>NC_045650.1:13461495-15884204 GCF_009829145.1 Chiroxiphia lanceolata
CAGGATCCGAGTTCATTACTAGAGCATGCACCTGCTCAGTATGCTGTGTGCTACACAACATATATGATGTTCTTTAATCTAACAAAAGGTGTATATTACACTTCCTTTGGGGAACAGTTTTTGTTTTGATACCTGCCTGCAAATTACTGAGAACATTGCTAGTGCTATAAAACCAACAAATTGTAGTAATAACAGTAAATTGTATTTGTGAATACACTGAAGATTGATCAACCCAAAGTTCATGCCACAGCAAAGATTTCATTTCCACTGAAAAAAAAAGTGGTAAGATGCTCCTCTACAGTGGACTGCAATGTGCTTTTATAAACTCTTTTATATCTTTCGAAATTATGTTCATCGTTCAAGAATTACATTGACTTCAAATCCTCAGGATACTCCAAGAGCACATTAGCTTTATTACTTTAGATTAGCTTTAGAGATAGTACTCACAGTGCATTTGAGTTAACAACTTTAGCAACCCACACACTGAAACACATTTCCTGAATCCCCAGACTTATAGAATCGGGTTCTCCTTTACACTGACAGAGATCCAGTGAAGTTAATGCCTCTTTACTATTTTGTCCCAAAGAATAAGGATTACTGGGAAATTATGACCCCACCAAAGTCAGTGACAATTTTCACTTGTGTCAACAGAGACAAGTTTTTGCTTCTAATTTTTAGAAGTCCTCCTTGTTTCCCTACAGCATCTTTTTTTTGCATAACCAGAGGATCAGCTTCATCCAGCTAATTTCACACATCCCAACTGATGCTCAAGAAGGTCTATATATGCATTTAAGGAAATGAAATGGATTGCCTTAGGACAATTCAGGAACTGTAGCATCCCAGTCATATTTAGAAAATCTTTTTCTCTCTCTCTGTAATGTTCAGTAAGTCTGCTGTTGACTGAACTGAGGAGACCTGAGATTGTGAAGTAAGGTGAACGTTAGAAGGCAGTGTATAAAGATAAAAATTGTGACTGGAGGATGACTCAAAATAAGTAGTCCAGCCTCTGTAAGCAAAGCTGAAAACATAAATGCACAAAAAATGACAGTTTGGGCATGAAGATTAGACATGAAGAACATCCTTTAACCATCCTGACAGTCCCTGCACAGTAGCTCTGTTACATGTTCCTGTGTCCTTGCACTCCCTGGAAGAAAGAGCCTCATTCAACAACATTTATTTACCCAAGAGCATGGTATTATCTGATTCCATTACTTAACTGCAGTTACTATTATAAAAGTTTTCTGAGGTGTATCTGAGTATCTCTGGCTGCAGGCATATATATAAACTGGGTCTATTATATCTTTTCACAGTCCAGTGAGCATAAGGAGTATTTTTCTCTTTGTAGAACCCTTCTATATATTCAAAGATGTTGTAAACCCTCAGTTTCCTTTTTCCTAAACTAGACTACACTAATTCTTCTAGTATATTTAACATCTTGTAAGTAAGAAAACAACCTCAAGAGAAAAAAACCCTCTTGTCATTCTCCTTGGTTGAGTTCTATTACTTGTCTTAGAAAACTGTGCTAACAGTACCACAGAAGATGGAAAGAACAAAGAAGATGGAATCCAACAGCTGTTGGATTCTCCCAGAGTTACCTTTGGTATGGTAAGATAATGTCAGCTCATGTTTAGTTTATGAAAAGCTGTAGACTTGGTCAGCTAATAATGCCTAACTAATTATTCCCTGTTTAAATATTGTACTTTGGGATTTTTTTCATCTAAAGTGTACATTTGCATAAATATTTGCACGAGTGTAAGATTTGATCTTATTATTGCCAGAGTTCACAAACTTATCAAGAATTCTGATCATTTTCTGCAAAGCTGCTTCAGTCCCTTCTAGATGTTACAACCTACAAAATCTATAAACTAAACTCAATTCCAGCAGCCAAGACCTTGATGAAAGTATAGACGTGAACAAGACCAACAACCAGAGTTCACTTAATATATGTCCCTGACGTGACTTGGTTATTGACATCAATTACTTATTTCAGTACAGTTTTCAAACAGGTGTGGACATACACTACAATGATTTTGTCTGGAAAACACTCTCTTTCTGCTTCAGGATTGGCATGCTGGGGTGTGCTGCTTACCTCCTGTATCCACCTGACAACTGAGAACATTAATTTATAGTGACAAACAACCTTGCGCTTAGTTAAGTCTGTGCCTCTTTTCCTGCAGTCTCCTTATGCAAATTGAGCCTGACTGAGTATCCCGATCCTCCTGGAGTATATTTTCCTGTCCTGAGGTCATCTTTAGAGTTTTTCTTTCAAACAGCTTTCGTATCCAGAGCACAAAATACAGTGGTTCTTTTTGATCCTGACTCTCTACCAGGTAACAGAATTTTCACATGATCCTTTAATAGAAGAAACTTGCACAAGTCCAGCCTGATTGGTATAGGGGGATCTATTGCCTCTCAGGTTAAGACACAAGGGACACATAGTTGCCCATCCACTTGTACCAAAACCTCCACCACAGCCATTCGTAATCTCCATCACATAAATCCTAAGACATTTGACAGGAACAACTGGGTTTTGCCTGGATGTAGAGAGCAAAGCCACGTGCAAAGCACAGCCTCAGGACAAGAGGGGGGACTTAAAACTTCTACAGATTTTTGGAGTATTTCCTGGGAACATCCACTGGCATTCTTCAGAAGTATTACATAAACTTGGAAGGAAAATTACCTCTGTGTCAGGAGGTTATATAGCAATATCTATGGAAAGGGAAGGAGAAATCACTCACCTTGCCCCATTTAGTGAAGAAAAAAAAGTATCACTAGAGAAAGTACATCAAACCCACTATAGGTAGCCTGTCATATTGTTTGTCCATCTATCTGCTTCACACAAATATTCCAGTACTCCATTTCCTCCTCCACATGGCAAAAACTTGGATGAGGAAGAAGCCAAAAAGAGCAGCACAGAGCAGAGGATGGTTTTTTTCACTCTCTAAAGAAGTCTTTTTCTTTCTGTATTGTCAGTTCCAGCAGCAGAACCACTGAGCACCATCTCATCTTTTCCCAATTCACTGATTTAGGCTGCAGTCATTGTCTCGGGCATTCTGTATCTTTTCCTATACTTATTCACAGGGAAGGACAATTAGCTTCCAACAAGTCATACTTTGCACATCTTGCTTTATTGTCCAACACAGTACAGTGTCATCTTTGCCCTTTGAGATCATGTCTTATGAATTTTCTTATGTTCTATTACCTCAAAATGCTCTAAACAGACTTAGATGAAGATGCACACTGCAACTCAAACTAAATAGTTTCCTTTACAAATAATATTTATTTATTACTGAATTCCTCTTGATGAACTTTTTCCATTGAGGATTCTACCCGTGCTTAGCAGTATCACCCCTGTTATAGTGTTGGCACCCTTGATGACAGCAGCAGTTTACCCCTAAATTTTTTTCACTCCATATTCCAGAATGATGCATTTCTGTTTCATAACTGTTCTTTCCTGACCTCTGTGGGTCACATCCTTGTTCAGCCCAAAGACTTCAAAGCATATTCTTGCCTTGTATCTTGTTACTGTAATGCTCAATAGATACAAATCATCGTTGCTGCATAGATTTTAATATTTTTATTTTCCACAACAATTTCCTTCTACTAAGATGAGAATAGAGATAGGGTTTTACTGGTCCAGAACTGAATCCTCAGCTTCCTGAAATCTGTAGTCAAACCCAGTCAAAAGTAGATTTTAAAATATACTGAAAATGGATTTATTAAAATATCAAGACAGGTTCTTCCAAAGCTTCCCTCAAAATACACATTTTACCCAGGGCAGTCCTGCCTCTCTCTGAACCCCCACTGTGCATTACACCCACTCCTTTCTTTCCCACACATGACTCTCTGATCTTGCTGGTGAGGAAGGAGGCAGCCTCCACTCAGTCCAGCCTGTTTCAGCAGGTGGTTTCTTTACTACAACCATCTGTGTTCTGTACTGCAGCCAGCCAATCTTTTCCTTCACTGATGTATATGACACTTATTTTGAACCCAAGTCCCCAGAAATTAGATGTAATTGTGCAGTGATTAGTGGACATGGAGCACAGGCACGACTTCCAGGTTCCTGTTCAGCTTAATCCAGGCGCTTCTGGTGGACACTCATGTGCACCAACCTGGCAAAAGACTGCTGCCCCATAACCTGCACACAAGATCCCTGCATCCTCATCACCTGCTGAATGGGAATTTACTACAGTTAAGCATGTAAAAAACCTGAGGCCAACCTTGTATTCGGCAGAGGGAAAACAGGAGCTGGAAACTGCACACACAAGGTATTGGTATCTTAATAACAGTGTTGGATTACATGTTGTGACAAGTAGGGGAAAAAAAGATGATGAGACAAAAGAGAGGAGAAGACAAGCAGATCATATTAAAGGAAGAGAGGATACATTCTTCATATGCAGCTTGCCTGAACTAATCAGCATTTTTCTCTTAATTTGTATTAATTTTGCAAAAATCCATTTTTTCTCGTCTGATTCAAATTATCAAAGAATAAGCAGCTTGGGTTCCACTACATGGACTGATAAATAGTTGCTTTGGTCTTTAGCAGTCTGCACTTTACAAATTATTGAAGTCTCCCAACCTTGAAAGATCTGTCTTCATTTCTGAGACTGCCACACAGTGATTCCTGAATCCTCTCCAGCAACATTACAAGGCCAGACAGAGTAGCAGGGCAAGTGCCTCTGCACCAAGCTACAGTCCTGTCTACTCCTGAGCTTGTATCTTGCAATATCGAGATGCACACGGTTGCTGCACTGCGGACAAGCCAGACATTTCCCAAACTATAAGGCAGGGACTCGAGGCTCCTAAGGGTCAGGAGGAGAGTTAGAGAAAAATTCAAGGAAGTTTTCCATTCAGAAAACTGTGTGAGCTCCAGCGGGGAGAGAAGCAACCACGGAGTTCACTTGCAAGGATTTTGCCAAAATCTGTATGTTTTTTGAAGCTTCCCTTTTCTGCAGGGAAGAAAAGTTCACACTCTACACGTATGCACTCCAGAGGCACTTATGTTAGGGGTAATTTTAGTCCTGCTCAAATCTGGCTGGTTTGATTCATTTTCCCACAAATGTATTGGTGTGTTGCTATTCCAATCACGTAAAGACCAATATGAGCCAGTCTTGTGTATTTGAGCCAGGTTTGCAATGAAGTGGGAGACAAGACTTGCACAGCTCACTCAGTGCTAAGCACAGTGTAAAACACAATCCTGCCCCTTGCTCAGAGGGCCTCTTCCCAGCTCCAGGGAATTTAAAACAGAATCAGCCATATCCTGCACAGCAAGACCTCCAGTGGCTGAGCACAAGCAGGTCAGTGGGGGTCTGTCAGATGAAAATGTCTCAAGGAATTTCAGATTTCTCTCCTGTATCTTCTAATTTGTTTTCTCAAGGTCTTTGTGACTCCCAGCATATCTATTTGATAGGCAAATACTCAACAGAAAAATCTTTTCATACCGTGTATAGCTTTTCTACCTAATTCTTCCATAACCTTACAGTAAAGACAAAGCTAATAAAATAAACTACTTTTTTCTTCCTCCCACTGAGTTGCTAGGTTTCTTTCCTCATTAACACTGTATAATACACCTTTGATTTACAGCCTCACTAAACTTCGAGAATTTTTTCTGTAATACAATTATAAAGTTTGTTTTAAAGATGAAACATGGGCATTTAACCTGTCAAAAACAAAGTTCAAGCCTGCAGCTCTCTGTATTTCTGCCACTAAAGATAAGAGACCTGATCCTGCAGTTTTTTCAGTCAAGGAAATCTCTCAAGTTTGAATGGGAACTTCGGGTAAGCAAGGATTCGTGGTGAAATACAGCTTCAAAGCCCTGCTATCCTGTCCAAGGGCACAATAAATTGCTCTCACGTTGGGAGTCTAACGAAGATAAAGGGAAAGGAATCCTCCCCTCAGTCTGGCATCCCAGTGCTGCTAATGAGTTGTAAGGATTACAGCAGCAGCCAAAGCACCTATATACCCTCTAAAGGAGGCTGTTTCAGTGGGAGCAAAGCTGAAACAGAATTAAACACTGTCAAAAGAGCCATTTTTTATGTACACCGCTGAATATTAACTTGGTGTCAGGTCAACTAGTTACAACCTATTGTAGCTCACTCCCTCCAGAGAGGAAATCTCAATGACAATACTCAGTTGATGACATTGAACAATCAGAGGGCACATCCAGCACAGCGTGGTCTTGATTTCAGTCAGTTTTCTCAATACTCCTCATTTTTAGACTTTTCACTTCTGAATACACTCAGTGTCACCAAACAAGTCAGAACTTCTAATGTCAATGCCATTTTTCAGGGCACAAGCTATGCCAGCTACAGTGTTATTTATCTTCATTCTAAAAGTGAACACAACCCAGCTAAGACAGTCTCACTTTCTTTCCCGAATATCTCTCCCCCATTCCCATATGCACTCAGACATGATCTTTTGTCAGCGTGCTCTAGGGTAAATCAGGATTCAGTTAAAAGTAGTGAATTTGTAACAATCTGAAACAGGAAAACTCAAAACAGGATCTTAAATTTCTAGTGCTGATAGTGTTAGTTATGGACTGATTCAGCACTGAAATTTTGCTGTACACTTCCAGTTCTCTGAGTGACTCTATTAACAAATGCCCTAATTAATTATGGAGTCAATTCCTGCAATCACCATGTACTCACCATCTCTGGTGTCTCTAACTGTTATCTCACAGTACATTTTACTATTAACAGGCCATGGAATGAAACCAGAAACTCAGAGGAGGAAGGATCAACATAAATAAGCTGTAGGGCAAATGGAGAGAGAGAGAAAGCAGTTACAAAAATGCCCAAAATTCTGTTTTATAAAATGAGCATACAAATATACTATAATGAACCTGAAGATAATTGCATTTAAAATTTTCTCCCCTGTTGGGTTGCTGAGGAGACAAACGCTCTTGGAGCTTCAGGGTTCATGTAGTCTAGTCAAAAACACAAACCCAAGGGTTAATTAAAAAAAAGGAAAAAAGGAAAAAAGGAGAAAGAAGAGTAGAAGAAGCAACAGATAATGAGAGAATATTTGGCACATATACTAAGGGGGGAATCAACGTTTCAGTCACGGCAAACCTTCCATCAGATTACTGAGGGAACATAACAAAAGGGCCATCTAGCTAGAGAAATTAAGTATATCTAACATAAGAATCAGGACAGGTAGTGATGATGAAGCATTGTTTTCATTCCATGTTAAATTTGATAGTGCACAGCATTCATGAGGGAACAGCTCAGTTAAACCAGGAGCAAAGGGAGTCACTTAGAGATGTCAAAACATATGTCAACTACATGTCATGAAACAGATACCAATGAAGAATTACTCAAATTTCCATGTGGTCTGGATGTGTTTCTATCATCCAAAATAAGATATACAGGGCACATTGATAATGCCAAGACCCATGCAAAAGTCCCTATTACTGTTTGCATCAACTAATGACCTATCTTTTTTATAACAGTGTATTCAAAATATTACTAATAAAAGCATTTTCTGCTGCTTTGTAATGATTGGCAGACTCTAACTCTTTGTTCTTGCTATTTCTTGAATCTTACCCAGCCCATTTCCCACTTGCCAAATATTTCTGCATCTTTCTATTCACTCCCAATCTCATTTCTCCTCTACTGCTCCCTTCTCTCTTTTCCTTCTCCCTCTCTCTTCCCAATGCCATTAATCATCCAACCCCACTCCCAGTTTTCCTTCCTTAACACCTTCTTACAACAGATACAGCAAGTCCAATTTTGTTTTCAGAGAAGAATGTGTAATAATGAGTAAAGTCCTCCAATGCTTTGTGTATCTAGCTTGACCAGAAAAGCATCCCAAAATTTTCAATTTCTCTTCTTAAAAGTCTTGAAAAAGAAACCTTTCCACTGTACAGGGAAATGAGCAAGAAATCTAGTGTCCTTCCCTGCATTTGTTGTCTTTCCAACGTCTTTGGATTACACAGATTGGATACATTTCAGGAAAATGACAGTCTTATTAATGCAAGTAGTATATGGTTGGTGCAAAATGTGTAACAGTGAATTAGTATTTAAAATGACAGCAGCAGTTATACACATTTAGAGAGTTGGTTCTTGCAATCACAAATGAAATACAGCAGCCACATACTTTATGGCAGCAAGAGCACTCAAGGAAAAGCTATCGTATGATACTGCTAAGAGAGACTTCTAATGATTATTAAAGTAGTGGGAAAACCTAGAGCTTAAAGCAGAGGTGGTGTATCAGAGTCCTGCTGCTTCTGAAGCTACAGCAACACATGCTGACCCCCTTCAGATTTCCAGTTCTCAAATCCATATAAAACTCAGTTAATAAAATCTCCCCGAACCAAGGCAAAAAACCACATTTCCCCCTGTGTCCATGCAGTGGTAAAACACCTGGATAAGAAAAATTATATGTATCTGCCAAATTTCCTTTTGCATTACCTGTATGGAAGGCTGACCTCAGTACTTGGATGAGAACTTTATACGCACAGCAGCACTAGTACTGTAATACAGAAAATTAAAAAGTCTGTACCACCAACCCTTATAAGGTTAGGGACATAAATAGGACTGAGCTGCTTATGTAGGAAAAAATTCTTTCCAGACAAGAAGAATTACTTTACCATCAAGAACATGTACTTCAAGATAAGAGTAAGCAATTCAAATAAAATATCTGCCATACCATGATGGAAGCATCCCTCTCTTCACACACACCTCCTTTCTGCGTACCCCAGAACAGGCAGCTCCTTCCCCTTTGGTTGGCTGGGTAAGTGTATCCTATGGTGTCCCACGTCCCTTGGCAGGACATGTCTCCTACATTGTGAGACAGTGCAGATGATCAGGGAATGAAGCAAAAGCAACATCCCATCATCCTCGTTACAGATCTAAAGCCCATATGAATTCAGACCACAACCAGACCTCATTTGCTTCAATCCCTGAGAACACACACTCCCACCTGCAGCAAACCATACCATTTCCCAAACACCTCTCAAAGTTTATCCTCATTCTAATTTAAATATTCAGAAAGATATCATCTTGGTGCACCACAAAGGTAGCCAAGGAAGAAACCAAAGTTGATTTGGGGTTTTTTTTTTCCCCTGGTTAAAGCTTATTTAAGAGAAAGAAAACAGAGTTTAAGAAGAATCATTGAGCCTCCCCCTCCTTCCGAATACTGCTTTCCACTTTTAAATCACTGTGTGCCATCTGGATGAGCACCTTATCACTAGCCAACAGGGGGAATTCAGTGTTTGTATTTATATTTGCATTTATATGGCATTTTCATACACTGTATCTCAAAGCACTGACAGAGCAATGAATCACAGACCTGGGGAGTGGTGACTACACGCACCGCGGCAGCAGCATCGCACAAACGGTACAGCTGGAAATGCTTTGGGTGCTAATTAATCTTGGCTGCTACTAATTCAGAGAGAGGAGAACCTGGCTTGACAGACTTGGCTCTGCCTTACAGTTTGGAGGATTGCTTGGAGACACAGCATTTAAAAAATTTGCTTTGGGAATGCCTGACGTAGCCTTTCATTAAGAGGATGGGACCAGCACAGTGCTCTCAAAAGTCAGCTCGTGTTGTAGATGCCTGACTAAAGTACCATAGCATACCATGGGGTTCAAGTAATTTTTTTCTCTTATTTGAAAATATTAATATAGCACATCTGAGATATTTGGGAACTTAGGAAATCAGCTCATTTAGTAGGTGGGCATTCAGAAAAATCACTGAGTGTATTCTTGAGGGGAGAAAAACCCAACAACAAATAAAAACACCAAAGAAAACCCCCCACAGCAGAATTACTCAGCTTTCAAAGGATGACAAGAATGTAAAATTCAGTCTGCTCAGTTTGGCTCAGGCTATTTTCAAAACCTGGATATGGCTTGGAAAACAAGGGGATCAGACGAGAGTATGTGATTCTCATCCCTCTTTGAGATTCAGAGCTGATGACAGTGCAGATATGAGACCACTGTTAGGAGCAGTAAGACCTGTTCTGCTATAGGGACTAACCCAGTGATCCTGCAACTAATAATGCAGCCACTTAAGAGGTGCACATCACTTCCCACAGAAACTGAGGCACTTCCAGGGTCACTAAAGCTGCCCTGTGCTGTTAGCAGGGAGGAATTGCTGTATTCGTGAGGCCAGGATTCCTGCAGGACAGCCCCTCTTATGTGATGGAAAGGAATGGGAGTGTCTCCCAACAGCCTCCTTCTGTGCCTCATGCAAAAGGTTGCCACATCAGAGCCCCAAATAATTCATGTTTCTCATTTCTCAGCCCTCTCATTCTGTCCCCCTCACACCAGCAAACTCAGCTGTACTGCTGAGACTGCAGACTGCTCTGATTAATTGCTCTCATTACAAGCTCATTTTTTAAATTTCCTTTCATTTTAATGCAGAACTTTTCTCTGGAACCTGAATTGTAATAAGCAAAAAGCAGCAATAAGTATGAAAACAGGTCCCAGTGGCTGGCAAGAAGTGACGGCTTCACCAAAGGGAGAAAAATGAGAAGGCAGCCCCTCAGAAGAGAGGAGCTAATGATGAGCAATCACAAGCCAAGTGACCTGCAGACATCCATAACAGGGGCTGGCACTCATAAGAGGAACAGCAAGAAGCAGTACTGCAGAAGGGCTATGGGAAGTGCCCTAGAAACCTGGATAAACTCTGCCCTGCTTCGGGTGCTGCTGGAGAGGTCAGATAATGATAGGGGCTACGCACCAAAGGACAGGAGAGGCAAGTGTCTTTATAGAAATGGCACGTTTCCAGCAGGATTTTCTTCGAGATAAGTGAAAAAGATAAGATGAAACTCCAAGCAGTTCTCAGAGGTGAATCAGAGGACTTACTGTGGACTTACCAGAAGCATGGAGAAATAGCAGATATCGCTCCGTCTTCACTTTAATGCCGACAAGCACTCCCTTGGAAACAGAATGAATGTGAATGTGAACTTGAGAAATTAGGGGGACAGAAATATGCTTTTTTCTAAATGGATGAAATGTTGAAGTTACTGAATGCAGCAGTCCCAGGCTGTTATTCAAATGCACTGCCAGTAAAAGGGTGCATGATGATTGTTCTTTATGGATTGTTTTCCACAAGTTCAATACTCAAGAAAGGAATATTGTTCTATATCAGGTTTGAATGCATAAGCTTACGCCTCTATCACAACAATTTGGCTGTACTGAGGTGTAAATTATAATTTAACTTACCTTGCCCTGGCATATTCTGGAGTCAGCCAGTTGCTATGTGTTCAAAGTTTTGGTGTCACAAATCAAAGGTTCTTAACAACCACTGTTGATTATGGAAAAGAAAGAATAAAGTCTGTCTATTTTATGGAATAATGTACTGTTTATTACTGAATACTATTTGCTGTTTGAATACTACTAACAGGGTGAGAACCAGTAGAAACATGATACTGCTGTAAATCTCCAAATACAGGGAGGCAGATCAGGAAGAATTTTCAATTTTCTCCAAACAACATTCCCATTTCATCCCTGGCAGACACAATTCAAGTCAGCCATTGTGAGCTATAGAGATAATACAGCTCCTCCAGTTATGAAAATAGAGTTAAGAAAAACCCGAAAGAGGTAAAAACACAGGTCCTGAGCCTAGATCTCCTTAAGTTTGGTGTTCTTCCCATTGTAACACAAAAGAAGTGATAATTTGCAACACAGGCCACATGTAAAGTTATGCTAATTTAAAGTACAGGAGCACCTAATACAACATAATGTTGCAGTTATTAAATACTTACTGAACTCTAACTTCAAAACCAAAATTTTTTGCAACACATGAAGGATAAGATATTCCTGTATTTAGTGAAATGGATCATTAGCTGAACGCTCAGTAAACAGCAAGCTTGCCCTTGACCTTCCTTGTCACTAGACACCTGCTTAGCAGTCATTTATGGATACTTGACTAATAACCAGTTCATCTCTATGTTCAGTCCTTGATAGCTTAGACTGCCTGACATTTCTCAGTTGCTCTGCGTTGATGTATGCTATTGAAAAACAAGCTACTCTACCAACACTGTTTCTTTGTGATCATGCTCTGCATTTCCCAGTCCTTAATTTCTGCCAATTAAAACGAATTCTTTAAGGTTCACAGCCTGGAAATCTCATGTTCCCTGACATCTCAAGCTGTGGTTCGGTTCAGAGACAGAGGCAATTCCTCCAGAAAGCCCAATCTGACACAATCAAACACATCTTGTCAAAGTCCTGCTAATCACAACGCTGCACTTAATCACATCAGCTTTTTCAGATAACTCCAGACAGTATTCCATTCGGGGATTCTTAAAAAGCTCAATATAACCCAGTATTCAAATAACCCAGATCACAGCTTGTTCATCAATTTGATGCTGCTTTCTGCAAATATGTCATTATTCATTAAAAATGGTGTCATAATTTGATATACACAGTTTCTGAGAACTTGCTTACATTCTGCAAGTTGCCCGAATAGAGATCAATGTCTTGGGGAAATGCACCTGGTTTTCTGATGTTAGTTTTTGCACATCAATTAAAAATAACATTCCTCAACTGTTTAACTCTTAGCCACCCATGCCCCTTGACCCTAACATTATATTACAGCTGCAGTGCAAAATATTACTTTGTCTCCCTGCTTCTCAGAGTCATTAATGAGCAGAAGATATTTTCCAGTAAAAAATTTAGACCAGGTAGAATGTCATGACTGTGAGATGAAAGCAAGGTTGCTCATAAAGTAGCTACAGGGGATGAGAGAAATCTCTTCACAGGAATGCTTGTGTCCAGTACAGAGGTGCAAGCAGTATCATGCCACACCACCACTTCATTTACAAGGCCAACTTTGAAGGAAACAGAGACTCTGCAGACCCTCAACAGGAGTCTCTCAAAGCAACCAGGGGTGTTTTGCATCTCGAAGAGCTGTGTAAATGCAACCCCCACCGAGTTCAGCAGACACCAGAGAGGCAAAGTTAGCCTGTGCTGTTCAGGGCCAACAGCCGTTTCAAGCCCCAGCCGTCCCTGTTTTCAGTTAGTGGGAGTACTGTAAATCCCCACACATTAATGAAATGAGAGTGAGGTTTGCTGACTTTAGTGATTAGTAGCACTTTAACTCATGCTTCCCAGTAGCCCTAGTAACCAAACAGCAAAATACATGATAGGCAAGACCCCAGATGCTCTCATTAAAAACTTCCCATGATTTTAATGTTATTTAATGGAGAAAATAGTTTTAAAATATCCAGCTATTTTCAGTGTATTATAACCTTCAAAGCTTGCATGCCTTCAAGGGGAATTTCCACTTCTCCTGAGAGTTATTATTTAAATCAAATATTATTAAATAATATTAAATCAGTTCATTTGCAAAGAAAATAATTAAAGTCACACTAGGTATAAGAAGAAGAGGATGACTGATCTGACCTTTTAATTAAATGATTAACACTAGTCAGCAACAACACAGTGAAATGACAAAGGGAAAGTGACCTTTTTACATCTTCACTAAGAGTGGAAACAGGGCACCATCAGCATTTAAAGCTTTTCAAATTGTAAGTTATAGAACCACTCACCTCAAAAATCATTCATAATTACAACCTTCCAAGTTATATACGGAATACATAATCTGCTCAGTGCATGGAAAAATAGCTATTCTCAAAAGTGACCAAGAGAAAAAAGGTCAGCCTGTCATATTTTACTAGTATTTGTCTTAAAGTCTACAAAATATATTCCTATGAAACAGATGGACTCTGCATCAGTGACTCTGTCAAAGCCATTATGAAAGTAAGTTACCAAAGTGTTTAGATATAAACTGGACTACTCAGTGAAGCCATGAATACTTAACACTAAAAGTGAAAGACATTGTAGAGCTTTCTTGCCTAGCTATAACTCCACTTTTATAAAAATAAAGGCAGAAATAAAAAAGGGGGGGGGGAGGGGATGTCATCACATAAAGAAATTGAAAGTTGGTTAAGACAAAGAAAGTAAATTTCTTTTAAAGACTTCTTCAACTTCCTGTATTTTGAAGTATAGCTTTCAAATCGAATTAATCTTAACCTGAAAAATAGGTTAAGGTCTTCCTGTTATCTTAACACAAGGAATTTACAGATTCAATGTGTTTACACCCCGAATGAAGCAAAGATAAAAGAAAATTGAAACTTACAGATTTTTTTCTGGCTTTGTGGTTTATTCCTTAAATAAACTACATAGGCTTCAAGCACACAGTGACACTCAAGTATCTGCAGTAGCTATATAGCACATAGCTCTGAAATGTATACTGCCAAATATATAGTCTGCTTCTACAATTTTCTTGTAAACCAAGTAGGAGGCAAGAGTATATCACAATATGAGCTACATTTTTATTCAGATCCTCTGATCCAGTCATATTCTTTCCAAGCAGCACATCTAATCTAACATCTGGAATTTTGTTTTACACTGTTTTCTATGACTGAATAGGGCTAAGACTATAAGTTCTGGCAGTACTTTTGGACACCAACACAGTTCTAAAAGAAGCTCAAACCATACTTCTATTTTCTTTGATAACACCTGGCCCTTTAGCCAAGATCAAGGGCAGCATCAGTTCAATACCTAAGACACTTTCTCCCAGGAGACTCAGCTCTGCACTAAAGAAGAGGACTCAATGATATTGAAACTTTTCCATGACCTTGTATTAATATCCAAGTCATTGAAGTGCATGGCCTTATTATGGATCAGCTGGAGCTTCTTTAACCCATTTTAGTGTCCCAGCTTTTAGCTGTACATGGTTTGGACTCTTATGTTTATTTTGATCATCTGTTTTTCCATTCTTTATCACATAAGAGTGGTATATATACCTCTCCAAGAATGAATCCCAGTACAACTACAGCAAGCTATATGAGCATCTATATTTTTACAATATTTCATAGGCTGCATTTCATTTGCTTGCTTATCTGTTTTTCTGTCACCACAGACATAACTTCTGTTTCATTAGAATAATTTCAAATATAGGGAAACCCACACAGAAAAAACCCTATTTCATTTTTATTTCATTTAAACCGTATTCTTTGAAGTCTGCAGCACATATTTAGTTGTATGCCTTTGCAAAATCCATCCAAACACAAGAGTGAAATGAGCTGTACAGATGTTCCATATAAAAATAAATCAGTAAAAGCTCTACTACATCTGATTTTGAGTCTGATTTCTACTGCACGAATATACAGTCACCTTACATTGATAAAACATTTTCAACTAACACAACATCCAATTCATTGATATTGTGTATTTTTGCAGTTATTTCCTCCTAGGAAAAAATGAGGTCAAAAATATAAACTGTACACCTAAAAAATGCAAAAAGTCTGTAGTATTCTCTTAAGTCAGACATTGCAGCATCAAACATATAAGATATCTCTGTCTAAGGGACCTCACATGCAGACATTTTTTTATTCAACTGTTTAACTGTTAGGACAGTTAATAATAATAATAATAATAATAATAATAAAGACTATAGTTCTTTGCTATCTTAAGAAGAATTTCCAATATGTTACTTTGAGATTTTGACCAGGATGACAGCTTCCTGACTGTGCCAAGAAGTTATTGGCTTTTGTGGATTTTTTTTGACCTCCGCAAAAATAATGCATAAAAAATAAAGAGAAAAAACTTACCTCTTTATTTCTAACTTATCGGGGGTTTGTTATCTAACCCTGAAGTGAAAGAAATTCTATGCACTTTCCCACATTTGTTTCTCATCTTTGCAAATCCCAGTGGCTCCACAGTCTCAAATGTGAGATAATCTGTAGATCAATGAGGGCGGATGTAAAACTCTTGCTAAGCCATGTTTTCCCAGCTGGGGGTAAATTCACTTGCCTGTATGTAAAATTTCCTAATTAGAAATGTCAAGTCTCTGTTAAAAGCTTCCAGAAATTGATGCTGAGCATTACAAAAAGTTAACTGTTCCATAGCTGTGTCTTATCTGACTCATCAGGAGAAACTTTCCCATACTGTTTATAATTAGGGCTACACTGGTGGAAGAATTTCAGAATTTTCCCAGATGGGGATTTCTGCCTATCAGCCATAACAGCCCTTGGGATGTGTCCCAGGAGGATCAGAGCTCAGGCTCTGGGCATTCATGGGGCGCAGTTGCTCAAGTCCCAGAGACCCCACCATAGTCTGAGTCCACTTCAAATAGACAAATTAGGAAACCCCTTGATTACCACCCCACTAATATAGCCTTCAATATTGTTCAGCTCAGAGAGGAGCAGGGCAGTCCAAACTATGTAATCCCTAGGTTATAGAAACGAGAACAAAAATCTGGGGTTCTTTCAGTGTTTATCTTCTTGTCCTTACCATTGGTGATGGATCTATTGAAATTCTGATTTCAGTGTGAGACTGGTAAAAGTAATATAACATATTAAAAATTAATAACCTGTCCCCCAATTATGATGGACTTTTCATCACTATTACATAGTTATACTCTGGATGGTTTTTTGCAATGTTACTGTATTTCCTGAATCTCTCTATAATTGGAAGACATTTCAGAATAAGGGCACAGTTACAATAGTAACAATTTTCCTGTGTTAAAACTCCCTTATTGATCAGAACAATTTGGTAAAATTGCAGAACGTTGACATTGGTGGAAGCGGGAATTACTTTAAAGATATGCACAGAGGAGTCCTGACTCTTTATTACAAATCACTAACAAATTCATTGGGGCAGAGGTGTTGACCAAGCCTTGTGTGAACATGGTGTAATGCAGAATCATGGCATTCAGTTTACCCCTATTTCAACTGAGGAGTTTTTGTCATGAAAAAACCTCATGCCTAGACTTTGAAATTGAATATTCCTTTGAATAACTAGAGACAAATTCAAGGCATTATAGTAATTTTATGATTCTTCAAAGAAAAAGAAAATTTGGAGTTGTGTTCTCAGTTAAGCTGAAACTAAATAGGATAAAGAAAAAAGAAAATTATAACAAACACCTATGAAGATGTTCAGTCACATATTTTCTGAACTGTGAGTCAGAAAGTGGAACCTGTAAATACAAGCTATATTGTGAGTCAATCTTGCAACTGTCATCAACATTTCGCCTAAATGTAACAAAGTATTCTGAAATTTAGACAGGTTCAGCTCTCTCCAGTAGACATTCAGGGCAAAAGAAAACTCAGAAACCAAGGAGAACTAGGCCCTGCTGCCAGCCTCACTTATAACACCCAAGAAATACATTATTTATACCTGCTTATCCAAAGAGAAATCTTGACATATACCTGAGCAAATAATGCCAGAAGTCACCTGCACCTTTTTTTGTGCATCTGAGCTTTCTAATATAGTATCAGTAATTGTCCTCCCTGCTTAGGCTGATAGCTATGGAATAACCTGTGTTTCACTCCCACTTGCAGAGTTCCAGTTATTGCTATGATTAGGTGGTGAATAAGTATAGGGCTTCAGGCCTTGAGTGCTATTCTCTCCTTATGAGCAATCAAACAACTGAACTGCATTCTTCGTAAAATGACTGGAAAGCCTGAACTTGTGCTCGTATTTTCTTTCTTATGGAGGAGAGAGTAAAAGTTAAATCAGCGTGAGTTTTTTGTCACACTTTAAGTGAAATGTCTTCCACGTTGTGAAATGGCTTTCAAATAATGAGAAAACGTGAAAGTGGATGCCACGAGTAAGTGAAGTGTTTCCCAGGAAAACAGCAGTTTCATTACAGGAAGAAAAAATAAACACATTTTGGAAAGACAAATACATTTGGACTGCAAAGGAGGGTCTGAAGGGTTGTTCAAAGGCTCACCATTTGATACCAGTGGTCATACATAACAAATATCCTTTTGTTCTGTTTCATTCTACTGATACATAATGGCTACTTAGTGGGTTTCAAAGACAAGTAAGAGAATAATTGAAAAAGGAACTAAAATGGGTTATGTCCTCAGTGAAGTTTCCATTTAAGAAAAAGCTACTAAAGCCTGGTTAACCTGCCCTTAAAGGAATAAAAGTTAGATGGGCTCCAGTGACAGTAATTAAGATTAAGAGAGACCCTTCTCCTCACATCATTCTAAAAGCAGGTTGTGGTTACAGCAGAAAAGTAGGGGATTGTAAGGGAGTATTTCTTCACACGATGTAGAATGAGCTCGTGGCACTCACAGAGCAGGGCACAGTCACTGGTGGGAAAGGCAAGAGGTGATAGCTAATGTTCCCCACAGCAACACTGGCAAACTCAGTGAGAAGTGATCACCACAGGAATTGGAATAGGAAATCCCCCCAAGAATGCTGTATGAAGCACCTATGTATGCTCTGAAGCACCAGTCTCAGATGTCTCTGTATGAAGAAAGCTGGATATTGATGGTGATATTGTGCCATTTCTTGTGATTAGATTACTGCATGTCTGAGGTTTTTTTCCTTTAAGTAAGACCTTCCCCCAGTCCCACACCCCAAATAAATGAGAACAGAAATCGCTTTGTGCCGAGAACCAGAGATCTGATGAGTTCAGGAAATGAAATATTAGCTTGCTAGGAATAAAATATTTCAGAGCAGGACAGAACTATGGTTTCATCCTTTCCTTTGCTGGGGGGTGGAGTGCCAGCAGGCGCTTCTCTGCTGCCCAGCACGTGGCCAGAGGGGTCTGGCATGGCAGTGGGCAGGGAGCCTGGCAGATGTTCAGCCTTCTTGGGCACTTGGAGTTCAAAATGCTCATTATCTCCTGCAGAATGAAATCAGCATGTCATAGAGAGCTGAACAATATGTTGTACTGACCGGTGGCTGAAAGAGCTCCCGGGGCCACCCCGCTGAAGAAGAGTTAATAGATTTGAGCATTAGACTCCTGGGGGTCCCTGCTGGCATGAGGCCATTGGTAACAGGCATCACAATTGTTAGTCACTGTCACGGGGTGATTTAATTAGCAACTGAGTGAACAAATGTGTGGCACTGGGTTAGGTAAACAGGGAGAGGAAGCAAAGGAGGACAATAAAACCAAACCCTGAATCGGAGACAGTTAAGAATGCAGCGATTCCACCCTATAAAATTTCAATATCTTTAACAAGAAGCCTAAGATTAGCCAAAAATATAGTAACCTCTGGCTGTTTGTTGCTTCACTGCTTGGAATCAGCTGAACTCAATAAAAAAAAACATTTAACACCAGTATTATAGGCTGAAAAAAAAGACTAATAAAAAAAAATTCTTTCCTTCATCTCAAACAAAAGTTCTCTCATGTTCTTTCAGATATCTGTTAAAACAAGCCATGACTTACTGAGGTGAGTCATTGTTACAAATGAGAAAATGCCACATTGTCAAAAAGTAGTTCTGAAACTCGGGAGAAATTTGCAATTTGGGGAACTTGTTCTCATTTCTCGCTGACTGAAGTTTTCACAGATTTTAATTAGATATCTATCATTCTCATAATCACTACTGTAATTACAGCAAGTTATGAAATACTGGAAGTGGTTCTTTGTTATTCAAAGTTAAAAGAAAAAAAAATGGAGACAGATTTTTAGAAACCTCAAGTTCCTGTACTGATAGAGACCACTGGCTACTTTGGACCATGGAAAATTCTGACACACACTCAATTGTGACCGAGACACATCTGTACAAATCAGGATTTGGGCTCGCATTTCACTACTGCAAGAATTAATTCTACACAGTGAATTTCCACACACACCCTTAAAATTTACCTCCAGGTACACATTGCAGTTACTGTCCATCACCAAAATATTGATAGTTATGTGAAGTGTGTTACCCAGAGGATATAGAAAACAGCAGAAGATAACTCTGACCACAAATGTATTTGTTAAACACCACTAAATTCAGAAGAAGAATAAAGGTGCACATGTAGATAGGATTTTGTCCTCTGCTAAAATGACTTGTTTAAATTAGATTTAATAATAAACAGAAAACAAACCCCTTGATAGCTATATACCTACTCATCTCCCCTTGCACAAAACAGACTGGATGAAAAATAAGCCTCAGTTTGCAGTGTACATTTCCAGCATCAATGCAGAGACAACCTTACTTGACCTAAATCCATCCTCTGGAAGCAAGCCATACTAGCAACTTTACATAGAGGTATAAAGTGAGTGCTTTCATTAAAGGCTTTAAATAATGGGCATCAATTAATGTACCCTGCCCTCCCAGCATCTCACAGACAGAGAACACTTTGAAAAAGACTACCACAGGCCCTTTAAACTGCACAGGGAATTTTACATTATAAGGCAAAAAAAAAAAAAAATAGCCAGTCATTCTGTCACTATGAAAGTTGCACAGTTCTTTTGATTTTGACGTAACTGTTGTGCTGTTAAACAGAATAACAGCCTTATGTTAAATGAAGGTCCACATATTTTGCTTTTCTTCAGGAAAGAAAATAAAAAATTTGAAACCATGTGCCTGACTATTCATTAGAAACTGAAAATCAGCCTCATAGCCACAAGGGAGCCAAAACTTCCAGAATCATTCATTATTCCATTCCTTTTGATTTATTTCTAGCAAATGGATCTCTAGGAAAAAATGTGGCTACTCACCACAATATTCCATACCAGTCATTTACTCTCAAAATCAGTATGTCACCAGGCAAATTTATGCCATGATCTTTTTTTCCTTTACCTGCACTACTTAGGAATCACCAGAGACTGCTTTTTCTCTTTCATCAGAACTACAAAGATTCAATCTGGTGACCTAAAAACCTAAGCAAGCCTAATAGGAAAAATGAAAGTTTTCCAGAACAATGACTATGTCACTCTGAAATATTAATTCCTCCAACAGGAAGCTTATTCCAACACAAGACATTGAGTTTGATTCAGCACTGAAGAAACCCAGTGCAACATGTCTCTCCAGCCTAAAATCCAACCTGCTTCAGTGAATTATCATCAGCACATATTATTTGTTGTATTGAGAAGCCTTAGTTATTAAATGGCCCAGAGCTGCTGCTGTGGCAACTGTTAGAGCAGAGACCACAGACAGACCTCACTGACTGGAAGATAAGATTATCTTCCTATTATGAAAATGTGAATAATTCTGAATATAGTTATCCTTATAAACAAAGACTAAAAAATAGGAAAATGCCGTAGATTAGCAGGTGTGAGGCACTAATGTGAAAGTTATTATAGCTCCAACTCAGTCTGAATACTACTTTTGGAAATAACACACTTCATTTTATTCCATGTTGGGAAAAATGAGGAGCTCTCACAGCTCAAAGACATTTATTTGTCTGTGTCCTTCAAGCCTCTGAGCTTTGGGGATACATATAGAAGACTTGAGGTCAATACTAAATATTGTTTAGGTCAACCGTAAAAGACCAATACTGTTTCTGAAAAGAGAAAATAAACAAATGCTTTTCTTGAAGCAGTCTCTGGGATTTCTATTTTTATTCCCTCTCCTAAGGGAGCATGATTAAGCAGATATTATTCACTAAGTTTTCAAATTAAATATTTGTGCAACAAAATATTATTTAATATAGATTTAATACCATTTCTTTTGAGATAATGTGTTAGAAGGGACACGTTATCCATATTTAATCTTTCACCAGAGTTAAAGCTTCTCTCTAAACAAATGCATATTTTGGCTGTAGCTTTCTATATTCTTACCTCCATCTGGCACTGTGCTGTGGAGCAAATAGATTGAGAGATGCAGCAATACACATAACCTTTAGCTTAGCTGTTATCACAAGGAAAACAGTTACCGTTGCTATGGTTGTTTGGTCAAACTGTCACCCCATATCAAGATTGTCAGTATTCACACCTGATAAAAAGATATCTTAAGAAAAGAAGAGGGGAGGGGGAGTAAAGCAAAATGCTCCATAGAAGGCAACACAGTTCTCATCTAATCTCTTTAAAAAATCTGCTGCTACTAATGCTAGCCTATATGCCTATCACTGAAATCATATGAGACTTCAAATAAGGGTAAAGATAAGCAGAAAATAATGAAATATAGAACATCCTTGTGTATTTTCTCTGATTACAGTGATGTTTAGATTTTTATTTGTGAACCGTCCATAAGGTATTTTCAAGGTCAGAAAAATACTGTCAGAAAAAAAAAAATAAAAAAAACAGGGATGATTTTCAAGTACATCTAAACTGCATTAAATCTCTGAACTATATGCTCTACAACCTGAAACCGATCCCTTATGAGACTATTATTTCTCAACAACTTGTTAGTCCTGCTTTGTACATAACCTTGCGAACTACTCATCTTTCTGAATAACTACCCTCAGCCCTAAAGGCACACAAAAAACTTTTACGATCAGACTTGAAAATTTAAATTAAATTTTGTTTCAGATACAGCTCTACAAAGCAAATGTTTCAAAGTATTCCTCAAGGTAAACTTTCAGAAAGTTCAACAGTCTAAAGAGTGAAATATGTGAGTCCAAACAAAATTAACCAGACGCCACAACAAACCTGAGCTCAGATAGAAGCAGAGTGGTTTTTACTTCCAGATTTCATATTAGTGGAGATGCCACCCCACACACACACACACACAGTGAGGGCCAAAGAGGATTACAAAAGGCTCCCATTAAACACAAACACATTACAGACCACTAATTCACACTGACAAGATGCTTTTTGCTGCTCTCTTTCCTCCCTTATTCATTTTTCACAGGACTACTCAGAGCCAAACGCTGGTTATTCATCTCTGCTACAAGGATGGCAAAGGCACAGCACAGCCCTAGGACATGTCCTTCCCACAGACCCCTTCTGGTGCTCACCAGCTTCCCATGTTCTCACCACGTATTGTCTTTACTCTTATGGTTCAAGGTCTACAAAAATGTCAGCAGTCGTGGTCCTTGTTTGTTTGGAAACTCCTGAACCTCCCAGGTGTCTTTGCACACCGGTCCCTATGGAGTTAATTCCAGTGATTCACTGGGGCTATTTCTCCTGCAGCTGTTGCCCATCACTTGGAAGGCTGCTTGCTAGAGGCAAACACATGTGCTGCGTTGGTAAAAAGGAGGAGAAACTTTACTGCTTATTTCAAAAGCTCAGGTGACAAACCAGCATGCTCTTACCTCCAATTCAAGTCTTTCTTAACACCCAACTGAGCACTACTCACGAGGGACCAAGAGTGTAAAGACACTGTTGTGTAACAAACCTCATCAGCTTCTCAGTCTTCATCACAGCCCAAGCCTCCAGAGCACTTCTCTGTACCCACAAGTCATGTACTGATGCACTCTGCTCATCCAGCTGCATCTGCAGCAAGGCACAGAAGGTTGTCAGAGGAGCCTATTTTCCAAAATATTCATTTGTTCTGCTGTCTTCAGGAAATAGGATACCTATTCCTGCCCTTGCAGGTATAATGGAGCCACTATTTTATCTGTTGGCTTCAGTGTGAAAGGGTGAAAAAGGTTGTTTTATTCCATCCTAAGAATAAGGCACAGAAACTGTGCAGGCAGAGCACTGATTTGTGCCTATTGCTGCAGATAAACAAATGCATATGTAAATAAAAGCAGGCTTATTTAAAACTGGTGACAAACTGTGTTCTTTCTGGTGTTCTAAGACAGACCTTTCATTTTACATAACTAAAACTAGTAGTCTCTTTTAACACTTTCCTAAAAACTCATCCCAAAATAGTGGCTTAGGTGGAGTTGCCTCCCACATCAGAAGTGATAGCCCATTACTTTGCCTCTGCACACTATTGCTATCCAGCTCATGGGTGGATATGGATTAAAACATACCCCAGCAGCAATGAAACACAAAGATAAGGCTGTTATTAAAAACATGGAGGTTGAAAGCTACAGAGTGCCATCTTGTCCTGGTAATGTATACATGCTGCTTCAGTCTTCAGCATTTTGGTAGTCTTTTCTGGCTCCATCCTAAGGCTCCAAATTTTAGCTTGGACAAGTCTCAAGCTTGATTATTACAGCATATAAGTGGCCACTTGCGTGTTTTGGGAAGTCAAGAGAAAAACAGTATGCTGGCAGTTAAAAATGTTTATAATTTTTTGAAGAAGTGAGGGGTAGGCCATAATAGGTTCTCTGGAAGCAATCACAGCACAGTATATTTAAGAGTAAAGAGAATAATCACTTATATCAGCAGGGTAGGCAAGATTTCCATTTGCTCTGACATCAATGCATTTATTGAGTTAGTGTTCCTGAACTTGGTATACTAATTTATTTTTTACAGTGATTAGACCCCACTGGGAGAAAAGAAGAGAGAAGGTGTGAGGCTGACCACCTCTCTGATGAGCAGTGCTTAATACAGTTTACAGAAACATTCTTCTCTCTCACACACAGTCAGTGCCACTTAACAATGCAGGTAAATCAAATCCAAAAGAAGAAATGCATTAGAAACACAAAAGGAAGAAAGTCCAAGCAAATGCCTATTTATGATGCTATTGTAGATGTCACTCAGACACATCTACCAGAAAATGAACAAGATTTTGTTCTCAGTTCTTTCTCTTTAATAAAAACTTGAGGCTCTATAGAAAAGCAGAAAGCTCTAATCAAATCTCAAAACAATTTCCAGCTATAAAAGAGCTGTGTTGTGAAATACAACATAATCAAACCCAAGTATATGTTGCTCAACTTAAACTACCCCTCTAAGTCTGCCTGAGCTTCCTGTTAGCCATGCCAAACTAAGCTCTGTAAGTCTTCCTCCAAGCTTTTGCAAGCATAATAAACTTCTGTGAAAAGTAAATAGATGTATATGTTTGGAGTGAGTCAGGTGAGGAGGAAGGGAGGTGTCTGAGTACACTGGTGTTCTTGATGCGCTCTGAAATCAAAGCAATTATAGATAATTTTCTAAACTAGGAGCCAGTGAGAAATACCACTGCAGCAATAGGAGGGACATAAATTAGGAAAAGACAATACTGTAACAATGGAAACATAAGAACAATTATCCTTCTGGGCCATTATATATTCAAACAAGGATGAGAAATGGCAAAAGCTAAGTCAGCTCTAGCGTGTCAAGCTATTAAAGTTACTTTATGTATGGAATGAAGAACAGAGACCAAGAAAAAGCTGGAAGGAAAAGAAGCTGAAACACAAGGGTAATTGTAGGGTCAGGAAGGATGGGGATGAGCTCTGAGCTGTCTGAACATTGCTGTACCATACACAGGTACAGCTACTGAAGAACGAGATGTTAATAATAAAAAATAATTGGAGAAGAAGATAAATGGCCATCCCAGATCTTCTACCAACTCTGTCTAAAGATGTCGATTTTTAGAGGGGTTATTTATTGTAAACAAACAAGGGAAAGGTTAGGTGACTACAAGCTTCACTTTTTGTTGAGTTGGAAAATTAAGTGCCACGGCTGTTTTAGGACTCGACAGATGACTCTGCTCTCCCCAAGTTGCTCTGTTCTGGTTTTCGCTGCTCAGCCAGGGACAGTTGGTGCATCCAACCTCAGGATAAGGGGCCATGAGGCCCCTCGTGGCACTGTGCCCCCACCTGCACAGCAGCCAGGTGAGGTGCTCAGCAGGCGGTGACAGCCACAGAGATCCTCGAGAGAATTTCAGCAAGGTTTTGTTCTGAAATGCCACAGCTTATTCACTTCAACAACAGATGCTTTCTATGTTATCCCCTAAAGCAAGGAAGTTATTAAACAGCCAGCCAAACCCTCGATCCTAGGGCTGCCAACTGGTGGTCATAACATTGAGTTTTCTATTTCCCTCTCACATCATCTTTTATCATTACTACCCATAGTCTTCCTTTATGCCAATTTTTACCAGGAAATGGCAGGCCCATTCCACACAGTGTTAAAATGCCATCATTTTCATACAGGTTGAGACCGCAAGGGGAGATTTCACTCCCTTTACAGTCACACATGTGAGCCCACACGTCCTTAAACAGCCTGAGACTGGGCCTAATCTGAGCAGAGACCCTTATTAGCTGAGAGTGGAGTGCTGAAGACTTCAGCAAAACACAATGGCAAGTGGTAGATTGCAATAAGTGGTTCAACTTGGAAAAGCTCATGCTGACTCGTGTAACATTATACAGAAAAGTCCTACTTGGCTTCACCTGGCAGAGACTCAGTAGTGTCCGAGGCACAGATGCCAAATAACCCACATACAGGAGAGGAATTTACCTTCCGATTACAACCACTTCAGGATTTAGCTAACAGACTATAAAAGGTGTCACAGACATATGCACTTGGAAATTTCTGAAGACACACATTTTTTGCATCGTATTTTAATCAAGATGCAGAAGGCAGGAAAATAGCAACACAGTCCACGTTTTTCAGTATTTGCCCCATCTTTTTGCTAGATGCCTTTTACAGACACTAGGTCCAAAGGGTAAAAATTGAAATTCTTAAGGCCAAAGCAGAACTAAAGAGCTTTTAACTGACGGAATTAATCCATGGACTAAGTTATAAAGCGACAGTGATATTGTAACCTTTCCATCATATGGAGTATTTAAAGGAACACCAATGTTTTTGTAAAGGACGTTTTTCCGTTGAACCATGTTTACCCTGGTGTGGCTACAAGAACCTTGTATTTGGTTTGGCAGCCCTAGATTGAACTGCACTCTTCAGAGGAATCTGTACCTCTTCTACTGAGGAGCGGAATCAGACCAGATTATAAAGCTGAACTATCACTTCACCCCTCATATTTAAAAGGACAAATCCCAAAAATGTAAAGTAATAGAAATCTGGATGATACGTAAGCCCTGTCATACAGAATAACCTTTCTGTCTAAACCTCTCATCTGACAGGACTATGAAGAGCTACTTGATTTTATTAAATCAGGATAGTAAGGGCCAAGAGAAACTCTGAATGAATTCTTAAGACTGATTCTGGTCAACACGCAAAGCTGATTTCAAGGTGACCTTCTGTCTGACCCTCCAGAGTAGGAAACTAAGATATGAGGCAGATATGTGTACAGGTGGGGGAAAAAAAAAAGGTAGAAAGATCCTCTCACTCAGCTTTCCCCTGACTTCGACCTTCCCTCAGACTCACAAAAAGGGGAAAAAAAAAGATAACCAACACAACTGCCAGCCAGACTTCAAGTCCTGTAAGTACAACTTGTGCACTGGAGATACTGAGCCTTCCCTAGGTCTGAGTCTCTGTTTCTCTCCTGGTTTCTCAGCCACAGTGATGTGCAGCTGCATCTGTCATGAGGCATTAAGTTATGTCAGCCATTTAATGCAATAAGAGACACAACTGGTTCTGGCACGTAAGAAAACGACAAATCAGTCTAGAGAATTTGAAGAGACAGATTTCTGGAGGAACACAGGTGCAGAAGCTGGTCTTTAACAAAAGTTATTTCAAATGCAGGAAGTAAACAATAAAAAAGGCCATTTTACCCTAAGTAAATTTTAGAAAATAGGTTTTCTATCCAAATGTTTTGCTACAGCTGCAAGTCACAGATTCAAAAACTGACAAATAAGATTTCTTTCAAACTCCAACATGAAGTGAATGATAGAGAGTGAAAAAGACGGAGAATTTCATATCCATTAGGATTCCAACACTTCATTTTAATTAGAAATCAAGTGTAGACTATAATAAATTGCCCAGTCTGTATATCTCATTGAGTCTTTTGCTAGAAATTCAACTACTTGTTTGGAGTTGCATCCTCACAAAGGAATAAGCAGTTAACAAAGACTTTAGTGAGACTGCAAATTTTTTAGCACAGAGACTATCCCCCCTTTATACAGTCACAATAAGAAAGGATATTGCCTCTATTATCAGTCTTTTATATTCTGTCTTCAGTATCCCTTCTTGTTGGTACAAAAGGTGTTGGGTACAGCAGCACAGGTGTTAAATAATCCCGTAATACCCCATCACCAAGGTGGAGAGATGTTTTTGCCAGATCATACACCTTTTTTACTTCACTTTGCCATCCAATATATTGTCTCTTCCAATAAAATAATGGTTAAAAAGAAAGAGGAGATTACAGAATCGCAGAATGGTTGGGGTTGGAAGGGACCTCTGGAAACCATCTAATCCAACCCCTGCTACCTACAGCAGGTTCACCCAGAGCAGTTGCGCAGGATCACGTTGTCCAGATGGGTTTTAGATATCTCCAGAGAAAGAGACTCCAAAACTCTCTGAGCAGCCTGTTCCAGATGGAATTTTCTGTGTTTCACTTTATGCCCATTACCCCTTGTCCTGTCACTGGGCATCACTCAAAAGAGTCTGATCCCATCTAGGCACTCACCCTAAAAATATTTGTGTGCATTGATGAGGTCCCCTCTTAGTCCTGTCTTCTCCAAGTTAAAGAGGGCCACCTCCCTCGGCCTATCCTCACAAGAGAGATGTTCCAATCCCCTCATCATCTTTTGTATCCCTCCACTGGATCCTCTTCAGTAGATTCTTGTTCTTCTACCATCCCACAGGACACAGACTGAAAACTCCTCCCAGCCTTCCTCACTGAAGCATCCTACAGCCTCCCACCTAAAGCCATGATATATTTTTTATCAATCTAGTCAAAGCTTCCCAGACTGAAACTCAGGCTGTGAGATCCTTCAAATGTAAGCAGCCCCAGAGCTACAGCAGAAGAGAGGAGGGAGAAGATTCTTCTTTCATGCACAGGGTGTCCTTGGAGAATCACTTCCCATCTGCACACCTTCCACTGATACCAGTGGGAGCTAAGCATCAGGAGTAGAAAAATACAGAAAAATCAATGTTAAGAAAAAAATAAGTGCAAAATAATATTTTTTACACTAAAAAAGCAAAAACAGGGGAAAGAAAAAACAGAAAATAAAACCAGAAAAAACCCTGTAAACTGTCATTAAAAAGTGGCTGCTGACTTCACCCAAAACACCCCAGATGCTTTTAGTGTCTGATTTTATTACCTCAGTGCAGCCTGGTTCACTGATGTTTTGCCAGTACTACAGATAATCTTTTGAAATCAAATTATATGTGCGCAACATGAATTATGCTTTTGGCTTACACTGCAGCAAAACTGCATATTTTGCATATTTTTTAAAGGAGGGGAAGAGCAAAAGAAAAAAATAGAGAATTATATGTCAAAAACAACTTATCAGAGATGCAGATAACTCCAGAAACGAGGCACATCTTAATTCATAGGGATGTATTATGTATTATCAGATACATAAACAGCATGTTTTATTCTTGGAAAGTTACTGTTGGCATGAAACTATTCTAATATTTTCCACAGGAATATAACACTGCTTGGAAATAGCCAACTGTCACAGCACACTTAAAGTTAACACTGGCAATACCCAAGCTTCTTCCAGTGACACATGGCTCACAGAATCACAGAATCTGCTGAGTTGGAAGGGACCCACAAGGATCATAGAGTCCAACCCTCAGCCCTGCACAGGACCATCCCCAAGAGTAACCCTCCTGAGAGTATCATCCAAAGGCTTCTTGAGCTCTCTCAGCCTTGGTGCTGTGACCACTGCCCTCGAGAGCCTGTTCAGTGCCCAACTACCCTCTGGGGGAAGAACCTTTTTTTAATATCCAACCTAAACCTCCCCTGACATGACTTCAGTCCATTCCCTCAGGAAGACATTAGTGCCTGCCCCTCCTCTTCCCCTCACAAGGAAATTGTAACTGCAATGAGGTCTCCCCTTAGTCTCTTCTTCTCCAGCTGAACAGACCAAGTGCCCTCAGCCGCTTCTCATACGGCTTCCTCTCAAGGCCCTTCACTGTCTTTGTTGCCCTCATATGGATACTCTCAAAGAGCTTAATGTCTTTCTTGTATTTCAGTGACCAAAACTGCCACAATATTCCAGGTGAGGCCTCCCCAGTGCAGAGTAGAGCGGGACAATGCCCTCCCTCGACTGGCCAGCGATGCTTTGCCTGATGCCCCCCAGGACATGGTTGGCCTTCCTGGCTGCCAGGGCACTACTGACTCATGTTCAGTTGCTGACCAGGACCCATAGGTCCCTTTCACAGCACTGCTTTCCAACATCTCATTTCCCAATCTGTCTGTACATCCGGGGTTGCCCCATCCCAGGTGCACAGTCCAGCACTCTCCCTTGTTGAACTTCATATGGTTGGTGATTGTCCAGGTCTCTCTGCAGGGCCTCCCTGCCTTTGAGGGAGTCAACAGCTCCTCCCAGTTTTGTGTCATCTCCAAACTTGTTTAGTATCCCTTCCAGTCCTTAATCCAATTTATGAAGATATTGAAGAGAACAGGACTCAATTGTTCTCACTGTGTTTCCCCTGCATGTAAAACACACAGCCCGGGAACACACAGGGATTTTGAAGGGACAAGTTGGGCCCTATTATCAAAGATGAGTGAAATATGTTATTTTTGTATAAGACTGGGAATTAGTGGTCATCCAAATCTGAAAACAAACTCTAATTTTATTTCTTTATCTCGCTCTGGAAAGCGTCTGATACAGTACCTGAGAAATGTCTCAGCAGTATTGGAGCATCAGTCACTGCTTCTGAAGTTTTCTGAATGTAAAAAATACTAGGACATACAGTAAGGAATCCACTGGCCTAAAAAGGATTGTTTTTTCCACTCACTGGCACACCAATTTAATTAAGACACCAAACCAATTAATAAACCCTACTAATAAGACTATCTATTAGCATATGCAGCTAAAGCAATTTCTGCCTGTGACTATTTATGAGGGTAGTTATTCACTTGGTAACCATTTGCATAGTAACAGCACAAAAAAATACCATTGTTTGAGGACTAAGTGGATGGGAAATTAAATACTGTATCTTTTATATTGCATCATTTTTAAAAATAAATATCCGGTGAGAATAAAAAGCAAGGGAGAAATTCCTGCAAACAAGCAAAAAATAAATGCATCCCCATATTTGCCAAATGCCACTTGAGTCAGCCACACCTACAGACACTGAGTTAACCTACCCAGCACCTTCGTGGCCCCACCATCCCATAACAGATCAATAAGACATCAGGCTCATAGCAGTAACAGGCACTGCTAAAACTAAAGGGTACTCAAGCAGTTTTCTCACTGTACCCACCAAGTCCTAGTAACTTAAAAAGAGTTAATCAGCAGATTCCCCCTTTAAGCAGCAGAGCAAAGAGCACAGTGCCAGCTTCACCCACCCGGGACACTGCTTGTGGTGACAAGCCAAGTGAAAATCATCACCAAGCGTATTTCAAATCCTCCCATGTGATATCATTTTGCAAATCTCCCTGAAAGTTTTTTTTAGTCCAGATCATTTCAGTGGTCCTGAAAAATCTTGCAGTGACAAAACAGGTGGGGCTGCAATCTACAGCAACGGGCAGGACTGAAAGGGAAAAGGAAAGAGCAGAAACTTCATAAAGCAACTTTCCTGCAGAAAAAGCCAAAATAGTCAGGGAAACACTTATAACAAAAAGCAGCACTTGACACACAGTATATGTAATTCGTGAGAAGTCTAAGGTTCATTTAAACACAGGAGTTTTCAAATTCTGAATAGATACCTTAAAGGAGCAAAGACCTAATGACAGCTTGGCAAGAAAAGATTTCATATGTATCACTAAAAAAGTCTACCATTTTCAAAAACATGGTTCTGCTGTCAATAAAAGTGAACACGCCCTCTCACATCAGAGATAAATGAATTTTTTAAAAAAACTCACAGCAAATAAAATCTCTCTTGCCCTTGTGATAAACAATTATTTAGCTTTTTAATTTAGAATCTGATCTCTAAGATAATATTGAGTTTTATTGCTGAACTCCAGCTTTAGTGTATACTGACTTAGGTAGCAGGTGTGGTATTGTATCTATCATTTGTTATATGTGAGGTGCTGTTGAAGTTCTTCATGGAATAGTGAGAGAGGGCAAAAATGAGTCTCTCCCAGAAAATAATTGAGAGGTGAAGGGAGGAAGTAACATGGCAGAGGGAAATGAACTCTGCATAGTTTCCAAGTCACACTCCAGAGGAAATGGTACCATAAAAATCAACAATGCTAGAAAAATGAAGGAAAAAGGAAGAGGAAGGGCAGGTTAGGGAGGCAGAGTCAGGAGTAGGCAGAAGGTTAGTGCAGAGTCCCAACCAGACAGGCTGTGGGCACCAAGGCTGCCCCTTGAACTTGCAATTATGATGTACTAGAGAAGAGGCCTGAGAAAAACTCAAACTGTGCACGTGACACAGGAAAACATTTTCAACAAGAAGAAAAAAGAAATAACCCAATTCTAACATTCTTCATTATAATTCTTCTTTCTACTCATAAAGAAATTAATTGTAACAGAATCCCATACAACCAGGTGAAAAGTTCACAGATTATACTATGTTCTTTCTGGTAAAAGAAAGAAAAAGAAAAACCATTGGTACTTGCCAGGTAACTTACTGAGTCTCCTGCAGTGGTCAATCTCATCTTCTGCTAAGGATGAAATATTCAGGCAATCTAATTTCCAAAGTTGAAGGAAAAAGAAACCCAACAAAAAAACCAAACAAACAGCTGCAAAAAACCCCATAGACAATATGATATCCTGGAAAAGACTCACAAATGGATCTCTTAAACTAATTTGTGCCATCACTCACTATTTTAATGAACACAGACAGCTTCCTCTCTGAATTCCATAAAACAAAGACAGTGTTAATTAGCACAGTTTCCCAGCAATCCCTTGTACCTATTGCTGTGACTTGAAGTAAAAAAATAAAAAAGTCAGAATAAAAGCAAATCTCTAGCCCTGCAGCAGCAAAAATGAAAGACATGTTTGCTGAAAAACTTAATTTTCCTCATTTCTATTGTTACTGTTTCTGTTATTTTTTTCATTAGACACTCCACCACCACTGATCTCCCCAAGGCAAAGCCTACGTGACTCTGATCCTGAGCTTGCAGCACCTGGTGCAGTCAGAAAAGTGCTTTTTCTGAAAGAGCTCTGGTGGACTGCAAGAAGCAGCAGCAACCAGAAGGAGGCTGAGAGAGTACTTTACCACTGTCTACAATTTACACTTGTCCTCCCTGAACTTCATATGGCTCCTGTTAGTCCACTTTTCCAGCCTGCCCAGGTCTCCCTGCAGGTGGCTCTCCCTTCCAAGTGTCCACTTCCCCACTAGGTTTGGTATCATCAGCGCATTTGTCTGAGTACACTTTATTTCTTATTCCAGATCACTTATAATGACAATAAATAGTATCAAGACCCATCTCAATCCCCAGGGGACCCCACTTGTGACATACTGCCAGTCTGAGAAGGCACCATTTCCCACCACACTCTGGGTGCCACCTCTCACCCACATCCCCACCACTGCATGGGCCATTTCTCCATGAGACAACTCATCAGCTTCTCAGAGAGGAGGCTGCAATTGGTGGTTCTTATTGCCAAAATCCCTTTTTCTAAGGTAAGTGAAATTGAAGAGCTCAGTAGTGCAAATGTTAATGTTTGATACCAGCCAAAATGTTGTCAGATTCATGAGGCAGTTTAGAACACATAACCAAATCCTTAATAGCTCTCCTTATTCTTTCTGGTCTCTCGCCATTTTCACTATGCTGTTCATGCTGAACTCCAGTGTAACACTTTGCAGTCCCTACAAATGCATGGGGTTACACTTTGGCTGCACTTGCCCTCTTAACCCCAGAGGAAATGGCAATGGACCATATCATACAACTGTGTGTTCTTTTCCCTTAGGTAAAGCACACTCATGCACTGCATATTTGTTGGCCTCACACTGACTGTAAAATCTTCAGTCTGCAAGGAATACAAGTAACAGGTAAACAGATCAACCAAGGTCACAAATCCCAAAATTGATTAGAAATAAAAACCTCAGGTCGGCACCTCGAGAGGCTGTTGAAATCAGAAGTGCTGCATCTACCTATTTCATCAGAAGATTTGGTGCAGAAATACCTCAGTTTTTATAAAAAAAATATTACAATTGAGTTTCTAATCTCCATTTCACTCACTCCATAGTAGACAAATATGTCATTTTAAAATATATCATAAACCCCAATCTCTGCACTATTTCTTCTCTTATCAACATAATAATTGCCAGAATAATGCTATTTGCTTGAAGAAAGCTATTCCCCATATATACCGGTGTAAGAAAGAGGGAAAAGTACCCTAAATTATTTAGTAAGAAATGAAAAATTGGGGAGGTGGAGCTTTTAAATTGGACATTTGCATCTGGAATATAGAAAAAAATGAATATATGGATGCATTTCATCTAGACCATTATCAGAAATCTGATGTGGCCCGTGTTCCTATCAGTGTATCTCAGCACAACCTGCAGACAGGGGGAAAACTGGGAAATCTGGGAATGTGAGCTAAAGTATTATGAAATAAGTACAATTGGTTCTTCCCTCCCCCAGCATTCAGAAGAATTTTACTTTTTTTTTTTTTTCTGAAAAGAATCAATTCTCTAATAAGACTGAATTATGCACATCTCATTTACTGGAAGAAAACATGAGGAGAGTGGTTTACAGGAAGAGAAATGTATAAGAAAGGCTAAATTGGATTTGAATAGCTGTTGTAGCTAAGGATTCTTTATTTGGTTTTGACATTTTTTCACTTGTCTCTTGGAAAGTGTGTTATACAGAAGGAACTGCTGATGAATTTTTGACAGTACGTCTGGTTTCTGTTGGTTTTTTTTAAAAATGCATCTTGTAATATAGTCTCCAAACTTTATATCATAATTGCACGATAGCTCAAATATTCCAGGAATCATGTGAGAAATTAGGCTTCTTTCATGTACAATCTGAAACATTCTCTGGTTGTCAATACACAACTGCTCACCAAAGGTGCTTTTGACGGCAGAGTTGCCGAGAACAAAGCAGCAGGACGACTCACCAAACTGTATAAACTCTGAAATTCCAGTCACGAAGGGCAAAGTCAAAGTCTGCCATGGGCCCACTTAAGGCAATTTTTTTGTGGGATTCTGTAAACAAGCCCCAGCATCCATTTACAGGGCTGTAAGAGTGTAAAAACTGTACTGGAGCTGATCAAACTGGGAGTGGGGGAAGGGGGGGGGGGGGGATTTTTTGTCTATTATTTAAAAAAAAAAAATCTGTATTTTAGGAATTTTTAAAAAAATAAAAATCCAAACCAGTGCAAAGATCTCTCAGCTGTGTTCCACATGGACTGGGATGTAAACAAGAGGTACTGTTACCGGCCAGGGAACAACCAAACACCGTGTTAACTGGGATCAGCAGCCACAGATCTGCTTCCCGTGGTTTGTAACAAGGCAGGTTTTGGCCTTGGGTTCAAACTCCCAGCAATTTCTTCCCTGAGGGGGCCTATGTGTCTCTACCCAAGGCAGAATGGGGGACTGTCCATTATGAATGTGCTGGTAAGCTCTTGAAGGGATGAAACCAACAGAGATACCAGGAGTAATTTGGAGACAACAATGAGCTCTAACAAAGCCTGCAGCATTTTGTTTCATATCATACATTGACAGAATTTTGAGTTTAATAATTCTCATGGAATTATGGCTCACAGAGATGCTGCAGCACAAGTTATGACGTGAACGGATGGGAGCACCCACTCGCCATCTCCAGGTGCACACTATAACCCCAACCCACCCTGGGTAAGGTGATGGATCTTTCCTAGAGCAATATTTTTAGTGCTCTTTATTTGCTTTGTACTCACAATGAGGTAGAATCCTGTACACAAACAGCTGCTCTGAGCCCTCACAAATTCACACCCTACCTACCCAACTTCTAAAGTAATTGTTTGCCCACATACCTGAAAGTAACACAGACATATGTCAAATTTTACTAACAGGGTCATGGCAGGTGTCACTTTAATTTGGAATTATGGCAGAGTTTTCTTCATCAGCATTTTGATAATCATATTTGCAAAGTGGTAGCACTCACAATGCTTAAAGACATGTTCAGGCACACCTTCCTTGGGGACTCTGGCCATGTGGTGGGCAGCATGCTGTCCTTCTGCATGTGCCACCCCTGTGCCTTTTCCTATGCATACACTGTTGATATACACCCTACAAAAAAGAAGATAAAGCATTTTAAAGTTCAAAGTTAAAGTGGTTTCCACCACACAGGCAGGGCATTAGTACTTATGCAGAGGTTAAAAGCTGGCACAGAAAATATTTTGAAAAATCTGCTGGGTTATTTTTCTTCCCAAACCTGAAAGCCTTTGTTGTTGGTACATTCCTGAAAGTTTTTTTGCCTGCAATAGCATGGCCCTTTAAAGTGGCTGGTAAAATGCTCCAGTGCAAAATGCATGAAGGGCATACATTAACATACATTGATTACTTGTATTTTTAAATGTAAATGTTGTCTGCTCAGCATCTGATAGAATTATACCAGTAACAGTCAGTAAATGGCATTGACATTCAGTTCCCTATTCTGCAGCTTGACAATACCTCTGATTCTGCAGTTTTTATTGGGATAATATTCACCATGGGAAAGGGAAAGTACTCCAAAGCACAATAGTTTCTGTTTCTCAGACTTGGGGATTTTGGATGTAAATTCCCAAGGCATTAGTCTTTGATAGAGGATGTTGGGGTTCCCTGCCAATGCTGGCACAGCACTGATGGCCTGGGCACTTACCTGTGTGCATGCATCCAGCTCTCTCTTCTCCTGAAAGTGGCAACTCAGATTCAGTGCAGCAGTCCCACCCCATCAGTCAGTCCTCCTCTCCTCTGAGGACAGTGTAGCAGGCCACAATATGTCTGCTGAAAATACCTTTAGTGAACTGTGGGTCTTAGATATTCCACAGGCTGGGAATCCCACTCTTTGCATACCCATATCCAGTGCTTGTACTCTCACCAGTTTTCTTTACAAAAATGAAATGGATAGTTTCATGCTTCCTGGCTTCTGGAATCCTCTCGTGCTGATTTCTGCCCTGTGACAAGCACAAGACCCTGGTTGCTGTGGTCTCCACAGAGCTGGGCACCCACAAGCCTTGTCCTCACTGCCTCAGCCCTTATCACAGGACCCTGGAACAGGGATCCCCTGTCTGAGTCCAAAGCTGAAAGACCTTATGTTCATGGTTTAGCTCTAACTTCACTAATGCAATCATACCTTACTCTGCAAATACCAAAAATCCAGAAGGAAACAGGAACTACTTGCACCTAAATCTAAATACTCCCATTGTAAGAACAAGTGTGTTACTGGCAGAAATTCAAACCATGATGACTAAGTGCCACCTTGTCTCACACTGACTGTTTCTAGCCTGCGCTCTTGATGACACAGGGACACTAATACAGTCAATACATTATCTCTATAAGTTCAAAAGCTTCAATCAGAGCATCCCAGGACTCATCAACAGTGATCAGGCAGTTAACAGCTCCACAGCCAGCCCAGTAAGGTCCAGATCCTCAAGCACTGTTTATAAAGCTATACGTTTTCCCTCATTCTGATAGGAGACTGCTCTTTTCATGTCCCCAGTTAACTCACAAATAATAACTGTCAGTCAATAACCCAGTGCTCTTTTGACATTCTTTTGAATCTATATAGTTAATTAAGGTATGTGTGTCTATCCAAAAATCCATACTGATTAAGCCTGGATTACAGAGTTCTTTCCTTGCTCAGTCTGAATAACCATGCAAAATATGAATATCCAGACAAAGAAAGCTGCTCCAGTTCCTGTGTATTTATTTGACTTGAGATCTGCCATCAAAGAAAAGAGTGTCATTACTTGAGCACCAGGCCTTAAGTGATAGATTCCAAGTGCATCATTTTTAGAGCCATTAGAGGTTATCAGGCCTATATGGTTGCTAAGATACCATGAATCATGAAGGAAAATATAAGATAATGGTAGGCAGTCACTGTGATGTTTATCAGAGTATGCTCTCTGCATCTTATTTAATAGCATCATGATTAGGATCATTTTCAAGAGCTCCTGTCTATTTTCCAGCTAGGTGCAAGAATGCAACTCCATTAAGTTGGCAAACATTGTTTATAATTCATGTTTTGCCTAGAGTAAATGAATTTGTGGAAGTCGAGATTTGTAATTGCCACAGCAGAATTTATTAATAAGAGCGTGTGTCTGTGTGCAGGTTTCTTTCTTGGATATTAAATAGTATCTTCAGATTTGGAAAGAAATCATCCTTCATTGATTTCAAGTATATTCTGTGATAACAGAGACTGTGCTTTCAAAGAGTTTTTAAATTAAATTTGTAGCTGAGGTAATTGCTGTTGCAAAATTATGCTACTAAAGTAAAGCCTTATGCTGCAGCTTTCTTGATATTATAATTTAACTGCCTCTTTCCTAAATCATAAAAGTGTGAGATGCCAGATTAGGGCAAAGCATTAGGTTATTACTGAATTATTTTATGTTTTATCTCTGGAAGTATCTGGTGAGAAGTAAAGCAATGAATCTGCAGGACAGTGAGCACTGCTCACACCATCCCCATAAAGTCCTCTCTGGAGTTCACTCTTTCACTGCTCTAAAATGGTGAACTCCCAAGATTGGAAAAGGAGTTAAATTGGCCACTGTTCCTGACTTGCTGCCCCCAAAAGAAGGCTTACAAGAATTTAATTCCTGCACCAATGGACAGGAATATTCAAATAAGCTCTTATTAGAGAACTAAATAGGTAGTGGTGGTGGTTGTTATTATTATTAGGTAGTGAGGCAGTGGAACAAGTTGCCCAGAGAAGCTGTGGATATCTAATCCCTGGAAGTGTTCAAGGGCAGTTGGATGGGGCCCTGAACAGCCTGAACCAGTGGGTGACATCCTTGCCCATGGCAGGAGGATTGGAACTGTACGGTCTTTAAGGTCCCTTTCAACCCAAACCATTCTAGGATTCTGTGATTCTTATCTATCATGCAGTAAACCCACAAATTTGTAGACAACATCTCTCATAACTCATAACATTGAGTCACACATGGTAAACCTAAAGGAAGTTTTGCAGTCAGCCTCAGTGTACTACAAGGCACCAAGGAGAAGTTGTCTGGCTAGAAAAGAGTATTTCTCCAAAACAAATTCTTCCCAACTGAACTGATTTTATACCAAAGCCATTAAAACGTCATTTTGAATTATACATGGTTTTCTTTTGGGGAGAGAAAAAAGATACAAAAATTTTAGATATTCTCTATATCTAATATAGATATATAGACATATCTAATATCTATATATTTTAAAAAGGGGAAACTAGTCTGACTTCTTGGCAAAGCACTTCGGTTGGTATGATATCCATCAACTACAAGCCATAGCTAACATGTAGACATGGTTACCTCACCTACATTCAGAAGTGGTCTTACTTTGGAAAGCTGCAGCAGAAGTTATGCCACTGTAACATTGTGCTATTACAACACAATGCCTGCATGGCATTTGAAGGCATAAAACAGAAGTGAAACAAAAGCTAGACAGGTGGACTTCCCTCATCCAAGCCTTCAAATAAAGCATCTTCCCATTCTGCATTATAGAGGCATTTTAATATGATTTGCCAACTACCCTTCCCAAGACAAAACAAGACACAGCTCAGGTGAGAAAAGAGGCTGGAACACAGAGCAGAAGACATCAAGCAGCCCAGAAGATCAGAGTGACATTATGTTACAAGAATTAACCTGCATCTTCTATGAGATTTCAACTGGATATCACACAAGACTAATGACACCTTCCTGAACTACCCCCTCCACGTTAGTAAAAGTTTGTTGTATTAGCCTGTAGTTCTGACTTGAAGCAAGGTTTCCTTGTCCTTAACAAGAACCACAAACAATTGCCTTTTAATCTCTTTCAAGAGCAGTGGACATTCAGCCATTCATTTAAAAATCAAGAGTTTGGTGGAAGAGCCTAAGAGAGACCCACTCACAACAGAGAAAAGAGGCAGCAATATTTCTGATTCTCCTGCCACCTGCAAAGATGAATACACGTTGACATCTGAGTACTGTAACTTTTTTAAAGCAAATGAGCCTTGAAGATTATCTGTCAGCTAAAATGTACCCAAGGGCTTGCTTTGCAATGTTTCTTTTTTAAAGAATGTTTGTTTTAACATTATTGTTGCAACCAGACAAAGAAAAATGTAGAGGCATCATAAAAAATACGAGTAGATACCCAGTTGTTAGAGCTGGTTTAGGAACAATCATAGTAGTGATGGACTGTGTGACCCAGGAGAGGTTCCTTCCAACCCTAATGATTCTCAGAATTGATTTTCTTTTGCAACTCACTTTCAGTTAGTGCTTTAGAAAAAAATAAAAAGGGTTAGATCAATGCTAGCTTCAATGACACAGCCATTCCAGCTCCTGCAGCATTTTCTCACCATGGCAATCTCTTTATCTTCTTGTTTGTATGAAGACCATTCTCTACTCCTCTGTTCCTGGCTGTACATAAAAATAAGGGGTTGGGCTCATAGTTTGTTGACTCCAGGGTTGAATGCAACGTTAATACAAATTAGTTAGCAGATAAAACTCAGAGCTAACCTCTCAGAGAGTGAGTATATAGTTGTTCTGCTCACAGTTTAGGAGAACTGATCTTTGCATTCATTATCACACTTGCTAAATAGAGCCTCTTCGAGCCAGAAGCTAGAAGAGTAACACAAATATAAGAAATGCATATCTCCAGAAATATCCACTCTATAAATTTAATATTGCAGGATATCAACCCAGTTTCATACAAACTGGTGTTTGCATTGCAGACTCTTAAGGACAGCACTTACTCACTTTCAGTCTGCAGTCTAAAAGGAGGACAGCATTATACCCCTGCTTCTCTCTGCAGGTTGGGAAAAAAAATATAATCAGATAATCTCTGGGGATATCTCATTGTCCCAAGTCAAGTTTTGCAATGAGATGTAGAGATCAGTACTAACTCATCAGAAGTGACCTCTGGGACAACCACAGTGAACACAGAATAATTTATAGGCATCCAAGATTTCTCTTTTAAGAGAAATTAGTTGCAGAACAAGAGGCCCAAATATTTCTCAAGAAGCCAAGCTGGTTGGAGACAAAGAAATCTACTTAAAACAAAAATTAAAAAATCAAAACACCCATAGTTTTAGTGCACTACCCAGTTGCCTTCTACAAAATTCCTCTCTAAATTGAGATTAAGCCCAGAACAGCCTCATTTTTGTCTCTTTTTTGAAAAGGGGTTGCACAGTGGAAAAGGAAAAATAGAAAGGTGTAACATCAGAATGCTCAATAAGGCTGAATGCTCAATCTTGAAATGAATAATTTGCAACATTTGTGACTTTGTGTTATGCTGCCTATTTCTCATTAGGTGTGAGGGCTTCAGGGACACAGGATGCCTGGAAGCAGTGGAAGTGGAAGAGGGTAGAGGGACATCAGCTACCCCAAGCATTCTGATGTCCTGCCATGACTGTCTTTGACCTGTACCATGGTCTCATCTGGAGGGCAGGCAGTTTGCTGCTAGAGCTGCACGGCACAGAGCAAAGCAGCACATTGAAGGTACAGACAAATAGGACCTCACTTTGAAAAGGGAACCACTACAGAATGACAGCCCAGATGCACCCACATTGATACAGTCATCCCTGAGAATGCTGTCTCACTGCTTCATTTACCCCAGCAGATTTGTAGCTCATTGCAGGTAAAACTTAAATTTTGAAAATCTGAGCAGCTGGAGGCAAACCTCTTCCTGGCAAGCCCTGTGGAAATCTCCCTCAGGCAAATTTCGTAGCAGTCAGCATTCTCTAGTATTTGTCATGTATCTTATTTTTGCATTTCTCACTTGAACAGTTCTCCACACCAACGAGAAGGCAAAAGCAAGCTGCCTACAGACAAGAACTGCTGTGTCTGTATAGGAGCAAGGCTGGCTGTGCCTTTTAACTGGTTTGGAGAGCTTTGACTTTTCGTGTCACGACATCTCCTCAGCTCGAGTCAGAAGCCCTCAGCTATGACCTGATCTCTGGCAGGTGATGGCAGCGCTGACACCCCTTCTGTGCTGCTCAAACAGCCCTTGAGCAGATGCAGTCCAGGACACCTCTGGCCGCTTTGCATCATTACTCTGTTGCACTGTCCCCATTTACAGGCTGTTGCCAAGAATGAGCACAAGAAAATTTTCCTATTCCTGCCTGGTCAAACTCACCTGTCTCCATAGGGTGGCTCATGAATTCCCACACAGCGTACACTGCCTCGCATTTCTCTGACACAATTTCATGCACCTTGTGCCAATAGAATCCAATCAGTTTATAGTGCAGAACCAGGACTTGCAGTATTTTGTTTTTGGCATGGCTTGTTTTCATTCTGCCTTCCAGGTTTGTCATCACCAAACATTTTAGCAGTCCAAAGTTGCTTCTTAATTGCGGGACATTTATGGAATCATAGAATGTTAAGGGGTTTAAAGGGGTCTTAAAGATCATCTGGTCCCAACCCCTGTTGCCACAGGTAGGGACACCTCCCACTAAAGCAGGTTTCTCAAGGCTTTATCCAACCTGACTCTGAAAACTGCCAGGGGTGGGGCATCCACAACAACATTCACGGCTTTAAGCACTGTCCAAAATCCCAGAAGAGTCCCTGCCTTGTGCAACTTTTCTCACTGTGTTACCTTTCTTATCCCACAAATCTCCTAGACCTTTGTTTTTAATTTTCTTCTCCTTTTTTCTCTCTCTCCCTCTCCCCTTCTTTTACCTCTCCCATAACTCCTGCCACATCTTGTATTCCCATCAACTCATCAACATATGAAATACAATTCAAAGAGGTAGCCTACTCTGTTCTTGATTTATTTTATTCCAGTCATACTGTTCTATTGCATTTGCTGTTTTGCAGACAGGCAATTTCTAGCTGGCACATTCATGGAAGCGGCACATATCCAAAAAATATTGCTACTTTACATAAGTCAGTATTTAGTATGGTCTCATGAATGTGTTGGTGTCCTTGAGGATTAATAATATCTGGTCCAAGAGACTGTTGCTCTGAGCCCTCCTTAGTTTACACGAACCCCTTTCCTCACTGACTTTGAAGTGACGTATGGTGATGTGTAAATGCCAAGTGACAGCCTCTATGTTATTAGTATATTTTGTTGTAAATCCATTAAGAAATTACACATTTATGGGGCACCTGGGGACATGATTTAGTGGTGGGTTTGGCCATGCTGGGTTAATGGCTGGACCTGATCATCTTAGAGTTCTTTACCAACCGAAGTTTTTCTCTGGCTCTATTAATTTAATACTTCACCAATTCCACTCTCTCTTTTGATTCCACTTTTCATTTTACTGTTGAGTATAACCTTCTCTTTGACAGATCTCTTACTTCTTATTCTTCTGAGGAAATTGTATTTATTTCAATACTGGAGCTCAAGCACTTTAGCTAACAATATCTATAACATCCCTTCAAATATCAGTTACTTGGTCCAGTAGATTTTCTCCTATTTCTTCAGAGAGAAAGTTTCATTTTCCCTTGAAGAAGTGTAAGATGTTTAGGACAGATTTATGGATTAAATTTGAAGGTGTGGTAGGCAGGCACATTGTTCCTGTGCAACTGGTACCATTTATAATACTTGAGAAATATTGCAGAAAAAGTCCCCTCATTAGCTTCAGATCAGGTGTGGAGTGACTATTCAATAATAGTTTTGCTACTAAGGATAAGCTATGATTAAAATTCCTTAAATATTTTGACAACAACAAAGTTTGTCAACAGCATTAAATATTTCATTTCAATGTTTTCAAAATGAAACTTTCTGGCTCTTGCTTTTAAAAAAAACTCCAACCAACCAACCAAAAAACCCAATCTACACTTGCCATAAAATTAAAGTGGAAAAATCAGTAAGCGGTTACATCACATAAGAAAGGAGAATATTCCTTTTTTGACCAGCTGTATTCCTGAACAAGAGGAGAAGAGGAAGATATTCAAGAAGGAAACAAGAAAAAGAAGTATATTTTTTTCTGCTTTCTTGTTAATAAGGATCTCTCATCCAAAAATACTTAAAGATTTTTAAAACTATATATTTAGAACTGCATATTTTTCATGGTGCCCTGAAAAGCACTTTTTATTGTGGGCAAAAGACCTAACGGGCAAAGCCAATTTGGTCAGAACTTAGAATTTCAATTGGCCTGGATTTATTATTTATTTACAGTGACTTCCATGCACTCATCTCTCTGTATCAATACACACAAGTGCAGAATCTGATTTGTGTTTTAGTTACTTTCTTTGTGCACCTGAAAGTTCCAATGAAAATGGAGTTTCAAACAAGTATCTTTACACAGGCTGGTGCACAGCAAAGTAGAAGCATGTGGAAAAGCAGTTTTGAAAAATATTTTGATTTCAAGATTTTCATATCATCAGAGGCTAAGAAGCAACACGAAAAGAGAAGTACAAATCTGTCTTTGAAGTAATAAATTAATCAATATCTTACTGCTCAGCACTGTTTTTATAATTCATACCAAGTGCAATTAGCATCAAATAAGGATGATCTAGCAAAGTGGCTCAAATATTACGAAATTTTTCTCCTTAACATGAAGACCCATAACAGAGACACACATATACAAACAGCAAATTAAAAAGCTCTAATAATAGTCCTTCTATTGACTTTTACACATTATCATTACACATTGATTGCCATCATGCCTGTTTAATTATGAGGACAAATATCTGACCAAAGCATTTTAGCACCTCTAATTGTGTAAGCTTTTAACAATGCACTCTGCAGTCCTTGTCATATGGTCTGAAGAATTACCAAATAACTAAGAGCTGCCTTTAGAAACTACCATCATTCCCACTGACAGAAACAGTCAGCACTTGTTGGAGTTCTTTCACAAGGAGTCTCTCCAGCTCAGTTACACACTCCTCCAAAGTACCTGCTCGCTATAATAGTGAGAAATGTGGCTTTCATTCCCACTACTTTTTTGTGCTTTTCATTTTCATTGGTTGAAATTCAGATTAATATTGCTAATATTGGACTCTAGCTGTAAGGTCTTTTTTGGTTGATTTGTTTAAAAAGACTCTTAATTGGTTCAGTCAATTATGAATTATGGATTCAACACAAACCCCTTGAATTTAAGTGAATAGACTTACCCTGCCTTACATAGATTAAGTCTTCTACTACCAAGGGAGTAAAGTCAAGCCTTTCCTCATCAAACTCAATTTAAATTCCTACTCAGGTGCATATTACAACAGTCTTACCTAGAAACTCAGTGAGCTTTGCGATCTTTGCTAAGGAACAATAAAAACTGGCTTTACTTTGATTTTCTCCTTTTTTCCTTCAGACATTTCAGGAGAACTCTGGAAGGAGATTAAGTGAAGGAACAAAACAAATGATCCATACCCTTGTCACCAGTCACATAACTGGTCCATTAGCACTGCAAAACTTTTGAGGTCTCCTGCTCCCTCCTACTGCATTTTTCTGCTTAAATGTAACGTAGAAACTTTATACCTGGTGCCTGATGAAGGTTTGTATTTCTGGGAATGTTGTAAGAATGGCAGAGAAGAATCAACTTGATTTTACAGAAAACTCAGGGAAATAAACAAAAGAAATAGAAAACTCCAGGCTGTTTGTGTCCCTGAAAACACTTTTGCATGCAAGGAAGTTACTAGTGCCCTACACATCACAGGACTGTTTGGCAAAACCAGCATAACAAGAGTCCCACCTCATCTTTGCCTGTCTTCCATGTAAAACTTCAACTCTCCAAAACAGAAAGAAGTCATGGGGAAAGACAAGGGAACATGGAGAATCCTTGGCCTGGGCCAAGTGGAAGAAGCAGTGAAATGTCAACATTCAGAATGTGAAGAGCTGTGGTATGAGAATGAGGGAAGAGCAAAAGGAGGTCGTGCTCCTCTGCTCCCATTGCAGAAGATATAATGCGAAATTTCAGAATATCCCCAAAATAAGAAGGGAGGATAAGGATGATGCTTGCAGCCAGTTCAGCCAACAGAATTAAAAGGGAGGTAGGTCTAAGGGTTTAGATTTAAGTACTGCAGGGCAAGGATTCTTCTTTATTCTTTGCTCAGCACAATGAGGACAAATGCCTTAGTGCCACTGTGTGATATAAAGAACAGGGGTACAATGCCTAAGGCAAACAAGGTGGTTGAATGCATTTGGGAAAAAAAATCCTGTTGTCTTTTTTTTTTTTCCTTCTCAGTGCTTAATGTTTACTGTCCAGGGTATTTAAGGCTCGAGTTTTGCATTGATTTCTTTAGGACTGATGACAGCCTTGAAGCTAAACACACGTTTAGATGCTTTGACACAGCAGAGACAATAAGCCCAGCACAGCAGAGGATTGAATCTCCACTATAGCCACAATAGCCTCAGCATTGCTTTATTGCTAATTTTTGCACATATGTCTATGATCAGTTACAGGGCTCCGACATATGGTGAGTGCACCTGCTAAGTTAGCCAGGGCTATTGCCTCAAACAACATGGACACTTATGGCAGGATCTGCCAGGGTATAAATAAGGGATTACAATATCCCTCATGATGCAGTGCTTTGCATTCCCCAAACAAACAGCACCACGGCAGTGCAACAGTCTAAGATAAACAGACTAAAATGTTTTGTAAATGTGCTGCAGAATAGATTCATCACTCTCCCGCAGTTAACCAATTTTTTTTATTAATTATGCAAGATTTAAATTGATAAAGTATGTTATCAGGTTTTTGGTGTTCATCTACATGACTTGAGGTGGAATACAAACAGGCCACTTATCCACCCACACTCACATTTTCATCTATAAAATTATAGAAATCACATAAGAAATTGGCAACCACTCTGCGAGAAGGAACCATAAAGTTCTACTAGTCTTTGTCACAGACCTTGGCAACATCATTCACGACATTCCTCTAGCAATGACACCCCCAGCTTGTTCTCTCTGCACCTCCCATTGCCCAATTAATGTCCTGTTAACCTGCTCACCTGCAGAACCCTTTATTCCCAGGCCTCTGCAGTGGAGCTTTAATCCCTCTGCTACACACACCTCACTGCAGGGCTGGCACCGTTGTGGTTCTTAAAGCTTTTTCCAAAGTTTAACCAGGGTGCCTCTCCAGCAACCTTTCCACCATTTAAAGAGGTTATCCTTCACCAGATCCTTTAGGACCTACCCATACTGCGGATTATCCAGATCACAACTGTAGCGAAGCTTTTTAAAAAACCTGTTTGCATACATCAGATAGAGCTGTTGCCCCTGTTTATTCTTCTGCTTTTCAACTGACTTGTTTTGGCATCAGCCTCTTGTGCCAGATTGGAAATGGCACAGCAGCAGCTCTGCAACTGCCCATGCAATGACTTTCCCTGTAACGGAGCTGTTTAGGACAAAGGATCTCAAGCTCAAATCCAGAGCCTTCATGGCACTTAATATCCCATCTCTAAATCTGCTCCCCAAAAGCTGTGGATTGGATCCACAGCTAATAAAGATTTTTGCAGGAATTCACATTCATCTTCTATTTCAATTATCAGAAAAAAACTTGCAAATAAATTATTTCAGTCCTAAATATCAGGTACACACATTCGAAAATTTGAATACAGTTAAATCCAAACCTTAAAATGTTATTTTCAGTTTGGACTTAAATCCCTTTTTTTTTTTTTCTGTGTGCCAGTATAATTTAATATTCTAACAAGTAATACCATACCCTCAGTCACAAGAATAAGAATTGAATATTTTCATTTTACCCAGTTCTGATTATTTTTACAAGGCTATTGAATGTGTGGCTAACACCATTGTAGTAGAAGTAATTAGCACAGTATCATTTTTTCCCTCTGCGCACTCTGGGAATCTTTTTATGAGTTTTTGGTTTTGTTTTTTTTTTTTTTCTCCTCAATTAAATTACTCTCCCTGCTTACACCTGAGTACACAGAATATCTAGTTCTAGTGACATATTTCAAAACTCAGGCTTTTGAAGCTCCCCTGTCCTAGTCCTGCTAGCAATTTTTGCCTATGGAAGACTCTCCAGAGCACATTACCATCAACATCTGCCAGAGACACTGTGCAATATTAGTCAAGGCATCTTTAATAATGCAAGAAAGGTCAGCAGCTCACAGAATATCAAGCTGAATATCGAAGAATTATGAATCTTTTTCTCTGTGCAGGTTTCACAGGTATTCTTTGGGGTTTTTTCCTGATTCATTTTATGCCAAGAATAGGGGTTTCTTTCATTTTCAGGATATACCAAAAAAAAAAAGGGAAAAAAAAGAAAGGAAAAATCTTTCTCAGCAAATGAGACAAGCCATGCCCTCTCCAGCCCATTGAACACAAGCAGCTGAATTCCATATTTTGTTCTTTCCATGCCACCAGAGTTAATGTTGCTTTACAACTAACAGGTTTTTTCTGGAACAGCTCAGGATATGATCACATAGCAGGGCCTTGACCTCTTGACTACATAATGCTTTTGTGATCAATAGCAGAGAAATTAATGTGTTTATCATATTGGAGTATTTTAAAAATTTCATACATACAGTCACTAATTACCTCCAAAGCCCATGATGCCGCATTTTGGAGTGCTGGTCCAGTGCTTTCAAAATTCTGCACGGGAATAAGTTGAATTAGGCACTCTGAAAAATCAAACCCAACTAATTTCTTCTGCTCTCCCCAGGCCATTAATCTTCATGGGACAAGTTACCACCGGCAGCTCAGCAGAGTGGCACTGATGGACTGCGGACACAACAAAGCCACTCTGGCATAACTGAGAGGAGTATTTGCCTCTTATCTTCTGTATCTTCTTCCCTGAGTTTCTCCTTATTTCCTTTGAATTTTTTGGTGTAAATTTTTAGAATTTATTATTTCCATTCATACTTTCTTAGAATTATCCATTCAAGCTCACATTGAGCTGTCTTCTGCTGAACAATTTCAACTGCAATTTAACAAAGCGATTTTGCAAGTTTCAAACTGTATTTATCTGTGTTCTTACATTCTGTACCATTCCATTCTACATTAGAAAAACAGAACTATTCTAATAAGAGAATAAGAATAGAAGAAGTATTCTTATAACATTTAGAACCTTAGAAATTACTTAGGATACTGGTATGGTGTTAGAGTCAAAATATTAGTATTAAACTAAAAGGCTGCTGACTGAATTCGGGGGGGGAGCAGTATCAGAATAAAAATGTGAGCTCTAAGCACAAATGTAACAGCAATGCAGAAAGATGAGTTCCAACTTGATAAAAATAAAATTTTAAAATCTAATTAGAAACACAATGCTAAAAAGTCTATTTAATTTTCCCAGACAGACATTATGCTTTTTTCAGTGTGGTATGCTGTATGCACAAATTACCTTCAGGTCACATCTGGTTTTGTCTGAAAGCTTAAGGGGAAAAATACTCAAGCCTTTTTCTTTAACCTATAGCAGTACAGCCAGAGGCACTGATGAGGTCACAACAGTACATAATAAACGATCAGTAAAGAAAATTGTGCCATATGTTGCTTTTCCCTTGCTGTATTTAGTTCTCTGCAAAATGATCAACAATAGCTGCAGCTAAATTGTATCCTATTTTTCTGTAATCAAACGGGGTTAAAAGGTCATGTAAATAAATATACATGAACTAAACAGAAACAGCTGGAAAGTTCCCAGAAGGGACCTCTAACAACCTCCAAGTTGGACGGACCATGGTAGATCAAGGGATCATTATTAAGATTAAAGGCTTACACCAAACCTGCTGTGAAATTCAATCTGCTGAATTTTAAACATTGATGGCACAAAACGGAAAGTACTAAATGGTGGAATTTATTAATTCTTAAAAAGCAAGGTGACAGGAGAGACAGGCTACATTTTCTCCATTCCCAGTGTGCCTGGTGCTATTTGCTAAGATAAAAAACTCTGTAGGTACCTCCTATGAAAGTCAAACATTTCAAGCAAACTCTTTCTTGTATTGATTTTCTGGAGAAAAAAAATTATCAGCATCGTTAGTGCTTTTGGGTTTTATTTCAAAGGCTTTAGACAAACTTCATTTTAGTGAAACACACCACAGTGGTGACTGGAGCTAAATCTAAACTCTGAAAAGCAGGAGCTTTTTTACCTTAGTAGTTTGACCAATTGCATTTGATGGGATTACTCTCCTGTGCCTAACAAATAACTAAGATGACAGCTGTCTGAGACCCAAGCATTACTTCAGTGTCTCACCATCCTCGTGGGATACCTGCTCCTTGAATTGTGTTTCTAAACTAAGTTAGAGAAATGTTCTACAAGTCCCCTGCAAAAGGGCAGCTCTGTGTCTCTCCTGCAGGGATATGTTAACATTGTGTTTACACTGCAGCTGAGTCCCCTCACAGATGCCACCCTCTAACTCCCTCAGCACTTCCTATCTAAGATCTGTTACCAGCCAAAAAAGTCCAAATGTTTAAAAGCTCAACAATCTCTCTTGAATAAATGAACAAAAGAAAGTCTATTTTCTATCCCCAAAGAAGACAGTGTGACAGTAATTAGTGATACTTGTCGAGAGATTTACACGGGAAGTGTTCCCTCCAGAGACAAGTCGTGGGGAACTTATGTATATTTGGAAAAATATTTAGACTTCTGTCATGGTTTTGCCATCTGTAATCCTTGGCAATCATACTCCTTGGGCAAAGACCTGTGCTGACAAAATAAATTAGGTCATAGTGACATTGGTCTTCTGGGAATGCTGGAAAACCTTTAAAACTGCCGAAGAATAAATGTATCCTGAAACCTGGAAGGAATGTCTCATCACCTGGGGTGGTATTTTCAAATGATGACTGTAACCTGACCACCTGAGCCAACACAGAGCCACATTCCATGGCTAAGCAATCTAGTATCCAGCAGTTAAGTTGGCTTAGTCAGACCTTTGTCTACCGGAAAAGTGAAGGATTTGGCTTAAACCATTAAAAAAATATTTCACGTGGCAAAATTCAACTGTTGAAACACTACAATTTTCTCTCCAGAAGGATGATTAGAAAAAGTGACAAGATCCATTCTGTGACAAGACACTTGCTTTCTGCTTCAGCCAGTTCCCACATTGAGGCCCATTGACAGTATTTTGGAAGGCAATCAAATAGACTTAGATTTCAAAAAGCTTGAGCCAAAGAGTTTATATTCTCATCCGGCATACAGTGCCATATTTCAATTGGCTTTAAAGCTGCCATATCAACAGGTCCCTCTGAATGGCCTGATACCTGTGTGCCAAAAACCTGGGAGCTTCAGGAAAATCTGTCAGGGGCTTGAAACAGGTACTGGCTGAGGGAGGGATCTATTTATAAGTCAGGTCATGGGGGTTCAAGCTTTTAGCAAAGGGAGAAGTTTAGTAAAAGACAGTGTGGGAAAAGCAGAACCTCAATCGGCTACGAAGAACAAGATTTTCTTCTGCTCTGCAGCTTTTAAAAATGAATTTGTTTCTGCTCTGTCTTACTCAAATCTCACAACATTTATAACCATAGCACATGCCATGGGAACTTGGAAGAAGTTGAGCTTCCCTGCAGAGATCCCTCCGTTCTGCCTATCTGTGATACATTCTTGCAAGCTAAACCAATATACAAGGATAGCAAAGCACCTCTGTGAGTTGATTTGTGAAAATTGTTTCGGTGACTAAACAAATGTATTTCCTTACTCTTGAGAGACAGCATCATTAAGTTTTCATAAAAGATCTGCATTATTAAAATCCCTGTTCTCTCCCAAGGAATGGAGGTATAGGCATCTCAAGTGATGCTACAGCGCCCATTCAATGAAAGTTGCAATATAGATGCTATTAAAAAAAAAAAACCACTTAGCAATGGAGCAGGTGACCTTTTTTGCAGGATAAAGTCCATTCTTACCAATAGGAGAGATAAAAACAACCATTTTCCTGTGAGTGAAAAGGAGCCATAGTTATAGTAGGAGCCCACCCTGCCTTTCTGACATGTCTTGCTTACAAAGGTATTTTCAGAAAACAAGAATAAAGTGCTTCAAAGACTGCCTTACAGTTGTTGCCTTCTTTTATAGCCTTCAAAGTGTAGCATGTGGAAATAAAAAGATGAGAAACCAAATGTGCAAAAATATTCATAACCAGGTGTTTGGACTGCTTTTTTCACCCTGACTCCTTCCTATAATCTGCTATTATCCTTCTGCCAGGTAAATAGACAAGGTAGTTAAAAGTGACCTGCCAAGAAAACTTTTACCCTCTGAGCACATCATCACAGCAGACACAAGATTTTTCCCCAACGAGTGCAAATTACTCTAGGACTGGTGGGTCTCTGCGGCACAAAGAGCAACACACTCTACCCTGCATAAAAGAGTGATTTTCACTTTGCATAATAACAAGCCTTTTGTATTTTGAAAGTAACTAACAAAGTAGCTCTGCAGGAGACCCACTGTGTTAGTCTTCATTAAAGCACCCAGATCGATCAATTAAGTCAAACAAAATGGTACCATTTCTGAGTTAGCCTGAAGCTCTCTTTGCACTCCTGAGCTTTATGGCAAGCACTGGAACCAAAAGAAAAGTTGCCACTGTATCAAGCAACGAGACTTGAAAAAAGAAACTTAATTTTAGAAGTCAGTGCTTGGGTGGAAACAAGGCAGAGAGTCTAGAGATCATTTTACTGCTAAGTAAAAAAGAAAATTCTGAAACCTCTGGAAGCCATTTAAGAGGTGTGACATTGCAGATCCAGTGGCAGCAGGTTCCTAAGGTGCACTCTCCTTGGCAGTCTCTGCTCCCTTAGCAGCTCCCTTGAGTGTTAAGCAGATGATGACTAGTGGCTTCCTCCCTTATCTGCAGAAAAATGCCCCATTTTATTCAACCAACTTCCACAGACACAAATTTATCATGCTTATGGCTCATCTCGCAGCTCAACAGAAATGTCTGGTGAGACTCAGAACTAGGTGTAACTCACCAACCCTACGCTGCTTAAAATGAGTTGGTGTGGATTAGACACTATGCAAAATACTAAGGAAACAATGGGGACCCTGATTCATAAAACCAGGGGTTTGTTACCCTTCCTCTTTTGGAAGAAGATTTATTGACAGCTTAAAGTAATCTAATAAAAATTCACTTTATTTAAAGATGTGAGGAAGAGCCCCACAGCAAAGTCCTGTTGCAGAGAGTGCAGGGAAAAAAGGAGGCCTGAGGGAAAAGGAAAATACTTCTATCAATGAAGAATTGGAACTGTCTGTAAGAACTGTAGAGCACAGAAGCTCGGCACAGTAAAATCAGAGAATATTTCTGCTTTCAAAATGGGAAGTTATTACAGTTTGCAATCAGAAAGAAGATGAAAGCTGCACCAATGAAGTGAAGCGCCAAACTCCCACTTGAGAAACTGGAGAACTAAGTGCCTATTAAAAAGCCAGAAATCAGACAGAGAAACATGCAAGGAACAAGGTTAAGTATCATCAAAGAGAAGAATTGAAAGAAGGTCAATAACTGCTTGGACAGGAAAGGAAGATGAATAGAAAATTGTTCTGGACCACCTCAAACGCCTGCTTGGCAGAAAGGTATTGATGGGATTTGAAGTGACCAAGAAAAATGTGAAAGATGTGTCCTCCTTTCTCTCACAAAGTGAACTGAAAAAAAAAAAAAAACAAGACAGAAAAAAAAAAAGAAAAACCAAAGTCAGAGAAACCTCCTTGTAAGTTCCTGGGATATGCTTAGATAAAGGACAAACTATGGATTGGTAACTGCAAAACTGCCTTTTTAAACTATCATTTCAGAAAAGTACTCTGCACATTTACATAATACAAGTCATTGTATAATGACTGGACCTTCTGTGTATTTAACCCTTCTGTGTGGTTTAACCATATAGAAGCATTTATACTATTGACAAAGACATAACTCATTTGAAACTCTTTGAAAAATTCCCAGTAGGTTATCCTGCTTGCCCAGACAAGAACCAGAACAGCAGGTATCTCAAACACTTCAATAATCTCACCAAGAAAACCAAAGCAAAGACTATACATTAAAAACTGTTCATGAAAAGCAAAGGGGAGGAAAACTGCTCTGGTGAGAAAGGAAATAAATCAGGGGGATCTCAGAGAAGAATTGTTTCTGGCACAGGATACTCATGGAAACTTTGCTAAGTCCTTTTGTCTCCTTGTGCTTCAAGTTTCTCATTCATGTAACAGAAGTCATTGAGGATTTGGGGTTTTTGCTTAGGTGTAAATAATTTGGAGCTGTGATTTTCTGGTAACTTAGGTGACCATGTAATTTACTGCAATGAGTCTCTGATGCAGCTTCTCAGCATTGCTGCAATACAAATAAATTTTAATTCTTTGTGCTTTCAGCTAATTTTTCAGTGGGAGCAAATGTCTTTTCAACAAGTGATTAAAATTTCCTGAAGCAGGAGTTGTCCACAGTTGTATTATAATCTTTCCAGACACAGGAAATGGGTGAGAAAAAATATTTGGGAGGGAAGGTAAAACTGCTTCTTGCCTCCAGAATCCTGAGCAGGACTGGGGTGTGGGCCCAGGGTCCAGAACCACTGGTGGCAGAAATTACAACTGGAGCAACCAACAAGGCACAGGAGACAGGGCACAAATACCCCCAGCTGCACCGAACTTAACAAGTCCTTCAGGTCTGCCAGGAGAAGGGAGGGGGAGAAGACAGACGGAAGGGACTGATCCACAAACCCTCCCCTGTCCACTCTTTCAGACCTTATCACTTTTTGCTTCTACAACACAACACTGATTTGCTCACTGAGAAATGTCTTCAGCAAACGCAGGCAATGACCAGCCTAGAAATGTTCAAACCATGACAACCATCACAAAGGCTCCGTCCTGCTCTGCATTCCCTTGGGAGAACCACAGGAATAATGAAGTGTAAAAAAAACCCAGACAGACACAATTCTTGCAGATCAGTGTGCTAAACAGGACAGAACTGGTGGGCAAAACGGGCTGGTGCAAGAGGTAGCTCATTCAGCCCCTGGCCCATCTTATCTGCAGACAATACAGAGTTAGACCCTGTAATTTTTCCATATAACATCTCAAAGTCTATGTATTGAAAGAAGAGGGTTAGACAAGATCAAGGACAGTGGTATTCAGCTGTCATGGTGATAAAAGCTTGAGAGATTGGCCAGATGAGCTCTTGATTCGTACAAGCAGGAGCCAGCAGGCCCCAACTCTGAGCAAACTGATTTCCTTCCAGGGTAACAAGTATTAAACCATATTTAAAGTGTTTGGAAGGACTGAAGTGTAAGACCTGTGACAAAATCCCATTTTCTCTAGATTTCCTCTCCAGCAGGGATGATAGTTTCTAGATAAGCTGCAGCACATGAAAGAGACTTACTTTTTAAAAACTTATTCTCCATTGCAGGAGTAATTGTGATGAATTCTCAATCAAGGTAAATACAACCCATGTGATGAATTTAAGGAGTTGAAATTAGAGACTGGTAGCAAGACAACAACTGTTGGAAACCGCTGTGAGCAAATGATGGATGAGACCAAGGAAACAAATGGATAGATTGTCAAACACACAAACCGACAGCACAGGGAAATTGATGGCAGCTGTTCCAGCCAAAGCCTGGACCTAACACGCTGCCTTAAAGCATCATTAACTTTAGTATAAAAGCTATGTGCTACAGAGACTTTATTAGGCAGAATCACAGCTGTTTAAGAACTTGATGAAGTATTTTCTCGACACAAGTGTTGTTGCACACACAGATGCTGTGAGGGCCTCACATGTACAGCAGTGACCCAACATGTTTAACACACTGAAAGCCTCTGGGACACTGGTAAATGGTCTGCCTCATCAAAAACAAAAATTTTGTCTAGTCAGGCAAAAATAAAGTCCATTTACACAAGTTAAAAGGCCGGTGAAGTGGCCATTTCAGAAGCAATGCCTTCTGGAGGTGTAGTAAGGGAGGTAGGAGAAGTAATATTGTGGCTCATACTTGTAGCATAACATTACAGTCAGTGATCCAGTTTGTCACTGGCATCTGTCACACACTGTCCTTTCCAGGTGTACCTGATAGACCTTTGTCTGCAGCACAAGGTGTGCAGGTGTGAAACTCTATTCCCCAGTGGTTTCCACTCAGGTCACACTGGTGTATAGGCAATTCAATGCACAAGACAGCGGAAAGGCTGCTCCATTACACATCCAGGAATTCTTCCTTTATCTTAGCATTCATTCTACTTGAGTTTAATTTAAAATAAACAACCACTTGTTTAATCCAGAGAAAACAAGACCAAGCTCAGTCAGTAAAGAGGACAAAACTTTCCATAGCTGAGAGATGCACAGCAAGGCTAGAGAAGAAATGGAGTTCTGCTTGCTCTGTCAGTAATTTCTTTGGCTATTTTTGATAATATCCTAGAAGCTTTTAAAGGACATTCAACAAAAAGGTCATTTGAAAGTGTTTGCAAAGATTAGGGGAGATCAGGATACGTTCACTATGCACAATCCACTACATGCTCAATTCACTGTCATGGAGGAAGAAAACAGCAGAATTAATCCTCGTGGAGGAAATTAGCATGATATTGTGCTGGGTCACGTTCCTGGATTATAAGATTTCCACCAGTCAATCCTGAGTTATTGCTCTGCAAATACTCAACAATCTAATTTGATAGATACTCTGAGAAAAAAAATAGGAAACTACTTTTCTTGTGTTTCAGAATAAACATTCCATTAAAAAAAGAGGCATTTAGCATGACACCACAGAACACTCAAACCTTTATTAATGCAGGCTGTATTTCAAAGTAGGTCTCCATCATTCTGTTGCTATTAACCCTCCTAACAAGCATATTTTTTGCACAGTTAGCATGACTTATTCTTGTCAGGAGGGAACGTGGGCTTGCTTAGATAGAGGGTTGCTCACACACCCATCTCTATCTTCAAGGTGGAGCAGGATGTGGATTAAGGTGCGCAAAGATAGAAAAAAATATTTTCCTTAGATGCTTTCCTCTAGGCCCCTGTTATCCCATAGAACAGTAAACCTCAGTCAGGTGCTTTTCTATGACTTTCACCCTGAAGTACATGTTTCTCCTTAACTACTTTGCACAAAATCTTGTGAGAACACATGCGCAAGTGACACAGCTGTGATAGTTACACAGCTCAAACAGAATGTCAAAACATGCAGAGATTAAAGATAAAATTTGACTTTCTGCTTTCAAGGTGACTTCAGCTCCTAATAAAGGACTTTCTAAGTCACCCACACAGATAAGGGCATCTGCACTTCATGCTGTTCGTGGGAACGTAACCCCACTAGGCATTCTCAAATTCCCTCACATGGCTCTTAAAAGCCATACTTCTGAAGGTCAACAGAAAAGAAGCATTTCCAAAAGCACCTGTTTGGAGCGTGGGAAAGAAGCAAATCCTCTGAGTCCTATTACCATGTCAGATACTGTAGATTAGTAGAAATCCTCTCTCTCTTCTGGCAGAAACGTGGAGCCTGGCCCACTTGATGGGATGCTTCAAACCGAAAGACAGACATTAAGCCCATGGGAATCACACAGGTGTGAAAAGTGTGCAGTGGAGCAGGGAGATACTCTCCTATTTGCGGAGAGAAACCAGAACATATCACTGCTGTATAGCTTATTCATTTGCTTTCCAGCCCCATCCTTCTGATTGGGTAACTCAGCCCTTCCTGACATTTCAGAATTACAGTCAAGGTCATATCCCAAAAGTCCAGGATACTCGACAGGCAGGTCATGCAGGGAGGGAGCATGACCCATGGAGCCTGAGACAGGCTGAGAAGAACTAACTGTGGCAGGGCCAATGAAAACACTTCTCATCCTGGCTATTCTAAACTGCTGGGACATATTTCATTAATAAATAAAACCAACTTAATGGACTCTTTTGCTTATGTACTATGTGAGGTGGCTTCTCAAGCAAGAAAACATTGGGAAAGACCATTTAGCCTGTTACAAAAAAAAAAAAAAGGAACAAGCAAATAAGAAAAGGAAACTGAATTCTCCCAAGCTGACACAGCCCAGGTGCATCACTCACAGTCAGTCTGTAAACCACCCTAGGCTGAACGTAAGAAATAATGTGGAGTATAAAATGCTCCAGTTTCTAATAAATTCTGGACAGTCTCTCACAAACTTATGCCTCTTTTCAAATTTTGTTCATACTACTAATATAGCCAGGAATGTCATCTCATAGTGCAAGACACTGTGCAAACAGAAGAGAAAAATGGCATTTGCCCCAGGGAGGTTAGGCTGTATTTGGAGAAGACAGATGGCAAATGCAGGAACAGAGGCACAAAGGCAGCTGATGGTTCATGGAGCAGCCATGCAGCTCAGAAGTCAAACCTCTCAAATATTTGCCTGATGACCAGTGCTTCAGATTTCATTGCTTCCTCAAGTTCTTGTCCTGCCTGCAAAGTGACATGCAAACGCCTGTAGGACTGCACTGGGATATATTTTGTCTTGCATAAATCTACAGAATTTCATGTATTCTGAAAATTCATCTAATTCAACCAAACATTCCTTCTCTAAGTAGAACACACAGATGTAGAATGCACATGTGCCTAAATTCTTTCCAACAGTTAAAAATCAACACCAAACTCAAGCAATAAGCCCAGAGAAAACATTTTAATTAGTCACACTTGTTTAACGCTACATTTTCCTGCAGTACAAGCACTACTTATGTTCACGGTTCAGACCGCAAATTCCTCACTTTTCAAGATGCTCACAAAAGAAATCTGACTGCTTTGGGTGGGGTTGTTTGCATCAATAGGAGCCCAACAGCAAAAATGGTTCACTTCAGTTTTGGTGGGACTCTGTTCTGTCCCCCATGTTTCTCAAGGTCACTCGTACAACAGCAGTGCATGTACCATGTCCTGGCACAGCACCTTCAGTTCCACTGGAAGATTTCAAAGGGGGTCACTTTGGTTCATAGCTCCAACCCAGCAGAGCACACACACACTGGGATCAGTGGGGCTCCTCTCTGCTTAAGTGTCCAGCTTTTGGTTGACATTTGTGAAAGAGTTAAATGTTGATTTTAGAATTGCAGTGGCCTTCCCACCAGAGAATTATATTTCAGCATACCATTATGGCAAATTTTCCTAATGCCTGCCTATGGGGATATCTGTGTAATGGTACCATCTGACTCTTATCATAATTTGATTCAAACTCATATTGCTTTTACATTTTATTTCTCTTTGCCATTCTGGCTTGTAACAGCCAACAGCAGGCTGAAATTTTACCTAAATGAGAGCATTTTTGCTCAGCGAAAGAACATTACTCTGTGCCATTTGCTTAATAGTTCACATTACTGTGTAGGGAGTTTTGCATCCTTAGGCCAAGTTCCTAGCACCCAGTTTGTTAAAAGTTTCAAGGGCAACATAATAGCAGCTTCTCTATGGAAAAACCTTATTGCCTGGGCTTCTCAGATAGACTAGAAGTCAAGAAAAATCTCAGCTATATTTATACCTTGGCAAAGACAAATGAAAAAATGGAAGCTATGCTGTTGCCACAAAGTACCCATGTTTTCTTAATGAAAACAGCCCTCATTGAGGCTTTGCTCATACTGCAAGTAGTACAGAAATTTAAGAGATGCATTTTGCCATTCTTGTGTTGTTTTCTGCAACAGCTTTCAATGATACTAGTTACCCAAAATTAAAAAAAAAAAAAAAAAGAACAGAAGAAATCTACTGAAAAGAGGAGCTGAGTCTAAAGTGGACCAATATTGTGGTGAGAAGTGAGACAAACCTTACAAACCAAAGGGAGGTGCTGCAGCAGGTGAACCTGACCCTTCCTGCTTCCTGGCTGGAAAAAGAGCTCCAGAGAGAAGGGAATCTGCACTGAGGGCCAAGGCATGATAGCACAGCCCTGAGTGTCTTTGCTAAGACCAGAGGAAGGACAAGAAAAGCCCAGGTGACAGGCTCATGCTCCCTGTGTAGTAGACTGTGTGTTTAAGCACAATATGCTGAAATACTGTAGAATTTCCCATGTTTCCAGAACTCAACTGCAGTGGACAGAATACCAGTAATGTCAACAACTGAGATGTGGAGAATGGATGCTTATGCTTCCTTGGAGCTTTCCACATCTGGAGATCAATTAGATTCCTTGAATCACACTGAAACTGCTGGCACATAGTCTGCACAAATAAATCAAGTTGCTTTGTTTATAAAACATTGTGGGACACCAGAAGAACACTTTACATAGTAGGAAAGGTATCAAAACACAGTTCAAATCCATTAACTTGGAAGGCAAGGAGCACCCTGCCAACCTTTTCTTAGGCTTCTAATTCCTTCCTCACAGACCAGGAGTCACACACAACTGTGCCAAAAGAAAAATGGAGTGTGTTCTCAAGGTAGGGATAGTGGCTTTGATCAGGCTGGAAAAAAAGTTCAGATTAAGGTGAAAAGACACAATATAAAAAGCAACAACCATAAAAAGGAGTATGAGCTGCAACACCAAGAACAAAAAGCTATTTCAGACAGATCAGATTTTATGTCCCATGTTCCACAGCCTACATCTGTTTCCAGAAGGAGACAATAAATCTGCAATAAGTATGGAACCATTTGCCCCCGTCCATAGTACATTGAAAGCTTAAGTCAACTGCTAATATCCTTCAACATTGCTCTTAAAAAAATATCAGCACTAGTCATTTACCTCTAGATATAACTATCGTTCACACACAACGTCCAGGCCCTTTTGGTACTCACTGAAAGCCAGTCAACTGTCCAAGGAAAATGTAAGTAACAGAATGTATCATAAGTAATAAGTGTCCCACCACACAGGTACATTTTCAAAACTACTTATTTATGTCCAAAACAGCATACATAGAATTTAGCTTGCTCTTCATTTCTGCACATCATGGCTTCCAGTCATTTGTCATCTTTACTGTGAGGGTGGTGAGTTGCCAGCACAGGTCACAAAGAGAAACTGTGAATGCCCCATCCCTGGAAGTGTTCAAGGCCAGGCTGGATGGGGCTTGGACCAACCTGGTCTAGTAGAAAGTGTTCCTGCCCACGGCAGGGGCTTGGAACTAAATGATCTTTAAGGTTCCTTTGAACCCAAACCATTCTAGGATCATTTCATTATCATTTCCTCTAATTTTTTTAGCCTGCCTATGGTTTGCTACTTCCTATTTGAGAATAACGTAATTTGTATTTCAAACAGCTAGAATAAAGCATCAAGCAGAACCATCCACCCTTAATAACTCAGAATTCAGCTCATGAATATGTTGTCCATCACTAAGCTTATATTTGCAATCTTGAAATCAAGAGTTTCTGCTAAACTGCTGGGCTCTCTTGTGTGAACAAGGGAATGTTCTGCAAAGCACTTCATGTGGCAAGGAAAGCCTCCCTGATCATGCCCAGGAACCAGGGTCATTGCAGGCAACAGCTGGAAGAACCTGCACTGTGCTGAGCCCCAGTCCCTGCAAGGGGACGTGCCACATGAATATATTCACACTGTTATCACTCGAGGGAGAAGAGGTCATAGACCATCCTTCCATCCTGAAGAGTGTTCTGCATTTAAGCAGTGAAACACACTGGTTGGGAAGCTACTACACAGAAGCCGCACATGCTAATACTGCAAAATACTTCAGCAAAAAAAGACAACCTGAAGTCTGAATTTCAAAGCATGAAAAAGGACTACCATGGCAAAGGACTAAAAACAAATTGGAGTTTAAAATACACAACCAGAGGCATACAAAAAAAAATGCAAAATTGTTTCTTTCTGAAGTTCCAGCTTCCTTTCTCCTGGTAGTTGATCCTGTTTCTCCCCTGAAAAGACTCAAAGGACATATTTAACAGAATTTGATAAATATCTTAAATAACATGAGAAAGGTGTTAGTTATTGCTAACCTGTGATTAGGGTTGATATTGATCTAGAAAGCCAGGTCTTATTTTTAGAGTACTATAAAATACTACAGTGGCTTACCCTGAAATTTTTCAGAAACTGTTTTTATTAATACACATGTCTGTACTTCTGAGCAGGTGATAGAAGTTTGATCTTCAGCTTTAAAATCCTGAGACTCTTAGTTGCTAGGAAACCAACAAATCTAATTCCTGTGTCTCTTATAACACAAAAATATAACTATATACTCATTCTCTCAGAGAAACTCAAGCTACGTATTTTTCAACTTCCTCTTTTGTCAGTGATTTGAAGCTTTCAATTCTTTCATTTAGGCTAAAGAGAAGGTACATCAGTTATAAAGATATTGGTAAATATGTTAACAGAAAAAGAGACGGAACATTCTTTTATCAGAATTTTTCATGTATCTCATTTCTGGAATAAGCAATGACTGAGCAGCAAGTTATAAGGGCTTGAAATTTAATTCTAATATGGATTCACAAATTTATCTTTAATATTTCATTACTATGAGTGTTGATAATTTCTGGTTCAGAAGATGGTTTTGTAGACAATCAATCTAGTGTCTTTATGAGAAACATTATTCATAAACATATGTAAGAGGCCTGTGCTTCCATTACAGCACAACCAGTTAACCATCTATCTATGTACGCCCATCTGACCTTGCAATTACTGGCTTATCCATATGATGCATTGCAACAGAGTTATTAATTCTACTTCCTTAGACTTTTATTCTTTGGCTTGGCAGGTCTACTGGGAAGAATAACACTTATTCCATTAATAACAATTATCAGTGACATGATAGGAAACTTAATAACATTTTATTCAAAAAGTGGTATTTTGTCTGCGGACAGAAGTAAATATAAATACACCTTGAGTTCTGGGAAAGTAGTTTCTTAATGTCAACCAAGAAATGTTGCTACATGTAATGAACAGCGACAGTGTACCCTTTTTATAAGAAAAAGAAAAACTCAACAATATCTAAATATAAAATCAATAACATCTCCATTAATTATCTCACATTTTCTCAACATATGTGAATAAAAAACTAATACAGTGGTGAAAAAAATGTTAGGACAGTCAGTTCGTTCTCTTCTCCAAGAGCTGTCAAAACTCCAAAAGTCACCATTTTCCACTTGCTTTTCTCGGGACAACGCAGCCACACACTGGCTGAGCATCCAGCTGAACATCCTTCCCAGCAAGCCTTGGTGACAGCAGCTGAGCCAAGTGCCATCCAGAGACCCTGCATTATCCTCACTGCTGCCACCCCATCTCCAGAAACCTCAACTTACACAGACTACTTCCACAGTTTCAGAGCCTGCAGCAGCCAGTTACTGCTGCCAGCTGCTGCCAGAGCTGAGGTGGCAGTGTTGGAGGGAGGGCTCTCAGACCCTGATGATACACCATAGAGCAGCTTCTGCAATTACCCATAACAGATTTGTTTTTCTCTTTGCCTTTAACAAAATAAATAGAAAATGACATCCAATAAACTGCGTTAAAACGTTTAGATTGCAAATCACTTCAGCTTAGGCAGCCTTATGCTGCCAGGCAGTCTTTATTCTGCCCTTTCAGGATTACGACATGTTTTTCAAATTCCATGATCCGACCTACTCCTCCAAACACTTTGGGCTTTGAGCAAGATAAGAGCTCAGCGTTGGAAGATAAGTGTTGGAAGAAATCCAGCATGCATAGAATTAAGGTTGCACAAAGAACTACAAATTTAGATTTCCCCAGTTCTCCAATTCTTGACCTTGCAACAGAGTGTCATATTTTTAATGTAAAACTGTAGTGAATGCATCTGTGTATACACTAATGGTATTATACACATATCTCAAATACACAGACAAATCCATTTTCTCTATTGAAAATGTTTCTATTAGGGTATAATTTTGAAAATCCTTTGCCCACATAAGTAATCCTAAGGATCCTGCTGCAAAGACGTAACTCTGCCCTGTGTACTTTTAAACAGAAAACCTCTGTTGCTAACAAGGGTTCAGTTACTCCTCAGAATAACATCTTTCTTTCACACCCTGAGTTGCCCCTCATGGTTCTTAGATACACCCCCAAGAAAGCTCTAGACAAAGGAGCAGAGCAGAACTCTCTCATAAATGGAGATAGAAAAGATTAAGACTGTTTATGTTAAGAAAAAGACTACTAAGGGAGGACCTGATGAAAGGAATGTAACACAGATATTGAACTGGGGGCTTGCAATCTACCTAAGATGACAAGAAAAAAGCTGAGTGCTTTCTTCTCCTTTAAAAAAAGTAAATTCTAATTCTCAGAGATATCCTCAGCAGCACAAGCAGCTGAGGATATTCTCCAGCACATGCCTTGCTGCAGCTGTCAGGTGCATAGGGAACTGTATCAGTACTGGGATTTTCCATTCCAGCACTAATATGTGAAAGAATAACAAGATAAACAGTTTCCTCCCAAAACACAATAGACTATTACAGCATGTATTCACCTTACTTTCCCTTATTCCATGAGCTCTATCACTCTGATCTGAACGTGCAGCATGAAGAAAGCCACACCTGAATCTAAAACAGAATTAAGGGAAATGTCCAGAGGACGGAAGGCTCAGCCTGGTTCACTGCAACTGAAAATAACCTGCCCAGAGTGACAATGTGAGGTCTGTGTACCAGACCTCAGTCACTGCTCTCTGCTACATCCCTGCCAGAGAGAATCAAGCTTGTGTTAGCAGGGCTTTGATTACCTAAGCTTATCAATTGAGCTCGCTTTTCAAAGCCTCTTAGGTGCACGGCTGAAACAAGAAGCTTGCAACAAACACACAGAAGCAGTCCTGCTCAGCCAAAAGAGAAAAGGAGAATTCAGATTATACAATCAAGCACTTATTTGTAAAATTATTATTTTAATTGAAATACAGTGAAGGAGTAAAACAGAATTAAACTTCAACCACCTTCCACTGAAGCCATCTCCATTCTCTATTCTAATCATCTGATCTTGCCATTTACTGAAGAATTTAATGAAAAATAAGTTGAATTGTTTGGAAGGATGCACATTTCTAAAGTAACTGGAATGATTTAAATTAAAAATGCGACAAAGCAAGTGTGGAGGGTGAGAAGAATAAGTGCGGCAAGAAAGAGAGAAAAAAAGTGATAGGACCCTGTTGTTATGGGTAGCAGGAATGTGGGTAGCACAGCCTGCAAGAGAATGACTGACAAATCACTGGAGCAAATGCAGCTTATTAGACTCCACTGTGAATATAAGGCACGTAAATCATCTGCAGGTAGACTTCAAAAATGAAATAAAATCTAGGAAGATTAATCTAGGAAATTGTAAGTGCACTATCACTGCTCCTATCTGTCCTTCCCTAAGTCCAGGTCTTTAGGAGTAAGCATTTCAGTGGAGCATGAGTAGTCATTATCCCGACTTCAAATCACCTAAACAGTTCATCTTAAAATAAGCTTAGGCTTTGAGCCTGAATTCAGTTAAACTACTGCAGTTTCCAGAGGGCTAAATTTCTTATAAGAAAAAAAAAAAAAAGCCCAGTGTAAGATGCCAGTCACAGAGGATCTCTTGGTCCAAGCTAAAATAGTTTCCCTGACTGCAAATCAATTTTGCAGATTTATTCCAGCTAAGGACTTCTCCCAAATGCAAAAGAAAATTAATACCAATCTTAAAGAACATATTTTGATATCACTGTTTTGGCACCACATCCTTACTGAGGAGAAAGCTTTTGCGCAGCTTCTCCATCCTTTAATATTCTCACACATCCTAATAAATTTCATTCATTTGAAATAATGAGTACTTCCAGCATCACTTCTTTTGAGAGGAGAAAGAGGAAGGGAAGAGGAAAATAAGTAAGAGAGAGTAAAGTAAGAAGACCTCCTAAAATAATAGCTTTTTTGGCACACTTTGGGGACATACAGGGCAAGAGAATTAATGTGGATACATGAAAAAAAGAAGGCTTGTATATACCTTACAGAGGAGTTACTAGAGTTTATCCACTTTGAGTAGAAATAATCCTTTCCCCCTACAGTATTTAATTTGTGTCAATAGATATTTTGTTCACAAAGTAGAGTTTTAGATAAATTTAACAATATAGAAAAAATCAACCTAAGCTCATAGGTTTATTATAACATAAACCATCTATAATTCACCTCACAGAGAATAATTGCTAGAAGCTTAAGAGTAAAGACATATTATCTTTTTCATATTATATAAAATAGAACATTTTGGTAATATATTCTGTATTTTATACCTGTAGCCATAAAGAAAAGGGTAGCTCTAACCAATGGCTTTAAAGAACATGTTTCATATCCATAGCGCTGTCAGTAGCAACAAACAACTAATCTTCACTCAATAAATGTATCTTTTATAAGAGTACTTCCTTTTACAATTTCTAGCACAGGAACTGTAAGGAAGGAACACACAAGATTAGATGAGAGCAACTTGACCTAATATTGAAAAGCAGATTACTGTTCTCCTATATTACAGAGGTTATAAAATCGGCTATTTCTATGTGGAACAGCTCACAAATACTAGTAACAATTTCTTGCAGTAGAAATTGGGAAGGCAATAAGGTAGCATTCCCTTTATTCTGAAATAATGCAAGAATGTTAGATTCTTTTCTCTCTCAAAATGCAAAGGTGACTTACAATCTACTGTGCCTCAGAAATAAATTGAGGGGGAAAAAAAATAAAAGAGGTAAATTGCCACCTTAACGCACATATACTTTTCAGTCATAATTAATAATGATAGTTTTATTATGGTCCATGTGGCACCTATTCAATAGGCTTTGATACTTGCACAGTCAACAGCAGTTGCTGTGTGCTCGCATAATATTGACTATAAACCTTGTAGCTGTTCAGGCTAATGCATTTACTACCTATGGCCCAAAGTCAGCAGAGAAACCTTTATTTACACTCCATACATCACCCTTAACATTTGTTCAGATGCAGGCTGAGCACTGCAGAGCACAGGGGAGAATGGCAGCAGACAAGGGAGGAAAAAAAAAAAGGTAGGGTGAATAGGTGGTGAGATTACTGGATATTTAGAGGAGAGAATCACAGTTCGACTACTTCTGGAACATTTTTGTTTCAACTTAGCTCAGAAGAGCTATTGCATACTAACTCAGAAGAAACAAATCATAAAATAATCCTAAAGCTCTCATAATAACAAGGTCACATGCAAGACTTGGAGACGTGACCTAAAGTCATCAGAGAACACGAGCAAGATCCCCGAAGTGACCAGAGAACAGGAACAAGATCCCCATGAACCTTGGACACATCTTTGTTTTAGCTGTTGCAGGCTCATAAGACATAATTTCTCCTACTTTAGTTTTCAGGACATATTGCATTAATTCACCAGTCCCTGTTCATCTCACTAACAGGTCACTAAGAGAAGGGGGTTGAGGTTCTTCAGGAGACATTGGTGCTGGGGTTCTTGCCCTCGTTACATTCAAATGCCTGACTTGCCTTTTTAGCTTCTTCAAATTTGGGATATCGCACGTAGGACGTTTAGGATCTAATTCACAAATTCCCTTTTGCCTACTCCATCTAATCTTTTTACTCTTTTATCCTATATGCCATTTTATATATTTTATATTCTTTCTAATGTGATGCTTTTCACTGTACCCACAATTTAAATTCTACTCTGTATATTTGTGAGATTTCTACCTAAAGAAAAGCTACCTTTTATACCCTCTCATTTCCTTCACTGCTTGTTTTATCTGACCATCTTAATCTTGACCTCTCTATTTTCCATTCTCACCCCTTCTAATTTATGGGCTTGCCTCACCCACTCCTTTGCAATTAGCCTTTGACTATTTTTTACACAGTCCCTGAAAGCACTTAACTCTAATCCTGTTTACTCTTCCAGCCTGTTAATTCGTAACCCCTTCTACATTATCCAAAAGGATTATTCAAGTGAGCACTTCTTGGAATTCCAGCATGTTTTGCATCTCTGGGTAGATATTTCCACAATATCAGCATTGCTAATGGAAATTTATTACATCAAACAACTACAAGCATCTCATGAAGTCCATGAAAACTGCCAGTGCAGCACAAACATCTGCTACACCAGCTCACCTATTCCACCAGCCAGAGCAAAACCAAACTTCCTTTACCCTCCTGGCAAGGCACTTTGCTGCCTGAGCATTTGTCCAAGGTCACTATCCCTTTTCTCTTTTCTGCCCTGCACTACAGACATCAAGTTTTCCAGACTGGAAGTATTCAAGGTTTGTTTCTTAACAAAATATCTCTGGTCTTCATTAGGATAGGCACGGGAATTAAATTGAGATATATTTTGCTTTAGTTTCACCACTCAGTGAAGCACAAACTGGGCTTCATTTGAGTAATGAATGACATGGCATGGTTTTTACACTGCAGGGAAATTTCCTGTGCTCTAAAGACTTTTTCTCCCCTGCAGAGAATCAGAACAAGACAAACAATCTTTCTGTCTGACAGAAAGGATTTGACAAGAACTCCCACCTTCTCCTCCACCATCAGCAGTGGTTAGGGTTACCTGTGCCTGTCAATGCTGTGGGAAATTTCTCATGGGATGCTCCAGAATGGGCACAGAAACATGGAATCTTTACATTTGATTGCAGCCTCCAATGGCTAAGCCATTGGGAATAGCTGGAAACATGTTTCTAGACTTGGTTTGAATCCACAGGGTACCAGCACCAGGAATCATATTTCTCCAAGTTCATTTCAGAGGAATACACAAAACCCAGTATGTCAGGTCTTTCCTGAAGAGTCTCCTTGCTGAATTACAGTGATTTGTCACTCTCACACTATTGACTATAAATCACCTATGTTAAGTCAGGAGGAAATGCATAATCAATGGCAGGAAAAGCAAATACTACACTTTAAGTTGCCTTGGTATTGACTTCAGCTTTACTGGAATTCAGACTATGTCAGTCTCAAGAGTTACTTTTGCCTCGTTAGTGTGACTATTACAATGCAGGATTGGTGCTATTTTCTTTTAAAAAACCAGCTTAATCACTGAACAGCAGGTGCTCTGCATAACCTACTGCACTGCTAAAAAACTAAGATAAAGAAACTGGGAAAAGTGATGATACCTGATCCATTTCAGAGTAAGCAGTGTCTGAAAACCATCAGGGAGCTCAGAAAAAGGTCAACTGAACTATGGCATGTGACAAGGTGTCTCCAGGACTGCTCTCATTTTTGGTAACACACAGGATGCACAAGTGATCCTGGCTTTCCAATGGGACATTCTAGGGGTGTATTCAGTTCTACACAAGCTGGCACCAGACCTACTCCTGGATCCTGAGGATGTCAAACATGCCCTCATCATCATCTCTGCTAAGTGATGTGTCACATATATATGAGGTCTCAAGGTATAATCAGGGCCATGACAGAGATGATATACCAGTGTTGTTACAGATGCATGGACAGCCTAACATCCACCAACAAGATTACACTTCCTTATTAAAGGAGAAGGATTCACAAGGAGAAGTTCACGAGGGAAAAAACAAAAAGGCATCACTTCCTAAATAGTGAGAGAGGAAGCTTCTTTTCTGCAGCACAGAAACATGGAAATCAGGTGCATTTGCTTTGCACTACCTCACTACCTTAAGTCCTGGACCAGCACCAGGAAGAAATATTAAATTTTATTACCTTTTTAATTTTACACCTACTATTTAATCCATTTAATGGGATTTCACCCAGTGATTCCTACATCTCTGAAGGAGGTCAGAGTAGATGATCACAGTAAAGCCTCCTGGCCTGCAAATTTAGCAAATCACTGGGCCATTATAACCTCTCAAAAATATGCAATTAAGAAGTACTTTTAACACCAGCAGCTGTCTAAGATTCAAAAAGCTTCAGAGGCTTATCTGGCTCAGGAAACTAGAGGAGCAGAAAAAAACAAACTGTTAAAACTTGCGTAGTTTCCCAAGACTTTTAACAATACAGGTAAAGGTTTCCTATTTGAGATGACAAGATGATACCCAGACCAATGCCTCCAATACACCCAGCATCCTCAATCTTACAAAAACACAATCATTGAATCATTTGAATAACATCTAAGCTAAAAGGCTTGCCTAAAAACTATTTTTGAAGAGGAATGTTTATGGATGCTAGAAACAGAAATTGGGGTTGATTCATTTGTGGTGGTGGGAGGTATAAAATGATATTTTCCAGAGCCTGCTGCAGCCATATGGCTGCGAGGCTCAGATGTGTCACAGCACATGCCTGGTAGATACAGGGAGATGGCTGGAGCACCATCAGCAGTGTCATATCCAGCCCTGGACACAGAGGAGTGGAGGGACATACACCTTGAGGAAAGAGAACGATGAACAAGAATGGGAATGAGTTCATTCTTCTCAAAGAAGAAAAATGCACATTATTTTCTGTATTTTGGCCCTTTACCTGGCTGAAGTAGGTTTTTACCAGTTTCAGAAGAGAGAAATATAGGCAGATACTGAATTAGAAACACAGTCTGGGTGACATTTCTAGTTCAGACCCATAACAAAACTTTGCAAACATTTGGATCTGACAAAGTTATCACCACGTTTTCAAAAACACAGAAACTGGATCGATCCTAGAGCGACTCCCTGACTTCCACTCTTCCCCATCCCTCCTGAAGAAAACCTTACGTTTCACCACTTTGACTATTTTCTGATGAAGTGAGGAAACACCTTTCTAAAAGACCAGTAAGTCTGGTAACCAAGGTGATTATAAAACTTCAGTCACTTAAATTTGCAAGGAAGTAAATGTCATTGAAGAACATTGTTACTCGTGCCTGAGCCAGCAGAGTGCTTTTGCATCCCAGAAACCCCACGCAGCAATTCAGCAGCCTCCCAGCATTTGGTGATCACGTCAAAACAAGTTGTTTGTAAAAGCTGGATAACACCATCATTATGGTGCTATGCTTTTCTCCAGTATACAAATATTGCTCTCTGTTGAAAGGGAAACACTGCTGCTGCCTAGAGTGTTTATTTTCCACTAGTTTCTGGAGGTAACTGAGAGCACTGCAGTATCATCCTCACGCTCTGACAGCAACTGCTGCCTCTCGCTGACCCCGCAGAGCACCAAGGCCAGATAATAATGACTCGGCTTGCTTTGCAGGTAAGATATTATATGCTACACACAACCTTTAACACATGTTAGAAGGTCAAAGAAGAGGCTGCTCAGAGCAGGGAAGTCTATAACTAGCTCATAGTCCTTAAAAGGGGGGATAGAAGTATATCCCAGGAAGCAGGACAGGGTCAGCACGGCTCCAAGAGGAGCTATTGGGAGTTTTGCTGCTGAGTTCAGTGAGAAGGGAAAGGCAAAAGCATAAAGAAGAGGAACACAGTTCTCTAAAAGGGAAGGAGCAGCAGCAATGCAGGACAGAAAAAAAGGACTTGTTGAGAGCTCTGGAGGTGCAAAGTACTTAGGAAGGCTGTAAATGAAGGTTTCCAGCGAAAATGAAAGGGTCAGAAGGAAATGAAAGGACTGTGTGGAAAAACAGAATGAACTTTTCAGCAATTACCTCCCATCCCAATAGAAAAAAAATATGCTGGGGGGGGAAGTTGGGAGGGAGGAGAAGCCATCTGTACAAAAGCAAATACCAATTGAGAAAAGAGTTATGCTTTAATAAGAATGTAGTGGCCAATTTCTAGTTTTGCAAAAGGAAACTGGGACTGAATACACACAGCCTCTTTTGAGTGGGTTCTTATATTTTAAAGGTGAGCAGACTAAAGGCCATTGCACTTATCAGCACCAACATTTACCAGCAAAGTATTTCTATAGTCCAAGCTCCAGCACCCTCAATTATAGCTTGTTTTTACAGAGGATAGCTTCACAAATCTCTTTGTGATCTAGAGGAGCTGAAGCCATCTCAGAAAGCACCACACAATAAATATCTCTATCTAAACCTAACATAGACTCATAAAATGGTTTGTGTTGGACGGAACCTTAAAGATCATTTAGTTCCAACTCTCTGCCACAGGGACACTTTCCACTAGACCAGGTTGCTCAAAGTCCCATCCAACCTGGTCTTTGATAGATGTTCAGTAGGTGCAGGCTTAATAACACACACTGTTTAAAGAGAGAGTAAAAATGCCTCACTAGAGGCAGCACTACTAAAAAGAAAGAACCTACACTATTTACCATATGTTCAAATCAGTAATACATTAAAAGAAATGAAGAAGAAATTACATGCAGCCCACATTGTTTTCAATGTGGTTTTCCTATCTTCCCTTTTTTACTGTCTTGGTCCATATAAATGATGTACCAGCTATAGAGTGAAAATGGTTTCGTGGGAGACATGGGTATCACGACCATTATATGCTGATGATTCCCAGTGTGTAAGGGATGATGTTACGCAGGATATTTCTGCAATGTTAAATTTCATTGCAATCCATTTGCTGTGAATTGATGCAGCCAAATAAAATAAAAGAGTTTATTAAAAGTCCTTTCGTAAGAACTACTAATTAGAAACTACCATTCAGTCAATTAAACATTGCTAGAGTTTAGATGTCTTAGACACTTGTACCTGAGCTAACTCATCAACAGGGGCTAGAAATTTTCCGTCCCATCTCCCTGTCTTGGAGTGGGTTTTTATACTATTTGAATGATGTCTGTAAAAGATAAATGAAATCCATGCCTTGAAAAGCATAAAGCTAGACTCCTCTGCAAACAGGGATTACTTGCTTCTCACAGACCACTGCTCTTGCACTTGATGTGAGCGGAGAAGAAAGAAACACCTTCTTTGAAACTGTATTTTCCAGACAGGTCCTCCTGTCATGGAGGGTTCACTGAATGTTTTTTATGTCATTAATATATATTATATATATATATTATATATTATGGCATTATATAACAGAGAAATGAATTAACAGTGTGGTATCCTCCTGCAACAGCAGTGCCTGATCCCCTCTGTCAGGAACATGTAGGTTTGGGATCACTCTTCTCTGTCCTACATTACAGAACCAACAATAGATTTTGAAAGCACTTAGGCAACTTGTCCTTCTTCAAGATGACCTTATATTTTTTGGCCTACCTTCTTGAATCCTGGGGTTTAATAGATGAAGGATGGCTCTGTATGTTATGCCAAGAAAATGTAATTTTATGTACACTGCAAGTCAGCAGTGCAGCTCCACATTTGAAGAGAGCAGTCAGCTGCTCTCCTGTGGGACTACACTCAACCTTGCACAGTAACACCACCATGCCAAGAGCTGTCCTGTGACACCCAGTACTGGCATTTCTAACCAATTCCAAGGTTTTTGAAACTTCCAAAATTAGCTGGCTTCATGAACATTGCCTTCCATCTAGGAGCTGAATGAAAACAACCTGCAGGGTGTTAGCTGGGCTCACAGTCTGAGGAGCAGATCTATGGAAAGTGTCCTTCTTGACTGTATGAAGTCAGACATGAGAGTCATAGGGTGATTCTTAAAGTTCATGTAATTGAGATCAGGACCTGCCTCTTCAAGCCTAAATGCTTTGAAAAAGCCACATTGCCAGGCACTTAATCAAATACTGCTTTTGAAAATTATTTGCTTACACATTTGCTTTCCTCAATCATGGAGGAATATTACCAGGAAAATTGTACATATTATGTCTTTCAGGTTTTAAAAATAACTTTACTCTTCAATTTCACAGGCTGGACTCAATTCTTAACTTGCAGTTTAGATCTCCTCCTTTAATATACCATTAAAAGTGATTGCATAATCAGGCCACTTAGTTATGATATGACCATTTGTTTACATGGCATGTTTTAATGAATCATTAATATATTCTGTGGGTACTTTAAGTAATCTGCCCTTTACCTTGATATTTCACAATACACCCCAGGCTTAATGGCCCATTAAAAGATGCCCTGTTGAATCTTGTGTTTAATTGATGCACTTTTGCTGTTTTGATTTTATTTTCAGGAAATTTATTTTTGTTTTCAGCAAGGAAGGACAGCACTAAATTGGAAATGAGCTCAAAAGGCCATCTATTAAATGGAAACGTGGGTGTTTTCCTTACGATTTTTCTAATCCTCCCGGTGTTCAAGATTATGGCACATTTAGATTTAAATTACCAGATTGGTTGATCACAGCAGGAAACAGAGTAAGCACATTACTTCTGTTTTGACAGAACAATATAAGATTTTTATACATTTCATTAAGCAGAACTACTTAAAGAAAAAAAAGTCTCACTGTGTAGCACCATCTTTTACTCATGAACATCCTGTTGAAAATCCAATTAGTATTTTCAGAAGGAAAAGAGGTCCTGCAGTTAAATTCCATTGTCACAGCAGACATCATAAGTATGAAATGAAGTTCCAATATTTAAATTTTTTTTCATGATCTATCTTTGCAGTGCCAAAAATTTATCATAAATTATACTTTAAATTAGGAATTTTTTCTTCTCTGTTTTTCTAATTCAGGCAGAGGAAATGGAAGCACATAAATAAGCTTAATAACTCTTAAAGCATTAGCCTATCTGCAAAGAGAAGCTGGTCAGGAAAAATGCTGATGAGTGCACTTTTCCCTCATAGCAATGTCTCATTCTTACAGATTGCAAAAATACATTGTGAGACTGTATTTGTCTTTTTCATAGGGAGCAGATAACTGGGAGCCTAGAAATTTCTGTTAATTGTTGCATTACAACTGATCACTGTATAAATATAAATGCCAAATGGGTAGGTGGCTCCTTTACACTAGAAGCTGAAGGTAAAAACAATTATTCCTCTGCAAATTTGTGTTAGCACTTCTTTTTTATTTATTTTTAATCTGAAAGTTATGCATATCAAGAGCAAACACACTGACTGGTCACATAAGACACCTCTCATTCCATGAATAATAAAAATATCAAAGCATATGGCAAGTAATTTGGAGGTGGTCAGTCTTACACCCATTGGATGCAGACACAATGAAAGACACACCGGTAGCTCTGATATGGAAGGCTTCTTTCCAAAATCCTGCTGTTGTTTTGCCAAATATCAAGGTAATGCTGTTTGTTACTGCTCAGATTTAAGAAACAGCAGTGAGTGTGTTTCAAAAAATGTTTACTGCAACAGAGAACTTTTCCCCTAGGGAAAACTGTCTCATGAGGAGGTACGGTAAGCAGACAGTTCGGGTGCCACGGCATTTTAATTCAGACTAATATGGGGTAAAGGCCCTTAAAATTACACAATAAAATACTATGCAAATTGCTAAGGCAGAGGCAAAGAAAGGCAAAACAGGCAATAGCAGATACTTGAAGCTCAATGACATAAGGGCACAAACAGTGATTTCTGTTTGTTTTCATCCTCATTTTTCTCCTCGTTTTTTCCCACCGAGAAAACAATAAAAAAGAAACTACAATCTAGTAATTAAGGCACTTATTCTGAGCTGACCTTAGGCTCAAACTTAATTCCCTATGTTGATATAGACTGTCTCTGTGACCCTGGATAACAACATTCCTGTTGTTCCTTGTTCTCCATGCCATAAAATTGGTTATTCGCATTTCTTCCTCAGGGATGTCAGATACTCCAGTGATATGGGCTGTAACTGTAGTACCCAGCAGGATTTAGCGTGGCAGGCAGTCTTTGTTTGTTATCTGCTTTCACCTTCTAATGTTTTCAAGGGTGATACCTTCTATTGGCTGAAATCTAGCATGGAGTCTAAGCATAAACTAGGAGACTATTAATAAACTCAGCCAAATTATGTGCAGCTGACTGTGTAGAGATAGGACAAACTACTGCCAGGAACACCATACGAAATTCATAAAGGCAACTTGTCCCTAAATAACACCACATAGCTAAAATAGTATCATTTGGAGTCTGCATTCATGAGGGGGAAGGGGGGGTAACCAACAGAAAACAACCTACAAGAGCAATTATTTTGGGAATGACTCCCACCAAACCACACAAGTATCACAGAATCCTGGCCAATGCCCATGTAGTCCAAGGTAACAAATAATACAGCACAGCAAAGGGGATTGATAAAGAAAACAGCTGGTTTTGATGGACAACATCCCACTGTGTGCACTGTGGGATGAGAGGGGAAGTAGCTTGCCCTATCTCTAGTCTGATCCAGTGCACAGGGTACATGCAGCAGGTGGAGTGCACCCTGCTCCAGCAACACATCTCCCAGTCCAGTTGTATCACAGAACACTGCAGCTGCTTTGCTCTCTAAGACCGTTCTTTGAAGCAAATTAAAGCATGCAGTAACTGAGAAACTCATTTCAGAGGCCAGCTTCCAATGTGAACTACAACTTTAATGCAAATACATCTTTATAACACATGAAAATACTTTCACTGTGGCAAAAGCCAGCCTGGGAACTTCAGTGTGCCTGGTGGCATCTTAGAATTATCCCAGCATGTTGTAAGGCAATATAAACAGCTTCCAAGCAGTGCAATAATATGTTAGAGTTTGAATGCCAGGAGCAGGATTGCAGGTGAGCTCTAACATGAAAAGTTAAGAAGCCCCAAATTCCAGTAGCCCAGTTGGCACATAACAGAGAAATGAATGAACGGTGCTGCATCCTCCTGCAGCAGCACTGGTCTTATCTTTCCAGTATCCCAGAGAAAAACAGACATGGGTTTTGTGAGGCAACTAAAATGGTAATCAAATGATAGTTCAGGATCAACGGTGACTCCGGGCTTAGGTAGGTTAATAGCAGGCTTTATATCATTCCTAGCAAAAAGGAAAGCAAAGGAAAGCAATGGAAAGCAATGGAAAGCAAAGGATAAAGTAGGGCCAGAGTGCAGCCAGCATCAGTGACCAGGATTTGGTTTTCTAACACCTGTGGTTCTGAAGGCTCAGAAAGTCCAGGCTCAGTGGCATTCAGGCCATCCATCAAGGCAGAAAATGTCTCACTGGGGTCAGCTGCGATAAAAACATAAACTCATGTCATAACAAAGTTAATTAATGTGCCTTCAGCCTTGTCCTCGTCTCCCCCAGGTCACCACAAGCAGTCATAGCTGGGTTGCTGCAGTTAGTGCTGCACAGCAGCCCCTTCCCTCCAGTTCACCAGTGGCCTCAGGGAGCATTGTGCCTGCTAAAATCCATCCTGGCACCTGCTTTGGAAATTTAAGACACACTCCCTGCTGAATGGCATGGCTGGGACCAGCTACTGCACCAATGTGGGCTTGGATTCATCTGATACAACCTAGGAGAGTTCTTCCAGTAGAGGCAATAGGAATTTTTCAGCACAGAAGCCAGCACCAGCAGAGGAACAGCATGGATTTTACCTAGTGGGCATATAGTATGTGCTTTCCAGAATTCACAGTGTATTAAAAACAAACAAAAAAAACCCCTACTTTGTTAAACAGCTTCAGCTAATGAAGTGCACACAGAATACTAAATTGAAGGCACCAGACCAAAAATATTCCAGTTTCCTCTGCCCTCCTGTTTCTCATTAATATACTGTAAAACAGAGAAAGGATAACAATCTGAGTCTATGACACAAATTAAAATTATATACACAAAGCCAAAGAGGAAATAACATACACATTGGGCTCAGAAATTATATTCAACAGGCAGATGAAAAATTGATACAGTAAGAAAAATATACTGCCACATGAGCCTCCTCCTCTCCCCAAGGATAAAACAGGACTTTGAATTGCTTCTACAACCAGCATCTATATTCACTAAGGCAGCAAAAGACCAGCTAACTACCCTTTGCAACTGTAAAAGCATAGAGGTATCCATGGCTGCTCCATAGTCATCATTCTCTAAATCATGCGAGCCTCATCAAACCACTCCAAACCTGGTCACCTGCCACAGATGATGTGGACTGTGGAGTGATTTCCAGCTCACTTTTTCCACCAGTGAAAACCAAAAGCTTTCCCCTCCTTCTCCTATGAGAGAGGAATTGTCAACATTAGCTGCCCAGAGCTGATTTAAAAACATAAATTCAATTTATATTTTTATCCTAGCAACACACAAAAGTGTCTCTCTGCTCCAACATATCCTGTTTGAATTAAAATCTTCTCAGAGATATCTAGTCATTAGTTTTAGCTTAACATAGCAGGACTTCTGAAATCTTTTTTCCCTTTTTTTCCTCAGTCACTGCTGACAGTACAGTGACACTTGCTGCAATCCATAACCTGGGATAACCTGCATCTCAGATCCTTCTCTCTGTCCCCAAATCCAGCTTATGTGTAAATCCTGCAGGTGCTCTCTACATAACAAATTCAGATATGGCTTTTCTTATCAGATCACACTAGAAAAGCTGCTCTCTCTGAGCTCCCAAAACCTTTTCTCTTTATTAAAATAACATTTTTCCCCTCCTGTGGTTTGACAAATGCAATTCTATCCCTGCTCACATCCATTTGCAATACATCTCCAAAGATGATTTTACTGCCATCTCACTTTGACCACATCAACTGTCCTATCTGTTATCTTCGGCATCATTTTGTCCTTCTTTTATGTTGCATCAAACAAAAAGCATCTTCATTTTCTAAGATTTTCCTTGCCTGTCCCAGCCTTGTCATCTCTTATTCTGCACTGTGAAACAGTCTGTTGCTTTTCTTCAGACAGTGACTTCCACCTTCAGCATCCACTCTCCACAAAAACACAAAAGCAGCTTCATCCTTTCTGCCGCTGTGCCCTTCATTGTAGGAAACAACAGACTTTGAACATCTCCAAAGTTACTTGTTACAGTCCCTTAACTCTCTCCACAAAGATTTCCTTGCTGACACAGCTGGGGAATGATCAGCCTTGGAGAGCTGTATACCAAGACCTAGCATGCCATCTACTGCCACCGCTCTGCTTCTTCGTGTTCCTCTGCCTTTAGTAACCACTTCTGTCTCATCTGCCTGTTCAGTGTTGGTGCAGTACAGAGCACACTGTTACCCTGCATAGCCCAAGGCTGGGCTTCTGGGCACTGTGGAAATGCAAACAATGACGAACAAAACTGCTGTCTTTTCCACGCACTTGGCTGTGCTGCTGCTCATTTGGAAGCTGGGCTCCAGCTCTGCTGCTGCAGGGATATCACAGTGTGCACACCTGAGAGTGCCACGTGCTTACCAGCGCAGTCCAGGCTCTTGTAATTTCCTCACTGAGTGCCAAGGGCTCAAAGGATTTTCAGATCATCAAGTATTGACAAGTAAAAGCTTTCATATTGGAGAAATATGAAACACCAGAGGTCTTGGGCTTCTTTTAAGAAACACGTAAGCCACAAGCTTTCATTTTGTGTCAGGAGAGTTTTGCTTCTAAAGATCAGAAATCTGCCAAAAGGCACTTTTTTACCCAAGCAACCATTTCCAGGGCAACAGACTTTCTTCCAAAGTTGAAGGTCTTTATGTCTTGCAGAATCGATTCTGCAGAGGTCTCAATTTCCCACCCTTTGCAAGTGATAGGTGCTCAGGTAGATTATTTTATGTACTCATATATAAATCAGATGGAACTTGACCATTGAAAAATTACATATATCTATAATAATGCTGATCTTGACTATCAGTTAAGATTAAAAATGGAACATCAAGAACCAAAAAGCAGGGTTTGTGTCTTGAAATGAAGACTAATATACATGCTTGTGGACTGCTGTATATATAGTTTCTGATATATAGTTTCTAGTGTACTGGCACTCCAAGAGTAGATGCAAAAGGAAAAGAGGCATTTGGATAGCCTAGAAAAAGCAGAGAGAAAGGGAAATGCAATTAGAAAACTGCAAGAAAGTTCGAGATATTAAAAAGGAAAATCCTTGGAGTACTTAAATTTTCCTTTGCTAAGAGAACACAAAATGAACCAGAATCTTGGTTCATAAATCTATGTTAAAAACGCTTGACCTAATATACTGAGCTTTGATCTACTCACATCAACTTTCATCTTCAACTAATCATTTTGCTCTGGGCTGGGTGGCAGCAGGACAGGTATATCTTTCCAAAACCTATTGGACAGTAACTAATTTTAAAGATTGGTTTGCAGTTTGTAATGACATGGTTCTTGTATATGCTCTGTATAAATCAGTACAGTCTCACATGCTACACTGAACAAATCAATAAATCACTTACAAGTAACACTTGCAGACCCTTTATTATCAAGTGCCCTTTGAAACACTTCCTGCCCCTTTCACATAATATTTCCTATCTTCAGTAGTTACTAGAAAGGTATTTTATCATTTATCTGTCTGTCACATTGGAGACATTTTATGCTTAACTGCCTAGTTGCTCAAAGATTCAGCAGCCTTCTGTGATTTTTTTTCCTTGTCCTTGATACCCTTGAAAATTCTGTTAAAATCAGAACAAACACTCGCATATGGAAGTGTGACCCTATGACTGCATCGAGTCTGAAACCAGCAACCAAGTATTATGGGACTTGTCCATTAATTCAAAACAAATAAATCTGCTAGTTTTCAGTGAAAGTGGTTTACAGCAAACTGCTCACAACCAAAGAACACACGGAGGATTATTTATCTTACTTATCTGGTGAATAATTTTAGAAAACAAAGCAATTGTTTATGGTGAATTGGTGAATGAAAAAGTAGGTTTGATCAAATAAGTTATCAATTATGAATTCTGTTTTAATTAGCAAATCACCTACAGGGGAATTTATATATGTTAGAATGATTTCTAATTGCAAAAGAATTCACAGATATTCATTGTAACTCTTTGTCTTCATAAACAGAAACAAAACCTCTGCCTTGCTCCTATTTTCCATTTCTGGAGAAATTCTTCTACCTATCACATTTGGCTTGGCTTTTTTCTCTTTTAAACTTCCTCCCAACAGTAGCGATGAAAAGCAACATGTTCCAGCCCAAAAGAGTTATTTGAAATAAGAAGGAAATGTCTTCATATTTTTCTTTTAAAAAGGAGGTGAGAATTGCAGTGGTCATCAGTGTTAGTAGCACATAAATCATTCTTTTCAAAAGCAACAGATGCAAATTCAAGTTAGCTGCACACAAAAAGGGCCATGCATCTTTTTGCTAACAGCACTAATACCAGAATTTTCAGACATGTCTGTCTGAACCCCGTGTACCCAAATCTCATTGAAAGCCTGTGGACCACGGCTGGTAATTCACTTAGAAGCATCAGAAATAATTTCTCCTTAGCTCTCATGTGAGCTGTAACCGCTTGTGCTCTTGGTGCTCAAAAACTTACATTCATGTCTTTGAGATTAGTCAGCAAGCTTCAGCTATAGATCCCTGCTCCAGAAAGAGGGTAAACATGTTACCCTCTATTTGAATAGATATCTATTTAAATAGCCCAGCCATACTAGAGACCTTCCTTTTTCAGAGAACGTCTTTATATTGCAACAACCAACTCCTGATGTCTGCTGGGGAACGAGCAGAGGAAAACAGGAAAATACACATCAGATAAAATGGGTCTGCTTTGGACATCATCCAGTATCAGTTTTTTCACACACTTAATTTTATATTGTCCTTCTGCTCAGCCCAAACTTGGATTCACAAAGGTCAAGTACAGCTCAGCACAGCTGGGACACCAGACCTAGAGCTGCCCAGGTCATTCACCAAGTCCTGCCTGGCACAAGTAATGGGAAATATTTTCCCTGAAAACATGAAAAACAGATATCAAAACACAATAAGCAATATAATAAAACCATTTTCTTCATATCTACACATAATTCTAGTCCAATACCTAAACTTCCAGCCACCTATTTCAAAGGACAGTGTGTTTGAAGAGCAACATTAGTGGATCCTTCCAAGCCTGCTCTTTCCATGCAGCCAATAAAAAGCATCACATGGACCTGTGCACTCCAAATTACACACCTCATTACCAAAGGGAAGGGATTTCCATCACTCTCAGCAGCAACGACTGGATGATAGATTTTGTTACAAACTTTAAACTTTTAGCAGAACCTAGAGCCACAAACCGGAGCTAAGCCCTCTTTCTGGAGTAAACACGCTGTGCACACATTGTAGGCATGGGAGACTGATCTTCCACAGGCCTGCTTTGGTCCCTATGTTAATTAGGAATTTGGCACAAAGACATACGAGATTTTAAATATTTATATATTTGAACTAATGTTTCAAAGAAAGCAATAGCCATAACTTTGAAACAAAAACACATTAATAATCTTAAAATCTATATTTTTTAATGTACTTTTCCCAATATAGTTAGAGGTTTAATCCTTTCTGGATGGTACAAATTAAAACACTTGGATAAATGCTCAAGACCTTGTTAGGAATCATCTCTTCCCCAACACTTCTGTAAATTGGCATACCAAAATTCTTTCCTGCAGGGTAATCAGTAACCTTCTGTAATAGGGTAACCTCCTTTTGTTATGTAAGAGTGTACACATTTCTAATGTGGCATTTGATGAACTAGAGTGTGCTGGGATATGAAAAAAGCATTAATGGGAATGAAGATGTAAGAAATGATGTTAACTAGGCCTTGTCATTTCATCTGAAGAGGGCTGTGCATGTGTAAAACGCATAAAGTTTTATAATATGCTGCCTGCTCAGAACCTCTAGCATTTATAATACATTTCCATTGTTATTTGCTGTAAATTGCCTATGTCTTTTACATTAAAAATAAGTGCTTCCAACTAGACAGCTAAGAGGTTTGATTGCCCTTGGAGTTGACAGTATCAAATAGAACAAGTCTATAACTTTGAGCTTAAAGCAGACAAGAAAGATGTAACTTTGCTAAGATGATCACTAGTGAATAAACTTGATCTATTTTCCATCCCATTAATGCTTTTTACTAATTTTTGGGATTAGTCCTCCACATTATTTTTGGAAAGCAAGAGTACTGCCCTTTGTCCTTCTCACTCACCAAAGAGCTGGAACAGTCAGAAGCAGTTTTTAATTTGATTCAATTTGTCAGTAGCAACAACTGTAACCCTCCATAATCAACGCCCGCATAGAGCACAAAAGGCTGTTATGGGTTTTACTGGCTTATATTTTATTAGTAGGCAGAAGGGCTGGGACCTGGCAATACTTCCTGAAGCCCTTGTTACTGTGTGAACAAGCAGTCCAGAAACCAACCTACTCCCCCTGGGCTGATGAGCCCTTTTGAAATGGTGAAAACACATAAAACGGACCTAGTGGAGACATCAGCCCTTGCTGGGTTAATCTTCTCCACGTCACATGTAGTCTGCATGTGACAAGTGCACTAACCAGCTCTGTGGGCCAAATTCTTTGTGAACAAGAAAGGAAATGAAGTGACCCCATCTACACTATTGAAAAAAAATAAAAAAGTATATGTAAAAGGTAGAGCACAGGCTGTTCACCCCTGCCCCCCCAGTTAATCTGGGGAGTGCTGGTGCTCACTGTGCCATCCTTCATCACTTAACGTCAGGCACTTGAAAGCAGGAGGAAGAGTGGCACGCTGCCAAAGGAAGATAAATAATTGATGTTTACATAAAGAACATATAGCAGCACTCACATCAACAGGGAACAACTAAAGCAAGAGTTCAACAGCAAATATGCTTTTGCAATCTCCTTTTATCTTTTGTTCTCCCTCATGGGTGTGACCCAGTTTATAACTACTCCATGGGCTAGCAGCGAGTTGAGAGATCTGCCACAGAGCTGCCTGAGAAGTCTGACGCACAAACCTGATGAAGTTTTAGGTGGTTTTATGTATTATAAGGTAAGAAAAAATCTTTTGGGAGAGGAAACGGAATAATTCTTATTCAAAGGCACCAAATACATGTTTATGGGACACATATCAGCAAACTGGCTTCCTAGCCCTACCTCCAGGCTCTCTCTGCAATGATGTGTCATTGCTGACCTCAATTCAGTGACCGACCAAGGATCCCTGAGTAGTGGAAATAATACAGAGATATGTGAGGAGTGTTGTACTCCTTAAAGCAGTTTCCAGATATCTGCAGACTAGAGAGAACATCTGAGTTTTAGAGACCAAGAGAGACAATACACGTTTTTTCTGTAACTCCTTATGTTTGGTCACTGCCACAGACAGGACACAAAAGTGAATTCCCCCACATATGATCCAACCTACCAGTTCTGAAAACACTATTCCTCTTTAAAAGTACAATTCAGGAGTATTCCAGAACTTTTTTCCCCTCTGCTTCTGAGTGGGCTAGAATCTAGTGAAATATTTTTTTCTGTTGCATGACCTGAGAGCTCCTACTCCAGGCGGAAGCTTAGAACCTTTATCCTGCAGCAGCCCCACCATTCAGGTAATGAAATACTGCTTCATACATATGTGAAGTAAAGAAGACCAATCTTTCCAGGTTACATAGAAATAATTTTTCATTACTTAGTTGTTAAGTTGGCTAAATGCTTATCATGTGAATCCAGTGCTGCAGGCATCCCCCTACTGAAGTCTCCATGGAAATTGAAGTCATCTCATGTCACATCATGCCTTTTCCCTTCCCTACTGAATAAGTGGTTCATGACTGTTCCCATCTTCACTGTTTGACTGATAATTAAAAGAGGGGTCTGTAATTGACTCATATTGGATTATACTCTGCTCTGCAAAGACAAACAAAGCCTTGATAACAGGTGAAAGGAACTAGTTTATCCAGTTGTCTACAAGCTTCAAGAATAAAAGCCCTTCACACTTCATGCAGTAGAATGGTGGGTCTAGGTTGCGTGTCTGCGGCAATTCAGTGCTCAGTGTCTGGAAAACTTCTAAGGTGCACATGAAGGATAAAATGAGAATTACATAAATTTAGAGCCTAAGAGATGAGAGTAATTCATTGCCAAATAATCTATTCTTGCTCAGAACTGTTAGGTGGAGCAGAGAGGGGAGCCTTTGATTCATATATCCTAGAGCAGCTCAGCCCTGAGCAGTTATGCAAGTAGCACAACCAAGGGTGCCTCATGGGCTACCAGTATTCCTTGTACTCAGCTGCAAGGACAGACTCTGCAGTGCCACTGCCCAGTTCCCACAGCTCTTGGTCCTGATCTCAGAGACCTGAACCATGTGCAGATGCCCCTCGCTCCCTGCTGAGGGGCACAGAGCAGCACTGGGGTCCATGGGACCATGCTGTCATAAATAAATATTAATTTGGCAGCAGCAATTCTGTTTCTAGCAGTGTTTGAATTGTTCTCCACGCAACATTCCAAACAAGAGACGTTGAAGCTGGGTAAGCATATACTAATACCACAGCAAAATCTCTTAACCCATCAGCTGCACGTGCACAAGCTCTCTGACACTGGATTTGAATGTCAGATATGTGGTGACAGCAGATGCACCCCTGAAGTAACAGTAAAAATCTGCAAGTTCTTGCAGTGAGGCAGAAAGAGCTTGTGCATGCATGTACAACTGCCACCTTTGTGAATTTTATTTCTAAATGAGTAATGCAAACAATGCAATCATAAAATATTGTTTTGGTAACCCTCTTAGCATTCATAGTGTGCTCGTGTGGTCTAAAAACAATTCAGACAGAATAAAAACTAGGGCTGCTTTTACTGATTCTGATATCGAATTCTTTTTCCCCCTGCTATCCCCTCCATGAATACACAGTGAGTCAATCTGGTATGTCTTGTTGGTTGAATAAGCTCTTTGATTTTTAAATTATTTTGAGATTAACTGAATTTGAAATGTGTGCTGCATGCAACGTCTTGCTGACACCAAAAGATGAGCTTTGTTATTGACAGAGAAAAGTTGCAAAGACACATTTTTCATTACTTGCCGCTGTTGCTGAACTTGTGTTCCTGTCAGACTGCTGCCTGCCAGTACAGCAGGGGCCACCAGGTTGAAAAGTTCAATTTCCAATATTCTCTCCTGACCTCCCTGAACTTCAGGGAGTAACAAAGCAGTCTTTTCCAGGATGATAAAAAAACAAATCTCTTTTGTAAATAATAAAAGATAATAGGCATTACATTAGGTTGCCTGAAAGCTATATAATGCCAAGAGTGCATCACACATCACCTGAAAACATATTTTTGTCAGTATGGTCTGTTATAACATCACAAAGAGTTACTAGAGTTTCTACAAGTTACCCCCCTGTTGGTGCTCTGAGGTTCTGTCAATCAAGAACCTTTAAGACCAGTCTGGCCACCTGAGAATTTCCAAGTCTGTAAAATGACATGAGCATTGGACAGAAGCACATATTCCCAATGTTACTTTCCATGCAAATTGCTGTTACTGCCATTGAAAAACTACATGCCAAGACTAAGAAGTTGCCATGCTGAATGCAGGAAGAGACAGAAGGAAGAGTCTCATCAGATATTCCGCCAAAACCCAGGCACAGAGTCCAAGAGGCTTTGCCCTTCAGGAGAAGAGGGGGAGGAAGGGAGGGCTGGACCAGACAGTTTTCTGCAACACACCCTAAAAACACATTTGGAACACCAGTTCTAACACTATTCCTCTTTCCTGCCTTGAAATGACCTCCATTTTCCCCTGCTGTCCTTCCAAGTGTAGCCCCTAAAGGTTTCTGCTGCAAACTGCTCGGTATCTCTCTTCCCACAGTCACTGCTGGTGAACTTCAGGTCCATAACTGCCACAAAACCAAGCCAGAGGAAAGGACTTCAGCCTGCATCCCACCAAAATCCAGGTATGGAATCCAGAGGGCCCCAAGACATACCTGACAGGCACCAGCAAGTGCATTACAATTCAGCCTGAGCTTCATGAGAGCCAAGATCTGCAGAAAGGGAGAGTATGACTCAGAGACTATTGGCTGCGATACGAGGGTGCAAAGTAAAGCTGCATAAAGCTTGAGAGTGTTACATTTCTTGAGAAGTGTAAATTAGGGGAAGTTTTCAGTGAGCCCACAAATGTAGGAATCAGAGGAAAAACAGCTTTCTATTCTCATTTGTTTATTATTGCCTTCCGTTACTTTTGTCTGGCCAAAAGTATTTTGTGCATAGAAAATGCATTTGTCCTTTTCCTACTGCTTTTTCAGCACTTCACACCATCCTTCTTTCTTAGCCTTTGTTCTCTTCATCACCTCAGAGACTCCTCTCACATTTCTTCTTTCCTGTCTTCTCTCTTTCAATTCCCCATTTTTCTCTCCCTCCTTCATCCCCAACCTCTTTTTTTAAGCTCAAATTCCTGGTGCTCAGGTTGAAAGTACCCTAAGCCATCTAGACTAATTTTCCTTTACTATTTAGACCTGATCAGCAGGTATGCCAGGCGCTTTTTAAAGGCAGGAAAAGAGCTCTTGGCCCATACAGGGTTCCCCTGTCCATTTCCAGAAAATCTATAGTGGTACAGTAAAAACAGCATTGCTAATATCACATTTCACTACCTTCTCTGATGACTGGTTTAATTGAAATAAATTATGAATCCCACATGTGCCACACTAACAGAAAGCAATAAAACACAATATTTATGAATAAAGATAGCAATTATCTTATTAAATCAGACAGTAATGTTATTCTACCAGAGGACTCTTCATCTCACATTATAATCAATACTGATTATGAGTGTAAAGGAAAGGCTCTTGCCATTACTATAACAAGGTCTCACAGATTTTAAAAAGTAATGAAAGATTTTCTGTAGAAAATAAATTCAGCAGAGTTATAACTGAGATTTTGAAACAATCTATTTGGCTTTTGAGATAGAAAGTCTTGGATATTAAGCGAGATTTTTACATCATTGACACAAGTGTCAAGCTGCTGTAATTGTATTGATACCTGTATTGTTATCCAAGATTGATACCAGCATGACTGGGAGCAAGATCTCAATCTTTTAAGAGGTTTTTGTTTTTAAAGGCTGAAAGAAATTAATAAGACACTTGAGATATTTCTGTAGTTCTGTTTCAGTAGGTGGTAATCTTCTGGAGGTGCAGCACAGAAACTTGATTAAAAGATAATGATCCAAAATTTCTGTCTATTTCTGGAACATCTGTTTTAGTCATTAAAGGTAAAATGTATCCCCAAGAAACATACACTTTGTGCCTCAGCTTCATGTCTACGTTCAGGGTCAGGTTTGATCAAGATTCTAAAAAACAATAAGTGATCCTGAGGTAATTACATTTATTAAAAGTGAATAATCTATATGAATTACTTTCACCTGGACACAGAATATTAAACCTTTATTTAACACTGCTGTTCTTACTCAAAAGAAAAGAAGTAATTCTAGAACAAAACAATTCTTATTGATGTTATTTTCTGCTTATTTTTCTGTGGAGGAGGAAGGAAAATGTAGTCATTGATGAAAGCAAGCATTTCTCCACGTGGTCCTAAGTACATCCATGCCCCTAATCAGTAAGGAAACATCTATTTCAATTTTAAACTATTCCATAACCATAAATGAGTAAGCAGTTAACAGAGACAACACTGAGTCCTGTGGCATGTCCACACTTCCTTGGGCTGATGCTCTCAACGTTTCTCAATGGGAGACTTGGAACAGCAGGTTCCCAAACCAAACAGCACAATTCAGGACTTGCTGCTGATTTAAAGACTAAGAAGGGCTAGGAAGGAGGGGAAGGAAAAAAGAAGCTTTTTAGAGGGAAATGCATTGAACCCTGAGAGGGATTTACTCATCTAACAGTTTCATTTTTACTAGAGAAAAATGCCATAATTGTGCTGACTACCACAGAGCACAAGAAAAAGTTTCACTTGATCAAAATATAAGCCAAGAATGAGCACTGCAATGCAGCCACTTAAAAATATTCCCCAGCTCGCATGATATAAACTGGGAAACAAGGAGCTGCCACTACATGGGCAGCCATAGCAGGAAAAGAGTTCAAGGAAATGCATCCAAGTAGTGACACTGCAGCCTCAGCCAGAAACCAAGGATACTGAATCTTGGTAAACTTCCACTCCACTACTCAGTGTGTAAACACCCCCTCCACTCCTCTTGCTCTCCCCTCCTTTTTTTCAGTTTCCAACCACCCTTATAAGCACAACTCTACACTTAGCATTTTTGCCTTGTTTTTCTTCTCCTCTTTGAAATCAAGGGCATTTTAGATAACGAGATTCATGAATGTCCCCTACTATAAATTCAGCACAAGTGTTTTGACCCTGGGCAGGCACCTACAATGCAGCTGGCCACAGACTTAATAAAAGCAGAGCTACGAAAAATTTTCCCAGCAACTTTGAAAACCCTGGAAAAGTCCCCTGACCTCCTGTTCCATTACTTGCAAGTAACAAGCTCAGCCAAAGTTCTCTGACATCTTTTGGAGTTTGTAATTCTTTCAAATAACCTTTTACTAAATTCTGTGTGAACTTAACCAGATTTACAGCTTTAGGATTAAATCACTCAAACCTCAATGGGCTCTGTGTAAAAATGAGGTGAAACCACAATGGCTTTGACTTCTACTTGCAATTTCAGGTTTGCTTTGAACTCAATGCACAAAGAAAAATGCACTTTAAGCCCAAGCAAGCAGTCTTTTGAAATCCTGCTCTCTTGGAGGCATGGAGACAAGCCACCTCTGCACATTACTACTGGGAGCTTTCTTCTGTGGTATAGGGTCAAAAGGAGGGAAAACCCATTCCTCCCCTTCTGACTAATAATTTCCTTGTCCCAGTTTTAAATATGTGTCCATCTCCTTTCATCAGTTTTCTCAGCCAAGCTCAGAGTTTTACATTTCAGAAAATTTCACTTTCTGCAGCCTGATGTCAAAAATAACTTATTGTGAAGTCTTGAAAGCAGCACTCATTTCCTCCACTCTTGATATCTGTTTCCTCCTCCTTTTTTAACAGCCTACAATATATCACATATCTAAGGAACACACTGGTCATGTCACTCATATTCCTATTAAATACTCCAGAATTCAAAAATTCAATACACCTCTCAGCAGATGCCTACAAGCAGCGTTTAACCTATAGGTTCCAACACTTCTTTCCTTTTACAGACACAGACAAAATAGAAATGTTTCTACTGGTTCTATTCCCCTTACACTAAAATTCTAAATTTAGCATGTATTGATCTAACCTGTCATTGGTGACTTATTGACCCCAATATTTTAGCCTAATCAAATCCTTTTTTCCCCTCCCCCCCCCAAAAAAAAGGGAACCCACACTAAAATGAAGGGAAATGGTGGGATCTCTTTTTCTGTCTTTCTAACCTGTAATAAGCTTTGTCATTATTCTAAGATTTTCATTTTCTGAGGCATTCTCCAGGTCAGTTCCCAGTCCAGAATGCATAGAGCCAAGTGTAAATACAAGAAGTTGTAAATATATGTAGCTCTTGATGGCAAAGGATATCATAAAACCAGCCAAATACTCCAGTACTCGGAGGTTTTTGTAAAGATATATCTTTGTTCTTTAAACATACAAAAAAACAACAGGTGCCAATCTGCAATGATTTCTTTAGAGATCACATTGACCTATACGAAAGAATCAGGCATTTGATGATTCATTTAAGAACATGTATGACAACAAGATCACATTCTTGTACCAAATCTGGTTTCTCCAAACTAAGTGAAACTAACTAAATCCCTTTCTTAAAATACAGGTACATTTCTGTGACTTCAGCACAAAAGGTGTTCAGTCTGTTTGGCTGTAGCTTCTGCTTTAACTATCAACTATAAATGCAACCTGGGAACTGAAAATGAACTGGTACTTCTACCCTATTTCACAAAAATCACTACCAACAAGTATTGAGTAATCAATAATAAAGAATTAGTACTTAACTTGGGGTTCCATTTGCACAAAAGCAGAACAGAATTCACCTCCCTCTCCCAAAGCTATATGGAGTTTTCAGTGTTAAGATTACGCAAGTGCAAAGTAATTTATTATCGAGTTCTACAGATATGTATTGAAGAGAAAAATATAAAACCTGATCTAGCTCCCATAAATCAGTTACATGATTCCCACTGACATCGATAGCTCAAGACGGGGATCATAGAGCAAACACATTTTTAAAAAGTCACACTTTGGACATAAAGAACTAAACTACTGAAAACAGACTATGCAAAATTAAACTCTATCCAATCACTTTTGATTTTAGACACTACAGATTTTTTTTAAGTAAATTAACTGAGATGATTCAATAATTCAACATCACATTAGGTCAAGAACAAGATTTTGCATTTGCTCATAAATAGAAGTGCACAGAACACGATCATTTGTCCAACACAGCCACCCTTTCTCTAGATACTCTAATTGTTTCATTTTGGCAAAGACAAGTTTTTCAAATTAACTTTCACTGATCCTTGCTCCCCCTACCAGCTTCATAATTCTCATCATCATCACCTTCCAGATGAATAATGCTTGTTTATTCCAGCGTCTTTCCAGCAAACACTTTCCATCAAACATCTGTCCCAAGATATGTAGTAGCTGGAGGGTATAAACAATGTGTTCACCCTGTTTGCAATTTCTCACCACCAGTCTTTTCAACAGTGAGTGTATTTTGCAGCCATGCAGGCTGTACACTCTGGGGGCTTTCTGCAAACACAATTGCATCTTCCAAACCCCCTCCTGCTGTTCAAGGCATGTTTATCTGTTCCCCACCAGGTCAGAGACAAGCCTTGTCAGATTGAAGGTGTGCAGCCACCAGCCTGAAGTTTACTCAGCCATCAATCAATTTTCATCCAAGCAACCATAATTATTTCCTGAAACAGGTGCACTGTTACAGGCTACATGATCCCTAACATTTTTGGTGGCGAAGGTTTAGATCAGTGAAGCAGCAAGAATTCAAAGCATAAGGGTGGAAAAGAGACTATGAACTGCTACAAATACTGCGTGTCCACTTAATACTGCATCTGCTGTGCTGATGGTGAAGTACACTCTTCCATTAGTACAGCCTCCTCTTCTGATTTTTCAGTGCCAGATAAGAAAAGAGGTGTTTACAGCCAGAAGCAAGCACTTGATATCAATTTCCAGAACACTTTATAGGCCAAACTGTAGATGCTGACACTGGTCACAAGACCTTATCAGGATCTAAGAGCATTCTGCTTACTGAGACAGTTATTAAGCCTGGTACTAGTGCTTCATCTGGTGACAAAAAAAAAAAAAAAAAAAAAAAAAAAAAAAAGTTGGCTCCACTCCTCCTGCTCTGATAAAGTACCTGGTGAGCCTGCTAATACACCTGATGCTAGGGCCACCGTATGGGCAATTCAGATTTCATGTACTTTTGACATCTGACTTGAGCAGCCTTTGGGAACTTTTGCCTCTCAGTGAAACCTGTCCTAGGACAGTCCAAACTATAAAGCTTAGTCAGGTAGACATGTCTTACCCTGGTCAGAGAAGCACAATGCGTAGAAAGACCACCAGGCATTAATAAAAGATAATTAGTTCGACGTGTTTCTTAGAGACTCAAAACTAATTGAAAGAGAAGCAAAGCACTATGCAGAAGGGGGTGGGAAGATCAGGGAAAGGGTGCAAGAAGGTGCTCTCATTACAGTCCCACCCCAGGTGTACAACAGCAGCTGCTAATAGGGACTGTCAAGATAAAGAAACTGTTAACTGAACAGCATCAAAGCCGAGGAGGAAGCAAAAGAATTGTGAATAAGAGTTAGCACAGGTAAATAGTGGTACAAAAGTGCCATCTACACTTATAAGCAAGGACAGCACTTAACGCTAACAAATGCATTAACATTCTCAGGCAATAAGCTCATACACCGAGAATTAGAGCATTTTACATGTCTTGAGTAGCCTGTTAAAGGAGGACAGGTAGTGCTTCATAAATTAAATCAAATACATTATGTGATCATATTTATTTTTATCCGAGCCTACATCTCTTGAATTTTTTATCACCTTAAAAAAAAAATAAAGATATGCCCCACAAACCCATCAATTTGTCAAGTTTAGATTTTAAAATGCATATAGAATTTACACCCACTGAGCATATTTTTATACCCACATAAAAAGTTATTCTGGCAGTGTTTGCCAATATGTCATCTATAAAGTTTTGTTTAGACTTTTTTATATATATATAAAATATAGGGGCTAAAGTTGCTTTTCATCTTTTGAAGAGCTTTTCATCTTAGTCATATGAGGCTCTCGGCATTGCTCTGCTCATATTTGAGATATAACGTCTTCCATCTGAAGAGAAACAGTGATCAAAGATCACTAAATTGTGTTTTGTTTCTTACTACAAAGTCAGTAAAGAATGTAATCATTCTCTGCATGGTCCCCTCTGGGCAGGCAGAGCTGGAGGTCTGCGTGGCTCACAGTGGCCATGGCCACCTGCCTGTCTCTCTGCTCCATCTCCCCACACAGGCACATGGAGACTGAGTAAAGATCTCGCTGGCCAGGTTACTTGTTCCTACAAATAAGAGGGCAGCTGAAGTCTATGGTGGCCTCAGCGTTACAGCTATACCTGCTTCTTGAGGCAGGTTTAAGAATTAGTGACTCCAGAGCCCACACGGCACCTTCACGGCAGGAGAGAGAGATGCAATCTGCTGCACCTCAACCCATCCTGCAAATCCTGCATCCTGCCTTCCTGCAAACCTCTCTGGAAGATCCTGCAATGCTGTGAGAAAGCAGGAAACTGCCAGGCATATTGATTGAATGCTGCGTCTGCACCCAGAGAAACTGTCACAAAAGCTACTGACACCTCTTCTTGTATCCCTGCACATTTCTGGTCCAGAGACACAATGCAGCCTTCATATATCTCAGTGGGCATAAAGCAAAGCATCATCCCTACAAAACAAAAATCCACAAACATACCACAATGCAATAGCCAGTAGGTGAAAGATAAGGAGGCAGCTGCATCTGATGGTAGCTTTGGGGGAGGGCAGGGTGTGGAAAGGCTTAATATGGTAAACTAAAGATTTCCTACTTCAACATAAAGTACAGAAAAATCACTTTTAAGGTTATTCTGATTATTACTGTAGTAGAAAACAATAACACAAACATGCTCATTTTCTTCTTAAGATAAGTACCTCTCACATCCTGCTTGGTTCTTTTTATTCCCTCACAGGTTCTATTTGATTAGTGAGAGACAGCTTACGAAAAGCAATTTCAAAGGCTGTACAGTACCACACTCATTTTTCCAAATGTTGCTTTTAATGGGTTCGGCACACTCTGTGGTGTCCTGGGTTTTGTATTAAATAACCATAGAAAGTCACTGTGATACAGCTTCAGCAATCAGCTAACACAGATCTGATTATATGATCCAGGAAAAAAAAGCTTTTATGCTTCCTCTGGGCTGTGGTTGTGTGCTCTGCTTGCCTTTGCTGTTGTGTACTTTGTGCTCCTGTCTGCTTACTACCACCAAGATAGCAATTTCAGAGAACCTACATGGTAGGTAACTTGGCAACCCTACCAGCCAATGAAAACTACCTTCATATTGCAATTTGCCTTAAGCTGGAGGGGTGCATATGAATTTAGGGCTGGAGTTAGAGCTGTGTCTGTGTCTCCATTGACTGTACACATGGAGGGTCATTAATCAGCTCCCCCAGAGGCCATCTAATTCCCATTGCACTGCAAGAACTTACTGCCATCCTTTAAGCACTCAAATCCCCATTTCATCTCCTTCACTTGTAATTAGGCTGACACTTGACACATCAGAAAGGAAAACCTGTCTTTGTCCACAGCATAAGTACATGAGCTGATATATGGAAAAAGCCACAAAGAGCAAGAATATAAAATCTTTTCATTTCTCTGTAACTGGTCATGCTGTCCTATTCATTTTTGGCACAAGTAAAAGTAGGATTGTTCAGGTTTGGTTTTCAGATTTTGATGTGCATGGTGAGTAGTGCATGGCACCATCTCACACTTTTCTGTTACTGGGTTCGTGCACAGAAACAAGGAAAGCTCAGCTCCCCAGGCCCTGCAGAGCCCCAGTCCCTCACTCTGTTCTCATCCCTGTCGTCAGGAGCCCATGCACTGATGAGGCAACAGAGCCCATGGCAGGCACTGTGCTGGTGGGCTGTGTCCTGCACTTCTGCATTACACAGAGATAGTAAGCTAGGAAAGGTAGGACTGGAAAAAAATGCCTTTCCTTACGTGGGGAGACCATGCCCTGATCAGACATTGGTAGCTCAGCAGAGTTTGAGGCAAGCCTGAGCCCAGAGCTGCAGTCAATCTACCACAAGGCAGTCCTTTCAAACTCTGAATCAGTGAGCAGAGTGAAAATTATCTAATTAATCTATTAGTATTTGAAACTGGCACAGCCAACTTAAGAGCATGTGCTTTCATTAATTTAAATCACACAGATAACTTCCTGTCCTCTCCGTTCCTGTAGATTTTCTTCACTAAACAGTGCTTTTCACTTCTACATCTCATCTCTTAACATTTTCAGATCTGGCTTTTAGAACTGCAGTATGATTTCACCTGGGAAGTTTTTATGCTCTTTCATATGTGTAGTCTGTCAAAGGGTATTTACATATTAGGTAATTAAATATTCAATCATAATCAGATTTGAGTGCAAAAGAGTTTGAAGCCTAATTTTAACTGGCCTCTAAGGAGGTACTATAAATCTAAACTGTAATTCTTGAAAAGGGGACGTCAGGCATAGAGTTAGACAAATTTAATAGCCAGCTCCAAGAAGAGGAATTAATTCTGCCCCTCATTCTGTCCCCTCCCCTGTGCACTCTCTGATCCCACAGAGGTTGTGTTGGGAAGCTGAACTAATGGGAGACAATTCACTTTCTTTTTTCCCTTCCCCTCCAAGACTCATTCTTTTCCCACAACTCAGTTCAAGGCATCAGACAAGCACTACTGCAAAAGCAAGGAAGTACACAGGGGAAGAGCAAGACAAGTGATCATTACAGTAATTTAACTTCATTGCCAAAGTGAATGACTAAAAATCGAGGGCAAAACTACTTTAAATTAGAGCAAAATCAGGCCCAACATAGGCCTTTCAAGCACAGATCCAGTGTACTAATAGCAACATGAGAGACGAGAATGCCTGCAGCTCAAATCCGTCAGCACCACTTTGACTGCATGTTTATGTGGCCTCTTGCCAGCGTGAAGTTCACCCTCTTTCCTTGCTATAACTTTTGAGACTGTTACAGAGGTTTCAGTGTATAAATAATAATTAACTTCTGAACGCAGAGGCTTACAAATGGTATTGTTTGATTTGCAATACGTTTCAGTCAATTTTTCTTCTGTGTAGTGAATTCTTAAGGAGAATGCTGACAAACAAGCAACATAAGGTCTGTGTATTATTAAAATTTAAAACACATGCTGCACACACAGAATGTCAAAAGAATATGTTAATCAAGTACGAGTAAGCCAGCTTGATCAGCTCTTCTCTGCGATGGTGCAAAGCTGGGGAAGTTGCCAATAGCAGTTACTCTGGCTCCTTGTAACCAGAGGATTTACCAAATACATTAAAGAAACCATAGATGTGTTTCAAACTCATGCACTTCTCATATTCTGGTGGATTTGTGCTGATAATTCAGAAAACAATTTAAACTTTTGAATTTTATTTTACTGTAGGGCATTTCCAAAACTAGGACATTCAATTTGTAACCCCAAGCTATGAAAGAGCAAGGAGGAAACAAACTTTCTGAGCATGAGCTACAACTCCATGCAGACCCTCCCAAGATATTCAGGGCAGTTTTCAAAGTACCCATCATTAATTACTGTTGATATCTTACCTTTCTCCTCTGTTGCTTTGCCAGAAAACAACAGGGATTAAGATACATATTGGTTTCTAAGGACTGGCTTCTTACTGGAAATAATTTGGGATAGCTTCTTTAACCTGCAGCAACTGAGACTGTGGAGTTTTGTTTCCAACTAGAATTCAGCTTCTCCCACTCAAGAAAGAAGCAGGTTCTAGGTTTGCATTTCCTTTGCCGAATTTCTAATATTCAGGTCAGCAGTTACCTGCAGTTAAGGCCATTTGATCACTGAAGAACAATTTTGTTTTACAAAATAAAAACAAAAGAATGTTTTTCCTAGGTTTAAAATGCTTTACTCTCAAAAAAAGAAAAAAAAAAAAACAAACACCAACAGCTGATTATGAACGACATTCATTTGTTGGGTTTGGGGTTGGTTTTTTGTTTGTTCACTTTTTCCACTAAACCCAGAATGACAAAGAAGTCTCAGATTAACAGAGGCTTAGACCCAGTTGAGGATTTGCTGATGCCATTACTGCGCAGCAGCAGAGCTCCAGGTCACAAATGTGATTCCCATGGATAGTGGTTCACAGCACAAAGTCACAGATGTGATGGCACATGCAGTGGTCCAGCCACAGACAGACACATGTTGAAGGCAATTCCCTTTACTGCACATTCATTCTGTGAGTAAATGAAAATGGATGGAATAGCATTTTTGTACAAATACTGTGGGGAAATCTTGCTCTGCTGAAGCTGGACACGCTCTCTGCCATCTAACAGCAGAATTCATTTAAATTTATAAATTCACTGCAAAACTAATATGTTTGGGTTTGGTGTTTTGGGGAATTTTTTTGTTGTTATTTGGGATTTTTTCCTGCAAAGAAGGATGAATGATGAGCAGTAATGTACTGGGCAGGTCACTGCCCTATCACATTCATTTACATTATATTTTCAGTGTGCCTCTTAGAGTGGCATTTACTCCTTTTAATCAAGTTCTCCTACTGTAATTTCTATGGACTTCATGAAATTTTTGCTAAAATTCTTTTTGTCCCATTGGAATGATTTGCTGCACAGAAAGTGGTTTTGCTGACAGTTACTCTTTTCACAAGAGTTCCCTTAAGTGGACTCCAGTGAGTTACTGCTTATCCCCCTGACCTGTAGCATGGGTTGGGAAAAGATGCACAAAGAGGCACAGAGAATACCAAAAAGATGTGATCAGCCAGTTTTACTGCATAAATCCTTTTCACACCACAAACATCTCACTCCATCAACATAAACTGTGCACAAAGGGAGGCATAAAAACTTCAGCAATTCAGACCTTAAATGTTACTAGTACAGGGAATTTGAACCATGTACTGGCAATATACTAAGCAAGAAAGCTAATGTAAGGGGGGACTCTTATAAGGGAACTTGGTGATGAATTTGAGTCCAGCTACTGGTGGAGGAGCTGGTGCTCCCAGCACTATCTTTGCATTTCTTCAAATAGTATCACTTTCACTAGGACTGTAATTGCTCCTTCTATTTGAATAACTGCCAGAAAATTCTCTATATCAGTAAACCCCATTGTCAATGTGAGATTGATATTACTTTTGATAACAGCTTTGAAAAATAAACACGATTTATTCATCAAGTTTCAATCAATACCTCTAAAATTCATATTCAGAAGACAACTTCACTTTGCTTTTAAACAAATGATTTCATCATAACCTACTTCGTAGTAAACCTACAATAAGTTTTCACATTATATTACAAGAGCAACGGCTATTCAGTTCTAAATAATGGCTCCTTTGCTAGACAAGTCAATGAAAATTGATTTGTTTCAGCCTCCTGTGCTCACACACACAAAGCCTGTGTACTACAACCCTATTGACTTCAGCAAACAGTATTCAACCTTGCATCCTCAAGGACTCGTGGCAAAATTTTTAAATCATTCCCCTCCTGTATTGTACCTTTTATGAAACAAGACTGCATTTAAATGTCAGTCTCCGGTGATAACACTATAAAGAGAAAATTGGTCACTGAATTGAAAATCTACTTTATATTGAAACATACAGGGCAAGATTGGATATAAGAACGAAGAAAATTAAGATGCATTGAACTTCAAAATGAAAAGCATTGACTGTACATATGGTAAAAGGAAACAGACTCCAGCACCCTGTCTACACAAGAGAGTTTTGGCACACAAGCCACCCTATGGGCTAGCCAGGCTGCCTGCCATAAAGCTCCCATCTGCCCACAAAGTGTTCTGCATGGCACACAGGCCTTTTCCAGTCCTCTGTGTACTGGATATTTTCTCTCTTCTATAAACAAGAACATTTAAAAACAATTAAAATAAAGATTAGGGATATTAGCATGGTAGAAGCAAAAAGTGCAGTAGAGACAAGAGACCATATGGTCCATCAAAATCTGTGTTTATAAGCCTTGAAAATACAAATCAAGTATATTCCCTTACTTTTAATCCATCTTCTCATGTTTAAATCTGATTATCAACTTTACCCCTAAGTAAATGCCACATTTTACATTTCAAGTAAACAAAAACAATTGTGAAAAGTCCATATGTGAATGTCTTCGAACCTGGTGCTTAACCTCAGATTCTTGACTAGTTACCATCTCACATAATGTATTGGTTTCTACTACCTCCTTCTGACTTTCTATAGAACATTTAAGAGAGCACCTTTGGCATCTGAAAGACTGCATGAAAGCAGCTTTGTTCATGCACATCACGGCAATATTTTTACTTACATTTCACACAATGCAAGAATCTACTGACTGTTCCCAAGCAGTTACCCTGAAGTATCAATCTTTAGAGTTATTTACGTGATAAAAACCTCTGAAGTGGGCACTTGAATATGTTTTATGTTGGTTAACCCTCAACAAAAGGGATGAGCAGCTGAATTTTGTTGTTCCTATGATGCACATTATTTACTAGTTCACCGAGCTAAGCGACCAAACTAAAACCTGAAGCACGGCAGAAATCAGTCCTGCTTTATTCCTTAGGCTCCTTTGCTGGGTTTTGTTTTAAGAACAATAAAGGATATGTCATGCATGTGTAGTACAAAGCACACTGTGGCATTGGTCAGGTCTTGGTCAGACAATATCACACTTTAGAATGAGTAACAGTAGGAAGCAAAAGTGAATAGCAGACCACAAAACTCGGTTTTCCTTGAAGAGGTGCAAAGTGTTTAAATGCAATCGCATCAGCACACTGTTTATCTACATTCCTCAACAACCAAAGAGGTGTTTGAACTTCCATACATAAACACATGTATCCTACAAGGGAGAAGATACCTTGAGGATCATCTCAGCTGGAAACTGGTCCCTCAGAAACTTCTGCGATGAGATATGTGACTCAAACGTTTTGACTGTACAGATTGATTGTTCTCACTGACAAAACGTGAACAGATACAAAACTAATGTACCAGACAACTTCCATAGGTTATTCAGTAGTGTTCCAAGGGTAGATGAAGAACCCATGGATTGCAACAGAGATCATTTTGATACATGACTCAGTTTCTCTCCTGTTTTCTTTCCTCCCTCCATTTGTTTTGCTCAAATACTTACACGTGAACTGCCTGACCCTGACCAAAGCTAACCTAACAGAGAGAAACCTGACCTAAGCACTGGTCTTGTAAGAATCACTTTAAGACCTTAAATCTCAGCATACCTGAGAATGGCCTTTAGAAAAGAAGTGAAGCCACAGACACAAACATGTTGCAGTGTTTTCTCTTGATATTATCACTGAACATTATTTTGAGATAGCCTTGTTTTCTTTTCCTAACTCCCAAACAGTCCTGTTTCAATTATTTCACAGCTGTACTTCACTAAAATTGTGAAAATAAAGTTCAGTCCAGAGAGAAAATGACATCTTTCAACTTCTCCCTTCTGATAGATAGGATATAACTTTAATAAATTAATAACAAATTAATAACATTTGCAGTAAATGTAAATACTCATGTAATGGAGGGGGGAGGTATTTTCACTGCAGCTGGTGTTTCTTTTCATCTCAGTACTCTGCAGCACCTTTACTTTCCATTGTAATAGTACATATAGCAGGTACTGGTGCAGGCCAAAGGGCTATGACATGATTTGAATGTTGCTTTTAAGTTTGTTTTGGTTGCCTCTTTCTTCTGTCAATCACTTCTTAATTGCTTCATTAAAACGAGAAGTGTCCCATTTTGACTGATCACCTGAAGTGATATGCTCATCAGCTGAAAACACACTAGAAAACAAAAGACCTGGCCATAAACCACCAATGCAACAAAAACCTTTCCCATATCAGAAATGCTGTTTCCAGTTCTGAGACAAGAAAGTGAGCAAGAGGGTTTGAACACACCTGCCTACAGTTTGGTTGGTTATGCTTAACGAGAAGAGAGAGGGATTTAACAATGAAGGCTGAATATAAAAAAGAAAAATTAAAGAATTTTACTTATTTGCTTGATAAAGGACATAAAAATTCACCATCAGTATATCATTGGGACAGACATCTGAACAGAAACAAAATTATATACACTAAAGACAAGAACTGAGAAGCAAAAGCATTCACATTAAAAGTCACTGAAAGGTTCTGCATCAACAGTGAAACACAGAAGCAGTAAGGAAGTAAACAATTTTTCTTCTTATTTCCTTTAAAAATTGGGTCTTGATCAGCTTAAGGAAGAAAATATATCATGCACACTTATAATAGCAGGGGATTAGACATGGACATGGTGATCAAGGAGATCCTTAACAGCTCAGTGTTTATATGAAGGAAAAATGTTCAGTGTAAACCTGGGGCTTGTATAGCCAGACAAGATGATCCTATTTGGTGTGGAGTATTTGCAAGAAAAAACAGACCAAGAAAGATAAAAGCCATACATTTGTAAGGATGAAAGCCTTCTGCTCAGGGGGAAATAAATGCTGAGTACTTTTGGAAGAAAATAAGAGAGAGTGAGAGCAACAAGAGAGAGAGTCGTCAGTCCCAGTGTGTTGGATGTGTTTCTGAGCACTGCAGCTCTGAAACAGTTGGTGGCCCCCAGTTCTGGGTGGCAGGAATAGGACATGGTTTGGTTTACTACAAATAAGGCTCCCTTCAAGAGGGATCCCCAACAAGAATGTGCTGCATCTGAAAACACAAACCATCTCCCAAAGGCCTTTATTAAGCTGTGACTTGGGCTTCATGCTAGATCTCTTAGCATTGCTGTTTCATCAGTGTAGTTGAAGAAGGCTTAAGACAAGCAGAAAAATGAGAACCATTGTTTAAGTCCTTGCTCCAGTATACCTGCTTCAGGAAAGCCCTGGATAAAGTCAATTCTGAGTCCATCTGTGTTCAAAAAACCCCACAAGCTCTCAGCTAAACTACTTCACGAGGTGTCCTGAAAAGGACCAAAGGCAAAGAGTGAAAGATCTTGGTCTCACCCAACTCAAATAATAAAAATCCCATTAATTTCCAGGTGATAAGACTCAACCCAGGAATTGCAGCAAGAAGAGTGAAGGAGAGGTAGCCACACATGAGCATGGCAGAAGCACACAAGCTGAAAGTAGGTCTTAAGCCCACAACATGTCATTGTCATATATACAACTTCAGGAAGTCCGTAAGTAAATATAATTCTACATTACAATTTTCTTCATCTATCTTTCTGGGTGTTTGGGTTGGGTTTTGTTTTGTTTTCCAGTAGAAGTTTAGAGGAATAAAATCCTGTCTACAACAGCTGTGAAAGAAGCAGCATTCAGTCCTGAATCCTGTATCTTCAATGCATCTCCTTGTGGGCCAACAAAACTGTTTCACAGAATCATTTTCCATTTCCTGTCATCTTGCAGAGGTTTTCCCTAGTGTCTCAACATTTAGTGTTTCATGAAAACATCAACTTTAATTTATAAATTAAATATTCAGTCCTCGAGTTAGCAGAAGACAGATCGACACACCTGTAACTAAAAGGATCTCAGTGTAGAAAATAAGTGTGAATAAACCCACTTTAAGAGAAATAGGAAAATGTATGTTTGATTATTTAGAGCAGGCTCTGATAGCTTGACATGGGTAACACTGTGCCGGACAAGAGCACACAGTGGAAGCACTCATAGCTGGGGGGATACAGCAAGAAACAAAATCTCATTCACACATATGGAACCAGGCAGAGCAGGTGAATAGAAATTGAGTAATTAACAGCATGAATATTAACAAGATTAATGATGAAATCTAGAACTGCAACTGACGATAATCAGTAGGAAAATCATTAATACTCAAGCACACCTAAGCTTAATTTTCTTTCCTTTTTTTCCTGCAGTGAAAGACAACCATCAGTTCTTTAAATAAATCTTAACCACAGTGTCACATACTGAGCAGTGTGTGAACCCTAACAAGAGGGAGGTAGCTTCTTTGTAGCAGCTGCTCTGTGCCATCATGCTGCTAATTATTTAAAACATGATGTTAGAATTCACAGCACAGCAGAGTTTATCAGTCCAAAGTAAGCAACAAGAGATACATCTTGATCCTAGGAAATTATGAACAATTTGTGGAAACGTTACTTCTCTCATTCTCTGGATATATTTTGGCACTGTGACATGAAAAGGTGCCTTGCTAGTTCATCCTGGTAATGGACAGGCTTTCAGAAAGGAATAACTGGATGCTGATGTTCAAATAATCATGAAGAATACAACATTTATATCGGATGGTTAGAACTGCAATTCATTCTTTACAAAGATAGCAAAACCAGAAAATGCAACCCACTGCTCTAAAAGCATCAACCACCCTGCATGCCCAGTGAACACATACAACATTCCCTCAGCCTTTATTATTCCACACCTGAGATTTCTGGTGTAGATGAATGAAATACAAACTGTCCAACTAGTTCTGGGCTAGCAAAGAAGGAGTTAAAAACCCGGTCACTAACAAAAAGACACAAAATGCTTTGTTTCCTCCACTTTGTCACTGTTTTGTAATTTAACATTTACCATGAATTAATTACTGGAAGCCTCCACTAAGACTCTTAACATTTAAACTAAAAGTTCAGCATAAACTCAGGGTCACTGTTTACAGTGCTCTCTGAGCAAGCAATCTTATTGCTTGGAAGTAACCATGAATGTTAAAAGGTACAAGGCAAGTATAACAAGGAAATGAAATACAGAACTCTAAAAATATCCCCCTGGTCTATGCATGTAGCCCTGGTGTCTGACAAATTCAATTAAATCTGTCATGCATCATTCCTACAACATTATTGATAGAGACAGAGCAGTATTGAATTTTAATTATTCAGCTGGTATTGATCCCACAATAATCTGGTGAAAATCATTTCAGGTTGTCAGTACCCCTAGGAGACAACAGCTATTATCTAATTATAAATCACACTGTGTCATTTGACAAAAGGTTAGGGCTTTCTTTTTACACATTTTTGCAGTCAGATTCTCATGTTTAAATCAGAGTGGCATGATTGTCTGCAAATGCTAATTATTTTCTTCCCATTGAGCATCTATTCCATTACAATGTTGGACTCATAGAAGTGAGCTCTTAGTGCATGTAGCAAATTCCCAGACACGCAGCAACGATAAAGGAATTGGGATTTCAGATTTTTATTCCATCCTGACCTTGAGCAAGCAATTGTAACGCTCACAGGGTTTGCGTTTCCCCCAAGGAGAAGAATGGGACAATATTTGCAGTGCCCACTGTTGTTAAACGCTTTTAAATTCTCAGAGGGCAGCTGCTGAGCAGCAGCAAACTTTCCGTTTCAGCTTACAAGGAGACAAAGAGGCTGGCTAGTCATCCTGCAGTGTTCTCTTCCAGAAGTTTTGGGTTCCCTCTGCACTGCACTGCCATCGTCAGGGAACTGGGTGGCTGAGGCTGTCTATCCATTTTCTTTTTCCCCCTTCAGACACTGATTTATCAATTCGCTCAGGACAACAGGAGGACAGGTCACCTTGCAGTGGCAGAAGTACAGGAGAGGGATGGCATCACAGGGGCACACAGACACACCCCACCCATGCACAGCACACACCCAGCATTCCTGTGGCAGCCCACGCTGCATCCCCTGCCTCCACCCAGCTCCTATTACTGTCTCCTCTGTTGGGGGGATGGCAAGTGACCCTGTTTTCAGCCTTCACAAGGAGAGGTGCAAGATGTCTTTTTGCTGTCAATTTGCTGCCCATTCTCATGTCTCATGGTGCCAGGACACTTATTTTTAGGTCTAATTAGTGAACCCACAAACTCAACCCAAAGCCTCTGGCATGGAGGCACTGGCAGATGAGACTAGCTATGATGTACTGCAGACATAACACCCAAGAGTCTGAGGTCATCTGGCATTATTCAGCGGCTCTGAATAATAGAAATAACAGGTCAAGATCTCCAGCAGTCCCTTCCAGACCTCTCTTCTTCATCCTTTATTATTTGGAAAATCCCACATCAAATCTTGGGCCCAAAAGAGGGAGCACACATTCCCAGATCGTGGAAACAGTCCTAGCAAACAGCTTTTTCCTTGATGAGAATTGACTCTTGGCTCTAGCACCAGCAGGTGGGCAGAGCCCTCCTCTGCTGAGAGCCAAAGGTAGCCAGTGGAGCTCCCCAAGGAAGGAGATCAGAGGGAATCTTTACACACAATCCAATAGCATATGGCAGATGTATCCCTGCAGGGTACATTTATGTATAGGGAAAGAAGGTGATAAAAGTGCCTCATCACTGCTCCCTAAAATAAAATGACTTAAACAACTGCAGTGATGGTCTGTAATAAACACACCATTCAGTGCCATTCTGGGACTCCCTTTTTTCCCCACACATGCCTTGAACTTTATGATACAGAAATAAGGATAAAATAAATGATCAGCGACAAATGGCCTAAACTGAGAACATGAAACCTGAAAGGGGAGGTTAAATATTTGGAAAACTGTAAAAGTACTCCTTCAGAGTTGAATTTTATCTGATTTGAAAATGTCACTGTTGAGTCAAGGACAATTTAGAGACTAAAGAAATTTTTCAGCTGAAACAGGGGACATTATGGAAAATCAGGTTCAAACGAGAAACATACACATGAAAGTCATCACTTGGCACTCATTGCAGTCTGCAAACCCTGGGTGGGCTGTGAGACTCACTTTATTTTGTGAGACGACATTTTTACACTTGTACTGGAGACCTCCAATATTGTGACATTTTCTGCAGTTAATGGATTTCAGAGACTCCACAGGGACACTGCCTACAATTCTCCATTCCCTATCACCCTCCTGAACTGAAGGATCTTTCAGAGAAAGGAAAATACGTTATTAGCAACAGTTAGATTAGCACCAAGCCTATGCACTTTCACAGGAGTGAGGAACTACCAGAGACTTTCAACAATACCATAGGTTTTAGGTTCTTGGGGGCTTGAGTTCTCGTTTTAAGGGAGAATTGGCATGGAATAACCCAAAGACTTCCTTTCATTTCATTTCACAGAAAGCTAAAATGTGAGGTTGCATTAAAAGCTCCTCTAGCTAAGGTTTTCAAACTCTCTCTACCACATCTAAGTCAGGACCGTGTTCATTCCCAATCACTTATTTACTCTTCATTTTCATTTTTTAATTACCCAAAAACTCTCCCACACAAAGCAATACAACAAGACACTAGTAAAAATGAGAGAATCCCCAGCACGATTCATTTAAACTACCACAAAATTCTCACTTCTCATACCTGAGCCAAGTTCACCTCAGCCATCTAAAACAGAAAGTTGTGTGTCCTAAGCCACCTTGATTATTTTAAAATACTTAATTTTATGATTCCTTTCTACCATTGTAGGTCCTTTCTATTTTCAGTCCTTGCTTTATACCATGTCACTTGGAGACCAGTCCTTTTTCTTAATTGACCTCATGTATCCATAAAGACCTGTGGGATTTTTCCTTACTCTGAACATAACTTCTCATTTTGCTACCTCTTCATAGTATTCTATGTTATGCCCAAAAACTTCATGAACAAATAAATACACTGGGAAATCCACAGTCTCAGCAAGGTGTACAGTTGTGTGTAGTTAATCTATGAGCATGAGTTACACTAAGACAAAAGGAACCTCCAGAAGACACCTAAAGGAAAACAATATAAAGAAATATCAAGCTCATACACCATTTTTTCCTACTCTGGCTGCAGAAACATCACAGCCCAGTTCTGCCAATCCAAGCCCACCTGTAACTCCAGATTAGTCTTCCACACCCATCACCACTGATTCACAGGTCGGAGGTGCTGATGCAGAAAAGCACTGTTTCCTTCTCTGCACTGCAACCTAGAGACCTAAGGAAAAGCTACACCTTCTCACAACCACGAAAAACTGAGGTGATGCCTGGCAACAAGGGAAAAACTCTGAACAAAACACAGAAGAAAACCTACCTGCTAATTTTGAGGTATATACAAAGTCGTAAAGAAACACATATTTTAAACAATCCAAGGAGTTTTGAAAACTTGAGGACCTCTGTGGTTTGAAAAGGCTGAGTGCTAAAAGGCTTGAATTATCCCAGACAAATGACTACATGTCACAGGCAGTACAAAAACCTACCAACTGAGTAATGGCAGCTCACAGGTGTACAGAAAACCTGCAACTAACCAAAGGTAAAAATAAAGGCAAAATTAGAGCAGGATTGTGAAGCTTTTGGCTTGGAGAACTTTCCCAGGGATGCCATCCATCAAATCCTGTACTATGCATGAACATGGTATCAGTCCCAAGCAGCATTTTCTCACCATTGAGGCACTTGGCTTTGTTTCACCTCTGATTGTGTGATTTTTTCCCCTGAAATTTAAGCTGCTATTCAGTCATATGTATTTTAAACCTTTTTAATATAACAGCATATTTCAACGTTTCATAAAGTGCAGTATCAATGCTTTAGAGATCTACAGCACAAGCAATACAGATTTCCAAATGGTATATGATAATGTTTGGCAAATAAGAGACTATCAGTGCTTTTGGGTCCTATTGGATAACATTACTTCGTGTACTTGCCCTAAAAAGGTTGCTGCTACATCTCAGTACATCTTTATATCCACCTGTCTTCCTAGAATACATGATATGATCGCTTCAAAACTCTGAAGGGCTCAGCAGAAGTTACTGAGTGAAACACTAGGTGTGGCAGACCAGAAAAGACCCATCCTGGCCTTAAGCTGCAGGACTCAAATCGTCCATAAAAACTCTTTTTTTTTTTTTTTTACATGTATATATACTTCTCTTGAAGACTTAATGAAGCATTAATGTAAAAAAGCTAAACTGAAAACATTTCATTTGTTTCAACGAAACAACCCTAACATTATGGAGATAAAAAGGAAATAAACAGAAAGACACTTACCATTGAAGTAAAACATTGACAGAAAAGGCCTAGAAATGTTTGCAAACCGTAGTAGCACATTTTTAAACCAACACCAAACACAAATCTGAATTCTAGTCAAATCTCATATTTGCTGAGAGAATATACAAGTTTTTCTCATCTAATATCTGTACTATCAACTGATTTGCTTTAGTGCAGTACATATTGAACAAGCAATCAGATCCATAAAAATACAGAGCCCCTCTAGCAAACTAAGTGGCTTTCTGATGCCCTTGCTGACAGTGTTTTGTAAGAATTACTGAGAAGTGATAAAGACTCACAGTGAGAGACAAAAGGAGCAGTTGAATGGTAATAGCTGTTCCTCCTCCCTTTCTGCTGAACATACAAAGAAGATTAACTAGCCAGAGCTGTGAACCCCTCACATTTCAAACAGTGAATTAAAAAAATACTTGTTTTCTGAGAAATATGCCAGGCCCATGAATTTATTCCTCTGTACTGGATGCTGGCCAGCTCTCACACACCACCACAGCCACACAGTCAAAGCTTCAGAAAGAAGATCCAACAGAATCAGGAATATGTGCAAGGTACAAAATGGATGATCAGAGCATAGCCACAAGCCCTTGGTGTAGCTCCCTGGATACTCCATTGCTTTGAACAAAAGTAGAAGCATTACTGGATGAACAATTTGTCCCAATTCACTGTGGGCCCATGGGAGGTGGAGAACATTTACTATCTGTGCCACTGATGATCCAGCCTCATCATCCATGAGGCAACACTTCTCAGCTTGTCTCAGAAGTAAAAGAGCTAGCCTCCTGTTCAAATCACATCTATCATCACTAGCAAAAGATGCCTAAAGAGCATGCAGGTGCAGAAACATAGTCTGGGGGAATGCATTATTGACTTCGGTGTCACAGAGTCTCAGAGAAAGAACCCACCTAATCAGACAAAGCTGATTTCAAAAAGGTAGACACTCAAGAATGTCTCATGATTACAGAGTAGGTTTTGAGGCACCACCAGTTTTACTCAGGATGGGCCTTAAGCAAGGACTTTATGAATTTTCATAGAGCAAACCAGGATTCTATCAGTGCAGTAAGCAAACTTTGACTGAAAAACTCACCGAGCATAAAATTGCTTTCAGCTCCACTTATCTGGAGGCAGAGGGGACTAACCTGTGTTGGAATACAAGTTCTTCCCACACACTTCTGCAAGTTCCTCAAGGCTCACAAAACGGCACCATCTCCCCTCTCTGAACTGTGCATAATTTCCATTCTACATCTAGAGCAAAATTCACCAGTTCCAAGCAAAAGTCCACATAAGAAGGGACACTACAATTAAAAATTCTCTACGCATGAAATGCAAGGGCTGCTGCCTTAATCTTCAGCATTACTAGTTCAGCTCAAAGAAAGCCACATGCTTCAATTTAATTCAGAGGTTGCTGGCTGAAACCTCTGTGAGTTCATACTTCCCTTATACCTTAGCCCACACCACCTGCCGTAAGACTCATACTGCTGTATAACACACCAGGCAAAAACTAGAAACAGAACAAATGAACTAGACAAGATATTTGCTGTAAATTATTACGGGGAGCCGGTTGTGAGCTTTGATCTTAAGAGCCCCACCTGAGACTTCCTAACCCAAAATATTATAGGAACTACAGGGCTACTTTTCACTCCCTGATAACCATAGCTACTGTTGGGAGATTCTCCAGGACTATTCTTTATACCACCAGGTGCCTGGTCCTACTACACCTGAGCATCCATTTCTAATCTTCAACTGGATTTTCAGAACTTCTTGAGACTTTTTTAGTACTAAAACCTTGTGGGACCACATATGTTTTTTTTAGTGGGCGGAGGTGATCTTACTTACTTGTGCTCAAAGAGCCTTCCACCATGGAACAAGTTAAAGAAACATATAAAAAGCAACAGCCTCAATCAGCCCAGGATGGACAAGGATAGCACAACCTTCATTGTGTTCAAGTGATGTTTTATGGCACAGGACAGGAAATGGAAAGGACACTATTTCAGGCATAATGATAAGCTGCATGAATTTTCTGAGAGGTTTGCTATAAAATGAATTATTTCTGTCTCTGTAATTATTTATCTATAAATAATATCAATGCCATTTGTGGGGTTATTTTTCCTTTTGATGGCTTGTGTTGCTATTGCATTCACTTGACCCATTCACCTACCACAGCCAACCTGTGCAGGAACTTCTGCAGTAACCCCACCCTCTCTATCTCTTCCTCAGACCCACCCTAAACTGCCATGTGGGGAAATAGTTCTGTCACTCAGAGGTGCAGCTAGAGATGCAGTTACTCTGAATCCTCCAGGATTACTTTGCTTGATCTGTTTCACTCTAAGGGTGAAGAATTAAAGCTTTGCATTCACTTTCTTTTTCCTTTTCTTTTCTCTTTTTCTATATTGAAGGAAATGAAGCCACATCCATTCCAATTATTACTACTATCTAAAACCTTTCCAATAACAAGGCATATGGACAGCTAAACACGCACAAACTAATCAGCTTTTACTGCCTGATAAAGTGTCACACTTATCGTGTTCCCTGATCAGCCGAGCTCATTAGTTCACTGCATATGACGGTCACAAATTTGCATCTATTATCCACTGTCTGAAGATTTAAAAGCTTTCTGTTATGCAGAGATTATCCATCAATGGAAGCAATTCTTGAAGGAGAGAAAAGAATATGTTAGTTCAGTGGTAGCTTTACTAGGCGGGCCTTGTTGGATTTATCATCTTAATCTGTTACATTGACTGAAACCATTGCAGCTGTCTTTATCCAGCTATCTCAGAAGTGATTGGCAATGTATTAGTAATAATTGTAATAAACGCTCTTCTGCATCCTCAAAAGCATAAGTCAAATGGGACTACTTTGTTTTAACAATTGTTCATTTTGTGCTCATAAAACCAAGTAGGTACCCGAGCAGTAACTTTGGGTGGTGCAGCACCTGGCAATTGAAGAAACTGCTCCATCCTACCCTGCCATTACCACCTCAGCTGAGGCACTGTTAGAGAGGGAGGGAGGGAGCAGAGGGGGCAGGACAGGGCAGGCTCTTGCCCCTGTGCAGATGATGGGCAGTCAAGACACTTTACCCTTCTTATTTGCCTTTTGAAGAGAGAAATTAGGGCTTCTTTTTATTCTTTTTTTACAACTTAGAGGAATGGAATAAAGGTGAAAAATTGCTTTAAAGTGTTGGCTAGAGCTTCTTGTTCTTCACCTCTTCCACTTGGAGTGAGGGAGCCACATCATCTCTGCTCTTCCACTGTAGACGGTGGCTCCCACTGCCCACAGTTTTGGTGAACCAATCTGTCCCCTCCTCATCTCAAGCATGTACTTTTACATCCTAATGCAAAGATATGCAGTCAGTCTCCAAAAATAAATTGCAGACAATCTTTATCTATTTACATATTCCAAGCAGGGAAAGGACCAACTGAAAATTGAAGCCAAGGAGTTTATCTTGCAAGCATCAGGTCTAACCCACGTGGGGTTCTATATTGTTGATTCAATCTGGCTCGATTTTATTTTCTAGATAGTGCCAGTCTCCTCTCCTCATTATTACCTTCAGCCAGGAGAAAAAAAAAAAAATAGCTGATACTTATTCCAGCCATGAATCAGCAAACAGAAGATAGTATATGAGTATTCAGGACGGCATCTACCCTAAAGAGATTAGTTGTGCCAAGCTTGCTTGGCCTTCTGCCACTTCATACTCCTGCATAACAATCTCTGTGTGGCATTTCTGTTTGCCATCCTGCCCCTCCAAACGAGCACAGATAGTTAGTGTAATTGTGCTCTCTAACAAGTCTAAAAGAGGGAATTAGCTGCCCTTTACTTTCTGCTCAGGTCAGCTAATCCTCCAGGCAGCCAAGCAAGTTGCAGAATGTCGTATAGAACTCACATCAGGCAGACAGAGGGGCGAGTCCATCAGCAGCAGCTGTACCAGCTGCCTCCAAATCCAGAGTGTGAGCAAGGACAGTGGGGGGAGAGGGACAACTGAAACAATAAGGCTGGTATGTGTATGAGCAACCCTTCCATAGGCCTAGGCCTACAGCAATGGAAAGGAAAGCTGAAGGATTAAACTCATTCTCTCATTGATCTTCTCAGAAAAAAAGTGGACTACAGACTGAAATGCAATTCTCAATTTTATGTGCAAAGAATATAAACTGGCTGTTCCATTTCTCCAATTCCTGTCTGTATTTCCCAGCAGATATTCCTAATCAGAATCATATTTGAGTAAAATAACATATAGATTGCAAAGTTTAACATGGTTAAGGTGATTTCTTTCAATAAATATGTTATATCATCTAGTGACATTTATTTAGGCCCTTGAAACATTGGTACTGCTGATGAATAAATGCACCTGCTTGGGCTAACACTGCACCTCCCTTACTTATTCCAATTTCACAAATACTGATCATCACTGAACCAAATCAAAAGCTGTAGCAATCACAGAGGACCTCTGTATGGCAGGCAGCGAGAGCCAGGATTTCTGGCAAAAGCATGGATTCTCCATAATGGAATTTTGATAAGCAGTAACAGAAAGTAAAACAGCAGAAATATCTACTTAATGCTCAGTGATCATACACTTAAAGATTGTGTGACAAATGAAAGAACAGAGAAAGAGGCAAAAACTTTGTTGTGATAAGCATTACTTTCATGCTCTGCAAGATACCCTTTGCCAACTATGTCTGTCTGTCATAAAAGACAGGGCAAAGGCAGAAGAGAAACATTACCGGCATTGCACAGGTACAGCTGAGTAATCAAGCAAATTATACAATAAAAGGTCATTACTGCTTACAATCACATTCAGACAACAGGTCTGTGCAGTTCAAGCACTGCCATCCTTGACCACAAGGGATTTAAGAGTCAAGAAATAATTACTATACTTTTCCTAGTAAATCTCTCCTAAAGCACAAAAACAAGCCAGGATGAACCAGAGCTGCCATATACTACCATTGCACATGAAAACTATAAAAGACACCATGTGAAGAAAGTAATTCTCTGCAATTCAGTGACTGGGAAGCTGAATCCAACAAAAATAAAGACTGCTTTGTGACTGTCACCCAGGTCCAAACAGCAGGCAGTGGCCTGGTGTCTCACCCCTCTGCTCCAGCAGTTTACTCTGCACATTGTGCTGCCCCTTGAGACTAAGCAACAGAGTATTTATAAGGAAAGAACAGAAGACGTATTTAGAAGTACATTAAGCATGGGGGGGGAAAAGAAAAACAAACAAAATATTTTGCAAATTAGAAAAAAATATCCTTGCTGTTAAATAGTCTGTAACCAAGGCTACTGTGCCATTCTCTCAAGGTCTTTTTCACCCAAACTATCCTATTTCCAGGGGGAATTAGCATTCAGTCTGTGGAGGTAACAAAAGATAAGCCATTCATTGAGACCATTTCCCTCTCTGTTCATGAGACTTGAGCCAAGTTGTGCCCCAGAGAAGAGGCACATCAGTCTCTATTGACTGTAAAAATACAGAAAGATACCAGTCCCAATCTAATTGTGTATATTTAAATTACTGCAAAATAAACTGTTTTCCCAGGAGCTTCATAAAGGAAAATGGAAGTCAAAACTATTTTTTATTCAAGTAAACAAACTGGAAGAGTAGACAATCTTGTTAGTGAAAAACACTGAAAATAGCTGAAAGAATAATGCCAAGAGTTGCAAACATGACACACTGTGGAATATGGAGCAGTAGCTGATTAGCAGTCCCATCCTTATTTTCAAATGGTGTGTAATTAGTGGTTTCTTAAAGAAGATGCACATGGCATTTCTTCAAACTGAGCACAGGCTCTGTTTGCTAAAGACATGGGGCTTCATTCTTATCTCAAACATGTTGCAGAGCCAGGATGTGCCCTTTCTTAAGGCTATGTTCTCAAATAACTACTGTAACGTGTTTCAAAACCACTAGGCTCATTCTCTGAGAAGTCTTTTAGAATGTCACAGAAAGGAGCATTTTTTAACATTTCAGTCGTTATCTTTTAGTAAAAAGGAATGCATAATACCAAGAGTATATTTGCCAAGGAAACTGACTGATCTATTTGAATATTTGCACAGCTTTTGCAGCAAATCTCCTTCACTGTTTCTTCTGCATTTTTAGATCAGAGGAAAAAACCCAAGTATTTCAGTAGCATACAAATGGAGCAAACAATACTAGCCCCGAGGAAGTGGGGAGCAAGAAAAAGCCTACAAATACATACACACAGGAAGAACAGAGTAAGGGAATAATTTCATGCAATCACGGACCTTATTGCAACTGAGTTAGAACAAAACAACACAATATAATATGTTATATAGCTAAATTAAACATCAGCAAAAGAGTAATGATAGAATATACCTCTTTGGTGAAGAGTGCGCTAAACATTCAGACAGTTAGAGAATGGTGTGAACTACATTCTATATCCCCAAAAGTCATCTTAATGCTCACATTACCAATTATCTCAATCAATAAAAAATTTTCCACCCCAAAACAAGCTTCTGCGTAGATGTTGGGAATGTCACTGTGCATCCTAATGCCAACAGCAAATAGAAGGTGCACATGTGTACCTGGGGCTTGCTATTCCTCCCCATGGCGTGTTTCTTTGTGCAACAAAGGCACGAAGCCTCCACACTGGGGTCCTCCAGGATGATAGAACAATGGCTGCCCAAATTCAAAGACAAACACTTCAAGTGGCATGGAACTTTTTCATTTGAAAGTGTCAAACCACCCATCACCAACTAATCGCAGTAAAGCCACAGGGAAGGAATTGGAGGGGAACTGCTTTGCTCCCAGAAAGAAGCAATCAGCCCTCCTGGGCAAGTTTTGCTGGGGGAGAACTGAGATTACACTCGTGGGATGTCCCCTCCTCCAGAACCTTCCTTGTAAAGCACAGGCCCGTGGCTCTGCTTGTGACACTGTTCTTGCCATCTCCATGCAAGAATGACAGAGGCAAGCAACGGTTCTCAGGGACAGAAAACTCTTTTCTCTTGTATTCCTGTACAGTCACTTCGAGTTAGACCTTGATCCCCTAAGTCTCATACAGATAAGCAAGAAAGTCAACAGTTCAAATCATTTTCATAGGTAGACATCAGAACAGATGTGAAAATACCAAAGCTAAGAGAGAATAGAGCTGAAAGATGGGAGACAGAACTGAATGTATTGGAGTTATCTTTTCCACATTCCCTTTGCAATCTGTATTACCAACTTTTCTGTGGAGATATACCAGAATTTTCCATATTGTCAGGTATTTGAGGAAGCAAAACATGTCAAAGCACATAACATCATATTCTATCTAGCAGAACACTTTATTCTACTGGCAGCAATATGCATTTTTAAACTTCTTAAATTGCATGTGCAGCAGCTGATTAAATTTCTAACCAAAAACTTTCATTTCAGGAAGTAGGAAAATTCTCTAAAAATCATCCATCAAAGGGAAGCAGCAAAGGACAGACAAGTGCATTAAGGGGTATCCGCATGTGTCTCACCTGATGGGAAAGAGGCAGTGCAGGTTTTTCTCTACAAGGCCTCCACTGACAACAGCTGGGCAAAAGGTAGAGACCCTGTCCCACAGCAGTGGGACCCCAGGTTGCTGGGCAAGACACAGGAACACCCCTGAATTCCTGCTGAGCCCCCATTTTTTAATACTCTTCCTTAGGAAAGGAGTGCTTCTCACATTTTCTTCCACAGAGTAGAAGCAAAGTTAGAAGGAAAAGAGGTTGCTCTTAGTGACATGATCCAGTGAGAGACAGCCAATGGTGCTGGGCACACGGTGCCCAATGCTGATGATTTTTCAGTTTTACCTGGGAACACAATACAGATGAAGGCTGCAGGTACTGCAAGAATAGTCTTCTTTTGTGCCATATTGTGGAAGAGACCGACAGACAAGAAACAACTACCCTTTTTAAAGGGGCTTAAATAAAAAAAAAGTCCCTCTTAAAACACTTTCAGCCCTCACACTCCTATCTTCAGGGTTCTAGAAAAACTTCTGGAGCCAGAATTCATAACAGCAAAAGCACCATAGTGCAGAAGTAGAAAATTAATGGGTCTGTTATTTAAGTCACCTCATTGGTGACCCAGTAAGTTCATGATCATTCTAAAGACTTTCCTTTTGACTCCAAGCAGGTCCCTTACAAGCACAGCCACAAATGATCTTGCAGGTAAAATCAAGTACTGCGACCTCATGCCTTTAGGTCTTTGTGTGGCATTCAGGATCCTGCCCTTTTCCCAACGTTGCCTGTGCAATATCCAGAGAGTAAGACCAGGCCAACATGGACTTTGCAGCAGAAAGTTTTCATTCACTGTGGACTTGGCATGTTTCAAGAGCTCATAAGAAGTCACAGATATGAGAACACCTACCTTGCCACTCAGAGGCAAGCTGGGATCACACCATCTCAGTTCTGTGAAGACAGAGACATTCTGAGCCAAAGCAGAACTCTTCGTGCTGGAAAACAGAATTAAAATAAAGACATGAGTCAACTATAGGATTTAACCATCTTCAGGGTTAAGTGACATCTTAGCAGATTTTCAGGATCGCAAGTTTGGATGGGACATCCAACTCCTCACTAAACACCTATCCTCAGCTCGGGCTCTGGTCTCAATTCTTTCTTTGTGAAAGACGAACAGAATTTGCCTGTGTGAGGCTGTGGGGATGGGGTTAAAATATTGAAAGAATATCAGTCGTAAGTACCCGCGAAATCCTGAAATCCAAGAAACTGAATATTAGTGCAGGTTGTGTTGGCTTAGATACAGAGTATCCTGCTGGTTAAAATTATTTCTGTTTTACAGTGTTAAAATCTCTCTGTGCAACAGCATATGAATTTTAAGACTAATTATTTTTAATGACTGTTTGCTTCCAGATGTAATACAACTACTATTACTTTAATTATCCATTATTACTGTAAGAGTATTCAAAAAATACAGCATTCAAAAGCCACAAACCACTTAGCAAACAAACATTCTTTTCTCGCTGGGCAGTGGCTGTCATTATTTTGCCCTTCACGCAATAACTTACTGCCACTGCCTCATTCTTCACAGATATCTTTTGCAGAAAGAAAACAAACAAAGAGCTAATCAGGATTAACATTTCTTCCTGAGTTCCTGCCATAGGGATCCTTCTGTTACTGCCCAGATCAGCTGACCCTAACTGGCCTTCCAGGCTGGGCTTGTGGCATTATTCTGCCTATGTGGTACCCAAGTCAACAGGAGGGAAGGTAAAGCAGGCTCTGAGGCTCTGATGGATGAGAAATCTCCTGCCTATGGAGCAAAAGCTGTTGCTGGAAAAGATCTCAGTGAGCAGCTCATGTGCTGTTTGCAGCAGAGCCATAGGTGCTCTCCATGAACAGCAGGCAACGAGGCAGCATGAGACACTCTGCTAGGACTGGGGACTTAAATCCTGCTTTTATCACAGGATTAGATACTACAACCACTGTAGGCCAGCTGTTCTTTATAAAGAAAAAAGAGGCAGCACAGCAATCCTCTAGGAATACACTTAGCATGACAAACTCATTTATTCCCAGCAGTTGTTTACCACTCTGTACCTTTCCTGCAGCAACTGACAAAAAAAAATAAAATAAAAAAAATACAGGATTTGAATGTGAAATGGCTTAAATGTTACTGGGGGTTGGGGTCTGGGCTCCCTCCCCATACCTACTGCAAGAACTTTTGTTTCTCTCCAGTGCTCTACAGAAAGCAGACACTGGTGTTCAGTGTAATAGCCTGCTAATGCTGGGATTAATGTTAAACCTCATCTGTGTGAGACTTCAGGATGGGAAGGCCTACTGACCACCACTGTCCAACGTTATTTATTTCATTCATTTTCAGAAAGCAAGTTTCCAGTCTTCCTCCGTCCTAGTAGGATCAACCTACTGGAACCAATCCTCCCCACTGCTGAAGTCACCAAAGCTATGACCACACACCTAGTGCCAGGATTATGAGTCAAACTAAAAGCAAAATGTCCACAGTATCCCCTGGCCACATCCTGCCTCTTAACTCACACTCACTGTGAGGCTCTTCCACCTGCCACTGACGCTCACCAATCCTGAGGAAAGGAAATCTGACAAAGAGAAGAAAAACACAACTAACAACTCAAAACCAGGTGGCTTGGCCAGGTCAATCAGTGGCTCCAAGACAGTAACTAGATGCAATCTTGGAAGGAAGGGGGCAGGGTGCAACAGCCCCTAGGCACAAGAGACAGATAAATTACACACCTGACGCGGAAGTACCAGAAATCCACTGGTAAAAAAAATTGTATTTATAACTAACAGCTGGAGTTATTGATTTTTTTTATCATCTTTCATTTACACCCAACAAACTACATGGCCCTGGTTTTCAACATCATGTGTCCATGAGGCCCTCCTGTCTCCCTGCCTTTGGCTGAAAAAGCAACTACCATGCTCAGTCTGTGCAGACCAGGATCGGCACAGCAGTCCCAAGGCACCAAGTGTTTGATACTCCTGTCTTTACAGAGGCCCCAGGTCCCTTGTTGCTAGCTTCAGGCACGACTGCATTTCTTTTATACAATAAATTTATGCAAATCTGCAATTTAATTTCTAAATGAAGTGGCTTCCCAGTGCCCACCCAGCACAACTGGGCAAGGTAGCCCATGCCTCTGGCCCAGCAGAGCAGAGCACAGTCAAGTATCCCCTGTCACTGCAGCCCTGCAGCTGTTCTGGAGCTATCACTATAGACTGTATTGGCTGTTATCTTGAGTAAACTGAGGCTGGTTATGCAGAGTGAAAGAAAAAACTGTCAGTTTGGATTTACAGGAGAAACCGCTCAGGAAGCTGAGCAGCCCCCACTACAGCAGCTCAGCTGGGGCCGATGCCCAGGTGGGAGCCCACAGAGGGAGACACAGTTCCCTTGGGGACTGAGATTCCAGCCTGAGAAATGGCCAGAAACTTGTTCCTCTTATGGCTGCAGAGCCCCCTGAGCCCATTTTCACCTCAAGAAGTCTTCCTCTCCTCCGGCTCACCCTTTGAGCGGTACCTAAAACCTCAGGGAGGAGAAAAGGGTAACATTTTCTCGAAATGCAGAGAAGTAAAATAGTTGTATATATTGTAGATATGCATACATATATGTATAGATTTGACATATATATTCCAGATTATTCCTCCTAAAAATAACCCTGAGAGGACAGGGGTTTCACCAGTCACCTTGCAAGAAATTGTTTCTTCTATGAAGGAGGTGGATTCATAGAGTTGTTTTATTTTCACTAAGTTTTTCACATGTTTCATAAAGAAGAACACAGTGTAGTTTATTGCTGTACCAGAAAGATTACAAAAATGTTTCAATGCCAATTACAGTTAACCAGCCTCACATAAAGGCAGGAGAGCTAATGCTGAACTCACACAAGCTCAGAAGTTCATGGACAGATGAAAGATCTCAAAGCTCAATTACTTTTCCTGGACAGAATCCTGAACATATTCCTTCTAACCTTATCCTTCCCAGGAAGAGGGATCTGAAAGCTGAAAAACTCAAAGACAGCTGGAAAGGAAAGCTCTGAGCCAAGCTGGCTCTGGAAAAACATGTAACAGAGCATCCCCAGGCACAGCATGCAGGCAAAAAAATAAAAAGCTCTCCTCCTCCCTCAATATCCTCAAAATGGCAATGATGGACCAGAACAATGAGCACAGTTAGAGTCACAGAATAAGAAAAACTGGCTAGGGTAACACAGCAGGGAGATTTTTAAATGAGCAGGATCATTTATATTTGACTTCGAAAAGAGAGGATATGACTGTCCTCAGCCTGGTGTGGAGATATTTTTACTGCTTGACTTTTACCTGAACTTACAAAGCTAGTATTTGGACAGTAAGAATCTATTTCAGAGATGTATCAGTCTGTCTATAGTGTGGCTGGCAGGGACTTGTAGCTTCTGTATTCCAAGCCTCAGGCAACAATGTCCTGGGTGATGTGTGTCTGTGTTGAAGCACTGAACATCCATCGGATTAGGGCAATTCACAGTGCTCATGTGCTGACTTCAAAATCCATGAAGTATAGATGGCACCGAGATCTTTTTTCCCCTAAATAAAGGGTTATTCTTCTTTTAGAAGATGGTTGGAGCCACAGACAATATATAGTGTTTTGAAGCCTCAGCTTTAATTAGAGAGTTAAAGAAACACATCTTCTTTTGTTGAAAGGCCAGGTTGTATTGAATGCGTGACAATGAAACTGCTTCCACGACAACCACCAGAGATGTTCCTGCAAGGAGCTCTGGAGAAAGGTGATAAAGAGCTCACTCTTCACAAACACTGGCTTTTTGCCATTTTTGCACTTTTATGATTCATCTCCTACTGATTTCACTAGTAAGCAGAAAACCTTAAAAGCAAATTATATTTCTCATCCAGTTTTATCAAGAGCAACATCCAATGCTAAATCCAGACTTAGTCAGTATTTTAATATTAAAAATACTGAGGAAAGGAGGAGCTGTTTGTGTGGAAACTTAGGGGGCTATTTTCACAGAAAGAAAATATTATGGCCCATGAAAGATAACGAGTCTTTGGAGCAGGACTGGTTTAAGTTCTCATAAGTGCTGCTGCTAAGAGTTAAAGCAAATACTTCCTTATTTAATAGAGTCCCCTGCAAAAATATGCCAGTCAAATACTGTGCCTTGCATTTGAGAGATGCCCTTGTCTAGCACAGTCAGAGAACAGTGTAAACACCATAATTCAGTCTTCTTCCCTGGCACACAGGAAACAGCAAGCAAACCCTAAAACAAGGGCAAACAATCCCAGCGAGCAGTGTGATTAGGTTTGCTCCGAAACACCTGCACACAAATAAAGACAAAGAGTGCAAGTTTCTATTTCCCTCTCTGGGAAAAAGAAAACACAGAATCTGGCAAAGTCCATCACTAGTGTGCTGATACACAAGGATAAAATGACACACACTGCAAAAAAAAAAAAAAATGTAAACAAGCAAAAAGAGATTACAAAAATCTTATCTTTAAGACCACAGTCTAAATTTTCTTGACTACAGACTTCAGACCAGGTTTCCAAAGGCTGGTGCCTAAAAGAACAAATAATGATCTTGTCAATGCAACCTCAAAGACTGAATCTCAAAAATAATGCAAAGAGGTTTGACTAAGGATGAGCTTGGAAATGCAACCTCTGGGGGATCATTAAATTTTCATTAAATTTTAAAGATGCACATAAAACAGAGGTTTAGGTTGTGTGCTTAGATTTGTGTGGAATCAAGTATGAATAAAAAACACTTTCTTGGTGCCCACTTACTGCTTGAAACAATGAGAACTGACAGTCTGGATACTTGAAAAATAAGATTAACCTGAACCTGGGCAAAACTCCTTATCTTCCCCCTCTTCCAAGGTGTTTGCCAGTTCTCCATCTTCATCGCAGCAATCAGCTTGCTATAGCTGAAAATGCCCTGGATCTCACAAAGGTGTTATTTTCCTGAAGTACAGATATGTACTTAGGTTAGAATTCAAATTTTAAAAGTTAGGCACCCAGCTTCAGAGTAAACAGTTTTGGATGCAATGGCTCAGACTGGCATTTGCTCTTGCAGAATGCAAATGGGAGTTTGTAACAGGGCAGAGCTGGGTGTCCCAGGGTGCTTCTGGGACCTGACAGGAGAACAGTGTTACTACTCCCACAGGTGTTGCTTTTCACAGTGCCTGATCAAGCCACCCCTGCCTGCTCAGCAGGTTCTGTTCCCTGCAGGAGCCCCAGTGGTTCAGTAATCCTCAAACCCAGAGTGATGGACTGGAACAGAGGGTATCTTCAACTGGTGCCCAGACTGAATCCTGATGACAAAACCAGCACATATCACTCTGCCTTGTGGAGAAACAGCATCGCTGTCTCAATCTCAGGATTGCTTAATTCTCACACTTTAATTTCACTATTATTCACACTATTCCACCTAATCTTATAATCATTTACTGCCAAAAAAACAACAATGAAGCCCCTCAAATAAAACCAGAACATTTCAACATGTTGCCCCCCTTTGCTACCTAGTGCATCACATGCAACCTTGCTTTGATTTCCCTGACTTAAGCATCATCCAATTTGCTGCAATGCTGCACAAAATAAATCACTAACCTCGTAAAGCAACAAAAGGAGGACATTTAATGAGTCAAAGACAATATTGCATTACCAAAACAAAGATTAAAGGAACTAAATTGTTCCTTTAAAATAAAATCTGAAAGCTTTACGGAGCCCAAGAAAGCAAAAAAGCCGTACATGAAGGAAATACAATTATTCTAACCATAGAAATACAAATGTTAGTGGTAGAAAACATAACAGGGCTTTTTGAGAGAACACCACAGAATGAAAGCAAGAGAAGCGAAAACTGGATTAAAGGAAGAAAAGATGAGACAGATGAAAGAAAAGATGAGAGCTGGGTGAGAAAACAGGAAGGTCACTTCCTTTATCTAGACTTGCTAACTTCAGTGTTCAGAAACAAAGGCAGTGACTGTTCTTCACAAAATTGTCTCTGAGGACTCTAGCCCATTTGGTGATATTTTTAAAAAATAGTTTGAAGCAAAAGAAAACTATCTTCTTTAATGTCACTCAGCAGTAGCTCTACAGCTAGGGATTTCTGTTCATACAATGGTTTAAAGTTTTTTCTGCACTAGTTATTTCATTACAACCATAGGATTTATTACATGGTAATTCCCTGAGCTGTTATAAATCTATTTAGGAGTGGGAGGGGGGTTGTCTTATGATTCCAGTCTGGCAACAAATTTTCCATATAAAATTTAATCTATTGTATCTCACTTTTGTATAATCAGATCATTAAAATGCATTGCTAATATGTAAATCTGAGCTAACCTCATTACCATAATTATGCTCCATAATTATTGAATAAACAAGCATTTTAGAGTTTCTGAAGTCTGCTGAGAATGCTTTTCCAGTTTGGGAGTGGCTTTAATTATGTGCCTCCTAATCATTATTATAAACCTTTGTGGCAATCCTGCTATGTGACTGTTTTAAACGCTGCTCCTAATCTGACTGGCAAGGACCAGAGGTTTGTGTGCTGTGAGCACATCAGAGAACATCCCTCAGTCACTGCCTGCCTGCCAGGCTCCACATGAATTAGTATTATTGTTTAATTTATAGACAGGGCTTTGCTCACAAGCCTTCACGTATTTTAAGGAATTATGGGCAATGAGTCAAATTCTGCTTTTCCCCCTGGAAGGAGAATTAGCAAGTGAACACACTCACCAGAGGTTTTACACCTGCACTGCACAGATGTCCGATGAAACAGCTTTCAAACGTGCTGCCTACTGGGTATTTATTCTATTTTTTATTTATTTATTTTTGTTCTTTTGGTGGTGGTGTTTTTACAATATATTCCTAAATGAGGCATAGGGTAAACATCAGATCCCCAGCCAACACAAATAGCTCTGCTGAAGCTAATAAACTTCTGCCAATGTATGGAAGATTCAGCCCATTGCCTTTGGAAACCATCACAGGCAGAACCCCACTGAGTTCTACAAGCCAGTTTCATCTTTAATAAGCAGCACATCGTTCTCGGACTACCATTGTCAGAACACGCTATCACATCTTGATCTAAGCAGCAAATGGAAAATGACTGTCTTTGCAGGCCCCCAGGAAAAGATATCCACAATCTGTGACAGATACGACCTTTGAACAAATGACTCATCAATTATCAATAAGGTCTTGAAAACATTTGAGTGCCCTTGACCCGGAGTGATATAAACAAAAATACCCATGATATTGACCTTTTCTCCTTTCACTTGAGATTTTGTGTAGGAGGCTTAATTAAAGTTTGTCAAACTGTAAGAAGATCAATAAGATTGATCCATACAAATTTTCAGGGTGAAAATTAAAAAAAAAAAAAAAAAAGTGTTTGATCTGTATATTAGAAAAAGCAAGTATAAGCAGGGTAGCAGGCATACTATTGGAACTGCTTGCATAGAAGAAACAACTGATTAACAATGCAACCACAGTTCTCCAAAGCATAACAGAAAATACAAACCACATAAATTGGCAAAAGTCTCTCAATTCAAAAAAACAAAAAAGCTCAACCAGAAAACCCAAGAATCAGATTATTTTAGTACTTTTTATAGAGTCCCAGGGCTCATCTGATTTTCCTATAGCAAACAAGATAAAGAGACTGAAAATGCCCCATCTCTCAGAGGGTAGCTCTCTTTCTCCAATTCTTTGTAATAACATCTCTCAACAGCCTGTCCTCTACGCATTCAGTCTCTCAGGTCTCCTTTCCCAGAAAGTGAACTAGAAAGGAAGCTCAAATTAGATTCAGGCAGTGATGAACATTACCATTTTGGTGAGCTGAAGCTTGTCAAGCTCTCTTATCCTTTAGGTGAACATCACATTACCTGACCACGGGACAAAGATTTGATGTGAAATTACACTTCACTGTGCATTTATAGGACAGACAGACAGACTGTTTTATCTCAGATGGAGGAAGAAAGATCAGACCTTTACAGAAAAGAAAAAAGGATTATTCACATTCACTGACAATAGCATCACCTTGTAGGCAAAGACCAGAGCTTTTTTTCTATGTATGGATTTTTTGCCCTTCTGCACAACCTTTTTTTGAGAGTATTGGAAAGAAAAGTGACAGGAGTAAATATCAGTGAAATAAATCATTTGCTCTTAAGCAATTCAAGATATAGAACAAAAAGAAATTCAAGAAATACAAGAAATGTATTCACAGAAACACATTAACCTGGAAATTAACCACAAAGAGCTGGTTTGGAAATAAATTTAAATCTCATTTAAATTTAAATCCCATTAAATCCTGAGTCCATCCTTTCCCTACAGAAGAATTTCCAGTGCAGGGAAGCCAGTAGGAGGAAAGATAAGATCAGTGCTTTGTTCAATGGAAAATCTCAGCACAGTACCAGGTTTAGAGCCCACACCAAAAATGACACTGACATAACAATAATGCTTTTCATTTCTGTAGTGCTTTTTGCAGAGGATCTAGAAGTACTTTCAAGCATCCATTTATTAAACTTCACTATTGAAGTGATATGTGTGTGCAAATTTTCTGGATTAAAAAAAAAAGGTGGCACATGAAGATCTGGGACTAGATGCCCCTTTTTTGGGCAGGTGAAAAATACCTGAAACTAGCGTGTTATTTTGCCTTTCTTGCAAGAATGCTCTTTCTCCTATTCCCTTTTCCTGCAACCAGAATACTAGATCTCCACCTGCATTGTGCAATGGCTTAAACAGCCTGGATTGGCACTCTTATTTCCTTGGTGAGGGACAGATTTGGCCTCACTCTTCCTCAGGTGAGCCAAACTCACCTGTCCTGCCACCCCACCCAGCCTGAGAACCTCAGAACAAGACATATTTTGTGGTGATACAGATTTTTAAAAGAAAGCAAAAGCCCCATGATGCAAGAGGTCCACTCACTACCATTGCTCAGTTAGAGACAGGCAGTGGTTCATGGGCTGTGCTGAACGCAGAGAGGGGCAAGGAAGAAGAACAGAGAGAGAGCAGGATTTGCCCTCCTTCAGACTCAGGTCCCTGCAGAGCTGCCTCCTTGTCTTGGGAGGCTTTGCTGAAACTGGAGCACAGAACTAATCTAGGTTAAAAGGAAAAAAAAAATAATAAAACCAAAAAATCCACATTATTTAGATGTTCATTTTAGCTGGAGTCATTACAGACACAGCTCCAATCCATTCTCATGACAATAGAAGTGGCAAAGAGCAGTGCAGAGACAGCAGTGACCAGCAGAGGAAGGGAACCTCTAGTATCATCTTCAACACAGAACAGAACATATTCAAGGAACAAAACCTCATTGCCTCAATGCATCATCTTAGCTACCAGATCAATGTATTTGATGGTGCAATTTCACAGGAAACATATATTAGGGAGGCAGCAGGAGTTGGCAGTGGCAGGAATGGCTCCAGCATGGGCTCAAGTGGCCTGGCTGCTCCCCACCTATCTGGGTGCTAGTCCAGCCAGCCAGAGAAGACTCTGCACTGACCTGTTTGCTCCTCTGTTCCTAGAGCTTGTAGGATCTTACTTATCTCTGAAACACTATCCCTGTGTCACCATACAGCCCGTAGGTGTGACAGCTTTTGTCACAGATAAGAAGCAGGCATGCAGGCAAACACTATCATCCCATACACTTCATTTTCTTAAGTGAAAACCATTGTTGATTCATCAGTAAAAACAGCTGTTTTCTTGAATTGCAAATCCTGTTATCACTAGGTGCAGAAATACCCAGACACTGAAGGAAGATGGGCCATTCTTTGACCCTTTTTAGCCAGAAGAGGGGAAAAAAGAAGAGGTGTCTGCCTGGGCAAGGACTCTGTACATGGTGTAAAGCCACCATAGCACCTCCCATCATGTCTGTCTCTCAAACAGCACTCACTTGAAACCAACAGGACAGAGGAGACAGGAAGGAAGATGCATGACACACAGTGACACCAACCCATCCCTGCTTTGACTTCAAGCAGCAGACTGCATAAATTCAGTATATACCATGAATCTCATGGATGAAAATCATGAGCTAGCCTTATATATTCTTCTGCCTTCATCTCAGGATGAAATGTGCTCCTCATACTGGATGTTTACTGACTGACCCTAGGATGACACACACACAAGGACCTTCTCACTGGCCTGGAGGCTGTAGGATGATGCTCAGAGCCTCAAATTCAGTTTCAAATTCTCTGTTTCACTGGCATTTTCTTTCAGCTGACAGCAGATCTCTCTTTTTTGTGGGAGAAAAAAAAAAAAAGAAGATATACAAATTAAAAGACTGAAATAACGCTTCTGTCCCAGATTTTCCCACCTTCTTCCTCTGTGCATCTCCCAAGTAGTTTCTCAGTGCAGAAGAGCTGTTATTGCACACTGCACATGTTTTCAACACTTGACTTCAAAGGAAGAACTGCAAACCCCTCTTCCTGAAGCAGCACTAAAACAGTTAATTACACTAAGCTAGTTAATAGCTTTTCATCATCAAGGACCAGTTCTTCTGCACACACAGGGACAGAATCCATTTATTTTTTATGTATATTCTTTTATTTATCTCACTCCTACCAGCTGTATGATAATTTATTCTCTGTCACCGTTCTTAACTCATGAGTTCATTTAAAGTGCGATAGCAGAGAAAAATACATTAACAGTTTCAGAGAATAAAACCTTTCTGAAAATGGAATCCAGCACTTTACTTTTACAAATGCAGAATTTACACATTTGCACTTGGCTTAATTAATTAAATCCATACGGGAATCACCCAAGCCACACAGTGGGGCACAATATATATGCTGATACCTAATTATCATCAATTCAGGCAGGATAGAGCCAGAAAACTGCCTCAGTGTGAGGGATGTGTTAGTAGTGGCCAAGGAGCAAGCAGAGCAACCCCATGCTGACAGCAGCTCTTTGAGGTGTCTGGGATGTGGTTTCTCAAGCTAAGACTCCACTGTAGCCAGAAGGAATGGACCCCATTTTCTTTCCATCTACCCCTGCACACTTATCCTGTCTCCCCTGCTCTGTCATACATGGCCCATTTAGCTCATTGATCCAGCTGAAGACTGTTTGATAAGGTTGGTTCAGCAGTGCTGGAAACATCTGGCAGCAGGAGGAGGGCTGGTGCCATTTTGGCAAGAGCCTGAGCAGCTCATGGAAAACCTCAGATTGCTTTGAGTCACAAGTTTCTGAGATCTCAGATAAATGTCTGGGAGCCTTTTCTCCTCCAGAGCTGTGCTGCCTCATGTGCTATTGCCAGGTGAAGATGTGAGGCCCTGAAGACTCCCACCAGTGCAGTGACCCCAGGAAACCCTTTCCCTGGAGATGCTGAGCTCTGGGGAGTTTCCATGAGCTCTCCCAGCATTCAGCTCCTCGTCACCTTTTGCCATGTCTTTCCACTAAGAGAGAGCAACAACCACTTCTCTCTTGGGAAGTGAGTTTGCAAAAGAATTGTCTTCTTTTAGCCCCAGCCCCATGTGCTAATGCAGCAGGGATGCTGACAGTGCTTTGCCCTCAGTGGCAGAGCCCAGCTCAACCATGGGACCACAGCTGCTACTCTGATGGAGGATCAGCTGCTCTCTGCTTGAGGAGATTAAAAACCTTGAGCAAAATAGATTGAAGGGGTGGTTTTTTCCCCCTTTGGTTTGTTTTGTGGTTGTTTGGGGTTTTTTTTCCAAACAAACTTTCCCACTCCCTGTTGTCCTTTTTCCTCAGCCTCTTCTGTGTACTTAAGACCAGTTAGAAGAGAATTAGCCAGGAAAAAGCCATCAGATTCTTGGGTAAAACATCCACTTGGCAGAATTGCTTCCAGATCTTTGCGTGGAACATCAGCTGTTCTTTGTAAACTGCCTTTCAGAGAGAGGCAGCTCCGGGAAAACAGCAGCAGAAATGGCACACAGCTCCTGGGCAGCAGTCAAGACTGAAGGGACAATCTGATGGAAAATGCTGCCAAACTGAGAATACATCAGGCCTCTCCCCAGAGACAGTGGCCTGGCTGCAAGGCAGCCTCTGGGATATGCAAATCAGCAAAGGAAAACAGGAACGGGGAAAAGTTAGCAGAAGACATACGCACCCACAATCCATTGTAACAATCATTATTATTGATTTTGCTGCTGTCTTTAAGGGAAGCATCTATTACAGGAACCAATACTTAATGAAATTAGAAAGAAACACATATGCTTTCCCATAAACATGCTGAAGACAATTGCCCGTCACCATTCATTCATTACAACTCCCTGGATTCAACCACAAGCTGGAAATACCATTTCAATATCAACATTGCTCTTAAGCAAACACATGGGGGGGGGGGGGGGGGAAGAGAAAAGAAAAGAAAAATAATTTTCTTTATTCCATTCCTGGTCAAATCAGATCAGCATTCACCAGGTGCAATGAGTAGAAATATTCGGTTCCCACAAATAGCATTATTTGCACAGCTACTAATATACTCTAGTCAATACCCCAGGGGAAAAACAGGAACCCCACAATATGTAAAAGATTATTTCAGTCTTCATCTTCACCTGTCATGGCCCTGCTCATATACTGTTAGGTTGATAAAGCACTTAAAAGTGAAATGCTTCTTAGTTTTAAAATTATGGGTCTACTAATCAGCCTCTTTTAGCATAAGTTTCTTCATCTATCTAAAAAAAAAAAAAAGAGATGCAAATCACAGAATTGAGTGTACAGGACATAACATTATATTTTTCTGAAAAAAAAATGTAAATTATTTTCCTCATGTTTCAAAGGTGGCTGTAAAAAGTACAGTGCAAACTTGCTTTTCTTTCTCCTCTTGTTTTTAGGTTATTGTGAAACACGGGCAGAAGTTGTTCCTTTCCAAGTAAAGTCAGTGGAGCTCATTACCGGACTCCTAAAACTGGAAATGACCTGCCATGACCCCAACTCAGAAAGAAGCTAAAATGTACAAGGAACAGTAAACCTGGACTCTTTCACAAAGGCTTTCAGCTACATCTCACTCAAAGGTCCTACACACTTTGTCCAAAACAAGGTTTGTGACTTCAGCTACTACAAAATTAAACAACAAGCCTGCCCTGAGAAACACCAGGGAGCTTTCTTAGATCAGCTGTACATACTACATAGAAGACCAAAATGCAAAAGCATTTTATTTGATTTACTCCAAGATCAAGGCACCTGGGGCTTTTCAGGTTAAAGAGGTGATTTTTGAAGCTCTGTTTGTATATAATGGAAAATTGCTGCACTTTAGTGTAATTTTTATTCTCAAAAATACAATGTCACAAACAGAGGGCTGGTACTACCCTGAAAATCAGCCTGTAGCACAGACCTATCAAGCACTACAGCACACAACAGTTTAAATACCATTACAGAAAACCTCAAAGGAATTTCATAAAACATAGTAGGCTTTTTAAAACCAGTATTCTAGAGCAAGAATATTTTTCTATTACCTAGTACTATGCTGCTTAAAAATTTCAAAGTGATCCCACAATCTATTCAATTATACCAACTTTCAGAATAACTCCCATAAAACCATTTTTAGACTCAGAGTCAGCCAAAAACTTACTCAAGTACCCAAGTTTAAACATATAACTTGTACCACCACAGTTCCACAGAGCACTTCAGCATGTGATAATTTTTAAGCCCAGGTTTAAATCTCACTTGGGTCAACACCAGTAGGAGTTGTGAGGTCTTCAGCAACAGGTCCTTCTTTCCTTTCAAAGCACTTTGACTATATTTATACCAACACAGCAACACACTCTCTCTCTCAAAATAAAATGAAAATCCTCATAGGAGTTGGGTGGAAGTCACTGTGAGCCCTGCAGAGGCTGCTTGAGATCCCAGTTCAGCTCTGGGTAGAACTGCCAGAGAGGGTGGATTTGTGCCAGATCAGAGAAGGAACGACTGCTCCCTCCTGCTGCCCTGCCTGAGCCTCAGCACAGCTGCATGAAACATTTCCCCCCCAAGGTACTCACTCTGCAGCTGCAGCTTTCTGCATATAGAACAAGTGAGCTACAACAACAATGACCAATCTGAGTTTAGGAGCAAATACTACAGCTTCTAACATTTGGAAGCTTGAATAGCTTCTCTGCCTTGAATAGCTTCATAGTGCAAAACCTTTCGTTTAAGCTGACCCCAAATTAGCGAACAATCCAGGTTCCAGTTTCTCCTGGTTTACAGCACAGTGGTTGATCACAACCAGAAATGCAAAACTGGTTTCCTCTGCATATGCCATTTTATAATTTAGGAAACAGCAAGATAGGAAGCGGAGCTATACACATCCATATTCCAGCTCTGCACTGAAGCAGAACAAGATCAAAACAAGGCTAGCAGAAGACCCCATGCAAAATTCTAGTAATGTGTGCACTTCCACAAGTTTTAAACCATGACAGTCATGATGACATCTGTGCCAGTGAACATGCGGTGCTTTGTCACGCTGTTGTTGGCTTTCTTCTCTCAGCAGCTTCTCTTATTTGTGTGCTTCTGTGAAGAACTCCAGCATGTCCTCCTGGGAGGCAGGACACAGAGTGAAGAAAGCCTTTAGCAAATCAATCCTAAAGTGATTTATTTCCAAGTGGCAGATACCAAGCAGGCAGCGTATATTTATCATTCGGACAAGGCCTTAATAAAGATAGATTTGGAGTATAAGTCTTTCTAAGAAACAGCTTCAGCTGCAGACACATGCCAGAGCTCCCCTTGCTGTTTAATTAGACACATATGCTTCAGCTGAGGTTTAATATGGATGATGTTTGCTTTCAGTTAGGAATATTACAACTAGTTCTCCAAAGATAGAGGTCGTCCAGGCCAAAGAGTATGAAATCCTTTTGAGATATTTATTCCAACACTGACAATCAATAGACATTACAAATCAAAATATACTCCTCGAGACAGTAATTGACATATATTTATTACCTCAATAAAGGTATTTTAAAATATCTTGTTAAAATAACATGAACAATACCGAATCCCGTGAAAGAGTCAGACTAAATGACCAATGCAGGATAATAAGAATGTTGCTTCAAAAGAATTTCTCCTTCTCTTTACAAACTGAGCACTGTAAAAGAGATCCAGGGAAAGAAGGAAGCAGCATAGAGGGGTTTTTTTAACCAAAAAAAAAATGCACTAAGCCTCCTTTCTTCTATGCCTAGATAGCCATCTATCACAAAAATCATCTATTATTTACTGTAATTTATGATATCTTCCATGCTGCATGGTACAGTTTCCCAGTTTCTTTGAGACTAACCTAGAGCCAACCCCATCTTCTTGCAGAGATGATATTTCTTTCAAGTCAGCGGGAGCACATTGGGTTGCAGAAATGAGGCTGAGCTACTCAGAGGGATTTAGATACACATTTCATCAAAATGAATAAAAAGTAAACCTTCTACATGCCTTGAAAATCTCATTTGCTCCTCTGAACTTAATTCGGCGATACAGGTTCCCTCTATTCAACTGCTCAATAATATTTTACCTGTTTCTTTATGCAGAGCTGCCACAGGATAGTGTGATCTGTGGCTATTTCTATTTGCTTTATGAAATACAACCATAACAAACCTGAGGCTAATGTCGAATTTCAACTATAAATAACTATACTACCAACTGACTGTTCAGCACTCCTGCCCCACGTATGTAATGTGAACCAGGCTCCTTGCTCGAGCACTCTGCCATCAGCCAGGAATAACCTTTCAGAAGTCAAGGGAACCATGTGGAATAAACCCAGTTCAAGTGCAAAGAGAAACACTTCAAAAAAAGCTAGAAGGGAACGTCTGATCTGTGATTTCTCACAGACATCTGAACCCACTCTTCCACTGAAGCCAGAAATCTGCCTTAATATCTATGGTCTCAACAGAAAGACTGGGAGACTAGAGACAAAACCTGCCAAAACAAGGATGTCAGCCCACTGGAAAGGAGGACAGAAACAACCTGTGACCCTCTCCCACTCACTCACAACTCCCACAAGCTTCAACAGGATTGCCCAAATGAAAAGCAGAGCCACACTGCACCAGGTAATCCCTATCATCCATGATAGGAACATCTTCTGTATGAACTGGAAGTTATACTGATAACAGATAAGACTTCTTAGAAACAGACACTTGAAAATATATTTTAAAACAGTTTATTATTAAAAAAAAGCTTCCTGCTGACATCTGCTGTTCTTATGTGCTACCTCCAACCCCTTTTCAACTGAGAAATCCAACAAGAAATCCACGCAAGTGCTACCCATAAATGCTCTTTGCACCCAGAGCCCCAAATGTTTTACCATGGTGTGTTTCAAACCAGTTATGCAGATGAACAGCCCTTCTTCTGGGGGACTGCCTGGGGACTGCCTCCAGCTCTGAGAAATCTGTTTTTCCTAAACCTTTTAGTGCATCTCAGAGTATGACAAGCGATAATGTCTCATATCAATAGTGCCCTGGCACATCTCTTCCCTTAACAAAAGGCACAGAACAGACCAAGGAAACCTCAGAGGAAGTGTCTGTATGTAAAGCTAAAACACAAGGCTTAACCCTCTCATGGGAGAGACAAAGGAAAACACAAAAGAACATATTTCATATGGTCACAAAGCCCACACAGATGCATAAAAACACACTGAAATGAATTTGTAGATAGCCCGACCCATCCTCTTACCTGTGTGTGTTGCTCACTAGTTTCCCCAATGTTTCACACCAGAAAGAGCTGCTGGAGTGTGAAGGAGCTGCCTGCACTTAAAGTGGAATTTGGCTAAGGGCCTCCACCTGATTCTTCCTAACAAGGAATACAGCTGAAAGACTCTTAACAAGATGGGTAATTTGCAATTTTAAATGATCAGATGTCATCTGACAGCTTTTTAGCTTTCCTTGATGCATCTGTGTTAGACAAGTATGGGAACACAGGTTGGCTAACTTAAGCTAAATGCTTCAAGGTAGAACACTAGTGAAAAGGAACGTTTACAGAATCCTTTTTATTTTTTTCCTTTTTTTAATCAAAAAGAAATACATGTTATTGGGTCAACACCGAAACTCTGTGGCCTTTATCTCAATTTGGTATTTTTAGAAACTACCTTGCCCTCACTAGGTTGTAGAATGTCAGGGGTGAGAGATCAAGAACTGTAATACTTTATACAGACAATAAGTTTTTAAAGTTAGCTTTTGCTAAGCATTACAAAACAGTTCTCCCATTACTAAGGCTGTATCTTAAAAATGGTAATCACCACCTGGCATACTCCATCAACACTTAGAAAACCGACAAAATGAGGCTGCACTTTACATTTAGGCAGCACATCAGTAGGGAGGGAATGCATCCATGTGCTAATGCAGGCAGACACATGGAAAGAGAAAGACATAAAGTAGTTTAGAGGGCATTATATAATAATTGTTGGCAAGTGTTGGCTTTTTAACAGCAATGGCTTCAGAAATTGGGCAGCAACCCATCAGCCTGCAGGTGCCCAGCAGAGACTAAATTGCTTATCTGTCCCTGCTGCTCAGTCTCAGGAGAGATGTTGTAATGTGTCATTCAACTTGCTGATCTCTTCAGACAGGTTTCTCCAATGACAGAATTTTAGTGCCAAAAGTGCTGGTTTACTACTAAGGAAACATGGGTGCTCTGAATTGATATTTCTGTATGCTGAGCACACGGGGATACCCTTGGGTAGTCACAAGTAGCAACCATTTTCTAATTAATTAATCCACACATCTCCTCTTTCGACTACATATGTATACATCAGTACTGACATCAAATTGTCTGTTAACTTCATCAGAAGTATTTCCTTTCCCTGAATTTCCCAGGGGCTGTATCAATACCTCCTTCCCTAAACAAAAGTGGCAGGTGGACGTAAAGTGAGTATCAACTGACTCCCCTGTTTGGCATATCTCCAGTGCAGCCAACAGTTCAAAATGGTTATCAAAAGGTCAGAGACTATTCCAATTGACAAGGCACCAAGTCCAGGTGACACTCATCCAGAAGTGCTAATGGAAATGGAGACAGAAATTGGAAAACCTGTAGGAGACATTTTGACAAGCTCAGCTGAGTAAAGATCCCTGAAGGCAGACAAAGGACTAACATAAACCAGTATTTTAAAATACCTAAAAACAAAGAGGGAAACACACAGATATAGATACAAACATCAACAGACAAGTATTTAAGGGTATTTTGAAAATTATTTTCATAGTTAAGGACTATAAAAAGGCAAACTTCTTCAATTTGTTACTGCAAGCTGGTGATATGCTTTCAAAAAATGCAAGTCTCACTTCTTTTGCCACCCCTATGTCTTTGCATGCCTTTGCTCTCTTAGTGGGAAAAAACCGCCACAACCCTGTTAGTGGGATCACATTTAATGAAAAAGGGACTGAAAGGGAATTCTGACAGCATCAGATGTCAAGAGCTGATGCCATTCCTTATATATTATTGTATTCAGAAAATCCTACAAGTACTCAGCCAGAGAAAACTCCCTGACTTAAAATCAATACTGAACTAAAGTCCTTTATCCTGCCAGTAATTGCTGTTTGCATGCAAAGCTGCTGCATATACCTTCACTTGGAGAAAAACTAATAAGAGTTTCCTTATATCGGCAGAAAAACAAAGAACTCAGATGTCTGCTCTTAGCACTTCTGTGCAGGGGTGGATTGGGAGGGGGTGTTAATGGCCTCCTATCTTCCATTTGAACCTGGAGAGAGTGGAAGTCATGTGAAACAGCTCTCAGTTTCTTCAGTGAGCTGCAAATCTCTTAATCACAACTGCCTGCATATGTTGTGTCAACCCCTTGACATGCAATTCCTCATATACCTGCCCAATGTATGTAGTTGCTGAAGGGGATGCCCTGTTACCTTGAGGGGAGGAGGACAAGGAACAGACAGACAGACACTTTGACGTGTCAGAACTAGAGGGTAGAATGGAAAGTATCAGAAATGCCTATTTAAAGACAAATTCTTCTGACAAAACCTGATCCAACTAAAACAAAGACGTGAAAATTCTACTGCTTGTCTGACCTGCCCAGACTGCATGAATTCGGAAAAACAGATCAGGAATCATTGTTATTTCACTCAACCCTGTATCACTAAGGTGATATTGATTTGAGGGTAGGAGTCTTTTCTGAAAACTGCAAAAATACCCAAGTTTCCAGCTCTCGCTTCTTAGATGTCTCAACTTTTTCCTGTGAACACACAAGTCTCCGTGCCCTGAGCCCTGTGGCACACCTGTGGGAGTACAGCCTGCATGCACCACATTCCCTGCAATGGACTGAATCCCATGCTGCTAAAAACAGCATCCTGGTGATTAGCTGGAAACATCTACCATGAAGCTGCTCTACAGTTCCATGGCCTCTCTTCTCCTTCGGGATCCCCCAGCAGAGGGGAGGCCTCAAACCTGCTGAACTAGGAAAGTGGAGACACATCAGAGGGGAACAGCCACACACCTCACAGGTGGTGCAGCAAGACACGGGCAAGATCTTACAGGGAAAAAAACGTTGCCTAGAGAAGTCTAAGAGACAGATGTTTGTTCTATGTTTGTCCTAATGAATTGGCCAAATATTCAAGGATTTTCGGTGTTTTCCAGGCAGACTCATATTTTACCCCTTGCTAATAGACAGAAGGAGAGCCATGTCATGCCAAAAGGATCCTGGCATAGAAAGGCCATGCTCATCTAGGTCAAACCATGCAAAAAGGTCAACTGACTTCTCATCCACCTTATAGCTACTTTCTTTTTCTGCAGGAACACTATTTCATTTACTCCTCCCCCAACCCCACTATGCTCTTCCTTTGAAATCAACTGACTTTAGTTTAAAGGACAGACAGTACAAATAAAAAGCAGTGAATTCTACAGATCACATGTATTCCAAAACTTCATAGCATGTGTGTACTTTGTGTTGAAATTGCAATCTATCCTCTCTAACATTTTCACCTGAACAGGTAGTAGCTGATATTTGATCACTTCTGTTTGAAAGACCAAATTCTACCTTTTGTTCCCCTGGGGTTGCAGGGCCATTTTAAGCTGTGTTTTCTAGCCAGCCTTTCCATAGCTTCTGCAGAAGCATGTGATTTCCACCAGCACCTTTAATGCCAGTGTTGTTTACTCCCTTCTTGAAAGGCAATGAAAAGGAATTTAGAAGCAAGTGAAAGTATCTGGATGAATAAAGAAGGAGCATACCCCAGTGTCAAAGCCTGAATAAATTAGTGTGCTTGCATGCATGTTGTTTTATTATAGTCCTGACTATTAAAAATGGGCCAGTTGACCACCCTGATGGAATGAGAACTTGAGAACCTCATGAGCTCTCTCAGTGAATCAAAATCACACAATCCCCTGTGCTAAAAAACTGTGTGCTGATGTGCTCTGGAAATGCAGAGAGAGTCTGCATTTCTCCTCGCTCAGCCTATTTATCACCTGAAGTGGGCTGGTATGAAAAGTGTCTTTTGCCTTTGAATCAAATTACAAAAGCAGGGAAAAAATGTCCAAGAAAAAGCCATGGCATCATGGGAAAGCAATTTGATCTGTGGTCTCCTACGCTCCCACACTGACTGCTGGCATTCAGGTTTGAGGCATATCTGGTTTGTTTGGGGTTTTTTCCCTCTGTTTGGTAGAACACGATTGCATGTTGTAGTTTCAAGCTCTGACACTCAAGTAGGTGACCTGTCTCTGTCTGTGAGTGGCTCTTTAGCCACCAGACTACTCAAATTTATATTAAGGAATGTGAGACAAGAAAACTGAATAGGGAAAGAAGAAAAATCTGAGCCTGTTGTGTAACCAGCACTTGCCACTGACCAGGTGTTTCTTAGAGGAAAAGGGAACCTGGTCTGTACCTTGGTCTGATGGGGCATTTTCTACCACCCAGAGCTCTGCCCTACCCGTGCTCTATTAACTCCAGATCTCTTTATCAAAAGCAGTCCTTTGCACATGACAGATTCAGTTCTGCTTCAGTACCAATTTTATTCATTCTTCACATCTTTCCAGCTTGTACCCTGACTCCTGTCAGCCCTCCCTCTCCTGCAGTAGCAGTAATGCCCCAGGAGAGCTGGAAGAGAGCCATGGCCACTTCCTGGCCCAGTGCTTCCATGGCAGGAGAGAGACCATGGGGTGGGTGGCCGGGCAGACAGAGAAGGGGACATGGAGCCAGGAAACTCTCAGCTGGTGTGCTGAGTGAGTGCTAAACCTGCCTCACAAGTTCACATCCCTATATGGACATTTTCTTTTTCTTTTTCTTTTTTTTATTACTCTTGGATTTCCCATGGCTTGAGTGTTAAAGCATTAATGGCAGTTGTTTAATTAATTAATACTCCAAGGAGGCAGAAGTCCTGCCATGCTCTGAACTGCATTTAGCTGTGTTGACCTCACTCCAGTCAGGCAGCAGAGCTGAGCAAGAGCCCAGTGGACTTCACCGAGGTTGTTTCAGACTGATACACCCAGCTGAGCTCAGGAGCACAGCAGTCATGAGAGCTACCGGCTGCTGCTTAGAGCACATTTCCTTACATGTGCCAGTCAGATCAATATTCACAACAACACTTTTGACAATGTCGATTTAAAACTGTGTTATGGATTTCAGGGACCTGTAAGACCTTTGTAAAGAAGAGAAACCCCCGTGGCTTCCCCAGAAATAATCTTTATCAAAGTTATGTAAGGGCAGGCACATATATTAACAAATCTATCTGGTAACTACTTTTGCGTCGTGCACTGTGTTCAGAAAACTCTGAGGAATGTGAGTACCAACAACACTGAATAACAAATACCAACAGTAGCTCTGCAGCAGCTGCTCTCAGTAGTTATCAGGAACCTAGATAGCAGTGGATGAGTGATGCCCCACAACAAAACACGGGGTAACGCCGTCCAAAGGGAGCATTGCTCCATCCTGTTCCTGCAGCACAGGTTTGAACTTTCCTTTACTGCAGTGACACAACACCACTATGAAGTGGTGCTTCACTTAATTAAGTCAAAACTGAGACTACCATGCATATTAATGAGCACCCTAATGAGCATTAATTTTTGATGTTCCTCGTTAACAAGGATTATAAACTATGACAAATTTCTGTTTGACTGAATGCCAAAATTTGGATGAGCGGAGGTTTAGAATTGTAAATCTGCACACTTCCCCAGGGGATTAGAGCACCATGCAGAAATGCTCTGAAAGCTTGCATGTCAGAGAGGAAATATAAATGTCACAACAGGCTATCATCCACTGCCCTCCTGCACATGTCAGTGGAAACGCATTCGCCTCCTTCAAATAGAGGCAATTCACATTCAAGGAATAAAAAAGAAAGTACCCAAATCTCTGATGGCAAAGATGAATTATTCTGCTCTCACTAAAAGCAGTGGGCACACTTTAATATTGAGAGCTGTGTATGAGCAGAGCACTCACCCCTGAGTTGTGTTTGTGCAAACACTTGGACTTCTGTGCAAGTCTAATAAACATGCAGGTTTGTATCTGTTGTCATGGCATTGGCATGAATAAATTAAGCAGCTTTAGAAGATTAACATCTCTCAAAAAAAGTCTGGTTCGTGCAGAAATTCTAGACGACAACAAACCCCTATGGATATTCCATGCAGATATTTTCAGGGTTGTCCTGTGCAGGGACAGGAGTTGGACTTGATGATCCTTGTGGGTCCCTTCCTTCCAACTCATGTGCTATGATGCAATGATTCTGTTTCTGTGCTAAGTGTTACAAGACTCTTCCTCAGGCTTCAGCTGCCTGACTCAAGTGATGAACTGTGGGGCTCCACAAGCAAACAGCTCCTCTCAAACATACTCTTGATGTGCCTAAGCCACTGTTGCATTTTGTTCATTTACAGCTAATCAAAGTAGCTTCTTTTTTGTTTTAAATTCCTGCCTTGCTTTTGTTCTAATTCAGTCACAATCAAGCACCACTTTGAAGATGATAAACATAACATACCAAGCGAGGCTTTATCTTCACTTCTGGCAACTCACGGGTTCGGATGGAACAAACCAGTGGTGTAAGAGCTGTATCTGCAAACAAATATGAAGAAAATGGCAAGCAAGAAGGAGGAAAGCTGCAAACCCAGGGGAGCCTGCACTGCTGCCTCCACCTGTTCACTGCTACACTCCACCTTACCCATGTAACCATCCTACAAGTGTGTGATCCAGGCTGGTACTCGTGTCATAATCCTTGTAACTAAAACTTGGCTTTCATAAAAAGTGACGTTTCATAGTTATTTCTATTTCAGGATATTTAAAATTAGCCACTTACTGAGGGGTTTCCATTTTTGTTTTTTTTCCTCAGTATTTTCCTCCAAGCCTTTTTAAAATCTGTGCTGAAATTTTGTGTTGTTAAAATCTGGTGTTCAGTAAAGAAATGCACTTATTTTAATAAATTTTGAAAACTGTATTTTTTTTCAAATGAACAGATTCAGTAGTGTTGATATCCACTCCCACCACCAAAAAAAATATAACCCAAACAAACAAAAAACCCCAAAACAACACAACTTTCAAAAAAAACCCCCTGCTTTCCTTGAGTGAATGGCTGGGTGGGTATTTGGCATCCACAAGGTTACCCACTTCATCAAAAAGCACCTGCAAAACTGTGTTCACTTCTCTGTACTACAACTGCAGCTATCAAAAACACCCCACAAAAGCATTTGCCTGTCACTTAATTTAATTGATTTTACTCTGTCTGTACTTCTATAGATTCCCTCCTCTTACTGCTCTCCCTGCTGTTAATAAATTAGAAAATGGATTTTAAAAAAACCCACCACTATCCCCTCTATACATCAGCCAGTCCAGAATTGCCAGCTGATTTCTCTGTGATTGCTGACACTTTAGTCAACAGAAAATTTCTGACACTCACACTAAACCAACCTGGATGTTTTATACCTGCTGGGAATCTTACAGTCCTGTCTCCCCAGCTGGGGAAGTGAAAATAATGTTGGCCTTTGCCAGTGATCCATCACAAATTTTCATTTCTATTTTCGGTTCACTTTCTATTGGTATGTCTTTGATTTATGCTTTGATGTTGTTTCCAATAATCAAAATAACAAATCCAGCTTTTTACTGACATCTTTCAAAACTATCCTCAAATTATGACAGTTTCAACATCACAACAGGACGATTCAGAAAGATCTTCCATTAATATATACACTGTGGGATCTCAGTGAAAAGGAAAATGGATTAATTACAACTTTTTTTAGGTCGGGAAGGTAATTGTAATTGAAAAATAAGATCATCCTTATTCTTCTGTCAAAGTAAATAACAACTGACATCAGGATTTTCAAGATCCCAGGAAATCGCCCAAATCACCATGCAATCACCAAAATACCACTTGTGGTTATTGCTTGGAAGTGCCATTAGATCTAGTCTCAAAAAAAAAAAAAAAAAAGGTAATGTTTTAATCTCTGTTATCTCAATTAACAGACTTGTACTGTTCAGGACAGCTCAGAAGCTCAGGTGACCTTCACCTCTGCCGACACATGTAGGAATCCAACTGAAATTCGTTAGTTCACACGTGTCAGGAGTCAGGGGTAACTTGGGGAAAAAAGAAAACAAACACAACAGAAAGACTCAACAAAACCCAAAACACCAGCCCTACACTTTGGACAGGCTCACATCCACAGACATGAACAGACACAAAAGCAGACCAGCTGCTGGATCAGGTGTCTGCTTCTCACAGTTGCCCTCCATGAAAGAGAAGTAGTGAGTGCACCAGAACAGCACTATCCTGTCACTCCACACTTCAAAATCAATCACTGCCTGTCACAGCATGGAAGAGCAGGGGCCCACATCTGTCCAGTGCTGCACAGAGAGAGGGGATGAGCTGACCTGCTGGGTGCCTGTGAGGCCTTTTCCCAGGGGAACAGCTCTGCAGTGTGACATTGGAAAGGGTGATGCAGAAGCTACAGAGAAACACAGGGAAATGTCAGGAATCACCCACTGCCTGAGAGAGGAAGGCAACCTGTTCCCCTCCACAAGCAGCTCTGCAGGGACACATCTGCAATAGCACTGTAAGCCTGAAGCAGAAGATGCCCTGCTGTCCTTTCCCTGTCCCTGTCCCTTTCCCCTCTTCCTCTCTCACCTCCCCAAGAGGGTTCAGGTCCAGCATAGCCCAGCAACAATGAGCAATAAGGTTATACACAGCTGGGTTGGCACTGTATGGATCAAACTGGCTTTTGTTAGCCAGCAATGACAGGTTCAGTGGTGCATTCCTGACTCCAAGCGTATTCCCACTGAAATCTGCCACCAGGCTGCCAGGGCAAGGAGAATGGGATCAGTATCAAAAGCTACTGTCATTCTCACCTCAACCCATTTAAATACATGTTTATGGGCAGCAGCAGAGGCTTGTTCTTTCTGTAGTCACTAAGAGGACACAAATAAACTTTAATAAATATTGCCACAGTCCAGGTCAATAGATAAAGGATTCTGTTATTTAACATAGCTGATTTAACATTAGTGATTTCTAAAAGCAGAAACCCACATTTTGTGCGTCCTATTCATGAACAAAGGCTACAGTGAAATTTAGCTTGATATGGGTTGGGTTTTGTGAGTTAAAGGGATAAACTCCATTAATTTTCTGCTGATAAAACATTATTTGGACCCATTCTATTGTCTACTTCTGCCTTGTCAAGATCTCCAATTCCTTTTTTCCCTGCTACTCCCTATCTGTGCTACAGGCCACATAAAACCAAAGCTAGGCAGTAGAATATTTTCTTTATTTCCTGTTGATAAACTGGCAGTGTGCAGGGATTGCTCCATACAGTCTATTCCACACAAGCAGCCCCACAAGTTGCTGCTGCTGTGCTACCATGACTTTCTACAACAGGATTGCAAGAAATGTCCCAAACTTGCATCCATTCCAGTTTTCAAGCAGTAAGATTACCCCAATCTAAAGAATCACCACCAGACTTTCATGGAAAAGTGTAAATTGTTACTTCCTTCTAAGCTAAAAAAGAACATTTTAATGATTACGATATTCTGCTTTAACACTTGTGACCAAACAGTTGGGCTACTGCATGAGACCACTGGGAACCAACCCAAAACTGATTTATCTGGTTTCCTTTGCCAAGCTGAATGACAAGCTGAAAACTGAAGTAACCAATTATGTTTTGAAAATAGTTGCCTCAAATAGTTGCCTTTTGAAAATAGTTCCTCAGTCCACGATGTAGAGCATAATTAAGAAAGAGCAACACTCCTCCATTTTGGCAGACACAGTGCAGACAAAACCACCTCTATTAAAAAAAACAAAATCAAAAAAAGAGAAGAATATAAAGCCAGGACTGCTAGTAGAGGAGAATGGAGTTTGCACCTCTGTCAACTTGTTGATATATCAAAAATATTAGTTAAGAGTGAGAAACTAATGTAAGGAAAAGAGCATAGAACACCTAAGGTGAAGACAAGGAAATAGAACAATTTTGCAAAAAGAGTTCTGAGTGCTTTCCCTTATTTAATATACTTAAGGCTACCATTAAGAGTGTGCTAGTGAAAAATCATTAGCTGATGATATCAGGTTAGGAGATCTGATCAATACACAGAGGAACCACGTATCACACAAGAAGAACTACGAGATCAAGGGTGAACATCAAGTATTTAACAACCACAGTTTTTGCTGTAAAGTGGAAACTCTTGAGAGAATTGAGGAGGAGAAAGATTTGGGTGAATGGTACAGACACAGCAAACACAGTGCAGGTGTGCATCAACCAGCTTCAGCAGGGACACAGAGGTACTAGTGCAACTGCCAGCACTGGAGAAAATTCAAGGCTGAGAACAATGATTTTTGTCATTATGTTTGTCATTAAAGAAAACCTCTTGAAGATAAATGTTATTTTTGCATCCAAATGAATGGCTATGTGTTGACAAAAAACCGACTAAAGAGAAAAACTAGATGGGGAAAAAAGTATCAGAGAAAAAACTTTCTGCAACAGTCTTCAAACAACAGAAACAGCAGAAAAGGAAGGAGTCTGAGTTTAATGTTTTTGTGAATGGGAATATTTCCTGTGACGTGAATGGAATTACAATTCCCTGCACTGGTAGACTGCTGGACAATTCTCTGGGAAGCACTCCCCAGCCCAGTGCTCTTGTGCTCACTTGCAGGAGTCACCTTGAGCTGGATGATTCTGCAGGATTAAGGCCTAAGGGAATTCATCATATTTAATATTAAAGACTTTACTTTGACACAATTTCAATTGACTACAACAAATCAAAGCAAACTCTGCAATAAATGTCTTCATAATGCCTTGTGCTGGAGCTGTACTGTGAAAGTCCAAAATCAATAAAAACAAAATGGTGACATATGTTTGTATTATTTGGAAAGCTAAATGCATGCAAGGGATCTGTCACTGCAGGATTAATAGAGTACAAGATGTTCTGTTTGTTGGGCATCTGATTGTCTGTCTCATAATATGAATTTTGAAATAGCTAGGGATTTCTGCTAGTGCATTTGCAGGTTTATGCTGAATTTCATATTAACAATAAATCATCCTGTATGTATCGTTCTCTTTTTCAATTTACTGCAACATAACTTCATCAATCCACATGGGGAATAGGTCCATACGCATAATGAGTAGAAATCTGATAATAAAATATTAAGACAACAAACCAAAAACATTTGAAATATTAATACTAAGGCTGTAAAATACCCCTCATTGCTATTCAGCCTACATTTGGTGTGCACATTCCACTTACATGTGGGTGGTGTGACAACAGGAGAGTGCCAAGTAGCCTGCTCTAATGACTGCAAAATAATCTACTTGAAATTAAGAAATCCATTTAACAATGATGTAAATGACAATAAGATGCATTCCACTGTGACCTGAAAGACATTATTTTTACTCCAGTTGGTAGGGTTACCTTTGACCAAGTAATTATTAACTACCTTAGGTCCTTTTCTATACACTGAGTGCTTCACAAAACGAATGTGAATGTGTTTGTCAAGAGTGATCCTTGGCCACCTCTGTGTCTGTCCTAATGAGGCAGAGAATTCCTGACACAGCAGGGTCCCCGTGGTGCTGGAAGGCTGCACAGCCAGTGCTAAGCCTGTGCTTAAGCATTCCCTTGATTTCAAGCACCCCTTTTCAGCAGACATTGAAGCACAAGCTGACACACTTGTCAGCAATGGGAACTCTGCACATGCCCATGTACCTGCCTGAAATCAGGGCACTTACTTGTGCCCTCGTCTTTTTGGTATCTCCTGCAGATCTAAATACTGAAGCCTCTGGAATTCATTCCAGTCTTGGATTCAATTTTCAAATACATATATATTCGAAACCCACAGGCAAATTTTTTTCAAAATCAAATGCTTTTGGTATCCCACAAAATACAGCTCTCCCATCCCATGTGTCATGCAAACAGGCTCATGAATTGAGTAATTCTCCTCAGATAACCAGGATCATATTTACTTAACTGATGTGAATAGACAAAGGAAAATACACCACTTGCTCAGTGTGTGCAAAATTTATGGTATGTAGCTAACATAATGTGTTTAACAATTTTATCCAAGTTTCAATCTAGGACAAAACAAATATGTTCACATAATCTCAAGCAATATTATAGCAGTTGCCTGCAGTAAGCGACTTAAAGTTTTAATTAATCATTAAATACACTGTACACATACAGGTTTATCTTTTTAAATAAAAATATGCAGAACTTCCAGAGTCATTAACAATTTAATAAGCTGTTTAAACAAGAGAAGTCTTTGAAATGCTTGATCTGTGCCTGTGACTTCTAAGCATCATGCAATAATTTATCGTTTTCACAAATTGCTTGTCAGCTGGACAAAAAAATCTGTTCTGCAATTACCTCCATTCTGAAAAGTGTCTATATAATCTTTGTATCAATGGGTACAATAGGTATACAGAATCAGGTCAAATATATTTTTCACTGAGAAAATGTTAATTAGCCTTACCCTATGTCATTAAGACTTGCAGAGAACCCAAGGAAAAATGTTCTACTGCCAGATCATAGGGCTGTAATATCTACATTTTATTTGCAACAACATAAACAGTCAACAGCAATAATAACCAAGTAGAACATATCAGACTTGACAGCATAAAGTCAATTGTGGGACACTGCTCATGCAACTCTAGGTTGCCAAAAGGTCATCACATATCTTTGCCTGTAACTGGGGGGTTATTTACCTGGGTATCCACCAATCCACCAATTTTACCTCCAACTTAGGCTCGATTTTTGCCAAAGGAGGGTGAATTAGTAATAAGGCTGACCTTCAGCATCACAGAGCCATTTTAGCTCTCCCCTAGTTGAGCTAGATTGGGTTAACATGTCACAAATTTGCTATATACGTGAAACAGCACATGTGCAGCTCAGGGCTCCACTTTCCTTGACTGAGTATTACACAAGGAACAGAGGTAGGGAAGATTCTCTCTAACCCCAGCCTGAATTCAGTCACAATTTGTCCCATCATATTAAGTTTGTGATGAATGCACCAAATGAACTATCACATACATACACATGAAGGAGAATCCACCAGTGACCCGCACCAAAAACTCCTGAGTGCCAGCTTTGTCTTTGCTGCCTTCCCACAGTAACCTAGAGCCATGTAACAGTCTGTGGCCTTCAGTGAAAAACTCCTACCAAGAATAACAGCAGTTCAATGAATATTGTGACTAAAGGCACCTGCTGGGCCATAATTTGACACCTGGCTCTATGTAGTGTCAGAGTAGAGTCATTATGTAAAACTGAATCACTGAGAAGTCCAGCTGCAGCTTTGAGACTCTGAGCCGGGGAGAAGAACTGCACTGTGGAAATCTGATCAACACCATGAGCAGCCCCATCTGCCTTTAGCATCTGAGTATAACCATCCAAGAAATTTGCCCTGTAGCACTCCCCTGCTTTAACAGGTAACCTTTTTATAGCTTTCCATTATTGCCACATAGTATTTAGTCAATAGAGGGAAAGTCTTACTGCATTTGGAAGTCTAATACCAGTCTCTGAGAGCTTCTTATGAAGACAGCTGACAAATAGCCATTACTGGTTTACATCGAGACTCACATTCTGGTTTTATTGTATTTTTAGTTATTTAATTAATATTGTTAAGGAGAAACAGAACTAATCTAAAATTTGACACCATTGATTTCAATATCCAACTCCTGCTATGCTAAGTGAAACATACTATGGAAATTTCTGAAAAGAGTGCAGTGATTAATCTCATCCAAATTCATGACTTCAATACACTGCACTCACAACTTAATAATTCAGTCCAAGTTCTATTTTCTGAAATAGTTTATAAAACATTGTTTTATAAGCAAAAGTTTAACTGTTTTTTAACTGCACAGGCCATAATGGTGCTTGTCAGGACTTGCTGGTCTCCAAATACCCACAGTGGCACCTCACTTCACTCCCAAATCATTACACCTCATTCCAAGAGTTGCATTGCCTCATTTTATGTTAATGACGTATAAGAATGCAACACAAGTGACCTGTTACAGCAAAGAAACTGGAAAAATTTTGGTTTTGAAAATGCAGATCTTACTTGGGTTGTAAGAAATCACATTTTTTGTGTTTCAGATACTTTGGAAAGATCTCTAAAGACAGTGTCATGCTTAATAGAGATGTTTGTTCTTAGTTACCTCGTACATTTTTGTTCTAACTATATTGCAATTGATTCACAGTTTCTCTGGACATTATGAACCATTTTTTTTTCACTACACATTATGCCACAATCTCTCATTAATATCACTGAGATATGTGTAAACTTCAAAAGCCAGTGAGCATTTGGCAGGATTAGGACAACCTGACAAAAGGAGCATTGAAATAGATTTTCAAAAGAAGACCTGTAGCACTTAGCACTGCAGTGGCATGTTGTGCATTATTTGCATTGCCCTGCTGAATCTTAACCACAAACTTCATTGAATATGATTTCCTGCAGAGGAATATGAGCATCCATTTTACTTGTATACATCAGAATTTTGAGGCCAGCTGAGGATTTATGTTTTCTGAAGAAGCAAGGGAAATAATTCCAGCTGGGTTGGAAAGGTAAAGGTAAACCAAGAGAGACAGAAGCAAAGTACTGCATCACCAACGCAGTGACATCCACTGAACAGATTGAAATGGGTTAGAAAAATAAATGGAAGTCTGAAAGCACAGTGTGGAGCTATGGATCCAGGCCCTTATATAAGAGTTATACCATACAAAGGAAATAAAACATCATTTGACTTACATTCCTCACCATGCCATCCATTACAGTGGTGTTAGCAGACAAGAGCTAGGACAGATTTAGCCCCATGCAAGTTGTCTTCCAAATGCCAGTACATAAATTATGATATTCTGTCCCCATCTGAACACTCAAGTGGCACTGAAGTGGATATTTGTGCCTCACAGTCTCACTCTTCCACCAATATGCAGAAATGGCAATCCTCAGGCACCCACATTTACAAATTAAGCAAACATTATTCTGCAACAAATGACTACACACTTGGAAATTATTTTAAAGCAATCTGAAAAAAAGCCTACAGGGGTTCTACAGATTTATTGCAAAACAAAAACAACATTAAACCACAAAACATAGAGAAAAAATAACATCATTTCCCATATGTTCAATGTGTGAAATGGATATACAGCCCTTTAGGTAGCAATAGTAATAAAGAAAAGTCATCTGGGTCAAATGGCATATTTCTATTTATTATTAGCATTATTTAAACTAGACTTTAGGTGTACAGAGTGCTCTAAAAACAAATAAAAAACTGACAGATCCCTTCCCTTAAAAACATACAATCTGCAGTAGGAGAATCAAAGCATAATAACTTTTAAGTTTTCACAGTGAGGAAAAATGTCACAACAAGAAAATACGTTTCAAAGTTTTTGGCTGTGAAGTGAAAGGCTAATTTAAGGTTTTTTCTTTTTATTACAGACAAAGCAGCAGTCTGGGTTCAGATGGGCTCCTCCACTAACACAGCTGAAGCTACAAACAGGACTATTTCTAATACTACCAAGCAAACATAAAACAACAAGAAGCCCCATAAAACAAAAGAAAGCACAGATCTCATTTATTGGGTGCCAGCAGTGCACTATGTATTTCAGAGGAGCTCACGTGGAGTGAGGCAGAGTTTCAAGGCAAAGCAAGTCTCAGATGATCCCCCATTGTTAAACACAGAGTATTTGATTAACCAACTGTCAGTATTTGCTACAAGAAGTGCCAAGTCCTGACTGGGTTTTTTCTCGGGGTATTGGCTGGCTCACACCTGGGAATGATCCCTGTGTCCCCTGTCCTTCACCCTTGGCCCTGAGCAGCCACGCTCCTGCTTCCAAGGAGTTTGTGAGCACACTTTGAGTTTGCTCCTCATCACAAGCCAACCCAAACCGGGGTGTCCCCTGTGCCTGGTGCACCCTGTGCTGAAGGGGGTCACAGCAGGGCCTCTTCAACACAAAGGGACTAAATGACAGCAGCAGGTTTGGGGGGCTGGAGACCTCCACAAGTGTCATATGTTGAAACTAGAAAAGGATACGCAAGAGCACTTAACTGCTCAATTATCAGGTCAGACTTTGTTGAGTGAGCCTGACACGATAAAGCCAGTCCTCCTGTCTGTCTGTGTTGCAAGCAGATTCTCTTGCATACAGAGTCTATATAAAAACTAATCTCTGATGCTCCACAGCATTGCAAGACGTAAAGGAAATCCAGAATGAATAGAAGTGTTACAGTTTCACTATAAGAAACAAGGCACATGGACTGCTAAGGAAAAAGTTTGGAGGAATTACAGATACAGCATACTTTTCTAGATCTGTGTGACATATACATATGGTATAAAGGGGCACATACATGTATAAATACATAAAACCAAAAATTACATACTAAAGCATTCCTTTGCTGTTTTTTCTTCTACCTTCATGTTAAAACACAATGCACAAAGAAATAATTTACATTTACAGAAGTGCCATACATAGAAAATGATTAAAACATTAAATCTTTCCAAATGGAGGACATGTACAAAATTAAACTCAGCATTTAGTGTAGGGGAAAAAAAAATTCCTCAGACTAAGCTTACTGATATGGAGAAGACCAGCTTTCAGGTCTTCTCACTGATTTTTATGGTATCATCATACTTTTGTCTGCCTCGTTATGATCCTCTCCTCAGCATCCTGCATCAACTATTCCACACTACTGGAAACATCACCTCCAGCCATGCTCACGGGTGCTGATTTTATTTCTCTCGGTAATTTCTTTAATGTTTTGTGTGACTATGGTATCCAGTATTTCAGCTCAGATTTACACAACAACTCTGCTATTTCCTACATGCAAGTGCATTTCTCCAAATTGGATTTCTGAATATAATGCAAGAACATTTTGCTCACAAAAAAACCTTGTTTATTAGCAACATAAAATTGTCAGTTGTTTATGCCCCACTTGTAAATACTGAGCCACATTAACATAAACTTGCCAAATGGAAGGGGGGGGGGAGAGTGGGCTATTTTCCTTGCAATCCTTCAACAGGAGACCAAAAGAATAAATAAAATCAAGCATGGTGGGAAGAGTTACTTTTCATTCTTGTAATTCATTCCTGGCTCCAAAGAGGAGACACATGGCCTGGAGGACATGAACGTGCCCAGCCGTGGCCAGAGTCTCCTTATTTACTGCCCTGAGACCCAGCCACGTTTGCCAGCTTGACTTTACAGGAGAATGTGTTGGCTCATCTTGTGAAAATATATTGTCAGGCTGTATATTTTAAATGCTGTCTACCCTCCTTGTAAGATTCAAGACCTAATCAATCCTTTATGTTATAACCAGGTGTAAGTCATAAAGGGGTTGTTATTACAAAATTTTATAGAGTGAGGTGCTTAGGTACTCATGTGGCACAGAGGTTATAACAGCCACTATGCCCTCATGTTTTCAGGTACTGGTGTCAAGATTTCTACCTACTGGTCAATTTTAAATATTTTCCATTACTCTGAACCCACTAGTTTCAAATTCTAGAGTTGCCTCTGCTGTTGGTTTAAAAGATAAAAATTCTTCAGCCACAGAAAGAGCCAAATAAGACTCACCAGGATATTTCAGTTTGGAGGCCAAAGCTCGCTGTTGGCACGTCGTAGCACTGAATCTGAGTTTGCACCTCTGTTTTGGAGAAATGAGGCTAGTTATTAGAGTAGAATTACAGAGAATCCTTTACAGACTGTGCAATGTTTAAAAGGTCAGATTACAAAGACAGTAATCTAGTCCTAAAATGAAAATCTGAAGCAACAACAAAATATGGCAGTTCAAAATATATGTGTGGATCTCGTTGTGGAGTCACCAAAATGTCAAGGCAAAAACAAGCAAATCCTAACTAAACTTGTACAAGCACCCTGAATTCATACATATTTGAGGTTAACACCATTTTTTCAGTTTAGCTTGAAACACTGGAATATAACTGAAAATGTGAAGGCCTATATAGACTTACCTAAACTAATTTCACCACCAAATAAAGTTAAACAAATGCAATACATTATTGGGTTAAACTCTTCTTTTCTTTGAGAAGAATGAACTAATTTTATAATTTAAATTTTTATAATTAATTTAACCCGTGATTTGTCTTCCCATTCACTCCCTGCACTGAAACATCCCACTTCAGCACTCAGTTATAAATTGGGTGCCCCACTTATATTTCTTGTAACACTCGGCTCTTTGAAAGCTGTCTCTACCAAATTGCTGAACAGGCCCATGTCCCCTGCCCAACAGGGAGGAGATGGAAGCCTGTGGTGGCCACGGGGGAGTGACAGTGCTTGTAGAGTGCAGCACTGCTCACCCAACGTGTCCTGCGTGCCCACTGAACCACACATCCCAAGGAGTGACCCCAAGGACTTCACTCGTTAAACAATTTCCGAAGTCCCTGGGTTTAGAACCCAAACAGATTCGCTCACAACTGGATTTTGTATGCACATTGGGCATCTGTCATTGGTATGCAAGCTGTGCTCTCTCAAATTTCCTGCAGTAGTCTGTGGTCCTTTCTCCAAATTCCAGCAAGTCACTACCTTCAGTCCTGCACAGCAAGCTCCACCTTCAGTGGCGTCTCACTCTGCTATTTTTGTCCTAGGTGATTCTACCTCCTCTGTAATTTGTCAAAGGAGTTGTAACTCAAAGGATCCAGTTCCCACCCACACAAATTGAAAAAAAAAAAAATTAGGGCAAGACAAGATACCAGGTATCCACAGCGCTATTACTATTATCTTGATAAAATAGCAGGGATACACATTCTGCCTGTCACAATTAAGGTGATAAATGCCTGTTTCTTTGAGGCTTGTTTGGAAGTCAATTATGCAGATTATTTCTAGAATACAGACAGATGGTGTTTTCCCCCATATGAGACAATCAAGTTGAACTTTGATATGTGCATAAAAATACTGTAATTTGTCAAGCTCCAATGGGGCCATTTTATCACAGATAACCAAAAGACTATATGGATTTTTGTATTTGCCTCTTTTCGATTAACACAGCCTATGTTTCTTTTTATTCCAATTTTTTTTAATGGAGTCTTTGCTATGTTTCGTCTTGAATCCAAATATTGATCTTTCAGTTTAGTCTTCAGGTTTTGATTAACGCAGAAGGTTGCCAAGTGAACGGCTTTTTGTTTGTTTTCTGTTAATTCTTTTTTTATTATTCACTTGCTGCAGTAAATCTTGCTCTTATTGTCCAACCACTGAAAAGAAAAAATGGATTGATTTGTGCATCTAAATAATTTACAATGTAGAGCTTTTTGAAAAGACTGATGCAATGTTGACCTTCATTTTTGCCCCTTCTTCTGTTGACAATAGAACATTTTTGATTGACTTTAAAGGAAAGAAAGGAAGAAGACTGATTTTGACATGTTAATCATGGTTTAATTCAACAAAAGCTTTAGAAAATGAATGTTTAATAAGACATGTTTTTTAACAAAAGAAAAGTAAGCTGCTGTAAGTATGAGAATTATTATAAATATTTTTCTTGTCATTTTCATTCTGTATCAGGCCAAATTTCATGCTCCTATTTAAAAACTGAGGTATATTTATTTACTAACAAATGTTCTGATGGCCTAAATTCCTCTTCATCAACTCCTTGATAGGGTTGCTAAGCAAGAAGAACACATAGAAAAGCTCTGATAAATGTAGGAAAGGAAACAGACTGTGGCAGACAAAGATCCTGTTTCTTGTAGAGTCTTTTTATATCATTGTGGGCAAATCACTTGGGCTTCCAGGGAAACATAACCAAGGCACAGAACTAGCTCCAGTCCAGTCTAATCCAGGGATGCCTTAGGCCTGCTTCCAAAGCAAAACAAGGTCTCATCAAGGGTATACATATTAACTCACATTGCAAGTTCACAACATATGGAGTCAGTAATAGATGCTGTCTTACCTCTCCGAGGCTGAGTGTTAAAAGAGGTGTGGTAAATAAGACCTGCCTAATCAAGGGATGTTTTGAAGTCTCTTGACAGAAAGACAAGGTATTACTCAGATAACTTTTTAGATACTGAAAGTCTTTCTTGGCAGCACTACTTAAAGTATATAGCACATATAGCTGGTAAACAAATCATACAGGTTTAGATACAGGTTTATAAATCATACAGATCAAGCCAACAGGTATTTAGGTGGAACATTGTACCTACTTTAACTATTAGAGGCATGAGGTTGATAATCAATGTTCACAATGAGACATGGATATCAGAGTCACCAAAACCTACAACATTTCTGTAGAACATACAAACACACACTTCAAACACCTGCTCTCCTCAATCTAATTGCCAAAATACTTGCATATTCTAGAATTTTCTGCTCAGCATTTCTCAATAGGCACATGCTGACTTCTGAAAGAGCAATGTCAACAACCTCAGCTTCTCCAAGCCAGAAAGTTGCTCTCGAGATATTAATGTTACCACCTCTGACCCCAATCACATCCCAAACACCAAAATGCTGCACAGTAACCTTCCAGCAGTTACCTGTGAACCTGTCAATATCTGTGCCATCTTTTCTGTTACGGCGATTTTTTTAATGTCTCTGCCTATGCAGTACCTTAATTAAAGACAATGCAGTTACTCCAGATTTTCACTGGCATCACAAAGAACAAAATGTGACCTGCTTGAAAGGCTGTGGACATTGTCTACTTAGACTTCACTAGAGTCTTTGACACCATTTCCCATAGCATTCTCCTGAAGAAACTAGCTCACCATGATTTGGACAAGTGCATTGTTCAGTGGGTAAAGACCTGGTTGGATGACCGAGCCCAAAGAATGGTGGGGAGTGGAGTGACTGAGTTGGCACCTCAGTTACCTTAAAGGTCTTTTGCAACCTAAATGATTCTACGATATAAAACCAGAGCAAGCACCAGTTTCTATAAATCAATACATTTCAGTAAAGGCAATGAATTTACCATGCCAAAAGAAGACCCCCAGCATGTGCACAAATTCTATTTCCACTACCTGCATTCATAAGTTTGGCTGTGAATCGTGCACAAGCACATCTTAATGTCACTCTTTGTATCTACTGTTTGCCACAACATTGCACCATGCAAAATGTAAGAACATTCAACTCATAGCTGGAAAAGTACATTGTGTTTTCAGGAGAGAAAGCACAGAATGTTGACAGGATGAGCACAGGCTAACAGAGAAAAAAACACACAAGACAACAAATGAAAGTTTTTCAATTTATTTTTAAAAGCACCTTGTAGATGGAAGAAGATGCTAGTGACAAGCATTTTCAGTAAACCAAATTCATTATCATCAAGTAAAGGAATCAAAAAATCTTTCAGTTTTGTACATCCTTAAAAGTACTTATTGTTCTAGTTTCAATTGTGTTTAAGTTTACAAGGACAAATCAGACCTTTGAAACTAACAATTTCATTTTTAAAGGTGTCCTTGGAAGACTGCAGCCATATATAAGTTACAGGATAAAAAAAAAAAAAAGCCATGTAAATAACAAAAACTCAGGGTGAATGTCAGAAATGGAAAACATACATGCAACAGCTGCAAAATAAATTACTATAGTCAAAGCCGCTCCTCAGCCTCAAGAGCTCATATGGCAGTCTTTTAAAGGTCAACACTGAAGGCAGTCACATTGAAAAAGAAGTTCAAGAATATGAAATCCAGCGTTCAAATGATTTCTTTGCCCAGGGTCCTTATTAGAAAGCTAATCTCTTTTCTAGCACTGTTCAACAACATATCATTACTTTGTGAAGTGTTTTAAAATACCTGGAGTACAAAAGATTATATTTAAAGCCAAATCATCCTATTACATCCCAAACAATACATAAAAAGTGGGAAAGAACAGGATAAATATGTTAATTTTACTAGCAATTTTGTAACACTCCTTGAGAGAGAGCAAACAACTCTAACTCCAAAATTACATTGCAACTACAGGCCATTTTATCACGTGAAAAGTACCAAGTGATGATAATTTCTCCTCTGACTTTAATTAAAGCTTCTTGGATTCTCTCACACCCTGTCCTTCCCACTCCCTTTGCTATTAAAAAACCCGTGAAGTTACCCCCCAGGTGAGTTTTGCCAAATGCTCGTAGTTCCAGTGTCAGAACCATGCCTCGCATAATGGAAAGTTTACATGAAAAGTCAAGGTTTTGATGAATGTCACACTTGAAAGCCAATTAAGTGGGCTGAAAGGAAGACACAATTTCCCATTGTCTAATTGCCTCACAGCACCTTCAAGGTAATAAATTTGTCACGTTGAATTATTAATGAGGAACGAATATTTGACTTGCAGCCTTGAATAGAAAGTAGTTCATTATCGGTTGGCACTGTTCCTTCCAAATAAAAGGGGAGCAGGAGGGGAGTTAAGGAAAAGTTGTCAGAGAAAGCTTTTCCTCACATCACTCTCTCACACATGGAATGCACCTTTTGGTTTAACATCCTGTAAAAATTCCAGTGATGGGGGAAAATTATGGTGCATCTAATTCCTAATTCTCTCTGGCTTTTGCAGCCTGACAAATAAACTTCCATCTGGATTCCCCAAAACATACCCTTTTGCTGTATCACTTCAAACACAAAGGTTGAAAAATTTTTACAGTTGGCTACATAAAACTACAAGGAGCACAATAAAGCAGAGGCCAGTTTTAGGTTTATGTGGCTTTTAAAGGCTTTCTGCCTTATCTCCTCTGCAAAGCATTGCCCATACACCTCCTGAAACGGGGGAGACAGGTAGATCAGTGTATTTATCCTTAATCCAGAGCTGCTGAAGCAAAGTTGATGCACTTTAAAAGCATTCATTCCAGCACAGGAGGCCTTTATAATGGTGAAGGACTCTCTGCTACACATCCTGCACACAATGAAAGAAGTCAAAACAAAATGGAACCTAGGTCCTTGGCTTGGTGTTAAATCTGAAAGGTGAATTATGAAATAGAGTTCATGTGAGCATATCTTGGCCTTCTCAACAGCCCAGACTCTGGCCAGGTAATGTCTGAGACCTCCTGTGACTTGGAGATGGGCAGACTAAGCCAATCCAAGAGATAAGGAAACAGAAGCATATTTTGGGCTGCATCACTTATCAGTCAGTAAAGCTCTGTCCTTCCTCTCCCACACGGCACTGAAATCCCCTCTGTATGTCTACACCAGAGAAGCATCTGTGCAAGTAACTCGTGAGCACTGGAGCTCACAGTGCACAGGATGGGTCACACCACAGCAGTGTTCTCTTGTATTTTCTTGAGAGAGAAAAATGTGGAAAAGGAAAGGGGTAAAATCATGGGCCACCAAAAATGGCTTTAGAAAGAAAATTAGAACAGTGCAAAATGATACTTACTCATGGAAATGATTGTCCATCTTGTTTTCTTTTTTCTGCTCATAAGATTGAAAATTTAAGGGAACACAGAACAACAAGAAGCACTCAGTGCTGGTACTGGTTCTCCAAGAAGAGTCTGGAAAGTCCTTTTCAGGGGAAAGAGGACAGAGAAAAGAGGTGATCTGTCTGTACTTTTATCGTAAAGTGGAAGCAAACACAAGGCCTGCTAACACAGACCTTGCATTTGCATATATTCACCCAGCACTTGAAGAGATATTTTCTGGAATAGGTTTCATTTCTACAGAAAGAACCTAACTCAATCAATTGAACCACAGAGCTCCAGTTCACAAAGTAGGGAAGATTTGTTCATGACTCCAAGATAGCAAGCTCTTTTTTTGGTTTCAAGATCAATAAAATAACTTTCTTTAGTGCCTGACCATTGGAGAAATCAAATGGTCTGCCAAGAGAACATCCTCATCCTCACTTTATAGTAGAATTCTCACAGTGTCGTTTAAAAGATTAATACACACTTAACAGCTGTTTCCATAAATAGGTAATCACAGACAATGATTATAAACTCTCGCTGAGTGCAGGGGGTCAATAGGCTGCTTCTCACCTAAATTATAACCACTCACTCCCCCAAAAAATCTTAATAACAGTTTAGAGCTCACACCACTCCAGTCTGAGTGTGGCTGTGGGGATTTGGGGAATGAAAGCAGAGAGGAGGGAGGACAGAGTGCTCGGCGAGACCCCCGGAGCACAGGGGGGCTGTCGGCTGCTGGAAGGAAACAGGCAGCACTGACCTTTGCTGCTGTGACATTACAGCACTGCTCACTGCAGTCCTGGTGCTCCAGAACTGCGTCGTGGGGCACAGAAGAGCAATGGAGAAACCAAATGCCAGTCACAGAGCTCGCAGTGGAGCCACTTTGGGCATTAACACTTCTGTGCGTGGGAGGCTTGGCTCAGTCATGTGTAAAGACCAAATCTTGTTCTCCTTGGGCAAAAGCTAAAGCGCTGTGAAGACTCTTTTGAGATGCAACATTTGCCAGAGAGGTTTGTTGATCTAAAGAGGTGCTTGAAGGGCCTATTCCATACTCGTGTGAGCCCCCAGCAAGAAATCTCAGATGCTGGCGTTTCTGGCACTGTGTCAGAACTCTGCAGAGATGAGAATGCCTTGGGGCTTCAGCAGCTTTAGTTTTGCAATGAATTTGACTTGGTGCCTTTCATGTGTGTACCAATAAGACCCGCAGTAGAATCCTTAGAATTTAATGAATAAGACAGGGAGATATAGAGACTTGGGCATATAATTACTATAGCAACATGTGCTCTTCTGTGCACTACATCATGAGATCTTCTATTAGGCATGCTGCGGTAAACCAAATAAATCACAGGTCACAAAACACAGCAATAAATCCTGCCCATATTAAATTGCAAAGTAATTAAAACTGGTATGGTATTTACATTTCAAATTCACTAATAACATAAAAAAAATTTCTGATTACAAGTGCGTCCAAAGCAGCCCTCTGTAGTGTTCCTTCAACTACTCCTAACATGAAGCCCTGCTTTTTCCAGCAGGGCCAGATGTACAAAGTTTTTTAGATACATAAGTGTGCAGGGGACTCTTCCTAAGGCTTTGTAAAATTTTCTTTCTTGGGTGGACCCCTGATTCCACTGAAATAATCATACTCTGAAAGTCAACTCTACAAGAACACACCAAAATGGGCACCTTCAGCTCATTAAGTTTTTGTAGAACACCAAACAGAATTTAAACTGCTTAATGGCAACTTGATTTTTCATCCCCCAGTCCCACCTCTACCCAGGGTCAACCCAACGAACAACAACAGGAAAAGCTTAATGTTACAGTACAGGTATTGTTCATGGCCCTGAGTGGCACCAGATCTCTTACTTCCACTGTGCCTTGCAAAATAGAGAATCTCAATACCCCAAAATCCCCCAGGCCAGAATCTTTCATTAGTGCTGAAACAACAAGTAGAAAAAATTTATTCATTCCTATAAAACCTGACAAAACAACAGTGAAATACTCATTATTATCCCTGACATACAGGGCAAGTCAAGCCCTTAGTCATCTGTGTCTTAATATACTCTTGCTACATAGAGTGAACAGTTTTCATCCTATTTCAGAGTAAAGCATCTACTGCAGATGATACACTGAAATTAAACTCAAGCTTTCATTATACATGTGGTGGAATTTATTATTCCTTTGCTTTTCATGTTGGTCAGCTGGCAGCAGTCACATATCCTCCTCAGAAACAGGGATGTGGCAATTAGACATCCTGTGCTAGGCAGTGATATTGCTTAGTCCTGGGCTTGCACTCTGTGCAGCAACTCCCAGTACATCTCCAAGCCACAATAAACAGCAGCCAACACCTCCTGGCAACCTATGAAAAATGCTCTATTTTGAAACAATTTTGCCTCTGCATGATGTATGTTCTGTTTTTCCTTTCCCCTCGCTCTTCATTACTAACGACATTTGCATGAAAAATAGCATCTTTCTTTTTCAAAAAGTTCAGCCACTCCTGCTGCTGCTATATTTTTTCCCTGCACTTGAACTCATAATCCGCTCTTTGTGTAGCTACAGTGGAATGCTGTGAAAACGACTGTGGAATTAGCAAAAAGAAGAAAATGTAGCTGCTGATGAGTTCTCAGGGAGAAGGCTGGGGGTCAGTGTTGCCCCTGGTAATCAGCACAGAAAACAAAAGGGCGGTTGCCAACATCTAAAATTTTGCTACCCTCAGTAGCAGTTCTCTGACTGTCAGCCCTCACAGCTGTATGAAGGGCTGGAATTTCTGCGGGCATGCAGAAACATCCATCTCCACAGTGTCACACACATCCTGGAGTAAGATAACCTCCACCCCTTCTCCACAGTGCTTTGCTCACAGGGACAACACAGATCACCAGAGCCTCTGGAGATGCCCCTCCCCAGTCAGATACAAGCAGGCACCATCACAGGTGTGTGAGATAACCAATACAACACTTTTGCTCTGGCATCTTTGCTCAATTCCATTCAGGAGATAACAGCAGCAGGCACCTTTCCTAACCCACTGCTTTTCATTCTGCAGAGGTTGCTGACTGTTGACTCTCACCTCTTTCCCCTCTGTGTCACAGGCCACCTGCTACCCGTGCAAAGACTTTCCTCCCACGCTGACTGACCTTCACCCTCTGAAGGGACCACCTGGAAAACCATCCCAGAGTCTCACTCACTCTTCCCAGTCCCTTTTTTAATTCCTCAGAGACAACAAAGAGCCTCACAAGCAGCAAGTCGCTACTCCTGGCTGATACCACCCTGTGCCTTCCCTGTGGTGTCAGGACTGCATCCATCAGTTGGTTGATGCCCTACCCTGTGTCTTCTCTTGGGCAATCATCATCTTTTTGTCCACTGGGATGCTGGTGCATGAGCAATGCTCCAGTTTGCTCTGGCACAAAAAAAAAAAGTGTACATAAATAATAAGCCAGGATGCAATATCAAAAGCACTAGCATATGTTCATTTCACCCATTTCCCACTCTTTTTTGCTGGCATTTAATCCCTAAACATCAAGTCAAACAATGAAATTATGTTTATGCTAAAATAAGATCTATGGGACTCAGTCTAGTCATTTTTCCTTGTGTAAAAGTAATACACAAAAACGTTTCCAGTGTAGAGCTGGAGCACTCAACTTCCCAGGGAGAATGTTATTTCTGCAAGAATGTGGCCGAGGAAATTTACCCCAGCAGAGGGGGAGCAAGAACCACCTACATGTGGGGAAAAAACTAGCACAGAGTAATAGAAGTGGTGCACAGACCTTGTGCTGGCCCTCAGCAGGGGCTGGATTTCTCCCAGCGTGCCCATTCCCACACAAAGATACAAATCTTGTCACTATCAAAGGGCCTGCCCCAGAGCATCACTGCAGCCATCAAATTGCTATTCTCTACTTTCCTTTTCCAGGATGAAATTACTCAGATTGCATTATGGCACCAGAACAAAGGGGGGGGGGGAAGTCAACAGGAGCTACCACATGCTGTAAATCCTCAAAAGACACTTTGTCAGCCACGCTGTGCCTTTTCCTTTCTTAGGAGGAGTTAGCTCCTGACTTCCATGTTTTCTGTCCCTCCCACCTTCTTATCAGGATTACTATAATCATTTAATTATTTCTTTCTATACAGTGGACAAAAACATCAATTATTTTAACCAAATGTTTTAGGAAGTTAATTTCCTCTTCCAAAAGGTGGTTATTTGCATGAAATACATCATTATTTATAATGTCTTTAAACTGAATCTCTTTTCCTTAAATGCTTGAGCACTAGTCAAGAGCTCTTTCCTCCTCTGGTGATCACTCATTTTATTTTTTAAACACAGGGGGCTGTACTCATCCAAGCAGCTTTGCAAAATACAAGAGATACATATACAGTGAACCCTATTTACTAAAAACAGGCATAGTCTCCTCAAATCCGGTAAGAGATGAACACAAAGGTGGAGGGTGGAGGGTGGAGGTGAGCGACAGCTGAAAGCCAGCCACTGGAAAAAGGTAAAATACTGCAAATAGAGAGAGAAGAAATGGGAGAAAGACACAGGTCCAAACATTTCTGTGGGAAGTAATTAGACCTGTGAATTAACAAAGCAATAAAGCAATCATGTGCCCAAGAGATGAACTGTGCCTTTATCTCCTAAGGTGAGGTGCATCCTCTGTGACCATAAAATTGCCAGTGACACAGTGCTGGGGGATGCAGCTGCATCCTGTGCCACAGGGCTCCAGGGAGACCAGGCCATTTGACTTTGCTCCACAGCCATTGTGCTGCTGGAAAGACTCAGGCTGTGACCCAGGGCAGGTCCCTGAACAGGCTGGACACAAAGGTAAGCATGAGCCACAGGAAGGAACCTGCCAGCAGGCAGAGAACCAGCACACTCGTCACAGCCTGGCGAGCACAGTCACCTCCTGGGAACTTACAAAACTCTCCCTGCTTTTACAAAACCAGCTCTGCCCATGCCTTCCCACTACAGTTTTCCTTTCCCTGGTTATTAATGCAATAAACACAAAGGCAGAAAAGATACTTCAAGGAAAATCAATGTTTTTAAGATAAAACATCAATGTAATTCAAATAGCCCGAGTCAACTGCCTATAGTAAATTAAGTTTAAAATTTTAACAAACTGTCATGTAAAACTGGTGGTGTCTGACAAATTGAATTACAATAGTAATACATCACTCACAAAAGTATTATTGATAGTGACAGGAAGATATTGAATTTAAATTATTCATTTTTATCGATTAAACAGTATGTCTTCGCCAAGAATGGGGCAAAACATCTGACAAACTTTTGAGATTCATATTTTAGCTCCTGAAATAAATAGCTGTCAATCCACCCATGCTGGGCTTTGGCGTATTCCCTGCAGTGGATCAAGTCAGCATTAAAACTTCACACGTGGAGAACTATTCACCCACATTTCTTGCAGCTAACACCAAGCTGCCAAACACACTTTCCCTCCTTTGAAACCATTTTAAAAGCAGTTTCTGTGAAGATGCACAGGCTAGTGTGCACCTACAAGCAGCTGCCTTGCCCCACCTGCATTTCAGGGTAGACATCCAAGGCAGGTGGGGCACCTTGGCTCAACATCAGCAACCAAATACCATTCCCTACTGCTAATTCCCTCTGTCCATACTAGCAAGGAGATTTCAACAGAAGACTGGACCTTCAACTCCTTCAACAAAGCCAGACGGAGCTTCATTCCCTGCCAGCAGCAGTGATATCCCAAACAAAATGAAAGGGGTAATTGCTTTCCGAGCTGGAAGGCTGATCCAAGTCACACTGAGAATACTGACCCTAAGCAGCTCTAACACATGTACACTGAGAAGGAAAATAATCAGGGAACAGAAAGTCAGGTTGGCTTTAATAACCACTGTGCACTTCTTCCCCTCAAACTATTACCTGTGAAAAGTCCTGGGGATTGTTATTTCATTTAAGTTCCTAGTTCCTTGGCCAAATTCTGTCCTTTGAGGTTTTCACTAAAATGGCATTGAACATCATACATATAATGGGAAAATAAATCTACACCTGCAAAGTAGGTGGAAGAAGAAGAACAAATTTTTAAATTTTACCCAGCCCCAAACCAAGCAACAATCTCGTATGGGAAGGAGGCCTCTTGCATTCAGATATGTGCATTTGAGAGTTTTTAGAGACTTTTGTCCATGAGAATTTGACATGCCAATAAAATCCCAAGCTTTCCCTTACTATAAGTGAGGGGATATCAGACTGATAGTTTGGATATGTTTGTGCTGTTAATATTTTTACATATCTGCACCTATCTGTCTTACGGGCTGAAGGAAAATAAATGAGCATGCATGTACATCTGGGTGACTTTCATGCACCATGAGGAATGCAGAGCTGGTGGGTACAGTCCTCAGCTTTCTGTAGCAACTCATTCTCGCATCAAAGCATGGGGAATAAATCCATTTTTTCACATGTATGTACTGGGTAACCCACTCAGGAACTGTGCATTAACATGTACATGAATAAATGTCAAATAAACCTTTCATCACCATAATGCATTTTCATTGGATTTGTAGGAGAATTTAAAGTCCTGTCTAGCCTTTATTTAGGTCCAAGTGTATAACAGAAAGCTACAATGCCACACTTAGGGCTGAATAATCTTACTTGGCTACATATGACTAGTTTTCTTGCTTGAGCACACATTGTTACTAACTTAAGAATATCATAAGATTAGCCAGCCCTCAAAAAAAAATTCTATTATTATTCCAGACTGGCAAAATTTGTGTGCAAGTGCCAAGGAAGAGTTTGCACTGTCACACATTCAATATCCCAGGCCATGATCAGCATCAGGGGTTTGATAAGCCGACACAGCAGAGGGATCTCCACACACCGCACATGGTGGAGCCCAAGGCACGGCCAACTCATTAGCTGGCCCCAGGACACACAGCCCTAAGTGTCCAAAACAAGTCTGGGAGAGCAGTTTTACCATTAGCCAGTGGTTCTTCCTATGTTTAATGTTAATCTTTCATTTTGCCTTCCAAAGGAAGGTGTTCACTCCTGTTCTGAATTGTCAAGAGGGAATGGAAATGTAGTGCCACAGCTCTGTGTCAATGAAATGTTTCACTGGAGCAGCAATACATGAGCAGCACAATTTATTCTTTTTCCTGGTCTACAGAACAAGGTAAAAGTAAATAAGATTATATTAAAGAAAACTTCTAGCAATCAAACTTTTTTAGATTCCAGGCTCATGGTTAGCATTCGGTATTTTTTTCTTTTTATTTTTTTTCAGAAAGAACTCTTCACCTGCCTCCAATTGACATTTTTATGTCTTTTACATGAAGAAAAAGTGTCTTTTGGTACAAGAAAGTTCAGACTACTACCCAGATTATTTCTGTCTACTCGAAATAAAAAGGAATTTGTTTTATATACTTGACCTTTGATAAACTACCATACAATAAATCCTTTTCATTTCCCTCTCCCTGCTGATGTGTATTTGGGCCAGTGTAAATACAGCACCTTTCAGCAGCTCTGAGAAACCTCAACAAGAGACCATGGAAAATTAGTTTGTTCCTAGCATTGCTATGTCCTTGTTTAAAAGCCCTGTGTGATCCATCAGAAAAATACATCAAATAAAGAACCTCAGTGTTTAAATGATTCACAGCCACTCTACTAAAAAGCAATGAATCCAAGATGTTTCAATACCTCTTAACATCTAGTTTAAAAGCCTACTTCTTAAATGTCCCAGTTTTAACACATTTCAGATACTCAACAGGAATATTCTGAACCATTTAATCAAATGGAACTTCGCAATCCTCTACTAATATTTCACATCTCATCCCCTTCATACCAAACACACAGAGGAAACATGTAGGAGAGGCTTTGGAACGATCCGCAAAGGTCTAAAACCGTGGAATAAAAAGTGGGACAAGGTTTCTGGATACCTATTTAAATGCAGAGGCTAAACCCTCTATTTTGTAGGGAACACTGAATGAAATCTGGGCCCCTCTGACTTCCAGTCACTGCAGACTCCCATTAGCAAGAACTCACCCCATACAGCACTAGGTTAAACCATCCTGTTGGCCATGACACACAGATTCACCCAAAAATTTAAAAATGGACAGATAAAATGCTTTTCTGTTAACAGGTGAATAAGAGAGTCTGTAACTGCCAAGAGGGCTGAGCGAAAAATAGATGGGATTTGGGAGGAAAACAAAAAAGTTTCATCCCATTCCTTGAACTGAGAGAAATCTCTTTATTTCCACAGGGAAGAACTTACATGCATTTCTCAATGATTTTCAACAAACAAATATGAAAAAGAATCCATGATGTTCATAACCTCTCTTTTGTCTTCTGCCTAACCCAGAACCACCTTGTGCCAACTCTCTGAGAACAAAGTTAGCAAGCTCTTCCTCTGTAAGAATGTTTTGCTCCCTGCTAGTTAGTATTTCCTGAATCTTTATACATCAGTGAAAAACAATGAATTTCAGGGAAGAGACTAGAGAACAAACTTTAGCAATTTTTGATTATTTTCTTAAGTATTCGACAAACTCTGCTTTTCTTGTTTAGCTTTACCATTTTGCATCTGTCCTATTATTCAGCGATTAACACTAAAAATAAAAGCAGCTCTCCAGACCCTCCAGAAGCAAGTCCTATGCAGAAAAGCACAATTAAAAAGCCAGCTGGATGCAGCCCTCAGATGCAGAAATGTCCAGCTGAAAACATCCATATAGCCCAGCTATGTTAATGAGCCTCTAATTACATCAGCACAGACAAAATTTCTGAAAAGATCCACCTTATCTTGAGTTCAAGCAAGTGAATAAGGCACATCAGCACTGACAATGATTATTTCTGTGCTGCACCTCTCATGCAGTATGTGCTGTTCAGCCTCTGTAAAAAGTAAATCACATAGTTTGGTCAGTTTGTGTACTAATAACTGCTCTAAATCCAGGAAGAAAAAAAAAAGCAGTATAGGACTTCAGAATGCAAATACCTAGATGGACCAGACTGCAATTGTAACACCAGCTTTCTGTTTTGCTCTGCCTTGCCACCACAAGTTTCCTCAGTTTCATCGGTTATTTCTACAGCTTTTATTTTTTTTCCCAGTGAGAAAAGACTTTCCATCACACAAAGCTACTTCCTAGACAGCAGCAGATGCTCTGTCTTGCACTATGTGCTCTCTGCAAAGTCACTGAGAGCTGCGGGTCTCTGCTCCAGTTGGGGCTTTACTTTCATTGCCAAACCCCAGTGCTGCTTTAATGCAGTACAACTCCACTCTTGTGGAGCCCCGGCTCTGTCATTTTATCAGGAGGAAAACCGCAGGGGAGTGGATACAGCACTGACCTCTCCTGGCAAAGAGCAGCCCCACCATGTCTCCATTAGGATTTTACAGCACAACAGCTGACGCACGCAGAGCTTGCACAGGGCACAGGTGAAGGAGGCAGCTGCCAGGATGCTGCCCGTAGGAAAGGACAGTCTGCTTCCTTTGCATTTGCCAGAACATACTGAGATGGACTGTTTCGAACTGGTACAGTTTCCTGCCCTGGGAGAAGAGGGAGACATGTAGGCTTGTCAGAGGGGACAGCTCTGTTCTGCTACAGCCACCACATCCTACCCCCAGTCCTTGAGACCCTTCTCACCATGGTCTGATGGCACTTTTCTGTGCCAGTCCTCCAAAAGTTACTTTTCTTCCTTTCTACTCTGTTTTAAAACTGTCGCCTACCCCTGCAACCTGGAAACACAAGACTAAGGGGGACTAGGCAAGAACTCTACTTCTGCTGGAAATGGAGAATCTCTCTTCCTGGAGGGAGAGGAATGCAAAGCAGGATTTCAACTCCAGGGGAACAGGGTTTGCTCAATAATTTCATCCTTGACACCTGTGCTACAAACCATGTGCTTCACTTGTAAGGTAAAAGCAATATGAAATTCAAATCACCACGAGCAGCCTGAGCTGCTGATGCCGCCAGGCTCACCTTGCCAAACCAAGGAGAAGAGGCACGCCCCCACAATCTCACCCTGGCTGTGGTGGCCCTGCAGCACACCTTTAAATCCATGGCAATGTTCTGTTCTGAGGCTGAGTAGCACAAACTGAACTGCTTCCTAGCTGAGACTTGCAGCAGCAGCACTTTAGTCCCACCAGTGCTGCCCTTAGGGCTTCGGATTCAACTTTGCGCAAAAACAAGAAAATCTTGTAATTTAGGCAAAATAGAAAAGTGGCTTTGCCTGCATACAAAGATCACTCAATATTCTCTGGCCACATGCTGAGTTTGGGCAATTAATATTTGGGAAAGTATAGTAAATTGTTTTGAAAGAAAATTTCTAGAGAATTCTCCTGATCTTTCAAAAGCATCGAGTGAAATTGCTCTTGATTCCACACGACTCTAAAGACAAGGGAATAGCAAACCCTGTAAGAAAACTAAATGACAGCTCATCCACTTATAACAAATTCTCATTGTTGATGAAGATACTCGTGAATTTAGCCAAAAGTTATTTGCAAATAATGCCTATTTCTGAGGTTGTAGTGTTCACCATAATTTTTCTTAATTACATCTGACACATTCCATATTATTTATGGCCTTCAGTGACACTGGGAAATTAACTCAGTGTCTTCTTTAAAGTAAATATGCCAAGCAACAGAATTAAATGCTGCACATTTGTATTACAGTATCCAGGCACCTGAAGTAAACAAGCCAGTGCATGCAGCGACATGGTGGGAATAACACCACATGAATGCCTACAAGAGACGAGGGCATCATTGAGCAGACTTTGCTCTCTCCAGTGTCTTGTCTAAACTTGGTTGTTCAGCGAGATCCTGAACTTCCAAGAAGCTTAATCAGCCCATGCTGATAGAAGACCAGTCCCAGCTTGGTTTGTGTGAGGGACTTACAGAAACTTCAAGGAACTCTCACCCCGAAATATCTGGTAGTCTGGAGGTGTATGAAAGGTCCAGGTGGCCCAGAAGAGGAACAAAATGCCAACCCTCATTCATCCTTTCCCCCAGTATTTGTCCACACTCCCTGCAACACAATGGCTACATATATTATTTTTTGACCTGTGCAAGAATCCTGTTAATGTCATCAGTAGCTTCAGATAGAAGCATCTGTGATGCACTTTGGAAAGTTAATGAAACCTGCCCACTAGAAAGGCTGAAAATTTTTGTCCTTCAGCTGTGTCATATTTAATCTCCAGGGCTATTTCCTTTTCAAAGCAGTGTGTGGACAGGAATAGTTTTCCTTGTTGTGGCAGGTGCAGGTACACACAATCCATGAGCAAATTTATAACAGAGATTTGGTATCAAAAAGATAAGAATTGAAAATTAACTCTTACTGCCTTCAAATCCACTAAGTTTCTGTCTGCTTCCTTAGGTCTCTAAATCTTCTCATGATCTGCCAGCCTGGGTGGGACATCACAGCCTCTGCTGAGGAAAACAAAAATAAAAGGCTGCTTCTTAAGCAGGCTCTCTTCAAAGACACAGTTACTCCTGTGAACAGGTTCCATAATTTACTAGAGCTTAATAGCAGCTGGGTAGCTCCTTTAAAAGTCCATCTTTTGCCATAAAGAGTGGTAAAAAGATGACTGGACAGAGGGCAGGATTGTAAAATATACTTTCATGAGCATTTGAAGTCAGACTGTTCTGACTGGACTGTCTTTTCTCCCTGTTTTACCTGCAAACTGCAAACATTTCCACAGGCAGATTTGTATGCATACAGATGTCTGTGAAATAGTTGTTCTTCAGACATATTTGAATGAAAACAAGGCAATATTATGCACGGATCAGAGACTTTGCAGCTCATCAGCACCTATTATCACTAAGCAGGAAACTGCAGACAGACACAGATGCAGCTACTCCATCAGAACCAGGGAGCTGCAGTGCCAGAGCTACACAACCACACAACAGCGAGAGCACCATGTGGGTGCCATGTGCTCTGCACCACATGGTGAGACACAGTGAGTGGCTGGAGCAGGTTAGAGAGGGGTACAATGTAAATACAACTACTATATCTATTGTGATAGACAGGAACAACTTTTCATAAACATCATGGCACAGCTTCCTTAAAAATTCATGTTTTTTTCTTAAAAAATCCTGTTTGTCCACCTGGGTAAACACTGGCTCATGTTCAGCCACTCTTGACCAGCACCCAGGTCCTTTCTTGCCAGGCAGCATTTCCAGCCACTCTGCCCCAGCCTGGAGCTGCAGGGGGTTGTTGTGACCCAAGGGCAGGACCCAGTCCTTGGCCTTTTTGAACCTCACACAACTGACCTCAGCCCATCAGTCCAGCCTGTCCAGATCCCTGTGCAGAGCCTTCCTGCCCTCCAGCAGATCACCACTCCTGCCCAGCTTGGTGTCATCTGCAAACTGACTGAGGGTGCACTCAATCCCCTCATCCACATTATCAGTAAAGATATTAAACAGGACTGGCCCCAACACTGAGCCCTGGGGACACCACTTGTGACCATCCACCAACTGGATTTAATTCCATTCACTCTCTGGGACTGGCCAGTCAGCCAGTTTTTCACTCAGTAGCAACTGTCAAAGCAGAAGGTGTGGCACAAGAATTCATGTTGATAACTCTTCCATTTTCCATTATTAACTTGATGTTTTAATAGCCAGATCAAATCAAACCCATAAATAGGAATCCTGACATGATTAAAACAGCCATGAAAAGGTTAAGGGCTGCTTAATTGAGTTACAATTCAGCATAAGATTTAAGAGAAAAATGTCACATATGAAAGATGAATATTAGAAGATAGATGGAGTAAGGGTTAAGCTGGGCTTTTAATCAATATATGGACTTGGCACAGACATGAATGTGTCACACAAGCTTTCTGAGAAGACGGCTTCCATAAGAACTCTCCATACCCACATTTCCATTAAGTTCTATCTTTTTCATCTGGTTCTACATCTGCAATATTAAGGAGAAAATTACTTATCTACCTTTCCAGTGTATGAGGAGAATTATCAAATGCAAACCACCATGCAATCTTCAGGTAGGAGATGGCAACAAACATCTCCAAAGTACAGGCAACAGGCAAAATGAAAGCAGATATTTTAGCATTTTTAATTTATTGACTAGCAGGGAATGATATCATGGGTGTCTGAGGCAGATGAAATAGCTGCTTCACTTCATTTCTATAACTGTCAGAACCGAGTCCAAGCAAAGCGAAAAATGTGACACCTTTCAGCCAAACTTAATGGGAATCGAAATGAGTTGAAAAAGAATTGCGATCAGGTCTACAACTGAAACATGCAGGTGCTTAGAAATCATTACTTATTGTGTTAACACAGTAAGTGTGATATGAACCAATAAGTCACAAAGTTGTTCCTGCATTGGAGATAATTTGAAAATACATTGTTTTGCAGTTGTCTGGAAGTATGTCATAATTTTTTTTTTTAATACACATGACAGCCAGTGTTTTGTGTAGACTCAGAGAAATTTCATATTTATTTCTGACTCATTATCCTAAATAAATCATAAACTTTCATGCTACTTAGTTATCTAATGAGAAAGAATGAGCATATACAATAAAAGGCCAGACTGTCCCTTCAACACAGTAGCAATTGTTTTCTCTCTCATTTTGAGTAAAAGTTCGCTTCTGAGTTATATAAATCATTAGAGACATACCTGAAAAGCAAAGCAATACTTTTTTTCCTTCTGCAGAAGCTCTTGGCACAGAGAAGCTGCTTTAAATCAGGAGGGACACAAGAGGCAGTAAGGCAGGAAGAACACAATAAAAATCAGTCATGTCTAACCCACCATCCTTATCACAGAACTAACTAGAACATAATCTTTGCCAAAATTATTATCCAAAAAAATCCTTCAGTGTGTAGATTTCTCATCTAGGGAACCGTTTCCAATGCTGTGCCAACAACTTCACTTCAACTTGCCAAACTGAAACACTTAGAACTCTTGTGTCAAGCTTTAAGATCACTAGTTTTAAAAAATAATAATAAAAAAGTTTCTTGAGTTCTTTTACTTTCCAACTTAGTATTTGAACCTTGAAAGTCGATATTTTCCAGCCTCCCTGAATTTTATTTTTTTTTCTTTACAGAAATTGATAGCTCTTCATAATCATCTGAGTCTAGATGCTGAAACTTGGGAAGCAAAAATACATATTTCTTCCAAGTGCTGACAGTTTTCATTTAATTTCTTGCAACCAGAGTCAAGGGAATAATAGTCCATTGTCCTTTAACCTCACAGGGCTCAAAAACTCATAGAAATGCTGCCCTTTCACAGTGTTTGTCTGGACTTTGCTGGAGCTGGCCAAGGGAAGATGCCTCTGGGAAACAGTGCCCAGCAGCACCTCCCATTCCCTACCCTCCATGGTACCCAGCTCTTGTTGTCATCATCCCCTTTGCTACAAAAGACCATCCTGCAGTGGGTTTACTCTCCTCTTTCCCCTCTGCCCTTCCACTTCCTTTAAGCACATTGATCCAAAAAGTATTTTTCTGGTTCTTTGCTCCATCTGCTGCTCAAATATTAAATGTGAAAGAAGGCAGAGAGCACCTGGACTACAGCAAAAATGCTGTTTAGGGTATGCTGCTACCACAGAGTTCACTTGCATTATCAATTTGAAATAAAGCAAGATGCATCCATGGGTTTGTACAGCAATCTCACAGGGGCTCAGCCCATGACAGAGTGAAGATTTCAGGCATCCAAATCATGCAGCACCAGGTCATCTAAAGGAAATGCAGCTTCAGTAAAATGAAATATTTGGGCACAGTTCAGCAAGTTAAAAAATTTACCTGGAAACCTGTGAATATTTCCTTATACGCCCCCCCAGTTTTCCAGAACTTCTTTAATTCTATGCTAGATTACATTTTATAGGGGTTTGGGGTTTTTTTCTCCAGTTTGGACATACTTATTTTCTGTCTTGATTCAGGAAATGAAATGGGAGCAGAACAGGACAGAAGAGATTTGCCTTTTCCTTTCTAGAATGTGACCACAGCATCCACTAATTCCTGGACTTTTGGTTCACAGTCATTTGTGCAAACCAACTTTATTCTTCCTTAAGGAAACCTCAGAGACATTGCTTTGGTATTTAGAGGAAGAAGCAGTTCTGTGCATTTACCCCTTTTTTGTTTAACAGGATCCTAGAACACAGAGGAATTTTAGCACTTTTGGCCACATGAATTTTAGTGGTTTTGGGCACATATGCTTCTCCTGCATGAAAGGCTATAAAAATCATCACAGCCTCATGCATCACTGGCCTGATCCCACTTACACTGAAATCTCTGGGCATATCTCCACAAAACTAGACCCATGCACCCAACAATTCTCCTCTGACCAAGCTAAAAATAACAGAGCTCTTGTATGAAGCCAGATATAAATGGATACCAGACAATAAATCACTGTAATAAATAACAGCAAGAGAAGAAAATGGGGATTCAAGTCAAGCTCCAGATTTATAAACCATAGAGGTAAAAGATCGAGCAGCTGTGGAGAAACAAATGGGTATGATTGACTGCTTTGTTCTGTTTGCAGATAAACTTTGCAATTGCAGCTCCAGTTAATAATCATGCAGGAATCCTTAGCTGTAAGCACAAAGAGAACAATAAAACAGCAAAACTCTAAAGTTACAACGCACAATAGAAGATGGAAGTTGATGCAGCGGGGCTTTGCCTCCTCTTCATTTGGCAGTACTGTCAAAGTGGCATAATGATTCAGAAAATAATGAATACATAATTAAAACTATGTCAGAATAAGCAAGAAGGGAAAAAACCATGGGTTTGGTACCAGTCTCTCTCCCTACTAATTGCTGATTTTTATAGCTTTGTGCTTCTTAGGCAGCAACACTGAGGAAGGGGAGGGAAAAAATGTTTTATTCAGTGCTCAATAAATGCACTGCAGTTTCATACTGACACGGTACTCAGGACAAAAGCATCCACTGTGCCATCAAGCAGCTGAACTTCTAGTCCTGTCTTGTCTGAAAAAAACAAGCGAGATGCCCCTTCTCCCAGTCAAATGACACATTAGTTGCTGTCACTGCTGTCAAGTCTGAGTTATAATGATAGCATTACAGCTCATACAGCCTGAAGGCAAACTAAACAGCATCAGAGAGGGAGGCTGCCAGGAAGGTGCAGTCACCACCTCATCTGCCTAGTGAGAGGAATAATGTTTTTTGCAAGAGATATTTCGCAAAGAGCAATGATCCTAGCAAACCACCATGAGAAATACCCATCCCTTTCTGACTGACCAGTCTCCTTTTCATTCTACAGACATAATAAATCAACCTTCATATCCACAGCTGATAACAGTATTTTTCCTCATCAAGCTGAGAGCATATCGGGCTCTTTCTGTCATACTCAGCCCCTAACAGACCATACTCATGGTGCTATGTTTTGACACACATTTTGTGAGAGGTTCTGACCTCATGCTGCAATCTAGCTTTGATCATATGGTTCAAATGCATGACAGCTGCAACATAGAAATTAGCACATGGTACAGAACACCGACCTTTTGGCCCAAATAAAGGCAGGGTTATGTCCAATAGGATTATTGCCCTGACATGTAGCCATTGTTGTGAATAATTTCGTCTAAAGAGAAACCATTTTAAATTTTCACCTGCTTTCCTGCACTCAAAATTTCTCCCAGCATTTCCAATTCTGCCAGACAGTCTGAACTCCCATTAACAGGCTTCAATTCCTTCCCATACTGACAGACAATGCACTTGCACTGTTTGTTTGCTGACAAACTGGAGCTTGCACTTGGGTTTCCGTGCCCCCAGCAAACAGCTGCCCGGGTTCTGTCCCACTACTCATGAGCCAGAAGGAGTATGGAACAGGCAGGGACCAGCCTCACATCTCAGCATCACACCAAGCTGCTGCAGCAGCGACAGCACCTCGTCAGAGAGTCTGTCCCACCAAAGCTCATTAGGGAAAAATAAGCAAGGATTGCTGGGGAAGGATCTTGTCATTGTTAATAATGTCAGACCCTCTTCTGCCTTGTCTTTTCATGTTAAAATTTTCAGAAGAACGTGGAGGAGTCACACTTGACAGGTCCTAGAATACCTTTGATATTCTGATCAAACTTGGCACCTACTACTTCATGTCTGGAGTAAATGATCTTTGGAGCTCACATACACATCATGTATTAGCATATGTAGCTTTTTTTAATATCTGAGAGGTATGATTCTGCTAGTTGTATACGGATACATAGCTACCTATTCATTGGCCTATTCTGATTTCCAAGGGGATTCTCAGGCAATTCCCACTAGGTTGGCCTCAAGGATGGTACTTTTCTGCATTATACAGAGCCACAGCTGTTACTCTGAACAGCTCATCAGTCTGTCAAAGAATTGGGTGACTCCTTCGAACCAGCCACACAGACTGGCTATTTTACTTTTCCCCTCCTGACAAATAAATTGTTGAACATATATAACGTGGAAGTTTTCCTTTAAATTCATTAACAGATCATCCACATACCACAGTAAGCTCTTATATTTGGATATCCTTCTCTCATGAGCCTCAGGCCGACTTCTCTCAAAAATGAATTTCCCAGTGGATACTAACATGGTTATGGCGAAGCACAATCCACTCCCAAACACAGTTCCCTGTGTTATGTCCCCAGCTCACATCTCCTGTGCAGCGTGAGAAGTACCGGGCTCCTGAAAAAGCCTGGAAGGTTCTTAATTTTGAGATTTTTTATCCCAGACTCCCTGTGATCCACATTAACTTCCTTGTGGTTTGAAACTACACCTGTCTGGCCCCACAATCTCACTGAATGCAACAATGTGGTGACGTGAAGCATGGACTGTTCCAGCTGCAAATGCCTGCTGGGAACCTGCCTGCACCAACCTGCAGCAGGTTCCTGATGGAACACACGAGGGGAGTTTTCAACAAAAATACTGACAACAAATACTGCCACATGGGCATTAGCAATTCCAGCAGGTGCCACTAGCCCCAGGTATAACAACCTTCTTCCCTCTCTAGGACAGCTGCACTCATCCTGACATGCTGCTGTGCCTGCCCCTGTACTATAAACAGATTTTCTATCTATCATGCATAGCACACAAGAGAAGTTTTGTTATCAATCTCCCATTATTTTTGCTGCATATGTATGGAAAGGTTGAAATAGGCCAGGTTTATTTAATGAGCACATCCAGCAGTGTCAAAAGGCACCAGTCCTGCAGCCTGCAGCCCCCATCCCTCAGCAACAGCCTCAGCAAGTGGGTCACTGGAGAAGATGATTGCTCCCACAGATGCTGGAAGAGCTGTAACTACTGAATTCCTGGTGCATTCAGTGACGTGACTTGGACAAAGTTTCACTAAGTTACTCCAGGCCACACATCTCCTCAGCTTTGTCACTCGAGCTATCAAAACCTGCTACACAGGGTGATATTTTCCCTTGATGCAGTGATTTGCCCACAGGGAACTCATCTGAAATCTTCTCCCAGACAAAAAGCAGCGCCAAGCACACTAACTAGATTTAATCCCAAACCTAAGGGCTGCCTGTGGCATTACTTGGAGGCTGACAGCTCTTGCTGCCCTCCACACCCACCTCCTCCTGCCATCTCACCCTTGCTTGTTCTGTAACTACCAAGACCTAATTTCTGACACTAGCTGTCCAGAAGTCTCACATAGAGAGGAATCATCTCCTCATCTTGCTTATATTACAAAACAAATTAGAGATATTGAAGTGAAGTGTGTTAATCCTGTAATTATCATGGTTATAATGAGGCAGTTTAATGATCTTGCTAATTGTCTGTTCAGCAAGACTGGATTAGAAAACATTCTTTACCCCATTCACCCTTTTAATTCTGCTTAAATCAGATGTTCCCTGTAAGTGAAGAGTTGTAACTATGTGTATCACTACCCTATCACCAAACTAATGTTTAAAAATCGCTGCAGGTCTACCCAAAGGCCAAATATTATATTGTAAGCAATGTCTACGTGGCCACACTCTGTAGCTATTCAGCTACATATTAATTCAGACAAGATTGCCAGAGGAAGCAAAAAGAGAAATAAAACATCTCTGTAAGGACTAAAATTTTGCTTATGGATTGCCTGCTAAAGGCCTTAAAATTATCAGCTGAAATAAGCTGCCTGAAAGTTGTTTCTGCCTAATCAACTCCCTTTCCTGTTTATTCTGCTTCAAAGCCCCATCCTCAGCCTGTGTCTGAATACAGGTGCTGTCCCAGAAACCACCTGCAATGCCCCAGGAAACTTCCATCTTCAGCTCATGTACATCCTGGGAGTAAGTCAGGAGCCCCTACATGTGTTGTCAGAGACTCATTAAAAGTTATCTTTACAAAAGAAAATAATCAAGAATAGGTACACAAGTAAGTCATTGCTAGCGACTGCAAAACCCACCCTTCCAGCACATCAGCTTCTCTGCAGGAGTTGTCATGCATATGCTAATCCTGGAGTAAACTGAAAGTAATTGAAAGCAATGAAGCAGTAATTTACCCCGTGTTTGCTGTAATGCAGCTTTCCTCACCATAGCTTGTTCAAAACTCCACACCTCACCTTTCCAGCACTCTCAGCTGTAAAAAAGATGAACTAAGTGATACTGTAATAGGTAAAATTTACCAAGTATCTCAATGTGGAATTCCCATTTTGAGGCTGACATTTGTGTTTCCCAAGCAAATGATTGCAGAAGTGAAAAAGAATGAAGTGTAATCTGCCCATTTAGACAAACACACCCCTCTGAGCTACTGAGGCAACTGGATAACTTCCTCCAGCTACCAGCCATCTCTCCAAGGGGGTGGAATCCCTACCTCAGCGGGCTGCTGCAAAGCAAAGGTCACTTGTCATCAAAACTGGTAATAACAGTGCTGTGAGCAGCCACCCAAAACCCAGAGGTCAGATTTAAACTCAGATTAAACCAGCAAAGCTCCACCAATCAGAAAATAAAATGATTTTCAAGCAGTTGAGGCCCCAGCCTCTGCATTTAGCAAGCTTTGCATCACATTGCACAGGCAAACACCTTAGCACAGGCTAAGCTGCCCAGCACTGCAGAGAACAGATAAAAATCAGGACTTATCTCTTACTGTAACCAGATCTTAATGCTCAGCACTCACCAGATTTTGTTTCTAGTACATTTGACATGCTAGAGAAATAATGAATAGCAATTAGAATTAATCATTGCAAGCTCCATTGCAATTAACAGCTGTGGTTAGCATGCCAATTATTTATGAACACAGAAGTGAGGTATGGGCTCAGCCCCAAGATTTAGCCAACCCACTGTCCCATCTCCAACTGTCAGCAGCAAATGCTCAGAAATGTGTTCACAAGAGCAAGGCAGGCATCAAGCAACTCTTGCCCTGAATACCCTTCCAACCTCCAGAGACTTACAGCTCAGGAATTTCCTGAACCAGACACTCCTGTCAGGGTTGTGCATGGGAGCAGCTGGCACCCAGCAGCACCCACAAACTCCTTTTGCTCTGCAAAACATCACTGCCTGTGCCTCAAAGGCCAAACCCCGGAGGGTACAGGCAAGTACTGCATGTAGCACTATTTCTTTCTTTATTTCAAATACAATTATTCTCTTAGCATTATTGCATGAGCTCAAAGCAGCACAGAGCTGGAGCACTCCATTAGCCAAGTGCTGAGTGTGGATAGTTTGCTGGAAAAAAGGATTCACAAGTGAACAACACCCAGGTAATAAATATAATATACTCTAATTATTTTCCATAGCCTTAAAAAATACTGTCAGTGCAGCATGATAACCAAAGGATGCAATCAGGAAAAGGCTTGTAGATAAGCATTGGATTTCATTAAAACCAACCAACAAAGATTAAAAATAAAGACAAGAAAAGCTTATCAGGACACAAGTCCTCTTCCCTGATAGAGTTCTATCAGCTCTTCTATTAATCTCTCCCCAGAGACCTTCCCTCACTGAGAAGTGCTCGGGGCAAGAACAGCAGGGAGCAGGTTGGCTCAGTGGCTTCTGGAAGGCCACCAGGCCACCAGCCCTGCTCCTCACTCTGCAGTGGCCACAGAAAGGATGGGCTCACATGAGTCAAGCCAGATCCAGGAATGAAAGTTCATTTACAGGCAATGGGAAAAAGATTCCCTTGGTGGGAAGAGGAGGTGTCAAGTTACAGTGCAATACATGAAATGAGACTATGTCTTACCATGGTCCAGAAAATAAAGTGGAAACATTGGAGTGACGATGGTAGGTGGATTCACCAGTGAGATGAGAATCAAGCCCAGGTCCTCTGTAGGGAGATGGGTAAAAAACCACGGGGATAAGGCTGAACTCATTTCCCTCGCACCTACAACAGACACTTTTAATCTGTGCTTCACATTCTTGATAGCACAGACACAGCCATCTGCAGGGAGTTGAACTGCAGGGTGCTCAAGTCAAAGAAAAGTTATTCAATAACTTCAGATAGGTTGTGGCATAACCTCCAAAACCCTTCCAGCCCTGCTGGGCAGTAGCTCTTCGCAAATCAGTTGTTGTACCTGAAGAAGGTAGCTTAGTGTGAAATTTTAAATAAAATACATATTGATTTTCAGATATATGTTACAGCAAGGAAACCACTGGAGATGATGGAGAGCCTTGTTTTGTTATTTAGGGGTTTTTTTTTTGTTTTTCTGAAATAATTTTACAATAACACTACCCCAAAACAAGTTGCCACATAGCAAGTGGCGGACTCAGTATTACATTTTAAATAAAGCATTTGTTTCTCATTGTGCCTTCGAAATTATAAGCTTCCTGATTACAAACCTCTGCCTCAGAAAACCTTAGATCAAGAGGTGGTAGCCAGAAAACAGCAGCAGCAGGACTGTTATCAGTTTTGTATGATCCTTATCAATATATCAGTACTGAATGAATTTGCATACCAGAGACATCTGGGGCCAAACACAGCAGAAACTGCTCCCTATTGCTGAGCTGCAACATGGCTCAAAACCATCCCTCTGTCCAACATTTATTGGTCCATCTTTAATATGAGCAACTGGTGGAAAGTTTGGGGTAAAAACTTCGCAAAGATGAATTTAAATCAGAACCAATATTTATTCCAAGATTGCTCTGCAGTTCCTTCCATGTACTCCCTGGCTCTCCACATTAAATCACTTGGGTACCCCATATACTGCACCACATCAGATCTCAACAGTGCAGATCAGAACACACAGCTGTGTTTATGCGAAAGAGAAACTAATAAATGAAAAATTACGAGTGGAAATTGAATCTGCTAGACGAATGCTCAGCAATAGATTAGCATATGCTGCATTTGCAAAAACAAAAAAATAATACTTTAACTCCAGCTTATATTAAATATTGAGATCGCTGAGTTTTCCTCAAAGTTCTGCATGTCTTGATATATTGTAAGCGGGCATATTTCATTAGCTGCATATATCCATAGCTCTCTAATAACTTTCAAACTCCCGGACTGCTGTCATTTGGACTTAGATTTGAAGAGACACTTGAGACCTATAAAAGAAGGAAAAAACACCAAAAACCAATACTAAAAGCAATGTGCTTTCACTGCTTTTGTCAGTGGAAACTTTCCTTTGAGCTGTATAATTGAAAAGCAATGCAGTAGCACAAAATATTACATGAGACGAGGAACATTTCAGTGACAGCCTCGTAGCCTGCAAACCAAAACATAATGCATTGTTTATCACAGATAATTGCAGCCTTTCTATCCCATTTTAATCTTTTTGTTACCTTTTAAACAAACACTCTCTCCCAATTTTAGACAGAGGAAATAAGAAAATATATTTGCATTCTCTTCTGAAGAATATTCATTATCCAGGGTAACAGAATAAACTGGATTTTTTGCAGAATATGCTACCCTGGTTATGTTAGCTATCCTTTGCAAGATAAGATACAAGCCAGTGAACCATCCCAACACATTTTCTTTATTTAACTTTTAGGAAGCTGTAACTAAGCTGTAAGCTTCTGTGTTTATATTGCTTTGCTTTGAATTCATATTCTGCCTTATTTTAATATTTTCTAAATTTAAAAAAAAATCCCACCAAAGTCAAACCTTTTTCATGCAGATGAGGGTGCCAAGAGATAGCTCAGTTGTTGATTTATCCCTTAGAACAGGAACTTATTTAAAAAGGCATATCTCAATTTTTAATCACTTTTACAGCCTAAGAGGAAGCATTTTCTGGCGAGATATTTTTCCTCTTGCCTGGACTGCTCTGAAAAGCAGCCACAGCCTATATAACATCTGAACTGCTGAAAAATCCACAAGAAGATCAAAAATGTAATTCTAACACCAATCCTAAAGCCTAATTCAGCCAAAGCCATTCAAGGGAGAAAAAACCAAAACAACTTAGTGGTCAATAACCAGACAGAACTTTAGCTGCACCCCTGGGTTACCAATTTCATGGACATTAATGTTGATGACTATTCTTCTTTTCCTTTCACATCTATCCATAGCCTGAGTATTTGCATGTGTGACTGATACTACTCATCCCATGAAAGTCAGTGGAACTATTAATGTTCACCCACTCCTGCTGAATTAAAGCTGTGCCTACCTCTATTTGATATCAGCTTCTCTCTCAGGGTGACCCAGTTTGAACTTCTTACACATATTTAACAAAAACTGAGCTTCTCTCCAACGAGATACCACTGTGCTGTGTTTGTCATATCCTGCAAAGACAAGGGCTATGTAACACAGAAAAACTTGTGCAAAGTCAGCTCAGTTTGCTGACACCGCTCAGATGTTGTTCTTACCAGGCACCTGCTATAACAAGATTTGCAATGCATTTTTTAGAAGAACACTTGGTTAAATTAGTATCTGCAAACTACAGTGCGACACATGCATAATGCAGTGTGGCAGCTCTGGAGATTTACTAAGGCTGCACAGAGCAGCTTCCACAGTGATAAATGAAAAATACAGGTTTTCAAAATATGAACTTTATGTCTCAAGACACCTGTTATTTACCCACAAAATTAATGGAAAACTACCAGAAATAAGAATAGGCATTCTCATTAAGTTGTTTTTAATTTACTACTCTGTTTTGCACCGTCAGCAAACCAGACCACTCTGGCTGTGCCAAGACTGTTGCTGTCCCAGATTCAGTCAGTGGGAGAAAGCCAAGCAGGAAAGCAAAACTTGGATCCAATCTTAACTTGCCCAAGGTGTAGGGATGTTTGAAGGACAGCTCAGAAGCTTATAAAGGACATTAAGTGGCTGACTCACTGATGTGACACTAAGTAGGACAGTGCAAGGTCTAAAGAAGTAAATTGTAATGTAGTCTTGGTCTCCAAAGAAATTGCAGAAGTAGAAGGATAAAACTCAAATTCTTGTGCTTAAAGGGCATGAAACTCCTGGTGCTGAAGTGAAGAAGGGACAGTCCTGCAGTTCTTAATAATGCCTGATCCAGCAAATTTTTCAAAAGACAGAAAACCACAGAAAGCAGCAATGCAGGAACACAACAGAGTTTGAAGTCATGGATTTATAGAATTCAATATTAATTAAGTTAAGGTAGACCTTGTTATCAGAGACTATTGCTTTCAAGTTGCTTCTTTTGGTGTATTTATTAATTTGGGTATTTTTAAACATGTTCTGTACAAAATTAAAAAAAATTGATTTTAGATTTCTGGATTATACTCTGTCCTACTTCACTATTTCCACTGAGCTTCACACAGACTAAACTTGTGAGTGCTCCAGGCTGAAGCTGTCTGTTCAAAATGCCAAGTATGCTTTTTGGCAACCAAGACCAACAATAATGTACAAACAAGAATTCTGCATTTGTAGCTAAAGGACATTATGCACTTCTAATTTTCATCCTTCTGCCCAAGAGCCCCAGGGAACAACCCCGCCACCAGTAGCACCACAACACAGAGCATACCTGTCCATACCTATTTCCCTAAGGCCTCCCTCTCTGCATCAGAGAGAGGTGAATATTGTCCCCTCACACCAACTCTCTCATCCAGTTGACAATTCCTGAAAGAGGAGCCTTTGGATTTTCAGCCAGTCATTTGTATGGCTGAAAGAAGACAAGAAGACAAGATCAGGGTCATGAAAACCATTCCAGTTTCTTCCTCATGATAAATTGGTTGCAAACATTTCTACTAGTTCTAGCAGTATAAGCTGGAAGTCACAAGTGAGCAGAGCAATTCCCACTGCAGCTGGATAAACCCTCCCTTCCCAATCTGTTACAGCTGTAACGATATATGTGGAGAAATAATATTGATCAAGGTGGAATAATATTTAGAGCAGAATGTCAGGTTCAGCCACAAATACGTTTGCTTGTGGAAGCAGCTGCTACATCCATTAGAATCTTCTAATAAACTGTTATGAAGATTGACACGTTGGAAGTAATTAAGTATTAAGTATTTTTAGGTAATTACTGCAGCAATAACATGAGACGTGCTCATTTTCAGAATGAGGAATTATCCGTAGCTCATGTTGCTGTGCTCTTTTTAATGATTCGTAATAGTTTGACGCCAATGATTATTTTCTATTACTCCAGCTTTCCAACTTTCCAAACAAACTAATAGGAGTACAAGAAACTGTTTACAGCCTGGGGGAAATCCCACCAGTTTAACTTCAGCAGGTTATGTGGGACTCCTCAGGGAAAGGAGTGCACCAAAGGCACGGCGCCAATGCACTGATGAACAGCAAGGGATCCACATGTAAAGCAACTACCTTTAAGATCCCATGAAGAAGGACAAGAAAAATAGTATGGCAACAAAAGTAGCCATCAGAAAATTATTTCTTGTTAATAGGTATGCTCCCACATTTGTTAGGATGCTCAGACTCTGATGAGGAAGGCATGCTTTCATGCAATTAGTGCTATTGGCACTAATTCCACTCCCTTCCACTCCACTAATTCCAGCTCCCTTCCACTGACACCTCGACTCACAGCTCAGACTTGTTCCCTAATCCTCTTGAAGGGCACAAAGTTCATCCTGGATGTCCAATCACCAGGCTGTATTTGCCAAGTGAGCCACCAGAAACTATCCTTGTGCCACACACAGTCAGCAGCACTCTCACTTGGAGCCACAACATTCCAACTGCACACGGAGCCAGACTCAGACTCACGATGCTTCCAAACAGCATTTTATCTGCCAAGTGCAAAAACATACAACCCCAAAATTTCACATGGGTATGCTTGCTATTTTTGCTAGGAACTGCCCAGTTAAACCACAACAGGCTTTCTGCAAGGTAGTTGCAATAGGATCTCAACATACAGATAGATGGGTTTTCTCTGTTTAGGAAAGCTTAACTATCTGCAGAGGAAGTGTGCCTAGAAACTATTTCCAAGAGTAGAGTGACCAGGCCAGATTTCAGTGCTGACCCTCTCCTGCACAGTGCCATGACTCCAGAATTCAGTGGTGTCCTGCCCTCCACCCAGTGCCAGGGGGCTGGTCATGCCACCCTTTGGCCCCTGGTAGGATGAGAGCAGCTGCACTCAAAGAAACTGCTCTGCCATTCTAAAAGAAATTTCGAAAATTAAAAAGTAAATAAAAATGAATACACATCAATTAGACAAGAACTCCAAAGTCTGAAAAATGCTACTGAATGGAAGAAACCCAAACAGCAAAGGTTAAAACAAAATGGTCTTATTGACAAAAATTGCTTCAGTAATTTTAAAATTACCTGAGAGTGGTTTTGGTCTTTCTATTTTCAGTAAATCTGGAGGTTTGGCTTGTATTATAACTTAAATGTCAAGTTATAAATGTACTTTGAACTGAAAATACATTAAAAAAAACTTTTCAAAATGGGACCTTCACTGAAACTAACCATTTTCCCACAAACAGGTTTGGCTTTGACAGAAAAATGTCAGCATAAAACATACTCATCAGCTTCATTCTGAACTGTGTGGCCCCTAATGAGAGGATATTGGTAATCTGGCCTTCTGAAAACATCTCTGCAGTGCTCCCTCCACCCAGACACTCCCAGACAGCCTTTTCCCACCACATGGTCAGTTCATCAGTGTTGCTCTGTCAGGATTTAGAGCTGCTGCCTCACTCTGCCCTCTTAGCAGGAAAGCTCAGACTCCTTCTCTGCAAAGACAGGAATATTTGTGCTTGGGAGGAATAGATATAGTTAGATTAATTCCCACTTTGTCTTCATTTGCTTCCATTACAGCAAAGACAGAAATATCTGGCCCGTACACAGCCTCTGCCCAACCCCATTAACATTTGGTTAAAAGAGCCACCAAAGGAGAAATTAACAGATTCTCATTTATTTTAAAGTGTTTTCTGGTTTCTTTTAGAAATGCACCATCTGTGCTTCCACCACCATGCATTAATGAAACATGGTTCTTGGTTCCTTTAAGGCACCAAATTGATATTAAATGTACCTGTAGCCAGGAATTTGAACTCAGAAATTGTAGCTGTGACTGTACACGGGAAGCAGGAGTAGTGTGAGGTGCCTGCATATCCAGCTGACACCCTTCCACCTGGAAAAGCTCATCCCCACAGCTGCCAGGAGCTTTCTGAGCAAGGTTGTGCAAAAGCCACCAGCAACATCCAGCTTCTTTTACAATTAAAATGTAATGAGGCCAAGGAGATTTTAGTATCCATAGATTTCCAGTAATGGTTGGATTCAAACAGCTGGAATCGAGACACACTCTCACAGATGGTTCTTATCTTGTGGTTTAACCAGTAGACTTCGGGATAAATGTTTCTTCAAGATCCCAAGGCTCTAATAAAGTTGCACTTCCACTCAGATCTATTTTTACTCGCATTGCTACAGGAGGCACCTTGGCATCTGCAAGACAAGACAGAAGGGTTTACAAAGTGGATCAAAGTGTAGGATTGGGACACAATTTGACTCTTCAGATAAATATAAAAAACCCACAACTGAACTGTGCTTTGAAGAGGAATTTTAAATGTTATTAAATCTACTTGGCGCTCTCTGACAGTGTGTGCTCCAGACAGAAACCCAAGATTTTTATCCTGCTTAAGCAAGCAGTAAAGATAGTTAAATTTCAGACAAATTCTATCAGACCAAAGTCTTGCAAGCACATTTCCACAGCAGATAACCCAGATTACACTAACAAAGCAATGGATTAACTTCTTTTCCCTCAAATGGTAATGCTGTTAAAAATACAAAGCCAAATGACACTGCCTTGGCTAGAAAAAGCCCATCAGTGTTGTGCAAAGATTACTTTTATTAAACAGCAATATCTCCATCTGTTCAGAAGTTACCTTTTTCTGGGGGAGACAGAGAAGGATGGAAAGGAGGAGGAGGAAGAGAAAGTGGGACAGAGGCTTTCACATCTGCCTTTAAAGACATTGCTCTATTTGGTATAAGTGACATAGCTGTGCTTCTAAAGAGATGAAAATCTGAGCCTTTTCCTGAGGAACAGTGCCACGAACTTCAACATCTTTTACCTGTAAGATGAAGTGGCACCAGTTATCATGGGAGAAAGGTAAACCACAATGTTTCATTTCCAGACCAAAAATTAAGTAAACTCTAAAAAAATAAAAGTAAACTCTAAAAACACAAAGTTTTATTCCACATTAAACATGAAACAAACCTACTAAAAACAGGGAAGAAAAAAAGAAAAGCTTGAATTATGCCTGAAGAGGCTTTGGCCATATGTGGTGCCATAATCAGAAATTTCTTATTAGGCTGCTATGGCACTGTTCCATTTGTTAAATTATTTTATGTTAGTGAGAATGATTAGGTTTCTTGTGCAGTTATTGGGACCCGAAAGGCACCTTTATTTACCTCATTTATCATATACAGCAGCATTCAGCTGAAGTGTAGAGGTAAACAATTTTAAATAGCAATATTCTTGCTAGAATGCAGTCATCTTGACCACAGGAGCTTTGGAAAAATGCAGATTTAAACTGTTCACATTACTATTTTATCTGCATTTCAGTTTGAATTACTAACTTATCACCAAGCTCAGCAATAAAGAAACATGGAGGGAAGATATTAAATATTTATGCCTACAGTACCTTACAAGTTTTCATCAAAATATTAATTGTAAAACAAAAGCACAACTGTTCCAGCTACCAGGAGTGGGAAAGGCAATACTAAAAGCCAACCAACAGTGCCACAGGCAATTTAGTTTGGAGTGCTAAAAGAATTGTTAGCTCAATTTAAATTTGTGGAAGAAAGTACTTTGAAAATATATATTCAAAATATTAGTCAGTCACTTTGAAATCAGCATCTACTAGAACTGCTAAATTGTTTGCATGTTACAGGATAAACATAAACTAGGGATATATCTCCCTACCCCGACTCCTCAGTGTTAAACTGGATTACTGGCACAGGATTCCCTGCAGCTTTGCACACATACACAAAAGTACCATCATGCCAGTCCAAGACTCCACAGCCTGGCCTGGGAATGATGTTTTTAGCAAAGCAGGTACCACTTCATACCAGCCAAAGCAGGGACTGCAGCCCTTTATCATGCCATTTTCTTAAAGGGGGTCTGTTCAATCTGAGAATGTCTTTTACAGCAAGTCACAACTATTTTTTACAAGAAACAAAAGCTTGGTGCCATCTGAAAGAAATAAAAGCTGATCTTTGCTGAAAGAGTTTATTATAAAAGGCAACTGTGTGGGGGGAGGAAGGTAGAAAAGCAAAGATGCCAGCTAACATGGGCTGAAGAGAAAAATCAAAGAGTAGTTGGGATAAATGAAGAGCAACCCCTACTTCACAGAGATTAAATTATTAATTATCCTGAAGAAAGCCCTGTGTTTACCTCACATACTTTCAGTGCCTTAACCACGACCACCACCAGTGCTGTATTATAACAGCACAGTACAGCACACACTTAGCTGGAGCTCAGGCTTATTGCATTACAGCAGATTTTGAATACTGCTGCTCCTCAAAGGCAATGATGTGGGGTCAAGAACATAATACCCATTGCAGAGAAATCTAATTCCAAAGCTGGAAAAGTCTCTTCCCACCCCAAAATGGGTTTGGGTGTTGAAATGAATCCCGTATTACAGCTAAGCTTTGGTCAAAGTAGAAATTCTGACAGATTTATTACTACTTTATCAAGAGACTTCATAGTTTCAAAAAATACATACATTCTTCTAAAATCCATTTATCTAGACGGAATTTAGTGGTTGCATGAAGTATGCTCATTTAATTGAAATTTGCTCCTAGCATGTTACTCTAGGGCTCTCTCCATCTGCAGCACCCCACCAACACATGCGTCCTTTTATTCCTGCCGTCTATCTTCCACGTTCAGAAGCCCACTTAAAATCGTGTTCAGGCACTTTCCTTTATGCCTTTACATTCTCAGAAAATTGCTTTTTAACTTGGGTCAGCTTCAATTTTATCTTTTATTTTTTAATCTGCGGCAGCTCAGCATTTATATACCTCATTTTAAAATGGTGCTCTTGAAGAAGTGAAGGAAGTGGCCGAGGCCTCATCACCCCAAAGCAGCCTGCTGTGTTCACTGAATGTGCTGTGAGGCTCTAGGGGAGACAGGGAAAATAGGCTGTAATTTCAGCTCGGGCCCTCTTCAGTCTCCAGCACAAGGTAAAAACATTGCTTGGTAATGCTGGATGTCAGGACGTGCTCTCCAGAGCGTGCGTGTCCATAGGACCACTGAACCAGCTACCATCTGAAAGCATTTTACTTCCACAAACTTGCTGATTAGTGAAGAAATCTAAAAGCCCTTCCAAGAGCTAAGGAGAGCCCCAGAGAAGGGTAAGCAGAAATCATCGCTCAGATAAAAGCTTTCAGTTGTATTAGCACACATCTGAAATAACTTGTTCAATTCAGGTCACCTCGAAACAGCCTGGTAAGATGCCAGGGGAGTCTCAGGTGAGCAGGCAGCCCACGAGGCAGCTTTACATGATACCCCTCAAGCCTCAGGAAAGGTGGCACGGGGGCTCTGGGAGCACTCATGGAGAGTACATGAAAAAGAGAATGGTCTGGCAGAAGGGAAAACAGAAAGCAAAACTGGAGGAGATCTGAAGTTTCAGGTCACTGTAACTACTGCTCATGCCAGCCCTTTATCTACTCTGCTCTCGTGAGACCCCACCCGGATTGCAGCTCCGGGACCCAAACGTAAGAAGGATGTGGACCTGCTGAAGCAAGTCCAGAGAAGGCCATGAAGATGCTCAGAGGGTTGGAACATCTCTGCTATGGACACAGGCAGAGACACTTGGGGGTTGTTCAACCTGGAGAAGAGAAAGATCCAGGGAGACCTTCCAGTACCTAAAAGGGCTACAAGTGATGTGGGGAGGGAGTTTTGACAAGGGCACGTAGTGACTGGACAAGGGGGACTGGATTTAAACTTACAAAGGGCAGGTTTAGATTGGATCTTAGGAAGAAATTCTTTACTATGGGGGTGGTGAGGCACTGGAACAAGTTACCCAGGGAAGCTGTGGCTGCCTCAACCCTGGAAATGTTCAAGGTCAGGCTGGATGAGGCTTTGAGCAACCTGGTCTAGTGGAAGGTGTCCCTGCCCACAGCAGGAGGGTTGGAACAAGATGATCTTGAAGGTCCCTTCCAAACCAAACCATTCTATGATTCTAAGAAAACAGTGTTGGATATAAATGAAGACTTCAAACAAAAGAAATCTTTGACTAGAAACATTACAAAAAAACCCTCCTAATTGATTTGTGGGTGTAGGCTACACAATGAGTTTCTAAAAGTTAGCTAAGAAGCATTTCAAATACATATTTTACTGGGTTTGGTTCCCATAATATATTCTAAATGTAAAGGAGTTGATGCTTCATATTTCTTCTTGTCCACTTCCAATCACAGTGCCAAGTGCACTTATCTGAAGGACATTATTTTAATGAAGTCATTTGTGCCCTTAAAAATTAATATGTCAGAGCAGTTAAAGTCTAGTGACTGTAACCAAACCAAATAATGTATAATGGAGAAATGCAATGAGAAAAAAATACAGCCCGAAGTCAAGGTTAAGTATTTAACCTCAAGAAAAAATGTAAGAGGGAAAAGAGAAGCCAACAGCAATAATATGTCCCCTTGACATCATAAAGGATACCATCACATTGTCATCACCCCACTGCATATAGTTGTGAATTGAGATTATCAGCTATCACTGTAGTGTACGCTGAAGGCACCATGAGATTTATCTTCATTTGAGAAGACAAAAATGATATTCTTGTGGTCTAGAAGCACTTGACCTAAGAGAAGCCCCTTTAGCAACACAGTACCAAAGCTTCTCAGAGAGCCATGACTAGAACAGTCCTTTTTGTTGGAAAGAGTTTCATGCAAGCTAAACACATTGCAAAATATGATGAAACATTCACTCTTCTTGTTCTTTAAGCTAAGTCACACAGAAACTGCTCTTTATTCCCATCAGTGCATGAAAATACTTTATTCTTTGCATAAAGCCATAACAGACTGTTATTGCAACAGCTCCTTAAATCAGAACAGCTCCAAGTCAGGGCTTCCTGTCTTGAAATAATTCAGCTTTTCCCCCACTTAGGTGAAAGTGAACCATGTACCATGCCCTAAAATGCCAACAGCATAAGTACCAAGAATACAAAGTGCACATGTTGATGTGCTACTACTTCACCACTTTTCTTGCCATGAAATTTTCTTCAGTGAATGCCATTGTTTCAAAAAGTATTAACAGAAGTAGAGTTAGTCCTCTGTGAAATGAAAGGAAGTGTTCACATCCAGAGCAGAGGTTCTTTCCTGCAAGTTCCAGCAGATGCACTGCCCTCAAATTCACTGCCCTTTGGGTAGTGGAAGAGGATTCCCAGCTAAACATACAGGAAATCTAAACACATGAAGAGTGTCCAAACTTCCTGATATCCAACACCCCCCACTCCATTCCTAACAAACAGACAACATTTTTCTCTCCTGCAGAGAAAGGCCATGTCCACTGGAACCCAGGCCTGGGTCAGCAAAGTGATACTACAGTTCACTCAAGCTACTGCTCACATAATGATTTTTTCATTATTAGCTGCAAATGTTTCCATACAAGAAAAGCACAGTCACATTAGCAGAACCCATCACAGATATTTATGCAAGCTTCTTCTTGGCCCATGGAATTTACTGGTTTGATAAACTCCCTTCCCTTTTTAACACAGCTCAGCAGTCTCTGAGGTGCACCTCCAAACTAGATTAATGTACCTCCAGAACATTCATAAGGTAAAGAAATGTAATTTAATTTGTGATTGCATAAACCAGTCACGGAAGCCTCCCAAGAAGCCTGAGTTTTCATTTCTTTCATAGTAGACATTTAATTATATGATAATTACTTACAGCTTGCAGCTCAGCTTCTACTTTTATGAAATATAAATTGCTCTTCACTCAAAAGTGCAGGATGAGCATTTAAAAGGCTTCATTAAGTAGGTTTTAAGATTTTTCTGACGACTTTCTTTAAGCTGTGGAATGGAAAGCAGATGTACCTGTAAACTGAAACTTGCTTCACAGAAGAACAAAGTAGAATTGCTAATGTAATACCAGGATGGATGAGACTTTACAAGAAAAAAATATTAACTTTTAACAAACACATTTTTTTAAATAACAAACAAAATATTTCTGTCAAGCTCCATGATAAAAGGCACCAGGAGGGAAGAAGCAGTATTGCCAGCTCTCAGACATGAAAAACAAGGCTCTTTATTCCAAATTTCCAGTGCTTAGAAACCCAAGGTTGTGTCAGACCCACACTGTCATTAAAGCAAACCTACCAAAAAAAACCTGCCAACTCATTTGTAGCCTCTTAAAAGCCCAAAGAACTTGAATTATGAAAGCAGAGAGAGGAAGACACGAAAAATAGCTTCACCTGAATTCATGTATTGTAATTCTGTGACTGTTCTGACCTCCCTCTTGATTTTAGACCACTAGGAAATGATGGAGCTGGTACTTCTGCTCTGTTACATCTTCAAGTACTACCAGGTCACACCTAGGAAAAAAAGCATGAGGACACAAAATCATGGAAGGTAGAAGTCCTGGCTGCTACAAAACATTGTGCAGATGTTACTGTTATCTGGTGGCCATACCAATATCTCACAGTGGTGGAAGAGTTCTGTTTGCTGCAAATCCAGAAGGAAACCATTACCCAGGCAGGCAGTGCAGTCTTTTGCCACAGGGTTGTGGCTCCTTCCATCCCAGGTAGGAGAGGTGAGCTGAGAAAGGTGCTAAGGTGTGAACTCCATCTTTTGAGCCTTCAGCAGGTGAGTTTTCTTTTCACACCAGAGTGAAAACACTGTTGGCTTCAGCTGGCTTGGGAGATCTATAAATATGTACATTACTTCATAGTAGCTAAGTTTGATTTGCAGTTCTGATACGCTAATACACTGTCAAAGCAGTTCTGTGCTTTTGTGCACTCTACATTTAAGACTCAACAATTGTTTAAAACATTGTCCAGCATCTCATTCCCCCAGCAAACCTAGAGGTTGAGCTCAAGTGACAGTTTGCTGCAGAGAAGCATTGGTAGCTGCTGTCTACCACCATCCAAGCTGGTACCACAGAAGATAAATTCTCTCTGAAGCAGAGGAACAAAAAACTAAGGACTTGCCTAGACCAGAGCACTGTTAAGGAAGTAATCAGATCTAAAAAAACACAAATTGAAAGGCTCAGTTAAACTGCATTAATTCCTTGTACGGACACTCTCACTCAGAATTAAAGTACCCTTAATTCAATTGAGGCTTATTCATTTCCAAGGGAAAACTAAGCTTATTATGATTTTTCCATTTAAACTCTGAAGTAAAAAGTTTACCCAGAATTTGATACATTTGATTTAAAAGGCACTTTGGAATAATTTTTCTGAGAGTTCCATTCTAGAGCAGCATTTGCAGACTGCAGTGTCTGTAAAGTACCGAGCACTCACATCACCCCAGAGTCACCTCGTGCAGCAAGTGAATTCAGTGTACTGTGTTTTTCCTTCCTCTGAAGATGATACAGCCAAAAGTGACACTTTTCAGTGTGACCATGGGCATGCAGCCCCACAGACAATGGTCTTTACGTAGAGGATGTGAATAGTGCTCCTAACACACTGCAGTCTGGAGTCAGCCACAATCCAGAGAAAAATACAGGAGCCAACACCCTGCAGCAAGGTGTGCCTTGTCTGGAATGGGCAGAGAAGTTCATCTTTATTTTATATAGTTTACAAAAGGGCATAGAATGCCACGCCATTTCATTCTGAACAGCTTCTTCCATTATCTACTGCAGCACGTAGCACTTAGCAGCTAAATAACAGCAAAGGAAGGAAATTAAGAAGTATAGAGGAGCGAAAGGAGTTGTATTTCCAGCTGAGACGTGAAGAGAATCAAGAGACAGCGAAAGGCTGCTTTGTGTAGGACTGAACATTTCTTCTGTACCCTTAATCACACCAACGCGGGCTGCCAGGGTCAGGCTCTCATATCCCCTCCTATTGATCAGTAACGCCTCAACCTGTGGAAATCAGCTTAATGCTGAAACAAAAGCTACATGCAGCATATAAAAAATTTAAAAGTATTTTGTGAGCACCAGTGCTGAAGGGAGGTGGGCCCATGGGCTGCCCAGCAGCTTGGAAGGGTCTTTCCCAGGCTACTGTGGGACCCAACACACCTTTGACCACACATATTGCCTTGAGAGGAGACAATATTTTCCACAGCTGCTTTTCTGGAACATGTCTCATGTCCAGAAAGGGAAGAGCAGGGTCAAGGGACAGGGAGACATCATTGCCTTCTCTCTGTGTCTCCCAGCCTCTCTGCACTATATCTATTTTCATCCTTCATCAGAAGGATCATTCAGTGAAACAGTTTGAAGGCAGTGGGGAGGTAAGGAGATGATCTGATCATGCAGCCCCATAAAAATAAAAGGTTTCTCTTTTAAGTTCCATTAAATCTGACTGAAATTTTGCATCTGCAACAACTGCACAATTAAGACTGCAAGATATAAAGTTGTAATTTAAATCTATAATTAAAACAAAACTTCTAAAGAGCAATCTTTTACTCTTCCCAATCTGTGCTTCTAACGTTTCATCAGTTCAAGGCATTTTTAAAGCCCATAGCAAGATATAACACCACACTGTTCCCAGGAAGTGAAGTAGCAGGGTCTCAGACAACATCTGCCATCAGGCAGGTGCACTTTGTGCTCCACTGAAGAATGTTCCATTTTTCATAGCTGGATACTGCTGGGGAACCTCATTAGAAACCAAATTACTACCTGCATCAGGTTTACACTAATGTATTGACATCTACAGCACTTGTTAAATGAACCGTAAATCCAATACACTAAAGTCGTTTTCAACTGAATCAAATCAGGTTTCAGTCAAAAGAATTACAATTGTTATATACTTAATGCTTGGCACTTTCCTGGTGTCTCCAGCTAGATCATTTCAGACACAGAGAGAAAATTGTGAACCTGTGAAACAGCACAAGCTAAATTGGACACACTGCAAGCATACTAAACACGGGGCTAGGAGTTTAAGGATGATAATTGACTCTAATTGACTAGTTGGTAAAGCTACCCAGGCATCCACAGGCACACTCCTTACTAATCTGTTTTCAACATGCTATTTTCTTTTCCTAATTTATACTATCTTATTATATACCATGTTGTTTGCATTTTACGGAATTTTTGCTTTTTAAATCTTTAACTCGTAGTCCTCCTCAGAAGTATCATCTTTATGGCACCGTGGGCCCAGCTGCAACACACAAAGAACAGACAGAGCAGCAGCACTGTGCACAGCCCTCCTCAGAATTCTTTCTCTATAGGAATAAAAATGCCTTCCAGGCCTTGGGAAGCAAATTCAAACTCATGTGTTGTCTCTTCCCCTCACAGCCACCACTGGTCTTCTTTTAATACTCATTTAGAAAATGTTGGCCCATGTGTAAGTGAGGACAGCATTAACCTCTTATTTTCTTTTCTCTCAGCATTGATGATTTCCCAGGAAATCAGGACTATCATCCAGTGCCTGGTTGTGGCCATGTGCACAGTACAAAAGAGGATGTCAGAAGAGAGGACAAAACCAGTTTCCCCTTGTCCTGCTCCTCCAGCCTACCTTCTCAGTTTATTTAAACCCAAACATTTGAAAGGCCTAATTCAAATTCAGTACAGCTTTGAATTTGAACCAGCAGATTTGTCCAGCTAGATTTTCCTCCAGTCTCACACAGACACTTTCCTTAAGTGGCCTTAGTTCTGCTTAATTCATTTCCCAGAAAGAGAAAACAGCAAAATGTAAATTAAAAAGGAAATATATATGAGCCAGCTCCTCTATCAGCATAAATCCATCCTGGTACCAGTGAATTACACTGACACTTGGCATCTAAGGAACCAGATCCTTATCAAGAGTTTATAGAGATTAAATTCATTTACTAGGCTAGACTGTAAACAACCTTTTCTGGTCTCTTGCTGTCTAAACCCCAGGCAGATTATCTGCGAAAGTACTTTTCCTCCCCTTTGCTTGGAGCAGGGCTGTCTCCATCTTATGTTCCAGCAGGGAAGAGATGCCCCTTGGAAGAAGTAGCCTCACAAAAGAATAAAAGGCCACATTAAATTTATGCAGCCTAGAAGCAGTTCTGCTGATCAGTCAGAAATAATTGGTGACCTCCTATTAAGTGAAGAAATAGCCTCAGTAGAAGGGGGGGAAACTCCTTGCTTCCATTCTGCACAGAGCTGGATAGTTTGGAGAGGTAAGGCTGTCCAGTCACATCTCTGTCCACTTTCCAACCCCATTTGCCACTTTCCACTGTGTCTCTGCTGGTTTCAGCCTGTTCCTGGAGGACTGTAGCAAAGTCATCCTGCCAGTGTATTCAAGGACACTTTTCAAGACACTGTTACTCATCTGACACATGTATAGGGTAATGGTGAAAGTGAGGATCATCCACACGGTGCATCCCATTCCCCTGCTGTTGCTGAAATGCTGGATCTACCCCTAGAGCAGGGCTCTTGAACCTCCCAAGCTGGCAGAGAGTTGGCCTGTCCCCTGAACTGAGCACAGGGGCAGGTCTTTGACCAGGATGAGCTGACACAGCTCAGCAGAACGTGCCAGGCCGTTTGCTCAGTAGGTTTGCTATCAAGTGAAAGATCGCAACTCATCATGGGAAAAACACAGAAAATGCTGATAAACTGAGGTAAAAACACAGCCTCAAGTACAATGAAGATGGTTACAGTGAAGACCACACTTACCTTGAAACAGATTTGTTTTCAACTACTTCTTCCTTCCAATTCTCAAACTCCTTTTCAACCCATTCGGGTTTTGAGCATATTGTTAGTTTCTTTCTCCCCTGTGAACACACATCTTGCACACAAGTTTCACACACGTGTAACTCTACATTTCTTCCCTGGACTGCTCCCAGCTTGCAGCAGTGTCCACCAGGAGATGGATGAGACTGCTATGATGCCACCAATTCACCACACCCATCTCTTCTGTGGGGGGGAAGGCTGCACCCTCCTCAGTGTGTGAGTCCACAGTCAACACTCCTACACTTTAACTATGGTGATTTTATCCCCCTCCACCCTGCACAATAAAAGACTAGGTGTTAGTTTACCAGCTCCAAGGTTGCTTTGCATGCTACAGAGCCAACTACTGGAAGGTACCTACACTGGGTGCTCAACAGACAAGCAAAATGTTAGTGGGATAACCAGCACTGTGGCTAATACAGGAGCTATGAACTGGAGATCTCTGTTACTAAATACATAAGCTGCTACAGCATGGAAAAGAATAAAATCTGTTATTTCACTGTAGCTGAGTCTATAACATCATCTGTGAACCAGACGTTCTCCAGAGGATTAGGGGACCACATGTCTACATTTGGTTTCCCTTCACAGATGACAAAAAGGCTGCAGTGCAAGTGGGGAACAGAGTTCAAAGAAAGCCTGGTCCATTAGGTAAGGGGAAAGAGGTTCAAACTATGTACCAATGAAAGGGCAATACCAAGAAATTGAGGTTAGTTCAGAGCCAGTTACAAAAGCTCAGAAAAAGGAGTGCCTTTATGAGACTTTAAAAACTAGCAGCAGATCCAGAAATCAAAGACAATCTTAAAGTGAGTTGGAAAAGAAACACATGAAATCCCTAACATAGTAATAGGTCAGAAAGGCTGTTTCAGTGTAGAGCTCTCCAAACATAATACAACAAGCAAGCTGGCTAATGCTGTCCTGGGAGCATCAGGATAGTTTTCTTGTGGCACAGTGTCTGTGCCCAACCACAGTGCAAACCAGCCAGAGCCAATGCATCAAGTCACATAATTAGTGCAAGAGGATCAAAACACCTTCCTCAAACACCTTTGATAAGGCTTCTGACTTTTGAATTAGCTGCTATGCTTCAGTTTATTTTTTTTTGATGACAGTCTTTTGTTTTCATCCAAACTAATTATGCCTAAATCAATGGTAATGGTAGATTTGGCATCAGTTATCCCTGTGGATGCTCTCAACTTAAATGATCCTTTTTCACACAGATAATTCCCTTGGCTACCTCCTGCCAGAGCATCGACACCTGAGTATTTATTTCACTAATTATTTTTAAGCACATGTCATCACTGGCATTTGATATAAAGCGCGAGAATACAAACAGCTTCCCCCTCCTGTGTTGCCCAGAGACATCAGAAGATGGACTCCCTTAGCAGTGAGCCACTGCCTAATATTCCACTCAGAAACTGCACTGATACTGAGCTGTGTTCACAAAACCAGATTCCTCAGTCACAGACCCTGTACCAGATAAGATGTCCAAGCAGATCATTTGTGGAGTCTGGTCAGAGACCAAATCTACTGATGTAATGACCAGTGTGTCTACCTTTACCTACATCTACAAAGCTGAAAACCTGTCAGAGGGTTTGGTATAATAAGACTTCTGCGCTTTTGTAACTGCCTCTCTAATTGTCCACTTCTCCAAGTCTTCCCTGGCCTGATAGGGGATACTCACTTCTGATAGAGAAGCAAAGCCCACAGTGACTGGGGTGACAGATGGGTCCACCTACTGGCATATCATGTTTTCTGTCTATTCCACTTCCAAATCAGAAAAAAAATTAAATAAAATAAAAGTTGCCTATAGGAAGTGAAAGGCTTCTACATTATCATGTACATTATTATGTTGTCCACTTTTTTCCTCATATAAAAGTCATTTAGGTCAAAGGTAGTCGCTTGACTTTCATAGCGAAAATCTTAAACAAACAGATGCAAAAATTTTTTCTGACATTCTGATTTAGAATGTAAAAATCGTCTAAAATAGCCCCTCTACGCTGGAAAATTGTGTTTACTTCTGAGACAAACAGGATTACTCTGTGTGACAGATTAACTTGCCTTTTGATACAAGAGAAGTGCTCTGAGGGATGAACACAAACACGGCTCCAAAGCCGTGCAGCAGCCCCTTTCACCTCCAGGTCACTGGTTCAGGTCTTATCTGGGGGTAGGGATGGAAAATTTTTTAATGTCTAGTGTTGGATGGTCCCTGTGAAATGAGTTTTGTTGTTGTGCCTTCAAGTAACACTACTGAGTGTCAGTGGTGAGGCTCACTGGGCAAGTGTAGTGAGCAGCAAACCCCCACGCTCCCTGAGAGTTTCCTTTCCATAAAGGAAGGTCTGTTCTTGAGCTGCCTGTAATACAGTGGTTCAGGAGCAAAACAAAGGATTTCTTGGCATCAGGGCTTATTAGCTCATTACTTGTCACCAGAATTAAATTTGTTCTAAGTGAATGTTCAAGGTAGCATTTATAACCCAACAGAACCTGTTAAAACTCAGATCTCATTCAGTGATGAGTAGGCTGTTCCCCTCTAGAATTTTCTCCTTTTTTCCTATTTGCAAATATGTGGGTTTCTCTAAAGAAATATGTACAGTCCCAAAGCCTAGGAGACTGCAGTTTTGGAGCATTTCCAGATGCACCAGACGAAACACACTGCACCTGGAAAGGTCAGCTGTGGGCAGATGGAAATAAGCAATAAGCCATTTTTCCTTTATGTAGTCCCACACCACCAATAACACTGCCCAGAGGCCTCATTCTCTACCTGATATGCATATTGAGTTACTTTTACTCCTGTGAGATAAAAAAACTTAACGTATTTTAAAGGCAAAAGGCTACTTGAGATTTTCCAAATTGGAACACTGTTTTTAAGGCCAGAACTTGAGACACTTTGTCTTAGAGGGAAGACTACTGTTCTCATGAAGGCTGCTCTGAATACCTGAGCAAAATCACAGTAGCAATAAAAGCATTGCAGCCACTGAGAGCAGCTGTGCTCTGGAGGGAGAGAAGACACTGGAGAGGGAGTGCAGAGAGGCTGCTACATCCTCTCAGCCTCGGGGCCTTCAAACTGAAGCTGCAGGTACCCATGTGACCCTCAAAGAACCCAGAGCTGCCCTGAGGTTCTGGTCATCTTCTCCCACAAAGTGCATCCTTTCAGGACAGCTCCAGCCACACCCTTTCCCCCAATCTATGCACACAAGGTGGGAGAGGGGAAGAAAGAGGCAACATTTCACTTTGCCTGCAATGAGTAGAGTAAGCAAGAAATAAACTCACATGTTTTCCAGATCTTGCCATAATGCTGTATAAAAGAAAAACAAGTTCTTGCCCCACCTACCCACCCATAACAATTTACAGCACCTGATTTGGGGGCATTAACCTGTGCACACGAAATATGTCAGTTCTTATTATTCACTGTAAGCAAGTCATCAGCATAGAAATATGCTCAGCAAGGCTACTGAGGCTGGTCCTGAAATTGTGAACAGTAAATTCTCCAAAGCGCTGTAGATCTTAGTCAGTTAAAGAGCACTGGACAGACTTTAAACATTAAAAAATAGTTGGCTCCATCTAAATCCCCCTCTTGCAATCCAACCTAACTGCAGTTTCTGCACTGTAAGAAACTGAGGGGAAAGACAATCAAGTAAAATTCACACAAGGACAGCAAATACAGCAGCACTTTCATAGCTACTGGCTTCTAGAGCAAACATCAACACCCAGCATGACAAACAGGCTCCACTAAAACACGAGAGAGGGATGAAACACAGGCAGGGGATACCTGTGAGCACACAGTGTTATTCAGAACAAAGATATATCTGAGTCAGCTCAGGTAATAGAAACAATAAGAAACAGGCTCCACTGGTGGTAACTGGTGATTTCACATTAGAACACAGGACTATGTACAAGGCAGAAACAAAGACACTCCAGTGAGACAGTAGGAAAAGAGAAAGAAAGCCCAACACATACAGAAATACCGTTGGATGTTCCCAAGTAAAGAGCCAGAAAGAGAGCAAGAGATTTTTTTGAGAGGTCCTGGGCTGCCAGACAATACAGCACTACAAAGCTCTGCATTCCTTGTCCCAACACCTGCTTCCCATTTAAATGGATATAAACCCCTAAAACCTCTATTTCTTTGGCTATCAGAAGCAGTAAGAACACTGCAGATGTCTCAGAGGTATTGTGCTCAGGATAGGTGCAGAACAGAACTGCAAACCTGCTGTGAATGTAAACAGTGTGGCTGATCCCTCCCATACTTTATCTGCAGTTAGTTGCCACCTGCGTTGCCAGACCAAGACCAACTCTCCTCATCAATCCCAAATTCATATTTATAGAGACAATACAGAACCTAAGACTTTGCAGATGTATACATTGCTTTCAACTCCTGCATAACAAGTGAAAAGTTAGTTTACTTAGATTTTAAATTGAATAATAGGCTTCAGTTCCAGTCTGTGAGAACAACCTTGACCTGACTAATCGAGATATAAATACTCCCTGAGCTATTTTAGCTTGACTCAAGCACACCTTTGGTTTTGTAAAGTTGAGATTTATGGTGAATCTGCCACAAGGGACTGAGAAGTCATTTTTTCATTTTAAGATTCCTCTTATGATATCAATAGCTTCTCTAAGGATTTGGTATGTAGTTTATAGGAATATTTTTGCTCAGAAGATGGAACAAAGGTGTAATGCAGGTGGCCCCGTGTAACCCAGTCCCAGGATCAGTGCAGACACTGGGACAGGATGGGGACCTGTGTCTCACCACTACAGAGGAAATACCTGAACTGATTTTTGCAGGGAAACTCAGCTGGAACTCAGCTGATCCTCAGGGCAATTTACACTGCTCTCAAGGATAGAAACCACATGCTTCTTTCTTTACCAAAGACCACAAAACTTCATTTACTCCCCTGATTGCATTAACCAATATGAAACAAAGTAATTTTTAATAAAGTGTGCCATGGCAGAGAAAAATTGATACAATCACAGAGCCGGTGTAATAGGATTTAATTCTGCTTCAGATGTGCTAGTTTTAATAAAAAAGGATTGAGCAAATCTAAAATAAATTACACTGAAAGGTCAGGCTTATTGCTTGTACAGTTATGTTAACTCTTCCACAGACATTTTTACAGACTGTATTTATGAGACCTTTTGATTTTCAGAAGAGGTATAAAATACATCTGCAATTTTCTCATTATTTGCAGCAATGTTTCTTCTACAAGTGTCATTTCTCAGTACTTCAATACAGATTTATTTAACGGACCTCTATAAAAAATGATGAGTTATTTATTGGGTGGTTTTGTTAAATTAGTGAAACTGTAATTCCCAAGGGAAAGTTAAACCCAACCGGAAAAAAATTTGTTAAGGGAATGATGATTCCCATTTGTGTGCCAGTGACACTCATGATTTCCTATTCATTAATCATTCCACCAGCATGTCATTTATTCAATGGAAAGCAAATCAGTTACTTATTTTCATACGTAGCTAAGGCCCTGATACTCTGAGCTACTCAGAACAGCCATGATTTGGAAAGAACTGCAAACACTGAATCTTATTACAAGTCTCTTATTAATATTACAGCAGCACCTTGAGACCCTACCCATGATCATAGCCCACACTGTTAGTGCTACCATAGCACAGAGATAGATATCCACACTTTTTCATCTGATACCACTAACTCTGACAAGATATCTGTATCTATTTCCATCTATATACGATAGAGACACAAACTGTAGTCTTTGCACAGGCCCTACCACGTACAACCTGCAGTTACTGCTGCTGTGATTGATGCAAATCCTCTGATCTCCCACAGGAATGCAGTCCCCATCTAACAAAACTATCTGTTTTGTCTTTTATATTAATAGGTTTCCTGCAAGCTGGGCTCTGCATCCTTTTGATCAAGTGAACTATGTCCTCAATCAACTCTTGAGTTTTTTTCCTCTCTATATTTAAAAGCAATGGCCCAGGTCCATGAAAGTAGTAAAAAATATTGCATTTTCTCAGCTTTTATTACTATAGCTAATTCCCAATGAGAATAAATATTTCTATAGCTATCCTCAAAGAAAGATCTCAAAGCTCTTTAAATAAAAACCAAATTATTTATGCAGAAAAACTGGAAATGCTGCTGGTCTCAGGTTGTTCATCAAAAAGCAACACAGAAAAAACAGGTATATAATCCACCAACACAGTCTTACCAATACTGTCCTTGAACACAAACTCTTCCTGATGCACTAATTACAAAGGAGACTCTTCTCAGCTCTCCCACACCTTGGCACACACAGGCAGGCTCTGAGTGACAGGTTTCCCATGTTGCTTCATCTAGTCCAGACCATGAATATTTAGTTTTGAGCAAGAAATAGTACATCCACTCAAAGCTCCTGGAATATTTTAGAGTGCAATCAATGGTTTAATTTCAATCTAGAAAAAAAAGATAGTAGTGATTTCTATATGTTGTGTTAATAGGGTGTTAGCTCCATATTACTTTTAGTTTCCTCCAGTGATGGAGACTTTCTGGCCATGTTCAGACAGACTACCTTCAACACTGCAATGAGCCCTCTGTGCAGAAAAGATATTGATTTCTGAAGAGTGATGTGTTGTCCTATGTACAATATCCATGGATGGGCATCAGGAGCTGGAATCAGCCCACCCTTACACCCAAGGTTTTAAATAAACTTCTAAACCAGGATGCCTGTCAGTCAGCATCTTAAGAAAATCCTACTAGCACCGAAGAAAAAAATAGATTAACATTACTCTTTGTGTTTCTGATTCTGTCTGAGGTTCACTACAAAGTTACTTGCAGCTCAGTAAACTTTGACATGTTTCCATGTTCCAAAAACAAAGACAAAAACTTATTTATTCACTTTTTACCTCATACATCCCAAATCAATAATTGCATCTATTGATCAATGACATAAATTCAAAACTTTAATTTACATTGAGTACCATAACCTAATAAGGCAGCAACAACTGAATTTGTTGAAATCGATTTTCATTTCCAACAGAAAATCTTCGGGCCTGTAGCATAATAAGATGCAGTACGTGGAGCAGTTAATTATCAATGAGCATCACAAAAAGCTAAAATTAAATTCCTTTTTGAATATTGAAAGAAAATGTTGAGTCTCCAGGGCTGATGTCAAGCAAAAGAAATTTCTTGTACCTCTTCCACACATTCAAGTAATGTTAATCATTCCTTTGTAACATAAATAAGTAAAATCATTTTAGAGATATGTACCTGCAGAAGCCATAAAATAACGGTGAAACATTTTTAAAGGATAGGTTTTTCTGTTTTTTTTTAAAATTCCAGCAACATAATTTTAATAGTAAGTCGCTGAAGAAAAATCCTGTGGCACAAAGGGATGTTTCTTTTTTGTGGGTTAGAGGTGCCCCCCTTCAAGCAGCCATTGAATGTGCACGAATACAAAGCCAGTACAGACCTTGCAGGCTGTCTCTGAGCTGCTCTGAGTGTTGCACCCAGTGCCATACCAGCTAATGCAACTTTTAGATGGGAAGACCTACTCAAATCACCTCTCACGTGGCAGCAGCCAGCCAGCCAAGAAGTTGCAGGTATGTTTGGGAAGGAGTGGTAGTTCTGTGGAGACAGCTGGACTATAGCCCTGTCAAGACAAAAATCTAAGCAATTGTGTAGAGCACCTCAATATTGCCACACCACCAGCCTTGTTCACAGTGAAAGGAGCTTCTCCATCTTCCTATTTCCTCCTTTCAGATCCAACACCACCACCTGGGGTCTGAACGGGTAAGAACATGAGAGCACTGCAAGCAGGAAAGATAGAGCAGAGAAAAGCCCAATGCTGCCCCCACAAGCTGTGCTCCACCCCAAGGCAAACCCACAGCTCCAGTGCATTCATAACTCCACTCACTCAGCAGCAAGTTACAGTGGCTTTACTTTAAATTTCAGTTTACTACCAATAAAAACAGATAGATTTAGCCATCAAATCTCCTGTTAAGTACACACAGATTTTCCCAGCCCAGCACAGGCAGTTTTTTCCAGGATTCAGCCTTTTCCCTCCACATGTCAAATGTCAGAAGAGGAGCCTGCCGTGAGAGCAGGGCTTGCACAAGGACTGGGAACTGTGCCAAGACACCCCGTCTGTTAATTTGAACAGCTTTTCAAGGAGCCTCTGAATGAAAACATCCATGATGTCAACTGACCCAGTGGGATTTGAAATAAGGCCTAGAAGCAAAGGCTTAGTCCCAACCAAGAGCACATCACATACCTGTGCATCTTCCTGCTCCTCACAGGGACTCCACCACTCTTCCATCCCAATACCAGTCAGTATTTAAAGCAATACAGGAATAACTTACAACTTCTTCTCTCCCCTTTGTTTTCTAGCCTCATAAGCACCACTCAGCATGTGGCAGCACAGCTTTGCATCAGGGTCCAGGACTGGTCCAATTAGTGTGTCCAGAGAGGTCAGAACAACAAGTGCCTCCAAGGAGGGTTTGTAACCTCCAGCCAGAGACACAGGAACCGATGGCAGCCTCACATGGATTGCAGGGCAGAAGGGAAGACCAGACAAGCAACAGCCTCCTTTGTGCCAGGGCACTGAATGAAAATATTAATCCACATGTTTTTAATCCTACAGGGCACTCAAGGTTCCCAAGACCATGGATGGCCTTGTTCAGCTTAAGGACTAGAAGTGTCACCTCAAGTCAGAGAGGCCCAGAAGACTTCTCCTGCCACCCAGAGCAGAAATTAGGCAGGCACAAAGCCACATTAGGTTGAGGTTTTTTGAGCTGACTGAAAACAAGGGGAGGAGGTGCTGAGTAGGCAAGGGAACACACACATGCTCAACAACACCCAGGCTAAAAGGTCCTTGCAGTATCAGGGCTCTTGAAGTGGACATCATCCCACACCTCTGCCCAGGTTACACCCCACCCATTTGAAACAGCCTTCTAAGTAAAAGAAAAACAATAAAACTCCCCAAAACACCCAACATAAAAAAAACCCAACAAACAAAAATCCCTGACCAACAACCCTCAATTAATAAAGACATGAAAATCAAGGTATCTAGAACATCAGAAGGTCATTTTAAGAAAATCTGAAAGCAACAGTTCAAAGGAAAGAGAAATAACAGAAGTCTTACTGGACTCTTAAACCCTCACTGTAAAGTCATCTCCTGAGGAATATCCACCTAAGCTAAAAAAAGAAGACACATAATGAAGGCCAAACTGCTGAGCGGAATTTGAGATTTTGTGGCCTTCAGCAGTGTCCACCTAATTAACAAATGAGAAGACAGATGAAGATGACTTTTCAGTGTATTTTCTTATGGCAAGAAACTGCCATGTAGAAATAAAAGAACCTGTTCCTTGCAAAAGGTGTCTAAAGCCCAACCTTCCCCAAAACACCGAGTGCATCTAAGAATGATCATCATGCAACAATACCGAACTCCACAGCCAGGATCACTGTTCCCATCAAAATGTTCTGTTGTTTGAACAGACCATCTCCTCCAGGAGAGTTGGCAGGTACTGCTTCCAAGAAAATCTTGAAAACAGTAGACTTTAGTGCTGGCAGCCCACCCCTGAGAACATGTAAGAAGTAGAAATGAGCTATGGGATCCTGCTCAGCCTGGCAGTAAGCAATGCTGTTTGGAAGAACTACAGTTCCTGTGGTGAAGCCGACAACTGTTTTGGCTGCAACTGCAGAGAAGATAAGGTAGAACCACATCTCTATTCCCAGCTCCTTCATACCAGTCTAGGTGCCTCACCTGAAAAAGAGTGAGGTCTATCAAAAGTCACTGTGAAGCTGAGAGAATTGCTGCTAGCCAATGCCAGGATAAACTGGTCTTCCAGAGCTCCTTACTGTCTCTCTTTTTTTAATGGGGTCATCCTGAGAAAAAAAAAGTGGAAAACTGAGGATTTGTTTAGGGCATGCATCTCTGCAAGCAGAATATCTAGCATGTCTACTGCTGCAACAACATAGTTCATGGTTCCTACCATTCTATGTCACCCAGACTTAAGCTCCAAAGTATTTCATTTTAGTAACACACCAAAGGTATGAAATAACCAATATACTTTAATACAGGATCAACATACATTGTACAATACTGTACTACAAGATAACACAGGCAAGGCTGTCACAAAAATATAGGCACTACTAGTATATTGTTTTAGATTACAGGAAATTATAGTTTGAAAGCAGACATGGAACAACCGCACAGCCCTTACATTCAGTCACCATAGCCTGAAAGTTATGGGAGACACAATAGCAACAAAACCAAATCAAGCTATCTTGAACAGTATCCAAGTGAGTGGGCCCAAGTGTACCAGAGGTATAATTACCAGAAGACATCAGGTTCATATTAATTTTTATTTTCATATATGTACAACTTAAGAAACAAATCTCAATTTGAAAAAGTTCAGAAGTTACCTTTAAACAACACAATGTAGACATACCTTTGAGGCAGCAAATATTCTATTAAGGCTCTCATGAAAGAATGGATATCATGCAAATGCAATTAAAAGAGTACATTACATTTCAAAATATGCAAACTAAGTTCAACTTTAACTCTTTCAGGAAAAGAACATAACAAACATTAGAACTGTGACCCACTAAAGCATTTACATACATGCTTGAAGCTAAGTACACGGACTAGATAAACTTAAGTAAAATGTTACAACTGTCATGCTCTCTTAATCAGATCAGAAGTACAGTCAGTGATCAATCCCCTCCAGCAACACAAGTGCCAATGTCTGCACCAACCTTGTCATTTTACATTCACATAAACCGGTACTAACTGCAAAATTCCATGTTTTTTCAGGCTGTAAGGCTTTGGCATTTATTTATGATCACTGAAAGTACTTAATCCCTCCACTGAACGTGGGCAAGAGGCATGCACAGAGAGCGCCTGTAACACAGCAGTGCCCAGCAGGAACTGCAGGCACTGCACAACAAAGTTATTTCTATCAGGCATTTAGAAAGATTCTGATTAATTTTTGCATACTGTACCCCTTGCTTATGATCTCAGAGTGAAAGCTGCACTTTTTTTTAAAACCATGACCAGCACTAGCACTAAATCAAACAAGCAGTGCTAATCTATAAGAAAAAAATTCTTACTTAATAGTACCTAGTATAGTAAAGCTACTTGTGCAAACAGTATCTAAAGATGGTCTAATATTACCAGCAAGAAGAAAGTTCATTCCTTCTCTTTGTCATCACAACAAACTGAAATTAAATACAGTGAAGGTGGTCAGCAGCATGACTTTTTTGGTGTCATCACTAATATAAGACAAAAATAAAAGGACTGATCATTTGGCAAGTAATGAGTATGTGAAAAAGAAAACCCACCACAATTGTTCTGACCTCTCCCAAGATGTTATGTGCACTGTCTGATGTGTGAAAGGTGCTAGATGACTTTTTCTTTCTTCAAGCCTAATGCTAACACAATCAGATTTTAGTTGTCTGCTGAACAGGAACTCATAAGTTATTTTCAGAATTTTATATCTTGTCATATTTTTGGTAACTCTCAAATTGCCTAAAGGCCCAGACTTTTTGGAAGTTTTGTATCACATTACATTCAGTGCTTACTAACGTCTTACAAACAGTATTCCTCACCTAAGAAAACAGCAGTTAAAAATAGGAAGATTCTTTCATTTCCACCATCTAATTTTGAGTCACAGCAGCAGCATATCATTTACGATACTTGCTAGGCACACACTGTGTGTGTACCTGCAACTAGAGGAACAGAAAAGGGGCAAGAAAGATCCATTTTACTTTAATCCTGACCAGCAGCTGTTAGCAATTTCTTTAGTTATCACTGTAGGACATGATGGATGGGAAGACTCACTACGCTGAGGAACTAGTTTATAGTGTACAAGTGCTCTCAAGGACTGTTGTTCAACAGCACATTCAGCTTAACCAGGGACTACAGACTGTAAAAGATAACAGGTAGCTCCTGGGAGTATCTATCATTCTTCAGAGAAGCTGTCTGGTCAAGGGGATAATATCTGGAAGAACAATTGCATGATCTTTTGCTATAGAACTTGTATATTGTGTCGCTGAGGAGGAGAAGAGTGAACATTAACTCAAGTGGTAACTCAAACCAAGAAATCTGCATAAAAGAACATGTTGAGATATTACCATTTTAAGTCTTTCCATACACTTTGCAACACAGAGAAATTGGATACACAAAAACATGCAAGTCAAACAAAGCTAATCTACAATAAACAAAACGAGAATACACTTATTTCAAGACTTAAAACATTAAAATATTCATCCAATGCTAAATAGGAGCAATGGAATAAGCTCTAGACCTAGCCATGTAATTCCATAAAAATTTCAATTGGCTTTTCAGCTTTTATTTTCCTCCTCTTTTAACTGGTTTTTATAATTTCAGGCCATAAACTTAGTGAGTGGCACATGAGCTGAAAAGCAAATGTAAATAAGGCATCTTCCTCTCTCTATTAATAGCAATACTCCAGGGATTTGTGATTATATATGTACATAGCTGCACAGCCTTTTCCCCATCCATAATTACATGAGATGTCCTTCTCCCAAGGATAAAGCAGGATGTCAACTACTCCACTACCAAAAGCATCAGCTGAAGAGACAAGCTTCTTTTCTGAGCAGACCTATCCCATCTGGGTTGCACACTCATTGAAAGCACACACTGACACCCATGACTAACCTTCTGCCTGAAGTTGTGCCCCATCATTACCAGATGTACATCTCCACTCATCAGATGAGCCTCAACAGAGGAATACCCTTTTTTACACTACAAGACATACAAATAAAAGCTTATCAATAACTTGGTCCCCCCAAAAAAACTCCATTCCAAAATATATTCAAATTAATAAAATTATTCATCTTTTAAAATGCTCACTCATTTTAACCCAAACCTTAAACACAGACCACCAAGAAAAGATGGAAATTACTCATCAAACTTATACAGAGATACTAAGATACTAATCCCAGAAAACTTCAAAGACATACCAATATATTTTAAATGACATTAAAGAACATGGGCAGAACTCAAGAACTTTATTTTATAAAGTCCTGATTTTACAAATACAGAAGAAGGTACCCAATGCAAAGCACGAAATACAAGGAGTTTAAAGAGCTTTCTTCATCTCAAAACACCTCAAACCAACGAAGGAAGCAAACTGCACCAGAAGAAATGTACAAGTAAGTCTTCAAGGGAAGTACCATGTAAAGCACACTGCATTAATCTAGACTTGACATTATGAGGGCATGTCTCACTGCAGCAAGGTCCATACTAAACACCAGATCAGAGACAGAACATTAAAGTAAAACATTAGATGTCACAGTCACTGTTCTACTGATCTGGGAAAGGCAGAGACTCCAAGGTGAGCAGAAACTATGAACCTGCTTAGTAAAGGCCATTCTTGCAAAGTCAAAAAATCATACATCCAACACTTTCATCCCTTCATTAAAATAGAAATACTAAAAAGGAGCACTCCATAACATATCCCCATTGCTTCTGACTGACATGTTGAATCAAAGGTAAAAGCAGAACTTCAGCAGAGATAATCAGAGCAACAAGGCAGCACAGCTGAGCAGCCTACCTACCCAAAAATGAATTATTTTGTTTGCTACTTAAACAACCAGAAGCTGGTAGTTGACTACTTCCTTTTATTTGGCATAGAAAAGTTTTCATCTAGAGGTCATTCTGAGAAACACCTCACCTGTGTTTAAAAATGTATGAAGCCCAGTGGAATCAGTGATAAAATAAAAAAAAGGTATATAAGTATTTGCTGGCTTTTCTTTTGAACATTTCAGAGAAAAATGTCCATTTAATGCTGACAGCAAACAAGGATGTCAGTCTAATTAGATTTTGTTCTGTCATGCTCCTAATCCTGTCTAAGCACTCCTGTGAAAAAAATCTGATTGATGATGAAGGCACAATTATACAAACCTTAACATTCTCTCTAAATGTAGCTATGCAAAAAAGGGAAGGAGGGTAGGGAAAACAAATATGAAGTATATTTCTCTTCAAATAATTAAGTCAGTTTATTTTCCAACAGCCATATAAATTTAAAATATGAAACAACAATAATACAGCTATAGAATCTAGGTTTTCTTTCAAAGCAGCAGCATATAAAACATATAAAAGCTAAAACCTCAGCACAAGCTTCAAAAAACCAAGGACTGAGTGAATTTTGCCAAAGACATGAAACTCACAAAATACAGTACACAAAAATACTGGAATGCATAAGATATAAAGCTACACATTTCAGGTAAAGAAGGCATTGAGAAGTATACAAAATTTGCAAAATTAAACCATGGGACTTGGAGGAGAGTACCATGAATACAAAGAAGTTGGCAATTAATACACGTAGATGGAGTGAAGAAAGTGGCAGTTTAATATTTAGCATTCAGTTTTCAGGTTCACGACTTCACTTTCTTGGCATCTTTTTTTCCAGAGTTCTCAGCAGCCAAATCTGCTTTCCTCTTCTGTGACTAAAGAGAAAAAATAATTATAAATTTAACAAAATGGTGGCATGATAAAAAAAAAAATTATACTTTTAAGTTTGTTACTAACTATTCAAAAGGGAGATATGTGACCTTAATGTGTTCTGGAGTTCAGTTCAGCTTTGCAGGATATAATGACACAGCAAACATAAATCCCTGATGTAGACACTTAAGTCTGCCACCCTTTTTATATTCTTGAATCATTACATGGTCTCAGTGATGCAGGTACCACACATACCATGAATTGGATGAAAAGATCAGGACCTTGACTTATACACAATTCTGATCTAAAGATAACAACCCTTCAAAATAAAAGAAGCACTTTAATTTCTTCTTCCAGCAACTACTATGTAGAGGAGGAGTAACAATCTGAGAACAAATGAAACCAACATATGAGGTACCAAAGTAGGTAGAAAGTAGGCAGTGTAACTTTATCTTAAGAACAGTCTTCCCCTGCTACTTATACAAAAGACTTTTCAAAAAAAAAAAGCCCCAAAATACTGTATGTTGGGAATACCTATCTAAAAAATCTAGTAGAGCTGTGAATAGACAAATATTTCAGTTTAATCTCTCACCTAATGGCTTCTACTAAAGTAATCAGTGCCTATCATTATCTTTTACATTTTCTCACAAAATATAATTGAATTCTGCCCCACTAGAAGGAAAGTAAATGCTGCTAAACATACTGCTGTAACTTTTGCTCCTCTTTTCTTCTTTTCAGCTCTTTCCTTTTCTTCAATTTCCATATTTTCTTTTTCTATTAATGATATAAGAGTATTGCAGCGTCTCTGAAACTCCTACAGAAACAGAAAACATCAATTTTTTTCAGTAAATTATACAAATTCTCTTGTTTACATAAATACGTTCAAAATTCTTGAATCTCAAAGTACTTCCATTTTCCTAAAACATTCAATATTCATGCAGCTTAGTTACTGTTGATCTGTCTTTCCCTTAGTGTAACCTTTCAAGAGAGAAAGATTTACTGAAATATTCAAATTCCTGACAGGGAGTTTTCAGGATTGTATCTTCCAAACTGGCATCCCAAAAGACTGATCTGATCTTTCATCTTGGTTAGAAGAAGCAAATTACAGCCTGCCAGCATAGTATGGCAGATTTTAGGAAAAGAGGTCTTCAAGTCTATCTTGAGAAAAAGAATCAAAGCCACATTAAGCAATAGTTTTCTGCGGCAAACAGATTAAATTTTGGGGGGTTTTTTGTGGTAAGACCCCATAGAGCCCCAAATTGGTAAAAATCTATCCAGTCTGAAATTGTGAACTCACTGTTGTATTTTCAAGCAGCACCCAGGAGGTGGTAGGCCCTAAATGCTTTTAGCATCAAGACCTGCAAGACATCTGAAAGTGATGAGGACCCAAACAACTCAAAGTAGCTGCACTGCAGTTACTAATGGTTGTCTTGCTTTATAGAACTCAAGTGACTCAGACAGTTTCTTGTACTCAATGTCAAAGGAAAAAAAAAATCTCTTCCCAAATACCCAACAGCACCAATTTTTATTAAAAGTATTCAGTATATTCTATGTACATTAAGAACAGTGATTCCATGGGCTTTTCTTTCCAACTCAAAGCAGGAAGCTTTCGCCTGAGCTAAAAAAAAAGCTGAAAAAATATGTCTTATCTCTATTAAATTCAATGAAGCCATTTTTGAACCACAAGCTATCCTAGAATCACCTAGCAGCATAAATCTTAACCTAAAATGGGTCCATTTGCAATGAAGTGAACAGGTGACCTTTTTGCCCAGAAATTAGTCACTATTTTCTCAGCATCTGTAACCTGTATATTGCCTCAGCCATCATGTTCCCGATGGATAACGATGCAGCCTGAATGCTTTCTTGATCCTGAATGTTCTGAAACAGTCAAGCAAATGACTCATCTTTTAGACATTAAAACGCTCAAGCTTAACCACATTCTTTAACTTCTGCAGTTTCCACAGATTCCTCCACAAAGGATGCTCTGTGGCCTTGGGTGAAAGTTGTATAATTCAGAATGGACACAGAGAATCCTCCCACTACGAGAATTCTTTTTACCACACACACAAAAAAAAAGCGTTCAGGACATTTTTCTTTACAACTCCCTACTAGAAATGTTCCTGTGTCATGCATGTAGCCTCGTATTACAATAAGTCTTTTCTATCACATGCATGTAGAAGTAACCCCACACCCATCAGTACAGGCTAAACCACAAATTAGGGTGCCATGCTTGTGCCCTGGAATGTGGCAGTCTTGCTGGAGCTAAAATACTCTCACTTCAACCAGTGAAACCTCTCAAATTCCACCCAAACAGCTTTTAGACAAAAAGGCAATAAGTTTGAGTAAACTTGAGTGCAACCCATCCCAACATACATTGCGTCGCCAAACACAGAACGAAAGAGAGCCTCTGTCCCAAAATCCTACACTCTACAGATGAATACAGACAATAAAAAGTAATAGAAATAGAAAGATGATTGTCAATATGCCAGAAGTATTTTGCATCAATTAAATTTGTGTACATTGCACTCAGACTTAGGAGCTGGGGTAAAGAGTGATGACAAGCTGGTTCATAACAACAACCAGCATGATTTTTACTAGTGTATGAGAAACTGGTTTGTGTTAAATTCAAGACAAGCAACTAAATCCTCCTCTTTCCTGGGGAAAAATGTTTGCATAAATACATAGATTTATTAAAGTGTACAGGTTCATGGTTAGAATTTCCAGATGGACCACTACTCCGAAACATCTGCTGTGGACAGAGGATGGACTCAAGAACAATTTTCTCTGGAATATCACAGAAGCAGTTGACAGTAAGACGTGACATGCACACAGGTTTCTTTACACCTACCATCAGAAAGAATCTGCATGATAAATCCTGCACTGAGCCACTGAAATTTCAATATGGACTGCTCCATTCCATTTCATTACTACAAAAATACGCTTATTTAAAATGCCTTGCACTTTTAGAGATGAGTTTTTATTCTGTGTGGCCTGATACTTTTCCCTTTAGGATGGAAAGAGATAAGATGTACTTTGCTCACCTCTTCATAGCTATAAAGACCAGTATTGCAATAAATAAGATGGGAGCACTGAACCATCACCTTCCGCATGAGTGAAGGCAGAGATGCTGACCTGGGAGCAAAGCTTTATCCACAGGCCTGGATATTCCTGTATTTACAAATGAGTCATTTGTCTTATGCTAGGTAGGGTTTGCAGAAAGGTAAAAAAGAATATGCATAATTTATGATTTCAGAGAAGAGATACCTGCTTCACTACTGCCATGATATTTTGCATTCTGCCTGCATGGACAGAAATAAAAGAATAAAAAAGAACTGTGCTCAATTTAAAAAGAAAAAAAAACCCTACAATCTTAGGCACTCGTGATCTCTTTGAAACCTTACATTTTGGGTAAACCATCTGATTTTGGAATAAATAAACGAGGCAGAATTTGTTTTTCAAAGAGAAATCTTCAGGAGAAGAAACAGAAGTAATAAGATGGAAGATAAATTAGCTATTTGTATGGAATTCAAGAGACATCTAGTGGTTAGGACACAAAGTTTTCTCAAAGAGCCTGCTAAGTCTTTTTCAGAATTATGCTGCCCTTTCTATCTCATTTCATATCAGCTTAAATGATCACATGTGAATTTCAGCATTCTAAGAAGTCTTCTCCACTTTCACTAAACTTATTTACTCCTCTATAAATATTTGTATTTATATTTGGTTCATTATTCTTGGTATCATGTGATTTTTCCAGCACGTTTCTTTACCAAAAAAAAAAAAAAAAAAAAAAAAAAAATCACCAAACTAGTGTAAAATGGACCCATAGAAATTAATCCCCCCACAAATGTCTGGATATTAGAATACATAGATTATATCAGTGATTTGCAGTTATAAACTACTAAACCATACATAGCATGACAATTTAAAACATTTAAGAAAATTAAACGCGCACTGAAAATGAAAGATTGCTTTAGCTCTGTATTTTCATAACATTATTTTCCAACTGTGTGATAGCAGAAAAACTAAAAATATTAATATTAATGGATGGAATTTTAAGAGAAAACCTAAGCCAGAAGATTCACCATATTCCCAGTGCCTCAATTTCAGCATTAGACACCACAGAACATATTTCTACACTTGAGCAAATTATTTCTATCTCCTTTAAAAAGAAAAGTATACTGAACATAAGGATCTGCAAGGAGATTTAAACTGCATATTTAACTCCACCCCTGACAACTATATATCAACTAATATTAAAAGCCAAGCTACATTTTTAATTTCTAGTACCCATCTCTGTGATTTACTTCAGTGAATTCCTGCATAGACAACTTAAAAGAAACTTCTTAATGGACTAAATATTGGAGGCTTCTCTCTTTATGGACATAATTTTAAAATCCAGTATTTCTTCAAACAGACATTTTAGTAAGTAATGCTTGTAATTCTTTTTAATTAAGGGCTAACTGCTGCACTATCTAGAAACACTTTAATTGCTGAAATATCAAGCAGAAATTGTATTGCATAATTACAAGCAGTACTGGGAGAAGCAAATATACCCACCTGTTCAAATACACATTTTAAATATTTTATCTTATGTTTTATTTATTCTTAGTACAGTACCCAGAACTCTGAAAGAACATTTTATAAACAAATCCTGAGGCCAGAAAATTAAGTCAGTAAACAACAATGCACAGTGGCTCTGCAAATGCTAGACTAAACTACTAAAAAATCCAGATTTCTATACAAAATGACATTTAAGTTATATGACTGCAGCACAGCATTTAATTGAAAATTTGTTTACAAGACAGTGGGGAGAATCTACAACAGCTGTATAAAGGACAGGGAGCTCCAGTCTCTTGTATCAGCCACAACCAATACGATTTTCTGTTTGAGCAGACAGAGAAGTGTTACAGCTCTAACTCACTGCAAGATTAAGTTATTTCTGGTATTACAGAAAAAACTGGAAGTACATTTTTCCTATTTAAACACGTTCACATGAAAACACGTTTGTGTTTCTTATGTAAGGTGCACTGATTTACAAATTTTACCCATAAGAAAAAGGAACTGAATCAGGGGAGGGCTAAACAAAAATCCCAGGGCAAAGCTAACAGCTTTTAGTAATTGAAAGAGTTCCATATTCTGATGTTGGTACCTACACAGCTTCTTATTTGCAACCACTGAAGTTTCTGCTGGTGTTATCAATTCCCACCTAATAACTAAATTAAAAATTAATGGTTCTGCTCTTATGACAAAGGGAAAAAAAATCTAAAATTCAGAGTACTAGTCTACTTGCTGTTGAACTTGCATTATATTCCCTAAGTACGAATAAAATCTTCAGAAAAGTATACCTAAAGAAATTTAAGCACTTTCATGTGATAATCCACATTCACAACTACGAAGTGCATTTTAAACCCATAGCTTCAATGATTAATTCCTATGTGAATCACTAACTTTCCTCAGACTTTTAAAAATTAAACACTACATTAGAAAAGCTGTTCTTTTTTCCAAGTATATAATTTAGATGGTTTTGGTCTTTAATATTGTCCAACAGTTCTAAAAAAGTCGTATTTTAAGAGACATTGTTCGATAAAACATTCAAGTCTGCAATAAACTAACAAGGATATTTGTAAGTTTAGTCTACCTCTGCATTAATCCCTTTGGGTAACATGGGACTTCAGCTTGGCAGGTTTTCTAATCTGTTTGTTTCAGTTGTACTGTGTTGTTTGCTGCACTAAGGGAAAAGGTTACTTTATAAAAAAAAAAGAAATGAAAACAAAACCCGAAGTTATTCTTTCAGCACTTGTTTCCTCGACACCAAAGTTCCAGCACAAATCCAAATTTTATGTAATGGTGCTTAAAAAAAAGGGAACAAGATATTTATATAATGCCTTGTCCATGTAAGTGATACCCACCATGGCAGTCCTGGATTTGATGAACCAGTCGAACCTGAACTGAGGCGCGTTGCGCACACACTGCCTCAGCTCCTCGTACACATTTTCTTTGTCAAAGCCCATCTTGTGCAACATACATATCAAAAATCTGTCTTCTTCTTCTGTGTAATTTTTCCCTTTGTTTGTTCCATACTGAATACGCAGCTGATGAAAAGGTGCTTTATACCTTGCAATCTGAATGCAAAACAAAAATGAGGAAAAATAAACATACACTATTACATCAAGGATTTATTACATACTAGTGTAGATCACTGATAGATGGTATACTATATAGGATATAAAAGAATACAGAACTCCCATCTCCAACTATTCCTTTTCTGAAGGAATTTGAAAGAAGTCAGCTGCAGAAAACAAAAAAACCTGGAGTGATTACTTTGGCATCGAGGGCTTTCTTGATACTGATCCTCCGTTGAATTCTTGCCTCTCCTCGTTCAATTTGAGCCATAATCCTCTCAATGTCCTGTAGTTCATTACAACGTTCCCAGAAAACAGCTAAAAACACAAAACAAAATTGTTGAATGTAACCTTTTTCTCTGCTCTTACTACTTTACTCAGTTAAGGCACTCTGGCAAAAAAAGAATGTAGCTTGTGGTTCCGTTAAATCTTAAAAGATGTGCTAATGCTCTCCCAGTTTACTATGCTAGCCAAAAAATAAACTTGCACAGACCCTTTATTCAGTATCCTTAAAAGTTAACTATAAGTAAAAGTTTAGTAAAAATTTCTAACAAATTTTACATTCAATATAATTAATTGTAGTTATTTTTAAGGACTGCTTTCCATAACAGTAGTGAAACAGGTTAGAGCCACTGGTGTAGCAGTAAAACACATTACTATTTTTGTTTTCACTAGTTATCTCTATGGGCAGAGACTACTTAGTCTGTATGTTATAAAAGCTAGTAAACTGTGGTTTCTACAGTGACAGCTTTTAGCCAATCCAAAATAAACTCAATGCTTTGAAGGGAACTCTTCTGGAGCTCTTCCTTTTTAACTGTAAGAAGAATATTGCAAAGCTAAATTTTATGGTGTTTAGTAAAATTACATCCAAGAATGTAAGAAGAAGAAATCTGTACAAATTAAAAAGCATTTTGTAAATACAAAAGACAAAGATATGGTGTAATAGCTAAAATAGCAGAGATACAGCATAAAGAATCACATTGGCACTACAAGGCAACTTTACAATTCCACAGGTCCATGTTGTCAATGTAAATTAACCATGTATAATTCTAAATTTTGACTAAGGAGGGATGAAGGCAGCTGCAGGTGGTTTTTATATCCTGAAAAATCAACCTTTTTAACAGAATTAAGTCTTTTGAAAAAAACACTGTAAAAAAAAAATCTTACACACGTACAAATTCTGCATTTTAAAAGAACATGTAGCAAAAATGATGGTAATACTGTGTGATTAAGAAATACATTTCTAAACATCACAAACCTGAATACTCAATGACCTCCTCAGGTGACTTTCCTTCCACCTCACGGGCAATATTGTCTATATCGTCACGCCCGTATTTCTCATTAGCTTTAATAAACTGGTTAAAATCTCTTTTATTCCAGTTTGTAAAACCCTGCAAGCAGCAACAGATCAAGAAGGCATTACTGGGAAGAAGGGAAACATTTTGCAAAATTCTGACTTATGTATGTACCATTTGCTCTGGCTGGCAATGGCTCTGACACATCATGTATTTACAGTAGCTAACGGTGTTTCAGGACGTCCATAAACTCGCATTATCCAGGGGCTTATTACTGAATCATTAAAAGTCTAAAGAGGTTTTTTTTGGCATGAGTCCACATGCATTAGTAAGAGGTTTTTACCCTCTCTTTTTAAAGTTTTTGTGATATTTCTCCAAAGAAACAAGCTCAATGACAGTCACCTTTCAGCAGACACAAGAAACACATATCTGAGGAGTACAGGGTGAGCAATGCAATGTCATTACAAGTTCTTAGAGCAGCGCAAGTATCTAAAGCAAGAGCTCCTACTTCAGACATTTACAAACCTGGAACCAGACAAACAGCTGGATGAAAGCGTAAGTATGTCAAGAAATGATCTCTAATCCAAAAAGATGCAATCAAATGGAAACTCTATAGCACTGTCAAACAGAGAATTTGTTATGTACCAAAGAAATCAATCCAAAACTAAAAAAGTAAAGCAAAATGCAATGCACAAAAACATCATCCAAGAAAGAGACGTTACAATTTAAAGACAGGGAAAGGAGAAAACACCAAGAACAAACAAGACAATCACATGCCTGAGCAGTAATCTGTAGTGCACTAAGTTTCTTTCATCACAGAAATATATTTACAAGGAACTCTGTCAGTTCTGCAGCTGAATAAACTCACTCCACAATTGGGCAGCATCTTTAGAACTAGTATAATATACACAAGTATTTCCTTTTAATCATTAACAGCAGTACTGATATGCATATCAGCACCAGCTGAAATATTTCCTCTGCTATACACAGGTGAAATTCGTAGTGAAATTGTGACCTTGCAATTTTCTTCCAAGGTACACTATTTCTTTCACAGAAAATTTTCTGAATCAAAAAATCCTGTTACTTTGAGACACACCTTTCTCTGTAACAATCAACTTCTAATAAACCCTACTCAGCAGGATGACCATCCAATAGGGCAAGAACTAGCCAGGGACAGGAATTCAGTCCCAGTATAAAAAGAACATGCCTAACAACTCAAGTGGGACAGAATTAATAGATGTGATGTGCCTTAGACATCTGTATAAACACCATCTATGTTGATAGAGGCTTGTCCTGATTCAAACCCTTTTTGATTAAAAAAATCCATGCAAGCTCTATGTATATAGGAGAAACCTGCTGATTGGGTTTCTGCAGGTGCTGCTGGGTAGTGCATCTACTATACAAGTTCTGGCCTCAGAAACATTCAAGGACATTCAAGGAAATAGTAAATTTGTTCAAGGACAGGAAAGGTCCCTCAAAGGAAAACCAAGCAAAATCATTACATGTTAGGTGCTTTCTTCTTTCAACAACATCAGTGTAGCTTTCCTGTGTGCATTTACCATTATTAGTACTTATTTTCCATCATAGTAAAAACATATGAGGAAATACTTCAGTTCTTTCTATTTTACCTGTGTGAGAAGCTTTTCTTTCTCTTCAGTTTCCTCAGTATTCAGAGGCATAGACTCATCTATCTTCTTTTGTTCTTCCTTTTGTACTTGAGCTGCATTTGGAAGATCAGGATTCCTGGGGACCTAAAATCAGGGGTATCAGAAAGCAGTAGTGCAGCAATTGTTATTTCAAAGACTGTATTTTAAAAGTACTGATCTGCACAAATGACCAAATGTGTTTTAGCTAGATCAAATCTTATTGCTTAAACCCTTCCTCCTAAAAATAGGACTAGATTTTGTCAAGTGTCTTTTATAAGTTTGTTATGGCCTGTACTCACCACTTCCACAAACAACTATTTAAGGGTATTGTGAGGGGCAGAGCCCCACCTCGTGTAAGCTGTCGCAGTTCACTGATCTCAGTGGCACTTTTCATCAGCTAAGGACCTGCTCTCCCACATCCCATGGTTTATAATGCTGTATAACTACAGTGGAATCCTAAATTCTGCCAGGTTTCCTATGAAATTATGCACACAGCCAAAGCAAGGACCAGACAGACAACATGAGGTAAACAAGGCCAAGCAACATTTTATCTTTTTCCACACTGATCCATTTAATATTCATGGCCTTTAAGCTGTGTATTGCAATTCCACTACACACAACAGCAAACAAGTCTGAAACCAGTGTCCAGTAAAGATTTTGTAGAACTATTGCCTTTTGCTGCAAAAATATGTAAGTTAAGAGCTGTTTAGCTGTTTTTAATATCTAAGAAATTTTCTTGACTTTGATGGTTTAAATTAAGATTGACACATAAAGTTTGGTTCCTACCTATTTCATACCTTCTGATACTGTTTATGGCAGTTTTCAGTTTTAATAATAAAGTCTCATCAGAAGCAAAGTTCCATTTCAAAGAAGAACAAATTAATCAGATTTATCACTTTCACCACCAGTAAACAGTTATACTAACTTTTTAAGATAACAGGTATTCATGTTTAACCTATACAGTCTGACAGGTTTCACTAACAGGGCTGGAAACCTCTCTGTTTTCATGCATATTGTCAACATTAGCAATTCTCTCATCCTTCATTGTTGGATCATTAATGGAATAAATTCTTTCCCTGAGCTAATTATACTCCTTTTAATGCTTAGCTTAATTCTATCCTGTCATCCATATAAATTCTCTTTGCTTCAAACTAGATTCTGAGACACCTTCTGTTTTTTCTTAAAAATATAATTTTGCTAATATTAATTCTACTTTTGGGCAACACCAATTTTCTGTCTGTTGCTTTGTATGACAAGTTTATGTTTTCCAACATATTTCATAGGTGATTTCTTCTTGCTGAAACCTGCCATGAAACTTGGGGCTTTTTAAAGCAAGTTACAGACATGTCTAGTAGGGGATCCATTTGATTTACTCAGCCAATACTGGTGGAAGTAAAGATAATCAACATTAAAACAGAATCTGAGTTCACTACTTGTCCAGTAACATCAGCAGGGAAAAGGGAGAAATTCAACTAAGGCACAGCAGGAACTAAAAAGAAAAGAAAAAAAGAGAAGTCTGTTGTTTGGTTTCCTTTTTGTAGTATTAATACATTCAGACTTCTCCATACCTTTAAACCTTTTATGTCCCAGCAAAATCAAAGGAAAATCATTATCAGTTCACTTACCTTCATATCAACACAAAGACAGTATTATCTTAAGTTACTTTCTGCATAAGATATACAAAAGCTTTAACAAAAAAAGTCATACTCTGGAAGGTGACCTTATATTTCTCAGCTAGACCACATATCCCACCTTTGGGTTTGAGTATTTGAAGCGTCAGAACTGTCTCTACTTTTTCTACTCTATTTTATTGTTAGGAACCCACCACAAAACACAAAGCTACACAGATATGAAATTTTTAGTGAAGAAAAGAATTACAGATTACTTTTTCTGCTCCACAGTGGAACAGAAACAGGGGAATAGAGGTTTTAAGCTGCAAATCTGCAACGAGGAATACAAATACATTTCACTGGTTTGAAGAGGAAAAAAAAAGCATTACCTTATATCCTATAGTTTTACGATAATACAGAATTTCTTTTTCCAGAAGTTCAAATAACCGTGGTGGGAAAAACTGAAAATCCTGAATATTTGGTTGTTTAGGAGGTCGTGGAGCCTTCAAAAATACACAGATACATCAACATTATATAAGCTTGACTTCTGTGCAAATAAATTCCAATAATTCCGCAGCAGTGGCAACCTATCACTTTTTAAATACAGAGGGTGAGAGCAGGGGATGCAACATGGGAGAGGAGTAGCAAAAGATTAACGTAAAAAGCCTTCCATACTTGCCAACTTCTTACCTTTGGGACTTTTGGTTCACTAACACGCAGGGCTTCTCTGAAATAAGCATCAACTGCATAATTAGCTTTGCGTTCTCTTTTTGGAGGTTCAATCCATTCCATCATGCTCAGCTACACACAGATTAGAATAAAAAGGTATTTAAGTAGCTTTACGCTTTCCTAAAGTCACAGGAACAATGACTGAAGTGGCACTGCAAAACAGGAATGTATTTTTGCATGGCAAATGTATTGGTTGTGCTCAATAACTTGGGTACTACAACAGAGTTCAAAAATAAGCTAGAAATTATAGCTGATTAACACATACAAGATAATAAACAAGTAAGGCAGTGGAGTGGCAAGAATAGATCCTTTTATAGTATTCTAGGTATGTCAGACACCTGAGTAAGGCTGTGATTCCATCTACCAAAACACAATGGAAGGACTGGAGACTTGGGCTCTGAATACTCTAATTTCTTGTGATAAGAATAAATTGCTTCTCCATATACAGAGGACATATATAGACATATAGACATATAATATAGACAAAATATCCATTAGAAGTAGATTAATCTTAACTGAAGCACTTGAAGTTACTTAAGTGTATTTCAAGACTATGCTGCATTTAACTTACTTCTGGTAATGAAATTATCAACATGAAGAAAGAACCTTACACACACACTGCACTATATTCTCATTAAACAATTTATTTTTCTAAATGTTTCTTCAAAATTGATACGAAACCTGGGCTAGAAGGGCATTTTGTAGTTAACAAATAATAATTCACATGTCTGATTCCAGGTAAGACCTTCAGAATATCTTCTCTATACATCCCACAAAAAACAAACAGGTGCAAAGGGAACATTGTGGGACTGAACACTATCTATTTCTTTGGATAATTCTTCTATTACTAGGTAAATCAATGTACAAACAGTGCACATTAATGCTTGTGACTAAAACTTTCACTGCAAAACGAGACTAAAGTCCAAGATCCACACACAGTATCAGGCCTGGTTTTCCCCCTCAGATATGTGACAGTAAAATAAAGCTGAATGCAGCAGTACAGTAGGATGCAACATGGTACTTTTGCTGCAGAAAGGATAAAATTTGAGCAATATTATCAGATTTTACCATGAAAAAGATCAGTGGAGCTGAGAGCTAATTTAAAAAAATTCAGAATATTGATGCTTTTGCAGAGCCAAGTGAGTTTTTCAATAGCTCTTCTCCAGAATAACCTTCATAGCCATAACATTTATACTATGACTTTTATGCTTGCACCTCTCAACTTAAGTCTTAAAGACTAAGAAAAATTACCTTTTGCTTTTCTCTGTAATCTTCACCTTCGAAGTTGTATAAGCTCATCTCTGTGTCCATAGTGAAATTTCGTAAGGAGCTCTCCCCCATTTTCTGCAATCGTTCATTCATTTCAGCTGTCTAAGAAGAGAGGAAGATACTTTTAGGCTCACTTAAGCTATTTTATCTTTCCTGAAAAATACAGCTGTCATCATTACTGCAACATTCTCAAGGTCTCTTTCTGCTTTAAACTTTTACTTACATTTTCTTGTAAAGAGAAATGCCCATTGTGCTTTTCAATTTAGAACAATTTGACTCCAAGACTCTCCATTAAGCTAAATTTATTATGCTGGGATGTATTCCTACAAAGGTAGGATTTAACTTCTAAATTTAAATTAAATTTATGCCCAACTCCTTGGAGCTGAAATGGTAGTTCATTTTTCCACAGAGCTACCTAATCCCTAATGAAGTTCCATAAAGATTTTGTGTCTATTAGAATTGTTGGCATTAAATTTACATTTTTCTAAAAGGCCACAAAATAAACCGTGCTTAAGATATGATGCACACAGTCTGAACCTTGAAAATAATTACAACTCACTAATTCTACTCCTTCAAAACTTTCATATGATTTAAAATATGTACAAATAGTAAAGTAATAATCTGGCATAAAAATAGATTTACATCACCAGATCCCATTTCAATTTTGTGCATATATATTTCATGTTTGATACATTTTGAATTCCATACAAAACTGTTCTCTAACCTTCTTTTCACCTCTTTCTAAAATAGTGGTAATATCTTCTTCTGTCAGCTCACTATCTTTGGAAGCAAAAACATGAGTGGCTCCGTGGCGGATCATCTGCAGCATTTCATCTTTTGCCAGTTTGTTGGACTGTTGGTCTATGAGCCTCCCTAAAATTAGAAGAAATGTGTTGAAAGTTATAATTACAGGAGGTCTAGTAGGACCATGCAAACAGTGGATTTTTTTAGTTCACTGACAGAACAAGAAAGGAAAAACAGAACAACCACACAGAAAAATTACATTTCACTGGAGAGGACAATAAATGGCAATCAAGAGCTTCAGGGAAAATAACAAAACGACAACTTTAAATCAAGTCATAACAAAAACCTTTCACATTCAGATAATCCAAATTTTACATTTAAGATCTTATTCTTACAAAGCTGAACTTTTAAGATCACAATCTTTTTTCAAGATGAAAAATGACAAAGTTTTCTGTAATAACCATTAATAAGTATTTGATATCTTTAACACTCACTTCACTAATTTCAACCCAAATTTCTGAATATTTTTCCCAAAATTTGAATTGCTGTCCCAAAATTTCACTTATCCTATCTCATCTCTTCAACATGCTACCAATATTTTGACCATCATCCTTTCAGTAGCCCACCCTCGAGGAAATACAAACAACCTTCAAAACTTAGCTAGGGCACCTTAGTTTTTGACAAACTATTCTTCCAAGAGCTTCTAAACAAAGATACACAAAGCAGTTTTAATGTTCAGTCAATTCTTTTGTGGTAAGAAGCATATGTATAAAATTATTTTATCTGCCATGGAACATATTTTTTTTTTCTCATTTTTAACACATCACAAATCCAAGTAACATCTATTCAGCTGTAGTTTACTTTTCTCATGTAGACTCTTAATATAAGTCTACGTCCACATTATTCAGGAAACAGAATTTAAAATAATTCAGCCGAACAAGTGAATAACTTAGATATTAGGGTTTCTTGGGTTGGGTTAGTACACTGCTATTATACATAAGGCCTGCTTTCTCTAACACTGTACATTTGTACAGTCATTTAACCATACTTTAAGGGACTGAACAATTCTGTTGCAGACAAACATATATAGCAGTTGATACCTTGTTGTATAACTATAGAGTCCAGCCTCAGCTTTATTTCAGCTCTTTCTACAATCCTCTCTTCAACAGTATTATCAGTGATAAGTCGGAACACCCGTACTGGTTTCTTTTGACCAATACGATGCGCACGGTCCTAACAAACATAAATCAATGAGTGTTCAGCAACAAGAACTCACAAGCAATAGACAGTTAGCTTGCAGAAACAGCAGACTCAAACTAACATGTACTTTTTGCTTCCTCACCTATTCAAGAGCATACAAAAATGTAAAACCAGTGTAGTAATATTTACCTATACCTCGCTGTTACAGTGTTTATGTTTGAGTCATTCTCTAGCACTGAATTCGTCTCCCTCGTTGTAAATGAAGATATCTCAATGTCTGTCTAGACTGCAGCTGGGAAGTGGGAATACAACAGTACACACACACATTTGCACTGCTTTCAAACTAATCCTCTCACTTGACACAGGTAATGAAACTCTGGCATCCCTGGCTTGAGCATATTGATTCCCTGGGCAAAGTTCCTGCAGCCACAGCTTCAATACTGTACTTGTCCTAAGCCAGCTATGTTAAATCATCAACATGCAGCTGATACAGTACAACACACAGAGTATGAGGTTTATAACTGACACACTATATTTGTGTTTGTAAAAAAACTTGTGTTTATCCTCTCTGGAAAACATGAATAAAAATATTTTGTCATCTTAAATAAAAAAGTTAAACAACTATCCTTCAAGCTGTGGGTACCAGGATTTTCTGACTGTCCTTTAAAAATGATCTGTTAAGTCTTATACTCTCCTGCATAATATTAATTTCTTCCTGAAAACCCTATTGAAGCTCACAAATCACACTCATCAGCTTCCAGGAAGTTGGTCTACTATTGGCAGTCAGCATGCATATCAAAAGGATGAGCTATTCACATGAAATATTTGATGAGTTTAAGTGCATTAAAAAAAAAATTAAATATTACAAACCACTGAACAAATACCCACCCTCCCAATCATGCAAGAAGGATCATGTGATTTTTATTCCACATGAAACAAATTAGAGACTATTTTTTTTTTTACATTCCGCACTCAGAAAGAGAAGATTTTAGTATGTTTTACCCAAAGATAACTTTTTTCCCCAGCATCACCACCAAATGATTTTATGCTTATGCAGAAACAAGATGGGTTGCAAAAGCATAGATTTCCCAAATAAGAGAAATAAAAGGCTGCATGCTTTTAATCATTTATTTCGGAAACAGCCCTCTGTTATTCACTTACTGTTCTTTTCTGGAAAGACAGATATTAAGAGTGATTCTATAAACAATATTGATACAGTATTTCGACAGAAGCAATCTGTCATTATGAAAATAATTAAGACGAATATTTACAGACAAAAATCTACAGTTACTTCCACAAATTCTATTCATTCCTTTTCATTCAATTCCTCAGTTTCTTGGTACTGTCTTGTGTATACAAAAAGTAAAGAAAAATAACAAAAATGGGAGTTTTTTGAAAAGAGTTGTACAAAATAGAACATTGACAACTTCAACAAATGAACGTGTATTAGGGAGTTAACTCACCATGGCTTGCAGATCTACTTGAGGGTTCCAATCTGAATCATAGAGAATAACCACATCAGCAGTTGCCAAATTAATTCCAAGACCTCCAGCTCTGGTACTCAGCATGAAAATGAATTTACTGCTGTTGGGAGCATTAAATGTGTCTATTGCTTCCTGAAAGAAAAAAAATATGGTGTCAATTAAGTATCAGATCTTTCAAACAAGTTTCCAAACTGTTGGTGGCTTTTCAATAAAATTTCTTTTAAATTTACTCAATTTTCATATAAAAAAAATTATCCAAGTAGAAACTGTAGATTTGCACAAGTGGAAAAATCCATATTGGGTCCACAATATATTCTATTTTTTATAGAATATGGCCTTGGCAGCCTTTTAAAAAGTGTAGCATTTTTGCTTTACCTTAAAAAATTATGTAGCTACCCATAAATATGTAAATAATAACTTCTTAATAATCTAATACATAAAACCAAAGTACTTTCTTGTTTATATACCTCTCTTTCTTCATGTGGTGTCTGCCCATCAAGTCTGCAGTACTCATACCCACGCCACATGCAATAGTCTTCCAAAATATCCAGCAAGCGAGTCATCTGACTGAAAAGGAGAACTCTTGAACCTGACAGAATACAGAAGGTTTTGTTGTTGGTTTTATGTTTTCACATTAATCTTATCACAGAGCTAATATAGAGCATGACTGAGAATCTATGTGAAATATTCTGTACTATGTCTAACTCCTGTCTCTCTCCTGAAGTTATTTTTCTGGTATTGATTTAACTACTCAAGACAGATTATTTGATAAATTATACAGGAGAAATACACAACCAAAGAAACAGAACACTTCAAACCATCATAAGATAATTAGGTAACAACTGATGTGCACAGACAAACTAATCCTCTCACTGGAAATTTTCTTCAAGAAAGGAAGAGTAGAGCTTCCTTTCTCCTTTCTGCTTCTCCAAATTTTTAGTCTTACTCATCATTCCTGTAAGACTTCTTTCCCTCCATGTGCTAAGATCTACAGAAAATTAATCTTCAGCAAAACCTCACAAAGTAATGAACGCCTTCTCGGTGGAGGGAAGACAAGAATGAACCTCTGCTCTTTTTGAAAGGTAGTTTTACTTACAATGAGCATTCAGATCACTGCTGTCCATAACCAGTACTCACCTTGCTCTCTGAGTTTTGCCAGCAGTTTATCCAGCACTAACATTTTACCACTGTTGGTGATGAGATGTGTGTCAGTGGTGTAGGGAGGGCCTGGCTCAGCACCATCAAACAGGTAAGGATGGTTACAGCACTTCCGCAGCTGCATCAGAATATTCAGCAGACGCATCTTATCCATCTTCCCAGCTGAATTCAGGATATCAATATCTTTCATCAGGATCCTTGTATACCTGAAGTTTTAAAGGCAACTTTGAAAAACTCTCAGGTCTGTATTTGACATTCAAAACATGCATGAAACCCTGCAATATCCCAATTACTTATTTCTGGATGCAGAAGTTTGCTTTGTTTATATAAAAATGAGCTATATTATTATGAAACTTGGCAAAAAACATCTGACTAATAAGAATTTATAAATCCATACCTAAACATGAAAGGAAATCTGTTTGCAAGTGACAGTGATATGTCATTTACTGGGTTATCTTTCACTTCAGTAGTACACAGTGGATTAAACATATCACTTATTTGACAGAAGCTGCTACACTGATCTGCCTCCTTTTCCTCACATTTTTTCTGGGTATGTAGCTCCTCAAAGTTTTATTTTAATTTCAGGTGAGACTTTTACTGGTGCATACATACTTGGATCAAAGGAGGAAGCTTAGGAGGCACATGTTCTTTCAAACAAACTTAAGGAAGGAAAAACATTTCTGCTTTCTTCCTCCCAGCTCTTTTCATTGGCCTTTCTGAGTTCTTTTTAACTTGTGCATTTTTTTAAAAAAGCCTCAAATACAGGTTTCTCTGACTTTCTCAACACACAGTTATAAGAAGAAAAATAACATCAATATGTGTATCAGAAAAGAATCTTACTTTGATGTAAATAACTCACCATTCTCTCTGCATTTTGCTGAGCCCAAGATAAATTTTTACTTCCTTCTTTGGAGGCAAACTCTTTTCAACTTCACCTTTTATACGACGCAATAGAAATGGCTTCAAAACCTACACAAATTAAGGGGTTTTATACAGATAAATGTATAAAATTCTGCTAAAGTCTGCAAAACAGAGTTGTCCAGTAATGACTAAGTTCAAACATAAATATGTAACCCTAGGTAAGGATTGCCACATTCTTCCCAGTTGTTAATCCTAAGCAGGGGCCAAACCATAAGCTTATAAAATCTATTTCTTTTTAACCTAAGATCTGTTTCATTTCCACTAGCAGCATATACAAAACACACCAACATTTCAAATATAAGCAATGTATGTTGTAGTTTCTCTGATTTGTTTTGTTACTGTAAGATGAAAAATGTCTTTTATCTCATGCACAGTAAAACAAGGTAAAGGCATGCCTTTATTCAGACTAGCATGACGTGCATCAGATACCATTCACAACAATAAGTGGTTTCAAAAAGATCTCAAAAGTCTTCATTTTCACATTTTATGTTCAGACTTTGTCTGCTTCAAACAGTAATGGTACAAAAAGCAGTATCTATAATAGTAAGTTCCAATATTTAATTCATGAAAATTCTGCCAGGCAGTTCTGTAACTAAACACCTCACGTTCATCATTTCAAGGGGAAAATAATCCAGTTTTCTTTTTTACACTGTGCATGCTAATGTTGACATGTGATTACAGCTTTAATTACTTACAGCATGAAGTCTTTCCACAAGTTTCTGATCACCAAGACAATTTTTAGTGTCGAACCATGAGTCAAAATCCTGTGGAGAGAAACAGCACAATCAGTATGAACAGTTTATCATCTGTACTTGTAACAGACACATATTGACTCTCTTTCATTCTAGCTGAGAGCGGCATAAATCTTGGGACAAATGACTTCTGTGAGTGAAAGAAAAATCAGTCTGCAATGCTATGTCTGTTCCCCAGCATGTTATAACATTCAAGTCAACTGTATAACTCTGCAGACAAAATACTATTACTCTGCTTCATTTACAACAGTTTTCCATGCTCATCACTGTAGCGTCCAAGTCCTTCCCCTCAGTGCTTGTGTAACAATGGGGCAAGAAGTTAAAAAAAGAAAAAGAATCCAGAGTCCTTAAGTACTGAGATGGACAACAGAGTAAAAATAATGGAAGCAAGCAAAACAAGTAGAAGGAAACATTAATAGTAAAGGAGGAGAAAGATTACTCAAATTCTACATAAAAAAAGGCTTACACCTATTTGGATGTTTCACATTCTTAATTCTTCATTCCTTTCCCAAATTTGCATAATTATTGAACTATTCAAAATATTACATTTGCTATTACTATTCTGAGGCCTTATCTACCCTAACAGAATGCACTGTTTTAACTAGGCAGAGCAAAAGCAGTCTATAGTTTGGTAAGACACAGAGCTTCTCCTGAATCCGGGTTTTCCACAACCTATGTCTCTTACTAGGCTGTTCACTCTTCTCCTCTGCAGACAGCAGCCTGGGAATCAAAATAACAAGACCAACATTGTACTTCCAAACATCAACTTACGTCTGCAGAATTGAAGACATCAGGTAACAGAAAATTGAGTAATGCCCACAGCTCGTGGAGGTTGTTCTGTAAAGGAGTTCCTGTAAGCAGCAATCGATTTGTTGTCTTGAACTCACGTACAATCTCTGACAGCTACAAATACAACAAATAGTTATCATCACCATGTACAGATAAGCACAGTGAATCTTCATCAGTTTCTGACACCTAAGACAATGTCAATAAAATTTAGAGACAGTGAGCTACCCATGAAATTCATATTTACCACCCAATAGCTTATGGCTTTTATTTTGAAAAACACCACACCTAACACTTAAAATCTGCACAAATCAGATGGAATCTTTTTGTATTGAACTAATTTCAAAGCATCAAACGATTTTGAGTTTACCTTAGACTTCTCATTCTTTATTCTGTGGGCTTCATCAATTACCAGGTACCTCCAGTTAAATTTTTTGAAGACTGATTTCTCTTTAATTACCATTTCATATGATGTAACACAAACATCCCATTCACCAGGCATCATAACATCACGGATAAACGCAGCCTAAAGCAGAAGAACCAGATTAATAAACACTTATAAATATGAACAATTTATATGACATTCAGTGAAAACTGTTTCCACCAACATTACTGACGAACTAAACTAGCACAGAAAAGACTATGAAACATCTTTTCAGTAACTGAAAGTTACTGTAACAAAACCCTTCAATCCTTTGTACTTCAGGCACAGAGAAAGCTGGGATTAAGCAAAACACAAATGATCTCCTGTTGAAAATTAAATATTTACTCTTCAGCATAATTCCTCTGTAATTTAAACACAGTACATACAACCAGTAAGGAAAAAAAAACTCTAACTTGTCCGAAGACACAATCCACAAAAGTGTTTCAAAGCAACTCACATAACTCACTCATCTTTTCTCTTTCTTAAATACCTCATTCCTCTGCCCCATCTCTGTTTTGCAAGGGATACATATCTAGGAATATAAATCCTTTCATACCACCCTATGGGAAAGCCACACATACAGGTCCCCATAATGCACCTTGAGGCCATTTCCTTGTTCAGAGCCTTCCCCAGCTTTGTTGTTCTTCTCTGGACACACTCCAGTACCAAAATGTCCTTCTTAGAGTGAGGGGCCCAGAACTGAACACAGCATTCAAGGTGTGGCCTCACCAGTGCCGAGTATTGGGGAATGTTCCCTTCCCTGGTCCTGCTGGCCATGCAGTTCCTGATACAAGCCAGGATGCCACTGGCCTTCTTGGCCATCTGGGCACACTGCCAGCTCCTATTTCCTCTCTAGAGCCTTTCTACCCTCAAATGGTAAACAGGCAGTCATATTAGTAGCCACAGAATTCACAGAAACATCCAGCTTGTTGATCCCCTCCAAGTTAGAAAAACACCCCATATCTATTTTAAGGCCTTCACAATGAAAGATGAAAAGCTCTACAAAAAAATCTTAGTCACAAGGCAAGACAGGTTTATAAAATACAAGTAAAGAGTGGGAGGAGTTACCTAAAAAAAAGGTGAAGAAAGAGGTGACAAAGCGAGTGCAATAAAGAAAAATGAGTACACACTGTCACACTGCAAATATGGAAGAAAAATAGGTGCAAAAATCAAAGAGGAAGACAACAGAGAAAGAGGTAAGTCAAACAGCTGTACTTTGATCCCAGTCCATTACCTCATCTACTGATTTGTATTTTTCCCTCATAGTTACAAGCACATCATTTTGCATTTTCAACATTAATATAGTTAGAGAGTATTAAAATATACTGTAATGAAGTAATTAGCTTAGAGAAAATTCCACATACCTACATGATATTTTTGCAAAATAATGGAACCATTTCTGAACTGTACAACACTTACTCTGGCATCTTTATCCCCGATAAGGCAAACAGCGCGTAACGACGGAACCCAGCGCTTGAACTCATTCATCCAGTTGTGCAGAGTTGATTTTGGGACCAGGACCATGTGTGGCCCAGGAATGTTTCGGTAATGCTTCAGATAGCCTAGTAATGCTATTGTTTGCAGAGTCTTACCAAGACCCTGCATTGGCAAAGAGGGAGGGGGAAAGAAACCTGCTGAAGTGAAAGACCATACAGAAATAATTTTGAACAATTTTCCTACTATGTAATTCTGCCATTTAAGTTGTTCAAAGCAAACCAGATAGCAAACGTTTGCAATAAAATTTCTTTCATTGCATTACAATTTCAGATTTGAAAAATCAAACTATTGTAGAATGATGCATACTACTGCACATACATTAAATACTATAAGCACTTTAATGTTGCATTTTGCTCAATAATTACCACAAAAATTCCAAAAGATGACTGCTTACCATTTCATCTGCCAGAATGCCATTAACACCATTTTCATACAATGAGATCATCCAGTTCAAACCTCTAACCTGATAATCTCTTAGAGTTCCTCCTTTCACATCTGTAAATGTAAGATTCCTCTAAGTAGAAAAATACTAATTGTAAGTAGAACATTTTGTGTTCTGCTCAGATCTTAATTACATCAAAGCAACGGGAGAAGTGTTGATACAATACTTACAGGAGGGGGACTCCTCGAAGCGAATACACACATTAGATGTTTTCCGACTCTCGGACAACAGCTCCTCATCTTCCTCTTGCTCCGTGCGCCTGTGACGGTACCTGAAGGAAGAACCCAAGAGTCGTGTTTATGTAAAATAATTTCAATGCACTGACTGCAAACTCAAAACACAAATTACAACAGAAGCAACCATTGATCTGCAATGGGTACGTTCTAGTGTTCTGTTAATAAGTTATTCCTTAGGGGTCATTCCAGCTTTATTTAGAAACGCTGATATAAAGCCCTCAACTCCAGAGCTGTTGACAATTTGTCTGACAACAAGTACTGGGAGTTCTCTAGGGTACTTTTTAACGAGCAACACAGAAATACAAGACACATCAGTGGTGGCCTTAGACTCAGTTACTTGATAACTACAATGTTCAGAAGAATCGCACATTCAAATTTAAAAAAAAAAATAAATAAAAATTTATAAAATAGAATGTCATTTTGCAAACATTCCAAAAACTAGTTGTTTGTTATTCCAAAACCCCTCAGAGGCATTGCATGCAGGCTCTGCCTGTAATACTTAATACAGACAGACTGGCAGAGCAAGACAATTTGTGCTGAAGATCCAACATCCCCACTCATGCACGCTGTCCTGTTTTAACCTGGTCTAGCTCCACTCTGGTCCCACTGACTTGTTCACCAGCAGCTGGAGCACATCTGGAGCACTTCTGGAGTGCACCTTCTAATTCAACATCATGCAAAAGAAATTCAATTCATGTGTCCAATATAACCCCACAATACAGCATTGTAAGTGGCAAGAATCAGGCAATTTGGTTTACAAGTGCATTTCTGATGCAAGGTCATATTAACACTGATGGATCAGCATGCACACACCAACCAGCTTTTAAAGAAATTGATACACCATTAACAGGAAAAGTTCTGGATTTACTGAAAGTACAATAATCTCTATGCAAACTAAACAGATAATGTTAAAAAGCATAAGTTACTTGAAACTGTAAGAAGTCAGAAAGAAAAATAAAACCTACTCCCCAGCTGAAATCAAACTCTGTTTTTCATCTTTCTTCATCCGTGGTCGTCCCAGTTTGACTTTCAATGGAGATGTTGGTGATTTTTGTGCTGCAGGTTGAATAAAATGTGCAAAAAGTTCTGTCTGCTTCAGGAGGAATTCAAACCTTTTTGCTCGATCTGCTTTCTAGTTTGCAAAGTGGGGAAGAGAATTTAAAAAAAAAAAAAAAGATAACTTTTCTTCATAAAAATGTATTTTTATCAAAAAACAGAATTCAGACACTATCTGACAGAATGCAATTGTTATCAGTTTCTCAACGACATTTCTAAGCTTCATGTAACACTGTACCACTTGAAGCAATTTTCATGTGATGTCATTTATATATCATGATAAAAAGTAAAACAGTGAAAGAGCAGTTCTGCATCATAACATTTCCAGGAAATACACAAACCACAGAGAGCCCTTCTGCAGGTAACAGACATGGAAGTGCTCCCCCAGCAGTAACAGCAGCCAAAGAAAAGGGCAGCTGAGCCTGACGCGCAATGCGCGATCTCGCCACACGAGGGCACTGCGCTTCCTTAACAGCACAGCACCGACCGGCACAGAAACACCTTTACAGAGATCTCCTGGAAAGAAATTACTATTTCTTCCCTGATGAAAGGTGGATTCTTCTGATATCTGATCCCTTTGCCTCCTAGAACAGCTGAACTAACAAGCTAATTTAGGAAAGCTGTAAATTCCCCACGTATTACTGTGAAAACAAGTTTAGCTATTTACTCTACTCATTCCCAACAAACAGATTTGTGTGTCTTCTCTTTGGCTAAATAAGTATTCATCCAAGTATGTTTAAGAGTGATACTCTTCTCTGACTTCCATGGTATCCAATCCTTTCAGACTCTACTGTAATTATTAGGCATCCATTCAACATTAAAGCTTTCAAGAAAAATACAAGAAGATACAGATACCAGCTTAAACCAAGAACTTACTACATGTATCATTCAAGAACAAGCCTTGCAATGTTCTCCTGGCTCCTGTTTCTTTGTCACACAGAAGCTACTGTTACATCTCCTCTTCAGCACTACAAGCTCCCTTCCTTGGTGTCATGGACAGGTATCTTTTGCATTGTTATGGCACATTTATTACAGTATATCAATATTTAAAACCTTTATGTTTTTATATGATGAAAAACTGGAAGCTACAGTATTTCTCTCAGCTAAGAAGTAGCTTAAGGATGCCTCTGACATGACTCAAGGGGTCATCAGATAAAACTGGCAAAGACAGATTCAAAACAAAACAGGGAGTTCTAAATATAAAATGTCACTGAATAGTAACTCCTTACCACAGAAGGGAGTGGATAACTAAAAAAGAAACCACAAAACCAAAAATCAACTGACAACTGCTGAGTATAAAAACCACAGCCTCCAACTCCAGAAATCATGCAGACAAAAATACTTGGACGAGTAGGACAGTGTTTAACAGAACTACCACTACCTGCTTCCTCTGTTCTCCTGTTCTTCACTAAATACTTACTGTCAGTCACTGTGAGAAACACCACACTGGACTAATGTTTAGATGAATCTTCATTTGGTCGGGGTTTTTTCTGACACATTCAGGCTGCAATAACCCCATGTAACTGTGCTGATCTAGTTCCAACAACCAAGAGCCATAAAAAGCTGCAATATGTTTTATCATGAAAACACTTACCATCTTCTCTTCATATTCTGGGTCAACTTCTTTTTCAGGTCTAGCCGCTTTTGGAGGAAGTTTGAGTTGAAAAGGGGGATCATTTTTCTGGAATTCAAAAGGTAAACATTTTATAAATATCAGCTTCCTACGTAGTTTTTTTAGCAAAAAGATATCAAACTGAACAAACCTACAAACTACATGGTAAGTATGCTATTATTATGCATTAATTATATTATTTCACCAAAAGCAGAACATGATATGCATGATGAAATTAAAGAGGAGATATGATTAGAAAAAAAGAAAGCTGGAGATTCGTCTCATCCTTGTGTTTATCTCTACAAGTAGGATCCATGTTGAAAGCACTGAAAGAAATTACTGAAAGAGAACAAAGTTTAATTTTTCACAGAGATCTTGCTATAAATGTATCATTAATATATTGAAAAGACATTTTAAAACATTAAATGTGATTTCTTAATGTCACATTCCTAACTGTAAGTTTCTGACGCATCTTTGCTGAGTTTTGTTTGTTTGTTTTCACTTCTGGATAAATAGTCACAAGTTCAGTTGGAAACACAGCTTAACTACACTTAGGCATATGGCTAGGAAGAGACACAAATTAACAACCAAATCAATTCATGGAGCAACCACTCCCTGGTACACTCTTAGACAGCTAAAGAACTACCTTATTTACTACATATGAAACAAATTTCAGCAACTCTAACTAAAATGGCTGACTTCTGTAGTTTATAAGATTCATTTCTGTCTTCAGTTGGGAAGCTCAAAGCAGGTTTATCACAACTTTGATATTGGCAAAATGTTTGGTGGATTTTTTCCCCTAATTTAGGAAAGTTTTCCTAATTTGCCATTGAAGTGTGCCTTTTTACACACCTCCTGCCAATAAAAAAAAATATATTTTGAGATGCATTAAATTATAAAACTGGTTTTTAAATGCTCTGAATAAACTGAAAGGAACTGCCAAAGTTCATGTCTGTATAAAATGTAACACTGCAGAATCTTAATTTGCTTTAAGTATCAGCCTCCCATAAATACATTAAATTAAAATAATAATTAATCTAAACTATTCAGGGTCAAGTAGCAAAACGAGTCCAAAATGGTACCAAATATTTAAAAAGTCTGTCAAGCAACATTACACTTAACTTTCAGAACTGTTAGTGATAAATACACAGTTCTTCAAGCAGAACAACTCAGTATTATGAGTATCCCTCTTAACTGAAAGTTTTCCAAGTAAATTGCAATGCAATATTATCTTTTTAACCCCAAGGCAGATGGCTGCAATGCCAGTTCTGTTGTTACTCAGATTCCTCCAGAAGAATAAAACTTATGGTGGCATCCAAATCAAATTTATTCTGCAATAAGTATTTGTGAATAACACACTCTGAGTTAAAGTAGCAAACAAGCTGACATGTAAAGTTACTGCAGCCACAGCACTATAAAATCACATCCTATACATTACCTTTCAAGATAAAAGACAGTTTCCCTGCTTTCCCACCCCTGCTCCTCACTGCAGTGTTTCTGTTGAACATTAATGGTTCCCAATGTATCAGAAATAACAAACAGGAGATTATCAAAAGCTGATGAAAGAGACAAAGAAGACACATGCATTCCTGTTTCCCTTCTCCTCCTCATAACTTACAGGGGAAGACAATATGCTGCAGTTTCACTAAAATACTATTTTGTGCTGGTAGAGCCCGGCAGGTGGTAGGGACAAGCATCATATCCAAACTTGCTTCTGCATAATGTTCTGAGTTACAGAAATCTACATCCTGACAACGACTGCATTTTGATATAAGAATACTTCTCACTAAAAACTGGACCATGTACCTCCCACAACACAGAACCACAAAACATTTCATCAGGTCTGTGAGAGTTTTTCCCTAGAAACTTCACACAGTGTATCTTCATCACTTAGAGGCCTGACTTGTCAGGGAACAGGACATGTCTCAGTGCAATTAACCAGCAAAAAAAATACTTTCATTTTTAACTCAGGAAACTCGCTGGTAACAATTTGCCTCTACTCTAGAAAGTTTCCATTAGCGATTAAGACAGTCCCCTGAAAACTGGTGTCATTTAAACACCTCACAAAGAAACACAACCATGCAGCAGTTTCAAAAATAACAAATCCTGAGTATTCCAAATACAAATTCCTGAGTACAAAATACCCCCTCATAAAATCTCTGATAACTACCCTAAATAGTGCTACTAGTATTAGGGTGGGAAATTTCTACCTGGTAAGTCTAACAGTCCTAAATGGAGAAGGCCCCACAAACCGTCAATAAATGACTGGGAATAAGAACTCAAAAGGCATAAAGAAGATCGTGAAGGGCCTGGAGGGGAAGCCATACAAGGAGCAGCTGAGGTCACTTGGCTTGTTCAGCCTGGAGGACACTGAAGGGCAGGGAAGTGGAGGAGCACAGCATGAGGTTGTGTCAGGGGAGGTTGAGGCTGAATATCAGGAAAAGGTTCTTCACCCAGAGGGTGGTTGGGTACTGGAACAGGCTCCCCAGAGAAATAGTCACAGCTGTGCCCAAGTAGTCAAACCTGACACAGTTCAAGAAGTGTTTGGACAACACCCTCAGGTACATGGTGGGATTCCTGAGGCTGTGCTGTGCAGGGCCAGGAGCTGGATGTTAATGTTCCTTGTGGGTCCCTTCCAACTCAGGATATTCTATAATTCTATGATACTGTCCAGTATGGCACAGCAGCATAAAGTTGATAATATCTGAATCCATTCACTGCTTTCGAATGATTTCTCCATGCAGGCATTCCTAAACATTTCGTACTGACTTTTCATCAGTTCACATACATAAAATTTTGCAGAATAAGTTGTATCTAATAGAGAAATAGCCCTTAAACGTTTTCCCGTGAACAACCAGGCAATGCTCAGGATTACGCTGCACCGTGTCTCATAGCTGTTTGTAAACATAAGTAATGAATTAAAGCCTCAAGAGTTCCTTACAGACAAAAACAGACTTTCAGTAACTGGGCTAAAAATTCTGATTGCACTGTTATCAGTAGTTCTGCAATTTTCTCCAATACCACAAATACTTGATGCACAGTCCTCTTTCTTACTAAGTTTTTATAAGATTCACTCTTCAGGTTGAACCTTGTTCAGTTTCCAAGGATACCTGAATACGTCAGTTTTTTACATTCCTTGTGCCTTAGCCTTCTGTCTTTCTTCCAAAAAAACTAACGAGAGCCAGCTGGCAGCCCTACGCGCTCGTTCGAGGGGTGTGCTCTGCACCAGGGCAGCACTCGGACCGGGCAGGGGAACAGCCTGAGCCGTGCGGGGTGGGGCGGAGCGGGTCAGCCTCGAACCCCTCGGCCCGGCCTCACACTCCCACCGCCGGCCGTCAGTTCTTCCATGGAAAGCGTCCCAGCTTTCCCTGGGGACTGGGGAAGGGAAACAGCGGGGCTCCCGAGGACGGGCCCTGCAGGAGCGCTCGAGGTGCGGGGGGTCCGCAGGGGAGCGGGGGCTGAGCGACCCCGGCACCGGCGTGTCCGGGCCGCAGGACCGGGCCGGGGGCACCGCAAGCGGGCGGTGATGCCACGGCGATGCTGAGGGACCGGCGCGGGCCCGGGGGTGTGTCCGGGCGGGGCCGGCCCGCAGAGCCCTCACAGCGGGTGCAGAGGGGCCCGGGCGGCCCCAGGGCCGGGGCGGCGCGGCCCGAGCAGCGGCCGCAGGAGGGGGCGGCGGGGCCCGGCGCGCTCCCACCACCCGCAGGGCCCCCCCCGGCGCGGTACCTCCTCGGCGCCGGGGTCCTGCGCGGCGGCGGGGGCGGTGGATGTGGAGGCGCGGGGCTCCTCGGCGGGGCCGGGGCCCAGGTTCGGGTCCATGTCCATGTCTCGCTCGGCGGTCCCGGGGCGGGGGCGGCCCCACCGCCCCTCCCCTCCCCCGGCCCGCGCGCGGCTCTCGCGATACTGACGGGGCGGGGGCGGCACCGGGAGGGTCCAGCGGGGGCCCGGAGCGGTTCCGAGCGGTGCCCGCCGGGCGCTGCACAACGGGCGGCCCGAGGGGGCCTTGCTGCCTCCCGCCCTCTCGAGTGACACCGCAGCTCGCAGAAGAGAGAGCGGCCGGGGCCGCTGCAGGGAGTCACGGAATGGGTTGGGTTGGAAGGGACCTTAAAGATCATCTCGTTCCAACCCCCTGCCGTGGGCAGGGACACCTTCCGACAGACCGGGTTGCTCCAAGCCCCGTCCAGCCCAACCTTGAGCACTTACAGGGATGGAGCATCCACAGCTTCCATAGGCAACCTGTTCCAGTGTCTCACCACCCCCACATTAAAGAATTTCTTCTTAATATCCCATCTAAATGTCTCCTCTTTTAGTTTAAAACTGTTCCCCCTTGTCCTATAACTATCTGCCGGCACAGAAAGTCGCTGTCCATCTTTTTTATATGTCCCCTTTAAGATGACAATGAGGTCTCCCTGGAGGCTGCTCCTCTCCAGGCTGGACAGTCCCAGATCTCGGATTTTTCAGCCTTTGGAGCATTTTCGTGGCCTCCTCTGGGCTCGCTCCAACACGTCCATATCCTCGTGCTGGGGACTCCAGGGCTGGATGGTGGGGTCTCACCAGAGCAGAGCAGAGGGGCAGAATCCTCTCCCTCCACTTGCTGCCCATGCTTTTTTTTTTTTTTTTTTTGCTGCTTTTTACTCAGCCCAGTGGTTCCAAACCCTGTTGCAAATGGCAAGTGTGTTTTCCTAAGTGCTCCAGGCTGTACTAGAGAGAAAAACATCTCCTAACATCTGCAGAGGTACCAGTGGAGCTCCCAAAGCAAGAATAGCTTACAGGAAAAAACATATGTGGTTTTTTTTCTTGAGCCATTTTAAATTCAGCAGTGTTTGCATGTTTCTGTTGAAAATTGCACTTACGAAGCCATTCGATTTAGTTACTGGCAATGCATGTATTTCTGACTGTCAATGCAAGACATTCAGATTCTCAGCTGCTGAGCTGTAACCTTGGTCATATTGCTAAAGGATCCCAAAACAATCCTTGAGATGTCAGACTTTAAAAACTGAGAGCTCAAATCAGCCATTTTACCTGGTGATTACTTACAAAGGCATTATCATGAGCATTTTGTAGAGAGACAGCAATGAAACCTTAGCCCAGTAGGCAGAATGAGCAATAAAAGCTTCTTCAGTCCAGTAAAAAGCTCAGAAACTGTTATCAAGATCTTTTTGCATAACTCAACAACTAAGCTGAGCAAGTGGGCTATTGCAGCACTCACACACTGCATTTAGAAAAACCTCTGAGAACTCTTTTCCATCTATGCATTGACTCCAGTGAGGTGCCAGTAACACGTGTCTTAACTGTTTCCATGACTGCCTGATTACTCGGAGATTCATTATCTAGATTATGGCCCAGCACAGAAGATTTAAGTTCTAAACTCCCCTTTTTCGTGTTGTGAAACATCTGCAAAGCAGTAACAGTGCTGTTCCAAATTATTCAGCCCCCTGTTGCCTTCTATGTCTGCTGTACAGTTCACAACAAAGCAAGGCCCACGGTGTCTGCAGTAGCCCTTCCACATGATTTATTTTTAAAAGCTTTGGGAGGTACATTTTTCATAGTGCAATTGAGAAGAGTGACGTGACTGGTTTTGAAAGAGTGCTCCAAATAGCTTTTCCAAGCAGAGCTGTCTAGAAGATTAAGTTTACCATTAGCTATGCAGAAAGTCTCTAAGGTGGGAAAATTCCAGATTATGACGTGTTTGTTCTTAACCTTTATGGAAAATAGCTCACTAACCACTTTTAACATCTGACTTTCCTTCTCTACTTTCAAACATTTGTAGCTTCTGTTTATGCCAAACACTCTCAAGTGTTTGTTACAGCTTGTTTTTTCCTTGAAATTCACAGGAACATTGCATGCTGTACAAAACAACCAAGCTGCTGCTTTCTTGAAAGATCTCCTTTGGCTATTTTTTGCTTGTGTACTTCACATTTGCATTTGACACTATGCAGAGATGTTCTTAGCTGCTACTCTTAGACTATGCTGTGTACTCCCGTGGATCCACAGGCCATTGGCTGAAAAAATCGCTTATTATCATATGATAATCTAATTAATTGGGGTTTTTCTTTAAAGTAGTGAAGTGCTTTTTTGTACTTATTTTATATATATATTTTTTGTGCTAATATTTGAAAAATTCCATTGAGTTTCTCCAATTTTTTTTTTTTATGTGTTGAGAGGCAGGAGGCCACTTGTCATGTTAAAGTTGTAGATTTAGGTATTAGCTCTTTTGTTTTCCCAGCTTTATTACTCCTTATTTTAGTCTGCCAGATACAATCACCAGGGCTGAATGTGTAGTCTACACACCAATCTACAAGCCTCCTCTGCCCAAATCAGAAAGATGCCACTTAACATATTGTATGATGAGAATTATGTTTTATTGTCAGATTTAGAAAGAGAAATTGCATACACTTAGGCTCACCGTTTCCCACTTTTGTATTTCAAACACTGCTGAAATTTGTAAAGTGTTGATATGATACAGATCCAGTAGCATTTTCATATAGTATCTAGATAATTCCATAAGATTTTAAAATTTTGGGTGGTGGCTATTCAACCTTTTCAAAACAGAGGACTAATTGTAGCAGTCTCAATTTCTCTAGCACAGATATATTGGATTTGGGTAACTTCTTAAAATAAATCTTAGTATTCTGTGAAATTACCCCATAGGCCAAGTTGTTATACAAACCTCCTTTGTGTGAATTGCTGTGGAGGGGTTGTATAGGTACCAACATATGGCTGTGGATCGAGAAATGTTACCAAAAAGCAGGCTGAAGAATGAAACAGTATGTGCTAAAATCACAGAATAACAGAAGCACAGCATCACAGAATATGCTGAGTTGGAAAGGACCCACAAGGATCATTGAGTCCAACCCTTAGCCCTGCACAGGACCATCCCCAAGAGTCACAGCATGTGCCTGAGAACATCATCCAAACACTTCTTGAACTCTGTCAGGCTTGGTGCTGTGACCACTGCCTTGGGGAGCCTGTTCCAGCACCCAAACACCCTCTGGGGGAAGAACCTTTTTCTAATATCTGACCTAAGCCTCCCCTGACACACCTTCAGTCCATTCCCTCAGGTCCTGTCACTGGTCACCACAGAGAAGAGATCAGTGCCTGCCCCTCCTCTTGCCCTTACGAGAAGAGATAATATGTGAAAATCTCCCAAGAACTGATAAGCTTTAGAGACCAGCAGACCTGTTGAATTCACGGGAACAGATAAACTCAGTACACCAAGAGTCTGCCAAATCCCAACTGTTACACAAAGCAGGTAACTCAGTGTGGTAGGTGTAGTCCAACCATGTGAATGCACTGTGTGGGGATTTACAAGTGGCAGTACCACTGTCATGTGCCACCAGGTGGCAACACCGACCTGTACTCGTCTGCGGGAGTCCTGGCAAGAGGATCCGGCAGCCTATGGCCTATTTAATATGAATACTCCTCAATCTTGAAACTGATTTGATCAATAACGGGAAAAAAAATTATAAAAATTAGCTTTGTAAACCGTCTTTTACTTACTGATTTTTAAATATTTCTAGAACTGTATCGTGTATAACCAGTATCTTCCCATAAAATGACAAAAGAGTCTTGTTAAGAAGGGCCTTGGGAAGGTAGTATCCTGTGAGTTTGGGATCTGTTCACTCCCTTGTGCACATTCAGGAGGCTCTCCATTGAATGCCATAGTCCAAAATCCACATCTACAACACTGGTCATTTTTAGCTTAATTGTTCCATCAATGAACTTGAAGCACAACTGTGCAATACAAGTCAGCTGTACGCAATAAACAGCTTTATAGTTTGGAAACAAATAGGATCTGGGAGTAACTGAGAAGTGCTGTCTCTGAGGTGTTTGCCTGTTGACTTTCATATTTGCCACCTTTATCTCCATGCCTACATCAGCCTCCATGTGTGAGCCACCACAGTGCACTAACCATGTGTTACCCTGACTGCAGTACTACCATCTCGCTTAAAATGTTTATATCATGTTGCTATTTTAATATTGCTTTTATTAAGCTAACAGGTTATCTCTCTGCAAGTAACCTCAGTTATGTCCAGTGGCACACTTCTATGCATTCTTGCACTTACCTGTGCAGCCCTGTTTCATTCAGACCCTTATTTCACAGGTTCCCTTACAAAGTTTATCTGCTTTAGGGTTCCAGATTCTTTTCCCTTCTCATAGGATTAGAAAGAAGCATAGGCCTTCTCCTCTCTAGAGCTTACAATACACAAGATACTTCTCCAATGAGCTCTTGGCTTCTGTGTCACTCATCTGGGAACCCAGGTTTTGTTGAAGATGTAATTTCTGAGGATGTCCCTTGCTGCAGGGCTTTGTGGAAGCCGAGCAGATGAGAGCAACCCAGCCCCTGCATGAGGCAATTCAGGGCTGCAAACAAATGCTTACCTGATTCTGCATCATCTACAGGCACTAATGTGCTCTAATAGGCTTCACATTGAGTATTCTTTCAGAAAGGGTGTGGGGGGGGTCTGTTTGTTTGGGGAGGATGGAGCTTTTGTGGAGTTGGTTTGCTTGGGATTTTTTTTTCTCTTGGGTTTTTTGTTTTGGTGGATTTTTTCTTTGTTTTGGTGGGTTTGGAGGGTTATTTGTTTGTTTGTTTGTTTTTTGTGGTTCAGGCTTCATGTTCATGCATCAATTTTCTGTATCAAGTTTTCATTTTACCCAACAGACAGTCTCTGGCATTGCCAATTGGGTTTGCAAATACAAGACCGCATTCAGCTTTGGGAACTATAACAAAATAGCTAATGTATCCTTTGTATCTGGTTCAAAGAGTTGATAGCTGTACAAATACTCTTTGTTTTTACAACTTTATCCCAATACTGCATTTTTAATCCAGGCTTTAGCAGCCAAAGCTTTACTTTGGTACTGAAAAGGCTTCTAATAGGGCTGTATTTCCAAAGCACAGGGGGGTTTTTTTCCCCTCAACATTTTTTTCACTTGGTATTCTTTTTTTTTTTCTTTCTTTCTTTTTTTGGCTGTGTGTTCATTTTTGCAGTGGGAGAGCCAGGAACTCTCACAGTTTGGTAAATTATGAAAGTGAGAAGACTGTCATCTCTTCATGGATGTGATGAGCCAGGATTATGTGATCGTGTTAGAATGTGTTAGTTTACCAAGCCTCATCAGGAACATATTGCAAAGGTACCTTCCTTACCTATATGGACACTAGTTGCCCTTTGCAGCTTTGAACTTAAACACCTTCCCACCACACCATGTTTCTCTGCTCCAGACCCCTTGCACTGGTATTGTCGTTTCTGCAGGTGAGAAAAGGGTTAGTTCAAGATTCTAAAAAGCAAAAATTGATCCCAACAAAGAAAGTTACTATTTTTTTCTCAGATCAGCACAGCAAAACAACTCAACTGCCCACGCACTCAGGGGCCAGTGCCAATACAGCAGCAAAACAGATCCATGGCAAGATGAAGGGTGGAATTGCAGCCACACTAATTTGTATCAGTTTAAGCTACCATAGCCCAGGCTTTAATAAACAGTTTTACAACTGTGTATTCTGTCCTGAACTCCAGATTTTGCATACCTACAAACAATGATGTCATGAAAATTTAACAATGACCAGTGAGTGATTCCTTTAAAGGTCATAAAATATTTCCTGATGTAATAAGCTATGACTTTGCCAAAATCTGAGCACTCTCTCAAGACAGTCCCCAACCAGAAAAGTCCAGTTTCACTGAAAGTGAAAGGCAATTTAAAAGAGATTTTAGGTCAAAGCAAAAGCTGTCAAAAGTTTTTTCCAACTTAAATAAATCTGAAGCATATTTTGCTGCTCACTGCAATGGCATCCTCTTCTCCCTAACATATGCAGTTATTTTGCAATATTGAAAACCTATAAATGATCTGTCCATAACAGAAACAGAATATTACAAAATTTTGAATATTTGTGAGTATCCAGTGAGCAAGCTGGTACAGTACAGCCTTTAAGTCTCTTTAATGATAGCTGAGATTCTTTCTTCACAAATTTTCAACCCAAAATAAATAACCTCTTCCTTAAGCAGAAGCCTGTTCCTGTGGGTTTGATTTCACACTGTTATCCCTAAGATGATCATAGACTATTTGTAAATGTAACAGTTCTTTTCCAAAGCTTTTAGCATGCACCAGGGTTTCCTTTAAATATGAGAAATGCACAAAAGATGCTTAGATGTATAAAGTCTGCCTTGGCCTTGCAAACATGGCAGATGCATTGCATAAGCCACAAGCCATCACTTCAGTTGCCACGGGGTTTACCCTGCTGTGAAAATACTTTTAATCTTGTCCTTTATATCTATTTTTACTTACCAGCATCTACACCCTGTGGAAAACTAGACTGAACCTGTTATATTTTCCAGAATATTAAAAGATCTGTTAGATAAGAGTAATTCGTTTTAATTTATCCCAGTCCACATAGAATATGTTTCTGCCTTTCTCCTTGCTACCTCTTTTTTTTTTTTTCTATTTTGCTTCCCTGACTGCCTAGGCCTTCTTTCTTCCTCATCCTGTAATGATTCTTCCTTTTTTGTAACAGTCTCAAACACACAGCTGCCATCAAAACAATCCCTCCTTTCCTGCATTTACATTCTTCACACAGGGCAACCTTTTACACACAGAGTTCAGAAATCTGGTCTGTTTGCTGTAATAGCCTCTATTCAATCATACTTAAACAAAGTAGTTCAATTGCCTAGTGGGGGAAGGTCTCTCTTCCACTCACAGTTCTGCCATCTGCATGAAAATTTCTCTCAAGTCACAGTGTAAGAGGTAGAGTTCCTATAACTCTCAGTAAGGCATTTTTGGGCAATATAGAGAACAAAGGCAGACAGTGTCCTCTGTTAATTTTCACGGGTTTATTTTCTCATCACTCCAGAGTGTTCTCTGTTATCAGTAGAAATATTTTAGGAAAGCTGAGACCCATCTTGCACTTCATGATGAGCCTTCCACATTTATGATTCTGAAAATAGCTAGGTAGATATTTTTTCATTTAAACATAAAACTACAAACTTCTTTTTCCATCTGTTTTTGCAGGCCTTCCTGACACCTTCATATCCAAACTTTAGGCTGTAAACTTCTAGAGTAAACTGGTTTTAGCAAGTCCTCACTTTCAGGAGGTTAAAATTAAAATTTAATAATGATTTGCTATTTCTGACCTGGAAGAGGCATGTCATAATCTTGATGTCAAAGAGATTATTTTGGATTCCTGGCTGTTACAGGTTTGGCTGTGTCATGTCACCAGGATCCATCAGCTATGCACAGGCAAACTCCTCCAAATTGCCATATAAAGTTAATCAGTAGACCTCACATATGAGCTGAGTACTGGTCATTGTTATGTATGAAAAATGAAGTGGGTTTCTCTTAGGTTCAAAAGGTGATTAAGACAATTAGAACAGAAATTTTGGCTCTTTTAAAACGCCATCTTTTCTGCTTCAGTATCTCCTCCCTCAACTGCAAGGATTATTTGCTGACCTTGAGGAGCCATTGTTGTAATTACCCCGCAAGGAGATCCTCACAAAAGTGTTGCTAGCAATGCCTATGTAGAGTGTAAGACCTACTTATCCACCTATGTATTGTTTACTAGTCTGTAAGCAGAAGCTGAAAAGTAGCAAAAATGCAATTTTTAATCTGTGCTTTTGTGGATGACAGAGAAGAGAGAAGCCTCTCTTCTGGCAAGAGAGGCAGGGCAGGGGTTTGAACCAAAGTGAACCTGTTCATTGGCACCCCCACTTTAGAAAAAGACAGTTTTACATTTGCAAATAAATGCACTATCCAGCAGAATTCCTGCCCTTCCACCAGTTACTTTCCTGAACAGGAGACTTTCCTATGAGATGCTGGATGTCTGCTGCTGTTTCCCAGAGGAGGTTAGTGCCAGAGGGCGTTGGTCTGTTTTCTGAAAGGGATTGACAGAGTTCTCCCTATGTGTCATGAGTGCTTTTGGTAAAATTAGATTCTGCCCTGTCCACAACAATAAAGGCCATACCCACATGCAGCTCACATAGTTCATATGCTTCCTGGAGCAAAACCACAGCAACGTTCAACTGTCTGTTTTCTTTTTTTATTTTCACAGTGGCTCCTGCCTGGGAATCAGGTGTTGGGTCTCACTGCCACTGAGAGCCCGGGGGTGCCCAAGTGCACAGCATGAACCAGGCAGAACATATCCCTCAGACAAGCAGAACAGTGCAGAGATGTCAGCATCGGTCTGTGTCCGTGGTCAGACTCAGGCTTCTGTAGTTAATTGTTTAAACAACAGCAACAAATCAAGCTGCTCTGAGGATCTGTGTGCATTCCTCCATGAGACCTGATTTGTATGGTGAGGACAGGCTAGTGAAAGGAAGAGAAGGGGCTGAATTATCCCCCGTGACTTTGCTAAATTTGTCCTTGTGAATGGAGAGGGAGTGAAATATTTGTCTGCAGGGGGGAGCGGAGTGGTAACTGTCAGGAACAGCTGGAACATATATACTGTGTCATGTCTTTTTGTGGCACTGGGCTGTTCTGCTTGCTGAGGGAATGCTGCAGAGGCATGTTAGCATTCTGCTGAGTAAGTGTGGTGCGAGTTCCATGTGTAAACAGGGATCAGTTGCTAGATGAGAGAAAAGGGCTGTTCTCCCAGGCCGTGACTGCCTCTTGCATGCACCTCAACCTTCACCAGGCCTGTGTGGTGATGTAAATTAAATGTGGGGCTGGATTCTCAGAAAAATATCTGCTTGTGGAAATGTCAGTCTAGATAACCCTGGTGTCTCTTCCTCCTTCAATACCTATAAATTTGTGAATTAAATAAATTCTCCTGATTTTTCCCATCCTTTCCATCCTGATTATTCATTTGTCCACAGGATAATAAGAACTTTCACTGCTCTCAAGATTAATAATAACATCACCAGTTGTTCTGCAACATGGAAATGGACAAGTTTAAATAGCACACTTAACTTCTTTAAATCAGTGCTCTGTAGAGTCACGAAGGAGTTTCCCATCAAATGCAATAAGCCAAGTGAGACAAATAAACCTAAGCAAATATGTGTAATTCCACACTTTCAAACTTGCCAGCATCACAATAATATTAAGAAAATAAATTTTATTTTTAAACTTTCCTAATTGAGTTTTGCCTGTGATTTCACCAAATGTATTCAAAACATACTTGAAGTCCAAAACGAAATGCTAATGGATAAATGCAAAAGCGGGAACTAAAATAGAACACCCCAAGGGTTTCGCAGAAGTGTTCAGCTGAAATCAATTTTTCTTTGCTCTTCTTTCCCATCACTTTCCATTCTCTTTCCAACCTCTGTTCGCCCTCTGTATATGTTTTCAACTGCAAGACTTTTAAAACAAAGACTCTGTCGTTCACCGTCATGATGATGGATTTAAGTAAATAATTTTATATTTTAAAAGTGGCTGAATAATCTTTGCATGGACCAGGACAAAAGTGAAATCCCACTTCTTCCATCAGGATGAGATACCATTCTTTTTTAAGCCTGTTATTATCAAACACATGCATGAGTGACACATTATCAGCACAATGAAAGTCGTCAGGGTAAGAAAAGAACTTTATTTGCTCTTTTAATGTTTGGAGCACAAATGCCAAGAAGGCACAGCAGCTTTCATAACAAACATGTTAACCCCCACATGCTCTGCTTAATTATGGCTTCCTGTATTTCTCCTCAGGCTACTGGCACAGTAAGTAAACTGGCACAGATTTTATTTGTTCTGATTACACTGAATGCAAGTTGTTGGGCAGGTGCTTCACAAGCAGCTGAGCCATTCCAGCAGTTCCAGAGGACAGGAGCTGTCTGACAGAGGAATGACACATCGAGCAGGGAACAGAATCGCTGTACCCCTCCCTGTCACCATGGCTACCACTCAGCAGGCGGTTTTTGGGCAGAAGTACCAATTTAAGCAACTGCTGATTTCTTATAATTGCCCCTGCATCACCCGCTCCCTTGGTCAGGTGCAACTGTGTAGTAGGCCACGGCATTTATCAGATCAGGAAACTAGTCCTGATCCAACTGGAAAATAAGCTCTCTTTTTTGACTCATTCTTTTCCAAACAGTCAGTTTTGTGATTCAGTTCCTCATGTAGGCACACAAATAAACTGTGTCTGTGTAACGGAGGCGATGGCAGAAGGGCAGGGACAAGTGACTTAAAAGATGGTGACTACTGGTCATTTAAGCAGCATTACCACTGACCACAGCAAAGACAGAGCCAGAGCTCTCCTTAAGATGTGGTTTGGCATCCAGTGTTTAGATCCACTTGGCAGTCCAGGCTCCTTATACCTGTGTCCTGTTCCCTCCCCATTCCCTCTGCTGCCTTTCTGCAAGTGGTTATGAAGCTACACAAGGGAACCCATCTGTCTAAAGGATGATCCAGTAAAAAATGGGTATTGTTAGGACACTGTGGGGATAACACATGAAGTGTATCACAACTCATTTTATTTTGGCAGACTGATGTTTTACAGCCTTTAGGTTTAAGGCTACTGTATCTATCAGAGTGACACAGGCAAGTCACATGTGGAAGGAAAGTGTGACTTTCCTTCCCTAAATAATTCTGTGGCTAGATGCATCTCTCCAAGGAAAAGTCTTACAAAGCCTTGTTCACAAACCTGCTATTAAACATGTGAAGTTGTTAAAACATCACTGTGAATAAAGGATAAATGGAGCTGAGTGAAGGTGGTAGTAGAATGGAAGGTTGGGAATTAAATAGTATTGTAGGGCTGCATGAAAGTCACCCTCAAACAAAAACATATCAAAAGTCTGAGCACATTTGAAATAAACTGTTTATAGTTTATTCATGACAGCTTTCATTTATGGTAGGATTCTTTTAAGATCAGTGATAATGGAAAGCACTAGCAACAGGAACACTATGAGTTTGTACAGATTTATTTATATTTTTATGTAAATGTACATAGAGCATATATTTATATATTGTATGCCATATATAGTACATATTATATTAAATATAATAAATACATATTGCCACTACATTTTTGCTTAAAAACTTTAAAAAACCAGTTATGGTTTCTAGTTTGTGAGATTCCAGCAGTGACACTGCAAGCTGTTTTCAGCCTGCCCTGTCAAAGAGCCCCAGCAGAGACACGAAAAATTCTGTGAAAGTATTAAACTCTCCCACTGGCCCGATGCTGCTGATCACACCTTGCAGAGTCAGGGGCACCACGAGTGCTGTATCTGGGCAGGGGCACGTGAGACTCCTGGAATTACAGAGTCGTGAAACTCAGTGAAGAATCACTGTGTCCACTTTAAGTCAAAGTTAAAAAGGACTCTTAAAAATGAACACAAGCTGCCCTGTCCTTGAAAAAGCAGGAATTTCTCATCCTGGAAAGAGGTAATGACTACAAGGATATCAGCAGAGTTATGCACTCTGTGGGAGTATTTTTTAGTTGTGACAGTGGAATGGCAACCTGTCTCCTTGAAGGCACTTCTGAAAAAGTCTGTTTCTAAAAATATATGATGTGAGAAGAAAAATCAAGTTTATTCCTATTAAATTCATACAGGGGACTAAATCCTACTGAAAAACCTTTAAATCTGCAAACCGACAAAGTCTGGCGGATGGTGGAAGCTGCAGTGGAGGTCTCAGTGGGGACAGCAGCAGTGGGGACTGGCCCTGCCGGCGCTGGCTGCGCCTCCCTCGCAGGCCAGAGCCCTTCTCCGACCATCGCGGTCAACCCCGCCAGGTCACCACGACACTTCACGGAGACCACCGCGGTCACCGCGCCCCGCCCGGCGCTCCCACGGCTCAGCTCTGGGGTTTGCTCACCCCGGGGCTCCGGGCAGGGATGGCCGCTAATCCCGGGGCTCCTGGCATGGGCGGCCAGCATCCCCGGGGCTCGGGGCAGGGATGTCCAGCATCCCCGGGGCTCCGGGCAGGGATGTCCAGCATCCCCGGGGCTCCGGGCAGGGATGTCCAGCATCCCCGGGGCTCCGGGCAGGGATGTCCAGCATCCCCGGGGCTCCGGGCAGGCAGTGTCCATCCTCCCCAGAGCTGCGGGCAGGGCTGTCCGGGGCGATGCGCGGCCGGTGGCGGGAGCAGCCCGCTGTCGGTGCCGGTGCCGGGGGTGTCGCAGGCGGCGGCGGCGAGCCCCGGCCGCCCATCACGTGCTCAGTTGTTGCATTGTGCTGGCGGCGGAGGGAGGGCTGGCCGTGTCAGTGATCAATGTCATGACTTCCTCCGCGGGCTGGAGCCGCGGCAGAGCGCAGCTGAAGGAAGCTGATTGCTGCGGGTGCGAATTGGCTGGGAACAATACACACACCCACACACCCGCACGGGCGGACAGGCACCCGCACACACACACCCGGGAGCACACACCCGGCAGCACCCAGACCCGCACACGCAGGCACACACCCGCGGGCGGACACACACGCACACGCAGCCCGCACCCTGGATCCCGCGCCGCCGCTCCGCGCCGGGGGGGAAGATGAGCTCGGGGGACGTGGTTTGCACTGGATGGCTCATCAAATCACCCCCCGAGAAGAAACTCAAGAGATACGTAAGTGCAGAGGCTCTGCTGGTATTTTTTTTCTCTCTCGCTAAAGGGATTTCGGCGTGTGCTCGCTGTCTCGTTGTCCCTTTGAAAGCTCTCTCCTGTTTCGGCTTCGCCTTGGACCAAAACAAAAAGATTTCCAAGTCCATGCGCTTATGGAGTATTTTAGTTTTCACCGACATTCTTGTGCCCTTTGGAATTAACCTTTCCCGTCTCGTAAGAGTATAATTCTTCAGTTGTTATGCAACATATCAGGCTAAAAACCACATTTCGGTTTCAGTTAATGTTGCCGTAACTAGCAGAATTGTTGTAATAGTATTGCAGATGTCACTTTTCCAGAGACGGGCAAGAACATCCTAACAAAAAAAAAAAAAAAAAGGAAAAAAACCAACCAAACAGCCCAAATCCTAATAATTTAAATTCTGAGGCTCTGCTTTGTTAAAATGCTCTGTAATTGCAATGGCACTTGCTAAAGGCAACATCTACAATAGTTTTATTTACCAACGCCAGATCCAGTAGCCAGCAGAAAGCTTCACTTTTGGTCCGTGATAAAGAGGTGCTGGAAGATGCTGTTCTGTAAAGTTCCTGATAGCTGGAAGGTGAAGGGGGCTGGCGAGAATAAGCGAGCCCTGCACGGAGAGCTGCAACTGCGTTATGTGTGAAGGGGGCCCCTTGTTTCGTTCTCTATCTGCCTGCCTGTTTGGAAAAAAAAAAAAAAAAAAAGGATGTGTGTTGCAAACATAGGAAACTGTCTCGTTGCAGGGCTCTGAGGAAGGCGCTCCGGGTAGGAATAAATGACCCTTAAAATTTTGCTTGGGACAGCATTAAAAATGTAAAGCCCTTCGTGGGCCATTTTGCATACTCATTTGTGGTGGTTCTTCATCAGGCATGTTGATATGTTGTTGTGTTGTTACACTTTTGCATTCGGTAATACCCGTTTGAGTCATGCCCTTCTACCCTAACTTACCCCCGAGCTCTGTACTAGTAGGATGCCACCGAACGTGTCTCTCGCTGCCGAGCCGAATGCATGGCTTACATCATTTGTCGTATTCACTTCTGTTTATCAGCATTTTCTCCGGACTGCTGATGTTAGCTTTTTCTAGTAATATGAGGCATAACTGTATCGTGAAGAATGTGGTGGATATCATTTGGTAGTGTATTTTTTCTTAGCCCCAAAGACTAGCAGAAAGGATAATTTCCTGATGTTAGATTTTAGTTTTAACTTATTCTAAATCTGAGTTTCTTCTTTTAGACCACAGTATTGCATTGAAATGGCTGAATATTTGCTTCGTTCGGTTAGGATTTTCCAATTCTAAAATAACCACTATGATGTGTCTCAGGGGAGCTGCAAATAAAATATGGGTCTCTAATTTTTGCTATATTTTGTAACGAGCTTACGAATAGGACTGTATAGCAGACACAGTGTAAGAGCCACTGATTCACCCAGCTGGTATCATTAGTAACTCTGTCAGTGAAGCTATTTTTGATGACTCAATATTCATAAAAGGGCAAAGTAGAGAAAACAGAATGTGATAAAGCTGGGATTTGAAAGCCCCCATTATACAGTCAAGATAATAGTCACAACAGGGGCTCTGATCAGCTCACAAGACTAGTTGCAGTCTGCTCTGCTCAGATTTTGCACAACAAAACCAAGGAAAATTTGTTCTATGTTATTCTCCAAACATCAACCACTAGATTAGCCAGATCTCTGCAGATTAGGCTCTGTTTTCTGGTTAGGAGGATAAGCTACTCCTTTGTCCATCATAAAGCAGAAATAAATCTGCTGCGAGTACAGCAAAGCTTAATGTCCTTTCTCATATGACTGGTTACACAGTGGATGCTACAAACCAGATGGAAATTGTCTCTCACCTGCTGTAAACTGTTTTCCCTCCACTTTTTATATAGTTTCATCAGCATGGCAGCTTGTGCATCTTGCACTGGGGTGGCAGATAGCTCAGGCTGAACCATAGTGACTGCTTAAAAACAACAGAGCTTTAAAACAATAACTGTTTAAACTCACTTCAGTAGGTGTCAAGTGTCAACCGCTTACAGGAGAATGGTGTTGGCTCTGGTTCTGAACTGACAACATACATAAATCCCCAAACGGTACACCACCCTTTGTGTTCAGCTGGCAAAGCCCCACGGTCTGAGCTGAAGCTTCCAGGGAGCTTCAAATGCCAGCTTGGTCTGCTGCTCATGGGACCTCTCCTACACTGCCGAGGCTTCGCTGCTCTCATGGGGTTGTCTCCCAGTTTATGTTTTCCTGAGCTCAGCATCCGGCCTTTGTAAGGTCCAACCTGAGGGTCACCTTGTTTTACATGCAGAGAAATTCTTAATCCTCCACCTATTACAACCACTAAGAAAATCTAATTAATTTCAGTTGAATCTGTAGTTAAGAAATTAGACAAAGCGATGAATTCGTGTTGTGAGACTGGGAACTGCAGATGGTCCCACTGAAGCCACTGAGGATATTTACAGTGTTTATCAAATAAAACAAATTAATCTTTCCAAGGCTAGAGCCTAAAGACCAAAGTATACCTTTATTTATCCTTGTTCTCTGAAGAAAACAATTAGGTTTTCTATGTGTAAACAAGTCAGCATTTGGGTCTAGGTAAGCAGAACATTGTTTTCAAAACTTTGAAAAGCAAAAAGCAGGTGTTAAGAATCTATATTTTTCCTGTAATGTCTTACAAAGCTGATGCTCTTAGTAGCACTATTCTTAGAAGTGTCTTATCATTCCCTAACAAAGGCTGCTCTCTTGCATGTGCAGGAAACGAACATGAGATTAATTACCCAAGTCTAACTTTCTGTAAAAACAGAGAGCTTAATGCTAAATGCACAGAATTCATTAGAAAGCGCAGGGAGCTTTGCTACAGCAGGCAAATACTCTGATAGTGGTTTAATAGCATGGGCAATGCTTTTCCCTCTGTCTGATACTTGAACCATGAAACCACCACGTCAGCCTATCTAAAGAGGCAGTTGTGCAAGGAGTCTCCCAGGAGAGTATTTGGTGTGTGTTGCAGTTCTTTGTCCTCTAACTGTGACCTGAAAGCTGTGCTGCTCTCATTTCCCCACTTGGTTCCAGCTTCTCTCACCGATCAGGGCTGTGTGGGCCTGAGCAGTGCCAAGGAACACCCAAAGCTTGGGGGAGGCTGGTATGGGGCGGAGAGAGAGACGAAGAAGTTGCTAACAAAAACTAAGAAGTGGTGGTGATGGAGGTGAAATCCATCCTGCTCCAGACCAAAAATGCTAAGTTTCAGGCATAGCTTGACATTCAGCTCCAGAAGAGGAGAATCTGGCCCCGCTGGAAATTTTGGTACTGATGTTAGTGGATCATAAGGAAATTAGATGCCATAGGAGAATCTGCTTCAAATTTGATGGGTTTCACAGTTCCTTATATTAGTGCTGAATACATCCATCCCAATTCTGTGATGTCAGCATTGAACAGCTGGCTTTTTGATACTTTTCATATGGAAATATATGTGATCACTGATTGTTATTGTTTGTTTTCTATTTATTGGTGGAGGTGGAAGGAGGGAATGGTTTCATGGCCTAGAAAACAAAAGACTTACCACAGCCAGTGCAAAAGTCACTATGAGAGGAAAACAACATGGAAGAAGGCACAGAGGATGTTTAATGAAATAAGAGACTAGTACCATTGAGAAGACACATTGCTCATGTGCTGATAAGGAGATGGGATTTTTAACACACAGCTAATTGCAGCTTGTCCTTAAACCACTGTCCCATAGTTTGCCACACTAGTGAGGAACAGCAGCAGTAGCTCTGCTGAATGACACACCAGTGTTTACTTACTGGCAGTGTTAAGTTACGTGGTTTGCAGTAGTAAAGGGCTATATACAGATGCTTGCTTGTTGTGAGTCAGTGCAGCTCCATTTAAGTCACTGCTGCACAGCTGTCCCCCTGCTGAAGAGCTATTTTTAATCTTCAGTACTATACAATTTGATGAGGGAAGACCACTTGCTCAAAAAAAAAGGCAAGTTTCCCACTTTACTTGAGTGACTGATTTCTTCAAACGTTGTTGAAAATCAAAATTCCTTGTCAGCTTTTCTAGAACAAGAGTCCAAAATGGACCTCGTATTAGAAAATGTAGCCTTGCACTTCCTGCCACGCTTCTTCTCGGAGTGTCTGGTCTGGGAAGACAAATAAGAGGTGTAAATTAGTGTACCAGATGGAAAAAGAGAGTAAAGCAGTGTCTGCTCCTGCTGCCTCTGTGCTTTGGGCTGTCAGAGGGGCCCAGCAGGGCGCAGGCGCACGTCTCTGACCGTTGGGGGATCTGCCAGGACCCGACCGCAGCACACCATGGCCAGGGGTTTGGGAGATAAGAGAATGTAGACAACTTCTCCATTTTTAGCTGAAGTTCTGGTATTTATCAGGAGAGCAAACAGGAAGTTACTGGCCACTGAGAAGAAAAAGTAAAGTAGAATTATGGAAGAGTTTGCTGAAGTAATAGGAACAAGAGTGGCAGAGCACTGCCGCGGGCGGGTGGGATGCAGAGCATCTGCTCTCGGATCTAACGTTGGGCTGCTGTCAGCAGAGGACACTGCCACCCTCCCCTAAAGAAATCCCCCAGTGCTATGTGAGGTCAAGTTTTTTACCTATGTTTTTTCTGTTGTTACTTCATTTTAAAATCCAGTGTATATTCTGGTCTATCTGGTTTGTATATTAAGAACTGAATTTTAAGTAAATGAAGGCCTCCAAGCAGAAGCTCCTATGTGGCAGCCTACACCTTCCCTTCTCTGTGAAATCCTGTACAAATTGATCTCACTGGTAAAATAACAGCAGAATATTTATGTTAGGGAGGAGTTTCCATCACTGGAGTTAAGCATTTGCAATTAGCTAAGTGCAAATCAGACCATTTTCCACACTTAACCTTGTTTTGGTAGGTTAAGTGCAATGTTTATTCTAGACCATTTTCTTCCATTTTAACCATGTTTTGATAGTTTAAATGCAATGTTTAATGAGATAGGTTGATTTCTAAGAAAGAAATAATTTCGAAAAAACACTGCTGTTCTTGGCAACCCGTGTATCAGAATAATTTCCCTTGGACTATTTATTTGGGTGGAGCCGTAACAGTCCTGAAGCCCCAGCTTAATCTTTGACTTCATGTTTTCAGTGCACAGGAATGTCCCGCTATGGGTTTCTCTTCAAAACAGAAACCTACAAGTTATCAGGTCTTTGCATTCAAAAATAGAGACTTGGGAAAAAAAAACATGCTAGTTTGAAATAGAGAAGGAAATGTTAACTCGAGTGGTAGTCCAACTAGTGATGCAGTCAAACATGGCTTAGAGGAAAAAGCATTGCAAGTCATACTTTGGTGAACTCTTTGTTGTAGCATTAAAACCATGGATAAACACATTACTTCTACCAATGATGCATTAAATTGCTATGAATGTGCATTATGAAAATTTGATAGGTTTTTAGGGAAAGGGACAAGTTTGCACCTAAAATGTTACTCAGTAGAGAAACAGTCATTTTATTTACTTTCTTGTCCTTTTCATTTGATTTGGAAATGAATTAGTAATGTGATAAGACAAGGAAAAAATGCCGGGTTTGAAATAAAATTTACATGTCAAAACATTACTTCTAGCCAGCTAAAATACATTTTCTTCTCTCTCATTTAATTCTTGAATAAAATTAAATACTTGAACTTTAAGAATTTTTTCTGCTATCCTTGACTTGTTTCAGTTTGTGTTGCATCAGGAAAACAAATAAACAAACCAACAAACAGATAGCCACACAAAACTCAGTTTTAAAATCTGCTGCAACTTAGTATTTGTTAAAAAAAGACCACCAAAACTGATGTCTAGTTCTTGTGGCAGAAAAACACTCCCTTTCTGAGGCTAACTCATTCATAGCTTTGTAATTGTTAGAATGAGACAACTGCTCTTAGAGATTTTGTTATTCCCTTCCCACCTGATGCCAGAAACCCCATCTGACCCTTGCAGTCAAAACTGCTTTGTAGTGTTCCACAAAAGCCCTGAACAGCACATTTCAGTTACCCAGGATCCCTTCCCATAGAACATTTTACAGAAAGTCAGTACAATGTTGTTATTAATATGAATTTGAAATTATTTAAATGAGAGTGTTAATTTAAATGGAACTTAGGGTGTCATACGAAAGTTTTCAACTTGTTTTTGACATTTTTTTTTTTAAAGACAATTGTTTCTGTGAGCCCTGTTAGTTATAAATATTCATCCTGTGACTCCCAAGTCCCAGGGACCATGGGTTATGTATTCATATTTCTGTTGGACAGAATAACGGCCATAAGGGGACACTTTCTAACTTCACAACTGTTGTAGTGCCAGCAGAGCACATAGTTTCTGAACAATCTGTTTTTACATACCAGACTTGCAAACTGTTTGTAGAAGTTCAAGGATTTTACGGTTGTGAGGCCGTTTTTTCAAGCTGACATTAACTGGTCGTGCCAAGGAGAAACCAATAGTTCAGAACAAGCGTGAACTATGTTTTCGTTGCAGACTTTACAAACTGTGCAGTGAAGGCACTAAGTTTACCAAGGAACTGAGTTTGTGAGTGCTGAGAAGGCTGCCCATGTGTCCCTGCTGTAAAGCTGAGTTTCCAAGGTCTGCTGCCGATTCCATAGGAAAGCCCCTGGTGTTCAGAGGTGACTGAGCTGATCAAATCCCTATGAGAGGAGAAGAAACATCTGAAGAGGTGCCAGCTGAGTTTACAGTAGCAATGAAGAAACAGTTTCAGGAGAAGTCATACGCTCCTTGGCCAAGTGCTCACTGCTATTCCAGCTACATCATCTGTATTGTTTACTAATATTTATAGTGGAAGCTTTGCAAGCTTAAGAAGTTTTATTTTTAATAAGTTCGGCATTCTGAACCCATCCTAAGAAAATAATTGTGTTCTCACTGAGGCCTTAGGTTTAAAACTAAGAAGCACTCAAGTAGCTCAGGGAATTGGGGTTTCTTGGAGATTTTTAGGTGCTTTGCTCCCACTGAAAGAAGATTTACAACATGTTTTCACTGGATCCTCCCCTGACTCCGGGGCTGCTTTTACGCTGATTAACTTTTCCTGTAGAACAGTTGGATTTGGATTGTCAGCTGAAAATGGCACTGTTACTCCAACTTCACTTTATACTTTTTAAATGTTTGTTTCTGACAGATAACTCTGAGTGTCATATCACCCTTGAGCTATGAATTATAAAATAATGGTGAACTGTTTTTCAAAAGAAAGGGAAAACCACCAGATAAATTTCATCATTATTTCAGCATCCTCCCCAAACTCCCGCTTTCATCTGTACTGAGCCTGAGAAATAGTCAAGCTGAAACATCATTAAGACAAACAAACAGAAAGGTTAGGGGACAGTTGGATTGACATATGAAGAACAGGCTTTGTGGTGGTGACACTGGTTCCCCTGTGCATCCCTCTCCTTTGGGTTTGCAGATTGAAAACCTAATAATTCTGTCATTTAAAGGAAAAAAAAAAAAGAAGCATTTATTGAAGTGTTACTAGACTGCGATGCTTTAACAATTTTAACATGTTCATATGTTCCTTTTTTTCCTTTTTTTTTCAAATTCACAACTGAAAGTACTGTTGCTATGTTACTGTAATGGTGTGTAGGCTGCTAAATAAATAGAGGGAGTTTAGTCCATGCCAGAAATAGAAAGCCAGGTCAGAGGTGACATTTGGGACATGTGGAGAAAAAAAAGAGAATATATAATTATTTCTTTCCTTCCTATCATTCTCTTCAGTCTCATTAACCCCCAACTACTTAGAAGGAAGTTACAACAGAATTTCTGAGCATGTGAGAGTACTAAAAAAATGACACCTTGGGAGTTCTGCTAAGTCTTTTGGCTTTGTTCTTTGCAAAATCAAATTTGCAAGGGAAACTGGTAAAACTGTGGCACCTCACACTCTTGTGAATCGAGTAGCTACTCGGAGGTATCAAAGGACATGGGGAACTGTTGAAAATTCACTCTGCAAAGGCTTGCTCTGAAGGGAAAATCTGACAGAGGGAACAAGCTTTGAGAAAATGTGCTCCTGTGAAGCCAGAAACAGGAAATTTGAGTCCATTGTCCTTTTTGGAGTAGTCTGGCAGGTTACCAAGGACCAGATATACAAAAACGTGTTTAGGTTCTTTATGAGTGGCCTCAGGTACCTGCCTGCACCTTCAGCTGCCTCAACATCTTTGTGAGCCTGGCTCATGATCGTGCACAAGTGCAGGGCCATTTTACCCCTCCTCTGCTGCCTCTGTGTGCTCCTGAGGTACATTGGCACCACGAGCTCTTGTTTGAGCTCCAGGGGCTGATTCAGTAAATGGTGGGAACTGCAAGCCACTAATATGAAAAACAGAGCCCAGCCCTCCCTCCATCCATGTCAGCCATGGAATCACAGAATATTCTGAGTTCGAAGGGACCCACAAGGATCATTGAGTCCAACTCCTCAGTGAATGGCCCACGTGGGGATCAAACCCAGTCGGAGCAGAAGCAGCCCTTATCCTAGGAATGAGCACAGCAGCCTCAGTACTCGCAAAGAGCAGCCCCTGACTTTATTTTCACAGCGGTATTGCAGACACTGGAAGCTCTGGGCTGTGTTCCCCCAGCACAAAACCCCTACACTGCAGTGGGCAGGCACAGCACCCCGGTGGTCCTGCCTCGCCCTTGGCCACTCTGCTCTCCTGGAAGCAGCAGCTGTGAGCTGTCAGACCTTCCCACTAGCAGGAGGTGGGAAGCAGGAACTGGACCAAGCTCACTCATGCATGAGTTAATTTAGCAGATTTGTAATTAATCTGGAAGATCTTTTCTCTAAATGTATATGTTTACTTACAAACAAATTATTCACGTGACACAGTGTAAGGGCTCTAATTCCTTTGCGAAGTAGGCAAGAAGCCCACAGCCACAACCTAAACCAGTTCAGTGCATGCAATCCTGTTAAAGATTTCTTGGTGTTATTTTTGTAGTTCCACAGATCTGTTACTTTTCTACAAAGAACCAAATAAATGTTCCCCCTACCCAAGAAACCTTTAGATTTGAGGCATTCCAGAAAATCTCGCATTTAGCATAAAACTTGTAGAGGAGGATTAAATTAGAGGGTACAACAAGAGCCAATGATGTTAAGTATGACTGGGGTTGATCTTACATTGCAGGGGGGTTAAAATTTTCTTTTTCTTTGTTAATACTCCTTGAGTGAAGGGATGGAACTTGAATGACTAGGAGCATTTCCTAACGTGGAAATGGTGGATGTGAACAGCTGGCTTAATAAGAAACTTTCCTAATTTTTCCTAATTTTCAGCCCCAAGCCAACCCCTAGTGCCTTAGACCTTGAGGGAGTCTGCAGAATTCTTGACTTTCTGTGTCAGATAACAAATGAGTAATTTAGGATCCATCAGGGTTGTTTATTTACTTACAACAGAGGTTGCTGCTGCTGTGATTGGAGGCACTGGCTGTTTTCTAGCACAACCAGTATTCAGCCTCACACTGAAGGAGTGGGTGTTAGAGGCTTTCTGTCCCCTGTGGAGTTCAAACTCTCATTTGGACTCTGTCAAATCCTTTACCCTTGCCAGAGACTGCATTTATCTCAAACCCGAAAGTGCAATTATTATGATTTATCAGTCTTCGGAGTGAATAAGATTTTACCAGGCATTTTCTACACAGAAGTCTCCAGCTGGGAGAAGTGCAACCTACAGCCTGTCCTTTCCAGGGCTGTGTTGCCTATACTCAGCAAACTGCCCAGTTTTAACCAGCAGCAGCAGCACCATTGCTAAATGGAATGAAGGATGAAGTATATTCTCTGCAGTTCTGTTATGTTATCCTCCCAAGGGACATATTTGTCTTTCATTATATTTCCAGGTCCTTGAAATGATCTTCTAAAATTTGTAAGTAAACTTGGTTTGCTGGCTGGTTAGATTAAAGCAGTTTACCCATCAGGGTGCTCCAAATGGGCCGCAGTGATGTTTGCCTGTGCTCTTTGTTGGGGCAAACAGTGTGATTGTTAAACTGAATGAAATTATGTCAAGGCAGAAAATGGCAGACATGGCCAGGTTTCAGATAAGCTGTATGAAGGTACAGTATATTTGCATTGCTGCCTTAAATCACTAAGAACTCCCCTCATTGTGGCACTTACCTTGTTGTGGAGTCAGAGGTGCTTTAGTGAAGGTTGTCCTTCGAGAACGGGCGGCACACGTTTGTGAGGTAAAGACACAGAGGGATCCTTTGGGAAGCAGGAGCTGTGGAGTCTTTTCCAGAATACAGTGCCATCACAGTGCCATTCTGGAGAGGGATAGTCATAGAGATGCATCCCAGTGCTATCAGGAATATTTCCAGGCAAATGATTTACATGTAGTTTAGCAACCTGAGCTATGTGAAGACTTCAGCAGCGGTGCCCTAATTCTCATATGCTCAGAACTTACTGTGCACCCACGGGCAGGTTTCAGTTTGACTTGTTCCTCTGGTTTACTGGATTTGGAAATGGAACTGGGATCTCTGTATGAGCATATTGTTGTAGATTTTAGTTCAGAGATCGGCGGCTTTTTTAAGAAAGCAACTATTTTATGTGCCATGTATGCATATGCCATCTACGCACATGAATAAAAGATAAGGGGCAGAGGAAAGCACTCAGGTATTAGACCTTGTACTATTAATGGACATAAAGCCTAAGATCAGTTTGTTGTAGGGCAGTTGGTCACTAGACCAAGTAAACATTGGCTTTAATAAGCTGCTGGTATTGTGCAGGTGCACAGTCAAACTGGAAGGTTAGATCTGAAGCTTTCATTTGCCTTTATCTTCTCGGAATACCTCTTTGTCCTCTCTGAAAAGATTTCAGGGACAAAGTATTTAGACTCATCAGAAAAAAATACCTTGAAATAGAAATGGCACCCCATGTTCTCTAGCAAAACAAGAGCTTAGGGAGAAAACAGAAGCTTAAAAATGTAGTCTCAAATTCTAACCCTTTATGACCATGTATGTGGGGAAAATTTAAATGATCTGAGCTGTTTTCCCTACATATTCTTTACTACTAACAATAGTACCTTGTGACTGGTAATCTCTCATCTTCATTAAACACTGAACTGGAATATCACAGTTGAGTTTGAGGCTTTTCTCTTTAGCTTTTGTAAGAATTGGCTGGATGCAAATCAAGCACAGAGCTGTGGTCTTCAGAAACAAGGGCATGGGAAGAGAAAAGCAGATAGGAGGATTTTGCCTCCCAATGGAGGTTCCCAGATCTGCCATTATCAGAGCTCCTGGTAGCTCCAGTGCTACTGGGAGAGATGGTGTGTGGTATGGGAACTGTTGCATTTACCAGCTTGTAGCTGGAAATTGAAGACAATTAATCAATATGAATATACTAAAATGCACAATTTCAGTTTGTTTTGTGTAACGTCTCTCTCACAACACTTTCCCCACAAAGAGATTTCAGCCAGATAGATGATGGTGAAATATAACAGCAGAGTTGCAGAGAAATTGGTAACTTCTTAAGAAGAATAAACTGTCACTGAAACACTTTCTATTTGAGAGATAAAATCTATGCATGGTGCAGCCATTTTTGCTTTGCCTGGCATAGAATTTGCATGACTCATGGCCAGCAGTATGCTGAGGACCTAGAAATAAAGAACACAAAAGCAGATGCTGGCTTCTGGCTGGAGGATTCCTGCACCATCTTTGAAATGATGACCCTGTTTGATGGAGCAACACACAGAGTGCAGGCAAGTGCATATAACGCTTCTCTCCCCAAGGTGAGATTATTAACCTGAAGGGTGAGAACAAGTGCAAAGAGTGCCAAACACTGCTGCCCTAGAAGTCAGCCCCAGCTGGTGAGGATAGATGATGTAACGGATCAAGCAGGAGAAGAAAGTTTTGAGTCAGGAGGGTGTAAAATGTGAAAGGCTGCACGTAGGAATGAGGAGCCGCAGTCCTAATTCGAGTACGCAGAGAGCTCAGCAGATGGCCCAGCAGATGAGCTGCTATGCACCACAGTATGTGTGAGAACACAGAATCATAGAGTGCCTTGGGTTGGAAGGGACCTTACAGCTCGTCTCATTCCAGCCCTCCTGCCATGGGCAGGGATGCCACCCACTAGATCGAGTTGCTCAGGGCACCCTCCAGCCTGGTTCTGAACACTTCCAGGGATGAGGCAGCCATGGCTTCTCTGGGAAACCTCTTCTAGCGCCTCACCATCCTCTGAGTAAAGAACTTCTTCCTAACATCTAATCTAAACATGAGAGTAGTGGTATAGCAGCACGCAAAAACAAAGCCCTGCCCTTTGGTGCTACAGGGTAACGTCAGGTGCCGTGTTCCTTACCCCAGCCGGGCCCTCCCTCTCCCGTCTGGGTGCCTTGCTTGGCTGCACACTGAACTTTCCACAACAGTACTTCATTTTGCTCTTCTGCATCACAGCAGTTTCCTCCCCTGTGTTTTGCCTTCCCGGTCCAAACAGAGCAGAGCCATCCTAGAAGTGAAGATCCTTGTCATCCACACTGACAAGGATCATCACCTTGCTGCCTCCTCCTGCCTTAGGCTGCAGCACTCAGGCTGAGCTGGCACATCCCTCAGAAGGGAAAAAAAAGCACTTCGGGCCACAGAACAGCCTCACTGGCATATTTCGGGTTTATTTCCTACAATTCCACTTCCTCCAGCAGTGAAGTCCAGTGGCCAGAGAGATTTCATGTGCAACCTGTGTGATTTTCACCTTCCCTAACAACTACAGCTCATTGGGAATTTTAGGAAAAAACTTCAAAAAATCTCCAAAAACCCATTCTTTGTGTAAGAACTGGTGAGTTTGCACCTGACTTCCTCCAGAGGATCTGTTTTGCTGCTTACTGTTTGTGAGTCTTTGGGGCTTCATTTGCAAATCATCTAAGCACTCATGGCGAGATCGTGGAAGAATCATCTTTACCACTAATAGCTTAGAGTGGCCATTGCCGCCTCACAGTCACGTTGTGATGCCACTCAGCATATCAGTGTTAGAAGCTTCTTCTTTTCCAGTGTTTTTCTAACAAACCACTGTTAATTCAGAGCAATATATTCATACGGGAAATTCCAATAATCCATGTTTTGTGATACAGCAGAAACTTGCCTTGCTAACCAGTTTGCATGTAATGTTGATGAAGTGACTGCCACTAAGTTGTTTCAAGAAGCTTCATTTCCAGTGTAATCTGCAGGAAAATCACATGGATATATCATGATGAATGAACTCAAATCACTATAATTATGCTGATAAACATCTTCTTAGATGTTCTTGGGGTGAGTGACATCTTTTTCGTTTATCTTAAACTGTTTCTGAGGAAATATAAACTGAGCTGGGAACAACATTCTTTTTATCAATATCAGAGCGTTCCCATGGCATACTCGTGCCAGCAGATACATGGCAGCTAAGCTGTGCTAGTAAAAATCCAGACAACCCTTAGATTCAAGCAGCAGCAACACAAGCAGTTGGTAATCCCTGCTTTCCCACACGCTATCCTGTCAGATTCCTTTTGTTATCTTAAAGTTTTGAGAGCATAGTTCAGGTTTTGTATCTCCTTTGCCCTTGGTGTATTTACTTGAATTGCAAACAAAGAGATTCTTTAATGCCTCCTATTTTTCTATAGTCTCTTTGAGCCTGCACTAAGACTACCCAACTCACTGAGCTCATTTAAAGATATTTTTATTTCCATCATGGATTGGCCAGCCCTTGGGACAACAGTAATTTTGTGAGTTCCCCATGAAGATTCTTTGGACCAGGTGGTGGACTAGAATACATGGTCAATGATATTTCACTGTTGGATTTTTACAGAGTATTTAGCAAAAAGAATGCTCTGGTCTTTCATAATTCAGTTCTGTATGTACAGAAACCAACCATCAACAGAAAATCCAGATCTATATGCACTGCTTGTAAAATCAAACTCTCTGAAGTGTTTCTCAGTGTAAGGACCGTGAGTCAAAGGGGAAATATTTAAGTTAGTAAGGGGAAAAATTAAACACCATGATCATCTGTCTTATTATAAAGAAGCAGAGGGATGTTAAAAACAGTACTATGCTGGCTGATTTTTTTTCTACGAAGATGATTTTTGAGGGCATTGTAATGCTTACAGTAAAACAGTTACATAAGAAATAGTGGAAGCCACTATGATACTGCATAACTTTCATGTTCAAGCATACTTGTGCAAGAGAGTAGTCAGAAAGCAATAATCAAACTATGTTTTTTCCATGGTTGAACATTAGTGGCTGTCTGGGAAATTGCGTGTTCCCTGAATTCAGTGAATTAGCTAGGTGAGGAAATCACCTCAAGGAAACTAAAATTAGCTTTATGTGTTTGGGTTGGTTGATTTTTGCCAGGAAGAAATACAGAGAGGACAAAAAAAATCTTGTTTGCTACCATTCCTCCCCAGAGATGGTGTCATTTGGCACCAGGGTGCTAACACTGCTCAGGGACCCAGTCCCAGCCTCCTGACTCATCCAGGGACTGTCCTCAAACAGGGATGGTGGCAACAGGCCTGGCATGGAGCTGCCAAAGACAGTGGAGGAGCCTCCACAGCAGCAAAGGGAAATGTTGGAAAAAAATCTTATCCTTTTGTAGGAAGATCTTGCAGGAAGCACAAACCACTTCTGACAAGGGCCCTACCCATGCAGAAACCCTTTCTGCCTGTAGCAACTTGTTTGAAAAACTTTGTCTGAAACAGTCAGTTATCACTCTGCTGGTGCAGGGTGTTGCCTCTTCTGTTCCCAGTAAAAACTCTGAGCCGTGGATGGGGTCTGTTCTGGGAACAGGCTACAGATGCTTTCATTAGTCAGCAAACACCAGAGCCCCAGGGCAGGGAGTCAGCAACAGGGAAAAGGGAGAGGGGAACACGTCCAACGCCTGTTGGCAATCCAGTTATTAAAAATAAATGTTGACTTGATGGACTTCTAACCAAACACCTGCTATGTCACAAGAGAACTCTGCTAATGCTCCCCTCCTACAGCCAGGGGTATAACTGTGGTAAATGGTGGGGACATTTCAGCTGGGTGGAAAGAAGAGCTGAGATATCCATCTAGTTACGTAACTATAGGAGGAATTGGCAACTTTGTCCCCTGTTCTTTTGACACTCATGTCTGACATTACTATTATTTCTGTATTTGCTCAGCTTTTTGGTGAAAATGTCATTAATTACTAATTTAATTCTGCGAAATGAGTCCAACGATGTATGTGTAGTGCATTTAATGGTTTCAGTCCTAAGCCTGTAATTGTTCTTTCCTGCAAATGATGCTGTTAGGAAAATTTTAGTTTCACAATGTCAAGCCATTAATTAATCAAGGACCAAACCAGAAGCAGAACACTATGGAGAGGATTCTTAGGTTTCGGAAGTCGCTGACAGTAAATCTTTGTGGAAATAGTGCCTGGCTGTGGCTGGGGAACTTCCCTCCCAGTTACACACTTCTATGGCTGCAAATGCAGGCCTGATACTTTTTCCCTGGGCAAAGACAAGGCTTTTCATGGTTAACCCTCAGCATCCAAGTGCTTCCCTGGCCTCCTTGGGTGTCTGTGATCCGTGCCAGCCCACATAAAAGCAAAGTAGCCACAGGTTTAGGAGATGGCAAACAAGGAAAAAGATCTCTCATTGCTGTTTCTTTCCCTTGAACAGCAACATCTTTAAACACAGGCTGTAAAGCAGGACATGGAGCAGGGTAACTTTGCCTGTGAGTCCTGTGAGGGCTGCGGTCCTGGAGCTCTAGAGGAGCTGAGCTACATGTCTCAGAAGGTTTCCTAACACAGAACACATGACATCTATCACATAATGGGTTGAGAAAAGAGTGTTTCTACGTCAGAGCTGAAGCACTTTGTGAAGTGGAATTAATCATAGTTAAATGTCATGTGTTTTGATTTAAATGTGGATTAGAAAGTGGGCAAGCAACAATGTTTCTAAAGACGTTGATTATTTACAGCAAAAGAATGAAAGTGAAAACATCCTGAAAACCAATAAAACAAAGAGTACTCTGGCCTGCAAATACCAATTTTTTCAAACTGGATGCAAGAAATGGTAGTGGGAGGGGGCCTGGGATGGTTTTAGTGCTTCATTCACCTTCAGCTTCAGTTGTACATTATGGGTTTGATTTTGCACATGATTTTGCACTCAAGAAAATCTTTAGTTCCCCTTTTAACTGTCAAATAGGAACAAACATGAAATCAGCCATGGAGAAGGAGCCTTGGATTAAACAAATACAAAGTCCTAATCCAGCTGGATTCAAGGCAATTGGATTATTCTGCCTAATTTTAGTAAGAATTGAAATAAACCATAATGGAAAGGAGACTCGGGTTACAGGATCAAAATTAGCATTCAAAGAGATGGACAGAGGTGTCCTATCACATATTTAAAACACCAGCAGGATAGCCTTCTACTGGATTTATTAAAAGATGACTACTCAAATAAATACCCCAAATTCCTAGATAGGCTTAAAATTCTGCCTCCATTTTTTTTTCAATAAATCATTGTATAAATTATGTGTATTTTAACTTCATGACAGTAGCAGTGCAATAATATTAGTAAGCACTGTCATTCTCAACTTATGTTAAGCAATAAGAAAGTCACAGAATAAAATATGAACATATGTGATAGGTTTAAAAACATGAATTCAAACAATCAGTAAGACCAGAAGCTCTCTAAGTGCCAAATTATTGTTGCAGAAGTATTCTTTTTATCTGTGGGTCATGATTTCCAAGAAACGAGTAAAAATGTAAACAATTCCAAGTATTTATCCCTTTGGGCACAGGGTGTATTAAACAACAACAACAAAAAATACTTCAGGGACAGAAAAGAATTGTTGACCAGGGCATTTTAGAAGGAAGCCAATAATGCCTCACTTGGTGAACAAGTAAGAAGAAAAAACTTGCAAATGGTTTTATTACCTGATTTGTGGAAGTTCTCCATTCAGATGAGTTTTAAAACTAAAGTCCCCTCAAGTTTAAAGAACCAAACTGGAAATCTTTTTCTGTACCAGAATTCAAAGCAGGAGATGGTTGTGGTAATTACTGGCAAGCAAATAGTAAATACTCTCAGAGGTGAAAAACCACAGAGCTGGAAACCATGCCTCTGCTGAGTTGTGTCAGATTTCATGCTTGATTACTCTGCATGAATATATTATTTCAAAATTTTTTTCAGAAGTGAAATAAATAATGCTAATTATTACTTCTGCAAAGCAGGGTGAAGCATGCAGAAGAGTGTGCTATCATTAGTTTGCTGCATTACTGGTTTAGAGGTGCCCTTTTGAGTAATACAGGTACAAATTTCCCATTGCTGCCACACTAGATTGTAGTATGTGTAAGTTATTTAAACATCTAAATCCATTTTGTTTCCTATGTAAGTTCTTTGGTGGTGATTGGATCCCACAATAAAACGTTAGTGGGTGTATCAAAGATAGGCTGAGCATCCATGCTGATAGAGTGAAGGAAAATCAGCATCACACAGTCTTTGATGGATGTGAACATTAAACAATGGCATCAGGATTGTTTCATCTAAAACAAGGAACACACTGGAATGCCATAAAAGTCAGTATGGTTGATTTTCCTTCAAAATTTCCAGGAAGCCAGCTGAGCAAATACTGTCAGTTTTGGAGCTGCCTGGCAATAGTAATGCTTCATGTTTCACCTCAAGCCTTCATCTGTCCAACTTCTGCTTTGACTGCACACAAAGGTAGCTATGGCAGCACCACAGGGAGGACCAAAATTCTTTGAGTCGTACCTGGTACAGACCAAACCCATCAGAAACCACCCATTTCAGGCAGTGTTGAGTGTGAAACCAGAAAGTGGCAGCAGCTTTTCCTGTCTGTTGCAATTCTGGAAATTTCCCCAAGAAAATACAGTTAGCTGGGCAAGGAGTCATGTCATAAAAATCTCCATTGCCTTCCTAGGAAGCTTTTTCAGTTTACATCTTACAGTAAATCTGTCAGCTCTCTGGGTAGATTACTTTCCAGCAAACTTCCATGGTTTGAGACATCACATTGTATCACTCATCTTTACCATGCACAGTATGTGTGGCTTTTGTGTGTGTCTGATTATTCTTGTAACCTGCTGAGGTAAGAAAAGGAATTTTTCCCCTTGTTTCCCTAAGGCCAGGGTGCCATTCTTCATCCTCCTGGGTAATACTGTTTTCTTGCTCTACAGTCTTCCCTCTAAATCAGAGTCTTTAGGGACAGAAGAGGCACTTCCCTTGGCATACCCTTGGAAAACAGCTCCCTGGGATTTTGCAATGACTTTTAGCACAAACATCAAGACAGCATGGCCATATGATTCTTCCTGGGCTTTGTAAAGTATTAAAAACCATATTTTCTACTGAGAAAAGGCTTTTCTATCTGCAGAAGGACTAGATCAACCATTAAACTCCCTCAGAAGTTCACATTTACCCTTATTTTTTGCCATCTCTCTCAGCCCACCTTTTAAAGGCCTCCTAAAACCATCAGCTCTGTGCCAATGCCCTCTGAATGGCAGCATCTCTGCTACAGCCACACTTACTCTGTGGCTGAAAAACCTACCTAAACTTAGATTTTAGATTCTGCTTCCTTCTGGCTGATTTAGCATTACTGGTTTTGTAACACAAATCCTTGTCCTGACCAGGGGGTATTTTACCTCCCATTTAAACATAGCAATTAGATTTAACATGTTAGTCGCTGCATCAGCAACACACAGCGTGGTGGGGCATACATCATACATGTTACTTGTTACTCTGCATCCTAAAGAGTCACATTTACAAACTCCTTCTCATGGTAAGAAAGAGTCATAAGTGAAGGAGAAGAGTAGGAGTAATTCCGCATTCAGATCTAAATTTGTGTCAAGTGTGGGATGAAGTTTAAAATAAGAAAAGATAATAGTTGGGGTTCTGCTGTTTCTTTCCACCTCTTAGAAAAGTCAGGTTTGATCATACATTTTGCTTCTTTAAAAATGTAAAATCAAGTGATGGATCTTTGTTAAAGTGTTTCATGGGTTAAAATTAAACTTGAAAGTTAGCAGGAGGTGTTACTTGTTCTTGCATTTATTTCTTCGTTATTTTTTTGTGTCTGACCAGAAAAGGGTAACATGCAAATGTCTCTTTGTGGTTAAAAAAAAATAAGCCATGAAGTCTAAAAAAGGAAAGCAGTTACTGCTTTCTGTGTACAACCACTGCTTTCAGAAGTCTCTTTTATATCTGCTGCCTGCGACTATGACTCCATTTTTACTCAACAATATTCTGCATTGTTGGGGTAGGAGGGATCAGAGGAAGGGATTTTACTAGCTTGGTTTTCTCCTTGAAGGGAACTCCTGCAGCATTCTTCCCTTGGAAAACAGCAAGGATATGGGGAATGGCACAAGGATGAACCTTGTCTTTCCCTACAGAATGTGAAAGATTTGTTATTCAAAATGTCTGTTAATCCACAGTAGACAGCTGTAAAGGTTCCAAACACGGTGCCCATCCCCGAATGCTCCTGACAACACCCATGGTTTTACAGAGGTCCTTTCTGTGCACTGTTCCCTGCACTGTTGCTCTGTGCAACACCCAGGCAACAAGGGCAACACCTTAAAGAAAATCCCTCTTCTTATTCAGGGCCACCCTTTTGAGGTATCGTGTGCAAGAATTATCTCAGCCTACGCAGGACAGAATTTCTCTCCTCTGTGAGACTCTGGCTTCATGTCTGTAGACAGCACTTTGCACTGGTATGTTTTAATGAAAACCAGAAGAAACAATAACTTCATTATATTTTTCCTCTTCCTCTTTATTGAATTAGTTTATTTTTGTCAACTCTGAGCTTTTGGATTTAATTTAGTTTAGATCTTTTTCAGTTAAGAGGAGGCACAGGGCTTTAGGGAACTGGGAGCTCTCACCAAGTTAGCTTGGCTGCTCCTGTTACACATTTTATTGGTCCTTGTTCTGCTGGAAGGTTTGATGCTTCCAGACTGGTGTTTTTCCTACAAAGGTCTTGTATTCTGATCTGTTTTATTTACTGATGATACATACCTCAGGGCCCTCTAGTTTAGCAAAATAGTTTTTATAGAAAATAAGTAAAACAGAAACACAACTGAAGGATCAATGACCATTCTCTTTGTTTAAAATATGTGTTATTCTCTAATATATTTGTTCTTCATTTGTGATTAGTCTGGTTTCTCACATTGCACTTTAACCTTTGGCTTATGTACTTGGAAGGTGTCTGGTTACTGAGCCACCTTTCTTTACAATATGCTAAAAAATCAAAATAGATGGTAAATTTTGACTTTTTTAGAGAGGGAGAGGAGTTGAAGAAACCCCTTGTGGTGAAGCAACAATACAATGCAACTTTGCATTAGCAAGTGTATTTTGGCTAAAAATAAAGCGTTAAGTTTTTGACATACAAGGTAGTTGATTTGACTGCATTCTGGCTTCTTCTGGAAGAGCCTGCCCCTTCCTACATGAAGTTTCTAATTACTGACACAGCTGATAGCAAACTGACTGCTGCTGCAGGAATAGGAAGACTGAAAGTGTAAAGGAGGTCTAGAGCTTGAACAAAGTCTTTCTCCTAACTTCAAAAAGTAACAGAGAGAAACTCTAACAGAGCTCTCTGAAGCACATAGATTATGAATACACAGGAGATCAGTTCACAGCATTCATACAGCTCCTCATCCTCCGGTGGATTTACAAAGTGTGTGTGATGATGTCCTGTTTGGGGGCTGCCTGTTGCTCGAGGAAGCTGTGCAGCCCCACCTCTCAGCATCTCCCATGGAAGGGGGGAGCAGGTAACAGCACCTGCACTGTGCTTGTCTGGCTGAGCATCTTCCAGGGAGCTGGGAAATGTACTGCCTTGTTGTCCAGGCTTAAATTCCTTTTCATAACTATAGGTAAAAAAGAAGTGTGTGATTCAGAGTTTGGCTTCAGCTGACCCCTGGGTCGAGCTGCTGTTGTTTGTTTTTGTAATTACTATAGTTACCCTGGAAGCACTCTGGGCATTTAGGTATTTTGACTGCTGAAAGCCAGAAATAACTAGTTGGAATAAAAGTGTTAATAGTCTGATGGCTGTGTGTGAGTCATAGCCACAGTGGCCTTTGAGACAAAAGAGAGATTGCTCTGAGTGCAGCAGTAGAGAAAGTCCTTCCTCTGTGCAGCCTTACACACTCATTGCAGGTCAAATTTAAACTTCCTTACTCAGAGCATAAACAGCTCTTCTGTTTACACAGTCCGTGCTCCCATACCCCAAGATCCCTTATCACAGAATCATAGAACCATTTAAGTTGGAAAAAACCCTTCAAAAATCATTGAGTCCAACCATTAATGCAGCACTGCCAAGCCCACCAATAAACCATGTCTCCAAGTACCACATCTACACGTCTTTTAAATACCTTCAGGGATGGTGACTCCACCACTTCCAAAGAAATACTTAAGGAATCATTGCAAGGCTTGCAGGAGCAAACACTGCCTCACTCTCTCTGCTGAACCCAGGGGAGACTTATTCCCAGGCAGCTCCCACACAGGGAGAGGTTAATCGTGCTGCTGGATTTGCATGGCCCATTTGCAAATCAGAATTAGTGGACATCAAACATTCAGCACCCAAGAAGATTTCCATGTCCCTCTCATGCACATGTTCATGTATTGTGCTTACTCGTCTCTCAGTGGTGCGTGGGTTTTGCATTAGAAGAGGAAGTGTCCCCTCAGTTTCATATCATACACAATGTGTATGTGTCAAATACATACTGTGAAATAGCATTTTTTAGAAAGAAAATCTTCATTATCTTTGAAGTGAGAAGATGGTTAAATAGGAGCACATCACTTAGTTGAAGTCAAGATTCTCCCTTCATCTTGCCAGGCTTTGGGCATCCGCTCAGACTTTGGGCAGTGAAAATGGCAGGATAAATTTGGACAATATCCAAAAAAATGTGGGCTCAATTCCTTAAAATTATTTTAGTTTAAATGAGGTTAAAGACTATTCCTGAGCTTGCTGTGAAGCCTGTGCTCAAGTGCTTTCTGTAACTGGGATCTAAACTTGGAGGGCAAATTATTTGGTTATAAATGATTAGACTTTTTGGTATCCTCAGGAAACAGCCTTACACAGAAGAGTTTCTGTCAGGTTGAATTTCAGAGGTTGTTATCTTTTGGACACGTGAGATAGGGACTCTTCTAATTGTGCTAACCTCACTGGAGTCTCAGGATCAAAGTGCTCTATCTAGAGTGTTTGTTTGCTCTGTGCTCAAACAGCCCTTATCTCACATCACTTTTTGTGGGATTCAGTTAACAAAACCAGCGACTGTGAACTTCACGCTTCTGCTTACAGCTCCTGCCACCATCAGTGCTCTGAAGACAGAGCAGATCCTGCTGAGTTTGGTCGTCAGGTGAAGATACAGTACCAGGGGCTGTGGTATTGCAGTGGCACAGCTTCCTGCTCTGCGGGCAAGCCTGGAACTGGGTCAAACAATAACAGCAGGTGGCTTTTGAAGTGTTAGAAGACATGTACCTTCAGGAATGGGGCAGGAAGCTCTCAGCTCTGTAGCCAACCTGCAGACCTCTTTTTGCAAAGAATTCCAGAAACTCCATGAGAATGCACATAGAAATTCAGGATGATCTAACATTTTTGCTGACTTGAAATTTGTCTGTTACTATGAGAGAGCATCTTGATGCAGAAGGGCCACGCAGGGCCATGGTGTGGGATGCCTACGTGGGTTTGTGTTGCAGTGTGGGGTTTGTGTCAGAGACCCAAGAGGTCTGGATGGAAAAATAAACAAACCCTGGGATGCTTTGTGATGAGGAGCAAAAACACAAAGGAAAAGAGCTGAACTCTGAAGTAAGTTTGAGTAACAGGCTCTCTCTTCTGGGTGTTGTTTTTCTGCTGTAGTAGAGAAAGAGCTTAAGCCTGCAGGGAGCTGAGCTGCACTGTTTTGCATCTTTTTCTGGTGGTGTTTATTTGGGGGATTTGTTGTTGGTTTCAGTATGGTAAGACTGCTCTCACACCTACACACTACATTATGTTATGCCTAGACAGACACTCTCATCACTGCCCTACTTCACACGTGCTCATCAAAGTGTGAACTGTTACATATATAGCATGACCTGGTCTTTAGTGGTATCAGGTACATTTGCATATCTGTTCTTACATGAAATTCTAGCTGTGACTGTAGTCACCAGCTCAGAGCCTGCTAACAGTGAGACCAGGAGTAAAACCCACCTGTATGAGAAGCTCCAGGGAATCTGTTAACATGCATTATTCTCTTGGTCCTTGTGAAAATGTCTGGTGTTGCTGTACCACAACTAAAATAACTGGGTTGAATCGCTGGAATTAAGGTGTGGTGAGAAAGACTAATGACTCAGCCCTTGGATACCTTTTAAGCTGTGGGTGAGCAGGTGCCCCATGTTGTGACAGTCCATCACTGCTTTTTGACCTATATGATTGAGGGTAGAAGAAGAGCACTGCATGCAACACCATTGGTCACGGGCTACAAGTTTTGCTCAGTCTGGGAATAATTTTATTTTTAATTTCAGCAGCTCCCCTCATGATACATCTCCAGTCTAGTCCAATCACCTTGAGGAAACATCCCTGTATAGAGTATTAATCTGCATAGAGCAGTGTTAAGACTGATTTTTACAATAATTTAAACGAGAAGGTAGAAATCTTTGAATTAAATTATGATTTCTTAATCTCAGTTTTTTCCCCAAGTAGTTTTCATTTATTTCTTTGAAATACACTTTCATTAGTTGATGTGCAATGATTTACCATGAAATGGAGTTCTTAGGACAAATGTAACACTTGTTTTTGCTAACAGGGATACTTTATATCCATCCATAAATATCAAGGCATTGCTGTAGCTTAATATACAATTACTTATGTTTTTTATAAGTTTGATATTTAAGAGGTATCACTGTGGAAAGCTTGCTGTTCCGCAGCAAGGACTATTTTACTTGATTTGAAAGCACTCCATTTGAATGGAATTGGAATTCAGTAAAAATGCACAAAAGCATTTAAAAGATTTTTAAAAGGATTTAAATTAATTAATTACATGAAATTACCTACAAATAAACTAAGCAGTTTTTCTTTGTTGAATTTTCACTCTGTTAGGATTGCAGTTCTTTTCTTTTTTTTCAATAAAAATATGTTCAGATACAAAATTCCAGTTTCTTTGACACTACCTATTTAGAAAGCAGTAAGTGAAATACATGTAGGAGTCAGAACTTAATGCAAACAGATAAGCAGTGCAGTCCAGTACTGTTTTCTTCTGCTACATAAGAGGCCTGCTGTGTGCTGAAGCTCAAAGGCATGATGTTACACTATTACCATATTACACAATTACATTATAAATCACATTTGCTGATACATACCACTAACGCCCGGAATTCCCTTGAGGTTGAAAACCTGAGAATGGTGTCCATGCACAGAAGTGTTAAGTATGTTGAACTTCTGTGTTAGGACTTGTTTGCAACAGAAACATGACTTGGCTTTGGGACAGCTCTGCTTTTGCTGGGCAGGAAGAGCCAAATCTTTTATTTCTTACCTGCTATGAAGCACACTCATGGATCAGGAACAGCACAGATTCAACCACCAGCTGCAGAGGTGAGGAGAGCTGTTCTCCCAGTCCTGTCCAAGCAGGGAGGGCTGATGCCAAGATCCCAAGAGATCTGTTGAATTACAAGAGACCATCTAGGTGAGGTCTTACCTTGCCTTTACCAACAGTGGCACCATGTGCCAGATGTGGAAGGACAGTAACCACAGCCACAGTACCAAACAGTTAGGTAAAACCTTTACCTAGGGGTTAAGGTGGAGTATGTCCTGGTTGCACAGGCTGGCTCTTTTTTACCTGAGAGCAACTCTTACAGGTGCCATTACACTTTCCAGTGCACTAGTTGTGACTGTAAACACCTTGGATCAAAACTCATCATTTTGGGCTTTAATGTTTTTGTCTGGTGCAACAGGGCCATGGATGAAGGTTGTCAAAGAGCTTTGCAATAGTATGTCTGCACCTATCCCTTTTTGGATTCCCAGGGATGCACAGGTTTGTCAGACTGTAGGTATTAGCCTCTTCATGGTCAGCAAGAGAGTGGTCCAGTGCCTTTATCCAGGTGTCCCCCCACCCCAGCCAGTGCTGAGGCAAAGGTGATGAGGCTCCTCCACCTCTTCAGGCAAAGTTCTTCTGTAAACAACTCACCTGACAATGTCACCTATAAAGGCTGCCAGAAGCCAATTAAAGATGGAACAAAAAAGATGCAGAAGAGTGGCAAAAGATGCAGGAAAAGCAGAGTAGCCCTCACCTCAGCCTCGGTGCCTGCCCAGTGTCACTGCCTGTGCTGGCAGCAGAGGCAGAGGAGCGCTGGAGGAGGAGGAAGGGGAAGCTTGCACAACTATTGCTTGCTCTCATCATCCCAAAGGATCAATTTTCAGACCATTACCTACTTTCCCACACATGCAGACACACATACGTCACTGATCTGGAGGGAATTTATAAGTTACCATCTGAGGAATCACTATCAAAACACAGACACCATTTGCTTTAGGGGTTGTTTGTGGTTCTCCAGTAATGGCTAATGCCCAAACCGAGAAGCAGCCTAGGCCCAGTTGTCCTACTGGGAACAATGTACAGTGCTCTCAGCTTATTTTTCTCTAAGGCACAGCTGGTGTCTTTAGGCTCCTTTAAATCTGTCTTCGGCTTAGTCACAGAGCAGAGGCTTTCTCCATTCCTGAGCCAGCCCGACAGACACAGCTATCTAGCAAGCCAGACTAGCCCTCTCCAGCACAATCGCAGGAAGTTATTCCAAGCCTCAGACAAATCCCATTTCTATCTCTGGAAGAGTAAAAGGTCAAAAAACACGAGGCTGTAGCTCTGCCAGCAGCACCAGCCCCAGCCGTCACAGCCCACAGCGGGGCTGAGCAGAGGGGACGCGAGGCCAGCGGCTGCCTCCCACCACAGCTCTGCCCTCCCAGCAGGATCAGTGGCTCCTGCCCACACATCTCTAGGAGGTGTGTGGGGATCCAAAAGGGCTGCACGGGCTGTGTCATTCCACAAGCAACCCCAGGAGAGGGAAGAAAGAAAGCATAAGTACCAGGTTACCAAAGCAGCCTTTCCCTGGGAATCAGCAGAGCCCTCTGATCCCGCCTACCATATTACTGTTGGCATCCAGCCACATCCCCATCCTCTCCCAGCAATAGGCAGCTTAATTAGCACAGGCAGCTTGATTAGCTCTTGCCCTCTGCTTGCAGTGTGCTAGCAAAACAGGAGGTTTCTAAGGCTCTGCAATTCTTTCACAGCAGCCAGAGGTGCTCCAGAGCCAGCTCCCCGAGCTGCCCTGGCCAGCCATGTCCTCCACACAGCGCTTGGGACACTGTGCTCTCTGCAGTGGCAGCTCCTGCACTCGAAGCAAGGGTGTGAGCCATAGTCTGTCATCATTCCTCACAGTTCTCGTAGGACTTCAGTAACGGCCCCTTCCCTGCTGTTGCTTTGCTGGCCTTTCTGCTTGGCTTTAGCAAAGAAGATACCTCATAACAATGCATACAATGGCCAGCCCACAGCCCGATGATTCAGAATATGATGGGGCTACTCCACCCTTAGTAAAAACTTGAGTCTAATTTTGAGAACCCTTGCTGGAGGAGCCATGGCTTCCTCAACCTGGGAGCAGGGATTTGCTATCAGCCCTCTGTGGGTTGTGGCAATGTGAGCTGCTGGGGATGGAGCTGCTCCTCAATGACATCCTGCCCACAGAGCTGCAGAGCCGAGTCCTCTCTTTGCATGGTCCCCACAGTTCATTTTTAATTTGTCCTCCTTCCTTCAGCTTTCCTGCTCCTCCCATTCCTGTCCTTCCAATTTTCTTGCCCATTTGGGACTCCCCTACTCTCCTTTTTTAGTTCTCAGTTCTCACTTTAACTCTCCCTTTGAAAACACTTATTATTGCTCTACTTTTGCTTTGCTCCTAGAACATAAACACCCTTGAAATGACCCCTCTTTGAACAAAGCCTGCATCCTTTCTCCCATCATTACAAGTGCCAACAGGCCTGTGATACCCACATGCTGTCGCTCCTAAATTAACTAGGCAGGAGCCTAAGTGGCAGAACCAGGGGGCGCAAAACATTGCCTGCTGAAACAGAAGTAGATTTGAGACCTGTTATAAAAAAATTGAGTCCCCCATGGCTGCCAAACACCACATTACAACCGAGGGCAGCCATGGGGAAAGTCTACTTTTCTCTAATAGGCTGAACACTGCTAAGTTCAGCGTAGAGTTGAGGATGTTGCATATGGTTTCTTGGTTGTAAATTTGTCTGTGTCCACACCCTCCCTAAGACAAATGTTCTGAGCAGAGGTTTCTTAGCCGGTGCAAAGGCACTAACTGTCCAGGATCTGCACTCTTTAAAGCAAGCTGAAAGCAAATTGTTGGGCAGAGACCTTCAGTTATTTAACTGTTCTGTGGCTGGGGCATCACTGATGGGAGGAAGAGAAGAATTCAACAGTGGAAGGGAGTGCAGTGTCCTCAACAAAGAAGGGAGGGCCCTGTGGATTAACTCTGCTTGCACATTCTGCTGATCAGGAAATGGTTATATCTGTGAAGAATTTGGAGTTTTTATGCATGTACGTTGTGGTTGGAGCAGATCTCAGTGTAAAAGGCTGTCTTGGCGTTTCTGCTGCTCGTTTCTCTGTCTTCATGAATCTTTCCCATAGGATTAGAAGCAATAAAATCCACTTAAAACCAAAGATGAGGTTATATGATTTCAAAAATCAGCAGAGGAACTCCAAGCCAGCCAGAATTTCACTTCAGCTCCTGTTTTGCAGTTCAAGTTGACAGCATTCAAGAAGCTTAAGCGTTAGCATCGGCTACCCTTACATTCACTTCCTTCAGAAGCATATGCAAGCACTGCAGGCTGCACAGAGGACTGTATGCTTTTAGTTTTGAAGATTTACAAATTTGGGCTGGGCGAGGTATGGTTTTAAGCCAATTGACCAACTCTTCCCATCAGAGGAAAGCAGAACACAGACTTTTTGGTCATTACCAAGGTTAAGTGGGGGCCTTTCACCTCAAGACATCAGCGTGGCCTCACCATCTTGTTGGGGTTGCATTATCCTGAGAAGCCCTGCAGCCTCAGTAGGGCTGGAGCCAGATGTGATTCAGGTGCCCCAGATGTGCTTCAGGTGCTCCCAATGTTTCAGGGCACAGGGGGAGCAGGTGTACAGACATTTACCTTAGGGCAGAAGGCGTGAAGGTGACTGTCAGACAGAGATGGTGGCTCTGACCTGCTATGGCCAGCCATGAGGGGCTGCCCAAGACACAGGGGGATGGGAAGGCACATGTCACACTCAGGTGAGGCAGTATAATGGAGAGGAAAGGGGATAGCCAAGGAGCTAGTGGACCTCTTCATAGTCCCTATTTGCTTGCAGACTTGGCATAGGAGAGAGTGGCTGGGTGGAGGTGTGACAGACCCCTCCAGCCCCATGTTCATGGGACACAGTTGTCTAGGTCAGAAGGATCCCTCATTCTTTAGCTGCAGACACTGGGAGGGCACAAGAAGGCACCTCTCCCTGCAGCAGCATCCCTTTTGTCTCTGGGAAGCATCGATGCCATGTGTTTCTCCAATGCTCGTTCAACCAGCGCCAGCAGCAGAGGGGGTGGGACATCCCCACACAGCAGCAGTTCAGTCTCAGTGCCTTCTCCTCCTTCCTGGTCCTTCCCCTGGCTGCCTCCAGGGAGTCCTGGTGCAGGGAGGCAGCTGGCAGCATGCACACTGCAAATGATGCAGTCACAGACTGCATCCACATCCTTACTGCTCCCTGGTGACCTCATTCTCTGGGTGTAGCTCAGAGTGCATAAACCACAGGAAAAAAAAAGAAAGAGGATAGGGAAGGGAAGAGAAGAGATAGAGAAGAAGTTGCAGGAAAGCAGAAATAAACGCTGTAGTTTTGAAAATGCCTGTGGAAAAACCCAGCTGGCTCATTGTCCTCATTTTTGTAACAGTAACATTGATCCTATTTCAGCATCCCACAAGCACATGCTCTTCTGATACTTTTATGGTTTAAAAAAGATATAGATCCAGATAGGCTGAACACCACTGCCTTCAACTGTGTTTACCAGTTTACATTTACTAAGAATCTGGCTTTTGGTGTTTCATAGATTAGTGTGCTGACAGGTTGAAAAATGATAGAAAGGGAGCTATTACCCTTCTCCCACGTTGCTCATATTTAAGACATTGCTGAGCACATTAATTGCACGTTGTTCTCAATAGATCAAGCTGAACTCTCATTTCTGAAATCTGTTTTTACTCCCAAATTGTTCCACTATTTGTGGAGTTTGGCAGTGAGTTTTACTCCTGCTGTACTCACAAAAAATCTGCATTACAAACCCCTGACAACTGGCTGAATATAACCCCAAAGAGAAGGCACCTGCTCAGGAAAGCCAGCCTGTCCTTTTGCAAGCTGCAGCTTCATCAGCTCACAGCAATGAACCCTTCTGGGTATGAAATCCATGGGGTTCTGCAGAAATGAGCACTTTTTCTTTTCTCTCTCTCTTTTCCATTTGGGGAGTCCCTGTTGATCTCCTTGGCACCCAGCAGCCCTCCCAGGATTTCTCATGCCTGGGACCTGGCTTTTCATATGGCATCACACCTCATCCTTTTAGTGCCACATTGAATTTGGGCTATCTACACCATGGAGACAGCAGGACACTACCCAGTGCAAGGTATGTTCCTGAGCAGCACCATTGTGCTGCCCACAGGCCAGCAGCAGGAAGCTTTTTTTGGGCATCCTGAAGTTCCTGCCTGTGTGTGCATTGTCTGGCCACCTAAAATCCACACTGTATAGGCAAAGCTGGTGTTTGGCAAGTCTGGGGCGTTTCCCAGGAAATAAATCATGGTCCCTCGTTGTTCTTAATGCTGCTGTGATCAGAGTGCAAGCCTGTAAAAATGCAGGGATGCCAGAATTCTGAGTGTTAAGGGTAAAGTGTGCAATATGCCAAAAGTAATTGTTTTCCTTCTGCAGCCTGTTATATTCAGATGTTGAGGAAATGATTTAATATTTCTGAACATGTTGTGATTTCATCATTTGGTTCAGCAAGGGAAGCTTGAGAAGTCATGCAAATGAAGATAAACATTAAATACACTGTTAGGGCTTTATTTGCCACACTGTGTGTTTTCAGTAGCAGTGCTATACAGTGTATGCCAGCCCCGGGCACATCAGTGTCTCTGGAAAAAACTTGCAGTGGTAACGGGGGACTAAAAAAGCTAAACCTACATGTGATTTGCAATTGGAAAAACCTGTCTCAGGAGATGAAAAGAAAAAGGACTGAGGATACTTCCTCATGAGGGGAAGAGGGGCAGGCATTGATCTCCTTTCTGGTGACCAGTGAGAGAACCAAGGGAACAACATGAAGCTGTGTCAGGGGAGGTTTAGGTTGGATATTAGGGAAAGGTTCTTCACCCAGAGGATGGTCACGCACTGGAACAGGCTTCCCAGGAAAATGGTCACAGCACCAAGGCTACCAGAGTTCAAGAAGTGTTTGGACAATGCTCTCAGACCCTTGATATGACTCTTGGGGATGGTCCTGTGCAGGGCTAAGGGTTGGACTCAATGATCCTTGTGGGTCCCCTCCTGCTCAGGGTATTCTATGATTCTACCACCAGTGCAGCTCAGGATCCAGGCTCACAGTCCCGAGTCTGTGCCAGAGGGTTTGTGCCCTGGTGCTCATTCCCAGCTCCCCTGGAGCATTGTGCTCCACAGGCCGGTGTGAAGTAGGCAGAGCACTGAGGAAAAAAGTGCAGGTCTGCAGAATTTCACAGGCAGCGTTGCCTTCCCACGGCAGAGAGGGGGAACACACAGTTATCTCCTGAGCATGGGAAGTTTACACAAGGAATGTTTGGATACTCAAGCTGACTTTAACCAGCTGAGTTTGTGAAAAGCACCTAAAATGTGAAGGAGAACGGAGCTCGCAGGGTGCTATTTCTTCAAACCATTAGTCCTGAAACCCTGTTTTCTTGGATGAGACACAGAGCACAACAGCAACAAAAAAAATTCTGACAACTCAGAGAGAATTCTTAAACAAACAAAAGAAAACCTGGCACAAGGAGCATTGTTTATATTTTTCCTAACATTTATGTATTTTAAAATAAAAAATGACAGGCACTGGGTGCTGTATATTATGAGCCATATGAGTGATGACCACTTTTACACAAACTAAGGAGAACAAAAAAATAAGTCTAAAAATGTTTAAAAACCAGCTCCACCTCCTCTGAAATGTAGGGCAGAAATTAATTTAAGACAGCTTTTAAAGAAGAAGAAAACCCAGGTCTATAGATGTAACACTGCCTAGCAGAATCCTTAAGGGTTAAACCACACAATTTAGTTGATAAGAAAAAAGCTGAAAACAGCAGAACTGCAATCAAAATAGATTTTAAAATTCCTTAGTATAGTTGGTTTTCTAATAGTGTACTTTGAAATGAGCAAATGGGTGTTAAACCAGCTATTGAGCACTTTCAGCCTCCTTCAGTGTTGTTGAGGTTCAACTCAACCCCCTTTAAAGGAAACATGTGCCACCTAAATATATCTTCTTTAAAACACATCTGTACTTGTGTACATGCAATGTAGAAACAGATTTCATCCGATTCATTCCACCGTCTGTTTTGGTTTGTGCCTTACCCACACACTTAGTGTACTCTTAAATACAATTAAAATATTTACTAAATAGGTCTGACAAATAACTCTTAGTTTATAATCTGGTTTGTTTTCTGTAAATAATCAGTGAGGGAATCTGGCCGGTGATGACTGGCTTCGGCTGAGCATCTGAATCACGCAGCACTGTTTCCAGTTTGAAGCTGGAGAGACCCAATTTCTCCAATCTGTGACAAATACAGACCCTTCCAAACTGCAGCTTATTTCACCGTAATTCATTTGTTTTCTGGTTACATTCTGACAGCCCTCGCAGTGCGCCAGACACTCTCTGCTCCCTCAGGAGCCCTGGCAGCCTGCCCTGGTACCCAGCCCGCTGCTCTGCCCGTGTTGCTGTCAGGTGGTGTTTGTGCTGCATGATGCCTGCCCCGACCAGGCATGGCCAGGATAAGAGCTATGAGGGCTGCCTTCCCACAGACAGGGGCTTTTACCATGCCTGAAGTCACTAGTAGATGTTTGCTCTCTGGCTGGAAAAAAAATCAGTGCTGAGGGCAGCCAGTGGGCAACCCGCAAACCCCAGGCTAGACCCATGAAGGGAGAGTTCATCCTCTTGTGTGGCTGATAGAAATGCTCCTCATCAGTCCAGAGGCAGATTTTCTTTATTCAGATAATTTCTTCATATCATGTTTCCATTTTTGGGAATCTGCATTTCTCAGGCCTTCCTGTCAAGAGGAGGACCTGGCCCCCTCGGAGCAAATGGGAGTGTTGCCACTTACATCAGTGGAGTTTAAATGTCACCGCAAAGGCCGGGTGGTTCCCGTGGGACAGATTTCCAGCCAATACGTAGATCCCAGTGGAGATCTTGGAGTCTGTGTAGCTAGAAGCATGCAATGAAATCAGTGTCCCCCTCCACATGCCTAAAACCAGAGCTCATCTGTATACTAGACGGCTGCTGTTATGATATTGGACCTGTTCCTATTTTTCTTTCTATCTTTGTACATACGTGCAGAGAGGTTGGTTTTTATTTTCAACAAAAGTGACCTGTTCTCTACAACAAGTCCTCCCACACATGTGCGCCTCCTCCCTGTTTTTCTGCTTGCCTCCTGCACACTTCCTTTCTCCCGGCAATTTTAGGAGTGAAATGAAGTGCAAAGGTCAAAGTCTTTGCAGCGTGTAGCCGTGAAGTCAATAAGGATGTAAAAAAGAACAGCGGACCACAGTGCATGTGGAGGATACGGCTTTTTCCCCCCTGTGCTCACCCAGATCAGCTGAGCAGAACACCAAACACTGCTGCATTTCCTGACGCTGAACCACGTTGTTATGACCAGGCAAAAGTGCTACAGCCTAAAGATTTGCGGCTTTTATTCTGATCTTGCCGGCTACTCTGCTTGTCTTCATTAGGTCTGACAACGTGTTGTTGAAGGGTCTAGTTTTTTTTTTAAAAAAGCAGCATTGTAGTCCCCTAGTAAAAGAGTTACTTGCCCAATTTCCTGTTTATGCTGGAGCCACGGCATCATGTGAGCACAGACAGTTGTAGATAGGCTGGCGACTGTTGCTGACCTCACGCCACATGTTCAGTTAACAAGGTGAAACAGCAAAATTTGCTCTGTTTGTGTAAAGAATACTGAGAAAACTTCCAGTTCCAAGTAAAACAGAGGGAGAGGGAGTCCCGATAGCTTAAGGCAGGGCACAATCTCCAGGCAGTTCTTTCTAGTCTTTAACTGCTTTGCACATCTGTGTTCACATCTTGCTTGCGAGTGACAAGAAAGGGGATTAGCCCCAACTCTATTTCTTTCCTTAGTGAAGCAGGTTTGGAGTCCTTCCATAAAAGCTATTAGTTTAGCAAATTTGCTCAAAATTTGTTCAAACTTCAGTCCCTTTGATATATGCATTTTCCTATACTTGCTTCTAAAAATGACTGAAGACTGTTGTGACTTAGCTAGCTTCAGTTTTCCAGCAGATGTTTATACCCAGCATTTGTATTTTAGAACTGTTGCTTCTTAAACAACCTGAGAGGAACCTATTTTTTATTAAGATCTCAAGGATCCATGTAGAATCTTCTAAAAATCCTTTAAGACTATGCAAGACTTTTGGATTAAAGCCATTCTAAGAAATCAAAGTTTAGCTTTATTTAGGATTATGTCTTATCACTAAAGTCGATATTAAAGAATCCAGATTTTACTTTTTCACTGACCAGAGGAGTGGCACCAGGCCAGATCAGCAGTCCTCTGTCCATCAACTTCTGCTACCTTATGCAGGTAAAATGGATTTCAGATGCAAAAGTTTCACTGCATATTGTTTGAAGGCAAACACACAGGTGGGAGTGCATCCCTGTATGGAGGTGTATGGAGAAGCATCCCTGTTATCAGGAACACAGTGTAACTTCAGAGGCAGGTGTATCCCTGTGACAGGTGAACAAATCACATCATATGCAGTCTGTAATGATCATGTACCAGTTGTCAAGTGCTTTAAGATTCAAAGGTGAAAAAAAGCACTCCAGAAATTTAAGCTGTATTCAGGATCATAATGTCATTTTAGATACTACATATAAACATGAAGGGAGGGAATATGGAACTAAAACTCTTGGCTAGCTGGGGAGCCTATAAACATCCTCACATAAAGAGTCCTGCCTGTAAGTCTTCACTGTCAGGGAGCTTAAATGCCTGCAAAAATGTAGCAGCTGTCAGGTGGTGTCATTTGGGGGGCAGTTTAAAGGAATTAATGTTTTGCTGTGCCTGCCCTCAGAAATTAAAAAATGTGCCAGAGGAGCAGAGGGCTCTGTTTGGGAGGAGATCCTTGAATGGCTTTAATCACTCCAGTGCTGTCTTCTGCAGTTGGGACCTCTGCTCTGAGCTGCAACCTACTTTACATCTATGAAAAGTGAAAAAGACAGACAAAATGAAACAGAGACTATGAGGATGCTCGTGGTGTGAGTCACATCTACCCCGGTGCCCCAGCAGTTTGGTTTCCCCCACCCAGCGTCACGGCTGCCTGGGATGCAGTGTGCCAGGATGCAGGTGGGACAGGGTCCTCCTGCCTGCCCAGGGCAGGGGCAAGGTCAGCTGGCCAAAATCAGCTTCCCTCCACCCAGGGCTTTTGCTCACCCATCACAGGATCCTCTTGATGCGAGCTGGTGGCCCAATGGAAGCGCTGGCAGCCCAGAGGGAAGGCGGCCATCCCGGGGCCAAGGCTGTTCCCTTGTGCAGATCTCACACCACAGCTGGCTTTCTTTTCCTCAGCCTGATTTTTCGTCAGTTCTCCAGATCCCTTTGGGCACAGCTTTATAGTGATGCCGAGTCACAAAAATTCCGGTTGTTTCCTGAAAGCGTGTGAGAACATCTTTACCGTCTTGTTAGTCCCAATGAAACACAGCCAAGTGCAGCTGGGGAGTTACTTCATTTTTTTATTAATACCAACTGTGTCTTTTTCCTGGCGCCCTGCAGATGCTGCCGAAATTGCCGGCTGGTCCTGGTCTATTGGTGCTCCTGACAAACCCCACTCAGCCACAAACCCCTTCCTGGGAGGTGCAGCTCTGCGGGGCACAGCTGGGCTCCTGCCCTGTGGTGGAAATTAGCCATAATTTCATAATGGCTGATCCTTATGCATTCTATAAATGAGCTCAAAGAGGCCTGCACATATTGGCAGGGCAGCTCTTAACAAGGAAAGCTCCAAGCTGTCAGCACCATTGCTGTTAAAACAGGAGGAAGAATAGAGAAGTGATGCCCTGGGCTGGCAGTCAGGAGGGCAGCTCATTGACTCCATGGCTGTGTCAGGATGTCACTGTTAAAGAAATACACTGAAATAGGATTGTCATCCTGCCACCACTTCTTTGGTGTTTTGTTGCTGTGTATTTCACAGGTAGGGCTTTACCAGCCCAGAGGCATTTCCATAGCCACAGGACACTAGTAGGCAGTGAGCTCTGTGAAGCCTCCCTGGGGCAGTGGGGTCTTGCCTGCCCCACATGTCCCAGGGCAGTGCCCTTCAAAGCCACGTAACACATTGCAGCCCCCCTAGGCGAGGTGTGGTGTTTTCCTGCAGTGGTAGGGTTTGTTGTAGCTGGGATCAAAGCCAGTGGGTTTTTCCCTATAGCAAGATCCTGTGGGATGAGATGTTCCATCATCATCTTCCCCTGTAAAATCCAGGGACCCATCTGGGCAGCATGACCACAGCACCAGCATTTCTTCTCTGCGGGACAGCCCCTTAAGATCCACCTAACAGGAGCCATGGGAAAAGCCAGGAGACCACAGCAGTGCTGCTCCCCTTCAGCCAGCAGTGTCCTGTCAAACAATTTCTAGTCCTCTTAGGCAAGGGACTGTCACCTTGCCAGTGTCCTCAGAGGAAACCTCTAATCAAAATGCTTGTGAGAATCACAGTTTTTGGTTCTTTACTGCTTTTACTAAAGGACAGGGGACATGATTGAAATGACATTTCTTCATCCAAGTGTCTGGCTCCTTTCTCCCTCCCCAAAATGCAGTGGTTTTACTAATAACTTTATTTTCAGAACTTGTTTTCTTACCTTTCACAAGGTTTTAAAGAAATTAAAACTCCCAAGTTTTTGGGTCACGATGACTTTGACCTTTCATGCCCAAACAAACCCATTAGCATTACAAAGAATCTGCATGTTTATTAAATAGCAGTGACTCATTCTGTTGCAGATGTTTGTATATGTAAAGCACCATAAATATTATGGATTAAGATGGAGAACTGGCAGTGGGAATGTGTGTAGGTTAGCAGGCAATGTAAGACTGGGATTTTTTTTCTCCTCTTTTTAAGTGTGTGTCATTTTTTCTTCACAAACCACAGGTTTCTTTCTGTAAAACACAGAACAAAGGAAACCTGTCTGCTTCTACAGGATGTCCTCTTAGATGCTTTATTACAAAGCTCTCATTGCACTTGCAGTGCAGGAAATTTTTTGACTGGTGTTTTTCGTCAGTTGATGTAGCTGTATCACCTTGAAGGGAAGAAGGTATTTCCCCTTGCACTATGCACCCGTCACATCTCCTCCGAGGAAGACTCATGCCAACTTTCTTGAAAAAAGGTTCATTTAGAGTCATACTGAAACTACCACAATCAGAAAGACAAGTGACTCAGTAAAGGACTCATGACATAGCAGATGGAAATCCAGTGTTAGTCTGTATTCTGCCCTGAACTCGTGTGATGGCCCCTGGCACAGGATGAGCCAGACCTTTTGTGCCAGTCTATGTGGGAAGTTGTTTTGTGTGGAAAGACTGGTTAGCCTCAAGGCTTCTTCCCACCAGAGCTGAGCCCTAATCTTGAGAAAATAAAGGTGCAGTGGGCATGAACAGGCAGGGGAAGGAAGAACTGATGCCTTTCCAGAAACTCCAGGAATGCACCTCAACTTCCAGAGACACAAGCAAAGGGACAAAAATGACTGGAGAAAATTTCTCCTATTCTCTAGGTTAAATAAAATTATGTGGCTGTAGAGGCACAGGAAGGGCCTAAGGGAGGAGTATCCCTCTCTGAAATTGAGTATTTATTGATTTTTCTTTCTCAGTCATAAACCATGAGTTTCAGCCTCTTACTGCTGAAGAAGTTTGTGAGAGCCGAGAAGAAATTAAGGCAGACAAAAATCCAAGAGAAGCATTAAACCAGTAGTTGATGGTCAATGAGCTCATCTGCTCCCAGAAAGCTGCACGGGGACACACTGTAAGGGACAAGCAGACAGCCTCATCAGGGAGAGATTTATTATGCAGAGCTGATGGGTGCTGCAGATCAACAGCCACAACTCCAAACAGCAAAACCATAACTCCAGCTGGGGGAGAGGCTGAGCAGTTTAAGAGGTCTTTTTCATCTCAGATTTCTGTGAGTGAGTAAATGAAGTGTTATTGCCGAGCCCTGCAGGCTGCCCAGCAGAAGGCGTGAGCCCTCCTGCAAGGGTCTCGCAGTCCAAGGAGTGTGAGTTGCATGGGGGTACTCTTGAAAGAGTGGCACAAAGAGCTCCCAACAATGTCCTCTTTGAATACAATTATGTTTGCTGGGAGCTGGTCCGGACTCCTTCCTGGTACAGGCCCCTCTTGCAGGGACTGTACTCTGCAGTCCCAACATCTCCCACTCTGTGTAGGCAGGGAAACCTTAACATATATGGTCTTAGTGGGCTTAGAATCAGCTGCTTACAAACCCGTCTACATATGAATTTTAACTTCCTCTTTTAAGTCATTTACAGGAAATGCTATAAAGTTCTGCCTAACTTCTTTTTTTTTTCCACAAGAGTATGTTTAAAAACTGTTCTCTGAAAAAGACAAGCTGTGAAAACGTGTCTCAAGTGCTGGCACTCCCGTGGGACCACCATCCTGCAGCTCTGCTAGTTCTCTTGCCCCCAGGATGCCTTCTGGGTCAAGACATGGGCCCACAGTGAGTGGCAGGAGGAGCACTGTGCACACCAGTGCTCCCAGCCCTCAGCCAGCTGTGGGAGGGAATCTGTGCCAGGCCCTTCACTGGTGGGATTTGCTGCTCTCCTCTCTCCAAGGGATTTTGCGGGATGACACAATCCCAAATGGCCAAACCTTTTGCAGTTGTCCCCATTGCTGAGCTCTCAAACTCCTCTTTCAGCCAGAGCAGACCTGGGCACCAGCACGTGTCCTGTGCCCAGAAGCAGGGCTGAAAGGCCACCAGGCAGGCAAGGAGTCAGCACACGTGCACCCTTCCCTCTGCTTCCCCTTGCCTTCCCCCTTGCTGCATTCTGTAAAATGAAGATTATCCTCATGGGGGAGTCGTGAGCATTAATGTATCTAGTCAGGAATTTCAGGTTTGTTGGCTATTCTGTGTTTTGTTATTAAAACCAGAGAAAAACAAACCCCCAGGAAAAATTACATTTCAGGCAAATTTACCTCACTGAGCTTGTATGTGCTCCAATTAATTATTTAGATCTCAAATACTGCGTATTTTGTAAAAACAAATGAAAACATAGTCCTCAGGCAGAAGGTAAGCGATGAAGATCTTTGGCCAAACCTTTCCGGCTCTCATTCTGCCTTGCTCACTAGCCAGCTGTTTTTCAGCACAGAATAGGTTTGCTCGTGGCCTGTTTTATCCCACACTGCTGTGGCAGATCAAATGCTCACAGGTAAGAGCAGCCCTCTAAACCTCATGCCACCTATTCAGCAGAAGCAGAGACATCAGGTTGTGGAAGGACTGATTGCTTTCTTAGAAACCCTACTGACATGGAAACAGAGTTATTCCTGTTCCCTTCAGAAGTGGCTCTGGAATTCCTAAAGTCAAAAATTCAGTATGAAGATGAAAACACTGATGGCTTGTGTTACACAAAGCAGTGTGCTGGCGGCTGACCAACAGTGCTGCAAATTCTTTCTTCCTTTTGGCACCAAACTATTTCACTTACGAAGGACAGATGAAAATTATTCCAGATTTATGTTGGCTCTTGTCTGATGCTAGTTGTGTTTTTCTGATACAGCCTCTCTCTAATGCCCACAAAGCTTTGGAGGACATGTAAATGTATCATCATCCTATCATTCCTCATGAAGAAAAAATTATTTCAGGAGGCCCCCAAATAAATGTAATATTTTGTCTGGACATGTAGATCCTTTCCACAGTGTGAGTGAGGAGCCTAGGCTGAATCCCAGGAATCAGTTCCTATTTAAGTAAATGGAGTGCAGTATTTCACCCTTAAATTGATCCAAATTCTATTGTAAATTTGGCAGCATATGCAGCTCCAGACTAAATATTGTCAGATATTATTGGCTCCAATCAGCTGAAATAAATCCCTCCTCACCACAGCACCACCATTCTGGCCCTGCTGCCTCCTCAGGTGCTCAGTGCCTTGTGTTGTGGTGTCAGCACAGGGTGAGGGATGGAGAAGGGAGGCACATACCACACCCCATCACATCTGTCGGTGAAGGTCATGCAACACAGGCACAAAAACAGGGATGGCAGGAAGAACTGTAACAGGGAAAAGAGGAGGCAGCCTTGTGATTGGAAAGGGTAAAAAGAAAACTACCAGGGATGTAAAACTATGTAAAGCCCACCATGCTCTGCCACAGGGCTGGGGTGGGCAGTGGGGAAGGGCATGACTGCCTGCCTTGCAGACAGGGAGTGCGAGGTGCCTGGCACCCTCTGCACGTGGCTGAATGATCTGACTGGGTCCCTGTGAGCTAAAAGCTGCTGCCAAAGGCTTGTCTGGCCAAGGCTTGCCACAGCTGGGCTCCCAGTGACCCCAGCGTGCTGCCTCCCCTTCCCCTGGGGAAAGGAGATAATGTAGCAAATTGCAGGCAAACTCCAGGAAAATGAGGAGAGGATATTTGACTCGGAGATAAAAGCCTCCTGCTTTTAGGTATGCCAGAACCAAACCCCCTGCTTTGCCTACACCACGGAGTAGGGCAAGTCCTATGAATTGGCAATGGCAAACCTGTTCTTGTCCTCTTGTAGGCATGCTGCAAGTGGCTCAAAACCCCTGTGCATTGTAGGATAAGAGAAACTGTCTTGAAGACAACATTTTGTGAGTAAAGGCACATATTGAGGAAAGTTTCAGAATGGAGATGAGTCGAGAGAGAGAGTGATGGGACTGGATATGTCAAATGAGAGGAGATGGTCCTTCAACCCCACCCATGCAGGCAGCTGTGTCATTGTGTCAGCAGCTGATGCCATTTGTTCCCTAGAGAGTGGAGGACAAAGAAAGGAGCCTGGAGAAGCAAGGTGTGAGTGCACTGTGTGTGTGTGGATGCAGTTTGATGGTACAGTTAAGCTGCCGTTTAAATGTTAAGAGCAAGCACCCAGGGAAGAGCTGGTCACATCTCCCACTCTCCTACCCCCTCCCTGATGCTGACCTGTCTGTGTTCAGGCAAGGCTGGGTGCTGGGGCACTGGGCTGGCAGCACTCCTCTTTTCCCAGTGTTGGATGAGGCAGTTTTGCCCCCTGAGATGGCTCCCTTTGGTGGCAGGCATGGAGCACCCCTGGCACAGGGCAATGGGCGAGCTCGACAGGTGGTTCCAGCAGACTCCCCATTGTCCTGTGCTGCTGCCACCCTGCCATGGCACCTGCACTGCTTTCAGGAGGGGTTGAGTGCTTATATGGCTGTGAAGATCTGAGCCCGTGAATGCTGATTCACCTGCACTGCTGACTCAGGCTGCCGTCCCTCAGCGCCTCTCCCTCCCCTCCATTCCAGCTTCAGCGGCAGATCAGCAGCACAGGCAGGGTATCTGCTTTGGTCCCTACAGCTCACAATGAGTTACCACCACCAGGCTCAGAGCACATTAATATTTGGGGCACTGAACAGTGGCAGCCAGGGGCTGTTGGCTTGTTTGAGTTTACAGTACCACCAAAGGGCAGTTCCTCTGTCTCACTCCACCCCCGACTTCCGGCATGTTTCCTACAGTCCATGTGTTACCCCCACAAGAAAAATCTACTTGTTTTTCAGCTGGACAGGGGGCTGGCTGGCTGCATGGGCCCCACCACGAGCCTGGGGAAGGTGTTGAGGGTGGCTCTGCAGGAGATGGAGCGGGGAGCCCACCCTTCCCAAGGGCAGTGCAGATTTGGGCAGCTATCTGGCACTGTTTCCCCTCAGCCCTGTTTTCATGACTGCTCAGCTATGATAGCCAGTCTTTTCTCTGAGAGCCTTACTCTCCTCTCCCATCATAAACCACTCTGACCAGGCACCTCTCCACCTCCAATCTCACAGCTCCAGCCAGACAATAAACTTGATGAAATGGTGTATCCACAGGGAAACAGGTTAAGAGGTAACTTCTCAGCCAGTACAAACCCAAGCTAGCAGAGCCTCAGCCACTCACACACACCTCAGTCAGCCTTTGCCTCTGAATGGACTTTTCCACAAAGCACAGCAGCAGTTTTCTCTTTCCTCTCACCAGCTGCCTGGGCTGTGCTAAACCTACGGACTCCTTTAGACTCATGAAAATTAAAGTGCTTGAAAATGGGGACAGGCTCTGGGCTGTCCTGCCTTAGGGTGTTGTACCAGCCACCCTGAACCCTCACTTTCCTCCAGCTGCCAGCTAGGCAGACTATTTCCCCCATCCCCTCCCTCCTCAGCTTGCTCATAAGCAGGTGATTTCCATCCAATTTCCATCAGCAGAAGCATTTAAGCTGCAGGGCTGGCAGCCTTGGGAGAGGAATAGAGAGTGGTTTTGCAGTGGGTTTGATGGCCTTTTTCCCTTTGCTGCTTTAGCAGCCCGCTTCTCTGAGGGGCAAAGGAGCAGGTCTTGTTTGGCTCAAGGCTTCTGAAGCATTTCTCTTTGGTTGTTTAGGGGTAAGAGTTAGTTACAAGATGTCACCTTTCTGTCCTGATTCATATGTGGAGAGTGCATTAAGGCTGTGCAGAACTTGGATTGCAGGTGACAGAAATGGGGGCTTTTTCTGGGACTACATGTGAGGCACCTCCTGGGCTGTGTTCCACTGTCACAGCTGGCTAATCCAGAAATCTCTTCATTTAACATTTTTTGTTTCTGTTTCCTGTGTGTGTTCTTTTGTTCCTGGCTTCCACAAAATTAGACTTGTCTAAGATACATCAGTAATCTCTAGCTACTTCCAAAAGAGACAAAATCACTTTCAAACCTCAGCAGGTCAGTGGGGGCAAAAAAACTTTCCTTGTGCAATACACTTTGCTCCTCACCTCTGCTTCCTCTTTATTCCTGATGTGATGCCCCACTCTGTAAAGCCCTCCTGTACACAGGTTTGTTCAGCCTTGCAAGAGCTTCATCTGTGATATTCTGTTCTCTGCTCCCTGTGTACTTTTTTTGAAGAATCATTTGCTTTCAAAATAGATTGAAGTACTGCCAGGCTGAGCTGACTTACTTCTAGATAAATTTCTGGGTGAATATTGACAGACTGTGAAAAGCTGGCTGCACTACAAGAAACTTTCTTTAGAGTAAGAAAAAAAATGCTTTTTCTTGACAAATGATTGTAGCTAACCTTTGCTGATCATTTTAACTACCACCATGCCCATGGGAATTCAGCATCAACAAAAGCTGTAGTGCCTGGTTTATCCTAAACTGTGCCAGTAAGGACTCTTACATCTTAGTGAAAACATCCTGAGCTCAGTTATTTTGCCCTAAGGCCGAATGGTTGCCTCTCTTTAAACTGACAGATACACCCTTTGCAAAATGAACAGATTTTTAACTCAAACACAAGCTATCACCCAGATTTACATCGTTGTAACAAGGCTGTTTGCAAATAATTATTGAATAAGATTCAGGTAGGGAGGTTTATTCCTAGGAGCTTGCATATAGCTTTATGAAGTGATGCTGCATCTGATGACATCTGATGCTGCCAGGACTTCATTTAAGCCTTTACGGGATCCATATCTTCAGTCAAAAGGGTCTGAAAATATCAGGTTTGGTTTGGGTTGATAGAGCCTGTGTAAATAATCATCCTTTTGTAAGGTGTTGAAATTTTCTCTTTAAATGCTACAACTTCCTTAAGGTTTGTTCTGGGCTTTCAGAAGTAACTGGCAGCTCATTAACAGCTTTTTATTAGCACTGAAAACCATAGGAGGGAAACTGCACAAGTCATCTGGAACCCTTGGCTTTGGTAGGCAAAAAGCACTTGTTTCCAGATATGTGCAGTCCTAGGTGTTTTCATTTCACAAAGAAAAATGTCTTTGTGGAAAAATCTCTTATATGGATGAGGTGGTGAAGCGTTGGATCATTTTGATTACACCATGCAGGCAGGCTGAGGGGAACAGAGAAGTCTTACTGCTCTTGACCTCCAAAGGGACAACCCTCTGCCTTTTTTCTGGTCTCAAATGCAAGTTGATAGCAAGCACATCAAATCAAAGTCATGATTTGGCCAGTTTATCGAAACAACTATAAAACCTGAAAGAAAACAAGCATGGAGTACAAGTCCTATGAGGAGTGGCAGAGGGAGCTGCAGTTGGTCAGCCTGGAGAAGAGGAGGCTGAGGGGGGAACCTTCTCTCTCTCTACAATTCCCTGAAAGGAGGTTGTAGCCAGGTGGGGGTCGGTGTCTTCTCCCAGGTAACAAGCAACAGGGCGAGAGGAAATGGCCCTAAGTTGTGTCAGGGGAGGTCAGGAGCTTAGAGATCTTTTCCGACCTTAATGAGTCCATGTGTGGGCTGGTCGATGTGTTACATGCTTGGCACTGAAGGAGCCCTGTTTGTGCCCCTCGCAGGCATGGCGGAGGCGCTGGTTCGTGCTGCGCAGAGGCCGCATGAGCGGGAACCCCGACGTGCTGGAATACTACAGGAACAACCACTCCAAGAAGCCCATCCGCATCATCGACCTCAATGAGTGCGAAGTGCTGAAGCACTCAGGGCCCAACTTCATCAAGAAGGAATTTCAGAACAACTTTGTCTTCATTGTGAGGACCACCTACCGCACCTTCTACCTGGTAGCCAAGACTGAGGAGGAGATGCAGATCTGGGTGCACAATATCAGCCAGATCTGTAACTTTGGACATCTAGAAGATGGCACAGGTAGGATCATGCTCATCTTGGAGGCTGGGAGAATGCCCAGGGGTGACAGGAGTCATGGACCCTGCTGGCTGGTTGGGCTGGGCAGGTGTAATAGGGCTGTGATTCCTACAGCTCCACCCAGCACTGAGATGCTGCTAAACCCTCATCTGAAAGTTCTCAGAGATCTCACTGCTGCTGGGTGGAAATACTGACTGGCTGCTTGGTCTCACTTTGATGAAGCTATTCCTGCTAGAACAAACAGCAGGTCCTTAATAAGAAAAGGTACTGTTTATGTGAAAAGCTGACTGTTATGTTCTGGGGCCGTTTATTTCATTACATGTCCTGTATTTATTTAGTTTGGCTTAATGTAAGACACCTGTTCCAGGAAAGTGTCCTGCAAAACTCCCATTTTCTCAGGCATTGCTGGATGTGGAATGTGCACAGACTTGGGTGTATATGCATGTACATAAATCAACGACAGAAATAGTAAGCTGTCGTAGTCTGTTAATGAGACGAAATAAAGAAAAAGCAGAGGATAGGAGAGCATTAGAAGTGTGTATCTAGACTTAAGAGATGGTCCTACCAGTGAAGCATAAAGGCAGCTGTTTTGCCAGGCCCTACACCTGTATGTGCTCAGCAGGGTGAATTTCTTGGAAAGCTTCCAAGAATTAACCACTCCAAGATGGATGTAGCCAGTAATTAAAGTCAGGACCTGTATCATCATTAACTTACCTTTTAAATGAGACAATTGGGCTCAGATAACAGCAATTTGTCTTTCCCTTGACATTTCCAAGAGGCAGATACAGCAGCAATCTGAGAGTTTTAGAGGAAGTGAGTCAGAATGAAGTCCTTCAGTATGATAAGAGGCAGTGCAAGAGTAGAAAAGGGCGGCAGTGGAGGGACTTGATCCCAAGGGCAGTAAATATGTTTGGGGGTATTGTAGTGTGGCCAGGCAGGTTATCTTGCCATGGTCTCTGTGGTGCTGCACTCAGAGTGTTACTGGTGTCTGCAACTGCTGCATGGCCACACCATTACCTCATAACTTGAAAGGAAACAAAAGGCTATGGGAGAGGCTTTATTTTAATCTATCACGTTCTTAGCGTTCCTTAGCCTTCTCTTGGGTAGTGTCTTCTGAGGGAAATGCGAGTGTGAAGAACACTGCAGTGGTCCTGTGACAAATGTGATATCTGTTCTTTTCCCATTTGCTTTAGAAACCACCAGAAAAACGTGCTGACAGATTTTCGTGTCAGTACAAGCTGCCCATGAATACAAATTCTGAACGAGAGTTGGTAGCTTTGAGGGATTGGCATCAACAGCCCTTTGGAGCTTGGATGTAGTTAGGGATATGCAGCAACCACCTTCTTCTTGTTCTGCCCTTGTTGACACTGAGATGTTGCTCTTGCATCGTTACTTCTGGTGCAGGATTATTTTAGATATAGTTTTACCAATTACTCTGAAATTAAGGGAAGCCGTTCCACATAAAACAGAAGGGAGAAAAATAATTTTTGTCTCTCAAATGTGTAAGCAGCCTTCTCCTGGCACTGCATGAGGATGTGCATAGAGGGATGTGATCTGTGGCAGAGGAGCTAAGACATTGGATGTCCCTGGATAGAGGCATTTATCCTGGGAAGTGCCTGTTCTGTTTTGCTGTTGCAGTGCAGCATTGCCTGTAAGACTTGCACATGGGCAATACTCATAGTATTACACAGTTGTGTTTCTCTCCCAGCAAAGATTGCCAGTGTGGACACTGATGGATGAGAAATGGCAGCTCTTGCAGCAGCAGTTGGGAAAGCTGACATCCCAGCTTTCCAAGGCAGACATTGCCCCACACAAAGTTCAGCAGTGCAGAGCATTTGCCTTGGTTCAGTGCAACGTCTGGCACCTGAACTTACAGCCCTCATTGGGGATGGCGTGAGCTAAGCCTCCAGACATGCACTTACTGTATCTCTAATGCCAAATAGCTCATAAGAGCTTCTATTTATCCTGCAGCTCATGCCGGTGAGCTCAAGTCTGGGGTGTATTCAGGTCAGGCTGCTGGGCATATTCAGATCCTCTGATTTAAATCTACACGGCTCCACAAGTTGCACATCATATTTCAAACAGTTGCTAATTGCTTCAGCTTTTCGGAAGCTCCTAAATCCCCCAAGAGCCTGTAGATTTAAACAAATTACCCTTAAAAATTAACGTTGGAAGAGAAAAGCCCTATTAAATGTCATATGTTTTTTTAACTTGAATGCTACCATGTTAAAAAAATAATAGTCCCTGATACGAATCATCAGCAGAAAGACACAACCATTGCAGAAAATTTTAATAAGCTGTTCTGCCTTTTAAAATGAAGCTAAAAGACAATATTATATGTTGTGAAATCAGTCATTCTTAATCTCTGCATCTCTGAAAATTTGCTGTGACTTTGAGTCTGAAACCCAATCTGCTGCTTTCTTTGTTTAATGCACAAAATGCAGCCACAGGTTTAGACAGTGACTCAGCTTTAAACACTGTCCTGTCATTCCCAGTTAGTCCCTTCCAGTAGCAAGGAAGCTGGATGAACAGCTGATTTCCCATCACCAGAGGCCTCCAGTATGGGGTGTTAGCAGCCAGATGCAGAGCAAAGTTACCAGAGCCGTGGCTCCTGTGAGGAGAACTTTGTTGTCAACAGGAGAGGCACGGCTGAGAGACAGAGATGAAATGCAAGATCCAGGCAGATGTCAGGAAGCACCTGGGAGGGCGGCTGTCGGGAAGGACTTGCCAGCAGCACTCAGCACACTGCAACACTCAGCTGCCACAAGGAACCGTGGCACTGGCTGTGCTGGAAATGACAGGGGAGGTGGCGCCTTCGGAGGAGTCAGCTGGGGGAGAGAGGAAGAGGCCTTGCTCCCTCTGTTTTCCTTCCATTTTTATATAAAATCTTGCATTCACCTTTGGGGAAGTCTCCCAGTAGAACCATCATTCTCCAACCCCCATGGACCCATGGCCATGCAAGGGATCAAGAGGATGCTTGGCCCAAGTGGTTGGGGCAGGGAAAGAGATGAAATGAGGTGGCTGTGGGATATCAGGGGCACAGTTTACCCCATGTGCAAGCTGAAACCATGACTAATTGATACAATCTAATATAGCAGCTTTTCACTGGAGAAACTGCTGGGAAGGTTATTTAACCTGTTTCATTAGGAAGCCTTACTGTTAAAGATAATGCTCTGCCAGGCTGTGCCTTGGCAGGCAGCTCCTCAGCCCAAGAGGGGCCTTTCATCTTGGGTTTCACCCTCACGCCATCCACAGGTTCCAGACATAGTTCAACATCCTCTGTAAACACCTTGCTCATCCTGGATGCATCCCTTTCCTGAAGATCCCATCTGATCTCCATCTCTTCCCTGTTGCTCTACTCTCTCCCACAGCACCCAGGGCCACAGTAGAGCAGGATGTCCCTGGAGAGACTCCCCCATTGGTGCCCTCCCTGCACAGCACGTGGACCATGATGTTGGCAGGATCACTTTAAGGGACAGGTTATCCTTGGGTCCCTCTTGGCTCCTGGCAGTTGAATTACAGCATTTCTGCTCTTCTACCTCTCCCTCACCTCTTGTCACTGTGTTGTTCACACTCATCCTCACCTGCTGCTGTGAGCTTCTTCCATTCTGCCTGCTCCCCTGATGGTTTCTTTGCCTCTTTAAATGTGTCTCTATTTTATTTTTTTAAATTATTTTTATTTATTTTTTATTTTATTTGCCAATGTGTACAGACATTGCACGTGGGCAAGGGATGGTTTGATTCCCCAGGACCTTGTTGAGGCCACACTGGGGAGCTTCTCTCCCAGCCAGGGCAGCATGCTGAGAGCAAGGGGAGCCAGGGTCTACTCCCTCTACTCTCACCTCTCCACGGGAGAAAATCCCTTTTCAGTTGCACAGACTCAAGGCTGCTGTTTGATATCAGGCTCTGGCCCTTGGCCAGGAGGGGTGGGTTTACCTCTTTGGTATGGCTGTGTAGCCTTGGGGGGGCTAGAACCCCCCATTTCACCAGGTCCCTGCACTGCTGTTCCACCATAACAATTCTTGAGGGGTGGGCTGGGGTCTGTAGCAGGGGGGAAACCTGCATGGTGACTTTCCCCATGATGCAGAGCATCCTCTATGGTGACTTTCCCCATGATGCAGAGCATCCTCTATGGTGACTTTCCCCATGATGGCAGGGCAGTAATTTTTTGGGTTAATATCCACAAAAGCAGTTATTTTGGCAGCTGAAGCCTCCTGCTGTCTCTCTGGCAAAGGGTAGGGCAGGCACCAAACCTATTCTCTGCCTTCTCACCGTTAAAAGTAGCCATGCATAATTTATTCTGCCCAGCTGCTGCTGCGGTACAGCTCTAATGCACAGGATTGGGTTACCAGCAGAGCTGGCAGGGGCAGGGACAGCCTGTTAGGAGCTGACTGCAGGTTCCTGAGCTCCTGAAGGTTAGAAAAGGGCAGGTCCGTACTGTCCCCATCCCTCCATGCTGCTCACAACCGCTGCCATGTGGTCTGCAGCTCACAGCCCTTCCTGATGGGATAATCCATGGCTAAACCCTGTGAGTACCAGATGGAGTTCAGGCCTGTTCGTTCTCTGTGTTAATAACCCAGAATGTCATTAATTTCTTTCTTATGCACTGTGGCAGTTTTAGTTGTTGGTTTGGGCTTTTTTTAATGTAGTCAGATGGTGATGTGAACATGCTTTTCTGAGATCCCTAGGGAGTCAGCCCAGTGCATATTTGATCATTGTCAACTTGCAAGACAGCTCTCCGAGTCCAAGATTGGAGAGCAGAGTTACTGTCTGAGCCAGCACGATGAACAAAAGTTATTTTTCAGACGGGAAGCCTGCAGCCCTCAGCTCTGCTTTGCAAATGTGAAACCTTGTAAAAGCCATTCCTTCCAGATGCTCACTGCTGAAACCCTGCTGCTATAAGCACCTGCTCAAAATTAAAGCAAATCCTTTGCTTAAGCTTGAATTTAAGCACGTGCTTATATGCTTTGCTGACCTGAAGCCCACCACTGCCCCAGACCTCCAAAGCTAATGGGAGGAAGCAGCAGAGAGTGCATGCTGGTAGATGGGAAGGAAAGAGGCAGCTCTCTCTCCCCACTTCAAAGGGATGAGATGTGGGATAGCGCAGGGAGGGAAGATCAGCTCTTTTATTCTTCTTCTGACTGTGAATGTTGCTGTGGTTGACATGAGACTCTGGGTCATTAGAATCATACAATATCCTCAGTTGGAAGGGACTCACAAGGATCATTGAGCCAAACTCTTGCCCCTGTACATGACAGCCCCAAGAAGTGCACCGTGAGAGAGTTCAGTTTGTGTTTAGTGATATTGCTGTCTAACCACTCAAGTCTTGGCAGCCCCCTCCATCCCTCCTGATCTGCTTGTACATATACCCAGCACCTCCCAGGGCTGAGAAGTGACTATAACAACCTGGTACAGTGCCAAGGCTTGTGGCTCTGTTGAGCTAAGGACTAGGCTGGACCTGCTGGAGCATCTCAGGACCTCCTCATACAGTGCAGGATCTGACCTGCAGGCTGCATGCAGCTGGTTCCCAGCTTTTCCAGCAAATTCTGGATATTGGCATTAGAGAAATCTGCCATCCTGCAACACTTTGGAGACATGTTTGTTTGGCATGGTTTTATCAGCAGTGGCTGTTTTCTTGTGTTTGTTTTTGCTGTGGGGTTTTTCGTTTTGAAGAAGGGTTTTGAGGCTTTGACTCAGGCAGTGTCTGCACCTCAGCCAGAGAGATGGGCACCCACTGCCGAGCCCTGCAGGTGTTGGGGATAGTTGGGACACCCAGTGAGCAGTGCCTGGTCCCTGCACAGCCCTGGTGAGGGAACTGCCATGCAGCAACCTGAAATTTCATTAGAAAAATCATATTCTCTAGCTGAGGACTTGTGCTCTTGGTGTTGCCATTTTTGATTCCTGCCAGGAGCAGATGCTTTTAGGGAGCTGCTCTGCAAAGACCCTTCCCACTCCGTTCCTCGTGTGGTGGGAGGTCCAGCTTGCACTGAGGACTTGATTTTTTACGTTGAAATGCCCCAAAAGCTGGGCCAGAGGCTATGTTTAGCCTTAACTCTGTATGGTTCAGCCATCACTCCTTCATCCCCCCAGCCCCATGTCCCCAGCTATCCAGCAGGGCTGGAGGTTGGGAGAGGAACAGAACCAGACTTACTGTGCTGCCTAGCAGTTCCCAGGCCAGATGGGCCGGAGTGCCTTGGCCACATGCTGCCAGTGAAGGGTGGTCTTGATGGTCTGAGCTCTGGGCCAACCCCACTGGCTGCAGCCCAGAGCTATTCCTCTCCTACTGTCACCCTGATCTGTGCCAGGGTGACTGGAGTGTTATGCCCAGGGAAGGTGTCACTGAGAACAGGCTCCCTTGTGTCTTGTGGCCTCCAGAAAAATAGTGTTACTTTTCTCAGCAGAGCCAAGAAGCCTCCAGCTGGGCAGAAGCAGCTACACTACAGCTTTCGTGGCTTTGATGTCCAGCCCAGAGAGGCATAAGGAGTTTGCAGACAAGTTCAGAGCTTGTCTGGCTACTCCATGAGCTGCAAAGCTCCGTTTTGTCCACTGAGATCTAGAAAGTGGGAGGAAATCAATCCCTTTCCTTGTCACCATTAATTTGAAGTGTTGGAGATGAATAATTAATTATTTGCATTAGATACTCAAAAAATACTTGATAAAGCAGGCAGCTGTGCCTCAGCTCTCTCTTCAGCAGAGGCTGTCTTCATTGCTGGCTGCAGGAGGGATGCCACAGCCCTGCAGGAGTGCAGGACCCCGGAGGAAGAGGGTCTGTACCTCCCGCAGCCCTTCAATTTGACAGCCTGGGCAGAGGGAGCTGCAAAATTGGGCTCCCCTGTCCCCAGAACCAGTTTTTGCCTTGACTCACCACCCTTCTGGGGTAAAACACCCCCGGTGCAAAAGCAGGGTGGAGGCATCCAGAAGAGGCAGTGGGCCAGGGCGAGTCAGAGCCGTCCCTCAGCCAGGGCCATCTGTTCCTGTTGCAGGTTCCGTGGAGAGCCTGTCCCACACCACCTCATCCCCACAGCCATCACCGGCCGCCTCCACCCACGCCTCCCGCATCGCCGACCCCTCCTTCTCCGTCGACACCGCTGCTGCCGACGCGTCTGCCACGGAGGAGACCCCCAGCGAGTCAGGGTCAGTTTTCCTCCCCGACTACCTCTTCCTCTCCAACTGCGAGTCGGGCAAGCTCAGCCACAACAGGTAAGTCTGGGGTCTGCTGGATACGTCAGGCTGGAGCCACCCTCAGCCTGCCCAGTGATGAAATCGGGGCACACTGCTCCTGGAGCCCTGCCACTCAGGGTAGGCTCCCGGGCACAGCAGGGGCCCACCAGCCTAATCCAATTTGGAGGGTGCTTTTCATAGCGCAGATTAGCGGTCGAGCGTCATATGTTGGTCCTGTCCCTTTCCAGGGTGGGTGGCTGGGGACCTCACACACAGCCTCCCTCCAGACACCTGCTGCTGCCCAAGGTGCTCCACAGAGTGTCCCATCCCCCTGTCAGGGGGGACCCTCCACAGTCACAGGGAAGGGACAGATTTTGTCCTGAACTGTGGGGTTGGGTTTTTTGTTTGCTGTGTTCTTGGAACCAGGAGAAAAGGAAAGCTCAGTTCCTGACCTCTGTCTCTTGCAGGTGTGACAGCTGGTCAAATTCAGACAGATCTCTGGAGCAAACTTCATCAGACGACGTTTTTGTTGACTCCTTGCAATCCCAGCCCTCCTTGTACCTTGTACAGCCAACCAGTGCTGGCACTGTGCACCAGGACGGGGCCCCACTGGCAAATCCCAGCACCGTGTCCAGGAACATAGACATTAGTGGGCCATCCAGTGACTTTTCCTCCTCTTCTCCCCTGCTGGGGACGCCGCTGACACCAACCTTTCAGATCGACAAGAGCCAAAACGCGCTGCCCTACGGTGTAACCCAGCTGGACATCCTGTCCAACACGCCTCCACCACGGCCCCCCAAACCAACCCACTTCTCGGACAGGAGAGGGGAGGAGGTGGGCGGCGGGGCCCTCCAGAATGGGCACGCAGGGATCTGCAGGGCTCAGGTCGCTCTGGTGCCCAGGAGGATCTCCCTGTCCAGCTTAGACAACATGAGGAACTGGAAAGGTGAGTGCACTGCCGAGAGCTGGCAAAGCAGGACCAATGGGAGGGATAGAGCGCGGAGCGGGTGCTAACTTCCAGTTGTGCCTTTCTGTCCTTCTCTCTGTGGAATCATACACAACCCAAGGCAACACAAAATCCTTCTTTCAAATGAATTAGCAAGCAGGATTCAGGCCTGTCCCTCATGTTCAGCTCCAGCTCTGTAGAAGCCCCTCAGTGTGTGTACAAATGGGCAGCAATTTTGCTGTCATCCCTTCAGGGTGCCTCATGACTTGCTAGTTTTCCATGCCCCCTCCCTCTCCAAAAGGGAAAGTAGTAAAAACCACCAAAATGAAAAGTCAACCACTGAATCAGGCAATGCCAAAATCTCTGTTTATGCAGGTCAAAGTGTGCACATGGGAAATTCTTTCGGAGCTGTGCTGCTTCTCTACATCCACCCCATTCCACAAGAGCAGCATGTCTTTTTGCAGCTTAGAGTAAAGACCGGGAAGTCAGGGAGATGCTGGGGATGGGATGTAATCCCAATTGAACCAGGGACTCTGTGTGTCCTTGAACAAATCCCACTCTGTCCTTGCACTTCAGGCAGAGTAGTCTGAAAACCTGCTGCTGCAGGGTGATGCTTGGCTGCAAAGCAGACTCTACTCTGAGCTGAGCTGGCTTTTCCACTTGTTCCTGAAACACTATAATCACAAACAAAAATAAGTCAAAAACCCGGAACACCATGGTGTCAGAAACCAGTAAAGGCAGAATGAGAAAACTTTATTATGTAGAGTCACAGAACAGAGAAAGGCAGCTGGGATACCTGGCTGGAAATCATCAAGTATACTGCAGAGACATGAAAAGCTTCAGTTTTGATGAGGAAAAAAAAAGTAGGTTTTTGAGGACAAGCATCCTTTAGGCTCCTGCAGTTTAAATGACCAGACAATACTGGGGGCTGTTAGATCTTGCTCTTAAAGCTCAGAAGCTAAAGCAAGGAGATCTCTGTCCAGCCTGTTTATCAGTGTACAAACAATTCTGGGAAGGTTTCTGGAGAAACACCCATCAGTGGAATTGCTATTCTTGATTATCAGCTACATTTTGTTGCTCCCTGAAAGGTGCTGCTCTTGCTTCTGCACATGTTCCGACATCACTGGCACACTTGAGCCATTCATGTTCCTCCAACCCAATTTACACCAAAATGTTTTAAGAGGATTAAGTGGCCAAATGTCATGTTGTGCTGCAGTGCTGCAGGATTATCTCTGCCTGACGGGGGCAGCAATGAATTAATAAGTGCTGCCACTTTTTCTTGCCCTAAGTGAAGCTGAAACTATTCGAAAGGTTAAACTCTGAATTAAAATGTGTTTAACAAGAAAGAGCAGAAAAAGAAACAAGGAGAAGGCAGCTCTTCCTCACCAGCTCCCATAGTGAGCCCACTTGAGTCATTTCCTTCACTTTTTGCCCTTGGCAACCTGCAAAAGATGCACAGATGTAATTAGCCCTGTGTAAAGGCAGTATGTGCTGGTGGAAGTGCCATGAAGGGGGATGAGCTGTACACATGTAAGGCATCTGTATCCTGCCATCTGATGGAGCCTTGTGCCAAAATAATAAATAAATGTAGCTGTCCCAGGACAGTATCCATCTTAATATATATATGCACTAATAGAATTGCTTTGTTCTTGTTTGGTCTTTTTCGCTGGAACCACCACAAATGCCCCCAGTTGCAGTGCAGTACTGACATCTCCATCATAAGAGCAGAGAGTGGATTAACATGGTTTCAGGGTTTTAAGGCATTCCCATAGAAAAGCCATTTTCTGCACAGAAAATCCCTTTCCAGAAAAAAGAGGTGTTTGTAAGCATCTCCCACTGCTGATCTTCTATGCACTGAGTGGTAGATTTTAGGGCTTTTGAGTTTTGCTTGAAAAATAAAATGGACCTGCACCAAGACAAAGGCCCACCTGCAAAACAGGACACTGAGATTGGTAACTCTTTCTCTGGCTGTTTGTTCCCCATCAGCTTGAGCCACTTGCACCATATCAGCACTTCTGGATGGCAAAGCAAAGAATTTTTCTCTTACTATTAAGTTTCCCCATGCACCACTCTCTGTACAATAACACTTACTTCCATGACACCTTACATACCAGGCTCCTAAATAACTCTCCAAGCAACAATGAAATAATATTCCCTACAGTCCCTTTTCATGTAATTTCCCCACTTTGACAGAGAGGAGCTAGAGCTCTCTGGGTTTAAACTTTTGCTTCCTTGCTCCCGCACCAGCCATTCTCCCCAACTGCTTGTGTTACAGGAAGCATAAGTTACAGCTGGATTATACATGAACATGTTCCTTGGTTTCATCATACTTAAAATGGATGTAATCACTCTTGAAATGCTACTGAGTTGGATCTGGTCTTAAGTGTCATTGGATTTCCTCATTTAGGAGTTTTACTCCAGAATTATCTCTGTAAGGTTGCACTGCCTTATCACATTTTTAATCACTTCTCTTTTCCTTGCAGCAGACATGGAAGGCAGTTCCTTAAGAAGTCGAGATAAGAGGCTTAGCTTGAATTTGGTAAGTACTCTGCTTGCACAAATTTAAAACTGACACATGGCAAACTTCAGAGTGAATCATTTCACATCCCGATATTCAGTCATCCCCCTCCTGTGTTCAGCAGAAGAATTGAAAAAATGGAAGAAGCACTTGGCTTTGGGCATCTTCTTTGCTGCTGCTTTGTGGCCTCAGGAAGTTTTTGAGGGAGGAGGGAGAGGTAGGACACAAAACTAAGCACCCTGTTTTTAAGGCAGATGAAGCTGGGTCTGTTATGAAAAAGGTTACAGTAGCCTCAAGAATTAAACTGTTGACCAAGGGCACCAGAGAAAATGGCTTATCCCTTGAAAGAAAGGGTCTAAAGAAGTCTATCACTTAATGATCCTGAGGGATATCTCTTCTTTAGGACATGGGAAAGTGCCTGCTCTCAAAGCACCTGTGATTGAGGGCTCTGTCAGCCCAAAGCTTCCTGTGTCAGCCTTTGACAGACACAGTTCTGTGTAGCACCATCTCACATCACACAGCCAGTGTGCTGGATACTGTCTTCTGTGGGAGATCCTTTGCTGTGTGAATGTAAGCTCTGGTGTTGGGCAACTTATATTTTTCCCCCATTTGAAAGCTTGCAAGGTTTGTAATGTCTCTGTCTGGCCACTCAGCCAGCACCAGCCTGCATGAAATTATTTTCTAGTGCTTATTCTCAGCGATCAGAAGCAACTTGTAAGTCTGTCTGCTCTCTCAGCTTCCACATCTGCAAAAATCTAGTTCATCAGATGTTCTTTCAGATTTTTTTTTTTTTTTGGTATGAAGGAGCCTCCCTCATTTTATAGGTCAGAATTACTGCTGGGAGGGGCAAGTGCAACCTCACTGAAGTCGGAGGATTTAACCTACTAAAGTCACAGATAAGTTTGGCTCTAGTTTCCAGCAGTGGCTTGCAAAGCTCAGAAGTGGACCTCTCCAAAGCTGGGCTGTGCATCTGAACTCATGTGTTTGTCTCCTGTCTTTCCATCTTGCACCTCTCTGAAAGGTCTCATCAGAGCTCTCCTGGACCGCGCTTGGCTCAGATCCGTTCCCAGCTCAAAGCACCTCCCGGCTTGCAGGGGGTTGGCTGTGCATTTATTGACCCACTTCTCTTTCTTTTCCTCCTTTGCTTCCGAAGCCCTGCCGGTTCTCCCCGCTCTACTCGACGGCCTCGGACGGCGCGGAGGACAGCTACGTGCCCATGCGCCCCAGCACCTCTCCCTCTGCGCCCGGCTCCGACTGTTCCCCCGACGGCTACATCCCCATGAGCCCTGGCTCGGCCACCTTTACCTTCCCTGTCGTCAGCACTGAAAAACTCACCAGCCCGTTACCTGAGCTGCCCTCGGACGTGGAGCCCCCTCCAGTGAACCGAGACCTCAAGCCTCGTAGGAAACGTAAGCCCAGACCCAAGTGCAAATGGCAGCCAGGGCATCCTGATGGCAGGGACACGGGTGGTGTCCTTTGATAGTGTCCTTGGCATGTTTTGAAGTGGTTCCCACTTTAGAAGATGCGCTGAAATGCTGTGTGACTCACAGTACTGTAACCAGGGATGTGCCTGCAGGGTGGTTTGTGAGCAGAAGAAGAGCATCTGTGGCTACTTTCACAGTCAAAGCCCAGGTGGCTGCACAGTCCAGCTTCAGATCCACTCCAAGTGCAAACAGCCAGAGGGACATAGCCTTCAAGAGACAGCAGATTAAACCTGCTGCTCTGAAGTACATATACTGCTGTCTCACCAGTTCCCTGACCTTCCAGGAATAGGGCATCCAAACACTCAAATACTCAAACTTGATGTCTGGGCTGTTGGTTAAATCTCTGTTGGGTAGGCACAGCTGTTTGGTTTAATTGGGAATTTCCTGCAGATCTTTTGCTGATGGTAATTTTCCACTCCTGGTTTTCATGGCATCTCCAAAATCTGGGTTGCACTTCTAGAGAATATACTGGGGACAAAGTTCAGGTTTGCAGTGGAGAAATTGCCTAAACCTGGTCTTCAGTAAAGCTCTTTGGGTTGCAGAGCCACAGGATTACTCAGAAATTGGTATAGAAAATGTTACTGTAAAGTGGGAGCAGAAATTTAGACCGCTGCCATGAAGTGAAGCAAGTTCATGCCCTTTCTGAAAGGGTTTTGATAATGGAGGGCATGTGTACATTGACTGGGGACAGGAATGATCTTGGATCCCAATGTGTGAAGTCTTTTTGTTTAGAACAGAGCCCAAAACCTGTTATGGCCCATAGGGTGAACGAGCCTCTCAATGGCAGTGTATGCAGAGCAGATTTGGGGCAAACTCAGAGATCTCGTGGGGCATTTGCTCTCCTTATGCCCACTGTATTTACTCTGTTATTGACATGGTATTGAGGTGATTGAGGGACTTTGCTTTCCAGCAACCACTGAAGCAGTCATTTGTTACTGATTTCTGTCTCGGTTATGTTCTGTGAAATACTCCGTTAGTTCCTTTCTGTTAATATAAAACTGCATTTTTCTAAACAGTCTGTACTTTCCATTAGCTCTGCTATTGGAAATGTAATTGGTTTTGTATCTTCTTACAGCACGGCCACCTCCCCTGGACTTGAGGAACCTCTCCACAATCCGGGAGCATGCTGCCGTGACCAGGATGTGGACTGTGCCTTAGTAAGTCAACAATAAACCTGCCATTCCAATGTTTTCAGCATTAGCATTGTGGATTAGAGTTAAAAATAACTTATCACATCCCACAAGAAACAGTTTCCTGGCAAAGTCCACAAACAAAAATTCCCCAGGGTTCCTTCCAGCGTCCCCCAGGCTTTTGCTGTCTCTAAAAAGCAAGGCTCCCTTTCACGACGGGCAGCTCCAGTGCACTCAGCCTCATGCAGTGATGCTCAGTCTGTTTTGAAGGTTCCTTTTAAGCAGCCTGGAGCTGGTCTGCACTCTGGTGTGGCTGCTATGCTGGATAAAAGCTTTGCATGCTTAAACTCTTTTTTTTTTTAAGTGAAAGAGCCAATTTTGTTCCTGAAAATTAATATAGCAAGGGAGAACCAGATGAGATAAAGATCTGCCTGACTTGGAGCCTGAGCATAGAATTCTGCACTGCCACACAGCAATTCAGACTTGAACTGTTGGTGTGGCCTTTTGTCACTGGAAATTAGCTGTTAGTAAAACAAATGCTTTTGATTTCAAAGCCAAGGTAGTATGAACAGAGGATACTGTTTGGCTCCAAGGGCAGCAGAAGACTCATTTTCAGGGAATTCATGAGCAGGGGAGGACTGCAGCCTGCTGGCTGGGGGGATCTTGGCACTAAGGGGAAAGCAGCTGTGCTGGAGTGTGCATGCGATTGCCAGGAATTCCCACCAACCTCCTCTGTGCACCTCAGGCACTCCAGGAAATGTGGGGTTTTGCTAACGTGGGTGCCAGGCAGGGCATTTCCACTCACTTCAGGTTGTCATGGGAAGGGCAAAAGAGACATAAGACGGACAGTTTCTCTGTTTCAGACCCCTCTCTCAGCCCATTGAGTCCAAAGCTGGTTAAGCCTTTTGGCATTGCCTCCCAGGGAAAGCCAACAGCCTTCCTCCCAAGCATCTCTGCCAGAGCACTGGGGTTAATCAGTGCTGACACAGTGCAGAGTCCTGGAGGATAACGAGCTCAGGGGGAGTGTGCATGTTCTACACTAACGAAGCTAAAAAAGAAGCATGCCTGGAACTAATGAAGCAAAAGGAATTATGCTGTTCATGCTGCTCAAAGTGGCCACCTTATTTCCTACTGGCTGACCCCACTGCACTCGCCTGCAGTCACTCACCGCGTACCTCTGACAGTCATGGAAGTGGAAGTGATTCTGCAATAGTGGAAGAGATTTCTTGTGCAAGAGCTGAGTCACAGCCATCTCCATAGCAGAGATAGCATGTGTTGCCACTGTGTGCAAAGCCAGACAAGTTCCTCTGCATGGACCTCCAGCAGCTGATTAATTCACATCAATCTCCAATATGTGAATACCCTCACAGCTAAGTAACTACCCTCATTATTACCCAAATGAATTATAGCTGTCTCTGTGCCCCTTGCTCGAACAATTGCTTCAATGTTTTATGCTTTCTGTCATACCAGAAAGCAAATTTTCATAAATCCCAGAAGAAAAGAAAATCAACAAAACCACTCATAGCAATATAGCACACTATGTCTAGAACTAAGGAGTGGTTTTGGACGTTCTCTCCATAAAGGCTGCAGCGTTAGTGTGAGTTTATTCACCATATGGACTGTGTCAGGCTTTGGCTTCATTTCAGAGCATCTGTAAGATGCTTCCTTAACCTCTCCTGTGTTTTTCTTCATAGCAATCGAATGAGCTTTATCTCACCAGAAAGAGACGGTATTAATTCAGCAAGAATATTTGCCAATTCAGTTTCCGGAGAAGAGGAAGAAAGTTACATTCATATGGTAATCTTCATTTTCACACAGCCATCCTTTGCTTTATTCTGCTCTGTCACATTGATGGAGAATGCAGAAGTTTGTTTTCTAAGAAAAAACGTTGAGGAGGTTTGTCCTTTGCCTTCTGGGGTTTTTTTAAATGATGAAACGGTTTTAAACCATAGACACTGGGACCAATTTACGGAGAGATAAGGGAAGCCCTTTTCCTGCTCTGCAGAACTCAGCTGTTCGCCCACGAATGTTGCTGAGCAGTTCCAAGAGATCACAGGGATCAGCCATATTTACATGAGAACTCATTAAGGCAAAGGGAAATTAAATCTTTTCACCTTCTAAAAATGTGCCCTGCAAAATCTCCCAGGAAATGACAGAAAGCCGTTAGCGCGCTTCCTAAAGAAACACACCAAATATTGTGCAGAAACAGAACTCCCATTAAAGTCTCTTATTGCTTCTGCTTTGGCTGGTGGCACTAACCCCACTTCCCATCTCATGAAAGAAGAACATCTGGCTTCATGGTATCCTTTTCTTCATTTACTCTTTAGCCATATCTTGCAAAAGTCCAGAATCTTGGTTTCCTTTGAATTTTAGCTGCAAATGGATCTCAAATCCCTAGATCTGAGCCAATGTCTACAAATCTGACTCCATAGCCAAAGCTCAAGAGTAATGTCTATAAAAGTATATTGCAAAACTGACCACAGCCTCCATGAAACACAGTCTAAAATTTTAACCCACATCTCTACCAGATGAAAATGTGCTCAGGAGGGCAGCTCTAGTTGTAACCACTCCCCATTTGATTTCTCTGGTTAAATAAACCCTTCCATGCATTTGTGGTCACCTGTGATTTTCGTGAGATTAATTTTCAGTTGCTAGATTTGAACAGAATTTTCACAATTTCTTCAAATTCACTGAATGATGATGTTTAAGAGGGCACCCCTGCAACTTTGAGCCTCCAAGGAGCTTGAGTTGAGAAGCTGAGCACAAGTCCTTCCTGATAAAATTGCATGTAAATCAGTCTGGTTTGTTTGTTTTTTCCAGGAGGAAAAGGCTCTTACACTTTCTTTTTGTCATCCCACAATTATCAGTGTTGTGCTGTGGTTAATAACCAAATGCACCCTTGGCATAGAAAATTAGGTGGCTCCTGACTGTCCTCACTCTCATTCTATCAGGCAAATCTCACAGTTGTGGTCCTGCTTCCTTTTAGGATCATGTTTTAAGAGCATTAAAAGTTTCTCTTCTTTCCTGACAGGAACACAGACAGGCAACATCTCCATACAGTGGTGCTTTTCCATGGACAAGGAAATCTAACCTTGATTACTTAGCACTGGATTTTAATTCTGCCTCCCCATCCCCTGTGCAGAAGGTACGAGTCATCTGAAAAAATCCCACAGCCTCCTGTCTATTTGTCTGCTGGGAGGAAATCAAGACCCAGGGTCACATTCTGCTAGGTGCCCCAAGTGTCACGATGAAGGCAGTTGTGTTTCCAGCTGACTGCATCTGTGGCAGGCTCAAGATTAATATAATAAGAGCACGATTATGGTGATGACAAGGTGTCCTTAGTGTGACTTACAGGGATGCTGTTAACATGAGCTCAGCATAGTGCGTGAGACAGCGCTGGGACATGCAGCCATGAGGGCTTGTGGGCAAGCTGGTTGATGTCTTCAGGATCTCTGCATGCTCTTTCATTTTCATCAAGTCTCCACAAAGCCTTTCCTGCTAGTTTTCCCCCAAATCTCTTTGCAGTAACAAATTTACGGCCTGTGATAAATTCATGGGGTAGAACTGTACCATCTCTTGTAACATGGTAAAATGTGCATCTTTATCCTTGCATCACCAAAACCATTTCAATATCCTTTGCTGAGAAAATACATTCTTTGTTCCAAAGAGCTTCTAACCTGCCCAGGTGGTGGGTAGGTACCACTGCAAAGAAATTAACTGTTATCAGTTTGGGTCACCTTATGTCCTGTGTATCATTTTCCCCATCAGCCAATACTCCTAGATGCAAAAGACTCTTAAGCTTTCTTATTTAAACCCTCCCTGTGGCTAAAATGCAGTTAGTTCATCCCTGCAGCAGGATCACTCAGATGAGTAGAGAATGATTATCTGCATGGAAGTAGCCAGCACAGCACGTTTCCCTCGCTCACTGTGCTGGGCTGAGTGACAGAGTAACAGATGGATAATTATAGCTAAAGCAGGCTGTAAAGCAAAGCTTTTGTCAGCTGATGTCACTGTGAGCTTCAAGGTGAAGTGAAGCAATCAAGGAACGAGGGAAAGGGAAAATAGAAAATCAAGACAAGTTTCACTAGCATTCCTTTTCAACCTGGAAGTTAATATATTGTTTTTTTCTTCTCTGTCCTGCAGAAACCTTTTCTGTCTGAGGAACAGAGGGTGGACTATGTCCAGGTAGATGAACAGAAAACTCAAGCTTTACAGAACACTAAGCAGGAATGGACAGATGAAAGACAATCAAAAGTCTAAAGGAAGAAGATTTGGGATCTGGAAGATTTTTTTTTTGCACTGGAACCACAGTGTTAATGAAGCAGCTATCACAGTAGAGTTCAAAGGCAGAGAGAGTTGTAAGATACAATCTGTAGAGGCATTTTTACTGGAAACCTTTGATTTCAGCTGGAAATAGTATGTTGAGTGAGTGAGTGGTTCACTGATGATTAAAGTAATGCATTACTCTTTCTACTGCCCTTACCACTAAGCTACATGGTACCATTTTCTGGCATGATTCTGCGACGAGTCATACACTTAACGTTAACAAATCCACTACAAGTTGCATTAATCTACTTCGTCCTGCCTTCTCCCTCAGTTGCATAATTCCTAGTTGCTAAAGCTGTTTTTTAATATTCCTACAAATACTGCAGGTGCTTGGAGTGCTTTTATGGCAGCAGGCATCTGACAGGTATTGGTGACTAATCAACTAAGGGCTAAAATACTGAAACAATAAAAGGAACTTTTTGAATATATAGTGCTTAAGCAAAGAGAATTTTGAAAAATATTTTTTCCCCTGGGTTTAAAAGGTCTGACTGTGAGCTGATGCTGTCAGAACTCAAAACAGGACTACGTGCCCATGCGACTGGAACGCATGGTCTTTGACCCTCTGGACGACAGTCATTGTATTAAGCTTCTTCTCTCCTTTGTGGCTCATACTTGTCGCCTTTCTGTCTGATTCCTACTCATGTTTTCTCCCCTATCTTGAGAAGTGTCTTCAGCACGGCCCAGCACAGCTGCTCTTCTAGCAGGAGGCTGCAGCCACACAGCCCTTGGCTGGCCAAAAAATAGAAAGGGAAGCTGTGAGCCTGTTTCTGCAAGTCTTGAGAGAACTGGCAAAGGATCAAGAATGCTTTCATCTGAACAGCAGAAGAAATGCCATTGGAGTTGCTGGTAGCAGTCGTCAATCTGATTGTTTCACTAGACCCACCCCAAAAAAAAAAGAGCGTTAGGAAGTGCAGCGCGCTCCGAGAGAGGCCGGGAGCCTGCCAAAACAGAACAACAATGCGCTCCCGCGGCGTGAGGACCTCTGGGTTCAGGAAGCTTATCTACCTTGGGACTTGTCACAGGCACTATCTCAGGATCACATATGTGTATAGTTTATAAGATATTTAACTTTAAACGCTTGGCTGCAGTCTTTATTTTAAAGTGGCACACAGCCACCTGACTCATGGAAGTAGACAGTGACGCTGAGTGACCCACTCTGGATTTGGTCTCGCAGGCTTTGCTCCTGTAGGTAAGTCCCAGTAGCCATAAGAGGTCTGATCCTGTCGACATGGACAAACAGACAGGACCCTTACAAAAGATTTCTTCTCTGACAGTGCCAAGTCACTGCCCTCCCTTTGTGTGCCTGTTGTTACCACATTGCATTACTGTAACCTGACATCCCAAAAATGCTGATTTACCAAACAGAGGTTGTAGAAATGTCATTGCAGAAACCACTGGCATTTCAAGGCTTCTACTCAACTTCCTCCTCTGCACTCACTCTGCTCCAACCATTCAGGCACTCTGAGAGGCTGAGAGATGTGGCCCAGTCTCACATCCTGTGGGAGAGGCAGCATAGCCAACAGAAACACAGTTTTCCTCCTACCTCAAGAGAGCTGAAGGGCTTGCAAGTCTTACTGCTTCTTTAGCCCAAACCCTGGGGATCTGTGGTGACCAGGCTCTCATTAGCTTGCCCTGCAAGAAAAAGGTTCGCCAGCACCTTTATTGACTCTGGGGCAAACTGGGCACCCAGGCCTGCAGGCACCAAGTGTCCCAGACCAGAGCTGCTTGGAAAACAGGGGTTAATCCTACAGATAGCTGACCTGCTGTTCCCCCATGCTCTGCTCCTCCTCGCCCCCTCACAGAAGCTCTAAAGTGAAAGTTGATGTTCACAAAAATTTTGAAAATAATTCCGACTTTTCTGTATACATCTTGTCTGTCTGTTGTGAAATTTAGTTTGTTAAAACCCCGGGGTTTGTCCTCAAACTGATTTAGCAGAGCTGTGAGCAACCGTGCCCTGGGAGTGGTATTGCAACAGGGGCAGTGGAGATCTGTACCTCCACAGAGGTGTCAGAGAGAGGGAAGCACAGAAGGGCCACAGATACTGAGACCTTTGACTTTCTGCTCAAAAGAATTGCCTTTCTTTCAAGGTGTACAAATAACGCATCACTGAAAGCTCTTGGTGTATGATGACGTACTGAAGGGGTTAAAAGACCAGTGTTTTATGTTAGGGACAGAAAATCTCCACAGAGGGCAGGTAAAGTTGTGTTCTGCTACTGCAGATCCTGGATTGTGGAGTGATGTCAGGGCAGCCTCCGATGCGGATCAGCATCGCGTACAGATCAGATTGTGTTTGACTGGAGTGTTTCTTTTCATGCTGTCAGAAAATTTTCTGAAGAGGAAAAACACTGAGTTATTGGAGACAACTGACTCACTTGTTATTCTAGTTTATTGTAAAAATATTTAAATTTCAACAAATCTGGCTAACAGAAAGAAAAAAGAGCTCTCTCGATATTTTTATTTCCCTAAAAGGACATAAGCATATACCTTGGCAAGGACAGTCCTTAGATCAGAATGGCCTCTTTCAACTTCCTGTGTCCCCTGCCTGCCCCCACCGCCCTCTTATCTTGATCAAATGCTGCTCACTGGTTTTCTCTTTTTAACTAGAAGCTAAATTTGAGGGTTTATTCAAATTTTCATGTAAAGTCTGTTTTTACCCTCTGCTCCAGGATCTGTGACATGCATTCTTGTGCCAGTACAACACATGAAACAGGAGAAATTAAAAATATCCAACAAAAAAAAATCCAAAAGCCGAGCAGTCTTCCACCAAGGCTTTTTTTTTCTATTGTTTGGTCAAATTCCACAATACTTCAAAGAGGGTAAAGAGGAGGAGGATGGTAGGAAGATGACAAAGGCCAAATCTGCTGAGGCCACCCTGTCCCTAAGGATTTGGGTGTGAATGAAGCCACAGCAGCCCTTGCTCTAATACACGATGACAAACCTTTAGGCCAGTACCCACAGAAGCAGCCGGTGGGAGAGGAGGGGTGTTACAGAGCAAAAAGGAGCCACTGTTTATTTAAGTCTGTTCTTAAATCCCAATCCCTTGGCCAAAGAGGAAGGAAAACCTGAAAACTCAGTCAGCTTTTGACAGTGTCATGTCTGAAAGCACAGCCCAGGCCAGAGCTCTCAGTTCGCCACGGCTTTGGGGCCAGCCAGGCACCAGGTGGTGTCTTGTTTTTGCCATGGATCTGTTATTTGTATGTATTTTTTAGAAAAGTGTCACAAGAGCTGATGCAGAGAGAGGCTCTGCACCTAAATGAGCATGGGATGGCCAGTGGTCCCTCGGGAAACTCTTGTCTTCTGGGGGAACTGGCATTGCCCAGCTCAGGACTTGTAGTGCCTTCTCCAGCACTGCTGGGCCTTCTTGTTTAAAATGGAGAGAAGCTCTAAATGAGCAGGATAGTTTTTGTTTAATTGGAAATGTCACCCTGTGGAGTTGCCAGGTGAAGCTTGGTTGCAGGATGATGTGGAAAATAACCAAGCTCAAGGCTTTGAGTCCTCTGGTTATTGTTGAGGCCCTCATCTGGTTTCCTTCACTGATGGGTTTCATATGGCCTCACTTTGCACTCCTTCAATGACCACATATATGAGCAAGGCATAGCAGGATCCACAACTCATTTGCTTTTTGGACTAAACTGCATTTTACGTTTATAATTCCTTTATTACAGGAGGCAGCATTAATGTCCTTACTGACAGATATGAACCTGAGAAATGTCAACCGCCATTTAACTGGAGCCAGGTGTTTTTGGCCAGCTCACTTTTGCCAATGGTAGTGCCCGCTTTCTTCTATGTCACTAACTACATCATAGATGTAGATTTTGGAGTTGCATTCACTTGAAGTGACTCAGTGGTTTAGTAATTCAAAGACCATCAGATGCTGTGATACGAACGAAGCACAGGGCAATGCCTTCCCTTTGTCCCCCTGTTCTGCAAAACTTGCTCAGGTTTAAAAAAAAAAACAAAAGCCACCAAAATAGCAGACTTTTGCCATGTCAAAGCCAGAATTATTTTTTTTTCAAATAAAAATAGACTTTTGTCTTGTGCAAATGAAGCATTATACATTTTTTGTATTTGTAAATCTGTGGGGAAGCATTAAACAGTCATCTCTGTTATGAAGGAGTTAGTCATTGCTAGAGGGAAGGGGCTCACCTTCCTCATGTTTCATTGTAATGTTTGGTGTATATATTTGCACATTAAACTGTATCTTTTTTCTAATAAATTAATATAAAAGGTAGCTGTAATCTTTAATTATTTTCATAAGCAAAGGGAAAAACTTCCACGTTTTTCATTTAATGCTTTTTCCATTTTTTAAATCTCTTATTGGGCAGTGACTCATTCATATAAATTATTTGGATGCAAATTCAAACAAATTTGCAAAGAAATGTCATGCGCCTGTGTATCAGGGAGATTATTTGCAGAATAATGAAGAACTATGAAGTTGTGACTTGGACTCATGTCTGCATCCCCCTGGGGCTGGGGTAAGTTGCAGCCCCCCAGCCCCAGCTCCTGACCATATCCCTGCCACTGCCACAGCCACTTACTGATCAGTGATGTAGACCACAAGCACAAATTTGTTTAGCACATGCTCTGGGCTTGGATACAAAGACTAGTTGTTATTTAACCTGATCCTTTAATTGCTCTGTGCTGAGGAGTGTAGTTGCTGTTAATATAATTTCCACGTGCAGCAAGCTGGGGATGTAAGATCCTTTCAATGTGCACATCTTGGGATTTGGAAGATGAAATGAGGCCATTCACAGGAGCAGAGCTGAACAAGTCTTGCTGCTAACAAGACAGGTAGTTTGAAAACAGTTTATTTATTGCTTCAGGCTAATGTCACTTTTGGATCTGCATGCTTTGTAATCCTGGCTGGATACCCATTGTGGTGGATCAAGGGACATGTAGTGCTTAGAGAGCCACTGATGGAAAATTGGCTGCATGACTCAAGACACACAGACACGTGTAATTTAGATAAACCTTTGCCTGTGGGCTTGATAGAAGGGAACTGCATGACATTTTGTGTTCAGTCTTGTAGGGAGGGCAGGTCAGACAGATAAAAGGTCAGATAAAGTCTGACTGCTGATTCACAGCTGCTTCCATGTCCTCTGCCCAGCAGAGATGGGAATGGCCCTTTCATCAGGGAGCATTCCCCAGAAAAATGGCCTCCCTCTGCTGCACCAGTTCTCTCTGAGGGAACCAACCATGCCAAAGCCACCATCACCCCTGGCCACCATGGAGTGAGCCAGGAAGCACTCAGACTTCTCACACCTCTGTGCAAAGTACTTTGGTGATTGGACGACAACAATAATAAGGTGAAAAAACTGTCAGAAAAAAGTCTGGCTGTGTAGGCACTTGGTAGAAGTTGGCCCCTATAGTCACATCTGCAGTTTCAAACCACATCAAATACTTCCCTGAAGCAAAAAGCCACAAAGCGGCCAGCCAGGTCCCCAAACCAGATTATCTTCACGGGCTGTGATACATAAACCCGTCCAAAAAGGCAGTAATTCCCTGTTGTAGAAGCATGCAATATACCCTGAGTCAGAAGAGACCCACAAGCCCTGAGAATCCCACCATGTGCCTGAGAGTGTTGTCCAAACACTTCCTGAACTCCGGCAGGCTTGGTGTCATGACCACTTCCCTGGGGAGTCTGTTCCAGTGACCAATCACCCTCCAGGTGAAGAACCTTTTCCTAATATCCAACCTATTGCCCCAGCGCTTTTTGTTTCTTCAGCTCTTTTGGTTAAGAGTGCCATTGCTTTAGTGTTTTTTAGCCAGAGATGCTCAATAGAGCATCGCCTTAAAAATGGGCATTCCTGTGTAATCCTGCCTACACTGGGGACTTTATCAACTCAAAGATACAGGTCTTGGGCCACAGTGGTGACATCTCATTTACCTCCAGGAGATCTCCAAGAGCTTTGGCAAAGGACTCATATTTTATTTCTGATTTTTCATGTGGGCTTTGCAGGACAGTGACTCCCCCCAGGCCAGTGGCAGCAGTAGAGACAACACTGAGTTTGTGGGGTCTTAATCCTGAGCTTTTGCCAGCAACTAATGCAGGCTGCATGCTGTGTTTTGACAGGTCTAAAGATCTGCATTTCCCCATCAAACAGCATCTAAAGCTCCTCTTCCAGCTGTTTAGGGCAGAGACCGCAGAGGAACTTGGCTCTGTGGTTATACATATTTATGGGAGCACACTGGGTGCCAGGGTACCACATCCAGCGCAAACAAAGGATGCAGCTGGCAGAGGCTCAGCCCTTCCCCACCTGGGGAGCTGATCCCAGGCCCTGTTGTAATGCAGGACCAAGCAGGGAGCGACCCAACCTTTCATTCACTGTCCTGTTTTGTTCTACTTTGATATTTGATTTTCCTTTCACATCCAACTTTAGCATAAGCTCATTGTTATACAGCCCCAACACATTGCTCTGACAGCTTGAGGATCTCAGCATTGGTAAATCCATCACTGTGTAAGAGCCTGAAAAGCCCTTGCTCTCTGGTGGGCTCTCACTGAGGTCTTTCAAGCTTAGTGCAGTTTGGGGGTACTTTCCTTGCATGTGTTTGTGGTGGTTCTTGCAGTTCAGTTTGTTCCTTCATTAAAAAATGCCCAGTTTTTTGTCTAGGAGCTCAGTTCCTTGGAAGTGCCTCTGACTATGCCGTTATCTTCAGATGCTTGGTTTTGCTACTGCAGCTGTCATTTCTTAGCGTCCTTCCTCCCATGAGCAGCACATAGAGAGGGGGGAGACCTGCTCTGTATTTTTCCTCACAAGGGAAAAACTGCAGATCCCTCCCATAAAGCATTCATTCTGACACATACTCCAGGAGAATATTGCTCTGCCAGCACCTTGGTTTTCTCTGGGAAGGCACAGAGCATTTCCAACAATGGAAAAGGCAGGACATCAAATGGAGGTAACACTGGTAGGAGTCTACAAGTGCTTGAGGAGATGCTAGAAGGCAAATACAGCTTTTGCCTTTAGGTTTCCAGATCAAAGTACAGGACAAGCTTTAAGTGCAACCTTTTGTACAGCCTGAGAGAGAAAATTCCTCTACAGAGAGAGCTGGAGGATTGAGCAATACAGAGATTCACAAAATCCCCGAGGTCTCCGTAACTCTTTGGTCTCTCTGTTTACTATTAATGTACCTTTTGGGAAGCAGCCAGGCTTACCAGGCAAAGGGAAAAAGTTTCCAAAAGGAGCCCTAGTGGGGCTTGGGCACCACCACTGCTGGGGCATTCTGCTAAGATCCCTGTGGACAGCAGGAGTTTCAGAGACACTGAGCTGTTCCTCTTCAAAACTGAATGGCCTTACGAGATACCTGACCATGGACTACACTATTCCAACATGGCTGTGACCTAGTGTAGGCAGTCCCAGGAGGGCAGGAGGGACAGATCAACTGTCTCCCACCTCCTTTTGCTGCTGCTTCTCCTGTCAAGCAGCCTGACACTCACAGAGCTGTGCCCAGGCACCTTGGGGTCCCAAAAATCCAGAGGCTGAGAGATATGCCCTTGGTCATAGGAGCAGGTAGCCCTTTGTCAGTCACATCTTAGGGTATGCTCATTCAAAGCACTGAGCAAGCCCAATATACTGACAGTGGCAAATGGAGCTCCCCCAAAAGGGTAAGGGCTTCCCAGCAGAAAGTGTATCTGTCCTTTGGTGTATATTTTATCCATGAAGAAAAGGCAGGTGGCGGAACAGCAGGCAGGCTGTTTACAGTTCAAAAATAAAAGATGTCTTTTTAAAAGTGTTTTTAAAATAAAAAACCAGAAGATTCATCATTTCTTTGGTTTAACTTCCTCCACAGTTAGTCAGAAATCATCAGGAAATGGCACCGAAGGAAATCCGTCCTGTTCTGCCTGGTCAGCACAAGGAATGTGCTCACGCAGAGGAGGACAGTGAGGGGGGGCCCTGGCTCTTCCCAGGCAGAGCTGAGCAGTGCAGCAGAGACAGCTCAAGAGCAAACTTGCATGATGTGTAAAGACAAAATGACAAGGAGACAAAATAAAGATGGATTTGCTCAATCAGCACACCAAGAATCTGACTTTGGCACCAAATTAAAATTTGGAATAACTCCAGAAATGTCAGTAATCCTTTTTTCCATGCTTATATATAGCAAAAAACAGCACATTTTTAACAACCATACACCTCTTCAGATTTTGATTTTCTCTAAACAGCTCTGACTGTTAAATGATACACAAAGCTCACCAAATAGCTTCATTTTGGCTGCAGACTTGCCCATCTCTCTGTGCTTCTCTCACCAGTGCCCACACTGTTATTCCCTCCACAATCCACTGCTGGACTGGCTCAAAAAGTTCTTGAATGTTGCTGTTTACCTCCAGCTTCTCTGGATCAAGTTGGGAGAAAGGGGTGTTTTGGTGTTATTCCATCAGGTGCGGTTGGTTGCCTGTACATTTGTGGCTGCAAAAACACAGACATCTAAGCAAAAGCACCATTCTTTTCCATTGCCACCTCCTAAGGAGCTCTTGCTAAGTCTTCTGACCACAGTTCACTGAAAACAGAGGAAGGAGCACGTATAGGGGCTGGTTTGTATTGGGAGGAGGTGAAAAACAGATGTGCAGGAGTTTGAAGCAAAGAGAAAAGCAGCTGTATCCACGAGGTTTGTTTCAATCCTGCAGATGAGACGCTGCACAGAAAAGCTTAAGTAGGTGAACAGCCCCAAACCTCAGGTATACCGACCAGTACAAAGCCTGTACCTTTTCTAGAAAGAGATGTTCCAATTCAGAACTGCACCTGTACTGCATTACTCTACAGCAGTGAGTGTGCCAGGTAAGGCAGTGAAGCATCATGCCTTAAATCTTTCATCACTTTAACTCTCTGACTTGTGCTTCCCTAGGGGAGGCAGACACTGCCAGGCTCACCCTCGGGACCCTTTTGTTGTCCCAGAGAGCAGAGCCCGACCCATACTGCCAGGTCCCCAAGCTGCTCCAAGACACATGAGGAAAACAACCTCTACAGGCAAGGAAGCAGGTGTGTCCCAGCCTGTATCCAAAGTCTGCCATCAGAAAGGGAAAAGGGCTCTGAATTGCATCTTGTGTTTATCAGGATTATTTTTGCTATGGGTGCCTATGATCCTGCTTCCCGTGGAAGCAGCACGTTCGAGGAGCTCTGTGGCACAAGGAAACCCCTGAGGTGCTTCTGCTGAGGAAAGGCTCATTGTGTGCCCACCAGGTCCAGTATGAGGGCGTCGGCTTTGTTTGACAAATCCATAAGCTGTTGCTTTTGCTTGGAAGCCCTGAGCAAGCTCCTTTTGCTATGTGGATCATGAGGAAAAGACACTCAGCTGCCTGCACCCAAGTGAAATTCCCAGCCTTGTACCTGGGAGAGGGAAACCTGCAGTGTCAGGAAGAGGAACTAAAAATCACTTTCTGCTGGAAGCCTTGCCTACAAGTATTGTATCTTAGCAGCTGTTGGGATGTTCTTTCACAATATCCTTTGAATTCTGAATGGCTAGAAAATACTTAAAAATCAGATTTCACTGATAGCTCTGACACTTGCACTGCAGCCAAGTGGAGTCCTCGGCCTGGAAAACGTTGACGCAAAGGTTTCCTGGTGCTGCTGAGCAGCGGGTCAGCATGAGATGGGATCAGTAACTCCAACCCAGGGTTGAGCAACTTGTTTGTCAAACTGCAATCTGGCTGCTTCCCCAGGGAGGTGCTTGCTTCCCCTCCACACCAGCCCTCCCGGTACAAAGGGCCAAGGGCAGGGCAGGCAGGGACAAACCCAGCAAGGAAAGCTACAAGGCACAGGGTGAGACAGCGCTGGGCAAAAAGCAAACCCTGCCCTGCTGTGCCCAATGCCTGCCTGCTGCTTCCACAGTGAAATTACAGCCCAGGAGCCTCCAGCAAATTCAATCTCACTTTGGTGGGAGGTTGGTGGCAGTTTTAGGATGGGCACAAGGTGTCCAAGGACATCTGTGGCTGAGTGGGTGGGAGCTCGGGGGAATACAATTCCACATCTCAAAACATTACCTTTTATTTTGGCTTGGAAAGTGTGCAAATAGCTGTCCTTCAAAAGGTCTAGAGACAACCCTTATCTGATGTTCACCCCAAACAGGGAAGGGGAGACAAAAGGGAAACTCTTTTGGTGAAAGAAGGCGCTTGGTGCTAGCAAATGGCCCCCATAAAGGCTTTCAGTTGCCATGGGATCTACTTGGTGCTGTGGTTGCTTTTTTTGAATAACCAGCCATGGTTGTGTGCTCCCCCCTTTCTGCTTAAGCAGTAGCCACTGGTGGTGGTTGTGATGGTTTTGGACTCCAGGAGGACAGATAACAACGCAATAGCTAAAGGTCATAAGTCTTGCTCAACAGCTGAGGGCTAGTTGAGCATGTGCCAACCAAAATACGGCTGGTATGTAAATATGAGCATAAGTCAATCATCTTACTCCATAAATAGTGGGCAGCCCAGGGCTTGTTGAGCTCTCCTGCATAGCAGTGGGCTGCGGGACAAGAGCTGCCCTTGAGTGGGGACACCTCTCAAGGTTATTCCTCAAGATGGAAAGAATCCTTACCACATCAGATACTTGGTAAGTGATTTGGGAATAAGTGTGCTGAAACTTTGAAATCTTACCTAAGTGATGTGAAGGGTTGGTTGTGTACATACAGTCCTTTAGACATAAACCATTGACCAAGCCTGGGACTATGTCTGCATCCCAGTGCACCCAAACTCCTCTGAGAAAGGAGTCTAGAACACAGGGTAGTCCTACCTAAACCTCACATCTCACTGGGAGGCTCTCCCTGACACTTTTGGCTGGTCTGTCCTCTATGCAGCTAATAATCAAGCATACCTTGCCATTGAATCTTATCAAACCATGTTGCATTTACCATCAAACTTGGTTGAATCACTGGTTTATCTCAATAAATATATTGCTACTTCTCTCTTCTGCAACACCAGCTTCAGGAAGCATCACAAGGCAAAGCTATAGGGGAGAGAGAGACAGTGCCAAGACCTGGGGCCGCAAGTAACCCCAAAATCAACCTCTGCTGCTACCAAGGCAGAGAAGAGGAACAGTTGCTGCTGCTGCCTTAAAGACTGATCTTCCATCTCATCTTGTGAAACCGTTCAGAGGGAAGTGGTTGATCTCAAGCTGTTGTTTGGAGTCATTTTCATGGAAGTCTCCAAATAGATGTTACGCCTCAGTGCTGAAGATGGCATTTTTTAGAAAAATAAACAAAATGCTGTTCCCACAGGCCACATTTTGTTCAGGATGGTACTAAAGTTGATGAAGTTCAGCTGTATTCCTCTTGCTCTCTGCTTCCCTATGCGTGCCCATGGCAGAGGGAAGCAAGTCCAGCAGCAACTTGTGGAGCGTTGTGCAAAACGGAGGGGAAATCCAGGACTTACACCCTCAAGTTTAAGAAATTAACCTGGATTTCTTTTCACAAAAGTGTATTTTTCATCAACTGGTTGGCAATGAAATCAGTCCACGTGCTGTTTTGGCTGATGCTAAATTGACTGTAGAAGTCACTGCCAGTAGTTGCCTGTTCCTGGCCCTGCAGTGCCCACTGCCAAGATCCATGAGATCCAGTCTGCTGCTGCCAACACCAAGCAACCTGACTCTTGGATTTACCAAAGTAAGACAGGATTTCTAGTGTGGGTTGATATTCTGTAACACCAAGTTAGACACACAGGAGAGGCTCAGGGACAGCTGGCATGCAGGGCTCACCTTCTCCTCCCCATGCCTGATGCTGTCAGACACCTTCCCCATGTGCTCATTCTTCACTTCACAGCCCACCTGAGAAACTCCCAGCCCTGAGGAGCTGCCAGTGAAATAGTATGTATTAGAATTGAAAAACAAAGACACCTCTACCTGTATAAAAGATTTTTATCTCTATAATGCATATACTCATAGCTTGAGGACTCATATATGTATATATTCTCAAGAAGCAGAAGACGTGTCTCTCACACAGGACACGGAGGCATGTGGGGGCTGGCCTGGAGCTGCACCATTCCTGCAGAGTTCCCATTTCTGTGTCTGCCTGGCTGCCGAGTGCCTACCCTGCTGTGCCTGAGCACACCAAACCCTGGGAGTCTGTGCCCACCCCAGCAGCTCGCTGTGCTGACTGAGACAACAGGCTGGGAAGGGGAGAGGAAAATGCCTGTTTTCCCTGTCATCTCCTCCCATGCAGGGCTGCCTGGTGGCAGATGTGTTGCCTGTGGGATTTTTTGCAATATTGGCCATGGGTTTTGGTTTGCCAGAAGTGGGTACGAACACACCAGCCACTGCTGCACCACTGGGACGGGGCTGGTGACACCGACCCTGCAGCTCCTCACCACCAGCCAGTGCTGCTGTTGCAGCGTTCTGGGACACAGCAAGACAGAGGTGTGAGCACTGAATGAGCTGGAAATGCCTTGGTATAAATATCTCCCCTCCAGTGCCTTGGGCTCCATGTCACAGGGAGATAACCAGCAGTATCTAGCCGTGCCCAGGCACAGGGCTGCTCTGAGCTTGGATGCTCCAGTCACAGGGTGGGAACCTGGCAACACCCAGACACTTTAAGGTGGAAGAGCCCCAAGCCACACCGCAGCCATCTGCTCCATGACTCTGCTTCTCAGCACTATCAGTTTTGCATGCAAGAAGCTTTGCAGTCCCTGTTCTTGTTATTTTTACCATGTTTTACCTTCTGAGGCAGGCAGACAGCTGTCCATGTTAATGCAGTTGTTTTCACCCTGTGACACAGGGACTTCTGCAGTCGCTGGACAGTTCCCCACACACCCCGAGGAGGGTGGTGTTCCCAGGTGCCAGACACAGTGACACCCATCTATGGAGGGGAACACAGTGCCCCTCACAGCTAATCTTGGTCTGGAGTTAGTCGGTTGCCCCCAGTCCAAACCCACAACCCGCTGCCCGTTGGACACTAACTCTGCACCCACCCTGGTCTGGTGGCAGGAGGCACTACTGTGAAGGTGGGCTCAGCTGATGGCACTCCAGCTGCCTGGCAGCCTCTGCAGCCCTCCCACAGCCCCATGGCCTTCTCAGCTTCTCCTGGAGGAGAAAGTGATGCCTTTTCCTTCACAAGCTCAATTCACAGGTAGTTCTGCCGTGGCCATGCTCATGCTGGCTGCTCTTGAGTGGGGTTTTGCTGCTCCCCCCTTACAGGGACACTGTGGCTTTCCCAAGGATGCAAGAGGGGACACAGAAACCACCATCATCTACTCTAGCACATCTTCTGCTGGGCACAGGGACAGCTGCAGACAAAGACCCCTTTTTCATGACACTGCAGAGCCCAGTTCCCTCCAGTGCCTCCGACTGCATCACTCTGTAACACCAACCCCACTGCTGTGTAAGGAATGGAAGCCTCATCCATCACTAACAAAGTGTGTGTACTTGCATAGTAAATCCCACACTTGCATTCAGCAGAGAAAAAAGCTGTCAGAAGTGGGGATTTATTACCGTTTGCCAGTATTCTCTTTCCATTTTTGCTAATTAATTTTATACATAGAAGGGGAACCCTTGCAAAAACAGGATTGCAGTTGTGCTGTGCCATTTAAGGGCATAGGGGTGGTGAGACACATGGGAAAAGGGATGATGTTGAATAGACATGATGGTGTAGTTGGAGAACCAGCTATTTTACAGCGGATATTTTGTACACCCGTTGTCACCTCTAGGATGATGATGGCTTGTGTAAAAAGAAGGGAAGAGTGCAGAAAGGGACATGGCACTGTCTGCTTGGCTGACTTTCTAAAAATACCATGTTCAGCTCTGTCATCTGCATGGTCAGCACGGCAGCTTCTCCTGTCCCTGCCAGGCTGATGGGATCTTATTTTCAACATGTTTTCCTGTAGGATCACACTCCATCCAACCCCTCCCCAGTAATCCTTGAGCCCACTGCCCACCTTACTCTCAAAGGAGTGAATGTCTGGAAAATATTAAGGTCTTGCAAATTTTGTGAGAGCAGGTAATCAAGCTGAGGAAAAAAAAGAGGCAAGAGAATGAATTAAACCCTGGGAAAGGACTTTAATGGGAGTCGGTGGCTTATTAGACACCAGAAAATCCACTCTTTAGTCGAGATTTCTCTCTCATGTGGATTTGCTGGTGTTTAATAAAGCGTCAACTCCTGTTAAAGCTTTTCCTGTGGTTGGAACATTCGCAATGTGTGGCTTCTCTGATGTCTTTTAAGCAGCAGAGTTGTGCTGCAGCCTTGGAGAATGCAGTCAGTCCCCAGGCATAAACCTACAGAAAATTATTTACTAGTTTATATATTGGTTCTGTGGCATATGGGACTGCTTGTTACATCCAGTATTTCCCTACAACAACAGACAAAAGGACAAGTGGGAAAGGCAGGTTTTGTATGGTGGGAGACATCTTACCCTATCCCACCCAACAGTACCTGCTGCAGCACCAGCTCAGGCTCCTTCCCCCACTCTGACCAGCCCCTCATCTGTCTCTAGAGGTTCTCAGCTATCTCCATAAATGCCCCAGTTTTGGTTAAATTCTTAGTGCTTGTGCTACGTGCTAAATTCGATTATCTTGATTTGGTTTGTTTTAATTTGTATAAAAGAATTTATTCCCAAATAAAAAATCCGCCTCCTGGATGATTTTGAAACCACTGTGTTACAACGGCATTGATTTGGTGCTCGTTCCATCAGCAAGGACAGGTAATGCGAATAAGCATTTCAGTTTCAAAACACTTGAAACTCTACTGTTTGCATCTAATTCTATTTCTCCCTGTCAGGATTAGCTCTTCAGAGGTTTGTGAACACTTAGTAATACAGTAAGATGCCTTGAGGGCACTCACAAGTGCCTTAACTCCTTTGTCCGTGCCTTTTTTTTCTAGATAAAATGTATGTGCTGGTTTGCCCTTATCTTCCATTTCACTCACACGCTCAAGGAATTTTATGTTTTGAGATGGAAGGTTTTCCTTTAAAAACATCCATGCCTTTGTCCCTATTTATTTCTGCTTAGCCACATGTCCCATGTTTACTGTCATTTCTTGTTCCCATTTATTTATTTGGTATGAAACTAATGCCCATTGGGCCACAATTTCCAGGAATGCTTTAAATTGATTTTAATACAAGATTGTTTTCTATTGGCAGTGTTATATTTTTTTGGAAGCTGTGCTGTCTCCTTCCTCGGTTACCATGGTGCAGCCCCATCAGTATCCCCTAGCCCCCCCAAATCCTTCTTCCCCAAGTCAGGTATGCTCCTTTTCCTTGGCAGGGATAGCAACATTGCAGATCCAGTTTGGTCCACAATTTGTATAATTTCATTAGGCTTATGATTTTAGCTTTCTTGTTTCTCCAGTGTTTATTGAGTCTGAGGTTAAAATGATCAGTGCTAGAGCAGGGAATGCCTCTCCTGCTCCTGACCTAGGGTCCTCCAAGCAGCAACCTCTGGTGTTTCCAAAACATCACTGGTTACAGTCTCAGGCACATGGCTGCAGCACCTGCATCACACCTTGTCTTAGCATTCTGACATCTTAGTCTCACACAAAGGCCCCTGAAATGAATTCCAAGGTGATTGAAACAATGGATGAATACTTTGGTCTGCTGCCAACCCATACCCTCTGAAATGTTTGGAGCAGGGCTAGCAATGCCATTTCCTCAGGTGACAATCACATTTCATTAGGTGTTTGCTAACAAACAGCACTGACTGTCCATATCAAAACTACGCATATGTAGATACACACATACACATACAGGATTCTGTAAAATAAACAAGGCTTGTCGTGGGACAGTCCCAAAACCAGAACAGAGCCCTCCTCCCATAAACCAAGACTAGTTTTCCAAGACTAAACTTTGGATCCTGAATTTTTACGAGATCCCTCACTCAGCTCCTGCTTTTAAAAACCCTTCTCATAAACCTACTTAGAAAGTAACAGACCAAACCAGGACAGGTTGAAGTAATTATATTACACCAATTACATCATATTGTAGTATTTATTTTTCTTTCTCTTTAAAAAACAATACTGAATTGTAATGTCAAGTGGAGAAGAGAAAGGGGACTTCCATGACCCTTGGCTGAATGCTCAGTAAAAACCAGAACAGCTTCTTCACCAAACAGAAACACTTTTACAGGGAAGTACTTTAGAAATAAAGCAGAAATCTTCTCAAATATGTTGTTATTGACAGCCATACACCTGCAGGGAACACAATGAGCCTAGGGGCAGGAACGGCAGCCAGCTGCTGCAGTGGGAGCCACAGCACTCCTGCCTTTCTGCCTCCCAGCACTTTTGTAATTGTGGCGTAACTCCAGATTAGTTTTTCCTTCCTCTTCTTTCTTGTCCTCTTTCTTTTCTGCCTTCTCTATGCAAAGTCAGCAATTCAAAAGTTCAAACTTCACCAGCAGTGAGGTTTGAGAGGCAGAAGTTGGAGATGGCTGAGAGCTGGAGGGAGGGGTCCCGGTGCCAAGCCCTGCCCAGGCCACTGCTCCTCGGTGGGGGCTGGATGGAAGGAAGGGGCAGAGGAAGTGTGACCTACCCCTGTGTGACAGGAGAGGAGAAAACCAGCATGTGGCTTTTAGCAGTCCTACACTGTTGAGCACAAATTTCATGTCTGCAGGGCTCTTGGAAAAGGGGCTTAAAGGCCACAGGGATTGTGTCCAATTTTTGCATCTTGTGGGCTCCAAAACCAGCCCTGAAGCAAACCTGATCACAATACAGCACCTATTGAGTTGAGGTCCTGGAGGAAGGGGCTCATGTTCTCATATTTTGCAGCTATGCAAGGTTTGGATGAATTCAGCTGTAGAGAGACCCAGTTCTGAAGCTCAATTCTTATCAATATCTTACACCTCAGAGAGAATAAAGATCTTTAAAGGAAACTGTCAGAATATGGTGCCCATAAATCCAAGTTGTTCAACAATATGTGGAGCTTTTTTCTCTCATGTCTCTGTTCAGATAAGAATTAGTTAACTAACACTGAAACTCACTCTGGCTTTTTAGATGATGCTGATGACTTGTTTCTCTCCCAGAAACCTCCACATCCAGTAGCCAATTTCAACCACACCTGACAGCAATAAAGGTCCCCAATCTGCTCTGCTTTGGCAAGACACATGGAAAACAGGGAGCCAAGCAGAAGGGACTCTCGGTGCCCCTGCAGGGAGAAAGGCTGGGGCAGGGATTCACTCATTGGAGACTGGAGTGCTGGGTCAGATAATCAGCATTGAGCCCACATTGCAGCCTCCAGGAACTCTGTCTCTTCCACTGCCACAGCTGCTTTCGTGTTGTGTTTCCTTTCCTTGCAGGCTACTGTGGAATCAAGGTGCTCCTCAGACACCTCAGTGGCCTGAACTGTGAGAGAAGCAGCTTTGCTCACAGCTCACCCTTCCATTCAGATGTCTTACTGGCCACCAGGAAAAATGCTAATGACAACAGTTGAACTCTCCTGAGTTAAAATTGGGATTGAACAAGTCTGATTAAATTTAGTTTTACAATTTTAGATCACAATCACAGTATTTACAAAAAAAAAAAAAAAAAAAAAAAAAAAGGAAAGATTTTTGTCTCAACTCTATCAGCAAAACAATAGCCACCAGTAAGGTAGGTTCTGCAATATTTTGGACTCAGTGCTGTTGAGCAGATGGTATTTATTGACAAACCTGCTGCTGAACTGTTTGCATTCCCAGGGCTGTAGGTGCAGTCAGCCCGAAGCATATTCACTACTCATTACTAAAATACTCATTTCCCTGGAAAACCATCTGTGTCATTCAGTCATGGCAGAAGCCCAGAAACATCCGTTCCCTCCACTAACACTACCCCCCAAGCACTATTTATGTGCATCCATGCCTGGACTGCAATTCCCTCATTACCTGCCCTACAGTAAACAGAGGGCAGCAAAATGAATGAGAGGTAAACTGCACATATAATTTCCAGCTTTCATCTTTACAAAAAGGAACTAAAACATAGGTGCAGGAAAGTGGCCAGGAGCAAGACGTGTTCCATTATACTGAAGGGCAGTCTCTCCTACTAAGTAACAAGGGACAGGACAAGAGGAAATAGCCTCAAGTTGTGTCAGGCGAGATTTAGACTGGATATCAGGAAAAAATTCTTCACCAAAAGGGTTGTCAAGCATTGGAACATGCTGCCCAAGGCAGTGGTAAAGTCACTGTCCCTTAAAGTATTTAAAAGATATGTAGAGTGGCACTTAGGGACATGGTTTAGTGGTGAACTTGGCAGTGCTGGCTTAGTGGTAGGACTTAATGATCTTAAAGGTCTTTCCAACCTAAATGAGCCTGTGATTCTACCTGCAGGCATCCATGCTGTGCACAGAATGGCTTGAACCCAGAGCAAGTCAATGCGCTGACTGAAGAGGGACATTTGAACTCATATTTGGGCCTGACTACCACATCAAGTAAAGACAGAGCCATGGTAATGGGAAAAACTCAACTCATTTTATGTGAAATTTAGGCTTCCTAATATGGAATAAAATTAGTGAGTTGCTACTGGGGGAGGAGGTAGCACAGAATAGCCACTGTGCTTCAGCTCATACTCTCCTTTATTGCAAAACAGCTTCCTTGTTTAGACAGGCCCTAAGAGATGTAGACATATGTAATGTGTATTTAATCTTTCCATCTCTTCTTTTCTTACTGTTTTGATGTTTCTTCAGGCTTTGAAGATTCAAGATCTTTATTTCCCAGAAACTACAAGCCTTAAAACAAAAATAAGGCAGCTGGAAACTGCCTGCTGCCAGCCAGACTAAAGAGTTTGTAACTTTTTCCAGCACAGGAAATGTTCAATATTTTAATAGCAGTGACCATGTTTTAATGCATTTATGCCCTTAGGGCCATAGAAATCCTTCATTCACAACATTACCCACCCCAGTTCATAGGACCACTAATACTTGTTCAGTGTCATTGTGCTTTTCAACGGTATTGAAAGAGACCCTGCTTGTCTTTGTTGTTCTCTTTATACATATATCGGGGCAGACTGGAATGGAGTTAATTTTCCCCATAACTGCCCTCATAGAAATACACCCTGTAAGCCATGTAAACCCACCCTGTAAGTCATGTAAACCCTGAAACACCATCCTAGGCCTTGACAGGCACATTTTGTGGTGACATGGTACCCCAGAAAGAATTGAATCTGACAATGAGACTAATTTCCAAAATAATCTCATGAACTCCTGGGCTAAGAAACACATCACTGAGTGGGTATATCACATCCCCTATCACCCATAATCATACTGAAAGATTGAGAGATATGATGGACTGTTAAAGACTATGTTGACAGTGTTGGACAGTGGGGCATGGAAGCAGTGGGATATAAATTTAGCAGAAGCCACTTGGCTGGTTAACACCAGATTGGCTAAACCTCCTGGTCTTGCCCAAACAAAACCCCTATATACTGTGGAAGGAGAAAAGGTGCTCATAGTACACCTAGGGAATGTTTCCTACTTTACTGCTTTTATACGTGTATTGCAATAGCAGATGGTTGGGTGTGTGTCTAGCCCACATATTTGTGGAGCATCTCACTTTAGGGATAATGTAAGCAATAGAGCTTTAATCAGTACCCTAAAATATGACTTGACTGTCAGAAGCTGCTAGATTCTTGTTTATTACACTCGTATTCAACAGCCTCCTTATTAGTCTTACTTTTTGTGGTTTTACTTCAAAGTTGTAACCTAAAATAACTATTGCTGTGTTCCATCTTTTATTTGTATGAGTGTTCACACTTACATTAATGTACTATAAATGCAGAAGTTAAAAAAATACTCTTCTGTGGAATGGCCTGGGAAGAGTGTTCTGATTGAGTAGTAGTGATGCTGCAATTTTTTCCTCACTGTATAGGGTTTGGCTGGGATGGATTTAGTTTTTCCCATGGCAGCCCCCATAGGGCTGTGCTGGATATCAGTAGCTGCAAAGGTGTTGAGAACCCACCAGTGGTTTGGCTACAGTTTGGTAGCAGGCTGGGGGGCAGTCTCTTCTCCCAAGTAAAAAGTGATAGCACAAGGAGAAACGGCCTCAAGTTGTGCCAGGGGAGGTTTAGATTGCATATCAAGAAAAAAATTCTTCACCAAAAGGGTTGTCAAGCCCACAACCAGGCTCCACAGGGCAGTGGTAAGTCACCATCCCTGGAGGGATTTAAAAGATGAGATGTAGATGTAGCACTTGGAGACGTAGCTGGGCTTGGCAGTGCCAGGTCGATGGTTGGACTCTATGAGCTTAGGGGTCTTTTCCAATCTAAATGATTCTCTAGTCCCATGAAACAGGCTCAGTAGAGGAGGTTGGGCTCTTTTTTCCCAAATGTCGCTTCTGCAATCAAAGTCTGCAAAAGTTTTCTGAGGAGCTTTTATTCTTTCTCCTCAACCTGTGAGGGAGTTTCCCTTCATGAGGTCCTTCCACACCTCTGCCTCCCTGTAGACCGATGCTGCTGTGCTGGGCTCCACAGGAACACTCATCCCACCAAAATCTAGTAGAACCTGGTCTACCAGAGGGTGTGCCTGCCCATGGCAGGGGGGTGGAACTAGGTGGTCTCCAAGGTCCCTTCCAACCCAGGCCGTTCTATAAGTCTGTGATGAAAATCTGATCTCAAGCCCCGTTCGATCATTCTCTCTGCAACCCCTTGACAGCCCAACCCCAGGCTCTGTGCTGGTGCTTCTCTCACTGCTGGACACGCCGCGACGACTGGTCAGGTTTTATTTTTAATGTCACACCCACACAGAGAACAAAGAGCTGTCGGGCAACTCCGACAGGAGGTTGTTGCCAGGAGGGTTGGCAACTAATGACAGGCCAAGAGGACATAGTCTCAAGCTGTGCCAGTGGAAGTTTAGGCTGGGCATTAGGAGGAATTCCTTCACGGGAAGGGTGATTGGACATTGGAATGGGCTGCCCAGGGAGGTAGTGGAGTCACCGTCCCTGGAGGCATGTAAGGAAAGACGGGACGTGGCACTCAGTGTCATGGTCCGGTTGACACGGTGGTGTTCGGTCATAGGTCGGACTCGACGATCTCAGAGGCCTTTTCCGTGATTCTGGGGGCGGCGGGTCACGGAGCACCCGAGCTATACCTGGGGCGGGGGGGGCTGGTCCCCGCCGCCCGCGGGACACCTGAGGCCCGGCGGGAGGGGCGGCCCGCTCCGGTCGGGCCCCGGCCCCACTCCCGCGGGATCCTGCCCCTCTCCTGCCCCCTCCGGCCCCTCTCCAGCCCCATTCCCACCGGGCTCCGGCCCCGCTCAGGGGCGGCGGGGCGGGAGCGGGGCGGGCGCGCGGTCACCTGACGCCGCGGCCGCCGCCATTTTGTCTGTGAGCGCAAATGTGAAAGGGAAAGCCGGGGCGCACCCGCGGGAGGAGCAGCGGCAGCGCCGAGCGGCGCCGGGAGCCGGGGGAGCACCGCCGCCGGGAACCAGGGGATCGCCACCGCTGGGAGCCGAGGGAGCACCGCCGCCGCAGCGCGGAGCAGCGGGAAGAGCCCCTGTCGGCGCGGCCGAGAGGAGCCGCTGAGGCGGAGCCCGGCGAGCGCTCCCGCCGGAGGGAGCCGCCGGCGCCCTTCCCCCGGGAGGCTGCGCTCGCCCCCGGCCTTGCGGGGGAGCCGCCGCCCCGGCCTTGCGGGGGGACCGCGGGGGAGCCGCCGGCAGGGCCGCGGCGATGATGTCGGGGCAGTCGATCACCGACCGCATCACGGCGGCGCAGCACAGCGTGACCGGCTCGGCCGTGGCCAAGGCTGTGTGCAAGGCGACGACCCACGAGGTGATGGGCCCCAAGAAGAAGCACCTGGACTGTGAGTAGGACCCGGCGGCGGGGCCGGGGTTGGAGCTCCGAGGCGGCTTTGCTGCCCTGGGGCTGCGGGCGGGGGGGAGGCAAGAGCCGGCCACTCGCACTTGGGGGGTGTCGTGTAAATCTGGGTGGACCTGAGTACCGTGAGCTCCAGAACTTATTTTCCACGTGGAGGGAGTGAGGTTTGTAATGCCCTGTGGCGCCCGGGAAGCAAAAATATTCCAACCTCACAAGCTCTTCCCGGTGAGAGCTTCTTAGCTCATGTGCTCTGGCTACAGTGGTGCTTGTTAATCCGGCACCTGGGGAAAAGGTGGGTTTACTGCTGTGAGCCAGAATGCAATTTTTTTAGCACTGTTCTGTCCTTCTGTGCATCCGCTGGACTGCAGCCGGTTAAATATTTCTGTCATTTCCCGAAATATCACAGCGTTTTGTCTTGCGGCTCATGAAACGAGGTAAAAAGATTAGGAGTGAAGGGAAGGGCGTAGGTGGACCAGTGGATTTCTCCTCGATAAGAGTATGTTGCCGCTGATATACTTAATATGCTGAAACTCCCTTCTGTGTACCAAAAAGGTGCAGAAAGTTACCCTTGAAGTCTACAGCAGTATCAGTGGTGTTGCTTCGCTTCAGGTTTTAATAACGGGATATCAATCGCAGTTGCTGTTTGCTGAGAAGGGCAGTGAATGCTTCAAACCTTGCTCGTTGCGCAGCACACCTGTTCCCCAGCTAGTAAAAGTGAAATAAGTGTGTGTTTCCATTAGAGGGATAAAGGCGTAAAGCCTTTTGCCCGTTTCTTCAAAGGCTGGCAGGTAGTTTTGCAGCCCTCGTACAAGTTGAAGGTACTAAAGGGAGTCTGCTGTTGAGGCTCTCTGAAGAAACACTGTAGGGTTTATATGGTTTGAGGGTAGTTTGGCTGTGTGACGCTGTGACACTCGTTTGTTCATACAGGCTTGTGCGAGACCATTCGATGTGGATCAAACAGTTAAAAATAACCTAACCAAATATATATTTCATTTGTTACTGATCTGAATGGGTGGGATCTAGCTACAGTAGTGGATATTGCAGCTACTGTGTTGAAATTAAAAGCTTTAAAACTGGGTAACTGACAATTTCTTTTTTAAAGACACCTTTTTGCATTACCTTATTTTATCTTGTCTTGTGCCTGTGGTAGAACAAGTTAATGAGGTAACCCTTGAGTCCAGAAATGGCAACATAACAGGAAGCCAGAAAGTGGTGACAGTTTGCTCAATAGTTTGAAAGCTTTTGAATCTTAAAAGAGGTAGTGTGCTGTTTGAAAATATCCTTAAAATAACGTCATCTACCAAAAGTCACCCCCAAAAAATAAGAAAATGGAAACATGGAAAAATTCCTGAGAGTAACATAAACTGAGATTGCTTTTTGACTAACAAGTTCCTCTGAATGTCTTTTGATCTAAACCTGTTTAGAGCTGTCACTCAGTCTCTCCTGAAGGTCCCCTTCTGTGATGAGTTCCATGTTCTGGTGTAATTTACTTGATCAGACTTTGGTCTAAGACAAACAAAAATCTTCTTCTTGTGACTAGTGTCTGAAATACAGGAATGCTTTGGTGGGGTAGGGAAAAAAAGATGTGAAATATGGTACCTCAAATATGTCTGCAAAGGGGTTAAAAAAAATCCCAATGAACATGCTCCAGTCTTCACTGAGCATATCCAGGCACTGCTTTTCAAACCTCTGCAACCCTTTGAGTGGCACTTCTTAATTTTTCACTTCTACACAAGACTTCCTTTTATTAAATGTGAACAGGTGAGTACTAAATACTGTCATCTCTGGAAAAATCGCACAATATATGTTTTCCAAGATACAGTGCAAGTACTTCCCAATTTAAGTAAATTATGGACAAAAATATAGCTTGGATTTAATGTAAAATACTGGTAGTTGGACCCTGGTCACTACATGTGTGTGTCATTCAAAATGATACACCATCTGGTACTATTTGTAATTGCTACTCAGGAAAAAGCTTTAACAAGAACATTTTTTTGAGAGTTGCTATCGTTGTATCAGGGATTGTGGAGGGGTATCAGTTTGTGCACTCTGTTCAGATTAATTCTGAAAATCCCCTTATTGCCAAGTTTTCTCAGCAAGAAAAACTGTGGTATGACAACATAGTTTTTACAGGAAAATGTTATATGTGCAGTGTGTGAACTAGTATTTAAGAGTCTTGGGGTTTGTCTGACTACTAATTGCTGAGTAGTATAGTCATATTTTTCTTGAAGAGTGAAAAAACACCCACAAAAAACCCATCCCCAAAACCTAAGCAATGTCAATGGGAATACTTGGGGATTTACCTTTTAAAGTAGGTCACGGTGTCCTAAATAAGTCAGCAGATCTATTTCTGTAGTATTTTGTAATATTTTCAGATAATGCAGAATGTCATATAGAGGCTGATCTTTCCTCTTAGTGGAGCACCTGAAGGTCTTGTCTCCTCTTTCCCAGTGTGGGTTCTCTCACTGCCCTCAGCCTCCTGAGCCTGGTTTGCAGTGGAATGGGGCTGTTATGCTTTTGGAGACAAACCTCTTCTTGTCTAACTACTGAAGAGTCATAATAAAAAAAGGATAAATTAAAGCTGTAGCCAAGTTGGTAACTGGCAGAGCAGACTTGTGTGTAGACTGAAATTTAGAAAAATACAACCCCCTAAATCAATTGCATCTTAAACTTTTAAATGAACACACTAATAATGGAAAAAGCAACTCCTGCTTAACTTGTATACAGCCCACTTAAGAAGAGCAGGGAAGGGGAAAGTAGTTAATGTTACTCATTAAAACTTAACACTCCTATACATACACAAGCTTTGGAAATCTTGTTAGAAGTGATAATTCAGGTATACAATTGTATTATTGAACAGAATTAGTCTCTTAAGCGTGTTGTTTTAGGAGAAGGGCGAAGTCTCCACCAAACTATCACAAACTATATATTTTGCCAATAATATCACATTATGACTCAGTTTGGGGTTGATTTTTGTACCTGCCCATTCTCATTCTCCCTTTTGGCCGCCAAAGCTCTTGACAGTCGGGTAGGTGCTGAGGCAGTGTGGTTCTTGCAGAGATGTGTAAACTGTGATACAGAACAAAGACATTTTCTTGAACTCTTTACACAGAGGAGTAGCTGTGTTTAATTTGAAGTTCTTTAGTAATCATTGAAGCTTTTCATTACAATAATTGAGGAAATTTAACTTGAACAAAGAAAAAAGTTAATATCGTTGGGATCTATCAATAGGGTTTATGTTTAGCTTTTTAAAGAAACTTTATGGGCTGTCTGCCCTGTATCCTTGTTTAGTGGGGAAGTGGGACAGAATAGCTGAATTGCTTTCTTCTGGTAAAGTAACTGGAAGTTCAGATTTAGCTGTTATTACATAACTGAAACTTAAAGATTGATCTCAGCTGTTTATTAAAAGAGCACATGGGCATAAAAATATTTTTATCAGTCAGGTGCTATGTTTTAAGTCTTCTAGCAAGAATTGTTGCACTCCTTGGCTACATTGAGAAAGCTTGCTGAAGTAGCTCTGTTGTTTTATCTTTTGGTAATGTGTCATCTATGGTGCAACTTTCAAAAAGGAAATGTATTTTTTTTCAAGACTGTGTGACTGAGGAAAGTGGTCTTAATTTTTACATCTGTCTTAGAGCAGTTTCTGTCCCATGACAAAATGGAAGAAATACGTGAATATTAAACCATTATGGTTGCCTTTAAGCTATGTATTTACAGTTCTCTTGAGGGAGATTCCTGACTCAAGAAAGTTATGACTTTCTTGAAAGTTGAATAGTATGTCAGTTTTTGTTAATGCCTGACTGAGAATTTTCCAAAAACCTGTTATATGTATATTTTGGGTTGGGTTTCTTTTTTATATCTGGATTTTTGCATGCTGCTTTCTGAAGAGCTGTATAGTTTCACAGATGATGTGCCAGTATTTCAGATGAGCTGTGGAAGAGAAATCCTCAGTCCTCTTCTAGGCAGTAAGATTTCCACAGCTCTTCCAGGCTGCTTGAAAACCCCTGTGGTGCTCTTCTGCTTTAAAGCTGTTTGATTTTTTTTTTCTTTTTTCTTTTTTTTTTCCTTATGTGATGTTAACATGTTTCTAAATTCCATTCTAGAAATAGCACCACAGCTTCACTTGCAGTTGAAATGATTCCTCTGGGTAATTGGCAAAATGCTTTGAGTTGTGAAGTGTTTATATAAGTAGTGCGATAAGAAAATGAGCCTCACTCACCCTATGCATTTCATTCCAGTTTTTGCTGCCAGCATCCATATTACAGTTGCCCAGCTGTCAGTCTCTCAGGTGCATGTGTTCTCTTATACTCCCAGATGTATGGGTTTAATAGCCTTTTCCTCCTGTGCCACCAGCTGTAACAGATCCATACAGTTGTTTCTGTGTAGATATTCCTATTGCAGACTTAGAAGAATTGTATTAGAGAAATGGCACTTGCTTTTCTTTTTATGGATCTCAATTGGTAGAATTGAAATGTGATGCCAGCTTTTTTTTATTACTAGTTGTAAAATATCATTTAAAAAAAATTACCCTGGGTAAGGTTATTAAAGAGTCCTTTTAAACTTCTGCTTTTGCAACACACTCTTAAGAAAGTCCAATTTTGGCCTATAAGAGATTTTTTTCCTTAGTTTAGTATTTTAGAGATGTTTTCTTTGTCTAAGCATGTGTTCTTCAGTGTTGGCAACTGTGGCTTATGTGTTTGTGTGTTGAAGGAGATTTTGGAATGAAAGATCAGGGTTGTTTGTGTTTTTGGCATGGCTTCTTGTGGAAGTAAACTTGTGCTGGCAAGATAAGCCAAAGCTTTTTTTACGGATGTGGGCTTAAGGAGAGGTCATCAGCTACAGCATTAGGTACAGGTGTGAACAGCAGGATTCCTGTCACATTGTGCCTGAACAGCACTGTAGGAACACTCAGTAGCAGTCCTAGACATACAAATGTGCAAGGGATCCCCCAGGTGTTCAGCATCATTTTAGGATCTGCTGGAATACCTGCTGGGAAACCTTAGGGAAGGTGAAGAGATTGAAATCTATGTGGAGAGTGCTGGCAAAATAGGAATGAAAATAGCTTGGCTAACCTGACTGGAGAGTAGAAAGGGTTTGGGTTTTAACCTGGATCTTCCCTCCCGGTTTCAGCTATTATTTAATAAGCACACTTAATAGTGAAAAATCCTCAGTGAAAAATCTGACTTAGTGGTTGTGTGAAGGAAAAAGACTTTGTGCAGAAATAATATTTTCCGTAGGCTATCCATGCAGTCTTTGACCTGAGCAGATCAATTGAATTTCTTTAACTGTTACCTAGTGGTGTTATAGGTGTTGCTCTTTATAGAGTTTGGGGGATTCTTGTTGGTTGTTTTTTTGGTTGGTTGGTTTTTATAAACTGATAGTAGGACTTGTAACAGTCCTGTAACATTTCTGTGCTGGTTACAGACACTTCAGGTACTGATGCTTGTTTGGTATTTCCATGTCTGTCTGTTATGCTTGCTTATAAACTGATTGGGTTTAGGAAGACAAACTTGCCTTAATGTGTTTTGAGACAACTTAGAAACGTTATAACAAAGTTCTCATTCAGTGATGAGGCTGTGGAATTAAGATTTTTCTAAGTATAAATTATGGAATTGGAACTTTCTTCATTCTGTAGGGCAGTAATTGCCTATGGACTGTTTGGACTTCTAGGTTAAAGTACTTTTTAAAATGACAGAGCATCTGATGATGATACAACCATGAGCAGTGTCTACCAAATGGCTTGTTTTTTGAGAAACTTCACCTTTGTAAATATTGAACTATTTTAACACTACTCAGCAATAAGATTTTGATGTATAGCTTGCTTAAAACTTCAGGGCTTTTGTTTTTGTGCAGTTATTTCAGCATTTTTGCGTGTTACTAATAAGGGTGAAAGTTTTCATCCCAGCTGCATGTTTTGTATATATATGGAAGCCTTTGACATCAGAGCAAAATTAGTAACTTACTGTAATTTCCATTTTATAGCTTTCTACCTGAACAAGATAATATCTAAAATTCTTTACCCCGTTAAAATTACTCTGGTTATTAAATTATTTTAAACAGTGATCCTTAATCAAAGGACTTTTTGTTCCTAATAAACTGATCTTTAATTAAGATACATCTATAATATATTCTGTGCGTTAGATGTAAATTCTAAGTGTAATATTTCTATGAGGTATTTTGTCCTAAACTATCGATGTGTGAGCTCTAAGTTCACATTTAAATTGCTTATGATAATGTAGTCTGTCCTCTACATGCTGCTTATAAGACAGAGCAGTTTCAGTGGTGCCATCACCTCGGAATTCAGTTGTTTCCCAGCTTCCCAGGCACCTGCCCTTCCTCAGGTCCTTATCCAGACAAGCCACACAAACAGCAATGGGCTCTGCTACCAACAGTCTGCTCACAGGCTTGGCTTAAAGGAGAGGCCACAAAGGAAGCTTTTCAAACCAGATGTTTGTTTTACTGGCCTTGCCCAGTCCTTAGGGTGTACTTTGATCACACCTGAGCCAAATTTAGTACAGAGAGAGAACATGTCTGATGTGCATGTCTTGAGGGGTTTAGAGCAGTCCTGGATTCAGTTCTTTGCTCCCTTCTCAGCAAGTACCTTCTCAGGCAGGTGCTTTCCCACGTGTCTGCTGGAGCCTGGTCCAGTTTTGTACCGATACTCAGGCAGAGGCTTGAAGCTCTGTCTCTGACCTGCCAAGTTAATGTTCTACTGTTGAGTTTATTATCAGTCTTGGACACAAAGAGCTTTTTTATACGAAAGCCTGACACCTGCCATGATTCACCACAAAATAGTCAGTAGGCTGGTGATTAGGCTTTTTTAGCTAAGTGGAAAGATGTGTAGATGCAAGTTCTTGCTCTTAATTCTTACAGAAAGGAGGCTTATTTTACAGGTTTGTAGCATCTCATTTGCTGTCATGTGTGTCAGTACTCAGGCTTAGGTTGGAGTGGCAAAGTACTTACTACCTGTTGATCCCATGAGGTATGGATGTCTCAACTTTCCTTGCTTCTTGGATTTTCATTTTTTGTTTAAATTGAGTGACCTCAGACATTGAGCACCCAGAAAGTCTACACTGGCTTTCAAACACTAATTTGGGCTCTGTTGGGTTTCTAATGGAACGAGTTATTTGTTAATGAAGTATTGGGACTCCATAAAATTACTGAAATGCCTTTGAAGTTCATACTTGGAGTCCTTCAGTAAAATGTAGTGAATTTGAGGAAGGAGTCTAAAAGACCTCAGTTATTTCTTAAGCAAAGAACTGAAGTTCATGCTTACAGTAAGAATTCTCAATGTAAAAACACAAAATAATGTGTTGATCCTCTTTGAGCATGTAACTCATTATTATGCTTTTTTTCCCCTTTAATTTAGATCTAATACAGTGCACAAATGAAATGAATGTGAATATTCCACAGTTGGCAGACACACTCTTTGAGAGAACTGCAAACAGTAGCTGGGTTGTAGTGTTCAAAGCTCTAATTACAACACACCACCTCATGATGTATGGAAACGAGGTAAGACATGATTAGTTCTGTTAAGGTCTCCTTTATGGCTTTTAAAACATTGTCTCAATCTGTAAGGCATTAGATGTGTATTTCAGTTTTCCAGGGTCTTTGTTTTTTCCTCAGCTGGTGGCTGTAAAGTACTTGTCAAAAACAAAAATATATTCCTTCATTATTTCAATACCAAAATACATCAGTGTTTGCAATTTACCTGCAGGTATCTCGATTGGGCTGTGAGGAAATAATGAGTGACCTTTGTAGGATAGAGACTTGAAAGACTTCTGATGAGCTTTACTTCATTAGGGTAGTGCTTATCAGGAAGAGCACAGCAGAAGAGTCCTGTTAGCCCTCCATAAATGTGCAGCCAACCTTAAAACAGATAAGGAAGAATATGTACTAGAGGGGAGAGGAATATGATGACTGGAATATTTGATCCTGCAAGTCATCATCTGATGGGCTAAACTTTCAGATGTTGTTGCTGTTTACATTCCCCTGAAACATATTTCTACTGCATTTGATTCACTTAAATTATTTCATCACAATTTATGAAATGCATCCCAGTCACTAACATGGCATTAGAAATGTAGCCTCTGTTGTACAATCCCTACATTAAAAGCTAAACTTTGGTGAGATGACAGTCCTAAATCTGTGCAGTCATTGACCTAAGAAATGATTGTTGACTACCAGTAATATTAAAGTGATGACTCCTCAAGTACCCACCAGCCATTAAACTGCTCTGAAAGCTTGGTCTTTGCCTCCTCTCTGCAATGCTCTGTGAACTTGATTGAAATGACCTGTAAAACATAGTGTGCTTTTCCTTAGCAGCTCCTCAGATTATTTACCTGTTTAAGCTGTGTTTTCAACAAATAATAGACTGAAATAAGGAATATTGCAATGTAAAATTCACTGCTTGGAATTTACTACTTATTACAAGTATAAAGCTAAACTGAATGCTGTAAATCAGCTTGTTTATTCCCTCTTTTTCCAAGAGGGAATAAACTTTTTCCAGTTCATATCTGCACAATGAAACTTGCAAGGAAGAAAACCAAACAAACCACAAACTGAATCACAGAAAAAAATAAAAAAATCAAAACTTAGAGTTGTGGGCCACTAGCCAGTATCTGTTTGCCCATACAGTGTTTTGTGCTGGCAGAAGAGTTGAATTTTTATGTCTATACCAAATCTGCTCCTCAGCTTTGAACAGGTGTATTTGGAATTTGAGAGAATTCCTTTATACCTGCTGAGATAACGTGGCTGGAACATTAGTTCTATAATTTCAGGTGGAACATGAGTGTACTCCTCACTCTCCTAATACATTAAAAGAGGCTTTTTCTGAAGCAAATAAAAAATTATCAGATGTTGGACTTCTATTTTAAGTAAAAGTAAACATAAGAGAGGGTCAAAATGTTGCCAGAGCAATCACTGTCTTGCAGTTTCTTGTTCAAGATAACTGCCTTTTCTCAAGATGAAGTTTTGGGTGAAACTCCCCTTACCTGTGCATTTTGCAGCATAAGACCCCTGACATCTGAGTGGTTGAGAGTTAGCCTTGTCCCTTTTAAAATGAGATTCAGAACAGTAGCTAATTTTGAAATATATATGGATAGAAACCCTTTGAATATCACTGTTCTGTTCCTGATCATGTTGCTACTGTTTTGCTTGTATATCTCTGAATGCAGTAATAAGATGTACAGATAAGTCAACTGGAAAGCAGAATAAGAAAAAACAGAGCCTGAACTGTTGGTAGACAAAGCCTACCTCTGGAGTTGCTGATGAGGTGGTATGTGACAAGTTGGGGAATCACTGGAAGGTTAAATTGATTTCAGTTTAAATAGTACCTGTGAGAAGGATTTGCTCGTTACTGTGCTAAGCCCTCTATTACAGTTCCCAGGAGCAGGTGCTGTCCTGAGCCTCACTGAACACATGCTGCTTTACAGAGTACAACAGTCCCAGCCTGGCAGGAGGGTGGATTTCCACCATGGAGAGTGAAGGAACAGGCCCTGCATTCTGTGGCAGCAGAGCATTTCAGATCAAAGCAAGTCCCTTAAGCCATATTTATCATAATTCTCTTTTATGCACTAAAACACATACAAACAAGCAAGAAAGTCAAGAAATGAAAATCACGGGAGATCTGTATGTGATAGTGGCAGAGAAGCTTTTTAAACTACCTTGCTTACCTGGATGTGTTTGTCTCTTACTCTTTTAATATTAGCCAGCTATTATTTGTCAAAACTTAAACATTGTTTAGTCAGATCACTGCATTATATATAAAAGGATATGGTTATCACCCCAGTGGTGCTGCTCACCACAGTTCAGAACCATTATTCTTATTCACTACTTTTGAACTGCGTAGTTAAGCCTGTCTTCCTCTTCTACAGCAAACTTTGGGAGCTTGAATAATGCAAGTGGTGTTTTTGTTTTGTGTTTTCCAGCTTGTCTGTTCTAAACTACAAAGTTAATGAAACAGCTTCCTCTAGGATTATTAGTATTTTATTCACAGGCAGTGATGTCTGTATTAATTTAAATCTATACTTTTGCCAGATAGAGCTTTGGACTTCAGAGGCTTTGTTAGTGAGTGTTTTCAGGTTTTCCTCTAAATTTTTCCCTTTTAACCAAATTCTGTTGTTGATAGAGGTTACATGGTAAGTGTAGTTTTCTTACTCAAGTGTTTCAACTCTCACAACAATTACATTCCCAACTTTTTTTCACCAACAGCGCTTTATCCAGTATCTTGCATCCCGAAATACTTTGTTCAACTTAAATAACTACCTGGACAAAAGTGCCATGCAGGGTAAGGATCTTTCACTGAAGGAAATAACTCCACTGCTTTTTTTCCTCTGTGACAGTGCATGTGTAGGTGCACTCCAGGAGACAAATGACATTTAAATTGAAGGGTATTATGATTTGTATTGCATGAGACACCGTGCATGAGTGCTAGAAATTTTCTGTGGTGTATGTAGCATTGCACACACAGCTATGAACTTCAGAAGGTGAACTCTTAAGGCTCATTAGAATAAACCTGATGAATTATCAGCACAATAATAACTTCTGCCATTGCATTTTAATGCTTCAGGGGTAAATGTTTACTGTTAAGGTGCATGGAATGGTAACCAGGATGTGTTTTATAAATAGTGAGAACTCCACATCTCTAAGTCCTTTAAGTACTTGCTAATGGCAAAAAAACATTTTTATTGTAAGTTGTTACCAAGCTCTTCAACATTTTACTAGGAATACTATTTTGGTTAATTTCAATAACATCTTAACAAGAACTGCTGGGTTCTTTACTGATATTTTATGCTTGGTTCTTGTCTAATATTTTAATGTGTTTAGGTGTTTATTCTCATAATTGCAACAAATGCTTTCCTAATCTTAGCAAGTTGGGAAGAAACTGTAACATCACATCTCAAGGTGAAAAATAGTCGATCTTGAGACTCTAGAAAGTGCTATGAAGGGCTTTTTAAGGAAGTTGATGTAAAATGGGCTAGTAGGAGGATAGTTCTTGAAAAGAACTTAAAATGAACTGTACCTCTTTAAAATGTCTGACTTACAAATGCTTAACTTTTTAGGCTATGATATGTCTACCTTCATTAGGCGATACAGCAGATACTTGAATGAAAAAGCACTTTCATATAGACTTGTAGCAGTTGACTTCACCAAAATGAAAAGAGGGTAAGACTGTTACTTCTTTTGTTAGATCTTTCCTATTGCAGGGGCTGGAATCCAGTTGTTCTTGAGCTTGTCATAGAAAGGTGTTCTTTTGACTCTTTGAAGCAATATTGTATTGCTGAAAGAGCATAATGTGCTAAGGTCTCTTTGTAACTTGTAAATCTGTGTCTATCTATCTGTAGGATAGATGGAGTGATGAGAACTATGAATCCTGAAAAGCTTCTGAAAACCCTTCCAATCATACAGAACCAGCTTGATGCACTCCTTGATTTTGATGCAAGTACTTTAAACTCAGTGTTAAGTAAAACTCTCTCATTTTGAAGTGAGAGTTTCGTTATTTTGTTAAATACTAATGTACTTTCTCATTGCTTTCTACACAGGCAAATCCAAATGAACTAACAAATGGTGTTATAAATGCTGCCTTTATGCTCCTCTTTAAAGATTCCATTAGACTTTTTGCAGCATACAATGAAGGGATTATTAATCTTTTAGGTATGTGAGAATTTTTTTAGCTTTTGAACTTGTGAAGGTATTGAGAAAATTAAGGAATATAGACAATTTCTGACTGCCGTTTCCTGATGAATTCTCTGCTCTATTACTGTTAAATTAAGCCTGTCTTAGTTTTAGTGGCAGGTAGCATAGGCTTAAGCTTCTACCTGGAAGAACAGATGTTGAAACAGAAACGGAGATGAGACAGTGACTGGTGAGAATGAAACAAGGATACCATAAATGTGCAGTGGATAACCTTTGCAGCTGGACTGTAAAAGTATAATGAGATATCTGGTATTTTGAGTATTTAAAATAGTCACAATATGACTGACTTCTGTTTTCCTGTACCTTCTTTATAGCTTGACTGTTCACCTTTTAACTGGTACCTGAATCTACGTGAGCCAATTAGATGACAAGTAGGGTTTCTTGTAAAAGAGTGATAAACTTTGAACAAAGCCTTTTAATTACTATTTAATCAAATTTCTGATCAGTTTTTTCTGTTAATCCATTAGTTTTGACCAAGTGAAATATTTTTAAGTAAAGAGGGCAAAACCATAAAAAGTGAAGGATGTGTTTGATACTCCTTTTGGCAGGTCAGTTCAGGATATGTACTCACTTCAGTAGCCATTCTAATGCCTTTTGGATTTTAAGCCCATCTAGAGACATCAAAATGTATTGATACAGCATCTAAAAATATAAATATGTGCCAGGAATATTTTCAAATGCTAAAATAATTTGCCTCATTTCCAGCTAATAAGCTTTTTGAAAATATTCACCATAATACCTAATTTAACAATTTGCAGTGATTCAAATCCATGCTTAATAAAGCTTTGCATTATAGGCTAATACTCTGAAACAGAAAAATCAGTGGTTTTGTGTTGACTGACTTATCACAAAAGGTGTCAGGTATTAAGGTAAACTTCAAAATCCAAATAGCTTTGAGTTACTCCTGTCTGTTCTCTCCCTGAAGTTTGTCTTGAATTAACTTTTATAATACTGTGTCAGCCTTTTGTTGGGGAGGGTATTATCTTACAAGAGCTTTATTTGCATCCTCAGAAAGATATTTTGATATGAAGAAGAACCAGTGCAAAGAAGGCTTGGATATTTACAAAAAATTTCTCGCCAGAATGACCAAACTGTCAGAATTCCTCAAAGTAGCAGAGGTAAATAAATCTACATCTAGGGGAAGGATCTAATGTAGCTGTCTGTACTGGTACAGTATCAATATTCATAAAAACAACTTCACAAAGATTGCTGTACAGTGAAGTATTCTACAGATTAGGTATTTCAAAGATTGTATAAACTCATTAACATGAGATTCTTGGGTATCCTTTTTTTTATTAGACAGAGAAGAACATAGTAAATTTTCTGAAGTGTTGATACAAATTTTATGAATGGTCCAAAAGTATAAACTTAATGTTACAGTCTATTTACAGTGCCCTCCTTTAATGTAACTGCTAAAAAATCTAGTTGCAGTAAGCAATGTGGGTGTTTCTAATGATCCCAGTAGACTTTTCTGCATGAAAGTCAGGCAGGATGAAAAGTTGGGTTTGCCTTGAGATGCACTTTAACGCATTTGTGATGTCTGAGATGTGTTCCTAGTGGAACTTGTACCAGTTCAGAAAGCTGTGAATATCCCTTTTTAAATGTTAGTTTCTATGTAATATTCAGATATTGCTGGGTTTTATTTTCATTGTCACTGCATGTATTAATGTACTTTTTTTTCTTCTTTGTTTTTTGTAAACCCAGCAAGTTGGAATTGATCAGGGTGACATTCCAGATCTTACTCAGGTCAGTATACACAGTATATTGATTAACCCAACTGTTTTGTTCTCTGTGTTTTTAAAAGGTTGATGTGTGTCATAGTAATGATTCTTCTTGAGACTATATTCCGTTCTATGTATTTATATATGGGAAATGTGTTTGGTAACTTTTACCATGCATTAAATGTACTCAAACTTTGAAGCTCGTAATAAGCTTTTTTTTTTTTTGATTGTTTAAAGCAATAAAACTCACAGAAAATATTTTTCAAGAACTTCTATTTCTTTTTTCACAGAGGATCCCTGGCAAGGTAAGCCACAAACATCTTGCCATGCCTAGAGGAAAACCTTCCATTTCACTGTAACTTAATGTCTTCCAACACACTCAAAGATTACAGTCAGTTCAGTCAAGAATTTTTTCTGTCCCCTGTGGTCTGAATAAATTGGATGTTTCTATATCAGCACTCAATTCCAGCTTCACTGTTACTCAGTGTATGAGGGACTGCACAGTGCAGGTTGTGTGCTGGGAAACTTACCCTGAAAGGTGGAGTGCAGGGAAACACCTTCCAGGGAGGATAAACTGAGGGGCAGAAGGGAGGTGAAAAAGATGGTGTGACCTGGTGAAAGGAAACAGTGACAGTCCACAGCAATGAACAAAGGGGCTCTTTGTGAGCTCCCTCAGCTCGCAGGGATGGTGTATTTCTCACGTAGGGCCAACCCAGCAGCACAGAGGTGTTTGTCATTATTTCTGCAGTGCAGGGCAACCTGATGGGTGGAATGAAGAGCCACCTGTCAGGACACTGGGGCAATAAACTGGATTGTATTAGAGCTCTAGAGTACTTGAGCTGTTTAAGTGGAGTCACTGAGAAACAGTAAAAATTTAATGCATAAGCTTTGAACAGTCACAGCTAATCCTGCACCACCTTCATGAAATTAAATTTTGTGGGTCAATCATGTAAAAATGTATGTAGTGTGAAGATTTGCTAAAACTTCAGTGTCTTTTTAATGTGGAAATCAAATCTAAACCACAAGCTTCCATTGTTAGTGGTATTCATTACTGCCTGCATATGTTTTCCATCTGAAACCATACATGCTTCAAAGTACAAATCTCTAATGTTTGCTCCTAGCAATTTATATTAATCCCATCAAGAACTTCTAGGCCTTTTTGGTAGGAAAGAAATATGACTGTAACCATCAGGGTAAGAGCAGGTAATGAGTGAAAACAGTAGTTTGATGTTTTCTGTTGGTGTTTGATCTTAGCATCTTACTTTGTCTGTTGATTAGTAGTGCAGTATTCAGCTGGTCTGTATTATGCTAATCACATTATACTCAAGTCTGAAGTTATTTATACCTCACTGGGTTTGTGTGCACTTGTCCACTTAACTGGGTCATTATAAGGCTCTTGAAAGCAGGTAGGGTTTCTTTATTTACTGAGAACAGGGGGATTTAACATTTTATTTCTAATGCCTCAGCTGTTCTGTTGTAAGTGCACTTACATGACAAAGGCAACTTTGAACTGGTGGTAGACATCAGCATCCTGTGTATTTTGGCAATTTCAGTTCCACTGTTAAGCCTTCCACTTACATAGAAAATTTCATGACATTTAACATGAGTTAAGTAACTGTACATCCATTTAGTGCCACATTAAAAGGATTTGCTAGAATCTCTTAATAGTGCCATTTTGCCTGCTCCTATAAAGAAAATGTTTTTCTTTGTAGATACCCTGTTTCACAGTGATGTTGCTTGTGTTCTGTTTATAGCTGTTACTGTATTTCATGAATGTAACTGGATCATTTCCCTCTGTATGGATGTTAGTCTGTCAGATGTCTTTCTGTGGGGGGAGGGAGGCTGAATCATAAAATACAGCATTTCTCATGTCATAATGCCTGTATTAGCCCAGGCATCTTTTCTGACATAAAACTACTCTGTTCACTCAAAATTTGATGTTTTGTTGGATGTGTGCAGCAATAAGAAAGTTCAGAGGAGGTTTGTTGGGTTTAGTTCTTGTGGTTGAGGGGGTCGTTTAGAGGGTTTTAGAAATAGTAAGTATAGAATATGCTTTTCCATACAAATAAGTTTTAGAGTGGCCTTGGGAGAAAAAAAAAAGATTTCTGGAATTAGGGCACAGGCTTCTGTTATTATCGATATAGTTGTGCCACGCAATGCCTTTTGCAAACTATTGTGCCTCCTAAAAGGTAAAAGTATGGAGGGGTGATTTTTTTTTTTTTTGGTTCTGATACCTTTCCAGAACAGTATTTCAAAATGTCCCCCTTGGGCTTTAGCTGTCTAGGTCAAACACCAAATTTATTCATGACCTGTTGTTGAAGTAGCTACACTATCTTATGTCTTAGCTTACCTAGCTCTACTTAAATACAAGCTCAGACCTTAATTTTAAGACAAGAAGTTTTATAGGATTATTCTAAGTACTTTTTTTTCCCCCTCCATCTCTTGATTCATCTAGCTTGAACTGGCCTTCACTGGACTCTAGAACTGTGCTCAGTATTTCAAAGGGGAGCTTGCCAAAACCTTGTGTAAATAATATTTTTCCTCTTTCCAGGAAATTACTTGATCTAACTTTTGGTACAGAAGGGCTACACAAGGGCAAGCTTGTTTTTCCTCCAAACAATGCCTGTCATATCTGTTTTAGCTATTGAAAGTTGGCAAGTGGTAAGAGAGGCTTTAATGTCTCTGAAACCCTGCCAGGTGAGGAGGACTGAGCTGGCAAGTAGATTAAAACTTGAGAGGTCCATTCCTTTCATCTGAATCTGCAGTAGGATTTATTTCACTTGGAGTAATTGAGTTGGCTTATTGTATAGTTACATGTTGAACAGCTACTCAGTCTGCAGTAGTATTGTTGGGATCAGGTTGAATTTGATTCCCTATTTTATCAAACCCAACATCCTGCTGTAGGCAAGTGTTTCTGCTATAAGCCTTTGACTGTAAATACTCGAGTGAAGAATGGCTGGCTTTTTGTTGTTACATGAGAAAGGAGATCAAAAATACCAAGTCTTTGTTTTGGGACTTCCGTGAGTTTAGGGGAGCACTGCTTAATCAGCTGTGATTATTCAGTTAATCTTAACATAGCAAATACTGTTGCCAAAACCAAAGATGCAACTTGCATGTGCAGAAGGCAACTTGTTCTGGGGGAATCCTTCCTTCATGTCTCTGTGTCCCACTCCTTTTAAAGAACCACTACTGAGTGGATAGGATCTGGGTGTGCAGGGTGGCAGCAAAACCCGAAGGCACAATTATTCATGTGTGAGTTTTTGTTTGTTTTTCGTGGGTGAGGAAATTCATCTGTGTGCTAAACAATGAGGTGTTGATTAGAAGCAATGTTTTATAAATACTTTTAATTTTAGGCACCCAGTAGCTTGCTTGAGGCACTGGAACAGCATTTGGCTTCTGTGGAGGGAAAGAAAACAAAAGAAGTCTCTGCTGCCAGCAGGTGAGCACCCAATGAATTACAACAGTGCTAATACTTAATATTTGTCAGTGTTATTTTAAGAATTTTCAGGATTCAGTCACTTGGTATTCTTGAATTTTATTCACTTCTGAATGTCTCTTCTTAGAAATATAAATGAAGCATCCAGTGGGTATTAGTCTGATAGCTTAGCCATGTTTGAAATCTAGGCATGACTGCATGTCACTACAGCCTGATTAGGCTGTAACAAACCACTGAGCTGAGACCTTGTATATTATTCCTTTTAGCTTTTACTTGTTTGAAGTCCTTTGATTTGTAAGATTTCTAAGGTATTTGAATTTTGATACCCTTCTTACCCAATCAGATGGTATTTATCTTTATTGTCAATTGTGTACCTTTCAGACCATGACTTTATGTTAACCTATTCAGAAAAGCTCTTCAGTCCCTTCTCAGAACAGCCAAATTAGCTTAGATGTTCTGTGCTGACAGAAATTGTTATTCTTTCTGTCAAGTACGGTGTCAGTATTGTATGAACAGTACTTCTGACTGAAGAGAGAGAGATCTCTTGGCACAGACATTCCCACACAGAAACTTGGTAAATATTGATAAATGTATCAGTGTGAGCTACATTCCTGAGTTGCATTCTCTTCAGATTTTTTTTTTTCCCCAAAAATTTGAGGATTTGCTGCCACAGGATTCTGCTCAAGCGTGTACTAAATAGGGAATAACTCTTGTGCTTTGATTGCTGTTATATAATGTACAAACAAGCTTCCTGTGTCTCTGCCATTTGAATAACATTCCAGTCTAGTCTAGATGACTTTAAAGAAAAAAAGACAACTGGTATGTTCCGGATTTTCCAGTTCCTACCTACCCACTGAAACCTGATGATTGATTTTGTATACTCGTGCTGCTTTGTCACCAAACCCTGTTGTTGGGCTTTTTTGTACCAGAGAGTAAAGGAAGAAGAGACTGGGGGGAGAATGGCACACGACTAGATAAGGCATTTGATCATTAAACTGTAAGTGATGTATACCTGATTTAGTTTTTTTAATAACTAATTTTTTTTAATTATTACCTTTTTTAGAGCTAGTGCCCTATCCAGTGCTGTTTCCTCACTTGCCAATACAGGAATGTCATTCAGCAGGATGGATGAGAAAGAAAAGCAGCAGGCATTGGAGGAGGAACAAGTTAGACTGCAGGCCCTGAAGGTATGATGTTTTTAACAAGTTCTGTTTTCCAAGATTTTTTTGTTTTTGAATACAGATTAGCATAAGAGAGGCAGGGAAGCTTGCGAGGTCACTCAGAGAGAGAGGAACATCAGCTGTGTATAACATACACCTGTGCTTTGACCTGTGCTATATCAATGCAGTGGACATATCTAGAGTAATGAGGGATGTAAACCTGAAATTAATGTAAACAAGATTATTCTGTTGCCAGCTTAAGAGCAACACCACCTGGATATTAGTGGGATGTACTTTCACTGATTTCTGAACGTCTGAATTGAACTATGAAGATCCATAAAATAGGGAGATGCATCTTCCTGAGCAAAGGTCCACTGGCCTGTTTCTCTGAGTGGCTGTGGAGGGTATCTAGACTGCAGCTTGACTAGGCAGTTGTGGATAGCTTAAAAAATAATTATTTAAAACATCAAGTCTCACCTTGATTTTAAATTACAAATACTCTTTTATCTCTGATCTCAATTACTTTTCTGTTTTCAGAAGAATAACTTTACAGAAGAATAGCTTTTATTTGTTAAGACCATAATTAAAACTTCTTCTTGGAAAAGATGTTTAGGACTGAATGGTTAATAAATTAATAAGACTAAAATTCCAACTGTATCTCATCTTTCAGGAGCAGCGATTAAGAGAGATTTCTGTAGTATCAAATTCCACTTCCACATCAGCATCCCCAAGCACTTTATCAGGAAAAAGTGTGAATACCACTGTAGCTGTTGACCTCTTTGCTGCACCAGCACCCACAACAAATAGGTGAGAGATACTTTGCTTTCTGAAGGAAGCAGAAATTACTGCAGTGCCCTGTAGCTCCACAATGGCTGTAAAGCACCAATCCTAGTTACTTGTCGAGTACCTTTTGCTGATGCATTCTTTGGGTATGTTAAATGCTAAATTATGTGATTTTGTACCACTATGATTGATGGGCTATTAGTGAATAAGAGAAAATGAGATTGGTGTGAGTGTTCATGTAACACAAAAATACAATGCCTGTTATATATCTTCATATTTCTCTCTCTCTCTCTCATTTCTTATTCAGCATGCCCAACCTTTCTAGTGATCTTTTTGATCTTCAGCCTGCATTTGTTCCAACTGTGCAGAGTACTCCAGCTATATCAACATCAGCAAGCAGTGCTTGGGGAGGTGAGCTCATACCTTGATTTGACTGTCTTAGTGATGGGTGACTTCTTAGAATACAGGAAGAAAGTACAGGATCAATACTTAATTGAATCCGCATCTTAAGTGTTAATTACTTTGCATCCAAACATTTCTGTTCTTGACAAAATATAAAGTAAATAATCTGAAAGCTTTGGCAGACTTTCTTTAACATGTAGCAGTAGTGTTGATGTCCAGTAGATGGAATGAAGGAGCCCTTCAATAAAGGCCAGAAAAAGTGTAACTAAAAGTCAAAGTTTAAAAATGCTGGGAAATATAAACTAAGCAAATGTAACTGAAAAGATGCTGGACTAGTATTTCCATTTCATTAAGCAATATTTAATATACTTTTCATTTAAAAGGTACTGCTAACTTCAAAGTTCTTGTAATAAAGCTGTGTATCCTAGTTTCTTGGGCACAGCATTCTCTGTACCCTCACTCATCCTTCCAGAGAATGATCAGATGTCAAAGAAATGGCTCAAGTGCCTAAAGAAGGCAATGTTAACACCATGGTAAATGTTGATATTTTAATAGGTGGACTTGATACCCTTATGTGCTATTTAAAAGATAGATTATTGAAGCCAAAAATGTAGTATCTAACTTCTTTGATTGACACATGTTCTGTCATTCTCTCCTTCTCATCCAGTGATAATACTAGAATTATTTTCCCTAAATAGAGAGAGCTATTAGGATTTTTATCTGAAACTAAGAATTTGTATCTAAATGAGCTGATCACAAGGGGGAATATTTACAATTTGACTTTGTCTAGAAATTCTCATATTCAATCATTTCAGTCTGTTTTTCTTTTCCATTATTTGTACTCTGTATTCTTTCCTTCACTTCTGCATCTGAAAGGTCCTTTCTCGTCTTCAAATGGTTGTGTTGGTTCTCCACCTCATCTGGACATCTTTGACATGAAGCCAGTTGAAGAAGCTGTAAAATCTGCCACCCCTTTCATCAATTCTTCTTTTTCCTCCAAACAAACGGTGGAACTGTTTAGTGGTAAAAAACCAAACAAACCCCATGTAATTTATTTGCAACTGGAGATAATAATAATGCTGATAAAAGTGGGCCATGTAATCTTTTTGTGGTTTGGGCCAATTTTCACTTTTGATTAAGGAGTGAAAATGGTGCATTAATTCCAGGTGTAGTAAATTATATGTTTCCTTAAACTTTTATTTCTATAGTTGAAATAAATTATTATTTTGTTCAGTTTGCCCAACATAGATGTCCTAAGACTTGCAGTGTTGCTGGAATTTTTGCGGATTTCTTTCAAACTGCAACCTCCTTTCTCTTTTGTAATGGGGAATGCAGGAGTTACTTGGCTCTTCAAATCTGTAAAATAAAAAAATATTTTTATAATATTTAAGATTTTTAATTTTTAAGTCCAGAATTAGTTCTTGCATCTCCTCTTCCTTTTTCTCTTTAAAACTGATCTTATTTTCTTCTCTCTTTTTACGAAGATGACTTTAGTGGTCATAAACCTACATATGCTTCTGTGTATCATCCTCTGACTGTTGATGGTAATTTAATTTTTTTTTTTTTAAACTTTCTGGTTTCACTGTATTTAGTGGTGTTACTTCAGGGGTGTATTTCATTACTCAACTCTTTTTTTTCAGGTTTCCCTCTTCATTCAGCTCCTCCAAATACCACCTCTTCAACAATTAATGTGGACTTTGATGCTGTTTTTGGAGGAAAATCTTCAGCACCAGAGTACAGGACTGCAAGTGGTAAAAACTGGCTTATGACTAATTTATACCCTACAGGCAACAGTTGCTTAACAATTTAGCATAATTGCTATTGCAGTTCAAAATTTAATAACTTAATATATTTGCAAGGTGATTATGGGCCTGATAAGAGGCAATCAGTTCAGTTGTAGTTATTTGCTTTAAAATAGCTCTGACTAATTTCATCCATTGTGTAATAATGGTTTCCTCTCTTTCTGGGGGAGCGAACTTTGAACGTGACCCACTGGATCTCCCTTAACGGGTAAGCTCCTGTTCCTTTGTTTTCAGTGCTTAGGACTTCAGTGTTTTTTCTTGCTACATGATAATGAGTTCCCTCTGATTCCACTGAGAGGCATTGTACTTGCAGAAATGCAAAACTAAGTGTTTGTGTGTGTGTTGCTTGAAGAATATCTGAGTTACAATCTTGGTCTTCTATATAGTAAAGGAGCTCTTGTGTACATTCAGGATACTGGCAGTATCATGAAAGTACCACTGTATTGAAACTAACTTTAACAATCCCATTTCTTCTGCAGTTTTAGAGGAGATTCATCTTATTTTGAAAATGACATTAGTGTCTGTTGAAGTACAATTAAAGATTTTACTGGATTAGTAGCTACAATATAGTATTTCATAAAAAACTAAGAGGTTAAACTCTCCTTCTGTCCAAGTCTTAGACACTTCCAGCATGTTGAATCTCCACATAAAACTACTCAAATTACTTAGTGTTCTCTAAAGAAAATATCTCCTGGATTATGGATGTCTTTTTTTAAATGCAGTGTAACAATTTTGTTAACAGTTGCTTTTGTGCTCTTGGTTTAGCTTTTACCTTTCTAGATGATGTCTTGCAACCCACAGTACCACCACAAAGTCAAAGAGCCACTGTAGCCAGCCAGCAAAGTGGAAAAATTTTGGCAAATGACCTCGATTCTTCACTTGCTAATCTAGTAGGAAGTAAGTGTGAATCTTTTAAAATTAACTTTCTTATTTGTTACTGAAAGCAAAACAAGCCTTTCCCCTCCAAAATTAAAAATGCTTAAGGATTTTATCTGTTTCTTTTCCCCCCACAGATCTTGGCTTTGGAGGAACTCCATCCAAAAAGTAAGTGCATATATGTTTTTCGAGTGTTCTCACATGACTGTTTGGTAGTCTCTGGCACAATTGACCAGCACTAACCTGGGAAGAGTCTCAGCTCTTGAAATAATCTGAAATAATCAAAAACTGTATTGAAACAGTGTTTATGGTCAGTCACCATAACACAGTCAACCTCAACTTTTGAAGTAGTTCACTGCAGTTTTGCAACTGTTGTATTTTTACTGAAGCATCGTGAAAGATCTTGCAGTTGCATCAAACTCCAGTTAACCATTGTGCTGTACAGTGCAGTAATGATAGTTTACTTTTAACACAATCAGAACCCCTCAGACTTCACACTTACTGGAGCAGAGATACATAAGTAATTACTGAAATCCTGAGTGTTTCTCCCACCCATAGATTTCAGCCGTGTACATGTATTTAAGCATGTTTTGGTTTCCCTTCTTGCTGTTGTCCCCCAGTAAAAACTAATACCACAATTTCATTTTTAGGTCAGACATGCAGTGGTCCCAGCCTACAGAGAAAAAACTTACTGGTGGAACTAACTGGCAAGCAAAAACAAGCACATCAACCACATGGAACCCGACTCCCCTACCCACCATTCCACACATGGTAATTTCTGTACTATGAAATCACACTTCATTCTAGCAAATGTTGCTTCTCTGCTCGAAATAACTTAAAAAGAACAGCCAAGGCGTTTGGGACAAGACTGTTAGCAGGGGGGAAAATGCTGGTAGGATCATGGAATCATGCAGAATGACATAGAGATTTTAGTATGCTTTATTTCCCTTCATTGTAAAACTTGTCCATTAAAGATTTATGTCTCAAGTGAAAAGCTGATTACCTATCTCAGTTCATAAGTTCTTTTTTGGATTGAAAAAAATTATCCCAATCCAGAAAATTCCTGATGTGCATGTTTGAGATGCTCCCACTCCCCAGGCACATGTGCACAAATACACATCCTAAGAATGTGTTTTAGAGGAAAACTGCTGTTCCTTCCAGTTTTTGCTCCTTTTTCAGTTTTATCACATGAAATACTGCTGCAACCCCTGTAAGGCACCTTAATCCTCAGGTCAAGCAGCACTTTGGACTTTTGATAATGCTCAAGAGCAGCTTCGTATTTTTAACACAGTACAAAATGCTAAGTGGATCTTTTACAGTTATTTAAATGAAGAGTTTTCATTTCTTGGAGGGATACTTGTAGGCAACTGACTTTTCTTGTGCTTTTAGAAGAGATTTTTCAAGTATCTTGTATTCATACAAATACAAACAACTTCTGAAATATAGCTGCCTTAGAGGGAAGTAGAATGTTCATCTCAGTTATATGTACAACTTAGGGTAATTACTACATTTGCTATGAATTTTGGACTGCTGTCTGACTGCATTTTGCAATAAGAATAGCTAGCCTCTAATGCCTGTTTTCCTTGTCTTACATGACTATGCTCATTCAGAATTAGCAGAGTTTATTAGAATATCACATCCAGTTTTGGACTCAAAAATGAGACAAAAAAATTTAGATGAGAGGGTGTCTCAGTTGTATGGCACTTCTATGTGAGATTTTTTTAAACCACACTGTCTCTTTAACCCCTCTTGATGCTCTAGAACATGTTGTAAGAGTGCTGATGCAGTGTGGATTTGAAGTTTGTGGTTTTATTTCATGTGTTCATGCTCATTACTTTGTGGTCTAAGCATTTGAGTGTTTTGGGCCAGGTGTCTGCTCAGGCATTTACATGGAACTCCAGCAATTGATGATGCACAGATCTAGCTCAGCTATGAGCACCTTTAGAATCTGTGCCCCAGTACTGAAAAGCTCTCCCTGTCATGGCTTGGCCTGTGGCATTCAGGGTACCAACCCTCCAGTTCATGTATCACCTGCTTACTATTCCATAGCCAAGTGTTTTGTTTAGCACTCAATTTCCATTATAATTAGCACTGTTTAGCAAAGTGTGGCAATATGAAGAGCATGCATCACTGTGCCTGTGAACATAACCTGATATAAGGCTTAAGATGCTCTTCATTTTTCTTCTTCCATATTGTGATATGTTGCAGACATTAGATCTTGGTATGGAGCAACATTCACATGACTAAACATCTGTTGCTATTTGCTTTTTAAGCAAAATGGTCACTGCCTTCCTTGTGTTTTTACTATGCCTTTCTCACACATAGTGGGAGGAAGAAGGAATATTTCCTGCTGTGCCCTCTAAAAGCTTCTCACACACGTGCTTGTGCAAGGAATATACTCACATCTGGCTAGGTGTAGTAAAACTTCTAATTTTTCTGTAAGTCATACTAGTGGTAGCTTTCTAAGCATAATTACTGATGTTACTGTTCTTGCACTTTTTTTCCTCCCACTTTGATTGTTTTAATACACGAGTTGAGCATAGTTACAGACTGTTATGGTATTGGACTTGAATCCATCCCTTGGTTAGAATTTCCAGTTTGAATACCTATTAAATAATTTTCTGTCTTATCCTTTTGCTGTGCCAGAATGGAGTACACTATCCTGGATATGTAAGTTGATTTCTTGTAAATATGTTGGTTATTTCAAGTACTGAAAAATGTCTTTTTCAAAGTTTTATATATAGTGCTAGTATGCATGAGTTTCTCTAAAATATATCAACATTTTCTTGATTGAAGGTACCTGCTCCTATCACATACCCATTGACCACACCTCAAGTGCCTGTATATGGAATGGTAAGAAATGTGATTGTTTTATATTCCTGAAAACTAAGTTTTCTCCTCCAGTGGGTTTCATGGCATGCATTATTATGTACAAACCATTCTGTAACTTCAGTATATTGACAATATTGTTTGAAATCTGATAGCTTTTTAACACCCTGCATTGAAAGAGATTACTCTAAATTTTATATAGCAGGTTTTTTAAAAGCTTTGACTTTACTCTTATGTGTGTGTGTCTATATGCTTATTTTCTGCTGTAATTAAATGCAAAAAGAAGTATCTTGTGGAATTAGTTTGAATTTTATATACTTGTCTTGTGGGGGTTTTGTTTTTCTAACAGGTACCTCCTCAGGTTGGAGCTGCTCCTTTGATGGCACCCCAGTCAATGATGTATACACAGCCTGGTCTAAGGCCAACAAATCCTTTTGCACCTGTTTCTGAAACTCAGGTGAACGGTGTTCTTTGTGATGACTTTGAAACTTTAGTCTTGGTAAAAGCAACTAAATACTTCATGAAGAGCTGCTGGTGTAATTCTGTGAAAGTGAGGGGTTCCTCAGCAGCTTTTGATGGTCAGGAGACAAATTCAGATATGAGATCATATAATTGCAGGAAGCAAGGAAGAAATTAGAAATGAGAGATTTAGTGGTTTATCTCTCACTGTGTCAATATTAAGAAATTGGGAGTGGTGAAGATATGTAGGTTTCAGACTTCCTATGACATTAGCTGCATACTTGGTTTAGTCATACTGACTAGAGCAGTGTTGAAAGCTTCCTGAAGGATCAAGGGATGGGGGAGTGAAAAAGGCTTGGACAGAGGTCATTGAAGCTGGAGAAACTGTGTATTCCTGTCATCCAAATACTGTCTCTCGGGGGTGTTTTAAAGTGCCAAAGCCTACAGACTTAACTTGTAAGTAACGAGGCAGTCAAATAGATTCATAATTCTGAAACAGAGAAAGCCTGTGTTATTTAAGTGGCATTAATATGTTATCTCTACTTCACAGATACAGTTTATGTAGAGCCACCAAAGCAACAAGATGTGAGAACAACCAAATACTGGTAAAAAAACAAAAAGACTGAATTTCAATCTTTCCATGATGTATTCCTGAACAGGGCAACTGTTTTTTCCCTGTATAATACAATATTATTTTGAATTGCAATGCTTTAGAGATTCTTGTTTATAACAGTCACTGCAGTGTGAAGTCATGTTTGTTCCCTGATTTTTTTATTTTTTTTTTTAAACTGCTCAGCAGAAAACTGTATTTTTGAGGTTGACTCAGAAGGTGCAAGCTGGATTATATCTTCAAAGCTGAAGAGAAGGTTACGTGATTGCTCTACCACCTTAATCATCAGTGGATGACCTTGGGAATTGACTGAGGATGTCAAAGCTATTTATTTTCTCCATAAATTCTGTGGCTGTTGTAACCAAGACACAACACAAATCAAGTTGAGCAATAAAATTTTTATGTGCTCTAATAAATACTCCGACAGAGCAATGCTTACATTATCATAAGGCCAATGTTGTGTGAAATCAGACAGCTTTTTCACATTAGAATAGCTTATAGTAATTTGCAAACTTTATAATGTGAGTTTGAAATGCTGTGAATCAACAAGACACATACTTATTACATATATATATATATATATATAGTAAAAATAACAAATTGCTCCACTGGTATATCAGTGTTACAGGGGGAGTTGAAAGAGCCGGGCTCTGATGTGGGCTGCAAGTCTGTGATGTAGGAGGGGAGACAAGTGTGTGACAGAACAGCACATGCAGCCTGCAACAGGTGACAGGAGCTGCACTTCCATCAGGTACCTTCTCTGCAGGTGGCATCTTTCATCCTTCAAGGAAGAGTAGCTTTGGGAGCCAGTGCCTGTAGGTGTCCCCAGCCTCAGCACACGGGAGCAATCTCAAAATCCTGTTACCAACTGCAATCGAGACAAGAGATCCAGTTCTTCTTTCTAAAGTCCATTAGGTCAAAAGACTCAAACCTTGCAGTCGTGCTGACACTTGTGAACTGGCAACTACATGGAAATTATCCGGCTGTAGAGAATAGCTTGTGCTGCTTTTTTGAAATAAGAACCTAGTTGTAAACCATATAAAAGTAATTATTTTTAAATGTGTAAATATGTGCAAACTTTTAGATAATCGTTTCTTTGATGCTGCAGTAATCTTTTTCTTCTGTAGTAATTTCAAGGTTCAAATGCTACATTAAGAAATCCAGACTCTTTTTGAGAGGAAAATCTTTTAAATCAACTAATTTATGAGGTATTGCTGTTCACAATGGGTCAGATGTGTACAGACTTCTGGCACATCTTTTGTATTTAAGAATCTTCCTCCAGAACTGAAATTGGCTATGAAAATGCCTTATCTTGTATTTTTCACTGTCTGATAAAAAGCGATAGCATTAAAAAAACCCAATAGTTATAATAAGTAGATGGAACTGGGAACAACCTTTCCTCCGCAAGTTTCATGGCAGAACACAATGAAAAGCTCTCCCATAAAATTACTTCTAATGATTAATATTAAAGCTGAGTTTTCAAAAAATGAGTAGTTTTCTATTGTTACAGTAAATAGACCTCCAGAGTAGTAAGTCTTTTATCTTTTGGAGAGTCTGTAATTGCAGAAATGCCTCTGACTCTGACCACAAACGCAGGTAGGCCTGAGAATCTTGTCAAACTCCCTGGTAGAAAACTTCTAAATTACAGCATATTCCTCAAAGTGGGAACATGCCTTCTCTTTTTCCCAGTGCTTAATTCTGTCCAAAGAGTGCAAAAGCAGTATCTCTTAATCCTATGGAAATATTTTTGCCAAATGAAATAACATAAAAGAAGCAAAATAAAACTCTACTCCCCAACCCTTGGAATCTGTAACTGCTGATTTCTTGGGAAATGTAACCTTGCAGAAATTTAAAACTTAGAATTCTTTGATTTTAAAAGAATTTGGACCAGTATATGGCAATTTAATGTTCAAGTTTGAATTACAAAGGGCTTCAAGCTTTAAACCACCTTTGCTGGGTTGAACAACTGTACCATTTTAAGCCAATGAGTTCTTCAGTGCCTATAGTTGCCCTCCACATGACGAGGGAATAGATGCCATTTAGAGTAAGTCATTGTGTTGAGGGGACTGTTCATTTAAGAAGTAATTGAATTCTATTGATTTATGCAGCAATGCAAAGTCTTGTGTTCAAATTAGACCAGTACATGTAGTTATAAATGTCTGGGCATTAGTGACAGAGGTGAGAGTGCTACAAGCAGGCAGTTCCATGCACTGTAAGCTGTTAGGTCTCCTTCTCATACTGAGTTGTATAAGTAATAATTAATTATTTTAATAAAATATGCAAATAAATGCCTGGCAAGCAGTATATATTTGTTATAACTTTATTGCAGAGCATTCTGAATATCTGGAATGTACTTGGCTCAGAAATGGATTTAGTACTAGGTAATAGTTTGCACTACTTCTGATTTGCTCTGGATCTTTTTACTGGTTCTTTGGTTAGCTTTCTTGTAGCAAAGCTGTCTGATACCAATTTATTTAGTATTAAAAAAGGAGAAACAGCCACAAAGTACATTCTGAAAACTTTATAACCTACCTTCTTTTTAGTCTCCTTCACAGTGTTTGATACTTTGAAACACAGCATTCAGTTTGATCCCTGTGAAGCAAAGGTTGCTTCTCTCTGCACATGAGTGCACAGGACTGGGTTTTGCCAACCTCTTCCTCGTGCATGTATTGGAATGCATAAAATGGCAGAGTGTATGTTTCAATAACATAATTCATACATAAGAAGTGAAAACCAAGGACTTGGGATGCTGTCAAGGCTTTTATGGCTCAGAAAAAAAAAACACCCAACACTTTGAAGACCAAGGTTGTTCTTGAGGGGTGACTGTAACAGGTCGAGGAGCTGCAAATAGAAGTTATGATGAGTAAAACAATGAAGAGAGATGTATAGAAATGTGACTTTTCTTCCAGTTTGTTTGGTCAGAATCACATTGTGAACACTTCAGAAAGCAAGTAACTAAGATGTCTCTCCATGTCTGCCTGAACAAGGAGGAAGACTCAAAGTACTCCGTGGGCTTTGCATTATTGTGCTGTAGTGGGTCATTTGGGCCACACTGGTGGGAGTGGGTGCTGCTACAGTCCATCATGGGATGCAACATAGGGTAACTTCTGGGGCAATTGGGAAAGGTGGATTGTGTGAGGCCTGTTGGACTTGAACCTGTATCTCCTTTTAAATAACTGGGGTTTTCTAATGTTCTCTAGATATAGTTTGACTTTGCCTCCAAGAAGTTACTGATTTTTTTTTTTTTATAAAAAATAATAATTTTGGACATGTGTACTAGAGAAATCTCAGTTCTGTGCCCAGTGGTGGAATATTTGTAGGTAAAAATAACAAATGGACTTTCGGTTTAGAAAAACCAACAACAACAAACAACAGCAAAACCCACACATACAAAAGAAACAACAACAAAACTTCTGACTGCCAGATTGAATACAGGGTGTATCCCCAGCTGGGTTTTTTGATGTGTGGCAGGGAGGGGGGGGGGGTTTTACAATTAGAATAGTAATGCACTGTGGATCGGTGCTTAATTTGTACATAAAAAGGAAAACTTTTTGTTTTGGGTAGTTTGTATTGTAAGGACAGCATCTAAAGGCACTGTGTATCAGTCATCTATTTCCATTTAAAAGATTATATTTTTGAGCAATGGAAACTGTACATGTTATCATTTATACATTACTGATAGGTAGGAATAGAGAAAACCTGTTGCTATGACTCTGGAGATGTATCTGACTTGTCATTGATCTGTACATCGCTGCATCACTACCTTATACAGATTCTCATGCTCATTTATTTAAGGAGATTGTAGTAACTGGTACAGTTACAACAGGAATTGTAACGTCAAAACTTTCAGTATATCTCAAATGTGTATCCTTGTAGTTAAGTTTAATCCTTTACCAAATGTTTGGCTGGAATTTCATCTTGGAGCAATGACACAATCGGTGCTGGAACAGATTTCCCTCACCCCAACCCACACTTTATTTATTTGATAGGTCTTGTTTTGTATGTTATGTTTTCCCCCATGACAGGTTTGTGCCTTTTATTGGATATTTATTTAAAAGGAGCGATAATTTAGGTTGCTTTTTTTCAGATGTATTCTTGTACAGCTGTTCCTTTATGTGAGTTCCTTCGTTTTATAAGAATACAGAATGTGTGGAATATACTAGCCACAAACTGGAAAAAAATTTTGAGGGTTTATGTTCTATGAATAATTTTTTTAAAAAGAAGCCTAAGCACAAGACTGGCTGTGTTGATATTTTAATTGTGGAACTTCACAATTTGTTAATACGTAAATTGTTTGTTTTTTAAAAACTGCTCATATCCAATTATTTGATGAAACAAGTTTTGGAAAAAAATAAACTTTGGCACATGCAAGATGTGTGTATGTGATTATTTTTCCATATGTTCGAGGGCTTAAGGCTATAATGCTGGTAATGGCTGAATTAGGGTGTTTGAGTGCCTCGTTATGCCTCTGCATTTACATTGAAGAGAAGGCTCCAGGGAGAACTTAGAGCCACTTCCATTGCCTACAGGGGCTCCAAGGGAGCTGGAGAGGGACTTGGGACAGGGTCCTGGAATAATGGGACACAGCAGAATGGCTTTAAACTGACAGAAGGCTGGGTTAGATTAGATATTGGGAAGAAACTCTTCCCTGTGAGGATGGTGAGGCCTTGGCACAGGTTGCCCAGAGAAGCTGTGGATGCCCCATCCCTGGAAGTGTTCCAGGCCAGGTTGGATGGGGCCTGGAGCAACCTGATCTAGTGGAAAGTGTAGGCACCTAAAGAGTAGGACCTGCACAGAGGCGACTTCAGGGTCTCTCCTGAGGTGCCTTGACCACCACCAAGTTAAATGTTTGGCTTTCTCACCATTTCATACCCTGAAAGTCACGACAGCAGAGGAAGTGTAAAGGTTGTTTTCATAGCTCTGTGTGTTACCCTGTAAGAAGTCTCAATACCAAAAAGCAGCAGCCTTAAAGACCGGTATTTTAATAGTTGTATTTTTGTTTCTGGAGGTTGCAGAGGTTTCAGCTGGGAGCTTGGGCTCGTTAATAGTTCATTCCTGTTGTGTGACAGCTCTGTGTCAGTGCTGCAAGACCCTCATCCAGATCCATCCCCTCCTCATCCTCCTGCTCCCTCTCCCGCGCCTTCTCCGGCCCCGCCCCCTGTCCCAGCCGGCCAATGGGCGCCGCCCTTTGCGGAGCGCGGCCCCGCCCACCCCGGGCGCCGACGCCGCGCGCCCCTCCAAGACCGGCATCCAATGGGCGGCGGCGCGTGCGGCGCCGACGTGATGACGTTTGATCCGCCGCGTGCCGGCGCGGGGCGCGCGCGCAGCGTCGGTTCCCCAAGATGGCGGCGGCCGGAGGCGGCGAGGCGGCGGCGCAGGGCGGGCGGCGCGGCCCGCTCGGCATCCCCGAGGCGGCCTTCGTGGTGAGCGGGGACGGGCACCGGGCAGCCCCGAGGTGGCCGGGGGGCGGGGGCTGAGCGCCACCAGCTGGCCCCGGCCCCGGCCCCGTGAGGCGGCACCTCGGCGGGGTCGCGGCCTGGCGGGCGGGCGGTGCCCCCTTATGGCCTCAGCCCTGGGCATTTTCCTGTTTGCTCCCGGCCTGGTGGTGTTAAGCATTAATGCACTTTACAGGAAACTCGACCCCCGCGTTAGGCGTTACCGTGTGTTTGCACGGCCCCGCTCAGGGCGGTGAGGGGCCGCCCTGTCACTGTGCCCCGGTCCCTCCTCACCGGGCACGCCGGGCCCCCGCTGTGCCACCTCGGGCAGTGCGTGCTCCAGGCACCTTCCCCGCATCTGCCTCCCAGAGTCCCATGTGTGACTGCTGAGCAGATCCATCCTTCAGAAAGGACCCTGTGTCCTTCTTGAAAACCAACAAATGTGTAACTTTCGGGAAACAGGCAGAACTTGTTTATCCAGCTCTAAAAACTGATGTACCAAGCATTTGATGATTCTCTTGACTGGCTGAAAAGGAGGAATCATTGGCTTATGCAGTGACACAATCTCACAATTGTCTGGTGTTCGCATTCTGCTGTGAGTAGGCTCTTGGTGCCCCATCCTGATTGCTTCTTTATCTCATCTGATCAATAAGTATTGATCAGGGTGGCCGTCCCTGGCTGCCCTGGTACCCTGGAAGTGTTGAGATCTGTTCATTGTGCTGCTTTGTTACTGAGATGTTCTTGGACTTCGAAAATCTGCAGTTCTCAGATCTCTTATATCTTTGGCAGAGCTGTTTGGACTGATCAGATCCGACTGCTTTTATAGAAATACGTGGGTTTGACCTGCATTTTGGTTTTCCAGGTGTAGTGCTTTTCCTTCCCAGGCATGGGGCCTCACCAGACACAGGGTACAGGACACTTGGTTTCAGTGCATCCAGATTTTCCCTTTCCTTTAAGGTTTTTCAGCAGTCATTGGGCTCTGGCAAATCTTACTGGGCTGTAAAACAATTGCTGCTTACAGCAAACTTCCTTACAGCCCTTGTGGGACTGACACAGACACAAGTGGAAGGGAAGGGCCGTGTCTTCAGCTGCCCTGTGAGACCTCACTGATCATGACAGAGGAGAACATGTGCTCTGTGCTGGCTCTGCAGTGGAGGTGCCACCCTGGCAGGAAACAGGAGTTAACCAAACACTTTGAGGGCATGTGTCCCATCCCTCATTCTGTGCTGGTGGCTGTTGTTGCAGCTGCTGTGTTTGGTTCCATGTTGTTTCCTACTCTTTTCTTTTCCTTCAGAACATTATATCCTGTCACGATGATAAAAACTTTCTCATCATTTGCTTGACATTTCCCCCAGCACACATGGGCAGCCTGACTGTGAATCTTGTCTTCAGAGGTTTTCTGTGAGTGTCTTGGTTCCATAGAGGCTCTTCAAACAGTTTATGGCTGATGTCTTGTCTGAGCCATTGATCTGTGAATTCTTGTGCCTCTCCAGGTTTCAAGTGACATTAAGCCCTGGCTCAGTGTTTTACTGGAGTCTTAAGAAACACTCCAGATAGAACTTCCAGCTCTGGTGGGTTTGAGCTGTAGCCCAGATGTTTCCAAACAAAAAGCCTTCTTTGTTCTGCCTTCTTCAGCAGGGGTGAGGATGCAAATCTGCAAACATGTGTCTCCTGTCTGTTCCCTGCACATGCCCACAGGTGCTGACAGCTCTGCAGAGGCAGTGCCTGCAGTGCTCTATTTGGGTCATCTCTCAGAAGATAACCATAGGGATGAGTGGGAATGTGCTTCCTGCTGCACTTCAGGTCTTTCACAGAGCATTCCTGTGCCTTGGCTTGATGTTTGCAAAGACTGTGTAATAGCTACAGTATAAAACATGGTGTTTTGCCAGTGAATTTTCTTCCTAAAAAGATGGAGATGAGTTTTGGCAGGTCCTTGCAGAACCTGTAAGGTGATTCTGCAGTTGAGGTGCTGCAGGATACATGACAAAGCAGGGAGCCTGATGGCATTGACACCCAGCTGTGCCTCAGAGCTGTCCTGTCCAAGCTCAGCCTTGCAGGGGGGAAGGTGGGTCCAAAGCCTGACCAGCAGCCTTGGAAGCCTCAACTGGAAAACCTGGAGGGTAAATCTGAGTCCACCTTGGATGGGGCATTATGCAGTGGGAGGAGATCACCAGTCTGCAGGGGGCCTGGATCCACTTCCCAGCATCTTTGTGCTGTGGGGACATGGGTTCTATCTGTGCACACGGACTGAGCTGGGGCAGAGGGGGGTTCCAGGCAGGGGGCTGAGCCCACTTGCCTTTGCTTTCTGCCTTGGGTGGTTCACACCAGCAGAGTCACTTCCACAAGAGGGACTTTCATTTCACAACATCCTCAGGCCTCACTTCTGTGACCCTTGCTTTCTTCGTTGGAAGTTCTCTCCAAGCTTTATCAGGAGCAGGAATGTTTCACGGGCTGTTGGTGGGGCTCGAGGCATTCCTTGGGCAGTCTGGGGTGTGGTCTCTTGAGGTCAGATCTACCACCTGGGCCATGCTGTCTGCTGCAGTCTGTGATGGAGTTTGTGTTTCTGCTGCAGATTTCCTTAATGATAAGGAAGGTGAGGACTTTTTACCAGACTCAGTAATTTCACAGTGAGTTTCTTTAGCCAAGAGTGACTCCAACTCCAACTTTAGGAGTCTTAATGAGGGGAAACAGCTCCATATCTGGTGTCGCTTTGGTGAGGTATTACAGTCTTTTTCTGATGTGAAACTTCTGGAATGGAGACACTGAGTTCAAAAGGAGAAGCTGAAGAGTCCTGTGGTGGGACTTCCATGGGGTTTTACTGAGCTCTGTAGACAAATAAAGGCAGAGTTACTGCAGTGGGTGAGTGGTGTCATCTTGAAATGTTCACGGGTGAATGTTGGCAGGCCAGAAACACTCTGGCCTGATGTACCTTCCAGAGGCTGGGAACGTTGTCCCAGGCACAGGAACTGCTTCCTGGGAGCCTGAAGGAGCTGCATGCCAAGGTCAGCATCCTTGGCAGGCTCAGGCCTGTCTTCTCTGGCAGCTTTTCCAGCTGATGGTAGGACTGGCTGGAGTTGTTCTCTAGAGGTTTCCGTGGCTTCCTGCTGCTATAGAAGGAGCTTCTGAAGCCAAGCTGTTCACTGTCACAGCACCTGCCTGAGCAGATACCCCAGTCTCCCCTCTTTGTGTCTTTCTCTGTCACAACATTCTTGATCAGGCCATGATTCTTTTCCTTCTTCAGTTTTCTCCTCAATAGCTCATAATCTGATTAGCCACGGAGGAGCATTATCCTGCCTTACAGGTAGGAAACCCAGGTTTAGCCATGCTCCCAGGATACCTGTCCCTGTTATCATTTGACATTGGCCAGGACTGAAAGCACCACTAACCAGGTACCAGCAAATACAGTTACAAAATTATCCTTAGTTCCCTACCAAAAAAGGAGGGTAGAGGGAAATGAAAAGGTGGCTAAGAAAGAAAACTAAATGATTGTGTACTCCACTCCAGAAAAAAAGTTGTATATATAAAACCCCCCTAGATGTAGCTGCAGTAAGATGATAATATGTCTGTGTCTAGGATTTCTGTAAAAGTCTTCTAACACTGAGGGTTTCTTTCTCCCCTTAAAGGAAGATGTAGATTCTTTTATGAAACAGCCTGGAAATGAGACAGCAGATGTAGTTCTTAAGAAGTTGGATGAGCAGTATCAGAAGTATAAATTTTTGGAACTTAATCTTGCTCAAAAGAAAAGGAGGTAAGTCATAATTTTTGCAGAATTGGGAAATGTTCAGCACAGTTCTGTTGTGTTTTTTCTTTAATAAATCTAGTTTTTATTAAATATCCCAAGAAATAAAAAGTTGATGATAGAAGAGCTAATATTTATAGTACTTTTGGGAAAGCCCAGCTTTTTTCTTCCCTCTTCCTGAAAATTACATGTAAAAGAATTAACAGTGTTGCTGAATAGGTCCTTAGCCCTTAAGGCCAGAAAGGACTCTTGTGTCTCTTGGTTTTGGCAGCCTGATGTAAATGAGAATGTGTTTTTATCCAGTGTTTACTGTGCCAAGCCTGTAACTATTGGTTAAGTAACCTCCTTTCTCTCCGGTAGCTTCAGGCTTGATCTGAAGCTAGGTGAGAAACAAATTGTAATTTAAAGGCTAAAATCAAAGCTTTAAGTAATATTGTCTTTAAATGAAGCTCCTTTCCTGGACAGATGTCCCCAGGGTCTCACCTGGAGCCCTGCTCTGGCAGTCACTGCTGTTGGAGCCCGCGGGGGGCTGGGAAGGCCGTGGGATCCAGTGGCTGTGCTGGTGCTGTCAGGAGGGGGATGCCCTCAGCTTTGCTTGGGACAGTGCTCAGTCCTGTGGCTCTCAGCTCCCTGTCAGAATAGTCTGTGAGCCTCAGAAGTAACACACTTGTGTTGTTTTACATACAGCAGTTTCTATCTCTGCTTCTGCTGAGGTTTCCCTCTCTTTTGAGGAGATTACAAATCTGCAAAACTGTGGCATTTTAGTTAAAAGGTGTCTGTTACTGTTACTGTGTGTTGTTGCAGTCTGAAAGGTGAATGGGTTGCTGTGCTTTGGAAGCCAGCAAACCTCAGTGTGGTGGGAGGCAGGTGAAGCTGGAGCTGAGCTGCCTTTCCATGCTATGTCTTTCAAACCTGCATTTGTAAGCCTGTTAAGATTTTCAAGTTTTAAAAGGGAGGTTGGATTGTATAATAAAACTGATCACTTGTTTAGGAAACTCTGTGTCTCTGTAAAATAATAAATCATGACTGTTGTTAATTCACAGGCTAAAAAGTCAGATTCCTGAAATTAAACAGACATTAGAAATTTTAAAACACATGCAGAAGAAAAAGGTAAACTATTTTGAATATCTAATGAGTATGAGAAAAGCTAACTACCTTTCCACCCTAACAGAACACATTGCAAGAAATGTTTTGGAGAGCACACTTAATATGCCTTAATAAATAACAGAATTGTTTTTAAAGGTATGTAGTACTTTTTGAAAGCTAGTTCAAAAAAAGTTAATGTTTGTAATGAGACTTCACTTTTAATAGTGTATAGATTGCAGCTAAGCTTTGACTTCATCTCCATTCTTTATAAAGATTTCTATGTTGTTTTTAAATATATCTTTTTTAAATGCATTATTCTTGGAGCTAACTTTAATGTTGAATTGCAATTATATAGAGTTCCACCCAAGTTAATACTGTATCAATGGCAAAAGCAGAAAAGTGTGCTCTTTACTGTAAGTTTTATGTCTTTGACATAAGTTTCCAGTGAAAATAGCAATTGTAAATTTTATCATTTGTCTTAAGGATTCCACACAACCAATGGAAACCAGATTTTTATTGGCAGATAATCTCTACTGCAAAGCTTCAGTTCCTCCTACAGATAAAGTTTGTTTGTGGTTGGGGGTAAGTAAAATGGAACTTTCTCTGAAACTGCTTAAATAACTTTTAAAAGGCTTGTAAAAGGAAGTTTTGGTTGCTGTCTCCCCATAGTTGTAGTGGCTGTGGGCACCATTCTTTCAGGGGTGCGTGGCAGAGCTGTGCCCTGGCAGCACAGCACATCTCACAAGACAACTTCAATGTGCTAGTGAAAGTTTCATGTTCTGTTTTATTTGGTGCCTGAACAGTAAGACTTCAGAGAATTGTCATTTTGCTGGATTGTTCTTTCCAAAACCTTTATTTATGTTTTCCTTACCACTTCCATCACTTTTTGATTCAAATTACCATCCCGCATTGCCTGGGCTGGGAATGTGCCCAGCAAAATAACTTAGTTTGGCAAGTAGCTTCCCATCTTCTCTGTGGTATTCCTATTTAGCATCTTGCTTTCCCTTTTCATGCACCTTTTTAGGGAAAGGTGGGGTTTCTGTTGCTCACAGGTACCTGCCAGCATTTAGAGTGGAATTTGCGCTAAAGCTGGGTGGGATCAGCGCTCACACCCCAGATTTCTAAGGTCTTAAGGAATATCACGTTGGGGTATTTTGTATTTAGAGGCTTCCTGATATGTGGAGATAACCTGCTGATGCTTATTTTGAGACTTTTAAATCACAGATGTTCCTAAATCCCAGTGCTGGCTGCCAGAGAAACCCCTTGGTTAGCACAGAAGCATTGTTTACACACATGAAGCATCCAGACTAATTGGACAGTTGCTCCCAACATCTCCTACTTCTATCATAAAAGGAGAAGATTTTTGTGATACCTCCTTTCAGGAGACTGTCTTCAGAATTCACAAACACTGGCTTTCATGGGGCATCCCAGGTTTATTTCATAACATCAGAGAAAATTCATCCTATTGACAGTTCACGTTGAAGCAATAATGAAATGTCACAAGCAGTTACTCTGTATAGGTGTTCTTGGCCTTCTGCCTTTCTCCTCTGTGGTGCTTATGGTCTGTGTGTTGGGCTGTTTCTGTCACTGTTACTGAGGCAGCTCTACCTTCCACTTTGGACAAGAAAGGCTTATCCAACTCTGGCAGCTGTGCATAGCCTTCCCTGGAATCCTGTCAGTCCCAGCACACGGCTCTGCTCAGGGCACAGTTCTTGAATGGGACAAAGCTTCAGTGGTGCATTTTCACCTGACATTGTTCTTTTATCTCTTCCTGTGGTAGCTTCTGACTGAAATAACCATTTGTGGATTAAAAACCACCACCACAGTGTCAGACAGGACTTCTATACCTGTTCTATCCTTAAATACCTGTAGTAGCTCTTGTTGCAGTGCCAGTGAGCTGTTTGTCAGTATTCCACACAGAGAGCCTGAGGTTAATCTTGAGTCCAACAAAAACTGTCTCTAGAGTTGTGTGGCACCTGAAAGGTGCTGCTGAGAAACACGAGGTGTCTCACTTTTCAGATATGGTGAGGGTGAGATGCTCATACCTAAAGGGCTGACTGTGATCCACAGAGAGAGAAATCCCTTCTGGCTTAGCTACGGGAAGAGAACTTCTTTAAGTCACACTAGGGGAGTTTATTACTCAGTCACTGAAGGGGTGGAGGCCTTGGATTCTGGCATTGCCTGTCCTGAGCCTTGTCTTGGCTTGTCAGGACAGTCTGTTTTTAATGTCATAAGTTATAAAAACCAGCCTAAAATAAGTTTGGCAAGCCTTAGTCCTTATAATGCAAGAGTAAGAGCTTTTATGAATCTTTCTTTTTTAGGCCAATGTGATGCTTGAATATGATATTGATGAAGCTCAGGCTCTGTTAGAGAAGAATTTGTCAACAGCCACGAGAAACCTCGATCTTCTAGAGGAAGACCTGGATTTTCTCAGAGATCAGTTCACCACTACAGAAGTCAGTATCCTTTTTGTTCCTTTGTGGGGGAGGAGGTGTATGTGAAAGCCAACATCCAGGTAACAACCAATGTCCTGATGTGTTTTTATCCTAGACTGGCTGCCCTTAAAATTCTGTAGCACCTGTGAACTTAACCTGTTCCAGCAGTGCAATGGAACGTTGTGTTTGCATGGCTGAGCTGAGGGTCAGTGTGTTGGAGGTAGCAAAGCTTGTGCTTGTGTCCCCATGAAACCTCCTGCAGTGGTTGCAACCCAGACTGACTCTGGGGTGAGTTAGAAATGTGAATTGGTGCTGTGGATTGATGTCCAAGTGGCCATTTCAGAGGAAGTGACTCTGACAAGCTCTCTGGAGCTTGTGAACGATGTTCTTTGGGCTGTTGCTCATCACACCCAGTGCAGCTGCCTCCAAGCTGCAGCAAGCCCGGGGCTGGCTTAGGCTGTGCTCAGCTTTTTTTAATGAGTGTAGCCATCAACTGAAGCATTAGATTTAGTAAATCAAGGCACAACTGCTTGTTCTTCCAAGTTGATACTTGGAAGCTAAGCTGTCTTAGTGCTGCAGGAGTTTTGGATGCCTGAAATAGGCAAAGGCAGCTGATAAGGGCAGGGTGACTGAAATCAGCAAAGAGTAGCTGTAAGTAAAACTAAAAATGTGTTTCTCTGCAATGTTTGGATATTGGTTCTTTAAGTACTGGTATAAATGCTGCAGTTACCAACAGTTACCAGTGTTCCTGCATGTTGAGGCTTCACACCAAGTCAGCCCTTTCATTAAGTGGTTTCTATATTGACTGTTACAAATAAGTGGCCAGCTCTATAACCTACTTTTCCCCTTTTTTAAAAATCTTTTTTTTTTTCCCTCTTTTCTGATTGCATGAGCTGTTTCCTTAATTCCACACCCTCAGATATGGCCAGAGTTTATAACTGGGACGTAAAGAGAAGAAACAAGCAGGACCCTTCCAAAAACAAAGCATAGTTTTGCCAATTTTAAATGTGGTATCGATTTCCAAATATTTTTTATTTAAACACCCCCAAACTTCATTCAGGACTGATTTACTTTCAGCATTTCGGTAAATGGTAAAATATATAAAAACTAATGGTGAGCACCATTTTATTTATTTGTAAACTCAAAATTTGGTTTCATGCATGCTTCATGAAAAGAATTATTTGAAAAAGCACCACACAGTCCAGCAAAGGACATAGTATTTTGATCAGACCAGTCTGTCATAAATAAATTTCTACCTGAAAGCCTGTCTGAAAAGCTGAGGGGCACGTGTGAAATGGAGCCTGACATTTTAGTGGGTTAAGGCTTTGCAGGGCTTTCGTCTCTGTGTACAGCTGATGGAGTTAACTTTGACTTGGGCTGGGAAGACGTGCAGCTGTTCTGGGAAACTGAACAAATAGAGTGGAGTCTTGGATTTTGTTTCAGTCAGTTGATGGGCAGCATCAGCCTGCAAAGCATTCCTGGATATCCGCTTTGGATAAACTCGTTTGTAGTAATTATGGGTTAGCTAACTGCCTGTTACTGAGCCCTCAGCACTTTACACACAGCAGTTTGTGATTTGTCCTCAGCAGTGGTAAATGGAGTGAGCAGCACAAACCATGTCAAGCCTGCAGGAGCTCTCACCTCCTTCTTCCTCATACCTGTGCACACGTTGCTTGTTCTGGCAAACACGTTGAACAAGGACACCCCAACACCGAGAGCCTGTGAGAGCCCCCATTTCCAACCCCTTAGCCCAGATGTCCAGTTCAAATGTCTGAGCACTCTCAGCCTCCCAGGTGGAAGCCTGTGTTAGATCGGGGTGGCTGACTGGAACGTGACCTCTGGTGTTACTCTTGGAGTATTTTCTTGGTCCTTCCGAAGCCTTGCAAGATTGTTGCCTTTTACCTCTGCAGTTTCTTTCTAAAACAAAATGCTCAGTGGTGATGTCAGTGGCTAATATTCACATTCTGTGACTGAGAGTACAGGTTTCACTGCAAAATAAATGCAAATGTTAACTGTTCGATCTTCATGTAAGAAACAATATACCTGTAAATTTTTTGTACTTTTATTTCATGATATTAAAATAGTAAAACTAAACAGTTGTGGCAAACAGCTGTTTTTGTGCATCTTTCTTTGTGTGAGAGTCATAAATCTGATGTGTGATCTTTTATAATGTTTCCCTCCCTTAATTGGGGCAGGGGGGAGGTGAAAAATTCCGTGTAAGCAGCAGACGTGAAAAGTGTGGCTGCTGGATCCTGGCATGAATGAAAGGGGGACTGTGAGTCAGCACATCTGAACTGGTAACTGAAAGCAAGTGATTTACCAGCACTCTTCCTGTCAGAGAGCTGCAGGGAAGGGCAGAGAGCAGGTAAACCCTTAGCACTGTCACCAGTAAGTACCTGGGCTGGGCTTCTCTGTACCTTCCCCCAGGCAATGCTGTTTGTTTCAGTATCTGTGGCTGCAGCAGAGAAACGTGGAGCTCTAATGGATTCTCCAACAGGCATCTGCTATGGCAGGGAGGATGAGGGGCTGGTCAGGCTGCTGCTTTCCCTTTTTTTTTTTTTAGCATCAGCAATGATGGAAAGGCAGCTGCAAACACGTCCTGATTTCTCTTACAATTTTCAGTTTGGATTAATGAGATCCCAGCAGGCTGAAGCGAGTTCCCTGCCTCGGGCTGGTCCTAAGGCAGCAATTGCCTGCCTTTGTTGTGCACAACAAAACGTCCAGTTCAGCATTTTTGCACAGCAAAAGCAGCAGTGAGCAAAATCAGCTGTGCCACTGCCAGGGACCTACTGCTGCATGTAAGGGGGGACTGGGTGACAGCCTTGGAGCTGAAATTGCTCCTGTGTTCAAAGGTGTGTTCATCCTGGCTGCAGGGGGATGGGAGATGGCTCTGGCCATCATAACTCAGGTTTTGGGGTTTGTGTGTTTGATATGAAGTAAAAGAAAAAACCCCAAACATCACAGACGAGACCCCAAGGTTCCCTATGACCAACTCTTTTCCAGGTCTGCTCTGGCCTGTGCTGTTGAGTCTTTGCTGCTCTGTGTAGGAGCAGCAGGTCAGGCAGGAGCTGTTGTAGCTGCTGTGCCCCCACTCCTGCCTGCTGCTGACCAGGCCTCCTAGAGGGGCCAAGGCTGGTTCAGCTGCAGCTGCAGGGAGCAGGGGGTGTCTGGGGATTGTTTCAGAATAGTTGGGCTGTCTTTTCCCAGCAAGGCAGAGGGCTGGTTCTGCAGAGCAAAGCAGGGGCCTGCAGAGAACAGTGAACAGCAGCTGTGAGGCACTGCCTGGGTTGGAGGCACAGAGTGGGACAGGGAGCAGCAGCTCACTCAGAGAGAATGGTGGGGAGGGATGGAAGGAAAAAAAAAAAACCACCAAAGTTTCTTTACAAGTTTTGAATTTCACATTATCACGTAGTAACCATTTTGCTAAATACAAGCATGTTTTCAGTCACAGACAGACAGCTAAATACAGCGTTATTTTCACATTTCATTACAGTGCATAACAAAGCGAGGACAGTGGATAGTAGGCTTTTATTCTGGAGGTTCTGAGCAAGTTCAGTCTAACATGCAGATTGTTTTTAACGTGTGGCAGAGACCACAGAAAGTTAGCTTTTTCTTTTTTTTTCTTTTTGTCCTAGAGTATAAGAGCTCCTGACCTTTATCCTGCGAAAGGTTATCACCTTCTGATACCTCGAAGTCCCTCTAAGTCAAAGCATTAAAACCAGTTGTTAGAAAAGAATTCTTAGCATATCCTATAAGTTCTTCATCTTAGAAAAAACATTCCAAATTTTGTACAGATGAATCTACATTTCCTATATTTTAATAAGCTGTCTAGAAAATGCAAGGAATTAGAAAAAGATGTAGATAATGATTTCTCTATCATTTAATATAACAATTTATTACCTCTAAGTAGTTAAGACTGTGTACATTTTCTTCTGTACTGTTCCTCTTTAGAATTGCGACACTTCAGTTTTTAAATTGCGGATTTACTCTGAAGGCCTGAATGTACTTACTGGCTTAGGCTTTCTGGAATTTCTCCCTGGGAGCAGTCAAGGGGAACGTCCAAAACCCATTAAATAAAATATTGGCTGTCTCATGAAAAGTGATCTTTCCCCTCTGGCCAGGTTCTCACACAGGGAATTATAGAATTTTACTATTGCTAAAATGTCATTTGATCCAAGTCCTGACTTACCCAGCTCCTTACTGCCCCTCATGTCACACACCAGCTCTGCCCCTGGGGCCGCTGCATCCCCATAACACACCTCATGACCAGCTGGCTCCTGAAAAGCCAAAGTGGCTGCTTGGTGGGTTTTCCATGAAGAAAATGACCCTTTGGTAGGTGTCTGTCCTTTCCTTTGTGAAAATGCAACTGACTGACCTGGTCTGAGCAAACCCCACACTCTGCCCGGGCATCAGCCAAGCTCCTGCAGCGCTCCCTGCATCCATCCTCTCCAGCTCTGCTCACCTACAAACAGATTTTGTAATGGGATTTTTTTATTTTTTTTTTTTTTAATCTTCAAGGAACTCAACTCGACCACAAGTGACTGTGCCTGGCATTCAGTGAGTATCAAACAAGGTGTTTGATACTTTCACAGTCTATACAAGCAGTGACAAGCTCACTGAAAAGCACCAGGCCATTGCTGCCCCCTCTCCTCCTTGCATTTGCTCCCTATTGCCCTCCCAGAAGGTGCAGTGTTGCTGCTCCCCTGCAGAGCCCAGGAACTGAAATTGTTCCTAGAACACTGAAAATAAAAGTGTTCAGGGTTTGGGTTGTTGGGTTGGGTTTGGGTTTTTTTCAGCTTCAATACAGAAACCACAGGTGTTTTTCTCAATGCAGACCCACCCATGTGCTGCTGCAAACTGTGAGAACAGGTTCAAAGGCAGAAACAGTCTGAACTCAACAGCAATCAAGACCCACACTTCTATAGATGGGGTAAATTAAAAAGCTGGAAAAAGTATTTTATTCTTCTCTACTCAGAGGCCTAAAATCAAACACTAGATGCTTCCTGTGGTTTTTACCTAATCCCCTCCTCTTGGCCACTGCAGTTTGGTGTATAAAGCTTGCAAACACGAGTAAAAAAGTCACTATAGTTTTTGTTTGTTTGCTCAATAGGCTGAACTTCCCTAGTTTGCTACAGGAGCACAGTCACCCTGCTGCACTTCAAAAGCTTGAGTTAAAACTTGGCAGAAGCAAAGCTTCTAAGTGGTGAATGGCATTCCCAGAAAACATCTGCCTTCATCCTGCCTTTGTAACACGGCTGCCATCCCATGATGGCCAACCTGAGATGGATCCTCTTTTGTCAAACTAAAACATGGAGGAAAACAAATTTTACTCTTGAGCATGTTTGTGGCTTTCTTTTCCACCTGCTCAGACACTCCTGCTGTGTGCTCCACCTTCCCAGTGCCAGTTCTCTTCCACAGAGGCCAAGAAAGAGACACCTCAACAGCAGAAAGTGCAGACGGAAGCTGTTGCTTTCCATGCTATTTAACTTCTTTAAAAGCAAATCTCACCTTTTAGAATGTCTGATGCACCTGAGTTAAGCTTTTCAAGTTTTTTATTTTGTTGGGTTTGTTCCTTTCCTCCCTCCTTTCCATTCCTCCCTGTGACCTGGTCAGTACAGAGCTGTTAATGAGACAGAAGCACTGGTGTGTCCCACCCCAGGCTGCAGCGCCCTGGCCTTAAGATACAAGACCTGAGGACATGGTTCTCTCTTTATGCTCTTGATCACTTAATTCTACTGGGAAGCCCTGAACCTGGGGTACTTTCAAGGTACTCACCTAGGCAGTAAATGCGTAAAAAAATGCATTGAATAATCACTACAGCAGCAGGAGTTGCCACTTAGACTCTTGGTTCAGCACAGCAAGAAAAGCACTACTGAGGAGGGGGATAATTTAAATTTTAATAACCAATCACATAACTACTGTTTTCCTCTTTTAAATCCCACAGAATATTCGTTGCTATCGAACTAGGTTCAAGAACATAAGAAAGGAAACTCAGATGTGTGCATACCATGTCAGTAAACTCTGCCTGTGGAACTGACCTTATGAGGAAATGGTATCTGCCTTTACACCTTCCTGGTGGTAATAAACAGCTGACACAAACAAAGATGTCCTCTTACCTTCTCTCTTTCTGCCCATTTGTCATACTACTGAAGTATCCATCCTGTGGCTTCAACACCCAACAGGGAGCTATGGATTTACTTAAAAGAGGACATGTACAGTACCCTGCCATGTGCCAGCCCATTCAGCTCTCTGTATACTCTCTCCTGTCTTGTGCAGCCCCTCATTTCTGCTTCCTGTCTCCTTACAACATCTACATGCACCCTCACTCACTCTGCTTCAGGTTTATAGCCCCCAGTACTGAAAGGTTATTTGGAACAGAACATTTCTTTCCGGGCTCTGTTCTGGTGTCCAAAACAATGTGGGAGGCTGTTCCCAACGGGAGTGTTGCTCTCCCCTCTGTCACACCGAGTTCGCTTAGTAAAGTACGTTTGGTTAGTAGAGTTCATCACCACTCGCCTCACTAGAGGAGCTCAGCACAAGCACCGCCTATCTGACTTCACCACTTCTTCTGAAGAGTGCACGACGTTTGGGACAAACCCGCTCTTTACCCCTTCCCATCCCTCCTGGATTGAAATGTCCCCCCTTTTAACCAGCTCGTATATATCCCGAGTCAGGTCAGTGAAGGCCTTCTCCACGTTAATGGCATCCCGAGCTGAGGTCTCAATGTACTTCATACCATAAGCAGCAGCCAGTTTCTCCGCCTCATGCCGGGTCACTTGCCGCTGCGTGTCAAGGTCACACTTGTGGCCCACCAAAACAAAGACAATCTGGTAGGGCTGGACGTGCACCTTGGTCTCCTCCAGCCACTCGTGGACGTTCTGGAAGGACCTGCGGTTTGTAATGTCAAAGAGGAGGAGTCCTCCCACCGAGTTCCTGTAGTAGGCTCTGGTGATGGACCTGCAAAGGAAGGAGCCACAACAAAGCGTTAAGTTACCGCTGTCTGAACATCTGTCCTTCAAGAAAGCAGCATTTCCACCACTCTGTCTACCCTGCAGAACACCGGGCAGAGAAGGACATTCAGGTAATGCCTTAGCACTTTTAGCTTGTGCTCTGTAGAGCTTGTCATTCAAAGAGACAATTTATCTTGGCTCTAAGATTTCACCCTTGGGTAACTGCCCCACTGATTTATTACAGCTCAGTTCAAAATCTCCACCACCTTTGGTCTAGTTTCTCTCACAGATCTCTCTATGGCCTTAGCTGTTGGGCTGAAGAGTCCTGTCCACTGCCATGTAAGTTCTCTGAATACCTCATCTAACCCATTGGTTTAGAAGGACTGCGACAAATTAAAGGATTCAACTGAAACCAAACACCCACTGTCTGACAGATACATAAAAGCAAGAGGTCAGAGATTTGGAAGGCAGGGTTGCAGCTCCCCTCCATACACCCAGGGCCTTGGCACAGGGACATCCACCCATCCCTACACTTTCTCACACTGCACCACTGGTCAAAGCTACAGTGCAGTGACAGGACACTGTTACTGTCACTGGCACTGACAGGAGCAGCTGGTCTGACCCCTCAAGAAACAGCAAAATGATACAACAGCTTCTGAGGAAAATCTGCACCACCATTGGTGGTGTTCCTGGCAAATACTGACAACATTAAACAGTCACCAGAAAGATCCTGGAACTGTGGGCTGAGAAATGGAGCCCATCTCCCTCAGCTCCTCCCAGCAGGGCCAGCCCAACACAGCCAGGAGTAGGGAATCAGCAAGCACAGGGTGAAGGAATGAAGCTGAGGCCATGAGCCTGAGCAGAGCTGCAGTTCAACAACTACTACACGTGGGAAAACCAAGAAGCTGAAAAATGGTGGTGTTTCTGCAAAGTCATGGATTTGATCTAAATCCAGAAGCAGTGATTGATTTCAGTCCCTGGAGAAATTCACATGTGGGCCTGAATTTTCCTTGCTGAAAAAATGTAGGCACTGCTGCATTTTTACCTTGCGACAAGTCCTTTTTTTGGCCATGAAAGAGTGTTGTTACCGGTTATTTGGTCCCGTAGTGTGTGTATCTGCCAAAGTCGCCCCAAGAAAGGATGAACTGGAGTTTTCAAGAATTGTTTTATCAACAGACATGCAGTAATGGGTGAAAATTCACAGAAACTGAAGTAAGCCAGGAGCAGGGGAAAAACCATAGTTGGCTGCGCTTGGATAATTTGTCCTCTCCAATTGTCTGGCTGAGGGACAACAGTCACTCTGCACATTTGGCACTGAGGGAATTAGATCTGCCTTTTGCTATCTAGCCAGCTGCAAACAGATATTGGCGCTTTGAATTCACCCCCACAGTCACAGGCATTTCTGCTTCTCCCTTGTGTTCCATGCCATCAGCCCTGGCTCCTCTGCCAGCATCAACAATGCCTCAGGTACTTCTGAAAGATGTGACAGGATCTAAGCTGAATGCTGCTTCGAGGTAAAACCAGGTGAAGGTCTCAGTGCCTTTTCTTAAAACATTTCCCACAGTTTTCCTTACCGATCTGCAGGCAGCAAAGAATATTGCCTGCTTGCTGCACGTCCCTTCCCAATTCCTTTCCAAGACTTCTATCTTCCCTCCTCCTGCCATGCTCACATGCTGGTGCAGAGCAGTACAGGGATTTGCACCTATTTTGGTCAAGTTTTAACATAAAGGCACTGTCTCTGCCTGGGAACTCTCCCCTCTTCTGCACCCACGATGGGGACTCGTACCCAGGTCTGTTTGTTGGAGTATTTCCCTCTCCAGCCAAGGGAGAGCTGCTGGCTGGAAGGAAACAGCCCTTCTGTAGGTGGCGGGACACAGTTCCAGGGAGCGAGAGCTGCACATGCTTTTGGTTTTGCTAGCATTACACAACATCATGTTTCAGACAAGGAAATCACAGTATCTGAGCAACAAGAGATGGGCAAACCCTGCTAAATCCATGAAGAGTTGTACCCTGCTCTTCTACAGCTCCAAAGAAGCCTCAGTGCTGCCCCAGGCAGCATGTTTTGGGGCTGGTCTGGCAAAATAGACTGGCACATGCTTAACTGTAACTCAAGCCCTGACTGCATGGAAATTGCTTCTAATTTATGGAGAGTGAAAGAGCTCACAACAGGGGGTCAGGAAGAGCAGAAATGTAGCACGGCTGCCTCTCAGAAAATGCCAAGGTGTCTTCAAAATAACTACAGTGGTTTCATCCTCATGGGGCAGCCCTTAAACTATGCAAAGCAGACTGGAAATGCTCAAATCTGAGAACTCTGTGAAAAAGTGGAGCTCATTCTTATGGATTTCCTTCTTAAGAAATTCCCTGTGCTATGACAAAAAAAGTTTAAGGGTTTTGGAGAGCACTTGCTCCATGGTGCTTCTTGCCTATGACCACAAGTCCAAGGGGCTTTGGCTTATTCCAGTAATAGCTAAATCTTGTCTTTGGCCAAGAAACATACCTTGCAGGAGGAGCCCAAGAGCTGCAGTCCTCATGGGACAGAATTTGCCACAGGGCTAATAGTGACTTGAGAGAGATAAACACAAACCAGACTTTTTGCCTGATTTTTTTCATATTTCAGAGTGCACCATAAAGGCACCTGTGTTTGCTCATTTCCCTCCAGCTTTTCACACCGGGAATCTCAGCCTGCACTTTGGCAAGGGCATTTCAAAGTTGCACAACGTGTTTTTTTATGCCATTGACCGTTCCTGCCCCTTGCACTCTTCCTGCCTGTGCTCACTGCTGCCCATCGCAGCAGTGCAGCTGCCCTTGCACTGAAGGTCGCCTGCTCATCATGCTGACAACCCCAGAGCCAGGCTGGGTCAGCCCCCAGCACCGAGGGTAAGCAGCCCCCAGGGCCCCCAACTTCCTAATGTGTAAAAGAAAGGAAAATGAAGCCACTCGACAGCTCTCACTCTTCACAGCAAAGGCAGAAACAGGCAACAGCATCCAGGTGTGTTTCCTACAGACCTCAGCCCAAGACCCAAAGCTGGAAGCTGATGCAACTGCAAGCTAAAGCACCTCCTCTCTCGGCAGAATAAAGCACCAGCTCCTCGCCTGCAAGGCTGCAAGGTAGCAGAGGAAAAACCTGTCAGTGGGTAAGGACCAACTACTGCACATCCTGGGCCAGGTGCCAGATGCGAGGGAAGGTGGTGAGAGGGGTGGGGGTAGGGGAGGTTTCATCTACTGAATGAAACCAAAACACTCCTCAGGCGAGTCATTACAGCACAGAAGTAGAAGCTCTGTGAAGCTGCACAAGGATGTGGAGCACAGAAAGTGCTCCCGAGGGGAGCAGGATGAAAGAGCGGATGAGGGTTAAAGACGCATGAAAAATACAAGCCAACAGGAGGCCAGGAGCTGCGGGTACACTCACAGCCTTCCAAATGAGCACTGTCTGAGCAGCATGTGTCCCACGGCACCAGCCTCTCTTTAGCTGGGGCCGAGCCTGCTCCAACCATGGCCGCTGTTTTTATCCCACAGTTCTGTGAGAAACTTGGCACGGTCCCACATGCTGCCTTTATCTTTCCCCATCGAGATCTCGTTACTGTTGCCTAACCTCCCAAACTGCCTCTGCCCGTGCAGCGCTCGGCCTGGCACTCTCCAGAAAGCACCTGTCATCCCTGCACAGCCACAGCCAAGCGTTTGTCCCGACCTTTCTCTGTCCTACGGAGAGCTGAGCTCTGCTGTCGCTGCAGAGCATCAAACCACATATATTCCACTGCGTTTAGCGAGCATCAGCGTAAGGGTTCGGCTGTGAAACATCCTGGTCACTGCCTCCGCACCGGCGGGGAGCAGGCGCCTTCCCTGCCGGCCGCATCCGCCGATGCGCGGACACCTCCCGGCCGGTGAAACGCGGCCCCAGCGCTGCCTCGGGCCTCGTCCCCCTCCCCAGCGAGACCCACAACCTGCGCATCCCGCACACCTGCGCACCCTGCACGCGGCCATCTGGGGGGACACACGGATCCCAGGGACACACGAAACGGGAGGTATGGGGGGCACAAAAGGTGCCAATTTGACTCTTCTTTGTCTCATTCCCAAACGCCTCACCCGGCTGCGCCACCCCCCCGCAGATACCACCACCCCCCCCGGCCAAGCCGGGCCCGGCCCGCAGCCCCCGGCCCCGCGCCGCGGGTCTCACCGGAACCGCTCCTGCCCGGCCGTGTCCCAGATCTGCAGCTTGATCCTCTTGCCAGGCTCGATCTCCACCAGCCTGGAGAAGAAATCCACGCCCACGGTGGGGTCGGAGATCTGGGCGAAGCGCCCCTCGGTGAAGCGGCGGATGAGGCAGGACTTGCCCACGGTGGAGTCGCCGATGACGATCAGGCGGAACTGGTATAGCCAGATCGCCTCCATCCTGCAGCCGCCGGCCCCTCAGCGCCCGCCCGCCGCCGCGCCGCCCATGCCCGGCCCGCGGGCCCGGGGGCGGCCGCGGCCGCGCCGCTCAGGCGGGGCCCATGGCGGGCGGCGCTGGCCCGGCCTGGCCCGGCTGCCGCGGCCCCGTCACCACCGGCGCATCCCCCCGAGCCCGGGCTCCACCGCCTCAGCGCTGCGAGCACCGCGGGGCCCTCCCGGCAGCGGCGCTGGGGCCCGGCCGCGGGTCGCTCCCCCCGCTGCCGCTCAGCCCGCGCTCGCCCCGCCGCTCGCCGCCGGTGCCGGGATGCGGGGTGAGGGATGCGGGATGCGGGGTGAGGGATGCGGGATGCGGGGCGCGCTGCGATGCAATGGCGGCCGCGCTGTTACCGCACTGCCGGGAGGAGCCGCCACCCTCGGAACGCGGCGGTGCGGGAGCCGCGCGGGGGCGGGGCGGGGCGGGACCGTGCGGGGCGGCGGGGGCGGCCGGGAGTGAAGGGATTGCCGCTGGCTGAGGGACCGGGAGGGAAGGGATGCCCGCTGGCTGGGGGACCGGGAGGGAAGGGATTGCCGCTGGCTGAGGGACCGGGAGGGAAGGGATGCCCGGTGGCTGCGGGGGACGCGGGCCCGAGGGGAGCTGTGCTGAGCCCAGGGCCGGGGGAGCTGGGGGCTGGCGGACCCCCAAGCGAAGGGGCGCAGGCCAAGGCTCACCTTCCTCAGCGCTTCCCCAAGGGGAGGGGTGCGCAACACCTTTCTCTGTTTTAAACCCGAGTCTCGTTTCTGGAGAGTTTCAGGCTCCTCGCTCCTTCCTTGCCATTGAAATCTACCGGAGGAGCCCAAGTGCTCCTGGCACTTCTGGAGAGCCTCTGCACCGCCCCAGGGCCACCTGCAATGAGCGAGCCTGGTCTGGGAAGGGACAATGGTAAAAGGAAGGCGTCTTACTCATGAAACCCAGCATATCCATATGCACACACATACGTTTGTGTCTGTGTATATATATATATATATATATATATATATATATATATATATATATATATATATTTATCTATAGTGGAAGTAAATATGATGTGTGTACGGTCTCAAAAATTAATACAGCCGTTAAATACCACAGACCTTAAACTCATTTCCCCTCGCTTTGCTTGAGCAGGATCTTGGCTCCACAGAGTGCAGCACAGTGTTCAGGAACCCGAGTGGCAGAGAATGTCCCACAGTATTCCCACAGATACCTTGGACTGTAAGCTCCAGTTTTGACCAGGCTGTCCCACATGGACAGTGTCACACATCACCATGGCAGCACATGGGCACTCTCACCTGGCTCCGTGGGACACGGCTGAGTTTGAGTGCCTATGTGTTCAGCACTTGCCAGAGAAGAGTTTTGATCTCTGGAAGGGAAAATGAACATGTATATCATTAAAAATAGTGACTAAAATGTGTGTATTCAGACAAACATAAAAACAGGAGGAATATATTTTTAAAACTTACGAATGCATTGGTGTTTTCTTTAAATAAAGATGGTTTCATTAAGAGCTTCTCCTGCATGACCACTATTAAAATAAACACATCCACAGTGGATATTATATTCATTAGATCTTCAGAAAAGGACATTTATATAGGTACAAGATAGTTAGCCACCTTGCAAATTGGACTAGGACATTAGACAGACCATTTCTAGTCTTGAGGAATAAATGGCAAGGAACTTTTTCAATATCCTTTGAAATATAATCTATTTATTAAAAAATAATAACCCCAAATTATCCTATTTTAATGTACCTTGGGATAGGAAAGAAAATGGATGAAGCAATCTGCACAGCGACAGAAACAGTGAAACAGAAAAATATTAAACCTATAAATCCAAGTTAGCCGTACATTAACCAGTGACTCATTGCCAGCGAGGCTTTGTGGGATCTCGTGCACTTTACCGAGTGATTTCTGAGTACTTGATGCCCATTAGTTGAAGCCCACAACGAATTGTGGTTTCTCTTCACTGTCTTTCTCTTCTCCCTGTGTATTCTCACACACAGTTGCTCCATTCCCTTTCTTCCATGGGTCTGACCGTGCTCAAGCACAAGGCACTCAAGAGCAGCCTGTGAATCACCCACCAGGGGCATCTCTGGGAGCATCTCAAGGCACAGGTGCCTGTGGACATTTCCCAGCAGCAGCCTGAGCTCCACGGGGGAGCAGCCAGAGCGCCCTGACTTGCACGGCTGTGCGGAGCTGAGGAGATCACCCAGGGGTGTGCTGGTGCCCAGCAGGTCCTGTCGTAGCTAGAGGAATTCCTGGAGCGCCAGGGACCTGCCTCCCCCAGCCAGTGGACCCGCAGGATCCCGTGATGCAGATATTATGTTCATCTTCTCTGAGCACATGCACAGAGATGAGCACCCGCTGCGTGACTCGGCAGCCACCGTACTAATTAGCAGGAGTGAGAAGGCAGGAGCAAATGAAATCCTGGGAGAGCCTTTGTGCTGGTACCATTTTAGGAAATGAAAAATCTGGTGTCTGAGAGACAGTAACCTAGATTTGATGGAAAAGCAGGTTTGTTGGCTGAGGACAGGACAGCGGGTGCCGGTGAGATGCTGTGGGAGTGTGAGTGCTGATGGCAACACTCGGAGCAGCCTCCTGGGCTGTCGGCAGCCCCAGACTAAAGGCAACCCTTCAGTGCTCCTTCCCGTGGGTCTGGGGGCAATTCCAGAGAAAACCCTTTGTCCTCAGAGCTTCTAGTGCTGGAGAGAGCTGCCTGAGACCCACCTGAGCACAGGTGAGGGCACGGCTGAACCCAGAGCTCTTGCATTTGCTGGCAGCACTTGTGGGACTCCACAAACAGGGTCCAACCCAGCAGCCAGTGCTGCCTTGGGAGCCTCAGGGGAGCTCCCATGCAGGCAGTGCTGCCCTACACCCTGCACTGCCTAGAGCCAGACATGGGTTAAAGCCCTGCCCAAGGGCACTGTGCACACCTCTACGTGCAGCTCCTGCTCAAGGTGATGAACATCCACACATCAGCCACTGGAGTGGGTATTTCTTATTTAGTAAATTTATTTTAAGGCAGAAAAGCTCGGACAAAATGCGGTGAGGGCTGGGGAATTACTCCTTTTCTAACCTGTGCTGCCTGTAATCTCTACCCCAGAGGGATTATGTTAACCCTCTTTTAGCCCTAACCTAATGATGAAGCCCTAACCAGATACTCGGGCTTTTGTAAGCCCAGTTCCTCAGGCTGGTGGGTGGTGATTGCTGTGCATGCTCCAAAGGCAAGAAGCCCACATTAAGGGCCTGGCACTAGCCTCAGCAGTCCCGATGGCTGGGGTGGGATGGTATCAAGGCAGACAGCTCCTCTAAACAGGTTGCCATTCAGTTGTAGCTTAGTTTTTCTCCCCAGCCAGCCAGTGCCCTTTGCACACTGGCAGCTGGAGGCTGAAGCCATCCAAGCCCTAGGCAGCACTATGAGGAGCAGAGTGCATCAGCACTGCACACACCATGCAATTTTAATGCCCTTTCAGTTTCCAAGGATACAAAAAACAATCAATGAGACACAATCCCTCGCTGCAGGGCTGCTGCACAGGAGTTGTGCCTGTGCCCCAGCCTGGAACAGCACAGCAATCTCAACACTCTGGGGAACTGGAGCACCCAAACCCACAGGCTGTCACCCCCAACCCTCCCAGATATTACATCCCAGCCCACTCCCAATGGGGCTGCTCATTGTTGCAGAGATAAACTGCATCCAAGCAGAGCCCTGAATGCATACACAGCCACACAGGCCAGAGACCAGTTACTGAAAACAGTCACGGGCCACACAGCAGGATGACAGGAGTGCTGGGAGCAGGGCTGGGTAACCACACAGAGCAAACAATTTATTAGCTAGTTCCAAAAAACATCCCTGTTAAATTAGGCCTGTCCAGATGTGACATAGAGACAGATTACACTGTTGACAGGGATGTGATTGCACTCGTGACCTACTAGCTGATCTGTGCTGCTGTAAAACCCAGGACAGAGGGAAGGCATTAAGAGAATTAGTGTTTATTATTTATATGATGCCCACAGTCAGTCAGGGTGGTGCAGACAAGCGTAAAGCCAAGGGCGCCACACGGTGCTCTGGAACTGACAGCCCAGCTGACAGCAAGCACTGGGAGCGTAATTTAGGACTTTGTGACAAAGTGACAGCCTTAGAGCCTCCAACAGCAGTAGCAGGAGGGGAGTGTGGGCAGGGCTGAATGCCAGGAGGCACATGGTGATGCTTCTGTCCCACCTTGGCTTTTAGCTGGGCTAAAGTGCCTTTTGTAGTGGTGGAGTTCTGTGACAGAGTGGCAGCCTCTGTCCCTGGGAAACCTGTGTAACCTCCCTCCCCAGACACCAGCCTGTCAGCAAAATGCTTCTAGTGCTCAAGGGAGTGAGTACTGCACACCAAGGCAGTTCCAGCTGTGCTGGCTGGGGCTCCAGGGGTGACATCCTGCAGAGGTACCACTGGTTCCCCAGTGTGACACTGGGATCAAAACAAAAGCAGTAAAGCAGACACAGGCTTGATAAAGAGTCATGGCTAAGTGATGCTGGCCATCCCATTAATGGGCCCCCATCAATATAGGAACCCATTACCTAAATGGCTCTCCTACTCTAGGTGCCCAGGCACCTTCTGTACTCAGCTGAGAGAGGCAGGAACATCTTGAGAGCTATTTATCCCACTCAGCTTGATGGGAGGAACCATCCTCTACCACTGCTGCTCTCTCCCTTGGCTGTAGAGGAACAAAGGGCCCAGAACAGAGCAGCTGCCCGACCTCTGACAGATGGAATTGCCCCACTGCCTGAGCAGGAGGCTCTGCCTCCTCACAAGGAGCTTAACAATGCCACAGAGACAGGGCTGCAAAGCCAGCCAGGATCCATGTCACTGGGAGAATGTGAAAGAGACACAAATGCAGAGAAACTTCAGAAAAAAACAGAGAAGCCTCTTGAGTCAACAGCAGTGCTCTAGGGCAGTGTTAGCATTTATTCTGCAGCCAGAAAGGACAGGGAAGATTAAACTCTCATACAGTGTGATCCTCATGGGTGGACGTGCACAGAGGATAAGGTTGCATCCCTGCAAGTGGCAGAGCCACCCTCTGGTGCCACTCAGCATCCACATGACACAGCCTCCAGCCCCAGTGGCTGGCGCATGCAAGCAGGTCAGCTGGGTTTTCTGAAGAGACATAAAACATTGGCCAAACATCTCCCTGTGACAATAAATTAAACGTCAGCTCATTGCCATGGGATGGCTCGCTCCAGATGCAGCTCCCAGTGTCCTATTTCAGATTACAATCACACTAAAATGGTTGTGGGTTGGCTGATCAGAAAAGGGGGGCTCCCATCAAGAGATCATTATATCTGCCTGAGTCTGCCTGAATCCAAGCACAAACCCTCCACTGGGAATATTATGTCTTTGTAGCTGTTCTTCCCAGGAAGGGAACAGGATCTGCTTAGAGCAAATAGAAGCTATTACAATCAGGATAAATTAGTAATGGTGAGTGGGAGAGAGAGAGGAGGGAAGGAAAAGAGGTTATTGTGATTTTTCTTGCTACAGAGGAGTTGTCTGAGCTACTTATACTGCCAGAAAACAGCTCCCTGGCTTCCCCTCTGAGTCCAGAGCTCAGACTGGAACTACTTTGAATTGCTAACTACTAGCAGGATGGTATTATGGGTTGTTAGATGCATGAAATCTGATTTCTGTTCCTATTGGTAGCGCCTCAAGTTTAGCAGCAGCATAGGCAGGTCTGTAGAGAAAAGGCAAAATATCCTTGCAGTTGTTCTTTTCAACACCAGTAAACACGTGCCTTTTTATCAGAAGCTGCAACACCTGTTGAGGATCTTGTAAGGTGCTGCACGAGGTAGGACTGTGGCTCTGTGGTGTTGAATGTTTTTCATTTTGGAAAATACAAGATGCCAAGTAACCCTGACTGCAGTCCTGGAAAAAAAGGAAAACTGACACGTAGAAATGCTTTCATGCTCAGGACTCCTTCTGTTCCTCCTAAAACAACTTATTAAAGCAGGGCTGGTTTAGGTAGTTTGGGTCTACAAAAGAGGCTGAATTGCCACAGCTCAGAGGCAAGTTCAGCCATAATATGATTTTACAGCATTTTAAAAAGCAAATATCTGCCTGCTTAAGTGAGTACCTATTTCAGGTCACTTGCAGGGCAATGACTGTACCACCACCAGCCCCCTTCCAGCAGAAATGTTAACTGGAGCCCTCCATCATGAACCTGGTGTGACCAGCAAACTTGGCAAGCTCAGACCCTGCTCCTGTTTGTGTTTTTCCACTCTTTCTAGGATGTTGCTGCCTGCTGACAGCTTCACCCTTCATTCAGATTTTACTATCTGATATGAGGCGTTTAAGTTGACTGAATGGGAAGTTAATGCAAAACAAAAAGGAGCTTAGGCTGGAACTCCTGTAGGGCTCCTGAAGGGTATGCTTCCAGCCCTCCATCATGCCCATCCCTTTCTCAGAAGAGATCTGTTATGAACCATTAATAGTAATTTCTCCATGGGCCTCCTGGAGACAAACACCTGGTTTTTGCACCCTCTAACCAACCAACCAACCAACCAACGTGTTCACAAGCGTGGGTGAAGATGGCAAACAAAAAAAGAGGGAATAGCCACTCTGGAGATGCCCAGTTGCTGAAACCTCATTGCTCCAAACAAGCCACCTCCTAATCACAACAGGCCAGGAGCTGGTACTGCTGTGCCAAAACACACTCGGAGTCATCCCAGAGCCCCACAGACTTCAGCCTGGGAGAGCTGCTCCTCGTGGCAGAGCCACCAGCACAAGAAGCCTCCCAAAAAGCAGCCCCTGGGATGAAGTAACTTCTCCTGGCTGACCCCACAGGAAGGGACTTCTGTTTGAGGGGCTCTCCAGAGGTCAGTAGGACGCAGGGCTCCAGCATCACGTACCTTACACGTCTTTGCCAGCATTGCTCTTCCATAGGTCTTTACAGGGAGCTTCCCAATTCCTCCTGACAACCTTTGTGACAGCACTCAGAGGGACATCTCCTCCTGGGCATCCATTTTAACACCTGAGGGGTGCAAAGTAAGCAGGTGGAAAAGAAAGAGGATTAATCCATGAAAAATACAGAAGTACAAATCAGCCAACTAAAACAAATGATCAAACCTGGTGCTGAATATGCTCACACTCAGTTATCGGGATCAGAAGTGTGTTTGTTTATTCAGTTTTTGATACACCAGTCTATTGGATACATCATTTGACTTAACAAGCCTGCAAAAATACAGCATTTCTTAGTTCAGCAGATTGCATTATTATATGGGTTTATTTAGCCAGTATCATTTTATCTCCAAATCTCTGCAGTACTTAAATTTTTTTCCTGTCTTGGTGAAGGATAAAGCTAGGCAAATATTTAGTAATGGATAATTAATTCCACCACTACTTTTCCATCTCCTCTGAGACACTCATTCACTAGATGTTGTTCAAGATTCAATAATTCTTTGTTTCTCTTCTTTAGTTTGCTTCTAAACTGTTTTCAGTAGTTCCTGATACCTGCAATATGAACAGTTTTGAATAGCCACAGGCACACATTATATTTGCCTGATGAGGCAGAAAACTTCTCAACTTTGCTTTCTCTCCTTTTTTTTTTTTCAATCTCGGAAGATTTCCAAGAAAAAGTTATATAAACCAGTCATAAACTGGAACGAAGCACATTGACTCTCAAATGCAGAACCCTCAGGGAAAGCAGTTGCCAGCTCTACTGTAGATACTGAGGTTTGTATCCCAGCCTGTCACACCCAGCACTTCCTGGGCCTGCTCAGTCCCTGGGGTCACTCCTGTATCCAGCAGGGACCACACTCAGCTCCCAGTGCACACCGGCATGTTCGTATCCAGGGAATTGAGAGAGACAACCCACATTTACTGTATGCATAAAGTCTTACCTTTTCATAGGGCTTTGCTTAACACATTCCACAATGAACTAGTGAATACAGTAAAAAAATTTCCCATCCATTTTTTCTTTGTTTTTCACCAGCTACAACCCAACTCATGTCTTCATCAGCACCTGCCTACAGGCCGGAGTCTCTGCTATGTGCAGCATCCACAGACAACAAATGTCAACATCATAAACCACGTGCAAACAGTTAACCTTATACCCACAAGCTCCTCTGCTCCTCCACAGGACACTGGCCATAAATGTGCCTTAAATCATTTCATGATAAAGTGCTTTCTGTGCAGTGAGTTAAACAGATAGAGCACAGCAAATTTTACTGCCTCAGAACCAGCTGTGTGACAAAAGTGTGTGTGGTTTGGCAGTGTAATCTTTTACTTCGATAAACCATTAAATGCCAAAGAAAGCTTCTTAAGTTAATCAGGGCTTAAATTAAATAAACAAGCCAGCAAAAGATTAACAAAAATCCTCAATGGAATCTGAATGCTAAAATAGTCTGTTCACAAAGCCCCAAGCCAAGTTCACAAAAGTAACTGCATTGGGATGAACTGGCCCACTGACCCCCTTTTTCTCCCATTAATGGCACCACCAATGAAAAAGATGTTGATTTTCTGGAACACCAACATAACCATTTCCAGCTCCATTGATGCAAACAGTAGTTTTGGCAACATCATCATGTGCTAATACTGCACGAGGTAGAGGAGGAAGAAGAGGAGGAGGAGGAGGACGTGGGTTGACTTCATTTTTGTGATGGAGAGGAATCAGCTGAACCTGCCAGGAAGAGACCTGGACCTGTCCAAGACAAAGCCCATGGTGTTACCAACAACTTCCCAAGCCACAGCAGAAATTCCACCCCCAGGAGCACCCTGTGGATAGGGAAGCACTCAGGAGGAGAGCAGCAGTCAGGTGGGTAACATCCCTGCAACAAGCCACCACCCCTTCGAGCAGGGCTCCTCACAGTAGGTAAGTTATACATACGTATAAATATTCACATTTTCAGCACCTAAGGTAAAGATAATTTTAAAACTCTCACTATTGTTCTTTTATCCCATAAAGGTAATAAATGACCAAATCTTGGTGAACAAAACATGCCAGGCTGGAACACACACAAATTATCTTTGGGCTGACATGTTACATATATATCAGATTCTTCATCAGACAGTCATTACTTAATTCTGCTGCTCTACGAGTCTCTCTCAGTGCTTTCAGTGCTATAACTGGTACATTTCCAAGTATTGTCTTTTTCCAACCCCAGAACCACTTTTATTTATTCCCATGAAAGCTGATGATTATATCCCAAATGTCTCCACTTAATGAAAAACTCTTGTTGAATTTCAAGTGTACATTTTTCCATTCATTTATTTACAACCATCTTTGCTAAGCTGAAAATTTACGCTAAGCTTGAGTTAAATAAAATCAACCCATTAAAAATGAATACCACAATATTCACAGAGCCAAAATCTAGGGTAGGATAGCTACAACAAATATTTCTCCATGATATTCCACTTTCCCTTGGGCAAAAATGATTTGTTTTGACAAAACAAAATTTAACACCTTTTTTGCTTGCCTTTTTTTTTTTTTTTTCACTCAGACCAATAGGGACAAGGAGACCAGTTGATGACTAAAGAAAAACATTCTATTTAATCACAATATGTACATCCAAAATAGAAATTACAAAGCTGCAATTCAAAATATATTCACAACACCACTCTGCCACGGTCAATGTGCCAGATGCAAAGGGGTTTTTTTGCAAGCTACTGGCAAAAAGGAAATTCCAGCCACGGACAAGTCACTGACAGGCATCAGGTAAAAGGAAGACTAGAAGGGCAACAGGGGATGTAGAGGAAGGAGACCTCCCAGGCAAATGTAGCTCTGCAGTTCCCCCTCACATTCACTCACCCCTACTTACCTCTCTCACCAGCTCCCAACAGCCCCCAACATCTCCTGCCTTCCAGCGTGGTTTTGACCTTTCATTCCTGACTCATGGTGCCAGGCTGACATGAGACTGTTTCCTATGTCATTAGTTCATATTGAAATGTTTTGCACACAAGGCATTGCAAAGCTGCAATTAGGCCCATTACCATTGTAACTGTATTTACATTTGGGCAAACACTTTAGTTTATATTGCACTCAAACTGTCCCTTCAATAGAGAAACTTGCCTGAGGTCACTGAGGAAGCCTGTGGGAAAGCTAGGAAAACAGCCCCTGCCTGCAAAATCCCACTAGCTGTAGGACCATCACTGCACTCTTTCAGATTAAAGCATAAAGAAATTATTATATTGAATTCCTCATTGTCATCCTACTCAGGTTGCTTCATTTGCTTCTTCAAATAGTCCTCTCTTTCTTTAGATCCACCTTGGAACTCAATTTTCCTCACGTTAGAGACGTGTTATCACCAACGACAAATGCAAAGCTCCCCTTCTCAAACTGTGCTGCTGGTGGCTCAGAGCAATTGTACATCAAGTACAAAGTGTACCACTTGCAGGGAGTATGAATAATACCACGCTGCTGCTTTAGTACAACTACATCTCTGCACGGGAAAAAAAATGGCACAAGAAACAGGAAAAAAACCCAAAAGCATCCATATCTCCTTTTCCTTCTGCCAGTGTTCCCGGAGCTTAATGGAATTCAAATATACTGAATACAAATGATGAAATAAAAGGGCAAATTAAGTTTCTTCTTGGTCAAAATCAAGTATAGCATCAGTCTGGCATCTTCCATGTCCTCTGTCAGCGAATTAGTACTTAACACTAACATCTCCAAGGTGTTGTCCATCAATTGCCTTATTAACCTGGCACTTGCAGCCCCATGGATGGTCTCTATCTCCAAGGTGCAGGAAATTTCCTAATTCTAGTGAACACATCCAGCATTTCTATGGCACAAACTATAGGTTATTTCAGTTTTTTCCTCCCTGCCAGAGAGCGCAGTGGCAGCAATCCCTCGATCCATTCATTGGCTGCCAACATCATCTCCTGCCAGAAGGCCACCTCCTCTTGTGTGGAGTCCATCCAGTCCACAGAGATGCCATAGCTCAAACCTGAAAAGAACGAGAAAACTACAGCATTGGGAGCTGCACAGAGAGTTTCCACTCCATGCAAAAATATTCAATGGGATGTAACTGTTGCAGGCAGTGTCTTAACATAAAAGATGCTGACTTCCCTCAGCAGGTTGCACCCTGAACACCTTCTGTTCTTCTGCAAATGTGCTCCATTTTACACCAGAGTTCAGAATGAAGTCATTGTAAAGGCAAGAACCCTAAACATAACCTGCCAAAGAAAATACTATTGGGCTCAAGCCTTTCCTGTGTCTTTTTGAATGGTAAAAAAGGTCTTAAAGGGTTGGATTTCCCCTTAAAAGATTTTCTTGTGGACAGGGTGAGGTATTTGTCAAAATTCTTTTGCTTCATTTGTATAGGAATCAAACATACCATAGAGGAAAAGTGTGTACATCAATTCCAAGCCAATTATTCAACTAATTTTTCATATGCCAATTACTTGTCAATGAGACAAAAGTCTAAATTTAGGTCACAGCTAATCTTGGGTTTGGTATTTTTGTATCTTGCTTATAGGCTTATTCTTGTTGCCCCTTCCCACTGGATAATTCAAAACCCTCCTGGTGACATTAGAGACTGAAAACAGAGAACACACAAGCAAATCCAATAACCACAGTTGCACCTGCAAGGCAAAACTTCCAGCTACCATGAGCCTTTTCCTGATACCCTCAAGGAAAAGTTATCCTTGATTGCAACATTCTGAAACCTTCCCTCAGAGAGCACTTCAAGGCTGGACAGTCACCAGGTGGTGCTGTCCCGTATGACATCCCAGGTTCCCTCTGAACCCTTTCCTGGGAGAAGCACCAATATAATGCTGATTTGTCATGCAGCCTGTTTTCTTGTAACAGCAGGAAAACCCTCTGATGGACCCAAGGAGATTCTTGAGCTTTGCCAGACCTCAGAGCTGATGTTGGCAAAAAACGTGGGAACAGAGGGTTGTTATCATGGCACCAGGGCCCCCTCCAACCAAATAGTGCAGGTACCAAGACTCTCACCAGATACTGAGACTCCTCATCCCTGGTTTCTCCCCAACAAGAAAATGCTCTGCAACTTTGCATTTTATCTCGTGGCTCAGCACTACAGTAACAGTATTGAGTTATAAAGGAAAACACTTACCTGTCCCAAGGCCCAGCCTGATTCCTCCAAGGAAATGGTTGGTAAGCTTTTCGTGATCCCACACAGTCAGTTCAACACAAGCATCCTTTAGATCCTCTGTATGAAAGCCATCATACACAATAGTGTGATTGAAAACAGGGTTTGTGTCTCTTTTTATGACTCGGGTCTTTTGGTAACTCTTCTTACTGGTGTCTGGAAGCACGTAGCTTTGAGAGGAGAAAAAACACAGCATGAACCACTGAATAGCACCTAAAATTTGGATTGTTCCTATGAAGTTCCTTGGTCTAAACAAGCCTAAGTTCTGAAGAGAGGAGGAAATGAGTCTCAAGGAAACACATGGCCTTTTGGAGGCACAGATCCAAGAGCAAAGCTCTTGCTCTCATGCTCATGCACTCACCATTTCACAAAGGAGTCAACTCCAGAAGGACGCAACTGCAGCAGGTCCTTGACATCTTTGACCCAAATGTGAACTTCGCCAGAGGGAGGATTCTTTGGACCTACCACGTAGGAGACAAGAAAAACTGTCACACCAGTCCTTGCAAGAGCTCCAGGATGACAGGTTTGCTCTGCAGGACCCAGGGGAGCCAGTGACTCCTCTGGGTACTCACTCCCCCTCCCTGGGTGTCTCAGCACCACTGCCAGTGCTGTCACACCTGCAGAGGCTCCTGACACAGTGTGCTGATGATACTTTTACACAGGAAAGGAGAAGGAGCTGCTGAGCCAACCCAGCCTTGTGCCTGCTCCACAGTAATACAGGTCTTGTGTTGCAGCTACCACATCACAGCACCCTACAGTGCCCACAGTGCTCGTAACAGCTGATGAGTCCGAGATTGCTGAGCCCTTCCTCTCTCCCCAGCACTCTTCCAGTTAATCCAGATGTGAAAATCAGATGTAGGCTGTTGGCAGGGCTATTAAGCACTGATGGTTGTGCCCTTGTGCTGATCTCTAAGATCTTGCTCTAATTAAGATTCCTCTTTAACCAGCCTTTAAACAGACGAGGCATTGCAAGCTGTGTGTCTACATATGAGCAATATTTAATGCATGAACCACATTTTACCTAGGCTTCCAGGGGGGACATACTTAATAGACAAACTCATCACTCCTCGATGATCCACACCGTTAACAGCAGACAGGCTCTGAAACAGAAAGAGTTATGACTGACTAAATGAAGGATTGTGTAAACACAGCAAGGCAAACAGCTTTTGAGTTCAATGGAGGGGCACAAATGGACAAACTCTGATTCTGCAAGGCTGGAGCAGCCCCTTCTTAGGGCAGCTTCTTTCTTTGTGGCCTTGTTCTCAAACTCAGAACCAAAAGCCTGAGGATTCAGAGCAAGGCTGCCCTTCCAGACATGTCCAGCTGAATATAATTAAGCATCTTTGTTCTGAAAGACAAATGTTGATGAAAGACCTGAGACCAGAAGCACGCAGGAAGCTGTACAGGCTTGACAAGCAGTGGCACCTCAATATTTACCTCTCAAGGCATGGTCAGCTGCTTCACTTAGTACTGTGCTGTCTATTTTTAAGGGATGGTCTTTATTGTGAGTAGAGAGTGGCAAAGTCATGTCGGAGTTTCTGTGATTAGTGTCATGTTGCATTTATGAAAGTGTCCCTACAGATCAGTCAGACCCAAGTAAGACCCAAGAAGGCCACTGTTCAGAGCACTGAACCCTGCATAAACACGTCTAGGGGTTGTTCTCTGGGTACAGTTCAGGTGGTTCTGCTCCACCACACCCAAAGACCTCAGAGGACTCAGGAAGGACTTGTGCCACCTCTAAAGGCTTCAGGGTTGGGCTAAAAACTGGGACTGCAGCTGAGACACACTTACCCGGGGCTTCAGTGGGTACCAGTTGAGTTTCCTGTTGCTCCAGTCCCAGCTGGCCAAGTCTATTTCGATCTCTCCCAGGAAACTGTTACGTCCCAGTGGATCATTGTGCCAAACAGACAGATTTAATTTTTGGATCAGCAATACCATTTTCTCTATTTTATACTAGAGGAAGGAAGAGAAGTCAGGCTGTTCAAATTTTTCTTCTGTTTCTTTCAAACCAGAAATAAACTACTCAAAAGTTTGAATAAGCTCTGAGACACTCACCCCACACATGCACTAGTAATGGACTGGCCGCACTCTGAGCACTTCCTTTTTTGTCCTGCAGCAATACTACTACCCTAACAAAGCTTTTCTGCTGAGCACAGGGAAATCTGGCACTCCATTCATCACAGGGTAAAACCAATATTCTTTCGAGAATTATTAACACAGGCTTGGGCATTGTTAAATAATCCTCTATGCTTTGATGAGTAAGATCACATAATGCAGACCTTTCTTACTAGTCCCATGCCTTGTGACTGCATTCCAGGGAAGGGGAGGACGAACACCCCTTGCTCTGGCTGAAGGCAGCACAGGCTGCAAGTCCTTATCTCAACCAAAGATCACCGTGTGATTTTGACAGAGAATCCTGAGTGCCACACAGATGGGTGCAAAGAAACCTTTAACATCCCAGGCCTCACAAACCCAAGGGAAGAGCAGTGCAGTGCTGGTGGGAGGCAGGCAAAGAAGCCTGGCCAGGAAGGCAGGATCTTTCCAGATCTGCCCTGGTAGAGGTGCCTGCTACAACACAGGATTTCAGAGCATGTATTTGTTCTTACCCGTAACACCTCATTGTAAATAGGATTCACCGTCCTCTTCTTCACTGAAGTTTTCCTCTTACCCATCCTGGCTTTGTCTGGGAGCAGGTAAGTTTTAACATACCTAGAAAAGAAAACAAACTCCAGCTGGATATTGTCCCACATTACCATGCTCTCTAATAAGCAAGAAACACTTGTGAACTGTGACATGGAAACAACAGACCTGGAATCAACTCTTTAAAGGCAAAACTAATTAAGAGACCTGATGGGATATTAACTTGGCTTGCATGTGGAGTTATAAATCTCACTGGAGATGGATGGATGTCACCAACATTCAGAAGAGGCAGCTGTCTAAGCTGCCCTCCTGGGAAGGCAGCAAGGCCATATATCCATTTCCTGAAATGACCAGAACTATAGCATCTCTGTGCATTCAAAATCAGGGAGAAAATAGACAGGAGAAAAGAGGCGGAATGTCTTTAAGGGTTCAAATCCAAGCTCCTCTTCATCATCTTTCAAACTAGAGATCACTAACCACTACAACTACCACTGTGCCCCTAACAGCACTTCTCTGTGGAATTCCTGTTCATATAGACACGTGTCTGCATCATCACAGTTATTACCAAGTCTATTCACCATGGGGAGATCAAGGTTCACATGGATGCAGGGAGAGAACATATCCCAGCAACAAGAGGAACTGTCTTTGCAGTGATCAAAGCTTTCTCAATCTGTTCAAATTTAAGTCTGGCAACACTTTTACTGATGCCAAGGGCTTCAGAACCATCAGCTAGGAAAGTCCCAGCAGTGAGCATGCACCAGAAGTCTGAAGGAAGGAAGAAACCATGACATTAAAAGGAAAAAAAAAAATCCTCCAGAAGACAGAATTCAGCAGTGTGAAAATCAGAAGACACCAAAGTGTCACTCACGGGTCAGATCTGCCTTTCTTCTCATCCACTACAGCCAAGTCCTTGCACTGGGACACATGGACCTGGAACTCCCGGTTCTTCTCGTCATAGTCTAGAGCAAATTCCACAGTACCTTGGGCATCCACACTCCCAAAATCGCCGCTGTAGACACTGAGCACACTGCCACTCACCTGCCATGTGAAAGAGCAAGGTCAGTGCCACTGAAACAGGCACAGTCCTAACTTCGGTTTTGGACAAGCATGATAGTTTGAGAAGTGCATTCCCAGAGAAATAATCTGCCATTTCTGTCCTTATGCAGTCAAGGACACAGAAATGGTTCACAGATGTTCTCAAACAAGCAAAGGTTGGAGAACCCAAATAAGGGTCTCACAAGGACGTGCTATCCTAGACCAGAACTTAGAAGCACTATTCTCCTGAATGCTAAATAAATACAGAAGTTTTTCACTCCTAAATCCTCAAACTTTGGGAAATGGAATCAAATATTACTAGGGGGAACATTCAAGTCTCTTCCCTATACTTACAGTACAAACAACTGCTATCCTGACTCAGTCTCATCACTGAGATAGAAATACATTGAGAGAACTTGAACTATCTGTACATGAACTTATTATTTCAGATAGATATAGTCACACAATTGTCAATCAGTTTTTAAAACAGGCTAGTAAGAACCCTGGAACCCATTTCAGACTGGAAATGTAGGAAAAACTATATCTTGTTGCTTACTCATAATGTACATGGAGTGGTACAAACAGATACAACCCCTGTCCTAGAAAGCCACTGCCCCACCAGAGACAGTCTGTGTGCATGTACTTGCCCCAAAGGTTTCTGCAGATATAAATCCGGAGCTAGGCACCCAGATTTCCCAGAACAAACTGCATTTGCCCATACAACATGGAATTCTTTTTTCCACGTTGTTTTTCACTGACGGAAAGTGATGAAGCGCAAGCAAAGCTCAGCTCCAGAAAGATGAGAGAATTTTCTATTGAACCAATCACTCATGATTCCTGACAGGATATCATAAAAGCTAATGCTGTTTACAAAGCAAATCATTAACCCTCTTGGCACTTTTCTGTGGTACAGTCATGAACATTTATCAAAAAACTTTCCTAGTAATTAACCTGATCCTTCTCTGTCTTTCCCTATTTCCTTTGGCTCTGGATTTTATTATAACTGACAAAAACCTGCTAAACATCTCCTCTCAGTCCTTGGAGCTGCATTTACCGTCCCATCAGGATCCTCACTCCAGCAGAGAATCCTCAATGAGATTTTCAAGAACACTTGTATGACTTGGGCACAAAAGGCTCATTAACAGCTCCCAGATGCTCCAAATTAGTAGGACTTAGATGCCCCAAGTTTTTAATGTATTTATCTACATTCATGACCTCTCCCTACCAGCTTTGCTTCCCATATTATCTTTAAATCTCAAATATACACCTTGGAAATACCCATAACAATAACACAGCAAATTCAAGCACTTTTAAGCAGCTCCCTCTCTGAACACTGTCTCTAAGAAATCTTTTAAAAATGCTCAACTAAACACACTCAGCTCTTTTCAGCTTTCCTCAGAAGCTGAAGCTCTAAATCATGCTTTTGCTTTCCAACTCTGAGCTCCTTCGAATCTGGTGATAAAGGATGAGCTTGCAGAGGGTACCCATCTGCAGTCCTAGACCACAAACATGTCACTTAATAGCTGTGTGCCTCATTTTCCCACCTAGAAGAAGTCCCTTCCCATCTTCTGCACTGCCAGGCTTCAGATCATCTGCACTTGGAGTGGGGAATTCACTTACAGGGAATTCCACTAACAATGACTCAGTGGGTCTCTATTTTGAGATGGTACCTGGATTCACTCCTTTAAGCCAAGCAAGTAATTAACCATCACTGTTCTTTTAATAACGTGCCATGCAGAGAGTAACAGGACACTCCAGAGGCCACATCATCAGTATCAGCCCAAATGCAGTGTCACCACATCCGACTGAGAAACCCCGTCCAGCGAGGTGTCGGCGTTCGATACCTACCGAGGAGACAGAAGCCATGTCGGACGAGTGGCTGCCAACGCTTGGCGTCTTTTTGTGCTTGTTGAACTGGAAGCTGATTTCCGAAGCCGTGTCTGACTCAGTCTGCTCAGGAAACAAGAAGCATCTTTAAGCTCTGCCGTAGGAGCACTTCGCAACAGCACAGAGAAAAAAAAAACGATCGGTCGGCAGAGTCCCATTAGCAGGGATGAGGTTGGGGGAGCGGAGGAGAGCGCAGGGAGCCTCCCCAGGGGCATCCCCTCCAACCGGCAGTGAACGTCATCATTAACTGCCTCCAAACAGAGCTGCGTGCCCTGCCTGGGCACTGGGAAAGGGCACAGGGAAAGACCTGAGCTCCTCCAGCATGGAACAGCTGGCCTGGGTTACTGGGGGCTTTTTTCTTAAGGCTCTTCTCATTTATTCATAACACAACCGAGGTATGCCATAAAGCAAGTACTGCTGGTGTCCAGGAGAAACATTCTCAGGAAACCAACTGGGATGCTGCAAACATTGTCCCAGTCATTTCTGGTGTCTAGCCTACCTCAGACAACAGGACAGGAGAGGATCTGCTCAGCTCTTTGACTCTTTCAGGTTCAAGCAACTGATGGGGTATCAAATGAGGTTTATTGTATGCTGCAGGTACAAACAAAAAAGGCATCAAGTTAGCTTCTCAGAGTCAGGAAAATATAAGAAAGTCACATTTTTGTTTAAGGGCACAAGGAAGGAGGAAAAGCTTATGGGAGGCACTGGAGTACCACCTACTTGCCCTGTCTCTGTCACCTGCCATTCAAACTGACCCTCCCCAAGATGAAAACTGCTAACTACCATCTTAAAGCTATTTTCAATGTGTTTCGTTCAACGTGTGGAAGCGTGCAAACTCCCTCTAGTGGCTCACCTAATTCCCTTAATAGCCCAAGGACATGGATCTTGCTTGCTTTGTGTGGATGTAACTTACACTAAAATCACATAAATCTGCCTCCTTGTCCAAAAAACCAACCATGTTAACATTTTTATCTCATAGCACACTGCCGTGTACAGAAGAGCTGTAAAATATTTATACCTACAATTTCACCATTGCATACCCCTCTCAAATACTCTGCTAAACAAAGAGGTAGACAAGAGCCAAATTATCTAAAAGAAAAAAGTCATAAAGATTCCTATCAACTTAGAAAGATGGTTACTGTCTCCAGCAGAGCCCCAAAGGGGACTGTCCTCTCTCCAACAACCAGAAGTTGTGCTTAAATGGGCTTGATCAAAGTCTCTAAGCAGCTTTACCCTTCTCAGGCATTGCCTTCCCAGCCTTCTCACCTCAGTCCTGGCAGACTTGGCCTCACCACTTTCTTTTTAGGCAAGCTCTTAGCTGTCCTTTTGGCCTCACCAGTTTTCACCCTCTGGGGACTGTCATTGGCTTTCTTGGGCACAGAGGCTGCTGCTGCCTTCCCTCAGGCCCCTTCTGCAGCTGCAGCTTTCTTGGGCTTCTTGGTTGCACAGACAGGTTTCTTGGCCATGGGCTTCTTCAGGTTGGCTGCTGCTTTCTTGGTTGCCTTCTCCTCAGCTTCTCTGGGTTTGTCAGGGAGAGACCATCACCATAAAGCAGGTCCCAGCTGGCAGCTGGGAACATCAGCCCAGCACACAGGCTCTGCTCTGGGTGAGGTGAGAGGCCCAGGCTGAGCACTGCAAGCCCAGTCTGTGGCACAACTCACATGCTGGACATGAGGTCTGACCGCTCTGATCAATCCACTGCACAGGCTGCCAGGCAGCTCCCACAGCACTCCATGGGGGAACAGGAGGGACGAGTACAAGCTCCTTGCCAACCCTTTGAAGCCCTTGTGCTTTTGCTGAAGGCACTGAGTAACATACCATCAATCTAGCTGCAATTTCCTGGCTCTGAATTTAATTTTAGGCACTATAAACTCTCTAATTTGATGATGAAACAATATGTCATTTTCCTTGCCTGGTACATGCACAGAAGCATGGCGATGAAAAACTGGCATAATATATTACCTTCAGCAAATGTAAACCAAAAAGAAAAAGAAAGAAAGATGTTACTCACTCTCTGTGGTTGTGTAAATGTTCACCATGCTCTTTGCAAGATTAATGCTATTTGCTCGGGCCAACGCCTGAGCAGCAGGAGAATGATCCCCATCTTCCTCTGGAATACATGAAAAGCCAAATCAACATGGTAAATAAATAAACACAAACTGTGTGTGTGTGTGTGTGTGTGTGTGTGTGTGTGTGTGTGTGTGTGTGTGTGTGTGGTGCCTCTCCTGCCTTGTTCACTGCCTAGAGCACACTGCAGTTACATTACCCAGGGCTGCTTTCAAATCATCTGTGTGCTTTGATGTCTCTCCCCGAGAAAAACTCTTCACACTATGTCAAGAAATGTAAATACCAGATTAACCCAGTCCCTAAGACAGATCAGCATTTGCAGAGAGCTTCCAGTGAAACACAGCCATCTGCTAACACCATCCTGAAATGAATGTAATAATAAGGCAAAAAGCCCTGGAAAATATTAGAATGATCTGGTGTATAAATGGTTGGACTCAGTGATCTTAGATGTCTTTTACAACCCAAAATATTCTATGATTCTATGAAGGAAATGTTGGCACTGACCTGAAGCGCAACTCAGGATTTCATAGGAATGTTATATGAGGTAGGAAATAAGCCAAGAAATGGCACAATTGAAAAATAAAAATCAGAGGAGTCTATGGAAAATCCTCTCAAATAGGTCTTACCCAGGTACACAAGGACAGGAAATTTGGAAAAAGAAGGTAAGATGCTCTCTCTTTCAAGTCTTTGCTTGGCAGAGAGCCCACTTGTAAAGTGAATTGCAAAGAACAATAACTTTTCCTCATAGTAACAATCACTAAAAGAACTCATCAAACCCCGAGGAAGAGGCTGACAAAATGGTGATACTATTGACACTATCAAGGTTGAGAACATGGCATCAGAACACAGAAAGATCAGACTCCTTGTTCAGTCCACTTTGCTTACAGTTTAATATCCAAATTCTTGTGCATTCCAAAAAGACCCAAAATATCATTTAAGCACTGACAGCAAGCGACTTCATCAAGGTAGTCTAACAGCCAATGTATTTATTAAACACTTTGCTTCATATTTTATTTCTTTTATTTGTGTCAGACTTATCTCTAAGAACACAAATAATTTGTCCAGTCCCACGTTTGAAGAAAGTACAATCTTGCCAGTGAGTGAAATAAGTGAGGTCCCATAACATGTTGTAGGTAGTTCTAAAAAAATGGATGTCTGTCCCAGGGTAAGGTACAAGGGCTGGTAGTTGGGAGGAAAGCAAGGGAACACAGCACTGCCTCCTTCTACACTCACACTGGGTTACACAAGATTTGTCTCCGGAGCTGTCTGCTAAACACATTCCACACATGCTAACTCTGCACAAACTGCAATATAGCATAAATGGACAAATGAAGAAAATGTGCAAAAAGCAGACGGGTTAGGGAAGAAAACAGGCTTAGGGATGGCTCTCTATTTGGATTTCACATGGTGCAGTTACAGCCCTCAGTACCTGAGTAAACAGCTGAGTTTGTTCCCTGAACGGCTTCTCTCTCTCCAGAAGGTTCACCAGGTGTTGGCTTGTCTGAAGACTCGCGCGTTTTCCCCTCCGGTAGCTCTCCACTTATTTCCATGTTGTCATGAGTGCTCAAATCAGGTCTTTCATCTTTCTCATCACCGTTTTCACCATCTGTAAGCACAGGCTCGATCATTATCTGCACCCTGCTCGCCAGGGACCTCTCTGTGGGCTTGCGCTCTTCTGCCACGATCAGCTCATCCGTAGGCGTCTCCGGCTCCAACGTGCTGCCAGACACTTCCTTGGTAGGCGACTCGTTTTTGACGGAAGGTGCTCGCACAGGCAATCTGGATTTCTTGGAGCAGCGCTGTGCCACCTTCTCTTCCTCTGGCATCAGCAGCTTCCCATTGCTTTCGCTCAGCGAGTTATTTCTTGCCAGCAGGCCGCCTTTGCTCTTGGCGTACGTGGATCTGGGAGTGACGGACACCGAGCCCTTCCTTGCAGGAGCGACATAGCTCGGTTCCTCCTCGCTAGAAGACAAAGTTATTGTCCTTTTGTAGGGGGCTCTTGTTTTGGTGAAGGTGCCAGGTTTTTCTTCACTGCTCTGGCCTTGCCCAGACTGCACAGAGAGCGAGCGGCACAGCTTGAACTGCCTGCCATCTGCCTCCACCCCGCTCGGGTCTGTCGGTGGGCTTCCCACTGCCATGGAATCTGCTGCCTTCTCCCAAAAGTCCTTCAGGTTCTTGAAGTGTTCTCGATCGAGGCCGATATCCTCCTCTTTGTTACTCATTGATGAGATCGTGTAGTTCACGCCTTGCTTCCCAGCCTGGCTGCTTTCCCCTTCCGTAGTCAGTGGTTTGGGGCTTGCCAGCAGCTCTTTCTTTGCAAGGCTGTTCTCTGCTGGCCCCATGGGATTCACAAACTCTTCAGATCTGGGGGAGATTCTGCTTGGTTTCCTCTTCACTGGTATCTTGCTGGGAGCAGAAGCTTCTCCAGGTGGAGCTTTTGGCCTCACTGTGGTGCTGGTGGCCCCATCAACAGCTTCTCCTCCAGCTGCACTGCTGGGCTGAGGCACAGCATCCTCTGAAAGCTTGGTGGGCAGTGGAGATACTCCATGACCTACAACAACAACAAATGCTCACAGCCTGTTCCACCACATCACATCGAATTTCCCTGGAAAGTCTGGGCTGCAGTTTCTCAAAGTGAAGCGAGAGGAAATTTTCAGAAATTATCAATGTATTCTTAATTCTTTCCCATATTCAGACTCTAGAAAGTTCCCTTCCATCTGAAGAAAGCCCTGAAAACCCCAGCCTTTGTCCCTGCAATAGGGCATGGAAAAAATCCACTGAGCTCCAAAATGTTGCTGTGAGTTCAGGATTTATTGGCAGCTTCCATTTTGGTCTGACAGGTTCCCTACTGGCTATTTGCTATGTACCAAAACTACACTATACATTCAAGGCCAGAAAGAGAAAGTAACTTCTCTTGTGGATTAAAGAGCTGAGAGCCAAGCACTCAGTTTAAAATGTACTGAGAGCTCGGAGAAGTTTCAGTCATCAGACTGCTTTTTTCCTTGGTCCCTGCTGCCCTGGGCACAATTCATACAAATGCTGGCAGCCCATTCTTACATGCAAAGGTAAGAAATACTCTTTGTTATTTATTTTTACACACACTGAAAAGCATCTTGTCTCTTGGTGTTTGATGTTGAATAACAAAATTATCAATGGCTCACTTGAACAACAAACTTACCTTTTCTAGACAAATGAAAGCCGTCTGTTGCAGTCACAAAAGGACTTGTTCCAGTGTCACTCTCTGAGGAAGAGACATCATGTATACTGGGTCTCTGAACAGAAAACAAATCCTATCAGTGTATATATACTAGCAAGACTGGAAAAAACGTGTTTTGTTTGAGCACAGACACCAGGGCAGGCAGCCTGTGGAGCCCCAGCTGGTAGATACAGACTGTGTGAAAGTCCAAGGAATAACAAAACAAAGTGCAGATGATGTGCCTGTACTACCTTGTGGGATGCAGACAAGTGGGCAGGAAGTCTTGGCTTCGGTTTTGGCAAAATCTGATGCTCTGCAGTTTCGAGAGCAGGTGTGCTGGATCTGTGGGAGAGGAGAAACACCTGAGCAAGGAGGTCTGTGGTAGTAATGTGCCTGGATGGATGATCAGGCAGCCTTCAACATCATCTCAGTTCTGCTCAGCTGCAGAACTTGCTCAATAAAAACAATGTGTGTCAACTACTTGGTTTATTCAGATTTTCCCCTTCTGGGAAGTGCCAGAAGAGCCTGAGAGCCATGCAGAAGGGAAATGCATTTCTGTGCTACGGCCCAGGAAGGAACAGGCCACACCTTGCTTAGAGCTGAATGAGGAAAACAAAGCAAGCTTTTCAGGATTTAACCAACCCCAAAAAAACCTTGGTGGTTGTGCTGGTAAAGCAGGAGCACCTCGGGCTTGTTGCCTCTGGATCCTTCATTAAACAACACCCACTGATCACCTGCAGGAGGTTTGGAAGTGCTGTCAAGGCCCATATTTAATATTTAACTGGAGCAACTGCCACCTGTGAAGAATGGTTCCTCATTTTGCTGACCAAAAAATGCAAATGAGATGGGAACAACAATACATGAGCATGTGAATATTTTAATGGTTTCTCCATAGTTCAAAGATATTGAGTGAGGTCACTGGTTTGCTCGTTGGAGTGCTTTTAGTGGATGTTTCTGCTCAGTCAGCACAATGTAAAATCCTACCAAGCCTTGATGGAGAGTGCTGAGCACTGGACACAGAAGTTGGCACCAGCAGGAAATGAGCAGTTTCCTCAAATAGTTCATTTTGTTAGTGTTGCTCCATGGTAAAAATTAAACAAATAAAACCATAATTACTTTGAAAAACTAACCAGCATATCCTGACATTAGAGACAGCTTCCATTTTACTGACTGCTTATCAAATCATGCAGGAAAAGACCTTTGTGGGATAAGCACATTAGCACTAAGTTATTAAGGGAGGATTGATATTCTGACAATTCCTGGAAGAAGGATTTAAAAAATATCCTATAGAACCTATTACTTATACAGTCTCAGAACTGCAGTTAAAGACCGGGATTTAATGGGTAGCATTCAATTTTCATCAGAAGTAAGAGCAGCAGCCAGAGCATTGCAGCAGAGGTTACCTTTCCACTCCTGCACCAGCAACATGCTCAGGGAAGGCAGGACTCAGGGCACCTTTGCTTTCCAGACCCATTTCAATGTGTTCATTGGCCTCATCTGTAATATAACAGAGACAACTGAGAAATGACATTTCATTAAACTTGTAATGGTTGGTGTGTTTTGTCTGGGGAAAGAAAAAGCCTTCCCCAATGAAAATGAGTCCCACCAGCACAATCCCTGGGGATTTAAGAGGAGATGGCTGTGGAGGGTTCTGCCTGCTCTCCCCACTGATGGGGGAGGCCCCGGGGCAGCACTGACTGCACTCCCCGTGCAGCAAAGGCACTTCCAGACCCCACAGGTCCAGGAGGCCAAAGAGAGCTCACAACACCTGACTCATGCCAGGAGCTGTTGCATCGCTGGAAACCTTCACAGGACACTGCTGTGACTGTCAATAAAGTTAATCCGTTCCAGGATTTAAATTCAGCCATTTCCTGTTTTGACTCAAGTCATCCGATCTTGGCAAACAAAGGAGGAGGCCAATATAGTTAATGAGGAGATCCCTGTTATTTTTACTGGCACAAGCTCCCAAAGACCCTAAAGAAAAAACAATAGAAGACAGTAACCTTTACAGCAGACTGCCAGGGTATAAAATTGCATTAGACATTTTGTTGGCAAATGGGCTTTCTTGCTACTGCAAAACCAAAAGGATTAAACTCTCAAACAATGAGGAAAAACTCAGCTTAGTCTGGTTAACAAGATCTGCACATATTTATTCACATGCAGCTAGGTCTATTTTAAAGAGCAAATCTACCTGTTACAAGAACTGCCAAATCATTTTAGGATGTATTTCATTACACAATACAATAGAATAGGAAGCTCAGAGGATTCAGAAGTGACATTAAACACTACAGCCTCGCTTTTTATCTGTTTGGAAGAGTGCACGAGGCCCAAAAGCAGGCCAGTCCTGCTGACAGACAAGCTGTGATATTGGTGTCACCAGTGCTGCTCACGTGGTGCCATCCAGCACCAGCCCAGTCAGCCTACAAGTAACAGGGATATCCAAAGGTTCATTCTCCCTTGTCTGTGCATCCCCATGGAGAAAAATGCTGCATTCCCAACTCCTCCTGCCCGCCCAGCACCTGGCCCTGAGGTGCAGGGGACACAGCAGCCTCTGCTCGGAGCTGCATTAGGACCACATGTCTGGGGGGTTGGGGAGTCACTCCTGCTGGAAGACAAGGGTCTGGTTGTGTAGGAACAAGCCAGTTTTAGAGAGCATGTTTCTGAGAGAGGGGCTGTGTTTTGCCCATGTAAATGTAGATGGGCACAAAGCATCACTGAACATTGTCTCTGGAGGTGTGGTTGGTGGCACGTGCAGGCCATGGCACGTGCAGGCATGGGAGTGTTTATTTATACAGCGAGCCACGTCCTCCTCTTCTGCCCCGGACCTGAGCGAGGGAGATGCCTGCAGGGAGCTGTGCTGGAAGCAGAGGAGCCAAACACAGAGCTCCCACATTTTCCCTTTGGCTGTCATGGTTGAAAAGACCTTTACAACCAAAGACTGCATTCCCTTCTCACCTCACTTCCAAAGGCACTGTGTTGTGTTTGCTCTTCACTGACACTTCCCCCTCAGACAGAGCTCCCTGTTCCCGGCTGGCAGAGGCAGCAGGAGGTGTTCAATTCCACCCATCCAAATCACTGCCCTGCAAAATGGCTCAGCCACTGACACAGCTATGCCTGGCTTCTATCACCACAAACAAATGGCCTATTAATAAGTTATAATCCATCAAGACAAGCAAAAACGCCTTTGCTAACAGTAGGATGAGACAAAATAAGAAGCAAATCCAACAGAAATTAGTAGTGGCCTGACCAGTTTAACTTGTCCATACATATATTTATATATGTATGTTTACAGCCTGCTCTAACACTTCTGCTGCTTTACTCATTTCCTATCACTCTAAAACAAAGATACTCAACACTAGGGGAAAGCACAACTAACTCTGCACCAGGGCTCACTTGCCTTGGTGGGTGGATAAAATGGTCTCTCTCATAGATGATTTTTAGCTCTTAATTACTGCACATAAGCTTTAGGAGAAGTTATCACCAAATTTATCTATCTGTGCTGCTCTGCAGGCTGTAGTTTAAATATAGGGTATCTATCTGTTCTATAGATTTGTATTACTGCCCATGACTAGTGTTTTCTATTAGAAGCAATACCAACTGTGAAAACCCTTAGGGATCCACACAACCCTCCCTTCTGAAGGTTAAACCATCCTCCAGAAAAAGTCACAGGGCATTTTCCTGTGCAGGCACAAATTTCCACCCCTTCCCAGCCCGTTAACCTTGCAAAGGGAATGCCAGTGCTTATCTCAGTGGGGCTTTTCCATGCAGGAATTTTCTCATTTCACTCCCTAACACAGACCTAAATCTAAAGACTTAAATCGGGAGTCATGAACACATTACATGGATTTGACTCCTTTGTCCCTCTGAAAGCCACCAGAAGGTGAGTGACCCTTCCAGGGACAGAAAACAAGGTGTCAGTATGGCAAGGAAAGGCCTTTATCTCACCCACTGCAGACTGAACGTGAGTTGCACGGTCAAAGCTCATGTAAAGGGGTTTGATCCTCATTCCCTCATGGGCCAGGTGCTGCTCTCAGCAGTGCCACACTCTTGCTGACCAGTCAGTGAGAGAAGAGCTTGCCCTTGTGTGTGAAGGGAGGCAATCTACACAGCAACCACAGCAAGAGCTGAGCACGTGATGGGCAGCAGCAAGGTGAATACATCAGCTGCAGGATCTTGATCCTCAACCAGTGCTGTAAAGTGTCAGTGGGAAAAGTAAGAGGAAGGAATAAAGTCACATGTTATACCTGTGCTTTACCAAAATAAGTCTGAGAATAGAAATAGAGAAAAAAAGGGAAGAAAAGAAGTTGAAAAAGTAATAAGATGCTACACTTAAACATAATTATTATAGTAATTTAATAACATTTGCCTCTTCCTTCTTAGAACAGCATTAGTCAAGTAATGCACATGCAATGACATAACTTGCATATTACTGCTCTATTAGTAAGGAGATTATTTTAGATGATGACCTGAGACCACATCTCATATATGCACATCAGCCCTAAAAGTTAAATCTAAAACCAACAGTACTTCAAATTTTGCTTTCTTAAAGTGGCCAGTGACGTAAGGGTGCAAGGCAAAAGGCAGACAATCCTATTCACTGCTGGCTACTAGCTTGGCTGCACGTGACAGAGCATTTGCCTGACCTGGGCCCTGGCAGAGGCTGCTGAAGCTCTGCCCCTTCATGCAAAGAGGGTGCAAGCAAAAATGCTCATCCTCAAAATGCAGAACACGCTCTGCAGAAATGGCCAGGCAACTCTGCCAAGCTGGAAAAGGTTTTATATGTTTAGCATTCCGGAGGTATGATAAAATGGTAATTTTAATGACATCATGAATCCATAATAGCAAGGATAAAAGCAAATTCATATGAAATATGATGGGCCAGTTCTGCATGAGAGGTTCCAAGGAAACTATGCTAAGCTCTGAGAGCTGTCAGGGATAAGTAAAAAGCAAAAAGAAAATGAGGCTCTCAGTGCAGTCCCTAGTTGGTGTTTAGCTTTGAGAATGTCCAAGTAATGTGGAGCTAGGAGGGGTATACTAAACCCAGGCAATTCATGCTACAGAGACATCCTTGCCAAGGAGGCCCATCAAAAAAGGAGTGATCTATGCTGTTCCTTCCCCACAGCAGGAATGGGAAGCTGGGCCCAGAAAAGATGGCTGAACTGAACTGGTGGAGATGACATTTGAGAGTTGGACAGCTACTCCTTTATCTAACAGTAGCCTTTACTGCAAAAGAACAGAGCCCAGCTACAGGGTCCTTGGGTTAGGGATGGTGGCAGACTTTGCTTAGAACAGTTTATCTTGGCCAAGGTTTCACCAGAGCAGCAGCAGCAGCCAGTAACTCAGCAGCCATGGTGAAGTATCTGTGATTACCCACCCTGACAAATCACCAAGGAGGTTGTGTGACACTGGGCTGCAGGCCCACAGTCCTGCTGCAGGGTCAGCTGGCCTGTCTTCATGTTGAGGACTGGATGTGAACCACCCCCAGTCCTGCTTTACACAGATGTGCAGCACAAAGTTTCAGCTCCAGGCTGGTTACATTTGGACTCAAAGCACAGTCCTGCCTGTTTCACATAGGGTTGATCTCTTCTCTGCCCTGAGCTGACAAATCTGCTTTGATCTGTTTACAGAGCACCAGGAAAGTTTATCTGCATGTCTAATCTGCTTCGAATTAGCACATGGTCCCAGATACACCCTTGCTATGGCACACAGCCTGGGTACCATTCAGACTTGGCCACAAAGCCCTTTTTACTTCAAAACCCACATTATGCCATGGAATTATTTCCATGTAAAAAGTTAGGCATGGACCCTCTCAAGTGGGTAAGTATGTGCTAGGAGATATTCCTTTGCAGAGATATGACTGACCCCACCACCCCAAAGGCCTGTGAGAGCAGCTGGCCAGCTACTTTTGTCAGATTTCTTTAGGAATTGGGGGAGGGAGGTGGGTTTGACCCACACATATCAGCTTGATGTCAGAAATTGTCCTGCATCATCTCCTTCTTTTTTTGCTTCTATGGTAAGAAATTCCAGTGGTGTCCAACAAACAGAAATTTGGGGAAAAAGAAGCTGAAGTGGAGAAAAGGCATTCACTGCACATGGCTTTTGCCTTGGTTCTCTGCCACACTGTAATTTTTAATTTGGGCCCTGATTTTGATAACAAAGGATGTTTTTCTGGTACTAAAAGCATAGCTGAGAATTCCCTTATTACAACACAAGCCCCAACAGGCTCCCAGTATTGGGAGACTCCCATTCTGGACCACTTTTTTCTGGTCCATCAATTTGTTTTCTCAAGATGCACATTAACATACTTACTTTCTAGTTTGCCCTTTTTCCTCCTAATTGATGCCCGAAGTAGATCCGGCCCCTCTAAGTCTTCCTGAAACCGCTTTGCCTTCACTTCTGAAAACCATTCACCTGTCACAAACTTCTTCTTCTTTTCATCCTTGATGGAGCCTTGTATCCTCCTGGAAGTCAGTAAGAGCATTACACACCAAAAAAATCTCCCAAGTTTCAACTCCCCCCAAGCTACGTTTGTAACAATGTCCCTGCGGTTCACCCGACTGACACTGCGAAGGATCCAGAGATTATTCTCTGCAATCACAAGGGCCAAACCAGCACTGAAACAACAGATGATTTATTCTTCATCTGAAATGGGAACAGCACCTTGTAAACACAGGCTTTCACCTCTTCCAAATTTCACAAATCCAAATCAGTCACCTGGCAAGGAGATTTGTCCATTTGCTTGGCAGCCCTGAGGCTTTAGGAAGGGGTGGGGCTGTTTGCCTGTCTTGCACCTCTCCATTTTATTTGTCTATTAATCACTTCGTGAGTGGCAAAGCCTTTTGAATCAAATTTGATGCAAACCACAGAAATAAATAATGATATTCAGGGAAGCAACCTGTCCCTGCAGCATTCCCCCTGGACACTGTGCCTCTCCCTGCTCCTCCTGCCGTGCCAATTTTGGTACTCACATGGTTAGCTCTCCTTCCTGAGCACAGCTTCTCCTACTGTAACTCACTCAGGCACACCCAGGGCTGGTTTTTGGCACCTAAACCCGTCAGTTTAGGCTCTTGTACAGGCTCTGTTTCCTAGCCTGTACAAGAACCCTCCTCCAGTTATTTTGTTTTTACACCATGGCTTGCTGAATTAGCTGCCTTTCAGCTGGTACTGCCTCCCACAGCTCACCACAGTTCAGGGTCCCTGCAAGACCTGGGAGGCCAGAGGAAACTCCCACCTCAGTTCAGTTCTCAGCAGGAAGAGGGGGCAAACCCCAGATAACCATGGAGCCTTGGAAGGTCACATTTGTCTGCCTACAGGCCAGGAGGGAACAGGTATGGGATAACCAGACTCAAGCCTCTGCAGGCAGTGCTGGGGGTCCAACAGGACAGACAGCTGTGGAGCTGTGCAACTCCCATCTAGATCAGACTGCCTCTGTGAGGGTCTCAAGGTGCTGGGCCAGAATATGTTTTAATCTTGTTGACACCAGATAAATGCCATTGACTTCATTTCACCCAGTGAGGAGGTTGTGTTGGAACCAAACACGTCTTACTGCAGGTAGGCAAACTGACAGCAAGGGGCTCTTAGCACTACTCTGGTCAGGACCCAACTCACTTCACTTGCAAATCAAAGCCTTTTGTGCAACAGCTTCCAAAGAGAAATGAAACAAAACCAAAATAATCCAAACACTCTTTTCACCAAACCTCCCTTGCAGAGCAGAAATTAACTGCATTTCAGAACAAAAAAAAAAAAGAAGAAAAAAAGAAAAAAAACCTTTTTGAGACCATGTTTCAATTCAAAGCATATGTAAGAGAATGCAGACATATACACATCAAGTCCAAGCTGCTTCATGCCACCAACCAGTTCTGTTTCCCCAGCTCTCACCTCAAGCAGAGGCCAGGGCACACAGGCTCCCAGGAGCCTGCTGCAAAGCTGCCTGCTCCTCCTTCAAGCCCTGAGCATCCCTCCTACATGGGGCTTACTCTTTTTTTGGCTCAACAGCAAATTGGAGACTCACATCCTTAGTTGGGATACGCTGGCACAGTGCCATCCACACTCACTGAACTACTCGTTTCTTGCCATAGAGAATTTGGTGCCAGCTCCCCAAGCCTAGTACATACTGTCAGCCCAGATGGTCTAATGGCTGGCATTTAAAAAGTGACAGCAGCAACAAGCAATCCTGATCAACCAGATCTGAGCTCCAGGACGGCCAGTGGCAAGTGAGCTAAACTGAGAGAGAATCCCTGGCTCTGAAACAGGTCCCCACAAACCTTGGGCAGATCACGTGGCCTCTAACTGCCCCCCTCTGCCTGCAGGATGGATGCTGCACGCACACCCACCTCAAAGAGCAAGGAAGGGACATAAAGCAGAGAAGGGGGTGTGAAATCTCATTTTAAAACACTCTATGGCACTTCTGTGCTACTGAGCAAGTAAAACAAGGTAGCAGCTACTCCCCTGCTCAGACCTCTGACACGAAGAAATCAGCATCTTCCTCCCCTGAGCAGGAAAGGGGAAAGACGCCCTTGGCATCTCTGAGGGCTGATGATTAACTCAATAGGAGAGTCCAGTCCTGCAATCCTGCAGAGAAGGGACAGCAGCAACAGCAGGATGACTGAAAAAGCAGGAGGCACCGTGAAAAGATCCATCAGGATCTGAGAAAAAGGGACAGCAGGGGTGCAGCCTGCATCTCTCCTTGTTGCACGCACACAGACACACATACACACACACATACACACACACATGCTCCTCTCTAAAAGAAGTGAAAAAATCCCCCCAAGGGAAGCCCACACCCTGCTGTTACTGCACACCCTCTCACCTGATGCGATCCCCGTCCTTCTTCTTCAGCTCTGCATCTCTCTGCAGAACCTTCATGAGCTTTTCATACTCCTCCTCTGTCAGGAAGCTCAAGTCCAACATCTTCCCTACAATCTTCTTCAGTTCCTCAGACAGCTGAAGCAATGACAGAGCAGGAACTAGTCCAGCCCAGCCCACCACAGTGCCATGGGCAGCCCCTTGCAGCCGACCCTGGTGCGCTGAGCGAGGCGCGGCTGGAGAGAAAGGACTTCACCACGGCATGGCTTGGGTGGAACTTGCATTAGCACCTGGACTTGCACTTCCAGGCTCTTGGCTGGCACATTTCTCTGCACTGCATGCCTTCCCCTGCCAGGAAAATTCTCTCAGCAAAATTATGCTCCTTTGCTTTTCTTCAGGCGCAGTTGCAGCGATTTGGAAGCCAACGTCAATCACGCAGGCGAGCACGGGAAGGAGCGAGCTCGCCGCCCGCCGCGGCTGCCTCAACAGGCACGAAAGCTCATCTCACCAACAGCAACCCCAGCACCTCTGGCATGCGCTGTCCTCACCGGGAAGTCTGCCTCCGTGGAGTTCAAGCATCCCTGCAAAGAAATAACACCGAGATGCCTTTTATGATAAGCGTGACATATGGTAACCGAATGTGTACATTGGGGGTTTTTATTTGTTCTCCAGCACAAGTTCCAAAACAAGCTGCCCTACTTTCCTCCCAGTCCTACGGTTCCTCACGTGGTATTAACCCAACCAAGACAATGTTTTACTTTAGCCGCTTTCCTACTAACAGGTAAACAGTTGACTCAGCATGCTACAAGCAAAATCTGCATATAAATTACCAAATTGCTTGCTTGGTTTTTTACCTCCATTCTTCTTTTCCTTGATTCTTTCTGCCCTAAATGAGACCAAGGATAAGGAGCCAACCTTTGTAAAGCAACTGGAAAATGACAGAACAGCAACCTGCAAGTGTTACTGCTGCATGTTATGCTATGAAATACCAGGGACTACTCATTTTCTAATATGTGTGTCCTTTGCTTTACGCTGCACTGATATTTGCTATTCCAACAGTACTGGTGCAGATCACTTTGTGTTACAACAGACAGCAAAAATGGCCAGAGGCTGCAGGGCGTGGAGGAAAAGTAAATCAAGCATTGCTTTGCTACTTTATTCCTTCTCCTCTCTCCTGGCAAACTTGAGGGCAGTGAGGCACATCTTCAAGGGAGCAGAAGTTCTGCTCCTATCCATGTAGGCATTTCTAGCTCACCAGGTGGAATTTTTCCACTGTTTCCAAGCCCGTCAGGCAATTGTGGGTTTCATCATACTCTGCTATTTCTCCCAAAGCCTTGGGAGTTAGGTCATTAAAAATTAATAAATCCCAGCCTTCATGGCAAACAGGATCTGAAGGTCAGCAGGCCCATTCCCTAACCCCAGTGCCTGTATCACCCTTGCACTCTACCAATCTGCCATTTTGAGAACACCAACCTCAGCTCCTCCAGGCCACCCATTTCAGTGCTTTGCTAACTGGCAGCAAGCAACTCCTTCCTATTGCCTGCCCCAGGTCCCCCTGATACATGTCAGTCTGTCCTGGCTACCATGGGGATGCTCCCTTTGGAGCCATCCTTACAGAGTCTGACACTTCAGCCTCCAGGTTAACCAACCACAGCTCCGTCAGGTTCCTCAGATCTGGGGTTTTCATCATTTTTGCCACTTCTTTGGACTGTCTCTGCATAGTGCACCTCTTCTGTCAACTGGCATATATCCAAAGTTGAGAAGCATTTCAGCTAAGCTTTGCTCATTTGACATCATTTCACAGATTTACATTATTTCATGGATGATACATTCCCAAATGTTTGCCTTTTTCATAATGGTGTAACATCATCTTAGAATAGACATCTGACATTAATACTTACAAAGAAATACCACAGAACACTGCATGAGAAGGCTCATAAAAGGAATGGCCACTGTCATAAAACCGCTAACATTTTGTAAAAAATTGTTGGACAAAAGGAAAAAACATTTCACATTTCTTTGAAGCTTATCACACTACAGTTATAGCCTTTGCCATCCGAGAAACTATCAATACCACTCTAAATAGTTAAAACAGAAACAGCAATAAAAAGCCCTTATGAATCTCTACTGTTTAAACCTATGTTTTGTCCAGCTTGGCATGGCTCTTCCATGCTTGGTTCCAACCATCTACTCTCTCTGGCTCTCAGGCACAATCCTACTTCTACAAAGACATTCACAGAAATTTCTGGGACAGATTTTATTTTTAAAAAGGTATCTAGGGACATTTCACAGTATTTGCTTCTCAGGAACTTTTATTTATTTTTAACAAACCCATGACATGTGGGCTGAAACTAGTTCAGGAAACATTTCCAGTGAAGACTCATATTTATTCATCAGTATGGTAGTCAATTAAAAATAAAGGTTACTTCTTAGGGATAAAGGCCATCTCTTTGTAGAGAGCCTTTTTTTCTTTTTTTATCCCATGAAAATGTTTTATCTTACTGGAATAGCTCCATTAGAAGGAAAAGGTTTACAGAAACCAAACAGCCAGCTCCTTCTCTTGTTTCATATAGTTAAAAATCAAACCACTTGCTGTGGGAAAGTGAGGTGGTTCAGAAGACCACTCCACCTGGAGGTTTTGCTGAAGTCTTACGAGCTGCAAAGCTGCTGACCCAGACCTGCAGGAATAAACAAGGCTGGGAAATTATGTCCATGTGCAGCACGGCCACAGGGCTGGCCCTGCTGTGATTTGAGCTTTGCAGCCTCTGATGGGTGCACCATGCTGTCCTGGGCACTGCAGGGGCTTGAAACAGGAGAACCTCACCATTAACCACTCAGGTGCACAGCAATAAGGGAGAGTGTGTTACTTGTTTACTTAGGTGTGCAAGTGCAATAGATGAAGGATAAGAATCAACTGACAGGTACAGGATGTTATCAGGCAGGCACTGCACTGTGCTCAACCACTGCCCGCTGCCCCCAGTTGCTTAATCCCCAAGCTCATACACCTGAAGCAGCACCACACAGCTTTGATGTGCTCTGTTAGATTGCACATAAGCCTCTCCCCTCTCAAGGTTTTGTTAATAAACATTTCAGACACCACAGGGATGATGCAGTACAAACACCTAAACCAACAGATCCATAAGAAAGCCAGGACCCTGTGGGTCCCACACAGACAGGGATGATTTCTGCATGTTCTGCTCAGCCCTCATCCCACCACCTCTGCAAACTGCAGGGAAGGGAAATACAAAAGCCTTGCAGGTTTGTAGGGCAATGATGGGAGTCACTGTGCAGTGCTGAGGCAGATTTTACAGTAGAGTGGGACCTCTTCAGTGGAAGCCCTTTTTTTAGCCTGCTGATGTAAACTGGTTTTGGACAAACTGTGACAAGCAAAAAGAAAGTTGCGCTCTCCTTCCCTCCCACCAGTGGGAGACCTCTCCCAGGTCAGGATTACTCTCTGGCAAGAGGAACAAAATGGAGAGTCATGAAAGAGTGAATTGTTTGTGTCTGGATTAGCAGCATCTGCCCAAAGCCTGCAGCACAACATGCAAAGCAAACTCAGGCTACCCTCAGAGGCTGCACCACCACGACACCCCTGTGCAGGGCAACAGCCCTGCTGGGTCCTGCCAGTGTCATGGCAAAGCAGATGGGCAAAATGGTATTCAGGGCTACAAGAAAGACCACAAATCTGAGCAAAGGAGCACACTGGATGTCCAAAGGACTGTCTTTCCTCTAACTGCTTTTCTAGGGAAGAGAACATCACAAAGACTGACTCGCACACTCAGCCGTGTTGACAAATGCTGGGTGTGGAGGGGGTGTGGAGACAAGCAATAGCAGGGCCCATCATGTGGCATAACTGGCTGCATCTCTTACTTACATCAAAAGTGATAGTTTTTGATTTCTTGTGGCCACCACCCCAGTAAGAAGACAATGCTCCAGCCACCAGCACAACTGCCCCCTTCTCCCTTCAGCAAAGCATCAGGTAGCAGTGTGACAGGCATTCCCCCAGCACCAACCCAAAATCCAACCCCTAGAAATGAAGGGATAAACAAATGCCAACCTTTCTTCAACAGAGAGCAACATCCTGGTGCTGGGAGCACACCTGCCCTGGGGCACACCAAGTGAAAGCACACTGCCCGGACAATGCTCATTTCCTCGTTCCTCAGAGCTCTGCAGTGTCCCCACACGTGATCCAACCCAACCAAATTCCCTGTGCCTGCCTCCTCTCACTGCTGGCCACACAGGTCATGGGCCTGCAGCTGAGCCTGCACAGAAAAGCTTAATAAGGTGTAGTAGTTCTGGAGTACTTTCCAAAATAAATAGTTTGACTAATCCCATGCAGGGTTTGTGCAGCGGTAAGAGCTATTTATGAAAGAAGGTATGTTACAGACCTCTTGCCTGAATTAACATATCCTCTCTCTTCAAGTTTTTTTTTTTATTAGTGGAGAAGGGCGTTGTTTGGGGAGTTGTTTGGGTTTTTAAGTAACTCTCTTTCAAATAGTGTGATCAGGTGAAAATTAAATGCTTGTTTAGCCTAGCAGGCATGAAGTACAGCCTGTTTTGGAAATCAGATGCTGAAGGGGCTTCCACCTTCTTTGTGCTGCATTTTCATTTTATTTCTGGGAGGTTTAACTCAGTTCCAGCTCAAAACTGAACGATGTTAATGCTCTTCATAACTAACTCAGGCACAAACTGCTCAGATGCACAGTACCAGCCCAGTGCTCTTGATGTCATCTGCCTACAGACACAAATTACCTGTAGTCCATCTGCAGGGCACTCCAGTCTCAGTCCTGATTTCTCAGTGTGCACCTTTCCTTCAAAATTCTGCACATCTTCAGCACTTCTTCAGCACTGGGACGTGCACAGATTAATAATACACACCATGGGCCAAGCAGCTTTCACTGATTAGACACTGCGTTGCATATAAAGGAAGAGGATGAATTTAGGAACTGTAGCCTGCCAATGTGGTAGTCAGGACCCAGTATTTAACACCCCAATTACAACCCCTAAATGAGCATAGGACCTTCAAGACCCACCTCACCCTTTGAGACCTGGAGCTGCACATAGGTCCATGTAATAAAGATACAAAAACATGACAAAGCCTAGAACAGATAATACTGATCTCACAAGGCTATTCATAGCCAGATGAAAATAGCAGCAAGCTGGAAAGGCTGCTTGCCTCTGTCCATACTTCTTTATCACATATCATGCCACAATGTAAGGAAATAACCTCCTTTAGCTTTACAATGTGTGGACACTTCCCAACACCCTCATTAGTCAAGACAGCTCTTGTAGGGCAAGTCAAAACCAAAAGCAGCATCGTAGTAAGAATGATGGATGTGGTCCTGGCACCCACAGTCATAATGCAGTTCCCAGTATATGCTGTAGTTAACAGGACCAGAAGGATTTCATACCAAACTGCTATACCTGTACAGTCTGTGATCAGCCTTGTACCTCTCTCTGTCTCATGCTGGAAGGTCCAGCCCCACTCTTCCCCCCATCTGGTTTCTTCTGTAGTCAGTGAAATATGCAGAGGCATTGCCATAATTATTTTACAGGCAAAACACTGATAGCCTCTATAATGCTCACAGGCAGAATACTATGACATTTAATGCATGTCCTTTACCAGCAGAGAAGAAATAAAAAGCAAACTCCTGGATGGTCTTTCTCTTTGGGAAGGATGGGCTGAAAACCAGCACAAAATCTCCTGTGGCAGCTCAACTGATGTAAGTGCTCCCTTTTACACTTGGACAAGCCCTTGAGGTGCAAAAATACAGATAGGAGAGGCATTGCACAAGCCTATAAACATGGCTCTTAAAGTATGAAATTGCCAGAAAGTATGAAAGTACTCCTAAGGCACCAAGGGCTGTCCTACTGAAAAGGCACAGGACTGAGCAGCAGACACCTCTACCCAGGTCTGTTCTGCCTGTGGCTGCACTCACACCACTAACCCTCCTTCTCCCTCTCTGTGCTCACATCTCCCCTCTCACTGTAATGAAATAAAGATATAAAATACCTGTCTTTTGTTTAGCCATTCCAAAGTGAAGCATCACAAGAGCTCTTCTGAGGTGCATTATTTTCTCATAATTTGCAATATGCCACTTGCAACTCTGGACTGTCTAGTCCTTCACAGACCAAGAGCAGCTGTGAGCTACAAGAACAGAGAATATATTTAATATAATTATTTTCTGAAAAGTTATTCCACAAAAAATGCTGTGGCTGCACAGAGTGCAATGATACTTTGTCTGACTTTCCCAGACAAATGAGGGAAAGAGATCTACTGTTCCTACCCAAAAACCTCCTAAGCAGCTAAGTCATATAGAAATGGCCTTCACATGAGAGACAGCTGATAAGATAAAGAATAACCTCAAACAAAGCAGGCAATTGTGGTCTCCCAGAGCAGTCCACGTATAAATGCATCTGTTACCATCACACAGAGAATGTCAAGGCCAAATTCTGGCAATGCCAGGCACAAATGCCAGAATTACTCAAGCTCAACTACTCATAGACTTAATACAGACTTTTCTCTATTCAGTGAGGGCTGCACATGACACGATGTGCCATTCCCACCTCAGACCTGCTGATGAGCAGCAGGTGCCTGCCAATAACCACCATTGAGGCCAGCTTTGGCAGGCCCAAGAGGCAGTTAGAAGACAGCAGGTCTGACCCTCGTGATGGCTCTCCCCTCTGCTGTGCATCCCAGAACAAAAAAATACTGCTCAGTTCATTGTGAGCACAGCCCCAGGTGGTTTCTTCCAGATTCAGTCATTCTCTCACATTACACTTCCCAATAATATCCAACATGATAGAGATTTTCTGCTGTTTTATTAAGATCTTTTCCCTCCCCCTCCCCCTGGGCAGCTTTAGTGAAGGATGTCCATTGATCAGGAATGGCCCTGAGATGTTCGTAGGTGCAGAGGAATTGCAGGAATTTATCAAAGCAAGCAGGTCTCCAGCCCAGCCCCTTGAGAGCAGCCAGCAGAAGATATTTTAGAACAACAGTACAATGCTAAGCCAAAAAAACAAGCAAACTCCTGTATTCAGTGCACGTGGGGAATGCATAACTGAGGAAATGCTCCACTGACCACATCAGAAGCGGGTGAACTCTGCTTATTTGCACTCGGCCTCAGAAATTCCACTGCTTCTGAAGAAGGTCTGAGACCCACAATACTACAGAGGATTCAGTTAAGGCTTCAATTTCCTTTTGTAAAAAAGGATGCATAAGGATTTTTCCTCCCCTGTGCATTTCTACCCAATGCAATATAACCACCACATGAATAATTATCTCCACTGAACTCTACTCATCTCCTTCCAGCAAGGAACTGCATGGATGGAATTTGCTTTACACACAATTTACTTCCTTTTAGCCATTTTTAATTAAATGAACCATCCTATGGTTACCACCTAGGGTAAACAAAAGACTGAGCTTCTCAGTCTTAATCATTATTTCCTAGAGCCAGCATCGCCAAAATGAAAAAACTCATCAAAGAAGTGTGACTCAGACTCCTTAAGGGCAACTAGTCCTTTTACTGGTCATAAACTGATAATCCAATGCTATAGTTTAAATATTTGAGACTTCTGTTTATTTCATAGGTGGGAATTATTTGCAGAGCTTGCAGGATGTAGTTAGTTGTAATTCTGCATATTGTCAGAACCCAAACAAACAAGCACAGCCACCTGGGACACTGAGAAATCCCCTAATATCCCATACATCAAGAAATCCCCTAAGATTCCAGCAAACAAGGATGGCCCTTTCCCAGCTGCAAGAGAGGATGTCAGTATTTCAGAGACTTTGCTCTCTCTCTCACCTTGCCATACCCACTCTGCTCATTCCAGGTGTTACTCAGGGAGCTTTGGAAGAGAGAGGGAAATGCTCCCACGCCTTCACTGAATGCACTTTGCTTTGGGATTGGGGGCAGGGGCTTGTGCTGAGGTTTGTTCTAAATCTGCACTTACATCCTCAAGAAAACAAGTTTTACAAGAATTTGCATTCCCTATTTATTAGTTTGTAACAATCCTTCATCCCCACAGCTTGGCTGTGAGCCAGTTTAGGGCTTCTCATCCACGTTGTGCTGCGTGTCTGCTGCACTGAAATTTCCATCTAAGAAATATCCTGGTGTCCAGGCTTCCCTCTCAGCCAAGGGAGAACTGGCACCTTATATCAGCTTTAAGGAACTCACCTGTCCCACTAGCAGTTTCTAGACACCACGTGGTACGAAGGGTACTCCTAAAAGCGTCTTCTTAGCTCTTACGCTTGAAAAGGCAACAATAAATAAATATATGGCATCTAAAATTAAGCAATTAGCAGCTTAGAGTTAGACCACTGCAGGTGAAGATTACATATTTAGACTAATCATCTCCCTGTCCCCCTTTGTCAATCACTGATCCTCAGAACCCAGACACTTTCAATAAGAAAAAGGGGAGATGGACGATAAGTTCTGGCTGAGTTCAAACAAAGAAACTGCAGGACTGGAAGGTGAAGAAAAAAGCAATCACCCATGAGAAGTTCTGGCTTTTATTTTTGACCTGAAAAAATATCTGCTGACCTCAACTTTGCTTCCTTCCAAACATAATTTCTCTGTGTTTGCCTGCAGTTGTGACATGTCATTAATTGCTTTCCTGACCCTGATTGTTATGCCCCAGCAATCGTGAGCTTGCAACACCTACCCAGCCATGAGGAGCTGGTCAGGAGCCCTCAGAATCAGAAGCCATTTTATTTAAATAAAACCAACACCAAAACCCCCTCATTTAGTAACATGGTGGGGAAGTTAAAAATATGTGGGGCCCGATTCCTTTGTACTCCTGTTCCTGCTGAGCTCCATGGCATGAAGCAGAGAGTGGTGATAAATCCCGAGGGAAACCAGCACTGTTTGTTTAGGAAACTTTGCATACTGAGGGATCTTTCCTTCTGGTGAGTGATTATTTTTAAGCCTCAGCCACGCCTGGATGATTCTGAAATAACTCAAAACTGGAATGAAGGTAACTGCAAAACAGTAGGGTGCATCTCATTATTGCTTAAAATATTTGGAAGGTATAATTCCCTCCAACACGTGGGAAAAGGAGTTTTGGATACAACATTCTAAGAAGTAATCTTCTGATCTGTAGTTTCTAGTTTGTGATGCCAAAACACAGAGGGGCTATGTCCAGAGGCTGGATTCACTGCCCACATTATGAAAGGGGAGAAAAATGCTGCTCAAGTCCATGCTGATTTGGGATCCACACCTTCTTCTCTTCTAATTCTCAAGCATGTGCTGAGGCCTGAACAGGTCTGTGCTGTGCCTGGTTCGAGTACAGAAATGCACTACACTAAATTTTTAAATAAAGCTGTTTTACTTTGTCACCCCGACATACAGTGAAAGGAAGCTCTAGGGAGAGTAAGCCCATTGCTGAAGCTGCAACATCATCTGCAGTCAGATTTTGTTCTATGAAAAAATAAAGTCATTATATGGGAATATTTTTTACATAGTCACTTCCCTTCCAGGAATAATGCAACTTTTCAGTGCAAACACAGACTCAGTCATTAACTCACTTATTGGAGCCATGTACATGCTCTAGGAGCTGGATTACTTCAGTGGGACAAGAGGTCCTGGAAGCACTTATTACTACAAGAAGAAAAAAAGCACCTGCTTCCACTGCAGTGCTCAGAGTTAGGTGAATGATTCTGTATTTAAGTCTATCCAGTGAAGGGTGATGTACAACTCCCACAGTCATGAGGAGACTAATACTATCAGAGATGGGCAGTCTCAATTCACAAGGAAATTAATCATTAAATAAATCAGATGCCACACTGATTTCAACAAACCCCCAGCTCTTATATTAGGTTTCTCCTATAGGAAAAAGTTGCAGGAGATTAATTAGCTAGAGGCACAGCTATAAACAGACATGTTTAAACTACCACAAATCTGCATGTGGACATGGCTTGTCATTTAGTTTAGCCTAAAATAAAAGTTTAGGCAAACTCAAGTGAGAAGTCCAAACACAGATTGCACCAATTTAATTAAATTACTAAAAATAAAATCACTATCAGATGATCATCTGGTACCACTTTCTTGTGCAGACAAGGTGTTTCTTCCATCTGTGCAGCTCCATGAATACTTAGCAAATCTTGCAGGGAGGTGGGGGAAAACAGACTTTTTGGATAAGAATAACAAGATCACCTGAACTGTTGAACAATGCAGTTTTATTTCTAGGTGCTCAAGCCAAATAAGATTTGGAGCTTTTATATGAGCAGCGACAACTACAATTCTGCCCAGACACAACTGTGTGATGATGCTATTGTGTAAAACACACATTATGCTGCAGAGGATAAGATGCCTGTCCACATCGCTGACCCTGTTTTGTGGTGCTACATTCAGCCCAGACAGCTGCAGGTCTGGGAGAAGGCAACAGCTTGGGCTGAACCTGCTGGAGCGATGGAGACTCATCCCAGTAGACACCCAGAGCAGTTCCCAGCAGTTCTCTGTGGGTGAGTTTCACTGAACTGCTGTCCTAATCCCATCTGTTTTGTCCCTCCAAGATGAACTGGACCATTAGGTTTAACTTGCAAAAAGTAACATTCTTTTGATTCCAGTCACTAACAGACCCTTATTTCTCTCAGGCTCTGCCTCCCATTGACACCTCAGGGCAGCCTTGTACTTCTTTCAACTTTGTTGCAAACATTTATTATTGTTTTGTTTTTCTCTCCCGCTACATCTCTGAATGCAGATAACAATATTGATTTAAATGCAATCAAAGCGAGCCTGACATACAATGAACACTTTGTCCATGTTGTGCCATACTGTGGCAAGGGCTGCCTCTTTCCCAGGGATGGAGGCCCATTAAAGGGACACGATTTATGAGTTCAGGGGGAAAAAACAAGTTTGCACTTCAATTACAGAATTGTGCAGGAGAGCAGAAACTTGGGTCACCACGTGGAGTTTCTCAGATATTCTGCCAAAGGTGGAATGGGGAGGGAGGTAGAGGAGATGGGTTCAGCCCTCAGAATCAACTGATCCCTGCCTGCTGACACCCTCACACAAGTTTCACTGGGATAGGTTGGTAGATCTCCACCCTTCTGACCATATCCTGGGGGGAGAGGCTCAGGGGGCCCAGAATGGTCTATAACATCACTGGTGAAAATAAGCTCCATTGCAAGCTATTTTATATAAAAAGGACTCACTGCCAAACAAATACAAAATAAGACACAGTAAACCAAACAGCAGTGGCCATAGGTTACCATGGCTTATACAACGGCATTGATCCCACTGGAGAACTGGCTGCAAAGGGAGCAGAAATTAATAAATGCTGCTTTTGTTGCCATGCCAAATATTTACAATAATGAAGCATGAATAAGGAAGTAAATAAAACCAGGATGGAAGGGAGAGACAATGAAAATACAGACAAAACAGCAGAAGTCACAGGAAAGTGGCACATGATGTTCCAGGTCTTCACAGGTAGTTTAGAATACAAAGTGGGAAAGCAATAACAAAAAGTACAATATAAGCATCAGAAGTACCCCCTATTTTGTAGAATTTTCTTTTCTTAAAGACTTTTCCATGTTAGGTTTTCTCTATGGAGAAAGTTGCGGATGCCCCATCCCTGGAAGTGTTCAAGGCCAGGTTGGATGGGTCTTTGAGCAACCTGGTCTAGTGTAAAGCGTACCTGCCCATAGCTGGGGGGTGGAATGAGATGGTCTTTAAGGTCCCTTCCAACCCAAAACATTCTATGATCTCTCCTCTGAAAACCAGCAGCCCCCTCACAAACTTAATTTTAAGAGATGGCACAAAACCACTCGCTGACTAGTTGCAAGAAGCCTCGACAACACAATCCATCAACGCAGGACAAAATACACTTTTATTTAAGTAACAGCCCCACGTTCTGCCCAGACCCGCAGGTGTGATGCCCTGCCGGTCTGTCGTGTGGGACCAGCCCCGAGCCGTCACCCGAAGGGCCATGGGAGGTGCCCCGGTGCCATCCCTGCCTGACCCTGCGTGCCCTCAGACGCTCCCCTCGCCCCGAGCGGTGCCGCGGAGCTCAGAGCACCCGCACCCGCGGTCCCCATCGGCGCTGCCGCTCCCGCCACGGCCATCGAGGCGAAGAGGGCTGCGACGAGGGCTGCCCCGTGTCCTGCCCCTGCCCGCTGTCCAGCCCCACACTCCCCCCCGCTGCCAGGCCAGGCGCGCACGGTCCCCCCGAAGGCAGACCCTGCCCTGCCCTGCTCCGGACCGCCCCGGGAACCGCGGGCACTCCCCCGGGAACCGCGGGCACCCGGGGCACGGCTGGTCCGGCGGCTGCCGGCTCTGCCAGCGGCCCCGCAGGCAGCGAGGGCAGCGGCACCTCCGCTCCCCCCGCAGAGCGAGGTCCGGCGGGCAGCGGTGCCGGGGCGTCCCGTCCGGCGGCTGAGCCCGGGACACGGGCAAGGACCCCGAGCCCTCACAGCCGCCGCCGCTGCCGAGCCCGGCCCAGGGACTGCGCTCCCACCCCCACGGACACCGGGACTGTGCCCGGGACAGCGGAGCCCCGACGACCCTTACCTGCCCTCGGCGGCGCGGGGCGGGTTATCCCGGGGCGGGGCTATCCCGGGAAGGGGGCGGGGTTATCCCGGACTGGGGCGGGGTTATCCCGGGATGGGGCGGGAGCGGGGCGTGTCTGTCCCGCCCGGCAGCACCGCGGAAAACCCGGCCCGGTGAAAGAGCAGGGCGAGCGCGGCGCAGTTTGGGTTTGGGGACAACCTGGGTTGGGGATAGTTTCAGTCTTTCCGGATGTTGTTTGTCCTTATTTTATATTTTGTGTTGTAAAGACAAAGTAACTAGTGCCACCCTTGGTTCAGCCGGGGCAGGACCCACCTGGGCAAGCCAAAGTGTGAGGTGTTAAGAGAGGTGTAAGTTGTTAGGAGAACAGGAGTAAGCAGCAAGGCCACCTCAGCCCCAGCACTCGGCCCGAGGCAGCCCTAAGGCTCGTTACAGCCCCGCTGCCGCCCCATCTTCCAGTCTCCCGCCGAAACAAAATGCATCCCTCTCCCCTGCATCTCCCCCCATTTTCATCTCCTACAACAGAAAAGGCTGAAGCAAAACTAGTCACACTTGCATGTCACTAAAAGTTTGAATTTCTGGGTGCTTGGACAGTCAATGCCTCTCCATCAAGCTGAGGCAGGAACAGCTTAGTGTGGGGTTTGCTTCAGTCCTTTTCAATGTTAGAGAAAAATGTGACTTGGAAATGAGTAAATACAGTCACATGGGGACAACTTTACAACAGCCTGTCAAATCAGTGAAGAAGTAGCTTTTATTACCACAGCCAGTGCCTCCCATGCTTTTCTCAACTTTCAATCTTCTAGTATCTTCAAGAGAACAACTGGCAGAAGCCATGTAAAAGACTGAAATAGTAGGCAGAGGTGGGAAAAAAATGGATTTACTTGCTGATTTCTATGTAGGCTTTCATGGTTTGTATCCTAAAATGAACTCCTGTTTCAAGTCTAAGGTTTGGGCTATTAAGCTTAAAGCACGAGAAGGTGTTTTGAGTCAGAGACATGCTGATTGCTGCCTGACCCTGTGTCACCTGTTATTATGACTTTTGTCTTCCAGAGCAACTGCTATGTGTACTGAAGCCCTGCTTCCTGGGAAGTGGTTGGGCATTGCTTGCTGATGGGAAGTAGAAAATAAATATTTTGTTTTCCTTTGCTTCCATGTGCAGCTTTTGCTTTACTAAGCTGCTTTTATCTTGACCCATGGGGTTTTTTTCCATCTTATTTTCCTCCACTCCATCCTGTCCTGCTGAGGAAGGCAGTGACAGAGCAGTTTGGTGGGCATCTGGCGTTCAGCCAAGATCAACCCACCACAAAAGTATTTCTTCATTCGTATTCCCATCATGGACAAAAGTCCCTCAAAGCCTGTATAACTTTTCAGAGTGCAATGTATGACTCCTCTAAAGATGAGATGCACCTTTAGCTTGGATGAACAGTCCCTTTGTTAGCTTGCATGTGTTGGGACCTCCATAAGTACAGCCATAGCACAGCCCGTTGCTCTCAGGCTTTTTTCTTTCCATGCTATCCTTTTCCTTAACTCACATCCCATTAAGCCTAGAATGTTTTCAGTATTTTTAGCTGTGACTTTCAAAAGGCTGCCAAAAGATAGCTGAAAAGTATAGTGTGATTAATGCTCTCGGAGTTTCTTCACGATTCAGCTCTGTTAGAGGAACTAAATGTGGAAGCATGACAAAAACACCAGCAACTATTTCATTGGGGGCTTTCATTCAAATTTTTGCAACCCCACTGGGTCTCTGTAACTTTTCTCCCCAGCTACATAACTGCAGTACTAAAATTACTGGAAGCACCAAAGGAAGAACATGGTGCTTTGGAGATGCCATTTATTCCCACTGTCTTATCACAAAAATATTGTACTGAGAACAAACTGCATCTCAGTTTTGCTTACTGAGTGTTGAAATTTTAGTTTACAGCTTGCCAGAATAAAGAAACAGAAAACCCCTGGTCCACTAGGACAAATGCTCCACCAACAAGCCATAAACAAAAACGCAGACTCTAAAGGAGAAAAGAAACCCCGCTGATAAATCTGTGTATGAGCAGGATCCTGTTTGCATCTGCAGGACCTGGTAATCTAGGACTGGACAGGTAGAGAACAGCAATGTGTCTCTTTAGACACATCCCTTGCAATCCTGCTGAATGTCCTACATGGTTAGAGAAGGAAAGTCATGTAACAGCCAAAATTCAGCAAGCAAAATTCAGTGCAGGTCAAGTGATGCTACCTGGAGCTCATCCAGTTTAAACCAGCTAAGAGCCTGGCCTTATTTTATTTGGCACTGTGGACCTCAATTTTTACTGATGAAAAGCTGAGCTGTTTTAATCAAAAACTGAGGCTCTGTGTCCTTTCCCTGTAAGGTATAAATCTGTATTGGTTGGCAGCAAGAACTATGAAAGATTTTTGATACCATCTTGCTCGGCACTGCAAGATGATTTTTTTCCTTTTAACGTAATAACAGTTTTAAAAGAGAAATTGGCTCATGTTTTGGGGAACTTTCCAAGAGGCTTACAAATCATGTGGCCCAAGTCATGGGAAAGATGTTACTAATTGCTTACAGCAAAGCCAATGGGTTTTAAAGGCCACATTCATCCCAGCTACCAGTGACAGAGTGGGATGGCAAAGTGCACACAGCCACCCATGGCTCGAGCAACTGGAGGGGCTTGAGTCTACACCAGGTACTGGAGCAAGGTCCAGACTCCTCTCAGGAGAAGAGCTGGTTACTAGAGGTGAGGTTTCCCTGTAGAAATGAAGGAACACAGGCACCTGTAGAGATGAATATCCCCATCCTACAATGCGGGGAACCTCCTCCTTCCATTCATCTTCCATTGACTGCATACAGAACTGAGACCACATGGCCAGGGATTCCCGCTTTAAAAAGAGGTAAACAAAGTCTGATCCCAAACCAGACTCCTGAGACCACTGGTGGGTTTTAAGGCTTATTTCGTTCCAGTGGCATGAAAGCCAAGTAATCATCCAAATCCTGGCAAGCACAAGGAAAATCCTTCTGGAAAACAGACCAACAAGCCCGAGACCTCCAGCCATATGTCAAGACTGGTATTGATCAGTGTTTGTAAAGGAAAGAGAGGAGAGTTTATACGTGCATGAGATACACCAGCATGGATTGTATACTGATATACATACTGCTCTGGTTGCAATACATTTATTTCTGGCCACATGTGTCTAGGTTAGTGCTACAACAGAGTGAAACCAGTACAGAAAATGAATTATCACACAGCTGCTCTTACCACCACTGTTGCTCCAGGTTTGCTCTGCTGAACTGAGTATTTAAGCCAGACATATGGTGCCTATAGCAAAAAGCACCCTGAGAAATCTGTTCTCCATCTTCCAAGAAATGCAGTAACCAGCTTACAGCAGAAGACAATATAAAGCAGAAGGTAACTTCTCAAAGAGAGACAATTAGCAAAGGTTTACCGTTTTCAGACAAAAACGTGTTGTTGATGGTTAAGTGACACTGCCTGATGTCCCTCCTGCACACTGTCCCATCCCTGCCCTCTGGATGCCCTGCATGCTCCCTTCTCATCAGCAGGAAGCCCTCAGAGATACGTTTGCTGCTAACTGGCTTTAAAAATGTACTATGTTGTAAGAGGAAATAATACAAAGTTCTCTCCTGTTGGGAACATATCCTGGCATGCCTTTAGAAACAAGCAAACAATAAATCTTCTCTCGCATTCTTTCAAATATGAGTGAATTTGCTGCCCCTCTTGCAGTGCAAATCACATTTTAGAACTGGATTTCTCTTTGGTTCTGACAGGATGTCCTAAGTAAAGGCTACACTGCTGCACAGTACCACACAAGGAAAGGTAACACAGAGGCAAAAGCACACAAACATTTCAGGTCCACAAGACTCCTTGTCACAACCATCACTGCACACAGTCAGCTCTGCAATTTCTTTTTCTGCACCCTATAACATGCATGTTTAACATAACCCATCTCGTCTGTCTCAGGACATTTTTATGGATTCTCCCAGGCTTTGCATCAGACCCTTAATGACATATTCATTTTGAACTAAAAGCCCACATTTTCCTAGTTAGTTTTGAAGTACTGTTAAGTAAACATCTGTCTTGAGAGAAGTCCCACTGAACTACCAGGCATTAGTGCAAGAACTCTGCTCAAATGGGTTTCAAAACTGCTTATAACCATAATTTTAAAGAACAAAATGCATTTGGTATCTAGTGCCTCAAGAAGCAGTCAGAGCAGAAAGGAGAATTCTTAAGAATAACTCTTTAAAAAGGAAAAAGGGACATTCTTTTGATGATGATTTCTCATTATGAAATATGATAACTTTTTTCCTGTCCCCATACAATGAAACAGGCATCCTTTACTTTCCTCCATTGCTCCATCAATCCAAGCAAGGCTGAAACATTTCCCTGAGTGTATTTCCATCTCAAAAGGGTCCAATGAGGGTTTAAGTCACTAATGTAAGCAAAGCTTTTGTATTGCAAAAAAGGGTATCAAAATAGGCTGTTTACTTAACATGCATGGAATAAATCAGAACTCTGCCAGAATTTTATATTATTAAAATATGAAAAAAATGCCTAAATGCATTATGCTGATATTTGCTTAGAGGAGGTATTGCTTTTGGTGTATTTGACCTGAGGGACTACTGCACCAAATGAGTTTGCTTACAGGAATGGGATGACAAAAATAACATTTTCTAAGGAAACAGGAAAGATTTGCTGGTGTTCTTTGGAAGTGCAAATTAAGCTGCTACACGAGGAATAACACATATAAGATATATAAAAAATGTCACATGTAGTTGTGCTCAAGCACAACTAAAAAAGTCCTTTTTAATCATCAAGTGCCAGCCCTTGTGATGAACTCCCACATCATTTGTTTATCCCTTTGTTCAGTTCATGTTTTAAAAAAGGAAACATTTGCAAAAATGCAAGCACCCTATGAATGGCATTTGACCTGCAAGAGAGATTATATTATTCAAATAAATGTCTTTCTAGAAATCAGCAACTAATTGTCAACTCTATTACTATTATTAGTAGTAATACAATGTTGAAATAGAAAAATCAGGAATTGTCCTGGTTGGCTTTAAAGTCAAAACTGTAAGAAACTGCTAATAGTTTTTCATCCTTTTTAAAGCCATATGATGACATATTTAAGGTCACTGTGTGCTTCAGTAGGGCCATACTTTTTTAAAATTAAAAATTATGTATGTCATTGACTTCCTTTCAGGTTTTTGCTATTTTAGGGTATAGCTGGAACTATTTTAAGATTTTTCCATGCAATCAAAAGGATAGAAACAGCCTTTTCTTCAAGAAAGAGCAAATGAAACTGACCTTTTATGTCATTCATTATTCACCATTAATCTCCCAGAGGTAGAGATTTAGGGGAAACCATGAAATATTACACAGTTCATGATAAATTTGACAATTCTGGTGCACCTTAGGTCAGTGTCTCCCATATGCAACATATTCTAATGATGAAACAGAGGCTAAACAGCAACTTTCTACAGCACGTGTGCACGTGGCTGGCTCCAATGCTGCACCGTCTCACTGATGCCACACAACTCAAACCAAGGCTGTCAATGATCATTTGAAGGTCAGGGTCTTGCTGTCCCAGGGAGACATTTTAATTGCATGTAATTACTGTTAGCAATGTACAACCACTCTAGTCTGCTACAGGTCAGTTCTCAAGTGGGGGGTGACCTGCCTCCTAAAATCACAGTGAACTGAAAACAGCTTTTTGTAGGGATGCAGACAGTGACCGTGACAGATGCCAAACAGAACGGTCTCAGCTGGATACATGACGTTAACCTGCAGAATGAAAAGGGGCAGAATAAAAAGCTCGTGCTAATTCAATACCAGTCACATCAGTGGTGCTGATAGATAAGTCCCTGAACCAGGTTTTAAGCCATTCTTTCTTTCTGGGGGCTGCCTGCTTATAGAATTGGAAGCTTTTCAGCATTTCATACAGGCTCCAGGAACATATCACTTATTGAACATTATAGCAAAGGCCACCCAGTAGGAGTTTTACATCATCTCTGGCACAGAATCAGTACTCTGTGTTTGGGGAGAAAAAGAGCTAAAAGAGCCCAACTGCATTTCTGAGAATTTTACATAGCAATCTGATTCTTGGGGGATGCCCATACAAGCCTGTGGCTTTTTTCTTCTTCCTCGTGAGAGCCTGGGAATTACAGGGTAGTTTACAAACCAGAATTGTTGCAGCAAGTGCTCTGTGGGTGCAGAGGTGAGGAGGAGCCCAGTTGGGCAAGGGGAGGCAGCTGATGAGAGGGGCCCGTGGGCAGCACTGTGGGTACCTGTGCCATGGGCCCTCATGGAGTGGGGGGACACTGCTTGGTGCCTGGGGTTCTGCAGCACCAGCCAGCCAGGCCCAAGGAAATCCAGCTAGGAGCAAGGACACGGCCACACACAGGAAATGTGCAGGACACAGCCTGGCTGTAGGCACACATGAAGGAGCTGGGCTGGGGGCACAGGCTGGCCTGCAATGGGCCACAGCCACTGACCACGGATCAGTGGGTTCCCCACCAACGGGGTGTGTTTGCACAGCTGCAAAACCCTGCTGCCATGAGGGAAGGCGTGACAGGGATGTCACTGTGCCAGGCTGGGCTGCCCCACTGCCTTTATTAGCCTGTCTGAAGCAAATTGCTGTGTACAACTGAATTAGACAGTTGTTCTTCAAAGGTTACACCCCACACGCTATTAAGATTCATGTGATTTTGAGATGAAGTCATCTGAGCGATTGCTTTCCCAGCTGCTCCCACGATGTACAGGCTGCTGACAGTTTAATTTTCCATTACTTCCCTCCACTTTGCAAACTCACTGCCTACTTGATCACTGAAGGATAACAAGTGCTTCCAAAAAAATTTGAACAGCAATATGTAACAAAGCTGCCGGGCTACAGGGTCAGTTGATGAATAACTTTGGTTGCCTGCCACAAGCAAATCAAAAGCAGGACAAAACAAGTGCTTAGGTTTATCTCAGCTGGTCTTCCACACTGTTTTTTTATTCAGGATTGATGATCCTCTGCTCCACAACTTCATCACATCATTGTGCTGCCATACTCAATGTAATGAAAACAATTAAGACAACTCTAATGAGATCATTAACAAAGCAGGAAAGGAAGCGTCTTATCACTTTTCCTGAGAATTAAAACCAAGTAAACAAGTAACCTTCTCCCTGTAGGAAGCTCCTGGGAATCAAAAGGAAAAGTCTCATTAAAAAGGCACTAAGCAAGGAGTTGCTCTTGGTTCACTTCACATTAACTTGCTCACCTTAACGAACTGCAGCATTTCCAAGGCACTGCTCAGCTTCCAGGAATCCAGAGTTTCTCAAGGAAAATGCCCCATCACATCCCCCCTCGAGGAGCTGGTGCTGGAGCAGTGCTGGGAAGCTGGCTGTCAGTGGGCAGAGCCAGGCTCCAGCCGCCAGCAGGGACCCCACGGCACGCATGCCAGGAGAAGGGCAGCTGAGGCAAAACGAGCTATACAACCATTAATTAATAATTAATGGCATATACAAATATTATTCTGCCTCCCCAAGAAAAAGGCCACACAATCTCACTAAACTCAGGTTCCTTCAGAGGGCAGCCGAGCTGCAGAGCTTGGACACAGAAACAGCTTCTCAATTCCCTCCACCAGTTACATGAGTTAAAATGAAAAGGATTCACAGCCAGGTGAAACCTGGGCAGGCAAAGCAATGCTCAGACACACAGGCTGCTGTAGTCTCTTTTCTAAACTGGAACATGCCAAAAGCAAAGAGATTTGCAGCAATTCCTCCCTACGTGGAGTAGGGAGCAGCTGAGGTCAGCACTGAGGCCTCTTATGTCCAAGCATTTCCTTGAAACAGTGAGAATTAAAAACTAGCTATTTTTTAAAATAAAGAATGAGATCACCTTGTATTCATTGGACAGCATGAACCAGTGTGTTTGAAAGCATGAAACACATCCTTTTAACATCAATCCATCTGAACCCTCCATTTCAGAGGTAGCAGGAGATGCTGGAAAGCCTGGAGTTCAGCCCAATTGCATGAATTTTATGCCAGGTTTTAATTTGGCAGAGTAATCCTAAAATTACATTATCATACCTGTTAAGGCAGGCACCATACAAATTATACAGTTCCATGCACTCTTAAGCTGAAAGCATTTTTCATTTGTAGACAAGCACAACAAATGCTGCCAAACTGAAGGAACAATATCATTTAACAGTTTCAAAAATTGTTAACCTATAAAAATGCAAACGATGATTAGAAAAAAGACCTTTCCCTCTGATAAGGTTGACAGAGAGTTTAATCCCCAGATCCTCACTGTGAATTTTCCTTTTCTTTTTTTTTTGCTTGATTAGCTTCAATTCCAAAGCCACATGAAAAAGAAAAAGGAGGGGGGGGGGGAACATAACAAGGAGAGTTAATCATATGCAGGGAAACAGTGATGCAGCCAGTGCAAATCCAAGGAAACAGCAATGGTACAAAGACAGAACCATTTTACTGTGATTTATCATGCAGTGGAGAGCTTGCTTTGGTTTTCACACCTGAGCCACAGCACATAAATGGATTTTTTGATGGTAGCACTTTCTGTTACAAAGTCATTCTTTAGCCTGCATCAGCCAGGGCACTCGTGGTGTTCAGCTCACCTGCACACAAAGGGTTAAAACTTGAGGTGTAATAACACCTCAACTGCTGCAGAACCATCGCTCTGCTTCTTTGACAAAACTCCCTCCAATACTTCCATCATTGTGGTCCAGCACAATCCAAAACAGCCCAATTCCAGGTTACATGGATGCTACACCAGCATCCCCAGGAGGTCTGGGGAAGCATCACGAGCAGCTGCTTCTCTGTTTTTTCATGCTTTTCTCAGGACATAAGGCAGGGAAGACCAGAGGAGTGTTACCAGCAACATGAAAGGCCTGAGCCAGATCCACAAATTTATCCAGGTGCTTACATTCACAATGATTTCACACGGGACTTGGTAACTAAATACACACTGCTGTGGGTACAGGTGTTACAGTTCTATTGCAATGTGTTGTACACAAACAAATCCCTTTGACTACAGCAGGCAGCAGCTTCCTAAAGTGACACAAGATAAAAAAGCTTCTTACATTGTCTGTGTCTGTCAAACAGGCCAGATCAGATGGCAGAGGTCTAGCATTCTGCATGTTCTCAACAACATCCTGCTGAAATAACTGACTGCCACGTTTTTTAGCAATCTAAAATGTTCAGGTTACCTCAGCTGCAATAGTCCAGAAATGTGGAAAATGTTAGAATATCCATCCTGGCCATTGCAGCCCCACAGGGAGTATATTTAAAATGGGCATTAACAGCTGCCCCAAGACACCCTCTGCACCAGCTCTCCCAGCCCTCTTCTCTGAGCAGCTCCCCCAGCACAGCCAGGGCAAAGTGCCTGAAGTGCTGATGCCTGGCCTGCAGCTCTCTGATCTCCTGGCTATCAGTGTTCTGCTCTATCTCATTTCAGTGCTTTTCCTTCCCCCCCCCCACCCCGGAAAGTGGACAGCCTGTTGGGCAGGGAGTTTGCTCTAGGAAACGCTGGCTTTTGAATGGTTAAAAGGAAAAAGGACCTTCTTTCCTGAGTGAGAAAATGGACAATAAAAAAAGACCAGTCCAGACCCTTTACAAGAAAATGGAATTGTGCTTTTTGATAACAAGCTGTGCTGATTCTGGGAACTGGATACAGAGGATTAGGTATATTTCTGTCCAAGCTAATTTGCGGTGACAAGCCATGGTGGTCTCCTCAGAAGAGTTTATATTATTGTTATCTTTACAGTCTTTCACTCTCTGCAAGTTTATAAATAGCAGTGAGTTCATGAATTTACTTTTAGGCAGAAAAGCTTATAAATACTTTTTTTAGACCACAATTGTGCAACAGGCAGGAAAACTGTACTGTGCATTTGAAAATCAACCTAATGATGGATTTAAAGGCTTAAAGCAGCTCTTTCACTGTACTTGTTTGAATCTTTAATTAAACACTTCTCTTCATTGCCAGCCATCAGCTGTGATACTGAACTAGACAGCTTTATAAATCACTGGGTTTGATGTCTTCAAACAATTACAGATTAAGCATATTTCAGGAAGACAAAGCTGTTGAAATGCTGCTGAGCTTTGTCAAGTGAAACATGGAATTCTACAGGAAGTTTTTTAATTAGGTTTCAGGCCAACAGAAGCAATTCCTAAACATTCTGGCAATGCTTGTCTGGACAATGCTGCCTTGCTCAGGGTGGGCCTCTGGGCTTCATTTTTTGATGACTGACACTTATATTTAGAGAGTGAATACAAGGGTATTTGCTTGAAAGGGAACATTTCTGAATATGTTTCAGTGTACACAGATTTGACTCACAAAGTCTATTAACACACAGTTCCTGGTACTGGCCACTTCTATTTTATCTAGAGATAAGAGTCTTTGCTCCACCCATGGCAAAGTGGCTGCTGTGCTGCTGCACTCTGAGCTGTTCTCTCCTCTTAGCCAAGGGTTGGCAGTGTAAGCAAGAGCTTCTTTGTCGTCCCACTGTAACTTAAATCATCAAACCAAACCAGATTTTGCTTTCTCCTAAGGTGACCTAAACAGGCAGTGCTGCTCTCCGGGAGCAATGAGCTAGAAGCAAAGTCAGCAGCTGACAGATGCCATCTATTACCTTGACAGAGAATAACCCCAGAGGGCTGGGAAGGTCAGTGTCAGGGTACACACCTCTGGTTTGACATGGGAAATGGGCCCCAGGCGGGTAATAGTCAAATGGAAATGCTCCTGGGGTTCGGTATCCCCTGTAAAACAGGATGGATGGTTGCAATCATTTGCTATGAGCTACACCCACTCTGTAATTGGCAACCTCAGCCCTGTGTCCCCAGCTAAAACGGGCACATATCAGTGTAGAAGTTGTGTTGTGTTCTTGGCTCCTGTTCTCTGTCAGACTGAGCATGTAGTAATTGGCAAAAATAGAATGTAACAAGGTACATTATGTATGTGTATATATATATTAGCTGAAGGGGCCTTAAGTGCCAGAGAAAGGACTTCAGTGTTGATAAATGAGAGGGAATTAGAGGACACACTGATATTGTGGTAAAGATATAGGACTGTGCAGGTGCTGCCTTGCTGTGCAGGGTGGCAACGTTTTTTTGCATCTTCTTAAAAACTGCTGTCTTTTGCAAAGGATCAGTGCTCTGTGAGCTACTAGTCAGACTCCTGGGCACTATGGAGCTGCCAGAGGCAAGCACTGAAATGGGTCTGTAGGTTGTCTCATGTTCAGATCATTTGTGCTCATCCATAACTAAATTACTGGAAATCAGCAGCAGCTCCCATTGACTGGGGAAAGCCAGTGAGAAATTGCCATGTGCACTTGAGATCACTCCATGCTTCCTTAGTGAAGGTGAATCTAAATGCTTTTCAACTTTTGGAAGGAATCTGAATTTGAATTTCAGTCTTTCAACGTACACATTCCTTTTTGGACTCTGGGTCACCTGTGAATCCTTGGATGAGACATTTAACCGTTCCAAATTTTGCCCTCCCCATCCCTTAAAGACAAGCACTGCCTGCCCTGTGGGAATGCTGTGTGAAGTGCTGATAGTCAGAAACAAAGAAAAGACATCCTTTATAAAACTTTTGGAGATAGCCTATATAAGAATATCACCAAACCCTACCATCTGCCCAGAGATTATTTATCTGCCACACACAGAAATATCTGGGGGAATAAAATTAATTTAAGTCCATAAATCTGATCCCAACAGTAACTGATGCAACCAGTAACTCACAAACTTCTATGCTGAAGAATGTACCACCATATCACATCAGAGATGAGGGAGACTCTGGACATACCACTCCCCCCCAACCTGGCCAGATGCTGAGCCTCACCTTCCAAACAGGCTTCCCATGCCACACCAGGGCTCCTGCCAGGGAAAAGGTGGCTGCCCTTCCCTGCCACTAGAAAGATGGGATCATCAGGCATTAACTAGACCCATGCTTTCAACAAGCATGGAAAAAAGTTACTGGCCATTTTACTTGCCTTGCTCCTAGGTGCAGGCACACATCTAAAAGGCAATGCTGCCCTCTGTTACTTCTTCAGCCATTCACTCTCTCTGGCTGTGTATGCAGAGCCAGCTACTCCCACTGCAGCCTGGGGCTTGGAATTAGCCTCAGTCAAATGACACAACACAAAAAGGAAGCTGAGCACCTTCAGTTTCTAATGAGCTGCAGAGCGGGTGTTTTGCAACCATTAAGGACAAAGAAATCTAAGTTATTCTAATTCTTCAGGTTCTAACCTCCACCCACTGCTTTTTTCACTATATAAATCTGGTATTAACAATTAAGTAAAAATCAGTATTTTCACCTTGTCATTTTTTAATTAGTAACATTGAACTTCATGGATTAAAACTGCATGAAACAGATTTTGCTACCCGTTTAGAAGATAACTTTTATTTGATCTTTATTTTGGTATGTTTTCTTATCAATGAGTTCAATACAAAAATTTGAAGGCAATCCTGAGTCTAATGTAATCATTCTGTATAAAACTGCATAAGATATATGTTTGAAAGTGAAAATGTACTGCCAATGTATTATCACCACATGCCCATTTTTGAAAACAAATTATAGCATTAAAAGGAAATAAAGATTATTCCTTATTCATATTAGGCCTGACTCCAACACTGGTAATCAGACTGACTGTTAAATAGCTCCACAAATACTTTTCTTGTACTCAGTGGAATTACTTAGGTGGACAAATACTGCTGGGCCCTGGCAAAAGTGGGGGAACCTGGGGTTCTCTGATTCAAAGGTTTATTATTAACAAAACCCTTAGTTGCTCAAGCCCCACAAAATGGTTTCAAGCGAACCGTCACACCACTAGTCAGAGAAAGGCACACACGTGATAAAGGAGTATGAAACAGCTCACTGACGTGGTGATACACAGCTGATAAGGAAAACAAAAACCGACTCAAAAAAATAAAACAGTTGAGTTTCAGTTGAAGCCAGAAGCAGCATCTGGTCTCTTTTCTCTGCCAGCGTCAAGACAATGCGTGCAACCATGCTGAAGATATTTTCAATTCTTGCCGTCCTCGCAGGTAAGAATAACAAACTGATAGAAATAGCACTGGACTAAAGAACTTGCTGAAGTGAGAGAGCAGACGAACCTGACTAGCAAACTAGAACATTCAAGATGATTTATTTCAGGATGGAATGAAAATCATGGCTGTACTACTAGGCCATTTTGTGGAAATCTGCAAACTGACCGTTGCCTGGTAAGAGATTTTTGCTCAAGAACAGAATTTTAGCTTTGGTAGATTAATGCTTTGCTCTAACATCAGGAAGAGGCAAAGAGCTCTTGCATGGAGCGTTTGGGTCTTTCAAGTGTTTCAAGGTTGGGTTTTCCCATATTCAGCTCTTGTCTCCCCTTGGTAATAGGGTTGGGAAACGATGACTCAGTCCCACTGCCACCTAAAAATCTGGGGGGATGTTTAACTTTAAGTATGTAAATAATCTTTGGATTTCCCTGAAGTTAAGTGACAACATAAATTTTGTGGAATCTAGGAATTATATGGCATATTAAAGATTATATGTTATTAATGTTTCAAGGCCATTTCATTGTGCTAAGATTTACTCTTAATATATACAGAAGCAAGTATTTTAAGTCTAATGTTCCATGGAGATGAACAGCCCCTGTATCCACTACAAAAAATGGAAGTTAGTTTCCACATGTTCTTTTCAAGATGGAATTATCTAGTTTGGATGCCATAGAAATATTTTAAATATTAAGTATTAATACTCCTGGACTTTCAGTGTTCTAACTGTCATATAGACAGAAACCCAACAGATTTTTACCTTAGAAATGAAAAGTAATTCAGGGTTGGTACCAATACTTTTCAAAACAATGTCTTCTAATTTGAAAGTTCTGGATTTAAGACTAGCAGTGTGTCCAGACTGATGGGTGCCACTGACTGGGGGTTTCTGTCGTGGCTAGAAAAAGGTCAGCAAACTTGGATTTACTTCATGAGCGTTAAACACTGCAAAGGACTTCAGTGAAAGTGGGAGATTCCAAATTAACTGCAAAGACTTCCTCTGCAGGAAGGAAAAGGCCTTACCATAATACTGATGAGTGAAAGACATGGATCAACTGTTCTAAACAAGCTGTGGTCGTGTTCACACTAGCTTTTTTCACTGACCTAGTTCCTACTCATGCACTTTTATCATTTAAACTAAAAGGCCTGTATGTATGAAATGGGATTAGGGGTTAGAAACTGCAAACAGTGAACTAAATGCAAAGTGAAACTCCCATTAACATCCGTGATGAGGGAACAGGCTCTGTGGGTCCAGTTCACTCCACTGTCAGTCAAAAGCTCCATCTTGCAATTAGTGTTGGCTTTAAATAGCTCACTGGACAAGGTCAGTCTTATAGGCTTTGACTTTATATTTTTACTAGAGTGAAGCCTATTTCAATTAATTGTATTTCCTCAAAATATACAGTTTTATGGAAACTAGAATGCTTGTCTCCGCTAAAAATTCATTTCTGCCAGAAAAGCTTATAACAGTCAGGCTCTGTGGCACTCCTGACTCCAAAACCAGAGAATTATAAAGGAAATACGTGGAGCAGATGCCTGGAAAATGGATGTTTTCAGTAGAATGACACTGTGTTGCAAGACCATGGTTTTAATCCTGCAAAGAGCAGAAAATAAATACGTGTAAACTGTGTGGCAAGAAACTATCATCCTCTGGCCAACACTAATGCTTAAAGCTGAGAACTGTGAACTGAGATACCTAAAATAATATGACACAGCTTTTATATTGGATCTCAGTACGGATTAAGCTGCTGTGAACTCACAAGACAAGTAGGACTGGCAGCCAGCCCTGGGATCCCTTCTTTCCCCAAGGCAGGTTTGACACATCTAGGTCAGTCTCCAGCCATTCCTGTGAGACTATCGTCACATATAATATAAATCTTGTTGTAGTTTAAACCCACTAATTCTCATCCTAGCTCCATCAACATGGAAAGTAGATAATTCCTTTCTTCCTTGCAGTGAGCTTTTACCATTGAAGCCATCAAACAAGGAAAATAGTACCCAGAGTTCAGATAGGCTTGCATACTGTAGCAACTGAAAAATCTGCAGTATTTATACGGTTAAAAATATCAAAATAGATTGTTTGCTTTTTAAACAATGTTTTCTCTCACTGGGCTGATAATTTCAGCATTTGGTATTTACTGGAGGTTCTGCTTAAACTCTCAAAAGCAGCACCTGAACATAAAATGCACAGATATTACATTGAGAAGAATATTTTACATGTTTTGCCTCTATCATTAATATGTGCAATAAACCCACATGACTATTATTATAAGATGAAATTCTCAACTTGCCTGTTTTGCACAGAAATCTCAAAAAGACTTATGCTTTCCATCACATTCAAAAGAAATATATTCTCCTTCTGAATCTTTAGACAGTAGCTTTAATATTGGGCTCAGTGATCTACAAACCCCCTGAAATTCAGATGCATGTTTCTGACAGTTCAAGCTTTGTTGCTGTGTGTCACCAGTGCTGGTTACACAGAGGATAGAAACAGATAAATACTGTAACATGGTGCTTGATTCCTTTCATTTCTATGACTGTGTACTCAAGACTGATCAGAACATTATGGGGAAGGGCTCACAGGTCATGTTTGCTCTCTCTCTGCTTTGAGCACAGCAGAAAGGGTTGATCAAGTTATCACAGAACTTCGCATAACCCACATTCAAAAAGCTTAGCTTGGTGTGGAAAAAAACAGGTTCTGGATGTAAACCCTAAGAAATCTAAACAAAAGCAAAGTAATTAGCAAAAGAAAAGCAGCAAAAGGCTGCTGGGCTCCAGCCTGAGGGACCCAACAGTGTCACAGAGCCCCAGTCAGAACATAAGAATGAAAGAGACAACGGATGATGATGCTCCACAGTGAAGGAGATCAGACATCTAAAAGAATAACAGAAAAAAAAAAAAAAGGCTGGAAAAGAGGGCAAGACACAGCTGTGAATGAGAGTGCAAGCACAGGAAAGCACTGCAAGTGCAGAAGAAAGGTTCGGTTTAGCCACAAGCTCTTAGTGAGAAGATGAGTATCTGCAAGTGAGAGCAAGTACAGGTTTAGGAACACTGCCTTTTCAGATTATTTGTTGTAAGGGCACAGGCATTCTGGGGGATTTATTTGCTTGCTAGCTTTTACTCACTCCCAGCTCATTATCACTGAAATTTCCACACAAGGCCCCAGGGAAACCGTACTGAAAAGGAGAACAACTAGACATGTCCTATGGGTTCCTTTGCTAACACAGGGAGTGAGACACTCCTGCACGGCTCCCAGGGCCTGATCTCTCCTTGGTGATCTCTCCTCACCACACTTTCTGCCCACAGGCCACGGCGGCGGCGTTGCGGTGACTGTCCCTGAGAAGACAGTGAATGTCACTACAGGTGGAAACGCCACCCTCCTCTGCACGTACACGAGTTCTGCACCGCTGGGAAACTTCTTCATTCAGTGGAGCTTTTACAGTGCCAAAGAGAGCCAGCTGCACACCGTAAGATATTTATTTAGTAGTAGTATGAAATTATATTTAGATATCCTTAAGTCTTCAAAGAGTCTTGTTACATCTGGTAGGGTTATCCTTACTACAGACCAGGGAGGCAGGTAATGTTGGTGTTCCCACCCTAAGGACTAAGGACTGGGATGCAGTGAAATTTAGGGGCAGATGCACAAATTATCTGGGCTCCTAGATCCCACTGGCATCCTGAATTCCTTTAGAAACTGATGAGAAATTACAAAAGTGATTCAGATGATCAAAGGACTTGCTCCAAGTCACACAGGAAGTGTGAAGCAAAGACCAGGTGTCAAAAAATCACACAAGCCCTGCAGCCCCTGGACCAGCTCCCTTTTCTCTTGCCTGGCAGATATTTCCTGCCATTGTGAAGGCTGCTTTCCTGGTGAGACGCCCTTGCTTCTGACAATGTGTTCCCCATTTAAGGGTCAAACAAGAGCTCCTTAATTCAGTGGCTCAGTAAGAGGAACGATGCATGACAATGGACTATCAGCACAAAGTGAGCAGGGAGTGTTTTGGCAGGACTCTGCAGAAAATTGTTACAGCAGGAAATTCACCACAGCAAACTTGCATTGGTATTTCAGGGCATCCCACAGCTGTCATTGTGGAAGCAGAACAATGACAGATTAAAGGTAAATACTCCCTGCCCCTCCCGAGAACCCGAGAGGCTGCAAAGCCAAATAATATCTTACCCCAGGGGTGTAATGAGACCATGTGGTAGGTTGGAGTGTCAGCACGGAGGCAGCATGGGGATTGTGTGGGACACCAAAACCAGAGAGCTACATGCTGTAACCACTGCCCAAGCCTCTCATGTGGCTGTAAAAACCTTGCAGAGCAGTCTGGTTTGCCTGGAAGGAGTCAGGGATGGGGTGTGTAACTTCCTTTATATACTCACACTACTGCCCAAACTTCAAAAGCTATCTGTTAATCTTACGTTTTGGTGGGGAAATGAATTCACTCCCAGCATAACACACAAGGTATGAATTCCCATCAGCTCAGTCCTGGCAGGTGCTAAGCAGCCAGCAACACCTTCCTTTACAAGAAGAAATGCTGATTAGAAGTGTTACTGCATCCTTGAAGATGACTGGGATTTTTTTTCCCATGCCCTGGAGTAAGGCTTGTGCCTGTGAAACAATCAGTTTGGTTTTATCCTGTTCCTAACATTTCTTTTCTAAGAGTTCAATCCTCCTGCCTGGTGTTACATCCGAGAGTTGATGTAAAGAGATTTGACTTAGAGGAGTGTCACAGTCCACACGGAGGATATTCTTGTCATGTTCACCAATTTCCTAATAATATTATGATAGGAAGCTTGTCATTGTTGATACAGTTAAACTTTCTATTTGGTGTATCAATTATAGCAGAATTAGACCGTCTGTAAATTGCAGAATATGCAGGATGTAACATATTTGGCATTGAACAGCTATAGACAATATATAAGAAATGGCAATTTAACCTAAGACAGAACTGCTTACCCTCCTGCAGTGTGTCACAGCCACAGATAACGCCTGTATCAGTGCCAAGTACAAAGTCTGGGCCCATCCCAAATTCTGACTCTAGCTGAATGCCAGACTGATGTAGGCATACCTTACCTGATTAATTGTATGAGTAGATGTTACTCACTGTTTGCTTTCCTCAAGTTAAAACTATTTTATTAAATGAATAATTATTCATGAAAGGGTGGTAACTACAGGTTTTCTAAATTGTATGTAGTACAATATATTATCACCTTGATCCAGTATGTTACGTCTTAAATTTTAATCACTTGTTCAGGTGAGAAGGGCAGTACTGAGATAGGATCAAGCCCATCTTCTTCAAGTTTGGTTAGAGTGTCTCTGTTCTACTTGCATCAAATTTTCCATATTGCAAGACAGTAAATGCATTTTCTGATTACAACCAAGGGAAATAAGCAGATTGTAGTTATAAGTATTTTAGAGGGAGAATCACAGAGTTTCAAGAGATCCAGGAGGGGAAACCCATTTGTAAACTGTGACCAATGATGAGAAAAATACCCCTGAGAATTATAATCATAAAATACTGTGGGTGGTTCAGAATATACTCAACGAGAACTAACTGATGCAAGACTACCAAATGTCAGGGAAACCTGATGGATGAATCCCTCCAGCGCTCACTCCTGGCTTCTGCAGCTCTCACTGCAGGCAGTGGGAAAGCTGTGCCTAAAAGGACTGTAAGAAACAATACTGAGAAAAATTGCAGCTGGTTCTCCCCATCTGAAACTAATTTCACGGTAAATTCACTTTCACACCGCAACACATTTGCAATGGATGATTTGCATTTTCATTAAATAAAGTTGGTTCAGTCTGGAAAGGCCACAGGTTAGTGGCTAATCCCGTTCTCCTTGAACACCAAGGTACAATCTCCTTTCCCTGCAGTGCCACTTCTCCTTGGCTGTCGGGCTCAGCCAAGCTCAGAGGGTCCCCTTTGCTGCTCTGAGCCTGCTGCTGTGCCTGGAGGGTGCACGTGTATGAAGAGCTGCAGGACTGGGGCACTGCTCTTTCTAAAATGCTTTCAGCAGCACATTCAGTCTTGTAATTATTTGACCCTGTGTCCTTTTACCACAGTGTGGCAATTCCTTACCATTTTGAACCTATTCACAAAAAAATTAATGTTGTTAATGCAAACACTGGGAAGGACAGACTGTGACTGCCTGCGGAAAATATGGTTTAAGAAGTTACACAACACAGATGGACATGAAATTAGATTTTCACCCTCCCTCCCCATAAGGTTGATATTTCTATTTCACGTTGGTGACTTTTCTGAGTTTCAGAAAGGATTGAGAGCCTGAAAGTCTCCATTTGTTTCTCCTACAAGTTTAAACAAGAAAAATAATCTCTCTACAAACCTGGCTTTACCCCAGTGGCCTGGCACATAGGTGAATTAAGTTTCACATTTTGTTCCAAACAGGAAACATATGTATGGCAATAGAGGAGATTGCCAGCTTTGGCTTTCATTGTTTAGGTAAAACAATACCAAAATGCAAGTCAAAAATATATTTAATATACTGGTAAGACAACAAAACCAACTATATTGAAAAGACTGGCACCATATCTTACTGAATAACAGAACAACAGCTTGCATTTTAAGTAGACTAAGTTTATTTAATTGTATGAGATATTTAGATTCTTCTAACACATCCATGATAAACAAACAAACATTTCCTTATAAATAGCATATATTTGCCCTGAAAAAGTTTGTTGAAAATTCTGGCTCTATTCAAAATTCACCCTTTTTTCCCAACAACTAAATGGATAACATTTTCAAATTCCATTCTTGACAGCTGAAAATTTCTCCGAAATATTTTGAAGGCAAGAGACTTACAATTTTTCAAAAAGAAAAGCAGAAAATACATCTACTTTTCCCACCTGCTACATTTTTAAATATTCCTGTCATCTTACTAAATGGTAGATGTCTTGATGACCCTATTATTCACATGGGCAGTATATTCAGAATCATAAGATTAAGCAGAGGGGATGTTCTCCATAACAAGTAAGTGTGGGGGAAAAAAAAATCTTGATTTTAATAAATATTGTTTATTGAAATAATTGAGAATATGGCCCTGTCTCTCTACAGTGGCAGCAAATAATAAAGCAAATTGTAGAATGCCATAATTAATTAAGGCAAATTTATGCCATTAGGATGCTTTTGGCTTGAAGCATTAATGAACAGGAGGTTTAAATTACTAGATTTTAGAATACAACATATAATAAGCAGAGGTCTTAGATAGCCCTTTATTTTCCCCTGCCACTTACAATACATGTTTTGCAGTGTTTTGAGATACACAGGCTCAGGTACAGTCCTGCCTGGGGTGAAATCAGTAAGACCAGGATCAGGACTAGTGTTAATTTAATGCCCCTGAGTATTCACCAACAGATTTTACCCTGCTTGCAGGTGAGGCCGTGCTGTTCCTTACTGGGCAGATCTGCCTCCCAGCACAGCCTTTGTGAGGCTGGTTTTGTCTCTTGCTGCTGGTTCTGGTGTTCTCACCCCCTGCCCCACAGTGCCCACCCTTCCCAGGGCTGGTGCAGGTGCTCACAGATCAGCCCTTGGCAGTTACAGCAGCGAGGGTGAAACCACAACCAGGCAGCTCACAGGCAGCAAACAGCAGTGGCAGCTGTTCACAGCACTGTTTTGAAGGCAGCACAGCTATATATAGTGTGTGAATACAGAGCTTTTTACTAATTGAGCCTAACTCTACTCTTTTCCTAAGAAGTTTCTCTGGTAGAAGTAATTCCCCTTGCTTGAACTCAATAATGTAAGCATAAAATCATGGAAAATAGCATGCCATATATATTTTTGACTTTTTCTTCTTTCCATTTAGCCCTTAGCAACATGTCCTTTAATGACAAATTTAATTTTTAAATAATAACTCCCAGCCAAGGATCTTGAGGACTTTCCAATCCTGAGCTCTCTCTATTTTACCTCTAGACAAACTGAGGCAAACACTATTTATTCAGCTCACCCAGGGTACATCACAGCCTGGCCTGGTTCAAAAGGTAAAGTCTCAGCTCCTGCTAAGACCTACATCTGTGCTTCATTTCATGCTCTGAGTCACTTGGCTGGCCTCAGTGTAAAGCACATAAGTAAATGTTTGAAAGCCTGAAGCCTCTGTTGACTCTGCACAGGCGAGGCTGCAGCCTTGCAAAGCTAAATACAACTCCTGAGCCCAACCAGGGCCACACCTTGAGCCTCCAGCCCAGGCCACCCACAGCTGAAGTCAGTGAAATTAGCAGGGACACTGCCTGGCTACAAAAGATGTGCCCAGGGCAGGATTCTTGATTGAAATTTTAAATTCACCAAATGAGTAAAAGGTCATGGATACCTGTTATTTGTCGGAGAAGTAGAATTATTGATAGACTTCTTATGAAAATGCTCTCTAAAAAAAAGCAAGCTTGAAATATTTGCAAACAGTGACACGTCTTTGGTAAAATTACTGATGGGCATTTGAGAGGGGAAGAGTGTTGGCAGCATGCAACAAGAAGAATATTTTCCATTTATTTTATATATTGGCTTTCACCCTGCCCTGTCCTTTTCTCACCTCTGTATTACCAAGAAAGTAGCACTCTGTGGAGAGGAGCAAGGGGGGTCTCACTGCACCCCTTACAGAAGGGGAGGATGGCACTGTTCCCTTGTGAACAGTCTGCTCCTGTCCTCACTCCCACTCTTGCAGGCCTGAGGAGCCACTTTGCAAAGTGGGAGCATGCTTATGGTATGTTGTTCAGCAACAGGGGACAGGGAAGGAAAGCCCAAGGAAGGAAAAAGAGGCAAGAAGAGGGATCTGAGCACAGCTGTGTTGGCTCCTTTCACCCTGAACCCCCAAATTCAGATTATCAGTAGTCCCAGTGCCAGCACAACTCTGCTGCCCAGCACAAAGCAAGACACGGCTGTGGGCACTGGGCTACCATGTGAGAGCACATCCTGATGTATTTCAGGAAAACATCCTGGAAAGGGCCTCTGATACATCAGCATTTCTTTCTGCCTAGAGGTGATTTTTTAAAATTGAGTTTTATCTAGCACTTAGATGACTGAGCAGGCACTTATGAGGAAGAGCTTCACAGAAAGCAGAGGCAACACCTCCAGTGCAGAGGAACGGAGATGCTGTTGTCACGTCGCTGCAGTTGGAGTGACTCCCTGGATGTCAGTGGGATTATGGCGGACTACCTGTGCTTATCACAAAGGAAAGTGCAGATAAGTAGAAAATGATCAGGTTGTAACTAGGGGGTTTGGAGCAAACATTAGGCTTCAATTTTAGTTTGCCTAATTTAAGGTTAAACTTAGAAATAAGATTCTATTGCATCTCGCGGTTGACAAGGCTTGAGGGATCTTCTGCAAAATCTGCTGAACACGAGGCACCCTGCCCTTGTGATCAGCACTGATGGTAGGTGGGGAGCTGTGTGGAGAGGAGGCTCTTTGATTTTGGGGGAACATTTAAAGTCTCGTTTAACTCTCAGATCAGCACGTTTTTACTCAAATACAGCATTCCCCGTGTCACGGTATTCTGAGTATGGATGAAAAGTCAGTCAGTCAATGTCAAAAGATGGTGTATGTGACAGATGCACGGGGAAGATGTAGCTGGAGATATAAGGTAAGAAAACAATCACCATAATCTTAAGGGAAAAAAAGAGCTAAATAGCTTCTACTAGATTTATGGATTTATGCTGCTGTGAAACGTATATTCATGTCCTGGATTAAAATCTTAAAACTAGCACATGACTTGGGATAAGTTGAATTGGATGTATCATTCAGAATTTTTAACTCACCCTCTTTTTTATTGCATTTTTCTCTATCAAAATTATTTTTGATGTAGCTGTTGGTTGGGGGTTTTTTTCCCACCACAGATATTCTAGGTGGCTGAACTAGCACCTTCAGCAATATTCTACCCAAAGGGTACCTGAAGGGCATATCCACACACCAGGAGTCTCTGGGATGAATGTAAGCAACTTTGGATAGCCCAAATTTGGGGCTACATATTTACACAGGAAAAAAAAAATCATCCTGGATCTCCTTTATAGAATACAAAAACATTTTGAGATGCAGTGGATACAGAGGACACAGAGCTGCCTGCTGAACTGGCTTCCTCTGAGCTGTCAGCTCAGCTTTCCAGCTGTAATCCATTCCAAAGTCTCTTTGACTGCAGTGGGATTCCTGTCTCACCATGAAGTACAGGGCACAGCCCAATGTAAACTGAGCTCTAATAATAACTGCTGAAGAGCAGTTACACCAAAGGCACTGAGAAAACATGTTTGTGCTTGATGCACTGTAGGAATTATTTACTAATACTTCAGCCCCAAGAACGATACTATGAGAACATCAAAGAGCTGCTCCTCAAAAGTATTGTGCACCAGTTAAAGCTGCTGAATGATTAATCCTCTAAAGGCTTCTGACTCCCTCCCTTTTCTCTTCTACTAATGCACTATTGCAACAAGACACTTCTAGTCACTGTAACACCCTTGATTACCCATGCAAAACCCCCAGTAATGCAGGATATAATATCCCTACTACCTTCTGGCAGATCAGAGTTTTGGCAAAAATGTGTGAAAAGAAGCTGTGGATGAAATAAGGCATTTGGGCCCAGAGCAAATCATGTGACACACTGTCAAAGAAACCGATGCACGTGTAAGCATTTCTTTTCTTATCTACTCGAGTTCAGAATTTGAGCCTTGGGCCTTCATTAACACTCTCAGTGCGTGGCATTTGTTCTCTAATTAGATGGTAAGATGCTTAGGGGAGTGATGAAAATTTTTTTCCTTGTTGTTATTTTATAAATTCTGTCCTCAGAATTCAAAATGAGATCATGATCTCAAACCAGTCCTCCCCTGCTTTTATCAGTGAGAAAGAGACTTTAACAGTTCTTTTTCTGGTAGCTTCAGAAAATGTCAAACAGAAAATGACAAACCAACCCAATGATGGGGCCCTCTGAACGCCTGAGCTTTCCAGCTCTCCAGGCAAAGGCTGTGAGTCACACACTGAATCCATCAGCCTTGAGAAACGTCATGGAACAGGATGCTACAGCTTTGCATGTGCTGGTGGGGAAACGGAGAAGGGGCTGGGGGAGGGAATTGGAAAGGAAGTCATGTCCTGAAACTGCCCCCCAGTCAGGAAGTCAAAAGTTCTGTGGAGATTCAGTGGACATTTTCTAACACATCTTCAAATACATCTCATAGCTCTGATATCCATATGCACGGGGCATGTACAGCAATGTGATGCCGTGACTCCAGGAGATGGGGGTTGGGAGGAGTATTGACCTGGAAGTTATGAATGAGTCCATCCAAAGAGATTTGAATGACACATATTTATGCAAATCCTAGTATATATTTGTCCTGTCCCGAGAAGAAAGGAAGCAGATGGGAGCATGTTTCTCCTAATTTACTGACTGCTTTCTCACACGCCCCCTCCACCCTAAGGAAGATATTTCTATAGAATTTGTATGAAGAAAACCTGCAGTTGGGTTCCTCACACGCTGCCAAACATCTGGCAGCTTTTGAAAACCTTCAACTCAGCATCAGCTTTGCCAACTGCTTCCTCTGCAGGCAAAAACTTTCCTCACCATCCCTCTAGAAGAGGAGCAGCCTTTCCACAAGTCAGGCTAAAGGAGAAGAAAAGCACATGTGATTTCATGTACCAGATCCTCCAGAATTTGGGACACAGATAATATTGTCTCCAGCATCTGGAGTGCATTGAGATTATCAAGATTTTCTTCCAAATGAGTATGATCATTCCCAATTCCCCGGTCTGTTTGTAACCCAGCTACCCCAAAGAGGTACATGAATAAAGGACTCAACTGCCTTGGAAGCCTTTGAGCCAAAATCCTTTTCTTGGCTGCAGCAGAAACTGGCTGTGGAAATGCAGAGTAACTGCACCACTGCCTTAGAAAGCCCACAAGGATGGATGGCTGCTGAGAGCAGCTCCAGGCACCGCCTGTCCCACAGGTTGAATAACCATCTGAACTGCAACCCTTTCTAAGGTCAGGGAGATGTTTTCTGGGCAACTTGGCTGCTTTGCAGAAAGTGGTGTCTCAGATTGTGAAGTTATTAGGGGCAGCAGTTTTAGGAATGATAATCTCCGCTCTTCTTGCAGTCAGCTGTTTGATTACTCATCCCAGGCAGCTCCTGCCATGAAATGTGAAAAGGCACCATTAATATAAAAACTTGCCTGAGCAAACTAGCTGGTAAGGAGAAGCAGCAATCATTACTGCACCCTCAAGATTGTTTCTACTCTGGTAAATCATCCATTCCACTAGAGCTACTCATGATTTGCTTCAGGACATGAGAAGTGTATTTTTTTCAAGAGAAGCACAGATTTCTTCATATTTTTTTGCATTCAAGATGGTGCACTTAAAATATATTTATCACATCAGATTAAAAGGCTTCCAGAAAAAGTCTACCATTGACTAAATAGAGTTTTTCCATACAGACATTTTAGGTAAAATGGAAAGAAATGTCAATGAGAAATGTCTGTAGGAGGAAACATTAACTGTCAGTTGCCCAAAAATAATCTTCCATATCTTCAACAGAAAACAAGTTTTTTTACTCTTGAATTGGAACAGAAACATGTTCGCAAAGATTTTAATTTCAGTTTTTTGAGAGCCAGGAAGAAGATTTTCAAGGACAGCATAAACTCACTTTGAACAAGGGTTTAAAATAGCCATTTTGAGTGTATTGTTTAAAATGGGCTGTGAATTCACAGCCAATTAACTAAAACATGTTCCTCTTAAATGAAATTTCCTGTGTACACAATCCAATCATACCTCTGGGACAAGATATACACTCAGTAATTAATCACAACATTACTCAGCCTTTTTGGTGTTTACCACCTTCCTTCAGGCAATGAACTCCAGAGCCAGCAAGATAAGCATCGAACAGGAGCAGAACAGAGAACAGGCAGGAGCCTGCAGAGGAACTGAATGCATTACCTGAGGATGTTCCACTGCCTTTATGTTCATACTTGAAACAAAAAAACCAACAACCCAGAAAGACTCTGTTTAAATCCATGAAGAAAAAAAATAGTCTCTGCTGTGTTGACACCTGCCTCAGATTTAGCAGTGTACACAAAATATTTTCCCTGCATTCATTCAATCAGAAAGAGAGAACACAGGGAATTCATTTCTCAGTGCATTGTATGAGGACTTAAACACGTCATTCACCCTGACTTCAGGTCAAATATACCAAGGAGAACTTGCTCCTCTATTGTGTTTATTGGCATGCCAAGACTGCATTTCAGACTCAATGCCAGTCCTATTTCCTAGGAATATGTGCTGTAGCTAAGCTAATTCTCAGTGGGCACCTCCTGCTACTCTTTACTCTCATATAAATCCCACATCACTCTCAGTTAGAGAGTAGAATTTAGCCCCTTTTTCCAGCAATCAGGCCTTTTAGTAGGGTATGAAGGGCCTGTCACTCCTCTCATGCTGTGGTAAGACACAGATTACTTCATTTAGATCATTGTAGAACCTAATTTCACATTAGTGTAAAGAGCTGATGGAAGCTCTAACAGGTGGAGTGGAGATGGAAATCCAGCCCATCATTGTTGAGAGCTATCTAGGGACATCAGCTTAAGAGGAGTCTGAAGTCAGAAGTCACAGTTCTTGTAACTTAATACAGTGATAAATAACACTCTGTTGTTGCTCATACTCAGATAAATGTAGAATGAGACCAGTGTGGACAGTGTGTTTTTGTAATTCCAGGCAGACCAGGTTTTTGATGAGCAATTTGTTTAAACCAAACTCCCTATTTGAATACTCTCCTTCCCTGGGGAATACACTGAGTGTGCATCCAGACATCAGTTCTGCAATAGAGGTACATCTCTAAACATTTGCAAAGCATAAAATCAGTTTGAAAACTGATGGCATCCCATGCACATAATGGAAACTAGGGGGTCTCTCCAGCTGTTCAGTAGACTTTGTAACCGAGTCTGTTACTGTGCTAACCCTGGACCTCTTATGCTTCCTCACTGCAACACCAGGGTTCCACACCTTGGCAATGCTTTGGTGTTCAGAGCCCTGCATCAACTGTACCTGGTGTTTGTAATCCTGGGGCAGGGAAAGATAAAGTCTGGCTGAGGAGTATGCAAAACTGCACTTGAGATGGGGCCAAGCTGCAGTCCTGGAGCTGCTGGTGCTGTGCAGCCTGGGTTCTGACCTTCATTTCAAAGCTGTATCATTGCATAAACCAGCTGTGCTCTGACAGTTTTGGGGTGTACCTTGCCTTAAGCTAATAAAGGCTTTCAGATAACATTGCTTAAAGACTTCAGTCAACACCATATCAGGGTGGATAAATAGAATTAAGAATAAATATTCTTAATTCAAAATGCAATCAGTTGATCTGCAAAGTAAAGCAAATTATACTTGTCGCCCAGGGATCTGCAGTGTCCCTAGAAGGCAGAGAACTTTGACCAAAAGAAAATTTTGATACTAGTCAGGTGTGAATGGCATTTCAGAGGAGTTTGTGAAGCTTTTTCCTACAAGCATTTTCCCACTATTTCAATTAAAACCCATGCTATTAGTTCAACTTCAATAAATAAATACATTTACACTGCTGATTCTGGAATGTCAGGAGGAACAATGGTATATCCATTTGGGTCACAACCTGTAATTCTATATGGTTACCTCTCACCAGTTTAAAGAAATGACTGAGTGTGCTGGAACTGTTCACTTTGCCTAGTTTGTGCATGTAGACAGTGGGCACCCAGTTTTTGCAATGACAGGCCCATCCTTGTCATAACCTTCCGTTGAACCACTTATTAATAATATCACAAATTATCAGTACTTCAATTGATACCACTATTCACTGTCCAGGACTTAGCATTTTTTTAATAGAATTGTCATATGATGGTCAGTGGTCGCACCTTTGTTTTGCAAAGGCATCAGTCTGTGCTTTGATCTCGTTACTGTCAATTACACAATGAAAAATGCCATTTCTGAAAAGCTTGTCTTTTAAGAACCATTAAAATATACATTCAAATGTATAATGTTTTTATTTCTGCTTTCTTAGGAAAAGGGGCAAGACAGGGGGTGACACTGCTTGGCTTCATCAGAAATCAACAATCTTATGAGTACCAAAGCAAGCAGCAAGAAGATCTCTTGTCATTAAACTAACAACTGATTCTTTATCACAGATCTATTATTATTCAGGAGGCCAGTCTTACTCCTATGGAGCATTTAAGAACAGGATAACAGCTGCAACAGGTCCAGGGAATGCATCAATAACAATCTCCAACATGCAGCCCTCAGACACTGGTTCCTACACCTGTGAAGTTTTCAGCCCTCAGGGCGATGCTGGACAGAGTCAAAAATCTGTGATTGTCAGTGTGCTGGGTAAGTGCCTTCCCTCTCTGTGGCTGTGTCGTCGTTTTCTTCCCATGTTATGAAACACTGCTCAGAACACGTAGGGCCAGAGGGAATAACAGAACAGAACAGTGGTAAACAAGGCCCGTGATGCAGAGAAAAGGCTCCCAGATGCACTGACGCAGATGCTTCCCAGGGCTCTGGAGGCAGGCAGAGCCTGGGTGCCCTCTAGCTTCCAGCCAGAGAGGACCTGCTGCCACTCCACAGCTACCCTTGCCTGACCTGCAGCCAAATCTCACTCTCCCACCACTGGCCTTCAGATTCACTTTGTGCTCTCAAAAACTTAAAACTTAGAAACTTAATGTGAGCAGGTAAGAGCGTAGCTGGACTTACCCAGCTTCACTCAGTTTTTCGTGTTGGAAAACAAACATACTAGCTTTGATTAAAATAAAACACCCTTTTAGCTGGGAGGAACAACCTCTCTCTGAAATCATTAGATGCAGCCCCAGAAAAGACCAAAACTTCACTAATTTTACGTAATGTTGGTCATGGTGACTTGCATAAATCTAGGGAGAGGCAGTAGTACAGCCCAAGAGTTCTGGCTCACACCAATTCCCAAGAGCTCTGGAAACTTAGGATGTGTTGGATGGAAGTAGTAGAAAGTGTGTTGTGGATGGAAAAAAGCAATAGTTCAAACATGAACAGGCAGGACAGAAAGGATGAAAAGCAGTGGAAAGAGATATTTTACGTCTTAATAAGATAAAAGTTTGTACTAACCCCATCTAATCACTGATGAGAATTCATACAAAGTCAGACTGGCAAATCACAGTCATAAAAGAACATAATTCCAACCTCACTTGCCTGTTTTCCAGGGATAAGAAAAAGATATATGTAAACTCATTCTCTAAAAAATCAAAGTACCACAGATAATTCTCATCTAAAATTCCCAAAATGAGTAGTAAATCTTGGAGCAGTTGAGTTAGAGATTGCACTTTTCACACAAAACCCAAGAAAAGTTGTTCATTTATGCACACAAAATTGGGCTGAGCTCATTGATGGTATAGTTTCCCTGACAGTGCTCAAAAGAATCACAACAGCATTTCTGTGGGTAGGAAATGAAAAACAATAGGTGTAAGTGAAGACAGAATCCTACCTTGTGTGAAAAGTGAGGAAATGAAATCAAAACAGATATATTTTTTAACAGAACTATAGTTGATTTATTTCTTCCACAGCTGTAATATACTGAAGAATCAAGCCCTGATCCTCTCCCTTTCTGTGGAAAAGCTCGTGCCATGTCCCTAAAAAAAATGATGCTTCTGTGTGGCAGAATGGTGTATCACAAATAGTGAGTGGCCCATTATAATGAAAGTAATTGACAGTCTTTGTCTCAACACCTCCATAATAACAGTTAGTATGCAAACTGTATCCTAGGCCATGTACATATATTTAATATTACTCATTTTTTTATGGGAGAGGCTTTGGTCAGATCCATAAGTAAGACTCTGATCATGGATGGAAATCTGTAAATGGGGTTCAGTTCTTAACTGAGAATTGCAGCACAGTACCAGAACTCGAGGTGGATTATTGCAGCCCCAGCTATGCACTCATGATGTGTCTCTTCTCCTCATTGTTATTTTACAGTCAAACCATCAACACCTTTCTGCAAAGTAGAAGGAACACCTGAAAAAGGGCATCTGATCTACCTCCTGTGCAGATGTGAAGAGGGATTGCCTCACCCCACCTACCGCTGGTACAAAGTCGAGGAGAACACCCTCAAGCCTGTGACTGAACAATTTAGTGCGTAACTACAGGACTGTTGTACTGTGTCCAAGATCTGAAATTCCCTAGTACCAACATTTCAAACACCGTGTATCACATAGGCTAATTAAAATTTATCTTCCTCTGATGGTGAATGTCACAAAATCCTATTTTTATTTATTCAAGTTGGCCAACAGCTGTCAAAAACAAAGGACACTTTTCCTATTTAATAAAAAAATGTGTGGCATGTTGAAGTCTTATCTATGCCATTACTTTAAATTGTTAAAATGGGAGAAATATTTATGCCTTTGCAGAATCCACTGGAGCAATTTTCAAGGAAGATAAATGGGTTTTTATTAAAAGAATATAAAAAAAACCCAAATAACCAAATAATCAGAGAACCCTGTTTCTAATCTCTGAATAGCTCTCAGTGTTACCAACTACAGAGAACTGTTTGCCTCTACAGAATACAAACAGTAACTTGTACCTGTTCCCTGTTTGTCACAGATCCAAACACTGGCATTCTTTACATTGGCAATCTCACCACCTTTGAAACTGGCTATTACCGGTGTGTAGCCAGCAACGTCCTGGGGAACAGCACCTGTGAGCTTGACCTAACAGCAAAACGTGAGTTTAACACATGAAAGTAGTCACATCTCTGATGTAGGACATGCACTGCTTGCAGGAGAATGCTCTAACAGCTTTGAAGCATAGATTTATTTTTTTCAAGTAAGAACAGAACAGGATTTGGAGAGCTCCGGAGTTTTCATCCAGGCATGCCCAGAATTTACACTGACCTAGAAGACTGGTTTAACATCTCCAGCTTAATTCCCACAGGGAGCAGGAGCTGGACCTGGTTCTGACTGCAGAGCCTTTACTGAGAATGGACAGACATGGAGTTTTGAGCAATGTCTTCCAGCCATCAGTCTCACTGAGGTCCCCTCAGCCCAGAAATTAAAACAATCACTGAAATGTGGTAGTACAAGGACTGGAGCACTGCAGATGTAACCATTGGCTAAAAATACTGCAGTCACAGAAAAATACTTATCCTGAGTGTTCTCAAGCAGTGGTCAACCACACCTGCATGCATATTTTTCACAGAACCCAGTAATATTTAACAAGAGCCAAGCCTATGTTGTACAACCAGCCACGAGAGATGTCCATGAAATGGTCACCCAATGATTCAGTGGACTACGACCTGAAAATAGCAGGTCAGAGCTGGAAGCTGCACTGAAGTGGAAATAAAAGGCTTTGGAGGCTCACAAATGATCAGAGCACACATTTTATATCTCAGCTGAAAGGCAGAAATAAAGGCAACTTGAATTTCAGAATGTGTTTGCAAGGACTGAAGAGCAAAGGCTTTTACCTACTGTGAGTGTTACAGCCTAATGTTTCCCATAGCCAGACACAAAGAGAGAGTTTGTTGGGATAGGGAGTTAATCAACAAGAAAGGAGGCAACAAAGATCACATAAGCATAATTCTCACTTTCCTTTGGTCTCCCCCTGGAAAGAGTTCTTTGAATCCAATGCCTTCTTTCTGCTTAAAGCTCTTGCACTAAATTTCCATGGGATTTTGCTATATTACTACTTTTAAAAGTAATCTTTTTTTTTTCTTTCCAGATTCAGACAGTGCTATTGTTGCTGGAGCATTAATTGGAGCGATCCTGGCAGCTGCTATCATTTGCATTATCGTCTGGGTCTTAACCAAGAAGGCAAAAAATAGGAAGTCTCCAAATAATGAGATGCAGTAAGAGTTTCTGTTTGCTTCATTTTAAGACAAATATTTCTATAAAGCACTCCTGGTAATCCAGAACTAAAGTGAAATGCAATTACTCTAAACATTTTTGAAGGGTAAATAATACAAGTGTTGAGAAAACTTCTAGAGTGAGAACATTTGCTTTTGTGGGACTTTTCCCCTGTTGCTCTCATAACAGAAGTTGCCATTACCCTCTTCCCTATGTTAACAGGCAGCTACCACTTAGCAGTATCTAAAACAGTGAAGTAAATGTTTTTAAACAACACATGCTAGAAGTGGCAAGTTAGAAAATCAGCTCTTAATATTTAAAAGTTAATGGGGTCTGTGAACAGTGGGTGGAGGGAGTAAAAAAGAAACAGCAGCTAAGGGTTGCAAACTTACCAAGATTTAAACACAGAGGGCTCATTTCAGTGCTATCTGAAATTACAGGACACACACTTGGGATACTCCAAGGCATCTCAAATCGCAGGAAACACAAGGTTTAGGCAACAGAATGGAGCCCAGAACGTCCATTTTGATCCTGCTCTGGAGATGTTTTTTCCTCTGTGCTTTGGTTGCTCATTTTTACCTTAAATGGCCAAATCTTCAGAATAGAGATAATCTTGTGTGCTATACAGAATGTATTTAGCCCCACGATGTTAAATGCTAAATGAATACATGCAGCTGAGGCCAGGAAAAAATTGTTACTTTCTGTAGCACAGGGCTATGACTTCCTGATATGGAATTCTGCTAACCCAGACCAGTGGCCAGTCACTCATGCACCTCATTTCTGCTTTCAACTGATGTAGCATTAACATTTAATTTTGTGCTCAGATCCTAATAAATCTTACTGCATTGAATTAATCCACTAGCACCTGATATTTTTTACATGTGACAGTGCTTCAATATTGGGAGTTTATTATTGTTTTGGTGACACAAATGGAATGAATACTTGTTACAAAAAATATTTTTCTAGATTTCAGTATTTTCTAAAATACCAAGTATATTTTAGAATATTTTTCTAGGTTTCAGCCTTTCCATAATTCTTTTCTGACTGCACTCTATTTTTATGCACTTCAATGGGACACCACATCTGCATGGAATTTCCCAGGAAGCTCACACCAAGCAGTATGTTTTGCTACCTCTCCTCAGACGTTGTTTGCCATCACTCAGTTTCCCTTTCCACTTTCCTGGTGTAGCGTTTAAATATACTAAAATCCTCTTTATTCTAGTAGCATCACTTAAACCAGTGATGCAGAGGTCTTAATAGCTAATATTCTGTCATTCTTTCTGTCTCAGCAGAGGGAACGTTGTTACCTTTTTACACAGTCATAATAATGATGGAGTTACTGTTTAGACAGCAAATACAAAGGTTCATCCTTTTCAGAGATTAATGTACATGGGATTTTGACATGTGTGAAATCACAATCCTAATCCTGTCTTCCTGCAGAGAAATGGCTCAGAAACAATCCAGTGCAGACTATGTTCAGGTACCTAATGAAGAAAACATTCCTGCGACCACAGTTCCATCGAGCAATGCAACAATGGAATACCCGAGTGTTGATGAGACAACAGCCCCTGGAACACCTGAAAACAATGAGAAGCAGGAAGCAGAAAAAGAAGAAACAGCCTAGAGTTTTAATAGTTTTCCTTGTCACTTTTGGACCCCTTTATACAAAAATTGTTGTTACTGAATTAACATAGAAGTGTGACTAAATCTTAAATGGGCATTTGCATTGTGAACCACTGGGCTGGAGATTGAAAGGGGTCTGTTACATGTGAAAGCAGAAGATTTGGCCTTTAAAGTTAACCAAATTTCTTTTATTATCTAGTTATAACTGTACAAAAATATGAGCATAAAAAGACCATCATCCACATTTATCCAACCTATTTTGCAAAACTAATTAGGAAATTGTCAAAGTAAGAGCTTTCCAGTCAACTACCAGTCATGTTGTGTGTATCCACACAGTTCTGAACCACAGCAGTCTTCTCCAGAAACAGTGTTGGCCAACTTATTCCCTGTGTACTAAGAACAGTCCTCATGGTCAGTACATTGCAATGTTTAAAGGAACTGATTCTGTATGTCAGAAGTAAAAAGAAGTTACATCAATGTCATCAGGATGCAGAAACAGATGTTGAGACCTGGGCCAATGAAATCTTGTGTGTCTGAATTCTACTTAAATTGAAAAAAAAAAACAAACAAAAGATCCTGGAAACTTTTACCCTGTTGCTGCCTGACACGGAATACATTTTGTTAACAGTGACATTTTTGGCTCAAAGTTCCCAAGGCACCAGCATTCCAGAGTTCTGTGTCCCAGCAGTTCTGGTCTTCAGTTTAATAGAACTGGCATTCAGGTACCCAGTTCAGACATCAAATGACTGCTTTCAAAACTTAGAAGTAATACTCTACTACACAGCACATGAGTTTCGATTGCTTCCTCTGCCTGAGATGATTTAAATCTATTTCCAGGCAACTTGTCCTACATACTGAGCAACAAACTCATGCTACTTTTCCTCTGGTTCTTTAGCCCAGTGTAACAGCCTGTTTTCTATAGGTGAAAGCATCAAGAGGAAAGGTAAGTAGTGCAAAGCACACCGATAGCCAACAGTCGAGTAATGACCACTCTCTTGGAAGGAGAAAAAGGAATTGAACCACACACATGTTGATCACTAGACACCTCTTCTCTCTGGGCCTCATTTCTGAGGTTACACAAATTCAGTTTTTCAAAAAGCTTTTTCCAAAGAGACCTACTTTCAGAAGAGCTCGGGGACCGTGGGGCTCAGGTGAATACAGACCCACAGCCTCAGTGGCTCTGTTCTGAACTACACGAGGCAGGTCCTTGCTGATGACTCAGGGAAACACTGGCTTCAGTCTCATGCACTGCACAAAAATGTATCTGGCTCAGGGATCTGGAACTTTTTGGCACTTAAATCTTTTATAGGACCTAACATGCATAAATCCCTTGGTGACTGTTCTTAGCCTGTAAACATTAGACATATGCAACATTCATCTTTAAAATTTCTGGGCTAACATTTTCAGGTTCAGTTCCTACAGCTCTAAATATGCTTATCAAAAAAGTGAGCACCAAAAAAAACACCCAAAAAACCAAAAACAACCAAAAAAGAAGAAAAAAAGGAAAAAAAGGGGGCGAAGAAAGAAAAATAGAAAAAACATGACAACATTTAAAGAAGATGTAAGGCATGAAGTCCTAGTTAAGAGTCATTTGGGATCTTCAAGCATAACTGTATTCATTGTCCTTTCCAACACAGTTTTCTGGCTTTCAAATATTTATCTTTGTTATGTGTGTTGTAGTGTTTAGCTTCATTCCAGAGTAAAAGGACACTAACGGTGTTCTTATACAATTTTAACTAAAAACTGCTTGTGCCAGACTGCGAGGGTCAAACCCTTGCTAATACCAACACTGCCATATTTTACTGATGGATCCTCACATTCTTCTCTTCCCTAAATATCCAGGGTAAACCTTAAGTCATGATCTCCTTAATCAGGCAGCTCTTGCTGACTTCTGTGGCAACTGTGCCAAGCAAAATCCGTAACTCATGTCCTTCAATCTGGGTTGAGCAGCTTACTGAGAAAGTCTGATACTGACACCCAAAGTTGTGTCAATATGCAGAATGATGGCATTAAACATGCTCAGAAACAGCAAGAGAGAGACCACCTACTCCTGTTTGGGTGCTATTTCTTACCAAAGGTGTTTCCCCTTATTTGTTTCAAATCAATCATTAGTCTGAGGGAGCCCACGACTTGGCTGACAGCAGCAATCATTTAAAATAATTTCTTATCTGATATTCCTAAGTGTTCTTTTACCCTTCATGGGAAACTATAAACAACTGTCTTCATTTTACCACTATAGCTGTATTAGTTCTTCTAAAGCCTTCTGTATATATGCATCTTAGCCACATTTTCCTTACTGCAACACCTTTCCAACTTGCACATCTCTGCAACAGCACTATTGTGATTGAAAAGGAGACTATATTATGTGATCATTACCATATTTTTTTCCAATCTTTCCTTAATCTCACCTACACAAATTTATCTGCAGGTATGCCTCACACAACTTGCTGCAGTAAGATAGGAGCTTATGTGGGTGAAGTTGTAATTACCTTCTATAGCTAATACAATCTTCCTAGAACGTCACAGGTTTTATATTTGTTCAAAAAGTAGAAACAGCTCAAGTTACGTTAATGTTTTTAAATAAAACAAAAGAACAATTCAACACAAGTTCTTGACTAATGATTCCTCTCGTACTTCTACCCATCAGTGTGTAATAGATAGTATTAAAAATAAAAAGGCAAAAATAAGAAACAAAACAGGTTGCTGGGGGGAGCAGGAAGGTAAGGAAAATAACATTTATTCAGAGTTTCTTAACATATTGAGATGTTTCTGTGAGCCTTCTGGCAGATGTTTGTTCTCATTATAAAGTCTGTAGAAGTTTATTAAAAAGGATGGGGTGTTGTTCCTAGCTTTCTGCTGATGCTCTGGGCAAAGCACAATGCAAATTAGGTATTGATCCACCGTGTGTAACTCTAAAACCCTGCAGAGCCATGCAGGATACAGAAACATTTTTCAGAATTTGCCTTAGATGTTCCAACAGTCTTTGCTGCATGGCCCATTTATCTTCTCCTGTGGGAGTAGGGATCATTAACATGGAAACCAGATACTCAGCCAACATTCAAGCTACCATCTCCTAGGGAAGTGTATTTACAAAGCTACAGAGCTGTGGCAGGGTTTTTTTGCTACACAGAGATCAAGATGAACACAGAACTCTCAACTTCAGCTGTTCTCAAATCAAATTTTCAGCAATGCCTGTGCAACACCCAAGAAACATTTACTCAGTCAGGTTCCTCCTTCAATCAAGATCTGCATGGCCAGAGCTTACTGTACAGGCAAGTTATCCCTCCTGCTCTCAATGTGAAATTTCACCTGCATTTTGTGTTCTAAGATACATTTAAAGTCAGTGGTGAAGATATTTGGTTGTTTCTGTCTTGTTCATCAAAATAAATTGCATTGCCTTAATCCCTACAAGTCAAACTGTAGAAACTGCCAGCTTGCATTTCAACCTTTCCTTGAGGCTGAAGATCAAACATGTTGCATTCCCACACTGTGGAATGGATGGCAGAGTTTCATCTCATCTGCTGTTCACATCCCAAGCATACAAGTTATTTAGAAAACATTGGGTTTGTTACATACAGGTTCAATAAAGTTTTATGATACCAAAGACTGTTGTTTAGGAAAGTTCTTTATTTCACAGAATTTTATCAGCATCATTTGTTCAAGGGGAAATCTATCCACTGGTGCCAAAAGTGATCTTACCAACATCAGAACAGGTCACTTTTCAGACTCTGTCTCATTAGCTTTGCCTTCTAATAACTTAATATCAGGATTTGCTATGAGTAAATAGAGATTAAACCAGGCTTCTGTTATAAAACAAGATGGTAAACTGCAAGTGTCAGTGCTGCATATGGGAGTCAAAGAGAACAGAAAAAGGAACCTAGAAAAGGAGCAAGAGGAAAAAACATTAAATTTGAAGTATATCCCAGAGAATTATCCAGAGCCATCCATTATAAAACATTATATTTGCAGAGGTAACCCTGAAACTGCTACTGCATTCTGCAAGCAATCCAGTGCACTTCATCAAATGCATGTATTTAAAGATTCAGAGAAACAGAAGAACAACCAGTAACAACAAAAAAAGCTTTAAACACTCAGATCTCACTTGAATAGATCAAGAGTAACAAATATGGATACATTTATCCAAGCAACTGAGCAAACTGCATTCTACAAAGGGAGATAAGGTGTAGTTTAGAATCATCTGAAGAAAGACAATTCGTACCCACAAAAACTAAATACAATCCCACATACAAATCACAAAGGCTAAGGGAAAAAACAAAGACTCTAGGACAATCTTCCAAAATGAAACTGGCTTTAAATCGTTAAAGCATTTTTGGTCCTGTTGCTAGAAAGAAATAATTCTAAACTAAGATCTGACATACAATGACCACATTTATACAGATCGTACTGTAAACTGAAAGAAAACTGCAAGATATTGAAAAATACTTTAAAATCAGTGAACTATTCAATTAACAGGAAGTACAAACAGTTGTTTTGGCACTGCACTTGAAGGACAGCTTCAATAAAAACATTTTATTACCATGCTGATACCCACACACAACATCCTGGTTGAAATATCAAAATATGAAGTTTGCAGTCTTAAATATAAGTGCAACAGGAAAGAGGCTCAAGTGGGAAGCCCCCACTAGCCCTCCACCATCCTTTTAAGTATGGCTCCCAGGCCACCCTTTGCCACTTTCAGTGGGGTCAGCTCTTCTTTATTCTCAATGTGAATGCTTGCACCATGAGACACCAGCAGCTTTGCCTCCTCCACTCTCTCTTCATCGCAGGCTAAATGACTGCAGTGAGAACAAGAAACCCACAGCCACCATTAAACAGTCCAGGCTTATAAAGAGCAATAACTATGCCATGTCAAAACGACAGCGCGAATTCCGGGGGGAGAGACATCCTAGGACAACAAACCCACACACAACCAACTACCTACACTGACTGCAAAGCTTGCTGTCTAGTTACTCTGTTGTCATTAAGCAACTCAAGAACATTCCTCCTGCTGTTGTCCTTGCAATGTTAAGACAGTTCTTTGGATTAGGATTTGGCTCTGCAGTCAGCCAAGCAAAGGAGAACATAATCCACAGTGAAAATGGACAGTGGCAACCTCCATTTGAATCAAAAGTGATAATGGAATCATTCATTGCTAAAAAACAATCTGAAGTAACGAGTCACTGCGAATGCAGCAAGCACTGTTTTTCCATTTGGCACAGTATCCTGAGAATAACTGTGTGCATTCCAGGGCCATTCCAGGGTTTATGTTCAGCTTAAACACACTGCTTGATCTTAATCACAGCAAACTCTTGATTCCACTCTAAACAAGGCAGAGTTTTTCCACCAACTTCAAAGCAGCTAAGGTTTTATCCTTACACATTCAAATTGGTCTCTAAGGTAACACTGAAGGCTGGGCTGGTTGTATTGAAATTGCAACTTATTTTCCTTAGAGAGGTGAAGAAAAGGTTGTAAAATGAGTTCTTGCTTGGCAGGACAGAGTAGGCCAGCCTGCAAGACCAGTTTCCTCTGACTTGGATGTCATTAGCTCACTCTCTACCCTCTAGTGGCAACCAAACGTATTCCAAATTATTACAAAAGGTGTTCTACACTCTTTAAGTAGATGTGGTAACACAAAGTATGCATGTACAGACACACTTAGGCAAAATACTAAGTATGATTTTCTAAAATACTTTTTAATTGCACAGGGATGTGAAGCAAGGCAGTATTTTGAGGCAACAAAAAATTTTAAAAAATAGAAATTGGAGTAATGGCGTTTAATTTCATAAAGATTATGCTGTATTAAGCAAAATAAAAATAAAAAATTACTTACAGAGGAGTATTCCCTTCAGAGTCCCGCATATCCACAGTGGCATTGTGCTGCACAAGGATCTGTACCATTTTTAGGTTCCCTTTGGCTGCTGCTCTGTGTAACGGGGTGGATTCAAAGTGATCTGTTGCATCTGGATCTGCCCCGTTCTCCAAAAGCATGATTGCAATCTGAGTGTGTAGTAAGAGAAAGGAGCAGGGGAGGAGGATGTGAAGTTAACATAATGAAATCCTTCTTCCCAGAGCACCACCACCTCCAGTAGCCTGGCTAAACATACCTCCTGCTTATTTTTGGAGGCTGCATAGTGCAGGGGCGTGCAGCCGTTCTGATTGACAGCATTGACATGAGCTCCCTTGGCAATGAGGGCTTTCACAATTTCATCCCGGCCTGCAGAAGCAGCAATGTGCAAGGGACTCCAACCAGCCTACAGAGGTGAGAACAAAACCACATTATTCAAAACGTGAGTGTCAGGCAAAAAAACATGACAATGCATAACCCAAAATGAGACTTAGGTACTCACACTACACATGTTCTTATAACTGTAAAGCTGAACATTATTGATTATCACCAGAGAGACAAGTCTCATGTTCTTGCCTGCACTCAGTACCTGACAAATGCTGCCAGTTAAATGACAGAAGTCACAGTTATGCACAGTACCTTTGCAGGACAGTTTGTGCCTCCAGAATTCACACTAGTGCTTTTTTAACAAAAAAGAAAAGGGTGTACAAAAGTTTCTTTAATCTTTCCTATATCCTACCCTTTAAACTGATGAGACATTTCCTTCTCTAAGGGTGATATTTAGGATGCTTTGTAACAGATGCAAATATTTCAACCCTTCCTCTAGAACATGAGCAGACCATCTCCTTTCCAACTGTGAAATGACTGAACCTGCCACCTGCTCTATAATGCCTTCCCCAATGTGAGAAATCTGCATGGCACCTCGTGATTTGGCACAACGCATTTGAGAGGATCACACCAAGATAAAGGCAACATGAAAACCCCAACAACTACCCAAACAAACACCGCTGGTTTTGCAGCTTCATTCATAAGAAGAGTCCTCCTAAAATTCCTTGATAACGAGCAGGACTCATCAAGTCTCTCTATGCCCATTTCTACATGAACACCGAAGTATTTCATTGCCTTCCCAGCGCACACACAGCAGCCTGGGCTTTCCCAAGCCTCACAGACACCGCGCTGAGGGCACCAGGAGAGGGAAAAGGACGGAAGGGAGGAAGGCTGAAGCCACGACAGCCAAGGGCCGCGGCAGAGCCCGCGCACCCGCACTGCCACCGCACGGCGGGGCGGGGGATCCGGGCAGGGCCGCCACACTCACATCATCCTTATCGTTCACAGGCACGCCGAGCCCGAGGAGGAGGTCGGCGACATCCGTGTGTCCCGCAGAGCAGGCCCAGTGCAGCGCGGTGCGGTGATCCTGCGGGAGAGCGTGAGGGAAGGAGAGAGGAGAGTGAGCGCGGCAAGAACCGGCAGCGGCTGGCAAGAGCCGCCCCGCGGACAGTCGCTCCCGCAGCCCGCCCGGGTCCCGCAGCCCGCTGACCTGGTCGGCCCGGGTGGCCTGTGCCCGGTCGCGGAGCAGCAGCGCCCGCAGCTCCTCGAGGCGGCCCGCGAAGGCGAGGTTACACACGGGCACGTCCGACACCTCGCCCTCCATGCTGCCCCGCCGCCCCGCCGCCGAGGGGCGGGGCTTCGCCGCGCCCCGCCAATCAGGAGGCCGTCGGGGCCAGCCCAGCCAATCGCACCTCCTCCCTGCTCCGCCCGCCCCTGTGCCGCGAAGGCTGCTGGGGGCTGTAGTCCCGCGGACAGGGGGTGGCGCGCTGCGGGCGGGCGGCGGGACTGCAGCTCCCAGGGCGCCCCGCGGCGCGGCCGTGTTGTGCCTCCGTGTCGGGGAGAGGAGGAGGAGGATGGTGACAGCGGGAGGATGGAGGCCGGTGAGGGGCGCGGGGCGCGGGCACGGCCGGCGGGGCGGTGGCGACCGGCTGGGCCGGCACCCTGGGGGCCGCGGCAAGGGGTCTGGCCGGTGCCCCGGGGACCACAGCGGCAGGAGGCTCCGGCGGGCTGAGGGACGGACGGGGCGGGGGGGGGGTGCGATCCGGTGTGAGGGGCTCGCCTGGAGCGGGGAGTCCCACGGCCTCTCCTGGGGCCGGGGCTGAGGGGCTCGGGTGCGGGGCGGGTCAGCTGCCAGCCCGGCTCCGGGAGGTGCCGCGGGTCGGCCGGGAGCGCTCTGAGGGCTGAGGGAGCCTGGAGAGGGAAAGGACACCCCGGGAGGGGAAAAGAGCCCCCGGCGGTGCTTTCCCGTGGGGTAGGAGCTGTCACACGGCGGCCGCCCAAGGGGTCGCAGGTGTTTCCTGTTGGATTTCGAGGGGCGAGAGTGTCTTAGGTGTTTGGACCCAAAACAGGCGATTTGCCCTCCAAGTGCAGCGAGCGGTGGGTTTCTGCCGGGGAAGGCAGGGCTAGGGGCTGTTTGCCCAGCTGGCAGCCCCAGCGGGTCTGTCGCGGTGTTTAGCGGGGAAGGGGCGGTGGGGCTCGGCAGCGCTGGCCCCGCTGTTCCAGCCAGAGGGTGGTGCAGCTCCCTTTGGATTGCTGGAATGTATATTTTTTACATGAATTCTTATGGGTTTTTTATATACTTAACAGCTGGTTGTTCGTTCTTTATAGTGGATATACATGCACTTACTTTAAGAATAAAATAAAATTGTGTCTGCTTTCATTTTCAACTTTTGATTTTTCTATCAATATATTCCAAAAGATTGTTATCTAAAATAAAGGGGGTTACATTCATTTTTACACTTGAAGGCATGTTTCACTCTTCCAAAAAGCAGTGCTTTAATCATCTAGAAAATGGTTGGACTGTCTTCTTTTAGTAGTGTTAATAATTATTTGTTATTTTACACTAGATAGATCTAATGTTGAATAATAACATTAATATATCTTTTTTTTTCTTCTTCCTGAACTGTTTCAAATCTCCAGTTGAGAAAGTAAAGCCCAGTCTTGCTAACACTTTTCACATGCTTCCCATTAAGCACGAGGCTGTAATCGCTCTGATTTGTGGGGTTTTTCGTACATTTTAAATCAAGCCATAGTGCCTAAATTGGTTTTTTCCTTCCCTCATTATCTTGAATCAGCTCTCACCCTCGCTGCAGTCATCCTGAACTTCTGCCACTGACTTCAGTCAGACTGCTTAAATCAAGGTGTTAGTCCTGGTGTTCTCTCAGCACTTGCTGAGGATCAAAATAGAAACCAGCCAAGGCATTGGATATTTCAGTGTCAGAACAGCTTTTAAAGCAAAAAACTAAAAGTAGCTGACAGTACTGATCAGAACCCCCAAAGGCTGCAAGGACTTGCTGCAACTAGTTCAGTCTGAGAGCTCCAAGGTGTGCATAAAAGAACAAAGGGATAAAATGGAGTTTGAATTTCGTGTATTCCTGTTCAGTTTTATCTAGGTATGAAAACCAGATCACTATTTTGTCAGACTACTTAGAAGAATTTCCAGAAACTGATGAGCCAGTGTGGATTCTAGGAAGGCAACACCACCTAAACACAGGTATCTGTGGAATTAAATTATCTATTACTTCTGTAGAGCACATGCAGAATAGATTCACATGCAGCATCAGCAGCTCCAGATTTCCTGATGTTCCCTAAAAGTCTCATGAGAGAAGTTTGTTCCTTTTTATCAACAAGGCACCAGCTGTAAGCAGTGGAATTCCTCCTGTACAGAAACCAGAACCAAAGCTAGTGTGCTTCCAACTGTAATTCGTGCAAAGTGATTGCACTTGCAGCAAGGGCTGTCAGGTGTGAGCCTGGTCACTTCCCAAGATCAGCTGCCTCAGATAAATAAATAAATTTTGGGAAATGTTCAGCCTCACTAATATTATTTTCCCATGAGGGATGCTGTCTGCAGCATCTGGTGAGAGTAAATACCTAAAAGTTATGGCAGAGCTGTGTATTTATATAAAAATAAGGATTCAGAAGTGAGCTTTGCTCCTCGGGGAGAAGACGAGGGCATCCTGTGTTACATGTCAAAGGCAGTGGCCACCAATGCAGGCCTGGTGTTCAGGGCAGCCCAGGGTGCTGCCTGCAGCCTGGATCAGCTGAGGGATCCTTTGGAGAGCCCAGCCAGTCTGAGCCACAGCTCAGGGAAAAGGAGCAAATAAGATTCTTAAGCATTCTTCAGAGCCTTTGGGGGAAGTCTGTGAGTGCGTGTGTTTAAACAAACAAACAAAAGATATTTAATTAAATTTAATGTTATTAACCTGTTCTAAAAATGACTTTGTATTGGGTTTGGAGGTAGAGCATAATTCCATAATGGTTTGCATGTAGGAGCTATTCACCTTTTTTAACTTGCTCTACCAGTTCTTTCCTGAGGACATAGTTCTCCAGAGCTGTTTCATTCAGGCTGGGCATAATCATTCCAAACCCCATGTAAAACTTCATTGGCTAATAATTATTTCATCCTTAATAAGTTAACTTTAATTAGCAGTCTACAAAAGCTCTCTGTGTTTCAACTGCTAAAAATGTTTTAAGTATTAAGGGTCTTGTATGTAAAAGCTAACAAGAGCCTTCCACACGCTCCACATATTGACTGTACAGGGAAAATGGGAATTTTTCAGTTTTAAAAGTCTGTTTTAATAATTTCTTTCCTCTTAAAATTGTTCCAGACAAATCTAAGCTCTTGTTGGATATAAGTGCTCGTCTCTGGTTTACGTATAGAAGAAAGTTTTCGCCTATTGGTGAGTATGCAGCAGTCCAGCTGCCTGCTTATGGATTAGCAGGATTAGTGATCATGTCAGGGAGTCTAAAATTATTTTTACAGTATTGGAACATTTTCATCATAATTTTAACTGTTTATGCAAACAGAAGATTTAAAGCTATTAAAAACCCTGTTTGCCTCTACCTGTGTATAATCAGGTCTTCATGTTTATAGGGCAAGCAGTAAAATTACAGCAGCACTGTGGAAAGAAAAGAGCTCGCTCAGTGCCTTTAGCCTGTAGTCCAGTTGTTAGAGATTTCACTTGAAGTTTTCTCAGTGGCTGCCCTCAGTGTAAAGCCCATGTTGGTTGTGATGAACTTTGTTTTCAGGAGGCACCGGTCCCTCGTCTGACGCAGGCTGGGGATGTATGCTGCGCTGTGGGCAGATGATGCTGGCCCAGGCACTGATCTGCAGACATTTAGGAAGGGGTGAGTACTGTTGCTGAGGGAACTTCTGTGTTGCTTGGAGACTGTTTGATTCTTCTGTAGTTTTCCCTAAAAGCATAAAACATAAATTCCTTAGTGAAACTTTCCTTGATGCCCTGATAGAAGTTACAAGTGAACTATTCTTGTCTAACGGGTTAAAATCACGCCAGCTTTAAGCAGAGAAATAGAAATGGAGGGAGGACAAAGAGGGAATCCCACTGTTGTTATTTTATAAATCTTTTTGAGGAATATCCAAGTTGAAGCCATGGGAGAACTTGCCACCACGTGTCTGAGTTCTTCCCCTCTCCTCATTGCTTACATAGCCCCAAATATTGGCACACAGTGACTGTGTGAGTAGTGACGTAGTGATAGACACCACACAAACCACTAACCCATCACCAGCCTGAGTCCAAACCCCACAGCAGACCCCATTATTCCCTGCTCTTAAGCCTGTATCAACACCTCACATCCCAGGGTCACAGGTGAGAGTCATAGGGCTGCTCTCTGTGTAGCTCCTCTATCCATTAAACTTTTATGGTTGGGTATGTGATCCTTATGCTGTTGTGCCATGTCTTCTATGACAGCATGATTTATGGATTTATCCACATTTATAACTGAATCCACAGAAGGATTTATCCACTTGAATAACTGAATCCAGAGAACGGAAGTGCAAAGATTTAACTGAAGGAGTAAGCAAACAAATCACCTGAGAAAAACTAGAACTTGAATTTGCAATATGTATCTACTTCATAGCATCAGCCCTATGATGTGCTTCTCTGGCAGTAAATGTGAGGTAACCACTGCCACAGCTCGTGGGTTGGGAAAAGGAAAGGGCACTGCAAGGAAGGGCTAAGACACAGTCGAGGTCGGTGAAGCAATGCCAATTTATTGAGGGAAAGCTCGGGCTTATATAGGGTAACTTGTGGGTTGGACTCAGGCGAGGGGAGGAGAGAAGGATTGACAGGTAAGGGATGGTTGGGATTGGATGGTATAATGAGGTAGGGTGGAGACTTCGGGTAACCGGGGGGAAAGGGCCAATGAAAGCTACCTCTGCACTGCGGCAACCTGCAACCAATCACAGGCAGAGGAGCGGGAAAGCTAGGGAGTAAACAACTTTAGGCGGGAAAATCCTGAAGGGAGGAAGGAGACAACATGGAGGATTTGCTCAAAAAACAACAACTGGGGGTACAAACATGTAGATAACTCCATAACAGTGAACTGGGGGAAACTGCAAACAACCGGGGATAACACAAGAAAGTAGTCCAGTCCAGGGACAGCCTCTGAGGGCTGTAAATGTCCATTCCTGAGTAGCCTTTTCAGGCTAAAGTGTCCATCCGGGGGTAAACAGTCTTTTAAGATTCATAGACTCTCCTCCACGCCTGGAACCGTTCCCATTCTTCTCGAAGTTGGTGGTTTTCGTCCCCAACAAACCACCTCACATTAGAAGAAGAAGCTTACATGGCAAAACCATGGTTTGGGTTTTGCTGTGGGAGAGGGCCAGCATTGTGTTTGGACTTTGCTTTATGGATCTTACTATCCTTCAAATGCTTACAAATCTAACAAGGTCCCAACAAAGCAGGTAGTTCTTGAAAGCTGCCATAGAGCAATAGCCATCAATTCTCAGCAGTGATCACTCGGGATATACTTGCAGTTGACATTTTTATTTTAGTTTCCCAGCTATCACAGTCTAGCCTGTGATGGACAGCTTGATAAGAAATGACAAGCTGTGACTTCTAGGATCTCTAAATAAAATTAAATATTAGAAATGGATTGTACATTAGTCTCTTAACATCTCAGTGTATGGCTTTCTACCATCTAGAAATTTGATCAGTATGATGGAAACGTTATTTTTTTTTTATCTGTATAACTTTTTTTTTCCTGTAAGATTGGCAATGGGAAAAACACAAAAAACAACCAGAAGAATATCATAGAATCTTACGGTGCTTTCTAGATAGAAAAGATTGCTGTTATTCCATCCATCAAATGGGTAAGAACACACACCAACTTTTTTTTGTCCACTGAAACTCCTACTGTGTTGAAACTTTCTCCTTTGAAATAAGTTAATTAAAAAATTTTAAAAGGTGACTGTGAAGACAGTGTGTATGTTAGTACATAAATAAAAATGCATGCAAGTGGGTACAAAGTGTAATAATTCAGAAATGTTATTCACTAAGACCTAAATAAGGCTGTATGCTAGAATCTAGCTCTTGGTAAAGTATTCAAGTTTTGGGTACCAGAGTTGATAGTTTTAAAACAGTCACAAAGCTTAGTGCTGTAATTTGTAATTAAGGACATATTTGTAATTCTCATTACAGTTTAGGAACTTTTAGTAAGGGAACGAGGAGTCATTAAGATTTGAAAAGAGCGTAGATTGAGAAAATAATTGTTGTTGCTAAATACAGTTTGCAGTTGCTCTAGAATGCATGTCAGAAGTAGGCCATGCTATTTAACATACACTGTGACCAGCTTCTCTGTGGTGTTCTTTGTGTGTGTTTTCCCTCACAAAAACAGCGCAGATGGGTGTTGGAGAGGGGAAGTCCATTGGAGAATGGTTTGGACCAAACACAGTTGCTCAAGTACTCAAGTAAGTCACGTCTCCATAGCTCACTGGGAACGTTCCCCCAGGGCAGCTGAGCTCAGACCATGCTGAGGCCCCAGGGCAGTGCCAAAGGATGATCTCCCTCCCCCCCCCCTCTCAGAATCAGGAATGTCTGTGCCATGTGTTTGCAAGCACAGTGCAGACCATGGTGTAGCCCAGCAGGCAAGTAGTGAGTCAGGACTGGGTGAGTTCTAAATTTTAATATACCAAGAGCTGGGTATATATACATATATATATATATGTATAAATACCTGCAGAAAGGGCTCTCTGGCTATACTGTCGACATGCCCTAACCTTGTTAAGCTCCAGCAAGGAATATGCACTGCTTGCCACAAAGTGGCACAGCTCTGACAGGTCAGGAGTGCCACCATGCACATTAGTGGTGCTGTGAAGGCTCTGAGTGAAGCCATCCAGGCCAGGGAGGAACTGAACTGCAGTTCCCTACTGTCTGAGCTGCAGTGCTGCCTGAGGCTGCTGTGTAAAACATGGAAGCTCCTCCTAGTCTAGAAGCCACACTTAGGGAGTTGACTTTGCTCCATTCCTGAGGGATTGGTGGAGGTGCCAAATCTCAAGTGAAGGCAGGTCCTGGGTGCAGTTTGCTGCAGCTCTGGGACAGACACACACTGGAGAGAGAGAGGAGCTAAAGGATGCCCTGGCCTCCTTTCCCTTACAAATTCTCCATGGCTGAGCACTCACATGCTGGTTTTTCTGGCTTATTTTAGATAGCTGACTGTCTGTGCAGCCTAAAGGAATAGGTCCCTTCCCCGGACTTTTGGATGTCACACAAGCGGACAGAAACCTGTTGAAGGGCTCTAATGCCCCCTCCTAACTTGAGGGTGCCAAAAACTTTTAGCTGCTCAGGCTTTTAATACCCTGAGTCTGCTCTCTGCACATGCCCAGAAATAGTTCCACTGAATTTAGTGGAAGTAAGCACTTAAGCACAAAGTAATGTGAAAAACTGGCATAGGAACTTTTTCCTTCTCTAGACAATGCCAGGCACCGTGGGCAGGATCCCACTGTGGAGGCTGTTAAATGCAATAAAAAGTAATAAATCTAATTATGTGGTTGAGCTGTTACTATCACTGCATTTGGCTAAAGGACAAAACAGCTTTCACACAGTACAGTGTGTGTGCTTTTCCTGGAACTACTCTGTATTTATTTTTTCTAGATATATTAATTATTAAAGTTATCTTTTTATTACATGGAAATTTAAAAAAAAAAAGTTTTTCCAAAGAAACAATTTTTTTACTCAAGAACCATTTAACTCCTGAATTAAAAGCTACCCTCATGGTCCTAATTACCTTGTGTTAAGTATTACCTTCATGTTTTCTAGGAAGCTTGCTTTATTTGATGAATGGAATTCATTAGCAGTTTATGTCTCTATGGACAATACAGTGGTCATTGAAGACATCAGTAAGTGAAACAAAAGTTTTTTCAGAACTACTTTAATGTCTCAGCAAGTAGCTCAAACTCATGGCAAATTTAATTGTTTGGGGAAAACTACATTCTGGCAGCATTAGGGTAACAGTTGTACTTGATCTCAAAGGTCTTTTCCAACCTAAATCATTCTGTGATTATTTCTTTGGTTACAGTTTTTGATTTGACTCCACTCTCCTGAATGTATCTAAATATGAACAAAATACTTGGGGCCATCCCTACTTGTTCCCAGGGTAAGAAAAGCAATACAAGAAATACAAATTCAGGTTTTGGGTTTCCAAAACTGAAGTTAGCACAAAATGATGAGGCCTTTTTGTGGCCAATTTACATACCATGCAGCTGAGGAGAAAGTGGAGTTTGGTCTGTGCTATCTAAACTCCCACCCCAGCCATGGAATGAAGTTGCAGTGTGTAGAAATACAGAGAACTGCTTTTAATACAGAGTTTGCCAAAGATTTGCTTTTGTCGGGCAAAAGAGAAACCAGGGTCAGATCCTAGAGAAACACAGGGCTGATTTTCAGATGTAAGGAAGGTGGGTTTACAAGCAGTATTTAGCCACAGCCTGGTTCTACTTTTGTCCCTACTCCTGATTATTTTATGTCTGCATCACTGGAAGCGAAGAGTTCCCTGAAGAATTTCTAGTGCTTCATCTCTGCCGTATCATTTCCCAGGTGAAGCTTGACAGCATTAATACTGCTAGTAGTAAATGTGACTTCTGTCCTAAATTTTCATCCCCCTGCCATTTATCTCATGTCTCACTGATGTGCCAGCACGTACTCTCTCTGCCAGAATTACTTCTACGAGAGAGTTAAGTTTCCATGCCCTGCTCCTTTTGCCTTAAAACAGAAGCTCTATAGAGCTGTCTGGAAAAGCAGCTTAATCCACGATGGGGTGGAAGACGTGCTCTGTGTTGCTCTGTGCGTTCACTGATCTCTGTTTCCTTTCCCCAGAGAAGATGTGCTGGTCCCCTCCCCAGAGCAGCAGCGTTGCCCACAGCAGTGCACATTTGCACAGGAGTGCTCTCGGCCGGAACAAGAACACAGCAGGATTCTGCACAGGCTGGAAGCCCCTCTTGCTCATTATACCTCTCCGCCTCGGGATAAATCACATCAATCCAGTGTACATTGATGCGTTTAAAGTAAGGGCTTTTTTCAGTGATTGTTTGTTATTGTGAAATAAGTTCAGGTATCTGATATATCGATGAACAAATCAACTTCAATGTCATTTTCTTCTCTTTGAACTCCTAGGAATGCTTTAAGATGCCACAGTCTTTGGGAGCATTAGGAGGGAAACCCAATAACGCCTATTATTTTATAGGATTTTTAGGTAAGGAAGAAAGAAACTTACTCTGAATATCCATATGATATGACATGAGAAAGAGAAAGGGTTTTCCTTGGGAAGGGGAAGCAGTTTAAGCATGAGAATGGAAATGAAGAAACATATGCTGGAAACTTCAGGAACAGTATGATACCATCCTTACAGGAACAAAGCAACAAAGCTTGATGTAAAATAAGAAATGATATAAACAGGAACAAGACACATAACATTCAACAAGTGTCAAGTCTCACTGCTGCTAGAGTACTGAATTTTTCCTAATGATTAATACTTTCTAGTGAAGGATGTTTTGTTTTAGTCTTTTACTTCAGAGTTTTCATAATTTATTTTCTCATAGCAGTATCTTTTTCACCTTCTTCCATGCCTTCCTATATTAATTAATGCAATAGTTAATACTAGATTCAGTCTTTCAGATTTCACTCTGGTTTGATCCATAACTTTTTGGATATTTTGTTCTTCCTTTTGTAAAACCTGAGCTGTTTTAGTCAGACTTATTTGTTTCTGAGTGAATGCCTAATGGGATTACAGATTGCATTTGTGGTCATCCTGTACCTCTTGATCTGTGGAATGTTAGGGATTACAGCAGTTGAGATTTTTTAAAAATCTGGACCTCACACAGCTAAAGTATGAGACAAGGGTACAACAAACCATCCAAAACATCTTCCCTAACAGGTAACAGTAGGAAAGTATGTTAAATGCCCTGTGGGAAGCTGTTGTGCCTAACTTTCCAATTCTTGTAAAGACTCCCTAGCTAGAAAGTCGAGATATGGACTGTGCTGATAATCCAATTTGTGTTTTACAACTGTGAGTGGAATAAGTGCTTATGAAAGCCTCTTGCTTATTATCACCATATGGATTTCACCCCTGCAGGCAATGAGCTGATCTACTTGGACCCTCACACCACTCAGAGTTTTGTAGATTCAGAAGAAAATGGCACAGTTGATGATGAAAGCTTCCACTGCCAGCAAGCCCCACACAGAATGAAGATCATGAATTTGGACCCTTCAGTAGCTTTAGTAGGTGTTAGGAAATAGCAGATGTGTGTACTTTATTCAGAGCAGTACCTCTGTGTATTGGTAAGGGCACTAACGTGTTTTCTTGGTCACAGCCAAGACCACAGAGCAGTCTGCTACAAACTAAAATTCAATACCTGGTAGTTTATATAGTAACTGCATAGGATACATGAATTTTAGGTCAAGCAGGGAATTCACTTGTGGATCCTGGGGACCCAATTAATTTTCTTTCCTGAGCAGCCATTACCTTTCCTAGAAGTATTTTGAAGGTGAAAGCAAGGAACTGAATCAAGTTTCCTTATTTTATTGCATCTATGCATGGTTGCTCTGGAGAAGATACTTACCTGAGCTTAATTTGTTTTATATAATTTACAAATCTTTAAATAGAATTACTTGTAGTAACTTTATATCCAGTATAGGTAACAAGAGTACTGTAGTAGGTGAAGAAATTCAATCTGATCACATGCCAACATCCTTTGGTTGGGTTAGGGGTGATTGTCACTTGAGATATAACCAATACATAAACACCACAGCATCCTTCACTCATTGACATATTGTAATTCCTTAACACTACTGTGTATTCTTTCCCTAGGGCTTCTTTTGCAAAGAAGAATGTGACTTTGATAACTGGTGTAGTCTTGTACAAAAGGTAATATTACTATCTTTATTTGTTCTGTATGAAACCATGTTTACTGTTCTTTTTTTGAAGTGGAAATTCCCTGCCTGCAAATCAAACAAGCATCAGCAAAGGCTGCACTAAGGATCAGGGTAAGATGACACTGCTGAGTTGCTGATGGAGCTTGTTCAGCATTTTGCAGCCCTGAGCCCTGGCACTGGGAAAACAAGTCCATATATACCCTTACAGAGTTTGGCTTTTTTTAGCAGTACTGTGTTACTGGCTGATACTTAGTCATTTACTGAGAAATACATTTTAAACTGCCACGTTGTAGCAATTTATTTATGTTTGCTTCCTGATCCTTATTTATTTTTTGACATAATAATATGTGTACTAATTCTGACTGTTGGTCCCTGGTACCACAAAAGATCTGATTCTCTCAGTGCAGAATCTCTCCTGCTGAACTGTGGGATACAAAGAAGGTGCTTGCTGCCACAGGAAAAGGACCTTAGGATATTTCTGCAAGCGGTTGAGATATTAAGCTACAGAAATATGAATGTGAAGTAACACCAACTTCTAAAGGCATTTTAAAAAAAAAAAAGGCTAAGGAAAGCAGCTTGTAAATAACTGAATAGAGGATATGATGTAGCTTACCTGATAGGAGTGAAATTTGGCTTCAGTAATAACTTGTTTCTTCTGATTAAAACCTATCTTTCACAATCTGTTGGGTATTTTTTTGAGATAATGGGTCTGTCTTTTGTTCTCATTGATCAACAGAAAACTTGAACACAGAGAGGTCCATGCAAGTAATTTTCATTTAAAAGGCAGAAAATACCATATTCTTGGTGTCTGCTCCATGTAAACAAAATTATAGGTGTAAGGATATCAAAGCTTATAATAACACATTAATAATTTGTAGGACAGTTTAAGAGATCCATCTTTCAGGTGTATTTCCAAGTAGGAAAAGAGATCTGTGAAGCAGTGATTCATGGTGGCAGGTACCTGAAATAACAGGTATTCACTGTCTGTCTGCATACAGCCTTTCTTATTGGATAGACATACATAATTAAAAATGTTTTTAATTAAGCAAGACACTTTTTGTTTTGTATTCTGTCCTCAGGAGATTCTAAAGCAGCAGAGTCTACGGATGTTTGAGCTGGTCCAGAAGCACCCACCACACTGGCCTCCTTTCATACCTCCAACCAAGCCAGAAGTGACAACCACAGGAGCAGGTGTGGTACCAGCTGAAAGTGCTGCTGGGCAGCACAGTGGTTCTCCTTAGCAAACAGGAGAATCATCACAGGTGGAGTAACTGGGCTTTCCTGAGGATCAAGCAATCACTACGTGATTATATGTCTTCTTACAGTTATCCAAACAGGCCACATACAATTTACAATTCCTAGCACAATGTATTTTTAAATCTTACAAAATATTTCAAAGGCCATGTTCCAGAAAAATGGGGGGGGGGGCGCTTGTTTTGGGGTTTTTTTAATCAAACAAAGTCAGGCATGTCTTTAGATTCTAAATTGTTTAATTTTTTTTTTCCCAGAACTCATTGAATCTACAGACAAGCTATTTGAATTGGAAGAAGAATTTGAAATCCTGAGCGTATGAAGGAAACTGTGGTGACCCTTCTGAGTATTGAACATATTGCTAATATTACTGCATTGACTTAAATCACACAGCCATGTTAGCCCCAAAGTGCCTGAAATCATGGATAACAGAGCACAAACACCTGGTAGCATCCAAAACTCCAACAGTGACAGTTCCTTCTGTCAAACAGCTTCCCCAGAGGGAAAGGCAGTGAAAGATTTTATTATAAGACCCTGAAAGGGAACCTGTTTTTAATGTGTGTCTTTCCTGAAGACAAATGGACCTCTGACATTAAGGCAAAAATATGTCTGACAATGGGCTGTATGTTTGGAGAAAGGGATAACACAAAATGGGTATTTCTTGCTCTCTTATAATGCAATAGTTTAGTTCTTAAAGCAAAACAGTCTTCAGTTAAGGAGGATGTTTACTTCTGTTCCCTCCCATGGGCTGCATCATAGAAAAAATGCATTGTCTTGTTTAAAAGATCGACTGGATCAGGAAAAAATCGTTTCCTTGTTAAATATTTTAACATGTATTTGAGCAACCACACTTTATTACAAAAATGTTTCTGTGAAAGGAACTATGTCTAACGTATACGTTTTGCAATAGCCTTCCTGTTCCTGGGAAACCTCAAGAGGAACAGGAGACTCAAATAGTTGATACAGATCACAACCACTGTTATAGTTATGATATATTTCACTTTGACCTTAAAATTCAATCATTAAAACTTAGGCTGACTTTTCTTTGGAGCTTAAGTAAGTCAAAGGTGGTTTAACTGTACCTTATTTATTTTTAAAAAGATTTACACAAGTTTCTCTGTTACAGCACTTTATCTGTGCATCTAATAAATTTCTTAAGCTTTTCATAGGTTGTATGCTGCTATATTTTGTTAATTTGTTTCTGTGAACTAAATATAACCCAGGTTATCTTAAAACTTAATATATAGGCATATGCAACTTACTTAATTGTTGGGGTTTGACTTGTTGCCTTTTGAAATCTGTTTTGGTAAAAGTGCCTTAATTCTCCAGGTTTATCAGAACAGCTGGTGCAGTTTTGTTTCTTAGGCAGAGTATCTCTCTAGCAGCTATAAGAAAACCAACTCAGAATAAAGGCAAAGATCTTTTAATCCATTATGCAGTTCCTTTTTACTATCAGACAGTCCCCACTGTGGTCTTTGTGTCACGACAGTGTAATGGACGTGAATCGCAGTTTCATCTTCAGCAATAAATGACAACATAGAGAAATCCTGAATGCTGTCTGCTCTCACTTGCACTTCGTGATCAGGGCCAGTGTGACTTCCAAGAAAATAGTCATAACCTGGTCACAGTTCACCTTGTTTGCCTTCAGTGTTTATTAACCACGGTTTGGAAACAATACACGTAGGAAAAATAGAACTTTCTTCCCCCTCTCCGTGTATTAGCTGCATGGGGTTTTCTTTTTAAAAACAAAGCATTACTTCTTAGTTAATACATGAACTTACTGTTCCTGTGACAGCAATTGCAGCCCTCTCCTCCCCACTGAAAAAAACAGCCCTTGCTCTGAAATGCTCAGTCTTGAGCAGTAACTGCTAAAAAAAAAAAAAAAGCAACAGGTAAAGAAACCCCTCAGTGAAGCAGAACAGGCTCATTCCCCACCCCACCCCTGGGGTAACACTCCTCAGAGGAGGCCTGAGCCCCACAGAGCTCCTGAAGGATTCTGGGGTGGGGTAAACTGATGGAAATGAGGCTGATGGGGAATGGAACCCAGGATGTAAATCCAACATGATCTGTCAGTGCCAGGTCAGCTAAGAAGTAGACTGGGTATCCTGCATGAAAGGATTGCCACTCACAGGGTGTTAAAATGCCTTAAGGATATTTGCAAAGCACATCCAAAGCAGTTGCTGATCTTTCACAATTAGGAGTAAGTGAAATGAAAGACTACATTGTCCTTCACAACTTCCCTGCTCATCTCCAGGGTGGTTCAACTCCAGAACATGCAGAGCTCTCTGTCCCCCCCTCTTGGAAGATAATAATGTGGTATGCATGTAATCATCATTAAAGGTAAAAATATTTTCTGCTTAAAAGCAAGTATGTTCTTAAGTACTTTGCTGGACAGAGTTAGAGCCCTAGAACCTCATAAAGAAATCATACTTTAAAATAATGCCTCAGTCTTGCATTAGTAAAAACTGTCTGAATAATTTTAGATTTTTAAGCCAAGGTGACAGTGTATTTGCTAGGCACTCCTTTGAAATGTCCTTTCCCTCAAAATATACAAGGATAATCCAATTAGTGGCACTTCTCTTTAATTATGCCCTGAAGGAAAGCATGACTAGTTAATGGTGTGTACACTAGAAATACAATTTTTTTAAACTAACAGCAAAAAGCCCAGAGGAAGCAGTTTACAACACATTGTGACTGTGGGAGTAGAAAATGTACATCCCATACCCACTTACTCCCATGTCTGCATAAGCTCACGTGCCATCTAGTAAAAACTCTACTTCTCAAACACACACAGCTTGAATAATTACAAAATAAATGTGCCAAGGCTGCCTCAGAAAGGAAATACATGTTCATAGTAATAGAACGTTTCTGGTGACTGCAGGTAGATAAGCACGGACTGTGAAGTCAACATTTTACCTGGAATATATTTCAATACAAAGCTATAAAAAATACTAGAGGAGTTTTGGATTCATCATCACATCAAAAACTGCATTTTTTGTAGCTCTTCAGGGTCAGCTGTGGATTACGGTCTGAATTAGAAATGATTACCTGTCACTGGAGGAAGGAATGTTTCATCTGGATAATAAGCAAAGCAAAACATTAATTTTTGAGTCTAAGAAAATCAGTTATCAACCATTAATGCATAGTGTTTCCAAGTCACCTACAACACACAAATTTTAGCTAGTTCTGTATTTCATAAGGGAATGAGTCTTCACTCCCTTACACTAGACCAAGTACTGTTTGCAAAGACACCAATTAAGCATAGCTTTGGAAAAGTCTCTCTGGATGATGACTGGCATGTGCCCCGGACATGAGTGGTGTGAGGTGTCAGCTGCTCTCCAGTTTGAACAAGGAACTCGCAGAGACTTTCTGAGGTAGCCACAAATGAGGGGAAAAAAACACTGAAGTAAAAGCATAGCACCATGTTTCATTGAAAAAGTGGTTTCAGAGCACTGGTCTTTCCCTCCTCTGTGCGTGGTCAAACTCCTGGACTTGACACTCGATTTTTGTAGAATTCCGTCTGTCTTGATTCACCCATCAAACACACACAAAACAGGTTCATGGATTTACCCTTCTTCAATCAGTGATGGCTAATCTGGGGTAACAAGGGCTGTGAATGTAACTGCATTCCTGTTCCTACAAGTTCTTCATGCACACCTGGCAGCGGCTGACCCGCGTCCGGAGCTGTCCCGCTTTCAGGGTCTCTGAGGGAGGGGCACTGACAAACTGCTGCGACTGCTCCACCGTGGTCAGCCAGAAGCTGTACTTGTTGGCAAAGTAATGGCACGTCCCCCGAGCCCCGTTGCACTCGATGAATGGAGTAGCACGAAAATCCTCCAGGCAGGAACCAGGTGAGACAAGGGACTGACCTCCACCCTCTGCCCCGGCCGCAGTGTGCTGAAACAAAGATGTCGAGTTATGTGAGCTCAAAGGAACAGAATGGGTGGTAACCAGGGGGCTCTGCCAGCTCTGGTGCTAAAAGGAGTGAAACAGGCAACCAAAGTTATACCTTGGCTCTGTGTATGTGTCTTTTGAGTCAGGGCTAGAGGGGATGAAGCAAAGGAACGTACTTAGGCTGAATTTACAGGCCTGGTATAATGGCAAACCAGCTTTTCACTTGAAAGTTGGGAACATTTGGAAACAATAACGCTGACATCATGTTTTCCTAACAGTCTTACACTAATGAGCCTCTAGGAGAGTGCAATGGAAAACTTTTTCCACTGAGAGAGAGGATTAAGTCAATACTGTAACTTAATTGGCATTTCCACATTTAAAGGCATGAAAAACAAAGAATATCTGTGGCAGTACAGAACTAAGGCAGCAGTGTTACCACCAAACCTGATCAGGTGCTAAACAGAACAAACTTCCAGAGCTATAGCACCTCAGCTGATAAAGAAGAAATGCACTGGGGCAAGAAGAGATGAGGCTTCAGGTTCCTGTAAGTAACTCATAGAATAGAGCCTCAGCGACCTCATCAAGAGGAGATCTAGAAATGTTTACAGCTGCCTTTGCATTAGCAGTAGTATCCTCACCATAAGGAAGGAGTATCCTATCCATAGGCTGCGCCAGCCCAGGGGACACTGTGGGATGGTGATGTCCTGGCTGTGCACAGCCACAGCCTGGGAAGGTGCTTCGCATACGGAGCAACGACTGATGTACTGCGGGATCTGGACGCTGTCCACCGGCATCATGGGGATGGGAGCAGTGGTGGAGAGCCAGTAGGACTTGTCATTTCGGCTGGCATAGTAGCACACCTCGTTGATGTTGCAGTAAATGAAAGGCATGGTGCTGAAGCGAGGCAAACACGAGCCAGCAAAACCTGGAACAATTGGAGAAGTGGTCAGAGCAGGCATCGACCAAACTCTCCAACTCACACACACCACATTCGTGGTGGAGGAGGGCACGAGTGATGCTCTCCCAGTACAGATCCAGGCCAAGCAGGCTGCCACCACCTCTGCTACAGCCCTCTGTGCTACCAGTGAGGATTGTTCCTTTGTTTATGCCTAAGAGAACTCTGTCAACTCACCGAGATCCTGGTTGTGTGCCTTTTCCTGCCCCTCCACGTACAATAGGCTGTAGCCATCCCAGAGCTTATTCATTCCTATGGGACACGGTGGGATTTGGTCTGACTGACTGTGCTTCACTAAAGTGTATCCAACACCCACGCTGCGACCAGGCATTCCTGGCAAACCAAGCGAGCCCGGCTTCCCAGCAACACCTAGGAGACAGAAAAGGAGTCACTGTTACTAGTAACCAGTGTGGACATCAGCTGGCCCTATACCCCACCTTGGCACTGCTGTTATTGTGTTTATGTCCATCTTGTACAATGACAATCCCAAATTTTGATGGTAGTTATATGAATAAATAGACTATTTATCAGTTCCAAAAGCAGTCATTTCACAGCAGCACCCACCCATTCCCTACCTAATTTAATTTTCTTTGCCCAACAACGTGTATCTCACAGTACAGTAATTCTGAGGATCTCAAAGCACCAACGAAAAGCTAATGGATTCATTTTTGCTATAGTGCTCTCCAGGATAATATTCTTCTCTTTCTCATTGTGCCTTTTGTCCTCTACTGTCCAGCCCTCACAGCTGTGGTCACTGTGAATACTATATCCCTCTTTTACATCTTCAAGATGATTCCCATATCCACAAAACACTAAAACCAAAAGGTGTTCAGAATTGTACCTAGGGAAACACCAGCAGTGACATCAACAATGACATGTGACAGAACTTTCCTCACTGAAGACTAGATTTCCTTCATTGCAAAGCAGATCACTGACATCTTCTGGTCTTCCTAAGGTAATTGGCTATTGCAGAACCTGAGACAGAATTCTACTGATTGCTTCTTTTTGATCTGTGCTCCCCATATCATAAAATTACCTTCAAATCCCTGTGGTCCTGGGGCACCTGGAGCTCCTGGATCCCCAGCTATGCCAGGTGTTCCAGGTAAGCCATCACGTCCTTTCAAACCAGATCTTCCTGGCAGACCTTTTGCACCTGAAACACAATAGAATTATTAATATAATTATTTCCCCATACTAACGCCTTCACTCCTACAATCATTTTCCAGAAGGGAAATAGGTTGTCAGCAGCCATGCTGAGAGCTCACTCTTCACTAGCTGAGGTTACAACCAACCACCTCCATAAGGGACTCCACCTGATCTAACTGTCTCTTAAAGGATTGAGAAGTGCAGCTGAATATTACATACAGCTGAAAATGCAGCACTGAGACCTCGGATAAGCCACTGACTTCAGCCTGAAGCTACATCAGACCTAAGACTCAGGTTTCAGTAAAAGAGAATATTAACATTTAAAAATCACCTAAATGGCAGCGCTGAGAAAGTGACTTGTGGGGCCTTGGAGAGCCAAGGGGTGCCAGACCCACCAAAGTTGCTTTGCTTAACAATACAAACCTCAGGACTACAGGCTGAAGCTCACAGCACTTCCCCACTTACTCTATTCTGTTGACAATTCAAGTAATTCCTAGTGGTGAATCATTTTCATGACCACTCCACTTGCTAGAACCTGGTATTGTATCAGCTGCATCACAGACTGCTACATTTTGGTGATCTGAGTGTACTTTTTACCTGGTTTTCCAGCTGGGCCCTGGAGTCCAGGATCTCCATCAAAGCCAGGGACACCATCAATTCCTGGCAGACCAGGTAAGCCTTTAGGGGCTGTGACTTCTTCTGGCTGTGGGGTTATTCCTGGAGCCCCTGGTCTGCCAGGGAGACCTGCACATGGGGCAAAGGACAGTGTAAATACCCCCCCACAAAAAAAAAAAAAATCACAGTTTTGGTGCTAATCCTGATACAAAGGAGAAGAATGAGAAATTAAAATCACCTTTGTACATCAGCACTGGGGATCTTGTAAAAATTATGTCAAGTTCTAACTTACTTCAATCTCTAAAAAACTAAGTCTCCCAAATAAGCCCATTAAGGGGGCTCTGAAATCCTCCCCAGCACATGTGCAATAAATTGCAGGTTTTTAAATCCTCCAGCACTCACCTCGACGGCCCATTTCACCTTTCAGCCCAGCATAACCAGGATCCCCCGGAGGCCCATCTTTCCCTGGCATCCCCATAAGGCCAGGCTCACCTCTTACACCTGCAAGGACACACAGCTGAAGGCTCAGGGACTGAGCACAGGCTCCTGATTCCGACCCACAGCTGGGGCTCTGGGAAACACACTGGTGGCAGCAACAGCATTTTGGCTCTGAGATGGAGGGGAGCACAACCCTTAAGGAAATCTGTGCCCATTCTGACATCCAGAATGGCTGAAGAGCCTCAAGACAAGAATTTCCACTGTTACCTAATTACACTTTATTGAAAGTACTCTTCCTGTTCTTTGGGTAACCCAGGGACAGTGTGTGGGGAGAACACATCTTTTCTATTTGGAATCCATCACTGTGCACAGCACAGAGGCCTGTGGATCTGACAGCCTACAAAGACAGCAGGTCTTCATCTGGCAATGGTTCTCCATCCTTTCCTGGCTTTTGAGCTCTGTGATTTCTCTGAAACCTTGTTCCTGAAGATCTTGTGGGCAGCTGCCCTTTAGCCTCCTTTGGTACAAACCAAGGAGAGCAACATGTTCCCTGCCTTAGCCCAGAACATCTTTTAACTCCTACAATCCTCTTAGGCTCTTGTGGAGACCTAAATCCACCACACTAATGCCTCTGAGCATACAGGACAGGTGGGATGAAACAGCATCTCCAGTCTTTGCCTAAAGAGCATAGGCAAGGGGGTAACTGTGGTGACAAGCACAGTGCCATTGCAGGTGGACACCATCTACTCAGAAAAAAAGCCACCAAAGGTAAGAGAAAAAAAGCATTTGGGGCACACCAAAGAGCACCTGGAGCTGGCCTCGCTTTGCTGCTTTTAGAGTCAGTAGGTAAAACCTGAATGAGCCAAAAGGGAAGATTTAGACATTTAGACATCAAACTCAGCTGTTACACCTGAATGAGGCCACACTAACCACCCAACAGCCATTCGTGCTGGGGAGATGACATCTGCCAAACCACACCCAGATCCTTTCAAGGCAAGATTACCTTTGAATCCAGATGCTCCAGGGAGTCCAACTGGACCAGTGAGTCCCACATCACCCTTAATGCCTCGCAAGCCGAGAACACCAGGGAAACCTGGATTGCCTGTGTCACCTTGGTCAGAAGCTGGGCCAGGGGGCCCTCGTGGTCCTGGTAGACCTGGAAAACCTAGAGACAACAGAGTTAATTAGCAAAATCTATTTCTGGGGCAAAGTAAATGCTGGGGCTACCCTCAGCGTGTCTTTCTAGAGGACAATCATTGTTTGGGTGACTACATTTCCAAGGGTGTCATCCTCCCAAAGGAAAGGAACCAGACCTCACCTGCTTATATCCAACTTAGGTCTCAAACTCTTTAATCCTCTTAACCACAGTAATCTAGATTCAAATTCTGGGTCTGAGAGTAACCCTTCCCCTACATGGCAGCTCCTGGTGACTCAGAAATTCCCTAGGAGAAGGAGAGCCGTGGCTTCAAATCTTTGGCCAGGGAAAAGTCTCAGCCTCCCCAACAAGGCTGTGAGGTACTGAATGGGTACCAATGCCATCATGACAAAACTTTCAAACTACACACACACCTGGACTCCCATCAGTTCCTGGGTGGCCAGCATCTCCAGGTCTCCCACGTATATCAGAAGGAAGAGAAGCTCCAGGTGTTCCTGGCAAGCCAGGCAGTCCCATAGGACCAGGGGGACCTAGAATAAGAAATACAAAGTGAGAGAGTAGCCAAAGTTCTTCATGGATTTCAGACATGGACAGAAGTAGTGGCTGAGAAGCATTTTTATTGAGGAGAACAAAGAGACATCTCACTACACGAGGGGAAAAATAACACATTGTGCTGTTCAGGAGAGGTATAGAACTTTAAGACTGTTTCTCAAATAAAGGGCCACATCACAGAATTAACATTTATCAGTCAAACTTCTAACCCCCTTTGTGGCTTCAGGAGTTCTCTTTGGTAATTCTGCTGACCATGCAACCCATTAATTGCAGCTGCACTACATCTTGCTTACAGAACATCAGTATTTACCCATGTCTCCTGCTGAGCCTTTTGGTCCAGGAAATCCTACAGCTCCTCTACCCAGGCCTGGAGAACCTTCTTCACCCTTTGTACCTGGGAGACCTGCAGGTCCTTTCAGTCCAGGTTCACTCAGACCTGAATAAACATGGTTCACAAAGATAAGAGAGCCTATTCAAATTGTCTAATAGCAGTTAAATTATTACACAAAGTAAGTGTTAGCCATTTACTACTGCCTCTACTGTTTTCAGTAGAGCAACTGAAAGAGAAGTGGTGCCTCACGTGCTACTCTGGTTGTGCAGAGTGAATTTATACAATCTGTGAGATGCTGAGAGAGAAGCATGTGACTGTTCTGGTCTTCCCACAAGCTCTTGCACAAGAAAGGGAAAACCACAGTCCTGTGACAGGATTTGCCTGCCAGCCTGTATGGTGTGTCTTCCAAGAGGACACAACGTAAATTCAAGCTTTTGGTCTTTAAATAACCTCGTGGACTTCATGCTCCAAAACAGAGAGCTCAGCTTGCACAGGCTGCTGCAGAGGGCACACAGGCACAAGCAGGGCAGGGCAGAGGCTCCCAGGAAAAGCTGCAGGGAGATGTTCAGCATGTTACCCTGAGTAAACACTAAGCAGCTCCCTCAGGAAAATTGTGGAGGGATTATGCTGTAAATGAAATATGCTGTAAATCATTACCTTTTGATAGAGAATATTTTAAACAAAGAAAACACAGGTTATCATTTGAGTTTCACACATGAAGACTGTCCATTTTCATGCACAAAACAGCTGCCACAAATTGTAAGTGATACTTTACAAGATAAAAAAGGAGATTTGTAACTAAACAAGTCTTTTTGGTAAGGCCTTTCTCCACTTCTTTACATTTAGTGATGTTTGTAAAATAGAACCATATTCTATTTCATATGATCAAAAAGAAGTAAAAAAATCCAGCAAAAGCTTCCTACAAGCAGAATCTGGAATATAATCAAAGAAATCAGCTTCTGATTTCACTGATGCCTTCCTTGAGCTCCATATAATGGAGGGCTCTGAAAAGCAGTACAGAAACATTTCAACACTAAGCCCAGCTCAAAGCAAGCTGCCCTGCTCAAATCAAACATCCATTAGAAATGGAACAGTTTTATGATTTCACTCCATCAGTTTTCCAGCAGTGACATAGTCCTTCAGGAATTCAAGGAGAACCATCACCAGAAAAGCCTCCTCAGCTCCACAGGCTGCATCCTGTTCTTACTGACATAGAAGAATTTGTTCATGCACATTCAGTATCCTGAGGTCTTTTTTTCAGGTCATAATTAAATCCAGAACTGGGTGAAATAGGGGAATTTTGTGGGAAACACTGCTCTCATGATGGAGCAGTGTATGCATTTACCCAGATATGACACTTCCACTACACATTTCCTTTACCTGGTGTTCCAGGAGACCCTTTAGTGCCTTGCAAGCCATTCAGACCATTTAAACCTGGAAATCCATGAAACCCTGAGGAGACAATGGGAACACGTAACTGAACAAATTACCAAACAATCTAGTTAGATGGAAATGCATAAGATGCTCCATGGAGAATACAATGCCTAAGGAAACCTGACATACAGGGGAACACAGGATGCAAAGTTTTCCTTCACACAAGCCCCCTTCCTGGAAACTCTTCCCACTGCTCTCACCAGTTTTACTCTCAGCGAACACCCATCAGTGATTCAGATCAAGCAAGAGCCCCTCCTTCTCTAACCACTCCTCTGCTCGTTTCTAGCAGCTGGTGCCTGCACAGCACTGCCAAGAGCAGAGCTGATTTCCCACGCACAGCTGGCCCACACACCAGTGCTGCCTGCCTGCTGTGATAAACTTGGCCAAAACACTGGTTTTCTGACCCAACTTCTCCCACCATCTGCGGGCTCCAGATATACCTTTAGGTCCTGCTGCTCCGCGAGCTCCAGGGAATCCAACGGATCCCGGCTGTCCTGGAGGTCCTGGTGGCCCAGGGACTCCTCTCAGCCCAGCATTTCCAGGGATCCCTAAAGCAAGCAGAAAAGTATTTCTGTACTATACATCACATCCAGGCTGAAACAGCTCCATCCTACAGCTTCTGTTCCTGCACTTGACTGCTAGGCTGGATGAATAAACTACTATTTAAATAAAGCAAAACCAGATCCAAATCCTTCCTCACTACCACTACTAGCACACACATCATATTTGATAGCTCTTTATTTTAATCATAGCAATGACATTCTTTATCATCCACTAAGTGACACACTGAAACAGTTCACATACGACACAACTAAACTGTTTTTCAAATAAAATATTTCAATAACAACTTCCACTGTTGCCCAACCCTTAATCTTGATAACTATTTGGGAATCTACCTGCTAGATACCCCACAACCCAAAGACACTTATAGCTGTCCTTCTGGGTAGGTTTGGCTCTAGAGAGGGAGCAAACAGAAGTATTGAGATGAAAGAGCTGTGAAGAAGCTGCTACTGCTTGTATCTAATGAAGGTCTTTCCTATTTGTTAATGGAATTCCTTTAGGTTTCAATCGTGCAGGATTCACCATATTTGACTGACAGGACAAGGTGACCCCTTACACTAATGTCAAAGAAAATTCCCATCTCCTTGCCAACCTTCCTGTTTAAGCCTCAGCTGAGACAGACCAAACAGGGCTAAGGAAACATCAAGATGAGGTTGTTCCGGTCACACCACGAGCTGCAGAACTGAAGAGGCCTAGTCCAGTACCTGCTGGCCCTTCTTGGCCAAGATCTCCTGGGCTGCCTTTGGGTCCATTCACCCCAGTGTTTCCTGGGTAGCCTGGTTCACCCTTGAGTCCTTCTCTCCCTCTCTCTCCTGAAAGTATAAAATCATACGGCACAAGTCAGACTGGAGGAAGGTGTGAAGAGGGTGAGAAATGTGATATGTTGAGATTGCAGCACTTGTGTCTGCTTAGCCATTGTCTGGGCCCTGGGCTGGACTCCCAGGATGCCAAATATCAGTGCAAGTTCACAAGTTCCTCCTCAAGAAGTGAAGTGGACTCAGCATTAGAACTGGGCTGGTCTTAGACATGTTCATTATCATCCAGATTTGTGCCCCACCTGGATTCCAGACTCCTCAGATCTCACTTCCAGGAGAGGGCTAAAGTATTTAAATTCATAGATTACAAAAATACCCAAATTTGGCAGTGCCATCCTGTTCAGTCTCTAGAATTTTGCTCTTCAAGTGAGCAATCTAGGTCTATTTTACCTGGGAACCCTGGGTCCCCTCGCTCTCCTTTTGCTCCAGCAATGCCAGGAACACCAACAGACTCTCCCTGGTCACCTGGAAAAGAAAGGGAAGACCATTCTGTAAATGATTATGGACAGAGGTTTCCAGAGCTCCTCAATGACCCTGTTTATGAAAATAAACCTTGCTAAACTTCAAATTCATGGAGCAAACAAAGACAATAGCAAGTGATGCACCTGAGTCTGAAAACACTTATAACCAGCAATGGATGCAGCTCCACTCATGCAAATGCATTAGACAGACATTTGCAGGTAATTCCACAGCATGCTGCACTTCACACTTTTGATGTGAGGAAATGAGAGAAAAGGTGACTCTTGCACTGTCCAACATGGTTCACATGGTGCTGTGGCCAAACTTTCAATGGAATATAAAGTATTCCATTGAATACTTAGGATGGGTCTTGTCTGAATGAAGTCCCTTACAAGGGGACATGTACTTCTGAGCCAGTCACTGGAGAGCAATGGACACTTCAGAACACATTCTTTTATGTCATTAGTATTAGGACTGTGTATCCTGAAAGACCATGTACACTGTGAAAGATTTCTTACCCTTTGGACCAGGGAGGCCAATAGGTCCAGGGAATCCAAGTATTCCTGTGATGCCATCTGAACCCTGAAAAAAACCCAACTAAAATGAGCCTTTGCTTTTTGTATTATTGCTGACCCCAGTCTGGGTTATGTGGGATAACAGAACACAAATGTGTAGGAAGAAATACTACATTTGTAATAATAATTAATAGTAATAATTAAATGACACTACTAAAGTGTCATTTAACAGTATGAGCCAAACAAAAACAATCTGGAAGTTTTGTAAGGAAAAATCCTGCCAGCTTCTGCTGCTTTGCTACAGAAGCACCAATTAGAACACAGGATTCTCCTAAGAGCATCAGAGAAGATGAAGATACTTAAGAAGGTATTTACCCTCTCTCCTGGCATTCCTGGAAATCCCATGATACCATGTGCACCCTTCTGCCCTGGCAGCCCAGATTGTCCAGGTGGGCCAGGGAAGCCTGGATCACCATGAAGACCTCTCTCTTTGCTTGCTGACCCAACTGGACCAGGGAGACCAGGCTGCCCACGGCTTCCTGGGACTCCTTTATCACCTGGGTTATACAGAAGAGTGTAATTTCAGTTAATAATACAGAAGACCTGGCATTAGATCTGCAGAACAGAGTTTCAAAGGAAGACTGTTTTCTCAAAATTCAGAATTGCCATATGCAAATCTTGCTGAATGGGAATGGCAGAACAGAAAACAGTAATATTGCAGGCACTGTCAGAAGGACAGACCATGCTCCACTGACAACAAGCCCAATTACTGAACAACTGACACTAGCAACTAACTGCAATGTTGTGAAATACCTCTGGGACCAGGGAATCCTCCAAGTCCAGCTAATCCAGGATCTCCTTTGTCTCCTTTGATTTGCAGTGCTTGTTCTGAAGGCCCAAGAACAGGAAGACCTGGTGGACCTATATCACCTCTGTCACCTGAAGAAATAAAAAGTCAGGAAATCTTGCAAAATAACCTAGCAGAGAAAGGTCATAGCACTAGAAGCCCACAGATAAAAACAGAATTTCCATGCCTCCTGATGTGAATTCATCAGTAAGTGCTCAGCATCTTTGTCAAACAGGCCAAAGCATTTCACAAGGAAGAAAAGAGCTAGAAACAAGATACCAGATGTCTCAGAACAGCCTCCCAAGTCCCTCTGCTGCACATCCAGAAAAACCATTTCAGCTGTTTCTCACCTTTTTGACCTTGAAGTCCCACAACTCCAGGGCTTCCTTTTCCTCCAGCTGTGCCAAGAGCTCCTTTAAACCCATTCACTCCAGGGACACCAGGCAGGCCTGGCATGCCAGGAAAACCAAGGAGGCCAGAAGATCCTTTCTCACCTGTATAGAAATGTTGAGAAATAGAAAGAGAATATTAGTCTCTCCTGGTACACTGCAAACCCACCTAGGTGGCAGGTAAAGGCTGTCTGGGTCTGGCCAGGCACCCAAATCTGAGTAGTCAAACTTCATGGCACAAGCACAGCACTGCCACTTCTTTCCCAGATCTCCATCCATGATGCTTTCAACCAGCACTTTTCAGTTCACCTTTGAGAGCCTGGTCCTGCTTTCACTGCAGAGCAAACCCAATCAACTTATTAGAGAGCAATGTGCAGATCCATAGCTCTGTTGCTTTCTGCCTAAAATAACCAGAATTCTGCAAGTAATCAGCTACTGTGTTGCTGCTTAATGACCACACAGACTGTAAAGTTTAACTTCCCATTTGATTTGTTCTTCATTTTCTCCTTTTTTTCTATAGATTTCATTCACTGCTCATAATTTCTTCATCTTTCTTGCCTTTCTGTCTTGATTTACACAATCCTTTGTCCACAAGACCTTTAAGACAGATTTCCTTACAACCATTATTTGATAATTAAATCCATAATTCATAACTCAGCAGCAAAACAAATGCAGTCCAACACTAGTTGGGAATTCATTCTCTTCTGACAAGTTGTGCCTGAAATCACTATTAACAAGGTTATTTTTTGTGGGCACAGTAATCTCAAGACTGAAACACGTACCTTTTGGCCCAGAGAAACCTGGATGTCCATCTTGACCAAAAGGTCCAGGTGGCCCCACAAATCCTCTTTCCCCAGGAGATCCTGGAGCACCATCAAGACCTGGGAAGCCTTTCATACCAGCAGGGCCTTGTGGACCTACATCCCCCATCACACCTTTGACTCCAGGAAGCCCTGAATCAATAGAAGAAAGAACTCAATAGAGTATTTTGCACAAACACCAGGACAATTTGTGGCAGCTTCCCAAGCTCTTTAAACACAGCGTTGTTTTTAATGACAAATGGACCTTATGGCACATGCAGCCTACTAGAAGGCAGAAAGCTTAGAATTGCAAAAGCATTAGTCATCTAATAATAAAATACCTATGAAGAGGGTTACTGCCTACAACACTACACAACTGGCAAGAGTGAAACCCCTTATGATGTGTCCATTTTTGACCACTAACCTGTAGTGCACAGCCTTACCTTTATCATCAAGGCAGCCAAAATAGAATGGGGAGCACCATTAATGTCAGCTTCTGCTACCTACCCCAGCCTCTGGGTGAACCAGACATCAACTGGAGAGGCTTGTTTTCACAAGTTTCTTTTCCACCTTGGTAGTTACTCAAGAGCAAATTGCTCACTAAAGGAACAAGCTGATTGTGCTGTCACAAAACCAACACCATATGCACTGTTTTGCCTCTAAATGTTTCTAGCTGAAGCTTTGTAACAGTTTACAATTTTAAATAAAGGCTCAAACCACTGAAAACAGAATGCTCAGATTCAAAGGAATGAAGAGAAGGAAAAAAAATCAGGTGGCTTCTGAAAAATGGCACTTGCAGCAGTAGTACCCAATATTCAAGTTTTGTTATACTTTCTTGTAATCTTCTAAGCTACAACCCTGTATTTTTTGAAGCAGAAGATGAGAGGGCTGCCTTATTTAAGAAGACAAAGGAAATACACACACTTAAAATCTCTGCATATTAAGGATTTCCTTATAGGCTTGAAGCTTTGTTACTGTCTGAGCATTCTCCTTACAATGGTTCTTCGCCCTCTGGTTTGATTAGCAATGATAAGGGGTATCACCTACGGTCAATGCAATTCTTGTAGCATTAAAAGCTGGGTTGTTAGTCCATGAGCTTTTATGCTACACTGCATTTTCTCACCTTGACAGCCTATGTGAAGAACCCATAACCAAACAGTGTGACATCAGAAATGGAGAGTTGATGATAAATGGAATAGAAACATGGTGAAGGAAAAAACCAACAAAATATGTAAACAGAAAGAACAAGGATACAAAAGAAATTAATGATTCAGAGAGACAACAGCTGCAAAAAAAACTTGATTATTTGGAGTTTATCATCCTGGCAATGGGAGGCTTTTAAAAAACAGTTGAAGAAAAGTCATATGTGGCATACAGACCATAAATGTAAAATAGCAGAGAGGCAGAAGGAATGCTAATATTAAAATTTTAAAAAAATTAAAAACTCTATGATTTTCATCTCAAATTATGTTCCTGCTTTCATTCATTTGTTGCTACTGTGCTCCAGCCCTGTCATTCTACATATCAGAACAGCAGTGTTGCATGCCAGAGTCATGTCCTAGACCATTATCTACCAATTCCCAGGTCTCTCTTTGCTTGGTTCTCCAGTTTCGCACACACTGTTACAAAACACTTTAGTTCTTTGCAGCTTGAGAGATACTCCTATACTCAAAAGCTGGGTTTTTTTCCCTTTCAGTGAAGGAAAATATATTTATCTCCTGCCCCAGTGAAGAGAAAGACAGAGAAGACAAGTGATTGTTCTGAGAAAGCCGATAATTTTTTGATCTAAGTCACATTTCAAGCAACCACACATATTAGAAATTAATTGTCATGAAAATGGTAAATGAAGATTAGTCAATGATACAGCCAGCATGTAAGAGTAAAGATGTTAAAAATATCAAGACATTTAAGATGCTTTCTTCTTTCTGCTATGCTTTCTACAACGTTGGGGCAACATTTTTAGGCAGGAGCTGCCCAGAGTCCAAGGCAACAGCCTCAAAATCTGCACTCTGTTATCCCTAACCAGGGGTAGGAACTCACTCCTAGAAAATGCCAAATCTCTCCCACACTCCTTCAACATTGCAGAGTTCAGCCCAGTTAGTTGTCTGCACTTGAAAACATTACATACCTGGTGCTCCTGGAAGGCCAGCTGACCCCAAGGGTCCTGGTTTTCCCTTAATGCCAAAAGGACCTCCAGGGCCAGGAGGTCCCCGCAATCCAGGGACACCTGAATATCCTGGATGACCCTGTTCACCTTTAATACCCAGGAGGCCTGGTCTTCCATCTAGCCCTGGAAACAGAGAGATGTGAGGTTACAGAACAAATAAAGCAAAATTCACAATTTTAATTAAAAAGCGAGTTTCAGTAAAAACCTTTCAGTTGCATTAGATTCTAAGAGAAAACCAGCAAATTACCATCTGTCAGCAGCTCTGAGGAGCTGCAGTGTCTTAAGAAGATTGGAAAAGATCTTTGAAGGCAAATAGTTTGATGTTTCCAGATACAAGCAGTATCAGTGCTCACCTTTTGGTCCTGGAAATCCAATATCACCTGTCAGCCCTTTATCACCTGGGAGTCCAGGTCGGCCACGCTCTCCCAGGGCTCCACTCTCAGCACCAAATACATCTCCAGGAGCTCCTTTTATTCCAGCTAAGCCTGAAGCACCCATTTTCCCAGGCAAACCATCTGTTCCATCCAGTCCTGGAAGTCCTTGTGACCCTTGGTCTCCTCGAGGTCCAGGGAAACCTTCAAGAGAAAACCAGTAAAAGACACTCAGCAGAAGCACAGAATAGCTGCTTCCACTAGCATCTTGAACAAAACCAACATTTAAAAAAATTCTATGCAAGAAAAAGTTGCTTGAAAAGTTGCAGAATGTTTCAGTACTGAATTAGAAACAGTAACTGGTGATAGAAAGTCACACCAGTAAATTCCCTCTTACCAGGTTCCCCTTGCAAGCCCATTATTCCTGGAGACCCTGGCTGTCCTTTAGATCCATGTAATCCAGGTTGGCCTGGAATGCCAGAAAAGCCTTTGCTGCCTTTGGGACCTAAGGGTAAAAATATATTAATTAATAATACTAACAAATAAATAACGGAAGACAAAAACAGCAGCGCAAGAAAACAGGTTCAGATCTTTTCTGCAAAGTTGATGCTGGATACCCTTGCTGGATACACAATTTAAGCTAAACAAAGTCTCAAAGCTATGGCTGTTCATGAGCTACATAAACACAGAAGCAGAGGGTTCGTGTTCTGAGGCTACTTGAAGGGGAAAAAAATGGTGCAGTCGTTATGATACTCCAGGAGATCTGAGCCTACTTACTTGGGAAAAAAAAAAGACATTGTTCTGCCAGTTAATGCTCTGGAAAAACTACCACTTGGAGGAGGATTAATTAGGAGGTATTATCTTTCTTGAGGAATAAGTGCTTCTTGGTAGTCAGCCAGTGCATTACATCAGTTGTCTCCCTACCTGGCAGTCCTGGAAAGCCGGGAGTCCCTGGGGGCCCGTATGCTCCAGGAACTATGCAGGGCAAGGTGATACCTAAAACAAAGGAACACTGAGGTTGCACACAGTTCCTTTCAGGCAGGTGGTCAGAAGAGGAACATTTAATATCCAGATGCTTTTTACAGGAGGCATCACAAGTGGCTGTGAGTGAACTTCTCTGAGACATTTCCTCTTCACGTATTGTACAATAAAGAATGACATTTTCCAAAAAGCAAGCATTTTGGGTACAACTGACCTGGAAAGGGTAGTTTTAATTAATACTGTTCCATTCACCTCACATGGCCTTAAGAACTGTCTTGTGCAAGTTTTTCAAAGACACTTCTGTAAAATAGCACATTCTGTATTTTATATTATTAGTCAGCAGTAGAATACTTGAACAATGGATATTTCATGTGAGAGTCACTGAAATGTAAACAGGATTGTTTCCTTGTGTGTTTTGCAAAATTATGTATGCAAGTCTTGCTGCAAAAATTATATAAGCAAAACTTCACTGTCCCCAGCTTAATACTCTACTTTATCACAGTTTACACAGTAATATCTGAATATCAAGGAAATTAAACAATTATGAAATCATCGTGTCAGGCATAAAAGTGAAATATGGGCAATTCCAACATTTTTGGGTAATCTCATAATACCAGTCTAGCTTTTTTTAAAACACTGAGTTAGATTTCCAAAGCAAGACAGTTTCACCTTGTTTTACAGCACGTGACATGAACTTGAGCAAAATTCCTCAGTGGTGTCTTTGACATGGTAACTTCAGTAGGTCACAGACACTCTCCACATTTTTGTGATCAGGCCTTTCAGTCTGGACAGTATAAGAAATTTCTTTCACCCACCCACATTTCTTCAATATTAGATGAAATTCCCTACATCAAAGGTTCTTCTAATGTATGTAAATTATTTCCTAGTACGGAGGGAATGATGCATTCACAAGTTTTCTTACACATCTCTATGGAGGTGCAAACTGAACTGGCTAATGACTTATTCACACTTTCCCACATATTTTGACTATAGATACTCTTCTACAAAGGACTGCTTATTGTTCCCAAAGCTTTGATGTAGCATTCATAATAAGCTGTTTTCTGATGTGCTCCACAGAATATCTGGAGTTCACATCATGCACAGAGCATTTTACTTTTACTTATCTCACAGTGTAATTTTAATTTAGCAGATTTTTTAAGAGACAATTTACTGAACAAAGATGTAAGCATTCATAGCTATGAATTAGTAAAGCTTTTAGCATTTAGCATGTGACTTGAATTGGAAAAAAAGCTTATGCAGACTGTTCCTGGGGGACATTAATGCTAGCTGTCTCCTCACCCCATAACAACAACCCAGCATGACACTGCTGTGAGGTAATACAGCATCCGGCATAGCCAGCAACCTTCCCAGCACTGTTCTGGCCTGGCTCTCACCTCCCTCTGGGTTTGAGAGTCCTCTGCCAACTCCTCACACTGCACTGGTCTTACCACCAATTTTCTGAACTCAGAACATCAGCTTATCAGTCCAGAAACCTATGCTACAACATACAAACCTATGCAAACCAATATACAAACCTATGCCTGCAAATCCATTACTGATCCTGCATTATTGATACTGAAAGAATTATAAACCTAAAAGCCCAAGTACACACAGAATGAAAAATACACTGAAAATCAGCAGTGACAAAGAAAAAATACTGCTTGTCTTAATTTATATTTAAATGGCTGACATGGAATCAAGACACTGAGACTAGTTCTCTGTAGTCATTTTGTTATGAAAGCATTTTCCATAAATGTTTAGATGTAATTCAATTTGAGATTGAGTATGAAACATCATATATGAAGCATTATCAAACCCATATTTACTTACTTTATCACTTGTCATTATGGTATGCTTTAGGTACATACAGTGGCACACCAACTAAGCCAAACTGTAGTACCTGAGGAAGCAAACACAGCCCAGAGCTGGTTGCACCAATCAAAACTGAACTCCTTACCTGACTGTCGTGACAATCTCTTATTCACCAACACCTGTTCATTCATACAATGTACTACAAATTTTAAAAAAATGTGGAGCTCTTATTTCAATAGCAGTAATAGTTCTGAAAACTGATTAAGACGTCTCAGATATCAGTGAGTTACTATTTTTATCTGGACAATGAAGTAGGCTGTGCTTTCTAAAAAACCTCATATCATCATTCTTCTGAACTACCTTTGGTGTAAAATGATTCTCCAGCAATAGTCAGTGAGTAGGTCCACCTAACACTCTCCGTATTTGAGCACTGCTTGAGTATTTGTTGCTTATTATCTGTGTCCTCCTGAACATGACAACTTGAGAAAGCTGTGACTGCTGTGTGAGGTTGGTGAGCCCACAAACCAGTTTCAATTAATTTAAAGAGCAGTCTTTAGCCTAATGCAACCTTCTAGCCTGGCTACAAGCACAGCAGTAAGTCGAGTGCCATTTGACTTGCAGCTTTGCACCTTTTCATGATAAGGGCAGACCCAGCAACACCTACCTGGAGGGCCTGGAAGACCTGCTTGTCCTGGAAACCCATCCAGTCCTGGGTCACCTGGCGGTCCACGAACTCCACTAGGACCCGGATATCCAACACCAGGAGAACCTATTTCTCCACGATGGCCCTTGGAGCCAGGTAGTCCTGGCAGTCCTTTTTCACCTGGGAAACCTAGTCCACCATCACCCTGTTCACAGCAAAGACAATTACAGCTGAAAATCAAAGATATATAATTTTTAAAAGTGCATAAGAGTTTTGTTGTGCAAAGGTTCAGATGAGCCTTGAAAGGTATACGGAAACAACTGTAAATTATCTATCTTTTTTTTAAAATGCAGGAAAAATCAGTGACTATTCAAAAGAATATTTTATGTTCTATTTGCCAAAATGCAAATATTTCATATACTGAAAGACACTTATTTTCTTTTTAATTAAAAAGTTTCTGGTGCAATTTTTCTATTTCGAGATTTCCCTTGTAGTTATGCCCCCAGTGTCTTTTATGTTTTAGGACACAATATAAAACAGAATTAGGGTCTACCCCACTACTGAAGTTTATCTTTTGACTGGGTAGCCAGAGGTATAAGGATTGGCAATTATTAATCCTGACAAAGACAAATTTGTGCTCCAGGATGTTGAGCTTTTTATGTATTTGGAGATTTACCACAGGGCTAATGACGACGAGTTATCTAGGCCTGGCCACTGTCTCTGCTCCTTATTCCAGTTTTGAAGCACTGCTGCTAAATTAATTTGGACTTACTGGAGGGCCTGGTGGGCCTGGCAAGCCTGGAAGTCCATCCCTACCAGGAGTTCCCGGGATGCCTGAAGGTCCTCTGGGTGCTGTCGCACCACGGTCCCCACGAGCACCTTTGGCTGTTGCATAGGATGGATCCCCTTTTTCTCCCTTAGGGCCTGGAAGACCTTGCTGACCAGCTGAAGCCTACACACCAAAAGATAAAAAAACCCAGGAATATGAACACACAGAGAAAAGGCTTTGCTTCTTAAAAATGTCATATGAGGAAATGACTGGAGCGGGAAAGAATCTCCAAAGGGTTTCCTATTGTATACGTTGCACTGGGTAAAAAAAAAAAAAAGTGGTTTGATTATTTTCAACTGTTTCTCCTGTCACTACAGCTTTACATGGCAAGACAAACCAGCACTAGAGTGACAGCAATCTTGTATGGCATCTGGGAACATTATATCACTCATGATATAACAGGACCCAAGTACTGAATCTTCTTCCCTATTCCTTGGTGTGCTGCATTTACTGACACTGATAAAGATACTCTGAAGCTGAAAGATTGGTATCTTCATGGACTACAATTTTCAAAAGTAAATACTTACAATGAGCAACGCTCAGCACTTTGGAAAATCCTGTTTGTTATGGTTGCTGTTTGATAAAACACCCAGCTCAACTCTCACTGATGTAATTAGCATCCAGCAGTCAGGAGGCAGACTGCATCTACAGTGCACAGTTTTTACAGCTATGAGCAATGATGTGGAAAGATCTCACCGTTTGATTTTTCAGATCTTCTCCCCATGCACATGTACATCTGCTTCCCCAGCCAGCCCTCACTTAGAAAGAGCCCTGGGTCTAAACCATGTATGTCCACATCCAAGAAGTCTTGGGGTGAATAACTGCTACTGTTTTTCTCTTGACTGATGAACGTGCAGTTCTCAGAACTTAAGAACCATTTCTTCTCCCATTTTTTATAGGTGATGCTGTCTCTACTTTCAGCTTCTTTTCACGGATCAGTTTCTAGGTTGCTTTTTTTTTTTTAAATCCAAACAAATAGAAGACATTATGGAAAAAAATAAAAATGTGTTCTGCTTTCACTACATTCAACACCAGCAATTGCACATGGGCACTTCTTCTCCTTTAATTCATGACAACCAATATAAACTCTTCCTGCCTTACCGGAGGGCCTCGCAGTCCTGGTGCACCCACAGTGCCTGGGTCTCCACCAATGCCCTTGGCACCAGGCACACCAGGGCTTCCCGATGGACCTGGTGGACCTGAGATGCCTTTTAGACCAGCTCTTGTAACTCCTCCATCACAAGCACAATCACCTGCCTCTCCTGGAAAATACAGTCAACACTCCAAACTCAGTTTCATTTGGATAAAGACCCTTTTCAGTTGCAAGAGCTTCAAAAGGAGTATTTGATTCAATTAAGACAAAGCCATTCTCATATGATTTGATTTCATGCCTCCTCTGCTCAGGTGATGAGAGTGCCAAGCAAGTGGAGCTCAGGTTTTCTCCAGTTCAATTTCTGTGCAATGCCCCTCACCAAATTACCATGTGCAACATAAACCTTCTAAACAGATGGGTTTAGGAGAGCTTTAGGGAAGTCTTGTTGGTTTTTTTAGAGATAGTTAATATGTCAGAGAAAGCAATTCCATACTCCCACTCACAGTAGGTTACAATGACCTTCACCTGAATCTTTATATTTCCCTGAACTGAAATTGGCCATGGACTCAAACAATCATCAAGCACAGTGGTGTCTGCATCCTAATGGTTTTTGCTGCTAATTCTGTCAAACACTAAGACCCAAAGTCTCACAAATTTTAGCACAGAAGAGAATAAAATTGAGTTTCTCTGTCCTTTACAGCCTGTATTGCCAAAAGCAATGAAAAAGATTTTATTTCTAGGTCTCACTGCATCTTATGGCTTTAAAGCATAACTTACTTAGCTAATTTTCTGGGTATGAGATATTTATCAGCTTATTTGGCTGAGCAGAGTAGGAAGTAAAAATAGGATTTTACTGGCAGTGCTCAGCACAACTCTGTCTAAATTGTAAAGGCTGTTGACTCCTTTAACCCAGCTCAACCTCCTGTGATTTGTCATAAAGACACATCCCTTAGAATATTAACCATGTGTAAATGTATTTCTGAGGCCCAGTGACTGCTAAAAGGGTCTCCCAAAACAAGAGTCATTTACCTTTGTAGCCCTTTGGACCCAAAGCTCCTGGAAGCCCTCTTTGTCCAGGCTCCCCTGGGGCCCCAATCCTTCCACTCAGGATCATGTCTGGGGAGAATGAAGGGCCTATAGGCAGAAAGAAGGCAAGGAAAAGCCATGAGAAGGCTGATTTCCAGCTCATTACTGACTTATAATGTCACTTTTGCAGCTGACAGAAATGGCACTGGATGAAACCACAACTGTGGAAGTTACACAAGGAGGTGGAACTTGGTTGGTATCATGGGTTGCAGTCCTCTGCCACGGTTGCTTCCAGCTTCTCATACAGAAAAGCAAAAGCTCTTGCAACGTGGATGCAACAGAGTTTCATTCCTCTGCTCTGCCCCTGCACTTTTTGGCAGACTTAGTTGGCCAAAGAACTCACCAAACTGTGAACAAAGAAGGGCAAATGGCTTCTCATTCAGTGGCTGCAGCTCAGGAAAGACACTAAATGGCAAAAAGGTTAAGGGGACTTGTCCTGTCCCTCACTTCATGACTGCAGGATTATTTTCTACATCTGTTTATATGCTGAATAGAATGAAACATAAGTTGACGGAAACAGCAGTGGAAAGTGATCTCACATAATCTAAAACTACACTGTCTGAAAACCCTTCCCCTCAGTGACAACAGCAAGACTGAGTGCTGACCAGCACCGTCTGATGTGCCACGGAAACAAACTGCAACCATCAGCTAAACACAGCTACAAGAGCTTTACAGACTCTGCAGAAAAGTGAGCCAGATTTGACTAGCAAACAGTTATTGATAAGAGACCACTTATTTCTTCTGCACAGAAAATCATTTCATCAGATCATGCTCACTGGCTCCATCACTGGCGCGTGTCCTGCTTTGAAAGGTTGGCTCTCAAAAATAAAACAGGCTGTTTGAACGCAGCTTATGGCAGAATGGTAAAACACAAAGTTTTGTAAAATCAACCCTTTTCATGTAATACTCAACTTCTGAGGAAAATAAAACAATGCACAATTAATTAATCAGGCCACCTATACAAATGAACATGTAAAAATAAAATCACATTTCATTACATCTGAGAACTGTCTCTTCAGGCATCCTATCTGACCCCTGGTACCCAAAATACCTACTCACAAGACAGACATTTACCTCAGGTGTTCATAAGGTCATGGTCTATTCTTTACCTAAGCTAATAAGAGACTAGCCTAGAACTTCAAAGTGTCATAAATTGTGTTTACATAACCTTCAGTCTCTCAGGCTACCAGTCTTAACGATAATTAGCTCTATTTTCTTACTTCACAGGAGTGGCTGCTGATATATTTAAGTTAGTGGGCCACAATCACAAAGAGGTGTCAGTCATATTTAAGATTTACTAAATATATAAATTTGTCTAGTTTCACTCTGAATCCAACACAAAAACAGATTTAAAAAATATACATACGTGGTGGACCAGGCAATCCTGGTGCTCCTGGCAGACCCGGTAAACCACCTCTGCCGGGAGGGCCTGGTAATCCAATTGTTGCTCTTCCTGGTTCTCCCACTTCACCCTTCACACCTGGAATACCTGGAGACCCTCCAGGGCCCATTCCATCTAGACAACAATGACACAATGAGCAGCTCTCCAGCAGAAAACACATTCTAGTATTTTTAATGCTACGAAAATTACTGTTGTGCCCTGAACTACAACCATGTTAGCACAGAACAATTTGTAATTGTACACAAAGGAAAAAGTACTAATTGGAGGCATCAACTGGCTTAAATTAACACACTCCTTTGGTCATCCAAAAAGCTTCACAGCACTGCATTTAAGTCCCACTAATCAATTAGACAAATAACTATGTAAGACTGAGAGAGTTTTATTTTTTTATTTCCTTTCAATGAGACAATTTCCTTAGTAGTTCCTAGTCTCTGGATCATTGCAGGCCAGAACTTCACAGATGACATTCAAGTGAAAAAGATCTCTTTTGAGTGGGGCAAATCTCTTTGATGGGGCAAATGGGTTGCACCAGCCATGGGCTTATCTAGACAATCTGCTTGCTCTTTACTGCAAACGTGAAAAATCATTAAAAAAATTTAAGAAGCATTCACTAGGATTTAAAATGTAGGAAGGGTTCTGCCAACCAACTCAGTCAAAATGAAAATCAAACAACAGCCTCCTGTGTGCACTGCTACACCAAATAGTCACACATGAACACCTACCTGGGCTGTCATAACTGTGGCACTAACTCTGCTCCCATCCAGGTCAACACAACTGGCTTCCCTGTGTGACATCCCTGTCTCCTATTTCTCATACAGAAGTCTGCAAATCAGTCAGCTGAAGGAGCAGGGACAGGCTTGCTCCAATACCTTCACCATCTCCAGGCCACTATCCAGATAATTCCCAGCAAAAAACACAGCACACAGCTTGTAAGGGCACTGTAAGCAGCTGCTTTACCTATCTCCAGGCCTGGAAACCCTGGAGCTCCTGGGAGGCCTGGTAAACCACTGATCCCTTCATCTCCTGGAGGACCAGGTATTCCCGGGTTTCCAGGGTCACCTGGTGCACCTGTTAGACAAAGAGGAAAACAAGGAAAAAAATCTCAGAATTTCTGCTGGAAAACTCTTCAGTCAATTCCTGTAGCGGCCACTGATCTCATGGATAGCAAAGGCTGCCAAGCTGTTAGCAGAAAGCCTGTTAGTCAAAGTTAATAATAATGGGAAAAAGTCCTCCTGAGCTGTTATAGAGGTTGTTTCAAACTTGACTACATGTGAAGGAAGAAGAAAGGAGAGACCATAGAATTTGTCCCCTTACCTTTATGGCTTCACAGACTGTTCCCATTGAGGCCTCAATCAACTGTGGCATCAATTAAGCTCATTTTCTCAACAATATTTTTACCACATTGAACAATAAATAACAGCAGAATGACATTCAGAGCCCATTACCAAGCAACACAAGGAAGCCACTTTTCCTTGGTACACTGAAGACGGACAGAGTAGACACAGCACACACCCTGTGCTCAGTCTGCCTCCCAGGCACGAAATGTCAACCTGCCTTGAAACAGATCATCCTGCAATGTGGGGATGAAAGGCTTTCTGTAAACTCTGAAGCTATAAACAAAGGACCAAACATATCGGTATGCCAACAATACAGAAATTAAAGGAAGAATAACAAGGGATGGGTTAGACCCAATATACAGTGTGGAGAAGTGGTAAAATACAGTAAGAAAGAAACTTGGATCAGAAAAAGTGCTTTAGATGAGTTCCAAAACAAAATGGAAATGGGTACCTGAAATGACTACACCTTCCCTGTCAATAACGACAGGAGGGCCTGGGGGACCGATGTCACCTAATTCACCCTGCAGAGAGAACAGATTCATGCCACACTGAGATGGGTGATGGAGAGGAGGAGTGCTTGTCAGGAAACACACTGTATTGTGGTACCAATGTCTGTGGTCATTCTCTAACCATCATTCCTTGTGTTGGTGAAGAATTCACTTTGTTCTGGTATTCATAATCATCTGCTGTCCTGACTTACACCCTCCTGTCTGATGAAGCTGATGGCTGCCTCAGATAAGATGGCTGCTACTATCCAGCTATCCTCTGAAGGCATCCCACTACCTCCATAGGAAGCATGGACTTGTATATACAATGTGTACTGGAGATCAGTTATTGTATCAGCACATTGACTGATATCAGGTAGATGATATCTGTTCACCTTGTGGTAAAAGTGAGAGAGCTGCTACGAACATACTCATTTTTAAAAGCATTCATCACTGCAGCTATCTGCTGCCTTGGAATCCTGAATGTCAATAATAGGAGCTTCCATGAAAATGTATTGCTCCATAAAATCATTCAGGTAGAACAAGCAAGTTGTGACAAACTGCAGTGTCACTCCATCCTCTCACTGATACTCCCAGAGAGTATCAGATCCTCTTTGAAACAGCAAGTGCAAAATGTGACTGCTGTCCAAATTACCACCATATTTATCATATAAACACCATGCAGTGAGTCAAGGCAGCGCACACTTGTTGTTCTTCAAGTAATATTCCTTTGTACATAAACCTCTACTACTACATCTTCCAAAACCAAAAAACCCCTTCTATACTTGTATTTCATGTCTACCAACCACAGAGCAATCTTGGTGGCAGATCAGTTTTTTCACAGCAAACTACTATCCAATCATTTTCTACTCAGTTTACAGCTGTCTGACTCTTTAAATTGTGAGATACCCAGAAAATGTCTGCTATGCATTGTCTATCTCCAGTATGATGAATTGAACACATAATTTTCTACATTATCAGATCTAAGATCTCAGACAGCCTTGACAGCTATCTTAACATTCACTTACTTCCACCCAATCTTGCCTCAACTGTCCAGTAAATATGGCATTGGTGAAAGAATAAAGGAGACCAGAAAGGCTTCATCTACAGTTCTAAGTCATGAAGTTGCATGACTGAACATTGAAAAAGTATTAAAATACCACAGTTCAACAACCAATCACTTTTATGCTTAACAATAAAGTAAATGAGGAACTGAAACATACTGAAAATTAGTGATACAGAGGCAAAGAGAAGGTTTAACTAGGGCAACAATACTTATTTCTTTAAAAAAGCAATGCTTTAGTGAGAAGTTACCTTCATGCCTTCTACTCCATCCAGTCCTGGATAGCCTGGAACACCTGGATGACCCTGTGAAATCACACAGGGAACACTGATACAGAGTGAGACAATAAGTGGCATTATTTGTTAGCTGAGACATCTCCAGTGCTTGAACTTGAATCACAAAACCAACTCATTGTCCTACCAAACATCTGAAGAGGAAATAGAGAAAACTGATGGCATCAATTTCTCAGCATTCACAAAATGAATCACAATCACAAAATGAAGGAGCTCACATTAGAGCTCCTTCAGGCCTCCCTTGCTGTAAAGATGATGAGAATCTGTGAGCAGGCATAAGGATGTGCAAACCAGGAGGACACCTTGGAGTTCAACTTCAGTATATTTTGAAAAGGATGTACATAAAACATAGAAGAAAATGACCACACAGGGTTAACTAGAGAGACAGATCAAGAGATCTACAGTTTTATATGGGCTTTCTACTTAGCTTCACTATTTTAATCCATCAGAGAACTTGCAGCCACTAGATAAGGAAGTCAGTAAACCTTAAGCAGTTAGATGGCTTCTGTAACTGTAAGCACAGTAAAAAAAAAAAAGAAATCTCACCTTTCTCCCTGGAATCCCATCAGATCCATCCAGTCCCAAAAGACCCTAGAGCAGTCAAAAAAATTAACTTTCAGAGGCTTCATCTCAGGTTCATCTTATTAAATCAGGCTCCAAATATCTCAGCACAAAAGAATGAAAAGTAAAAATTTTCAGAAAGAGAAACTACCACTGATTTTCCTATCTCTCATATATTAACAATCATAATGGGAAGAATTTAACAGAATAATTGATAAAAGAAGTCTTATCTTATTTAGCCATTGTCTTTCTAATTGGCAGTTCAAGTTAATTAGGTCATGGTGTCTCAACTTCCTAAGAAGTTAGGTCATTAGCTTGTAATTATAAAGACTTTCTATCTGACAATTTATTCTGCATATGCAGAACAGAATGCCTTGGTCTTCCTGTTGTCTATAAGCACATCTCTGCAGGGTCAGGGTGGTTTGAAGAACCTATGGCTGGTGTGTGCCTGAGCACACTGTTAACTTCCACATTCATTGACCAGACAGACCAACATATGTTGCCAGCTTGCCCCATTTTTTACCCAAATATCTATCTGTGTTCTCTCATTGCTGATTCTGGAACTGGCTAAGAGCTCATTAAAGTATGTGCAAGGCCTCTTTATTATCTTCATTTGGACTTCTGCAAGCTTCCTTTTCTGTGAAGCTTTCAAAAAAACTGGCAAAACACTGGCCCTGCAGTATCAAGCCCTCCACTCAATACTTCCATATGACTTTCTTGGGCTGCCTTGTCTGTGTACATCTTCATCTCACCTTTAATCTGAGGCTTTATTGAGATAATATCTACTGGTTCTCTTGTTGTATGGTGCTGGCTACTCTGGGACTCAGTCCTGTGTCTGAGACTCCTACATGATTTGGGAATGCTTCTGTTCATGAAAGGCCCACTTCATATGTTTAAAAACAGGCATTTAAGGACTTTGTGAAGTTACCTACCCTGCCACCTGGTAAGCCAGGCACACCTTTTTCTCCTTTTTCTCCAACACCTCCAAATCCCTGGGGAAAGATATTAACATTAAATCTGTGTTCTGTTTAGAACTGAATAGCACAGCCCTAAGTAAAGTGAGCACAAACCAATTTATTAACGTAAACAGTACAACAGAGAGACAAGGGGAACTGACTGTTTCTGCTGGGACTATTTTGCCCCAGGAAGAAAATCTCTATCAACCAGTCTTGGTAGGATGTGCAGTACAGTACCTTCTTCACTCCCCAAGAATTCCATCCATTTAAATCATGGTACATATTCCAGTTTCAAATGCAAGGCACAGCAAAGACCTGCCAATGCTACTCTGTATTCCATTCTACATTTAGAAATTATTTGAAATCTCATTTCTTAACACTGGCAGCTCAGGGGAATGCTCAGAGCACGTTTTTCACTTCTGAAGCCTCAGAATGACACAAAGCTAGCATTTTCATGCTCAACATTTGGAAATGTTTGGCGGCTTTCCCAGTCAGCAAGAAGTGTCAAATCCAGAGACAGAACACCGGGATTTAATTTCAGCAAGAGTTACAGTAGTTAAGCAATTTTCAGGCTTCAGTCTTAAAATATCTTATGGTTGAGGTTAAGTTTGCACATATGTTCAGCTTCACCAGCTTCAATGGGTCTCTTGTGATGCATAAAGCTAAACATGCACATAATGGAGCATGTCCAAAGAGGCTAATAACAAATTGTACTTCATGTACAGGTTTTTCTTGCACGTATTTCTGCTAAGAACATCTGTACATTGAAGAAACTGGCAAACAATTTATCTTATTAGTCTGAAGTTCCTCAAAATATTTATTCCCTAAGCTTAGCGAAACAACCTCTGTTTACAAAAGATTATAAGCTGGGAAATAATTCTCTGGAATCCATGGATAAATTGTTGCTCTTGATTCATATAGAGAAGATGCTTAGCATTGCTGAGTTTATGAGCACTAATGTTAAACAGCCCATTTTAACTGGGTATATGTAGACAGACAGAAAGCTCTGCATGTGCTTTACAGCTTTAAAGTAAAATAACAAAAGATGTGTTTAGACATAATTAAAGGGGGGAAAAAAAAAGAATTTTTAAAGATGTCTGTGGGCCATCAAAGAACACTGCCATCAAGTGGCCATGTCCCTGGTACAGCTACGTGCAAGTTTCCTCTGAAATGTTGGCTGCCTTCTAAGTGGACAGTGGGACAGCATTATCTCCCTTGTATCTACAGCACAAAAAAATATCAGATTAGAGTTTACACTCAGCAAAAGGTCTTGTGGACATTCTTATCAGATTTTCAAAGTTCTCTGGTGCCTAGAAACTCCTGTGGAGGTCTTGTGAGCTATTCAGAGAGTGTGGAACCATCTAACTCATAGTAGGTAAATATTAAAAACACTTCTCTGTCCTTACCGGAATGCCAGGCAATCCTTTGTCTCCAGGTAATCCCTGAGGGCCCGGCTCACCCTGACAAGGGGGAAGAGATAAGCACAAATAAATCACTGTGCCTGTGAAAGCAAGACTTTCCCCAATCCACCCCTCATGCTCCTGACACCTAAAGCAAGGCCTTGTAATTTGTTTATCAGCAAATACACTGGATTTGTGTCACCATGTACCAGACAAAGTGTCTCTCAGTAGATAGACAGGTCCCAGATTAATTCAATATGCCTAATTTTAATGTGTGTAGAGAATTTTTAACAAGATCCATACAGCTTTTATAAAAACACTGATGACCTCAATATGTACCTCAGAGAATTCCAGACTAACAAAATAAAGGTGGGAAATCTGATTGTTTCAGAGTACTGTGAATCAAAGCAAGAGTTGGAGCTTTCATTTATTTTTCTAAATTGATTGGAGTTTTTCTCTTCAGTCGACACAATTTCACAAATCTAACAAAACCAGACTACAGTTCATTTATTTTTAGGATTAATGATGAAAACCTTAAATAGCTTTCAGATTTCTCCTTCTGAGAAGTGTGCATTCTGTAATGGCCCACAGTGCTCTGAGCTAAGAATATTTTTATTCAGTAGCCATTTGACAGAACAAACTAGTACAGAAAATTCTTTTGATTCGGAAATGTAAGAGCTCTCACTGTCCAGTAATTTTGTTAATTCTTGGAGCATGGGGAGGGAGAGGGTCTGTGAACTGCATTTACAGACCTTTTCTCCTTGCTTTCCTTTTGGAAATCCCATGAATTCCAGTATTCCAGTGGATGGTGGGGGACCTGGAGGACCAGGCAGCCCTACATCACCCTGTTGATAAAAGAGGAAGATATTAGCATATGCAGAACATGTTTAATTTTCTATGGAAGTGACCTGCAAATCAGAAGAAAAACAATTCTAATTATATCTCATGTATCTAAATCTGTGTGCCTGAATGCTTGGCACAGGGGTTTAGTCATGGAAGTCAGAAGTTCAGAAAGAAAATTAAGATGACCAAAATGCATTTGTTTCCAAAGACTTGTGGGCATAAAAATATGGCAAGGAAAAAAAAAAAGAAAAGGCTCAGCACTTAAATCAACAGGAAAACATTCCAGAAAAACTTTGGGGAGAAATATCAGAGAAAAAAAGGGAAGGAACTATTAGAAATGTAGAATGCTGAGAATTAATTTTAACAGCAGCAGAACCAAGTCTCAAATTGAGAACTTTAAGAAGCCCCATTATGCCAGTGTAAATTCTCACACAGAATGCAGGACATCCATTTAAGGTACTGAGACAATAAATTACATGTTGGTTGGCCCAAAGAATATCATGAAAGCTAAAAAGAATGAAGTCGGTGGAAAAATTCAAAATGAGGTGAGAGTTAAAAGCAACTGAAAGAAGGAGATTGAAAAGATGTCTAAGGACCTCATGTCTTGATAACCACAAAAATACTCAATATTTTCCCCTTCCTCTTCTTCACCCAGAGAAAGCTCCCATTCTTTTTTTGTGTACCAAGAGATAAGGAACCAGCAAGACTCTTTAGTATTTGGACTGTTAATCAGTCCAAGAGAGGAAAAGAAAAAGGAAAGGAAGAGAATGCTGGAATCTAGCAACTTTCTAGAGGAGTAAGCTGTGATGGAACACTAGAGTATTATTTCATGCTCCCTCCATAACAGAACAAGTTTCATCTACCTTTTCTCCTTTCTCTCCTTGAAAGCCTAATCCCATGTTACCCTAGGAGAGGAAAAAAACCAGGATGAATGAATAATAAAACAACAGCAACAAACATCATCACTATCCTCTAGGCCCACAGCACTGTTAAAAACACAACAATGAGGTGTAAAAGGAAGACAGGAAAGGTAGGTACTTACTTTCGGACCTGGTGGCCCAGGAGGACCCACTGGACCCTAGATATGAACAAGAGCAAGATTTTATTCCTCTTGACTTAATTAGGATGCAATTGGAGCAATGCTGGGATCTGCAGTGGTACCTGAACTTTCTTGTCTCCCAACCAAAAGTGATACATGTGGTCTTAAGTCTTCACATCTCTACTAGCACAGCCCTTTGGCACTGTTCTTAATTAAGAGCAAACTTCAACTTAAAGTCAACAAACATGTAGCTTGTTTTTACCTCTTCCCAATGGAAACTCTCTTGTAGGATCTTGAAAAGGCAACTCTAGCACAGTTCAGGGTAACAAAGGCTCTGAACATGCAGAGATCAGACTATTCCCTCTAGTCCTGAGACCAGGAAGGGCTCAGAACAGTACAATGTAGTGTTTGTACACAGCACCCTAGAGCTTTGCTGGAGCCCTCACTCATGATTGTTGCTCTGGACACTCCAGAAGTCAGCTGTGCTCAATCCTTTCAGGACTGCACATTGTCAGGACACAAATGCAGACCAGGAGGGAAAACCACCAAGAGTTTGAACTGTTCTATCAACAAGTGCAATGCTTGAGGTCTCTTACCTGCAAACCTGGTAACCCTATAGGGCCTGTAGAACCTATTGGACCTGGAAAACCTTTTGGGCCCTACAAGGAAAACAGAGGACAAGTAGTGTATGTGCAGCATTTACCCCATCAAATCCCAACCAACATTAAATAATATCCCCTAATTAAGTATGCCAATTTAAATACTGTAACAATCTATTTCACACGATTAGATGTATTTTGGAAATCAAAGTTACAGAGTTCAGTGGTAGAAAGGAGTTTGGTTTGAAAAAGGAATAATGGAATAGATAATTCTGACTTCCTCCACCATAATGTGGATCAACTCTTACCATTACAGAGCTGGAACTGCTCACACTACTGCTATCACATGTAAACACACATCCCACTAATCTGAAAAGTGTCCTTGAGAACTAATACATGAAAATGTACCTAATTAATATTCTTTAAAATCATTATTTCTCAAATTAAATAACTTACAGGAATTCCATCCAATCCAGGAAGACCATTTTCTCCCTAGAAATTATAAATGAATGAGCAAAAATTACACAGGTCAAGGAAAATTATCAGGTCAAGTGTAAATGGGAAAGTAATTTGAAATCTGTGCTACCATATTTGAATTGGGTAATGGAGAGCTTCCAAAACTCAGGAGAAATTACAACCATTTTATTTATGTGTAACAAGAGAAAATTAATTTTAAAAAATTATTAACTGTAAAAACACTGCAAAACACACCATAAAACCTTCCATTATAAGACCACTATAAATTATGCAAAAGCATACCATTATAATATAAAACTATCTGTATTTCCCATAAATATAGTAGTAAATAAATAGAGACCTACTTAACTTTTACCAACTTGTGAGTGTATATAATGGGGTAGAATTTTACAAGAGTTCCTAATTTTGACCAATAAAGTCAGTGTGAAAGGCCTTATATGACAGAGGAAATTTCTTAATATTTTCAATATTTAATGAAGCATAAGGCTGCTAAAAATTGCTGAACTCAGTACCACAAGAGGTACCGAGTCTTTTGTAGATTTATTCTAAAGTTAGTACTTCTGGCAAAAATCAAAATCATGGTAGGCTGGTGAGTGTTTGTTTCAAGGCAACAGAGAACCAAATTTTTTACATAAGAATATTCAAGAACCTGTTCAAGAACCTAGTTTGTATTTTCTATACAAGAAAATAAAAATAAAAATAATTACAGACTTGATACAGACCTTTCAGGGTAAGTTCTTTATTGACTTCACAGCCACAAAACATGAAATACTCTAAGTGGAATATGATTTCATGTATGTAAACCAAGAATATCACTGATTACTTACTAGTACCTTCCAGTACAAAAAAACACTGGGAGGCAGCTGAGTCTCACAGTAGGAATCATAACATGCACTGAGCAGGAAGAGGATGAGCATCTCAGCATGGGAGGAACAAGACCTCTGCACAGACTAAGCAATTCCAAGTTCTGGGAGCATCCTGTGTTGTCATTAATAAAGTAATTCTTGGGCCTTTTTCACAGCTCTGCATTCAGACATGCCCAAGACACTCAGGACTGACACCATGAGCAATTGAACCTGCAGTATCAGCCCTGCAACCTGTAGGATATCAAAGTATTCCTTGTATTGCATTTTCCCCTGTGTAATGACAAGTCTTACCTTCATTCCTTTAAGACCACCTTGAGCAAAAACAGGTTCTCCTTTAAGGCCTTTTGGGCCAGGACGACCCTGGTTTAAAAAAAAAAAAAAAAGGTAAAAAATAAATTTTGGGGAAAAAAAATACTGCTTTAGTTTTGAAAGAATCTATATTCAGCATAATGAACAAGGCAAACTCCTGGCTCCAGTAAACTGTAAAAGTACCACTGATCCTTTGTCAGAGAAGCTGTGCTATTGTGAGAACTAAAGACTTCCTGCAGCTTTAGAAACACAAGGTTCTGCAAACATCTTCTCTGGAATTTTCCTGCTTATATTAGCTTTCCCTTTTATTTTAGGCCTTTGACAACTTTAGATCCCATTTGAATTCGTTTGACATGGTGTAACCCCCCTGTTCATCTGCATAACAATGCCATCCAAGAAGGACCTTGACAAGCTTGATGGGTGGGCTCATGCAAACCTCACAAATTTCAACAGGGCCAAGTGCAAGACCCTGCAACTCAGCTGGGGCAATCCCAACCATGGATTCAGGCTTGGCTGAGTGGATTGAAAGCAGCCCTGGAGAAGGACTTGGGGGTACTTGTGGATGAAAAACTGAATATGAGCTGTCAGTGTGCACTCGCAGCCCACAAAGCCAGTCCTGTGCTGGGCTGCATCCAAAGCAGTGTGGGCAACAGGTCAAGGGAGAGGGTTTTCCCTCTCTACTCTTATGAGACCCCACCCAGAGTGCTGTATCCAGCTCTGGAGGCCACAACCTAAGAAGGATGTGAACCTGTTGGAGTGAGTCCTGAGGAGGCCACGAAGATGCTCCAAGGGCTGGAGCACCTCTGCTATGGAGACAGGCTGAGAGAGCTGGGCTGTTCAGTCTGGAGAAGAGAATGCTCCAGGGAGACCTCAGAGTCCCTTCCAGTACCTAAAGGGGAGTCTACAGGAAAGCTGGAGAGGAACTTTTTGTCAGGAGGTGTAGTGATAGGACAAGGGGGAATGGCTTCAAACTGACATAGGGCAGGTTTAGATGAGATATAACGAATAAATTCTTCCCTGTGAGGATGTTGAGGCACTGGGACAGGTTGCCCAGAGAAGCTGTGGCTGCCCCATCCCTGCAAGTGTTCAAGGCCAGGTTGGATGAGCACCACTCCCTGTGGAGCTCTAGGGGAGCCCAGTTGAATGGATTCAACACGTAACTTTAAAGTATCCAATGCAGACAAGATAAAACTCCAACCTGGTGGTAGAGAAGTGTTTTCAAAAGTAAAAGATATACTTACTTATACATACATATAAAATAAATACCCTGGAAAGTGAATTCTATTAGCAATCAGTGATTCTGAAGCTTCTGGCTATCTTAAGACCTGAAGGAAGGTATCCAAAATTTGATGAATAGACTTGAACATGTGGTAACATCCTTTCCTGAATCAGCATCCACTAACTTAAAACATGTCAGATAGAAGATGTCCCACACTTTCTTCTGAGTTGGTTTGAATAGTGCCAGTGACAATGGTATAATTTGGTGTGGGAGCATATTGAATCCACAGGATCTTCATTTTATCCTCAGAGTAGAATTTCAGTAAGAAAATTATACTGAGCTCTAGCAGTTGTAATAAACTCAGGGTTATCTGGGTTCTTCCTAAGTACTTGGCAGTTACTTCTCCAGCAATGTCATGAAAAGTAAATCCTGGCTTAGTGACTACAGAGCACTGCATTTGAGTTGGGACGTACAGGCAGCCCAGGTAGGCCAGGAAACCCATCTGATCCAGAAATGCCAGGACTCCCAGTGGTACCATTGCAGCCATCGAGGCCAGGCAGACCTCGAGGTCCAGGTTGCCCAGGGTGACCCTGTGTGAAGGGAAAACAAGAGAATGACTAACAGGATCAATTATTTTATTAGTAATACTGTTGTCTCCAGAAAACTGCTCTCCTCCTTCCAAATGGCAACACAACCCAAAAGAAATGCACAACTCTCAGTCAAGCTCAGTGTATGGCAGACTGCAACAGAACGAGCATCTTCAGCCAGCATTGTTTATCCTCCCTAAAGATTAAATCCTAGAACACTGGCTGCATTCATCTGATTACCTTTTTCTCCGAGGGGTAATTTTCTGAAGTACATAACTTGTGCATGAGTAGGTCCCAAAAGGGCAATACTCATCCCACAGCAGTTCTGAAACATATGGCATGTAACAGTGTTAAACAGCACACAAGGGTGCACCTGACACCAGGAATGGGAGTTGCTCATGTGAAAACAAGAGCAGAGGCAGACTCAACAATACTGAGCATTTATAATTCCAATCTGCTTAGAGTTTCAGTGACTCCTCTTCCTTTCCAGCATGGATTCTTTCTTTTAATAGATCAACAGATGTTAAAGCTCCAGCATCAGGCCATTCAAGCAAAACAGCTTTACTTGTTATAATGAAGTTTAAACCTTAGGCAAAGCAACTGGGAGAAAGTACCAATTAAATTAACAAAATTTTTAAAAAAGTATTTGTAATACCAATTATTGATCAAGCAGAGCGGAATTCAATTGTACCTAACTTTGATTTCCCACCTCTTTTGCCCTGGTGCAGCTCTGCTAATTTGACTGGAGTTCATGGTACTGGTGAAAAGGAAATCAAATTTTGAGACTTTAGTTACTTTTTCTTCAGTGTCATACAGGTATTTGAGGTAGAACACACAAAGGCAGAACTATCAGACACATTTCCCAGGTTTCAAGCAGCTCCTTATTCTATACTCCTTTTCCTATAAATGAGTCCTGTGGTGCTCAAGGACAGTGTTTTGAGGCAGGAAATAAAATTAAACTTATGGAGTCAGTATCGGTAACTTGACAGTTCTCTCCCTCCTCTCTCTACACACTGATCTTGACTCATCCCAAAAGTACTTTTGTTTGATCCCAAAGATTCATCCTTAAGATATGGCACTAAACAAGGTATGACTCACACTAGCAAAGTAAAAAAAATAAACATGGATAAAATGGAGATAAAGCAGAACATTAACAATCCTTCATGCCTGACACTTAAAACAAAACACATTTGCATCACTGAAGGTCTTCCCAGCCCAAGCCAATAGCATATGCTCTGACCAAACTCAATCACAACTTGACAGTAATGAAAAGCCTTTTATCTAAGGATCTTAAAATCCCTTGCAAAAATGTAGGAATGCTATAGTCTTCATTTTATGGATGGGAAGCTGGGGGCATACAGTAGCAGAGTGACTATCCCAAGGATGTAGAGCAACTTAGGCCCTAATTACATAAATACTCAAGCTGATCACTGGTCCCAGCTGCTGCCAGGAGTACTATTGCACACTCCTGCTTACTCATAGCTACCTCCTCCCTGTGCTGGCACAGGCACAGGCAGAAGAGATGAGTGAGAGAAGGAAATGAACACAGCAGAAAAATAACTGTTCTGTTTCTTAATGGGGTTAATTTTCAGCTAGATGAGATCCTTGGTCCAGCTCATTTGACAACTGCATTGAAATTTGTGCCAACAAAATGGAGAGAGCTCAGATCTGCTTTTTCTGTCAGTCAATAAGGTACAAACTGAATGAATGGCAGGTGCATCTCAACCACAGGGTCAAGGCAGCTCACCCAAACAAGTTTAAATTTGAGATTTAACAAGGCATGGAATGAAGTCATCCCAAAGCATTAGCATCAGACACCACTGCATTAATAGTACCAGTTGCTTTGATGATTAAAGTCTGTTTGTCAAAATATCCACATGTGGTGTGCAAGCAGGGACTTGCCAGGCTCTGGCAAAGTAACAGGAATAAGCTGAAGCACCAATTTATTGCCACTTGTGTTTGTCTCAGAAATTATTTAATTTGGTTCCCAAAGCAGGAACAAATCAGTGGCAACCCACCAGTGTCTACCAGGTCTCTCATTTGGTTTACAGCATCAGCAAAACCAGGAGCTATGTGGGACAAGTGCACACATATCTGGTTACAGCATAAGGTGACCAGCTGCAAGGTTCAGTGAAGCTGAAGGGCCAACATCTGCCCCTCAGAGCAAGACACAGGGAGCTAAGCTGCTAAAGCTTTAGTGTTGGCCAAGAGCCAGCCCTGGCAGGCAGCTGTCCTCATGTCCTGGGAAATGCTTTGGGTGAGATCTCCTACTCCTGCCCCAGACTGTAAATGGTCCAAAGGATTCTGGTATCCTCTTAATGTGTGAGAAGGGTTCACAGAGAGAGGACATCAGTTATGCTGACCACAGTGGTTTCTTATGTGTGCTCAATAAATCTGTGCCCGTCACTTAATCCTATGGCATCCATATCTGTGGTTCTGAGCCAAAGCATGACACAGACTGACACACAGGCACACACATACACATGTTGTCTCTTGCTTTAGGAAAAAAATCCACAGGGTTTCCTACTTTCTAGCTAATCTGCTATCAGAATCCACAATGTTTTGTTTTAAGAACCTTACCTGAGAAGATACTGAACACCCACAATTGACTTCCTTGAGAGTTGTAAAGTCTGCCTTAAATGAACCTTTTCCCCAAGGATTTAAAATACTGATTTAAAGAGCTGTTTTGACCTGAAAAAAAATGGTGATTAATAGTTTCCTTTCTTTCACCTCCTCTAATTCCTGTTTTGGCAGATGTGCCAATTCAACACAAGCACCTCAACTGACTAAGGTAGAAGACTCACAGGCTTTACTTATACATGTCAGGGTGACTAATTTACAGATCTGAGTTAAAACACAGGCTGGAGAGGTCGCTTGTGGTCTCTGTTCTCACAAAAGGAGACATTCCCTGTGAGACAGATAAGGAAACTTGAACTGGTTATCTAAGCCCTCACTTTATCTGACTCCTGCTTGTACACTGACACTGTGATCTCAAGGGACCTCTTTTCTAAATCAAACAGCACAAAGGCAATCCCAAGAGAAGACCTCAACAAATATTTAAAAACAGAGAAACAAACGCAACTAAGGGTGAATACAAACCTAAATGAATAAACAGTTTTGTGGATTGCTACGGCAAAGTGGCCTTTCTATGGCAAAGTGGCCTTTCTATGGCAAATTGGCCTTTCTACAGCCATCACCAAGTGCTTGTGTTTCCTCCAGGAGGGTCACAAAACTGCCTCTTCATGTAGCTCTGGCTTTTGTGGCACAGACAAGGGCTCACTTATCACAAAAATATTTCCTTCTACAACTTCTTGAACATTTCATGAAAAGCCATACACATTTCCCAGTTCCAGCCTTTGCCAGAGCTGTCCTTGAATCTTGTCCTATAGGAAAAAATAAATTTCCAGAGTAGGGCCAAGGATTTAAGGGTTTCTTCTACAGCGTGACATGAAAGCCCAGCAATAAACACATGTAGCTGCTGTATTTACTAGGTTAAAGGGATTAGTCAGGCCAGCTGCAACAACATGATTTACTTGCCACCCGCATTCCCCAAGGGAACTCTGTGGAATACCACTTCCCTTAAGGTCAATAGTGGGATTCCCCTCTGCATAACCATCTTGCAGTCCTTTGGAGATGACTAAACTGTACCTGCCCAGGCTAACATACCAGCACACTACAGAGAATCTCCCTTCATATTCAGATGTGAATTCTTGTGCAGAGAAAGCAACATATTTTCACTTCTCTCTTTCATCTATCAGCACACACATGTGCTCTCTCCTTTGCTCTGAATTTCACACATCCATATAATGTGCATATGTTTGTATACATTTCACAAACCCAAGCTACTCCCTACCCTGAAGTGCAATGGCAAAAGTAAAAATATTTTCTCAAGCAGTGGCGGGTGCTATTTTCACTCCACAATGGAAGCATTTATCTCAGTGGCTAGAATGTAACCAGTAGGAATTAGTTCCCCTTCCCCCTTTTTCTGCCCTGCAGTTGTGGCACAGAAGAGACACAGTGTTGAGCACTCTGCTGTTCATGACCAGCAAAATCTGCCTCTTTGCCATTCACCCACCTGCAGAATACTGTGAAGCAGAGAGAGTAGATCTGCATATGCTGATATGCTGGAGGTTTTGAATCCTCTCATCTGCCTCCCTACTCACTCCTTGGAATGCCTGTCGCTGCCAACTACCTGGCATTGGCTGTTGCTGTATCTCTGCCTCCCCTCACTGTTGGGAATCCCCTTTCTCCACAGCCTCATCTGCAAAAATACCCTGAGAACAGCATGTTCCCACAGTGTGTTCAATTAAATTAAGTATTATGGGAACAGCTTGTTCTCTTCAAACGTAGAGAGTTGGCTGGTGGTAAAAAAAAAAAAAAATAGCAGCAAGGGAGTAGAGTAGGAGAGAAAACAGGCAAGGATGAGCAGAGGGGGAGTGAAGGACAAGGGCCAGGAAGGAACTGGAATCAAGCAAGCTCATTTATAGGGCCAACTGAACATTTTCAGCCAATCTATCACAACAATTCAGTTGATAGGAAGTAAGAAAACACAGCTCAACAGTTGGAGCTCCTGGCCAGCTGAGGAAGCTAGGAAGATGAGTAGGAGTATCAGTACAGTCTGAAGGCACAATGATACAGAAAATGGAAAAATGTCATCAAGAAAATAAAAATAATTCTAATATCAGAAGGAGAAAGCAGGATGAGTTAAATAATGTAGGAAGGGCAAGAAAGTTTGGGGCAACTTTCTAAAGCTGGCCTGGTTAAAATTCACCTGAGGTAAAGCAAAAATCCTTGTAAAAATCACTAGGGAAAACCAAAGCAAAAGAAAGTTGGTCGAAACACTCTAGGCACACAATTTTTGTGAACAAATGTCACTAGAATGTTAAAGTCCTAAAGAATGGAAGAAACAAGAAATTCTTGATGGTCAGGGAAAGTGGTTACCGTGGTTAGCTACCTCTATCACCTGATCTAAACCAGAACTAGAGCCTAGTGAAGTAAGGATTCTCTGAAGAGCCTTAGCTCTCATCACTGTTTTCAATCATATCATAGGAACAGATGATTGAGGGAAACCTGATAACAGCTATCACATAGTAGAAGGCTACCACAGAGTAAGAGTGAACAACCTTCTCTCCATGTTCCTAACTAGTAGTGAGAGAAACTAAGAAGTTTAAACTGCCGAAAGACTGAAGTTAGGCATTAGCAAAGCTTTTCTAAGAGAGAAATTCATCTCCATCATCACAAGGTTTTAAGAATTGACTAGGAAATACCTCCTAAGAATGTCCTGAAGCACAGCTGATCATGCCTGTTTGGCTCTCTGAGATCCCTTTCTATTCTGTAAGTCTGTGATTGCATGATATAGACATAGTGCTGAGGGAACATGGGGCTGAAAGAAAAGCTTATCAGTGATGCAGTGGATCCCCATGTAACTCAGGCTCACTTCCTCAAAGGTGTCAACTTTCTATTATCCTATAAGAGGATCCAAACCTCTTACAAAGCAGCATGGAATCACCAGGTGAACTAACAAACACTGCCATTGTCCTCCAGAGAGAAGCAGGCAATTGCAAGGGACACTATGGATGTGCTAGGACAGTCTCATTGTGCTTTTGTTTGTGACTAACATTCTGGTAATTTATATCTATACATGCAAACTTACTGGGATCCCATTGATGCCTTGAAATCCTGGAACTCCCATTGGACCCTGAGAAAAAAGAGTACACATTATATTTCACATCATCAGTCGGGATATTGCAGTTACCTGGGAGATATTTTTTCCTCCCACACTTTTGGTTTAGGACTTCAGCTTTCAAAACCAAAATGAGCAAACTCTCCCATGCAGATTCTCTCTGACCACAGGGGTCAGTGAAGATGGGAACTGAGCATCTGACCATGACTGGATGCCAAATGAGTGTTTCTGGAATGTTTTAATCAGGCAATTTAAAGTAAAAATATAATCTCCTACTGCACATCTGGGGAAAACAAGATGCCAGGAAAATAAACAATCTGGTATAAACTTAACTCTCAGTGTCACACTTGACTTTCCAAGAGTTTCAACAGAACTTATGTGTTTTTCTGTCTGTATGTGGATAGGACCCCCAGAGATACACAGACCACTGAATTAACTTCAGACCACCCTGCCCAAGTCACAAGTAAAACCACACTGTTGGTTTTACTGCTCTGCTCTGGATAGTTCCAAAACAGACTGTGTAAGCAGAATATCCAGCCTAAATTGCTCTTGCTTTGGAAAGGTAAAGTATATTGCTTCCACAAAGGATAAAGAGAGAGAGAATATCTTATGGCATGCTGGTATTGCATATGTATCCATTTCAGTGGACAAAACCAATTCTGGAGTAAATAAGGGATATTTTGAGTGCAAGGAAATTGGTTCCAATTGTTAAAGGATCCAGCACTTTGCATCAAACAGACTGGCAAGATCTCTAGATAGTCCCAGAATGCAAGTCTGTGTCCCAATGTCCCAGACATCCTCCAGATTTTAGAAACCAGGTGCAGCATGAAGATGAACTACCCACATATATCCAATTCTTTATTACAGAAAGCACTTTTTCATACTTCCATTCATTCTTTTGACTAGCTCCAAACTCCCCATTTGATGCTTCCTTCCTAAGAAGCGACAGCAGGACGGATCCTGTGGGCACTGAGACATTTCTCTGTTCTGCCTATTCTTGCACACTGCAATCATTGACACCTACCCCTTATAGGCTACTCCATTTAATATGATATAGTTTATAATATTCTTTCTGTTAGAAATAACTTTGTACCTGCCAAAGACTGCTTGCAACAGCAATAGTCATTGGGTTATGGCTCACCTACCAGGACAGGTACAGTGTTCAGCAGCTCTGGGATCTGTATTCTCATTCAAAAATAAATGCAGACAATTCTCTAAAGAGAAATACTTGAAATGCTGTTGTGTTCTTACCCCTGGACAGGTAGTCTAAGATTATCTTTATTCATCCAAAAATATATACAAGGCCATAGATCTATAGCAGGGACAGAAAAGTAACCATTGATCTTACCTTGTCACCTTTCTGTCCAGCTGGTCCAGGGGGGCCCACTGCTCCTCTCTCACCTTTTGCTCCTGGCAAACCTTCTGGGCCAGTAAATCCAGGTGCTCCTATCGGTCCTTGAAGCCCAATTGGTCCTGGTCGACCCTAATATAGAATAAAAAATAAATCAATGCACTACATTCACAAACTCCCTTGTAATTACTCTTTCTGATTCAATTTCTAATGCAATTTGATACATCTCAAGGTTGTTAGGACATCCTAAAGTTTTCCCTGTACATTCTCAGATAAAGAGTTGTTAGAGCTTATTTCAGGTAAGTCATAGAATCACAGAATAGAATATCCTGAGTTGGAAGGGACCCACAAGGATCATGGAGTCCAACTCCTGTCCCTGCACAGGACAACCCCAAGAGTCACATCATGTGCCTTAGAGCATTGTCCAAACACATGTTAAACTCAGACAGGCTTGTGCTGTGACCACTTTCCTGGGGAGCCTGATACAGTCCTGAACCACTCTCTGCATAAGGAACCTTTTCCTAATATATAAACTAAACCTCCCCTGACACAACTTCAGGCCACTCCCTCAGGTCCTGTCACTGGTCACAGAGAGGAGAGATCAGTACCTGCTCCTCCTCTGCTGCTCCTATGGCTTCCCCTCTAGACCCTTCACCAGGACTACCTTTGTAGCTCTCCTTTGGACACCCTCTAACAACTTTATATATTTCTTATGTTGTGGTATCCAAAACAGCACACAGCCCTTGAGGTGAGCCTGCACCAGCACAGAGTAGAGTGGGACATTCACCTGCCTCAACTGGCTGGTGATATTGTGCTAAAACATTAATGTTGGAAAATTCCTCCAAGATCACCAAGCCTTTGACTGAATACCATCATGCCCACTGAACTGTACTGCCAAGTTCCACATCTACTTGTTTTCTGAACATTCCCAGGGATGGTGACTCCTCTACTGTCCTGGGCAGCTTGTTCCAGTGCTTAACCACTCCTGCAGTGAGGCAACTTCCTAATATCCAACTTGAACTTCCCCTGACCCAGACTGAGGCCATTTCCCCTCACTAGTCCTATGGCTAGTTGTCTGGGAGAAGAGACTAAACCCCACCTCATCACAAGCTCCTTCCAGATGGTTGTGGAGAGCAAAAAGGTCGTCCCTGAGCCTCCTTTTCTCCAGGCTAAACACCCCCAGCTCCCTCGGCCGCTCCTCATATGACTTGTGCTCCAGACCCTTCAGCTGCTTTGTTAGCTTTCCTTGGACACGTTCTGGCAACTCAATGTCCTGAGTTATAGCAGAAATCTCCCTATTCCCGGGCGGTTTCTGACTTAGATAGCACTGTAGGAAGGAGCGCTGTGCTCTCCCTCAAGGTGCGATGGCGGGGCACTGCCGGCAGATGGAGCAACTCCCGCAGCCGCAGGGATGTATCAGTGGAAAATGCAGTTCATGGCTATGCTGTCTATGGTACAAAATGCAGATTATGGCTATGCTGTCTATGGTACAAAATGCAGATTATGGCTATGCTGTCTGTGGAAAAAAATGCAGTTCATGGCTATGCTGTCTGTGGTACAAAATGCAGTTCATGGCTATGCTGTCTGTGGTACAAAATGCAGTTCATGGCTATGCTGTCTATGGTACAAAATGCAGATTATGGCTATGCTGTCTATGGTACAAAACGCAGTTTATGGCTGTGCTTTCTACTGAAAAGACAGTCAGTGGATTACATGAATTATCCGCACAAAGAATCAAGACTTACATTAAAAGATATAGAATGGAGGAAGAAGTTAAAAAAAACCCAATCCAGATACAAAAATCCCCCTCCTTTTAATTATCCTCTACACTCATGTCCATGGAAGTGTTTCCCTTTTATTTCCCTAACTCTGTAAAACAGCAGAAGGAATGCAGCTCCCTGCTGCAAGTGTTTTAGTAATCTCAGCTGGAGACACACAGACTCCATGGCTTGGCAGGTAAAAGACTTTTACAGTTAATTTAAAAATGCATTGTTACATGTTTAAAATCAAGCAAAGTGAAAAAAAAAAAAAAGCATAATTGATTTTAAAAATTCTTTTTCCAGGATCATTTTTACTACCTGCTTGGGCTAAAATATTTTTTTCTGTATTCCATGTTTCTTCACTACTGAAGCAGTTTTCTTTTAAGTGCCACAATTCTCTCACGTCACACTTTCTGTTGTGATTGTTTCATCCTGGCCTTTTAACTGAGGTCAAGTGCATGTTTGATATTTCATACCTTTTCTGCCTAGACACTGTCCATAGTATATACTTCCAGAGGCACAGTCTCCCATCTGAAAAGGCTTTTCTGTTGATTAATTTTAGCTCTCTTCACTCTGGGCTAATTATCAGTAGAATCCTTTATATTGGGAACCATACAATCAGAACATTAATCCCCAAATCTTCAGTGGTCCTTGGCAACCATACACAAGAAGCATGTTACAAAATCACATGCTTTGCTCTCACTTTCAGTCTCAGCTTTAACTTTTTAATTTCCCGTAATCACTAGATATTCAGTGTCTTTCAGGCAACAACTCACAAATCATGGATTGTGGACTGTTTACCTCAAGGCAACACAGCACTGACCAGACATACCCTAAAAACAGGCACATCACAGTTATAGCCAACCACTACCACAAAAGCAACAGCATCCAAGAGTCCACCAAGGTTTGTAGAGAAAACACACTGTGAATTCCTCTCTTGTTTGAATTGCTAATACTTCTGTATTCAATTAGTTTGATTGCCTGGTTAATGATAGTGTTTCACAATGACTGGAACTGATAGGAATTAACATTTTAGGAGGCTTTTGTTTGCTCTCTAAGATGGGGCAGTAAAGACCAGCAACTACACCTTCTGCTTGTGTTTAGATGAGCAGGGCTCTGACAGAAGAATTAAACATGTTCTCTGTGATTTCAGGACCCACAGCTAAAAAGCTCTCTTTGCCTTAGTGCCCTACAAGAAAGACTTCAACAGCACTTGAAGACTTTGTCCAGTGTCTTAGAGTGTCACTAAAGCGTAAGGACACAGTAAAGTGCTTCTAATCTCTCTGATAATGTGATTATGCCATGATAATCAGGCTCTCAAGAATTCTCACTGTTCCTTTTGAAGTCTATGTGAATGAAAATCATGTTTTCTACGCTGAAACAAAGGACTTGCCTCCACTGCTGTAAAAGCAGCATTTTTCGTCACTAAGTAGCACTCCCATGAACCGTTCCAAGATCAGTGCATTATAAAGAGCAGGCACGGTGGCTGCAGGAGCAATTCCAGGATAACAGCACAAGGAAGACTCAGGTTTTACCACAAGGTAAACTTACAGAGTTCAGTACCAGGTGGAACTACTGTCTGACCTCAATGAGTTTACTTTGTGGTAAAAAGTTAAGTGCTTAGTGCCTGTGCTTTGGCATCAGGACTGCTCTTAATCAAAGCATAAAATGGGTAAGACACCTCTTAGCAGTGAGGACAAGCTTAAATATAAAATGTGGATTACATCAAACAAAAACTACAATTAGTCAATGGAGCTCCCTATTTTTAATCATTAATATTCAATATGTAGTCCAGTAGCCTGTAGAAAAGTCATTGGTAATTGCTGCAAATTGTATAATTTTGTCTTCCTGACTGCACAACAATCATTTTTAAAAAGAGAAAAATTACAGACTGCTCGTAACATCAAGCAAGAACAAAGCCAATGAAATTGCTGTGACTTGGAAATGTTTTCTCAAATGCCCACTCGAATTTCATATATTTGAAAACTATGACCTGTATTCTCAAACACATTTGTGCACTGGGCTTTTACTGTGCTGCAGCACTAAATGAGACGCCTGTCTGTAACAAATATGATGCTGGTAAAAAACAGCATTATTTCTTTACACACCCGGGGTTTTTCCACAGATAATTTCAGGACTTTGACCCAGTTTGTGTCACAAGTTCAGCATGAATCGTATGCATCTCTGTTACGCACATATCCATTGCAAACCATTAAAAATACACAGCTGGCTCAGAAATGCAGCTTTTCATACTCAATGTGTGGTAAGCAAGAGGAAAAAATGGCTGGAACAGGAATCTCCCATTGCTTCTGAGTCATCACACTGCAGAAGGTGGTAAAATCAGTGTCCCGAACGTGTAATTTGATGGCAGTGTCTTTCAAGATGGAAAAGGTTCTGTGGCATATACCTTCTTCCCTTACACACTTTTAATTCATCTGCATCCCAGGGTGTCCTGAGGAAAGTCCAATATGGTGGATAATGATGGGGCCTCTCTACTGCTACACAGACACATCACAGTTTCTCTATTGTCCCGATCCCTTTTGCCAACTCTAATACCTCACATAAATTTTCGCCCACTGAAGCAGAGCTGCTACACATAGCATTGCAAATTCCAAACATTCCTTATTTCCCATTGCCTCTGTGAGCTTGGAGAATAAAGCGTAAATCTATTTGATTTGTCCATTTGATTTGTCACTGTGCAAAGGAACACACGTGGCACTGGTATGGAACCATTATTTCAAGGACAAAAAACAAGTACATACTTACTTGGGGAACAGTTCTACTGGCCTGACTCCCTGTCAAATACCAGCTCATTGATTCATCACCACAAAAGATACTGGGACTCACTAAGTGAGATAAATCTAGCAGATCTAGTAATTAAGCAGAAAATACTTCTGATGAGGAAGGGTAGAACTGATCCCTACTTCTGCTAGTAAATTTGTAGACTGTCATATTTCAAGCATCAAAGCACTATTAACTTTCTAAGCAAAATTAAGTTCCTGTGTATGAGAAGAGCAACTGAATTTAAAGATGCTCATGTTTTCTCAAATTAACACATAGTTTCTTCTCTATGAGAACTCAGTGACCACATTTTGAAAAAGGGTCTTATTCACACTCTCTATTCCTTCAACCATTATTTCCCCCTTAAACCATGTTTTATTGACACAAAACATTACTAGTGAAAGATTTACTTCACGAGAAAATGCTTTGTAGTTGGAAGCATCTTATACTTGTTCGAGTACATTAAGGTAAACTAAAGGACAACCATTGAGTCATTATGGCCCTAAAAATGTATGTTCTTATACGCTCTAAGCACAATCTAGACTGAAGCCTTTAAGGAAGATCTATGTACCCGATTCCCATGTTGTACAGGACTACCTGTACAAGGGACTGATCCTTCACACCAACAAATGGCATTACCCATTTAAATCGGGGGCAGTCTCAGTAGGGACACCATGTTACAAAAGGCAGCACACGAATCCCGCTGAACTCAGATGAAGTGTCCATTGGTGACTTACCAGCGCAAGGCAGCCACGTCCACCCGTGAGCAGCACAACCTTGGGCCAACCACTTGGACCATCCACCTCCATCTCCTCCCTTCTCCTCGGCCTGCCCTGCCTTCACAGCAGGATTCCTGCGGCAGCGGTTCTCTCTTGCTGGATAGACAGTGACCAGCATGAGAGTTCTGGTCTCAACTGGGGCCCCACAGTTCTACTGTAATAATAATAATTACTGATGAAAACCCCTTCACTATTTTCCTAAATTACAGGTCAGGTATCCAGTGCCCTGCTCACATTCCAGAGAAAGTAATTATTCTCCCTACTGAAAAACGCTTTGTACTTTTAAAGAAAATTATTCTTCAGTTTTTCTTCTAAAAACTTAGGTGAAGTCATGTTCAAAATGGCTTCTTTATTTCTGTCATATAGTTTACTGTTCCTCTACACAGCTTTTTACCTACACACAGCATGAGATGAATACACAGAACTCTATATACACACAGAAATAATGGGCCAATCCTGCTTCATTCAGCAACTCCCCAAAAATCTAATAGTTCGGTTTGGCATTTTTTTGTTCTCTGTTATTTGAAGGAAAGATACTAGGGTAATATTTTTTTTAAAATGTAATTTTAAGAAAAAAGACAATTTATTCCTGTGCCTTGTGAAGTTCTTTGGTATCACAAGGCCTTTCAGAAGTTTTCTGTTTACGCAAAGCAGCCCTTGGCACGTTCACGCTGCCGACTGCCAAGGCCACTCTGGTCATCTCAGGAGTAATCTTTTAATGTAGTAATGAGCAACTGCAGGCTGGTTCTCACAACAATTTCCAATTTTAGTTCATGTGATAAACTCCATTTTCAAAAAATATTTGTTATTTCCAGTAAGCCTGACAAGACATGACTGCAAGCAGAAAACCTGGGTGATAAAAAAAATGCATGTGTGCAGGTGTGTATATATATATATATTTGTTTTTACACTCCATTTTTTAACCACTTTAAAAAAATCAATGAAATTTGATTCTATAAATCATTTGATGAATCCCATACTTCAGTTACAAAATTGCAATGGATGGTTTACCATGTTATAAATATAGAACTGCATACAAACCCTAGAAATTTCTTTTTAAAATTTTTATTTTTAAATCGGACATTTAAATTTATGAAAAGTTTGTTCCTTAGAATGTTTGATTCCCAGTTAAAAACTTTCATGAAACATCCTGATCCAATCAATTCCACATATTTGCTATTTCTATTTATAATACACAAAGAGACCACATACTGTCATCCTTTTCCCCACCATGGATGATGCCAGGAGTGACTCAATCTTAAATTAGTTATTCCATTTTATACTTCATGACTTTTGAAGTAACTATGAAAAATGTACAAAAGTAAAAAAAGGATGGTTTTAACTCTGATTGCCTTTTTGCTTTGATGTTCTGAAATGTCCAAGTGAGATAAGAAAGTAAGTGCATGTGGAAAGGTTCCAGGCCCCAGAGAACACAGATAACATGAAAGTCAGTGAAAGCCCCTTGTGGGCTGTAACATCTGTGTGAGAGATGCAGCAGTGAGGCAACAGCCTTCCTGCACTGTGCTTCACAGAGGATCCACGAGCACCACACGAAATGATGGGCACTGCAGAAACAAAGATTTCAGTCAAGGGGATTTTTTCAAATAAAGAACGAGCAGCAGGATTTACGAAGCATAAGGATGACTCACATTGTATTTCAATTAAATTAATAACTGATATATGAGAATTATGAGTTAAAGTTTATTTTTAAGGAGCTATGCTACGTATTTGAATTACATTTACCTGCCTTTTCCATGATCATCAGCCAGAATTAAGCCTTTTTTTGAGCACAGACAGCATGAAACATCATACTGATGAATCACACCGCAGACTATCAGGGCAGCAGAGGTGATCGCCCCTGAATCCTCAGCTTACCCACTGTTTGTTTAAGCTAATTGCCCATGAGGCTCAGGTGATACATGGTCACCTAGGACGAAATTTTTGCTAGCCTGACTGATACCTTTAGGACCTTTTTGTGTTTTAAACTGGCAGGGCAATACCAGGTTCACACACAAATGGAGAGAGTTCATGTAGACAGCACATGAGACTGACAACAGGCACTCCTCTGAAACCATGCCTGACTTAAAAGCAACTGAGGAAATGAGGCATGAATGAGGGGAGGTAACGGGCAGGAACCACTCCTACACCTCATGGAGTGCTGGCAGTACATTACACTCACCAACATTTTAAAAAATATGGCTTATATTGAAAGACTGGATCACTCGATTATGAAATCTTAGCAAAAATAGTGAAGCAAGTGAGGTCTAACTGACTTCAACTTACTTGTGAGCTATGCTTTTTTTTTTTATTTAACAAAAGAGCATAGTACAGCCAAAGGTTTAGATGGTTTATGAGATTTTATGGTCTTTTGCAACCTCAGTTCATCTTCTCTCCCTCAAGCCTTCAGTGCCTAATCTCTAAAAAATGTTTTAGAAAGCCTTTACAGTTCCCCGACCTGTTCACATAGGACAGCAGCTGTCATAACATTTTCCTGCCCTTAACTACAGGAAGAGAACTTCTGAGTACTGTGCACATCTCTCGACAGCAGCACAAGTCCTGAACTGAATATTAATACAAAAGAATTAGTTATTTCAGAAGAAAACACAGGGTTTCTCTAAGACTTCTTTCCTTTTTCTGATGGCTGTTCAGGAAAGTAGACAAGGTAGCATATGCATAGCATTTTCCTGCCCAGAATGCACATAAGTCAACTCTGGTGAGAGCATGGCAGTAGAAATGATCAAATGACAGCTCACCAAAGCAGGAGATGAGTGGAATGAAAAGTGGAAAGGGTCATAGCCCCTGGCTTTACTGGCTTTCATTGCCAGGCTTTTCCGTAGCCAGACTGATGTGTAGATGCCACTGGTTCTATTGACAACTATCTTTTGCCCCTTACAGGCAAGTAAAGCCTTTTATGGTGATACAGAAGAGCAGGTATCTATGTCACTATTGCTTCAGCAAAGAATCAGCCAACTGGTTACAATTCAGTTTTTATGTTTACTGAAAACTGCTTATTAAATAAATTATTTGTCTCAGACATCAAATGGGATCACTTCATTTTATCTCATAGTTTAAGTGTTTTTATCTGTTGCTTTCCACGTGACAAACAATATGGATGAACTTCCATACACACACACTGGAGTTTAATAACTGAGCTTATACAATTCCTGACACCTGGTCGCAGGCATTGCAGTATGTAAACTGTGTATATATATGTATATATATATATATTCAACAATACATATGTGCATATATATCATCTCTCCAACAAATTTGCTAAGATCAAGCATGTTTTTACCACACTAATCATAGATATTCCACAAGTCCCTTGGGGAAAACAGATGTTGAATCATAGCAACTTCATGGACATCCACATCAGGACTGGTGCCCACAAAACCACAGCTTCTGACTCTCCTTAAGATACACCCTGCAACACACAACTTTTCCAGGGATATGCTATGGGCTCGTGAGGAAAGAAGAACATGCAGTGTTGTATTATTTTCCCTTCCACTTATTCCTAGCACCCCACTGAACAAACCAAAGAAGCCAATGTGTTTCTAAAGAACCGTTTAAGTGAACAGCGACAATGAACCTGCTCCCTCCCCCTCTGGCTGGCATTTCCAAGCTGCCTTCCTCATGGGCTCAAGTGACAGAAGATTCATTGTTGCAAAAAAATGTTGTCAGTAGAAAATTAGCTGTATTAAGTAGTGTACTGAACAAGTGAAATCTTGCCAGTGTCAGGCCTGTTAAGGCCATTAAAGGGACATTGTATCTAGGAAGGCAGGGAGGGTTCAGCCACATGTTGAAGCCAAACAGACTCCAAACCTCCACAGGGTTTGCTGTGTCCAGATCTGTTAATTTGCTTTGGGCTCCTCTCCAGTTCTTTCTTTTACAACAAACCCATTTTTTTAAATTTCTAACTCCCCTTGCAAGCCAAGGCTGTGAAAAGGTAGTGTTTCCTCAGAGACAGAACAGGGATGTGGGAAAAGAGTAGATGTAGCAGGAAGAGACTGCCCATACCAGCATTTCCCAGTACGGCTATTCCTTAGCAGATAGGATGGTTTGGGCTCTCCTCTTGCACTGAGGAGCAGAACCACTGACTGTCACACATCCCACCCAGGCACTACTCATGGGAATCCTGCACAGAGAAAGAGGCAGGAGGAACAGCACATCTCAATGGGCAACTCGCCCTTCCACACACAGAATTCTCTGTCCGTCAGCCCCTGCAGCCCCCATCAGGGATTCTGAAATGGAAGACTGAGACAGGAAGGGCAGAAGGGAACAGGGAATCGGTAATAAAAAGGTCAAAAGCACCTGTCCATTGGTTCACAATTTCTAGTACTACATTATATCTACATTTGACTACTTTTCTCTTTCTGCCTGGGAACTGGAAATCAAGCACAGTAGAGATACGTCCTGCTTCGCTGATAACGCAGAGATAAGGAGGTAACTCAGAGATAAGGAACTGAGCCAGAAGTGTGATGTGGAAAAGGACCTATGGAAGCCATTTCTGCTCCGGATGACACAGAGAGCTTTCCATTCCCCTCATGCTGTGTCCTCTTCCACCAGATCTTCCCCAAACATGACATTCAACCAGAAAAGAAAGGAATGAGGATTTAACAGCTTGCCTTTGAATCTTCAAAAAAGTTGCTCAACCTTTTCTCATTACTCTTTGCCTATCAGCAGATATTCTAGTTCATAATGTGGCCTCTCATATCAGAGTGGTATTTGCTTTACTGCATTTTGCAATAAATTAAATATTGAGGTGAATTTGTTGCAGAGACTGCTTAATTCTAACTAAAATAATACAGCTTTCTTCCAATATTTGGAATATAACATAGCCGTGTTTTTTCAGGTGGTAATAATATGATAATTAAAAAAACTTTGCAATGATTGCCCTTGTGTTCTCTGTTTCTGAAGAATGTAAAGTGAATTCATTAGAATACAAACAATAGAGATTTGGATCACAAGAGTAACATTGGTATTCTAAAAGCAGATTTAAATGCCTGTATTCATTTGTGCCTTTAGGAGTTTCTCTCAATTTGTATCAAATTCCTGAGAAAAAAAGCTTGTAAAATGCTGAGATAACTGAATCTAAAATCTGAACCTTTCCTCTAGCTTGCAATCCAAGTCATAGCCTAAACCTCTTCTGGATGATGATCTTATGACTGCTTTTTTGGCTCACTTTTATCATAGTAGACTGTTCTATTATTTTTCTAATCTAATTATTCTATTAAATTTCACTGTTACACAGAAAATGTGTATCTATAAATTGCCACAAGTTAAGCAATGTTCCAGAAAAACAATCTTGTCTTTTTTCCTTTGTTCTTTCTGATGCATTACTTATGCCCCTTTCCCTGTCCAATATCCAGTCTTTGTGCTATTACAACCAAATTAGTGCTTAGTACGATGTAATTCTGCAAGCAAGTCTGAACCTGGCATCTAATCTATGCAGCATGACTACCTCTAAGCCTTACTGTCATAGCATGTATTTACATTAATCATCTAGTGAATAAAGTATCCCTTTTTGGGGGAAAAGAAAAAAAATACAAAACAAACAACAACAACAAAGTTCCCCCCCCCCCAAAAAAAAAAATCCATTTTAGTTACCAGACCGTGTTCCACATGCTAAACATTCTGTTTACAAGGGACAAACACAGCAAAACTTCTCATTATCCACTAAGGTCATTCAACCCCAAAGGATGCTTCTAGTTAGAAAGGCAGGCGGGGAAAGTAGGCCATGCACAGATCTGGCCAGTATGGGGTCAGCAGTGAACAATAGATTCCCTGCAAGCAGTTTCCCCTACATTTTGCCTCCCATAGCCTTCCCAGCATGTTCCTGGCACTTCAGAAAGGTCTGAGCAGCTTTCCTTGCACAGGGTTCTGCTAAAAACAAAATTATCTGTTGGAACAGATAATATTAGTCAAGATTTAAAACTCAGATGGGAACCATCTTATGCTTATTCAAGATAGCAGATTTAGAACAAAAACTCTTCCCACAGACCTGTTACACAGCAGAGCAGAGGGGAGTTTTGCAAACATGTAAACAATTCACTTTAAAGGAAAAAAATGGAGTCTGTGAATCCTCATCTTCACATTGCTTGGAAATGTACAGACCAAAGCAGGAGTGGAGGGTAGTAGAGGCCTGCAAATCTACAAACAACATTTGGCAAGATTCCAGTTATCTCTAGAGGCTTAAGCAGAGCAGGTCCAGGCAAAATTTTATTGCAGTGCCTGATAACACAAAGTGCCAGTCTGTCAGTGGCTGGTTTACTGGGCAGTGTTCAGAGAATAAAGTGCAGTTAGCAAAAATAACTTCAAACCAAAGTCTGGGAGAGAAAAAAATAGAGGATTTTTCATTTTTCCTATATAAGTGTTGCATATTGATCCAGATAAGGACAAAAATGAACTTTTCACCTACTTGAATTCCCACTGGCTAAGGTATATAGAATAAATGATTAATTCCAATGTTGCTTGTCATCACATAAATTGTATGTTTAAGTCCTTGGACATTTACTACGTGGCTGTATTAACACTCCAAAAAGCTTCATTCATTTGTTGGTATAAACCACACTTCCAGTCTGCTTAATCTTTGACAGACAGGTCTCATTGTCCCCAAAATCCCTTGCTACACAATACAACAAAGGCTTAAATGACTCTGTGGGCCTGCTCTGCTACCCACACTGCTCTGCGCTTCCTGCCCATATATCCCTGGAATTCATGACCATGCAGATTACTAAATTACACACTAGGCCAGGGATTAAGCATGGCTCTTTGTATGGGAGCATCTAAGGTCTGGAAGAAGATTTTACCTGTCACGGTCTGTGCTCACTGGGCCTTGATGAGAGACAGAAGGAAGCAGCGCTGCAGAAGATCACAAACACTGGTGTGTGATAATCAGCGATCTGTGTATGATGACAGGATAGCCTGACTGCTGCTGTCCTGCACACAGGTCTCAGCAGCTTTAGACAGACAATAACCAGCCTGCTGCTTCCAAATCAGATCAGTAGCTTCTTCCTCCTTAAAATAAAAGGTGAAAACGTTCCCTGTTCTGACACACGGCAAGCCAGAAAATGGCTTTCACTGCACCAAGCAGAACCGAAATGTCTAAAGGTTAGGAATGTATCCTGCAGTTAAGCAAACATACCAAAAAGACAAAGGAAGGGGTATGGTAGCTCACCAGTTGTTTTAATTTAGGTCCTAATCAAAGCTGTTGATTGTTTTCAGAATACTTAAGAGTTACACATCCAAAAGAAAAAAAATAAAGCCAAGAAAAAAAGCTTTGAAATAACAACATAAATTTAAACACCTTAAGGATATTGAGTACTTTTTATCCATTGTTTTTCACTTGAAAAACCAGAAGCCTTTAGTAGGACTTAATCTTGATGTCTAAGTAAGACTGAGTAGTCTTTACCCCATTGTAACTCATAGATGGCTGGCAACTCCAAACTTTGGCTGAGACTATTTAATAGTTCAGAATTTAAAGAATTAGTGTGGCCAGGACAGTATAATGATGAAATCAGGAAAAGCCTGTACAGAGACAGCACATTTGCAACAGCAAATACTGTCATCTCTCAGTTTTTATTGGTTTTGTTGATTTAGCCATACTGGTCTGAAAGATGATATTGCATTTCTCATGGTATATTGCACTCACTTGGAGCGCAGTAAATGACAGGCATTATTTAAGGCCTGAGAGACACAAAGTTCACAGCACAGTCACTTCTATGGGTTTGTTTCAGACAGCAAACTCCGCTAAAAAATAACAAATGGAGACCACAATACAGTGATGCTTTGGTTCAACATCATCCTATTACTTCAAAGAGTAGTGTAACTATATGCCAACATGATGACATGTCATTTTAGAGGAACCAAAACCATCTCAGATCTGCAAATAGCCTCCTAGCAGCTCATAAAAAATTACAACCTCCCAGAAACCCTGGGAGGACAAGCACTGGAAGCGGATCTGGTCTGCACAGACTCAGCAGGACTCTTTGGAAGTTGCTGCCAGTGCTTCTTTTGCAGCCAGAACAGCCACTGTTGAGCTACACAAACTACTCTAAGCCCTTTCCCTAGAGCCATCAGCTAGGGAACAACCATTAGACTGCTGTTTGAGAAAAATAAGCAAAGCATACTTTAAATGAATAGAGAAAAAGGAATCCTCTATTGATCACTGCTACAAACTGGCTTTGTACTTCTTTTGTTCCTGACGTGACTCCAATTTCAGTTAAACCACAGCTAGCTGCACAAATGTTTTTCCATAGGGTATTTTTTAGAGCCTCACACCATGCTGCATTTGCATAGTGTGCAATAAACTGTGCCCTCAACCCCACACATACATACCAGCCCCTTCAGACACCAGATTAAGTTGTTGATAATCCCTGTAGGTATTTATAATGACCTATCTTTTAGCCAGCAAGAACAGCAAAACAGTGAATGTGAGCTTGTGCAGCCTCTGGATCTGGATCTATGGACCAACATTCACTTCTATGGAATTTTAGATCATATGAAGACTCTGGTGTCTTCTCACCGACATCCCTACAGACAAATGATGACTGCAGTGAAGGACAGCCCTGATGTCAGACACAGAAGATCAGGCCCAGCAGGCATCAATCCTTCACTGCTATTGCTCTTGCCAACACAGCTGATCTTCGCCTGGCTGAATCAGCATCAGCAGAAATGTTGTCTTACATCTGCCCCTGACTGGAAATGCCAGCTCTGCAAGTGTCTGCCAACCAAAGACTGAGAGAAATCGTGACACTGAGGAAGGCTAAAGGGTCAAGGCTTAAAAGCAGAATAAAGGGAAAATAATCTGAGAAATTAAAGGAAATAATGTAAAGAAATACAGAGGAGGCACAGCTGTACTGTCCACCTTCAGTTTGCAGCACAGACTGAAGAGCACACACGAGGGAAGTCCACGAAAGTCAACAAACGGTCCTGCATGTAGGGTAAGGTGAAATGTCTCAATTTGTGGTAAGGAAATGGACTGTGTCCTTGTTTCCAACATGAAACTAAGCATTGGAGACTCTTGCTAGTTGATTATTACGTGAGTCTGGTGGCCACTTCCTTGATTTTACTAATGGCAAAGCCAAGAAACAGACACACCAATGCTCAGTGGCAGTTGCACAGGTGGTCATGGGAAAGGCAGACTGCAGAGCCTGGAATTCATTTTCCCGGCTCTCACACAGGATGTGCCCAAGCACAGGATTTGCATCCTGAACACCGTGATTTTACTCGAGTCTCAAAAGCTGCATCATCTCCTCTTTGCTTTCCAGAAACAACATTTTTCTATTGACATAAGTAACACTCCAGTGTCAAAGCTCTTATCTGTCAATTGGAGTAACAGCTATTTTATCCTGGTAAAGTGAAATTTAACTGTCCAGAACCTTTGTATTTGCCGAACAAATAAAAGAAAAAAAACCCAAAACATTTTCCTTGTCTTTGTGTTACTGGATGCAACAGCAAGTGGGAAAGAAATCCGGGACTTCTATTCTTCAGATTGTTATTTACCAGTATCAAATCAACATTACTTGTTTTGATAGCAGTTTTTTTCCTATCACTACATCACTCTAGTGCTAATAGCTCATACTATATTTGTTAAAGAAACAACTAACCATTAACACCAACTATTTTCTTTTTGTCTTCACTGAGGCAGTATGCGAAGAGTACATCCTTTTCCAAATATTAGCAGCTTCAAAGGCTTTTTTTTGAGCATCTCCAAGTCTAGTAACCTTCCATGAAAGCAGAGAGATTGGATCCCCCCTGTATTTAACACTTAGCAAGCTTGGAAAGACACCACTATCTTGAAGATACCTTGCACCACTGACTGTAAGTCTATCTAAATTATGTAGTCTACATACATTCAATAAGGGTCAAATTAGTGATCTGTCATTCTTTAAACTAAACAAAAGGATGCTAAAAGTTGATCCATGCTGTATCGATTGGAAACAGGACATTCCACAGAGTCACGTGGTGTTTTTATGGCTCCTCAACCCTGCTGAGATCCTGCAGGCTCTGAGAGCACATCCACCCGCTCAGGTACAGCCCGCTGGCTGCTGCCCCACTCCACAAGTCAGCTCCAGGGCAGGGACACCTCAGCTCACTGCCTGAATCAGGCTGTACCCTCAGGCTGTACCAACAGACCCTCAGGCTCTTTCTCTGGCTCATGTTCAAGTGTCTAATCCTTGAACACTGCTTGCGTGTGTACTGAGGATGTTTTATTTTAGTTACATTGTGGATCCATTAAATGCATCTTTGAACATCCCTATTATGTCTGCAGTGAACACTAAATCCAAATGCTCCACAGTTAAACACAGATGGATGGAAATCCAGATCTGCCCTTGTGTCCAGCTACAGTTTGGGATCATTCCATGGTTTTGTCCCAGCTGTGTGCTTTTTTTAAAAAATCAGGACGTTTAATGCTTAGAAGAAAAGTTCCTTGGTGCAAGGCTTTTTTTAATTGTTTATACAAAGTACAACTTAACCTGATGTGTAACTGAGGCCCCAGGCCCTGCTGTACTATAAATATTGAAAACAATCACCAGACCAAAGAAACCAGAGTCTTTGCACAAATGCTCCTTTCAAAAAACAATCCAGTTGGATGGTGTCTTCCAATCCTTCCGGAAATAGTGTTTTACCTCCCACATTAACACAGTTGTTACAGGACAGATATATTTCTAATTTACTGGAATAAATTGATTCTTCTACAGAGATAGTGTAAGAAATCTCTGTGGTACTTTTAGTAGCATGCAAGTTCAATGCAAGGAAAAAGTAACCAAGTGATAAGTAAGGAAAAAGTAATTGATTGAAATGAAATCTCTTCCACAATTAAATGTTCTGATTAGGTTTCAACACAAAAGTATTGGGAAAATCCAATATTTTGCCATTGATATATCAAGAAAATAGTATCTCAAACAGTACATTCCATGGCAAGAAGCTTAAAAATTAAACTAAGTAGACAATTTGTAAACATACTTTTTGTTTAGTCTGGAATACAAATTTTATACAGCACATACAACTCTTAAATCCTATCCAAACAAACTCGGGGACAAAGTAGTTTTTAAGAGTACACACCTAGAACTGTAGGTTTTGTTTACTTTCAAAACTTGTGCAAAATATTTGGAAATTAATTTAAACATAGGAAGCCTTAGCTCAGAATAACCAGAAAAAAGCAAAGCACGTTATTAGTCATAACCACATTTCATTGCTACTTCATCTTACAACAACAAGACTCCTTCACTCTTGTAATAGAGTGGTTAAAACATTAACTCCTGTAAAGCTGAAATGAGATCAAGCGCTGTATGTTTAGTAAAAATTATTAAAACCTATTAATTCTGATAAGTGGTGCTTGCTATGTTTTTTGGAAAACCTGCAAAGTGTGTAACTTGAATAGCTAGTTGTGCTTAGGAGGGAGTTTCTGATACACAGTGGCATTTAGGAGCAAGGGGCAATAGATCTTGGAATTTGTGCAGAGGCCATTTATATTCAAAGCTGCCTAAGACCTCAAGCCACTACAGTTAAGAGAAACAGTTAATAGAATTTTATCTTCCCATCTCGTGGTGAAGTGAGCAGATATTTGCTGGAGGTGAGTGCTGATCAGACAAGCTCTCGCTAGGTTTGCAAAATGACTGGACAGCAGCAACGCTTTCAGTGTTGTACAGACTGAGCAAGATGAGAGGGCACACTAAAAAACACTGGCCATGGCTTAAAACTAGTGGTCCCCAGCACAACCTGGGACGACCACACAAAAACAACTAGCTTCCACTTTGATTAGCTACAGCTTTCATTCTACACCTGAAGCTCTTCGCTCCCACTTCCACAGTTTAAAGAACATTAGAGTTTTTACATATTTCTTCCAAGTGATACAACTGCTAAATACACAATACAATACACAGGCAATCACTGTTTCAACTCTAAGAACCTGCATTATCCTCTGCAAAATAACTTTGGGCTATTTTTTTCTGCTTTCTGCCTAGACAGTCAAACTGCTCTTACATCAGCCTCTACTTCTGGATATAAGATTACATATGTACAGTTACACCTAAAGATGGAAAGTAAGGGCAGATATACAGCCTCTCAAAAAAAGAAAAGGGTGCTTTACATAGCTAGCACACCTGAAATACTGTGATACAGGATCCTATTCACTGACAATTTTTTGCATAAATCTAGAGTAGAATCACCAAAGTCAGCCAAGTGATTTAATCCTAGCAACTGGTTTTCACTAATGTAAAGAAAAGACCTCCAGCAAAGCTAAATCAGGGAAAACTGGTATTTCTCTGATATTTCTGACACTTCTCTATTTGACAGGTGTAGGAATGAAGCAGAACCAAAGTGAAATCATGATCTGGTATTCACCGATACTTTGTTATTCACAATTCTAGAAATGTACATTTTAGAAGTGATACTTCTCCATTAAAAACTCTCCTGCATATACTCAGTAATTCAGTGAGCTCTTAATCTGTAATTTGCAAAGTTGTAGCAAATTTTCCTCAAGACCTCACTAAAACCCAGGTGTTCTGGATCTTCCCAATACAACTATAGTATGAGGTGCAAAGTAAACAGTCTAGTCTGTGTATAAATATTTAGTAAGATGCTTGTGTCTGGAGCAAAATGCAACTAACTTAGTGTTCCCTCTTTATAATATAAACAGATTAGTTGCATGACACAGTGTTAGTACAAACTTTCCTTGACTATAAACATTTGCTGATGTATTTCACCAATAACATAATGTATAGGAACAGAGGAAGGATTTACTCTAAAGAATGCATGTGGATAAGGTCCAGCTTCACAACCTCCCCTCACCTGATGGTACCTTTTCCTGAAGAAACTCGAGAATTTTCCTGTGCAACGTAAGATCCTTTCTACTGGCAAAGAGGAATATGACCCCAGTTAAAAATCAATGGTAGATGACAAGAGAAGATGCTGTTGTGCTTCATGTATCCCACACAAAACAGATGCTACCACACCCAGGATACTCTGCTTGCTAAAGGACTGTCTCAGCCACTTCAATCACAGACTTGCAAGTCAGATTTCTTAAAATGAAACGACTTCAAACATGTTCAAGAGATGGCTGAAGAAAAGGTTGTTTTGAAGACCTGATCCTGCAATGTCCTGACTGCCCCCAGCTTTTGTTCATGTTTGTGTCCTCAGTGAGGCTGTCAATGCTATCACTGGATTTGAGTCTGACCATGACAACTAATGCTGAAGGTGACACAAGCAGTGGCACGAAAAGCAGGTTGTTTCAGCTCCCTCCTCCCTCTCTTTGTATTTATATCTCCTGCTCTTTGTATTTTTTTTGTAAGCTGCAATGGCTCCCTCATCTTATTCTTTACAATGCTGAGAACTCACATCCCTAAAGACTCTCATTTCCATATCTGAGTCAAGATAAGGTAGTGCCCTGTGCAACCCAGTTGTGTTGAGCTACTGGGGTGGACTTAACGCTATCAGGCTGAACCAGCTCCTCTCTTTGTACAAGGGGTGACCATGGAGTACATTGACCTCAGTGCTAAAAGGGGAGGAAATGAGAAGGCTCCATGGAAACAGGGAGAGTGACAGCAGAAGCACACATTGAATTGGTCAAGGATATTGGACTGGGAAATCATCCCATCAGAATGCAAGGAACAATGAGTTCTTCCCACACCCTCAAGATGACTGGCACAACAGGCACCCCTTGGTCACTCTTCTGTCAGAAAAAGTGCAATAGCTATGTCTGTCACAGCAGGTCAGCAGAAAAATCAGTGATATTAAGAAATCCAAATCCAATTACTCTCTGGAATGAGGAACTCAATTCTATTCAATTCCAGAACCTTTCTTAGAAGGTTGTGAAAAATCTCAGCCTAAAGTCACAACAAGTATTTGCTAAAGACAATTTAGATGGCACCAAGAGCAGCCAAAAATTGTGAGGTATTGAAAGTGTATTATTTCATCCCAGAAAGAACTTTCAATTTCTATGTTACTCTCCTTTAGGAAAAGATTTCCAAAAGGTGAGTGGCCATACATTTTCTTGACCATCTCTTGTATTAATTCTACCCATCTTCAGTAAAATCAGAGCATTTTTGTGTGGCCTTGTGATGAAACAGGATGAAAAGACAGTTATTCTCTCAGAGCTTTTTTGCATACAAGTTTTCGTATGCCAAAACCAGTAATATATTAAAACCATGTTGGCCACAATGCTCCTTAATTAATCAAAGACTGAAGAGAGGCTGTTTCTTTACAGGGGGTATTTCTATTGCTGATCTGTTGAGGGAATGGAAAAGCAGCTATAAATCCCATGGAAGCATAAAAGTCTCATAACTTTTCTGTTCACAGTTTACTTTACATCTATTCTCAGGCCAAGATTTCCTCACATGAAGTAAGTATATGAGAAATTATTTAAACTCTTTGTTGAAGTGTATCAACTCACATTTAATAATATGATCATTTGCCACTCAAAAAGCCAACTTTTCACTGTGTGGGCCCATGATTCAACTTAGGTTCTAATGTCAGGCCAAAACCAGAAATTACAGACCCACAAGGAACTGCAGTTCTCTTTTAATTAACTGAATTTCCACCCTCAAACAGGGCCAGGCTCCTCTCCGAGCTAAACTCCATCCATGTGCTCTGTCATTTTAAGTAGCAAACTTATAAGACAGATCAACATTGTATTTTGAGCGTAGACCTGACTCAAGTTGAAGCCTGTGCTTTGCTGGCACCCAGGCAGGCAGATGCAGGTGTCTGCACAGCTGGAGGTGTCAGATAAATTTGGGTATAGATCAAATGAAAGCACCACACTTGCTCCCATGCAGCTTGGAAGGGACAGGTCCACGTTCCTGGTCTGAGCCATAACACTCCAAATCCCCTGCAGTTCCACAGCATAACTGGTGCGGGAAGCAGAAGCAGTTGCCCCTCTCCAAAAGACAGGAAATGAGAAGTGATGGGAGTTGTGAGCTACCTGTATTCCTGGCGACCTTCCCACAGCTGTGCAAGCCACACATCCTGCCTTAGGGAGTCTCTGACCCACGCTCCTGAAGACAACCAGGACAGCCCCAGGACAAACAGCCGAGACCAGCAATCCATGGAAACGGAAACAGTCACAGAAACATGAAACTACTTTTCCAAGGTCATTTTGCCAGGTCAACCAAGATTTTTATAGCCATAGTCTGAAGCACTGAAAGCAATCCCTATATTAACATAGCTGGCTACCAAGATAATAACCACAGCTGTACTATTAACAACATGAGAGCTGGTCCTTGTTTTCTTTTCAGTCTCTTCACAATTAACAACTAGGGAACTATGTTACCTATTAGTCAACACAATTAACTATAGGGAACTATGATACCTCATGTAATTGCTAGGCAGAAGCCAGTTGTACCATATGCTTTTTAATATATAACAAAAAAAAATGTGACTAAAAAAGGGCTTTAAAGTAAAATATTTTAATCTATTACGTTTTACTCATAAGTAAGCCCAATGTAGAAAGAGGAAATGTGAACCAAATGCTAAGCTTGTTAGCAAAGCATAAGTTAAAAAAAATTATTTTGTATAGGCCAGAAGGTTCTTATCAGAGGTAAGTCACTATTCCTCAAGATTCTTTATTTTTGTTTGTCACAGTTATTTGTTTCTATGTGCTGTTAAAACAGAGGAAATTTAATTAAGTGCAGGATTATTTAACAAGGATGTTATTTTTTAAAATGAAACACACTCCCACTTCAATTTCCCTTGTGCCAAGAGATGTATTTACTGAAAAAGTATAAGATGGAAGAAAAGAAAAGAATTAAAGACTGTGTAAACTGCATTTTCCTTTGCAGGTTTTTAAATGTTGAAACACCATTAAAATGGGTACGACAAGCACCACAATTGCTCAGAAGTCATTAAGACCTTTTATGAAATAAGAACAAAAATCTCAAACCCATTTTGCAAAGGCAAGAAAACCACTTTCAATCATTTCTGATGAGGCACTGTAAATGACAGCCTGGGAACATGGCAGAATTGTGCTGCTCAAAGAGGAGGTCTGGAAAAGATCACAGATCTGGAGGTTTCAAAGAAAATTATTACACAAAATGGAAGGATCCTTCAAGCATCATCACTCTTGAGGGACACACAGCTTGATTTTCTTTCCTCCAGGGTAAACTACACTGTGATACATAAGACAGGAAAAATCCCAATGTTCCTTTTTTCTCCCTGCCCATTCCTGTTTGTCCATGTGCTGAAGAGAAAATTTTCACCTCTTTAAAGTAACTGAACTGATCAAAAACTCAACATCAGGAATTTGTGTGGGTTTCTAGTAGCCAGCTCCCAGAGCTGCCTCCCAGGGTAACACCCTGCACTGGAACTCTGAAGTATGATGGACTCTGTTCTGAAATGCCACATTGACCCAGCATGGTCACAATTGAGTATCATTTGCAAAATAAAGTCTTCATTTTGCAAAGGAGATCGGGTTTACAGAACTGTACTTCCTTCAGCTATAACATCCTGCCAACACTATATGGAGCATTCACACAGCTTCTTTAAAACAAGTGTGAAGAAAAATATTGAGGAGGTATTTCCCTTGAAACCACTTCCCTTACACAAAGTTCACATAAAACTCATGAGAATGGTTGTTTGAGCAGTCGTTCTTAGAAGCCCAAAAGCAATCTGCTTTGAAGGTTTGAAAATTAAAATGCTGGCTTCCTTATACATGTTGGGAAACCCCTCAGTAACATCAGTGGAACTCAGCTTTTCTCTTCAGTATAGACTGAAAAGTTGATAATACTGGTGCACAACACAATGAAAGCATTAGACAGAGCCCAGGCACTGCTTACAGCAGGCACTGTCTTAGCAAAGGAAATCAATCTAAAGGCACCTAAATGTGGCACATCTGGCACGTGCTTCTGCAAGAAAAAATAATGCACAATACAGCAGCTACATTTAACTCTGTGAAGGAAACCCTGACTATTTTTTGTTACCCAGTGCATAAAATAAAGCCACTGTAAGCAGAACTACTATTTACCCAAATGTTCTCAGGAGTTAACGCACATTCCGGCTGATAAAAGAGAAGGGAATGGTTAGACTAGATTAGTTCAGGTTTTACTCCTGATGTTAGAAAAACAAGTGAAGTTTAATTACTTCACTGCTCTGGAAAAAGTCTGGAGATAACACTTCTGTCATTTATTGTTTCAAGAGAAAACATTAAATCTTTGTAAAATTGCCTTTAAAGTCCCAGGAACACTGATCCAAGCCTGCAAGAAACCACTGGGTGTCCCATTGCTAGTTTTGTAATGCTTTTGGATTTACAGCTCAAGTGCAGCTGGAGTTATACACGGAATGACCACCTGCTGCCTTGATTTTGCATGCAGACTTTATTTCTTTATTTTGAATTTGCTGTGAGACAAGCTGGGCTATATTTCCACTGCTAAGGATCTTCCAAAGGTTGACATCCTCCAAAAACATTTTGTACTGTTAGGAAGATATGCCCTAATTAAAATGAGACAAGACAACCTCTTCTGCTATATTCTCTTTCAAATGTCTCTAAGTTTGGATAGAAAATATACTCCAGAAGAAGTGATTAACTATTTTCAGAGGTCTCTTATTAAGGAGTACAGAGTGCTAACTTTTTAGAGTTTTATTTCAAACTATTTTATATGAAGTCACCTACTTCCCTGAAAACACTGTTGAATAAAAGCAACAGATTTCTTACTAAAACTTGAGGAAACATAGAACTAAAGTAATTCTCACAGAGTGAAAGGACTTTGGAGCACCAACTGTCTCCTACTGTATGTTTGTAACTGTCCTGCACTGCAGGACTTCCCTCATCTCAGCTGGATCCTCAGTCATTAGTCATCACAATAAAAGAAATGCCACAATATCATGTACATATTCAGAACAGACAACACAGTAAGTATAAAGGGAAATGAAGCTTCACAAAAAAACCCCCAAAACCTGTTTAAAAATTTCTTAGAAAATACCCATTACCTGTATTTCTCATATAAAAATATCCTGATTTACATTCCAACTGTTCCCAAAGTGTGATTCATGATGCCAAGGTAAGCAGTCCTCAATACATTTGGGGAACTACATTACACAGTGTTTCCAATGAGACTGCTGATAAACATGCACTGTGATGCACAGGAAGGGGTGAGGGGAAGCATCACTGCACTGCTCCAAATCATTGAGAGCCAGTTTGTTGCACATGTCCCAGGAATTATCTGTCAAAGTATACAAGCTGTAACTTCTGCACTTTTGAGAGTGATCTCATTGTTCATCAATCCAAAAGAGCCATCACTGCAGTTAAGAGTTCAGGTTACAAAGAATAAATTAACTATGAACAAAAAACATCCCACTTCACTGAACAGGATTATTTATACTTCTTGCAACTCTTGGGGGACAGGATGCCCAGACCAAAGGCACCTCTTTGGTTCTGTGACCTTCGTTCACTATGTCTAACACCGAGGTAAAGTTTGAAAATTTGCTATATATAGTGACTTTGCCTCCCACAGCAAGGGAGCATGTACACTCTTAGAGCTTACAGTTGTTTTTACAACAAAATCTATTCCTTAAACGTAGCAGTTGCAGCAAACGCAGCTATGGCAAGGATATCCTGGCTTATTCTTTTCCACATTTAAGAATTTTTATTCTGTTTTTAGAACCTGACAAGAAATAGAAATGCCCAGACACACAAGCAGGCAGATGGTGCTGTCTGGCAACAGAGACGTGAGCAGAACAAATTTGGTGCTGAGGCAGATTTGCCTCTGTGCTAAAACACATCACAGCTTCAGGAGCAGGTGAACAGAACACAGCTCAGCTACCAAGCAGAACAAGTTCTGCTATACTGTTCCAGCAGAATATTATGGATATGAACACAAAACTAAGAGATCTGTCTTAAAAGATAGCAGCTTTACAGAACTTCAAAAACCAAAATTTAGCAACCTTAGTGCTAAACACTAGGTACTAAAAAATTCTTCCTTTCCTGTACACTGAGAATTCAGCACATGCTGAGTCATTTTATTAGACAGCTTTCTTTGATCATTTAAAAAAAGTACATTAAGCTTTAAGAGACAACCAGATATTTCTTTTTAATAGTCCTTAAAAGTTGTGTATAATTTGTAGTGGATTTATTATGGATTAAACCCAGAAAATTTTAAATTACTTCGACTTTTTGTTTATCAGTTTTGATAACACTCTGTTGTTTGTTAAAAAAGACCAAAAATGCCCCTTTCAAAAATCACCCATTATGAATAAAGACATTTGTATCTATGCTGCTTTCCAGACTACTAAAATGTTCCTTTTTCCAAAACAAGTAACTGAATGAAATACCTGGTACAACTCGGGTATCCTTTTCTTGTTACAGTTCACAACTTCCCTCCAAGTTTAAATTTTCTATCTTGGCAGTTCCACAGAATGTCAAAGAGCATGTAATGTGTCACTCATCAAATCAGCTTAACATTGGATAGTTGTGAAAATAGGCTTGTTCTATCAATGGATTTATGACTTATTAGAGAGCAACAGCCAAAATGTCTCTAATCAACAGCTTAAAAAGGAGGAGACTGACAAACACCTGAGTATTCCTCCTACTTTTGCAGAATTAGGTCAAGGGAAAAGTTGATATTCTTATTTATCTTGCTTTACCAACATCTCTCTTTTGTCACACTTGGGAGTCTTTCATACAGGACCTTTTAGAAGCTGCCATTTTCCCCTCAGCCATGCTGCAGTCTCATACCTATATATGAGCTGCACCATTCCTGCCCACTGCTCCCTCATCCTTTCTATGGGGTAAGTGCTCCATCATTTCATAGATATTTTTATACAATTTACACTTATACCCAGATTCTCAGCCAGACCATTCCGTATCCTGCATGCTATTATTTCTTCTTTTATTCCCACTATGTTCTGTTATTTGGATGCTCCTTTATTTAGCAAAAAAAAGTGCCATCATTCCCTTTCCTTCCTTTCTTTCATGTTCTTCACCATCCAGTGCTCAGACAGTCAGCCCTGCCCCCTTCCTGCACACAAGCAAACATACACGTTGCTCATTCACAAGGAGACAGCTTCTGCACGTTCTCCTTGCCTATCACTGATGAACAAGCTATAGCTTGTTATGTCTTCTGAAATTTATGATCTCCTACCAGGAAAAGCTGCGATTCACACCAAAAATACTGCACATATTTCCCAGAAAGCAGGGATTGACAGTTAGCCTGGGAGACCCATGCATTCAGCTTTCCTTCCAACTAATTTGCACTACAGCCTCTTTTACCAGTACAAACACAGTTTTGCCTGGTGAACCGTCCTCATTGTGTGCTCTATCTGGCTGCAGGCTCCATGACTGGCGTACTTCCTGCCTATCTGTTGCCTAATTAAGTTTGCTTTGTAGTAATCCCTGCTGTCGGCTGTTTTCCTGGCTCACGAATTGGCCAACTTGACTGTCGGCCAAATCTCCTCGAACTGGGCCTTGCTCATAGATTGGTTCTGTGATCCTTCTGCTTCCAGGGCTGACTTACTCAAGAGATCACACTGAAAGTCTCTGTCACACCTTTCACTCACTGCCAACGGAAAGTCTTTAAAAAAGACTCTTGTTTCTGCAAGGGGCACCTCTTCTCATTTTAAGAAGCTTAAAAAAATAATTAGTACCAGGGATATTCTGAAAAAAAAATCACAGTTAAAAGATGGGCAAGTTTTGGAATGGAGTGAAAGGAGAGAGGCATGAAGAAAATTAAGTATTTAAAAGAACTTAACCTGGAGAAAAAGGCTCCTGAGACACAGCAAATGCCACACACAAATTATAAAAAATGTGCTGGAAAAAAATACCAGTTGGGTAATTTTAACACAGGATATAAGTTACCCCTTCTTGTCTGTCAACTGCTTGGAGAGGAAAGTCTTGTGCCATTTCTCAGATGTAAGAGAGCATTAAATATCTCTCTTCAACTGAGACATCATTGCAGGAATAATCACACACAGTTCTACAGCTTTCGTTAAGCAAAAGCCCAACTAGACATTCATGTTTCAAAGACACACGTTAACATTTGCTTTTCTTGTCCTGGGCAGGACACTAGAGAGTTCATCTTCCTACAGGAATTCTTAGCTATCTTTTTGACTGCAAGGTGGACTGACTGACACAAAACTATTTTAAGAACATTAACAACTCTCCTCCTAGACTATAAAAACACAAACAAGAAAATCTGAAGGGTCAATGTTAGTCCTGTTCTAAGGAGTTATGTGGCAAGTAAAACATCACAGACTCATTAAAACCTCCAACCTATGGCCAAGAAAGACATGATAATTTTTATGAAGAAAGAATTTGGATACATGTTTTTACTCTCCAGTATTTAGGAAGCTGGTGGGGGGCTCGGTACTAGGAAACTCTTGTTGAACTCTCTGTTTTGTCCATATGGATCAAATCTGTAGCACAACTTATCACTTTTGGTCTTGAAGAAAGTGGCACAGATACAAAGTTAGAACAGAAGGTCGGTTGTGGCAAGGGTCCAGCGAGGGAGAGACAAGGCTAGTCTGGTTCTGTCTTCCCATCTGTCCACACACATAAACGAAATCAGTGGGAGTGATGACATTGGTTCCAAGGGGAACAGTACATTCCCCGTGCAGGTTACCAGTGGTCGCCATGGCAGCTTGTACAAACATGAAATTATACAGTACCTATTCCCAGGGCAACACGCTGGCCCCCTCGGCTCACAATGCCAGAGTCAGAGCACAGAGCCACGGCACACTCTGCCTTCAGATGGGGATTTATCACAGCACGAGGCAGAGTGATCCGATCCTGCACCAGCTGACTACATGACTTTCAGTACTCATCTCAGCTTAAACACATACCAGTAACACCTCACTGCTGAGAAGCTCAGTTTGAGAAAACCAGAAACTTTTTTCAGGCTAGAAAGGAGAAAGAGCAGACATTCACTTGGTACAGTGAGACTACATAACTTCTCAAGCTAAGACAACTCAGAGCATTGTAGAATGTGCAACAAGGAGCTTTGTAAATGCTCCACTTGCTTCCAAAATACTGTAAAGACTTTAAAATCCTGGGTTACAGTTACTTGCATGGCGACAGATACTTCTCTGCTGGGCTTTTCCAAGCCATCTGGAAGTGCTCTATGGAGCACAGTTGGAGAACCCACGTTCTGGTTCATTTCAAAAGTAAACACAGGTCCCCACTGCAATTACAAAATCTGCTGCCCTTGCAGGCAGATTTAGACACAGTTTCAGGTCACAGAGTCACCTCAGCCACCCTGGTGACACAGAAATGCCATGGATTCTGGTTAGTTTTGAAAGCTGTGGCAATCTTCTTATCGGGATATGTTTCCTGGAATATATTTAGCCTCATTTAGTGCACGTGTCCTTTCAGACCAAACTGCAAAACAAATCATGGAAACGAGATTTTCTACCAGAGACTCCTCAGTTACCCTGCTTAAACACAGTTGTTCACCATTACTGAATTATACAACACCTGTAAGTAAGATAAGACAGGTCCCCTCCAGAAGTCCTCAAAGAGAGATGATGTAAGACTGCACACACCAACAGGTTTGGTCTTGACACCCACTGCATAAGGAATCCTTTCAAATGCAATGAGATGGGGTTTATTTATGCAGTTTTAGTTAGTATATGGTGTGGTTCTCATTAGAGAGCTAAGCTCAGTGTATTTAGGTTGGGTCAGGAGGGCATGTAAAATAATTGTTTAATGCTACATTTGGCAAAGTTAGTTTCATTACTTAAAAAAACAAAAGAAATCTTGGCAGTTGTTAAAAAAAGCAGCTGGCACGTAAGTTGTTTGACTTAACTATTACCTCATTTTCTTTCAAAATATTGCCAGAACTTCTTAATGACAGCGAACAGATGGTCAACATTTTTCAATGTTATAGATAATCCTCTTCCTAAACCAAATGATGGCATTTTTTGTTTAACCAGAAGGGAAATTGAACAAGAATTAGACGTCATTTACATATACTCCATCTTTACAAAAATGACTACATAATGATCCCAGTATTACCTGTACCAGGCTGATTATCCATGGTTAGTGCATTTAGCACTGTTCATATCTTGGCATTGTCAGTTTGAAGGAAATGGCCATATCTCACAGTCTGGTTTCATTTTAACTGGTCTACCTGCAGGCCATGGATATTGAAATGGCATCACTATGCCCTACAGTGCTTGTCAAGCCAGGTAGTAGGAAGCCACATAGAAACAGAAAGAAGTTTGAACAAACTGCTTAACAGAATTTTGTCTCCAGCAAACAGGTTTGTGTAAAATCCTTCTGCAAAAACAATTCATTTTGTTGGGCTTACACTTCCAAAGAAATGGTGTTTCACTAGGAAATCCCTAACTGTTCCAAACAGAGGGACTAACCAGCCAAAGCAGAATTCAGCAAAGCTTATAAAAAAATACAAGTTATAATTGTTAAATATTTCATAGTAAAGAAACGTCAACCAATCTTCAACTAATTATCACAAGAGAGACACTCAGTAGACCCAGTATTAAGTTGAGGGGATGAGTTCAAGACAAAAGTTAATCTAAGATGTCTTGCCAATGCGACATTAGTTTATCTGAGATAACAGTTAGATTAATCATCCAAAGTTCTGACCTCAGGTTACACTGCTCAGCGAGTGGACACTGGGGATCTGTCTATCTTTTCTAGCTTGTTTGATCTGCAGTAATTCTATCCAAAACTCTTTGATTGCCCAGAGATAAACTACACTACATTCACTATCATCATTTGAACTTCAGAAAAAAACTGGGGAATCTCATGTATCTCTGGGTGCACTAACCTTTCATTCAGACAGCAACTGCATTTTTGAGCAAAATCTCTCCATCTCACTCAGTCCCTCCTACTCACAATGCTTTGCTTCACCCTGCAGTGTAAAGTTGGACTACACAAATAGGATTTTGTTTGAGTGGGACCAGACTCAATTCAGTGTAAAGTGTCCATAATGTCTTCAGAACCAACTGCCTCATTCTACAGATACATCCCTTCCAACAGCACCAGTTGCTAGAAACAGTCTCTGTGTGGATTTTTTCTGAGACAGGACAGAGGTTCTGTAATGTCATTAATAGTTTCCTAATTGATCATTTTTTTCCTTAATTTCTATTTTGGTGGGGGACGATGAAAAAATGAAAGATTAGCTCCAACACATGTTGAGCAAAGTTTAAAACGAACTCTAATATTGTTATAAATTCCAAGATAAGTGAACAGGCATCAGGAGAAGGTATACATGCAACAAGGACTGTGTCTGCTAGTTTATCTTTGTAAGTGTTTGAAAGTAGTTGACAGCATATAAAAACAAAAAAGCCAACATTATTATAAACAAATGCAAAATGAGCTGCAAAATGAAATGGTGCAGGCTGCCTACTATTTAGTGCTTCTTGATACTCTGCAAGTATGGAAAATGCCTCCTGGTCCCTACTGACCTCTCTGCAGTGCATTTCTTAGCAAGAGAGCCACCAATACAGCATGACATTTTCAAAGGGCATTATCTCTGCCCATAAACTGTGGGCAAACAGTGAGAAAGTGGAATGAAAACCACTGTTTTAAACATAATAATTTCTTCAGACAGTCCCAAAAATGTTCTAGCTGTAGATCACTCACCTGCACAATAAACATCACCCAACAGCCTAAAATGGGTACAAGATAGCAATAAGGCTTTTCAAATTTAATGTAAGTATTTGGACAACCAACAGAAAGGAAATTTTGCTCTTTTAGGAGATGTGCCTTACCAATCTGTTGGGAGAACTCCCTAAGTAGCTGCTGGACTAGTACTGCACCACCCTTCCTTCAAAAAAGAATCTCAATTATTCCACAAATTGCTGATTCACTTTATAGAGATTAGTCTTCTAATAAGATCATTCTTCAAGATAGAGAGATTATACTGGTTTGGGTTTTTCGGTTGGGGTTTCTTTGTGGGTTTTGGGTGTTTTTTTTAATATATCTTGAATATGCTCTAACAGTCTATAGCAAAAACAAGAATATGTGGACATGCGGGTTCTACATGTCTACATGCCAATTCTAGGAATACCTTTCACTAATCAAGTAGTTTTGACATTTTTATTGCCCGAATAAATTTTTTAAATATCTGGTCAGAAACAAATTTGTCATAACTTGATCTGAAGTGCATTTGAGGAGGACATTTAAGGACACTGCCAATATTATTTTCATTAAGTTGTCAGCTTATTGTCATTTTTCTTGTCCTTTTTAGTTATTTCTTTTCTTTAAAAAGAAAGCTTAGCTTTGTTCCAATCTGGTTAATTGTGCAAAATTGACAGCTGAAACACTTTTATAAACAAAATATGGATTCAGGGCATTGGCAAAGTCCCGTCTCCCATTTGCCTTTTTGAACTTAAAGGCTTTGCAGCAATGGAGAAGAAGCTAGGCAGGAAGCCAAGGAATTAGCCTCGGGCTGTACAGTGTCCTGCAAGAAACGAGCCATGCTGTAGGATACATAATCACACCATCCGCTTTCCCAGTTCAGCCAGTCACCTCCTTATCCTCTGGCATGGCAGGCCTCCAGTAGCTGCCTGCAGATGTCCAAGAAGGTGTCAGCAGGGCTCAGTACGGCTTGATGGAAGTAGTGTTGTAAAAGGGAAAGATTACCACTCCCAGCAGACAGTTTGCTCCACGGACAGGTCTCAGTAGGGTGGAACACGTGTTTAAAGGACTGAAAATGCCTACTGATACAGGTCACGTAAGAAACAAGCTAAAAGCCAAATGAGTTCTCAGGTCAGCAATGAAAACAGCCTAAAATCTTTGTGACATCTTAACAAAAGAGATGCCAGGAGCTCAAACTGCAAGGTCAACAGCGTTGTGGCCAGTTCAAACAATCAAGTTGAACCCCGGGAATGTAAAGAGACAGAAGAATGATGCTCATTGGTATCTAAAGGTCAAAGCATTTACAGGATATTGTGTTCCAGAACCAAACGAGGTCTGTCCCTTACAGTATCTAATCACAAAAGGTGTTGAGCAATTGGCTTTAGCTTGTATTCTAGGTTATGTTGAGAACTTCCTTGCAAAGTTCTTCCACTTATCTGTTTAGACCTGTTTTTGCTCTGCCACATGATGAATTGAAAGAATTTTTATACTTCCAGAGCAAACACATCATCAGTTATCAATTAAGCATTCACACTCAACTCTGTCTGCAACTAGGAAAACATTTAAGCCCATGCTGACAATCATTTTGAAATAGCAACATTTTCCTAAGTTCAGTCCTAGAAAGCAAAGCCTTGAATATACTCATACTGTGTCACTGAAATAGAAAGGAAAAAAAAATTAGGACTGCTGGTGTTTAAATAAGACTTAATTTCTTTTGTTTTCCCACAAAGGATGAGTTTTCAATATGATTTCAGGAAGAAGAACTGATTTATTAAACAAGACAACTGGTATTATTTCCCTCCTCCTTAAACCTTTTCAATTCTTCAAGTACCTACAATGCAGCTCTTTCCTCCTTTCATCTCCATAACCAAAATCTCTAAGATTCATTTTCATATGTGCTAAAATACTTCAGAGCTTAAGATAAAATATTAAGTAGGCAGTGTCTGGACCAAAATCAACAATGTAATTGAAGCAGAGTGAAGTCAGTAACTCTCCAGACAGGAGAAAGTAGCGGTGTTAAGATAAAACTTTTAGTTTCCTTTGATTATATGAAAAGACTATAAGATTTTTACAGAAGTCTTGCTTAAACATTTGGTTGCTTCAAATGCAGGCTTCAGACAGAGAGGCTTTAGCTACACAAATGGCTTTCTCAAAGGGAATTGCTCAGACTCACTCCCAGTTATTGTTCCTTCACAAAAAAATGCACAAGTCAAAAACACTTCCACAACCAGAAGCTATTGCAGTAAGGGCTGGGCAAAATCTGTACTGGAACCCACACTACTTTGATTTTCCTAATTTTAATTGTTGTAATCTACTTCAAAACCATCTGACTTCTTTTGAACTAGGGCTCAGATCACAAAGAAATGAGATTCCATTGAAGACTCATTGCAAAGCGAGCAATTTGTAAACCTATAGAACGGCTTTTGAAATCCTGGCCAGGGACATTTGAAATGCAGCTGGTCTTCATCATTTGTGGTTTCATGAGGTCATTAGATTGAGAATTACACATATTAACTTGGGGTTTATTTGTTTATTTATAAAAAGATTGATAAGAGACACAAGGACAAGTTGTATTAGTGAAAACAAACTTACCCGTGCACCCTTCTCTGGAAAACATTTGCATCCGGCGCTGCAATCGCGGCCCCCACATGGCCCACTGTAGGACTTCTTTCCACCCTATTAAAAAAAGAAAAAAAGAAGAAGAAAATTGAATTTCAAAGCTAATTGCCAGCTGAAGATCTTTAATTAAAACGCTTGGTTTCGGCACTTTTCACCTACGTTACGTTTGTTGTGTGAATTCATTGGGAAGTGGTCAAAATACAATTACATTTTAACTTCTCCATAACTGGGTCATTTTCAAAATCACCAAATAAACAGAAAAAGTTGGGTTAGAAATCGTTTAAGGAGTGAATTGACACAAGTTGGTTCTGTTCTGCAAGGTGATGAGTGCTCCCCAGAGCTATCAAACCCATAAAAATAGGTGATGTTTTAGGATACCCAGCACACCATTAGACCAGGATCACTACTGATAACTGCAACTTGGGCCTCAGCCATCCTGCATACACAGCTATCTCTATATCAGGAGGAATTACCAAGACACATTTCACTTGGGATCCTTCCACATTTCCAAGAACAAGAAGCTGCACCTCTGAGTCATGAGAACAGAAACTTCTGGATGAGAGAAGATGGTATTTTAAACTAAGAACAGACGTGCAAGGAAGACAGCAGGAAACCACCATGAATTTGGATTTAACTGAAAATATTTTCTGAATTTACTGCACTAGCATTAGTTATTTCAAGAATAATTACAGTATGTAAATCTGAAGTCCCTGTATCACAAACTTAATTCCCAGCTAATAGAGACTGTGTCAGTACATAAAGGTTAGCTACATAAATTTAGTTTAGAGAGCTTGACCCACTCCCACACTCAACCGCTTTGAAACACTGGGCTGCCAAAAGCCTTGCAATGCTACTGACAACATTGTAAGTCCTGGAAAAAAGGCTAATTGAGCACTATAATTTAGTCACACATTAAGAACACCCCTCTCTAAGGAAACTTTCACGGTCCAGCATGCCCAGGTACAGTCCCTATGTTTTGGAACTCTGAAAGGAATAAATATAAAGCTCCTCATATCAAGGTGACCAAACTAAGTGCTGAAACAAGTTCAGACTGGAAGTGAACATTTCCTTACTAAAAGCATTCACAGGAAATATTTTTAAAGCCTTTAAAATTTCCTGACATCTGTCAGTGAGGAACGTGAAAAATGAAAAGCAATTCATGCAAGTTTCTCAACTTTTGAACTTTTTTGAATCAGCTTTCTCAGAGAAAGTAACTAATCTGATATCACTTGATCAGTTTTCTGCTAAAGGTAAATAAAAAATTCTCTAGAAACCCTGATGTTTACTCCATTTTGCTAAATTAAACACCTTCATTTTTAGAATGAACAGATATTAAAAAAAGCCTTCAGTCCAACCTCCCATACTTCCCTATCCAGAAAGGAGCATTGTCTCTGGCTGTAAAATAGTTATAACAACCTTCAAGCAATTCTAAGAGGCATCAAGTATAAAAAAACCAAGCAAACACTACTTTTGCAGACTTTTTGGTTGTTTCATTCAGATGAGGCCCCATTAGATATGGGGCTTTTGGACTACTCATTAAGATCCTATGGTAGATTCTTACACAATACTTGAGCAGCAGAAAGAAAGAAGGATACACCACAAGAGAGGAGGCACCATAACAGGAAATACACTGCAGACAGTTCTGACCCTGGGCAGTGGGAAAGAAAACAAAGAAACCAGTAAAGGTAAAAAAAAAAACCAACCAAAAACCAACCAAAACCAAACCAAAAACCAAAAAAAGAACCCAAAACAAACAACAACAAAAAACCAAAACCCAAAAAAACCTGCAAACCAAACAAAAAACCCCAACAAAACAAAAAACCCCCAAACAAATTAACTACCCACTAGCAAAGAGAAGGAGAAAAACTGTTTCAAGAAGTTATATGATAGACTGTAAGAGCATCTCCAAACTGCCTGCTCAGACAAGGAATGATCACCATGAACCTGAGTTTACAATGTGCAAGGGCTCAGTACAGAAAAACTGGTCCCTCTCTTAACAGACACACCACTAAGAGAGCATTTCTGATTACAAGCATTATTCAGATTTTATGAGCTTGTTCTAAGAGTGAAGTGCATCAAGATAAAAATTTTGCTATGATTATAAGAATATTTCACAGTGGAAATCTGGCCCCATTGCTAGCCAATGGACATCTCAAGTCCTGACACTTAATCTTGAACTCTTCACAGACAGTTTCATGCCTCCAGGAAGTCAGACCATGCTTTTCCAGACACTTATTCAACCTTAAGTTCTTCAAAGATTTCAGCTTCCCATCAACTTTTTCTCCAGCATGAGCCCTTGGGGCTCACGGTTCTGTCCATTCTGCTGCCTCCTACTATGGAGCAATGGCAAAGCAGCTTCCTTTTCTCACAGGTCAGGGCTCCTCCATGGTCACTGCCTTGCAACAGTTGCTGTCTCAGAGCACTGAAGCTCAACTTGCCAGAAATCCCCCTCCTTTGGTGGCAGTCAGGTCCTTCCCAGTGGCAGAGGACTGGACAAAAAAAGCCATGACTCCTTCCATCCCCCCAGCTCGTGCTGCTCCCCACAGCGCTGCAGTCAAAGTCCCAGTGAAGCCAAAAGAAATCTTTCCCTTGAATTTATTGGAAGCTGGATGAAACTCTCACTTAGCTCTATTCAAAACTGAAAATATTTTGTGTAAAATTGTGTTTGCCATGAATTTCTGGGTTCCTTTTTCACAACATGAGGAGTCATCTTGCTCACTTGTGAATGAAGGCATTTGGAGAGGAAGCAAAGCAAAGCCAGTTGGCTCCAAACCAGGTGTTACATGTCCTGAGTATTTTATTTAGGGGAAGTAGCTGACATCAGACACTCCTAAACTACTTAAATAGCAAACAGCCATGTGCGTAATATTTGTGAATACAACTCTAAAGGCTGTATATAATATTCTAGACAACTATGTTCTCTTCTGAAAAGATTTAATACATTTTCCCATTCAAATATATGAATGCAAGGTCATTCGAACATTTATAGATTGTAACCTGAACATGTAGCATGAGCCTGTCACACTTGTTCTGTGCATGTATTCAGGGAAGGGGTTTTTTTTCCAACTGCTCTGAGATATGTTGATGAATATGCTCCTGAGAAACAATAAGAATTAAAGAAATAAGGGTACTAGTTATAGTGGTAAGCACCACCATTACAAGAGAAGTGAATTAAACCATTTTCATTTCATTGATGATTTTGAAAATAGAAACCGTTAATATAAAATGGTAGCACCATTACAAAAATACATACTCTGAGAACACACATACTGTTTTTAATTGAGTTATTTCAAACTTACATAAGAATCACTAGCATGATTTCAATGCAGAAAAAAACCACTTTATTAAAGAAGTATTGTTTTGAGTGAGAAACTATTTTTAAAAGACATTCAAACCCAAGAGCCAGTGTAAGGACAATTTTCCTCTCCTGTTTCTGGTGCACCTCTATCAGGCATTTATGCACAGTTGATTCATGCAGATGGAGTGGCATTCAAATCTTTCCATTGACTTCAGCTTGCTCTGGACTGGAGCCAAAGACAGTAAAGAAACCTGACAGCTGTGATGCCACAAGAGGTGTCCCAGCCTCACGCTCGTTCCAGCTCCTCTAGAACAACACACAAGAGCACAGAATAAACACACATGACCTGGAAGGACTTGCCTGCAAATCCAAAGAAAATTGTACCTGCAGCCCAGGCAGGAGGAAACCATCTAACAAAGAACTTCAGTGGGAGACTTCCAGGAAGCACAGCTCTAATGCATGAGCTGAGACTCAATTTTGCCTCAAAATTTCTGCTCTGTATCAAAGAATCAACTAAAAGACTAAATAATCCTTGGCTGAAGACAATGGTTTTAACCAGAGGAACAGGGTGAGGGCACATTTTGGGAAAGAACAGCAGAAAGGTTAAAAGCATCATCTTTAACATGAGGAAGTTAAAGTAGCAATGGTGGAAAATGGGCAAATAAATTGGAAAATTTCAGAAAAGAATGGATTCTCAGGAATGCCAGCATGCAAAACTGGAGTATGTAAAGTACACCAAAACAAGAACATGTCTGCGACAGAAGAAGACAAAAAGATGAAGATAAAAAAAATTGATGATGATAAAACAAAGTGAAAGAATCTCAAACTTGCATAAAGAGATATGACAGGGATGAAATTTTTTTCCCCAAGACTTGTTTTCATTAACTTCTTAACTTAAGTCAAGGACTGCTCCAGTACAGAGCAAAATCATAATAAGAAACTTCATACTCAAAAGTTACTTAATGAAAACGTCTGGAATCTTCAAATAAACAATTTTCGTATAGTTCAGGATCCTGTTATCTGCTGATGACTAATAAGAAAATTATATTCACGGTACTAGACATGCAGACATCCTTGTACATTTTTACAGCAAAAAAATTAGTCAAATGTAATAATCTGTGTTCACTTCATGAGCAATGCAATAATGCTGCATTAACCTTACTTGTTTTAGCCTTTATGACTTTTAGGAGTTAAATTCATGAGTTAAGACTTGAATGATGATATAATTAGTGTAAAAAACACACCTACAAAAGTAAGAAACCCTACTTTAAATACTAACTCATAAACCCCATGTAAAGTCAGACTTTAAGCCCTTCTCTCACTCTGAATATCACCTTATTCTTCCTATAGTCCAATGGAAAGGACTGGCCTCAGCTCCTTCATTGTGGAAATAGGTTAAACAAAAGTACTAGAGAAGAAGAATCTTCACCGAAAGTTAAAGGAATGCTTATAGTACTTATCATCAAAACACATCTCAGAAGGTAAACTGGAATGTATCCACTGTGATTCATCCTTCAAATTTGTACACACCACAGACCACCAACTTTGAAAATATGTCAGCAATTTATTATTTGCATTTTATTTTCAAATGCATCATTCCCCAAAGCCATCTGTTAAAAAATCATCTTTGAAATGAAAGCTCCAGAGCTGATAATTAAACAGTAAAATCCAAGCAACACGGTGGTAGAATCTGACCACACTTTTAGTGATACTTGTGGCAAAATGCTGATGGATTAAGAAGCAGAGGAGGGAGCTGCATCTGTTCCTCCTCACCAAAGCTAACTACTAATCTCTCTCTGTATCTTTTGGATTTGAGTCAGAGGAAAATCTGCAGTAACAGCTTTCTCTGATGGAGTTACACTAGGGGTCAATGCAGCCTTATGTGTGGGACACAGCTGGTGTAAGGATGCTTGATCTGTCTCCTGGGGACACAGTGAAGAGCAGGATGAGCACAAGGAAGTGCATAGCCAGGAACATGAGCACAGCCTCCTGACAAAGTGGCTTTTGAGCCAGTTCTTCACACAGGCAGTTCGGTCTGCAGGCTCAGCAGACACAGCATTAAACACCATCTAAAACAGAGATGGAAGCTGCAAACTGGAAGCTACAGCCAGCCAACCCTCACTGCATGAGGCTCCTTTTCCTTTGCTATTCTGTTTGCATCCTTAAGGTACTGTCAAAGTACAGCCTGTGTAGCCACCCTTTCCTGAAGCCATCACCAATCCTGTTCAAAGGAATACTGTTGGTTTCAATTCTTTGCATGCCAGTTTCTTCCATTAAATTGTCTCCTAAACAAATAAATCAACTAGTGGTAAAAGAAATAACCAAAATCCCCTAAGTTCTGCTTCATTCCAACTTTGTGCACATACAGTTCACGTATCTGCAATATTATGGCACACGTTTCTTTTGATTAGCCCATAGGACAAAACAAGCTGTTTGGAATATTCCAGATTCCTTCCCTGTCAGGATTAGGAACAGCACTGAATGTCCAAGTGTGCACATTTCCATAGACATTGAAAACACCTAGGCAGCTACTTTTCTCCACAGCAAAGTGACAGAAATAATCCTGATTAGCCATAACCATTTTTATGCCACTCGTATGTCCAGAATGCATACCTAGGAAACTTCCTGCATCCCTTTCAGTGACATGGTACATGATAAAAATGCCTAGGACTACTTCAACCACCACATTATTCTATCAATTAATTCTTATTATACAAAATCCATATTTTGGGGAGGGAATGTAAGCACTCCTGTTAATAACTGCAGTAGTGATTTCAAATCTGTACTAACTAATCTACACAATGCCTTGTATTCAAAATCCTTGTCACATTATCAAGGCACTCATAAAGAAACTCTGATGTCCCATGCTTAATTACCAGAGGACTATAGTGTTGAAAATGAAAATGAGTGATTAAGAACTGGGTTTACTCTGTAGCAAGAAATCATTGTTGCTGGGAGCCTGTCAATAATAATGGAAATTATACATAGATGGTCTGGGCATCTCCATTTTACACATCAACAATTAGCTCTGCCTGTATCCCAAACTAATGATTACGACCACAGGATTTGTATGTTCAGGTTACTAACATACCTACCCCAGATTAAATTTCCAAAATAGATGGCACCTGTCAGCTGCAGACAGGGTGGAACCAACGAAGAACTACTCATGAGCAGCAAAAGTTAGCAGAGTATTACGGCCCACAGGCTTAAAGTTTACCCAGTTTACAATATCTACATCAAGATCACTCCTTCTTTTTGGGATGGGACAGATAAACACGTACGCAACTCTCACTTAACCTTTCATCCTATTTTTTAAATAGATGATCTACATCACAAGTTACAGAAGGACTAAAATGCCCAAGCGGCTGAAAGTCTATATAATTATAGTCTATCTAAATAAAAACTTATGCAGTCATCTCCTGGAACTGTCAGAAGACAACCTGTTATAGTACCAAATGATTAACTCTATAGCTTCATGAGTTTGCTTTCTTTCCTCATTCAGACATCTAAATCTCTATTCACCCTGTATTTTGTGATCCTGAGAATAAGAGCTGGCTTTGTACCTGGATACATCCTCACTGATTTCCCTGGAGGGTTTGTCATTGAAGCAAGAATAGACTAAAGCCACTGCAAATAGCACCATGAGGCATTGCACGGTGTCACGTTCATTAAGCCCTCTGGTGAAGATTTACTACATCAGCTCTGCAAAGTACCACGCACACATGGAGTGTTCTTGCTCAATAAAATCACAAAAGAAACCAGGGAAGCACTTTGTGCTCCACCCACAAAATACTTCAAAGAGTAGAATCATTGAGAAATTGCTCTCCTTTAGGGGAAAAAGATGCCTTGCTACTATGTATGTTTTGGACACTACACAATGGGTCCTTGTTGTTAACTAACCTTTGGGCACAGTAGTGGTAAACATAATTAAGAAAAAAAAATGTGGGTTTTTTTGAAGTAAACATCTTTGGAGCTGTTTCTCTACCCTCTATGCTATTTGTAGTGTAGCATTTCTATTTTCAGGGAGTGGACTTATCAAGTCACAACATGTGTTTCTTCCAGGAACATACAACTGCCTACTCTTGGCTGCTAACTACTTTGCACTCTTGATTGGCCATTTATCCTTTATGAGAAATGTAAAATACCATCAGGACATCAGTACTATTTACAAACTTCTTGTGCCAGCATAAATGTCAGTGATAAATAAGTTCCTTTATGTTAAAACAAAAAATAATGAGTTATGCATATCGTACATCTTTAAAATTGTACATACATCTGCATGCACCTTCAACAACGCAAACAAATTAAAATAATAAAAGCAATAAAAGGGTAAAATCAGACATGTTCGTCTACAGCCCTACAACTCTGCAAAAGAAAGTTGCATAAAAGGCCCATCCAAGCAGCAAATGCAGTCTAAATGGCCTTTGAAGTCCAAAAGTTTCCCATTTAGTCCCTAACAGAGGGGAAATCAGTTGGCAATTAAGAATTTTCCAACACTACAAAATATCAGAATTACAAAGAGTAAGCAACAGGTGGAAAATCATAAAAGTAAATTATGTTAAAAATACCAAGAGTATGCATTTGAGATATTATATCACCAAGCAAGAAGGCTTACATAACTAAACATGGATTTCTTTAAGTAATTCCCTTTCCTAGCCACAGTCGAACACAGTGAAGTGACTTTGATGAGACTTCTTATCTTACTGATGATAATAACCATATGTTTCTAAACACAGCTTATCTACAAGCACATTTATCTGAAAGCCCTCTACAAACACAGTGGTGGTCCTGCAAAGCATTTTTCAAACTAACCATCTCTGGGAGGAGACAGGGAGGGCAAAAACGTTATCAACTGGAAATACTACATTTCATACATTTTTTTCATTCCATATGGAACAAAGGTTAGGAAAAAAGAAAACCTGAAAATTAGTCTTTGCATGATAAAATGAAATGGATTTCTTTGACACTGGAGAAAGAATTCTGGGTACACCTTTCCTACTCTGCAGCAAGCCCCAGGAACTTGAGTTTCAGCAGCATGTGAGCCCAAGTGCCTTCCTGCCTACGCTGTGGAGTGACTGGAAGACAGAAAAGCAGCCAGAGACCAGGCAGGTTTTCTACAGAAAAAACTTATTTCCCAGCACCCATCTATACCAACAGATTCTTTGTGGCCTTTCAAGTTTTACCTAGGGCAGTGTTCCCAGTGAAAGTACCTTTTTCAAATCCATGGGAGCAAATATGCATCAGTTGGAAGAGAGCAAAAGCAAGTAACAACCCAAAATGCAGGTACAAATGGCAAGGGTGAAGGGCTGCAAGGAAGAGAGAGGACAGCTTCAGAACAGGCAGAGAAGAATAACAAGGGGTTGGAGGGCACAAGGCTGGGAGTTCAAGACTGAGATAACTGAAATAAAACCCTTTCCAAATTCTGCCCAACCCGTGGAAACAAGAGCTACAGCCAAGTCTACTTGCTCCCTATCCCCCAGCTGAGTAATTCTGGGTTGTTTTAAGAGATGCAGCTCCTGCACCTTCCCCAGGTACCCTAGTTTAGTTCTGGGGGGATCTCATCCCGGGCCCCAGAAATTCAAAGGGATTGAGACAAATTCACAAAGGAACCTCTAAATGAAAGTGTGTTTTTCTGCACTTCTTTCTGCTCTGTCAAACAGCAGTGGCATAGCCCCAGGAAAAGATCCCCCATGGGATCTTTGAGCCTCGTTGGATGCATGTGCAGAACAAACACAGCACCACAGTCCAAAATTTAAGATGATCACTCAGGACTCTGAGGGGTGTGGTTTATCTGATGAATCCAAGATGTAAAATCAACCTGCAATTTTATTGCTACGGAATAATTCCACTGCCACCACACTTACATATAGCACATAATGTGCTCAACAGGACGTTGTATTTGGTATCACAGCTGTTGGTTCAAACTGATTTCTTGGGCTGCCCTTCTCATTTCACTGAGGTTTTCAGGCAACTTGTCCTTTCATGGTAAAACAACCCTTCCTAGTAATTCAGCCAGTCAAGCCCTTCCCTGCAGGGCAGAACTGATTTACTTAAGGATTCCTCTCCAGTCTGCCCAGCAAGTACATCGAGTACATTAAACTACACAGTTAAGCCAGATGTAAATTAGACAGCTACTCAAGAAACCAAAAAAGGCTGTGTCCCAAATGCTGGAGAGGACCATGGCTGTCATGACACTTCTCTCCCTACTGACACTGATAAAGGAGAAGGTAGGAAGGGAGAAAATATAAACTGAGGTAAACAACTACAAAATGTCAAAGGAAATTTAAGTAGTTCCATTGTGCAGCCATATCTTTAATTTACTGTTAGGCCTATTTAATTTCAAGTAACACTTCTAAGCAGAGCAGATGTCTATTCATCAACTGGGGATGTTGCAAACTTCTGCCAAGGCAAAATGTACAATCTCCGTTACGGATAATCTTACCTGTCTGGAACAGGAAAAGACAAAAAGCCTTTATAACATTTATCTAGATTAAACAGATCAGAGGAGGTATAGCTTGATGCAGTATTTTGACAGGAGGAGAGTATGTTTGCTGAGGAATAGGTACTGATTAGATCTGAGACAAAGTGTGCCACAAACATTTCTACTAGGAAACCAAAAAAGGACAAAACATAGAACTGGCAGAATAAATGTATCTTTTATTTACAAATATCTTGGTTTTTTAGTGTGTCTCTAGGTTACTAAGCAGACTATTAACTTTAGAATGATAAATTAGAAAACACAGAACCAAATGTCACAGTTAGCTAGTACTGGATAAGGGAAGGAAAAATTGAGACAAAAGGAAACTATTCTTAGCAACAGCCAAAAAAATATGAAAGATGTCTTTGGAGACATCATTATCACAACTCCACAAGCTGAAAACAATGCAAACATTAATTTCATCTTTTAATTTTCTTTTTTCCCCCCACTATATATGTAACACAATTTTTTTGATGTTTTGTTTCATGTATTATTTTATATGTGGGGTGACGGAAAACAAGCCTTATGTCTTCAGACTGTCTTACAAACAAGGAAAGGCATAGGGTGAGCACATGCAACATCAGCTTTTGGATGTCTGGTTTGTCACAGAACCTGACAAGAAATTTGAAGAAATTATTTTTTCAGTCTTTACTAAACCATGCAAAGGAAAATCTGTCATCAGAAAGACTAAAGCTATCTACAAAATTAGATTGTGGAGTCTGATGCAATTTAGAACAGAAATGCCTACTTAATATAATCTTTAGAACTCTTTTTTTGCCAAAGGCATAGATCATTATCAATAGCTGTGTGCCCTTGCAAGCAACTGTTTGAAATGGTGACTTCTTAAAATGTTTAACACTCTAATCCCCATATACCTACTGGATATGATACTGTCTAACTAACTGCCTGGACTTCTCATTTGGGGGATGACAAAAAGCAGCTCAAGAAGTAAAAGCAGCTAAAATGAAGTCTCAACCAATTAACATAAAGAATGGGCAAGGCTAAACAAAGATTTAACTCTGGAAGTCCAAGCAAGTAAGTATGTTTAGTTGTAAAATAAAGTTATCCTGTAAGAACACGTTCATTCTGTTTAAGGCATTACCTTGGCCCGTCTTTCCTGAAACCCACTAGAGATAATAATGGACAGATGTCACCTGAACAGAGACAACCAACACAGTGAAGATAAAAATCACAAAATTTCACTGAAATCAACATCTTATGACATGCTTCTATAAATCCTCTCCCTCAAGCAGTCCCTCAGGATTGACTGCATTATGGTGCAGTTAGAATTGCTCAGACATGGAGGACTCAGAAAGTAAAGCTTTTCATTAAAGACACAGCTGCCACCGTATTCAAAATAAGTTTCACTTAAAAAAGAAACAAAAAACACTAAAACAAAAACCCAAAACAAAAGAAAAAAAAACCAAACACAAGAAAACCCAAACCTCAACGAGTTACTGCCCAGAATCAACACTGACACAGTGTATTATCTTACAGAAAACCTACCACCAAAAAACCGCAGCTTAAGCTTTCAAAATGTTCTAAATTGTTCTCCATTTAAGTTCACTTATTTCTTAGCTGTCAGGCATAGAGTGATAATGGATGACCTGCACTACACATAAAGCACCTACGAATGAGACTGAAAATTTATGTTCGTGCAATGTAGAAAGCACACTACTAGAATATTCTTAGTAATTTAATATCCAGCCTTGAACCTAATCGCTCAGAAGAGCAAACCCAACAATTCATGAAATGAAGATTGGTGCTAAAATTTACTGTCTAGTTGAGCAACATGCTAGCTAAGCACAGATGTCCCTCCTGAGAAAAAAACTCCCACACTATTCCAAACAACTTCTTTCAAGGGCTTTGCCAACTTAAGCAGCCTTTTTTTTTTTTTTTTTTGGCTGCAAGCATCATAACTTGATAAATGTGAGTAAAAAGGCTAATGGAAGAAAAAAAAAATTCTCCTATGTGTTTTTGTACAGCCTGTCTCATTGTACCATGTTCTTTTAGTGTGACACTTTTGGACATAAAAATGGAAAGCAAGATAATAAAAAAACAGATGACTACAGACATGAAAGGACCAAACTTTCATTTGCACGCTATCTATTTCAACTTGTACTGCATTAAGAAAAGATTACTCCAGTTTTTCCTTAATTGGTAAACTGGATTCTAACTTTTGCACTGGATCCTGTTGAAAAATACCTCGATTTGTGACATGAACAACAGATGTTCTTAAAATAACAGACTCAGATAATTCCAACTGCTATCACTCACAGGGAAATGCCAGGCAGAGAAAGGAACTGTTCTTATTGGCACTGGGCCCACCAGGGACTTGCCCTAGAAAGTGCTGAGCACCCTGCAGAGATTCAGTGAGACAACAGCACACTCAGCACACCATGTACTATCTCAGCACCAACAGAAAATATGTCTAACACAGCAGTGATGAAAAATCACCTTGTTTTACTAAGTGCTAAGAGCACCTGTATCACCCAACCTGACAGGCCAAGCCCCCAAGGCATTCCCAGCACTAAACTGGAACTGGGCAGCACTGCCAAACTTAGGCAGATTCATTTGCAATGATGCTACACTTCTTTGCCCAGCAGGATGGTTTAATGGGTTTGGGCAGGAAAAACTATTCTGCTTAAATTTTTAAACACAGTTCTATTATTAGACAGTATGCTGGTATGTATTGAGGAAAATATGTGAATGTATGCACAGGTTTTACTAAAAAAGTTAGAATCACTCCTATTTCTATTCATTTCAATTTTAACTACATGGACCATGAATTATTATCAAAAATACCTCTTCCTTTTTCAAAGTAACTCTCTACTAAGTACTGCTGTGAATTTTAAATTCTAAGTTTTAACAGACCTTTATTTGATTTACTTGTATTTAAGCCTTCCAGCATGTAAATCCAACATCAGCCTTCCTGTGTTACATATAATAGAAACTGGGAGCTAACAACATTTCTGATTAGCTGCCCTCCCTCCTTCAACCAAAGCTCATCCCAGAACTTTATTTTTTACACCTTTCATTTCTTCATGTTGGGAAGAATCAAACAGGTCCTTCACTAGCCTTTAGTCCAACCAAGTCCACTCACAAATCACCTGTGTTAATTAGCTGGAAAAGCTTCTGAGATTACAAACAAGTATCATTCAGGAAGAAAGACATGCTGGTTCCATGGCAACATGAAAGTCAATGAGCCCACCTTGAAACCTGGGAACAATGGGCCCTTTCAGGACAGGGAGCAGAGGGGAGGGACCGTGTCTTATTGAGATGTTGGGTTCTTTCAGATTATTTGCCAGGGAGCTTTTTCTTACAGAGAAAAGGCACACTGTAAATTTGCCTTGCACAAGTTCATTTTTTTTTGGAGCCTATTACCAAGACACTGTTGAACTCCCCTCGACCGACCCTGCCTCAAAAAGCAGCAGCACACAGCACAATGAAAGCCAACCTCCTTGCAGCCCTGTCACTTTGTTCAGGGATTCACAATTCACTTCAGAATTCTGGTCCAACAACCACCAGGAAAAAGGGATGGCCTCCAGAATATATGCTATTCAAAGGAAAAAATTTGGAGAAAAATTGTGAAAAAAAATCAGCAAATTTAGCATGAAAAAAGAAACCCTATCCATCTCAACTGACATAAAACTTACAGACCTGCAATGAATTTCCTAAAGCCAGCTGTGCCCTAGCATCACAAAAGGCTTTGTAAAATTTACACACATTGCAATTTAGGAGAATATTTCAATACTATAGCTGGTCATTGCAGCCTGTCTTTTGTTTTTGACTTTAGGTTGGCAGGAGTTGAAAGAATTTATATTTTGGACTGTCCAGTAAGAATGATTCTTCTTGCCACAGTAATTTAGGTAACTTCAGATTAAATAATTTGCTTTTTAGAAGATGATTTTATTTACCAGCTCTCAACAGATGTGACTCCCAGAGCTTCAAGATTACAGCAGTCACATACCTACAGACAGACCTGGCTATTACCTTGCAGGTTATAATTACAAACCACAGCTACCTCACCCACATGTTGAACAGACCAGATGTGTTCTGCCAAAGAACACATTTTAGTTAAATTCCCCAAGCCTCCTTTCTTCCCTAGCTGCTTTTTTGTTTCAGCTAGAGATGGCTGGGGAGACACTGAATGTACACAAGGCAGAGATATCACCTTCCTGGGCTTGCAGTTCAGAGGCATCCACCACAAATAAAAGAGACCTAACTCTGGAGCAGAACAACATGACTAGTGACACAAGTAAGGACATTCACAGCAGCCAAGCTTCTAAAGGCATCCAGTGCTCTTCTACCTTCTTGCCCATAGGCATCTCCTCTCACCAGCCAGCCCCCAGCTCTGAGGACATCTACAATGTCATGTAGTCACTGCATTATGCTCCAGAGGTGGCATATCAAGCAACAGTGAGAAAGAGCTGTACAGTTCTGCAGTCCCTGAAAGCATCCTGCCAGCAGCAATCTCCACCACACACCTCCTGGGTATTTTTGCCACATTATCACCTACAAGACAAAGACACACAGCACTCTCTGGTTTCAGTAGCACCCAACAGAAAAAGCATGTTTGTCTGAGAGGCCCTCTTTATTTGTACAGCACTTTGAAGTTAAAGTTTCTGCATATTACTCATTTGCTTTAGGAAACTGATTAATACAGTCTCTGTTGAAATCATCATGTATTTGTCATGCTACGAAGTGACTGGAAAGTTAGTATCATTAAAAAAAAAAAAAAGGCATTTAAATGTACTTTGAACTATTATTTCCACCTTTCTCACCCAAACTACATCAATATGAATTGCTATAATTCTTCCTTCCTCTATCTGAAATTTAAGTAACAAGGCCAATTAAAAGATTTCAAAAGGATAGAACGGTTTTTAGTAGATCAGTTAGAATAGTGTTTAAACAGTTACAAAACTTTCCTCAAAGAAAACAGCACATACACTTAGGCTTGTCTCAGTCTGACACAATTACAGACTGGTGCTATGTTAGTCCTTAAATACAAGGGACAAAACACATCTGCTGCAACAATATTAAGAGTATCCTCACTGCCACGATTCTTGCAGACTGTCCTCTCGCTCTGCTCAGTCAGTAACAGTTTGAGTGAGTTTTTAGTACCTGAATAGGCCAGACCTCGGGTTTGATTTGACAACTTTTACTCATACACTTATCCCTAGTTTCATGTTAAATCCACTAGACTCCAGGCTGCTGCCCCAAGATCCATTTCCACTCCCACAGATTCCTCTCTGTCTTGTCCCTGCCCATTCCCACCTCTTCAGAGCTACCAATCACATGAGTCTGCTGGGAACAGCGGGTCAAACGAACAGCAGAGCCCAGTCTTCTGTCAGAACAATAAACTGATCCAATTCACCCTCTAATCAATTGATCCAGCACAACAGAGGCAGGAAACCATAATCAGGGCATAGGGTAGCCCACACTTAGATCGGATTAAGTGCAATGTAAGACTGCACTTCATAGAAGACAGGGGATACACAGTTTGAATTTAAGTATTCAATGGTATTTACTTCTCTCACTTTGATGGGCTCAGCTCTTCACAGGATTAGTCTTTTCCTTTGCTGGGTGCACTGGCATGAGGGGCAAAGAATCTGACCTCACTAAAGATTTGCAAGTGCTTGTGAATCCGGCATTCAGAGAAGTCAATGGAAACTTCTGACTGATTCCAACAGAGGCAAGATTGAGCTTGTTATCAAAATGTCCTTCTTATGCAAGTCCAAATGCCACTTTATCTAGTGACTGAGTATAGGCTGCGTCTTGGGGGAGTATTTTGTACTGTGTGCCCAACCCTAAGTTGATATTCAGAAAAAGTACCTTGTGCATGCACCAGAAATTGTATTTTTTTTATATATGTACAAAACTATATATATAAAACTACACATATATGCACATTTATGAAACTACCAAAACATTTGCCATACAGCCCACACTTTAAAGCTATGTATAGGGAACAGCCATGAACAACACTTAAATGTCTTTTTAAGGGTATCTTCATGTTTACCAGAAGCAAGAGAAGACCTATGAATTTTAAGGACAGACCTCCACAAACACAGTCCAATGTAGGAAAGAAGTAGTTTACATACTCAGCTCCTTGCTTCCTTTTTATCTTTCATTAGTGATCATGGAAAAAAACAATTTTCCATCACTTGCACTTACACTGCTGCTCCCTGTCATTTGGGATTTCCTCACAGTCACCTCCTGTCCAAGCACAGGAAAGATCCCCAGCTATTCAGCTCTCAGTATCAGGTATTTTTAACCCTATTCAGTGTTACTTTCTGCCCATGCTATGAAAGATTTTACATTTCATTTCAATCCATACCAAAAGCCTTGTAGGGAAGGGAGCAGTGGGTGCATCTGACACACGAGATGAGTGGACAAACATGCCAAGGAAGGAGTTGCTGTGCTGCCTTGCCACACGTTGCAAGGGCTCAACATGAACGTGCTGTGCAGGGTAGCAGTCACTGCATGCACATACTCCAGTCCAGTGCTCTGACAGGACTAATCTGTGGTGTGGAGGAACTGCTGGTGCTGTTTCAAGACTGGAACCACTAAACTGCTTATGTTGCTCTTTCCTGCACAGAATCTGAATATAAAGACTATGTATAGTGGAGGAGCATATTTCCCAGCGATGCATTAGCTACTAGACCATCAAAATCACCATCATAAGACAGTAAATAATTACACTGAGATTGATAAACTTCCTTGCCTCAGCTGTTGTAGGCTAAGCCAAGACTAAACACATTTGTACAGCTCTTAGTAAACTTTCATCATTTGAATAGCTTTCCTGTTATTGTCAAACCTATAAGCAAATAATCCTTCTGACTGACCATATGGCAGAAGTACAGCAGCCAAGAGAGGCAGCAGTATGAGAGAGGAATTTAACATGCCAGTACAGTTTATAGAGGCAAAGCAAGGAACAGCCAGTCCTTGTAATGAAAGTTCCAAAAATGTCATTTTAAGAACAAAGTGCTCTGGCCTATAGTCCTGCTTAACACCCTCTCTTTATAAGCAGATGTTTAAAGGTCACATTAGGTCCTTTTATAAACTAAATCACAATAGAAACGTTCGTTCATTTCGCAACCACATTTACAAAGCCAACATTTTAGCACCCTATTGAATCCTAACCTGCTTCTGGATCCAGGATCTCTTAGACCCTGGTTGCAGTCTGAAAGACTTACCCTTGTTTGACAGGGAACACTTAAACAAACTGGACATACAGAAGTTCATAGGACCTGACAAATGTGTCCATAAGTGCTGAGGGAACATGCTGATGTTGCATGGCTGCTCTTATCTCTGAAAAGTCATAGTGACCATGAGAGGTTCCCAAGGTCTGGAAGAAAGCAAATGTCACTACCACCTTCAATAAAGGTAAGAAAAAAGATCTGGAGAACTACAAGCCACTCAGCCTCATCTCAGTCCCTGGGAAGGTAGTGGAGCAAATCCTTCTGAAAACCTATTTCAAACACACAAAGGACGAGAACATAATCAGAAATAGCCAGCACACATTTGTGAAGAGGAAATCGTGCTCAAGCATGGCCTTTTACAACTGGATGACAGGCTGGATGGATAAAGGGAAAGTAGTGGACGTTGTTTACCTTGACTTTAGTGGGGCATTCAACAGTACTTTAACATCCTCATAGGGAAAGGGATGAAGCACAGCAAGATGCATTGAAAACTGGCTCAACTTCCACGTTCAAATGGCACTTTAAAAATAAAGGGAGTGAAATTTTACTGTTTATTTACATAAGAGCATGTGAATGAAGTCACCATGATTAAAGAAGCTCAATATCATAAAGACCAGGGCCCTCTGTTTCAACAGTTACAATTTTAAGAGGACCAACCTGGTCCAATCCAGCTCCAGTTGGGATAAACGTACCCAGTATACGTGATGGCCAAGTGAGGTGTCTTTCCTTACCACCTGGCCCACAGACTTCACTTCCTTGTCATCTGCAGGCCAGCAAATACTTTTTTCCTCTAAACAGAGAAGCAGTAGACTAGCATAAGCCAGTAAAGGTTACTGGCTTAAAAGTGGACAGTGGGGTGAGAGAAACACAGGTCATAATTCTGATTTTACATCACTTCAAAAATTACAAAGTACCACTAATGTCAGATGGCAAAAGCAGAAAATCTACATCACAGATTCTTGTGAGCTTCCACTAGATTAAGACCAAGCATAACTTATCCTAAACAAAATTTAACAGTGTTAAGTAATGTCAGAGTCACAACAGAACAAACGTATCTTAATCACACTTCTGTAAAAGCTCCTGACCAAAACTGAGTATACTCTCCCAACACACTACTGGAGCATGACTATAAATACATCTCTCTCTCTTCATGGTTTTGCAATGGTGTTGTACTGTTTCATCTTGTAGAAGATAAGCTTTAGCACTGTCCAAATCCTTAGGCTGCATTAAAAACTCTACCTATCACACATATATTTTAGGTAAGTAATTAATCTAGTTAGATTCTTTCCTCTTCTCTGCACATGCCTTTTCTAATGGCTGATTTTAGGATGTCCACAAAAATGGTATTGCAGAAATCAATGGCTGTTACATCTGCATGTTGAGTTTACTCAACTCAAGATGTAAGGACAACATCAGTGTCAGCACACTTAAAAGTTCTAAACTTGTTTTCCTGGCAAAACATTTCTTCATACACAGCATCTGCTGAAATTTAGAGCTTAAAGTATGTTGGAAATACTATATACTTCATCAATGTTAGCCAACAGCTTTTCATCACATTTATCACTATTCCCATTGAAAGCTGCAGAGAGGCGTTAGAATAATGACTAATGGTCACACAGCACTTCCACAATCAAAACTCTGATTATTTTATTCCACCTTGGCACTTGCACTATGACTCAAGGTCGTTTCTCTTACAGTAGAGCATCTTCAGAGACTTCTCAATGTCATGAATGTGAAACAAACAAGTGTTTTCAGAAAACAGGAACTGAAGAGATGTAAACAGCGATGAGAACACATCTGGGAGGCTGTCAGCTAAAGAGAACATCCTGCAGGAATTCACATTCATTCATAGAGTAAGGTTATTCACTTTCCACCCACCCACATTTTGATTAGGTCAATTCTGCCTTCGTTTGTACACATATCTTTTCTGTCTTTAAACAAATATGTGGTGCCACTGTTAAAGCAAAGCAAACTGAATTCTGTCAGGGATATCTGTCAGGATTGCTTTGTGCTTCTTCAGTTCGGAATTTGAACAGCATGTTTAAAGAAGACAGCTCAAGGATAGTTTTACAAAGACTGACATTTTAAACAGTGAAGACACCCCAGGGCCTCTTAAATCATGAAATCTCCCCATTCAGCTCAACGGCTGAACTATGGGAAAAATTGGATGTTCTGTGACTTCCACCCGCCTTGAATGAGCAGGGGAAATCAAGTAGTTGAGAGTGGAAGCACAAGAATATAGGCAAATGCTCAGGCTTTTTGATCTGTTAAGTGTCCTTGACCATAGATTGAAAGATTGCATACCAGCAGATGAAATGTGATTTAGATCTTTTTAACACAAAAACCCCTCTTGAAATCTTTTAAATACAGTTCCTTTGAACTGAAAACAATACCTCGTCTAAGAATAATCACATTCATAAACATTTCTGCTAGCCTAGGTGATATAGACAGGATCCCATCTCCCTGCTACTCTTGAAGAATTCATGGTCCTTTCAACATTCTTTCTGTGCTCAGCACATGAAGCAAAATATAGGGATCATAATTTGTCAATAACAACACCAAGTAGCAATGCCAATCATAAGTATCAATTTATTTAGAGCTACTCACCACATACACATTTAACTCCAATTTCACTGGGAGAGCTGAAGAGTCTTATTGGCCAATAACTTGTACACAATCTGGTTGAAGATTATATGTTCTCCCTATTATTCAGGTCAGTCTTAGTCACTACATTTTCAAAAACTCAAGAGTCAGGGAGGGCAAGGGCAAGACACTTCACTTCACCTGGCCTCCTTATTTTTGCCTCTGACAAAGATATATATTTGCATGAAGTCTTGGATCCGAGTTCACAACTGATGCAAGCAGGGACTTTGAAGTCAATGCAACCATGAACACATTTGTCTCATTTTGCTACTTCAGCCTCATGTTTGTTTTGACTTGTTCAACACTGACTTGCTCAGAGTAGAATACAGAAAATTAATTAGCGTATCCTTGCATATTGTGGTACTGTAAGTTACAGTACTGGTATTGTCCAGCATATAGCAAAAAGGAATGTTTTTGTACAGGACCCTGTTTTTGTCACCTCTTTTTGCACAGGACCACAGTCCCACTCATCACAGAACACGTTACTATGATGTAATGGGTCATTTAAAGCTATTCAAGGCCAAACAATTTCTCAGTACCTCGAAGACTGACCTCAGTTTTCATCTGAGCAACTCCCCAGAGTTGCTATACATAAGCCCCTTTAAATTGAGTAACTACAAGTGGAGACAAATTTATCTCCTAACAGATCTAAATAGCATAGCAAATGTATGAGCCTGGCATTAGTACAGGTCAGCAAAACCCCAAAATAGACTAAGAGGGAGTCACCTCACAGCTTAGACACTGTAAACTATCCCTCCCTGGCTTTGTACTCTAAACTATTAGAATGGTACACACAGAAAAAGCAGGAGCCAGAATACAAAGAATGTTCAACTTTTCACGTACCTTTGCCAACTTGTATTTCTGAGCCAGCCAAACCCATTCTGCAGGAGATTATGCATTAATTGCATTAATGCAGGAGATAATGCCTCAACTTGGAACAAGGGAAAAGTTGTTTCAATACTCTCGTCACATTTAACCCTGAAATATTCTGAGAATTCAGCAGTAACAAAATACATCTTTTGGAATAAGTTCCCCCTAAATCAGAACTTTTCAGCACTGATGGGGATCAGAATATTTTTCATCTTCAAAACATCTACTTTTTAGGCTCAAGTGGCTTTTTACAAACAACACATACAATTTCAGTGTGAATATCTCATAAACATTTCCATAAACAGATTGCAAGGAAGAACCAATCTTAAGATTCTTCACACTCCCAACTCTCAAGATGCAGAGTCCACATTCCCATATGAAAAACAAGCAAACCAACAAACAAACAAAACAAAGAGAGCTATATTCAAGTCTTTGAAGCTTTAGTTAGACCTTCACATCTAAAAATGGTCTTATGGGCCACCATCTTCAGTGTGCTGTTAGTAAAGTGTTATTATGAATGTATTGGGCAGGAGGGACCTACAAATTTCAAGAGTTTCCAAGCATGTCTAAAACGTTTAAACATTTACTTGTTTCTCATGTGGTTTAAACCAGAGCTTTGAATAGAGGAAGTATGTTCCATTAGTCATTCTGTACAACCCTGACCTATGGCTCACATATATTGAACTGCATTCACAAGACCTAATTGAATACATGACTATCAGCTTCAATCATTTTGAATCCAGAAGCATTTTTCAAAAGCTGCAGTTCCCATTCTTTAGTCCCCCTTTAAAAGAGAGATCATTCATATTGAAAAGCAAAAAAATAAATTGCATACAGTTTGGAAGAGGGAACACGTAGATCTTGAACTTGTCATATTCCTTTGAGTACAAAGGTAGCCTACATTGTCTAAGAAACTTTTATATCAGATTAGAGATATAAGAGCTGTGTGAATAATTGTATTTTGACAGCAACAGTACTGTCTTCTCAAGGGAGCTGCTGAAAATGGCAGTGTTCAAATCACCCTCTGCTTTTAGCACTTTGATTCCAAAACTGAGAGCAGAATCCACCTGGATTTTAAGAAGAAAAAAAAAATTGTACAGGATTTTTTACAGAGCTCACTATTGGCAATAATATTTTGATAACATCCAAGTATCAAGGCCTTAACATATGCTGGACTGGCCTGAATGTGCATCCTGATTTTCTCATTGGATTTTTCCCTTGTTCAGGAAGAACTCTTGCTGCTGGGAGGAGATGGACAAGACTTCTGACCCCTGCCCCTGCACTTGCTTAAAAGGGAGGGCAAAGGTCACACAGAAGGAAAAAAGGTTTTAAGCTTTCAGTGGAAGGGCAGATGTGAGCTGGAATTTAGCTGGAGGGAGGGAAAGGAGAGGGGAATGAAAAAAAAAGAAAAAGAAAAATTCAATCCGCTCACAGCTCTTCTACAAATGCTGAGGTATATCAAACTCATTTGCAAGGCTTTAAGGATTAAAGTTCTTGCTGAAGTACAGTACTGGCACTCGTAGTAAAAATAAATAAAAGAGTTTTTCCATTCCCATAAACAGCTATTGCACCTTTCCAGTCAGCCTCACTCTCAAGTTCATCCAGTGTAAATTCAGCCTTACTCAGCTCCCTCGAGTGCTCTACAGTTTTCACTGCATTCCCCAGGACAGACTCTTCTTGTGACCTTCAGACCTGTGAAGGTTGTGTGATGAACGTGCATTTTAATGATAATTAAACACAGTCAAGTTCATCTTTTATCATTTTTCCTCCAGGATAAGTAGATGCATCTCCCTAAGGAATTTGACTCTCCACCACTCCCCATTTCCCCCTATAAATAGGACCACTACAAACCCTGCTAGTCTTGTTTGCAACTACTGCTAACTCTGATACTTTAAAAAAAGAGGAACAGAAGATGTCCAGTAGTCATACATGCAGGATCAGAAAACTTTTCCAAGGGTTTGTCAAAAGAGGAGGACAGGGCTAAAAGGCTCCTCTTTCTACCTCTGGTCTGAGTCTGTGTGAACCATTCACTGCACTCACGTTGTGCAGGATGGAGTTCAATATCCTGTAGTGCAGCAGGTGGTAGGATGACTCTGCACAAACTCATTACTGTCCCACAATACTGGGAGCTTTGTCTGCATATCCAGTTCCACTCACCACTAAAGAGGAGAGAGGTAACAGATTCTCCAAGCTCCATTAACAAAGATGCACAGCACAGCATATGGAATTTAAGGTGGCACTTCAAAATAGCGGTCAAAAAAGAAAGTTCCTCTTTATTCACCTGGAAGATGTAAGTTCCTGTATTTATAGGTAATTCTGATGGCTTAAAACATGAACCAGCTGCCTGGGGACTCACTAAGGGAACTATGGTTGCTGTTCATCCTCATTTTGAACACTAGCTGGTGTCCAAAATTTCAGGGGCTGCAAGACTTACATTTCTGGCCACACAATATAAAAGAAAGAAAGTTCAGAAGAAAAGATCTGGGTTTTTTATAATCAATGGTAGTTGGTCACAGCCAGTACAACACTAATTAACAAGTATAATACAAAGTTATTTCATGTGTCTGAAACAGGTCTGGTTATGTATTTTACGCGTATTTAGTTGGCTAAAGAAATACAGAAAGCAAAAACAATTCACTATGGTTACCTTTCTGTCAAATTACTGTATTAAAGAAACAATACATATTTTCCCATTCACAAACAAGATTGTTTTTATCCTTTTGCTAGCATGTAATATAATACAACCACTACTGAACCGAAGAGGTGAGGGAAATTAGCATATTTAGTAATTAATATCCTTTCTGACTACAAGTTGGGAGAAATATTTTACAATCTATTGCTCAAGTTCTTAAGTGAAGGTGTAACACAACAGGATGACACCTTCACTTACACTGAAGAAGGAACATTGATGTTTATATATTTTCCTTACAAGACCAACAAATTCAGAGATCTGCAACATATCCCAGAAGGAAGCCTTCTGAAGAGAACTTCATGAAATCCTTAATTTCTTGCATGTGGTCTAGTATTTGGTTGCTTTCTCAATGACTAAAAAAGAAAAAGAAGGGCAAAAGAGAAGGCTCACTAGTAGTGAAATCTCTCCTTGAAATTACAAGCAGCAAGCTGTTTTCTAATAAAATCTGGCTCAAAAACTAGTTCTGAATGCATCAGTTGTCAGAAATCCTCATTTTAAAGACTGATCATTAAGTTATTACTGGGGGAGAGAACAAGTATTGTTAAAATATTTTAGAAAAATGTGTTTAGATGCATTTTGTCTTTGTTATGACAATAGTGACCATAACCCTTGCCTTGACATGAAGGAATGTGTGTATCTCACAGGAAAGTTGCAACCTTTTGCACCTAACCCCTCAAAAAATCCCAATCTCAGCACAACTGTGTTGTCATAAGAAGCTTCACCAGAAACATAAGTGATAGAACAGGCAGGGCTGGGAATTAGCAGGAAGCATTTATATCTCAGTCCATCCTGAGCTATCAGGGGTTCTGATGACTTTTAGCCTTTCTTTCAGATGAGATAAAAACCAGAGGTCCCAGCATCTGGTGGCCATTAGGAAACCAGAGATATTGGAGTTATTAGACACTGAATCCTGGTGGTATTCCAAGACAAACAGCCATATTCAGCCTTCCTAATAATTCCATACTGTTTCAGAGAAAAATCACATCTTCTTCTACCTATCCAAAGGTGCTGTGCAGTGTTTATTGCTATGCTGCAAAGCAAAACACTAACCCTGCAGGAGTGCACTGCACTCCACAATGACACCATACTTGCTTCACCTTTTTTATCCATTGTCTCATAATGGCTATATTAGGTTTTGTTACTGGCATAACTACCCTGAGCCCCCAGTTTCTAGAGTGATGGAATGTGGACAGGCTGCACATCCTGCAATGGGACCTACAGAAATAATTGACACGGATGAAATCTCTTAGAGTTGCTGGAGTGCCATTGCAAGGAAAGCACAGGTACCCAGCTGCCCTCTCAGGTACATCCACATGCCACTTTACAAGTGTTTTTCACAGTTGCACAATCTTTGTGTCAGAGGTAAGCACAGACATTCCCTGTGCCAGTCAGTCATCTGACCTTGGTGCTCCCAAATTATCGCTTTTACCTGTTCTCCTTTGGTCATAAAAAGACTCAGGTTATTAACAGTTACTCTCCAAGTCACACCTCAGTTAAATGGAGAAATTAGCTCAAAACTAGATTGGCTAAATATCCTCTCCTCCTTTAACCTTCTTCCAGAGATCAAAACTGGAGATGTCTCACCATCAGTGAGACATACTGAATACTTAATCTGGATATGATGTCAAATTTGCACTGAAACTCTTTCCACCTGCTGTTACTGTCCTTTGAGATTCCCAAGAGGTCAGAACTAAGCAATAGCTGTATATAAACATACACCCACACGCATTTTTACTTGAATCAAGTATAATAGCTTTGGATAGTCTAATGTTAATCTTACCCAAGGATTACAACCCTGATTAATTTTTCAGTTTGTAATGTAATGTTCCTAGAATGGACACCAATATGTTCTTTCTGGTTTGACCGGGGCAGATTTTACCTCAGTATATGAAATAATTTGATGTTTTCTGGAGAGTTAATGTTTCTGTTGTTCCAAGGAAGAGAAGAGAATGATCCCTTTGGATTGTTGATCATTGACTCAAAAGATTTATGATCTGAGCTATCACATCAACAATCAGTTTAACAATAAAATCCTGTTGCAGAAAGGTTCCTTTTTTATGGTCTCTACTTTCATGCCAGCAGCATAAAGCACAGCTGTGCTCTGAGCTCACCATCCTGCCACAGGACTGAGAAAGAACAGTTTCGGGAGCAATGACAATTGTTTCCAAGACTTTCCTCAGCCAGATAATTATCAACACCCTCCTACTGCAGTAAGTGATTTTAAATCAAAATCAGGCTTGAACCTCCACTTCTATACCCAAGAACAACATTTAATTCAGGTATTCTCTAGGTTTTAAGAGGCAGAGGTGCTGCCATCCTTAAACAGAATGAATATCAGAGGAAGCTGAGTGTACACAGTTCCTTAAACAGCAGCAGCGCAATTCTACGGTTGGTGTGATGAGACTGCCCCTTGCTGAGCAGTATTTTCCCAGGATTTCTTTAGGTTTTGCATGTATCTGGCAGGTTGCAAATCTTTTGAAGTAGGGGTTGTGTTTCAAGTCTGATTTTTCATATAGGAGAGCACAGCAGGGTCAGATGCGGTGACCCGAGTTCACAGGTGTGAGCGTTACAGATGTAGCAACAAAAACGTGAGAAGGTTCACAACTCCACAGAGATCTTTCAGAGAAAATGAAAGTATGCCATGTGCACATGAAGGTACTTTAATCTCGCAGATTTTTAACAAAGTCGATATAAGTAGTATCTGAAGAGCATTTTTGAAATGTAAAATCTGAGTAAAATTGCGTGCTCTGGGCTCCTGGTAAGTGCTGGATTTCCTCTTTCTAACCATAAGAAAAACAACTCACAGCTATCTATACTCCCACACTCATCACACAGACTAACTTCTGCTGTGATAGGCACAAGACCTACAGTTGCAGTGGGAGAAATACAATCAGAGCTAAAAGTTCAACCTATGAAGTGATGCAAACATTAACTTCCAACCTTCCCCCCCCCCAGAGGCAAACAGCAATTTCCCACCGCAGAGCAGGGGCTGCACATTGTACACCCTGACACCCTGCAGGCTCCTCTGTGGGATGGAATACATTAATAAGGGCAAAAGGTTATTTTCCAGCAAAGTTTGTAAATTAAATTCTATAGAAAACCAAACAAAAGGTTACATGAGTGTTCACTTATCCATGAGCAGTGAAAATATTTCATTTCAAATTTTGCAATGTGTCCTAACAATGGCAGCTTATACACCGCAGGTACTCTGCAAACAAGGCTAAATTAATTAATATCAAATTTCAGCCAAATGTACTGACCTGAGAAAGGTTTCAAATTAGTTTTTTCACTAAATGAATTTTGGTTAAGACCTTTGATAACAAACAGTACAGAAAGAGTAACTGAAAGGAAGAACACACTTTATTTGATTACTTTTAAAGCATATAGGCTTGCAAAGTGATGCAAACAGAAAATAAAGAATGGATTAGGAAGTTACCTAATTTATTTAGTTAGATAAGTTATCTTGAGGTATAAATTGTCTAACTTATTTGGATTTAAACCAGCTACAGAAATATTCCCTGCCTCACACTGAACAAGACACCTTACACTTCTTGTGTTGGAGGTGTGGAAATTTGCATCAAATTATACATTAAACTGCAAAAAGGGACAGGGCAGAGACTTGCTGAGGACCCATCAGCAACAGTTGCCCTCCTTTTTCCCTACAGACACATCACCCACATGCAGGGCACAGGCACAGCCTCCTGCTAGGGAATGGCAACAGCAAACAGGATTACTGGCCCTGGCAGGCTTCTCTGCTGGAGCTTCTCACTCCATTTAACAGCTTTTCTCCTCCCACAAACTTCAGCTCATCCAGAAATGTAAAACAATATTTAGAGCAAGTGCAATCAATTACTGTCATTTAAAAGCTGTGCTTTGTTCTGAACACTTAACTGTGTCCAGTGTGCATCAAACATGACAGAACCAACACAGCAGATCCTGCAGGCCAAAAAAGGATAAGTTATATATTTTTTTCTGACTTCTTAACCCAGACCTTTCTAAACAAACCTCCATCCAGCTTGTCAGAGATCCTGACTCCAACACCTCCAGGTGCCAATTGCTTCATACAGAGATGCAAGAAACCCCACAGCTGACAGGTCTGAGATAACCCAGCCTCAGGAAAACTGCCTCCTGATTTCCTCACCCCTGCTGAACTCAAACATCCAGATGTTACATAACAGGTCTCTCCAGTCAAGCACCTGACTCATAAGCTGTGGAAGAAAACCTGAGACCTTTAGGATCATTTTGTTTTCTCCAGGTTTCCTCAACTTTTGTCTAAGATTTAGGGAGAGAAACTGGTATTCTATTTTAAATATAAAAAATTAGCGTGTACTACCGTTAAAAGAATAGTAAGGCTAGTACAGTTAAGAATTGTGAAGTCCTTGATGCTTTTAAGCCAGACCTTCTCATAATAGTTCAAGAAAAAAATGTGGTATCACCTGTATCCCCATACAAAATACTACACTAGCTATGTTTTTATTTACATTATGCTTTCATAACTTGAATAGAATAAAGTAACACCAACTTTGTTCTGTTGCTTTACATAGCTGTTATTTGTTTGGTCCTGTCTAGGCTTTTATGTAGTACTAATTTCTAACCAGCCTTGTGGCACCTGAGTGGAATATATGTAAGGAAAAGAACAAGATTTAAGTCTTTAGTTTTGTGAAATTAAAACTGAAATTCGAAGTTGCATTCAGATCAGTTTTTATAAAACACACATTTTGTATGTTTTTATCATCATTCTCTATTCATACATATTAGCAGAGTGAGTAGATTAGTCATGAAAATCAAGAAAGAAAAATGTTTGTATCTTCTTAGGAACTTGAGGAAAACACAAACAAGCACACATCCAACTCCTCCTCTAAAGTTCTTTCAGTGTTAACAACAGTCACCTCTTTTAAAGTATACCTTGATAAACAGACATACAAACCACTGGGAGTAGCTTATGCATGATTATTTTACAGACAGCTACAAACATGGTTTGGAGCATTTAAGAAAGTTACATGAAACCATTCATCGACCTATACTGAGAATAGAATCCAGGTTTCCTTACTACTTGTGCCACAACCAAGTCCTCATGTTTTATCTACAAAATACTAGCTTCCTGCCCTAACCATAAAATACCTGAGAGAAGTCAATATCCTGCTACAGTTCCATGATATCATCACACAGGAATTTGTGATTTTGGGCTTATCAAGAGCAAGAGGCTGCAGTGGCTACAAAACCGAGCAAGTACAGTAAATGTCACAACTCTGCCAAGTGACTGAATGAACTGTGGTGGTCTCATCTTACAGAGATAAACTGGTTCCAAACAGAATTTGAATTACGTTCCCATAGTAGTTTTATGATGAACTTAATTAATGGAAAGGGTTCGGTGCTTCTGTGCAACTTTTTCAAGCTACAAGTTGATACTAGTGCTCCTTTGATACAGTGTGAGGAAACATCTAAATAATCAGGCTTGAGATGCCACTGACATTTGATACGTAAGGAAAATGAGGATTACTCATGCCACACATTAAATAAAATTCCAAAAGAAACTGAGGCCCCCAATGACATATTATGTAAGGTACAGACTAAATTCTCAGTGATCTCAGTTAAACACAATAGCCCAGAACACACCTGACAGCAGTGAGTGCTTTTCAATTGTCTCTACCTTTCTTACATTTGCATCCACAACTTTTAAGGGTCTTACAAAACACTTTTACTGCCTATCTAGAAAAGTGAAATTAAAAAGGAAACGATATCCATTATTTTAAAATCAAAGAAAAGTCACAATATTCTTTATAAAGACTAATCCTGCTCTTCTTTTTTTAGAACAAAACCATGCAATAAGGAAGTGTTGTAAATCTGAGATCTGTAAGCTACTGGGCTGCAGAAGGGCCCCTCTAAACAAGTATGTCGTGGAGCTAGCCTGTACCTGTGTCTCACTGCACATTCCTCTGGCAAAGGAATTTAGTCCTGAAACCTGGTACCCCTCTGCCCTCCTCTGAGTGAGCTCATAATACCGGAATGAAGAGGAGGGAAATAACTTTCTCACTGGAATTTCTTTAATGGAAATTATAAGAACACATCTTGATGAAATAGATGCTGGAAGTATTTTGCCTTGTTGTTCTTACACACACAGAACACTTGTTATTATATATAGAAAACATAGAACTACCTCAGCAAAATTTATCGCTGGTAAATTCAGAGTTATCATATAATCCAAACAAAATCCATAGCCAGAATCACTGCACAAAGGTGCTGTGCAGTCTTCTGTGCAGGGAAAACTGTAACACAATCATTCCAGATCTGGACAGTAACTCAGCCAAACAACAACAAAAAAAACCCCCAAAGTTGCCTTTTCATTAGCTTCACAAGCTGAGAGGTAAGAAAGAAAGGAGACATGGATCTGGAAAGCTACAGTCAGCTGCAGAACACTTCTGGTAATTGCAGCTCAGAACAAAAATTATTAAACTCCTATTACTAAGTTTGGAAATGAAAAAAACCAAACCACTTGTTTGCTGAAAGTTGCACAATATCTACTGTTTTATGAATCAGACTTCTGTTAAAAAAAACCAAAAATCAACCAATTTTTTTTTTTTACCATAGCTTTAGTTTACTTCTATCCAAAATACTTGGTAAACACTTTGGTTTGTGGTTCATAAAGTATCCTTGAATGGAGTTGAAAAGTTACAGTAACGCTGAAGATCTGATATAAACACTAATTAATTCTTCTCTACTACTGTCAGACTGTAGTTAAGACTCACTAGCTGGTTTTTAATCCCTGCCACTCCTCTCTGAAAGACGTGCAGAACTTGGCTGGATAGCACAAAGCTGGAAGATAAAACCCAACCACATTCTTAGGGAACTTCACAGTCTCACGCTAGAGAAAGTCTCATGCCAGCCCACAGAGAAAATGCAATTGAGTGGAGAGCCTTTAAGCAGCCATAATCAACATTTTACAGTTTTGTGCCTTATTTGGTAGAGGTTCAAGCCTTCAAGATCTCCGAAGGCAGATTGTACAAGTCATCTCATTTAGAGAGGAGCCTTAGGGCACACAAAGCACCCGGTGCAACAGTTCAAAGAAGCAAAACTTGCTGCATGACTTGGGGCAAAGCTTTCTTCACACATGCAGGGCAGTAACACCAGTACTTAGCCTGGCAGGGTGGAAGGACACCTGCAAATCAGGGGTGAAAGACAACACAGTAATGCAACCAGTGATTGTGTATTTTAGAGTAAAAATTGCAACATGTTTCTTCGTATTAAGTAAGCAAACGGTGTGAAATGTATGTCCACGATAAATGAACCCTGCAGAAGGGACAAAACAGACCAAAGGTTGTTGCTTGTGAACATACCTGTCACAGGCATTTCAGGATTTGACCTATCCTGCAACTCTCAGCCCTCTGGAGGGCATGCAAACACATTTTACCCTCAATGAAAAACATGCTCTGACACATTAAAAGATGTTCTGATCAAGACCCCGGTTTCTATAATCACAGAAAAGCAGTCTTTGCAAAACCTCTGAGGTGATTTTCCAACTACATTGTTAGGGAACAGATTACTTGAGGTATGGGAGGCCCTCAGCTCCCAGAGACCCCGCTGAGGGCTCTCCACACCCCACATGCTGCAGGGCCGATACATTCACATGGAAATTGCACCACTGAGAGATACAGGTCAAACCACAGTTTGGAGCTCACTCTAATTATCTAGGCAGATTTTGGTTTAATCCTAACAAGATTATACATTCAGAGAGATTAAGGCTGTTAAAAGTACCACAGAGCAAACCATATAATCACTACCTTCAAGAAACCATCTAAAGTATTCTGTTTATGGTCACCAACCCATTTAACTTTAAAACCTCTTTGGACCTCTGTGGTATTCAAAGAGTATTTTCTGTATCTATTTGTGGTAAAAGTAGGCTAAGCATCTGACATTTGCTTTGGTGACTAGAACACATTTGTTACAGGAGTGGTTTGAAAGCTTCTTCCTTTCAACACCATATTAACATATTTTCTCTATATTGTTCTTAAGCTTACATCTTGGACCTCTTCAAGTCACAGCAAAAAGCCAAGGACCATCTGTAGAAAGAGATTTCACAGTCTGTTTCCAGTTTAAGCCAAAACTACTTTATTAGGTTAAAAATGCACTACTCTTCCTTTGTAAAAATGATCAGACAAAGCTTACAAGAAGAGACAGCTGTTAAAAACTGTGTTTTTGATGAAAATAGAAAACTTTTGCTAAATAGCAAGCAATGCATTTGGGTTACACCTATTCCCACAGTGAAAGTAAAGAGAATATGCATTTCAAAAGTACACCAGAAATAAAGCACCTTACTTTTGCCACCCAGGGCTTATTGGAAATCACCTCAGTCATGAACACAAGACTGAGACTCACCACACTTTTATCCTTTCTGTTAACAAAGATTCAGCATGTTCTATGCAAAATGCTATATACATTGTGCAGTGCAAAACAGGACCTGCCAACCTCACCTTCCAGCTGAATCCACACTTCACATGTGCTGCACTTCATAGAAAAGGCAAAGATACCTTCATTTTACAGATAATGTTCCAACTTTTCAACCCTTCACACACACACACTTTGATGACAGTCTAAAACCTCAAAAGGAGGGCTGAGGCTGAAAGCCTACAGGCTCCTTTTATGGAAAACTCTGAAGACTACTATAAATTCTTAATTTTCCAAGCTTGCTTTTTGCTCCTGCAGGCTATGTTCTTCCAGCTCAGTTACACCCTGCTTTGTGGATAGCTTTAATCATCAAAGTACAATACAGTGATTCACCCTCCTATTGTTTTGATGTGTTTCCACCATAGTAGTAGCATTAAAGCCAAATTGCTTTTAAAAAATTAAATAAATATATTACACAGAGCAAGTGATACCTGCACACTCCTCCACAGCAGAGGTTTGACTGATATAAGAAGAACTATTAGACCTTTAAAACGGTCCTGATTCTCTTTGGCTCTTTCTCACATTATTCACTGTGTCAATTCATCTATTTAACTTTTTTATAGTAATGAGATGAGTTTATATATATTTCAAAATATATTTTATTCTGAAAAATTTACTTGCCAGCTTATGAATTCTAAACAAACTTTAACAACAAAGTATTAAAGAGTAATAGATTCATCACTTCTCTTATAATTATATCATTTTCTAGAGAGTCTTTTTTGGTTTAGACTTCTTTTTAGAACTAGACATTATTTCATGTCCATGGAAAGATACCTTACTACTTGTGAGGGTAGGATCTTAATAGAAAATATTATCTTCAATGATTCAAAAAATAGGATAAGGAGCATAAGAAGCTGATTTGAAAACACTAATGCAATGAGAACAGGTAAGGTACATGCAGTTATTAAAAAAAGTCAGGAAAAGACAAAGCACTGACTTGATTCTATTTAAAGCTTTAAAATTATGCTACTAGCAAAAAACAAAGCTGGTAACACTTAATTTGCAGAGATTTTAAGAAGCACAACAGCATTTTTAAGTCCATTTCTTGCTTAACTGCACTTTCCTTTTCCTCTCTACTTTTGAGGTCAAAACCAACCCCTTCAAACAGTGCTATAAATTCATTTAAGCAGTTGGCTTTCAGCTGACTCTGTACAAACATTTCTATCCCAATCTCTAGAAAGCTGCAGGTTTTGATCTGTCAGCCAAAAAACTATGCTAAGGAAACAGTTAATGGTGCTGTTGCTACCTTGTTTCCAACCTCTTTCACCTTCAATGGAAACGGAAAAATGACAAATATGCAAAACGGAAGGAAAATTAAATCTTAGTCTCACATCTTACAGAAACCTTGAGGTATTGCCTTTTCTAGCAAGTTCTTGATTAGTCCAGATACAACACTTAGATGATGGTTGGATTTTACCTGTGTTACACATCACGCTGGGGTCTTGCCAAGTGCTTGTGTCAAGGACGGAATCGTTTGTTCCTATTACTAATGGGGAAAGCAATGAACATTAGGTGCAACCCTCTTGAGCAGATTTGTGCAAGAGAGATTCCTGGGTAACAGGTACTGACACGTCCTCACTGCTGCTGGAGTGAGGCATCAGAGAAAGCACTGCAGGATTAACCGCCAGGAGTGATCCTGGCAGCCTCCCTAAAGCACAAAGGAGAGCCAGGAAGGCAGAGGAGCTTAGGAGCACGTTGAGGCAGGGGCTGGAGGCTGTACAAAGTACAGTAGATTCCAGCCAAAGGGGAGAAAATAGATCAGGGAGTGAATAAGGCAAACTCAGAGTACAGTAGCTATTGACACCTCGGTGGACTGAAGCAAATCAGACCCGTTCGGTTCACAGCGTTGATTCTCTCAGTATTAAGGTAACCAAGTGAGCAGAGACTGTGCAAACTGAAGGTGCTGATTTAGTGGCCCAATGAGGTTGACACAGTCAAAGCTAATCAAAATCCTGCAGAAATAACAAGAAGGAAAGCACAGACCTCAGGGATCTTTGCAGCTCTGTATTCATTTGGGTACAAGCAGAATTAGAGGGCCAGCAGTCAGCTCTGACCAGCATGAACTGTTAAAAAAATGCAGCAAAGAAGCCAGCAAAGAAGCAGATCCATGGAACAGTTCCCTTGGCTTGGTGTTATTTTCACCTCTTTGTGTTTCCTCAAACCTGAGAGAAGAGGAAACTATTCTGAAAAGATGAATTTGAACATAAGTAGTAAGATTTTTGTCTACAACTTTTGAAAGTAGAAAGTTAAACACAGTACTGGAAACTGCAGCAACTTGACTTCCTTATAAATCACACCAACAGAGAAGGGGAAGCTGTATAGAAAAACCCAAGGTAGGCTGAACTGCAGGAAATTTGTGCAAAAAGTACAGGAACAAGTTATTTACTTTCCCCAAGTATTTTCAGATTTATTGCCCACACCTCCAAATTCCCTTTTTGCGAGGAACAGGTAACGAGAACTGCATCATTCCACTCTAAATGCTCTTTCTGTTCAGACATGTAAATGGAAATATGTTAAAGCTCAGCTAGGGTTTATAGCCTCCCCAGGAGAGTGAGAGCCTTATTGGGCTATAGGGATATTTTGAAAGAAAAGAAAATAAATTAAAAAAGACAAATAATTAAAAAAAAAAAAAGAGAACTAAAAAACCAACCACCTAAGGAAATTAATCATTATCCATGGAGGGGCACACAAACCCACTTCTCAAGGAAGAGAGAAGGTCAAGTAAATCAAAAATTCTGGCAGGAAAGACTTTTTCATCTATATCTATCCTGACTTCATGATCACCTCAAAATACTATTACACCACTCTACAGTATAAGAATACCTTTTCCTCCCAGAAGGAATACCTTCCTTTTATTATTTTGAGGTACCTAAAGACTTGCCCTAAAAAGAACTGATAATTCCCAAAAAGTCACTGACAAAAGGGTAAAACTGGCTGGCATCTCTGAAATATGTTCCTGTTTCCTCAGCACTGTTTAATACGGAATCATGAGCTTTGCAGTGTTTGTAGCAATCCCTTCCTAGCACAGCTTGAAACATGCTCAAAAACCAGGTGGGTCATATTTCCTGATACATAACCAAAACTGTCTGACAAGAGACTAGTTGGATGTCTACTCTTAATGCTCCAGTGAGCACTCAGTTAGGAGTAAAAGTACTTGCAGAAACAACAGAGTATCTGTATGATTAGGAAATTGCTTCTGGATCAATTATGCTCTTTTCAAAAAACACTGCAGCTCCCTATGGTTCAAAAAAAAAAATCCGATTAAACACCAAGCGCTGGCAATAAGTTGACAACCTTGCCTGAACAGATGCTGTGTCTCTGGGAGTACAGGATAACAAGGAATTCTTTTCTCCCTGTACAAGTCAGGAGTTACCAGTCCTCTTCCTGAAGCAGTTCTATGTCTACAAATGGAGTATGACTAGCATATAAAAACTAAACAAGAAAGAGGCAGAGTTAAGACCTTGTTGAGTGCGGTATTTGCAAGCCAGAGCCATTTTACCATCACAAATTTTTTTGCACTCTGTAACATTCTCATAATATCTGTAAACATCAGCATGTTACTGCAGCTACCCCAGAAGGAAGAGTTAGTAAGGGACAAGGTACCAGGACCTTACTAGTGTGGAGAGTCTCTACAGCAAGAATGGACAAAGGGTGGAGAAGCCCCACCACAAAAGGCCCTGCCTACTTTAGGGACACCAGCATGACTTACTAACAGCAGCTCTTAAGCCAAGGGAACACAGTGGCTGGCAGTGAAGCTGGCCTGTGTCCAGAAGGGGAAATAAAATGCTTCTTCAGGTCACATAGTGCTTCTCACAACTATAAAAAGGCAGCCATAACCTTAAATCGATAATGATATCAAAAAAGCTCTTCAGAACACAATCACATGTGTTACTCCATTTCGTAGCTGCTGTAACCTGACATAGGATCTGACTGCCAAATAAACAACCACTTTGTATGCTCAATTGTCTTCAGCACCCAGAAAACATTCAGCAAATAAACAATTATTTGTTCAGATGGGAGAGAAAGGGATAGTCAGCTTTAAATGAAAATTTCCCCTACAAGTTAACATGTCTTGGCAAGAGCTCAATAATTAGCACTATTATGAACAATCAGCTTCTTTTTTTAGTAATTCTCATTATTTTGCTACAGAACCAGGGTATAATTCTTATTATTTACTATAGACCTATTGCCACTCAAAGCTGACCTTCACAGATGACCATTCTCAATGCAATATGGGAATCTTCACCAAACAACCCTCCACACCCATGCATTCTTACACATTAGAAGCCTTATCTGGTAAACAAATCCTGAGATTTAGAAGATTAGGTTGGTATTTTACATTATTTCTTGAATTCTGTAGATTCCTTCCTTATACAAGTAACTTTACTATATATATTACTTCTTTCCCCATAAAATTCACTACTACATAAAGATACAGCTGTAAAAATCAAATTACAGAAGGATTGCATACTTATAAATACTGATTAAAATGGCAAAGAAAAAGAAAACAGAACTTTATAAATACCTCTTTAATGGATAACATCGTATTTGCAGAAACTGCATTGGAAAGTGTTATGATGAGAGCTGCAACTCTGTTTTAAATACTCATAATTAAACAGCTATTTTTCCCCTCTGTCAGAGACTCTGGGACAAAATTTATTTTTGGCCACTGAAAACAACGAGTTCGGTTCAATTAAGCTCATCCAGTACATATTAAAGTAAGAGATATTATGAAACATTTGTATCATAGATCTAGAAACAAAACACACAGAAAACCTGGGAGACAGATAAATAAGACCACTTGTGCTAGTTTGTCATGAACTAGGAGAGCTTCAGTTACTCAAAATAGAGCAGACTGCCCAGAACTGGTTTTCACACATAGTTTTTATTTGCCTTACTTGGATACTGAAAATCTTTTGCTGAACAAGATACTAAGTGCTAAAAAAAGAGAGTGACTCTTGTTAATCTGCACATTTATTAGCAAAAAAATGGAAGAGTTGCAATAGTACATGAAGTCCACTCATAAAATCAAGCTAACTGAACTCCATCTGAAAGCTCAGGTGTTCCAACAGAACATGCCTGATGGTAAGCCCTTACAGTAAGTCCTAACAGTAATTCCTTAGGACATCACATCAAAACCAGCATGTATTCCAGGTACACTCAACTAGCTGAACAAGGACAGAAAGGAAATAAATGAGGAGTTATCACCTCACCTGTATGCCAGGTATGCTCTCAGGGGGGCTCAGAATGACTGCTAGGACTATGATGCAGCTCAGCTGAGAGCTTTGTGAAGAGATGTGAATCTCAAATTTCATTGTAAGACGCTGTCTCTGCATTTTGTGACCATATTCAGCTCATGCTCCACCTCTAGTTTATGAGAGGAAAACCCCAAAACATCAGCAAAACTCTGATTATCTTTTTAAAAGTCCCTCTCCTAAAAACTCCATTTTGCCCTGTAGCCTGGAAAAGCCTCAGGGGAGGACAGTGATCAGCCAAGGCAAACCCCTGCCTCTCTAGCACGTCTTATCCCCCACAGTTCTGGACCAACTTTTGTCATTTGTCTGAGTGCAATGAACGTCTCAAGGACAGTACTACAATGTTGTTTTACTGATGCACAGCATCCTGTACTGACACTCCTGGCTAACTATTAACGCAAATTATTGATGATAAAAGATTGAAACCACAAATGAAGCATAGCTTCTAGAGTGACTGCAGCTGAAAGCTATCAGGGGAAGCTCTTAGGTCACTCCCAGCAATCGGGCTACAAACAAGGTAACAGTCTCTGCAAAGTAACTGCAAGTCATCTGTGTTTTCAACATTTGGCTCAAGAAAACACAGATAGCATTACAAGACTAATTTTGTACTGCCACTCAAAATAGATCATCATTTACACCCAGGGAAAATAATTATAAACTGAGAAATTAATTCAGATACACTTCAAAATCCTTTTCTTACAGAAAAGGGGATGACTGCACTTCATAACTGAGACCTCTGTGGCAAAGCCATCTTTGATACAACTTTATTCAAGGTGCTGGCCTGACATATCAGCCACTGCCTACACTAGTTCTGTCCACAGGACCATTCCTGAAGAGTGCTCAAGAACTTGAACAATATTTTAGGGACGTTTCCTTTACAACAAATACATTATGGAAATGAGTTTTTTTTAATGAAAGAAAATGCGAACAACAGTTATAAGTGACATCATCTCCAGCAACAAGCGGACTGTCTCTGTGAATAATCTTCTAGAAGTTTTTACTCCTTATTAACCTAAAGCTTTAACCTCATTTTATTACCATGGTACTTCACTATGCTCTGTCACTTCAAATTATATACCAGAAGACTATTAAGAAATGTTTCAGAGATCGTGCTTTTTCTAAGAAAGTTCTGCTTACTGCAAGTTCCATCACCAGTACTTTCTCTTAACAGCTTACTTCATGCTGGAAGGTGTTAGGATGTGTTTTTAAATCAGTGACACCAGAAAGTCCTACTACTCTACCTGAAGTTCACAAAAACAGAGTTTTAATCTTTCTTGTTGGGCATGTTTGACAGCATTTTTAATAAAAATCATTAAATCCATTAACTGCTTAGACATGCAGAGCACTAGGTATTTTAAGGACCTATTTCTGATTCTTTTTCATAGTTGTAGACTGATTACATAGCAACTAAGATTTTGATTGTTTTTTAACTCTGAAGAAAACTGTTAGAAAGACTTAGAAATAGCAAGTAGATATTAATCTTATTCATTACAATAGACTTAAATTGACAGAGTCCCTTTATGGGCAATGAAAAATGTCAAGGAACTAACAGAAATCTGACTGCTTAAGAGATGTGTTTTCCAAAAGACAGGAAGCAAAATTGGAGCAAACTTTAAATTTTATATCAGTTACATCTGCATCAATCAGGAATAACTTCACTGCCATACTGCAAGAATTTATAAAAATTATTATAAAATGTGTCACATTTGCTTCAAAGAGCCTTTAAAATATGTGCTTTATAAAAGTCATTTCCACTCAGATTGCACTATAGCAAGAACTCTTAGAAGAACAGTTCTTGGTTTTGTTAAAGAAAACTCTCTAATCTTTTAATCTTCGAGAAGATTAAAGCTTGTAACTACCACCTGATCAAGATGATGAAATTCTACTAGTGCAATTGATTATAAAAAATGCAAAATGGAACCAAGCCTTTCATATTTATGAAAAGTATAAACCCCCCTGCTATTAAAGACTTTAAAAAATATTTCTTCTCAGTTGCACAGGAAGGTTCTAATTCCTTAAAATTTTAATCAAAAGAGTAGCAAAAGTAGTAGAAAAACATTGGCTGCCAAGTCAAGAACACATTTTAACTGGTTTTGTTAGAAATCTGTCCAAAGTTGAATTAAAATAAACTTGCTTAAAGCATATTATACTACTTCCATTAATTCACTATTGTATGCTTGCTGTAAAATCCACACCCCAACCACTACTGTACAATCTTAACTTACATTACAATATAACAAAGACATTTTTTTAACTGCTGACTTTACATCAGTTGGACACTTAATTTAGGCTACAGATCTTCCAAAGGACTCTTTCATTCACTAGTTGAGTGGGCTAAGAATTGCAGCATCCCAGCTGCAGAAAATCTATTATAACGCCAAAAAGAAGAAAATTATAAACATTTAAAAAGCCTGCAATCGCCTACTAATCTATTTAAACATTAATTAGGAACAGCAAGAGAAAATCCATGTTTATGTCATAAAATTGTCAGACTAACAGATCATAAAGTCATTGCTTCTGTATAACAACTTGGAATTTAAAACACATTTACTAGTAGTCATGAACCTTGATACAACACTTAACAGCTTAATCCTTTAATTTCTCACATCACTTTTACTTAGTTATGATGTGTTGTGCGTTGGATCCCTCGTGAACAAGGACCTAGAGGGTCAGCTTTTAACAGAAAAGTTTGAGAAGAGGCTAAAAGAGAACGAAAGGCAGTCAGGTACAAAGTGAGACACTGATCACGCTTTCAGACACTGAAAGCTGTTACACCGCACACAGACGGTCTTTCACCCCAGCATACTTTTCAAAAACTAGTCAAAGTCGAGCCGACGAAAGGCACAAAGGGACTTCGGAGCACAGGTGTACAGCAATTAAAAAGATATCCGCGCATCTTTCCCAGGGGGGCGGGGACGTGTCCGTTCTCTGGCCGAAGGATGCCCAAACCCCGACAGGTTCGTCCGGGCACGTTCACCTCCAGCGAGCACTGGACCTGCACGCACTTACCGCACTCGCCAGCTCCGCGCCCAGCCAGAGGAGCAGCAGCACCAGCGCCCTGCGGGGAGGCAAAGGGACAGACAGTCACGGCGGGGAGCGGGGGCACCGCGGGGAGCGGGGGGGCCGCGCTCGGCACTCACCCTGCGCGCCCCATGGCCCGGGCAGCCCGCGGGCACGGCCGAGGAAGAGCAGGGTCCGCCGTCACTCGGGGCGGGCAGGGCACCGTGTGGCTCCTTCCCGGCGGAGCACCGAGGGTGCCTGGCCCTGAGGAGCGACCGGGCTGGGGCCACCAGCGCTGCCCGCCCGCGCTCGGTCACTGCTCGCTTCCCGCGGCGCCGCAGCCCCTCCAGGCGCTCGCAGCGTGCCCGGGCAGGAAGTTCGCGCGGTGTTCGCCGAGGCGTCGCACCTGAGCGGGGCCGGATGGGCCGGGACCGAGCGCGGGCGAACCCCGCACCCGCCCCTCCGCAGGGGCGACCCGGCACTGCCAACAACTCCCCCTGCCCTCACACGCACACAGAGCGGCTTCCGCTGCAGAAAATAGTCCGGGGTCCAGCTGCCCGCCCGGTGGAGGTGCGGGGCGGGGAGAGGCGGCGCCCGCCCTTGGAGCCGACAAAACCGCGGCGCCCGGGGGCAGGGCGGTGCCGGGGGATCGCAGCCCCCTCGGAGCGGAGCGGCAGCGCGCCCACACCGCCCGCCCGCCCCCGGAGCGGAGGAATACTGTAGTCCCGGGAAGACTTGAGCCGGCAGAAGCGGGCGAGTGCGGCAGAGGGGCGGGCGCTGCCATCGGGGCGGCCGGCGGGAGCCGCCTGCAGGAGCCGCGCTGCCCCGCCGGGCTATGCCCGCGCCGCAGGGCCGGCCCCGGAGCTCCTGAGCGGGTGGGATGGAGCCGCGGTGGCGGAGCTGCAGCCTGGCCGCCGGCTGCCTGGTGCTGGTGCTGCTGGGGTGCTGGGGGCCGCAGGAGGCGGCGGCGGCGGTGAGTGCGGGGCGCCCTCCTTGTTCTCCGCGGGTGCTGCCCGGCGCCGCTGTCCCCGCCGGGCGCGGCCGCCGCGCGGAGCCTCGGGGGGAGCTTTGGAGCCTCGAGGATGGGGTGGACGAGGGTGGGCTCCCCCTGACAGGAGCCCTGCGGCGGGCGGGGGTCGGCGGCGCGGCCGGGCCCCGCCGGAGGGTCTCTGGGCTCCCGCAGGTGCCGGGGCTCCCGGGCGGCCCGTCCCCGCACAAAGCCCCGCGGTGCCGTCGGGCCGGCGCTGCGCGGGACCCTCACGGCCGGGACCGCCGGCGGCTGCGGGGAGGCAGGAGAGCTAGCGGGAGTGCGGGGCGGGGGGAGCCCGGGTGAGCTTTGTGCGGGCTCTGAACCCGCCGTTCCTCCGCGACAAAGGAGGAATGATTCCCCCTTGCCTTTCCCCCTCCCCAAAGGACCTCCATGAAGAGGTGTCTGAGCTCTAGCCGCTGAGCCATCACCTGCCGCCCCGAGTCGCACCTGGACTTGGCAGGGAGTTGGAGGCATGTGGGCATGGCTTGCTGGAGGATACCGTGCCTCAGTCTGGGGCTTAGTTTTCCCGAGGGTTTTATTTCTGCTTTCGTAAAACCCGAGCTGAGGTGCTAACGGAGATGGCAAATGCGTGCCCTGTAGCAGGGAGTGCACAGTAAACGACCTGGAGAAGAATTTTCATCTCTGTCTTTGAGAGAGAGATGCTATCCCAGGTTTCCTGGAGTTGCAGGGCCTTAAAACTGAGAGGTAGGAGAGGTGATCCCTGGCTTCAGGTTTAGAGGTATTTGACTAAGACCTCCAGCTGTTAACGAGTGGGAAAATTAACTAAAAAGGCTGGTACATTTCACTAAAATGCTCACGTAACATGGGTTAACTTCAGATTTTTACAGTCTCTTTCTCTTTTTGATTTTTTTTTTTTTTAAGTTTACTTGGAAAAGAGAATAAGTCCAGATTGCTGTTCTTTAGGATCACTCTTTAGTTGAAAAGTCATAATATGTTACAGTGATAAGTGTAGAGTACATTTCTGTGACTCCCCCCTTCCATTTTGTAGTTAGAGCTGACAAAATCTTATTTGTCTTGAACTCTCCTTTGAAGTGCATTCCTTTACAGTGAAACTTTGTAGACCTTTCATCTGCCTTCTGAAAAAGCAAAGACCAGCCATAATATACTTCCTTCCTCATCTACTCCTCCTCCTTACCATGCCCAGGTGGGAACCCAAGTGTAAGTGATAGCAGTGTGCCACCAGTGCTTACTGATATGGGGAACTGCCTGTCTCCACATTGTCTGTGACACCAGTTCTGCTGCTCTACTTGGTCCCACCTCACCCCAGGCTGCCTGCCTTAACTCCCACCCCAAAGGAGGACCCAGGCAGTCCCACCTACAGGGCTTCACTGGTTTAGCAGGTGGGGTTTGAAGATGGGGAGGTTTGTGTGCATAAATGTGGCCCCTTCCTCTCTTCAGGAAAGCATCCAGGCACAGTTCCATGTGTGTGGTTGGTGGGAGTCTGTGGGGTCTGGGAGCAGGACTGTGGTGGCCACATAGGCAGTCCCCTACCTTGGAAGAAACAAAGAAAGGAGCAAAAACAATGGTGGAATTCCTGGTTCTTAACATCACCTTGTGCTGCGGCCTCTCTTTTAGGATTTGCAGTGAGCTAAGATTAACTGAAGACCCAGGGGCTGATGGGGATGGGAGAAAGAGAGAGATGCCTCTGTTCCAACCTACATAAATCCCACTGGTCTTTTGTCAGAAGGGTCTAATGGTTTTCTCAACACTTTGATGTTCTGATGTCCTTGAATTTCCTGTGATAACACTAAATTATGCTGATCCCTATTAATGAGGATCAGCACTTTATTCCTCCCTTTGTCAGAAAGGGTTGACTAAATACTGTAGCAGTATTATTCATGTACACTGTCTCTTCTGTGAATCTTGTTTTGGGATCTTTCATCAGAATCCTTCCCCCAACAGGATAAATTTGTTGTGATGGCTTTAAGTCATTCTGGAGTCCTTATTCAAATAATATCTGAAATTGTTATTCAACATTTTAATGCACGTTTCAAATAGAAAAGTTGTACCTTCTTTGCTCCAGCTGATTTGTAATAGTGTATATGGCTGTGATCAGTTAAGAAGTGACAGAATACAGCTGAGAGTCACTTGCCAGTGTGCACATCATAGGGAAATCTAGTTATTAAAAACACCCACTGCGTTTCATACTCAAGTAGGGATGGATTTCATTGTTCTGATTTTATTGCTGGGTTTTCATAGCCCATAGTCTGATCTTGGTGAGTAGTGTATGGATCATGCTGTGCACTCTTGTGCAGACTCGTTGATGTAGAATGATAACTACTGATGAACAGTGTAAAAGTAATTGGGAATCTGAGAATGGTTTTACTTAAGAGTGAGAAAATGAATGAGTTGGAAGATGGTGTCATCAATGTGTGAACTGATTTCAAGCCAGACTATTAAAAAAAAGTGCTCATATCAAAAGATATGAGTCCTTATGTATGTTAACAGAAATATTATTGCTTAAGTGTCCTGGTGGTTTTAATGTAAATAAATATAAATTTACATATATGTATATAAACTAACTAGCTCTTTTATAAGCAGATTTTTTCCCCCCCTCCTGGCAGGTTTACACTTACACTGTGTTATAGAAAAAGTGACTGCAAGTTGTGACTGAGAAATCTGTTTAATTAAATAACATAGATGGGCTAGATTCTTGAATTGGGCTATCTATGAAACTCACTTGAGGTTAGTGACGATCTGTTGACTTACCTCGAGAAGAAGTTTCCCTCATAGTTAAGGCCTAGATTTTTAATGTGTAAATAGACTTTGTCAGCCCAGAATTACTAAAATGAAATCGTTTCAGCAATGCCTTTTTTCTTTGCCTTCCATTATAATTCCAGTCTGACTAGAAGTATAAGGCTGAAAACAGTTGTTCAAATATGGTAGGGCAGGCTGGCAAGATGGCAATTATTTGTGTTTAAGGAAGTAATGTGTTATTTCTGAAAGTTCTCTAAGTTTGGTTGAGGTTTTTTTTTTTTCCTTTCAAAGGTTACCATATATATAAATATGTGCTACCATGTCATTAATGACAATGTACATGATTAATAGTTAATTTGTAAGTGATGGTCAGCTGTGTTTCTCTTGTTTGTCCTAACTATTTTATTGTGGTAGTTATTATTTTCCATTTCATAACTGGCAAGGGCTCTTTCTAGTTACAAAATCTAAGTTTATAAAAGCAGAAAGAAACGGATGCTGGCTTTTAGGATTCAGAAAGTATTTCATCCTGAAATTCCGTGGATGTGTCTTGATTAGTCATGCACAAGACTTGGTTTTATAACATCAAGGCTCAAGCCCTTCTGCTTCCAACTTGCCATTTGTCATATGTTTTGATTTTGACCTTTCATGGCTCTTAATTAAAGACATATAGTAAAATGACATATCTCAAGTTGTGTTGTGGCGTAATAAAATACAAATAAATCCAGGGAATCTGGATGAAACGGAATGTGAGAGCTATTTGGACCACAACAGAATCTTTTGCAGCTATGCATACAAAATCATTATGTATTTTAGTCATTTTTTCCACATGATGGAAATGCTGATATTTCAGTGGAACTTCCTAGGCTTTCATTTTCCCGAATGAATGAATAAATCTATTCCCTGAAAGCAATTATTAGTTACCTTTTTCAAAAGAGAAGGGGAAATTTTCCTAGGACAAAGTGTTATTTAATTTATTTAACAGTAAATTTTTGTAGTGATTTTTTTTTTCCCCCTACTGTGAATAAGCAATGACACTGTAATGCAGTTAACTGCTGTTGGGTTTACTAGAACATGTGAAAACTTTTCTGTATTGCAAAACAACTGTAAACATCAATAACATCCCAGCAAATCTAATGTGCATGTTTTCAGTCTGAGGCAAAGTGAGGTATCTGCTCCACACATACAGCAAAGATGCACTGTGCATTTTTACCTTTCATTCACTAAGATGCTTCCTCCTCCAGCTGTATCAGCTCTGTAAACTCTCCACTGATATCACCACAGAACAAGATATCCAGATAACACCCACTTACATGTTCTAGGAATAGTATTGCACAAGTGCACTGAATGAAGAGCAGCCTCTGCCAGTGGTGACACCAGACAAAGTGCTCTGAGAAAAGACCCTTTAGGCAGAATGCTTTGTCCTTTACCCTCCTGGGAAAGGTTTGCAATGCAATTAAACCTTACTTAATATCATTGGTACAGTGCAGCTTCTGAAAAAGGTGGTGTGCTGAGCATCCTGATTGTGTAGTTGTTTGGTGTGTGGAGGAAAAGCTTCAATGTAATGTGAAATTGTCATCAGAATAAACATAGCTGAGCTGAACAGGAAAGGATCCTGTTATAAAAAGAAATCTAGTGCTTATTTTTAAAAAAATTGCTTTGCAATTGACTGAGTCTTTCTTGCAGAGCTTAAGTGTTTCTTGGAGAACTTGTGAGAGGCTGCAAGAAGCAAAAACTGGGGGATGTGATCTTAATTTTGGGAGGATGGATAAAGAGCAATTAGATAGTTGCAAAGCTATATCACAGATTTTACACTTTAGCTTAATTTCTTATGCTGTCAGCACAGCAGCATTCAGAATTTTGATTTTGTATTCCCCTTTTGTGCAGGGTGTCTTATGCAGTGTGTGTTTGTATATGTATTATTTTGTTATAATGGAACAAAAGAAATAAATTGTAGTAGCAATATAGACAGCAATTTTACTTTTTTTACTTGAAGAGTGTGTGTTACGAGTCAGAAAGAAAGGAGCTTTACAGCTATGGATTTCAGGTCACTTGAAGTCTCTTGGTTATTGCAGCTCTGCTGTTGGATTTCTTTGTCTCCTCCAATTTGGAGGGGAAGGAAAATAGTTTAGTCTCTCAACTGTATTTTGTTTCTTTTACCTAATCTCTACAGAGAATTAAAATGTCAGAGTTGAATTTCAATCTCTTCTCACTCCTAGCACTGTAAAAGGCATCTCTGTGCAATGCATTTGCCTATCTTACTTTTGGTTCTATATTATTACCTACAAAATTATTCCTTTTATTGAGGCATAGCTGGACCTGCAGAACTGTCCTACTCTCATCTAACGTGACTCCAGCATATACTAGATAAGCTTTGCTACTGCAGCTCTGCTGAAACCCTGCTGTCTCCCCTCTTACCTTTCCCCAAGGTGTAAGCTAAGGTGAAAACAGGCTAATAAGTCCTTTTGCCAGTGTGTGTCTGTCAGGACTTTCTGCTGAAATATATTAAACATGTTGTAAAGTGTGTTTTTTATAGGACCACCTTTAGTTGTTAGCAAGGGGAATCTTAGTTTTAAACTACACCATTGAAAAAGAGAGGTGTTTATGCAGTCTATTTATTACTGCTTCCTGGGGAATTTAGGTGCTTTTAGAAAGCTGATTTGTACAGTCCTTGGTTGCAGCTGAGGTCTGTGTATGTGGTGGACACCCCTTCTCCAGAAGGAACAGTGATCGTGGAGGAAATCCTTGGTTTGCATTAAAATGCTTCACTGGAATGAAATTAAGACTTTAATCTCTTGACATCTTTCTCTACTGTAGTAGTTGCATCTCTCACCTCCTGGTGTTGTATTTGGAGATGTAGTTCTGTTAGATAAGATCACCTTGTTGGCTCTGGAAGAAGAAATAGGGGTTTGGCTGGTCCATTTGCTGCACAGACTCGCTTGAGAGCCATGGCAAATAACCAGCAGAGCTGGGGGGGAAATGGCTTCATTTGAGAGATTGAGGCTCCAGAGCCATTCATGAGGAAGATGAAGCTTCATAGAGGCCCTTCAGTTCAGCATGTTTTAGGAACTACTGCTGTAAGTGACAGATGTTACAGTATCTTTTTAGTACTTTTATGGAGAAGATGAAGCAGAGCTATGCAGACTTTCCTTTCTAGCCTAATTTTCAGCTTGACTGTCTTTTTATGTGGTTACCGGGCTAGACAAAAATCAGAACTGTATTATGCAAAACATAAAATTTGGCTTTATTTGACAACCATAGTGCTAAAGCAGCCTACAACATTTTACTGAGAAAAATTGTACTGAGCCCTTGTAATAGTGATGGATTTTGAATGTTTCAAGTCATTAGAAAGATGTTATGGAATACTGGAATATGGAATTATGATGGAATAATCAGTTGCCAATGGATGCTGGTTTTTTTGCTTGCCTATGGTGCTACAGGCTGGCAATCTTTTTGCCCCTTTATCAACTCCCTCATGATACTCTTGTAGTGGGAGTTTTCTACTTTTCTGTCTTAATCTAGAAAGATGTGGCTTATGTATCCTTATTTGTACTAAGTGGTAACTTAATTTATATCATAGTATAAATGTGTGATGCAAAACTAGTGACTTGAAATCCAGGACTACTTAAAAGTAGCTAGGGAAATTAAGAATTATTTTGATGATATATACTGGACTTATCTGTATTTCTCCATTACTCTGCAAATCTTCAAAGTTTACAGTATATTGAGAATAGTTGATTTTATTTCTGTCTATTCTGGTTCCTATCCACCCCAACTCCTGCACCGTGGGTGAAAACATAGCAAGCATTGGTTATAAACTACATAAAGCTGTCAAGCTTAAGCAATGATTAATTCAACAATTATATTTGATTTTTTGTACTTCCCCTTGTAAGCAATGAAGGCTAATCTTCCTTCATTAAGAAAGTCTGTTTATTCATAAGTTGTCAATATATTTCTATCTAACATCAGTCTGTGTCTGTTAAATACAGTGTTGATTCTTCAAAAGCAAACCTTTCTCTTTATGTACTTAAATCCCACGGGGGTCCAATAGAGAGAAAGAAAATGACCACCCTGGGCAATGAACTGCACTCTTTCTACACCTTGAATTAAAGTAGCAATTATTAAAACCCACAATTAAATTGCTTTACTTAAAGCAATGGAAACTAATGTGACTTACAGGCAAGGCTAGACAAGCCTTCAGTTCCCAGAAAATTTGATTTCCTGACAAGAAATGCCACTGCAAAGCAGTGTTTGGGTGAAGGAGCTTATGAACTCAGTTTAAAAACCTTTTAAAAATAATCCTTTCTATGAGGCAGTGATTTTTCTCAAGTCAGCTTACTTTGAACCAGCCTGTTACACAGAAAGACAGCAGAAGCCATTGTTTCTGAAGGGCAAAGTAGTTTCTAGCTGTCATTCAGACAATGTGAATTGACTTAATCATAGAAAATACTTATTCTGAATTAGTTAAAACACTTCTTTGTATATTCAACCTTAAAGGACAAATCCAGAAGGAAAAGGAGGTTTCTTCCCTGTGCTGAAAAATGAGAATTTATATTTGATTTAGCTATTTCTTTTCATCTAGTCACAGTGTAGTCAGATATGAGGAAAAACTTTGAGATTTCTGCAAAACCATTACTTTAATTCTTGAATCATTAAATATTTAAAACAACAATGAGAAAATCCAGAGAGGATGAAAAGTTGCAAGCTTGAGTGTGTTTTGTTTTGGTAGTTTAACTTCCAATATTCATTTTAGTCCTTTTTTAATAAGAAAAGAAGTACCATGAAAATTGCTAGAAGCCTGTGCCCAGTCTACCCAGGCAAACAGTGAAAACATCCATACAAAAGTTAGTGTTTGTCTGGGTGGAGGAGATACTTGTAATTTTGACTGAAGAGAAAGTGTGTATGTAGTGTCATTTAGTTTCTGATCCAGCATGCTTATGGAAAATTCTTGGCTGTAGTATTGATGACACTCCTGTATCAACAGAAAGTATCTTTTCTGTTCTAAAAGTTTTCAAGGTCTTAAAGCAGTGGTAGTAACAAAGTATTAAAATGTGTATGTCTAAAGTATGAATTTTGTATCCCAAGTGAACCTGGAAAACTTGTTAACTTTAGGCTTGAATGAGAAAATACTTGTTGACAGGTCTAGTCATGCTCGGGAAACGTGTATTTTTAGGACCTTGACGTACTGTACCCAAGAGCTGGAGACTTTTAGTAACCTTACTGGCTTCCCTTATGCTTGACAGGAGAGAGTAAGCTTAGAAAATGGTATTGGGTTTGCATGGCAAGGTTTTGGTAACAGGAGGGGGGTATGAGGTGGCTTCTGTGAGAAGCTGCCAGAAGCTTCACCTGTGTCCAGTAGGGCCAATGCCAACTGCTGGCCAAAGCTGAGCCCATCAGCAATGGTGATGGCATGTCTGGGGTAACATATTTAAACTGGGAGGAAAAACTGCTGTACAACAGCAGCTGGGAGAGAGGATTGAGAATATCTGAGAGCATTGGCTCTGCAGACACCAAGGTCAGTGCAGAAGGAGGGGCAGGAGGTGCTCCAGGAGCCGGAGCAGAGATTCCCCTGCAGCCCATGGTGCAGACCGTGGTGAGGCAGCTGTGTCCCTGCAGCACATGGAAGTCTGTGGTGGAGCAGATGGGTGCCCAAAGGAAGCTGTGATCCTGTGAGAAGCCTGTGCTGGAGCAGGCTCTCGGCAGGGCCTGCAGCCCCATGGAGAGAGAAGCCCAAGCTGGAGCAGGTTTGGTGGCAGGACTTGTGACCCCGTGGGGGACCCACACGGGAGAAACCTGTTCCTGAAGAGCTGCACTCTGGAAGGGACCCACACTGGATAAGTTTGTGGAGGACTGTCTCCAGTGGGAGGGATGCCATGCTGGAGCAGGGAAGGAGTGTGAGGAGTCTTCCCTCTGAGGGAGAAGGAGCAGCAGAGATAACATGTGGTAGATGAAATGACCCCAACTCCCATTCTCCATCCTCTGGTGCTGCTGAGGGGTAGGAGATGTAGAAACCAGGAGTGATGTTAAGCCTGGGGAAAAGTGAGGCAGGGGGCAAGGGGTTTGAAGGTCTGTTTTTTATTTCTTGTTACCCTACTCTGACTTTTAATTGGCAATAAAAATTATTTCCCTGGGTCGAGTCTGTATTGCCTGTGACTGCAATTGCTGTGAGACTTAGTGGGCACCTGGCATCCAGCCAAAGTTAACCCAGCACAAAACCATTGTTGGATTTAACACTCTGAATAATTTTACTTAGATGTAGACAACAAAACTTAAAAGTACTAGTATTCCAAGCTTGTAATTTATTGTAGAATCACAGTAAAACTGTAAATATAATCCTTCTGTGCTGGAGTCTAGATTAGGTGACCTCTTGCTCAAAGCAGAGCTGTCTTGGAATTTCTCTGTTTGTTCTGATAGTTGCAGACTAAAAGGACATTGAAACAATATCTTCTATTCCAAATCTTGCTTGCTGTAGGAATAATGTTAAAATGTAGTGGAAAGGCTCCATACTGAGTGCTTGCAATTAACCTACTGGTTACTGCAGGATGTAGAGCATATATCACAAACTTGAAGCAGGTTATCTTCTTGGCATATGTTCAGCTCCAAATAGCACTTTTGGGAGTTGGTATATTCCCTAAAACAGAGTGCCTCAGGGAATACTTTCCCTTAGAGAAAGTGACTTTCTGTTTCGGAATGTGTACAAATGCCTGGACTGTTTCTTACTCCTGCCAAGCTTCAGACTGCATCTCTAGTTTTAATGATACTTGAGAGCTGTTTCTTATGAATGGATCTCCTGACTTTAATTATCGTGCTGGGGTGTTGGAACCACGTGTGCTCTCTCATTGCCTACTCCCACTCTTTTAAACTGACAGTATTTTAATGGGATGTTGCAAGGAAGGCAGGTCACTGATATCCTGGGACCTGGTCAGAGAATCACTATAATGAGACACTTTAGGTGAGATATTGTTAATTTGCTACTGAGTAACCTCCAGAGGGACTGGGAATAAAATCAATTGCTGAAGAAAGCAATAACTAAATTTACATGTATCAAAGTAAGGAGAAGCTTAATGCTACTACTGAAGACTTCCTCCCTTTTGTTTCCCTTAGAAACAAAAATATAAAGGGGGGCCTTCTGCACCCACCCCCCCCAGCACTGATTAGATTTATTTTGCCATTATTGATGCCGTGTTAACACTTAAAAAAACTTGTTGAATTTTCAATGCTTTATGTCAAGATGTAGTCTATGGTCCTTTTAGCTAGTTCTTTGCATGAATTCAAAAGTTTTTTCATGTGACAAGTCTCTGAGAAGTATGACTTAATTTCCAGGGCATGCTTTCTGTTTAGTGGTGATCAGTGCAATCCAAATATAGGGATTCTCAGGTTGATGTATTGCCTCTATATGTAATTTCTCTGGTGTAAGGAAGTGAAATCTATTTTTTCTAATCAAGTTTGAGTATGTAATTCCACAATTTGTATGTAGTAGATAGAATGTTCTATTAGCACCAGCCTGCAGCTGTCTTCCGGTGTTTTAAAGCCAATAAAATACATTCAGGCCCCCTTTTACTTTGCTCCTGTGAAATAGTCTGTGGGAAATTGCTATTGTGATTCTCCATATTAGTATAAGGTCACTTTTTGGTAGGAAGGTGCACCTTGCTCTGAAGTACCTCACTTGAAGTGACAGTGCTCTAAGGAGACTGATCCATTACTAGTGCATAACCAGAGCTTAAGTAAATGAACTTGAGAGGCTAACACTGAGGGTACTTTGTATCTGCTGAAGTTAAGTATGCGAGTTCCTGAACAGGCATCTGAGAGCTCTCACTAAATATTCAACTTCTGTCAGCTTGTGGATAAAAGAAAAGGGCCTCCTAACTCATCAGGCCCTGATGCTGTTGTTTTACAAGTGCCTCTGACTTTCAGGGTTAGGACAATTGCTTTGTCTCCACTGCTTCCTTGTTTAACTTGGCTCTCTTCAGTGCCACTTACTTTTTCAGCTTTGATTACCTGAGGCTGGAGAGCAGCTCTTTCTTAGCATTGAGTGGTACAGAGAAAGTGCTGCCCGTAGTGCTCTCTTTAGGTGTTAAAGTGCACACACAGAGTGTGCTGCTGCCACAGGCATAAACAAATGATAAAACAACCTTAGCTAGAAGAACCTTGAAGCTATGATACTTGGTCCAAGAACTGAAGGAGAATGGAGTTGATAACCACCTCCACCACAAAAAATCCCCCAGACACCCACCAAGCCTTAAAGTGAGTTAGGTCTTGTTCTGGCAGTTAAGAGGGTGTGTGTACATCAGATAACATCTCAATGCAATATAACTCTGCACAGTCTCTATTCTCTTTAGCATGTATACTTGCTTCATCTTTGGTATTAATTTAGTGCTTTCAGTAGTTTCAAGATAGACCATAGCGGGGTTAGATTAATCTGAAATGCTGTTCCATTTTGCCTCTCCTGTCTCCGAGGAAGAAGTGGGTTTTATGTTCTTGTGTGGTCTGCTTCATGCTTTTGACACTTGAAGGTGCAGTTGTCAGTGACAAATGACTGACATCCGTTAACAGGACTCTGGATGTGAAGTTTCCTCTGTTGCGTGTTAGATGCATCCATAGAGGAAGGTGAGAAACAGGACATTTTCTGGGGAATTAATCTGAAGCTTGTGACTTTATTCCATTTCCTTAACCAGGAACGGACTAAAAATGGAGTGCCATAATGACTGGTGTTATGACTGTATAATACTTGACTTGCAAGCATACCTGAGACTTACAAGCCTGACAGTTTGGTCTAGGTTTGTGTTACATTTGGACATGGTTATAGAAAGTGGCAACATCTAACACCTGTCACATGGGAAAGGTCCTAAATGACCAGTAAATCTTAACCTGTAATGAGTACCAGATGGCACTTCTTATTTGCAGCTGGAAAAAATTAGGAAGCCCCAAGAGACTGGTGATTAGAGACTTGTGTGTAAAATAAAAGTAAAACTGAGACTTCCTGAAAAGCGAAGTGGCTCACTGTGCCCTGCCACTGCCTGCCTGCCTGCTGCTCCACGCTGGTGTCTCAGGGCTGGTGTTAGTGGCAGAGATGTGTAGCTGGACAGGCAAAGATGGGGGCATGCTTAAAACTAACCATTCCTCTCATTAGCTATGTATGTGCTTAAGGAATTTCTTTATGGTCTGTATAAAAATTAAAGGATGGCTTGCACTCAGAGCTCAGCATTTTGAGCTGAAATGAGCTGTAGTGTAGACTGCCTACAGAGGTACTGTGAAATTTGTCCATCCCTAAAGCCTCCCATTCCAAAACTGAAAAACCAGCCAGATCCTAGGATGTTTCTCTGTTTACACTGTATATTTAGAGGTTCATGCAGGTGTTGCATTGCCTGCTGACAAGGGAAATGTGGTGTTTGGCATCTGTCAGTTCATTAACTTGGAGATGAAGTGGGCTGAGAAGACCACCTGGTAGTTTACATTCTGTTTTAATGCTCTTTGCTTGTTGTTGCAGTGTTTACCAGGAGGTGTACTTGCCAAATCTAAACATAGATGCTTTGTAAGATGCTGCCCCTGGATGGCAGCATAAAGGTAGTACTTAACCTGAGTTGCTGTTAAAGGAGATTATTTGGCAATTCATACAGCCTAATGTGGAGCTCTTTGGAAATTTATGTTCATTAGGACAGAGGTACTTGGCATCTCAGGTCTCTTTAATTTTAGCTTTGAAATGCTTGTGAGAAGGGCAGTGGAGTTGATATGATTATTTTGCTTTCTTTGTGTCTCACCCAGTAAAATATGCTGCACTGGAGCCCATTCTCTGTCTTGTAACATCAACAGGCCACAGAAACGTAGGAGTTTTCAGCAGTGCTGAGAACTGTCCATGTCCTTTCCCCTGCCTATACTTGAGTGCAAGGCTGGCAGCACTCCTTAAAGCAGAGGTCCAACAATCAGTTTTGAAGACGGAAGGCTCTGTAGAAAGTGAGAATGAGCTACTGTGAGTTGCAAGGGTTAACTCTATTCCTCATACTGCCTGCTTAAAGTTTCTTAATGTCCTGAAGAGTTGTCAGCCTGTTGTTTCAATTTTTGCATATTCTGAAGGTAGTCATACCAAGGTTTTCTTGCTTATAATTTTGGGGCTTTTCAGGTAGCCCTTTAATTCCAGTGAAATCATGGTAACTGTATTCTGAGAGAAAAATTATTATTTAATAAACTTTCAGTATAACCAGAGCAGTCATTTAGAGTACAGTAACTAGTTTGGTGGGTCTCTTACAATTACGTTTCATGTTATTACTATAATATATGCTCTTCAGGTATCTAAATAACAAACACCTAGTGCTGTGCCTTAAGAGGAAAAAGAAGGGCTGTTTATTCATCAGGTGTTTAAGAATCTCTTTTTTAACCCACCTCTTGTGTTCTCGCTCACAGTGACCAGAACTGTGGCTACTACAGCTAAGAGCTTCCTCTGCAAGTCTGAACAGGTCTTGTATTGTGCAGACTTCAAAGAAAGATAGTGCCTCAAGGTGCAACAGATTAAATTACATGTCAGAAGTTCCCTTACTTTAAAAAAAAAAAAAAAAAGTTGGTCAAGAACTTCTGCGAACATGTTTTGACTCTTACATTTTACACTATAGAATTTATTCTCTTTGCATCTTTAGGTAGATTGAGGGAAATAATTCCTTAAAAGGGCATGTAATAGTCTTTTAATTCAGATTCACTGCTTTAGCAATGTTACTGCTCATAAATGCAGTACTTCAGTGAGAAAAGAATGGCCATTTGGTTTATAGAGCTGTGATGGCTTTGCTGCCATAGGTGACTTCGCACAGGTGTTTGAGTAATAAATTGTTATTTGTACTGCAGATTTGTACTCCTGTTTAAGCCTAAAGAGCATATATGTGAAATCATAATTAGAACTCACAATAGCAGCTTGTCAAATCCCCACAAAACCTTTTGTTTGTTGGTTATATTTCTGTCCAGGCAAGTGAAAGGAAACTCAACTGGCTGAAGATGAATGGTGAAATCTTTGACCTGGACAAGTAGTAAATCCTTAGCTAGATAACTGTGCAGGTGTTTTGTTACACAGATCTTGGCAAGCTAATAAATATGAGGATGTTCTTCAGGACCACCACCAAATTAAAGCTTAACCTTTGTCTGACTGGAACTGAAAGACTGAATTTTATTTCCATTGTAAATAGAGGTATGAATAATTGAGTTTGTGACTTTTGCATGAGAAAGGTTAGTGCCTTCATCCTCCCACAGCAAAGGAATTTGTAACTGGTGCATTTCTATGTGTTGAATTTACTGATTTTAATCAGAGTGAATTTCTAACAGCAGAGTCAGTGTTTATATTGATGGAATTATCCAATATTTATGCTCCTTTTTTCTCTGAAGTTAAACTTATACTCCTGACTGGTAAGCTGTCATACTTGAATGTGGAGGGTGATATTAGTAACATTTAGGCAATTCCTATAGCAGCTGGAATAACTGTGAGGTGCAGGATTTGTCTACTGTATGTAAGCTAGGAATATGTCTTCCGCAGTTGTCCAAGAGGCAATTGCAGTCTCTACCGTGAAAATTCTCTTCTGTGAGCCTTAAATCATGAACAAGAGCAGCTTGGGAATCTGCAGTTTCCACAGTTTTGTGAACTACAAAATATTGTTAAACCGTTACTCAACCGTAAAGTTGCATGTATTTCAGTAAATGTAGCTATTATAGGAATTCCAGGATATAACTTTATTTTACCAAATATGTGTCTAGAGACAGATTTGGTGAATTGTGAAGTCCTGTTTGATTTTTTTTTTTTTTTTTTTTTTTCCCCTGCACTAGAAGACTTCAAAAACACGGTAACGCCTCTCCCCCTTCCCTTTTGGCAATACAAAACTGGTGGGGCTGATGCATAATGTGCTAGAACTTTTTTTTCTTTGCTCTCCAAAGAAAGCAGTACTGTGTTAACTTCTTTACCTGATCAACTTGCTGACGAGTAGCAGGTCACGTCATGCTGGTAAATACTGAAGGGGTACCTGAGGTGCTTGATAATCTCAAAACTATTAGAAGCAAGTGCTCTTTTTATTAACTTTTTATAACCCTTGGAAGGAAAGGAAAATATAAAGCTCCTATGTGTCCGTTCTCAAACTGAGATTATATCTTTGAATAACAGCAATTCACTGCCTGAGTAGCTGTGCAGTTAAACCTGCTGCAGGTAGTGGAAAGACTTGTAACCACATCAGAAGTGCTTCTGTTACTTGTATCTGTGAAAAAGTGGATGGGATTGAATGGCAAGTTTCAGGTTCAGGAACTGTTAGGGGAGAAGGACTGTGTGCTGCATGGAAACCCTCAAAGATGAATTGCTTTTGAATGGGTTTTATGGCTGGTTCTTCCTTTGACCGTTCTAGTGAATGGGGATCTTAGTAAAACCAAACTATCAAAAGGCTTCATTATACGTATGCAAATAAATCCTAGTGAAGTCATTAGAGAAAAGTATGGGAAGATGCAAATATGGGACCAAACAGCAATTGCTACATAGTATGACTTGAGTATGTATTAACATTTTTTTTTTCTAGGCTTTGCTGTTTGGTCTTGGCTCATTCCTCTCAAACTGTGGAATATTGTTCCCCAGTTCAGTTATTCTCCTGTCATCAGTGTTTGCTGCAGTTTTAAATTCGCTTTCAAATTCTGGCCAACTTTGTTTTGGGCAGAATTTATTTCAGTGATTTCTGTGCATCTTTTGCCTGCTAGAGGGAACTATTCTCACCTGATGAAGTAGCTTACAATGTTGTGTCAAATAACTGTCTGGTTTCCTTCAGAACATCTGTTTATGAAGCTGGTGTGTGCATGTTAATCCCCACAGATGTTGCATGCTGAAGCTTAGTGGTCATTTAAATCTCTGAGAGGGTCTTAATGCATTGCAGGACACATCAGCATTTAAAATCAGTGGCTGTACACAATCAGTTTTTTGATGCTTACTTGACCTCTTGCTGCCATCAGAATGGAGCTGTCAAGAAAAGCAAGTGGTGTGTTAGTACAAACTGCATTACTGGGGAGGTTCAGTAATGTCTCTATGCTCTTCTAGAAATGGGAGGGGTTAACAAACAAGAAATTTTGAATTCATGATAAAATTATGCAGAAGGAGGATGTCAAAATGAAGAAATTGCACAAGTATGTAAATGTTCAAACTATTTCTTGTTTCTCTTATCCAGTTGTTTGATATCTGGATTGAGAAGCCAGTTGTAAGCAACTTGGGTCATGTCAGAACTACTGATATTTTGCAAAGGCACCTTACTGAGTCACCTACTGTGCTTCTGTAAGAAGCTGCACTTCCTCTTGATTGCCAGTTTCTAATTTGTAAGTGTCAAGGTCTGTGAATGACTGGCTTCCCTCCCCACCCCTGTAATCTTTCCCATGGAAAGAGTATTAAAATCCTGTTATGTGTTCAAATACTAATACGTTATTTAAGTACTGATGCATACTCTAGTGTGGAGGTTTAGATATTCCCTTACCTTACACAATTAACTGTTAAGTTTCCCTGCAGCTGCATGTATGTAATTGCAAATCGCTTCTTTTTCCCTTCACAGTGTTGTAAAGTCCCAAGTTCCTGTTCTCTCGAGGAAGAACATTTATCTGCCTGTTAGTTTTTAGAAATATTTTGTCCAGTACTGTTGTGAATGGCAGCTGGGAGGGGAGAGAAAGTAGAATAAGCTGAAGTTGCCTTGTAACCAATATCTTTACACCTGATGAGAACAGGGGGCAATATGTGCCTAATGTGTAAGGCAGGCTTCTAACCAAAACAAAATCTGAGGATAACTTAGGCTATTCACTTCACTGAGAAACCTGCATCCAAGAGTGTGCTTTATTTCTTCAAACTGGAAAACAAACAAACAAACCAAACTCCATTCTTTTGGTGGCATTGAAAGCAGTTTTCTTCAGTCCATGTAAGACACAAAAGACTGAGCTTGTTCTGGAAGAATTATCCTTTGACCAGTAAACCAATACCATCCCTCCTTTTATATACTAATGAAAAGAACTTGCTCTCCACACACAGATTCAATGGGGTAGAAGCTGTCAGGAAAATCCAATGAAAGGATTAGCTAAACTCAAATAGATTAATTAGAGCCTCTGATTGTGTCTTGCTATGGAAAAGTCACAGCAAAGGAAATGGCAATGATGGCGAGTTCATCTTTAGAGGTGTGTGAAGGGAAGGCAACAGGTATATAATAAGAAGCAAATCTGAGCAGTTCCAGTCTGGCTCTTAAGATTTCTTGTTCATCTTTGCGTAGTTGAAAACTAAAAGATTTTAATAGACGTGGAGATTGTGACCAGCTCCTGATGATCAAGCTACAACTCACTATTACATACAGTATGTTTTATCACCTTCCCTGTCACCTAAGACAATGTGTCCTACTGGCCAGAGCCAGGAATTGAACTGCTCCTGAAGGCTTCTGGCTGCCTAATATAAAGCAGGAGACTTCCTCGGTTTCCCAACCTGTAATATATGCACCAAGTGTAACTTGGAGACCCCCTGAGGTTTGGAGTAATTTAATTTTCTGTATCTGGAAACCCAGTCAGTGACTTAATTTTCAGAACTAGTGGCGGTTAAGCTGTTACTAAGGGCAATTTACTGATTGTAGCCACCTAAATCTTGCTCTTAATGTAGCTTTTTCTACTCTTGAAATGTTGTCATTGTATCTGTTTTCTTTGTTCGCTTGAGCTGTAGGTAAGTTATTGTTCATGTGCAGGATTTTCTTTGCATTAATATGAGATACACAACTGATTCTGTGACATCAAAAATCAGCCTGTGGCTACTGAGTGGCTTTCAAACTTGTACTAGCTTGTTATGCAGTTTGAAGTCTCCTGTAGCACAACTTTTGTGCCTTTGCCAAGTAAAAAAAGGCCTTGAGATTACTGAAAAGTCTAAACAGGAGGAAAGTTTTCACTTAGAGTAGGTCATTAAACTTTTTTTTTCTGTGCCATCATGTTTTGCTTTGTTGTTGGGGTTTTTTTTAAGCTGTACAGTAACATGACTTGTAAGTGGCATGAATTGATATAGTACGAATTCTCAAGGCTATTTTGCTTCAAACTGTTTAGTTAAAAATCCCTTAATTTGGTGGGGGTACAGGTTGATGCAAATAAGAAACACAACCTGCCAAATACAGCTCTTGTACAGGAAGATAAGTGACGCTGCTGAGGGAGTACTTCTTGATAAGCTTGTGGGTGAATAAATGTTCCCAGGATTTATGCCAAAAATTTACTATCATTTGATTACAGGGGGTATTTGCAGAGTTTTCTGATTACAGACTTTTAGTTTCCCTTCACTGTTGTCTGGGAAAGACTGTGTTTCCTTCCTGCAAGTAATGCATCTGAACTGGATGTCCAAAACCATCTGTCAAAAAGGATTCAGTGAGTACTCCTGACTCTTCAAGACAGGCTAATTGTATACATTAAGAGGCCGCTCAAAGCATAAGGAATCCAGTCTGAATATATAAATGGCTTTGGAAGACAGTCACGGGTTTAAAAAGAACCCCTACACTGATCGAATCAAAGCACTTTGGGTGTTTTTAACTGCAAATAGAATGAGGGAGAACAGCATGTTCTTCGAAAACTCTATACAGGAAACTTTTCATGAATACAAGTTACAACACAGGGAATTCTGGTGAGATGCTTTGTGGAGGAACAGCTTCACCATGAAGGCAATCAGACACCAGATTAAAGGCCTAAAGAGGCTGTGGGATCTCCACCACTGTAGTTACTCAATATGCAGCTGGGCAAGCACCTGTACAACCTGCCCTAAGTTGCCTTGCTTTGCGTGATTCCTTCCATACCAAATTATCTCAATTTCATTTGCTTTATGAACTGGGTCTTTTTCATGTGGTCTTGATGTTGCCAGAATCACTGTTGAAGATGTGTAAGCACTAACAAAGTAGTTTTCTGTGGGTTTCCTGTAGAGATGCAGTAGCAGAGGGCAGAGATTCTTGAGCTTCACTGTCTGAAAGCTCACCTTCTCAGCATTGTGTACATCAAACTTGTTTTGTGAAGGGGCAGTGTCACCTCATACCATCATTTTCTCCTCCAACCTCCTTTTCTCTCCCTGTTCACCCCAACAGTTTGCTGGTACCTGGAAGCTTAGAAAATTTCTATTAGAAACATTCTGTAGAAGCTGTAAGGAAGACTAAATGAGTTTTTTTCTGTTCCACAGTCTGAATAAATCCTCCTTATTGTGTAGGATCTTGATCATGCTTTTCAAGTATGTGCTGTTGTAGCCTATGTGTGTTCTACCACAGCTTTTGGTGGGTTTTAGTGAGTACTGATTTAGTTTATTCCCCACCACCACCTCTTGGAGGCAGAAAAGGTTTTCCACATTGCTCTCCCTGTTCTGTCCTCGTAGTGAGGAATCAGTGCTGTGGCACAACAAGCCAGGTAACTTGCAACTTCCGTGTGTTAGGCTTGTACTGTGAGGCAAGGGAATATTGCATGTAACTAAGGTTAATCCCTTTTAAATGAAGCTTTGTTAATGAGATTAATACTAAAACTGGTTCCCAAGGAACTTGCTTTTTTAAAAATCCATTTTTAAAAGTGAAAGGGATCAGATACCAAATTCACAGGATTACTTGGATTGAAGGGGGGCATCAGAAGGGCATCTAGCCAAAACCCCTGTTCCAAAGCAGAACAGCCATGAGGTCAGACCAGGTTTACTCAGGCCTTTGTCCAATCTGATCTTTGAAAACCTGAACTGGCTAGAATGGTTCAATTTCAGTTTAGGAAATGGTTCAGTAAATCCCTGTTAACTAAGAATTTTGAGGTTTCATGTACATAAAATCAAGAAACTGATTACAAAAGCCAAATGGAAGATGTGGAGAGACAGGCTGGTCATGTCATGTACCACTGCTGCCGTACTTAGAGCTCTGCCTTTTGCTGCAAGATGCTTTAGTTGATCCTGGGTTTTTGTAGCTCCAGGTGAATTAAGCTGCTTCACTGTATTCAGTCTGAGGCTTGGTGTGGTGTGTTTAGGCTGAGAGCCAGGACATTCCTAATGCCAGGTAGGTGATGGGTCATGTCTCTAAATGCTTCTATGATAATGAAGACTAGAATTCAAGTGTGGGTGTGCTTTAGATCTGACACACCAGCTGGTTTCATGCTTGGTTGAAACTTTGTACATAATGTTCTCTGTAGATTACTGGAGGGGAGGACCCCAAATGCCCCGCTTCTCAAACTTTTAAAGTATATTCTGTATGTTTTTAATACAATGCTGCACCTGTTCTCAGAACAAGTTAAACCCTGAAGTATTTTAGGTAGTGTATCTTCTAATGTGGCTTGTGGTTTCTAAAACTATAAAAAGGTCTGAAAAATGATGACCCTATATATTATGTAGAGGCATTCTACCAAAAAAAATTCTTATAGAAATCTCACTTTTGTTAACACATTTGTTACTTTCTGAAATCAACATGGAGCTCCATTGAGTATCCCCTGTTAGGGTGGGGGTGGAAGAATATAATTTAAGCAAATGTGGTATGGAAAAGTTACTTAACTTCGGTTTTTCTCTGTGACCAAGCTACTATATCCCCCTCCTTTGACCCCTTAAAATCTGACTGACAGTCCCCTTACGCTGGAGACTGTTGTAGCTGCCTTGCCATGCTTTGCACTGGAGGCTGAATGCAGCTACATGAAACCTAGAGTTTTGAAAAAAGTCTTTACTCCCTAACTTATCTGTGCAGGGAAGAATTATGTAGTATTTGTCTAATAACTATCACAAATATGCTCATGAGTTTTAGGCTTGATGAAACTCTTGTGCAAAACCTGACATCTACTGGTGGGAGACGTAATTGGACTCTTCTCTGCTGGGGACATGCTGAAGATTGTGGAAGCGCTGGCCCCTTTGGCCATAGGTGTTGCATTGTGCCTTGCCCTAAGAGCAGACGACATTTGAGCATAAATGTAACAGTCTAAGATTTTGGAGCACTAACTGTAAAATACTTACAAATAAACATATATATTACCAAAGGTGATTGAACTTTCAGTTAACTGTGTCTGCTTTGAACACGTGTTTAATGGCTGGAGGACAAACTTTGTAGGCTTACATTTTAGATTAACTTTCTAACTTTTTGTGAGACTGTCAAAGACTTCATATAGTCTTATGCTGATTAAAAACATATTCTATTTCTTATGTCTTTAAAGGCTTGCCATGGATGTACATCTTTGTCCAAATGTGATTGCAGTGGAGTAAAAGGTGAAAAGGTAAATATAACTTTTTTCTTTTTCTTTTTTTTTTTTACTAGCAGACCAGCCCACAAACCACTGAGCCATATGCTAACTTCAGATAACTGAAGCTTGTGGATGATAGCTTTTGCTTCTTGCTCATATCTTATTTTCTTTGACCATAGTGTGGGCATGCACCAAAGAGTATAGCTGTATTAACAGCTGGAGGTATTGAGTCAAACTGACTGGTCCATCCAACAGTGTACAGAATTTCATATTATTTTCTCAAAAGGAGGGAATGATGGCAAAAATTTTTCAAGCTATCTGACAGTAAAAAACCAGAAAAGACACAAATTCTAGTAAAATAGAAAGAATTACTATTTACTGCCCAGGCCTGCCTACACTAACTACTTTGTGTTGACAAGCTAAGGTGTGGAATGTACAATAATGGTTATGCTGGTAATGCTTCAGTGGAAACTTAAAATAGAGTGAGTGTGGGTTGTTTTCCCTCTTTTCTTGCATTGCCAGCTCATAAGTAATTGATGCTTGCTAATGTGTTCTGAACTTGCACTGGTTTTCACCTCATAATTTGTACAGCTGTATGCAAAGATGATTACTGTTGCTGTCTAGATGTGAGCTGGACCATGGAAGTGACAAAATTCAGCTACAGCTCTCCCTACACATGTAGCTGCCACCAGAGTAAGCAGCTGGTTAATGGCCAAATGTGTATTCTTGGACCAAGCAAAATAAAAACCATCCCCAACCCAAAAAGCACCTGTGTGTGCCTCATTCAGTGCAACAAGCTGTTTTGATCTGCCAAGCAGTGTCCTAAGGCCAAGACTTGCACGTTGACACCTCTGAGGTTTCCTGCTTCCATGCAGCTTTGACTTCCACTCTCATTGCCTGAACTCAGTACATCTGTGCTCAGTATATCTTTCATGTTTCTGTTACAATTATTTCTTATCGTTTTACAGTTTTTTCCACTGAGGAAACAGGAGGTGCCCAGCATCTCTCTTAGTTACAATGCACTGTAGATACACAGCTCAGTGCTTGCCTGAGTCGAGCCTTTTCTCGAGTGTGGGAGCCTGGTTGTGAAGTTGTGCTTAAATAGTTCCCTTGTAACTGCTGTTGTCACAGGGAATGTGATCACTGCAAGGGGCAAGGGTTGCCAGAAACAATTCCACTCTCAGTCTTGTAAACAGTTTGCTTGAGATACAATGGAGTCTTCTTAAAGACTGATAACAGGACTGATAACAGAACTGATAAGAGAGTTTGATGAGCCTGGCTTATCAAACCGCTTACAAACCTTAGCAAGGTTCTAGAAGGACTTCAGTGGTCTGGACTAATTTCTGACACATTTCAAAGGTGATTTTTTGACTTGCATAAACAAGTGTAACCTTAAATGAACGCAAGTAATGCAAGATAATCAGTCACTGCATTGGCACTGTAACATGCTGATGCAGAATTTCACTATTGGTTGAGGTTAAACAAGGCACATGTCCAAAATTCCAGGTAATGTTTGATGCCACACCTGCCATCCACATAGCTCCTGACAGATGAGGTCATTGCCTGGCATTTACTTTAGTTCTTTGGGTGTATTCCCAGTTTACATACCTAGTGAAGAACAGTATTCCCTTCATGGCAAGCCTTCTGAGTTAAATTTGGTTGGCCAAAACACAAACCTGATTAATGTGTTCCTAGAGGATCTGGGTGCCTAGATCCTAGAGGATCTGCAGGTACCCAAACCAGATGCATCCTAACACTAGTCACAGATTGTTTCAGGTTCAGTTTGAAGGCACTTAAACATCAGGCTTCTATTCCCAGTACATTTGTAGCAGGTACAGTTTTGGAAAACCTTTCTGTAATTCGAAGCTGGCTTTTTTTTGGACTTGTCACAGCTGTTTTGTGATTTCAGTGAGCAAGTAGCTGTTGTCTGGCTAATGTGGATATAATGCAAGTTTTCATCCTTAGAATGGAAAATTAACTTTGAAATCGGGGAGCTGTGATTCATTTTCCTCCTAAACCAAGGTAAACACAGCATAATCCTGTGGCATGCCAGACAGGTTTTTTAAAAACAGTCTTTCTGAAGCTTGCAGACTGTCATGTACAGTATGTAAAGGAACAATGAAAAGCAAAGCCCATATTTCTTAGGTATGATATGTTACTAGTGGAACTGGTTTGCTCATACGTGCACACACCTCGTTATGTTTGTTGCCCTGTAATTACAAACCCTCAGTATTGGATGCATTGCTGGATTCAGCAGTTGAGCTCTGGAGAACCCCAAGAGCTCTCTATCACTGACTTCCATAATGCTTTATCTTATAAATTCGTCACTTTGGTTCATTTGAAGTTTTTAACAGCCTTAAACTTTTTCTGTATTCCTGTACTAGTACAAGACATCAAGGGCTATCTTAGGATGATTGGTCCCTCACAGTGTACCACCTGGTAATACGTTTGATTGTAGTTTCCAAATCCAATACTATCTTCAATCCAGCTTTCTTGCAAATAGTATCTTTATTCCAGCTGAGTGTGTAAATTGCTGCTACAACAAGTTTCAGGCTTTTGGTTTGTATTTGACACTTGGCATTTGGTGTTTCTCCTTCCTTCTGCAGTGATCTCTGAACTGTAGCTTCTTGCCTAATTGGTGTATGAAGAGCGTTAGAAAAAGAGCTGTTTATTTAATCTCCCCTCTTTGATTCTCCCATTAGAAGTGTGAAAATGTATTTGAAGAACTACTGGAAGTCAGGGGTATGGAACGTGGTTCTCTACTGGGAAGACAGGAAAAGCCTGGTCTAATGCACTCAGCTGAGCCCTGCCTTTCTGTTCCAATGGGCTTCACTTCTGGCCCTAAACCAGCATCTGCATCCAAGCTGCTGTCCACTTGCATTAAGTCAACTGAGAAGTGCTGCTTTGTTCAGCTTAGCAGAGCCTAATGCATTTCTTTTGAGACTCAAAAATAGCCTTCTTCCTAAGCATCCTAGCATTCACTTGAGGACATCCCAATTTTAAAAGATCAGGTAAAGCAACACAAATTCAGCTATAACAAATAGGAAAAATTTTCTTCTCTTGCTTTAGGGAGCCATAGCTCTCACTTAACTGCTTCCATGCTGCCAGTGATTCTTCTTTAGCTCTGCCTCTGCCACATGCCCTGGTAGCATCAGTAGCAGAATCAAAGCAGTGTAAGCTTTATTTGTTTTTAAATCCATAGTACAACAGCTGACAAAAAGCAGTGCACTAAAATTTTCTTCCCCTGCTCAAACCCACCTTACTAAACTTAAGTGTAAAGTGGACAGTGTAAAATTCAAACATGCTTTAAATGGTATAATGAAGAAAGGAGAGGAATTTACTGTAGTAGTCAGTAAAAACTGACTGCAGCTGGGAGCCAATCTGCTGTTACTCACGGTAATCAGCTCAGTAGTGAACTGGATTTGGTAAGAGTATTAAAGCTGAACTATATGATTAAACTATTACATACAGGTACTTATAGGAATTGCTCTCACTTTTCAACTGTACAAAGTGTATCCTTTTCACTTAAGCAGCTGGGTTTTAAATTCTGGCATTTTTGAAGTGAACACCCTCTAATGCTTAAAGGCGAGTTCCTGAGTAAAAGCTTGCTAAAGAAGCAAACATGATGGATGCTGCACTCAGAGCAGTTTCTAAGACAAACCAGTAAGACTTTTAGATTATTGTGCTGGTTTTATCTCAGCTGAAAACAAGATCAGAAGATGCTGATAAGATCAGCTTGACAAAGACTGGGGAAGGAGGAGGAGGAGGGGGGTTATGGTGGTGGTGAATCTCAGCTGCTCCAGCTGATGAGGGCTGAGAGAGGAGGGCCACAGGAGCAAACCTTGTGCATCTCAGTCACTGAGAGGGCACTTAGCCCGACACTGCAGTGCTTTTGCATAAGTGGTAGTACACACTGCTGCTGAAATGGCTTTCACACCTCCCTTACCTGGGTCTTCCTGTTCTCCTCTGGCACTTACCGGGCTGAACTGATCTCACTGAAAAGAAGTTTCCTTGTAAACTTGGCTGGTTTTCAGCCTGATCAATTCATTTATGCACATTATGTTGCAGCACAACTGTATTTGTGGCTGTGATAGAAACATGTGGCTTAAGATGGAAGAGACTGTTTTTCACAGAACTTAAGATGCAGTTTTCCCTCAAAATAGCTGCAAATGATTATGCTGGTTTTGATGAGCAGGACTATTGGGTTCCACCCATTAAAATTAAATAAATTGATTTAAAAAGCTGTTCTTTAGTTGTTACATATGGTTAGTCCATGGCCTTTTAAAGGAGAACTTCAGCAGCTGCTGAGTTTATTGGATTTGTTGATCACAATATAAAAGGTGTACCTCCAAAGTCTCAAGTGGGTTGTAAGTTCCTAATATATGGTCTCGTACAAGCTTGGTGCCTGGGATTCTGGCAGGAACAGCTTGTAATAACTGAGCTCTGAAGGGATTTCGGATGTTTTGGGAAATCCATATCCCTTACAGAGGAAGAATAATACACTCTTGGTCTCTTTGGATGTATATTCTTGGAACTCTGAGTCTCAGAAGAAAATTATCAGGGTTTTTCCTCAAGATCCCTTCCTCAAGACCCTTCTGCCTTCATCACGGTAAAATTTAGTAGAGATGTGACCCAAGCTCAGCTTTTCTTTTCACTGTTGTATATAAATTCTTAAAAAATACTTAAAACTTCTCAGATTTTAATCACTTTGTCAAGAATAATTATATGATTGATGTATGTGGTTAATAACTGTTGGCCTGAATTGCACTAATACAGCCCTGTATTCTGAAACGTTTACAGCCCTGGCAAGGGACCACTGACCATTAAACCTCAACTGTTTCATCTTGCAAAAGAAGTCACTGGCAATATTCTGAAAAAAAATTGATACACTTTGAAGAATACAGGTTCTGTCAGAAGGGATATCTTTACTGCATTAAACTATAACTTTAACACTACTGTTTGTGGCTGGTTGGTGTGTTTGTTTTGAATGGTGTCTTGAGTAGATACTGTAGTTCTAGATTTGTTAAGTTAGTGCTCTTGAAGTTGAGGCAGAATTTGTTGGCCAGTATTATAATCTGAGGCAGCTGTTATTTTCACCCTATTGTTTAGAAAGGGAGAGAATAATATATCTGGCTCTGGCATCACTTCTTCCATGCTTTCTGTCTTTGACATTACTACAGACATTTGTACATGAATCTAGTTTTAAGTAGCCACCTTTAGTTAACTGTCTTTAGACTATTTCTGTTACAGCCACATTCTTGCATGTGTTTGGGCATTGAAATAGGCTGTTCAACTACTGCTTTCCTGTTTTTTTTAATTTTTTTTTTATTGTTCCATTTTTTAAAAGACTTTCTTTTTGCTACAAGTATACCACATCTATATAAATAACTATCCTGGTTCTTCTCCCCATACTGTCTATTTAGAGATATTTAATTTTTTTGAATAAATTCTAGAAATGTAAATTACTTGAGCATGCTTTAAAACTGCATCTGTCCCTGATTTCTTAAATACTTGTGGCCTATTATTAGAGTACAGGGAGCTATGCCAAATTTTTTATCTTTTTATCCATATTTAATTGGCTATATCTTGCTGCAGCTTAAAGAATAATTTTAGGGTGTTTCCCAACTACTTTTTTTCTTTCTATCCCCTAAGCAACAGTCATGTTCAAGCTTGTGAGCTGACAGTTTTGCCATACCTGTGTAGCTGATTGAGGGCAATTGCTTTGCCAGCTACTCTGGATTTATCACTAAATGAGATCAGAATCTGACTCCTTGCCCATTCCCCCAGGAAATGATGGGTTTATAGCTGATGCATCTTTATTTTGCTATGGAAACAATCCTGTACTTTCAGGACTGGAAGATGAGATCTGAGTTGACCTAAACCTTTGCTATTTGTTTCTCCTGAGTAGCTTCCAGTCTGAAACAGAAAGTATCCAGACTTCCTCAGTTCTTTCTGTGTAAGCAGAACTGGCTAGTGACAGTTTTTGCATTCATAAGCAGATTCATTGCATGCTATCCAAGGACTTCAATCTTGTATCCCTGATGACATAATGTCCATTTTTGGCATTGACTTTTTGTGAAAGACTTGTTAAATTTATTTTCAGTTTCAGTATGTTCCTGAAATGAGCAGGCAGTTTTTCCTGGCAAATTTGTAGCATACAAACCTTCCTGGAAATCAGTATAGTGTGTGCAAGAGGAAAAGTCTGGGAACAGAAGCAACACCTGAAAACTGTTCTCACTTATAGAATCCTTCTATATGCTGTTGAAGTAGAAGACAATTAAAACATCTGTATTCAAGAGAGCTGGATCAGCTTGGCTTCTCCCCCTTCCAAATTTGCCCACATTTCTTTCTTCAAGCAATTTTTTAATCAAAAATAGTGATTACAGTGCAGCTATTTTTCACTGTAATTAGTTTAATACAGTTCCCTTGGGAATTGTCTGGTGTAGTCCCTCAGCTGTCCCTGAGCAGAGTCCTCAAATCGTCTGTTGGTTCTTGGGGGTAATCTACTGGTAAACTCCAAGGAGTTGCCCTGGCAACAGTTTCCTCATTCAAGGATCTCATTGTTGCTGCTCACTTTGAGCTTGGGAAATACTCAGTTTCAGTAGTGCAGTTTAATTAAATCAGTTGTTGCCTCCCATATTCCTCTTGCTTTACTGTTTGGCTTCGTGTTTCTCTTTCTTTCAAGGCCTTGGATTCCCAGTTCTGAGACTGTTCAGAGTGGAGACCTTGGCATAGTTACATTTTGGAGAACAGTTTCTTCAGCCTTAAATGACTCACAAGGCCAACCCTCTGCTAAAGGTCTGCTCTAACAACCATTTGGAGATGTTATTTTCTCTAATGAAAATGTGGAGAAGTGTGAGCAGGTTGAGATTAGTAGACACTGGGTAGCCCAGCTCACACCTGATGCATCTGACACACCTCTTGTACACAGGTGTGTTCTCTTAGTGTGCAAACACAGTTCCTGCCAGAGCTTGCTCCAAAATCTGGCTCTGCCTAATGTTTTACTTATCTGGCACTCCCGAATTCCTCATTCTCACTCCTTCAGGGACACACTAACCCTTTCGTATCCTGGCCTGAGATAGTAACACTCCTCCACAGTGTTCCTTTTCTGATGAGGGAGCACACCAACTGTATAGCTCTGTGTAAAAGCACTTGTACTGGGTTTACATGGGAAGGGTTTGGTAGAGGGGAGGCTACAAGGGTGGCTTCTGTGAGAAGCTGCCAGAATCTTCCCCCATGTCCAATGGAGCCAATGCCAGCCAGCTCCAAGGTCAATGGTGGTAGTGCCTCTGGGCTAACAGATTTAAGGGGGTGGGGAAAAAAACCTGTGCAGCACTAGTAGCAGTCAGGAGAGAGGAGTGAGAATAGGTGAGAGAAACAGCCCTGCAGACACCCAGGTTGGTGACAAAGGAGGGGCAGGAGATGCTCCAGGTGGCAGAGATTCCCCTCCAGCCCATGGTGAGGCAGCTGTGCCCCTGCAGCCCATAGAGGTCTGTGGGGGAGCAGAGACCCACCTGCAGCTGGGGAGGACCCCAAGAGAGAGCAGGTGGATGCCCAGAGGAGGCTGTGACCCTGTGAGAAGCTGACACTGGAGCAGGCTCCTGGCAGGACCTGTGGACCATGGAGAGAGGAGCCCACACTGGAGCAGGGTTGCTGGCAGGACGTGTAATCTCATAGGGGACCCACACTGGATCAGCCTGTTCCTGAAGGACTGAAGCCTGCGTAAAGGACCCACACTGGAGAAGTCCATGGAGGACTGCTTCCCATGGAGTGTGAGGAGTCCTCCCTCTAAGGAGGAAGGAGCAGCAGAGACAACATGTGATGAACTGACTGCAGCACCCATTCCCTGTCCCTGTGTGCTGTTATGGGGGAGGAGGTGGAGAAACTGGAAGTGAGGTTGAGCCTGGGAAGAACCTGGGGTGGGGAAGGTGTTTTTAAGATTTGCTTTTATTTCTCATTACTCTGATTTGATTTATAATAAATTAAGTTCCCTAAGTAAAGTCTGATTTGCACAGGGTAGTAGTCAGTGAGTGGTCTCTCCCTGCCCTTATCTTGGCCCACAAGCTTCTTTTGTATGTTTTCTTTCCCCTGTTCTGCCCAGGAGGGCTGTGATAGAGTAGTGTCCAGCCAGGGTCAACCCACTACAGTACAACCTGGCACTTGGTGTACAAAAAGAGAGACTGGACTCTGACTACCACACTTAAACTTGCCTCAATTTATAGTGCAATTTCAGCATTTTCACAGGGGAGAAAAGATGTTTGTCCTGTATAAGACAGCAATATGTGACCTACAGTAAAAGAGGAGCATGTTTACATTTCAATTAATAGGAAACCAACTTTAGCAGACCAGTTAATGAGTTGCTCATTCCTATACAAGGAGTCTTTGAATCTCACTGTGTAGGTAGGACTAAGTACAGCTTAGCTGTTTCCTCTGTAAGTTTGCAGCTCTTGCTCACACACAGCCTTTAATCTCATCCAAAGGTTTTCCTCCTGTATTTCTACTGTGAAAGCAGTAGAGCAAGCACTGGCAAAGAAGGCAGGAAGAGAAGTCCTGTTACTTTCTCTGAAAATTTTTCTGAGATCTCAGCATCTTGTAGGTGTTTTGAATGCAACTTCCAAGTTCCTGCCTCCCACACTGGAATACAGAGCATCTACCTAAACAATACAGGGAGAAAACTAGGATTTAAGAATAAGACATAACACTGCTGTTGTGCTTAGCATACAGCTCTGTATGGAAAATAAATGGGACATGAGCAAAGCCTTAAACTTGGCTTTTGCATATTGTGTTCAAGGCTGCAGTTGTGTGCTTCTGGCTGCTTGCAGTGCCCAGTCTTCCATTCTCTGCTGTGATGATGTGAGATTGCTGGTTCAGTTGTTTCACTCGACTGAGGAGAGCTGGGCAGGATTTCCCAGGTTCCTAGAGTGCCATAGCTGGTAGATTGCCAGGTAACAGATGTGGGAGCTACTACTCCTGTTCTTGCTGAAGTGTGCAAGAAAAGAAAAGTTGAAGACAAATTGTTTTTGAAGAGAACATGCAAAACCTTGTGATTAAGATGTCTGGATGGAACTTTTCCTTGGCAGTTCCTGTGGTTGTTGTGAAAAAACAGTTGGGGTAAATAAACAGAGGGGTTTTGCAGGTAGGAACCAAATCTACCAACCAAACCTATCTGTAGAGCAATAAAGAACAGTGCTGAACAACTGCCTGTTTTGTAAACAGTTATATATATATACACAGATTGATGTAACAGAGCTGTAGGAAATACCTGTTTATACAGTTGAAAAGTGTAACATTATATAGATACATGCAAAAAGGCATATTAATTCTGGTATTTCCTAACTTTTCTGTACCAGTCAAAACCTTAATATTTACTGATTTTTGTGAATCTGTGTTATAGAAGAAATAAAAGTAAATATTTTGTGAATTCGCAGTTGTGCATATTCTGAAACTGCAGGTAAATCATAATCTATCATAATTTATGTTTTTGCCACGTTCTACCTCCACTACCACCTATTCTTTTTATAGGGCGAAAGGGGGTTCCCAGGCTTGGAAGGACAGCCAGGTTTGCCTGGATTTCCAGGACCAGAAGGACCACCTGGTCCAAGAGGCTCAAAGGTAAGTCCCAATTCACTTGAATCCATGAAGCTGCTGGGTAGTGTTAGCTTGCTTGTAGTGCTGATCCTAAATTCCAGAACTCCTGATTATCATTGGTTTAATAGTCGAAATCTTTGGATGTTAGGCTATAACATAGGTTTTTGGTTGGTTGGTTTGAATGGTCAACCAGAGGAAGAAGATTGCTCTGGGTTTCCTGTCCTGTTCTTCACCCACACAGGTGCTTGCCAGCACTACCTGCACACTTGTATCCCTTCACTAGGTGCTGCAGATTCAGGTCAAAGAACAGGTTTAGCATGGTGCTGTAATGGAGGTTTGTTAGTCCTTGCACTAAGGTGCTCCTGCCTTAACTTAGTTCACTGATAAGAGCTGAGTTTGCTCTCAGCTGCCCCAGGGTTCCCACCACGAAGATAAACTGTTGTTTGCACCTGGTGGCATTCCTGGGCTGGGTTTGGGTGGGGTGATGCAAACGAAGGCCTCATTGAACCTGTGTGCAGAGAGCTGAGGAATGCTCCTGGCTTTCTCTAGAGGGGTCAGGTTTCTTTTCATTTACTACTGAATTGCATCATTACACTCAGGTGGTAAAATATAGCAGTAAAATACCTCTGAATGCATTTGTCTTTATATACACAAGGATATCCAGGATCTGCCGTTTCTTTTGCAAATGCTCACAGTATAAACCTAACAGAAGCACATCAAAAAAAAAAGCAAAGAAAAAAATAGGTGATAAGAAAAAAAAAAGTCTTCACTAGAAGAGATTAATTGGATATAACAAGAGTGAAACAGCACAAGAGTCTTGGACTAGAAACTTTGGTTTACTTTTATTCCATAAATGCCTTTTCTTAAGATTTTGGTATGAGGTTCTACATTATGGTTCTATGATTATCATAAAACAAATTAATGCCTGTGCAGTATCATTCACATTTAATCTTGGCTCTCTTGTTCTGCCCACAAGAGGCCGCTGCAGGATATTCAATGAGAGCACCTGACAAGTGTCTGGGAGAGCTGTGACCTTTATAAAACCTTTCCTCTAAGTCATGGTAAATCAGCTGGAACAAATACTTTTTCACTCTAAGTCCAACACCAAAAATAAAATAATTTTGAGCCCTTTTACTCAGGAAATGACAACTAATATAACTTCTAGTCCTCTTACTGTAAACATGTGAAAGAAATGTTATCATGCTTACAGTTTAATTTGATGGAAAGGCAGACTTCAAACTTGAATGTGGAATTCTGTTTGTTTGTGTTTGTTTTGTAGGGTGATGATGGTCTACCAGGACCTATTGGACCCAAAGGAATCAGAGTAAGTACTGGTGCAGTTTTAGGGTGATATATTGGAATTATGGATAAAGACTGCCAGGCATTGAGTGAGTCCTCACAGAAGTGGTGATTTACAGGAGAAAAAATTAACTTAAATCTGAAGAGTAATTTACCTACCAGCTGGAAGAGATCATACTACTTTTTGTAAGTAACGCAAGATTTCATAAGTAATATGATCTCACATACTGCTTGTATTGATTTCATAAACTCATTAGGGAGAGTAGCCCAAATACTTATTTGATCTGTTTTGCAAAGCAGGACCTAAACAAGTGCCAGTAACTTTGCTTCCATGTATTCTGAAGTAGAGACAGTATATCCAGAGTCAATATGGAAGAGGTGGACTTATCTGGAAGTCCTTTAGGTTTTGTGCCTTTGCTTTTTCTGTCAGACCCCTCAGCTGGTAATAATTGATATGTCTCTGATTTCAGTGGGACACATCCATTTCCCAACCCATGGGTGTTCATTTATTTTATGTATATATCTATGAACTACTACTTTAGTTGTTCTGCATTACCTCTTCTGTGTTTTTGTGGATAGTTCCCTGAAAGATTGGTAAGAATCTCAAGGGCTGTCAGCATGGCATTCTTTTTTTGCAGTTGATTCAGACATTTCTGGTTTTGTTTACTTACATTTGCACAAATAAGTTACCTTAAGTAAAATCTTGGTGAAACCTTTTGCACATCCATTCTTACTGTACTATTTCAAATGTGGTTCATTTCCTTCAGGGACCGCCAGGGCTTCCAGGATTTCCAGGAACACCAGGACTTCCTGTGAGTAGGAATAGTCTGTATAGATACAAATCTGGGGGTTTTTTTGTTCTTTCAGGCCCAGAACATCATCCTACAATCTAACTTTTCTTCCTGTTTTCCACTTTGAAGGGATTACCAGGACAAGATGGGCCACCAGGACCTCAGGGTATCCCAGGATGCAATGGAACAAAGGTGGAATACCTTTAAAATTCTTAACAATGCAACAATATTATGGTAAAGAGCTCTTGTTCTCCTGGCTATAGCCAATAGGTTTCGTTTATTATGTGCAACATAATAACATGGTCCAGTACTTAAAGCACAAGTTTAGCCAGACATTGCCAGCACCAAGACACAACATTTATACTCTGTAGTCAGTGTAGTAAATTCTTTGTTCTAATCCTTAATTTTATAGATTACAACTGAGAGTCTGATAATTAGATCAGATGCTGCATCTCATCTTTATAGTTGACTTTTGCTACCAAGAAAAACTCATTACTTAACAATGAGACTTTTAAATTATTAATTTTTAATAATATTGTATTGAAAATACTGATTCAATCTCCTTGTTGGAAGGAGTGACTTTATCCTAACATGTTACTTAGCTTTACATTCAGATTTTCCTATGAGTTAATCTTCTGTAGCATTACATGTGTTTTCCATGTCTAGTGCAGTACTTGGACTGAAAATATGTGGAAATATCTGAATGTGGAAATCTATGTTTCAATCAGTTGTGTGAATTAATTAAGTGTTTATTCTACAGCTTGTTCCAATAGAATTTGCTACTCTGGAGTCATAAGCTAGCAATGAAACTAGAACTTTCAGTCAAAATTTGTTCATCTGGTTTTGTTATGTTTTGGTTTAGTTTTGGCTAATCTTTTTTTTTTTCATCCCTAAGGGAGAGCGTGGATTCCCAGGCAGTCCGGGTTTTCCTGGTTTACAAGGGCCTCCTGTAAGTAAAAGAGTTCCCAATCAACTACCTGTGATCCACTGAAGGAGATCTGTGAAAAATCTACTTAGATCTGTGAAAAATCGGATAAATATCAGCCTCTTTTTGCAGTTATTCTTTTAATAAATAAGAATTTTTTTCTTTTTATGGTTAATCAGAGTACTTTAGATGTCTAATAAAAGTGAGCTTTTCTGCTGTGTGCTGTGGTAAAGCTCATAAAAAACCCTTTGAATTCTCACATGCTGAGATGTTTTACCACCTGCAGAAAAACACAGATACATGCTTATGTGTCAGAAAAGTAAGATCTTGATACTGACATCTGGTACATCTAAAGAACCTTACTGGTGATTAATGGGACAGCAAAAAGAGACACAGTGTTGGATGTTTTCAGTATAAAACACAAGGATGTACCAGCAAAGTGATTGTCAGAACCAAAGTACAAACAGAAAGAGATGTAGTAGACAGAATGGATAATAGGAGACAATAAAGAAACAAATTGCTAAGAAATGGAAATGTAATCTCTCTAATGCTCAACACTCACTGTGAAAGTTCTTCTCTAATTTTTCCATTTTATTCTGAAGTTCATAAAAAATTTACTTTCTCCTGTTTCATAGCTTTTCTTAAATTTCTATCTTTAATATTTGCCTCGTGGTGTAGATCTGATTAGTGGTTTGCAAATAACACACCAATGATTTATTTCTATTGATCTTTTTTTTTTTTTTGTTTGTTTGTTTCTTTTAAACAAAGGGACCCCCTGGTCTGCCAGGTATGAAGGTAAGTGTGCTGTATCCCACTGAAATACTAACCAGGCATGGTGTGCAGTGTGCTCTAAGTAACCTGCTGGCTTTCATGCAAGACCATGTGCATCCACTGGTATCTGGAGTGACGTTCTTAGTGTTTCCAGGCCACTCCAGTGCAGCTGACTGGAAATTCTACAGTAGCTTACTCAGTTTGGGTCAGTAGTTCTAGAAGTAGCAGAGTGTTTTCTGAAGCTGGTTTCCTTGGGACTGTGAGGGCCAGTGTCGGTGTTGTGAGGCATCAAGTTAGCAAAAACAAACACCCAAACACACCATCAGACTACCTGTGAATACTCAAGAACACCACTGGAGACTAAGCAGTAGTGACTTAGAATATCCAGTGAATAGTACAACTTGGGTTCCTTTTGAAAACGTGCTTTGAACTGTATAGATTACCTAGATGGCTTTTTCTTATGACGTAAATAGTCTCATGATCTGATGTTGAACCTTAAGAAGCCCTTTTATTTTTTAAGGGTTGTTTTGGTTGTATCCTTGACTGATTTGAGCATGGGCCAAAACATCAGTTTTGGTTCAAATCTATTCGAAAGGAAACTTGACCCACAGAATTGTTCTAATAAACTCCTGAGAGGACAGCAAAACACTAGTGCTGGGAAATTGTGACTATTAAGCCAAATTGTTTTTCTCAGCTCCTTTTTTTCCGTAATTATTTTCAAGATATCAAAAGACAAACTTATCCAAACACATATTTTTAAAACAAAGATATTCCCTGGAATCAGTAAGAAACTGTGCTTCAATATAGACCACAAAGCATGACTGTTTATAACAACATACTCAGCATTACTCTCATGAGGTGGGACACTGGAAAAAGCTGAATGAGCCTTTTTTCTGCTGTGCCCTGTCAACTGCTTTTACAGGGAGCTAGAATGTTTCTTTTGTGAAGCATTTGTGTTTCAATCCCCTAATCTTTTGGAATTTAAATCAATGCTGATATATTTGTAGAAAAGAAACTTTTTAATAGTTGTTAGTTTAGCCATTTAAAAAATCTTCATCTCTCCTAAAAAAAGCTGTTCTTGGAGAATCTGGTACTTACATTAAAGTGTACTGCTAGGGTGGAACATAGCTCTGAGTGCTTTAAAGTCAGAATGGTAGTAAAGAATTGTAAAAGGTGCTGTTAATTAAAGTCAGCTCTTTCTTCTAGGGTGAAGCAGGTGAAATAATTACATCCTTGCTGCCAGGACAGAAGGGCGACCCAGGATTTCCAGGTCTTCCAGGGATACCTGTAAGTTGCATAAAGTACTATTAGGCTGTGTTCTGCCAAAAAAGATGACGTGAACAGTGTTTGCATTGCAGCACAATTGGAAGATTTGGTGCTAGGGGATTCATATGTTTATTTGGAGATTCAGGGCTCACATTTAACGTACCTCTAATTTATGACTTGAGGGAAAGTGTGTGATTCCATATTGCTCTTAATAGGTTGACCCACAGAGGCCAGAAAGGTCCCCTGGTCAGGAAGGTGGTATCCAGCAGACAGCAGCACTCACAGTTACTGACTTGCTTCTCTATTTCCCTTGCCTGTTCCCCCTTCCTAGACATTCTTTGTATCAGTTCTGGAGTTCCCTTCCCTTCTTCACCCTGAGTTAAAGTAAGTAACATCTGGCTTTCTGGGCTGTAGCCGCTGTTTTGGATGGTGGGAAGGAGAGGGTAATTTCTCAGCTGTTCTCCTCATGTTGCACCTCCTGAACAGTGTTTCTGTTCTCCCAGCAGTCTTCTGTGAAAACAGCTAGTGACTCCAGGCCCTGTGCTTCCCCACTGAGCCATTCATTGCTTTAGTGGAAGAACAAGGGGAGCCGAAAATGAGTCTATCGGCCTGAACTGGACAGAAGCCAGCCTCCCATTTCCTGGTACAGAGAGGCAAGCCCCAGGCTATTCTGACCAGACTGAGCCTGTTAGCATTTCTGGTCCTCTGATCTGTGCTTCCCTATTGTCTGTTCCTGGCTGGGAGGAATCACAAATACAAAGTGTTTTGTTGTTCTCTCTCAGTGCATGAAGAGAAAGAAAGTGCAAAAGTAGTTCAGAACAAACAAAAAAGCATTCCCTTATCCAAGCCAAAGAGATGTACTGATGTTGAGAGCAGAACACTAACATGATGTACACCCCTTTAGGCCTTTCCACAAGGACAGATTGGTAGGTTAGTGGTCAACTACATTGATTTGACATGTAAGAGATGCCACTGTTGGGTTTTTTTGACCTTGAAGATCTTACCTGGGGTTTTTTTTTTCATAAAAAGGTGCCTCTCATAGCCTCCTCCACTTTCTCAACAGGGCCCACCTGGCTCCATGGGAATACCAGGTCCAGTTGGCCCTCCAGGGCCCCCAGGTTTGACGGTAAGTTTCTTTAACCTGTTACTTATAAAGCCTTAAATGGGACAGTTACTTCTTTCGTGTTCTCAGAGGCAGGTCAGTGAAGTGCAGAGATCATGGTAGTCAGGACTCGGTATGAAGACAGCAGCAACCATGCATTCAGTCCACCCTGGAGCTGTTAGTGTGCATGGTTAAATAAGATACTTTTGAAACAACCTGTTCTCAGACATTTTTTTGCTTTAGATTGGACTGAATCATTGTGCAGTCTTCTTATTTGTATGAAACCTGAGGGACAAGATTTAGCTTATTTAGAGTAGGATGTTTAATACCTGACTGTTTAATTTCATTTACTCTCTTGCTTGAAGGAAGAACTGGTTTCTTACACATTTGTGAAGTTGAATAGCATTAAAAAGAGTTTTCAGAGGAAGGCGAGGTGCCTTGTCAACACGGGGAGTGGTTTGGGGTTTTTTTCCACAAAGTGCATGTAAAGTGCTTGGAAGTGACTTGTTTTTTGGTTTCCTTTTTTAATAGGGACCTCCTGGTCCACCAGGGCTGCCAGGACCCAAGGTATTTTCTTTCCCTCGTTGATGGTGGTGATGGACTGTTTTCTTTTTCTTTCCGTTTATTTGTGACTTCTAAGGGCTGATGAGTTATACTTTTTGCAGGGTAATATGGGTTTGAATTTCCAAGGACCCAAAGGTGAAAAAGTGAGTAGGTGATCATGATGATATTTTTGCTTATTACTTTCAAAATGCTTACATTTGTCATTTTGGCTTGTAACAAACTGTTCTTGCACGTTAGGGTGAACAAGGTCTTCAGGGACCTCCAGGGCCACCAGGACAAATTGGAGAACAGAAAAGACCAAATGACATTGAGTTTCAGAAAGGAGATCAGGTGAGTGGGGCACTACATCCATCTGCAATGAGCATGTGATTAAGCTGCAGCCTCTGTTGGTTTGGCTCATATATGTTCACATCCTGCTTACTGCAGAGCTTCTGTTATTTTTCTCAGAGTACTGCCTGTTCCAGGCCTGAGTACTTTTCCTTTAATAGAAAGCATGCCAGTCACATTAGTCCAGTTACTTCCCTTAGTAAAGTAACTATTCTTAAGAAACTCCCCTAAAGGAAGTTCACAGTAACAGTAAAAGCAGTTAAAATATTCTCATTTCTTGGAACACCCAGACTGCGATTTTCAAAGCGGTCTGGGGATTCAGATTCTCACTAATTAACCAGCTATGTCATCCATTGTGAGGAAGTCTTTCAAAAATTTTAATTCGATTTTTTTTTTCCTTCCTTTTTTTTTTTTTTTTGTCATTAGTGATGCCCCAAGATCTTTTCTTCCTTGTGGTTTGAATAAAGTGCTTTCCCAGTTTCTGGCCTCTCAACAGTAATTATCAAGCCGTATTGTGACAGTGAGCTCAAACTGCTGGTTTGATTTGCATGGATCCTTCCCCACCCATAAATGCCAAAAAGTCATGGGGAGAGTAACCATTTTTAAAGTCATTACACTTTTTTCTTTTTCACTGGGGAACATTTTGCAGTACTGTTTAATTCTGGCTGCCAGTCATGGCCAGTCTGAGCAGAACCAGCAGGATCATGCGTGCTTGGATGTCACATTTTCTTTGAAGCTTTTGTGGTATTCTCAAGTACCACCCTAAGTAATACAAGAGTTGAGGTAGATATTTTGAGGCAGAAGTAGTGAGTGATCATTTTTATGCTCTGATTATTTTGCAAATGTCACTGTGGTAAATGAACTTTAAACTATTAGTTTCCTCCATCTGTATTTGGATCAGTTTCTTCCTTTCCAATTTTTTATCTTGGGAAACGTGTCAGAGAAGAAAACTTAGATACACAGCAGTATTTTATTTGGCAGGGAGCAGGTGATCTTGATCAAAGCCATTTGTTACCCTTCCTTTCAGAAGAACATTAGGCACCACTAAGGCATTACCTGGAACTATGCACTGGTGTACATTTGCAATGTGCAGTCATCCTAGAAAGGTCTCAGTCTCTGGTTTTGTCTCTCTGCTGTTGGATGGTAGGACAGAAAGTAAAGAGCAGGACTGTGTGTCTTTGTAATTCTAAGGAAAGACAAGGTGACATTTTGACTACACTTTCATTGAAGCAAAAATTCATCTGATTTTATTGGGGTCAGAGCAATTTGCCTCTGTCATCAGGGATCCCTGAAGGACTAATTATACTGGCATTAAGTTATGTAAATGTGCAAAGTGAAAGTATTCTACCTACATTCCTTTTAAAGCACTAAGACTTACAAACACATTCTGAGTGCCTTGCCTTTGACCAACATTAACAACGATTTCAAAGTTTGCAAATTTGTTTTTATTTAAACAAAGTTTATGCTTGGTAATACACAATCAGTAAAAAATTTCAACATTACAGCTACTCTTTTTGTGAAATATACACAAGGTTTTGGTGTGGGCCTCCACCTGTGATCTCTGACTAAAATCAGGTGTGTAGATGGGATTGTATAAGTCTAGGAGGCCTCCATGAAAATAAAAGAAACTGCACAGAAACTTTTTGTGGATTCAATAGCTGGTAACTTTTCTGTAGGTTAATGATGAAAAGATTTAATAACTGGTACAAAGGTGTAACAAGACAAAATAGAACCCCAAATTTTTTTAACACTTTCTGACAAACACACTTTGATCCTGATGGCCTCTCAACTTCAGCAATTACCAGTAATCTAATGACTGTTGCTCCTGTAATTTCAGCAGGATCTGGAATTTGTTTGTTCTTTCTTTCTTTTTTTCTTTCTTCTTTTTATTTTTGTATAGCAGCTGCAGGCCGCCAAACCAGCTGCTACAATGCACACAGGAGGCAGTTGTGTCTTAGTGGAGTGAATCACCTAAATAAACAGGATGGGCAGTTAATAAAATTTATAGATGCTCTTGAAGTTCCACACAAAGGAAGAATAAATATGCTCCTTCAGAACTTGGAATTCTAAGTGACAGCAAAAAAATACTCTATTAAAAAAAAAAAAAATCAACTAAACTGTTAGGGAGTGATGGAGGCTTTAATCCTCTTTTTCTTTGCCCATGCTTGACAGGGTATTCCAGGTGATCCAGGCCCACCAGGACTTCCTGGGCCACAAGGCCCTCCTGTGAGTAGAACTCTCTTAGTTCTTTTTTGTTGCATTTGTATCAGAACTGTAACTTCATTCTACTCTGGCTTGTGGGCTCAGTTTAAGATGACATTTGTGTGTCCAGGGTCTTCCCGGTGGCGTAAAAGGTGAAAAAGGTGAGCAAGGAGAACCAGGCAAAAGAGTAAGTAGTCTGCTTAATCAGACGTTTATCTTTCCAATCAGTGTTATCTTTGAGAATTAAACAAATGTTGAACTCAGGTGGGGCCATCAGCCTCTGGGTAAGAGACTACTTTTTTTCCCCTTGTAACCTGGCAAACTTGTAGATGATGCATGTGGGTCATGAAAGTGCTTCTAGCTCTGGCTCTCAGTGCTTTCTGAAAGAATTATCTACCTTGTGGATCTTAGTTTTGGGGGCAGGAGAAAATAATTTGAATTATGTTACCTGGTTAACAGGTAACCTTCTTCAAAGTTGTTGGGCTACTTATCTGAGGCAGCAGTTTTCTTTTCCCTTTTACAAAGGGTCTTCATTCAGTTTGCTATGTACTGGGTTGCCAAGCAGCATCAGATTGGTTGTGTGAATATATATATATATATATAAAAGCTGGTCTATGTAAACTAATTCTTCATGGGTTTACTTGTGAGGTGAGTCACAAAACCAAGCCTCTGAACACTGCATTAAGACCAAAAAATCTATTTGTCACTTCCCAAGATATTGCCTCAATTTATGTGCTATCTGGGGAGGGGACAATTCAGGATAGCTGTATCTAGGGATAGCATGAGTCACTTTGTTCCTGACTAGATTCAAATCAATCCTGGAATTTAAATGGATATCACAGCTCTGAAAAGCTGAGGAAGATCATAGAAGTGCTAAGAAATAGGATGAAAATAACATGGGCTGGACCAGGAAAGAGAAGGCAAGCTGTTAGCAGCTCAAAGCATTCTGTATTTTCACTTGCACAGCTTCTGAACACATAGTTTCATCAACATAATGGGCCCCTTTGAAAATCAAGACACAAGTCTTGCTCAGGTTAATTGGACAGTATATAAACATTGTTTAGAAACGTGTTGGTAGTAAGTTTTCCAATTTCCATGGGAAATAAATACAGTGGAAACAAATGTTTGGTATTCGAGATAAAATCCTTCTTAGTTGCTGAGATTTATAGAAGGGCTTTGATTTGTCTCCTTTAAGGAGCATAACAAATGAGGCAGCTTTTAAAAGCCAAAAGTCTCATCATATTTTGAATGGGTTTTGAACTGTTGCTTTTCTCTACAAAAGTAAATGGAAACCACATAAATTTGCAAAGATCTGAAAGGATAAAAGTCCTGAGGGGATGTGTCAGATGCCTTTTGCCAAAATCGTGTTTACCAACATTTTTATTCGGTTTTATTACTCTGAATTTGGGCATGATTATTACTCTGAATTTGGGCAGCTACTTAAAATGCAGTTTTGCTATTAAATTACTTAAAAATTGCCTTTTAGGGCTCCATGTGATTCTGTATGGCTCATTTCAGATACGTTCATAAAGATGTCAGCCTGTGTATTCAAAGAGGTAGTTCTGCAAATTCACAGGAAATCTTAAAACCTCATTTTTGAGAGTCGGAACTCGTCACTAATAATAAAGAATGCACAAATCTCATTATACTCTGATACACTATATCTGTGAGGTCATATTAACAACTTCTCAGTGACTGAGAGTTGGTCTTGGCACTGTGGTGAAGCTCAATCACCTATTCTAGTTGTGTTCCAGCAGGTGCCCCCCAGACACACAGCTTCTGTAACTCGAACAATAGAGTGACATTTGTCTGCCCAGGGAATGGTCTGGAATAAAGTGGAGCTTGCACTGCTTTTATTGCAGCAATGACAAAGCTGTTCAGGAAGGATATATGGGGTTTAGAAGTCACTTCTTAGAGCAGAATTTCAGTTTGTATTTTTGTTGATACTATTGAGAAAATTGTGTTTGATTTGAAGGAGAGTTAAAATTCAAACACAAAAATGTTTGTATTTAATTTCACTGGTCACATGATACTAATTTCCTAATTAAATATAATGTTCTAGTGTTTAGGGAGTTAGGATCTATTTTCCAAATAAAGGATTTCTGTAGTGTTAAAGGGAGTAGTAACCACAGTGAATGAGCAATAATTTTTTGCTGTATTCACCCAGTACTTCTTTGAGACTTGTCATGGTTTTGTGCTCTGGTTTTCGAAATGGAAATCTCAGTTTAGGTAACTCCATTGATTGGTCGATATCTTTGACATATATGTCCCAAGAACTGCATTCTAGAGGCAGTTTGGTTACTGAAAAAATGGGAAATAAGTAACATAATTTCCGTGAAAATTCTTCACCACTGAAGCATTTTATTTCAATGCATATTTATGTCTTTGAAGGGAAAGCCTGGCAAAGATGGAGAACCTGGTCAGCCTGGTAGGGATGTGAGTAACTCATACATTTCTGATCTAAGCAGACTTCTTATAAGCTTTCTTCTGATATGGAGATCTGAGTGTGATTATCTTTGTTTTCTTGAAGGGTTTACCCGGTGGGCCTGGAATAAATGGTGCTCCAGGAAGAGATGGTGAAAAGGTATGGCAGGTTTTCTGTCATTATTGCATAATAGATTGAAAATCTGCCATCACTGAGTTCAGTTCTGGCTGAATTGCATTGCCTATGCTTTGCAGTGTTGAGGAATATTTGCAATAACTTGCTTATGTACTACTGCACAGTCTGAAAAATGCTCTTAATTTCATTGGTAGGGTGAAAAAGGTGACATGGGTCCCCCTGGTCCTCCTGGAATTGTAAGTTGCTGATGCTTTATTTTCTTTCTGCATTTGGTTGGCAGTGTTGTTTCATTGTAGTTCTTGTCAGACTGAAAGTCCTATCTCTGGGTACAACAATAACAGCACCACTGAAGTTTTCATATATTCAGTAGTAGAAATGATTGTTTCCTTCTTTCAAGATGAATTCTTTGCTCTCAGATTTGCTGGGTTGCAAACACAGGCTGGATTATAACCTCAGCCCAGTAGAACTGAGTCAGTCTCACTGAATCCTGCTGTAACTATGTTGGCTTGGCAGTCAAACAGCTTCCTCTTGGGAAGTGCTCTTTACTGGAGTTTTACCTGGTAATTCAGTGCAGTAGGGAAAGCATTCTGTCATTGGTATAAGGTTCAAGGTACATTGGACTTTCCCCTCCTCACATCAGTTTACCATTCCAGTAACTCTTTTCTTGGCAAGTTGTTTCACATGAGCATGAAACATTTACAGGTCATTCCAAGACCAGGCATTGATGCAACAGTGGGACCAAAAGGTAGCAAAGGATTGCCAGGACTTCCAGGAGCCAAAGGGGATCGTGGATTCTCTGGTAGGCCGGGCCCACCTGGCTTGCCAGGATCTCCAGGTAGGAGTGCAAGCTTTAAAATAAGTTGTATGCTCAAATGTCTGAATTGATATTTGGCTTCACAGTCTTTTCATACTCTTTTTGACAGAAGGACTGAGCAGCAAATTAAGGCAGAACTATTTAGAACTACCTTTGAGCTTGAAGGGCAGTCTTGAGCTTATGGGGATAGTGTGAGGATTTCTGAACATTCATTGCTTTTGCTGTGATGAACTGAGGATGCTAATCAGACACTACCTTAATAGTCCTGGGGATAATTTATCTCTAATCATTTACCCATAATATACATTATTCATTGCTTTACACAGAGAAAGTATTGTGTACCATAAGTGTGGTACCTGGCCATCAAACCTATTTTCTGCTGTCCTTGGCCAGTAGTAAAGGAGGAGATGAACTGAGTCTGCAGTGGGAGTGAGCAGTGACACCTGTGTGTGCCTTGTACATGCACAGAGAAGAACATTATGATTCTGTGTTACAGTTTGTATATGTTCTTTTTTTTTTCTATCAATACTTCCTTTTGTTAGTCCTGTTTTTTTTTTTCCCTTCATAAACTCAGATGTTGAGTGTAAGGTCAATTTTTCAAACAAACATCTCTGAAAATGTAAGATGTGCGTATGTCAAACACTGCACATCAACTTGTAGTTTGATTCCATAAATGTAATATTATGGAGTACTCACGTGGAAAGACAGACTTATCTGTAGCATGTTAATCTTCATATATCATTGTCATCCTTGCAAAAATGTGATGTACACCTTTGAGCTGGCAAAGAATTAAGTTATTCCCATCTTAGGGATCACTACTGTTGGACCCCCTGGCCCACCTGGCTTACCTGGTGAGAGAGGACAGAAGGGAGATCCGGGTTTACCTGGTGTTTCTATTCCTGGGCAACCAGGACTTGCTGGACCACGAGGACCTCCAGGACCACCAGGTCCCCCAGGGCCACCAGCACCATCTGTTCCTCCTGGTAAGTGATGATCACATAGACAGCAAGTAGAGGAGACTAACATGGTTCAAGAAGGAATTTATTATCTAGATGACGTTGGCATCTGTAAGTCCCCTTACTCTGATGTTTCATATGCATGTTTTTAAAATGTGAGGCTAAATATCAGAATGTAGTGTAGAGATGGAACTGGGAAGCAGTGGGAGAAAGTTGAGGTTGTGAAGAACTGATGTTTGTTGTGTAATATCACTGACTCTTTCCTTTTGAGTTTGGATTATGTGTGTCACCAGCAGTCCTCTGTCTGAATTGCCAAAATGTTTGATCTGTGATTAGGGGGGTATATTAGAATATCCACACAAATACTAGGAAGTACACTTTTGTCCTGAATACATGTATTCAGTGCTGCTGTCAGATAACACAAACTGATCATTAAACCTCTCCTGATTCTCCTTAGGTGAAGGGTTATGTGAGCAGGGGCCACCAGGTCCTCCAGGAATTCCAGGACAACAAGGCTTTACAGGGGAGCGAGGCCAAAAAGGTGCAGAGTCATGGCTGTCTTGGTTTTTCTCTTTTTGTTGAAGCTTGTTAAAAAATGTAAACTCTGCATTAAATGAGGATTAACAGTGTCTCTTCCCAGTAGTGTTGAGTACAGATATTTTCTGTTTCTGAGTAAGACAACTGTTTCTTTGGGCATAGGATACTCCTTCATCTAATGTTAAAGCACAGGAGTCCCAAAGTGACTGAGGGTACAACTAATGCTAGGGCTGAGCACTGATCATGTGCTTCAGAATGAAGTAAAATGGAACTTGAGATTTATGAATGTCTCCCAGGTAGATAGAAACTGAGTGCTCTGTAACAGCAGTTGCCAAGTCTGTGTGAAAATCTTCTATGCTTCATTAATAAGTTTGACATTTTTTATGGAAAGCAACATTGAAATTGAGTTGGTCAATCTACAGTGAGTTTCTTTGTTTGGTAAGCAAAAGAAAGTCATATTTAATATGTATCCTTGTTTCCAAAAAGACAACCTTGCAATGAGGATGCTGATATGGGTAAGTGAGAATCTTTTTCTAGCTCATCCATGGACATCTTATATGACTTTGGGCATCTCACTTAATTTTGTACCTCTTTCAAACAGAACTATTTTTCCTCATGGAGATTGTAGAGAATAATTCATTAACCTAAATAAAGTGCTCAAATATTAAGAAATTCTGTTGTGAAGAAAATTCCTAAACTTCTTGAAACCACTCTTTTTTAAAAATAAAGTAATTTTAGTTTATTGTCAAATCAGTGAAACATTCCCAGCATTTATTTTGCGCTTTTGGAGTTCAGTCAAAGTTTGGAATTTTGATATTTGTGTTTTAGAGTTGTAGTTTAAAGTGTCAAGTACCTACTTTAGGACTCATATGGTGAGGAAGATGTCCATAGTTTTGTTTTCTATTATTGAAAGCAGTTTTTTGTTTTAGTTTATTTCACACTGTCATCTTAAATCAATTCTAATTATATCTGATATTGGTTGTCTGACTCCTAGTCACCAAAAAGCTTCATTTTGGCTTTCATGGGGGAAACCTAATATTTAAGCAATTATTATTTAAAATAGTCATTTTGGACCTGGAATTATAAAACAGTAGGAAGAAGACAATTGCTGTTGTGCTGAATTCTTTTAATGTTTCCTAACATGTGATGCTCAAGTATGATTTTTCAATGCAAACCTTTTTAGGTGATCGAGGAGACACGTGCTTCAACTGCATAGGAACTGGAGTAACTGGGCCTCCTGGGGAGAGAGGACCACCAGGACCTCCGGGTAGTCCAGGTGAGGCTTTGGGCTTCACTGGTCTGCTTAATATACTCCATAAAGTCACCTTTCTAGATGAGTATCTGTGTATAATGGTAACAATACATCTGTGTGTTGTGTACAAATTCAGGTGCACAGTTGCCAGCTCCAGTATATAGTTGGTACATGTTGTATTTTGCACAGCTGGGGAGTGTTGGGAAGGAACGGGCTGGATAAATGTAAAACAGTCACTCTTTTTTTGAAAATCTAGTCTTTCAAAAATATTTCTCTGCTCAAAGACAGCCTTGGAAGAATTCTGTGTATTGAAGGTTTAGGCTCTGTTGTAGATTTAACTGAAAGACAAAAATTAACTTCTACTGCTTGCTATTCCTGGAATAATAGAGGAGCTGGAGCTTTTTAAAAGCATGATATTTTTTGACACTACTGATTTAACTTGGAGTTGCAAATTTTGTTCTGCTAAAATAAAATTGAGCTCTCAAAAAAAACCAAAAAACAACCCAGAGTAAACTTTGCCTGGATTTAAAACAGCTTATATATTATCAATACAATCAGCGTGCTTGATATTTACAGCTTCTCCAGACTTATGTTTTTCTTTTATGTTTTTCTGCACTACTCAGGTTCTCCTGGTTTTCCTGGACCAAAAGGTGAAAAGGGGCTTCCTGGATTAACTGGCCTTGTAGGGCCACCAGTAAGTGGTGGTGTTATGTTCTGGTGGGAAAATAGTGTCTCATTTGTCTTGCGTGATTCATAGATCTGTAAAGAGTCAATATAATTTCTTGTCTAATACTCATTTTTTTGTCCATAACTACCTTGAATACATAATCCTTGTATTGTGCCAAACTTAGAGACGGAGTAAAAGAAAAACTAAAAGGCTTTTTTCCTTTTCTTTTTTTTTTTTTTTAATTCCCTCAGGGCTTCCCAGGGTCCCCAGGTGCTCCTGGGAGACCTGGTCCTAAAGGAGACCCAGGGGATGTCCTACTTTCTCCAAGAATGAAAGGTGACAAAGGTGACCCCGGCTTCCCAGGACCTCCAGGTCTCCCTGGCATAGATGGCACTCCTGGTCGAGATGGACTGCCAGGTTTACCGGGCCCTAAGGGGGAACCTGTGAGTTCCATTTTATGCTGTCTTTGGATGGATATTTGGGGAAGTACTGCATGCATTTGACATAGTGCAGAGAAGAGGACTGGCAATGCACTTTTTCTGAGTGTGATAAGGCTCTTCAGTAGATGCCAATCTACTGATGATACACTGAGGTACCTCCTGAATCTGTCAGTGCTTCTAGAAAAAAGCTGAGGCTTCTCTTGGGCAGTGTCAGAGGGTCCCTTCTGCCCTTGTCTGTATCTCACCAATGTAGTGGGAAGAATTAAGGAGCCAGATTTAGGCCTGCTCTCTCCCATATTAATAAGATGTAGGCAGCTCATGGTCTTAAGAGCTGGAAGGGTAGAAAGTGCCCAAGAGTTTCAAAACAGAAGCGATGAAACATTTTACTCCTTTGATAGTAAATACATGATCTTTCCCATGCTAATCTTTCTGTTTTCAGGGCAGTGTTGCATTCAAAGGAGAAATGGGTATTCCAGGTGATCCAGGAATACCAGGTCTTCCTGGAGAAAAAGGGCTTCCTGGACCTCCTGGTTTTGGTCCACAAGGTTCACCTGGTGAAAAGGGCATCCAAGGTGTATCCGGCCGTCCAGGGCCTCCTGGTGTTCCTGGTGAGTGGGTCTCTGTGTGCCATTGAGCAAACACTGCAAAATCAAGCTTTGCCCTTTTGCTCCAGATAGTTCTCAGAACATGATGCTGCTTTTAAGATTTTCCCAGAGGCATTGTAAGACCTGGTATTTATGAGCTCCCTTGCTGAGGGTCATCACAGAATCACAGAGTGAGCAGCATTTATGCCATGTTACTGCTGTGCCTCACCTTCTGCTCTGACCTCCAGAGAAGCTTCTCCTTCCCCACTGACTGCAGTGGAAGTGCATTGTAACTGTCTGGCATGTGCTTAACCATCCTGCAGTTACAACGGCTTTTGAAAACAAGGGTTTGCTTTGAACAAGTTTGCTTTTGTTACTTGCTTGTCAACTACACAGATCCTAATCAAGCTGTGCTGGTGTCAGCTATGGAAAATACTATTCACTTGATGGTACCTAGGACAAAGCTAGAGAAAAATAACATTGCAAGAAAACTGTCTTAACATTGAACAAGGCTTCTGAGCCTCTGGGTGCTGTGTGGGGCTTGGGAGTGGAAAACCTGTTGGGTAAAGTGCTGCTGGTGTTTGAGTTCTTTGTAAGCACCTTTTTCTGCTGAAAGAAAAACAGAAAAGAAACTCCTACTTAGTGATTCATATTTCTGCTTTTTTGTTTTAGGTCCAAAAGGTGACCCTGGACAGACTATTACAGAACCAGGAGTTCCTGGCCCCCCTGGTCCTCCAGGAAGAAGTGGTGATCCAGGTCTTCCAGGTAAAGCAGCAGCTAGATATCCAAGGAATCCCAAGATCTTTTTATTCTGACTGATTCTGGATAACTATGTTGATGTTCTTCTTTTCACAGGAGATCCTGGCCAGCCAGGTCAGCGTGGTTTACCCGGCATCCCAGGTGCAAAGGGAGAGCCAGGTATTCCTGGCATTGGACTTCCAGGACCACCAGGCCCAAAAGGTGTGTTTACTGCCATGGTACTGTATTGTAGTGGCTGGAAGATGGGACATAGGGGAGTTGTGTCTGCATTTTTTCCTAGTGAGTTGTTTTCTGTCTCTAGAATCCTTTAGAAGATGTTTGTCTTATGTTTATACATCTTTATAATAGTTTCAGAAATATCAGGAGAAAAAACTGCTGAACTCTTTTTTTTTCTCTGTTCACTGGTCACTTTCTTGCTCCTTCCCAATCACTTACATTCTTCAGTAAACCAAGGACAAAAAAGCAAATGGATAAAACTTCGGGAAATGAGCTTGAATCAATAAAAGATCTCCAAATGCTGCCTCAAGATGTTAATGGTTCTGATGTCAACTGTTTGTAATTTTTGCAAAGGCACACAGTATGGGCAGTGCCCCACTTTGAGAGTCCCAGGGATCCTCTGTGGCAAAGACTATGCTCAAAAGTTACCTCAGCCAAACAAGTACCCCCAAGGACACTTGAGCTAGCACAGAACCTCTTTTCATGGGCCTTAGGCACGTCTGGAAGAGTTGTTTTAATGCTCTCTGGTGTCCTTTCTCCTGCCCTAACCTTCATGTTATGTGCAGGTTTCCCAGGGACTCCAGGCCCCCCTGGAGCTCCAGGAGCTCCAGGTCGCCCTGGACTAGATGGACCTCCTGGACCACCTGGTTTCCCGGGACAGAAGGTCTGTATTTGTGTTTACTATAAAATTTCCCTATCTTAGAGGTTTTTCTGGATCAGTGGGAAGATGGTGAGGAGGATTTCACCTCTTGTTCTCAGCTTTTGACAGCAGGGAAGTCACATTCTCTGCCTGAGGTTTGAGTGAGAGCAGTAAAATAGAAATTGCACTGTAAGATGATGGTCATTTTTTCTTTGCTACTTGAATGTTTTTAGGAGAGGATAAACTTAGAAAACCCCCTTTTAATTTTTTTTAATTTGTAATAGGGGGATCGTGGATTTGGAGTTCCAGGACCACCTGGACCCCCAGGGCCCCCGGGCATAAAAGGAGTTCAAGGACCTAAAGGTGATCCTGGCTTCCCAGGAAACCCTGGTCTCCCAGGACGAGCAGGTTTTGATGGAACTCCAGGGCCCAAAGGTATGGAGAACTCTCCTCTTTCTGTTCCCTATTGAACTTTTAAAAATGTAGATGTGCTGGGAGGCATATGGCAGTTAAATACAAGCAGTGTTGACTTCAGAGCAATTACTTCAGGGTCCATTTTTCCAAATCAGACACACCCGTGTAAATGGAAGGTTGTGTTCTCAAAAGGCAAGCAAGGGAGAAAATGCCAATCTGTGAGTCAGTACCTGAAAGTCTGTGTTCTAAAGACAAATCATGTTTACGTGGGGGTAAAACTTGATCAATAGAATAATTGTCATTTAGATACACTGTGCTTCAACATGCAGAGCATTGCAATTCATTTATTCCTATTCTTGATCATGGTCTCTATTTACCTGCCCAGCCTGGTTTGCTGGAGAGCACCTGTTGAGTTTGAGGTGGATGATGATGCAATATGTCTGTGGGTAGCCTAGAAACGTAAACTGCAGGCATTCCACACCGAGTGAGAACAAACCTCTGGCTTTCAGAAATAGCCTCCAAAGTGTTTTTTCCTGTGTTAGATCAATATTTGTTTGCTTGCAAGAACGAGACTTCAAGTACAATGTGCAGGCACTCTGCTCTGAAAGTGAGTGTCTCTGAACTGAGTTCAGTATTTACCTAAACAAGAGTGTTCTTTTAGGTGATCCTGGACCAAGTGGACCACCAGGACTCCCAGGCCCACCAGGCATCCCTGGCATTGGTGGTCAAGGTCCACCTGGATCTCCAGGACCTCCAGGTCCAGTTGGCCCCCCAGGTAAAACTTGAATGAATTGTATCCTTAGGTTATTTCTGGCCTGCACCAAGCAGCTACACAAGGCAGCAAGAAAAGATAGAGACTTCATGTCTATTAGCTTGGCTGTTTTGCCAGTCAAGCTGGCAAAACTTGGTACATCATGATGTTTACTGAAATCAGAGTGGAATTACATTCAGCCCTGCCATTTGCACAACTTGCACAAGTCTCAAGGGTGTAAAAGCCCACTTTGGAGAGAGCTCAGAGTCTCAACAGAAATTCTAGAAAGTGTTGTGCACAGATAGTGCCAAAATCTCTGTGAAGGAGTTTATCCTAAGAGTTCATATTCTTCAGGACAAGACAGAAGGGAGCACAATGCTATTGCAGAGGTTTTGGGATACAGAAGAGGAGGAAAGCTGCTTTGAGCTGCCTATACTGTGCTATTATTACATTGCTTTCAAATAGCAAGATGGTTCTTAAATTCCGAAGTGGTTTTCTAGCTTACCAAACTGTATTCCAAATTCGCTGGATGAGAGGTATTTTTTAATAACTTTTTTACGTTTTCATCTAGAAAATTAAATAATGGAAAAAAGCAAACTCAATTTCCTATAGAATGCTGTTTATCTTCCCTTTACTTACTTGTTGAGTGCAAAATCAAGTCAGTAATTCAGGTTCTCCCTAGCACGGCCAGGCACTTTTCTTTTTTTTTTCTTTAATAGAAGCTGAAGCACAATTTAACTCAAGTTAATGTGGAAAGGAAGAAATCATGAGTATTCCCACCTAGCAAATTCATTATTTTGTAGAGGAGAAAATGTTCTCCAGGTAGTGACATGATACTGTTTTAACAAAAGTCTGTCAATAAAAGAGGTCACACACATTCATCTTGTCATAAGCCTAGCTTGAAAAGAGCTTTAGAAGTCTTCTTACAGAAGCCTCTGAGTTCTGGGATTCCTGATTCCCTCATGCACTTTTTTTTTCCTGCAAAACCAACAAGTTTTATGAGTCGTGATAGGTTTAAATTAGATTGACAAAGTAGAATCCAAGAATGGTGATAATTATGAATAATGTCTCTGATGTGAGTTTGGTTATCTTTTGTCCAAAATGACTGGTGACTGATGAAGATATGAACTTGTTCCATTTCTGTGCACAAAGGGTACATGTGCATGCATGCACATCATTCTATTCACAGAGTTTGCTTAGGGAAATTCCTTTCCCCTTCATTCAGTGAATGGGCTTGCTGTGCACCAACCCTTGATGTTGCAAATATGTGGCAGTCACCACAGTGAGAACATTTCTGTGGACTTGAGCAGCCTTGCCCTGAAACAAACCCTTCAAAATCCATCTGGTTCTTGCCATGCCTGTGTGAATGTTTGCACTGCATGTTTGTGAGCTACACTTTCTGAACGTGTTTGTATGCCAGCACTGGGCTTGGCATTGTTTGCAGTGCATGCTGACAAATTCATGGCCGGCTGTTAAGACCATGGGTCTTGGATTAGTTGATCATATTCAGATCTTTGCCAAATCTCAGCTCACAGTTCATAAAGTGCTTAAGTTAAAGGTAGGCAAGCACTTGAGTAAGTAGACCCATGGAGCTTGAGTTCTACTCACATGCATAAAGTGTGGGTCGTGTCTAGGTCTGTTTTTTCACAGGTTTCTGAGTGGGGAAGGAACGTGTGGTCAGTGCACCAGCAAGCCTGTAATGTGCCCAGTACTGAGAGCCAGGGACAGAAGGGATCTGGGCAACGTGCACAGGGGTTCCCTGAGCCAGGGGGTGGATGCTGTGCCTGGCTTGCTGTGCTGACTGTACAGTCCTGAGCTGCACTTGGGGCTAAACTGGAACAGCAGGGAACACAGGCGTGTGTTTGGGGTGAGGGGTGGGGATGTATTAGCATGAGTTTGAATGTTTCATCCAATGCATGTTCTTTTGTGTTCCTGTAACATCTCCTCTGGTGTTAGCCAGAATTTGATTTCATGTGATCACTGATTTATTCCGCAAAATACCAATGCTGGCAAATACACAATGATCACTAGAGCTGATGGGTTTGAAATGCCTCTGTTTTCACTCTTCATGTCTGTACTGACTAATCATTGTGGCTACTAACAGCATGGTAGCTCTGAACTCTAATGCATGCTTGAGAAATCCTTGTTATTTCCCTTGGCACTGCTCTGTCTCTGTTTTGTGCAGAATGTCTTACATTCCCATCTCCCATCCCTTGCTTGTTTTACCAGGCTGTTTTAATTCTGTTTCTTTATGCAACATTAGGGTAAAGTTTCTGAGGCTCTGTTTTCCAGGTAATTTGGAAAATTCCTGGAAGAATTTCCCTGTTCAGAATTTCCTATCTCTGCACCACCATTTATTCAAATAGTTTGCAGTAGCTCAACATTTTTCTTTTTTTTTAAATATGTAACAAATTACTTTAGAATTTACTGTGTTGTTTGTATTATTCTAATTATGATGTGGCTAAATTTTTGAGAACTAGAAATTCAATTAGAATTAATTTCTATTTGCAAAAGTATCTTTATCATTCTAGATAAGGATTTTGTCCTCTTATTGGGTAATACATTATTTTCCCTTTTTTTTTTATCTCCTGCTGATAGAAAGCCCTTAAACACACAGCATGTGCATTCCCTTAAGCATCATCTGGTACTGTTTTTTCTCTGCAGAGGAAGCAGTTCCAGGCACATGACCCCACAGTTTAATGCAGTGATAAGCTGCTGCTAAAGGGGAGCATAATTATCATTAAATAAATACAAGTCTACAGCTTATGCCATCAAGAAAACTCCATCTGCCTTTTCAGTGTGCAAAGAACACATGATGACATCACTCCTAAACTTGTTCCTGCAGCCCAGAGTGGGGTCACCATTACAAAGTTCTGCTGCTTGGGAGTTACTTACGAAGTTGGCACGGTGGTGTCATTATCTCAGTAGATTATGTCACAGAACATAACATTCAATATACTGTCTGTGGGTGTAACAATGTACATTTGCATAATAGAACTAAAAGAATGGGGGAAAATATTTAAAGGCTTTTTGTGTAATAAAGAAGCAGCATCTGTTGAAAATCCCTGTTTGAAGAATGTGAGGCCAGCCAACAAGAAGCTGATTGATAGGATGTTCTCTGGTGTTCAGGTGTCCAAGCCAGTATCTAGATATGGCAGTTTTGTAAAAAAAACATATCAGAAAAGCTTATTCTCTACTTTTGTAGAGAATACTAGACAAGAAGAGAGGGAAAAAGAATTTTATTTTTAAAATGTACCGTCAGTATTTGAAAATATCTCGCTGTTGTTTCTGCATACGGTGGTGGCTGCACTTTGAAAAGACTTTGAAAAAGCTTGGAGTGTCCTTGCAGTGTGGTTTCTCTTAACTGCATTACTGTTGAATTCTTTGTACTTAGATCTGCTTTCTGTAACTTTAGGTAGATTTTTTTTTTCCTTGTTCTAATGTGTATGTGCTTTATTTTGTTTCCTAACTTAACGACTATTACAACTCCTTACTGCTACCTGTCTCAACTTCCTGATGAGCTCTAACTCGTTGGCTTTTGAACCTCAGGTCCCCCAGGTACTGTGGTTTCTTTACCAAAGCCTTTTCTTAACTTCAGATTTATGAATAATCCTTTTTTGTCAGCTACATTTCCAGAGTGAGCATCTTCACTGCTGCTGTGCACTGGAGGGAAACCCCGGCAGTGCCTCGAGCTCAGTGTCATTAGCATTAAACAATCTTAAGCATATTTTGACATTTCATACTTTTTATTCAGGGAAATGTAAGGCCGTGCAAAATTTTTCTATCCTTCAAAAATATTCAGCCAGTGTTATCCTAGAATGTAGTAAAACAGAATCATTAATGGAAATATAAGAATCTCAATACTTAATCATAAAACACAAACCAGTCTAATCAATTTTGGCTTTTTGCTTTATAAGTCAGGCTTAAAGGGTTGTTGAAGACAGCTGTTTTTTCTTTAGAGACTATTTTTTTTAAATTGCATTTGCTACACCTTGGGAAAATTTTAGTAATGCTTATCTTCAGGACAATATGGCCTTTTAACACTTGGAAGCCATTAAAAAATAAATTGCTTTAGAAGAATTGCAGGGTTTTCATCACTGCTAGGAATGGACTGCAAATAAAACTTAGCTATTCCTACAGTAGTGCACCCAGAGACACACAGATCTCAGCCTTGCCTGACTTTTCTAAAAGATTGTGTCTTAACAACATTCTCTAGGGTTGCAAGGCATCCCAGGGGAGAAAGGGGATCCAGGTCCTCCAGGCTTTGACGTTCCTGGTCCTCCAGGTGACCGAGGAACCCCCGGATACCCAGGACCCCCTGGTCTACCAGGGCCTCAGGGTTCACCTGGGCCACCTGGCAGGGATGGAATACCTGGATTTCCAGGTAAGTTCGTATATTTTACCTGTGGACAAAGACCAAACTGTAGTTACAGATGGATGCTCTTTATGCTTGGCCATGACAGCTTATTGAACTTTGATGTTTATCCTACCTATTTAAAGTTGGATACATGTAACTGTTACATCTCATACTTTTAAAAAAAATTGTAACAAAATTTGTTGCATTAAAATCCTTGTTACCTTTCCACTTTTCCCCTTACCTTGATTCAAATATTGTACACGTTATTCTGTTTCATAGCTTTCAAATGTGACTTTGATCATCTTTGTTATGATACTTTTCTAATTTATTTTGTGATTTTTTTTCTAGTCACTGCTACAATTTAGAAATAAAATTTGTTTAAAGAAAATAATTACAAATGCTACATAGTCTTAAGTGTTACTTTCCTTATTCTACATGTTAGGCTACTCAGTTAAGCTAGTCTGTTTTGTCCTTTGAAACAGGAATCTCAAAAGTGAGAGTCCCTCTTTTTGATAGAGGGGACAATACAAAACATTCTAAAAGTAGTGTATACTTAATTGTCTTCTTGGCTTTCACTAAATTCAAGTTTGCTTCAAACAAGTATTTGTGTTTCAAATCAGGGAACTAAACTTCTTGAAGGTACAAATATGCTTTCTGCCATAACAGAGCACTGCAAATTTTCTTTCCAGGACTTAATTGTGGAAAATAAGCCACAATTTTCAAGTGTCACTTTATCTGATTTAGATCTATACAAGAACTGAGTGCTTGTAATTCCCTTAAAACAGGCTTTATATGCATGTGCTGGTTCATAAATACCATAGGGGGCAAGGAAAGTAAAATTAAGGTACTGGTAGGTCTTGAGGTTTTGTTCAGAATGACAATGGTGATTCAATGCCTTTAGGTGCCAAGGGTGAGATGGGCGTCATGGGAGCTCCTGGTCCTCCAGGGCCTCCAGGAACTCCTGGAAGAAATGGCCTGCCTGGCTTGAAAGGTAATGTTTGTTTTATACACCCCAGAAGAGAATGCAGAATGCTGTTTTCCACGTCCTGTGTGGAAGGAGGATTTGTAATACTAACATCTAGATCTTCATTATTGGGACCTGCTTAAGTTATCTTCTTTTGACAGTGCTGATGTTCGGAATTGCTTTGGAGTTTTGAGCCATAGCATGCAGTCACACTGTTTAATTGATGTCATGAATTGTTAGCTATTTTAAAAACTTTTCCTTCGGATGGATGGCATTGAAGTAAAGCAATATTTCTGAAGTGTGTTGTAAAGTCTGCTTAAAGCAACAGAAAGAAGAAAATCAGTAGTTTTGGGTTATGGGGTTATCCAAAATCAGCTCTACAGGTGTCACAGAGAAACTCTTCAATCTGCATTTAACTAACCCCCTTGTTGGAGAAGAAGAGTTTGGTAGAAGAAAACCCCAATTATCTCCCCAGAACAGGGAGGCTGTGAATCCAAAGCTGCTGTAGCTGTTGCTGGTGGCCCATTGTGGTGAGCTCTGGGAGCTCTAAACATGGCTCATACAGACACAGCTGGTTCCTCTGTGCTGGGCTGCCCAGAGCTCACAGACACTCCCATGCACTCCATCCCTCGGCTTTGTTCCAGGGCTAAAGGTGCTTGTGAGCAACCTTGCATAAACTGACTGATCATTTAGTGAATTCCAACTTCATGAATAAATCATGGACTCCCTGTGTAAGAAAAAGCATTACAAATGTATTAGCCTAGCTTAAGGATTATATTCTTTTCCCTTTTGTTATCTGTCCCTGCTGTAGGTAACAGTGGGTTGCCTGGTCCGCCGGGGCCTCCTGGACCGGTAGGACAGAAAGGCATCAAAGGTGAAGCAGGTCTGCCAGGTCCACCCGGAAAAGTTGATCCAAAACAGCTGGGAGCAAAAGGAGAAAAAGGAGAGCCAGGTGTTCCAGGTAAAGAACTTTGCATGTGGTCCGGGGAGGTGGTTTGTTCTCTACAGATAATAGTGAGCTGTGACTGAATCCATTACAGTTCATTCTTTCTTACAGAAAAAAACAAACTGAGAATATGATTGTAGTTTATGGGTCTTGTATTTTAGGCTTTTTTAAAGGGGTTCTGTGGCCAAGTTCCTCTGTATGGTTAGTTTGCAATGATACTATTATTTGGCACATGGCAATATTGTAATAGCACTGAGGTGCTTTCAGCAGGATTACAGTTCAGTCTTCTAGGTGTTATTCCTAAGCATGATGAGAGATAGTTGTCATGGCTGCTGTGCTGGCTGCATTCCTGCTACCTCAAAGGCCTTTGGGCCTTTGCCTTGTAGGATGAAGTTTCACAGGTCATCTGCTCATGCACCACCTCCACATTCTCCCTTTGGGTGTCCCTAAGTTTACCCACCTCTGAGCTATATGTCATCTGTGTGTGTGTTTCTGCTTGGGAAGTTGGCAGCCTGAAAGTTTTTCCCAGTCCACTCAAGTCTGTTTTCTCATTTTTGGTGGCTTCCCACTCCTCCCCCACTTGGGGTTCTGATGTCTCCTTTGAACTCTAATTGAGTCTTGAGAAGAGTAAAAATATTCTACCCTACAGAGAACCCAGAATGCCTTTCCCTAATGTTGTCCCAGCCATTATTGTGCTAATTTATCTATTGTATTAATTTCTGTGAAGCCTAGGTAGGATCCTAAGACACTACTTTCCTTTTTCTTTCTTCCTCTTCTGTTAAGTAAGAGCTGTGGAAGACAAGTTTAAGGCAGGGCAACACAAAGTCATTGTATGGGATAACAACCGCATGGAATTTGGAAAAATCTGCTAAAACACATGCTTTGCTTTTTATAATGTATTAGTCCCAAAGTGATTCTGGTGTAGCAATGTAATTAAACTTGTATATAAATAATCAGGGTGAATACAGAAAGGTTAGTGTGGAGTGTGCTTATCTGAAAGACAGTCCCTCTGAATGAAGTGTATTTGCAGTAGTCAGAAAGTTACTTTTTCCTCTACCTTCTTATATTGTTCCTGTTCTGTAGTAATTTTAAACTTTCCAGAACCAATGTTTTGTATTCTGTGATACTTCTTTTTGCTAAACTAGGAGGAATTATATTTACTGAAGAAAAATCCCTATTTGGATTTTCATTCACCTGTAGCTACATCCGATCTTTTAAGGTGAAAGAAAACATACAGTAGTAGTAATAGCATTAACAATAAACTGTATCTTTTTCCTTTGAGGTATTCCTGGTTTATCAGGACAGAAAGGTTATCAAGGACTCCCAGGTGACCCAGGCCCACCAGGACTTAGTGGCCCACCAGGTGTGCCAGGATTGCCAGGTCAGTAAACAAGGCCTCAGAGGGACAGCTTTGAGTAAGAATTTGCATGAGCTTTCATAACATGGAATTGGGATGTTAATCCAGGTTATATCTAAGCCAAGCTTAGAAATTTGCTCTTAAAACTGCAGCACAGTTTTGGGATATTCAAAGTCATTATCCAAACAGCATGCTTGGAGCTCTTGCCTTCAAACAGACCCAAAAGCTGCTTTAAGCTGATCCCACTGAAGATTAGGGTAGCTTTTAGGATGACTGGAAAAGTGCTTGCTGCTTGAGCAAGCAACATGACTGCAGGATCTGCCAACAGGACCTGTTGTTTCAAATGTTTATTTCCTATATTGTTAATGATTATACTTTGCAAATGGCCAAATGAATGTATTGCACAAGCTGTTTCTGGGTGTCACATCTTTGCTTTAAAGAATTGCAAGGATCAGGAAAACAAATTCTATTTTGCACTGTTTCTCCCTACAGCTGTAACAATTTCTCCGAGATCTTGAGTCCTTGCTTGCTGTGTCTAATGTAGGTCTTGCTCTAAATATCTTGTTGGGCTTGGGGAATATTTTTAACCATCCAGGACTCAAACTAGTTTGGGCATTGTAGGTTTCATTTAATTCTGTAATAGAAGCTGCTCAATACCTGTTGCAGGTAAGAAAGAGATAATGTGTTCATTCTGCAGAACAACTAAGGAGAGACCAAGTCACACCACTACCAAATAGTTTCAGATGGTGGTTAAATCATGGGCTGAGATTTGACCCATTTCATTAGACTAATCTTCAAAACAAATAAGCAGTTGCCCTGATCAAATCTTGTCTTGGAACAAACTGAAGGTCTTTAATATTTTACTACAAATGAGTGTGAAAAAGCATGTAGGAGCAGTATGAGGCCTAAAGCAACTTCAAATCCATTGCCTTTGTAATTAGATGACAAGCAGATTCATGTGAGAATGCATGAATATCTGAAACTTTTAATTATTGCCATTAATTAACTAAATCACACCTCTCCTAGGCATCAAGGGAGACATGGGGCTTCCTGGGCAGCCAGGACCAACAGGACCTCCAGGATTAAAAGGTGCTATGGGAGAGATGGGCCTTCCAGGTTAGTTTCTCTGCTTGTATTTTACTTAATTTGGGACAGTGTTTTCCTTTTATATAGTACAAAGATGGATCTGCTTGTATGTACTATGTAATAATAAAGAGCAATAAAGTTGAGGACACATAAAGCCCTAAATACATAATTGAGATTTTTAGATAATTGGTTTAGTTTGTTTTTAAAAATAAAAAACACATTAGGTATTCAAAGCCAGCCAGTGAAATTGTTAGTCCTTTCTAGTTCAGTTGCTGTACTTTGAGTGATTTCTGTAAATTACTGCAGAAGTTTTATTTATATTTATAAAACTTCTACTTTATCTCTTGGACAGGCCCCCCAGGGATTAAAGGCAGCCAAGGAATAGCAGGACGTCCAGGGCAGCCTGGGCCTGCGGGATTTCCTGGATTGAAAGGGGAGAAAGGTGACCCTGGTCTTTCAACCATTGGTATTCCTGGTCCCCCTGGACCAAAGGTACCTTTACAAAATTTTTAGATTGAAAAGTCCATGAGGAAATTAGATTCTCTGTTGATTTTTTTTTTCCCCAACTATTGCTTAATATCTGTTATGTATAACTGTAAATATGTATATAAGTATATTAATAAGAAGCAGGGTTGACTGTGGTCTGTTCTTTTCAGGTGGGAGCAAAAATTTCTAATTTTAAAGGTGAAAATATTTATATATAATTTAATCATGTTAAAGGAGAAGATAGTTTATCAGACTTTTCAAGTTGGGTTCAGTTAGTGGCCTAGTCTTCCCTGTGACACTTTTATAGTTGCTAGGGATTTATACAATTAATATCACATTGTTCCCGTGTCTAATTATGTAGTTAATTATTAAAAAAATTAAGACAACTTGCATTTAAGAATAGATTACTAATAATATAGCATGATTACTACTGCTTAAAATTTTTAAGTCTATATAAAATATTTGCATTAACATTTATGTCATCCTTTCTGCCAGCCACAAAAAAGGGATAAAAAGATCTTCAGAATATCTTGCAGTCTTCAGTGATGCCTTACAACTGATGTTGAGCACAATTAATTTAGCAAAAAACATTTCATGCTTAAAGCTCCACAGATTTCTTTTTTTTTATTCTGCATTATCATGGGGTAAAAATCTCTGTTTCTTCTTGAAAAAAGGAAGACACTTTTTTCCTCAGTGTAGACCAGTTCTGAGGAAAAACTATGATACTCTGTACAAAATTATAGGGGAAAACTGTTGAAGTCTTTACTCTTGCTACTTCCAATAAATTTTCTGTTGAGATGTTTGACATTACCTGGATATAAGGAGAGGTGTACCCAATATAATGATGACCTTTATGTGATAATAAAATGGGGAACATACAAGAAAGGCTCACCCATCTTATAAAGACTGGATTCTTATTTCTGCTTTGTGTTTTCTAGGGTGACCTCGGTTTGCCTGGATACCCAGGTAGTCCAGGCAGTAAAGGTATAGCTGGAAATCCTGGTTTGCCTGGATTTCCAGGCAGTCCAGGTGCAAAAGGAGAACCAGGCCTACCTGGATTCCCAGGTAATTCTCAACAGATTTTTTTCACTTTCCCTCCTGCTTGTATTGGTACACACAGCTAAACACAGTGGGTAACTGGGGGAGGGCTCCAGCTTCTTTCAGAGTTTCTGGCAGTCTGCTGCTTCTAAGCTTTGTGCTGTTGGAATTGGCAACAGTAAGTGTGGGAATGCATCTCTTAAGAGTGCCTCCTGAAATTATTCATCTGCTCTGAGGGGATGTAGCAGTTGTGTTAGCTAATGCTCCCCACTCTCCACAGCAATCAGACTCTCACATCCTCTGACCCACAAATACTCGTGTCCATATTTTTCCTTCATGAATCAATAGAGAAATGCCATCAGGAAAACAGAGCTTGTTTTTCATTCCATTTACTGTCTAAAAGTATGTTGTAAAGAGAAATCTCTGAAACATAATTGTTAGGTTTTGCACTCTTCTCTAAAAAATATTAATAGAGATTGTTCACAGGTATATCTCAGTTATTCATTCACAATTTAAAGAAACAAAGTTTTTACCTGTGCTGCATTTGCAGTACTAAAGGCTGTTCTACAACTATGCTTGAGCTGCTTTGATGTAGGAAATTAGGGAACTTATAACTGTGGTCATGGCAGCAGGAAACTCAGAAGAGAACAAAAGCTGACCATGAACCTGACAGATTTTACCCTCTGCTTCATGTTGTGCCTAAGAGTCTGAACAGCCAGAAGAGTGTACTGAGACACTGCCTTGGTCAGGTTCAGATGCTGCTCAGAGCAGACACTGAACAGATCGTTGGTTTTCCTACCTCCCACTCAGCTCATGCTGTAGGGGTGAGAATGCAGTCTAAACTCTTAAGACCATTTTTATTAAGATCCTTTTTCAGGAAAAGTAAAAGAGGATTGTGGAAGAACTATCCAATCACACTTCCAATTTGTTTTCAAGCAGAAACACCTGTCTCTAAAATAGTAATTTTCTAGCAGACTGCCAGACTTGCTGTGTCCTTGGCCATGGGCACTCAACAATTAGGAAGACAGTTTTGAGAGTTGCAGTAAGGACAGTCGTGCTAGTGTGTATTGTTTCTGTACACTCTTTGCTTTACAATTCACATCCTTGGTCAGCTGTAAATCTGCAAAATGAGCACAATTACAATCTCTTGGTAAAATCAGCTCATTTGTTACTCTGGGCATCTCAGATTGTGGCATTTCAAGAGCTGCTGAAAAACCGGTTTTGTGCTTATTTTTATTGAAATGCCTGTACTTCACAGGAACACCAGGAATTCCAGGACCAAAAGGTATTGAGGGGCCTCCAGGTAATCCTGGCCTGCCTGGACCACCTGGGCCAGTAGGTGAGCATGAGCAGTGCAGCAGAGATCAGCAGCTTCTGTGAAAAACATAATACATGAAACCACTTCCTTTCTTCTTAACATCTTCTTTTTAACGTCTTGAAAATGCATCTCTATGTACATGGGTGCTGTCATTGCAGGCACATAATTCAGTGAAATTAAACAGAAAAGAAAGAAGTTTTAACTTTCTTTTGAGGACTTGTGTCTACTGTCATAGTCAATTCATTATTGACTATTGAAACAACAAGTTAACTGTTTCAGTATTTACCAACTTTATTTATGTTAAGTACTCCAGTGGTCTAACCTGTTTATATAGGAGCAAAGACTTAATTTATTCTAAAGGGAAGCATTATATTATTTTTAGCAAACAGTGACTGCTTGAGAGGTCACATGCCTAAAAGCCTCTTCTAAACTGCCAGAAGGGAGAGAGAAAGGTTTTAATTTTAAGATTACACCCCTGTGAATCTTGTATTGCACTGCCACACCTTCAGATTCAGATGGTGGGGAGGGGGGATGCTGCTATTTTTTGTTGTAGGTTAGGCATGACTGTGCTAATGTGTTCTGTTCCCCTCTTAGGTGATATTGGTCGCCCTGGCCCTCCCGGTCCCTCAGGGGAGAAGGGACAGCCCGGCCGAGATGGGATCCCGGGACCAGCGGGTCAGAAGGGTGAACCAGGTCAGGTGTCCTTCCTGTTTGTTTTCTCCTCTTGACTCTGCTTTGGGATGTTCTTACTCTGTCCTTTCTTCCCTACAACTGCCCTTACACCTCCAGAGCTGCTCCTGTGGTTCCCAGCTACTGGGTGGCTCACCGAGGTGCCAGTGAAGCACAGGACAAGAATTCAATCGGCTCTTAGATTTTATTACCTGACTTCAACACCAGCCCCCGTTCCTGTATTCCGTGTTGGGTGTATTGCTTCAGCTCAGTTACAGGGTGCACAAACAGTGTAATGTCTGCCCTAAAAATAGAACCCCCAAACAAAAATGCAAACATAGCATCTCCCAAAATCTGAAAGAGCATGGATTGGGAACGGATGGAAATGCTTGTGAAAGTTACAGATGCATTCAATAGCAAAACCTCTGGCTTTGGTGAGTGCATGAGAATCCCAGGAATCTAAAGGAATTGCAGATTTAGATGAACTGCATTTTCATCATTCTAAGCCTCATATTCCCATTCCTGGAGACCTGAAAGCTAGATGTTCATTATTAACTGAATGTGTTTCTTTTCAGGTTTACCAGGTTTTGGGCGCCCAGGACCTCCAGGACTCCCAGGATTGTCAGGTAAAGTTTCCCTGTTACTCCTTGTTAAAAGGTTGAATGTAAAATACATTTATACACCAAAAAAAAAGAAGGGTGTGTTGTATGTTCTGCAACAAATGAATGCCATGGCAACAACTAAAATAACAGGGTTTTTTCTCAGCAGACTGTCTTAAATTAACCACAGTAATAAAGACATTTATTACTGACCACTGAATTTTGTAAACTAGCAATTATGCAGCCAGAATAAATGCACACAGGACTACAGCCTAGTGCATTGTGTGGAACTCTGCTGATTTGTCTCAGTAAATAAAGCATTCATACAACAGATGAGAAATGAAGTTGCTTTAAAAGTATAGCTACTTGCTATATTGCTTCCTTTCCAGTAGCATTAAAGCTCCTAAATTCCTCCAGCTTGTTTGAAAGTTTTGTGAGTATGTCTTAACTTTCAGCAATATCTAAAAAAAAAAAAATTATGAAGTCTTAATATAGACAGATTTCTTCACAGAGTTTTGCTTGCAGACTTACAATCTCAGAGGATGTCTCTGACTTACAGCATCACTGAGTAGTAAAGTGACAGTAAGACTTTTTAACATGTCAGAAGGTGTACTGCTTTCTCCTGCAAGAATTATTAGCCTTAACTCTTTCCTGAATGTTAGACAATTTTACCTTGTCTGACTGACAGGGGAGCTGTGGCCAGACTTGGACCTTCTGCAAGAGAGAGAAATGGCTCTGAAAATTGACTTCTGGCCTTTTGTAACAGAATGTAACGTGGCTGTCTGGTTTTACAGGGCAAAAAGGAGAACTGGGGTTACCTGGCCCACCAGGGCCCCCTGGACTTCCAGGTCTGAAGGGAGAACCAGGTTTCCAGGGATTCCCTGGTCTACAGGGTCCACCAGGTCCACCAGGATTACCAGGGCCACCACTGGAAGGTCCTAAAGGTAGTCCTGGCCCACCAGGTGTTCCAGGAAGGCCAGGTAAGAGCATGATCCATACCTGCAAACATCTTTGACACTTTGATATTTTGCTGGTAGGTCATCAGCCTTCAAACTCTCTCAGTTTATTTGGATGGGTAAGTTCAAGCCTCATGGCATAGATCTGTGGGCAACCAGAGCATTTTGTTGCCAAAAGTAACAGTATCTAAAACTGAAACAGCCCCAGTTTCTCTGAGTTTCTGATACCTGGCAGCAAAAATCGAAGGCGTTGCTGAGCGGGCGGTTCTCCGCATGCTGTCCCAGTAATCACCTCGCAAGCACGGCACCGACCTCTGAACGTCTGATACCTTTGCAGTACTTGTCACATGATCAGCAAATGTCATCGTGCACAAAACCCAAAAGTAACAAACCCCATCACTGTAAGAGTCATGACAGTCAAATTCCCACTAGCACCACAGCATGATCCAGTGGGATAGCTGCTCATCTCCGTCTCATGTAACACAAGTCATTGCTCCATTGTGTCCCGTGGCTCCCGTGGACTCCGTGCTCCGTCGTGCCGTGTTCATCTTCCCATTCCGTGTTTGCATTTTGTTCCTGCACCAACTAATTCTGGGAATGAGAAAACTCTATAATGAGTTAACATGGCTGAGCAACTACCTTGCCCGTATTAGAGTTTGATTTTTTTTTGTGTGTGTGTTACAGAATGTTTATTTGAATTTAGATACTGCTCTTGAAAATATTGAACTTTAATGAACCTGTCGCAGCTCTGGCTCAAGCTTATTGCTGTATCTTGAATCCAGAAGTACTTTGCTACCAGTGAGACTCATCCCACTTAACAGGCTTTATATTCTCCCTAAAGGAGGCTGTTTTCAAACCAAGCCATTGGTTGATGACAAATTTTTTTTCTTTGCATATTAATGGTGAAGTAATATTTTTATTTATTGCCCTTTACTGCCCTAAACTATCCTTTTATTTAAAGACTTTTCTGAGGAGAGTTAGTTTTGAGTTAGTATATTGGTAAAATAGCTGCTACACACATATATTGTTCATCTTTGGGTATCAAGGGAGAGTTTAGTTTTGCAGTACACATTTGGAAAGATTTTAAGAATTGCTTTTTCCTCATGCTTGCTTCTGATACAAGAGGAGGCTGTCCCACTGAAAAATGTTTTTTAGAATGGAATTATATCAAAATATTTTCCCCAGACCTGGAATTGTCATATGTTATTATTCTCAATGGCAGTATGAGCTTTTTCTTGTGCAGAGTGGGCTATGAACTCATCTTCATCTACCCCAACTGTGCATTCAAAAAATGAGTCATTATAAACAACATTTGTTTTTAATTTATAACACCTTAAAAACTGGGTTGCTGTTTGCCAGTATAATGAGGTTTTCTTTTAGTCCTAGTAAAAATACTTGAATTGTGTTGTATCCTAAACATGCTTTGGGTGTGACTGGTGTGAAACAGCCCCATGGGTTAATAATGCACAGCCGGTTAAAATGTCTTCCTGTTTTCCTGTTTGGTCAGTGGAAGGAGGCGTGCATGCCCTCCCCCTTTCTGCTGGAGGAACCTACTCCCTGCTCTACCCCAGGAGCTCTAACCAGGCAGTGGAGCATCCCTGCAGCAAATTGGTCCTCCAAGTTTGCTTTTGACTTTCTGTAATTTTTCTGTATGCAGCAATTAAAATTTTGGCCCAGGAACCTGATTGGTCTGTAACAGTATGGGCTTTCCTTTTTAAAAGATTCTTTGCAGAGGATATCTCCAAACTCTGAAAAAAAAATTTGAAGTAAATCAGCTAAGCAGTCTCTGATGTATAATAAAAGTGCCAACTGAGATTCTCTGCTCTGCTGCAGCATTGGGGTTTTATGGAGCTTCTCACCCTGTTCACACTTCCCTGTAGAAATCAGGTTCTTACTGACTCCAGTCAGCTGGGGAGGTGGAGAAATGATGGGGCTCGTTTTGTGCAGATTTATGAGCATTGGCACAGGGGGGGAACAATCAGTGAGGTTCTGCTCAGCCATGTTCTCTCTCTCTTTCTCTTATTTCCATTTTTGTTGCATGCAATGTATAAAGTGAAGCATTTGTTTTGCTCAGTTATGTGTGAACTAATGTGGATAAACCAAACTATTATTGCAGTTCTGGTACAATCAGCACTCCAGCCTTTTGTTTCTGATGATAACACAGTCTATTGTTGGAAGGCTGATTTTGTAACATTTCAACATAAGGCAGTTAGTCATAAAAGCAGCTGTGTGGCTGTCAAATTACCCCTTCCAGGGACAGAAATAAAACCAGAAGCTGTTTGCGTACGCTGTTTGTTGTTGACTTCTGTGTATATTCTAAGATTAGCAACAGTGATGAAGTCAAACATGATGTAGCTCTCTGACTTCAGTTGAGTTGTCCCTAAAATAAACATTGATAGATGGTTTGGGGACGGATTTATTAATTGATTATAAAATTAAGCCAATTTCCAGGGCAACAGAATATTGCTGCTACTCCACATGTCTGTTTTCATTGCTCTGAATAATAATAGTTTGGTGTTTTGCACACTGTATGTAAAGGAATATTGAGCTAAATCTAAAAAGAAAGGTTTAGTTGAATATGTTAGTTTGTTGATATTTCTAACAATTTTGATGTTTTTCCCCTTGTTCTAATGATGACCTTGGTGAATTCTGACCCCCTACTCCCAGGTCCCTCAGGTTAGCCCTGTAACTCCAAAATAATAACTTTGCATGAAAATGAACTTATATATTTTTGTATTGTCTAAAAGTAGATATGCAGAGTCATTTTTCAGACATACCTTTTAATCTGTGGTGGAAAAAAAACCCTCAGAGTTTGCTTTCAGCCACCTCCTCCACACTGTTGTGGGACCAACACTGGAAGGACATAGAATTGCTCTGCCTGTGGTGGAAAACCACGTGGGTCCAGATTTGCAAGGCTTTTATGAAGTCCCCAGCTGCGAAACTTGTTTTAGCAAATTTATTCTCAGTGCAGTTGAAAATAATGTATAGTGGTTTTCATCTTTTTTTAGAAAGCACGTTGCACTGTCCTCCTGTGCCTTTGCTGTATGATTGTGTATCGCAGCTTGGGCAAAGTGCCACCGTTCATTTTTGTAACACCTGCCACTCTTGATTTTGGACACTCTCAAGTGGCTTAAATAAATTAGATATTTGTTTTATACCAACAGTGTCTGTAGAAAACTTATATAGACTAAGAGTGATGCTCTTATATAGACTAAGAGTGATGCTTTACGTTCCCAACTTAGAGCACTGTAACTTTTCAGTGAAGAGAAATCTTTAGTTCCACTGCTTTGCTTCATCAGAACATTTAGAGGAAACGAGGAAAGTTCTTCCTTTCACAAGTATTTAATTAAAATAAAGCTCACAGCCCTCCCCTCCCTGGCACTAGGGCAAGGGGACAGGATTGGTGAGAACATGGTTGTTTTCAGAAGTTTATTTTAACTTTAGAGTATCAACATGGAACACAAACTGGCACTTTTGGAGGATTTTTAAAGTCTGTGTCTGGATTGAAAATGACTTGGTATATCTACTTAATAATGATGTCTTTAGGTTTTGCTATGATGACTTTCAGGAAGCAAAGAAACGTCAGGAAAATTCCATAGAGGAATACATTTTAGTTTTTAGCCTGCTGTCCTAAGCACTGTGAGGTAGCAAATGTGGCAGCACCTAAAGCTTGAATCCCAGCTTTATGCAGTCATATAAAAAAATGAATGTGGCTTTACCTTTTAATTTAACTGTGGTCACCCAGGCAGTAACCACACTTTAAAGGAGCGCTGCCATCATGGGGGTGCTGGGAGGAGCTCAGCAATTGCCTCACATTTTGTTCCACCCTGTGTTTGTGCTCAGCCAGAATTCAGTGATGAATAGATTTATAAATCATAGCAAAACTTACCTATCAGTGAAATATAGTTTATAAGTACTTAACAGTAACAATGAAATGTCCATGTCATTATTTTTAACAACTGTTTACAGTTAATATTTAAAATAATTTATCAAATATGTAAGTAGTGCTGTGAGGTAAACCTGTTGTGTATTTATTGTAGTTTTTAGCTGCAAATTGCATGGTGGTATGTTGATATATTTAAATCATTTCACTGACATGAAAGATGCAAGTGGCACAGGAGCTAAAATATGTATTAACTTAGGAGCATAGTAGGGACAACCAGCTTACCTTTTGAAAGAGGACATTTAAATCATTTTTCCAAGGATGTTATCACATGCCATTCTCCATAATATCCTTAAACAGGTAAATTAGCATCTTGGAATAATTTTATCAGGAAAGACTAATGCCAACAGTAAAGACAGCAAATTCTAAATTTGCAAGTTCTGCTGTATTTTTGCTTATAGCATTTGCAGCCCTCTTGATCCATGTCAATCCTGCCTTCCATTTCCAAGTGGGTGTAAGCCTACTTTTCAGTCCTAGAATTGTAGTCACAGATAGATGAGGTTCATACCTGATTTATGGTGATAAGTCCTTCTGTTAAGTCAGATTTCCCCCTTACCCAAAGCAGAATTTTGCTCAAGACTGAGTTGTCATTCACAATTCATCTGCCTGTTTGCCAAGTTCCAGGCCCTGAGAGGGTGAATACTGTCAGTGAAATGGTTACATAGTCCAAACCTCTTGTGAGCCAGGACTAACCAACCATAGGCCTTAGCTGTAATGTTAGAGCAATAACACATTTGTTAGTAAAGCTCTGAGTTTGCTGTTAAATGAAGTGTTGAGTTAGTAGAGCCTAGTCACCAGAATAACTTGTATCTGAAAATTCCTGTCTTATTCATGTGTGGTTTTATGCATGCCTGTGGATTATATTGTAAATGCAAAATATGCTGGTGAAATGGGTTGTTGTGTAGTGTATATGCTGTCATCTGTACTATTTCTAACTAGTAATCTTGTTTTGTACTGTGTGATGTCTGACCCTTCTAACATCGATCATTGGGCTTTGGTGAACTCTGATCCTTCCAGGTCCTCCAGGTTAGACTCTTAACTCGGTCAATTTGTTTTACTGCCTTGCACTTGATGTAAGAGAAACAGATGTTTTCCTGTAATTCTGTGATTGTCTCTTTAAGGACTATGGTTACCCTGCAGACCATATGTGTTTGATTAGCATGCCTCAGATGGTAACCTGGTATTGTTTTGCATGTGTACAGTACTAGACCAGTATAAAAGAACAAAACGAACACAAAAAATCCTTGCATGATGGGATGCTTTCTGTAGCTGAAACTGCTACAGGATACGTGTGAAATCTGGTACAAAATTGCTGTTGATTTAAAAAGGGAAGGAATTCTCTACTCAAATTTGCATGCAGAAATACAAGTCATCAAATTAATTCATTGAATATAGACTATGAGGATGTCAAAGGAGATGCTAAGTTATTCAAGATTGCAGAAGAGCTGAAAATGCAGCACACTCATAAATATTATTGGATTTGTTGTACTGCAGGGGGGGAATGTCATAGCACTGGCCTGCAAAGAGATCCTTTTGTTAATCCAGTTATGAGATCTAACTTGTAAAATGTTGTTAGCTGTTCCTGCATTTGCTTACAGTTTGTTTTGCCACAAATTACTATCTGTTACCTTCCGTTTAGGTGGTGGCATAAAGGTATAGGTCTCATCTTTCAGCTCTGCAGATACCTAATTTTCTTTTAAATCCACTACTTTGCTTTGGGTTAATGCTGCTGTAGCAAAGGGAAAATATTTAAAGAACAGCCCAGTTCCTCCACTGGATTTACAGAGTGTAATTCTACTGAAGAAAGACAAATCAGTCAGAGGGAGATTCAACATAAAGAAGTTTCTGCAGCTCAGATTATTATTTAGGGAAGGCAGAATGATGAGCTTCCTGCTGTCCAGCAGTCAGGTGACAGTATATAAGGGCTGCTCAATAGGTGTGTCATATCCTAACAGCAAAAAAGCAGCAGCATTTTACATTGTTGAGACTAGCTTTCAAAAGGAGTCCAGGTTGTTAAATAGCACTTAAGAAATGGTGAATGCAATGCAGGTCAGCAGAGGGGATATTTGTACCATCTAATTTTGGGTTTCTTGGCTCCTAGTAAAGGCACCACTCTGGTCACTGGAAAGCTGCTAAAGCAGGTGAGCTGCACTGCCTTCTGGGAAGACCTGCTTCTCTCCCTCAGCTAGATAAGGAGCCTTGGTTCCTGATTTGGGTAGTGCAAATAATCCCTCTATTTGTTTTCCTTTTTGTTTACCCTGAATTTAGCATTGAAATAGAGCTGGGAAGTCAAGCCAAAATATCTTTTAATTTTTCTTTTCTCATTCTGAAGGCACAAACCTGGGGAGAATGGTTGATATGTACTGATATGTGTATATTTGTTCTGCAATGTTAAGGTGCACCAGGCCCAGAAGGTCCACGAGGGCCACCAGGCCCTGGAGGACTTAAAGGGGAAAAAGGGAACCCGGGTCCACCTGGTCCACCTGGCCTGACTGGTCCAAAGGGAGATCAAGGACCACCTGGACGCCAGGTAGGACAAGAAATGGAGTTTTCCCCTTGTTAATTTTTAAATGCAATAAAAATGGAATGTATTTGGGTGGAATATGCAGTTTTCCATAATAAAATAAAAGCCAAAATGTGGTAGCTAACACCCTGTCTCGTAGCAAGGAAAAGAGTCTTTTCCTTAATTATCCTCCAGTATCTGGGCAGGATGTCCCTGCTGTATTCCCGTGGGAGCTGGAGCTGTTGATGCAGCCTCACATTCCTGTGTGCCTCAGCCCTTCACAGCCCCCAGTTTGCTTGTTTGTGGACAGGCACCTTTCATTCTGTTTCTGAAACTGAGAGGAGAGGATTGAATAACATGAGGCTGTTCTTTCCAGGGGGATCCTGGCCGTCCGGGTCTGAACGGAATGAAGGGGGACCCCGGGGTTCCAGGCGTTCCAGGATTCCCAGGTATTTAACTGGGGATTCCCAGGCATTTAAATAGTGTTTCAAGTGAAAACCTCCAGACACAGTAACAGCCTGTTTTGGCCGTTCCTGCAGCAGAGTTTGTAAAACAGCATGTTCTTTCACTGTGTGACTGTGTGCATTTGATGTTTCAGGTATGAAGGGTCCCACTGGACCTGCAGGACCCGCTGGCCTCACAGGCAGCCAGGGACTGCCAGGCCCACCAGGTAGGAGTCCTGGGTGGTGGCACTGTCACTTTTGCTCCCTGCCAGCAGAATTTGTTGCAGGGAGGACTGAGTTGGTCTCACCCAGCAATGAAAGTAAAGTGAGCAACAGCTCAACACAGCTCCAGGCTGTACTTTTTAGCCTCTACAAGTAATCCTAAAATATTTTATTCTCTGTATCCAGTCTACATGGATTAACTCCTGCAAGAGTGGTCCTTTGAGGGGTTTATCAAGAGCACTTTTTTTTTTCCTATATATGCACTTACTCTTTGCATTGATGGAGCTCTTGGCTTCTGATCTTGCAATAAACAAACTGTTTCTAATGCTCTTTTCCACCTTGGTTTATCTAATACTAGTCTGCTCTCTCTCAGGTCCACCAGGTTTACCAGGTACCATTGGACGAAGCATTGTTGTCAAAGGTGATCCTGGTCCCCCAGGTCCTCCAGGACAGCCTGGGTCCAAAGGGGAAGCTGGATTGCCAGGGCCACAGGGATTGCCAGGTATGATCCTGAGTGGTTGCAGAGGAAATGACAGAGGTAGAGCTGAGTGCAGGATGCAATGCCAGTCACGTCCAGAGGCTGCAGAGATGAGTGACTGAGCTCAGCAAAAAGCAATAGATTAATGCAGGGTTAATAGATAACAGATAAATGCAGGGTTAATTGATAAATGCAGGGTTCCACCATATATTTCTGGTTCAATGGGCTGTTCTTATATATCATGAAGAAACAAAAGATAAGTCCGAGGCAATTTAAAGATTCTGTAGTGAGATTTCAGGAGGTTTTATTTCAGTTATGTTTTTGTCTACTCTAGGTCCAAGTGGTCTTCCTGGTGACCCCGGGAGAGATGGACTACCTGGTTTTGATGGTCCAGCAGGACGTAAAGGAGAGAGGGGTCTTCCAGGCCAACCAGGTATGGTGTTTAGAGATACTCCCATTTCTGAGTGCAAGCTAATAATGGGAAGTAAGATCTTTGCCTCATGGGAATAATGAGAGAATCACAGTTTTAGGATTTTTCTTAATGCAACAATATTAAAAGCAGCTGAACATACTTTGGTTTGGAATATTCTCAGAACCAACACATTGCTTGGTCATTGCTGAATAATATTGTCGAGTGCTTTATCTCAAGCTGACTGGCATCATCTTTGCAGCAGAGATGATGTAGAGGAGATAATGAAGATTGTAAGAAACAGAAGAGATTAGTTAAATCACTTTTATTTTGCATGCAAATCATGAATGGGGAAAAACAGATTCATAAAGGAAAGAATTTCACCCAAGGCAGAGATCGGGCTACCATGCAGCTATCACTTAGAACCCCTGAACTAGGATTTGAGAAATCAGAATAGGCACTGGGACAATTTTCTAAAGATGATGATAGATATTAAGTAGCTCTATATTAAAAATTGTGAGAAAAAGGTTAGAATTTTAATAGTTAAAAGAATACAAATATCCATAATGCCTGTTTTTCCTTTTTCTCTGAGCAACTCTATGAAATCTGTTAGCGTTATTTTAGGGAAAAAAATGTAAATAATGACTGTAGAATAACATAGTCTAAATATATGTAGTTATAATTCCTGGTATTGCTGTTCTAGAACATCCTTTTCTGATACCTTTCTCAACCATTTTGACTCACTTTTGCTCACATTCAAGGCTGTTCTAGCTTATTTCCACTTTTTGTAACCTACTCCAAAACTGGCTGCAGTCTTTTCTATTCATTTTGATGGCCTTTGGCTCAAGTGTTATCACAGTATGCCCCCAAAGTGAGACTTGCTGCTGTTTCTGCCTCTGCCATTTATTTTGTTATCTTGAGCAAGATGTTTCAACATCATCTTTTTAAGCTGCACACACAGATATATTTTGCAATTGGGAAGCTAATTTGAACTCATTCTACTGGCTGCCATGTCCTCTGCAGTTATCTTAGTGCCTCACAGTCCTGAATGTATTTAACTTCACAATACCCCTACAACACAGAGAAAATGTCGGGGGGATGGTGTGAGCAGATACCAGGTGCCCAAATTCACCAGCACCTCAGTCGCAGGACTGTGCTGCCTTTCAGAGCTCCTAAAAGAGCAAGAAATGGTGTTAATAACTACTGTGTGTTGTGTTTCTCTCACGTGAACAGGATCACGAGGAGTACAGGGACCTCCTGGTCCTGATGGCTTACAAGGCCCACCTGGTCCTCCTGGAACAGCTTCTGTTGCTCACGGATTCCTTATAACTCGGCACAGCCAGACCAGGGATACACCACTTTGTCCACAGGGAACATCAAGAATATATGATGGCTTCTCTCTTCTATATGTGCAAGGAAATGAAAGAGCACATGGCCAGGATTTGGGTGAGATATTTTGTATGCGCTGTCTTTAAGAAGAAAGAGGTTGTAGCTGTTTCTTCAAATGCTCTGGTTCTCTGAAGATTTCTTGGATGAGGATGGGGATTGCATACTAAGATCTGCTATCTCCAGAGGCTGCACATGATAATTCAGGATGAAAGAATGTAAACCAGAACAGAGACGTTAAGTTTTTCCCACATGTGACAATCTGATAGCACATGCTGTGCACTCACAGGAGGAGAGGAAGAATACACAATTACTGCTCTCAAAGAATTGCTATAAAAAGCAATGAAGTGAAAACTTCGCTGTCACATTTTATGTATCTTACTCTGTAGGTACTGCTGGGAGCTGTCTCAGGCGGTTCAGCACCATGCCCTTCATGTTCTGCAACATCAACAATGTTTGTAACTTTGCATCAAGGAATGACTATTCCTACTGGCTGTCGACTCCAGAGCCAATGCCCATGAGCATGGAGCCACTGACTGGGCAAAGCATCCAGCCCTTCATTAGCAGGTGAGAGAAAGCAGGCTGTCGGGTCTCTTAATATCTGGATAGATAGAATGTCTTATCCATGTGTTTCCAACATGCAGGTTGGGTACTAGGAGATGAATCTGCCGTGTTTTGCTCTGGGAAAAACAAGGAAAATAGCTTGTTTTAAAAGTATTCATTACCTTAAAGGGTCTGTCTCCATGCAGCAGTGGTAATGAGAGGCTGAAAGGCTGCAAGAGCTCCCCTTAACCAGAGGATCTCTATAGTCACCAGAGCAAGATTGCCATGGACAGGAGAGAGAACATGGGAGACATTGGCTCTAGGAGTAAGGTGTTCACTTGGGGACTTTGAGCTTCCAGCTTTTGTTTCAGGAATTGCTTCAGTATTTTACCCCATATAGTGAAAATACAGACAGATCTCACACTCCAAAATACTGTCTTATTGCAGTTACAAAATTACAAAATACGTGAGAAGTAGAAGCCTAGATTAATAGGAGGGCCTCTCACAGGCTAGTTTTCTTCCCTTTCTCTATGTAAGAATTCTTAATAAAACATACTCCTATAATATTTTAAAGTCATTTGTTTCTCTGCTACTTCCCCTGTGTCCAGATGTGTTGTGTGTGAAGCTCCTGCTATGGTGATAGCTGTCCACAGTCAGACCATTCAGATTCCTTCATGTCCTCCAGGCTGGGACTCCCTTTGGATCGGCTACTCTTTCATGATGGTAAGAACTGCCTCCTACTCCAGAGGCAGCTACTGCCCACCTGTGTCCTCCACTGACTGCTTTGGGATGTTGTTCAGAACTGCAAGGGTTGTCATTTGAAAGCCTTTACCTTCCATCACTAACCAAGGTAGCCAAGACTGACAGGGATTCTCCAGCACACAGATCCCGGTGTAACTGGCATTTATGGAGGTGTCTGACACCACATCATCTCTGCCAAGAATGGACAGCGACTCTTTTAGTAGCTGAATGCTGTGCTATTGAATTTTTTAGCACCTAAGATTCTTGTTTGTGTCTTTCTTTCCTCCACCAGCACACTAGTGCTGGAGCAGAGGGCTCTGGACAGGCCTTGGCATCGCCTGGATCCTGTTTGGAGGAATTCCGCTCAGCACCGTTTATCGAGTGCCACGGTCGGGGCACCTGTAATTACTACGCCAATTCATACAGTTTCTGGCTGGCAACTGTAGAGGTGTCAGAAATGTTCAGGTAAGAAAACCTGTTTCTTGTCTGTTGCTTTATTTCAGAATGAGCACTTTGGAAACTGAATTTATGCCAGAGATCAAAGGAATTTGTTTACAGGGGTATAGGGAAATAATTTAGCTTGTTTTCCCCCTCACAACCAGTTTTTCAAGTGTTTCCTTGGTAAGCCTTTAATATGTAAAAACTTGCTAGGGCACATGCTGTTTTAAAAGGAGTCAGGTTTTTTCTGTGTCAATCCTTATTCACATTTTGTTGCAGTACTTTCTCTGAAAGTAGTCCTACTGTATTTACTATATTTGGAGCCTAAAAGAACAATTTGTTGGAGTTTTCCTTAGCAGACTTTTCAATAAACTCATATTTGAAAAGTACAGCAAACAAGGGACAGGTATGAATGGCAAGATCAACTCTACTTAAACCTTTTAAGGCAGATGTTTAAACTGTTTTTAAAAGTCTTGTGTGAAGGAGGTTTCCTACCCTCCATGGCCAGCATTTTCCCCCACACTTTGCAGAAGGAAACAGGATGACTTTTTGGCTGCAAGGAACCCGGTGGCCATTCTGTCCTCAGCTTCTCTGCAGTCAGGATTTCAGCTGGAGTCTCTCAGCTCCTTGAACTTTCCCTTTCAACCTGAGTAGCAAAATTTTTTCTTTGAAAAATCATCTCCTTTCATAGAATAAATAACTACTGCCCTGTTTGTGTGCTGATAAAAACCTCATAATATTCCCACTGCCACCTACTTGAAAAACGTAGCTTTGTCACAGAGGGCTGGCACTGTGCACTGTGTTACAGAGCAGTGGTGGCCCCTAAGCTTTTCTTGTGTAACCCCTACAGTCAGGATACTTGACATGATTAATCATCACTCTTCAGATTTCTGGTTAGTTGATTAGTGGTAATTCTCTAGTAAAAACTTCCTACTAGGAACTACCATGTACCTTTGAGTTTTCTGTCTCTAGTATTTTCTCTATCCCATAAAAGCAACTTCCTTCTTTATTATATTTTTTAAAGAAACTTTTAAGAATTGGACTTATTCTGTGTACTCACATATCACACAAAGTAATTACATTAATATCCTATCTCCTTACCCTTTCAGAATAAAAATAAATAATTTGGTAAAGCCATCACTTAAATACAGCTTTTACTGTAGCAGTACTTGTTATATGAAGTACCCTTCAACTAAGAAACCCAAAGAACAGAAACAAAGACCTCAGAAATATCATCTCAAATGTACAAAATTCACCTCCCCTTCAGTTTGTGTTTGTGTTCCATCACCTGCCAGCCTGAAACAGGTGGTTACCATACCTTGGGGACACTGACACTGGACATGACTGAGCATCTGTCACCTGGTGCTGAGGACAGACAAAAAGATCACTCTTAAGGAAAACTCTCAAATCCAGGATTCATTCCCCACTCATGTACTTAAGTGTTGTATTAAAATGTAGAATTTAAAAGGAACAGTTCTGAAAACAAAAAAAAAGCTAACCCAGCCTTTCCTTTGTGTCTGTCAACCAGCAAACCTCAGTCAGAGACACTGAAAGCTGGAGACCTGAGGACGCGGATTAGTCGTTGTCAAGTTTGTATGAAGAAGACGTAACGTCTTGGAGAACATTTTATAAAACAGTTGAAAATTCCTAAGATGCACTGTCTTCCAGCTGCAACAATGGTGCTACTGTGCAGAAAGAAAAGAAAAAAACTAATCCAAACTGTTTTAACCGTGCAAATTCAAGTGTACCTCACTCACGTGCCAAACTAAGGGTTGTTCAGTACATATTTGACAACAGGACTAAGATGAAAGAATTGACCTCTTGGAAACAGAAAAGAACACTCGAGGTTCATAAAGGATCAGAAGATGAAATTTTTCATTTCTCTCCCTGTACCAAAATGGCACCTTTTTGATCAACCAAGAGAACAGAGAAAGACACGACGCACTGAGTATGTTTAAAATAACAAGACTGCAGTTTTGAAAAACATTTTTCATGGTGCTACTAACCCTACTGTATCCCAGGTTTTTAATATGAAATTTTAAGCTTATTTCTCTTTGTAAGTAATGAAATGTGTATATTGTGTAAACACCTTTTTAGTTGAAATTTTCAGTCATTTAGAAAACAAACCAGACTGATATAAAAATTCTCATGTCTAAAATTAAAAGATACAACAGTATTTTATTATTAAACTTGTGGTACAGAGAGAATTTACCCCTCTTAGACCAACTTATGCATTTAATTTTTCATTTCCTTCCTCTGTTGCCAACCTAATATATTTGGGGAATGCACAATTATTCTGAAGTAATTTTGATCAGGGTTTTAAATGTTGTACACCACGCTATCAGTGGTTTTATTTGTGCTTAGAAATCCCAATCCACTTGAAAAGGGTTTTTTTTAATCTTGTGAAAATATGTGAAATTATTAGCCATATTCTATATCCTTCTTTTCAGAAGTCACATTCACATTTTAGTAGTTTGGTTTAACCAAACCTGTCCCTTGGGAATATCCAGTTACCGAAGCATTTATGATGCTCACATGAAACCTCAACTCTGAAGTGGTGTCCTACATTTTACCTTAAATAGTGTACATGCTAAAACACCTTCTGAATAAAATAAAGGAGAAGATGGTGGAAACTTTCCTATTTACAGATTAATCTTTTAATCTTATGTGAATTTATACACATCCACAGTGTATTTACAGTATACAGCAACTCTTGTGTATGTATAGTTCACATAAGGCCTTGAAAGATGGTGCATGCAGTCTTTCTGATGTCAGTTTGTAAGAATCCTACTGTGTATGTCTTAAGAGTGTCACTCCTTGTGCAATAGCTGAAAAGTGATCACTTTTGTATGCATGACTGTTCAGCTTCTATGGTCAGTGCCGTTTCATTTACCCTTGTGTATAAACAGCTCCCTGACAATGCAGGACTATTTGTCAAGTGATGATACTTTAATATTTCCGTTGTTTATTGCCACCTCCGCTACCAATACAGCCTAACTTGGGAATTAACGTACTGCTCTATACAGGTGATGTGTATTTGTTTATTGACTGCTGTTCAGTAATTTATCTGCTAATGGCTGTTCGTTCTTACCTTCCAGTTATCCTTGTTATCCTTGTAAACATGGAGCATCCGACATCTCCCTGTTTTATGCACACTTGACAAAAGACATAGGATTGGTGACTGAGCAGGTGGCAGTGATACAATGAGATTGGTGCTGATTTCAAAAGCTTTCAACCAAGTATGAAACTGAAGTTCTTTAGTTTAAAGTGCAAAATATTAATGGCTTTGTCTTTTTTCAATTAGTTGCAGTTATATACGTTGGTAGAGAGTGGGCAATTCAGCAACGTGCATCTTTCAGCTCATTTTAGTTTGGTTTGCTGATGCATATAGAAATAATCTGAACCTGCTGCTACCTCCAAGTCAGGAACTTGTTACCAAAGCTGAAATAAAATAGTAAGTCAGTCTCTTCATGTAAACACAAGCCCTTATCTTACTGCTGGCTCCGCAGAAGTCTAAAATGAACGTAGCAGCCAATCTCTAGCCCCAGAAAAGCAGAAGAATGGATGCTAAAGTCAAGGAGCTCCCAAAGAAAGAGCTCGCTCAGCCTTCCCTACCAACACCCCATCTTGTGCTCACCAACAAGTGTTCAGATGTGGGGACTGGGGCAAGGGCAGAACATGTTTGTTATAGCAGTGCATAACCGGTGCTTCTTTATAAGATTTGGGCTTCTCTCACAGCATGTAAAACCAAGGCAGGAGATCCCATTCCAGACTGAGGCAGAGAGCTCCCAGACCTGCTGGTCATGTGGCAGCTTCAGGGCCCAAAGCTGTGAGATGACCACAGAAAAGTGAAGTGTGTAAAGCAGCTGCACTTCTGACAGCTCCATTCTCTGTTCTGTCCCTGCAGCTCCGGCCCAGACTTGGAGAACATACTAAACCTTAATCAGCTTCAGGCTCAGAATTCCAAAGGGGTTGTATTTTACAAAGAGAAAAGTGGTCTAGAGAGGAAGGAACATCTTTTAACTTGAGACCTGCAGCAGAGATTCAAGAGATGTTGGGTTAATTCCCACCACACCATCTGTGCCTTAGAGCAGGTAAATCACTTGACCTGTGTTGGATTGGAGTTACTGATCTATAAAAGAAAACACGGTTATTATTCTCTCCTGCTTCTTGATGCTTAGACTGTAAGCTCCTTGGGGCAGAGACATTGAGGGGGCTCAAATGTTGGTTGGGGCCTCTAGGTGCTATCCATCACTATATAAACATTAAACTACAGGTAAAAGTTTGTGTTTGCAGATTTATTATTAAAAAAGGAAAAAACTGGTTTGAACATTAGAGCCTTAAAATAATCTTCAACAGCACCTAAACAAGATACGGCTGCAGACACCACTTCTCCAGCTCCAGTTAAGGCTTTTTCTCCTGATGTCTGGTATGTTTTTCACTAAAGCTTTTATTCTCATAACTAATCACAAACTGTTGGTCTATTTTAGTTAGCAGGCACCTGGTGGGTACCTCCCAGTTCTGAGTTGTTGGCAACACCCAGCAGCCACTCGAGGGCACCGTGTGGCTTTGGCAGGAGCTGTGCCAGCAGCACCACGAGGTCTGGCCCTGCCTGGAGCAGTGTGGGCTGCAGGAAAGCTCACGAGGAGGGGGGTTCCCACCTTTCCTTGCCCACCCCCCAGGCCTTGTTCTTGCTGCAGGTGGGGCACTGTCGATTGCCCACAGGATGATGACTGAAAAGAGCACAATTTTCTAAAGGAATATTAGTTTGCTAAATCCTGGGTTTAGGATTCAATCTTGTGCCTAACTTGGATTTACAATGTTCTTAGTGGGCACATGGGGCAGTGCAGCAGCACTTCTGTACCACTAACTGGACTGCCACACACAAACCTTATGCTGCAGGAGCTCTGAAGCCTGTTAACGCTTTGTCCTCTGTTGGAAAGGTTAGTTGCTCCATAGTGACCATTTCCCCACAGAGGGTGAAGGAAGGACCTACTTTTAAAAGTAGTTTTAGAATTTTAAAAAAACGTATATTGATTTTACAAGCAACAAATGCTCAAGTTCTAAAATTTCATGTTCTGCAATTATTTCCTATATACTTTGCTATCCAGCTGGAGTGTTTTTTAGTTCAGTTTGCTGCATGAACTGTGTACATGTGCCACCCTCAGGACACACCTGAGGCAGTGCTGTTTTGCTGGATTTAGGACTGTGCTGCTGGGAGCAGCGTTATGTGTTTTTAACAGGCCCTTCCAGAAAAGTTACACTGCAGCCAACCCAGCAATGTTGCTGGACACACAATACTTCTGCTACCATGGCTACTTCCACTAGAAGCACAAGCTGAAAATTGCACAAGAGATGAATAATTTAGTCTTTCCAGGTTAGTTTATTGGCAAAAAGCAGGACACTTGCTACTGGGAGACAGGGGCAGTGATTAGCCCAGGGGAGCAGTGACAGTGCTCTACATTTAAAATATAGGATAAGTACCTAGAACTATTAGCTTTGGAAAGAAAGATTTTTAACTTTTTGTACAGAGAGGTGACCACTGCCCAAGGGCAACCCCAGCTGGCAGTGAGGTGACAGCAGCTGGGCAGTAACACAGACATGCTCCTGTCCTTCCCAAAGGCTCTCTGGCCCCCAGCTGTAGCACAGGATGGTGGCTGAGGCTGCTCTGCCAACAGCACAGCTTTCCTCACAGTCAGTCAGGCTGTAACCATAATGGTGCTTTAAAAAGTTGTATATTAACAAAACTCAGAAGAAAAACAAAGAAACTGAGCTTGGTGTGTTTGTTTCCTTTACAAAAGGGGATGAGGGGGACAAGTTCTTACCTTCCAGACATGCACAGCAAGCTCAGTGCTCCTGCTCTCCCCCAAGACATGCTGCTCCACAGCTCTTCATGGACAAATGAGGGGAGAAACTTCTATATATCTGAGGGAACTACTGCTATAGCCAAGACAGGATGCAGGGATGAAAAACATGCAATACAGATTGTATTGATACCTGGTAACTCTGACAAGATCCTTCTTCCCTGCTGTGAACCCCTCACTCCCTCATATTTGGTTATGTCCAGTACCACAGAGCTCAGGGAGACGCAAAAGCCAGGAGAACTGGTCAATGCATTTCAAAACAAAGACTTGTAAGATGTATTTTAGTGACTGTCTTCAGGTGCAGTCAGGAAATCCAACTTGCCTTCTATCTTTGAGGGCTTTCACCACACTTCAGAAGCAAGAGAGCTCTGTCACCCAAATTGAAAAATTAGTGCAAAACTATGAACTCCAACACCCCCTCATCCCCCCAAAAAAACCCTACAACCCTCCAGCAGCTGCCCCATTTCAGGTTCAAAGGTATTTTGAAATAACTATCATGACACTGTCCAACAGTCTGGTCAGTGCCTGGATAATGGTCACTGTTTGTTGGTACTGCTGGTAGGGCTCTTTCTGCCATGGCTGAGCAGGCTCTTCTCCTTTCCCTCCCAATCCAGGCTACACACTATGTAATGGGGCCCTGAGAAAAGGGCTGGTTTATTTGGGGAAAACCCTACCCTTACAGCAAACTTCAGTTTTCCAGAGAGTTGTTTCAATGTACTATTCTGAGTAACAGGGTAAAAATTAAATTAGGTAATTTTAAAGAAAGGTCTCATCCAAGATATTTCACACTAATCACCCACATTTATGGAGATCATATACATTTCCATCTATGGATAAAAGCCTCTTTTTATAAAAAAATATTGCCATATCCTTCACATCAGTAAGGAATCTGAAAAGGCACTTCATTTTGTTGGTATTTTATGACTTCAGTTGTTTTTACAAGTGGGTGCATTACTTGAAATGATGAGATTATCTACTTGCATTTGGGTTTTACATACCTTATTTAACACATACCAAACCCAAGTGTCACTGCAAAAGATACAACAGCAAAACACACTTGTTCCCTTCCACCCTAAAGTCAGAACCGTATTTGATACTACAGTGTTAAACATTTCTTTTTGATCATGAGAATTCCCTACCCAGTCATGGGCAACATTTAAAGCAGAAAAAGTATCAGGCGCTGATTTTTTTTTTTTTTTCCATTCCAAAGCTTAGTTGTTTACCAACACTGTGAATCCATGGCAAAGAAAACTTCTGGGTGTTCTGCTGTCTGTTACTTTTTACACTAAGTGTAAAGGCACAGAAAACTGGACACTCTGGGAATCACTGCCCTGAAATAGTGCTAAAACCTGCTCCAAATCTTCAGGGATGCAGGGTGCCAGAAGCAGCCACAGCAGGAAGAAACACTTCTGACAGGAAAAAGCAAAAGTTTGTTTAAAAATAAAACCCAGACACGGAGCTACATGAACACGTATTTACTGCAAGTAGCTCTATGGAAAGCCAAGTCAGATAAATATAAACACTATACAGAGCTTCAAGCCAGTCTCCCAAAACCGCAAACGCGATGTGTTTTACAAAGAAAACAACAGAACAATATTTACAATGGAAGACAAAGCCAGATCAATCAGCTCAACTTTAAAACAGATCTGTGAAGCAGAAATAGCAAATATAATGAACAGTTTCAATCATATATGTTTTAGTTTGTACAGACAATAACTGTCCAATATCAAATTAAATTTACAGGACAAACATTGTTCTATCATTGGTATTTTTGTACTATACAGCAGCATAAACGGGTAGCTGGAAGGTAGTATATATAGTGATATGTTTTACATCATCTGAAAATGTTCTTCCAGCACAATACTGAATAAATTAGTTGCTGTAAACTAAGAGATTCAAAAAGATTGCATATTTATTATGCCGTACCTATTAGTATTTGTACCACTATACTTGAGGTTACCCATTTACTTATTTATTCAGCATGTATTAAATCAGTGCTGTATATTGTACAATGGCAGCCTCAGGGATCTAATATGAAATATGTAACAAATTTCTTCAAAACAACCTTTTCCTTTCACATTAAATGTTTAGAACTAACTTCATCCAAATTTTGATTTCTTAGAAAAGATGTAAAGCTTTATAAAAAGCTGTCCACGTATTGCATTATTCATTTTACGAGACCAACCAAGAGCTGTATGGCAAGACAGTATCATGGTCTGTAAGAGTGGTTGTGTTTTTAATTCCTGTATGTTTAGCAGCAAGTAACTGTACCAACTGAAACTTCTCTTCCAGAATCAAAAACAGGTCTGTGCTTTTAAACCCTGTAGCAACAGTTTTTCCTGTCACCAGACACTGTGTAAACTGATTGGTACCATGTTTAAAAAAAAAAAAAAAAAAAAAAGGCTTCCTATTTTAGTGACATGTACATTTCAATACTACTCAAAAAGAGATCTGAGTACAAATCACTGAACAATCCAAGCTGACAGTGTCTAATTTGTTATACAAACTGTACCAGCAATTGAAAGGTTGTCTGTTGGAGGTGAGGCAGCCTGGCACATCCCTTGTACAATATACATGTGGAGGATTCCCAGCTGTGTGGTGCAGTACAGCGTGAGGATTTTGTACCACTTCGAAACCCTTTAGCAATCATCAGTGCCTTTTATTATCCATTGCATGTACCAATGACTAGTGTCGTGCTCTTTTAATTTCATAGCAGTGTTAAAAACCTAAATTCATTTCAACCAAAAAAAAATTCAGTACAAGAGTGAAGCACTTAAATTGTAGAAAAATCAGGGCTTATTTTAAAAATGTCACATGGTCATTCACATTTCTGCCAGTGGGATAAAGCCAGTTGATAAGCCAACATTTTAATTCTTTTCCCCCATTATGCCAGAAAGAAAGAACAAAAATAGTCCCAAAATAAAAGTGGGACTTTGGCTGAAAGTAAGATCAATTAGGGTGGTTTCCCTTTAAAAAGCTACAGCTGACAAGTCTAATGCAGAAGTCACAAATGCTGGATACGACTCCGCAGTTCTCCATTCGAATCCATGAACAAAAACCTCATTTTACACAATTCATATTTATAAACAAGAACAAAAACAATCTACAAGACAACCAGCCCATTAATCCTACTTTGTACATACCAAAATTCTGAGCAAAAAAAAAAATTTCCGTTTAAGCTCTGACAGACATTTAATTTAAAGCTTCTAGCCTATGCCCAAGAAATATCTCTTGTACCATGAAAGCAAAACCTTAAAAAAAAAAAAAAAAAGAGGCAGAAGAGGTCTCTCCTCCTCAGACCCATTCAGTCCCATGGGTTCACCCCTCAAGCTAATGTGCACCTCTCCCTCCCTCCTTCCACCCAGCCACCTGGAAAAATCCTGAACTGCCAAAATATTTCTAAACAATATATGTTTTAAGCTAACCACTTGTTAATGTACCAGAGAAGTAAAACCCATGTTAAACAGACAATCAGAAACCAGCTTTGACTTCTCAGAATATAAATTTTAAAAAAAAATATTCATGGGAGAGGCAGGAGGGAGAAAGGGACATACAGGGATCTCCTATTAGCATTCACACTGCCTCCCGAATAGATATGACATGAAAGACCAAATTCCATCACCAAAGCACAGCTATGAAAAAAATCTCAATTCAAATTAATTCAACTGTAGAGAGCTGATGTCTATGAAAAAAATTAATTAAAAGGATGTGTGTCTATGTCCGTGCTGGTGGAAATGAAAGTAGCCGGCTGGAGCTGAGCTTTGCTTCCAAAAGCACCACACAGTTTCTGGAGTTACCAGCAGAAAAGTCTTCTCTTCCAACAATGGTTTCCATGGCAATGCAGTCAGTCTAGAAAGGAGGGGGGAAAAAAAAAAAAGTCAGTGACATTTAAAATTCAAAAAATTTTGGAAAAAAATATTTTCTAATGAGGAGAATATACGGAGCTTATCCACTGCAGGAGTGAGAGCTGCTGACTGCAGAACGTAGGTCCCTCACAGGGAGAGGGGGCACTGCCAAGTGACCACACCTCAGAGATCCTGAGGGAAGGAAGAACCACGGAGTCAGAAACACTGCAGAGCCAGAGTGACACGTGTACGAGGACAGGAGCTGGGGCAGCAGCCAGCACGTCCACAGCCTGTGCTGGGCAGCTCACAGCTGCCTATTCCACTGCCACCTATTCCACTGCCACCTATTCCACTGCCACCTATTCCACTGCCACCTATTCCACTGCCACCTATTCCACTGCCACCTATTCCACTGCCACCTATTCCACTGCCACCTATTCCACTGCCAAGGCCGTTCCCCAGCACAGGGGGCCCGAGCGCTGCTGCTCATGCAGGAGTGACTGAGGCTGCAGTGAACTCACAGCAGGGCAGAGCTGCAACACAAACACTCCCAGCAGCAGGTCATGACAGCTGTGTGCCCCATCCTCAACTTTTCAGGAAAAAGCTTAATTTAGTTAATAATACAAAACACCTCAGAGTATGCATGTCCCCTTTTCACAGAATTCCACCTGATACAAAAGCACACAGCTACAACCAACTGCCTTCAGTGGCTTCAAACTGACTGGAAAAGGCAGAATACAAAGCACTCAGTAAAAAGAGAGGTAAAAAACATAGTCTGGAATTACAGGATGTGTTACCCATATATCCTGTGGTGACGAGATGGGTGACAAGGCAGAAATGGAAGCAGGGGAGTCTGCCCTCAAAGCAGAACACCAGCTCTGCAATTAACCACACATATGCCAAGGTGAGAGCAACTCAAGGGTTTCCTGGCATGGGGAAAAAAAAAAAAAGTGATGAAGGGGATGCAAATGCTTTCTGCAGCTGTGTGAACACTACACAGGAACATACAAAAAGTCACTTTTCAGCTACAAAATCCCTTCCACTCCCAGCAGAACCAGCATGAACACCAGTTTTCAGTTGGGGGAGTACTGTCAGCCAAATCAGTGGGTCACTGTCTCCCAGTCCTGACAGACTGTCCTCTTCCACCATTTTTGTCCTCCCAGCCAAGACTGAGGGCACTGTCCTCTGCCAGTCAGGTGGCTTTGCTCACCTTTTCTCCAAGGTTTGAGGGACATGCCCTGGCAGTACAGGGAAGGAGGAAACAACAGGTTGCTCTCACTGAGAAACAACTAGTGCAAGAGATTTAGTCTTCAGAAAACAACAAACACAGAAATGTCAGCTGCTTTTTCCCCTCAAAGCCACACAGTGTCAGCTCCCTCCCTGCTCTGGGAGAGCTCCCAGCATGAGAAGAGCTGCAATAGAGGGAACACTTCATTACACAGCACAGCAATGGCAGAACAGCCCCCTGGAACAGGGAAAGGGGTTTCAGAGCTTAATCCTGCCCATTCTCAATCTGCAGGGTCACAAGAAAATCAGTTACATCTTACTGCTAATGCACCCACAGTGCTTCCCTGCCTCTACCCCAGGGACATGCTAAAGAAAACGTGGCCATGTAAAGAACAAGCACTGTGTGTAATAATGCAAACCTGTATGTTTACTTACAAACCAATCATGAGGTATGAACACATGAACTCCACCCTGCCCTAAAGAACTTCTGATTTCTTTCCAGCTAAAAATACTATCGCTTCAAAAGAAGTAGGAAAGAAAAAAAAAAAAAAACAACAGAAAAAAGAGCTCAGTTGGGCTGCCTGAGCAGCCTCTGCCCATCCCAGCCCTTGGCAAAGGCTGCCCACGGCTCCAGACACAGAGAGGCAAAGGCGACAGCAGGGCTGGCAGCAGTGTGGAAGTAAAGGGGTCCTTCCACTTCAGGGGAAACTCCATGTTATCCCTACGCAGCCCACACCAACGTCTGGGTTGCTGAGTTTCATTTTTCCAATACATAATGACTTCAAAAGTACAGTAACTTGGTTTTCCACAATTCAAGGAAAAGGTGGCCAAAAGACAGCCACAACTCAAGAATCTCTATTTGTGTTATTTCACAGACATAATAAGATCACTACAAAAAGCTATTGCTTGGCACACACAGAGCGTGATGTGGTCAGCAATGGCTTTGTTTTCACAAAAGCCAACTGAAGCTATTATTTTTGAAACAATTTTCCTCTTTAGAAAAATATTATTTTGTTGTAAGACCAAAGAATGAAAATATGCACCACAGCTTGCAATGAATCACACCTCAACGATGCATACAAGTCAAACACTAAAACAGTTAAAGCTTCTATATTAAACTTATATTCAGTAAAAATTAACTTTACCAGCATCCCCCACCCTTTCCTTGCTGTGGACCTGTAAGCTCACATAAAAGGAACTTCAAAAACTGTCTCTGCTTTTGTCAGGACATTTTTCCTCCACGCCTTACACACAAGGCACACCTGAAAGCTGTTTGACAAGTTATTCTAATCTCTCTGAGCATATCCCCAAAACATTTTGAAGAGCAATGGCCCGGTTGTTTGAATATGGCAGAACTCAGTATTTATACCTAAAAAGTTTTGAAAATTTTCATAATTCAATGTGATCGTACATTTAAGATACTTGGAGGGGAAAGGCAAGACTTTAAGAGAAAAAAAAAACCAACACCAGTTTAACTTCTAAATTTAATTCCCTGAAGCAGCCTGGCATACTCAGACAGCAGCACAACAATCAATTGTAAAGTGAGCACACCAGGTAAGTCTGAGCAGAGCCCCAGCTAGCACAGATTAATTTATAAGAAACCAGAAAAAAGTATCCTCAGCTAAGCTTCACCCCAGCTCACAAATTCCCTGGAAGTTCTGGCTCAAACATACAGTTTACAGCAGCTCAGGCTGTAAGACAGGTCCAGGACCTCCCTGCAGTGTCCCACCTACCCAAAACTCCAAAATTCCTAAATAAAAGCTCATTAACTTCCCACCCCCCCATTATAAACTACACTTTAGCATGCTTCCTCTTCATTTTTTAGGTAAAACAGATTTGCTGGAACTGTAAATAAACATAAGGAAGTTTCACATAAACATTACCTACAACCTGATGACAATCTCATAAAGCCTTGAGTCTTTGAGACATGGAGCTATTGGTTGTCACCACTACTTTAATCCCATTGTTAAAGCTGGAAACTTCAGGACTGCAGTTGGAGCATTACAGCTGGCTGATGCCCTGAATCATCAGCTCTTTTTTGGGATAAAGGCATCAAACATTTATATATATACAGATAAATACAGATATAAATTGACACATATATATGGATTTGAACACATATATCAGTATCAGAATAGAAAAGGTAAAGAGCCACTTGTGAAACTTGACCACATAAAAAAAATTCCATCTGAAATCTAAGAGGAGACTGAGGTCTTGCAAGATCCCTCCCACAAAGTGCTGCAGTCACCCCCAATCCCAAGGGCAGCCCTCAGGAGCCCATTCCTGCTGCAGAGGGACCACAGCCAAAGGCTCACAGGTCACCCACCACCAACCTCCAGGCACCAGAGAATTCCAATGCAGGACCAGTGCAGCCTGCACCCAGGGAGGAGCAGGGTCTCCAGCAGAGCCCAAGGCAGCTGTGCACTCAGTCACGGGCCCTGACTCTGATTTCCACACCTCGGAGCTCCAGCAGCTCCAGCTGATGCCGCTTCCCCCCCACAGCCCCCGGATGCTCACCACCCCCATCACTGCCTCTCACACCCGAGTGCTGCCACTGCCTGCAGGGCCTCGGGGCCACCTGAGCACCACTGAGGTTTATAGAGAGGCTCCTACACCACAAGAGAAGTTGTACGTCAGAGAGTGTAAAATGGGTTTAATGTAAGTGAGAACAAGGCCAGTGTCTGCTGTGCTGCTGATACCCGGAGCCAACTGGCGGATCTCACCTCTGTGGCTCCTCACCAGAAGGATCTTTTGCAAGGCACAGAGGTTTATTTAGGGACACTGCAAGAGCACTCACACATTAAGCTTCTTGGTGGCTCTTCTCTCCCACACCTGATCTGCTTCTATTTTTTGATTAACCAGTTGGTGAAGGTAAACTAATGAGGCCACGCAGTGCTCGAAGAAAACAGCAGCGTTTCCGGGAAGCTGGATGATCTTATTTTAGTCTCCACAATGTAAGATTCATCAGCCATCAATCTTCTATGCTAATAGTACAAATATGAGAATTGCTAATTAACAATAAAAGCCAGATTAGCATTTCTTTACAGATCTCATACGAATGGATTTGACTCAGCAATCACTGAAAAGTAAAGGAAGATGTCAGAGAATGGGATGAAAAAATTCTCCTGAAAGGTAAAAAAATTATGAGATCTGAACCAGCAGAGACAAGAGGCACAATGCTCACAGAGTACCCCAGTAGTCCCTTGGAGTTCTCAAAACATAAATGCCACCAAATAAAACTCAGCGGCCAGATCAGAAGACATGACAAGTTTGAAGATAACTTCCACTTGCAGTGTAAACACACGGCTGTTCCTGCACTGTCACGAGCTTTTCCAAGAAAATCTGCTAAGTCTACCAAAAAAAAAAAAAATCTGATAACTGATCCTGGCAACAAACAAGCAACATAAACCTGAACTCAAGAAAACCTCTGCAAAAAAACTTTTGAAGCAGCCCAGAAATACACTATTATAAGAAGTTTTAGCACCCTAAAACTTCTATAGCACCCTACACTGGGTTTTTCTATCTTTTTCTGCACAAAAGCTTCAGCTTTTATTCAAAATTGAGCTCTACTGTTTCGACTATTGACAATAATACAAATTCAACTTCCTATGAATGTTTAATAAGGAAAATGAGTCTAGAAAGCATCCAAACATTTTCACAGATCACCTCTCAAAATACATAAGCAAAGTCTGGAAAATCGAAGCAATGTTCTCTTCATTACACAATTCCACTTTCAATTCATAAGTTTAAGATGGGATCAGATTATAAATTAATTAATCAGATGAAAAAGATCATAAGGGCAGAAGAGAAACTAAGAGGACAAATACTTAAATTAGGATGGCAGCATGCCATTGCTCAAAAATGTTTTCTTTAAAATTAAGGAACACACTAGAAAAGCACTCGCCACATTTTCTATGCAAAAATCATCAGTAGTTTTATAAAAATTAGAGGCAGAGAATTAATTCAGTCTTAATTCATTGGACTGCACCCCGGTGTGTTCCACATGAAAATGTATCAGATGAGAATATACCCAATTCATACTTCATTTCCTGCATCTGAATTATTAAGGCCATACAACCTTATGGCCTTAATAATACACACCGAGAGGCTTTAAGAACACAGCAGACATACCTTAATTCTCTCAAAGAAATCCATTTTAAATAATACCTGTTTTTGCAGGAAAGGCTTTTACTGACATAATTCTGCAACTGATTCCTAAAAGGATAAAAGCTTTGCTTACAGACGATATTAATTTAAGATAATTAAATGATTAAAATCTCCATGTCAAAGACTAAGACAGCTTAATGCTTTCTGGAGAACACTACCGAAGTTCTCCATTTCCTGAACTTCAGGTTAGGGGGAAATCAGAATTAATTTGATTTATGCAGATCAAAAGCAGCAGAGAAGCCCTAGACTTTCCTGTGCACATGGCCACACAATATTCCTGTTGTTCAGGAAAGCACCAAACCCAGCACAACCTCAGGACACGACGTGGTATCCAAAGACAAATGTTCAGGCGGTCGGGCCGGGGCAGGAGCACGGCAGCGAGTTCCACGTGGAGCCCTCCCCATGGCATGCAGGCCTGGGAGGGGGCTCAGTTGCCCAAATACATTCTTCACAAATTACTGAGAAGTTTTTTTGCCCCAAATTTTACTGAATACACAATTACTATCCCGCATCACTGTCCTACTTCTTTGAGTTCTTATTTTAATGGCATAGCTTTAGACCTCGCTAGAGGCAAGCGGCGTTATTTGAGAAAAGCCAAATTCCTTCTTAATTTGCACACGCAGACACAGAGTCTACAAACACAAATCAAAACCTGGCACATTTGCTGCATCCATCACATGTGCAGTTACTGTGCCTGGGTGATCCAAACGAGGCCCTGGCACAAAGAGACATTCCAATTTGGGCAAGGTGTTCAACTACCTGCTGACCACTGAGCACATGTTCCATGGACTCTCTTCAGCCAACAACAAACAAACGATGCTCAAACTGAGCTAATGAACACATTTTGTACCTGTAATTTTACTGGCTTCCCACAAGCAGAAAAAAAAAAAATCACAATTTCTTTTAAAAAAAACCTGTTACATGACCCACTTTTCACTGGATGAACTATTTAAACACAGCAACTGGTAACAACACATCCCAGTGAATGAGACTTCTCCTCGACCTGTATTTCTAAAATTTAGAAGACAAAGTTACTCTTAAAAATAATCTTTATTCACAATTGTTCCATCAAAACATGGTTTTGTTATTTAGTGGTGCTTGGCAGTTTCATGAGCTAAAAACCTCTCCCATGTTTCAAGGTAATTTTTATTCACTTTGCAGAAATGCCTTATCTTTTGCAACAGTGGCGTCTTTTTCTTTTTGAATAAACAGCAGGGTTGTTTCTAGGAAGGCCTTATGCACACTCCCTAATTTCATCTCTTCTACTGATACTATTTCCTAGAATTAGCAAACTTGCATGCAGTTTTGGCAGGGGCCTAACACCAACTCAAATGGCACAGACAGCTTGACAATAAGTTGTTGGGGGTTTTTTGAGTTTGTTTGCTTGAGATTTTTAAGCTTTCTATTACAAGATAAAACGACAGTACTAGAAATAAACTCTTCTTCACTTCCAAACACAGAGAAGTTCAAGATTTCAGATTTTCATGTCACAGAAAAATGAAAAACAGTTCTGCTTTTGAAAAAGCATTCTCACAGCAAGTGTGTGAGATACTGCACCTGACCTCCTGAACCACAGAAAACATGAGTAAATTTTAGCCAAGAAAAAAACCCAACCAAAACTTGTTTGTGCAGCTCCCAGGAATACCACCTGCTACAGTTCACTCTGCTCTTGAGACAAAGGTCAGGAGCCCTCAGTGCCAAGAGGGAGGAATACCCTCTGCCTGTGCTCTTGCTGCAAACTGGGCATTACAAATTGTTTGGAAATGAATAGGAAAGAAAACAGCCATGACACACATGTCTGCACGCACTGCCCTGCTTCCCACATTCTGAAAGGACTTGGAATACTTAGAAGAGTTTGAGTAGTGCAGCAAAACTGCAAGGTGTGACACAGTTTCCCAGTGAGGAACAGACAGCTAAAAGAATCCTTCAGCCTGCAGAGAAGTACTGGGATGTAGCAGGACATTCAAAAAGCCCAGATGACACCACAGGTCCACGCTGTGGGCAGGACAGGAAGGTGCTGGCAGCACACTGGCCAAGTGTATGGCAGAGGGGGCTACAGCATCTACACAACCTTAAGTGGCCTGGAGAGAAAAGACAGAGTTCATTATCTCTTCCACTACACAAACTGGGGGCTGCTCAACAAAGCTGGTACAGAGCAGGGTCCAAAATGGACAGAGGTCTGCATGCAGTGTGCACTGCCTGATCGCAGGCTGCTATGGATACAGGAGTTTACACAGGATCAAAGAGAGATTGGAAAAGTACTTGGATTAAAGATCCATAAAGGATTATAAAACAGACAAACTATATCAGGCTCAGGAAATCCCCCAAGCTGAAAAAAAAAAAAAAGAAAATCAGAGGCTGGGTGTATGTTTGTGGGAAGTGTTATATACACCTGCCCTGCTCTTCCTCTGCTGGGTGGTGTCTGCTTGCAGACACAGGTCTGGGGCTTGAGTGAGCCAAACTATTCTTTGTGAACACAACCAAGAGAAAGGGCAGTGTCACTCATGACTAATGAAAAAGCTCCCCACCTTTCAAATCACCTTTCCCAAGACTTCCTTTCTACGCAAAGTTTCACCTGTTCTAATTCATCCCGTCGGTTCTTCCCAACCACTTTAGACATCAACACCTGAAAGCATTTGGCATTACTTTTTTCTTTCACCTCTACTGCCATAAATGACTGTCAAAGAACGTTACTACACAGCCACATACCCACATAGTTACAGCCTCCTCAGCCATACCCTTTGCCCATGCATGCCCACACAAAAAAATAAATACATCTGTGCTATTGGCCACTCTCTGCTACCACACACAGCAGTGGCACACATTCATTTTTTACATTTTTTAATTACCACATTATTGAGTCTTCATTAACATTAGGATACCCCAAACTCTGGCTCATGCAGAGGAAGAAGAAAGGTTCAGATTGCACTGCATGTGTGAAGCGATGTCTTCTCAAATCACAGCACAAGCACAGGAGCCAAGGATTGAGCCTTCAGCTTCCAAGAGCAGCTTGGGAGCTTCTAAGGACAGAGGTAAACTGAGTCTACACACAGACAAAGTTTAATCAACAGTGTGCAACTCTTGTTTTGTGTTTACCTTGTGGAACATGTCAACATTAATATTTCAATCACTCATGCCCTCAACAGTGAATCAAGCCTCAATGCTGCTGCCACTTCCAGACTCACCCGCAACCACTGCAGCGTCTGTTCAACCTGATCTACGGACACTGAAACAAAGTAACTTTCTCCTGTGCAGTAATTGTTCTGTGCTCCAGCTTCCATGGGCTCTCCCACAGCTGATGGCACTGCAGCAGTGATGAAGGGGTCCCATCCAGACCTCCCCAACTAGAGATGGGCTCCAAATGCTCTGGCACACTGGTTACAAATCCTAAAGGTGACTATCTCTCAAGCCACGCTGCTGCCTCCTCTCCAATGCTAGAAAACTGCCTGCAATGCAGAGATGCCACCTAAAAAAAACAAGACCAAACCAGCAGTAATGCCGAGGCAGCTCCACCTTGGCTGCTTAGCAAAGTCTCACCAAGAACAGAGGACGCAGGTCTGTGTGACATTAACTGCCCTGGGAGGCTGCACAGGGTGATCCTGTGCTCCAGGGCACATTCCTGCACACCCGCTTGCACTGAATCTATCAGTCACATGTCTGCAGAAAAACTAACTTACAGAAAGGAGACAGAAAAAACAGAAAAAAATATAATCACATTCCACATCTAAAAGGGAGAAGTAAACACTGGGACATGCCCCTAACTCGGAGATACATGTTGGCCCACATTCCTCTTACCAAGATTAATATCCTGGCCAGTGTTCTGACATTTACCTCATCCTTTTCAAGTCATTTAAACCATTACAACCACTGTATTTATAGCTCACTACCTTCCCTGCTCCCTGGCGTGTGCATACCCTTCCAAGTGCCTCTACCAGCTTCCTCTCCTGACCCACTCTCAGCAGCCTTTTATCTCTCCCAGGCTGACTCTTATCTCCACTCTGCCAATGGCAGCAGCCTTGATCTCTATCTTACTCTCCACCCCAGCACATTAAGTTTCATCCATCTCTTTAGTTTCATCTTTAAATTGTAAGCTCCTTAGGACAGAGACCAACACATTTACATTTGTGGCAAAGTACAGGGGACCTCCATCTGCCTACCTGTTCAGGTTCCACGAGTGGAGACCACATCTGGAGCTACAAGCTTTCATTAACAGACTCTGTCGTAATATTGTCCGAATGACCTCAAGATCAAATCTGTTCATTTTTCCATCTCATTTCTAACTGATTTCCTGTTCACCAAAATCTGCAATTTAAAAACTCCTTGTTCTAAAAACAGTTAAATAAAAAACTCACACACACCCCAAAAAATCAGAGTGAAATACAGATGGCAAATGCCTCCCAAAGGGTCTCACATGACAAAAAGCAAATATTCTCAACATTTGAACTCTGCAAGTGGATGTACTAATGAAAACCTAAACAGCTTACAAATTGTTCTAACAGATTAACTTAAGATAAAAAATAATTCCATACAGGAAACTATCTTTTTGGCCCCTTAGCCCATCTTAGACTTCAGAAACTTCACGGTTTTGACTTACAGAATTTAAAGCATGTTCATCTGTATATTGATGGACGTTTTACCTGCTTCCACCTTGTGCTGAAGTGGGCCCTCAGCCAACCCATCTGCAACAGGCTCCGGATACTCAGACCAGGGAAGCAAAGGTATCCAGACTGGAGAAGCCTTTCTGTCCCATCTGCTCATTTCTCTTGGCCACTTTAGCTCAATTGTCCAAAAGGTGCCACAAAGTCACAGAAATGCCACTGCCTGTCAACAGCTTAAACAGGGTTTTCATACAAATGAGGTGTCCCGTGGCTCACATGAAAAGCTTTGCTTGGGCTTGTGCACAATCAGGACACATTTATCAATGATGTGTCTGCTTCCCTGTCACTAACAACTTCCTAAACTCCTGCTAGTCTAAGAGATCTGCGTGAAAGGAAGCACTAGTTCCCAAAAAATAATTCAGGGTCAGACTACGCAGCATGAAAAAAAAGTTATACTGCAAATTCACCTGGTCAGCAAGAACCATAAACAATAAAGCAAGCTGGCTCGGTGTGAGTACAGGAACAGAATCCCATTATTGCCTGTGGAAGGAGAGTATCACTCATCAGTGCCTCAGTAAATTCAGAAGCAAATTTTACTAGGTTTTTTGTGCACCTTTTGGTACTATTTCCCAAGATTTTCAGAAAAAGAAAAGAAGCATTTTGATATCTTCGGTCATTCCACAAAATCCTGTTCTACCAAAAAGAAAACCTTTCTCCGAGTAGGCAGCATATTTATGAGGCTTTCATACCCTAGCAAAAGGGAAACACTAGATTTATCTATTTAATGCCCTAAATAATAGTTCAATTTGGTATTTATAAAGGTTCATAGCAGACATGTTACACAATGAATAGGTACTATTCATGTGGTAATTTAAAAGTTTTCCATTTTCTTGAGTCACATTAAATTGTATCATCACCTTGAAATTATAGGCAAACCTTAACTATATTAATTTCAGTGTAAGCCACCTCTTTCAAAAACCCTCTCTTCTTGGAAGAATCAAAAAGATTAGACCTCACACTTAACTCACAAATCACCTGCACACAACATGTAGGTATACAACACACACACACATACAGAGTCTCAAGTGTTTGCACCCAACCACAGATCTAAAACAGAAAATTAATGTTTGGAAATAATCAACCTTTACCCCTAAAGACAGAGCTCATGACTTAACCAGGGCAGAAAATTCTTGCTAAGAGCCTACTAACACTGCTGCTCCTGGGGTAATGCTACACCTGAAGCAAAATCTCCACAATTCCAAACACTTATATGTTCAAGATAATTTAGATAAGATACTCAGCAACACCTTTGAAATGCCTTTGATGAGTCAGGTTCATTTACTTCTGTCTTCCCACTGCCCTCAAGTATGTCAGAAATCCCTCCTGATCACACTCTCAACTAAATCTCTGTCCCTAAGCTGAGTGACCTTTATAGAGATACAGGGCTTGATTAAAACTAGAACATATTTCTCCTTTTCCCCTTTAACCTGTAAGACAATGGTGCAACTTGATCGTGGGGTTGTTGTGAACATGCAAAACCTAAATGTGAAAAAAGTCAAACAGCAAATTTGCAGGGTGGGCCATCAGAGAGCTCTCCAGCCAAATCATTAAATACTATTTAAGGCTGTGTCGTAAGATAATAGTACATTTTTAGGAGAAAACAGCAGCAATAATACATCCCCAGGCTTCAGAAAGCTTGACTCTCTCTCACCTGCCTATCAGTTTTATCACTCTATTTTCCTTTGTTGAAGAATGCCACACTTGACTACAACAGTACTTAAAATAAAACTCCAGAGTTTGTTTCCTGCTTTGGATCAGGAAAACAAACTTGTTACTGCAATCAAAAGCTTTCAGCATGTTTTTGTGAGCACCACAGATCCACAAACAGAGCGTGCACACACACCAAGGTACAACACAGTACTATAAACTCTTTTCAGTACCACCCAAAACCTCAAGGTATAAATCCTCCCCCAGCAATCAATATGAAGAAAATGTATTAAAGATCCTTTCATAAAAAAAAGACCATATGCGGAGAAAAAGCAAACCCAAACTTTACCTACTGCTAACACACTGCTGGACACACAAAAACCCCAAAGAAATACTGGTGACAAACCATCCCAGTGATCACATGCTGGAATACAGCTGCTGGAAAAGACCGAGCGAGCGCTGCCCACCTTCTGCAACTCCAACCTGCCACCCCAGCAACAGGGAACAAGGAGCCCTCAGACATCAAGGGAGGAGGGGAAAATGTGAAGTTGTAGAAGGAAAACTAACAAGGGTAATAATGCATTTAAGGTTTCAACAAAAGACTTTAAAAAAAAACAACCACAAAAAGCACCTTGAACCCGTACTGGATTACTCCCAGAACTCCAGGCATCCTGCAGTGATGTCCTAACCTACCAGACAGCTACAAGCAAAAAGTTTTAGACTTCCAAAAAACACAAATGTCACCATTAGCTGATTTCCAAAAGCATTTCAACACTGACTCCAAGTAAGCATTCTCTCTCAATGGCAGGGGAACATTCTTGCCTCAGATTTTCTCACCCAAGCACAAGTAAAACCCAACTGATTCTCGGTCAAATATGTCATAATTAGCTCATTCCTACACCACACAGCAAAAATCCGTTCTGCCTTCAGCAGCTCATACACTACTTGAGAAAGTTTCCCTGTGTATTTTTAAGCATAACTGTAAGTCACTCAAGACTGTTAAAGAGGCAACTGTTACACAAGATTAGAATGGTTTGGGTTGTTTGGGTCTTTTAAGAATTATTATCCCAGCATTATTTCAAAGATGTAGGACACACAGCAGTGCTCGGATGTGCTGCAGGAGGGCTCTTCAAGTTATTTTTACATGGGCCCCTGTCTTTAAGTATTCTGTCAATACAGAAGAGCCTCAGTTTGAAGCAAACTTAAAAACCACTGGTCTGAAACCCAAAAGGGGCAGTTATTTGCCTGGTATCCCATAAACTGTAATTTACTATATTAGTAATATCTAAAACTTTCAGCTTCTGAATTTCTCAAAGTATATATTGTTCCTTATTCTCTTTAAGATTTTGCATTTGAAATACGCAAGTTACCAGAAAGGATCTGGACAATTTGGAACTTATTTTTACTTTACAGCTGTACTTGTTTTCCTTCCTCTCAACTCCCCAAAGTGTACACACCACTCTCACCCAGTCTAGCACAGGAGCAGATTAAAAAGGTGCAGAACACTTAAATAATAACCCTGCACTTTAGAGAACATCTGAAATAATATCTTAGCAAAGTGTAAGAGTATCAGGCAGAGATAAGATTAAAGAGTGGGTGTGAAATAGCTGAGTAGATATTAAGCTGAACATTACATTTACTCTGAATAGTTGTTTTTTGAGTGCAGGGTATCTTTGCAGGTTTAGTATTTCTAATTAAGACTGAAGAAACTTGTATTATGCAGGACTCATTACGCATTTTATTACTGCCCCATTCTCATTATCCTCCTTGGTTTCTACAAGGTCCAATAACAAGGTATACATTAGCTAAGCCCTGTTTGAAGTAGCTTTAGTGTTCTGTACTCCTAGCACAAAATTTCATGACTCAGATTCATGTAATCAAAACTGCAAACCGCTTGCTTCAATATTGTGTAACAATTTTGTGATGAAACTGTTTTGCTAGTGACCTCCTTAAACTGCAAGCATTAAAAATCAGAACCTTATATTCTTTTTATCATCACCATTATCAACATAAAACCTGAGATCAGTTTTGCCTAAACCTCAAACAAGAGTTTAATAACAAGTAAGCCTAGTTATCGTTCCTAATCCCTGCCCTTTCCCTCCTCCATCCATGTCATGAATGGAGAAGGGAATAGAAAAAAAAAATTTGATTCATATCAGTGAACCTGAACCAGAAGTAGTTTGGGAATTACAATGAGGGGGCAGTGATGCACTGGAAATCACTCCACCACCCTCAGCAGTTGGCAGAATGCAGCTGAGTCACAGAACACAATATTCCATTTAAGCAAACAAAAACAAAACAAAAAAAGCAAACAATCTGAAGCTGGGAAGTGTTTTCCTCTCAATAAAACTGTGGTTCAGGGACAAGAGATTAAGTTCTCTACCTAAAGAATTTAACACACGTGGGATAGCTCCTTTCTAGGAAGTAAAGGATAAAAATCCATCTGCTAAATATTTTTCTTAGGAATGGATTTAACCACAGAGCACTTTTTCAGGCAGAGAGACCTAAAAAGTGAGATGTAGAAGGAAAGACAGCACTCAGTTCTGCTAAGTCTCCAAAAGTATTAAAAATATCAATTACCCAGAGGTACATTACACCTCTTCAGGGGACAAGAGGTTTAAGAGTGAAGCTTCATTTTCATTATTCAAAAGGGAACATGAAAATGTTTTTCTGGGTAACAAAAACTTAAATATTTAAATAAAAGCTTTATTGCCATAGAAACTGATAAGCTGTTTAAAGAATACAGACTTCTAAAATTATGCTTGCTACAGCTCAGAAAGATGATTTAGTACATGAATGTTAACAGGTATCTTTTATAATCAAGAATTTTAAGTCATCCTGGAGAAAAAGATATACACCACCACTTTACAGTACTGTATTCAAGTCCAGCAAGCTGCTTTTAGCCTGGACTATTCCAAAATCTGTTCACCTCCCCCCACAAGTGACCAATGTCGTCATCTTACCCACCTTCCCCTACTATACAGAAATGTTTTATACTACCTTTACAGAAAACTGTTAGGCCTTGTTTTGGAGTAGCATTTCATAATTTTGTTTCTCTTTTTAGGACTAGAAGAAAAAACACCGAGCTAAGCTCTTACTGTTCTCATGCTCAATTCCCTGCCAAAGCCCACGTTTTTCACAGAGTTGGTTTTGCTTCATTTTAACGCGTGTTTCATGTCCAGAGAACTTCAGTTCCCAGCAAGAGCCAGCAGCTGTTCTGTCTCTTGCCCCTCTGCAACTTATAACAGACAAGGGAAAAACACCCAGCACAGGGCTGTAGATATTTTGCTGTGGCAGTAGTAAGCAAAATGCTTATCACTAACACAGTTTCTAAACACACTTATCTCCTGAAAAATATTTTTCAATATGATATTTACAGTACAGCTGAAGAGAAAACATCTTTGTTTTTTTCCTCTTTATTTTGTAAAAACTCTTACTTTATAATATGGATTTTAGTCACATGAGGGGAATAAGATCAAGTTAAGAATTCTGCTATCTTTGGAGGTGCCTTAAAAAAAAGGCCAAAAAACAACAAAACCAAACATAAATTGGCAGTCCATGAGCCCCTGACTTAGCAGATTTAGCAGACAAATCTTTGAAGTGCTGAAAGACTAACTTTGGAAGAAAGCACTTCTTGGACTGGCAACTTTCAACGTCTTCTAAATTTGATTCCAACCAACAAAACAAAGCAGAGGAAAGAAAACCACTGAGGCAAACCACACATTTCTGAGCAGCCCCAAGCAGTGCTGCCAGACTCCAAATGGCATGCGAGCTGAGTCAGGCTTATACCTTCCACTAGTAAAGGCTACACAGTTTTAAACTCTTGCAATACCTTCTGCCCTTAGATACTTAGTTTTAATGTGAAACTAGAAAAAAATCATTTCAATGTTTAAGACTGTAATTAAAAATATAGGAGTCAGCAGCAGCCTGCTCCTTTATTGCTTTCTCTGTTGACAAAGTAGACAAGTACCAATGTCCAACCATGATTAAATATTTCCTCTTAGTACTCATCAATTATTGACTACAATTACATTTGCAAAGAGAGGAAAACATTTCCAACAGAAATGGTTTTCTACCGGGAGGGTGAATTACTGCAAGGAGTTCAGTGGGTCACTGACACCAGAGCAAGGATCGCTCTTCCCGAGTTACAGCGCAGCGCTCACACACTGCTCACACACTGCTCAGCCGGGGGACACACACCACCAAGCTAATTACCAGCTTTGCTCCCACCATCAGAGCTTATCATACAGACAGGAGCGTCCCTCCTCTTTCCCATATTCTTTCTCCCCACCTGCAACACCCTTACATTTTATGTACACCTCGAACTGCATTACCTTAGGCTGGGTCAGACCACTGATACCTTGAAAGTCAGTAGCCTCCCCTCCCAAGTTTCGGACCTTGAAGACGCTGCTCGGAGCAGGGGAAGGGTTACAGCTCAGCTAAAGCCTTGGACAGGACTAAGGAGTGAACGTCCCCGTGCTGGTCAGCCACCAGGAGATGGCTCCTCCAGAGGACACAAGGATACTCTGGAGACCAGAGCTCAAAAGGAGCCACCAAACCTTCAAGGGAAAAAACTGAATTCTGTTTACATAAGATTCAGCTAAATAAATCTGGCCAAATTTGCACATTAAAAAAAATCAAAAATGCATTTCACCTACATCTGCTAAAAGAAACATATTTAAGCCCCAGATTTTGAGGTCTAAACCCAGTTTAGCCATTTTGAGCTTCCAAAATACAAAATATTAAGTTCAGGAAAAAAGTGAGGAGTCATCTAGTTCTACGAAGGGAAGAAAAAGAAAGTGAAGAGCTACCATAACCTTGGGACAAGAATTCACAATATGAAATACCATTAATGCTTATACTAGCAAAAGTAACTTATAAATAAACAAGGCAGATGACAGTTTGATAACTCCTGACTGCCTAGAAGAGTCACATAAATCCTTTAGGCCAAGGACCACATCCCCTTTCACTGCTGTTCAGATGCTGCACTATGACAAAACTGGTTGTACTAGAATAACGCAGAAGATTATAAAAAACATTCACCCCACTCTCAAGGCAGCATTAAGCAGACAATCTAATCCTTACGGTTAAGCGAGCATGAAAGGGAAGTGCTTTTAAAGTTACAAACCTTTTCTTGCAGCGTTACACTTCAGACCATCAGATCTGCTGAAATCTATGCTTACGTAAGCTCCACTGTCCAAACCTGAAGTACCATTCTGGAGATGGCAAGCCGGCGCTGTAGTACTTGCCTCACAGCTTATGGGGTCATCGCGTAAATTCAGAGCGATGTAGTTTAAGCCATTCTGAAATCCAGTTGAGGTATCCCTGGACATTTTGCTTTCCTGACCATCAGAAATGTTTTCATCCGGTTTTAACCAAACGTTGTCAAATGAGGCAGAGCTGTGTCTTTTGCTACTGTCAGTAAAGAAAGAGGACGAGGTCGTCACAGTCCCGGCAGAAGAGAACGTTTCAGAACTGTGTCTCCTCCTGCCTTGAGGGTCAGCTCGAATCACTTTCGGTCCCATAGGAGGGTCAGAGCCAGGAACGGAGAAGCTACTGCTGCCAGCATATCGATCAACAATGCAGAGTCTATTAACGATGGAAGAAGGACTATCCATCTTCACACCGTTGTCAGATTCAGCGGCAAACGGCCGAGGTGGTGTTGCTGCCATGTTGAACGTCATCTCGGTGTAGTCATCAGTCCTGTTACTCGTGGTGCTGACACAAGCAGTACCAAATGAGAGCCTGGCGTAGTCAGGGTTTGGTTGGTTTCTAGGAACACTGGAACTTGCATAAATTGAAATATCTGTCAGAGAGTTCGACAGTTCCTTCGCTACTTTCGGTGACTGTACATCCAAGTCAACGCTCATGTAATCGGACAGCGGTGACTGCCTGTGATCACTACTTGAGCCCAGAGATGATGGTGATCCTTCTGCAGATAAGGAATAGGGTGTGTTACTTGCCTTTTCGTTAAAATCAATATTTATGTATTCACCGGGACTTGCTGGCTCAGGTGGAACTGTACGGTCATACATTCTGGGGATGGTATTACTGCCCCTCGTACCCAGGGGCAGGCGTGTGGGCCTGGTGGCCCTGTTCTGCACAAGTCCTTCATCTGAACCTTTCAACGTTGGCAATTTAGAGATGCCATTAGCCAGAGTCTCACTGCTCACCCCTTTTACATTTTCTGGTCCACCATACAAGAGTTTTCCAGGTGAAGACATTGGAACATATTCACTGTGGTCACCATTTTGTCCTGATAACGCCTTAAAGCTCCTGGGCAAAGAAAAATATGAACTAAAACCTTTGGACACAGAAGTGCTATGAATATAATTTGAATCACTGGGGTGCTTTGGAGCTGAATTACCAGGTGACATATCCATATACTCATTGTTTACAATCTTCTCATTACTTCCTTTAGAACCAAATCCAGTTAAAGGACTCCGTACAGGTGAAGAGCCAGCCTTTGGAAACATCATCATATATCCTCGGGAGTCAACTTGAGATGGTGACCAGGAATTGTTGATCTGTTTTGGAACAGACATGCTTTTAGGAGTCATTGGCAAATAATCGCTGGTGCTGGACAGAGAAGATGCAACTCCTGGCATCATTGGCATGTATCCATCATCCCTGGCTTGACTCCTGCTTTGGTTATACACGGAATCAAGGTTATCACTGTACTCCAATTCATGGTTATCTTTCAATTTTGGTGTTTCAGAGTAAAGTAATCGCCCATGATTTCCTGCAGAATCTTCATCTAACAAAGCCGTAGTTTGTGTTGTCTTCTGTTGCACTGCTACAGAATTTGGTTTTGTTAGCGAATAAGTTCTTTTCCTGAAACACTTTTCAGCCTCCATATAATCATCTCTTGAGCCATCATCTACTTGTTGCTTACTCATGGACATGTATTCACTCAGACAGTTCTCCTCTCTGATAGGTGGTGTGTTTCCCAGGGAATCCGGTGTATTACTCCTGACCCGAAAGTACCTGAAATCTCCAGGGCTGGAGCCATATTCATCAGAGGAAATAAATCCTCCATCACTCGGGGAACCACACACAGATGAGCTAGAAGGCCTGGTCAGCATGTCCGAAGCAGAGCCATGGCCACTACTGGAAGAAACACTGATGGGACTTGTAGTGGAGGGAAAATGAGAAACGGGCAGCGAAGCAGACCTGGTGTGGTAAGATGAGCTGAAAGCAGCTCTCACGTACCTTCCACTCCCTTCCTGACGGCCCAAATTCATCCTTGCAGTATTCAAGTGGATCATACTCCCAGTCACTGACCTAAAAGGTCTAGCCATGGTTCCTTCTCCTTCACTGGATGTTCTGAAGCGATAGGAGTTGTTGCTTTTGGTGGTAGGAGGAGTCCCTCCAGCAACACTCTCAGTTCTAGATCTTCTCTGCAAGCCCGTCTGGCTGGGGGGCAGGTTGCCCAAGTGCCTCCTGGTGCTGATGAGGGAAATGGGATTGGTACCACTGCCACCACCAGAAGACTGGCTCTTGCTCCGGGGCCTGAACTCTGCAAAGGCCTTTAGAGCTTTCATGGTATCCAGAAAAGTCTCGTGCATATTCTGGGCAACCACAGAATCATCCACTTGCATCCAGAGTTCTCCAGGCCCAATAGAGGCAGATCTGCCCACTTCAATAAAGAAGAAGTTCTCTGAGTGTCCACAGCGGCGAATGTTCATCAGCTGCAGGTGGACAGAGGGCACCTCCGAGTTCAGCTTGACAAGGTGGATGGCCTTGCTGGAGAGGCACAATCTGTACACTCCAGTGAGGTTTTTTGTCTGTCCCAACCCTTTGGGCTTGACGTTGACCTGCCACACCTCCTTGAACACAGTGCCAGGCCTCAGGGTGGCCCCATAGTGCTCGTCATCCTCATCCACCTGCTGATCGGCGTGGTCCTCCTGCTCCAGGAAGCCCCTCTTGCTCTGGCTCATGAGCTCGCTGATGGCCTGGTACCAGGCCTCCTGCTCGGCCTCGTTCTCCGCCAGCATGGCGAAGTACTCGTCCTTGGTGTACAGGGCGATGATGTGCTTGTGCTTGGCGTCGGCGCGGCGGCTCACGGTGAAGCACTGGTACAGCGGGATGACTCGCTTGGGCGGGGGGCAGCACAGCGCGGCAGCTCCGCCGGCCCCCGCCGCCCGCAGGCTGCTCTTGAACTTCTTCTCGCTGTCGTAGTACTCCAGCCGAGCGGGGGCCAGGTGGCTCTCGGCTCGCAGCACGAAGTAGCGCTTGTGCCCGTGCTTCTGCTTGCGCAGGTACCCGCACTTCCTCACGTCCTCGCCGGCGCCGCGGCCCGCCGGGGGGGGCTGCCCGCCGCGGGCCGCCGAGGGCACGGCCCGGCCCGGCGCGGGGGCGGCCTCGGGCGCCGGGCACAGCGAGGCGCTGGGCGAGCGCCGCAGTAGCAGCAGCAGGTGGTGCGGCTGCGGGGACGGGCAGCGCCCGCCCTCGCCCGCCGCCGGCTCGCCCTCGCCCGCCACCGCGCCGAGCACGCCGGGCTCCTGCTGGGGCGCGGCTCCGCCTCCCGTGTGCCGGGTGCCCGGCTCCTCCTCGCCGCCGCCGCCGCCGCCGCCACCCGAGCCATTCATCCCGCTCGCCATCTTAGGGGCCACGCAGGGTCCGGTGCCGCCGGGGACGGGGGCACTAGGGCGGGCAGAGCGGGGATCGGCGCTCACCGGGGAAGCGCCCCGCGCATGGGGAGCGGGCAGTGCGTGCGGTGCCTCCTGCGTCCCCCGCCCGGTCCGCGCTCCGGCCGCTCGCGCTCACGGGCGGCGGCGGCACCGCGGCGAAAACATCACGTGACCGCGCGGAGGGCGGGGCCACGGCCGGCGGCGGGCGGGGCCCCCGGCGCACGGGGCAAGGGGGCAGCGCAGAGCCGGCCGGGCCGCGCGCCGGAGTGGCAGTGGGGACAGGCAATAGGGAACCGCGGCCCTTCGCCGGCGAGCCAATCAGCGGGCGGCTTTGGGAGTGGGGGGCGGGCTTCGCCGTGCTCTGTCCGGGGAGGCGGGGTCAGAGGGGATTGACAGCGCGGCAGACCAATAGAAGGCGGGATCTACCCCGGGCTGGCAGCGGTCTCACGGGGCGTTTCCTGCACTGAGGAAGAGGCGGGGCCGGCGGTGATTGGCCGAGCGGTGAGCGGCCGGTCCGACAGCCAATCCACGCCTCACACACACAGAGAGGGGAGGCGGGGCCGGGCAGCGCTGTGGAGTCGGCGGCGCGAGCAAAGCGGAAGGCGGGGCCTCGGGGAGATGGGCAGCTCGCGCGGCTAATCAGCGCCACAGCCCCGTCCGACGAGCGATACCGGCTGACGTTGCTCTTCGCCCATTTCCTCCTGGGCGGGGCCCGCCCCCCCGCGCGCGGGGCGGGGGCGGCTCCTATTGGCCGGCGGGGAGGGCGCGCGGGCCGGGGGCGGGGCGCGGGCGGGGAGGGAAGGAGGGAGGGGGGAGTGGGCGCGCGCCGCGGAGAAAGTAAACAACCCGCCAGCGCGCGGGCGGCCGTTGGAGCCGGGTGCAACCGCGGGAGCGCGTGATCTCCACAGGCCGCCATGTCCGGCCCGGGGATCCCCACTCAGGGGTCCCACAGCTCCTCACAGCCCTCACGACCCGCACAGCTCTCACGGCCCCTACAGCCGCCTCACAGCCCCCACAGCTCCTCACAGCACCCTCACAACTCCCACAGCGGCCTCACAGCACGCACACACCCCCCCGCCTGCGCTGGTGGTGCTGTTGGCGTGCAGTGGGTTGTTTATTTTTTAGATACACTGCTGTGTCACTGCAGAGCTGTCACGGGTTCGGGGTTGCCCGTTACCAGTCGTAGTTGGGTTGGGCACAGCGAGCAACCCGTCGCTGCTGTGTGATCCTCCACGTCTGGGATCTGAGCAGGCCACTGACACTATCCCTGGGTTTTGGATCAAAATATGATGACAATGATGATGAGATCAAAATATGATGAGCGAGGAGCAAAATCCTTCTGTTTCACAGTCAGTGGGCATTTGTGTGCCATAAAAATTTCTGTGCTCCATCTAAATTTAATTGAATTGCTAAAATACAGCACCGGGCATTACCACATAGAATCATAGAATCCGCTGGGTTGGAAAAAACCTTCACGATAAAGTCCAACCCTTGGTCCACCACCACTGTGCTTACTAGGCTATGGCACTGCATGCCACATCCAGTCTCATCTTAAAAACCTCCAGGGACAGTGAATCCACCACCTCCCTGGGCAGCCCATTCCAATATCTGATTACTCTCTCTGTAAAAAGTTTCTTCCTAATATCAAACCTAAACCTCCCCTGGCAAAGCTTAAGACCGTGTGTGTGGCTGTCCCACCATTCCAAAGGCAGGAGCCACTTCCAGTCCTTTGCCCACCTCCCCAGCACTTTCTTCCTCTCATAATTAATTCCTGCCCTTGCCAGCTCACTGATGTCCTCACAGAGAACAATGTCCAAGTTCATGACAGCCCCGAACCCACGCTGTGTTCCCGTGCTGTGTGGGGCACTTAATCCACAGGGCAGGGCAGGGTGTTGGCAGCTGATGCTGTCCCTGGTGCCTTCTCACTCTTAATAACCCTGCCAAAGGTACGTTTCATTTGAGTTAGGAGTTTGTGTGTACCAGTCATGTCAAGTGTAAAAATAATCCTTTTCCCGTAACACAACTGCAAAGATCATTTCTCAAGCCAGTAATTTTGACCACACGTCTCTTTACTTTCTTGATTTGCTTTCAAGGTCATTCTTTGGCTACCTCACCTATGATTCATTATGAGATGACAACTCTCAACAATTCCTGACACCAACTTACACCACCCGCTTGTTTTGTTTTTGGATAAATAGCTCTATGTTTTCTTTCATTCTGACTCTCAGGTATGGGAAAGGATATTTTTTGGAGTCTCCAGTAACTCAATTTGGAAGCTGGCATGCCGAGTCTTGTACTTGCTGTATTGATTGTTAATGCCTCATTATTTTTTCATACTTCTCTATCTGTTCACTGCCTGCTCACCATGTGTTTAAACTGCACTCTTTTTGTTTTGGGTTTTTACAGCATCTAACACGGTATGTTCCTGTCCGTGATTAGAGCTCCAAAGTGTTATGGCAATACAATGAATAAGTTGCAACTACAGAGATGTAAGTATTTCCAAAACAAGTTTATAAACTCTAGGAAACTGAGATTAAATTTAGTTTTTAAAGACATGTTGGTACAAAAATACACGACTGAAGTCCCCATTAACATTGATTCTGTCATGCAATGTTGTCATGCATTAGCTCTACAATTATATTGCATTATATTGTTGGTAGCCCCTGGTAGAGTTAAACTGTTTTTTAAAGATGTGTTCCTTTTATTTTTCATTCTTTTCTACCTGGTCCGTCAGTTGGGTGAGGCTGAGACTGCTTCTGCATTTCCATATGTTGTTTAGGTTTCCTTCTATAGTTTTACATGAAAATTTAAAGTGGTTTTAATGTATAGAGCAAGGTGAACTGTGTTCATTACATGCTTATTCTGGCTGGTTGCTGAAGGATACATGTGGGAGGAAGAAAGGAAACCATTTGAAAGAAAGGGCTTGGGTTTTCTTTTTTGTTTATGTTTTTTTTTTAGTCATCAACCTCTGGGCTTGCTTGACAGTAACTCTGAATAAGCTGTGTCTGCCGGAAGAAATGTATCACTGTTTTCTGGTCTCTTTTAAAGTCCTTTGCTCTTGCATTGCAATTGCAATGTTTTTGCTGTGGAGTTGAGAAAGCAACACATGCATAATTCAGTCATGCAGAGTTTTGGGGTGGTGGATGTGCATGATCAGACCCATGGGGAGCTGTGAAGACAGAGCTGATAGAAACAGATTTTTCCAGTGGGCACTCCCTGGCTTGAAAGGAGTGCTTAGACTTCCTGAAAACTTAAATTGTTCATGTTTTTCTATATGACTATTAAAAATAGTTCCTGAAACTGCAAGCTAGTCTATAATTTGCATACTCCTTCTCAACTTTTGTTACAGGAAGAATAGCTAATTTGTTTGCTTTCCAAACAAATATTGTTTAGAGTCTTTGGTGCAGTTATTGAGTCAAAGTTACTGATTTTCTGAAGTAATGATTTTTTATTTTTGTAACTCATGTATTATTTCCTTCCATTACTGAAATAATTGTCTAGGTATGGAACAGCATCTAATTTTAGCATCTTTTTCATCACAAATGATTGTAACTTTCACAAACTTTTGTAGGTTTCTGTGTCACCATTTCTCTGGCCACTGGTCTGGCACATAGCCAGAATTCACCATGTAAAGTCAGTGCCCTGCTATTATATATTATCAGCTTTATATTCTTCAGTTTTACTTACAGAAACCCACATAGCCCAAGTCTGAAATGCTTCCTTTGACTGTTAGTGCACTGTCTTTCAGCAACTGCACAGGGAAATCAAGGTCCCCTCTTCATGTCTCTTGATCTTCACCAGACTTGAAGAACCTGTAGTTCTTAGAGCTGGAGGTATGTTTGCTTTGTGTTTCATGTATTTGCTCTTTCTACCCTACCCAGTGTCTGCATGAGGCAGGCACTGTGAGAGGCCAGAAATTTGAAACCATTTCTTTCGTTACAGTTTCCACAAGCAGCTACAATGTCTGTAATATAAAGCAATTAAGCGATTGGTAGTTGTATTGTTGAGCCAAATGGAGGGACAAATACGTCATCTGCTGCTGAAGGACTGAGGGACAAGGAATGGGTTCCTGTAAGTGTCCGTGAAATTCCACAAAGAGTGATATTATTAATTCAGGTAAGATATAAGAGGTTTTGGATGTGATATCACATGATTTATTACTCCTTTCTCCTAGTTACAACACCCTATATTATGCCCATCCTCAGTTGCATTTATGGGAGTAATTACCCAATAAATGACAGAAAACAAATCAGTTTTGTTGAGTAGTAAAATACAATCCTAACTCAGTCTTACTTGTGACATGTTCATAAAAGAAAAGGAACTCCATATTAATGGGAGAAATTAACTCTGTAGAAATTCAGAATAAAAATATCTCAGATGTATTTAGCAACCAAAGGATGTTGAGTGCAAGGTAAGGTTCATAGTTTTTAATTGTATGCATTACATTTTCACTAATCATGTATTTCTAAATGTTTATGCAAAATAAATTAATGTATTCATATTTATGGCCCAAACTCTTCTCCTAGAAGTCTCATTTTATCTTTACACCTCCAAAGTAGCCTGCTCTCAATAACTTCTTCACAGTCTTGCTCTCACAGTGTGGTCATATGTGGTTTTTACAAGAGGCAAAGGTAGCTCACAAAGTCAAATAGAATAGTGGTTTTAAATTAACCAATTATCCCAGGTTATTCTGCAAAAAAGGAAACTTCCCCATCCATTGTATGTCAGTGGAATAAGAAAATGAAATTATTATGACATTTTTTAGCCAAGATCCAGAGGACAGTAATACCCTCTGTTTAAGGCTCAGATCAGGAATTTTAAGCTGTCACTTCAGTTTGCAGCAGGTTTGCCTTACATCCTTGGGCAAATCTCTTCGTCTATCTTGTTTCGATCCCTTAGTCATTAAATGGAAATAGTAATTTCTCCCTTTCTCAAAAGGGTGTTTTTAGAGAGAAAATCTGTTAATGACTAAGAACTTCATGCATTTTGGTATCAAGGGTTATATAAAAATCATTGCAAAGCCAGCCTGAGGGCTTCCTTCAGTCCTACAGCTGTGGAGAATCCACTGTGTGCCAAGAGTCCTCTACATGTGCATTTCCAGGCAGAAGCTACATGGAGTCTGATTTCTCATCCAGGCCTTCCTTGCTGTGCCAAAATAAGATACCGGAATCTTCACAGCAATTATGGTGATGTTCACTTATGAAAATGTATAGATTTGAATTTAAGATTTTCAGGCACAAAGATTAAAGGCAGACATATTAAAGAGTTCCCAATTTAGTTTAGAGGGAGCTGTGGCTGCTCAGCACCTCTCTGATAATGAGGATCTGGTTGTTTACTTGTTCCATTTTACTCCTTTCACCATCTATCTAATCCTGTCACATAATTGTCTACAGAAAATACTCAGAGGCTTGGTTTCTTTACTGTTTTGTGTCATTGGGGATGGTGTCACCACGCAGTGAAAAGAACCACAGAATGCTGTTTTTCAAAGGCATACGCTCACATTTGCACAACGTTTTCTCACTGGATCATGAATGAATAGTAAGATTATTCTGCCTGTTTGTTTTCCTGTTAATGGATAGTTGCTGTTTGGGATATATAGCTTTGGGATTACGTGAAATATTATGCAACTGTGCTAGTGAAAGAAACATTAATGTTTCTTTTGCAATACACAGGTTTTGGCCGTATGTCCAGGTCATTAAGACAGGGAAACTACTAAAGCAACCAGACTCTTATTCACTGATTTCACAGATTGTCTTTGCAGAATGGCAGAGTGGAACAGAAATTAAAGATACCCACTTATATAACAGGAAATAAAAAGTGGTATAATTAGTATCAGTTTTCAACTATTCATGGTAATGAGCAGACAAGACTGTTTTCATAAAGGAAAAGCATTTTTTCCCGAGCTGTGTGCAAATAAACCTCTCCTATTACCTTCTTTGCAGTACATCAAATATACCAAAAGGTGTTATGTATGGATTAGCCAGCATGTCTTTAATTCTTTGACTTTAAAAAATTAATAGCGGAAGTTAAAGTAAGTGCCCTCTAGACAGTTCATAAATGAGTACTTTCAGCTTTGTACACAAGTTTGATGAATCAAAACCAAAAGATTCATTCCAGGAGTACAGTCATGACATGTCTACATTAGTGTTTTAATTTGAATTAGAAGTTAACTTTTGAAATTAATTTTCACTTGTCCCTACTCACCTACTTTGGTTTGTAACCTGTAGCAATCTTAGAGAGCACAAACTGAATTCCCTTCAGATGAAATTAGACCAAAAGCTGTGGTACAGAAGCGTGATGGTGGGTTATCTGTTCATTGAACTAGCCTAAAACTCCTCTTAGGTAAATTTTGAAATGCATATAGAGTGAACATTCAGTTTTCAGCACCAACTCTTTGCCCTCCAGACTTGCTCCACTGTTCCATATTTCTTGCTGATACAGGCGTAGCCATAGTGCACTCCAGCTGCTAATAAACAGTCAGTCCATGGGACCAAGTTAAAGTCAGTATAAAGTAAAACCCTGGGAATCTAAGTAGTATGGACTTTGTGTTCTCAGCATTGTATCTTCTTGTGTTTCACATGCCTGAGGAGGAAGATAACTAGTGAGGGAACATTTCAGGCTAGCACGTAGCCTCAAAGGGAGAAATAAGGAGTAAACAAGATAAATTAAATTTTTGTTGTGCCTTTTCTGTGATCCTTTTAAAAATGCTTTGCTGTGGACAAGCTGAAACCTTTGCTCTGAAATATTCCTAATCAGAGTAGCATAAACATTCAGTTTGTCGACTGGATTATCTTTAGTGACCCATGAACTGTTATGTGGGTTGAGTATCTCAAGAAACAGGATTGTCAGTGTTGTTTTTCTGAGGTCATCTAAAAATGTAGAAGCTTTGGTTAATATTTTGGGTTACTGCTGGATTTCAAGGATTATGTGTGTGAAATAACTATGCAAAGACCAAAATCAGTGAAGGGAGAAGGAAAAATGGAAACATTTGAACAAGAAGCCAGTCCTTCGACAAAGAAGTGGGAGAAAGGAGTGAGAGGAATCAGACAGAGAGACTACCTGATCCCTGACTTCTTCAGAACTTTGAGACATGCAGAAAGATACAACTGCCAGCCATGTGAGCAGGTTGCTGCCTGGCTTCTCCAATGCTGGCACAATGGGATGACAGCCAGCAGCTGGAAGGTAAGGAAGTCCAGCATCTGGGATCCCTTGCTAGAAACAGGGAATTGAGAGAGGAACTGGAAAAGAGGTGGTGATTTGCAATCTCTGGAGGCAGCTCCTCTCAAGTGTGACAGCAAGATATCTGTTCAAGGAAGATCTTGTGAACTGCCCAGGAAAATGGGCAACCACATATGAAGGCATCCAATATGCAAGAGAATTAGCAGTGCTGGAAGTCATCTACAGTGATCTAGACAATTACAAGATCTTCAAACAACCTGAGGATGTCCTATGCTCACAGGCCACGGGGAGGAAGGTGATTCAAAATGCCTGTGTTCTTCACCCGTGGCACAATGAGAAAAGATCTTTAACCATTAGAAATAGTCAAAATATAGTGTTCATCATAATCTAGGCATGCAACTGTATTGGGTTTGTGTGACAAGGTCTTGGCAGCTGGGGGACATGGATCTTTGTTAGATCCATTCCTAGTCTAACTTGTGACAATAGATGCATGATACACTCTTATGCTTTCCCACTGATTCTCCTTCCTCATCATCTCGATCATCTGGAGGATCAAAGAGATCACCATCATTTGTCCCATTAGACATGGAAGAATTAAGGGACTCTGTGGTACATTTCAGACTTTCCTGTGCTGCTGTGAGTCAAGACTGCAGCCAGGACCTGAGGAGTTCACACATCATTTCGAGGAAGGAGTGCTCTGACAGAAGACTCACAGAATCCATCCTCACTGCTTGAGTGAGAAAAATCTGAGTCTGTATTCAGAGAAAGACTGACATGGCTTGGAGAAGTGAGACCACTGCTGGGTGCTGATTGCCCACTTCCTGGGCTGTTTGGTGTTGGGAGTCATGTTTCCAAGCAATGCTGCTACAGGTCCCACTGGCAGAGATAAGAGGGGATGCTCTGACTTGCACAACTGAGCCTGTCCTGGAGGTGTAGCTGCCTGGGAAGGTGCTGTGCTGGTCACTGCTCCCCAAGACTGGGCTGATACCCTGTGTCAATGGGGTTTATAGTACTTTTAGTAATCTGTAGCAACACAAGGCGGTGGGATTAATTTCCCCTTCCCCCGGCAAAAAAAAAAAGTCCTTTTTGACAGCCAAACAGGGACATGAGGAATTCAAGATAAGGATAGAGGGAAAAGCAACAGGAAAAACATGGATGAACAACACTAGAGAAGGAAGAGTGGAATGATTATGGAGTGAAGTGAAGGGGTAAAGGGAGGATTTTCTGTAAATTGCCTGGTTTTGTTGGCATTGTGATATTATTTTGATTTTGGTGCAGGGAATTCTTTTTGTCAATGTTAAGAGAAGTTTGTGATTAATGTATATTGTAATGATAATTCTTAGATTTCCAGAGGCGAGGGGTGGAATGTATTGGGTTTGTGTGGCAAGGTTTGGGTAACTGGGGGTAGGGGTGCTACAGGGATGGCTTCTGTGGGGAGCTACCAGAAGCTTCCCTCATGTCCAGCATAGCCAATGCCAGCCATCACCGTGGTAGTGCCTCTGGGGCAACGTATTTCAGAAGGGGAAAAGCCCCTGATTGCGGGTCTTCTCTGGTGGTCGTTCCTGCTCCCATCTTAGGGAGGGCAGAGCTTGGTTCCACCAGGCTCTTTCTGGAGCTCCTTGGTGCTCCTTAGCCTTTCTCCCTCCTCTCACAGCGCTGGCATCAGTGTGAGAGATCATCCCCTCGACCACCGCTCGCTCCGCTGCCACCCGCTCCCAGGGACAAGCTCTGACACCTGGGCAGCGTGTCCCTGGGGCAGCTCTGTCCGGAGTTGCCACGTCCGTTCTGGCGAGTGCCGGCCCCGCTGGGAGCGCCCCGGGACTCGCGAGGGGACGGATGGACGATGTGCTCCAGTGAGCTCCAGGGACTGCCCCGGGCTGTGGGAATGCCGTGAGCTCCAGGGACTGACTGCCCTGGGCTGCAGGAGTGCCGTGAGCTCCAGGGAATCAGCGTCTCGCCTTCCCAAACATGTGGTGGATATATCTTATCGGTCTGTAAGGAATTATCTTAAATGTGTGGCAGGACAACACAGGCATCTTGGACAACACCAAGTGTTTAAAGTCACAAGCAGTGAGGGGTTGCCTTTTCGTTAATATATATTAGTCTGGTTTAATTATTGCAGAGGGAAGCAGTGCCCAGTGCTTTGGTGCCCCTCACGAAGTCAGCGCTTGCTGACACACCTCAGAGCTCAGGGTGAGCCGGATCTGTGCTGTGCTTCCAGGATGGGACAAAACGTGGCCGTGCCCGTTCGGAGGAGCTCAGGGAGCAGTCGTGACTCAGAGGCAGCCTCTGAATCATATTTCCCCTGAGCTGTAACATTGCACAAGTGGGGAGTGTGCCATCAGCCCCTGCCAGATGGAGTACGTTCCCTCCCTCGTGTCCAGCCAGCTCCCTGTGCCGACACAGAAGGGAGCAGAATGACGATTATGTTTATTTCCGACCCCAATTCCCACAACTTCTCCACTTGCTCATGGAAGGAAATAATGTCTCTTCGAGGTTTGCTCATTAATTTAGGGCCCTTAGTACAGCCTTCAGGAAGGGCGATGTGATGACACAGCTGAATGCAGGAATGCCTTACTACTTCCATACAGAACTCTGTGACTGTCAGATGCCTGGATTTTTAAGTGTTTCTCCGCTCATGTGTAGGTAGGTGGGACATTGTATTCACTTGTCAGCTCTGAAACTAATGTTTGTTCCTCAGGCACTCACTTTTCATCCTATAGGAAGCAAATCTGTTGCAGTGAGAGAAGATATCAGCAACATGTACATGGCTTGCAAAGGGCCATTCAAGTTTGATTCCAGGCAGACTTAGCAATAATCACCAAGTAGAATATAATTAAACACATCTGAGTTCTTATGAATTTTTTTAAGCAAATGAGTTGCACTCACATGCAAGCCAACAAAAATAAACTTCTCCTCTGTTAAATTTAAGAATAGCATAATCAAATAATCAACCAATCAGCTAATTAATCTCTGCAATGACTTTTAACAGATTCAGGCAGCAGATTTTGCTGATGAACAGTGATTTACCTGTAAACAAAATTGAGAATAAAGTAGTCATTTGTTAGCATTAGATCTGCTAGCAATGCAAAGGTTCATTGTTCCTGATGTCTAAAGAGGTTAATGATTCTGGTAGCCAATTAGGAATCAAGCATTTAGAATTCCTAATTTGGTAGCAGCAGTAATTCTATGTGAAGCCTGGCAGTGAACAGTATTTATTTTCTTTCCTGGTTTATGAAGAAGAAGAAGAATGTGTAGTAGATAGGATAGTGTATGTTGAAATAGGTTGTTTGTTGTTTCAGTGTTAGACATCTAAACTTTTACAGTGAAATTTTCAGAAAATTTTACCTGAACCATTTACTTAAGGAACAAATTATACTCCTATCAATGCAGGAGGAAATGCATGAGGAAATATCAATTTGCTCAGTTTAGCCTGTAGGACAGCTTGGGTAAGTAGCTGCTCACCAACACAGATATAGGTTGTGCAATCTAATTTTAAGTATGTAGCTTGAAATTCCATTCTGTATGATCCTTACTCCTACGTTTGTTTTTCAGAAAGAGCTTTCACAGACTCACAAGCAGTTTTCACAACAAATAAAACCTTTTACAAAAGAAAGTAATTTATAGTAAAGCCAGGAGAAAAATCATGTTGCAATACCTTGAAATGACAGGAGATTGTTGCTGAGTGTTTGCTCCACCTCCTGATGCTCAGTTGTTCTATTTTTCTTGCTATTTTTTTATGCTTGGCAAACTTTACTTTCCACTACTTTTACAAAAAATCAAGAGTAGAGTTATCATAATTATAAAAATTATGATATACCAGTGTTTTTTGGAAGCCAACGATCATTTTGAAAGATACACCCTTAGAGTGAAGGAAGTAAAACTGATAAACCTGATCTCGGCTGTCTCTGTGACTGGCATAGAATGGGGCCAGTGAACAAGGGTTAGTCTACTTCCATGGGATAATTTACAGTTTCATGGAGCTTTGGGAAGAGAATTTTTTTCTATAGTGTCTTTTTAGGTAGTTGTGGCATTGTTTATATTATTTTTTTTATATTGTACTTACTTTTAATACATGAGTATAGATTAACTCAATGCTTCTTGGTAGTGATGCATGTTGGAGAATAAGATAATTCTCCCCTGTACTTGTGGCTTGATGAGAGTGGGAGTAGGGGAGAGAAAAGTGTGTAAATATCTGTATCAGGGCAGAATCAATCACTTAATGCCTTCCAGGACTTCTCTTACTACTGTGCTTTTCAGTAACAGAATGTTCTGTTACTTAGTACTGTTGGCAGTTCAGTGTTATTTCTGTGTATTTGTACAATATTCAGCATAATGACCTTAGTATTTAGCATAGTTAGCATAACCACTTAGCATAATCACTACAACATAATAAATAAATAATAATAATACAAGGACAGTGCATCTCTAAATTATATTTCATACTAGATTAGAACAGGATTGCCTCTCTTTTCTTCAGAAAGGCATTTGATATATTTTGTGATAAAGTACCATTTCATTTTTTTGAATAAAAACTTCCCCAAAATTATCCTAAAACTCCTGAAGATAAAATGTACAAGGTATGCATTTACATTACTCTGTTTCATATCAGTGTATTTCTAATCTCCAGGCAGTTTTTAAAGGAATAGCATTCAGAAGATTTAAAAATCTTGTCTAACATTCTGCCGTTGCTTCTTAAATCATATTTAAAGTGTTCATGTTCCAAATCTCAATTATTTTTTAATCTTGCAAACATGACACTGGATGCTAATCCCTTCAACAGAAAATCGTTGTATGATGTAATCAAACTGTCTTTTTTACAGTCTAACAAACAAATTATGTTCCAAATAAATTCATAGAATTCTTAACTATTTAGATGGGTAGTTGCAGAACAAAATCAGGGGTATACATGTACATTACATAAATTTAAGTTTAAAGAATGAACAAGTGCAACAGATATGTTTACTTATGTTACTATATCTGTTCTTATTTACATATTTAAATGCTTATTGTTAGTTTGATAATAACTAGGTAACAATTTTTAAATAAGTCAGACTGGAAACAGGTGGTGTGGGAAAAGTTGTATTTGATGTGATTCCTTCATACAGTGATTGCATGTTTGAGGGGAGTTGGCCATAGTACCTTCTGTAGAAAATAAATGAAATAAAAGTAAATAGCCACAATATTTCTCTTGAAAATATTTTAGTGACGTTATTATTTTAGTTTGAATCAAGACATGAGCATTTGCGTATTCTTTAATACACTATGACTAGAAGGTGTGCTGCAGCCTTCTGAATGCCCAGTAAAACAGCAGCATGTGTCAAAGCATGTGTCAAATGGGCTGAAGAAAAAACAAATTAGTAAGGACAGCCTTTATGGAAAGGTAACTAACATACCTGTTAGGAGAGGGGGACAAATACAGGCCTCACACAAGTGGAAATAACTCAAAATGTCCTTAAAGCAACACTAATTTGTCCTAACTCACAGGTGGATTGGGTCATCCTCCTTCTCTAAAGTCCTCTTTGTCTTCAGTTTAGTTTTACATTCTTGCCTGTGGAGCCACGTGAAAGCATTAATACAGCTGAGTGGTTCAGAGAAATGCTACAGTTTCTTCTATGATGTTTCTTGTGGTTGTTTCTACAAAAAGCCTCAGGATAGTATTGCTGTCTAGGGAGACAATTTGAGTTAGTGGATTTATTGAGTTTATGGTCTACATGTATAGATTTAGAAAAAAAAATTAAGTAAACTAAACATTTTAATATCTAAATCTTTAATCCCTGACATAGGCGATGAATTAAGAGCAGAGCTCAACTGATTGTTTAGTATACTTAGAGTTTATTAAACTCTGACTGCTAAGCCTGAAGTTTCTCCTTGACTAAGGGAAAAATTGTAAATCAATACAGTTCTAATTTCTTCAGTTCTCAGACTCAGTTCTATATTGGAGAAGGTAGACCTAGTCAATTATTTGCTTAGAGATACAGAGACTGCTTTTCTTTCAGAACTTTGCACTGGAGTTACCTGCACCATTTAAAGATGTACCCAGGTAGTCTATGTGCAACAATTTGTAGCTGACTCAGAGCAGCTCAGTGCAAGAAAACAAAGTGAGTAATCTCTTTGTAGAACTGAGGCTTTGCAACTTTGCTCTGAGTCATCCTGACAGCTCAAAGTGCCTCGACTTAGTGCAGAAATAAACAGATTTAAACAGAGCACTCGGTTTCAAAACAAACATTACTTCAAGTCCTGTCAAAGTGACCTTGTTAACCCTATTTAACAGCGAAGTATCACTGATATGCAGGGTAGTTTAAAATCTTTAGAAGACTATCAAAGTGGAATCTGAGAAGTTAAGGGGAAATGAGGAAAGAAAGAATGAAAGAAGGAAGGCAAAAATATTTTCTTACCCATTAAGAATGCCACAGAGAGTGGGAGCAATCATTTGTCTTGTAGAAAGATTAGAACTGAAAGAATAAAACTGGAATTGGTGGCATTAGAATGTGTAGGGCAGAGGTAAGGGAAATCTTTAATTGTTTGCCTATTCTTAGTATATTCTATCCACCCTTAGCTAGTCTATCAAATAGATAACTAAACTAAACAGCTACATTAATCCTACATTATTCAGCAATTCTCCTTATGTTAAAAATTTATGGTTCTCTATCTTTATGCTGCTATCTTGTGGGTAAATATTAGTACAAGTTGAGCTGGAATCTCTTCTGAAAGGGATGAGTGGTTGCTTCTGCCACCTCCAGGTTACAGGAGCAGGTATTTCTTTCAGTGGTGAAATCTGGAGAAGCAGAGCTGAAGTCAACAATCTGCAAATTAAGTATGGAAATAATGAGTTACTCCTGATTTGCTCTTGTGTAAGAGTAGTGTTTGGCCCTGTATTTTTATTTCAAGATTATAAAATATGTTATAACCATTTTGAAATCAGTACTAGAATGTCTGAGTATGTCTGTGCAGACAGACTGAAGTTTTGATCCCTGTGGTCCAAGATAGCCACGGTCTGGCTCTGACTGAGAAACATTAATGAGAAACATTAATTCTGTGCTGTCCCAGAGCTAAGAAACCCTCAGTGTCGTCCCAGAACTGTCCAGGTGTGTGACCATGGTGTTTCCCCACACTGAGCAGCCCAAGTGTTGGTTATCCTGGGCACTGTTTTTTCCAAAGTTGGTTTAGCTCAGTGTACCATGCATTCAGGTCTGCCAGCGTGTCTGATTAGGAATGCCCAATATCCACACACAGGGCATCTTCACTAGGGAGCAAGAATCTGGAACAGAAAAAAACCTTAATATAGAACTTATAAACATAAATTATGGATATCTAAATTAATAGATTTAGTCATTAGATAATCAGTGGTAGCATTGAGTATATTATAGGGCTTGAGGTAATAATTTGGTTTCTTACACATATACTACTACATCTCTGTAATTAATATATATATATAGGTATTGAAAAAGATTTTTATAGAAATGGTGTCTCATTTAGTGTCTCATTTCATACAGGTTGCAATTGCTGCACTAGTGGAAAAAGTACATAAATCTAACAAAATTCCAGAAATGAGCAATGCTGAATATCTTGTTCTTTGAGTCACAAAATTAGCAAGAGGTAACATGTTAATCACTTTAACGTTAAGAAAGGATGTGAGTTTAAATGCTTTTGTTCTTGAGGAAGGATCATGTAATATCTCAGAAATTAGGCAGAGTTGGGCCTCGTCTGTACTTGAAAGGACGATGTGTAAGAAAAATTCACATTACGAGAAAGGATGTCCGTGGTTGGATGGGTTTGATCGTTATCGCTGAGTCAGTCCTGCAGTCCCGCCTGCTCGGGTGGGAAGGAAACATTCTGCTGCTGGAGCTGGATCCCAGATTCATGTGGTGGTTAGACTTAAATTTGGATCCATGGCCTGTGGCATTACATTTTGTTTCAAGCTTTTTGTCTTGAATTATTTCCATAACAACATGCAAAGTTTGACAATGGGATATGGTATTAAAGTAATATAAATGTACTTGAGTTATTGCTTGATACCTTTTCTTTTTTTTCTTCAGCATAAGTCAGTAGGAGAATATGGTCATCATTACAGTTTCCCTGACTGATTTCTTTGTTGCTCACAGATTTTTTACTTGTTAAAAAAAATAAATTAAAAGAATTAAGTAAATGTTCATTGTATCATATATACAGTACAAATATAAACCCCAGAAATTACACTTCAAATGAGCTGAAAATTAGGAATTGTAGAAAACTGAGATGGGAAGATAAAGATAAAAGGACAAAGTTTATTAATGGCAGGGCTGACAAAAATTTGATGGCATTTGCACAGAATCAATAAAAAAATTGTTTAAAGTCTGTTAGTCCATTAGTTGATAGTAATACAAGGAAGACAGACCTTTACAAGGACAGTATAGTCACTGTACTTTTGAAATTACATTCTTTCTGGATTAAAATATCCTCCAAGTCTGACAATTAGGATGTGATATAAAATTCATCTTTGTTGATACACATTTTCAGAACTACATTATAGTCCCAAAATTATTATTATTAGATTGAATTTGATTTTTCTTGTTTTTTCAAAGCTTCTTTGAAATCCAGAGGATTTATTTTCTATTGATGGGTCACTCTCTCATTGATGTAGCTATCAACCTAATCTTTCACACAAAAAAAGACAGAGATTAATTTGGGACATAAATATCTTCACATAACATTTGGATTGCTGAAAAGGAAAAGTAAATGTCTGAAACTTGGGAAAATAGAAAATGCACGGCAGTTTTCAGTACAAAATCTTTTCCTCTATTCCTGTTTATTTTGCTGCTCTTGATTAAGTCAAAAACCTTTTATCTTCATCCAGAAATCTCATGTTCCTACTCAGTTAAGAAACACATCCTCCACCGTTTCAACACATTTCTCTGTCTTGAAAACACTTTTTCAGTCGTTGCCAGGGCAAATACCTCATTATCGGATGCAAGAAACATTCTGCCATCCCGGTGTTTCTGGGTCTGAAAAGCACTGACCTCAGAGGAATTTCATTTTTTAATTATAAAAGACTCACAATGTCTGTGATCCAGCAAAGCCCCTGTCCTGGAAATTGCACTTCTTTTTAGATTAGGAGCCAAAAGAAACTATGGTGAGCAGTTACAAGATCTGCAAACTAGTTTACCTGTTTGTGGCAATAAGATTTAAATGTCATTAATGAAATTAATGTTATTATTGATCATAAATCTGAAGATTTAAAAAAACCAGAACAGTGTTTCATAATATCTGTTGGGAATAGTATTACAAATATAAAGGCAATTAGGGATTGTTTCCTGGCGGCTTCGGTGCTTCCTGGAAAGATCTTGTAATATAATGTTGATAATGGTTTGTTGGATTATATTCACAGTTAAATCACTTAAATTATCCTTGCCTCTCGTTTGGAAAAAGAAACAAGATATTTTTAGAGAGGTTTTGATGTGTTTCCAAATTTTTGGAGTGAAATAACTTGCTATATAGTAAAAGAAATGTTACTTTGACTGGGTGGGGTTCATTCGTAGAAAATTTTGTTTCTTCTGTTTCTTGGGGGAGCTGACAGAGATAAGTCTTCAAATGAATACCAACTAATATTCTGAAAAAACATCATGTCACTGGGATATTTTTAATATAATTATGTGTTGGAGTAATGAATAAGTGCAGAAAACAAAGACAACTGCTGAAGGCTGCTCACATTTGCATGGGCAAAGCTAAAGTGCACGTTTAATTGTATTCATTCTCAAACTTCTTGTAAACAACTATTACATTTCTTAGGTAAACACGCTTGGGTTTTTTTATCTAACTGTAAATATAAATTTATATTGCTGCTATTGACACAGTTATTAAAATACTCTCCTTCTTGTGTCTACAGTCCTCCACTAGAGCTGCTGGAGTGAACTGCTGCGTGGCACAAGCACTGCTATTTTGGGAGTGGGTGCAGCCTAAAATGGGAGGCTAGGGTGGAGTCGTGCTTCTGCATGTTAGTTTTCCTGCTGCAAGCTTTGGAAAAAGAAATCTATCTTACAGTTTTAAGAGCAAAAAGGGAGGCAAAGTTGTGCTTTCATTGCGAAAAAGTTACTTATAGTACGAGTAACTTCATTCCCCTTCCTATGAGACTGATTCTGTTCTTAGCTGCATAATAAATCTAGAGCGGCTTCACGGAAAGTAAGATCACTTAATAGAGACAGGAAAGGTTTTGCAATTCATGTTTGTGTTACATTGAAAGTTTTGTGTCTTGAAATTGGGTGTTTCTGTCAGTTTGTCACCTGCCTTATCTCTGAACTTTGGTACCTTCACACAAATATGACACTGTGTGCTTTTCTAGGATCATATTTGTGAAATGATTTCTTGATTAATGTTACAGGAAATATTTCTTGATGTTTGACAAGCTCCAACTGGTTAGGATATCAAAGCATTGAAAGCTGGTGATATCTAAAGCTGCTTTGCTAAAACTCAGATAAAAATTTGCTCAAAACAGGTGACAAAGACTGTAACTGTTTGATTCCAAATACAACCTGCTCTGTTGAATCTCTCAGAACCATATTTTTACAAGCATCTTCTAGAAGTTTTCACACCCATGGATGTTTATATGAAGTCTGAATTTGCTTGTCTAAATTCTCATGCAAAAAATGGTGCACTTTATTTCCATAGCTGTTGGTACATTTTTTGGCTTGCTATTGAATCTACAGAATGCTGAAATAGTTGGTTATGATCTGTCTATACAAATTGGAATGTTTGTGCATATGTAACGATGCATAAAAATCTTAAGATGAAATTTGTAAAAGAAAATTGAGATATTAGTCTTAGATATTTAACATTATAAAAAGAAAAAAAAAAGAGTTTTTTGTAAGTGACCTTCATTTGTCTGTGATTCCATGTGTTTAGGATTTCCTTTGAAGGGGATAAAGCGTGCCACAGCCTGCCTGTGCAAGCAAAAGTAAAAGTGCCAAAGATTTATATATTTCTCTACATTTTAAAGCACTAACAGAGCTATTCTTCTGGCTTATCAGAAAGGGCAATAATTTGCCCCTTTGGCAGTGTCTTTAACAAGAGAGACTCCCCTTGTGAGCATTACCTGACCGAAAGGTGCTGACACTGCTGAGCGAACACAACTGTCCTGGCTTGTTTTTTAAATATTTGCAGGGAGTTCACAGGTGATGAGCTGACAACCAAGAACAAGAGTCTAGAAACGTATTGTTTAGGAGAACCCTAAACTTGTGTGTCACATGCAAGCACAAGGTTTAGTAAGAATGGCAGAGGGCACTGAGTTCATGAACCAATGCATTGGGCTGGAGTGCAGCCAGCTCTGGGCACAGGACATCAGCAGTGAGCTCCAGAAGCTGACTGCTTTCTGTGACTTTGTAAAATGTTTCAGAATTTGCAAGAGTACCTGAATCTAGACACACAAATTCTTTAAAACTTAGAAAAAAAAAAAGGTATCTTTTTTATATTAACTAAGACCTGGACATCAACACCAGGGCAGCTCTGGTGCAACAATATATCTACCTACAGATGGTCCTCCCCTGGCTGGGTAACAGCCATAAAGTCCTGAGAAACACACCAGGCAAAGGTCCACAGAACCCAGTCTAGTGTTAGTCATGCATATACTCCCAGACATAAATAATTGTATAAAACATTGGAAAAAAGTTCTTAACTGTGAAAATAGGTTAACAATGTGTAAGAATGCCATTGTAAGCTTTCTGGGACAGTTTTTATTCGGGCCAAACCTGCAACTGAATGTTTTCTAATCTCCTGTAGACAGTAAATATTAATAGTTAAAAGAGCAGTTAAAATTAAAATAAACTAAACTGTAAACTAAACTAAGGTCACTATAAATAACTAAACAGATAAAGATCCTAGATTTTTAGTTTCCTTTTAGGTTCTATGTAAATCTAATTTTGAGAGGATCCTGTTAGGGAGAATCCCATCTCATCTGCTGTGGATGTCTGGAGAACCCAGCACTGACACTTTGTAAAATGAACTTAATTCACAAAGCTGCTGTACTCAACCCAGACAGCCTGATGGGGCCAGTCCTTCCAAAATATTTAAGTGCATTTTATTACCAATTACTTTTCCAACAGTCTGTCAGCTGGATCAAAGCACTATTTACCTAGTAGTGAACTGCATAAGTAATTTATTGTCAGTTGATAGAAAAGATTGGTATTTCAAATGCTGTATTTTTCTTGCATACAATCACTGGAATGAAAAATGTTATATACTAATATGTTTAGAGTTGATAAAATAGAAAATATTTGTATCTAGTCTTTTGGAAAAAACTGGATTTTTAATTTTGCAGGAGGATACAAATCCCTAATTACAATAACATACTTTGTCCCTCTTCCATCCTGTTAGCAAGTAGTGATCATTTTCATTTTCATACGAGTTAGTAACTTTAAAGAGATCATTTATCCCATTAGAGGGGCAAACTCTTCACAATTAAAACCTTTAGGCTAAAATCACTTGCAGATTGTTTCAGTTGTATTTTAATAGACAATTTTGTAATTAATTGTAAATAGTGACTTAGGTTAAGAAAATGTTGTAATTGTTTCTTGAAATACTTTTTCCTTTTTTCTTTCCTAAAGGTGTATCTTTGCTTGAAATGAAACTGCTAACACTGTATAGTTTCAGTTTTGAAAACTGAAACAGTTTATAAATTTATTTACCATGAATTGACATGGAAGAAAAAAAACTATCCTGATAAGGTTTATTTTCTTGCCCATCTTTTCTAGAAATGGAAAATAACATCTGTCTGTGAAATTACTACCATTTCTAAAGCATAAGAATTCATCATTCTTGTTTTCTTTTACTTCTATATCAATTTAGCAGCAGCAGCAGGACTAAATAAAGTCAATCTTTTGATATACGAGCTGTAACATTTCTCGACTGGGTCAGTCACAATTCTTTGTTCTAACTCAGCCACGATTCTGTACTTTGTGATCTTCCATCTATGTGGTAACCTGGGCTAGAGAGGTTTTGCTTCCAGGATCAACTGTGATTGAGCATTTTCAGCCTGGATGGGCAGAGTACCAGGGGAAAAAACATCCAGGCACCTGGTAGAACTAGATGGACTATTTTGCTTACAGTGATTGTGTTTATATCAGTATGTACAGAATGCAATGTCTGTTCTCAAAGTCAGGAAGTTACAAATTCCGGAAGGAGAATGTGTCTGTGACTAAAATACTGAAGAACTGAGTGTTTTAGTGAAGTTACTACACATCTGGATGAATAATACTTGTACCTACAATGTGCTGGAGTACTCATAGAGCAAATAGTGATTCATTCTCTTCTAATACACTTTTTCTTAAATAGGGTGATTCATATCAATACTTCCCTAAAGGAATATGCTGTATTTTTATTTGTTACCAAAACCAGGCTGCAAGACCCAACAGAAGATCTTTTCAGTTTTGCTTAAGACAGAGCTCTATAGGAATTCTCATTGTTGAATGGAATACACAAAGCTGACAAAAATTTAAGTGCAGATCTGACTTAGATTCTTTGCTGACAGAAATGTCATTTTCTTTTTTTCATTAAACATACTACCAAGTCAAGATTGTGTGAGTTAGGCTTGAAAGAAAGAAGCAAGACCATCTTAAAAATGCAGGTGGGCTTTAAGGAACAGAAGCACTAAGAACCTTTTGGTTGTCTGTTAATATCCTAGTACAACAATCAGATTGCTCAGTGCTTTATCCCTAATTGCTGCAAGATGAAAATTCATTGTGCTCCAAGGGCTAGATGAGGCAGTGGGTCTGTGATTCTTTTCATTTTTAATCTAGCAATATGTTTTATGGGAAAAACATACCTTATATTCAGTTCTGTATCTGGATTTGAACACCACCACATCCATAATCTCGGTTCACAGTGTACTTTTTTTTTAATGTTCATCTTGCAGGCTTTTGGCAAGGTGTAATGCTCCTTTCAGTTATCTTTCCCAGCTTTGAAAGTAAATTTTGCTTTGAGCTATTACTGATGATTCCACCAAGTAAGAAAGTCCTTCTTCTACAAATGATAAACTGTTGTTAACAAAGAAAGTTTGCAAGATCACTTTAAAAATTAAGAAGGAAAGTTTATTTTAAAATACTGTTTTGCTGAATATCCACTTTGTCTCCTGTTGATACTCTCAGCTTTTCCCTATGCAATTCCCTACATATAATCATGGTGTGATATTAACCTTGAAAAAAAATCTATATGTTAATGGGAAAGGAATTGGGAAGAGAGGACTGAGAAAGTGCCATTAGAAGAAGCATCTTTTTTTACAAAAGATGCTGCTGCGATATCTGATCAAAAAAATAAATACATATTTGTGAAGCAAGGTTGGCCTTTGGTTTCACAGACTTGATGGCCAGAAGGTTCTCTGTTGGTAGAGCAGCAGAGATTGAGCAAGACCTTCTACTTTGTAAGTATTGGAGTTGTAAGACATAAGCAAACAGTTTAATTTCTATGGCAAGAATTCAGAGATAGGATGTCAAAATCTTTAATCTATTCCATGACACAGAAGAGATTGGGAATGTGAGGGCAGGAGCTGACAGGCAAGGGCACTGACATTTTTTGGCACAAGCCAAAAGTTTAGCTGTAACATTGGGCTGCCACTCAGCTGGTACTCATCACAGCTTGGCTTTTACTGAAAATTCGGTTGGTCTATGTGGAGAAGTCTAATACTGTGTGATTCAAAGCCTTGTTCTACCTTTTTGCCTACAGGAATATTTCCTTTGAAGGACCTTAGAGTATATGAGAAAGGTGAAGTGAGAGGCTCACATGGTGGTTATGCTCACCATGCCTGATCTGAGAGTACACAGGGGGTCTCAGGGATGTTGACAGGGTGCTGTGCAGTGCAGAGATAGCTCAGGTCCTAGAAGAGCAGAGCTACATTAACAGAGCCCTCTGCTCAGACTTACCATGTCAACAGCCTTTGCAACACAGCTGTGCAGCTGCTTTTCCCAACATTGTGCTGGGTAAACATTCCCTACAACATCCAGTTCAGATATAGCACAGGTGTCTCTGCAGTGCCCTACATTGTGGGCAAATATTTGGTTTCAGAAAACCCTAATTAAGTATTAATATGTTGTTATTAGATAAAGCCCCACGATAGTTCCATTGTAAACTGCCCAGCATTCCCGAGTTACTGTTCTAGTGGATGAACCTTGAAAAAGGGTAGGGTTCTATTTGGTAGAGTAAATTGCCCAACTGAATTTCCTCACACCCCAGGGAGTGCTTTTGGCACATGAATTAACCCTATAAGACAGGTTTGAGTGTTTCTATGATGCATTTCAGCCTGCAGGTCAGAGATACCCTGTCCTTTTGACACCACTCTGATCTTGTTAAACTACATGCCTTGCAACTGAGCAAAATAGGATAATAAACATGTAACAAATATTCTAATTATCTTATACATGTTCATGTTATGCTTTTTCTAATTGTCTTACCTTGAATGATTTCCTGCACTATGTCCTCAGTAGCAAGAATTGCTTTTTGTAAACTAATAGAGCATTTTGGAAGTTTTTTAATCAGCCACCTAATATTCAAGTGCAGTGTATCAAGTTATGGAGATCCCAGCTGGTAATTGATGTGCACAGTCGTGGCTAAATAAAAGGCTGTCTTGGAAATCCCTCTTTGTGATATTTAAGAGAAAGTATGCATAATGGTTCCCTTTCAGGATAATGATTCTACTATGTTAGAAACTGTACCAGGCAAATTAAATTAGATGCTACCTAGAGTGGAGTAAGTTCATGCAGTTATTAATGTCGTATATCCAGGAAATGTCAACTGAACTTTTGCCACAGATCTATTGTGACAAATCTTCTTCTTGAAAGAAGTCAGTGAGCAGGTGGATGAGACGAGAACAGTGGATACAGTCTAATTTTATTTGTAAAAGCCAGTTAAAAAAATTACATCTGAAAGGCTCTCACAGAAATTAAACTGGCAAAGGTTAAGAGGGAAGATCCTCACTTGGGTGAATACGTGGGTGAAGAGTAGAGAAGACTCAACAATCAGTTTTCACAGTGAGTTTTGTAGCTGTCAGAGTGTGTGGCTCAGTGCAGTGTAACCGTCTTACTATTTATTCAGCTTTTTGTATGGATTTTACATATTTGTGAAAGACAAGGCCTTTCTGAAATTTCGGTTTCTTGTGCTGGTAGGAGGTAGATTAGAATTCAGAAAAGAAGTACTACTCAACTTTCTATCCTTAGAACCACAGAGGAAAACTGGCTCAAACTGTTGCAGTAATAGTAATTGAAGTACAATAAATGAGAGAACTTCAGATAATCCTATTTTTTCTTCATTTTCAATGTTTCATGTTTATGAAACACATTAGGTCAGACCAATGTAGTAGAAGATACAAAGATTCAGCAACAGAAGAGCAGCTGAGAGTTAATTTTTATCCTTACTATAACTGTGATTTAAGAATGTACATAAACGTGCATATAATTTTTAGTTGTGAATTGGATCAATGTACTAGACCAGTTTTTCCCACTGGGAAAAATAGGATGAAGAATTGTAAGCACAGGAGCAGAATGTATCTTCTTTATTTGTACTGCTATGGTAAGGGTCTCAATGAATAGTATATAGTATATTATCAAAAGCATACAAATTAATGATAACGTTATTAAACAATATTCGAGATAATAAGAAAGTCAAAAGCATTTCACTAAAAATAGCTGATACAAGGTTCTGTTACTGTTCCCAAAATAAAAATTTTAGTGATTACGTATTGACTGATTTGGAATCCTAATTCTACAATAGGAGAAATTTTGGCTAAATTCCCAAATTTACTGCAGGGATTCAGAACCAAACTCTAATTGGATTTTAATATTCAGTTGCCTTAGGGCTTCAGCAAATGTATGAAAACAGAGGAGATAATCCATGGAGTTCTGGCAATTGGTGAGCAGCAGCTCCGGTACTGACACAGGTGTGTACAAACAAACAAGCAATTCCAGCTGTAAGTGGGGAGCCACCTTATGCTGTGCCATACAACTGGACTACAGAAATGAAATTTTAAAAAATCCAAACCCCTGGCTGGCTAACCAATTTATGTTCTCTCCTGTGTTTTCCAACATCTTTTCACAGTTCATTTACTCATTATTTTAAAAGTAAAGGGATTTAGAAGATGGTACATGACTGAAATATTGTTGGCATTCATACAGTGGTGTTCTTTACAGAATGGCCTACAAGGCTTTTGCTGTTTCCAAAGTCTGTTTAGGAAGCAAAACTATCCTGATTTAAATTTTTTTGTTTCCTGAATACTCTGGGGTTTAGCTGCCATTGTGAGAATTCATCCAGTTCTCCTGATTTATTTAAATAATTTACTTTCCTTGGTATGAACACAGCACATCTTTGGGAGATAAATCCAGATACCAGCTAGAGAGGAATCAGTAATCCCCCATTTATTTTGACATATCCTCTTCTGAAGTGTCATATGAGACATATAAATAGTAACTCTGATGGATGACTTTCCACAGCATTTTAACAATTTTCATCTTCCATTTCATAGTTTTGTGATCACATTTTCTAACATTAAGACCTAGATAATTTTTGCAGGTCATCAGTTTATTTGTATTCCATTCTACTCACCCATACTTAACATTCAGACATCAAGTATTGGTTTTCATGCAGCAGGACAATATAGCATTTGGTACTCAGCCATTCTCATCCTAAAGCTAAATGTGTGCTCATTAAAAGTGGTTCAGATTCATTACTCTGTGGCCATTCTGGTCAGACTCCAGCCAGCTGTTCAGTGTGGTGATGAGTCTGTGTGTGGGAGAGGTGAAGTCAGGGGGGCAGAGGGAGTTACATGAGTTCCCTTTAACTCTGGCCTTGTAAACAGAGCTTGATTCTGCATACTGATTTCATCAGGCAGCCAATGTCAACACTGACATTTTCAATCTCTTTCTTTTATGTCACATTAGTGGAAAGTGACCTGTTGTGTTTGTGGAAGCTCTGGAATCCCACAAGAGAAGGATCACTCAGCACCATGGCAGTCTGCCAAGTACAACTTGTTCTGAAACACGGTGCTGAGAAGTTGCATTATCAAGTGAAGAGCAGTGTCAGCTTAGCAGGAGGTGGGTTAGGCTGTTGATTAGCGAGTTGTTATGACCAGCAGACCCCCCAGGGTACATGACACCTCTGCTGCCGGGCTTTTCCCTTGCCCTTCTCCTTTCTACTCATGTCTGCTCTCAGGGTGTCCTCGCAGGTGGCCCCTGCAGAGGTCACAATGCTGCCCTGTGGTCAGCATCTGCTGTGTGCACTGGCTTTCCTCTGTGAGGAAGTGTTTCTTAACTGCTAAGTTGTTCTGAAGTTTTGTTCCAGTGAGAACAAGTGCTAAAAGCGTAAAAGGTACTGATTTTAGTTTGAGTTTTATGTCTGCTGCCATATGTCTTTGGCCTGTTTTATGAAGTCAGAAATCCTGATATCATCTCGTACTCTAATAGGAATATAATAATAAATCTGTATAATCAATACAGACTAGTAAAATAGCTTAGCCAATTGGAAAGGGAAGTAGCTTAAATAAGTGTCTTACAAATGGAAAAGACGTAATGTGTGCTAAAAACACAAACGTGTTTCTGTTGTTCCAAGAATTCCTGATTAACAAGAACAAACTGAGGGCAGACTAGGATTTACATGAGGAGGTTTGAACTTCAGTACTAGTAGGAAAGGAGGTACTTCAACCCACTTATAAAAAGTGCTTACTACAGACAGATGACATAAAACAAATTGTCAGGCAGAGCAGAGTCATCTGATCTTTGTCCAAGCTCCTGACATCTGAAACTTCTCATGGGCTTGCTTTTATCTGCAGTCCTCAAATCTGTGGCTGTACTTTGTGGAATAAAGCAGGACTGTATGTGCAGCATGGAGACTTTTCTCACAGGGTGAGCAGTGAGAGGTGCTCCCAGTGCTCCCCTGCTGCAGAACCACAGACAATGGTCCCCTCTGTAAAGCTCTCAACACCATTGCGGTGGGAGCCTGAGCTGTCAGAGCTCTGCAGGCTGCACTGGCAGGAGGGTGAAGCTTCTTCTCCTTCCCCTGACCCTGCTGGGAAGAGTTTGTGCTTTAGAAAACCCACTGAGGGGCCCTCATCATCCTCTGCAGTCTTTGGTGCTGCAGGACCAGCTGCAGACACAGGAGGGGAAGGTGGCAGCTGTGGCAGAGGGCAGTGGGGAAGAGCTGAGTGTGTGTTCATATGGTGCCTATGTCTGAAGTAAATGAGTAAATACCTACAATAAATTGTGCAAGGCAAGCAGATGGCTTAAAAATCTGGAGTTGAACAAATCTATATTAAAAGTCAATGTAAAATAAAAGTACTGAAGATGTGGAGTAGACTTTCAGTCTACTGAGGAAATAGAATAAGCATTCATGTAATATAGAAATAAATGTGGTTTATACACATTTATGAATAATATAACCTTCAGGGCCCAGACAGAAGAGAAGAAAAACCTAATCTGAAAAGAATGAGGTAGGTTGGTATGTCATTTTAAGGAAGAAATTATGGCCTCAGAATTGTTGGAAACAGTTTTTAGAGATTTCATTTGAAGGTCTGACTTAAAGCTTATGGAAATTCACATGAGTTTTTCACTGACTAAGCTAAGCATCATATAGTAGTGTTTGTTCACATTAGTAGCAAATACTAGGTCATAAGCTATACATTTCAGTTTGAAAAATACCTTTGCATTATTCAGTTCTTTAATGCTTTCTTAAATGAGGCAGTAAAAATGATGAAAAGAAGCTGCAAAGCTTTAAACCATGTTAGCACATTTTTTTTGCTGCCCTTGCAAATACTCTCTGTATGTCATGGCATTGTTATATGGATATGGTACATTCTCTGCTGGAGATGTTTTTTGAGGATCAACATGTCTTGTTAGTATGAGGAATATTGTAAAAGATAGAAAGCATATTAAAATAATAATTTTAAATATTATCATCCTGATCTCAGTCCTAAATATTTGCATTACATTACTTTATAAAGGTAGATTATTTGCAGTGTTGAAAACTTAAAAAAAATGCTAAGGAAGAGGATGATGCCAGACTTTTTTTTGAAAAGAACAAAGCAGCAGAGGAACTGCAGAGCTGTCAAACCTGCAGGATTGCAAAATTTGTTGTTTCAGTTTAAGGACATCAAGTGCAATAAGGAAACAAACATGAAACACTGAAATAGTAAAAATGTTGCACTTTGTTATTTTTGACCTATTGCACAGTTTTTAACAGACCACATTAAGTCTGCAGAACCTGCAACATTAAAGACTATTTTGTAAGGTATGTGGTAAACAGGTTGAATGTTGATTTTTCAGGGGACCTGTGGCTAGATATTGCTGGTTAAAATCTCAAGCAAAGGCAGTGTATTCATCTGAGATTGTAAGGGTCTACACATTCTGGAGTTTTAAAGTGCTGGGCTAATGTGCCCTGCTGAAAACTGAGAGCACTGAACACATCTCTTGCAAGTGCTTTGTTCCACACTAATCAGAAATCTTTTAGGAACAATGCTGTGATTTTGTATGTGGAAACACAATGGAGAAACAATCCTAGTACAGAATCATTTCAATTTTAGGATTTAAAGAATACGCTGTGAAATGCAGTGTAAACTGAATGAGGATATAAATTATAATATATATATAATAGTTCATATTTTTTCAAAATAGTGATCAAAGCAATAAAGTACAAAACTAAATCTAGTAGTCATTAATCCATTGCATTTACAAAAGGTGTGAACTGACTGAAAAACTTTTACTAAAGAATAGAATGTACAGAAACTCTCCAATTCTTTAGTTTAACATAGTTTCATTTGGCAGTGTTATGGATTCAGTTCAGTAATTGCAGTCTTCTTAAATCATTGGAATGAGAATTTCTCTCAGTCTTCCATGAATACACCCCCTGATGAGGGAATGTCTGTATTGCTCACACACACGTACCTGAGATCATGTGCACGGAACCAAAACGACCAAGGGGGTTCTAGAAAATGAATTTGGAGCAAAAGGAGCACTTCATCAGGTCTCGTTCTACAGCCATCCCCCAGCAGGGAACTCTCCTTGAAGTCACACACATTTTTATGAGATCTATTTGCCCTATTTTTGCAGAGTCTGGTCACTTAGAGAAGCATCCAAACTTGCATGTGTTTGGATGAACTAAACTGTTTGATTTCTGAAGGATCCAAACCAGAGGAATGGGTTATTTCTGAATTATGAGAAGATTGGATCTAAATTCAAATGCTCATCTAACATTGAGTTATATTGTGGGTGGATAAAAAAATCACCTGTGATAGTGACCTTAAAGCCAAACTCCCTCATGATCTCAGCATTAAATTTTATTGCCCCTGGGGAGTAATAAAGACACACTGTCAGTAAACTAAAGGAAGTCTCCAGGAACAGCCAGAGACCTGCAGCATGTCCTCTCAGACCTCCCTGCTGATGGTCAGTGGTGTCTCTGCTGCCCGTGTCCCATATCCCGCAGTGCAGCCACATAATCGTTCCTTCTTACCAACCCCCCTTGCACTGCAGTGCCTGCAGCTGGGCAGGTACTGAGGTGACATTTGATGCAACAGGGATATAATCCAAGAGTCTAAACAAAGCCCATAGAAATCATTGGAGTTTGGGTTAAGCTTGAAAACATTTTGTGTTTTAGTTTCCAACCTGTAAAATGGAAAAAATTACCACCTTTCGTCACAATTTCCTTCTTTCCTTTTTAGATTGTAAGTTTTCTTGGGCAGATATATTATCTAGTATATTAGCTGCATAGTACCTATGAAGATTTGAATTCCAATCTCAGTTTGGTCTAGACTGTATGGTAATAAAAACTGATTTTACTAGAAATAGGCTGTAATGTATTTACAATCTTTGTGTCTCTGTTCAGTCAAATACCAAGTTTCAACTCAAACTTTGAGAGTGGTCATAACTGTACTGTGTGATTCCTGCACCCATTGGGATGTGCTTATCAGCAAACTTCTTTGCAGTTATGTGCTTTATTTTTTTAGCTGTCTCTTTGATCCTTCTCCAAGTTCACAGTTCTGTGACTTTTCTGTCTTTGTACCAAAGACCAAAGCAAAACAGGACGAAACTGATTAAAGATTTAGCACGAACTATTAGACACTGTGTCATTATTAGCAGAAAACACTTCCCACAAATCAGAACATTTACACTATTAAAGTGGTTTAAAGTACAATAGAATTCATAGATTTACTTAGTATTTTTGAAAAAAAAAAATTCCAGTTCTCTGTAGAGATAATGCCATGGGAACTAAAAGAGAGGCATTTTGTCTTGTTAATCACAGATGTTACTACACAAATTCTTGCACCTAATCTACTTAGTACAAAACTGAATTATAATAATAAAATGCCAAAAATTTTGTTTAAAGAACAATAGAGTCATCTTGCAAGCTGATATTCTCCCATCTCGCAGATGAAAAGGAAATTGAAGTGTAAAAGCAAAGCTCTTGTTGGCGGAAAAAGATACATTTTCAAAATTAATTAAATATATGAGGTCTCATCAGCATCATGTTTCTCCAGGTTCTTGCCCCTGGTCCTGTGACATTGTGACATGACTCCTGGTTTTACTGGGAATCATCTCTGTTGAGATCTTGACCTATAAACTGTGCTGCCTTCGTGCTGATATTATCTGGGTTCAAGTCTTTCCACCTTGCCCATATGATTCTGTTTATTTACCTCATTACAGACACATGATACAGTCTTATACATGAACAATTTCATAGCTAGCCTTGTGTTATAAATTAATTATTAAACTTAGTTGTGTTTCTGAATTATCAACCTTTCAAAATTCAGTCTCTAACTACCTAAAGTTGCTCTAAATTCAAAATGTTTGCATGTAAATTTAGACATCTCCCTCACCATTTTTTCCTAAAAATACATTGCCGTAACTTACTTTTCCAGTCTGTCCAAGGAAGGACTATAATCCTTAACTTTTTTCAACCTAAGCATGATTTGGGAAGCTTAAGTAACACACCACAGTGTTCTTTGTAAGACAGGTTTTTACTAGTGGTAAAAGCTCAAAGGAAGAGTTAAGGATGAAACAGAGTGATTAAAAAAGCACCTTCATGTGGAAAGGACTGTAAATAAAGTGAGGGCATAAATGAACTTACTCTCCTTCCAGTCTCTTAGCTGCAAGAGGCCTCGAGCACACCACATGCTTTTTCACTTTTAGAGGCCCTCTATGTGACACAAATTAAAACCAGGGCATGCCTTTTCTTAGAACCTCTGCCAGGCATTTTATTTTCATAGGTGTCAACTCTAAAATCATGCTTTCCTCTTACTTACATTTTGATGGAGGTGGAAGAAATGAGTGTGGAAGTGAGCTCTGATTACTTGAATGAAAAGTGTTCGTCATTTTGGACCATTTTCTTTCTGTCCTGCAGGTTCCTGGCTGACCTTTATACATGGGGGGGGAGTGGGAACAACATCAGTCTAGACAGAAGAGGCCAACAACTAGTTGTCCACTCAGGTTTCAGATGATAAATGAATAGTGTTCGATTTCTCACAGATGTTTGGCAGCCACTCTGCTTTCACTCAGTCCCAAGCAGGATTTCTTGGGCCTGAAGAATGCAGTCACCAGTAGACATACATAGACACATAGAATAATGATTCCATCTGCTGTGGTTTAGATGTATCAAACAATAAGTTTTTAGAAGTGAGATCACTAGGACTATGGTCTTACTAAATGTATTAATTTATTCAGACCTGGCACATCTTTTAAAGTTTGGGTGTTTGAATGTTTCTTTCATGTAGAAGGATATCTGTCAGTACATATGTGTTCCAGGGATTAATTACACCTTTAAATCTAAAGTCAGACTGTATCTGTAAAGGATCTTGAAGGATTAGGAAAACATAGAGTTAAAAACTCTGTGTGTGCCCAGTTTCAAATAAAGGAATGGTTTTTTTCTCTCTGCCACCTAATTTTAAAAATGGCAATCTAAAACCAGAGGCATTAAATACAACATTCTTAATTTCTCTTAGGACACTCAGAGCTTCACAGTTGCCAGTTACCAGGTCAAATTATAAAAAATTTTGTAATTCAAGTTTAAAAGCAAATCTCTTTTTTCTTCTTTGTTACAGAAGAATCTAACTTAACAACTAAGTGTTTAAAGGCTTAGATGTGGTCTGAACATAGGCAAAGGTCCAGGTTGTCTCAATCTTCTCCAAAATTATAAACCAAAAATAAGTTCCCTTAATGTTAACTGAAGGGTTAAAAGAGAAAGATCATACAGATTGAGCATTTTTTACTTTCACAATATCATAGAATTTGGACGGTAGAGCAGTCAACAAAAAATGGTACAAGAATGATGACAGCAGTCCAGTGGCAAACAGGATAGGAGATAAAGAAAATATTACAAATTAAGCCTTGGATAAAGAAGTTTTAATCTTTATGTAACTACAAGCTGATACTCTTCTGTGTCCGAGCATTCCAATGGCTCGTTGTTGTTTAGTTAGTATATGCTTCAAAATATAAAATGAGAAAATTCTGAGAAGAATATTACTTCCCGTACAGTTATCCCAGATGTGAAAGAACCCAACCAGTTAAAACCCTGCTGTGGCCCTTACCCGGGATTCTGTTCTGAGGTGCATTGGGCAATACCAACAGAAACATTGTGCTTTAAAGGGAAACAGGATTTTTCAGCTGAATAGCAGGAGAAGCTTTGTGACAGAGGCCTGTTTGATTGTGAAATAGTCTCCCGGAATAAGGGCTGGGAAAAAAATCACCTAGGACATTCAGGAGCTGATGAACAAAGTCTACTGGAAATACAAAGGGACCATCATGCCTCAGCAGAGCAAATGATTGCTTCTTAAATTATCAGGGACTATCATCAATTACTTTTTCAGGAGATATCACAGTATGTAGAGATGAAGTTTCTAGATACTATCACAATTCAAATAACATTAGAATGATACTGTCTCACTAACACTTGGAAATGGAAGCTAGTGTAAGATATTCAAATAAAGTAAAAACTCTGCTGTTCACAGTCAGGGTATGTACAGGATGGGAGCAAGTCAAGCAGGCACACACCTAAGGCAGTGTCTTAGCCTAACCTCTCTATCCATCATTGCTTGGACATGTTTGCATTGTAACAGAAAAGAGGAGAGACTAATTTAAAGAGGGAGAGTGATTGTGTTACTTTGGATTACTTTTTTAACTTTTAGAGAATATCCTGAAAGAGCACAGAAAGCTGATAAAGATATAGGTGAGTGAATGCAAAATACTGACAGGAATTGGAATAATACTTTTAAAAATCCTTATAAATGACTTATAAAATCAATTTTCCGCACTTACATAGTCTAGCTACCTATCTGTCATTTGTCAAAAAGGAAAAAAAACCTGTCCACTGACCTAAGTTTCTGGGAATATCTCTCAAAATATGCATTTGGAATGGCAACAGTGTAAAGATTTATTCAAACAACAGGCTAAGAATTATTGTGCTGAAAATTTTTAAATTCTCAAGCATGAGTTTCAATTATTTAAGTAAGGAAAATCACAGCCTCCACAAGTTTTCAGGCTGCATACAGACCAAAATCATTAATTAAGCAATTCCTGATGTGTACGGTTGTTCCATTTTCCAGCTTTGACATTTATGCTTCTGTGACTGGGAATGCCATACATTCCTAGCCAACATGTGGCTGGAAAGGCAATATGACCAGTTCATTTGGAGCTTTGTGGGTCTCCTGGAGCTTTCAGCTCTATGCAGGTTTTCCAGAATTAAGGAAAAAGGTTCCAGTATACAAAGTTAAGTTTTGGAAAAGAACTAAGCTATCAAGAAGTTTCTAGCAAAGAGATATAATGGCATCTAGGAGGCCATTTACCATTTTTGATGCTGTTTAATATAGAACATATCAAAGTTACATTAAAACATAGCAGGAGGAATGAGGAAGGAAAACTCCAGGTTCAGAGAATCCAGTGAACTTGCTTTTGAGCTAAATTTCTTCAGTTTCATAACTTTTACCAGGGGTCTGATCCCATTGCCACACAATACAGTACAATGTGAAACTGCTGGCTGACTTCATAAAAACAGAGGCAATCCTACAGGTTTGATTTAATATTGATTAAAAGAATACAGCAGAATGATTTTCTAAATCTCTGTTTTTGAAAGTATGTGAATTTGCATTTATCCAGCTGCGATCTGCAATGTCCTTTTGCCACTGAATCCACACAGCTGAGGCTCCTGGGAGGGCTGTCTCTGGTGCCTGACAGCAATCTTCCAAACCTCACAGGTATTCATGACAGGTGAGCAGATACTCCACAGAGCTGGGGAGAGGAGAGACTGCCCCAGATCTGTCTCAGAAGTGCTGACTGTTGGGGATGTGGCACTTTGAGAACTGATGTCAAAATAACATCCTGTGAAGTGACAACTTCGTAACACAGAGGAGCAAAACAAAAACAAAAAAGTGTCTTCAAATGCTGTAAAATCAAGACTCAGTTTCAAATGTGGGGATGTTCATTTGTCTATAATCTATATGTTTACTGTATGTTATACTTAAGTTGTCAAGTATAAAAGCAAAGGCAAAGAACTTCCTGGGTAAAATTTTACTGTAAAGTCTAACAACAAGAAGGATAGAGCTGCAGGCCTGGAAGTTTGATTTGTTCTTTAAAGGATGGCTTTCCAGTTCCAATAGAAAATCACAACCTATCTATAGATATCAGATCATAATAATGATCATAATAATTCATATAGACAGAAATTTTTTTCCTAAAAACTCCTAAAATTTCCAAAGAAAGGCTATGATTTTTTAGAAAATTATATAGTATTTTTTAGACAAGTAACATTCCTATAGAACTTTTTTCTGTTGAAACTCTGGTTTTTAGTCTATGCTGCATTTTTTAGGCCTTTTCTGCAAAGGTCCAACTTCTGCTGCTATCCACAAGAGAAACAAGTATTTTATTCTATACCCATTCTTTAATATTACTAAATGGATCAATTGGGGAAATCCCTCTGTCCCATTTGAAAGTTATAAATCTGTGTCTTTGTAGTAAAAATTTCATTAGATTAATATCATTGCTTCTTACTGAGCTTTAACCACTGAAAAACTGATAGGTCCACAGAGCTTTCTTAAGGCCACTGGTTGATCCAGGCAAGATTGGAAGTATAAAAATCCTTGCTTTTGCTACTGCACCCAGACCACTACACCACATATATTTATATGCCGTGGAAAATTAAACCTGATTACTTTGCGAGATTTCTTGGTGTGTTACTTCCCTCACCCTGTTTGCATTTCCTTTTTGCTGCAAAGATATAGGTTTCAGATTTTAGAGTTAAAACTCAAATTTTAATGAATCTGAAAACTAAAATCTTTTGAAGAATAATACTTCTAATATGCCAAGTATTCAGATTACTGCCAGAGCAGTCAGCATTTCAGTATGGGTTGATAGTGTTTTTTTCTGGCAGTAAATAGCCCACATTATGACTTCACCTCTTAAATTTCCTCAAGAGGTTGGTTTTCACTAGAAGTGCATTTTTCTCTGAGCTATATTCAACTTAACCATATCATAATTTAGGAATTTAATTTGTTCCATATTCTTTCAACTGCAGCTCTCAGGAATTGAATGGATGGCATTATTTTGTTTTCTTTGAAGCTTGAGAGCATAGAATTTGTTTGCTTAGGCTTTTATAAAATTTAAGAAATTAGAACCAAATCATTAATCCACTTCTATATAAGTGCTTATGTATATGTGCATAAGTACATACCTATGTGCATATATATGTTTGTAAGTCCTTATGTATATGTGTATTTTTTTCTTGGAATATAACCTGGTTACTAGTTTTATACCGTATTTGTATTATTATGCAGATGCTACCCCTAAGAAAAAGCCTTGCATGAAAATAAGTTTTGTGTAATATGACATAGGCATAGGCAGCCTATTTCACCCTTCCCATAACAGTTTCATGGGCACAAAACACATCTCAGGTTTTCTGAGACAACCTTAGAAATGCCCAGAGCTCTGCAATCTCTCAGTACTTGTTGGAGCAGGGCTGGTGAGTAACCACAAAGGATGTCCTGGTAGTTGTGGTGCAGCCTCAGAAGGAGAGCAGCTCAAATGCTCTCCACACTGTGCTTTGATCCAAGTGTAGCTGAGAAAGAATTCAGAGGATGGGTGGAGGTGGGAATGAAGGAAAGGGAAGCATCTCGGGAGAGGAAAAGAGGAACAGAGGACTGGTATTATAACTACAAAAATTTAAGAGAACTTAGAGGAGAAGGGGGGATGTATAACAACAGGAATGTAGGAGGGGGCTGGGCAGGACTTGGCGTCCTTTCATCTTGAGGAAGGCAAATAGTAAAACTGCATAAGTAGCTGCCAAGTTGGGCACGTGTCTCAGGATGGGCAGCCAGCACCACTGGAGGCCTCACTGATGCTGCTGCAGCAGAAGCTGAGATACCCAAAGCAGAAAGGCAGTGAAAAAGCCCCATTTTATCACCCCTACATTCCAGGCTGATGAGCTATGTGTCCTGCCCATGTGATGAGAGGTCACTCCTCAATGAAATACATCTCTTTCTGAAGTAAGAATATTAAATTCAGATTGCATTGAGTGCTGTAGAAGGTGTTTCTGGCAAAGAAATGAGAATGCTACACCAGACTGAGGCTAATTCTATTAGAAGAAATAGAATTAAACAATGTCTCACAAATTAAACGTCTCAAACTGACACAAAAAAAGTGATGGAAACTTTATTTATATTAATCAACTGAGGTCTTTTCTATTTGAAGCAACATATAGCAGTTCAGGTCTGATTCTTTCAGGTCCAGGAGGATGTGATATTGTTTATCTTGTAAAAACAGCTGTTGCCTTAGTGCTTGTGTTCAGGAAATAGATAACTTTAATGATTCATGCCTCTTAGCACTTATACACAGGAGCTGTATCGAGCTCCCTGTAGCTGCTGCACTCCCTTGTGTGTTGGGCCAAAGTCCAATAGTGGATGCAAGAGCATGTGTGATAAATACTGAAGATTCTGTTAAGTCCAAAATTATTCTTCCCGCTGAGGGGATGAAGTTGGAAGGGAGAGAACTTTCCTATGTTGCCACAAAATTGCAGAATCACTTTTGGCTGCAGCCCTAGAAATTCTCCTTCATAGGAGAGGTACAGTGGAGGATTGAATGAGGTCATGCTTTTATTTCCCTCACACCTACTTCATTCTGGTGTGCAAAGGACTGATAAGAACAGAGCTCTGTATCAGAAGTGTGTAATGGGGAAGAGGAGGGAAGAGTGGAATCATAAGGGAGAGGCGAGAGGAGAGTTCCAGACCCTCAGCACCTCCCTCCTGGAGGGAGCTCACAGGAGTTCACAGCCCGCAGTCTGCTGAGAAGAGATTTGCTTCCTGGTGCTCTTGCAGTGCCCTTACAGCAGTAAATTATTGGGGTGCAGTGGCTGAGAATTTGAGTAGCTCAAATGCAAACCCATCTCTTGGCTTCATTTTCCATGGCTTATGTTAATCTTCCAGTTACATTTTATGAATGAAGGCAGTTGCCTCCCACTTGTTGCTCTACCCAGGACAGGAAATCAAATGTATTACTTTTCAAGATAGGATGGCAGAAGTCCAAATACATCTAACAGAGGAAGGAAATAATCTTATCAGCCTTTCTGGCCCATTGATAAAACCATAGAAGGAAATCATTCAGCTTTAAATGAGGAAAAGGAAGTTTTAGATAAAATTTAGAAGTTGCCTTGGGAGTTTTCATATCACATCAATGAAAAAGTCACATCCAATTAACCAAGCATTCCAGTCTGTATGAAGGGCTTTATTTGTGTTATCAAAGCAGAACTATTTACAGATTGTGACAAGCTTCTCCACAGTGGATCAGTTGACATTTTTCTGGCCCGTCTTCTTGGTAAGATACCTTTTCTCTAAGAACTTCTTTATGCAGCAGCCATCCTGGCTTTTTTGTTCCATTCATGTAATAAAATCTGATTTTTAGTCACCATTGCACACAAAGTATTTTGACATCTTGGTCTTATTTTTAATTAAAAAATCTAATTATTTGTATTCAGACCAAATAATAAATAGTTACTTTGGGTCTTTGTACCTAAGCTGGTATGTCTACTGACACTGTGTCATGCTATATAAAATTACAAGTTTGAGGTAACAGCAGCTCATGAATCTCTTCAGTGTGCCTTATTTTACAAAACAGACATTTCCAGTGCCTCATGTTTTTTCTAGCAAACTAATCTATCACACTGTGATTGCTGTGGTAGTGGAAAACAAACATAATCCCAATTTAATTACTTGGGTTTAGCACTGTTGGGATTGTTGGAGTACGTCAAAGATGTTGGGGGGAAAAGGGAGTCTGACATTGTTTCCTTAGGGCTATACTCTGATATAATTTGAGGTATAGTAAATTAATTTCAGACTAAAGCTTGAGATAAAGAACAAGATATACATTCAGTCAAAACCAAAACATTGTAGTATTTCAATCGTGTGGGTAGTTAGGATTTTGATAAACAGATATTTTTTTTAGATGCAAAGATCCTAGTTAATGCTGAATACCTGTATCTTCCTGCTAAATAATTTTAATAAAGGGTGTTAATGCTCCACAAAGGCAGGATTTTCAATACATGTGTTGTATTTTTTTAAATTAAATTCTTATGTTTGAACTTAGCTCAGAGACTTAAAAGTTTGAGCAAGTTTTTGTGGATGCAGTCTGTGCCTTTCTGATTGCTGAGACAAAGAAGCACACTGAGTATGCAGACAGTGGATTATATAAATTGTGAGTTAATGCATGTTAAAAATACATGGAAAGCAATAATCAACAACACTGCACTCAATTTAGTGTATCTTGGGAGTAAAATGTTTGTTTATTGTCTCTCTGTGAAATCCAGAAGCATATTCTTGCCAGACTCTCTCAAACTTGGTCATCTATCTAAAATTGCTTTGTTATTCCAGAAGATCTGGTATTTGACCTCATCGTTCTATTTTCAGTCTTATAATAGGTGGCAACTGCAGTTACCATTATGGGCAGGAAGTTTGAAGCATAATTTCTTTTTAGGAATTTAAATGTTTTTCTCTACAGAAATGATCAGATTGTCTACATGTGTCTAGTAGTAAGTACATGGGGTAGATAACTGTCTGAGATTCCCTCCCTCCTGGAATTAATACTGTGATGGGCACCTGAAAAATGCTCTAGACAGCAGAAAATGTTCTGCTTTTCTACTTATGGATTTTCTGTTCTCATCAGGCAAAAATGGAATTCTGGCTGTTCTACCTACTTTTTTTGTTTACTTATTTTAAAGCTTCTTGTTTTGTTATGGACCCACTCTGTGGCTGTCAAGCCTGATTTATCAGAACCCTGTTCACTGTGACCTTTAAAGTACAGCATGTTACTGTAGTAAAGTCGGTTTTCCAGCAACAGAGAAATGAATCAGTTGACATGGCCGTGGCCTTTTGCAGCTTGCAGGATTTATGGGGTCATGGGCTCTCTTTGTGCAGGTCTTTGTGCAGTTGGGCTGTAGGTCAGCAATACAGGAGCCAAGCCAAACCTCAAAATGTCACCCTTCTATCCTGCTCCTGCCTCTTGTAACATGAAGGAGCAGAAGTAGAACTGCATCACTGAACATCCACCAAAACAAAAAGAAAACCCTAAGTTCTTACAGAATATAGAACAGTCATTTTCCATCTGTCAAAATGTGCTAAGCCTGGTTGCTGGTCATTTTTCAGGCAAAAGAGGTAGAAACCAAAGTATTCAATCATGCCATGCAATCTCCAGTGGAGTCAAAACAAGCTCTACAGGAATGACAAATGCCACAGACCTCGGTCCAGTCAAGTGATTTCCTGCTCTAACAAGCTGCTACAAAGTATTTTTAACTTTTTTTTTTGCAAATAGTCAGACTGCCTCCCACTTGTGGTTGTCTGTAATTTAGGGCAGGACTCTAAAATAGAAAGGAGACACATCTGGGTGGTCTCCAAACAAGCTCAAATACATCATAGCTGTAGTATAAAGGAGATATTTGCATTGTTTACAGGTGCAACATTGTGTCATATATATACATACATATATATGTGTGTGTGTGTGTGTCCCTAATTATTCAACTTAAATGCTGAACAAACTATGTAATTAAAGGATTTCTCGCAATACTTTTTTTAAAAACCAAATTACTCGCTGAATTTCTGATTAAATGATTTATCCTAGACTGAAAAAAAGGAATGAACTATATAACATGGAATTCCTGCTCACATTGTATATGTTCACATAAACATCTAGTTTATGCATCTAGTTGCATTCCAAATATGTTTCCATGTTTTCATAATAGAGAGTGATAAACAAATGATAGAAAGAGCAAGACCTGTATTTTAGTGCAATTGCCTGCAACCCTTAGAAACCAGTGGATTGGAAGCTATTAAAGCACAGGTTCTCCATGTGTTTTTTCTTTAGATTCTGTATAATTCCTTACAATTAGATTAGTCATTTTTTTCACTTGTTACTATTACTTATGTCGATCTGGAGTAATTTCATTGACAGTTACCCAGGGAGAGCTTGGAACAGACCCGTTCTTTGCACACTGAAAGCAACATAACATCTCTTTTTCTTCTGGAAATACTCAGCCTCCAAAATGCTGATCCAAAAGCATAGAAGCCCCTGGTCTGAGTTTGTTCCATTCCTATGTGCACATCCTGTTCCAGCTGGGATGTTTTTCAGGCTAAAGGTAGTTCAGACAGGTATAGCACAAGTTTTAGTCTTCAATTAGGTCAAAATACAATTAAATCGGACAGTAAGAAATAGGTTAATTGCTTTAAACTCACTTTGACGAGATTTAGCCCTTGTATAAAAACATTTCTCTTATGGAAAAAATAACATCTTTTTCTAGGTGAAGGATTAGGGAAACTTTGTTTTTAGTATCACAGTAAAAAAATTTTACTTCTAATCTTTATAAAGAGGCATTCAAATATTAAGCTATTAAATAGTCAACATAAACCCCAGGTCAAACCTAAAAAGGTATAATCTTTACAGGTAACAGAAAACTTCTTTCTAAGCCATTCTTAGAAGCAGCCTAGGTAACCTATGGAGGAGACAATTTTTGTTCTCTTTCAAAATTGCAATTTTGAAAAAAAACCCATTTATTTAACATTTTACTTGGGCTCGCACAGTCTCACTAACACTCTAGTCATGAGTAGAACCAAGACCCTTGAGTCGCTTCTCTGCACCTCTTGTCCAATTGGGAAATGAGAAGACAGAACATGGCAGAGAGTTCTTGCTCCCCATGAGTGTGACTCAGCCACTCCACGTGTCACTGAACCAGAGGTTACTGCACAATAGTTTGTACTTTGTGCAATATGATTTTCACCAGGACTTTGACTCTTGATAATCAAGTATACCAAATAACAGACCCCAAGCTTGTTATATAGGCAATTTAATCTTTCACATAAATCCTGATGGTAATTAAACTGTAAAGAAATCCACAAAACGTATTAATAATCCTGATAATTTCCTGTTGGACTTCATCTTGCTATTAATTTTTCTTTTTTATAAAGCCTGGTTGACTTGTTGGTTTTATTTGAGGGGAACTTATGCAGACTGTATATGTTTCTAGCTGAAATAAAACGGAGAGGAGAAATGCAAACATTTAATATATCTTCTTGTGGACTTGCACATGAGAAGTTTTATAATAGGTGTTTCCCAATTTATTGCTTCCCTGCAATAATAACTGGAAGAGTTCTGCCAAAGCATTGATGGAACATATGTTATAAAGTATTTGCAGCTTTGAGAGCTAAAGGGAGGGATGTTCTGGCTGATGATGTATCTGTTTTACAGGAGAATGTGGATCTCTCTGAGAAAGCTAAATCTTTGTTTCCCATCCAAGACCATATCTAGGTACCAAAAAACCTTTGTAATAACATATGAGATTAAGACCATATAAAAAAAGGAAGAAGAATGAGAAAAGATTGATGGGGGAAAGAAAAGGGTAGTTTGGTTCCTCTGGCATGAAATGACATGTCTGGACTTTATCTAGCAAGCAGGTTTGACATTTATACTGTGTTTATCTCAGTGTGGCATCAGAGGTCTGGATTTCTGTCTGTGTGACTACAGGAAAATCACTTTGCCCCTCTGTCCCTCCATTCCCACCATAACCTCTTGTATGTCTTCATTTAGCATTTCAGTTCTGTGAGGTTGGAAACTGTTCATTTATGCAGCCCCTGAAGCACAAATTTCAGATGCAGCCTCTGCATGTTGCTGCAATACCAACATTGCTGTTTCTGTTGTGACTCAAGAGAAACCATTTGATCTCTTTGCTGTTATTTCCTGAACTTTAAAATGGGACAATAACTCAAAATTGGGTTATGATTAACTGATTATTGCTAATGAAATACATTTAGCTTCTCAGAAAGCTTTTAAGGACAGCAAAATATTGAGGAAATGGCAAATATATGCCATTTGGTTGTCATTAGATCACATATGCTATATGATTGACTTAAAAAATGCACTTTTGCTCAATCACATACAATAGTCCATCCCAGGGCAGAAGTTTGCTGAGTGTTGTTGCTGGGTTTTACAGCTTTGTGCCAGAGAAGTAGAAAAATGGAGGAAATGTGCATAAGTTTGCTTCAAGAATACCAGGAATTTTAATGATTTCCTTTATCAAGTCTGAAGGTCCATCTGTACCATTCAGGAGTAGATGCCGTGTAAACAACAGGAGAGTAACCTTGAAAGACTAGTGAGCACTCAAAGAATTAAAACCAAACTAGTATGTGACTTTTCTCGAAGTACACTGGACAAGCAGACCAGAAGCCTTTTCAAATTTCAATGAGGAAAAATGAAACAACATTTTGTATCAAAAGCTGACTCGTAGCAATATGAAACATTGAGAGCTGAGCTGGCAGTCCAGTGGTAATAGCACCACAAATCCACAAAGAACCATCCAGTCTTTTGTCTCTCAAGAAACCAAGAATAAGGGAACCTTGCTCTATACAGTGCAAGGAACACTGTAAGAGAATTTTAGTGCAGGAACATATATGGAGAGGCCAGTGTGAAAGGGTCAGAAAAGCCATTTTTTCCAAGGAATCCAATAAGTAAAAAATGAGATGATAAATAAAAGGAGAACCTGCAAGCTTTTTTTAATGAAGCATAAAAATCCTTTTTTCTGAAAGATTTTTCCTAGGGAATGGTATTAAGCTCTAACTGGATAGAAAGCTTTGTCAGAGCTGTTGGTGAATGGCCAAGTGGGAGTGTATAAATAAGAAAACAGCTAGATTTTTTAGATTTTAGTAATTTTGATTTTTGTATTTTTTACAAGATTTAAGATCTGACTGGATACTATTTTTGTTACCTAAAATACTTAGTGATTCATAGGACTGTGTTGATTTCAGGTATGTATAATTAGAACCAATAGCTTTTCAGTGATAGAATGCTCCATAAAGGCTCTTTAGTCAGAAGCACTCCATATTTGTTTCCAATATTCATGGCAATAAGAACCTGTCATATCTTTATATTTGCATGGGTATGCATCTGTGTGCATATAGGGACTTTAGAAATACAATAACCCTGGAGGGATGCTGGATATGTTGGGACCGAAGAAGAGAGAGAGAGGCTGCTTGATAGCTGAAGAAAGAGTTCGTTTTACTCTGTGCAGAGAGGCAGGAAAGGGAGTGCAACATAAGCAAGACATTTCATTTGTGGTTGAATCCACAGATGAGCTATTGTAGAAAGTATTCTCCAAAACATGCTTACATGGGAGATGGGGCACGTGGTCCTGATTAGATTTAGTACCAGGAGGGCAGTTTTATTACACAGAAATGTTACATTTTGAAAGCTGCAAACGTGTTTCAGTGTCAGAAGGCTGTTCCTTGAGTGTTCCCTGCCTTACTGGGAATTCACAGAGCTCTGCACCTTCTCAAAAAATGCTCAGCACCTTTCAGCTTTGGCCAGTGTTAGAGTTGGAAAGATTCAAAGCTAGAGACAATGTTTTCTTTTAATAGTCATGCTGGAAAACAAAGGAGAAAGCATGCCTCACATTCCACTGAAGTCAGTGGTTTCTGTCTCTTTTTGCACTTCAGATCACTTCCAGTCCCCTTTGGCAGGAGAGGAGTCTGTGTTTGAGTCTGCCTTGTCTGTGTTCATATGTGGGTTCATACATGGGCACTGAGCTCCCACTTATCAAACAGGGAACGATGCTCCCTTTGTGTTACGTTGCTGTTTCTGCCGTGTCCACTCACTAAATACCTTCTTCACTATTATCTGATAGATTAGCAATAAGAAAACACAATATAAACACCAAATGTACAGCTTTTTTTTTTTATTATTTAGTATTCTCATGGCATGTCACTGATTTGATTGACACTTTTTATCTAGATGATATGTAGAAGTTTAGTCACTGGAACAGTTAGCTGGATTTACTCAGATACATTAGATCTGTAAAAACATGAGACAAAAATTTGAGTAATTAACTATGAGCTTGGGAAACACAATACCCAGAGGTTGTGCAGTATTGTTATTCTCAGACTATCTCCTCATCCTTGATGTAACAACCACTCTGAAGAATGTTGAAGAAGAATGAAGAATCTTTGGAATTGTTTTGCTGCTATAAACAGGTTTACACAGCAAATTGAAATTATTTTAGAATCAGTTTAACCAAATTAAAAAGGTTAAGAAAATATGTTAGTATATGCTGGATTTAACACTTACAACATTTCAACCTTTATTTGTCTGTTTTCTGCTTTTTATTTCCTCTCTCTTTTCTAGACTATAAATCAATGGAAGTCTATATTTCTAGGTCTAGACTTTGTTTCAATGATTATTTTTCCAAACCAGGGAGAATAGGAAGAATAAAAAACAGAGAACACTCTCCACTAAGCATATAATTATTTCTCCAGTGTCAGCAATACCTGACTGGATTCATGGTGATGAAAGGAAGAATCCCTAACTGATTTCACTTTTTGATATAATTCCTCTTTCAGAGTTCCCTTTACCCTTCAACTGTTGCTCAGGAGGGCATTCTGCAGGATAGACAGTACCAAATCAGCATTTCATAGATAACATTTTATTTTTTTCCAACTGTTTCATTTTACATATGGATTTATTTGTTTATCTAACAACAGTTGGGGTAACATGAACACATATTTAGCAAATCTGCAAGATTGTATTATAAAACCCCACACCTCTGGTGCTTGCTGGAAGGAAGTGCCCGGAGCCCTCCCAACAGGAATTGTTAATTACCGTCCTCCTCAGCTGCTATAAGGAGCTCATTAAATGCCAAATTATTTCCCTAAACAATAAGTAGCATTGGTTCCTCTTGTGCCTATGTGTTTATTTATTAAGAATTACAACTTCCTTAATTGATACACAGTTCCAAAGGAAAAGGAAATCCAACAGTGAAGGCTATTTTTGAGTCAGTTTTTGTCAAGGAAAACATCAAAAATATTCTTTAATGATGAAAAAAACATGATTAAGTTTTCAAAATTTAAAAAGCAGAATTGTTAAACTTTTCCAAATGTTCTCACAATTTATTTTACCCTGAGGCTGATGACATAGGAAATATCAGCCCGATGTGCTCCTTGCTTCTTAAACTTTTGAATGCTTTATAACAGGAGAGTCGAGTTACAGCTCTTCCTCCACTTGAATGGAAGCACTACTTGAACAGCACTGTAGCATGCAAAAGCACTCGTGTTTGTGGCTGAGGAGAAGAGAGAAAAGACTTTACTTGGGGGAGGTGGACTGAAGATGGCATTACAGGAAGCATTTACAAAGATAAAATATTGTAGGTGTGTTTTGGGAAAGTGCAGAGACTCAGAAGTCTGAGAAAAACATAAACAAAAGTAAAGTAGAATAGAAAAAAACCCAAACACAAGCAAAAAGAGAACTTTTGAAATAGTTCCATTATAATATTTGCTGTTAAAGAATACACCTGTAATGTCTAAAGAAGGGCACATCCTGACAGTGCAGGATAAGTTTAAGACAACTTAAACTCACAGTTTAACCATGCAAACACAGTGGGTCTGTCCCACATAGTGCAGACTTCTTTATGTTCCACAGAAGCCAGTGGGAATAGAATATTCTCAGCATTTCACAAAATCAAACCCTTGAAAAGTCCAAGAGAAATAATGCATGCTGGCAAAAAATAAAATAATGAAAAAGGCAATAGTGGTAGTAACAAATAGTGAGACCCAATACTGTGATAAGTAATTTGCTGCTGCCTCCTGAGCACAGCTGAGCACAGCTGAAAGGTGGTGGGAGGGCTTGATCAAGACTGTAGAGAGAAGGGAGCAAATGCCATGGAAGTCCTGTAAGACAGGATGTCTGCAATGAGAAAAGCTCAGCAAAGACTGTAGCTCAATGCCACAGAATAAGGTGAATAGAAGACATAATGAATGTTAAGTTTTGTAACAGTTGGGCCAGTGCTGGGGCCAGATAACAGAGAGAGATCATAGGATGGTTTAGATCCAACAGGCTCCTGCGGAAATCAGTGGCAACATTATTAATATTAATAATCATTGTAATGAACTCCAGTAGCAGCCCTGCTTGAGGTGCTCATCATTTGATAATGCTTCTGGAGTCTGCCAGGTCTGACCCTTGCTGGGATCTTTTACAACCCCAAGCAGCACTGGTTGTCAGGAACTGCTAAATGGTGGTAGTTGTTTTTAGCAGAACTTCTCTATATTATGCTGAGGAATGTGCCTTAATTTACCACACAGAAAAGTGTATTAAAGGGCAAAATAACAAACCATGTGATCATCAGCAACCTCATTTCACACTGGACATGGTTCTGGCCATACCTCTGTTTTCCCTGGTCACACCGATTTTCTAGGCATTGCTCTTGGGAAGTACAAAGACTGATGCTTTGCCTGCAAAATAACAGAGCTCAGGACACTGTTACTATTTTCATTTGTATTGCACTACATTTATAAGTACATTCAGGAACTTGCAGTGAGTTTTCTCAGAACATGTACAGCATAATCTGAGCCCATTTTTCATGAGCCTTCATTGCTAGTAGACAGTAGTATATGGTAGATTTATCTGAGATATTGTTATATTTTCCTATACTTACCTTTTTGTGGAGGAAAAACCAAATATGTTTGACACATGCACAAGGAATGTTAGCCTGCAATGCAGGTCAATGTAAGCCTACAAAATTCCTCTTGGTTTTACTGCTGGCATTGTCATTAACAGAGTTCTGTGCCTGTTATCTGGTCAGATGAATTCTTTTTCTGTTATTTCAACACATTCCAGTACATTAAGCTTGAAGTTTTCGTTGATGTGTATGCAGTTTATAAAATAATGTTATGATTACCTCACTGCTTCACTTTGCAATGGAATATCCTCCCTCTGAGTATTCTGCCCCACAGTATGACAATGTCCTGTACCCCTCCCAGTGATCTTCCCCTCAGGAAAATCTATGACTGTGGTTTTCAGAGTGATTGAATTACTGTGCTGAAAATGTTGCTGCTGATTTTTTCACATTTCTGCTGCGGGTTGGTGTGAAATGTTATTTGGCCTTGGTGCTGTCTGACTCGGAGCAACTGAACCTGGACACAGGAGTTTGTTTGCTACTTCCTTTCAGAAGCACCCAAACTCCCATTGCTCTGGTTGCAGCCTGGGCCTCTATGGCAAAGCTGTGTCCCACACTGGTGATCTCAGCAGCCAGACCCTGAGCTGGCAAACACTGCCCAGGGCTGAGTGCAGGACCTTCCTCTTCCTGATGTCAACATCACCAAGATCATGTCGGTTGTTGCTGCTCCTCCCCCTGTTCCTATTTACTTGCTTTCCATGTATTCCATTAGTGAACCATATAGCTCCTAACACATCCCCAGCCATCTCTGTGCCCAGGAATGGATGATGAGGTTTTTTCCCTAGTTCTCATATTGCAGTCATCAAAAAAGCCAGGAACGTGATCGGGCACAGTCGCACTACAACATTACCTTACCAAGCTTCTGTCCTTGACTCCTGAGATGAAGAGTTCAAGCTCATTCTCTCCTTTGCCAGCTGGAGAGAGCAAGCATTTCCTAGTTTACTTTCTCCTGAAGATCTTAGCTCTTTTATTGTCACATGGACACATCTGATGTAGTGGATCTTTGGAACAACCTTTTTCCTCTTAAACATGTCAGTGTTTCATGTTTTGATCCAAGCCAGCAGCCAGCAGTCAGGCATCACCTCCTGAGAATCCTGAGAGCTGAAAAGCCCTTTCTGTCTCCTAGCACAATGTAACCAAATCATTTGGCTCCCAGGATGTACCTTTGGGGAACTGCGACAGGGATACCAGCAAAGACATGTTGAAAGGAAGGAAGAAATGTAAATGAAATGGAGAGATATATGTGAAGGAGGGGGCATGCAATGAGGTGCTGAAAAGAGGAGAGGGGTTAAATACTGAAATTTCTGTGAGAAGGCAGGCTGAGAAGGGCAAGGCACAAAAAGAGCACTAAGGCTAAAGCAGAGAGTGAGAAGAATCAGTGAAGAGATTCTTCAGTTCTGACAGACAAACTATCAAGACAAGTAAAGAACAACAGGCAGAAGGAGATTACATCTCATTTTTTGTACTATGTTGCTGAGAGGTCTTTGCAAGGTAGGGAAGCTCCTGTGTGCATGTGGTGTGCTGAGAACTGCTGGGAGGATTCCCTCTTGGAGCAGTGTGAAAAGGGTGTATCTCCTTTTTTATATCACTTTCATCTGGAAAGAAACTTATGTTTCAATTCCAAAAGTGCCTGAAGAATTGAAATACCACGAGGTAAGTAGAAACGATTGTGAGATGAGAGACAAATACCTGGGCAAGTTCCTTTGCAAATCACTGGTGCAGACACAGGAAGCAGGTTGGTCCTCATCATTAGTGTTACCATCTTTCTTCCAAGTTCACCATGAAATTTAATCATTGTACAGAGACTGCTAACTTTAACCCTCATTAGGGACTAAATAAAAATAGAGTGTACTCCAGGAGCTAGATTCCCAACTCAGTGAGTAATTACTTTGATTTCAGGGTTTATAACAACATCACTGCTTGGAATGTTTTCTCTCTCCCTGTGTCCAAATTGCTTTGTCTATGCAAGCTTCCATGTTTGGACTTATAAATACAAAAGCATATTTTATTAAGGGAAGCAAATTAATTTTTTCTCCTGGTAGATGTGCCTGCTTTCAAGGCACTTGGCACCCTCACCCCTGTTAGGAAGCAGCCCCTCAGCAGCCCTGAGTTTTTAGGGATGGGATGTCCACCAGTGCAAATGAGACAGGTGTCAGTTTATTTGGAATAGCTGCCAGTGTTGTGGCAAGTAAACCTGTGCCATTCCATGGATCCTGTGACAACACGTCACAGGATGGTGAGAGGTCATGCCACCTTGAGGGTGCAGGGACAGGCTTAAGTTCAAAACAGGGCAAATTTGTAATTATTCAAGGGGTTATGTTATTTCACAACCCTTTCACAGCTAGAATTTTCCCCAGCTTGCCTATTCTTATGTCCGGAACTTCAGTCTAAGACACATTAAGAAAGCAGTATACAGATTTGGGGTTATGGGTTGAAAAATTAACTAAAATTCTTTATTTTCAAGTATCATCACTACATGACCACAGTCCACCTGTTTTTTTAGAGGACTAGTGAATTCTTTTCTAATAAAATGAGTGGAGGAAGGGGGAATTTATTGCTCATGGAGTGCCTGTTCAGAGCTTGACTGTTATGTCTACATCCTAAAACGTTATGCAGGAAGATAAAAATGTTGTTCATGTTAATAAATTACAATTTGTTTAGAAACTTCCATTCTCAAATGAGTAAACATTACATGAGTCTACTCTAAGCCTAAAATCCTTAATCATTTAATTTGTTTTAGATTGTACTACTGGTCCATCCACACTGGTACACTGGTGTCACTCAATTGACTGTTCCTGTAAAATTTACAGAAATTTGACTGGAAGCTATTCTAGCCCATGTCACACTTTTTAAAGCTTATTTCCTATTTATACAAGCATCCCATTGCTGTAAGGAAGCCCAACAAACTGCTTAAGAAAACAGTTTAAAGTAACCTGAGAGAATCAACAGAACATTGTTCTTTCTAGAATTTTATCCTCTAAAGCTTCCTCCATGTAAACCAACATGTTTTTATTATAGTTCAAGTCTTCACTGGGATGTAAGTGAAGTTAAAATTCCCTGTGCCTGTTTTAAGATTCTGTACTGTTCCTGATATGGATATGTATGGTCTTGAAAGTCAGATGGACTTGTAAAGCAAGTGATGCTAAGGTTTTTCACAGCAGGAGGCAGGTGGATGGATACAGGAGACACACTGGCAGCACAGAAATGGAATTGAGGAAGCCCCATGCCTTTTACTTCACAGACCCTTTGCAGTCTCCTGACCCTACTGCCTCAATTTTAATTGCCTTAGAATTTCTAGTTCAGGGTTTGTTTACAGCACTGGCTTCTTTTTCTTGATAGTTGTTCAAGGTCGTGAAGATCTGCCTAAAAATAAAAATTAGAACATGTCCCTTGTGCATATTTCTGTCTCCTTTCTCAAATGAGACCAACCAGAGAGCAACTGACACCAATCCTGGCAGTCTGGGTTGGATACAGAACATTGCTGAATACACCACTGAGTGCTGCTCTCGGTGCTCAGTGCCTCTGTGATTCCTCCTGGCAAAGGACCAGCACTGTAACCCGAGTGAAGCTGCAAGGAAGTGATGTGCTCTCTGCAGAACTCTCCGTGAGAGCAGAAGTCAAAGTTTGTACCCAATGTGCAAGGAAACCTTTACAGATCACTGACAAAATTCCCTTGGTTCTCAGCAGTCTTCAGTGTCTGGGACATCTAGTGTAAATAATGACAAAATTCCCTTTCTCTATTAATCTATCAGGCTATTGCATACTCCAGAGCCCATTTTAAATTATTGTCATCATTATGAATTTTGTCCTTTTTTGGCAGTTGACTGTGCTAAGGTGTGTTCCATCACTGTCATTTTACCTTCTTGTCTTTCTGCTTGAAATTGAAAGAGAACTTGTAAGCATTTACTGTTGTTCTGTACCTATGTGCCGCATAATCTTATTCCAAATATCTGTGAATATAAAAATAATTCACTTTTCCAGTATTTTCTTATACCTTTGCTTTAGTGGTATTTATGAGATGCTCAACCTTTGCTTTAGTGGTATTTATGAGATACTCAAAGGAACTGTGTTTGAAGATCCTTTATTACAGTGTGATTTCCAAACTTCAGTAATTTACTTCTGTTTTCATGGCTAGGATGTTAGACTGAGACCTAACATACTAAAAAGCTGTAGTTCTGTGTGGGATGTGCATAGCCTCTTTTAGGTTGCTTAAGAAAACATTTTGATATTCCAGAACATTCCCTTATCACGTACTTGAAAATATCTAACATTTTCTGCAATCCACTGAATTCCAAAAATATTCTACAATTTTGTCAGATCTTAAATACATTAAAATTCTTATTCCCTCTCCTTTTGCTCTATCCCTAGGATGGTTTGAATAACAAGCAGGAATCTTCACTAAAAACACAAGAATCACCTCTTCTTCCAAAGGAATCTGATTTTTTGCAGGTTCTCAACATGATTTCATCAATTCCAGCTGGACTCCATGAGGTTGCTGGTTCTTTTGCTCTCCCATTTATAGAGTGCTGTGTTTGGAATGAAATTATTTATCTTACTGTTAATTACTGTTACTGATTTTGCAGTTGGTGTGGGGAAGCTTGAGGACTTGGTTCAGCTGGTGGCTGCCAGTGGTAAAAGGAGTTTGTAAGAACAACTTTATCTATAAAGTTTTGTCACAGTGCTTTAGGCTTTTAAGGACCAGTGTCCCGAGCCCAGTCTGGTCCTCATCTAAGGTGAATCAAAGTGCTCTGAGTTTTGGCAGTTCTGGGACAAGAAATTCGGACACCTGCAGTGCAGGGGCTGGTGTGATCAGTGCCCTGAACGGGAACGCCCAGAGAGCTCAGAGCCACAGTCCCGTGCACGGCTGCGTGGCTGTGCTCGGGAACGCCGACAAATACGGCTTCCAGCTTTTCGTTCCTTACTCTCGAAAAGCAAAGTCTGGTGGAAAGTAAACAGATTACGCCAAACGCTGTCCTTTAGACTTTGCTCTGGCCGTGCCCCGCCGCTTGCCCAGTCACGGGCCGAGCCCTCACACACCGGCACCGCCGTGGGGAGCGGCGCGACGGCGACACGCGTCGGTGAGGAGCGGAACGGCCCCTCAGGGAAATTCCGTCATGGGATCACGGGATGGTTTGGGTCGGGAGCGGCATTAAAGCCCATCTCGTCCCAACCCCCTGCCGTGGGCAGGGACACCTTCCACTAGACCAGGTTGCTGAAGGCCCGACCAGCCTGGCCTTGAGCACTTCCAGGGATGGGGCAGCCACACCTGTGCCAGGGCCTCACCACCCTCACAGTTCCAAATTTCTAATCTAAACATACCCCCTTTTAGTTTAAAACCATTAAAACCCCTTGTCCAACCACAACAGGCCCCACTAAAAAGTCTATCCCCATCTTTCTTTAAGTACTGGAAGGCCAAAATAAGGTCTCCCCAGAGCCTTTGTCTCTCCAGGCTGAACGACCCCAACTTTCTCACTTCTCATAGAAAATGTGTCTTTTTCTTTCCATGGCTCTGTCTTTTTTATATTCAATGAATTTAAAGATCAGCATCAGTAAGTTTAGTAAAAGGCTTATCCTTCTTTACTTGAGTGATGGAGACATATGTTATCTGCTGTTTATTTTTGACTGTGTTTCTTTACACCACGGATTGCCCTTTAAAAATCCGTGATGGTTACTCAAATCCCATTTTTTGAAGAATAACATTTTGGATGACTTATTATGATAAGTCCACATTGTTGATCCAAAAAGGATAATTTAAAAAAATGTCTATATGGTATTCATTTTTCTTCAGTTCAGTCCAAAAAAGGAAGAAAATCTGTTATGAGGCATCAGCAAGCCCCGGATACACACAGCTGAGAGGAAAGCAGGTCATTTTCAGGGATCTGCTTGTGTAGAGTTTCATAAAATGCACAATTCTAAAAGTTCTCTCAGTGGGAAGGTTTTTTGAATAGAGTTTTCTTGTCTGTTGATTTGCTGTATGTTGTGAGCAGTTTAAGATAACACGCTGAGTATTTTCATTCATGCCATATTCTTCTGTGCCACAAACAGAACTTACAAAGAAGAAATTAGGTGGATAATTGTTTGGCAGGTTCTGTCTCTGCTAACTAGATTTCCCATCCATTATGTACTTTACTGGCTCTATTATTATCCACTGGAATATACTTTCAAATCAATTTTTTCAGGATGTAATTTGATCTACTTTTTTCATTACCTTCACTCCGGGTGCTTATCTCCTACAGTTCATAAAGCATCTATTTAGATGGGTACACTTCTGTTCTCTCAGTTCTTCAGAGATATTATATGACTGTCTTCAATTTCCACGTTTTCTTGTTACAGATATTTGTGTGGTGATTTAATCAACTCTCAGCTTCAAAGCTTGCCTGTGTTAGGAAGTGTTTCAGGTCTACCTCTCCATTTCTAAGTGCTTGCCTATCACATAATGTTGCTTCATTTCTTGTTGAATATCTTCTTCACCACAGTCCTCCTGGTTGCTCAACCCTGTAATAATGTGCTGCTTCATTCACTGAGTATTCAAATTCCACTTCTTCATGCAAAACATTCCCTAATAACATGTCTAATAAACATACTTGTTCTTTCCCCACAGCTATGACTGTAAGGTCACTCCCCAGCCCTGACTGTTGTAACATCTTCCATAATTTCCATGATCTGGAATTTCCCTCTCCCTTCTCCCCCAAAGTTTATATAAAATGAATTTGTTAATCTCATGTTCTTAGCCCGGCAATTTGACCAGATCCTTCCATCGTCTCTGCCACATGGTTTGATCTATCAAACATTACTTTCCACTTTCCCTTACTTAAGCATCCTTAGCTCACAGTGAACTACCTTGAACTTGACCTTTTTGGAGATGCTACAGGCCCTGTAACTCTGACTAGAGTTGCACAGAGTTGCACTGAAACCCTGCACACTCTGTAGGAAAAAATGCTCCAGACATAGAGACAGGATCAAAATGTGACATTTTCCAGTATTTCAAACCCCAGAGAGAAAGCCTGATGACAAATTTAACAAGCAATTGTTTGTGTCAGACAGTATGACAACTATTGAGCAAACAGCTGTTGCTCCAGATGGAATATGTATGACAGCTGGTGGGTCCAGGTGCATTGCTCTGGAATAAACCAACAGAGCATTGGCACATTGGTTTATTCCTGGCTGCCTTCATGGCATTTAAGCCAGTTTCTTGGATGCTCTGCTCTCAATCCCTAAGAAGCAATTTCTTGCACAGTGGTGTATTAATGTGTTGAAATGTAAATAAAAGGGAGATGATTTATAATGAATCTTGATAAGAATTTAGGGACACAGCCTATTATAATTCTATGAGCATATTCACCTTGATTTTTTAAATCACAATTACAGGAGATGCTCACTTTTCCTGTACTTTGTCTTTTAGATATACTGACGTTGTGCAGAAGCAGAGAGAATATTTTACCTGTAGATAGCTTATCTATATCTTCATTTTCCCATTGGGACACTGTGCCAGGTGCAACAATGGCTGAACCTTTATAGAGGAAATTGCCTCCTTTCTGGGAACTGAACCTGGATTGATAGTAAATGCCAGCCAGGTCCCTGAATAACATTTGACTGGGTTTAAGTGTGCCCTGAATCCTGCTATTATCTGATCTATTTTAGTGCCCCAAAAGGAAAGAACATCTCTCAGTGTCCTTACAAAATAATCTTGAAATATAGATCCAAAGGTCATCTAGGAAATCTCTCATGTTTCTGACTCCATTGATATGGTCTTTCTCTTTCTGAAGAGAATATTCATATCTAGAGAATAGCAACATGGAGAAATAGTATTTTTAAAGATGATAATCCCTTTTCTCACTGTGATGTAATGTCTTAGGGCTTGTTTTTTTTCTGACTGTTTACCTTTCTTATCCGTTTGGTGATAAAATCGTAAAGGTTCTTGTAAATCACTCACAGCTTGTGTTCCCCCCCTACTTACTACTATGTTTTTTAAATTTATTTCTCTTTGGCAGACTAGTGCAATCATGGGAGTTAATAATCAGATTTAGTGTTCTTTGGTGAATCAGTATTTACACTGCAGCAATGCAGAATTTGTTATTAATAACTGCAGTGGGAATGGGAGTTCATCCTACTGAGTATTTGGTAAATGCAGTACAAATGTTGCAAGATTCCTGTGTGATTCATTCCAAAGGCTGTAACTTCTCAAAGAAAAATAGATTAGTCTGTTACAGAAGAGGTTAGACAATGACCTAGCTTTGGGTCTTCATAAATATATAGAGCCTATAAAAGAGTAAAGGTGAAAAAGGAAGCTTGTGCCTGGACTTGCTCTTCAGCCTTTCTTCTCATTGCTGTTTTAGCAGATATTCCTTAAAATTATTGGAGGAATGGGCACATTCACAATCAGATCTTACGTTTTTCTATTGGTCTAACTCAGGTCTTAGAATACTTGGGAAAAAGAATAGTAGATGGTGCCCTCCGTGCAAGCCTTCAGTAGCAAAGGTGGCAGACTTATTGTTTTGTCACCGGGGGCAACCTTTTGGGATATCTGAGTTCCAGGATCCCCATGGTTGTTCCATGTCTACACTGCCTTCAAAGAAAGCACAGAGAGGGGGTTGCCTTCACAGTGCCCTCAAAACAATTGAGAATGAGCTCATTTTGTACAGCTCTTCCTTCCCTGACAGCCCTTCCTGTTAAAAGGTTTGTGAATGAGAGACTTTTCTTACTGCAGGTACAAAATCACACACCCCCTGATGCTAAAAATTTATCATCTGGGTTCTGAGATGGGTCTCCTCTTGTTTTCCTCTCATATGTGTGTACAAGGTTAGAAGGAATAGGGGGATAAAAACGGCTCATGAAAAACAAACAGAAAAATTCCAAATATTCAGGTCTATTCCAACTGCTGTCTCAGAGGAAATCTAATGCACAGTTCCAGCTGATGAAGGACCAACAGGAAAACTCACATCTCTTTTGTGAGTTCTCCCAAAATTACAGTAATTATTTTTATTTTTATTTAAGAAAAATAATTCAATAAAAGCAATGACATGTTGAAATTGTAACAGGAGGAATATCCTGCCTAAAATAATAGAGCTGTTTTGAGTTGCAATGCATTGGATACCTAAACTGCTTGATATTTTAACTTCATCTATATTTGTTTGTAATTTGAAATTGTTCTGATGCCTATTGATTAGTTTCCTCTGAAACACATGCCTCTGTTACAAAATATTGATTTTTGCATCACCTTTTAGCCAAGTAGGTTAATTGAATGGTGTTTGGGGAAATTATTTCAGATGCAGTCTCTGTCTAATATTTGCCTTCAAAGAGCTGATGGAATTGTTTGACATTTAGCCAAGATATTTGCTAAAACTGGAGCTTGAGCACTGGGACTTTGGAACTGAGGTAGTGGTTAAAGGTACATTTTGAAGAAGTTTTGTTTATTCCCTATTCAGACTCAACAAACAAAGCAAAGGCCAGATCTTGTTTCCATTAAAGTTAGTGAGAGTTTTGCCATTTTTTGAGTTGACTACTGGGTTACTGATATTTTAGGGAATATTTGGTACCATTGTAATAACTCAGAGAGCAGGGAAAGCCGAAAAGAGAGGTACACTGCTCTGTCCCTGCTGCAGAGCTGCTGTGCCAGATCAGCTGAGTGCAGAACCACAGGTCAGATGATCAGACAGTGCTCAATATTTTGCAGTATTCAGAAATAAAAGTAAAACATCTGAAAGCATGTACTCAATAATCATACAGGATTTTCCTAATTCTTCCACTTATAAAGAAAAACAAGTGATAAAACTCTTTATTTCCAGCTGGAAGTAAATGGTTCTTTAGTGGAAAATGATTTCTTAAATGGTCACAGGTACGTTTGGCCCGGAGAAATATTACTTAGCGTTTGATTGCTGTTAAGTCATCCCACTAACCAGTTAATTGTTGTGGGCAACCTACCAGTGCCCAGCATCGAGGTCTAAGCCAAGTGTAAATTGAGCTCAGAATATGCTACAAGATGACCTGAGCTAACAATTTCAGAGAGCACATAAACCATAATTCCAGCCCTTCAGGCCTTCTCATGAGTGAACTCTGCACAGGGGTTCTATTAAATCTATAATGTGCAGTGGTTAGTGCTCCATCTATAGCTGATCCAAAAATATTCATTAAATTGACTTCAAACTAAATTTTACTATTCTCAAAAGTGTCTCTTTTTTGAAGGGGAAAAGATGTTGGAGGAAAAACCCCACAAATATGTTTATCTGGCCATATGTTTAGCTTGTGTATGTCTAGATTTTCACAAATCTGAGCTGAATTACTGCTTCATTACCTAATGAAATGAAGAGGATTTTAAAACTTCTTTAACTAGCAACTGTGGTGATACTTTGAACTGACCTGTTCTGAAAACTTATCCCCACTTGGGACTGCTTTGACATGGAGTAAAATGGAACAGTTATTTGTACTTGATCTCATCCTATCCCAGTGGATACAGTTACCACTTCAATATATAGCAAGTCCTGTTTTTCTTTAAAAAACAATAGAGGTATTTATCAGGATTAGAGTCATTACATTCCTGCAGTTCTGGTATGATAGAAATTTGAGGTGGAGTGGTGCACAGTCCAGAGTCCCCATGGGACTGTAACAAGCACAGGTTCTGCCTGGGTCTACCCAGAGAAATATGCCTTTTGTGTTGGGAACTGTCCAAACAAGGCTTTCTTAAGCCCAGTGTAGTTTAGTAGATCCCAATTCCAGCTTTAGCATTATTTTTGTACCCAGCCTATAGGTCAAAGTGCCAATGTGCTGAGCACCTGAGATTTAACTCCCAGTTCCCATTAAAATCATCAGATCAAATCTTCGAGTTCCCACTCAGCCCTTGCTCAGGCAAAACCCTCGAACACTGAGTCATGATCCAGTTTCATAGGCACCTCATTAATCAGAATCTGTCTGGATTGGGCCAGTGCCAGTTGCTTCCCTCATTTTAGGAGACAGTTCCTTAAACTTCTCTCCATCTGGGCAGCATTACTGCCCTCTTTGGTAAGAGCAGTTGAGAGTATTGTCTTTCACAAGAACCATTCACGATTCATAAAGGTTCGTGGTCACAGCGGACAGTCCACATGACCCATGTGACTGCATGAGAGCCTTCAGAGATGCTGCTTTAGTAGCTTGAGAGCTGAAGGGTCGTGTGAATCACTCCCTTGAGGGAATTCTTCTGGCAAATGTCACCATATCTGCTAAATCTCTGAGCTCTCAGTGGGACATTGGGAACAGTGATGCTGTTGGCACCATGTGATCCATGAAGGCTGATAAGCCTCATAATGAGAGAGTGAACCTATCAGTTTAACTTTAATCACTGATATAGCCCATGGATCATTTCTTTGGTCTCTATTCAGTAGAATGGCTATGGACATTTGGAATATTTGCCTTCTGCTGCCTCCTGGACTTGCCCTTCAGTGTTGTGTACTGCACTGCAGTGAGATTTTGGAGCTGCAGAGTTCAAGTGTGTCATGGTTCCAGTAATGTTACTTATATTCTCAATCAATAAATTAAAAAGCATTGTAGTTTGTTGGGTTCTTTTAATAGAGGATGTTCAACTGGAAATCTGTCAGTGTTAATTATGTAAGCTTAGAGGGGAATAAATTATAAACCCCTGAAAATTACAAACTCATTAATCCAAGTCCAGCAAGACTGTATTTGCAAAACTAAGAGCTATTCATTTTATCAATTCATTTTCTGTGGGAAAATGTGAACTTTTTCCATCCTGTTGGAGATTGAATTCCATTTTCATTCCGTGGCCGTGATTTGCCCAGTATCAAATAATTCACACTAAAAATCTGTAATTTTGTCAGCGATTCTGAAATCATCCAGCACTTTGTTATCCATTTTAATTGATTTTAATCAATCAACTGACGAAAACAAAATGAAAGATGTCCTAACCCAGATGGCTGAATGCATTTCTGAAATCCTGGTACATCGTTACTTATCATTAGTTATGATATTTCGAGTGCATTTGACTGAAGTTCTAAATCAGTCACTTCTAAGAATTACTTCCTATCTCCATGCAAATGGAGAAATACATAATCCTGTTTAATTGTGATTACAACTTTAATTCCTTTTTTTTTTTTTTTTTTTTAGTATCATCTGTTTGGGGGGATTTCCAGCAACTAATGATTTTGAAGGTTGGCGTTACTGATCGTGGAATCGAATCCCCGCTGGCGGCCGGAGCGGGTTTGCGGGCGGAACGCTCGCGGGGGCACCGCGGCGCGGCGGAACCGTCCCGTGTGCACTTCCGGCGCCCTCCCGCCTCGCCGCCCCATGGCCGCGTCCGTGGTGAGTCCGGGCCGGGCCGGGCCCGCTGGGAACGGCCGGGAACCGCCGGGATCCGCCGCGCGGGGTGGGGGGAACGCCGCTGTCCGCCCCGGGAGGGGGCTGCGGCTCGGAGGGCGGGCGTGGGAGCTCGAGGAGGCCGCGGGACGTGTCCCGGCCCCGTGCGGGGCGGCGGCGCCTCAGCGAGGGGGGCGGGCAGGGGCCACCCCGCCCTGCCCAGGGTCTCCAGAGCAGCGTGGGGTCCTCCCCAGCGGCCTGAGGGCAGGGAGGGGCTCGGGGAGACATCGACGGGGCCCGGCTAGGTTGGGAAACTGCTTGGAGTTGTCGCCGGAGTCTTCGAGAGGGTTGTTTTGGGTTGGTTGTTTTTTTCCCAGTTATGGCTTTCCTCTTAACTACTGGGAAGGAAGGTTGCTGAGCGAGGTGGTTGGGCATTGGAACAGGAGCCCGAGGAAACTGTGGCATCGCCACCCTCGGAGATGTCCGAAGGCGGCACGGGACAGTCAGACACTGGGCAGTCAGATACAGCCTGGGAAGGGGATCAACCCTTGGAGTCAGCTCTGCTTTGGGAAGGGTTTAGGACCAGATGACCTCCAGAAGTTTATTCCAGCCTAAACTATTCTCAGAATTTAAAAACTAGTGCTGGGCTACGGCTGTAAAAACTTGTCTGGGGCATCAAAGCCATCAGAGCTCATTTCCCATTTGACCCCTGTTCCAGGTACCCCAACAGCTGATTGCAATCTCCTGGTGTTTCTACAGTGCCCTCCCTCACGCCCATTTCATCTATTTGGAGCTAAATGGAAATGGTTCGTGCAGTGTCATCCCGGCTGAGGGGACACAGCACCTCCTCTGACACCACAGGCAGAGCTGCAGTCCCTGTTCTCAGGGCCAGCTCTGGCACTCCTTGTCTCCAGTGCCAGGGAGTTTCTCTGGGCATCTTCTGGGATACAGCATCTCTGACACTACTTTGTCACATGTGTTTGGAATTAGCCTGTGGGTTTGGGAATTGCTGGGGAACGTGAAGAGCAGGCTCATGTCCCTACAGAGGGAGAGAAAAAATAGAGCATAGTAACATGAGAGTGTTTGACTTTGCTGACTAAACAGGGGTTATTTGCTAGCCTGCTGGTTATTTTGCAGTGTAGAACTTTCTCTGAATAGAGAAGTGTTTGCCATGGTGATACTGGAGGAATTCAGTAGTTCTGGTGTCTATTCAGTAAAGGTTTCCAGGAAAATGTAAGTAGTTCAGTTGTGCAGCACTGACTGAGTTGCAGTTAGTGAGAGCACAGTGCTGAAGTAGAATAATGATAAATAATAGCATCTAAAACAAGTTGTCATAACAGAACCAAGTGCAGTTATCATAACAGAACCTATCCAGTATGGACAGGAAATTCAGAATCTGTTTTCCAGAGTGTCCCATTTCAGGGTCTGTAAGAGATCAAGGGCCAAGCAGCTGAAAAACTGAGCAGATAACCCAGTGAGATCACAGTGCAGGGATGGGACAGCACAGGCTGTGGCCTGGGGATGAGTAAAAGTAGAGAAATGTAAGGGTGTGAGAATGTTTGATTTTTACCTGTGGATACAGCACTGAGTGGTACTGGAACAGATACATCCAGCATGTTGGTGTTCTCTCTCATTATATTTTGTATTTGTATATAAAGGTGTTTTACAAAATGAGACTAGGCTGACAGTGTGATGGGGTTCATGCTAATTCTCAGAAATATATTGAATAAATCTTATTCCTTAACTTTATTCCAGAACAGCCATCACAGCAACAACTATTTTCCCTGAATACTTTCATGTCCACAGCACCTGTAGCCAGCTGTAGCCCGTTTTCCAATGTAAATATTTGTAGTTTAAATGCAAGAAATATATCAGCATTCAAAATTAATTCTAAAAATGTCAGCTGGCTAAAAGCTGGGACTTGCTGCAAGTAGAAAAGGAGTTTAGAATAAATTTCAACATTATTTGATACCATCTTCGGTGAGGATGGAAAAGACCAATCAAAGCAACTTGCAGTAGGAATTGCATACATGATTGGGTTGTGTAACATTAATAATTTGATCTGATTTCTTCCCTCCAGGATTTCAAAACCTATGTGGATCAAGCTTGTAGAGCTGCAGATGAGTTTGTCAATATTTATTATGAGACAATGGATAAGAGGAGAAGGGTATGTAGATTTTTGACAATAGTTTAAATTGTCTTGTGCGCTTTTTATTACTTTTCTAACTGGCATTACACAGGAGGCACCTGCACGTGGGTTACCATGTGTTGTGTTGGCCAGGCTGAGTCCTCTGTGCCTGCAGAGGGTTTTATGTTGCTGTGCAGCCTTCCTGTAAAAAGGGAAGTGCCTTACACTTCTTCATGGCCTGAGTTCAGTTTGTGTGCACCTGTGCCTTACAGGAGCAGGGTTTCATCAGTACAGGGGGGCAGGTTTTGTATGTTGTCCACTGTATGTTTATATATTTTTCCTAAATGTGTATTTTCATAATCACTCAGGCTTTAACCAGACTATATTTGGACAAAGCCACGTTAGTTTGGAATGGGAATGCAGTGTCTGGGCAAGAAGAACTAAATAAATTTTTTGAAATGTTGCCATCAAGTGAGTTCCAGGTTAATGTGTTGGACTGCCAGCCTGTTCACGGTAAGGTTGTGTTATAATTTATCTATTTTTCAGGGCTTTTTTAACTATTAAAAGTGAAATGCAATTATAATAGGGCTTAATATTTCCTTTGGAATAAGCTTAGAGAAAATACCAAGGGTTGAAATGTCAAGTTGTGCATAAATAAAGCACAAATCAAAAGATGCAGCAACTCCACACTTTTTCTCATGTCTGGGAAAATATTTTAAGCACTTTTTTGTTAAGATCATATTCAGAAATGATGTATTTTCATGTATGGAAAAAGTTTTGACTTATCAGGTTATGTTGTCCTTGAGAGACCTCTATGGTGGCCTCTGGTCCTGATCTGCAGTATAACGTGGAACAAATCTTTATTAACCTATGTGTACTTTGATTTCTTTACATCTAGAATAGATGTTAAGTTCTTTAGATTTCTGATTAACAACTGCTAAAGAAAGGCTTACATAACTGAGAAGTTAATAAATTGCTTCTAATGGACATTTTGGGAATATAAGTAAGGAAAAAGCCTGTGGTCAAGCACACTTGCTTTGCTCTGCTGTGGAAAAGATATAATGTCTAATAACGGGGGGGAAAAGTCTATGCAACTTGCTAAATACCTATATGTGTGTATATCTCAAGTAATGAGAGGTTATTCTGAGCAAAAATGGAGGTGTTTGTCATAGTGCTCTAAGTGAACAGCAGGAGGTGAAAGTGGCAAAGCCATTGCAGAGCCGTGTTGAGCGAACCCACCGTTGTCTGTGTAGAAACGCTGCACCAAAGCTGTTCTGCCCCGCTGTGGAACCAGCTGGTGTTGGTACAGCTGGTGTTGGTACCCTGGCGCTGGTACAGCCACATTGAACGAAGCCTCTCTGTGCATTTCCTGCTCCTTTACCTGCTAGTCTTTGTTTGAGTTGTTTTCTTCATCATTTTATACCTCCTTGTGAAGAACAAGCTACTCAAGGCCAGACAACAGTGCTCGTGGTGACAAGTGGGACTGTCAAATTTGATGGCGATAAGCAGCGCTACTTCAATCAGAACTTCTTGCTGACAGCACAGGCCACCCCGACCAACACCGTGTGGAAGATCGCCGGGGATTGCTTCCGCTTCCAGGACTGGGCCAGTTAGCAGGGACTGCCAGGGAAGTGACCTCTCTCATTTGGCACGAAGGAGTCCACTGTGCAGGCAGCTGTTCTCCCCAGGGAACACACGCGCTCTTTGTGTTGCATCTGTTGTTATGGAAGGTCCGCAGATCCTTCGGGGTTGGTTCCAGTGACCACGGCTTTAGTAATAATCTTAAAATGTGAGAGGTTGCTCGTGTTAGTTGAATTTAGTGAAGTGCTGAAGGCAGTGAGCTGTACTCGAATCATTCCTCAAATGCCTTACATGCAGCTGTGCTGCCGCTGCTGAATGCTCAAACTCTGCTATTTAAGTACAAAATCCTATTCATATACAATTCTGACCAAATGTAGTTTTTTTTCAACTTGAAAAGATCTATTTTTACAGTAGCATCTTCTCTTTTTTGAAGATGCTTGTGGCATGTGGATGGAATTCCGAAAGCTACCTACTCCTAGTTGTAAGAGGCTGGGAAGGATTGCAGTGGTTTCTACTGTTTGTGAAAGGAGCAAATCTCTCAATCCATTGGAAAGGTAATGTTACCTTCTCTGATGTGATAGAACTAAATAATCTCATCGGGTTTCCTTCTGGTCTGAGCTTCCCAGACTTTGGTCGTGGTTAATTTACATGGATTCTCATGTAGGGCATGCTGAATGATTCGGAGCTCCTGTGCCAACAACTTGCCACATGCATGTAAAGGACTTCAAACTGAATATTTTTCTTTTGAAGTCTTACAGTGACCTAGAAATAGGTTGGTAACATGATTTCTGTTTGCTTTAACTGTTCATTCTGTAGCTATGAGGTTTGGACTATTTTTCCCATGTTAAGTCTGCAACTTTTGAATCCTTTTTGTCTTTTCAAGAACCATTGTAGTTACCAAGTGGCACTGAAAGTGTGTATTACTGTGAAGCCTTCAATTTTTCTCTTCAGTACTGTTATTCAGAACAGGTGCTTGAATTATTTTCAAGAACAGCAGCTCTGCACCACAAACACTATCTTCCTCTCATGCAGGTTTTTACTGTATTTTTCATGTTCTTTGTAAACATGGCCTTTAATTATTGATTCTGGGGCGTTTTGTGTGTCTTGCTTTGAATTTGCAGTTTAAAGCTTTCAGCTGCTTTAAAATAGTTTTCAAGACTGCAGGTTAAGAGTGTCTGTCTTAACTTGGGAACTTAAGAGTAAATCTGGATATCAGCAGATTTGTTTCAAATTGGTCTGTTTCTGTTTTAAGCTGAGTGAAAAACAAACAAACAAACCCCAAAATGTATCTGTATCTGTGAGCACTTGCTTGTAACTAAAAATACAGGAAGGGAGCTTATAACTCCCATCATAACCCATGTGACAATGACAACAGCAGTCTGAAAGCAGTTACAGCTGCAGTTCACTGGTTCTATGGCTTAAATGGAGAAAACTGTGAAAATGAGCAATATCTGACATGTGTAAAACATCCTAAAGCATCTGTAGTTTGCGATATAATCCCACAAATAACGGAGTGTTTAGGTGAAATGGGCGGCTGTATTTCCTTTTCAGGCCCTCTAGTCTTTAGCCCAGTAAGTTAGAATTAGTAATTGGTGTCTATTCAGAGGCTGTTTATGGTCAGAAGTATTGTGTACCTATTTTTCAGGCTGAAGAATTTGAATTCCTGCAGACCAGTGCAGGAACAGAATTTTTGAAAACTGTAAATATTGTAAATACGTTGTTATTTCTGTATGTAGTGAAGAAAGGATCACTCTATTTAATTACTGTTTGTTCTTAAGAGAATACGCGATGTTCATATATTTGTATTTCCTAAATGAGTTTGAAAAGACAACATAACCCTAAACATGCCTGTAACTGGTACAGCATTGTTGAACTGTGACACTGGTGTGGTGTACTCTACTGGCTGTTTAATTTGCTCTTGATTGTGTAAGTGGTGTTACAGATCTGCTTTGCAAACACAAAACAGGTTTTGCCTTTTAAAATGTAGTAATGGGTGCAACTGTAGCATTGGCTTGTTGGACTTTGAAGGCGGTCACCAGAACACACACTTATATCAGTACCTGATAAGATTGTCATGTGAATAAATACTTTTTGGATATTTTTATCCAAGTTTGAATTTGTATAGTAATTTTTAAGCTTTTTCTAGGCAGACTGGGAGATTTAGAATATATGAGGCAGTGTTTCAACCAGATGTTATTCTCAGTTATTATTTTCATGCTATCCAAATGCAAGCTGTTTTTAAATCTGACTCCTGCAGTTAATATTAAAAAAACTGACCAAATAAAAAAACCTACCACTACTTGGAACGTGACTTAGGAAGGTAACTAACTGGCCTAGCTGGACAAACCCAGCTTAAACTCTTACTTAGTAAGATCTATGGCTGGAATGAGACTTGGTATGCATACCCAGGGGTTTTGTGGAGAAATTTTTTGGAACACAATTGCTTCGGGCTGGGGAGAAGTGCCAGTTACTCCTGCCTATTTCCATCATCTTCAATGAGGATCACTTGGGGTGATTCAGTACTACCAGAGTTAGCTCTTGCTCTTTATAACTGAAAATGCTGGTTTGCAAAATATTTTTATTTATTACACTAAGTGATAATGAAGCTATTACAGTCAACCAGTGGCTTTACAACTGAGTAACTAATGGCACAAACAAAAAATCTCTTTCATACTAGTTCTGTGCTGCTTGCTAAAACTTCTGTGCTTAAATTAGCAGAAGAGAACACAAAAATTCTTTTATCTCATTCAGTACAAAGCCATCCAGCTGATTTAGTGTCCCCTGTTACTGACTCTGCTGCAATACCCAAAATTTACAATGGGCATCTATAAAAAGAGTATGTTTATGCTCCAAACTCTAAACTGGAGTTCAGGCTCCCATTTTTTTTGTTTGATACCAAGTTACTCTTGTACAACCAGAAACAAAGCCAGCTGAACAGCCAAGCACTTCCACATACGAAACTGCAGCAACTGAAGACTTGATAGATTTTTTGTGTATGTTCCCTGTATTGTCTTTATCAGTCACTGGTTTTATGTTGCTTTGTTCTTTTAGAATACCACAGTTAAATTGATTTAAAATACTTGTGCTGTTCCTTGGAATGGATAAAAGGGATTTGTTTTGATGGTCTGAATAGTTTGGTCTGATGGTTCTGATATGCCTACACTTCTTTACTCTAACTGGAGAAAAGCACATTATAAAGAAATGCTGTTTTACCAGTAAAATAACTTTCCACACTTGAATATATTTTGTAAGTTTTTCAAATTGTTTAAGACCTCTTGTAAGATTAATTTTAAAAAAAAACTAAAAAAAAAGAAAACCAACCAAAAACCACCTACCTGATATTCTATCTTTTTTTATTATTATTAGAAGTTTTCATAGCTCGTTCTTGTGATATTAAAAGTGCAAGAAATAAGTTGTGGCTTCCTTATCTTGACTGCTTATGTTGTAGGTTTTATTGTTGCCGTGTGGTGCTGGGGCACTCTGCAGAACAGGCTGGTTGTGAGCTCTGTCAGGGCAAAAATGTGTCTGGAATAATAACCCTGTTGCAAATGCCTCACCAGAGCACTCTCAGGCAGTAAATGGTGTTGAGCTGTAACTATCTCAAGTTGACATTTCCCTCTAAAATTTACTGAAGATTAGGCTGCTGTCCAGCACATACCTGGATGAAGTCAAACAAAATTTGAGCCAGATCCTTGGGTTGTAAGTATTTTCACTGAGAACGTGGTGTTGTGCCTCTGCTGTTTGTCTGCTAAGAAGAAATGAAACACTCAAATAAGGAAAGCTTCACGAGGTGACTGGAGATTTAGCATGATGAACACTTGCTCAGTGCAGACAGCAGCTTTTAAGCTGACAACTGAAAAGATGAAGATCCCAATGCAAGGTCAGTGGTTTTGTGGAAACAGATTGTTCTAGAAGTGTGCTGTGGAAACAGTGCCAAATATATTGGAAAGTTCTTGCTGTGGGTGAAGGTGGAGATTTCAGTGAGGCTTTGCAAGCAGTCACTCCTGGTAATGATCCTGAGCAAGGCACTGACAGCTGATGCAGTGTAAAGGTTTGTGAGTGCTGGGAATAATAAATCAAGTAGTGCCAAGCCAGATGTTTTTGCAGGTACATTGAAAGTGAGTTCAGAAATTGCTCTTTCAAAATTCCCCCTGGCCTGAAGAAAAGAACGGGGAGGTTCTTTCTAGAAAAGCAAGCTTTTCTTTTTCCTTCCTAACTGAGAAGAGGTGGGATATTGATAGCTGGGCTTTCTCCTTCAGAAGGTTGGATTTAACAATGTCCATAGATCTGTCTTGTTGTCCTTTGTGTCCAGTGATTGAACAAGCTACAGAGACTAAGTGGCCACTTTGCCCTGCATCAGTAATACAGGTGCCTTAGAATATACTATTGCTGGAAAAAAATGTGTTGAGTTTCAGTGGCTAATTTTTGTCTCCTTGCAACCTATTTCACTTCAGTCCCGCTGAGTTTGCAGCTTCAAGGATTTTCAAGATTTCCAACCAGTACATGATGTACTGGACTTACTAAAACAAACAAAAAGAAATGAATGTTGCTGATAGGCTTAATACTAACTTATCAAGGTCTCTGTATGCCACAGTGTGAATTCTTGGGTGTTTCAAGTACCTGGGTGTGTGTTAATGCACGATGGTGTTACCTCCTTTAATCTGGTTGAACTGTAACTGTAAGAACAGATGGACTGATGTAAATCACAGATTACTGCAGTTCACTGAGACCTTGTGATTCTTTCAGGTGTTGGAAGGCACAGATAGAACAGCAGATAATTAGGTGTTAAGTTACTTGGCAGGAGGTCTTGTGCTTTCCTTCTTTTTGATCTGTGTCATGCAGGGCAAACTTTTTGACATGGGCAGCCCTTGTTTTTAGTTAGGACCTAAATACAGGGTGTCGCACACACTTTGCATTTTGGGAGGAGAAGTAGATTATGAAGATAAGGGAAAATCAGATGAAGAAATCAGCGGTACTTGGAGGGACTGCCACAGCCTTCCTTCGGTCTGTAGGATGAGGCAGTGGAAAGCAGTCAGTAACCAGCTGATATGAAGCAAAATGTGTCAAGCACACATTTTAGTGTCCAATGCATTGAAACTTTAATGTGTGCAGATCTCAGAAACCTGTAACAGTCCTTCCCCTATTCTTGTCTAAAGTAGTTGAGTTCAGTGGTCCTGAATAATTCCTAAGCCATGCGTCTGTAAGGCCTCTCAGGCCAGTCCTGCTCATGGGCAGTGGTCAGGCAGAAAGAGAAGTTAATCACTGAGACAGGGTAAATAAAAGGTTTTGTACATGCATAATGATCCCCTCATTTTTAGAGGGAGAAGCTTTGGTTGTAGTCAGCTTAATTCTGATTGTACTGAAGGGAATCCTCACAGAAAATCTTCAAGTGTGTCTGATACAGTGTTTGAGTTATCCCAGTGTGAAAGTTCATTAGACAGTCGGCTTCTGCAGCTGTAGATGTATAACATATATGTATATATGGCTTATGACTCTCCAAAAGTCCAGGCTGAAGTTAGCATTTTCATTTTCCAGAGATACTGTTGGAATCCTGGCAGATGGAAGTAACTGATTAGAACTTTACTGTTGTCCCACTACTTGATAGGGGATTTTAAGAATATTGGCATTTTATTGGTTTCTCCAACATCCTTTTTCCCACACGATACTGACTGCTGCATTTTCTGTACTGAGCTAAAGGTTTCACATACTGATACAATATTGGCATACAGTACTATGCCATATACTCCCACTAAAATTGTTTCTGGAACTTGAATTTTTTCTCTGCTCCATACTTTGCAGTCATTAAAATATCCAGGTATTCACAAGACACTGATATCTAAGGATACTTTGTAATTTGGTCTGTGGATCTTGCAGTGTTTTTCTACAGTGACAAGGTTGACTTGATAACTGCCAGTCCTCTCAAGGATTTTTTTTAAACTCATCACTTCAAGTGATTCCCCACAAAGTTACAGTAGAGAACAAGATGCAGCAGTTGCCAAGTACAAGACAACTGGTTTTCTGTTGGACAAAATATTCATGAGTGTTAGTAAATTTAAGTCTATAATAAAAATCACTCCTCCTTTGAAGTTAATGTCAAAACTTCTTTTTCCTTCACTGTGGTTTGTATAAAATCCAAATAGTAGTTTGTATTGTGTAGTGCAGCATTACAAGTGACAGCACTTGTTCTTTGGAATTGTTAATTAATCTATCTGAAAAAACTTCACCCCAAACCAAGAAAGCACAGACTACTGTCATGTCTAGAACCTGTAAAACAACCTGTGCCTGCCTGACTTCTGCAGAAGGCATAGGTTGTATGTTGGTTTAATCTTAAAGTTTAACTTGTACAAAGATATTCTTGGAATTACATGTCTCTGTGTGTGGAAGGATGTTTTTGATGGCTTTAAAAGTTCCTGTACATTGTCAAAGCTACAGTACTGGTGCTTTCCTCATGGGAACAACTTCAGTTTCTAAGCTCTCTTTGTTTTGATAAATGCTTCCAGGTGAGCCAAACCCATCTAGCTTTAACAGAACGAGACCTGAGCCTTCCAATCCATGGCACAGCTGTCAGTGCTCCAGAGAGACAGAAGGCAGCATCCTACAGCAATAATGGACCTGCTTTTAATTCTGCAAAACGCTGCTGGCAGCAAGAGCATTGTGGTCAGATAACAAGGTAGAATACAAACAGATTTTAAAGAAAAGATGTTAAACTAAGATCTAAAGCTGAAAATGGAGGTCTCTGTACATATGTAATCACAGAATGGTTTGGGTTGGAAGGGACCTTAAAGATCATCTAGTTCCAACCCCCTGCCATGGGCAAGGATGCTGCCCACTGGATCGGGTTGTCCAGGGCCCCATCCTTGAACACTTCCAGGGATGGAGCATCGACAACCTCTCTGGGCAACCTGTTCCAGTGTGTCACCACCCTCACAGTGAAGAATTTCTTGCTAAAAGCAAGTCTGAATCTCTCCTCTTAGTTTAAAACCATTCCCCTTTGTCCTATCGTTACCAGCCCGTGTAAAAACTCACTCTCCCTCCTTTTCATAAGCCCCTTTCAAGTACTGAAAGGCCGCAGTAGGTAATGCAGGTGTTTATTGTAGAAAAGCGATACAAATGAATCCAAGAGTTGTAGGACAGCTCTCACCGCACGACAGGCCTTGAGCGCTGTGCGACTGCACAAGAGCAATGGGTTTCGCTTCCCCCGCAGTCTCTGGCTGTCTGTAGTCCCAAGCCGGAGGGCAGCAGGAGCGATGCCCTCGCAGGACAGACCCTTCCTCCTGCCGGTCCCGGCGCTCTCACAGCCGCTGCCCCTCCGGACCCTCCTCGGCCGCCTGCCCCGGGCCGCGGGGGCCCCAGTCCCGCTCGATGTACAGGTGGTAGGGGTCGTGTTTGGACTCCAGCTTCCGCGAGCGGGTGTACGCCAGGATGAGCCCCCCGGCCAGGCAGCCGTAGAAGATCATGATGAGCAGGATGTACAGCGAGCCGTCCGCCCCCTGGTCGGGTCCGGGTCCCTGCGGGGCCGCGCTGGAGTTGCCGTGGCCGCGCAGCTCCCGCAGCACCGCGCCCAGCAGCGCCTGCAGCCGCCGCGCATCGCTGCAGTTCATCGCGGCACCCGCACCCGCGGGAGGCGGAGCCGCCCGGGCACAGCTCCCTCTACCTCTGCGAGGGAACGCGGAGAGCTGAGCAAAACCTCCCGGGCCCTCGGCGCGGCAAACAGAGCGCTTGACAGGCTCCCTGAGTTACAGGCGAGAGATGTTTCGTGCTTGGGAAATGCAGGTCTGCCAAAATAAGGCCTAGTAGGAGCGGGTTCTAGTCACAGAATCACAGAATGGCTTGGGTTGGATCTTAAAGATTATCCAGTTCAAAACCCCTGCCGTGGACAGGGACACTTTCCATTAGTCCACGTTCCTCAGATCCCCATTCAGCCTGGCCTCGAACACTTCCAGGGATGGAGCAGCCACAGTTTCTCTGGGCAACCTCTGACAGCGCCTCACCACTCTCAAAGTAATGAATTTCTTCCTAATACCTAATACAAATCTCTCTTGCACAAGAGCTGTCACCCAGTGCCCTGCTGATAAAACTACAGCAGTCAACAGCAAAGGCCTTGGGCAGGCTCCCAGAGCAGGTTTGCTTTTGAAGGGAATGGAGCAGAGAAAAGCATGGAAGTATTGGGAGGAAAGGTGGTGGAGTAGTGGAGCATGAGCTGCAGCAGCTGTGGAGATCAGATACCCAGAGGCAGAATTAATGGGAGTCATTAAAACAATTGGCAATCAGCTAAAGAGGGTCTGCTCCTTGATCAGAAAGGCCTGGAAAGCCCTGAATGTTAAAAGGGTGGGCCCTGGGTGGTTCCCAGTGTGGTTGTGCTAGATGTTGGTGCTGCAACAGGTAGGTGAGTTTTCTTCTTTTTTCTTCCCTCCAAAAGCTCTGTGCCCATAGTTATGTTGGTGGTTTGTTTGGGTTTTTTGGTTTTTTTTTTTTTTTTTTTTGTTGTTTGTTTGTTTGTTTGTTTTGGTTTTGGTTTTTTGTTTGTTGGTTTGGTTTTTTTTGTTTGTTTCTTTTTGGTTTTGGTGGGGGGTTTTTTGTTTGTTTTTTGGTTTTTGGTTTTTTTTTTAGTTCTGTGTATGCCCTGAGTGCCTCAGAGTTTTCCCTGCTCCCAAGTTGTTTATCTGGTAACTCTAAATTTAGTTGTCATTATGCACAGAGGTGAAGAGGGAGGCTGCACATATTACAGATTTGCAATCTCACCAGCATTTAGAAGAGTTATTATCTTGTGCATTTTCAACAGCAGGTCATAGTTTTTACTACAGTTAGAAGGGCTTAATATCCATTTAGAATCTCAAGAGAGCCAAACTCCAGAGTCTGATAGATATTTCTCCCGAGTGTGAGGTTTTAGTTTGCTTTTCTACAGTATGTTTTTTGTTGGTGTGAACAATTTTCCTGGCATCTTTCCTCTGAAGTGAAGGACTGCTGGCCAGTAAATGCTTAGAGGGGGCTGCATGGAGGTTAAAACTGATCCAGACTGACTAGTTAGAAATTCAGCTTGGGTTGAGGTGTAGAGTTTGTTTGCAGAGGTCCTGGAGAAGTCACTGTCACCACCTGTGCATGTCCCCTCCTCACAGCAATGCTGGTCTTGTGCTACTGCAAATGTTCAGAGCCAAGATCCAGATCTTAAAAATAACAAGAAAAAAAAAAAACCAGCAAGTGAGAGTTGCACTATTACATAAGTGTGTTCTGGGATGTGGTGAAGTTAAAGGCTTTAGGAAGTAATTGCCACAAAGGGTATAGGGAGATGGGACAGGTGCTGTATTTTGAACATGGGGACACAGAGGCCCTGGTTTAATGACCCTGATTAAATTTCACAGAAACAGGCTCACTGGGAGAGCTTGTGTTTGCTTCAACTTAGAAGACAGAAAGTAGGGCAGGCAGCTCTAGAGAACAGTGATCCATTCTTCGTGTTCGCTCCCTGGGGGAGCACCATAAGTAATAGGTTGATCTATATCCAACAGGAAAGGTTTAGGTTAGTTATTTAAAACAAATAAAAACCCTGGAAACACCTCTCAAGGCTGAGACTTTTTTGGAAAGTACTGGAACAACATTTGGACTCACTCCCTGAAGTTGTAGTTGCAACAGTCCTGTTAGTAGTAGTCCAGTGCTGTTTCAAATCCAAGTGCTAAGAGTCCTCACCTGTATTTTTAAAAAGTAAAACTTACATGACATCTTTTTGCTTTAGCATTTTAATGACATGAGGTCATGTCTTGGAGTGAAGGGTATTCCTGCTCAGGGTCTGGATGTTCACAGGTAATGGAGATAGATGTGGTGGGCAAACTTCTGTAATAGGAGACATGTGAGGGGAAATGCAGAATAAGCATGTGTAGCAAACACAGTGACCTGCATATCTTAGTGTTCATTAACAAGATTATTGGTGTTTCAAAAAGAGAGAACAAGGGGAAAATGCAGCAGTTTGTGGGGTGGGTTTGGTTGTGGGGTTCCTTTGTTTGTTTGTTTTTTGGTTTCCTTTTTTTTTTTTTAGGTTTTTTAAGTTATTTTTTGCTTTAAAAGCACAGGTGAGAACTGTGAGGATCAGACACTGTACCCAGAGCTCTGCTTGTCTAAATTAATTAGCACTGGTCTAATGCCAAGACTCCATGCTTCCACCTAAAGACAGTTTTGGACAAATCACCTGTGATAATCAGGTTCATTAAAACTCCATATCAGTATAGAATGGATTTGATTTTCTTCTAGTATGTCTTTCCCCAATAAAGCTGTAGGAAGATTCTACCTATTACAGCTCCCAGTAGCAAAGCAATAGTGCAAACATCCCCCCATTTCTGTCAGAACTCGTTCATATGAAACTCGTTCATACATGAAAATGACAGGCCAAGTGCAGATGTGTGTTTATTACAGTCAGCCCTGTTCCTCCACGGCCACTGTAATCCCATCACATTAAAAAGCAATCACTAATCTACTTTGCAGCAGCACTGAGTAACCTGGAAATGTGGTTTGTTTGTTTTTATTTTAATTAATCCAGGTAAGTTCATAGTTTTACTCTGCAGCGTTTGCAATTCCACATTAACAGTGACTGCGAGTTTTACTGATCACCTTTGTGGCACCTTACGCAAAAGCAGCACCAGATTTGTTATTTTTTAAGCTTCCAGTGTGTAAAGTTTAGCCTTCAAAAGGGAAATTATTTATGCTCATGTAAATAGAGCTTAGCCATTGGGCAGGCTCAGGAAAAAAACAAAACAACAAAAAAACCCCAAACCAAACAGAGCCAAGAAACAAAAACCCCAACATGCCAGAACCAAATACATAATGAGAATTTATTTCTTGTTTTGCATGTAATTGCAGAACATCACTAATTTATCATTAGAATACAACATATTTTTTTAAAACTATAGTTCTGGGATGCGGTAGATCGGGGGGGGGGGTTGGCTGAAAATTAGTGACCCACATTCTCAGCTCGTGTTCTGTTCTCTTCACAGCCTGCAGTTCAGCACTGGTGTAGGTGGCAGGCAGAGCTCTGCATCCTGTCATGCTCCAAGTGTTATCATGAGCACTGCATGTGCACTGGGTGGTTAAACATCACCTTGCTTGCTCCTGAGGGAATAACTCATTACTGTCCCTGTTCAGACTTCTTTTCCCCTTGCAAGCCATTGAATGACCCCTGTTACATGCAGCATCACTGCTGTTTTGTACAGGGACCAGGACTCTTCTGCCAGCCCCCACCCAAGGGGCTGTGCCAAAGCTGTTTCTCAAAGGCTTTTATTTAACCTTCATTGAGGCTCTGAAGACTTTCAATGGCAGAGAGCTTGGGCAGCTAGTTCAGTATTTAGTAAGGGATTGTTTTAAAGTCAGGTGTCAAATTGTAAATGTGACTTTGTGTAAACTTAACTGTTCCTCCTCTTTCTGTGGCCATGGCTCTTTGTACCTTCATGAGGGTAACCTTGCATGGAGTTGAAGGTTACTCATCTCATCATGTGCCACTCCTCTTCAGGCCAGTTAAACTCAACTATAACCCTCCTTCCTAGATGAAGCTTTCTAGTCCCACTATAAAGGTACTTATACTTTGTCTTCCTCTGGATACCCCATGTTTTTTGAGGTAGGGGGCCTAAATAGAATCTTATATGGGATATGCCCAAAATTTGTTTCTCTTTGAATTTGTTTCTCAATCTTAGGAGGATAATTTTAAATTCTGAACCTGCTTTCTGAAGAACTTGCAGCTACTCTGAGCATTCTGGAACCTTCACGTGTAGTACATGAACCTCCCCCTCACACTTCAGTCCCATGTTCTATGTTCTTCAGCCAAGCACAGCATACAGCAACTATCACATAATGCTTTTAAAGGAATTTACTATCCCTTCATCTGCACTCCAGTTCCTTATTTTTAATGGCAAGAATTACACATTCTTGCTCGTCCTCTGTTTCTTCTTCACAAGCTCTGTCACAAAAAGGATTCAGAATTCATTAAAATGAAGGATAAAGTTCTTTCCAAACTGCAGGTTATTTTATTTGCAAACAACCCCCATGTTTGAAGGCAGCCTGATGTAAACCTTTCCCTTCTCCAGAAATGCTTGAAAAGCTGATGGTATATCAAATTGCCTTTTGCAGCACATCCATATTTAGTTAATTCCTTAAAAGCAAAATGAGGCCCCCTGGAGGCTTTATTTTTCATATCTGTAGCATGTACTCATTGCTGCTGCTTTTGAGAAGTCCTTCTAAGATAGGCTTGGTTTCAGACAGAATGGGAGGCACAGAACAGTAACTAGAGACAACTTGTGCAATACAGAAAGATCTTCCAGAACACAGACTTGTTGAACCATTTAAGTTGTATTCCACTTTTGAAATGTTAACATTGTGTATGTATATTTTTTAAAATAGCAATCCTCAGTCAACCAAGACACAGAAGATAAAATACATTTCATATAAATACATTCATGGCTTTAAAAAAAAAAAAAAGTCTTATAGCCTGCTGACAGACTCAAGTGCAAGTATCTTTTTCATATGTACTTCACTTTTGTGATGCTGACAGGCTGACTAAAGGCTATTTAATAGTGACCATTTTTAAATACAGAAAAATTGGTAACCTGGCTCCAGGACCAAGTAATTTGAAAAGTTGCTACTGATATGGGAAGTACTTCCTGTTGTCATAAACCAACTGTATGTGTCTTAAAAAAAAAAAAATTTAATTTTTTTAGAAAAGCTACTTCCTTGTTCCTTTTAGTGACTCTTGTAGTTCCATGCACAACGAGATACAGTCAGCTTTATATACTGTTTTCTTTTCCTCTTTCCCCTCGGGGTTCTTGGAAGATGAGCTGGCAGTGTTCTGGTCTAGGCAGAGAAAGTTATGCATTGGGAGGTTTCAAGTTGGTCCCCAGGAGGAGGGATGATTTAGCTGAGGAGTATATAGCCATGATTTATTTTTGCCAAAGTCTATTTTAACTGGAAAAAAGAAAAATACACATACATGCAATGCAAGAAAAAACTTGCCCTGAAGTTGCAAGCTCATGTGTTCGAGAAGCATTGTACAAAATCTTTTACTTTCTGTACAGTGACAATACCAAATAGTTTTTCTTTTTAACCATCATATACACAACACAAATATTATGAATAGAAATCTATATATACTTTCAAGTGCATTTGTAATATATAGCAGTTGAGGGCCACAGCTGTACAAAATGTAAGCAACATATATAAAACGACTAGGAAAGTGCAAAGTAGAAGAGTATCAAGAGCCTTCACTTTTTACAGCACTTATGGTTCAAGTGTGAAGAGCTGGCAGGGATGCAGGAGCTCAGTTACAATTCAAAAGAAGACACAGTACAGGATTCGGCACAAAAAATGATGAAGTATTATTAAATTATATCTTCCCACTCTTTCACATCTATGACTTCCAGTTAATAAGAGAACATTTTTGTAATGAATTTCTGTAAAGAGTGATTTGTCCCTTTTTACAAGTTCCATAAAACAAAAATTCCCTGGCCACAAATTACTTTTCTGTAAGTAAAACAACACTAGACAGGGAAACTACAGTTGGTTTCTGGTTGGCTTGTTAAGCTTACCATAGTTAAAAGGTGAACAGAAATACCTTTCCATAAAGCAAAGACAGACCTTTAAAGCCTGAGCCTCTAAATTCTGTACAGGTGACCTGTACCATTACTCACGTGCATGTGAAGGTCTAGAGGATCAGTGCCTTGAAAACAAAACCGCCAACCACCTCTCAATAAAACCCACTAAAACTCCTCTGAGTTCCAAGTCTGTTTAGAGACCACTGCCCTCAGTTTCACTGCTGTTTGCCAGTTGAGATGCAAGTTTTGCATCCTGCACTTGGGCACTGATTTCTCATCAGTACCCCCTGTAGCAGCACAAGTCTTTGTTTTCTTCTACGCTGTGTCCCAGTGGAAAGCTCTGCTTGAATTAAAATACAGCGGCGAGTAAAATCTGTTTGGTGAGTTGGGAGTTGAAACAGTTAATTCAATGCTCTTGAATGAAATTTCATATAACTTGTTTTTAGAAAGCTTTTCAGTTCACCTTTATTTCAGTAAGTGTACTTTATATTCTGTTGTAGGCACTGTAAATAATCAAGATACTGATGTGCAGCAGAACCCATCCATTCTCAAGCAGTGTGTTATTAGTGATCTCTAGCACGTTCTTGACTAATGTTGTTGGTTTTGTTTTTAAATGGAGAAGGGCAGACATTAGATACTCCTCTTCCCTCCTTTGCTAAGCGTCTTAATATGACAGAAGAATCACCACAATCACATTATTTTTAACTCTTTGAAACATAGATCATACTTCAGCATGGGTTAAACAGAAGTTGCAAGCAGTCTGAATATGCTAGAGAAACAATAATAATAAAATTACCTGGTCATACTGCTTCACATAATGATGTCTGTCTTGAAACTGGAGATTATCACATGAAACTCTATGGAGACCATCAGTGTCTAATCTCTAATAATTACGAACTTGGAGTCTAAGATATTCTGTTTTACTCAATAGAGATTACAGAAAGTCACCTATTTGGTGTGGTTTTTGAATGTGTGATATCTACAGTATACACAGACATCCAGAACTGAGGCATGAGAAGAACCATCTGCACAACTGCCTGGCCAACAGAGCTGCTTTATTTGCCTCCATACATTCTTTCGATGTCATTGAGGTAATGGTTTTTCAGTTCTTTCCTTTTCAGCTTGAAAGCATCTGTTACCAAGCCAGTCTCTGGGGTCCAGGGTTCAGGGCTTAGCCGTACTTTGATGGGTATTTCAAACCTTTCTAATTTCACTGCAGGTACAAGAAGAAAGAGAAGCATGACTGTGATTACAAAGCCAAATGAAATACTAATTTGTGCTACCTAAAAATTTAAGGTGAGCACCCTGTAGCTTGTATAATATGGTGTCCTACTTGAGGAAATAACCTTACAGGAGGGCCACAGGCAGATTTAACCCTGTACCAATGCTGAGTGCTGGTTAGTGTGCAAATATTCTAATAAGACGCTGTTCTTGTAGCTTGCATTGGATGTGACAGTGCAAAATCTAAAGCTTGAAACAAATGCCTGTGTAGCCTGAAGCTCTGAGACTACTGCCACAAGAGGATACACAGAAATCTACAGTTCTATCTTTGTTACAGGAATGTAGTAATAATTAGGTTAACTCAGACTAGTTAGATGTGCTTCATATTTAAATTATAATGAAGGACTTCTATGTTTCCCATAGTTGAGTGTTTGTTTCCCAAATTCCTCTTTCCTAGGAGTTTACTTAGAGTTCAAAACAAAGGGACTTCTCTGTATTTTTGTTACATTAGCCACTTATTTTCCCTTGAGCTGGAAGCAGTGTCTTTGCACATGCACAGCCTCATTGCAGCCAAAGCTACTTCTCTCTCTTGCCCAGGCACTGGGCCAGAGAGGGGAGCAAAGGAGGAGGCTCCAGGGAAGGGCAGGAGCAGCAGGAACAGCGCAGGGAGCTGCTGCATGTGCCCAGTGCTTGATGGAGTTTGCTGTCAGCTCCTGTTTGTAGGTCGGGAACGCGATCCCACGGACATGGACTGGCAGCTGAATTTCCAGCACAGCCTCCGGGGGGCAGCAGAGGCGGGACCCAGGAGCGTTTCTGCCTCTCTAACTTCGGCTGGTGCCAATGCACTGCTGCCTCTCACTCAGACAGGTATCTGCTCATGAGGAAGTTGCTTTATGTTCCACTAAGAATGAGAACGACCTCTTTAAAATAGTTTTGGAAAAAGGCTTCACATAAACTAGTTGTATCTCAATAGTAGATTACTATCCAGAAGGTACAAAGAACATATAAGCAAAGGGTTTGAGTACAAAGCTATAAAGATAGTAATTTGCCTAACTCATGACAGAAAAACATGGATTAAAATGTTTAAACCCAAACCTAAGACCTACAGATTGATTTTTTTTTAAAGGCAGGACTTAATAGTGCCTTTCATTCTTGTTTTTTCATTTTCAAAAGGCAGATTCTCCTCTGTACAGTCAGAGAGGCAGTGCTTAGCCTGTGCTTAAGTCCAGCTTTTACTGCTTCCTTGTATGAGGTGCCAAATGCTTCAGAGACTTTCTTCCCCAGTTGCTTTATTCATTTTCTTGGCCCCCTAAAGGATTGGTGAGACTTCTGATTAATCAGTACCACAGCAAGAAATAGCAGGCTTTCAAGCCATTACAACCACAAGAGTTGTGGTTGTTCAAAGCTGTAGGAAACAAAGTTGTATGGCGAAAAAAAGCTTTGAAATCTCTTGCTTAACTTGTTTCCTTACCAGCAAATGTCCTGTAACTTTTTTTCCAAATTGACAGTTCTTTTGGGCCTTATTTTAACTGTATTAGGCAAACAACTTGTCTCTAGAATTTTGCTGAAAAAACCCTTCAGATATTTTTTTAAACAATACAAAAAATAAAGTCATTAATAGGACCAAAAAGTATGTAAATTCCTGGGATAATAGGCAACAATTTCATGTGGTCTTTGCCTCCAATTAAACTATTACTCTTTGGCAGATAGAGAGAAGCTGGAAGAAGGAGGAGCAGTTAGTGAGGATAACTTACAGTTCTTGCTGGGTAAGCCCCACAAGACTGGCCAGCACCACGTGCTCTGTTACTTACTCTTGTTTGCCACTTCTTTAATCTCTCGCAGTATTTCCGCTTCCATTGTCGGATTGTTACAAATGTCCACCCAGGTCCCACTGATGCCTTTCTGCTCAGCCAAAGCCATCAGCCTCTTCTGATTAGGAACCACAAAACTGATCACGTAAGACTGGTCACTGCCCAGGGGTGGCAAGGGAAGGAAGGAAAACAGATCCAATCAGGACTTCCATTTCAGGGAGTAAGTTACCTGATGTCAGAGCCACAGGTGCCCAGGGCTCTCTGACCTTGAGTAACTCCCCCATACACAATCCTTCTTGTACAGTAAGTCTTCACAACTCATGGCTTAACAGGAAGCTGGTTTACAATGTTAGCTTTGATCAGAATCAGGTTTTGTGTATTTTACACATGCAGATCTCAGTTTAGCTTCCCAGCTAAACCTGGTGCTCAGCCAGTTCTCTGCAGTTCCCCCTCATGTAGTGTTTTCAACTGAGGGGAGGGAAAGGAGAGACCAGGACCATTTCCAAAACTCATTGGAGAGCTTTGGATTAGGTGCAAAGTGTCCAGATTAACTTTTCACTGGTATTCTGACAGAAGACCAAAACACATCCTAAATATAATGATGCCTGTTTATGGAAGGGATGGGATGGAACTGGAGTGTATTTGGATAGAAAAATTGCTCGTTTCTTCAGCTTTTAGGGACTCTGGGAACCTTGTGCTACTTCAGAAATACTCTTAGGAATTTGCCTTCTGGTGGAGGGGGTTGTTCAATGGAAACCACGGAAAACCAGAGCGTTGCATCAGAGAAGTGGATCAGAGCCTGCATTTCATGTTCAGTCTGAATGGAGTTTCTGAATTAATACCACTCTTACCTTTTGGCATAAGCACAGATATTGTCAATCAATGGACAGTTCTTCAGTGCTGCCTCTACTTTGCCCAGAGATACATATTCTCCTGCTTGTAGCTTTACCAGGTCTTTCTTACGATCTAAGAGTCAGGGGAAGGGAAAAAGAAAAGCTTGTTTCATTTAAACTTTTGCATTACCACAGACTCATTTCCAAAGCCACTGTATATGGATTTTGTGCAATGCTATGCACAAACATTAATTAAAGCATCTTACTAAAATGTTAAAGCAGCTAACTTTGTAAAAAAGCAGCTGCCAACTTTGTAAAAACTTCTGTAAAAAATTCTATATAGCACTACACTTTTTGTCACACAGGTTGTAAGAAAGTGATGAGGACTCTCCTTTTAAAGACTGGTAATTAATACAAAAGTTAATCTTACATTTATTCTTTAAAGTCCATGTGCTAAATCTAGATGGTGATAATGTCACACAAAAATGGCATCACTTCCATTACTACAGCTGTGAGGACTTTTGGAAATGTGTTTTACCCTGTGACTCTGCAAGCAAATAACCTTGAGTAGGTTAGTCCTGGCAAAGCCAACAGCATTAACAGCATGCTTATGTTTAGTCAGTATGTTGCAATATACTAAAATATCCAAACCTGAGGCCCACCTATGATCTGCAGACACCCATCAGGATGGAATTCCCCGATGTCTCCTGTACAGAACCATCTCTGACCGTTCTCATCAATGGAAAACTCTTCTGTTGTCTTCTCTTCATTTTTAAAGTATCCCATTGAGACATTAGGTCCACCAATTACAATTTCTCCTCTAGGATTAGGCTTGTCTTTATTAGTATAACCCCCTGAAAACAACAAAGTCCCACATAATTCTTTTTAACATAATTCTTTTTAACATAATTCTTTTTAACATAATTCTTTTTAACATAATTCTTTTTAACATAATTCTTTTTAACATAATTCTTTTTAACATAATTCTTTTTAACATATATATTCTGTTGCCAAGAAAATACTTTGAAACATAAGCTTGAAGTTAAAACACACTAATTGATCATGTTAAAAAAGATAAAGAACAATTACTTCATATGCTACCTCTAGCTAAGCAGGTAGGCAAAGAAACCAGCTAGGCAGGAGCTAAATTAGTTACTCTGAAATCAACACAATTAATACTCTCACCTTCTTGCCAGTCTCTCAGTTTTATTTCACAGCAAATAAGAGGAGCTCCAACTCTGCCAGTGCTGTAATCAGCAACTTAGGAAGAGAACAACAAAGAACAGAAAGGTTTTTTGTTATTTGAAATATAAATAGGCCATAGCTTATCTCATGTTGCTTTATTGCAGTTAAGAACCACAGCTATTTGGACTTCACAAAAATCCCTCAAACCCCCATCCATACATATCTATATCTTAAATTATGTATTTCCAGAAGTGTTTTAACTACCTTCTGTAATGGTTCCAGCTCCACAAGTTTCTGTTAGTCCATAGCCTTGACCAACAGGACAGCAAAAACAGATGTTCATGAATCTTTGTGTTTGAGGTGAGAGCGGTGCTCCTCCAGAGAGCATCATACGGACGTTCCCTCCCAGCAGGGCCTTTACTTTTTTAAACAATAGTCTTGAAAGGAGGAAAGAAGCATTAAAAATTATTCACTCAGCTTGCTTTTATAAAAGACACACAAACCTTCTTCCTTCCTTCCTATCTGGAAACGCCTTAAAAATGAACTTATTCACAGATTTTAGTAGGGACAGGAGGGTGAATCAAAACCCGTTATCTCTTGTGTAACACTTGAAGAGGCAGAATTCCTGTAGCTTAACTAAACAAACATTCCAATTTTATTACAAAAAAAAAATGCAATCCAATGAAAACCAACTAGTCAGCTGTGGGGAAGATTAGTCATTCCTACCATTAAATATCCGTTTCCAGTAAGAACTTGGATTACTTCAGTTAGTCATTAGATGGTATTTGCATGTTGGATGAGAACTGTCTGATAGCTCAGATGATCCTTTTTTTAGGCTGTCTTAACAGATCCCAAGGCAAAAGGTCCACTTGGATTGTGAATAATACTTACATGTTACACAGAGGTGCATCGTATCCCCTCTTGATCTGTTCCAATTTGTAGTCATAGCCTATCTTGAACAGAGTTCTCTGGATATAGTTCATCTCTTGAACTTTACTCATGACATTTTTATAAATTCTGTCCATTATTTCCTGCAAAGTGTTAAAAAAAGCAAGGAAAATTACCACAAGGAGTAGTAGACTAGCACGTGTAAATTAAAGTCCATGTTATGCTATAAATAAGCCCCCATATTATTCTTCCTTTGCAATGGATAATAAGAGTGAAAAATATTTGCATCATTGGTTAGGCAGTGCTTAAGTGCAACGTGTGATCAATCAGTCAATTTATAGACCACCACAGCTCAGTGCTATTTACACCTTAACCTGTACTTAAACTGTGACAAACTGGCTTAGAAAATTCTGAATTCGAGTTTAGGTAAATCTCTATGCAAGATGTATTTTGCTGAGGAGTCCTGATGCTGTACTTTATCCACAGCAACTGGCAAGTGCAAGGGAATGAACCAAGAGATTTCATTTCACCATTTCCTTTTCCAAGATTGTTTTTCAACTTTCAAAGCAATGTGGTTGCAGTAATTTGAGTTATCTGACAAAAAACCACCACAATTCTGTCACAGAGGAGAGATTAATTTCCATTAAAATAATAACCTTATGATCACTAAAATACACAACCTAAAATAGTGTTCAGACTGATAAAGTATTTAATAGAAGTTTAAAGACTGGCTCCTTCAAGTTTGTTTTGGAGCACAATGCTTTGAAGTATTTACGTGCTTTCTGCCCATGAAATAAATTTAAATGGATATTTTCCAGCAGGCTGGGGTTCTCAGACATATTAATTATCACTCTGTTAATTATTAAGAAAGAGATCAAGCTGCTATATATGCTTAGCATTTTATAAAACAAAAGAATGCAAGTGATTGATTTTAAAACTCTTGACTATTCTAAGATGCAAAGCAACCAAATCCAACCCAAACTCTCTGTTCTTAAATGAGATTAAATCCTCCTACTCACTCACCACCACCAACCATGTGGCAACAGCTGGTGCTACCAGTCTCATGAGCCACAGATGTGATAAGATCACAAAAGCAGCACATGTGATTCCAGGACACATGAGGAAGGTTTTTCCATTAGAAAGACACAAACATTTGTGGATTTTTTTGGATAGCACCATAGCCTTGTGGAATGCAGGAGCCTGGTCACTCAAAGAACAGCATGAGCTACAGAAGCAATAGCTTCATTTTTGCTTCCAAGAGATTAAGCCTGTCCTGCTCACCCTGAGAAAGCAAGAGAGACTCAGCCTCAGTGTTACCTTGAAGACAAGCAGCTGAGACTGAGCACCCCAAAAACTATGGCAGCACAGCCTGAGTCTGTGACAGCCAACTGCCCATATCCTTAAAGTGTCCATGTTGGCCAAAGCCACCCTGCTTTGTCCCTATGGAAACAGGAGTTCCAGACTGTGACTGTCAAAGGCTTTCTGTGCTGCATCAGTAGCCCAGTAAAACACCACTTGCAACTTCTGAAGCACATTTACAGGTTTGGATCAAAAAGAGTCTTTTAGTGGAGATCTGCATCATCAGTACTCGGTTCAACCAAAGACAACTGGAATGTCTGTATTCTGCTCTTTCCTATTAGTGACAGTTACTTTCATGTGAAGAGAAAAGCATGTTAGTAAATAGACTTTTCTAGCATGAAAAAGAGAAAACATAATTTTTTTGCTAAACATATCTGCTTCTGCATACTTACAGGCACAGCTGCCATCAGTGTAGGCTTAAGTACAGTGCAGTCTCCTTTGCTTCCCTTCTTAATTTTACTTGACTGTAATTAAAAAAAAAAAGGCAATTTATGAAGCAGAAAACCAGACAGCTCTTTAAAACTGAGGGACTAAAAAAAGGGGGAGATATGTTATCAGATGATTTGTATAAATCTCTTCCCTGTTCCTGCATAATTTTTCCCCCCATTGTGATGGAAAGAGTAACAATTAATAACTACTTCAACCAAAATACTAGATGTTTTACAAGTTCACTTTGTTTATCTTTCTCTTACTTCCTCCCTCTAGTAGTTGCTTTCTCCTCCACCTTCCTCTGGGACTTTGTTTTGCCTGATGCAAATTTCCATACCAGCAAAACATACAGACACATCTTTTATGGCTTAATTGGCTCTTATTTATCTTAACTGTTAAATGGAAAAAGGCAAAGGGCTGAATAGAAGATCTGCAATAACTGGATAAAGAACTGATGAAGTGAGACTCTGCCACCCCTCACCTGATCCGAGAGCGTGAGTGGAGAGGAGTATCCGATCCTGCAGCCGTACGTGATGCAGGAAACTTCTGCTGTCAGTTCTAACACGTGGGCCAGAGGCAAGTAACCAATGTAAGTGTCCTTGGGGCTAGGAAAGGAAAGGGTTACCCAATTAACCATGAGGCACAAATGGACTGAAAATACTGTTTAACAGTTTTATTGTGTGCTTAGTTATTGCTTTTTGAAAGACCTGGATCACAAGTAAGGCTTATTCTTCTGCACACGAGAAGGATGTGATTTCAACCACAGTATGTAAACAAAAGGGGGAGATATGACCTTACTGAAATCAGTATGAATTACAGGATTTGCCTTGTTTTCTAGGAAGCATAAAGGTTCCTTAGTGCTTCACTGCTATTTACTCTCCTTTTGGGAGATTTCATTCCAGTTACGAAATTAAGGATGAAATCTCTATATTTTAAAATAATGACCAATGATCACAAAACCCTGTCAGTCATCTTCTTCTAAGATACCTTTCTAGGAAGAGGGCTTATCACTGAAGTACTGAGGCTTATTTGAGGAAGTAACTGCTCAGAGATTTCTCAACAAAACACTTCTAGCTGTCACTGAACTGAAACTTCCAGCACCCAGTCAGAACTGGGTCTGTATCCTCTCACAAAAGTTTAGCAACATAGCTCATTTTAGCTATTGAACCCTTTGTGAATGCACACACAAATACACCCACTGTCATGAAAAATTTCCTCGAAACATTAATGTGAGGGGACTTGCAGTTGGTTTTACTATCATCAACACACAATTTATTACTCTTCTGCTCCTTCAGTGCACTGTACTTGAGCAGATTCTGCAGCATGTGCATGAGCCACCCAACAGTGGTGTCTGTAGGTCAGGGGAAGTGGTAGGCTCTGACACACTTCCTACACCCATTCGAGCTGCCTGAAAATGTCTAAAAAAAATTCCCCAAGTTGCACTAGATGAGGAATCTCCTTATCCAGTGGCATCCTGTGATGCTCAAAAGTGCAAAAATCCATCACCGACTAAGAGTAATAAAAAAAGGTGGCAACAGCATGTGAGAAAGGAGCCAGAAAGGGCATACTTTTCAAACAGGGAAAGTTCACAAACACAAGACATATTTCTTATAAATTAGAGTAGTGAACTCACAATAAAATGAACAAACTTGATAACACAAAATGCCAGTAGCAGCCTCTCTCTAAATTTGCATACTTTTGGAGGTTCTGGTTTTTTCACAACTGAGTGTTTCTTACCCCAGTCCAGGTATCCTCTCACACTGTCCTGTCATTCCAGCTATTAAGTTTTTATGCTGCATCATCACTCCTTTGGGTCTCCCAGTAGAGCCACTGGTGTACATTACTAAAGCCAAGTCTGTAGGAACAGGTCTGCTTGGCAGAATGCTTGCTAAAAAACACAGGAGAAAAACTGTTATTAATTCTTATCTACTTTCTAAATTATTTCTGTAATTAATCAATCAATGTGAAAATGTCTGTAGTCAGTGTGAAGCAGGTGCTCCATCCAAGACAAGCACCCTGTGCTGCTCCATGGTCAGTGGGGGAGGCAGAAGTCAGTGCTGGAGAGAACAGTGGTCTGTTTTTAAGAGTAAGAGAGGGAAGGCTGATTTTAAAAGGATTATGAAAATTTGGGCATCTACACAATCTGGGTGATGCTTTTGTCATTATGGCTTACAGCTGATTGAAAGTTTCATGGAAAAGGCCTTTTGAAGACCAACTAAATCTGTCAAGGGCAGCAAAAGAGATAAATACAGTCTTGGAGAGAAACAGGTTAGTGGAAGGCAATAAGCTTAGAACACTTTTGATTTTTTTTTTAATCCCTTGACATTCATTCTTAGGATGAAAATCCTTAGCTTTCATGGCTTTCACAATCTCTGCAAGGAAGCAGGTCTTTTAGGGACAAAACCCAACAAAACAACACCCCTCAGGGTCACTGCTGGTCTCTATCAGCACCTCAGGCTGATCAGAGATAAGCAGCTGTGAGGAGTCTGTGCTTCCCAAAGCTCATTTGCCAGTTTATCTCCTCCTTTATTCAAGAGAGAGGAGATGAGGCTAAGTACAGACTGCTGATGTAAGGAAAACAGATCATCAGGATTGGGTTTTCCTTCCTTATATTTACAGTCACTCCTGGCTGCCCAGTAGAGCAAGGAATGTAATGGTTATTCCTCTAGCCCAAGCTGCTTTTTAGCTACAGCTTGGTTAAGAAAATGGACATTTCCAAGCCAATAAAAAAACCCAACAAAATCAACCAACCAAAAAGCCCTTCGAGTGCTTTCTCCTCTTTTCTTAGGAAAGTAGTGAAAATAAGATGAATAAAAGGTAAGGGTAGCAAAAAAATGCAACACTGCAGTGGATTCCATTTAATTTCCTAAAACAAAGGTGGAGTCTTAAATTATTCTGATTATGGTTTAGAAGTTAAAAATGAGGTTTTATCCTGACATATCTGACACTTAAACAAAAGAGATCTAGCAAATTTTTTGTTTATTTAAAGGGAGCCAGAGGATGAACTGACCATCTGCCACTGCCTTTTGTTGGACACCTGCACAGATGGGGGGTTTTCTGCTACACATCCCTCTCACCCCAGGTCTGATTTCACTGCTAACACTGTTCTGATTAGTCCTCTCTGAAGTGATTCACTTACAGTTTTCTGGTTTGGCTCCCAGCTCTTCCACTGTCTGCATACTATGAATCTCCACGTTTTCAGGGTATTCTGATTTATTGATAGTCTTCTTGTCCACATAAATGATATGTTTCAGACAGGAGACTTGTGGCAGTGCAGTCTATAGAAGAGAAATGACATTTTTAGCACTGTCTGCTCTGTAAAATTATTATAGGGTTGCTTATATCAGGTGAAACTGGTACCAAATTACCTTAAGTTTGCTCTCAAGAAGTTCCACACTCGTGACCAGATATGAGGCTCCACACTCGTTGAGGCCATAGGTCACTGCCTCTTCACCCAGGGTGGCATACAGAGTGACAACTGTCCCAGTGAGGGCAGAAGATATGAGAGAGAGGTTAAAGTAACACTAAATGCAAGAGCTCTTGCTTTACCTTCCTGGGAAGCACTGCAGGAGAGCACGGTTATTATTAGCTCAACTGGGAATTTTCTAATTTGGAAATAAAATAGCTTTTAATTTTCCCATGTCAGAAATTTTGCAGCACAAGAGACCTCTGGAACAAGGAGGACAGTTGTACAGGAAGCATTTCTTTACTAAGAGGGTGGTCAGACACTGGAACAGGCTTCCTAGAGAGGTGGTTGATGCTCCAAGCCTGTCACTGTTTCAGAGGCCTTTGACCAATGCTCTTAATAACATTTTGGGGGGAGAAATGCAACTACTGACATCTTCAGAGTATTTTAAAAAAACCCCTGAATAGTAACTGTTGTTCTGTCATTCTAACATCTAGAACATTGCTACAATAAGATCATAAAAAACAGTATGAGCAAGTTAATTTCAGGGATCTCCACAACACATAGAACACTGAAAACTTTTAAGAACCAGACCATCAGCGGAGGAAGTTTATGAAATTCTTACAACTTCAATGACAAGATTGGCAGAGTCAAAATACTTTAAAGCCAAATCAGCGCTGAAAAATGGTTCTAAAACACATCAGAAGTAAGCGAGTTGAACACTCACGAGGGAAGTTGTACTTGAAGCAGGTCAGAGCTACAATCATCCATTCTGCTCGGGTCTCACAGAATATGACAACAGTACTCTTGGGGGTCAGTCCCAGGGCTGTCAGTCCACTCCCCAGGCGAGTCATTTTCTCATTTACTTCTTCATAGGATAACCATCTGTAAGTTCCTAAAATTAACTGGTGAGGAAAAACAATGAATTTTGATGACAAGAAGCTGCTGGTACAGCTCTACCAGCTTATGTGAGTTGGTGCATAACAGCATAAGCACACGCTGCCATTCGTTAAAGTTGCTTTCATTTTTCTTGAAGTAGAATAAATAGTGCATCCTGTATTCTGTTATTCTTTAACTACCATCAAATGGATGGTTTATAAGATGATACTGAAGAAGAGCTCTAAAGATTTACGCATTATTGAGGCAAGATGCAAAGCAGCTCAAAAGCAAATCAGAATTAAGTACAAAACTGTAGGTTTTACCTTTTTGAACACTTTTCCGTTTGGTTGCATTTCATTTTCTTCACTCAGTATTTCTCTGGTTCCAAGACAGTCCTTCTTCCCAAACTTTGCAAGAGCATGGTCAAACAGCTTGTCCAAGGTGTCTGCTCCAGGAATGTTGATGTTTGCTAGTGAGTCCAGATGAGTGACAGAGCGGTAGGGGCTCCCAGGTTTGTCTGAGATGGGTTTGGCTTTTAACCGTTTTGCCATAGCCTTTTTCTTCTTAGCATTGGTAAGAAAATACCACGGAATAAATACCAGCATACTGTACAAGGAGATTAACAAGTACACAGGCAGCAAGAGAATGGTACACACTTCTAGCCTAAGTTTCATTGTGGCTATTTAAAAAAGAAACTCTCTTATGAAGATCTGAAGCAGGCAAGAGCAAAGCAGCAGCACAGTGGGGTGTGGGGAGAAGCAACAGCACGTGAAGGTTAGGTCTGGTTCACAGCAGCTGCTAAAATTTTAGTAACCTTTGAGAGCCAACAGTGGACGCCTGCGGGTGAAGACCAGTGCCAAGCAGAGAGCAGGAAAAAAAAAAAGAAAAAATAATTAAATTAGTAATATTAGTAATATTACAGTCAATTCATTAGTTTTAGTCCTTCTAAGAGTTCACTTCAAAAGCATCAAGACAAAGGAGACTGAAGTAACTGATTTAAGAGGCCTGTAAGCTGCACAATAGAGCACTGTACTGCTCTGGGGATGAAAGAGGGTCAATCTTTTCCATACTTGCTTCTTGCATCCACAAATCTTTACTTTTCACAGACTTTTCCCCACTGTCTCTGAATAGTTCAAGGCTGTTGAGATAATTCTGTCCTTCACATCAAAATACTGTGTTAAAGCTGTGTGAGTAATGCCCCATTTGCGTAATTATGGGAAAGGTCAATGCTTGTTTTCCCCTAAATATTTGTACTACAGAGAAAAGATACAGTAGATTGCTTTACTGCTTTTCAAAATATTACATCAACTTATATTCATATATTACAAGGTATCTTGATAGAGTCCTCAAAAGTCTACATGTTGTAATCTAAAAACTACATAATATTCCAAAACTGCTTTATTAATTTTGCCCCAGCAACTGCATTCCTGATCTCTTACTTTTCAGTGTCAGACTCTTGGAAAGGGATTACACAGATTTGCTTTTCCAACTTCAAAAACTGCTTCAGTACATGCATTTCAAACTCCAGGTATGGAAAATGGAATCAAATTTGACCGATTTAAGTCAATTTAAAAAAAAAAAAAAGCACAATTTGGCAAGATTTTGTCTGCATGTCAGAAATCTTTCCTCATTATGGAGAACTGGCCCTGAATAAAGACTGAAGGCAAGTGGCAGAAAAACAAAAGCATCACAGCAAATCACAGCTGTGGCCAGAGCACTGGCCTATAACTAGCCTGCACTGGCATGTGAGAGATACAGGTTATTGTCTTCATCTGGCTGGCACACAGACATGGCCTGCAACACATCACCCACACTGCCACAGTGGGGAAATAAAAGGAGAGGGGCACTGACCAAAGGGCAGCACCTCAGTAACACTGACACTTATCCCAAACCCAGGCTGTCATGGACACAATCTGATAAACAGAATGGATGAGAATAGGGAAACTCTCAGGGCTCCATCAAGAATTAAAAGAACGTGGGCACATCTCAAAATACACCTTTATTAATATATTTGCCACCCTCAGGTCACGAGGGAGGCTACAATTAACATTTCAGGTTAAACAAGACAACTGCTACTGATAGTGTTAACAGAAACCTGTTAATAGGCTGTTGGGGTTTTTATTAAGAATCCCAACATATGCAGTTGTGTCATAGCCAATATCAACAGCATTTAATGTAATGTAAGATTAAGAGATCTGCAGATACTTCACATGACCACCACATTAATTTCTGTAATTACATCTACATAATAAAATTACTATTGAATGATAATATAATAAACTAAGATAAGATAAACTAAGCTCAGACTTGTTTGGAAAAATGTATTCTGCACATTTCTTTTTATAAAAAAAGATGAATGCTACATTCTTTTCAAAACGTACATGCTTGTTCATGACTAACTTCATCAACCTCAGCAGAAGAGAGATCATTTTACTTCCCTAAGCTCCAGTTCTCCAAAATGAAGGTTTATTGGTTTATATTACAAATCATTTCAGTTAATTCAGTGCTCCAAACACAGCACTTGAGCTTGTACTGCAAACAGAATCCAGCCATGGCACTGAGACACAGTATGGAAATGTCAGTGCACGCCCATGGTTAGACACAACACTAAAAAATAAACTCCATGGAGAACTCTAACTGCTCCTCACCTTCCAACAAAAAGCATATGACCAGGCACAGTGACTTGGATAAAAAGCAGAGTTGTCTGACTATTGCAAACTATTTAACATAGTGAGACAGTACCACAGCTTTTCTTTGGGCTCAGTAGGAGCTTGGTCCCAAGTTGTCCTACTGATAAAAAACTGCTGGCTAATAATCCAGAACTGGTTAATTCAGGAAGGTTGCATTTCTTTCATTTTGGAAGTTCAAGTTAATTTGAAATACTTTTGGAAGTGTTTATAAAAACAGAAAACTTAGCTAATTCATACATATTTGTAATCATTTAAAACAGAGTCATGTTTCTATCCTGACAAAACTCAGTTGTAATTCTTAACAGACATCAGCTGGAAAAACTTAGTGAGTCCCAAAAAGCCAACCTTGGCTTTTTCCCTTGAGCCCATGTAAAAGCTGACACACACACACACACACACAGAGGAGTACTTACAAGGGATCTGACTGTGCTGACTGAGGTTTTTTCAGTGTCAATTAAATCTATATTAAAAAAAGGAAAAAAAGAACATGTTAGAGGTTGGGAATTTTTTTGCCTTGCAGAAAGGAGGAATCTTTAGGATTTCCAAACACAACCCATACAAGAAGAGAGCAATTGCATTATTGGAAAAGTTACGGCTTCCAAAGTACATTGTACAGACAAAGACCAAGCTACCCAAAAAATAGCTGAATTTTTATGGGACACTACCCCTTCCCCCTCCACTCCCAAGTTTAAACATGTTCTGAATAAAGTTATGAACAGCAGCTTAATATAATTTAATTAAAAAAAAAAAAAGACAAGAAAGAGACTTTTATATTCCATATGGCCCATTCTTCTGTCTCAAGGCAGAAACAACAAGACCTTTCTCATCCTTGATAGATGAGTATCAGTAGAAACATGAACTCAGGACTCCCCACAGCACACACTGCCCAAGGGAGGCATGAGGAACATGAAGTAGATTTTGGGTGTTGAGGTAAGAGAAGAGTTTCCAGAACAAAAGCATGGTTATATGGGCAGAGAGGCCTCACTGGTCCCATGACCAGTGAATAAAAGATGGCTGTGTGTAACTGCAGAGATAAGGCTCCAAAAAGTCACAGCATAATCATTCTCTTTGACTACTGGGTGTTTACATACAGAAAGCTTTAACTGATATTTAACCTGGTTATGTTTTAATAGCTTTCCCCATAAATCTAAGATTTCAATCAATTTTACAGACTGAAGCTGAGTTAAATGTCCCTTGCAAAATTCTCCTACAAACATTTTCTCTTGAAATGTAAAATAAAAAAGAGGTGCTAGAATGTTTTTAGTGTTACTGGAACTTGCATGTGGCTGTATAAGATCTGGATCCATTACAGGACCACCTCAAATTTGTGCTAAATAAATATTCATCATATTTTAAATATAATGCACAACAGCCTGACATACTCAACTTGCAAAAGTATTTGGTTAGAAGCCAAACTTAGCTATTCAAATTACCCCTTATGCCTTCAATAGTCCATTTAAGTTTAATTATACTTTAAGAGAAAAGATGAGATGCAATGTTCACATCAATGCACCATCAAGGATACCTTCAAGGCAAGACAACTACACATCACTAAAATACAGCAGTTATGTTCTCAGTAAACTTTCTCATTCTTTACAAATAAAAGACAATTTGGCACTCGTGACAAATTTCACAGTATCAAAATAGAACTACTATTTAATTCTAGAATATTTAGAATATGTGATATTTTCTACTGACTTACATTATTTCTCTTAACTGCTGGACATAACTAGCCTATTGAGGTCCTTATCTAGCTGTTTTGGAAACAGCAGCTTCCAGGCTCTCGAGGCAGGAAATCCATGTTCCCAGTGAGAGCGACCCATGTGCGTCAGGTGTGACTGCAAGAAAAAACCAAACCCAACAAGAGGAGATGCAGTTTCTCTCCCAGATAGCTGGGTTTTCAGCATCTCCAAAGGATTTTCCTCAGGTGAAAAAGCTTCTAGCAATTTTGAAATGGTCTAGAGTCTATTTAACATTTGCAGTGATGTGTTTCAGTGTTCATACTGCAAACCTCGCTGGTGAGGTAATGTTTTCCTTATGGCTGTTACATGCTGGGTGTTTACAAAACTCGGTAGTCCAAGCTTACTCCTGACTGCCACTGTGCTTTATGGACTGCCAGAGATGGAAGAGATGTTCTCAGTATAATCTGACTTTGATACCCTCAGTTAAAAGCTCCAGAGACAGAATATATGCACCACTCTATTCCTGTCCTGTAGCCAGGGCCACAGAACAAATGAAATCAAAGCACAGGTTCTAGGACACAAGAGACACTCCTCTCTTCCTAATTTAACTGATATCTTAAAAACAACTGGCATGTTTTTTTTGTTTTAATATAGAAAAACAGCTCTTAAATAGTCACAAAAGCTTATGGGATTAAGTAAGAGCAGAAGTGTGCATGGGGACAGGGAGATGGTTTATGCCTCTGAAAGGAGGAAATGCCCTAATCTTCTCTGCATTTGACTGCTCAGACAGAACAGAATCAACTTAGCATTTGCACACACTACTAGAATTTCTAAGTGTACCTCAAAACCTAAAGAAGTACCTGTGGCTAGAAATTTTATCCTATGCAGTTTAATAAGGCAGCAAATTATTATCTTCACTAGGAAAGGCTTTAATTAGCCCAAGCTTAAAACACTGTAAAGGTTAAATATTGAAAGTATATAAACAGCAGTGCTTATTGTCCTTCCTCTGGTGTTAAAAAGCTTGCCAGGGATCCAATTTACTATGTAACAGCATGATTAGAAAGAAAACACAACTTCTTTTTCTGTCTACTTCCAACGCTGTGTTAGGGAAGTAATCTAGTAACAAAGATGACATTAGACAGGAAAAGGGCAGTGTTCTAGTTTATGAAGAAAACTGGAATCTGCAAAGCAGGTTGTTTTCAGTTTAAAAACAACACTGGAGGAAGTCTGGTTCCTTTGCAACTGAGCTCTCGCCAACTTCAAATGGAGACACAATTCTGGCTTTAGCATAAATACTCACGGTTGACTCCATTCAGGAAGTTCTGAAATCTTCCAAAACAATCCCATACGAATAAGTAACAACTGTTTGTGGAACTTCTCTAGCATTTGGGCAGATCTAAACATTTTGGAAACCACAGCAAGCATTCAGAATTCGTAAGTGGAAAAGTGGTTTTACACAGTATAAAAAAATTTGAGTTGACCTGAACAAGTACATGAGTTATTAGTTAGTCAGTTTTTGGAAGGGAACTCCATCAGCATCTAGTCATCCTGAACTTGTTCCAGTACTAGGACTGAAAGAGGCTGGGGTTTCAAAAAGAAATTACAGAAAGACAGAAATACCACATTGCCAGGAAGATGCAGCACACTTAAGCACAAAAAACAAATGAGTGCATACTGTGAGGCTCTCTACAAGTTTTGATTTTCCAGATTTATACCTGGCACACACAAGAATGATAGAACATTTCTACAGCTTAGAAGACTGTGATGAAATAGCAATAAGATAAGTATCTTGTGGCTAATTATAATGCAATTCAGGTTAGAAAGACTAAAAGAAAAAAACCTAAAGGAAATGATTCAGTTTTTACATCACGTCAGTGTTTTTATGAAAACAAACTCCACCAATATTAGTGCAAGTTACTCATGGTAGAAAAAAGGTTCATGAGTCCAATTTTTCTTACTTTCTCACAAGCAGATTTCTACCTATTTTCCTCTTGCACATTTGGTACATCACAAAGGCCAGTGAAAACTCCAGAGATAACCTAACCAACTGTCAGAAGTACTTCTGTGCTCTGGCACTACAATAGTAGCTCAAAGCCTGAGAGTTGAGAGCTCTCACTGTGTTTGTACAGTGTAAATACTGGTACCAATGGCCCAAAAACTAAGAAAGATCAAATTTATGTTTGGTTTCAAGAAAAATATTATTGTTGTCCCTTATATTCACTGCTTCCATTTACTGCCTCAGAACACATGCACTTCATGTCAATCAGAAAAAAAAATAAATTCATTTGTAAGTGTCAAACATCTATTGCTGCAGTAAGTACTGTAATGGAAGCCAGCCCAGCCACACTGACCCAGTATTTCTCCAGTATTATCCAACAGCCCCGTGTGAAACTCTCTCCTCATTTGTAACACGAGGGCAACTATTGGGTGAAAGGGTAAGAGCTGTTTGCATGCCCCAAAGGCAGAAAAGGCTAAAGGCCAAGGCAAGATTCCACAACTGAAAACTGTCCACTGAGACTACCTGAATTGGGAAAGTCCTTCCTGTAGACTCACCTGGTAGTTTTGCCTCATTAAATTCTGTCCAGACCCTGCCCTGTAAGTCCCTGAGCTCCCTCCCTGCGGCGCTGCCTCGCGCAGGCCGGGCCCGACTGCGCTGGCTGTGCTGTGCTCTGGGCACGGCCCTGGGCACACGGGGAGTCAAGTCATAGAACCACAGAACCGTGGAATGATCAGGGGTTGGAATGGCCTTTAAAGATCATCCAGTCCCACCCCCCTCCATGGGCAGAAACACCTCCTACTAGACCACTCAAGGCCTTATCCAGCCTGGCCTTGAACACTGCCAGGGTTGGGGCATCCACAACTTCTCTGGGCCACCTGTGCCAGTGTCTCACCACCCTCACAGTGAAAAATCTCTTCCTAACATCTAACCTAAATTTCCCCTTTCAGTTTGTACCCCTTTGCCCTTGTCCTGTCACCACAGTTCCTGATGAAGAGTCCCTCTCTGGCTTTCCTGTAGGCCCCTTCAGATCCTGGAAGCTGCTGTGAGGTCTCCACACAACCTTCTCCTCTCCAGGCCGAACAGCCCCACATTTCTCAGCCTGTCTGCATAGAGGAGGTGCTCCAGTCCCCTTATGAACTTTGTGGCCTTCTCTAGACTTGCTCCAACAGTTCCATGTCCCTCTTATGTTGAGGACACCAGAACTATATGCAGCACTCCAGGTGGGGTCTCACAAGAGTGGAGTAGAGGGAGAGAACCACCAGGAACATATGCACTGACAACAGACTGTTTAAGAATTAGGGTGCTCATCTCCCCCCTAACACTTCTAATAATCATTTTGACAATTGACAATGTAAGGAAATTAGGACATCAGGTGTTTTTTGTTTTGCAAATGAAGATGAAGGAAATAATCTCCCTGGGTAAAAGTTTTTAAAAATTTATCCAGAGACAATATATTTATACTTATGCCAGGTGGATACAGCTGCTTCACTGATTCCTTGAGTTCATGCATTCAAGTTCAGACTCTGATCAAGTCATAGTATTAGGGCTGGACAAATATTAATACTATTTTACCCAACAAGCCAAAAGGTTCATTAATGACATTACCCAAGGTGCACAGATTAAATATTAACACTTATTTCCTGGCTCTGAATCTGGAATGTTACCAAACATCTGTGCAGCACAACGTAGGAGGAATTCTATGTACCCTCATGATGACGCATTAGCAAGACTTAAAATTAAAATGGCATTTTCCAAGATAAAACAAAATAGTAACAGGAATCTCTTACTACATAAGAACAAAAGTTAGGAAAAATTAAACACCGAACCCTTCTTTTTTAAATAGGATTTAGGCAATAGATTTATCTGACCAAATCTTAGAAACACGAACACGACCGCCAGTCATCAAAAGCCAGTTCCTTTCTTTATAAATTTCCTGAAGTCTTGCAGCATTGCTCTGTATTAACCTTTCTGTGAAAGGAGCGATTCAAACAGTCAAATGTTAAAGTGCATGAGCTCAAGTACAGTCTGGCAGGGAAGCAGGCAGTGTAATGACAGGGATCATCCTAATCCTCCACTGAGAGTCCTGAGCATTAATCCGTGTTCTGCAGGCACAGAAGGAGCCACAGCAGCTTCTCCTTTCACTGTAGTTCCCCTGGTTATGAACTTCTCTTTAAATGTCTTCTCAACACTGGCTGTTGTGCAATGTAACAGGCTGAAGCTCTAAACAACATTCCATATTCCTTCAGAGAACCTGACTGGCTCCTCAGCTTTCAGCTTCTGACAAGAAATTCTGCCACCAATTTTACATTTACCTTTATTGCTTTTGCGAAACTCCATCATATCTCATCCTTGGCATTAGGTTGCTTTGTTCTCAGACATGGGTCGTAATTTAGGTAGTGAAATTATTTACATACTTAAAAAGGGAAAGGGGAGAGTAAATGTTCCTCCTCATGTACTGCATTAGCAGACTTCCGCCTACTAAAAGTGTTTTGGGGGCTGGGAGAGATTTTTCTAAGGTTTTTATGAGTTTTTCAAAATTCTGTGGGGACAGTCAACAAGAGGAACAGCAGAGATGGGAAATACACTTTCTCTTTTCTCTTAGAAGCTCACACTCAAATGCAAACTCCCCCCCCCCTTTTTTTTTTTTTTTTTTGTGACTAAGTAAAAAAAAAAAAATAGAAAATTAGGCTCTCTTATTTGCAATTTGCAGCAATTCTCTCCTTGCAGATGTTCTGATACTCAGATGATCAGCTGTGCACTTCAAAAACACAAGTTTAAGAAAACTGTCCCCACCCATGGTCGTTTGAGATGGTGGCCCCCGAGATTTCAAGCATTAGTCATCTCTATTTTTCATTTTCATTGTGCAATAAAAATGCTCTGAGGGTCAATAAACATGAGGAGCATGGGGAGCAGGCACAGTTTAATCCTTTGCACAATCACAGTATCTTCCAGTGAAAGAGTGATGATGTTTTTTGGATCTTTAAGGAACTGAATTTTACTGTAGTCTTATTACAAAACTTTAGCACAGTCTATTGCTTGGTTCATGTTGAACCTACTCCATCACTTCTTAGCCAAACATACCTAGATTCATCTCTAGATATCTATCCTCTCTGGATCCACATGTGGAATTCCCCAGTAGTAACTGTTCTAAGACAGGAATTTGTACTGCAACTTTTTGCTGACTTGACTTTAAACTTTTTGTGAGTGAACTTGCTTTCTGATGCTTTCATGTGCTTTATGATAGTCTGAGATATCTTTAGGGTACGTTACTTGGCATTTTCTACCAGAGAAGGCAATCTCACTATTTAGTACATCATAACAGCTCTTTGATTTTATCTGCACTTCAAAGAAGTGAGGTGACCAAACAAATGTTACATTTTCTCCTGTAAGGCAAAGTGCACATTTAAATTTTTAGATTTCACAGCTCTAAAAACTATTTTGTTCAAAAGTAGTCCGAACACAAACATTCATACTAAGCAGAGCAAGGTAGAAACTAGCACAATTCTTCAAGAAGTTTTTAAAAAAACAGAGGAAAAAGCTACCTCTGAGGCAGTTTTAACCAGCGAGGTTTTGAACTTTACCACACCCCAATACCCAGGAAGGCACATTTATTGCACTTCTTATTTATAGACACAAAAGTGTTTGTCTAAGGTGTGCATTTTCAGGGGCAGAACCATTTGATGTTCTCAGTCCAAAACATCCAAGCAGCTTTTGCAAAGCAGCAGAGGACAAACTTGTCCAGGCTCAGGTGCTCCAAGCCTGAGCTGGAAGCTGGCTCTGGCCAAGGAGCTGCACAGCCACATTATCATGATCACGCCTGTGCACGTGTCCTACCCCTCAGCAAAACATCCCACCTGAGGACAGCTGGGCACCAGCACAGCCACAGAGCTTCCTGAAAGGGATTTGTTCAAATCTCCATGGTCTGAAACATAAAAACTGAAGGGGCCCGATGGCATGACATATTTACATAACGAGATGAGTAAAGCTGGAGTCACAGTAGCAACTGTAGAAGAATGAACTGTTCCTGCAACACTAGACTAAACAGACAGTAAAGTGGTCTCAGCCCTAAATTTTGAAGGAAGCCTGAAGAGGAAGCTGACGCTGTTGACCATTCTTTCAACTTATTTTTAGGAACTTTTTGTTCTGAAAAAAGGGACAGAAAAATCTTTAGTATGACACTGTGTATCACAACAACTCATGGTTAGTAATAAAGAAAATAATAATTTAGTTTATTAATAAATGCAGTGATACTCAAAAAGCTAACGTTGTCAGAAAATGTTTTTAATTCAACTTAAAAATATGCACTTCAAGTCTGTCAGTATTTGGACTGATCATTACAGTGATGGGAGGACAAAGTTCCTACTGCAAGGTTTCAGTAAGGGCTATTTAAGTGCCCACTCCCTAGTTATTGTCAGTCTTACTGCTTGCTAGAACACAAATATGTCACTTTGCCTTGAACACAACTGCAATTCAAATGTTTCTAGGTAAGTAGGTCAGCAAACTCATGAAAAATCTAGAAAAGAAAAACATTAAATAGTGAAAACTCTACGCACTCTTAAGTTACAAACACATCTAAATAGACCACAAACCCCAAACTTTCCCTGGCTCGGCAATAAGAGCTTTGTCAGCTGTTGGCTGTTGGTGTCATTTGTATAAATGCAAACCACTACCTGCTCCTTGCAAACATGGAACAGGCTGTTCAGGTGCTCTGCTTTAGGTCATGGGATACCACTAGAAACTCGTAACCATTTTCAGTTTTCACCTAAACTTTATATTCTGAATGCCTTCAGGTGTTTGAATGATATAACATGCTGCCAAACACTGTGCCTGACAAAAAGTTTTGAAGTGTACTCTAGGTTAAAGCTGCTTTAAAGCTTCTGTAACCCAGTATTCAAAGCTTAATGTTCTGAAAGATAAATCTACTTAATGCTATGCACGTTACAAAAATATTTCTCATTTTCAGCTAAATAAGGAAAGTTATAAACTAAGAGGTAACATGTAACAACTTTATTAAACTGTTTGTTCTGTCTGAGGAACACCAATGAATTACCTTAGAGAAACAGAAATCTTATCTACTATGACCTTTCAGGGAATAGAACAACCTCTCCTTTACCTTTGCCAGTGTTTGGGCACAGACCATGAATCACAAAGGTAGGGAAACAGCTGGTGTGGTAACGTGATCTGGGCAGAGGCTTACACTTACTTCTGACCATTCTGTGTATGTGATTATCATTCATCAGACTGTCTTTGAGCATTCAAATAACCTGCACTCAGCTCAGGGACAGAACGAGTTTTTCTCTTCAGTTTTGTCAGACAAACTCCCGGGCTGTTTATCACACACTCCCTTCCTCAGCCGAGTCCATGGTCACTGCATAGGGGCTTAAAGACAGGCAAGAACAACAGACCAGCCAGATGGAGAAGTGACAACGCCAGAATGGCAAAAAGTAGAACACTCACACAAACAGGATGCTCTCCATAGTCTCCTAAGGCATAACCTTGCTCCAATCCCTGTTCCAGCTCCATGTTCTCAGTCTGCTTTTTATTTAAACACAGCAAGCTTAGTTTCACTTTCCAGTTGTTCCTCTTCCCTGTGGTGATACATTTCATAATGAAAGCACTTTTGACCAAGTTCAAACAGTGGAGCTCATAAAAATACAAAAGCATTTCCATGCTTATGAAATAAACAGATTATCCATTTTCATAATGAAAATCAAACACATCTATCAAACAAAGGCACAAAACCAGGGCTATCAGGTTCAGTATTAAATTACCCAGTGCAAATACACAGTATGAATCAGCTGTACATACAGCTCTCTTCATGGAAAGTAATGTGCAAAATGACAAACTAATGGGCTACTACGGGCAGACAGAACCTACTCCATCCTTCCTAGTTCTATATCTGGTGCAAAAAGATAACATACCTCACAAACTAGGATCTCTTCTTTCTCTTTCATTTTTACTTTCTATTGCTGTATCACTTTGCTGTTATTGGATATTACCACTAGCTGCAGAATTACTGTCTCAACTCTTCTACATAACATTCAAAGCTATAGAAAATACTGTTATAAAACTGCACTATCTATACAGTATTGTAATTCTTTAAGTATATGGGGTTTTGTTGTGAAAGAAGACCAAAACAAAAACTACCATAATAGGAACAGAAAAGAGGCTAGAGAGGTTAGTACTTGAAGAAATTTTTAAGATACAACACAACTCCAGCAAATTACTTTGTTGAATTGACACAAACGTGACCTCAGTGTAACACTCCAAAAGAGAAGTGAATACAGTGCAAGAAGCCTGCTGGTTCTCTGTCTGAGTCAGGTTTAGGTTCATGGCAGCTATCTCAGTCCAGATCTGAACTGTGGTGATCCCAGCTGGACTTTTGGGAACTTTGGCTGTTCCTTTGGGCTGCAGATTTTGCAGGCAGCCAGTTATACATAACCTTTGAGTTGCACGGGCTGTGTGACAGAGCTCCACACAAGTGGCACTGCCAGGGTGGCAGCATCACCTTGGTTTAGTTTTGCTGGCACAGAATTATTTGCACCTTTACACTGTAGCTTTTAAAGAACTTTAAACAAGCCTTAAATTAGAGCTACACACAGAAAATGAGCTACTGGTGAACAAAGTAGCCTCCAGCAATTTGTTGCTGCCCCAGCCTTTACAAGCTTAGTGTGTCCACGGAAGTGCATTAGGGAAAAAAAGACAACCAGAAGCTATAGCGTGAAAACTAGCCCACTTTTATCTTTATTGAAAGAAAAAAAAGCCAAAAAACTAAACACCGAAAACCACTCAAATAAAAACCCACCATCCACTCCTCCATTCCCAACCACTTATTAAAATTTTACTGCAGATTCATTTTATACACTCCAAAACACTTTAATAGGCATAATTTATTATTTGTGGGAGGTCAGGAGTTAGTAATCTTCCAAATCCAAAGTGGCTGTATGGTACAGGAAAAAAGCAGCTGGCTGCCAAGTTGTCATCTTAAGCTATCAAACAAATGCCCTCATTCATAAATTTTTGGGGTTTTGCTGTGAGCCAACACTCAGCGTGTCACGATATGCAGCTTCCAGCTCCTCAACCTTAACCAGCATATTTGAAGTAGTGCCATTCCACAGGCTGCTCAACTCCTCTAGCTTCCAAGACAAAACATTTAATAAGAATGACTCACTGTGTATTCTATTTATCAAGTCCTTTAGGTAAACTGAACTTAATATAATCTCTTCAAAAACTATTGCGTGTGTGACTACTGGAGAGGAAACAACAAAGCACCCACTGGATTGCTTGAGTAAGGTGAAGTGTTCCAGTAAATCTGGCCAGTTACATCAATTTGCTTTGATTTTTTTTTCAGCAAGATACTTGCATCCTTTTACTGGGAAGGACAATACAAGCTCTGTGAAGTCTTACCCAGCTCCCTTCAGCCCAACACACCCAACAGGACACTGATATCAGCACTCATTTAAATATGCAAAGACTCATTCTGCCCTGTGTGCCACCTGCCCCAAACATGAGCAATAAAACAGTGAACTGCAACCCTGAGAAATTAGATCAAACACTTTGCAGCACCTGCCTAACGGGACAGTGAGTGTGCTTCGTATGTCACCGAGTGTGAGGAACTGACACTACTCGTTATTTGCAGTCTAATGTTTCTCTAAACACATCTTAGGGTGCTTTTTGGTTTAAGTTGTACAGGTGGCTCCTACAGCACAGAAACACACATAATAAGTAAGTTACTGTTTTGTAAATTTTGAAATCTTTAATCGCTTTGTAGGCAGATAAGCAATCACTACATGAAGCAAAAATTTATTTATTTTGAGAAAGTTCCTGTTTTAGCAAACACTGTGGTATCTCAAGCTTGCTATTGAGCTGAGTAAGCTGGATGTAGAGTGAGCAACTTGGCTGCTCAGTCTCCAGGAACACAGCACAACTTTAGGTTTCTCTTAAAAGACCACTGAATTTCAGGCTCATCAGTACATCTTATCCTAAACCAAGAAGTATAGCTCTTATGTTACAGCAGAGCACCCAATACAAAAAATGCAAGGACAGAAATCAACAGGTGTGTCCAGTGGATGCTGTGGAGAGCAGAGATGATGGAAAGAAGAACATCAGGCTCTCTCCAATGCCTACAGCAGGCTTGTGGTGGGACCTGCCTGCACTGGGCATAGTGTCAGCCCCTCCAAAGCTGGAGGCCTTTGGGTTCCACAGCAAGACATGGCCATGCTGGAAAATATTCACAGGAAAACCTATCAGATATATCAGCATGGCAGTGTTTCTCTCTGTAAAAGCCTTTGTGCAACTGAGGGATAGTAAGAAAAATTCACTTGCACTAGCAGACAGTTAAAGCCAACCTAACACAAGTGTTAAGGCTGTTCTTACTGTGCTGCAGAAAGATCCTCTGGCAGCTGTGAAAGAGGTGCCTCAGGGCACACGTGTGCTCTGCAGAAATCATTTATTTGCTTTATATTTCTTTTACAAGAAACTGAACTGGGAAATACAAAACAAACATGCTGATAATTACCAACATGGAACAGAATTTTTCTTTGTGGTATCCCATGCTTAACATTATAATTTATTCAGTTCCTCTATTTTTCTTGATCTGTGAGTGAGATTTGTGCAAACAAGGCCCTTAAAAGGGCCTAAGGGTCACTTACAGTTATACAGCTATTTTATGTGCTACCCTCCATCTCTGACAGTGAGCAGTGTAGGTGATGTACAAGGGGTGCATCAGTTCCAGCAATGCCAAAACAAAGGCCTGGTGGGCAGAGGCTGAAAACACAACTGTTTGGGGATGGAAGGAAATACATTGTGAAATAAGCAGCAGCGCGTGGATGCTTGACATTTGCTTTCAGTTGTGTCATTTAAAGGTCAAAATTTCATCAAGGAAATGAAGGTGTTTAAGCTCTCAGTCCCCAGTAACATAACCCCTGTGATGTCAAACCCCACACGGCTGCGTAGGGGGCACCACTGATACTGCCAGAGCCAAGCCTTGCACCCATGGCACTCTCCTGAGGCCTGTGTTTTCCACGGAAGAACAGCACTCAGTAGGAATCTCAGCTAAAGGCACTATTACCACTCAAGTTACTTCTCCAAAGTTACACAGCAAACACACAAACAAGCAGCATCATAAACCAGATACCAAACTGCTGACACGGAGTCAGTGCACGTACAGAGGAAAACCTCAGTGAAGGTGCGGCGCAGGATGCACATCTTGGGGCCTGCAGTGTGCAGAACAGCGGCTCAGGAAAGAAAACAACCATCCTTTCGTGTCACTTCAATCTACTGCTGTGTCTCCTAGAATGTATTCAGTGTAATTTAAATTTAAAATGCTACACAGTTCAGTGAAGCACATTGCTAAGTGGAACAAGGAACTACTTTCACCTTAAAATGGGCTGCACTGTATTGTAAAATAGCTTAAAAAGAAACAAACAAAAACCAGGTCTGCTCTACAGATCTAACAAGTACTTTTGCAAAACATAATCATTAGCTAGATGTTAAGAAAACTTACATGTTGGCCATGCTTATACTACAGCAAAAGTACAATGGATAGGCTAAATGTGTCATTAACAGATGACTTTAAAAACATTTACTTATAATAAGTTTAAATAACTTTTTAAAAAGAAATTGTACACAAGCATTTCTGTCACTGTCTTGGTATTGCTCACTTACAATCTTATTGTCTCTAGTAAAGAGAGTTCAAACAGAACACTACTTCAGTGTTATTCAAATTATAATTTAAACATCTCTTTAATTAGTATAAGTTGTGAGAGAACAAGTACTGGGATGTAAAGTGCTATTTTAAGCCTGTCCTTGCCATGTCAACTTGTTTCTAATTTCACAGGCTTTCAAGCATATCTATTTTTTTTTAAAAAATGATATATGCGTTATTATTCTAAGTACCATTATACACCTATGCTATAGAATATTCCTGATTATCAGCGCTTGGAAATATGGGCATTAGAAATGATCAGCAAAAATCAGGAGATGAGCTGCAGCATCATCACACAGTTTAAAGTAAAACAGATGTGCATACAGGTATTCTGCTCTGGGTTTTGACACTTAACAGCTGCCTTTGCCAGACCAATGAATTTATAAAAAGAACTTTAAAAGAAATATAAATCTACTGCCTAATAGGCAAGTTGCAAGGATGCTTTTAAAAAAAGATGCTCTACTGATGAAGTAGTAATATACTCTAGGAAATCAACAGTCACAGCGATGTACATTGAAGGAAGTCCCAGTTCATTAGTTTTGTCCTCACTGAACAACAGTGGTATTCAAGTATAACAGATTTAAGAGTCTCGGATTTACAGTGATAACTCAGGATCTACCTGGGATCACTTTAAATCCGAGACTCTTAAATCTGTGATAATTAGTGGATCACTTTATCTCTACCTTGGAGATAAAGCTATTTCCCCTTGAAGCCCAGCAAACTCCCAGATGTACAATATCCAGTGATTTGGTATTAACTGTACCATAAAACCCATGCACAAATTTAAATAAATAAATAAATGAATAAAATTCAATATCTAGGATTCCTTAAAACCACTTTACTGAGGTGAAAAGTACTCTCTGATTTCAGTGGCAAGTCCACGTGCTTAGTTCTATCTGAAGCAAAGAAAGAGGGAAACAATTCCTCACATCCTTCACATTACACAGCTGTTAATCTAAAAGCAAAGCAAATAAAATGCACATTGACTTTTTGAAGCGGCAGCTCCAACCTCACTTCCATCCTCAGCAACTCACATATACAAGCTTCAAAAATCATCCATTATACAAACTGACAATCTGGTAACATGTTGGCTGAAGGAAAACACTTTCCACCCCTCCCAGTCCAATGCCCACAATCATCCTTCCTTGCTTGTTCTTCCCCTCCACTTCCCCAGATTGCCTGTACTATTTATTTCCTTACTGAAAAATGGCTCAATGTGTCTCTGAGTTTTCTGCTATATTTGGGATATAACTAACTGCTATATTTGGGATAGAAATAACTCTCCAGCCAATTTTACCAACACGCCTCATACCCACACTGAACACACCTCATATCGAACCTCTGCAGAAACACAGAAACTTAAGGGGTTGGAACGGACCCTAAAGATTATCTCATCCCAACGCCCCTGCCATGGGCAGGGGCACCTTCCACTAGACCAGGCTGGCTCAAGGCCTTATCCAACCTGGCTTTGAACACTGCCAGGGCATGGGGCATCCACAACCTCCCTGGGCAACCTGTTCCAACGTCTCACCTCACTCACAGTAAGAAAGAAGATGAAGTTGAAGCCAGCCCTCAGCTCAGTCCTTACTCAGACGCTTCTCTGGGCCGTGGCAGCACAGGTCAGCAGCAGCACAGTAACCCCAACAGCAGACAGGCTTCCTATCTAGGGCAACAACAACAGCACGAGGAATTTCCACCCCCAGCATTCATTCCTAGCCTCTGTATCACGCACTTGGTCAGGTAAATAGTGTTATGAACATCTGGCACACGACCAAAGCTGTATCTTGATTACGAGTGCACTTTATATATCAGGTATTAGGAACTGATAGCCCTGAGAAGAAGCAGGGCTGGGAAAGCAGACCTGCTGTAGTTTAATTTCTGTCCAATTGTTTCTGCTGAGCTCAATGCAGGTCCCACTAGGTACCTTCTGCAGAGAAGGAAAGTGAAGCCACAGCTCCCAGGCAATTCTGGCCACTGGCCAAGTCTTTTTCCATACAGCGTCTTTTAGTTTGTGTCCATATAAAACAAGCAAAAACAACTCACAGCTCCAGCATATCCAGGACTAAGGCAAGGCCCTCCCATCCACCACTCAGACCACAAAGAACAGTCTAAGAAAGGGCCCTGGTGCTGTCAGGCTCCATGGCCACCACAGATCATGACAGAAACCTGTCACACCAGTCTCAGCATATGTTTTACTTTCAGTGTAGAATAAGTTACTCTGAGTGAGTGTCCACAGAAGGAATAACCAGTGCTGTGTTCAGCTTTCCTTTGTATGTGCCTGTCTGCAGAGTTCAACATTTTGAGGAAACACGCAGTTTCTAGGACTGTCAGCAGATTACGGGCACTCCTAATTTCCCTCCCCACCCCCAACCAAAAAAAACCAAGGAAACAAAAGCAACAGCAAAGTACTAATAATTCCTATCCACTGTAAAGTATAGCTCTACCAGCAGAGGAGAAATACTTTCTTAAGCTTTCCCTTCCATACAGCTAGTCTATTCCAAATGGAAACGTGAAGGAGAGCAACCCCAGTTACAGGGAGGACAAGAGGCAACTTCAGAACAAAGATGAACCAAAGCAGTCACTTTGCAGCTGCTCTATAACGCAGGAAAATTAAACAGTGTGGCCAGCTTTTGAGATATGCCTTCCACAAAAAAGGTGGAAGACATTGCACCATCTAAATAGCATTCCAAACTATGAACAGACGGAACAAAACTGTAAATTTTGTTTCTCAGGAAATTGCTTTCCTCCTTCCATGCAACTTCCTTCTCTCCTGAGAAAACAAATGTCCTGAAGCACAGTGACCACATGCTTAGTGGAGTACACAATGAAGATTTCCCTTAATGATTAACTCCAACTGTTTTTTAGCTTAAGCAATGCCTTATTCAGAAGAGCTTTCTTATAAACAAGCTCTCGTTCATTTGTCAAGTTAACTACCTAACTCTATTTATCATTAACTTCAATAGATTTTGCATGTTTACTTGGCTCAGGCTACTGTTTGGTATTTAATTTTAATATTAACTTCATTTAAAAGAGGCCATATCTATTTTACTAGATATATATCTTAACAGATATCTTGGCATATACCTGTATGCAATGCCTTGCTTTAGTGATTGGCTCCAGAGTGGTTTCTCTAGTGTTATAAAAGGGCTGAAGCATAACCCTTACTACAGGAGAAGGTGTCATCTGTTGAACTCTAATTATGCTGCAAATTTATAGCTTCTGCTGTTCGATTCTTCAATCAGCAGACTTGCAGTGTACGTTCCAGAGAGTACTCCACATGAGTAAAGTTTGCATGAGATGCAAACACCCAAATAGTGAAGACCTCATGAAAACCCCACCACAGGAGGGTTCCTGGGGGCACGTTGTCTGTTTTAAGTTCAAACAGTTCTGTAGTTTAAGACAACAATGAAGGGGAACTGATAAATACAAAGAAATGAGAGCTATGTTAAAAATGCATTAAATATTTCCCAAAATAACTTTTCTGTGGAAATATTTAAGGCTTCTGTAGAATTGTGTTGAAATACAAACTTCGTATGCATGCACAAAAAGCAGAAGAAAAAAATCATGAAACTAAACTTTGCTAACTGTCTCTTATTTGGGAGAAAAAAATTGTTTTGGAGATTTATTTGTTTAAAACTTAACATTTTCACATCTTCAGGAAAAAAAAAAAGAAATTGATATCTTTAATATTGCATTTAGTCTGAGATGCCAAATCACAAAGAAACAAACAGTAGAACCTGAAGGAAAAAAAAAATCATATTTTTCTATGGCCCGTCTGTAGCTTTATTTGCTAATTTTTGCCCTTGAAATTGGCAAGACCACAATTGCAAGTTTGTCTACAACAGTAAATGACAAAGCATGTCATATTCTTATTTTTATGCTGCTACAGTCCAAGATGAAAAGAGCAAACAAGTAAGGACAGACATTATCCTTACCCTGACAATCCTCTTTTACCACCCTCAGGGACTACAGCTCTCCATTTACTTTATATGAAGCAATCCTTAACTGACACCAAATTTCTCTGTAACCTCCATCTATATTTACTGAGCATCCTCACTGAACTATTTTGTACTATAACTCTTTTTTTCCTAACGCAATTTAATTTTTCATATTTAATTTTTGTTTTCCCAAAAGTTATAAGCTATATGCAATGCTATATGCTAAAATTATTACTGGGCAAACAGCAGCACTAGATCAGCAGAGGTCTGTGCAGCCGAGGCAGGGGTGTTGGGCAGTGCACATGCACTCACTTCCCAAGTAATCTTCAAAAATCCACAGAGTGGATGCTGTAGAACACCAAAAAGCAAAATTTATCACAGAGGAACAGGACAGCAGAAAAATTCATCCCGTTTCTTGCCCTCTAACAGGTGCTCCTGTGACGTGGCCCAGAGAAGCATGCGCTGAGCGGTGCAATCACCTCTCCTGATCAGCATCAGCCCATCTCCCGAGCCCAGCTCCTCCTCTGCATCCCGGCGGGGGCGGGGGGCTCGGGGGCGGCGAGAGCCCCGCCGGGGCACCGGGCAGGGCCCCGGGAAGGCCTCGGCAGCGCCCGGGGATGCGGCTCCCGCCCGGCGCCGAGGGACGGAGGAACGGGAGCGGCGGCAGCGGGTCCGGCCGACGGTGGGAACGACCGCGCTCGGCTCCGCGGGCTGAGGAGGGGATGGAGAACCGCGGGAGGCGCCGGAGCTGCGGGGGAGCCCCGAGCAGAGCCCCGGCCCGGGGCTGCGCTGGCGCGGGCAGCGGCGCTCCCGCCCGGGTTCAGCCGGGGCCGCCGGTCCGACCCCCGCTCGGCACCTCCAGGCGGCCTTTTGGGGCCAGCACCTGCTCCGGGCAGCGGCCGGGGCCGCTCCTGCCCGCCCGGCCCGGAGCGCCGAGCCCCGGCACATCCTCCCGGCCCGGCCCCCGGGAGCCGCGGCCGCAGGGAGGGACCTGACCCCGGGTAACCCCCGCTCCCTCCCGGCTGACCCGGCCGCCCCTGCCCCTCTGGGAGCCCCCGCGGGCCCACCCGGCCCGGGGGCAGCGCCAGCCCCGCATCCCCTTCCCCGTGCTCGGGGAGACCCTCCCGTCCCTCGCCCGTCCTCATGAGCGGGGCGACCCTCCCGCCCCTCGCCGCGCCCAGATGCTGCCGAGGGGCAGAGCGAGGGCACCGCACCGGAGCTGCTCTGCCCTGGCCCGGCCCATCCCATCCCGTCCCGTCCCTCACCCGGCCATCCCGCACTCACCGCGCCCGGCGCTGCCGGCGGAGATCGTGGCGGTACCGGCGGCGGTACCGGCTGCTAAAATGGCTGAGGGCGCGGGGGAGGAGCGAGCCCCGCTCGCCGCCGCCAGAGCCGCCCAATCCACCCGCCGCTGCCGTGACGCGCCGGGGAAGGGGCGGGGGCGGCCGGGCTGGGCCTCGCCGGGCGGGGGTCGCGGGGTCCCGGCCCTGGTCGGCGCTCCGGAGATGTCCCGGGGTGTCCCGGCGTGTCCCCGGTTGGCAGGCGGGTGGAGGGGGTGTCACGGACACCAGGCCGCGGGCACAGCTCGGTGCCCCTGACCCGCTGCGGGGCCTGTTGGTGTGATGTAAAGCTCCCAGGAGCCGAGGGGCTCTCGGGCCTACGGGCACGTGGCAGAACAACCCCCGCCCTTACCCAGAGCCTCGGGCACAGCCCCTGCGCTCCCGAGCGGGGTCCGGCCTGGAGCAGCAAGGCTGCCGGTCGGATCTTCCAGGCTGGAACAGACAGCTCAGAGGTTTGTATCCCAGTTTTGTCTCCTGACAAACTGGAGACCACCAAAGCCGAGGCAGAGGCCCCCTTGGTCTTTATTCAGAACACGAGAAATGGGTTTAAGCGGCAGCGCTGACGAGAGCAACTGGGATTACTCACAGTGCGGTTCAAAAAGCCAGAGGCTACAAATATCCCCGTGATTCATGCAAGAGTTTGCCAGATGGTTTTTCATGTTTTGGAGTCTGAGGCTTCTTCAGAAGAGAACTGGCACAAAATAACTTGCTTTTAACAATGCCACTTCTTAATAACATGTAAAGGAAGAGGAAACATTCCATGCTCCATCTATGCCAAGCAGAAGTCCAGCACTATCCTCCCCCGCCCCATATGGACTGGGACAGAGTGTGAAAAAGCAAAATTAGCAAACAAGCCATTGCTATAATTGGTAACAGGAGTTTGCTCCCATAAAAGACAACACCTTGCAGGATGCTAAAATGTTCTGCCAACAACTGCATATGCAATGTCGATGTTGTATTTAATAATTCTCATTCTTAGAGAAGCCAAAAGCACATCACTTCCTCGGATGGAGGCTGAGCTGAATCACTGTGTGGGTTTTGCTCTGCTTGGACTCTTTGACACTTGGGGCAGTGTTATACTCTGTTCTAATTTGTTTCAAACCCCATTGCTTTGCTTAATGTCAGATCATCTAATGAGAGGACCTGGATTGCACAAGATGGCCAAAGGCATATCTATTTCATGCAGACTAAGTACTTTTTTGATCTAACCTTCCAAAATACTTTGGAAAGGTTGGGCAAACCAACTTGCCACAGTTTTTTTTTCAACTAAAACACTGACACATGAGCCTATTTTCCAAATCTTTCTCTTAAACAGTACATGGGTAAGAAAAACTATTTGTAATTTGTTCCAACTATTTTGTACTTCCTATAGTCTTAAGTTTTGAATTAATTGACTTTAGATTTACCATGATGCATCTGGCTAGTGTGTAAGGAAGCATGTCTTGTGCCTAAGCCAGCTGGAGCACTGGAGAGGCCACAATGGGTCAGATCAATGCCTGAGTTAGAACATGATGCTGTTTCTGATGGTGTCTGGCCAACCCCTGGGGAGACAAGGGCTGCTGCAGCTCAGAGACCTTGAGCTGGATGTAGCCTATTTCTGCTCTTGATAGGCAATGGAAGAAAAATACAATTGCTTTCTTAATCCATATAAGCTTTCAGCATCTATTGCTTAATGTAGTTCCACAGGAACTTCATGCTGGCTGGAAATCACTTCTATATGTTCTGTGCTTTCTGTCTGGTATTTCCATATGATGTCCCCTGACTTTTGCATTCATTAACCATGAATTGTTATTCTCTCTGAACTGTCTCCATGCCACTCCTTGTTTTACAGATTTGTAACACAGATTCTTTGCACTATTACCTCATTCATCTCTCTTCTAGGCTGACAAGTCTCATGTTTTCCAGGTGCAGTTTCACAGTGCCTCCAATAAATTTAAGTTGGAGCTTCCACCTCTTTACCGCAGACTGTGTGTCCTTGCTCCCACATGGATTTCAAGTCCTCCAGGTTGTGCACTTCTGCTGAGTGGAACTCTCCCCTCACCTCTCCCTTTATGCCCTCCTTACTGGAGACCTCACCAAGCCATGGGACCTCCTCATCAACCTCTTCTTGGCCCTGAACAAGCTGTGCCATAGCAAGAAGCTCAGTGGGGAACGCCGATGCCTGCAGGGTTTGTCCATCATGTCCCCAGGCCAGGCACCACTGGCTGACATCCAGGTTCAGTGATGCTGTCAGGGATGCTCAAAAAAATGCTTTGTCTGTTTCAGAAGGATGAAATCCAGATCAAATTAATAATCTCAGCAAAGTTGTAAACAAATTTTGGTTAATTACAATCTGAGGTGAAAGTATAACCTGTCACATTATCATTAGAATAATGAGTCCTAAAATTAAACTTACTACAGACAGGGTGTCCTGGTGAAGAGTCAAATATACCTTGTTCTGTGGAGGCTTTAGAAACATCACCATGGGAAACCTTTTCTGCAGCTACAGTTATGCAAATGCCTGCTTGAATTACATAGGATTTACTGATGTAGAAGTTGCTCAGTTGTTTGTCATAAGAAATATTTACATTTAAACCAGTTCTTTGAAAGCCTCCAAACATTCTCTTTTGGAAGCAAAGCAGAAACATTTGCTCCTTTTAAAAATAAATCTGTGGTCAATTAATAACCCCTTGAAGATAAGTGTGATACTTCCAAAGGCTTCAAAACAGCAAGCTAAGACAAACCTATGGTCAGGAGGTTGACATTCACTATAAGATGTCTGAAATGTCTTTGCAAACATTTTAGAGGAGTCTTCAAACAAAAATTAAAACAGCCTTTATATAACAGTAAGTCACGGAATCTTTAAAACCAAATCTGACTGAAAGGATTCTCATTTTCTCCCATGTTGCAACTGCTTTGTATTTTTCCAGTAAGAAACATCCAGCAATGACCTCTGTGGGATGTGATGAGTACAACACCACTTCCCAGACAGTGAAATCATTCTGTACTGATGCTAATTTCCATCCTTATCACAGAAGTCAAAAAGAAGAGAAAGGTGTGTTGAGGAGAGACCGAAGCCAAGGTCTAGAAAGTCTCTGGTTTTCACCCATGATTCAGCACAAGGTTGGAGAGAGTCAACAGCTTCTCACCTCATTGCTGATATCAGCAAAGGGATTGCATAATGTTAGCACTTCTTATCTAAGTAGTAAATCAGTATCTGGAACCTTGTGAATTGTTTATTTATATTAGGAGCAGTGGCTGGTGAAATCAGCTATTTCTTAAATACAACCCTGTTTCTTCACAGAGTGTACAGCTGGAATCAAAACAACAGTAAACAACTTTGTACACAAACTTGGTCATTTTGGAGCAAGGATTCCCCCAGAAAAGTTGCCTGAGTTTTGTCTCGGGCCGGTAAAATTTTAATGTGTTCCTTTTTCCTTTTTTTTTGTTTTCAATTGTATTTCTGCTATTTCTTGATAAACGTAGAGCACATCACTAAAAAGAAAGCAAAAGCTGAAGCGTGTTGGACCTACACTTTAACTCTGCGATCGGGACTAATGCACTTCTTTCCACTCCACATCTTTTTAAACTGACTCTCTGGTTTTAAAAGAAAACACAACAAAACCAACCTAGCAGTCAGTCATACACATTTGGTGTCACAAAGGATTACTGATCTCTCCCAAGAAGTGCATTCCAAGGAGGAATTTCAGGCAGGGGGAACTGAAGGATGGCTGTGAATAAAGAGTGGCATTTTAAGAGAAGGGGCTGCTTCCAAACATATGATTTGTTTTGTTCTTTGATGGTTTTTTTTTCAGCTAGTTCCACTCTCCCCTTAGACTTATACATGAAACCAGATTCAAATATTATCTGCAAATCTGCTTATAACAAATGTTGTGGAATAACAAATTTCTATATTTTTACATAAAGAATAAAAAACTCTTATTGCACCTCCAGCCAAAATACTGGGCATCTGGGGAAGGGAGCAGAGGGAAAGTAGAGACAAAGTCTGATAGGTTTTCTGAACTGAAATCCTGTAATCAGTTTTGTTCCCCTGAGGTACACAAATATGACTTCTCACTATGAGTCACTGTGTAGAAAAATGAACAGCAGTTTGCAAGCACTGAACATATACTTGCATTATGTAATTACATAATTGGTTTAAGCCATATTCCATGCATGAAGCAGCAACATGTACCTGCTTGCACATAACACCTGTATTTTGCAAAAACATCACCTTCCTTACCTGCTCAGATGTGTGCTGAGTTTAGAGCTACTTTCTTTTCCAGAGGGAATGCCTGACAGTAACATTCTGCCTGCTGAGGCTTCAAGACACCAGAGCAATGAGAGCACACGAATTCTGGTTTTCTTTCCCCCCCGCTAATTCTCTTCTCCAAGCGGTTATCTACTGATCTTGGGTCCAACCAGCACTCACAGGCAGTAGCACTGAGAGTGGCACAAAGCCAAAGGGGAATGCACCTGCAGTGTTCTCTTATTCTACCCCATCTGAAATGCCCCATCTGGAGCAAAGCCTTAGAGTGTTAGATCCCAAACAGGATGCAGTATAAACAAGGAATGCCTGACTGGAGAATATACATTTTAAGAAAGGAAAGCAGTATTGACAGAGATATTTTTGATCTATACCACAATAAATCTAAGGAAAGACGTGGCACTCTGAATTTAATTTTGTTGGTGCTAACAGTTACATGGCTTATTAGTAGAACAATCACTAGATTTAAAATGGATTTTAGAGGGATCTTTGAACAGTCATTACAAAGAAGACTTTGAGTAGTTATCACGTAATGAAATATGTTCTAGTGCTGCCTAGAGACATTCAAAAGAAATAAAATGAAATGGTATAAAAAATGGAATGCTTTATTTAAGTTTTCACAAGATCCAGTCTAAAGTGCACAACCACAATTAACAGCCACAACAAGCCAGACTTACTACAAAGAGCCCATTAGATTAGGATAGATTAGGGCTAAAAAATTGTCTTCTTCCAATCTGTTCCATACTTTCATCATCAATATCTCTTGGGTATTACAGTTTCCTTTAAAGGAATCATAGCATTTTAAATATGATGCCCTAATTTAGTATGAAACCATTTGGGAAATTCATTAGAGCAAAGACTAAAATTCAGTGAGGACCTTGACCTCAATAGTTTTTCTATTTACATATGTGATGGCAGAAGTTTGTCTTGATAGAAAGAGCAAGGGGACCTCCTAATCGATACTTTTTTCCACAATAATTTTTTTTTAATTAGATAGTAAAAAAAAAAAAAATTATGTTAACTCTGTTCCAATTTTTCATCTGAGCTCAATTTTTATAAAAATACAGTACTCTATTTCAAAAAATAACACAAGTCCTAAGCATGTATGTCTGTGGGCTGGCTGCCACTTCTGCTGCATTTCCAAGGTACGTGAAACAGGGAAGTACAAGCAACATCCTCTGTGATGTTCCCATGCATATAATTCTCACAGGGAGCAGTTGCATGTGCACATAATTCTCCAGATTTGTATTGTGAGAAGTACTGTTGCTAAGGTTAGAATGACTCAACTTATTGCTTATCTGTGTAGTCATTCCTGTAAGGCTCAGGGGCAAATATGCATCAGCAGATTGCATGAAGGACAGACCTAATCTTGTGCCCAAACCATAGTTTGGTGCAGAAAGGAATACTTAACTCATTTTACAGTAAATGGCTTCCTATGTAACAATTCACCTATTACACAAAGATTAAATGGTGTGTTGCTGTTGGTTTTTGCTATTTCGTTTCTTAAAGCAAAAAATATAACATATAGTCCTTAACGCTGACAGACTGTGAGCTCTTTTCTCTATTTATTCACTTATCTAAGAGACATTTCTGAAAATTATTTGATAATAGATTGGCAATCTACTATACAAGTCTTATGAAGTCATCTTGTTATTATGAACAGCCTTGTGTGATTTTTTTTAAACAATCTGTAAATGACTCTTGGAACAGCTGTTTCCATGGTTGTAAATCCCTATAAGAATCAGTACCAACTAATCCTGCTTTCATCAGATATACTCTCTTTTTGTTTCAGAGGTTGCTGTGCCCAGAGGGTAAAATGATGGAGTCTAAACACAAAACTCTAGCCCAAGGACACAAGTATTGTATATGCTTTAAAGCAAGTAGGTATCCTTCCCGTACTAAAATACTCTGCACATCCTGTCTCAATTACAGCAAACTGCCAATCTGCCCTGACATGCTCCAGCAGTTCTGTCTCAGCCTGTTCCTGAACTTGCAAGGGAGTCCTTACAAGACAGTCTTGCAGCTTTCTGTCATGATTTACTAGATAGTGTACCTGTAAGAAGCTCATTTACCCACCTTGTCAAAACAGTCAGGATTTTGACAGAATTCAAATTACATTCTCTTAATTCTACCTTTGCAGCAAAGCTTTCAGTCATATCTTGTTTTTTCTAGCACAACCTCTTTCTTCAGAGGCTGGTTGATCACTGCATTCTTTGCCATCAGCCCAGCACAGTTACCTCCATAGCACTGTGGACCATTGAAAAAGGAACACAAATTCCAGGAGAGAAGTGTTATTTATGCACAGTTTGCAGTAGTGGTACAGACCCCTTCAGCAATTTTGCATGTTACACTAAACAGTGTAAGAAAAATATGATTCTTTTTTCGTGGTCGCCTTTTTCAGATTGTTTAGAAGTCACCCACAAAACATTCCCCACATACACTTCTACCTCTCCTGTCCACTTAGATCTATAAAAGCTCTTACTTACATGGACAAAGATGCCAGAGTAACAAGTTCCTACATTCTTAATAGTATTTTCTAGTCAACAAGTCAACATTTCCTTTACGTAGTAACTTCATTGTCAAAATCTTTGCATCTAAATTGACCTGTTTCCATTCATAACCTTTGTGGTACACAGAACGTCTGCCCATGAAAAAGAACAGAAATGCCAGACAAAGATGGGAAGTGCTGCTTAACACCATGTCTTTCAAAAAGATATTTGAAATTCTTAACTTAAAAAGCTTCCTGTGAGATCAAGGATTTCACTCAGCACTCAGATCTGTAAAGTAAAAGCACTTTTAATGGAGGGTCCAGGTGAAATTCAGTCTGTAACACTGTGGTAAAGGTAACAAAACTATGACTCTTTTAAATGCTCACAGTTGTGACATGGACTTCCCTTTTGCCATGAAAAGAGAAGAGAATTCTACTTACACAATCAGTTTGTCATATCAGTGGCTGCTACCTACGGGTACATGTTGTTCCTCAGGTTTACAATTAACGTCATACAGGCAAGAAATATTAATAGAATATGCTTCACTTACACAATACCTCTAAGGACTATGCTTTTGTTTCTGTCAGTGGTTCTATTACAAGTTGATTCTTGGAGTCAGTTATTTAATTTATTCACATGACACTGTATATGCAAATTGTTTGCAAAAATAATTGTTGTAGTCGTTGTAGAAGAAGTAAAATGCGTGTGAATGAAGCTGAGTTCTGACAGCGAGTTCACAGGCACTGGGTTGGGAAGGGGAGCTACTGGATTCTGAGCTGTTCTCTGCCCCTGCTGCTCTTGTGTTCAGAACCCAAAACTGCCCGAAAGCAGACACCCCTCATATCTGCCATGGGATCTGGCTCCACAGGCCTGCCCAGGTATCAGTATTACACACAGCTGACAAATACCCTGATAACAGTTTCTTCTTGTTCAGATGAACAGTATCCCTTACCTGCCTATTTTCTTACCAGACAATGATAGTTAAGAAAGATGATGCCGGGGAGTTTCAGCTTTAGCCTATGTTACCTAGATAATTTAACTCCTTCATTATTACACGATAGAAGCATCCCCACATAAAAGACTTGTAGCAGCTTGAGAAAATGAGAAGGCAGTGCAAAAATAGGCAGGGTAACAAAAGGTACATTGTACCCACTGAACAAACAGCCTGAGCAATTCCATGTCTTACCAAGTTTTAGAATATTATTTTCATTATTTGATCCAACCATATTACTGGGCCTGATGAGATGCCTCGCTTATCTCCTCATTATCAAGGCTACAAACAGCAGAATGGCTATTTTTCCTTCAGGCATTATTGATCAGCATTGACAGTAACACCCTGCAGGAGAAAAGTTGGGAGTAGCCCAAGTGTCAGTCCAGGACACTGAAGTGCAGCAGCAGCACCTTTTCTCTCCTCACAGCCCAAGTGTGGGTCAGTCCTGCCTGCAGAGGTTGCTCAGTGAACTGAACATCCCAAGAGCAGAGCATGTAATGGAGGAGCAGTGCTAGTTCTTGGAATTTAAGGGGTTGCTCAAAACAAAGCAGATATATTTCTGAGACATGCTTTCACACTGGATTAATGTACTCTGTGGTAAGATCTGAACTCCCAAAAGACCAGCTACATCTGTCTTGGGCTGGTATAGTAAGTTTATTCCATCTTAGGAGCAAATTTCTCATATTAAAAAGTAAATTCTGTAATGTGGAGACTTGCAAAGCACAGAATAGAACAGTTTCACTCTTTCCCCTCTTTATCTCTGCTGTCTATCAAAGTGTGTTTTATACTGAGCATTTGACACAACACTGCAGTGACTAGAGAATTAAAAGCTATGTCCTTATTCAGTGTTATTCAATTTCCCAGAAATGGCTGACCACAGGAGACAAGGCCTTTAGACTGAAATATTCACCATTTCCGTGCTGAACCATGCTGCCACATGACCCTGCACATGCAAATCCTGTGTATCTGCAGTTTTGACCCAATATCAAATTCTTATCAAAAAAGCAAATTTATAAGGTGAAACACCCTTTCCTTGCAGAGTTTTTGTAATTCAGTCTTGGGTCTGTTCCAGTTATTCTGTGAAAGCAGCTTTGTCCAATGTCTCAGGTGGGAATTTCAGATGATAAAACACTAAAGCACCAACTTCTTGTTCAAGTTTACTCACAAAATTAGATTTATAATCAATACTACTGTTTCATCCTTTTCCCCATATTAATAATTTCAAACATTAAATACTTTTATATTCCTCTACAAAGTGCTACAACAGCACTTGAGGCACATAGAGCGCAGTGCAGGGGAAGCACTACAGAAAAAAAATTACTAATTTCCAAGCATCTCCTTTTACTTCTGCTACTCATATAATGCTAAACCTATCCATTAATTTCTGAGGCTTCTTTCCAATTTTCTTTTTTTTTTACACAGTAAAGCCAGCAAATGCTACTTCGATGTAATTCCTATGACTTTACATCCCATGCACAAAATTTAGAACCTTTCAACATTTGTCTTGTAAATAGACATAATTAAACCTGGGAAGTTATCACACAAAGCAAAGGAACAAGAACAGACATTTTCACAAAAAACAGACTCCATGAGAACTGGATCAGGTACTTAATGAACTTCCATTGACTTCAGCAGCATAGGCTCTGTGCTTACTAAGAGGGAAGTGACTTAGATGACTGAAATATTATCAAATATTGTGAAATTAATCTCCAGTATGAACCCACTGACTTCTCTGGTGCTACACTGGGCACAAGGCTGGCTCATGTGCTATAGGAAGTGTTGGCACAAACATGATGGAGTTCAGGAAAAGTGTTAGAGGATTTGTGATGAACAGGAGGCTTAAACAGTTTTGAACCAACCACACAAGATTTAACTTTAGACTTATTATTTTTCTATGCTGTAACTTAATGGCAATTCCTCTTAATACTGGATTAAAAAGTTTAGAATGAGCAAGCCATATTCAATACCTCAGGAAGTCTACAGTAATAATACCAACTAAGCCTAATAACCTCCTAAGTCTGTGGGTCTAAGACATTCCCCTGGGTGTTAGGTGATACCCCAGCCAAATGGGACAAGTCACATTCAGGCAAATAAACAAATAGTTTTAGCAAATCAAGTTTTAAATGCCTGCCATTAACCCAAAGTAATTATAAATAAATGCTGTCAGGTTTTTATCTAATGATCAATACATTCCCAGAAGGATTCCTGCTTTTTCCCCCATAGGCCAGGTGAGGAAATTGAATGAGGATGTGAACAAGGATGTGTAATATTCAATAATAATGTCATGGTTTTTAGACCTGTCTGGAGACAGAAAGGGTGCAAATGCTGCAGCTGATGAGAGGAATTGCTGAGAATTATCGTTCATGACATTTCAAAGCAAACTACCCCATTTGCAAAGAAGATATGAACCTCTCCCCTCCCTTTTCCTAACACATTCCCCTTTTAAGGTTCAAGGAGGGAAGAATTAAGAGGAGAATGAAGAGGAGAGGGAAGAATTACATTTCAGGAATTAAATTTCAAGATCTGGTAGAGAATTTTGCATCCTCAGTTCTTCAAGCTTTACACTGCTATGTTCTACTCCTTGCAGTTTAGCCAAAGTATTTCAGATTATTCAGGCCATTCAACATCCAAAAATATACTGTGGGACCCTCTTGTTTCTGCTAACAGGCAGATGTGTCAGGGTGGCTGTGGAGCAGTACTCAAGCAAGATTATCAAGAATCTGATTTACCATTTATTTTGACATTCTATTGACACAGCTTACATCTACACCACGGGTTCTATCCCACATTGCCAGTGAGTTGTGCTGCTCTCATACTTTACTGGTTTTATTTTCAAGTGATCTTCCCCCGAACCACTCTGCCTTTGTAGTATGACAGCGACCAGTGGCCCAGGTAATTTCCATTTCTTTGCTAAAATCAGCTGCTTCCAAGAAAGGAAAGGACAGCTGTTTAATAGTGGTACCCACTAGAGTTCTGGAAGCCTGACTTTTCCTCCTAGGTACAAACTAGGCTAAAATCAAGCAGGACCGGGACTGCCACCTGCTGTGCAATTTTAATTCTTGTTCTCCATTACAAAAGCAAGTAATTTTGTGATGAAAGGTTAACTGCAGAATGCAGAAGTCTAACCTAATTTCCCTCTTAAAAAAATCCTCTAGAGAAGAGGAGTTTGACACATATGGCAATGGAGAAAATCCTGCCTTGAAGCAGAGGTGTGTTCGCTGGTGCACACTCAGTGTCTCCATGTGAGATCAAAGGAGTAGGTGCCTCACCTGAGAAGGTCACACACATCTGCTCTGTGACATTAGTTCATGGGTGTACTGTCTACATGTCTACAACTCAATGTACTTCAATCTCTATAAAATAAATAGTCTCAAAATACCAGCTACTGGTGACATTTTAACTGTTTCACACAGTGAATGTGTCCGAACTGTGTGTCACTCTACAGATAACACAGACTTTGGCTAAATGCTCACGATATTAAATTGCACTTGTCTGCTTGACCTAAGGTTTCATTCCTGTTGGTTTGGATTTTGGTTTTTTTGGTTTTGTTTTTCCAAAGAAAAGAAGATTTTATATAGATGCCAAGTATATTTTAAGTATCCTAGATTCCTTTACGTAATTTGCAGATCATAGAATTTCACAGCATTACAGACATAGGGTTATTGTGAACATTTTAAAGAATCTTTTAATGAGAAAACTGTACCTTGTTCTGCTTGTGTGGCTGAACCTCTAGAGTTTTCTTTGCTCATCTAGTGGGCATTTGTGCTCTTTGGACTTTATAAACAGCAGCAAACAGATCTGAAAAACAGAAATAACCTGAAATGTTTCAAGCTGGAATATAAGTATTTTTGTTACTTCTTTCCCCTTTTACCGGATAATTTTTTCATTGACATGCTCCTGAGCTATGTGCCCACACTACAGTTTCTGCTTATCCCTCTCTGTTTCTAGTGAAGAGGGCTTTAAGAAAAAAAAATTGGCTGCCTTTTTTCACAGTTAGTCAGAGTTTCTTAACAGAAAAATCTGTTACTGCGACCGTATGATCTGCTGGGTAACACACCTGCACTGAGTTCCATAGCCCTGACCCCCCATCTGGGCAAGAAAAGATTGTGTCAGGGTTGGGATTGTGGAAGAAATGTTCCCAGCAATCAGCCAGGGGAAAAAACAAAGAAGCATCTAGCACAGAAGCATGATGAATGCAATCAGCCAAGCTGTGAAAATGCTCACACGTACACAAGCCCTGAATCCTGATAAATATAGAGAGCTCTGTGGTAAATATTTTTAAGGTTTGTGAAAAAGGCCAAGAGGAGCTGAGCTATCTGGAAAACACAGACCTGAAAAACAAAAACTTTTTTGCCTCCCCCATTCTATTACTGGAAACTGTTAACAAGCATCCACCGGTGTAGGATGAATAAAGGAACCATTGACTGCATGATTCATCTCATACCAAGATAAGAACATAAGACAAAATAATAAATCTTCATAAGATAGGTATTTTCTTGTTTCCTTCAAACATTGCATTATATTGGCCTACTAAACCCCCCCAACTTTCTTATATTTACACATTATCTTCTTTCCAAAAAATGCAACCCTTACATATTTCAAGAAAACTTAATTCAAGTTATTTATCACTAGATTTCAGTCCTGTGACTGCTGCAGTTTAGAGCTAGTTCCTTCCTACCCCATCTTGTCAGAGAACTATGAAACCTATTTCACTTTTTCAGATCTAACATGAGAGAATACAATTCCTGCCTTCCTTTCTGCAAATATTGACACCTTTTTCCCAACATTTCTTCAATCAAAATGCTTGTTGTGCCTAGGTGCCTGACAAGCCCTCAGTGACCACAAGGTCATCATCCCTTTTGTAGAAATAGGCTCATATTTTTGGTATTTAAAGTAAAACTCCCTTGTAGAAGAGCATCATGTGTTATGAAGGTGTGTCATGTATCATTAGAAAAGAAATAGTCCAATTCATAGAATCAGAGTGGGTGGAGTCTCATTAAAACCCCCTGCCACGGGCAGGGACACCTTCCACTATCCCAAGTTGCTCCAAGCCCTATCCAGCCTGGCATTGAACACTTCCAGGGATTGGGCATCCACAGCTTCTCTGGGTAACCTGTGCCAGGGCCTCACCAACCTCAACAATGTAGAATTTCTTCCCAAGATCTGATCTAAACCAGGCCTCTGTCTGTTTAAAGCCATTCCCCCTTGTCCTGTCACTCCATGCCCTTGTCAAGAGTCCCTCTCCAGCTCTCTTGTACTGGTACTGGAAGGTGCTACAAGGTCTCCCTGGAGTCCTCTCTTCTCCAGTCTGAACAGCCCAAACTCTCAGTATGATTAATAATAAGTTCTTACTATTTCATTTCCTATGTGTAGAAAAGCAGTCATAACAACATCCTCAAGAAATAAAACAACAAAAATCGTGCTGATACTGAAAACAAAGGGTGGGGGTTATTGTATTAGTGTATAGAGCGTTAGAATGAGAATTTCAGAGGGTGACCAACCACTAGAGGGCTCGGAGTTCCTTACAGTCTGCTAAACAAAATGGTTAAATAAGCCTTTCTCTAACAAAGAGCTTAAACATGACCTCTATCTCGTGAGAGGCTCCTACTCTGTATGAAATGCATCAATTTGCACAGAAAACATGCGAATATACCCATTTTTCTTCAATAACTTCCTAAGATTATCTCCAAAGCCGTGCCTAACCATGGTCTTCACCACGGGCTGCAGGGGAATCTCTGCCTTGGCACCTGGAGCAGTTCCTCCTTCCTCACTGACCTTGGTGTCTGCACAGTTGTTTCTCTCACATATTCTTACTCATTTCTTTTCCCCTTCTTAAATACGTTATCCCAGAGGTGCTGCCACTGTCACTGATGGGCTCAGCCTTGGCCAGCAGCAACTCCATCCTAAAGGTGGCTGGTCTGGGCTCTGTCGGACACAGGGGAAGTTTCTGGCAGCTCCTCACAGAAGCCACCCCTGTAGCCCCCCTGTTACCAAATCCTTGCCATGCAAACCCAGTACAAAGGTATAAGAGAAGCCTTTCGGTATTTTAAAGCATCTAATTTCGTGGATTATATTCACAGAAATGCTAAAAGTGTGTGAGTGATATCTGTGCGTGCTAGCAAATGATAGGAGGGTCTAACAGACCCCATGTTTGGCTCAGAAATCTTTGTGGAAAGTGTACACTGCCTGATCAATCACTGTAAAGCTGAGGTGTTGAACACCTCCTTCCCAAATATCACAAGACATAAAAATACACAGTGATAACACAATAATATAAAATAATAGCCTGACCACATACTATTCCATGATAGAATGAAATGATAGAAATTTTGTATAACTTAAACAACCAGAGATTACATCATGCCATAGTTCTCCTTCCTACCTTTTGTGTTGTTTCTGATACTGGCATTACATTTGTTTTACATTGCATTAAATATAGTAGTTCTCTGACTTTGAATACCAAATGTCACTGTGGTATTAATAACAAAGGCAAATTCCACACAGAAGGTTAGGGAAGACACAGTGTTCTGAATCTCTCAGGCTGAGGTTTATAGGTAGTGACAGAGCGTCTCATAACCTGAAGTTAGATTTTGGGTTTTTAAAACAAAGAATTCAGTCATACTAAAAGGGTTTTCAGTAAGTCATCATGGATGTCAATGTGCTCAATAACTGTAACAAATAGAACAGAAATAGAAAGCACACGTTCTTCTCCCTGCATATCTATGTAGATTTAGAGAAGCACATACCTCCTACGTGTAGCAATCACAGCTAAAATCAACTCTGACAGACAATCAGAGAGTGAGGAGAGCTGTTAATGCTGAGCTTCCAAGAGAAAGAGTTTGGATGGTTCTTTGTGAAATGCCTTTTATATTACTTAGCAATAATATGGGGCTAGCACTGGATATGGAACAAAGCAAATGCCTTGAAAACTAAACAACACAGGACACAAACACAAAAGGGAGCACTCTAAGGCATAAAATGTTTGGCTACTGATGTGTGAAAAAGAGCAGTCATCTTCTTTCTGTTAGTTCTCAAGATACTTCAAGTTTAAGGAGAACATCTGGATGGGAATTTAATTTTCTTAAGAACACATATGTTTATAACAGATACATTTTTCACACCTCAACAAAAATATTTTCTCTAAGCTTCAAACAATTTCAGAGAATCCCTTTATTCATTTAACATAGGAACTTACAAAGAAATGTATCTTAATTTCCCAGATGCCTCCTCCACCTGTATTGCAGACTGACTGTACTGTTTGAACCTTTCATTTCAACAGAGATAAAGTAATCAATGTGCAGATGAGCTGTTAACTATGATTTTCTTTCTCTCAGAGTATGCCTTGCTCATTTATGATACTTCTTCATTTTTCCCTGCTTTTACATCCAACTGGTTTTGTGTCTATTAATACTGCAGCATTTATATAAGGCAAAAACTAAGTCAAATACTGCAAACATGACAGAAATGTGAATCAGTGAGAAGCTGGCTCACACAGTTGCCATCTAACAAGTTTCTTTCTGTTTGTGCTTTATATAATTATTTTCAGTCCATCAGATTAAAAAACATGAAGATGTGATATGCTTCTTAGCCTCTATTTTGAATGTTTCTAGTTGACATTTACTTATTTTTTCAGTATTGTCTAGCATATGTTCTAGTTAAATTAACTGACAGGGAGAGGGATGATAAATGCAACTGCCTTTCATCCTTCTCTCAAGTAAATTTCTTGAGAGGAAGTCAGCAATTACTTTACCACAAGCCTTTCTTTAAATTCATAAAAAATACATGTGAGCAACTGACTCAACAGAGGGAAGTCAGAAAAGTGATGGAAGAATCTCTATGAACCTATGATTTGTAGCAAGAAGGGAAAAAAAAATCAATAAAACAGCAAAATAAGTACAAAAAAAAAACCCACCCTGTCCTTGAGTGGCTTTGCTATAAATATCTGTAGCCCTCTGAGACCACTGAGGTGCCCTGGTGGCAGCTGCACAGTGATGGTCTCCCCTTGGGCAGGGACGCCTCTCGAGGCTGAGAGAGCCCTTACCCAGCATCTCATACCTGCAGCAAGTACAGACATTTATGTCAGATCTAAAAGTGTGTTGTGTGCCAGTGCCAGGGGTACAAACCTGGCTGTGGCTCCATCAGGAGAAGTGGAGCGAGCAGGAGAGTCCGAATTATTGCAGCCTATTTCCCATGTTCACGCTCAGTAAAACAAAGCAAGTAATCAGCCTCCAGCACAGCCAGCAGAGCATTGCTTGCAGTCCCACTGCCTTCCACATGATCCTGCATTTGATTACTTTCTGAAAAGTGGATAAAAGGAGAAGAATTTCCTAAGACTATAAAAATATTTCAGGAGTTGGTGGAGCTCAGCCTGGGGTATCACAGTCATCCTAACAGCAAAAACCACACTGAAATAAGGAGAGAGGAAGCATGTACATGTATACACTTCTGAAGATTTAAGCACAGTAGGGGAGCAATTGTCCTACTTTGTGAAGGGAAAGTACATTTGATTTAATTCCCAGGCTACAAGGAATGAAACAGAAGGCCAAGTGAAAAGCGGTAGGATGTCAGTAGAAATCCAAAGAGACTTAGGTTCTATTTTGTACAGAAACAGGCCTTCTGGTTTACCAATGCTGTTGCTTTCTGTGCACACTACTTGAATATATTCATGCCCATAGTCTGCAAGTGCTGCCCAGAGGCTGTTCCAAGTCTCATTCTGACAGCTCAAAGCGTATTTCAGACTGCAATACTGTGCCCAGTACTGTTCTTCAGACAAAAAATGACAAACAAGGAGTCTCAGTCCAGCTTCCATTTTAAACCTATGAGAGTGACATATTTGTTGCTGACTCTGACTCCATTTGTATCATCCAAAGGACATCAGATCAAAGATCTTACATGTAATGTTCATGCTCTTTTATTAAAAAACCTTATAAATAAACAGCTGTTCTTTATGGGCCACCTAACCCCAACTCTTTGCAAACTTTCCTGTCACCATTCCTGAATTTCCCTTCAGTCCAGGTGCCCTCTTTTCTTCCTGTCTTGGGTAGGCAATTCTCACACAAGGCTTTCTTGTCTCTATCTAGAACAAGAACATAGAGCTACAATAACTATGATTTTCAAGCCAAGGGACCAAAGCAAACTGTTGTCTCCAGTGCACAGTCAACCTTGCAAGGCTTATCCCTCACGGTTGAGTAAGAAATGCCTCTACAGGTGGGAAAAGAAGAGAGGGAATGGAAGAGAGGATAAAATGGAAAATTACAGATGTAACAAGGTGGGAAGATTTTCTGGTTCAGTCCTGTCACAGCCTAAGTGAAATTAGACAAGACACAATAAGTCTTGTTTCAGATTTATTCCAAGAACAGGAATAAAAGCCTTTCCCCTGTGCTTTGAAGAGGTGCATCAGCTCCAAAAAGCAATCTGGTGTCAGAGGACAGTGTGGAAATGTGCTCAGAGATTTGAAAATTGCAGCAAGCTCTAACCATTATCAAGCTGCCAGTCTCTCCCAAAATATTTTTTTAACTTTCCATTAGTACCCACAATATAGCAGAATTTTTTCCCTAAGGCTGTGGTCATCTGTTTTTGCATAATGCATTATGAGATCTAAAGGATTATCATTCATCCTGACGCTTCAAACAATCTTGTTTTCCATCAGCTAGAAGACTAATAAACTCTAAATAATTTGAATTTCTTTATTACTTTGTGCATAAAGCGCACAATAAATTACAGCTTCACAGTTAAACTCATTCTGCTGATGTCTTCAACTATATCCATGAGTATTTTACTCACCAGAAACATTTCAGGACTTAAAATACTATTTACTTTGTTGCTCATTTAGCTTGTGGGTTTTTTGTTTTGTTGTTGTTTGTTGTTTTTTTTAACAACTCCTATATAGCAAGGGCACAGAGTTTCTAGTAAATCTACAGGTTTAACTACATACTGATGTGTACAATCACATTTCTAAAGTACAGCAGCAGAGCTTGATGGTGAGGAAATGTCTCAATTTACATAATTAAATCCAAAGCATCTAAGGACAGCTTAAGCTAAGCACGTGCTTAAATGCTTTTTAAATAAGAGTTAAGGTCTTTTAGTCCTTCTGCTTTGAAGTCCAACTTGTGATGCTTGTTGGTGGCATCTACCACATACAAGACTTTAGGCCTTGCCTTTACTTCCAGGCTCACTTAAGATGGAATTTGCAAATGATACACTAGGGAGAGACAAGATGCAGAGTTTTGTTTACAGAGGGACACGAGCTGTCTTTAGATCTCATACCTTGTCATGGAGCAGTGACAGAGGGGCAGTGAGGCAGCAATTAAGGGGCCAAGAGTGACCACACAGGGACAGGGGCAGTGACCTGAACAACAAGGGCACAGTCCCACAGCACCCAGGGAACAGGGCTGGAATGGTGACAGGTGTGTGAGAGCCCAGGGATCATTAGGGAAATGAGGGGTGACAGGCTGGATCCAAGGTCAGTCTGGGAAGCCCAGTCAACAAGTCGGGAACAAGTGAAGGACAGAGCTGGAACAGAGGCACTGCCCAGCCTGGGGGAGGACTGGGGCTGCAGACCACTGGTGCCTCAGGGCCTGGCATTTCTTCATGGATTAACATTAGATTTCACCATTTTTATATTTAAGAAGCCACTGACAGAAAAATAAATCTCATGCTAGGTACAAGAGCAAGCCTCAGGCTCTTGTGCAACATTTAGTTGCAGGAATTTACTGCTTTCAGGGAGCCATTTCTATTGACATAGGAGATACATATATATTACAGTGGATCTAGTAAGATCCTAAATTATTAGAGATGGTTAATAAACAAAAAGAACATGGCTTAGTGTTCAATCAATAATACTAAATTCTTATTTGCAGATGCTTTTCAATGAAGCTGAAGAAACTGAGAGAGAATGAAGGAACTGTGCCTAGACCGGTTCAGATCAAGATCAGAGAACCAAATCTTTTGGATTTGTATGGATCACAATCTGAACACGAATTATCAATATTGTGCTGGTGCAGAGAAATATCAGTTGTACCAGAATGTTCAGTTTTCTAACAAACTATGTTCCTTTTACCCAATGAGTGGAAAATCACAGCACGACAAGAATCAGCAGGTCACCTCACACATTGCCATGACTCAAAGTAGGAACAAATAGATCAACATAGTGCTCAGGTTACACCTGCCTCTGGAATCATAATTGTGATGTTAATCAGCTTCCTCATACAGTCAACAACAGAGCCTCAGAAAACTTATGCTGCATAAGACAGTGGTGAGAGAAAATGAGAAGCAAGGGGAAGAGGAACAGCAGGGATGATTTATACCAGGTGGCTTAGACCAGTATAATGTGCTGAACTATGATGCAATTTGATCTTACTGAATGTCTTCTGTATTGTTGATTTAAAGCATGTTTCTGAACGGTCAAAAATGTTTCAAAATGGAATTCTGTGTCCCCCACCCCCAGCTTTGCATCACCTGCAAAATTAATAAGTGTGTTCTCTGTTCCATTATTTATATTGTTAACAACAAAAAGACCCAGGCTGAAGACAGCTCTAGAAAACCAGCATATATTCTTTCCTTTTGACAGAGAACTACTGCATGTTATGAAATACTGCTTGCTATGCAGTCAATTTTGTACATACCTTATAATAGGTTTATCCAGGTCGTATTTCTCTAACTTTTTAATGAAAATGTCATGTAAGTGTCATAAACATAATCAAACTGACAACAGGCTCTGTCCTATCCACAAGGCTGTTCCCTACTGGAGGAGAACATCAAGTTATCTAGTGTGATTTATTTTTGACAGATCCCATGTTGGCTGCTATTGTTCCCTGGTTATCATCTAGGTGCTACTAATAGTTTGTGAGGTTATTTGTCCAGGATTTTTCCATGGATTCAGTTAATTACACTTAAATCAACTGTATTTCTCTGGCTCCAACCCCGCTTTGATAACACCAATTTACAGTTACCTCTTCTGTTTTTTTTCAGCTTCTCATTCACCTTCTTAATTCAGTCATTCTTCAGCTGTCTTTTGATTATGGTCACTAGACCAAACTATTGAAAACATTCGTTCACCTGAGTGCCTCCTTTCTGTTCTTTACCTACTCTGGGCTGAGACAATTTTGTTCTCAGTGTCACAATCCTAACTATCTGCTTGCACATGATCTTTTTTGTAAGTCTGATACAACAGGTGCAACAATCCCTTTAGCTTTCTTTGTAATTTGTTAACAGATTTTCTTCTCTATTGAGTAAAGGAATAATAATTCTCTATCTCTTTCTTAGTAGAATATACTTAAGGATAGCTCTTGATAGTTCAGTGTTTTGCAGCACTACCTTGTTAGTCCTTTCTTTTTCTTAATAATTTGACCCTCTTCCTTTGTGTTTTCTTTGTGTGCTTAAAGGTCAAGGGAGACCTCATGATGTGGTCAAGCTAAGCTTACTGTTACTTCTATCTTACTCACAACTGGGATAAATGTGTCTTTCAAATTATTTTCTAAAGCATCATTCCTTTTCTTAACTTGTTTCTTTAGACTTCCTTCCTATGAGGTCTTAAGTACTGATTGCTTAAGTCCTTATCTTTCATGACATCTGTTTTTATTTAGCTATTCTCTTTCCTTCCTCTTCTACGGACAACAAGCTGTCATTTTGCAAATGCTCTTCTTTGGGAGGAAAATGCTGCCCCACTTTAACATTCTCATCCAGTTATTCTTCACTGGCAGTCTCCAAAAAAAATCCCCAACAAACCCAAACCACTCAACCAAGCCATTAAATTCTTGTGGCTAGGCCCTATTCTAAAGAAGTCACATCAGAGATGCCAACACCTGACAATGTATTGCTGCTCTAATGAAAGGGGTTTTTCACTTCACCAAAGGAAAGCTCAGGAAAGAAGTCTGAGAAACAGACCACAGACACTGCCAAAGTGTCTGAACACTGAACAAAATGCAGAAGCAAGATATAAAACTGCCTGGGATTGCTTCTAGCAGCAGAATGTCTTGAATGTGAACGAGGGAGTAGAAGGGGACAGATCTGTTCCAGGTTGCACATGGCAGCAGATAATCAAATTGGCAGACCCCTGAGAGAAAATACTCTGTGCTTATCTTTGTGAGCAGTAATCCTATGTTTTAGAAATAGAGGAAGAAAAGAACTGCCAAATATTGGTGCTAGTGCTTGTTTTGAGTATTCAGGCCTCACAGGCAGGTTGGGGCAGGAGGTGTGTGTATATGGCACATGTGTGTGTGTCCAGTTAACAGGGGAGATATTTGCAGGAGGTTTGTGCTGCAGGTTTAGGTGTTTTGATGAATCAGCAGTGACTGAAAAACAGCGTTTTGTAGAATTCTTATCAAGCTCTAATTGGGGATAGGAGCCCCTGAAGACCTTGAAAAAGCCTGATGGGCCACCTTATTTCCCAAAAAGAGACTAATTTCTCTCACAGCAGAATGGCATTCACATACTGCCTCCAGCTTTACAGGTGGTGCTGCCCCTCTGTCTACATGGAAATCCCTTTGAGTCAGTCAGTATTGATACCTGATCGTGTTTTTTTCAAACTTATTTGTGGAATTAAGCGGGCTCAACAGTTTGACCTGAAACAGAGCTGTCCTAGCGCTGTCCTGCGGAGAAGGGCAGCCCTGTTGTAATGGTCAGGATGGAAAGATGTGCTGCACACAGGTTATGTGAATAAAATCTGAAGGACAAGACAGCTCTCAGGGGATGTCCATGGCTCCAATTGCCTCAACAACATCCCCTTAACCCACTACTCCAGCTAGATCTCCACAGACCTTTGCCTTTCAGATACATGTTTACAGTACAACTGCTTCACAAACCCACAAACTAGGAACCAAATCTGGCTTTTGCTGCACAGGGCTCGGTCTGGCACATGTGGCAGTAAATCGTGTAGGCCCAAAGACCAGTGGGATCTGCGCTCTGTGTACGGCACTGGGCACACCTGGCTGCAGGTACCCGAGTATGGCACCGGGCACACCTGGCTGCAGGTACCCGAGTATGGCACCGGGCACACCTGGCTGCAGGTACCCGAGTATGGCACCGGGCACACCTGGCTGCACGTACCTGCTGGCGTCCAGACCGGGACTGGGCTGGAGCCCCACTCGGGTTTGGAGCTGGAGCTCCGCTCGGATTTGTCCTTTCTTGCGCGGGCCACTGCCATTCCTTGGCCGACCTACACCAGCTGCAATGGCACTTGAAAAACTCGTTTATCGAGTTAAGGCCGCTGCCGAGCGGGTCGGCGAACGGGACCACGGTGACGGGCGTGCAGAGCTGTGCCCTGTCCTTCCCTTCTTCCCGAGGGGGCGAACCGCGGGCAGCTGCGTGGGGCTGACTGCGATAAGGGCGAGGAGGAGGAGGAAGGGGAGCAGCCAGACGACAGCAGAGGCAACAGGCAGGAGGGAGCCGAGGACGGGGATCGCGCAGCCCGCCGAAGGAGCAGCGGCGGAGGGAGGCGGTGGGGAGCGGCGGGAGGCGGGCGCAGCCGGGGCGGAGGGAGGAGCGGGCGGCCGGGCGCAGCCAATTCGGGGGGACACGTCCATTTTTCGGCGTGAGTCAGGCACGTCGGTGGGGTGATGCTGCGGCGCTGGGCAGGGGCCGGGCCAGCCGCGGGGAGCGGCCCGCCCGCTCGGGCCCGGAGTCTCGGCCGTGCCGGCGCTGCCGCCGAGCGGAGCGTTGCTTCCTCCTTCCCGTTCCTTCCCCTCGCCGGGGCCGGCGCCATGGCCGGGGGCGCTGGGCCTGCCGCTCCCTGACACCCGCCCGCCCGCGGAGGTACCGCGGCCGCGCCGGGGGATGCGGGGACGGGGGGGACCGGGACTGGGACCAGGCGGAGGGAGGGAGGGAGGGAGGGAGGGAGGGGGCAGGTCACAGCGCTGACCGCGGGTAAGGGCAGCCCTGCACGGTGGGGAAGGGGAGAGCGGCGGGGGTGGGCGGTAGAGCCGGGTGGGAAGAGAAGGGGTCCCGGGGCGGGGGGTCTGGAGCTCCGAGGCTCCGGAGCTCACAGGCTCCGTGCAGCTGTGGCCTCTTCCTCCCCGCAGGCTGCTGCCAGCGGGGCTCCTCCGGGCATCGGAAGGGAGAGTGAATTGCCTTTGCCCCGGGCGGAGCTGCCCCGTTCTCCTGGAGCCCGGGAAGGAAGGACTGCAAAGGGAACCTCTGGACGTTTCATGTTTCGTCAGCCCGGCAGAATTTTGGCTTTGATTCCGTCTTGCTCTTACCTGTTCCCGGAGAAGAGGCACCGTCCCGCCATGTCTCGCTACAGCCTCCAAAACCTCCTGGACTGGATGTATGGGGGGGTGGACCCCAGCTTTGCCGGCAATGGAGGGCCAGAATGCGCTGCCTTTCTCTCGGGGAAGCAGCGCTTGCTGGAGAGTTTGGTCTTCCTCAGCGTAGGCATCGTGGAGATCCTCCTGTCCTTGGGGAAGCTCAGGCATCTGCACCTCAGGGAGCTGGAGAATCTGCTGCAGCAGCCCCAGACTAAGCAGGAGAGCTTGGGCAAGAACGTGCTGCTGGTGCTACTCTGCCTCATCTTTGGGCTGGAGGTGGGGTTCAAGTTTGCCACCAGGACTGTCATTTACCTCCTGAATCCCTGCCATGTGGTCACCATGATGCAGGTAAGACTTGTGTAGGGTCACCTGGAAGTTGGCTTTTGTGATGTACTTGCAAGGCAGTATTTTTCCTGTAGTCTGTTTGTGGACCAAAAGTGCATAGCAAAAGTACAAATGCTAAGAATTGATATAAACATTTAAACTCAATTTTTTAGTCAGTTTAAGTGAAATCTCTCAAGTAACCTGAGTCAGATGAAAAGGTGAAATTGTAGCTATGATTAATGTCCGAATCTCTGGTTGAAAATGTAATAATTAAGGTTTTCTCACCACTTGCTTTCACCTGATCCTTGTTTCAAGACTAGAAGAGGCTGTTTCCACTGACAGCAGTGCTCAATTTGCACCAAACCTAATGAGAACAGGATTATTGCAAAAGCAGCTGTGTAATCTCTGTGCAACTTTTTCAAGCAAGTGACTTCTTTGGGTGTGAACGTATTTGTGAAGGTGTTGGAGAAATAAATTATTCTTTGTTGGTTTACCTTTCTAATCTTAGAAGCTAAGTGGTAAGGAAGCAGGTGTTACCTGTGTCTCATACATGGGGTTGAACAGGGTGATATGGCCTAACACCTGTGGATAAACCACATGTTTTAATGACTTGTGGCTTGGTTGTTGATGTGTAAAAATGTGCAGCTTGTGTAGATTTGAAAATAATGGATACATGGAAGGATACTGGATAAACAGTTACTGACTGGGATATCTAAAGCCTAGAAACTTGTTTGTTAATACTCCTGTAGATACTTAACTGTCAGTCCCACTGAGCTTGATAAGGAGGGTGGGAGACATAAAATTATTACTTTGTTTAATTTTGCTAATGTTGAATCCTCAGCTTAGAAGATTAGAAACAACTTAGAAAATTCAAGCTCAAGAAATAACAGAAGAGTGTCAAAAAGGCTTTCATAAAAGCTGGCGTGGTGACAACTGTCTAGGATCAGTAAAATTGGATCAGTGCCATTCTTGGTCTCCCACTGCAGGATGCAAAGTGATCTGGGCTGAATCAGATCAAGCCAGTTGTTAGATTCACACCTGGAGAGCATTTCCTAACAGGATGGGAAACATCTTTTCTGGTTGTACCAGAGGTTTGAGGGAGATGGGTATTATTTCAAGAGTGGTACAGGAATATTCAAGACCTTTACAAGCAATTAATTTACAGTTCCGGAACTTAATTAGTAGGTTATGTAAATTCCTAGGCTGTGATGCAATGTTTGCTCGGTAGTTTACAGCATAGGACACTTCCTTCCTGTGAAGGGGTAGTGATCTCTGTGCAATCAGTTAGTCAGTATTGGGACTGAACTTATGGAATGACTATATAGAAATAATTAAAATGAAATCATACAGCTACATTCCATTTCTAGTCAATCCTCAATGATAACTGGGAAATCTTCCTAGTAATTCTCCAGAAAGGAGGTGAGGATATGTTAGCAGTAGGATCTGAAAGTTTAGTTGTCTTTATGATAGGATGTTATGACATTCAGCAAAATGCTTACACAGCCCTGGGGGAGCAAGGACTGTTCACTTCTTTCAGTAATGCCTTCCCCAAGGAGATGAAGACTTGAGCCCTGTAGTCAGGCATGGGCTGTTCTGAATCTCTTTTTGACTAATTGTGAAGCTTTTAAAAATAATCCTGTGCTAATTAGTCATTAGAAATGGTGTTCCAGCATTTGTGAAATTGAGAAGGTGGGTATGTCAGCAAAATGCAGAAGTTGGGCCCTTCGTTTAGAAACAGGCTTGGGCTTAATGTAGAGGATGAAAATAATGGTGAAACCAGCAGCTTTCCACAGAGACATCAGGTTAGACACAGGGATAGTCAATGTTCCAGCAGCAGACAAGTAATAGATAGGTGTAATCTTGCAAGCATTGTTTTTTGGCCTAAATATCTGGAGGACAACAGGTTGGCAAGGTGAAATATATGAAAACATAATTTATCTTTCACTTCTGTTCTTGCAGTAGTTTATACATAATCCTGCTACCATGTCTAAATAATAGGATGAACAAAGTAGGAGGTGAAGAGATGAAAGGTACTACAACAATCAGGATCACTTCAAAGGGAAGCCAACAGTAGCTGTTGTTAAAGGGCTCTTCTTTCACTCCATTTCTCTTTTCATTTTCTTCAGCTGAGACTTGTTTCACCTCAGCAACAAAGGCTCTGGGCTCTGAGCCAAAATATTGGGAACTAAAAGTTATCCTTCAGATTTTCTCTCCATAAAAGCTAAAGTTCTGCTCTTAAAAAGACCTAAGACTGAAAATGAGATCAAAATAAAATGGGATTTAGATGTGTGGTGCATTTGGGAAGACAAAACTCAGTAATATTAGGGCTACTGGGTTCTACAAATGAGTCTGTTTTGATCAAGTGTCTAATTTCTGCCTATCATGCCAACTTCTGTTCAAATCAAGTCTTTTCATAAGTGGAAAGAAACTAGCTTAGATGTGTCATGTTCACTTCATTGACACTTCCTCCTTACAATATTTAACTGCCTGAACAGTTGTCATGGTTAATCAGCTTCAGAGAATTTGTTGCTGCCCTGTCACCTGGCTGAATTATCTACAACAGTGATAGTCATTTCCAAACCCTGCTCTGGGTTTTGGCTTCTTGCATAGCTTCTGGAGGAAGAAGGGTGTTTCTTCGCCAGTATCATAAGTGCAGCATCATCGAGAGATAAATATTTCAACTCTTAAAAATACTATATATATTTATAAAAAAGGTAAATGGAAACTTATTTGATTTCTCTGCCAGCTGTTGGATGGGGATGGGCTTGGTTTGTGCAGTAAAATGCTTAGCTAATGTTTGATGCAGCAAGGAGAGATGTCTATGAAGGAATTCATACTGAACTCCTTCTTTATGTAAAGTATGGTCTTTGTGAAATTATTTGAATACCTCTGTTTAAAAAAAACAAACCACTTGCCTTTTAGGACTGGAGATATAACTGGAGCAAGTGCTGCTGCTGTAAACCTGGCATAAAAGGGTATCCTAAGAGGGAAACGTTAAATCCTTGGGGTGTTGCAAACCTATTGGCCTTTGCATAGCAGGAAAAAAACCCCAGCATATGTTTAAGGAACCAGGTTTATGTTTTGAAGACACTAATCCTTTCCAGTATTTTAGGGCACAGAATTGTGGTACTGAAATCTTCTGTGTGAAGGAGGTCTTAAATTTCTGATTCAGCAGTGGAAGAGGGAGGATTCCCTCAATAGCCAATCACAGCACTATTGATTTCTTTGCAAGTTTTGTGAAGGAGACTTTTGGCAGCAGCCAGAATGTGCTTGTTGAGAAGTGTCTGCATAAGTGTTGTCTCCCTGTGTATGAGCATCAGAACAGCTACAGAATTGCTTTAGTGAGGTGAAAGGATTTCATACCTTGCAGTGTCAAAACCAATGATATCAAACCAATTTTCTTTATCTGTTCTGTATTCTTAAGCTATACATTTTTCTAACTTTCAATCACAACCTTTGTGTTCATGTAGCAGTTCTTCATTTCACACTTAGGGAAGGAGCAGTTTGAATTTTAGGTTTGTGAAGCTGACAGTTTTAATTAGGTTTCCTAGACTTTCACTGAGATCTTCAGTTCTGAACAATGTAGTCTGTAGAAATCAGAAGTGTGTGTGCAAATTTATTGGAACCTTGTTTTAGGAAGTGCCAGAAACAGGTACTCTGTACTCTAATCCTAAAATGATAGGTACAGCTAGTCCTTCTGTTAAACTGTTGTAAATTTTCAACTTGACCTTGGTATGCCTATGCCTTCTTCCAGAATGATGCCTTTATGCCAATCTGTAAAATAAATTTTATTTATTTTGTTTTAGGAAGGGTTTTACAAGAGTCATTTTTCAGTGGTAAATCCTCAGCTGGTCAGTTGTTGTAATTCTCTTCCAATTCTACTTTGAATTACTGCAATTCAAGCAGTTAAGGACTAACATTTGTGTGGAATAGAGAAAATGTGTTTGTAGGAAACACCTGTTTTGCTGGATTATAACTTCAAGTGATCTTTTTAGGCAAAGTAAACTAAGGGGGAAGTGATAGGTGGAAAGAAGTATAGGGGAGTCTGGTTTCATTCAGGGATCTTGATCTGATGTTTGCATAACTAAAACCAGTACTAAGTGCATCTGCAGTTAAGTAATACTAAATCCTTTGTTCATTGTTTCCAGTTCTGGCTTCTTTAGAGACCTGGATCATTTCTGTCCTCTGCAGAAGAGATTACTGTGTTTTGGAAACAATGGGCTGTTTTCAGAATGTATATAATAAACATAGCTTGACTGAATTCTGCACCACCTGGGAATATATTCCAAAATATAACTAATTAATGACTTCTCTCCTCCTTTTTTTGTTTTCTTTTAATTTGTGTACACAGTTCTTAAATGCTTTGTAATATTTGGAAGAATTCAGTTAATTGTGTACAGTTTTCTATATTCTGTCTCTTCCAAACCTTGAATTAAAAGTAAGGGTCATTCACATCCTGTTATTTTGGTGTGACTATGAGGAAGCTTTGATTACAAAAATTCAGTAAATTTTATAGAAATGATGCTGAATAATGCTATTGAGGTACATGAGCAACAGCCTGCAAGTAAGAGCTTAATGAGTTACTCAGTTTTTAAAGGATAGTGGTATTCCAAGTTGAAGATTTTTCAATAGCTCTGGTTTTAGCTTGTATTTAGGTTATTGGTAAGATGTAGGGCGACAAAGGGCAAAATTTCCTATTAACATATATGCATTTTCAAAGTGTAAGTCTCTAAATGTGGGCTTCTAAATCTCCTTTCTGTACTCGTGCATATTTCCCTAATCCATGTGCTTTTGTGTGCACCTCCTATATTCCAAAGCCCGGTACCTGTAATTTTATAGCACCTCAGAGACAGGGCTTGGTTTCAGGAGATATGATAAAACTGAAATTTAGTACAATTTGATAAGGATTGTAAAAAATTATTTGAGAACACCAAGGCAAAATATTGAGTTCAGTATGATTACTCCCAGATCAGTCTATTAGGAATGTGAGATGTTTTAGGAGGTCAGCAGGTCCTTTTGGTGCTCTGAAATGCTGTCTGGTAGCAGAAAATTACCACTTAAGTGGAAGATGTGCATAATGACCCTCACAAACATATTGGATTACAAAGCATGCAGCTCGGGTTTGGATCTGCAGAATACACAAATCCTTCTTTTAACAGCTGCAAGTTAACCTGTGATACCTTCCTTCACAGCTGATGGCTAGAGAGGAAATCCATCACGATGTGTGGTGATAAAGGGCAGATGATGAATTAAAGCACTGAAAGCACCGGTGTTTCTCAGTTGCAAACCTCATTTCTTGTAAAAGAGGGCATTTTACCCCCAGGAAGGTGATGGCAGCCTCAGGGGCACAGATAGGAAGTGGCAGATCAGGAGATACTTCTTCACTTCCTTTACTCTGAGTCTGTGATGCTCCAGACTACGGTGCGGTTTTCAGAACACCAGGGCATGCTCGTGGTTTAATCTGCCCCTGCTTCTGAGAACTGTCAGCTTTTTCTTAATTGTTACAATTTGGTTTTAGCAATGATTTTGTTTGTGTTTCAAAAACACTGTCAACTGAAGTTAGAGGCTTTTACTGATACTGTAATTAATGTAGTAATTGCTTGGTGAGCTGAGGAAAAGCTTTTCTGTGATAGTTTTAACACTGTATATACTTTGTTTCACCACTGTGTTTATTTTTACTAAACCCCAGCATATAGTAGAGAAATGGAGAAGGAATGGCAAGGATTCTTATTCAGAAATAATAGACATTTTTAATTCAGTATAGAAAGGATTGCAAATGTGTCTTGAGGCTGTGATTCACAGTTTTCTTTGTTTCAGAAGATTATGGTTCAGCCATTTTAATTTAAACAAGATTTGGCCTGTGATGCTTTACCCTGAGCTGAAAATGTGCCCTTTAGTCCAGGTGACAGGGACCAGGGAATGTGTCATGGTGCTGGTGAATGTTTGAGCTGAGGAATTGGAGTCTAAAGCTCTTGGTTAAGCCTTTGCTTTGAAGTTGCTAGAATTTGGAAATGCCTCTGTGCTTGAGGCTAGGTAATTCTCTCCTTTATTCTGGATACTTTTAGGAGAAAAGAATATAACAAGCAGGGAACTGGCACAGGGTAATCTTGCTCTCTAAACTGGAGTAGGAACTGAATGGTTGGAAATGGTAGATGAAAAAGCTTAACTTTCTCTGACCCCAAATATTTACACTGAGGGTTATCATCTAAAGGCCACTAGATGATGATTAAGTAACCAGATATTGGTTTGTTTTGATGAGATCATCACAGATTTAAAGCAAATATAATTCAAAGGGCCACATACATAGTTTGAGCAACATATTAGAGAGGGACAGGCCTCTTTTCTTTTTTCCTCTTCTGTTTAGTTTCTTTTTTTTTGAGAACAGAGCTATTTATATTGTTTCAGTGTGTTATAATGTATCACTGTTGGCTGCCATGTATTTTTAGGAGGGATTTTTTTTATCCTATTTGGCAGTTTCACGCACCATTTCATGTAGGTTGTTTGCTGGTAACTTAAACTGATGTTTCAGGAGTAGCTGCTTGAGGCCTTTAGGAACCTCAGTGGGGTGGTGGATTAAAACAACAGCAGTGACCATACTGGACACCTTATAAATTCCAGGGATTGGGATGTCTTTCACCTCATGACTTCCAGTCTAAGAAACCCTTCTGTGCTGTCTCCTTGCCCTGCTGTAAATGTTTACACTGCCAGTCACAGATGATGAGTTTTACTGCAGGGGTTGTCCATTCCCTGCAGCAATTTGAACCTTGATGTTCACCACGAGTGAATTTGAAACCTGCAAAGAGAGTAATGGGCACTCATGTTTCTGGTGACACTTCCTCAGGGCTTTAGATTGATGTGGTGAGGGCTTATGTTTATTCAGATGGCCAAGTAATTAGTGACAAGCCAATTTAATTGTTTGTACTGTGATACTTTGTTGTTAGTGAAATGCCAACTTAAATTATCAGGAATGTGGTGTTGTATGCCTTAGTTTTTTATGGATTGTGTTACTGTTTCTGTTTCTTTGGCAAAAATTGGCTGTGGTAAGGCTATTAGATATTATTATCCTGCTGTTTTTAAAGATCACAGATTTCTGTTGTAAAATCCAACAAATTGAGGGATTTTGAACTGCAACAGGAAAAAAGATATTGGTGACTTGAGGCCGAGTAGAGCAGGACTTTGCTGTGATGATTTTGCTTCTGTAGGAAACTGATGCAAAACATCTTGTTTGGGAGGAAGAAGTAACAAAAGTGAATATATATGAAAGTGCATGTAAAAATTTTATTGTGAACTCATGCAAGCTCCTGCAGGTGTCACTGACAGATTTAGATGCAATTTATTTAATTTACACTGAATTTAGATTTTCTTAAGAAATTGGACTTTTGCTTTTTTGATTGTCAGGTTTTGTTAAAGCTCTGATTTAAGAATGGGGAATGAAGTAGCCCACTACTAGTGAAGGACTGGTGCAGAAAGTGGTGAGGGGAAAAAGGAAAAGTAACTTCAGTGACCTCTGAAATACTAAGATGTGATAACTAAAGCTAATGCACACATAGAAAGACCTGAGTCATGTTAATAATTAATCCTAAAATATGAGAAATCTAGAAATCTTTTACCTAAGACTCTAAAAGGAAAGAGGGTAAGTATAGGTTTGTCAGTTAAAAAACTAAGCCTGTGGAAGGGGAGATTGATCTAGAATATCTGTCCTAATGAACATATGTAATTTACAATTTAGATTGTAGAGGATGGAAACTGTTCAACTTGGTACACCTCATCCATCCCTGGGTAGAACTGGGAAGCTGGGAGGTGGAAAGCAGGGACAGGCAGCTTCTTGTGCTCCCAGAGTCTGGTTTATGTAACACAGAAGCTACTTTTATTGAAGTATTTCTTGATGCTCTGCCAGCAGTGTTGCTTTGAATCATGCTAACGTTAGGTTAGTGATTCCACAGGACACATTAATCCTAAAGCTGTGTGACAGTAAGGCAGTTGTTGTTTTTATGCTAAAATATTAAATACATTCAACTTGCTGCTATTTAGCAATTGGAATGTCACATCTTTTTCAGATGTGGCAGTCTGATCTTGTCAAACCACAGGTATGATTTTTATTTCAGTTACCTTTCAGAAAGCAAATGATGGCTTATTAGTGGTAGGGCTGAAATGATAATTTATACAGACAGAAATGCCAAATCAAAAGCTATAAGGTGGAGTTGTTAACTATTACTTCCTGATAAATAATGGAATGATTATTTTGAACTTACTTTAAAATTAAGTTTCGAGTTAATTAATCAAGACTTTTACATCTCTTAAATTGTCCCTCTGCTTAGATGTTCCTTGTCTTGTGTGGGAAAATGGATGGTTTCATAAGTACAGTAAAGTACACTTAACCCTACCACTCTTGGGTAAGTACACTTTACTGTATCTTAGCCTTTTAAACATACCTTTTAATCTCTTCTCCTCTGGAGAGTACTTGGATATACCTAAGAGGTAGGAAAATTTTTATTTCAGTGCAGATTGCCCAAAGCCTGTCTCTCTCTTGCTTTTTTTCCTGTTGTTTTAAATTCATTCCAATTTTGGAATAATCCAGTTTCCTGAATTTTTCACATTGCTCTGAATATTACCAGTAGAAATTAAAGTCTAACCTCTTGAAGCTTTCACTGTGAAATAGTACCTAAACCAATCAATTTATGATCTGGTTAAGTGATCAGGGCTGCAGTGTTTGAAAAGAAGATGTGTTTCCAGTCTGCTGCAAGGAGATACTAAATCAAACAGGCGGCTCAGGGACAGACAGCTGTGGTTTTGAAAGGTAATGAAATCCGTGCTGTGTGTGAGATGCAGGGGTTTTACTCGTCCTGTGCTTGGCTGTCTTCTGCCAGGAACTACTCAGACAATCTGTAAGTGTTCCCATTGATCCCAGGAGTGCTACTTCTCGTGATGCTGACTCTGGAATGGTTAGAGTTGTGTGACTCGTTCTGTTCTCCCCCCTACCTTTTGAATTGTCTTTTGTCTCTTAGTTTGTTTGATCAAACCAAGATGATCTTTGTTAGGCGGGTTTCTGTCTCAGCAGGGCTAAGGCTGGTGGAAGAAAAGCTTTTCATGACAAGTTTTGACTTCGCTCTCTGCCGCAGTGTACTGACTGAAAATTAGTGCCATTAAAATACTTTTGAGGGGAGCTCTTATGTGTAGTATTTTGTAGAGATTTGGGAACGTTCTGGAATAAAGAAAAGCAGAAATCCAGCCAACTCATGGACCAAACAACAAATCAGTGAGCTCTCCCTGTTTAGCTCATGGAGTGAGGCAATAACATTCAATTAATAGGTATTTGAAGAGGTGTTTTTCTTTAGTTCAGAGGCAGTATTGCTGTTCCATTTGAACAAAAGATTGTACATATCTTTTGAGAATAGCTCTTGAGATTTTTACTAGTCTTGATTATTGAAATGTTGATTACTAAAACTGTGGTGAACGTGTATGCTAGTCAAGAAACTAGGAAATGTTAGACAAAGGAGAAAATTTGCAGCTGACAGCTGAAGCATTTGAAGATCTGTTCCATAATCCTGAAGTTTTAACATAACATTCTGGTTATGATTTTTCTGCTGTCGTAAAAAATGGAAGTCAGGCTTATTTGTGAAAGATCCACCCTAACAGAGGGATTTGCATGCTTAAAAGTGTTAAATATTTATTTTTTCCCTCATCAGTTCCTAAAAATGTTTCTTTCAGTAGAACTGAAGTAAAAATAAGCAGCTGTGAATCTTGTTCTCCTCCTTTGGCTGTCTCCATGGTAGTGAAGTGTTTTAAATTGGTATGTCCATCTCAGTCTTTGTAGCAGTGCCATCCTTTTAAATGTGAGCTGGTTTTTACCCTCAGCACTGAGATTCAGTGTACAGACGTGTATTGTAGCTTTTGCTCTACGATGGAGTAGTTGGAGCACTCTGCAGTGTGTTAGAAAAAGAATGTCTGGTTTGATTAATTGTGCATATAAAGAAAAGCTCAATCTGTAGTTTTCTGGTGGTTTTTTTTAAGATGTAGGAAAGAGAAAGAAAAAAAATTTATCTTGGAAGAGCAGAATTTGTTCGTGGCAGTATGAACTGTGCTTCAAAAGCAACATATATCTTGTGTCAGTATATAAAGGATGATGCTTGTCCTCTAAATTTAGATGGGGCATTTTAGCAAATCAACAGAACTTTATCAGGTCCTATTATGGTAGGAGTATGGTCTGAAAAGAAAAACAACATGCTGCTCCTGTTGTATTCAGTTACTTTAGGTGGCTAATACTGGTGACATTTTTACAGTAATTTCCAAATACTCTGAGTGTGACAATGGAAGTATTTAAAGGTGACTGCCAAGCGTTACACATAGAGCAGATACTGTGGTAGCCTTATTTTGGGAAGTATTAGGAGGCTTTCAGAGACAGGCTTCTTGTGTGGGATCCTCAAGAGTGGTCTGGCACTGCTGAAGGGAAGGGCAGTGGTGGTGTTGTAAATGCTGGTCTTTAGCACAGCAAGGACCTTATCATGATTGAGGGTTAAGGAGCTGCTGTAGAAAGTGATTGGTTATACAGTAATCTGCTTTTTGAGAGACCTTTTATAATGCCAATAACAACAGGCTAGAATTTGACTTGTTTGTTAGGCACTGAACTCTTGGTGCTGCTCATACTGCTTAAATCCTTTTTATGTGGGTAAAGTGAGACCTTTTAATTTTTTCAAGATTTTAGTCTTTTCTAGCTCTGCTGTAAAACAGTTCTTCTGGTTACCAATGATTTGTGACATACAGAACTGGGTAGGAAAGATTTAGGAAATGGAGTCTAAAATCATATCATTAATTTAAATTTGTTTCTAACAGTTCAGATTTTTCTTCTCGCCTGTCCCCCATGTCGGACTGCAATGATTCTCGTCAGGTAATACCTCTTCCTTACTACATTTCTGTCTACTTTCATAATGTATTTACAGTTAATCACTGCCTAAGTCATAAAATACTAAGTTTTATGTCCAGTTTGGAAATGCATATTGGTTGGATTGAAAATGATATACTGAAGGGAGTCAGAGCTTAAAGGGTGAGTGTTGGGCCACATACCCTTGGTGCTTCTCTATGGTGGGTTTGGCCTCACTTGTGAACATGAATTAGCTCAGTAACAGAGGAGTTAATGCAGATTAATGTATGAGCTGCTGTAATTGTGGCCACGGGCCTTGTACCTTTTATTATCCTCAGTAAAATTAGTAACTGGCCTCGTTGAAGGCCGTGCATACAGTATGGGTCTGATTTTAAAACTGTGGATAGGTAAGGTTAAATAGTTAATTGCAAATTCTTGCTGACCTGGGTATTCTCAGATCCATGCAATCTTCCTAAAATACTGCAGGTTACTCTAGGAACCACAAGAGTTTCTAATGTGCAGGAGGCTCTAATGGGCTACAGCAAGCAGAGTCCAGTGAGCAGCTAAAGGACTGAATTAGTTGTGTTGTGGGGAGGGTCAGGGGACTTCCCAGGCAGAATGGTAGTTGGGAATGGCTGTAATTGCCACCCTGACATTAATTCCACTCTTTCTTGTCTAATTCTGGACATTTACTGGAAAAATGATGCTGGGGAATGCCTCCTACCTTCTCTCTGCAACTTTTCCCCGTTGTTCCTTCTTTTTTTGCTGTGTCAGCATCTCCATCTTGGAGAGTGTGAAGAGTATGTCTGGTGTCCAGGAATCTTTGCTAAAGGTTATAGAGCAGAGGCCACAATATTTTTTTGTTTGTTGGTTTGGTTTTTTTGGTTGGTGTTTGTTTGGTTTTTTTTCAGATTGAGTGTTTCTATTTAGACACCCTGACAGCATATAAATTATGTTTGAAGACTGTTTTAAAATTGTAATACCTTCTCCCCCCCCATCAAATTCCTTTTAAATTCCTAACAGTTTGACAGACAATGGTTCAGTGATTGGTGACAGTTTATGCTTTACTTAGTATCCAAACTGTTTCAGTCTCCTTTATATAAGATACAATTTTTCTGTTCCTGTGATGCAACAGTGGTTCAGGAACAAGATGTTTGAAAACTGCATAAAATGCAGTATTAATAACACTACTTTCCTGCCTCATGCTTTGCTTAGGACTTGCTGTTGCATTTGGATAAATGCAGTCCTTTTATTTAAGGGACTTCTTTCAAATTCCTGAAGCTTTTCTTTGAAGCTATGCATTCGTAGGGTTAAGCAGGATAAAAACTGTTATCAAATATTCTATTTTAAGCTCTGGAAGACAAGTGGACAGCAGAATTCCAGCTATCTAGCAGATTGCATCATGAACAGGATTATGGACAGTCCAGGCTTTCTAGGAATCCAAAGCTTATTATAGAAAGCAGTCCTACTTAAGGAAATTCTACAAATGTGTATTTAAATATATGTTTTTATCCTGGTTATTGCATTTACCAGTATCTCATTAATTGCATTTAACAGTGACTTTATTCAAATTCAAACCAAAAGAGTTTTAAGTGTCTTGCTACCTTTTATTGAAGAGATGCTACATAAAATAAGTGAAAGCACTGCATTGGATTTCCATCTGTGAAAAGAGTCTCCCATCTTTTTTCTAAGGTTGCAGATGCATATGCTGAACGGGGCCCTGTTGGCATTGCTGTTTCCTGTTGTTAATACACGCCTGGTGAGTGTACTGTAGTTTTTCTTCCTCCTTTTTAATTTATTTCTAAAGATTTTCTTTGGAAAGATGTCAGAGCTTTACTTTGTTGGCCTTTTAAAGTTTATTTTACCAGGCTGCAGATTCCCGGTACAGATCATTACAGCAGAGCCAAAATACCAGTCTTGGATTTTTGGGGTGTCTCTAACTTGGTGTGAAAAGCCAACGCTGCTGTATTCTGAGCATCAGTTCCATCCTGGCCTTAAAGGAGAGGAAACTTAATGGCTTTGTAAGAGGCTTTCACAGGTTAACCTGGTGGCATGTGGTCAAAATTCAGTTTCAGGCTTTTCAGACTCTGTCTAAATGTAAGATTCCTCTGGCCTGGAAAATGCCAAATGTTGTTCTTGGCTGTCAACCCCTCTCTCCCAAGATTAGGCACAGCAGGTTTTTTTTTCCCATCTAAGTTTTCAAATCTGCTATAAAACTCCAATCTCCTGGACAAAAAGTTAACCTATTGTTGTGCCTAGTAAGATTCTTAAACCCAGTGGCCATATGGCACATGAATTAATATTATTAACAAAATTGTGGTGGACTTCAGACTCCATTGCAAATCTTGTTATTGGCTCTCCCTTTGCAGATATTAACTGTCTAAATAAGATTAGGTATAAACTTATGCTTATGTGCAGTTTGCAATTGTTTTATTAAAACTTGATACTGCTGAAGGGCATCAAATGAATAAAACAAGTGGGATTTTTTCCCAATAAGGATAAATCTTTTTATTTGGTATTTAAAGCCATCCAGTTTTCAAGTAAGTATAACCTTAAGCATGACAAAATTATTTCCCTGGGTAACCCTTGAAGGATAAAATGTTGCAGTATATAATAACTCATTAGCTTTTGTTTTCTCTGCCATGATCATAGATGTCACTCGTATTAGGGCAGTGGTGATTAAACGAGAAAGATGCAGACTATTCATAAAATTGTCTCCATAATTGGGATTGGAGGAGCCAAAGGACAATGTCCAAGAGCAAATATTTTTGGAGTAAATACAACTTAGGATATTTTTGGCCTAACAGCTTTTCTCTTTCCAATGTTTCTTCTGGCACAAGATAATGTGGGTGATGTTGCAGAGTGCTGCTGCTTTGACCCAGATTCTCTCGTGGCAGACAGACATTCAGCTCCACAACTATCATTGTAGTTGTTTATGCTGACGTTGTCCTGAAAGCAGGAAATGTCTCCTAAAACTTAGTAGGAATTTCACAAGAATCTCAATAATTTTATCTGAGCTGTCTGCTCTGGTTTATGGTATCTAAGTGAAAAAGTTTTTGTTGTCGAGAATTGTCATGTCTCTATGCAGCAACTTCAAATTTCAGTTTTATGATATTTTATGTCATATTTTTGTATGTTATATACTTAGATATGTCTGTAAATAGTTGTAATATATAGTGTGTGGCACAAAGAGCATGAAAAATTTGTCACCTAACCCAGTGTGGGGAGGGAGATGGTCTGAGGCAGAGAGAGTTCTGAGGTCAGTGGAGCTGGAGAGCAGGAGATTGGTGCCTCCCATGGCTTTGAGGCATTGTGCCAAACGGATGCATGGCCCTGAGTGCCAAAATGCCTCCCTGGTGCCTTTCAGAGTGTAAAATGTGTTCTGTCTTTGTGAATTATTTGATATACAGTTGGATGTTGTCTTGTGGTAGCTTTTTCATTGTCCTCGGCTGACATTGTCCTAAAACTCCCTCTTCCATGTGATTGTTTGGAATCTTGCAGGCAGCAGATAGTGGTGCTGATCTGTAGTCTCTGTTTGGAGACACCTGCTAATTTAGCAAGTTCAGCAGGAGGCATGTGCATAATAGCTGGCAAGTTGTGTATCATTAGGGAGATGAACGCAGTGAGATGCAGGAAAAGATTAGATGTGCAGTTTTATTTGTACTTATCAATAATCTGAAAGGGGCAAAAGGCAGGAGATAGAGAATGGAAGAGGATCATTGCCTGACCAGCTGATGGATGATTTAGTGGATATCAGGGTTTTGCTTCCAAGTGTTAACCTGTTCAGTGTAATTTCCAGAACACCTCTTACAGCATTTTGTGGCACAGGCTGTTGGGTCACGTATTTTTGCTACCAATTACATTACTGAATGCATTGTAAGTATTCTTTTTGTATAACTACTTCAACGTTAAATTATCCTGAAAAATAAATTGGTCAAAGCTTCTGGCATAATCTCATTGTTTCCATTTTCTTGTCATGCATCTGTTAATTTTTTTTTTTTTTTTTTTAGAACCTCAGTCATTTCAAAATTATTCTTAGATAATAATCTATTGGCAGTGGAAATGGAGAGTTGAGATATTCACTGCACCTACAGAAGAAAGTTTCTACCTTTTGTTGTTTTAATCTTTCAGTTAAACTGTGCTTGTCAAAAATCTTGTTGGACTATAATGGGCACTTGGGATAGTGTTCCAAACAAATGTAGCCTGAAAGATGAGGTCAGTCTATTCTGTTCTTTCCAAGAAAATATTTTCCTGCTTTGGCATGATGTTGAGGTGTCAACAATTAACAGATGCGACCAGTGCATCCACTTGTATTTATTTGGCACCTAAATGCTCCAGTTATTTTCTACATTATTTATGATGTGTTGATGGAAATAATTTTGTGCATTGGAACAGGCATTGGATAGAGATAAAACTGTTTCTTACTCAGTTAGCTTATTCAGTTCTTATTCAGAACTCGCTGTATTATTTTGTGAGTTCTTATCCTTTCAGAAATAAAGGGTATTTTAATTTTCCCTCATAATTTCATCCCTTTCTCATGATGTGATTAATTCTTGGTGAGCATTAACTATTCACACTAATCATAGGGTAATCTTTTGTGACCTTTAAGTAAATAGAGAAGAAGATGCTAAGGGAATTGGCTTGTTAGGTTCCCAAGTAGGACCCTAGAAAGGTATAAGAGGATATACAGGAGTAGGAAGATTTCTTTCTGCTCTGTATTTATATTACATGAAATACAGTGTAGGTCCTGATAACCAGGCTATGTGGGTAAATTCATTTAACTGGCACGAACTCTCCAAGTGTTTGGAGAGTAACTGGATTTGTTTGAGCTTTCATATTGCATTAATCAAATTTTAAAGGAAACTCTTTCTACTGGTTTAAAAATGGGTTGTTGTTTTTTTTCAAGCTGATGTCCTGAAAATGTTGATATAGATAAAGTAAAAAACAGGACATGTCCCAAAGGTGTTGGACTTGTTGTCTCTGCTCACACGGCTGAAATGGTGCAGTTTTAATGTTTCCAGAAGCTGCTATTTTCTATTAGTAGAACTGTTTGGCCAGAGAGGTGCACATTCAAAATCTGCGTTAGGAGCAGAATCCTACTCTGAGCAGGACTTTGAGTATATTCCATGCACACTCCAATCATTGCCTGCTGATTGTTGAAGTAATAATTCAGTTTTCCTGAGGTGCCTGTGCCTGCACAGCAAAGTGAAACAGGTCATGGTAGCTCATTAAGTCATCTCTAAACTGGCTTTATCTAACTGGCACAAGGAAGAACCATGGGAATGGTTGGGGGCTACTGAGAGATTGTGCTTGGGTTGCTGGTAGGTGATAAAGCCAAGGCTGGTGCATCTCTGGGCAGTTGTACATGCTGTGTGCATTAAACTGGTATGAGTGTGTTACTGATGGTAATATCTAAGAGGGTGGCTGGTACAGTGCAACATTTGATGTTTGCTGGGCTGTGTGCTGGATGTGCTACAGGAAAGACCAGAACCTGGGAGTTGAATTCTTTCTATTCCTTTTCTGCCATATTCTGCAGTGTTTGTACAGAATGATGGAGGAACCGCTCTTGCACAGTATGGTGCTTGAGCCAAGATACAAATAATTAACAGGGGGAAGAGTACTACTTTCAGAAAACAGCAAAGTGTTAACCTGCTTGCCCACTGAAAACCAGCTGCAGGGTGATCCCTTGTGCTTGTCTTCACTTACAGTTTCTCTTTGCATGTAGAAGGTGCCTCTCTGCTATCTGTGAGTGAATCTTTTTTATTGATAAAACAGTTTATAGACAAGGCATTTAGGTCTAGGTGAGCCAGTTGCTCAGTACAACTTTATAGTTCTTCTGGTATGTTTTTTTTCGTTTTTTGTTTGTTGTAGCCTGGCTGTGCAACTTGAATGCTTGGTTGTACAGAAACTCTGCAGCTCTAGAGCAGGAAATGCACTTGCATGATCAACCAGGCTTCAGAACAATCCATCTCTTACAGTGGGGGAAAAAGATGTTTTGTTTTACACACAAAAAAAATATTGTCAACACTTCTGCAGCATAAACAACTGTTCCTCTGTTCTGAGGAGTGTCCTGAGCACAGTGTTTGTGTAACGGACCCTCACAGCTCCGAGTGTGGAGGCCCTTTTGGAACCACAGATAAACAGAGAATGCTCCTTGGCAGAGGAGTGCCTGCCTCACGTTATGGTGTTTATATTCAGGAGCAATTGTTTCTGAAGTGGGAGAGGTGCAGCTTTTTCTCCAGTTAGGAAAACTGCTTTAGCCCCTTCCCAAATTTTAATTCCCTCACTTTGCTCTCTGTGCCCTTTGGCAAGGGACAGCAGGAAAGGTTCAGGTTCTGGAAACTTCACAACTTCCATGAAGTTCTTGTTTTTGCATACCATTACTTTGCTTGGGTTTATGTTCTGATACAGAATATTTGGAATAAAATAACCCAACAGATTGTATGGAAAGGTTTGTTACCTTAGTCTCCCCGGAGCTGGCTGCACACCTTGGATATTGCCATCAGGGCACAGACATTTGGCCGGGGGATGCCAGGACTGGCAGAATCTGGCTGTTGGTTTTAGCATCTTTTACATTAAAAATAGGATATAAGAATTGTAGCTGAATTTAAAAGATCACTATGTTAATTACCAGCTGTTCATTGACTGCTATTTAGGGAGAAAACCAAACTATGTTTCAACCTCTCTTCTGTTAATGTAGAAATTTCTGTAATGTATCTGTTTCAATGCTTCAGTGTCTCAGAACAGTCATAGAAAAGGAAAGCTTTTCTCCCCCTCTCTCCTTCCAACAGACAAACCACGGTGGTAGGTCCCATGTCTGAATTCACTTTAGCCTGTAGAATGACAGAACAATTGAACCAAAGCTAATGGCTTTGCATTATTCCTGTGAGATCTCATACCTGTGGTCTTGTTCAGTTTTACCTTCAGAAAAATAACTGAAGGTAAATAACACTGCTCCATAGTCAGCTGCAGCAAGAAGCTGAATTCTGGGTTTTGAGTGTTTTCTACTACTGTTCAGTTTTAAATGTGTTGCTTTAGTGTGATAAACAGATATAGGCAAAGGTACTTAGAGGTGGGAATAACTTTCAAATACAGTGCATCACCTTTACTTACCGATAAAGAGCTGGAATTGGTTGGGCCTGGTTTAAGGGGCTCAAACTCAGAGTTATGGTTCAAGTTATTTTTAGCAGAGTATTATCTTAGCACAGCCTGACTTCTCTACCAGGAAGTTACACTAATTCAACTAAACAAACAAATGACTAACTGTAACTTCCCAAAGTTGTCAGCAGGTGAGAAATACATGATTTACTACTAACTGGTAACTTGTTTACCCACATCCTTCTGCAGCTTCTCTTTAAAACCAATAAAATACTGGTTATTTTTTATTTGGTCAAGCTTAGCAGTTCCACACATGCATGCAGATTGCTATAAATCAGGTCTTTTTTGAGGGTTCTTTCTTTTGCAGAGGCCTCCTCAGTAATTAATATATAAAAGTATATAAATACATATATATAAGACCTCATTTATAGAGTTCTGTCGCTCACAAGGTAGCAAGTATCTGTTCTTTCTGGAAAGACTTCTGTTGTATGGGGGGTGCAGAGTTTCTGGTTTGATTACTGAAGGGATTTGCATTGTTATTGGTAATTTATGCAAGCAAAGAAAGGAAAAAGAACAATCTTATGCTGTTCCTTCTGTGTTGTGCTTCTGGCTAACTTTGGGAATTGTCTACTGGAAGTGCTGCCTTCCATTTGTGGTAAGGGGAGTGGAATGGGTACAGTTTCAAGGTACTTTCAAGGCACTGGCCATTAATGTCAGCTCTTTGTCAATATGCACAGATGATGAAATAACTGAGCTCAATGCATTGTCATGAGTCCTAAGGAGCATGGTTCCTTGTAACTTGGTTGTTAGTGATGAAAAATATTTACAAATATTTTCCTTTTCCCACAGCTCCCATTTGAAATGGAAATTTATTATATCCAGCATGTGATGCTTTACGTTGTGCCCATCTATCTGCTGCAGAAAGGAGGTATGTTGGCAATTTACTCCATATGGACTGAATTGGTCCCATGCAATGAAAAAATGTGCTTACTGGACACCACCAATTTCATTCTTACCTTTTTTTTAAACCAAGTTTCTCTGTTGTTACTTAATAGTTTCTAATGTTCTAATGTTGGAGTTGTAATCCAGGTAACACCAACTTGTGTCAGGCAATGAAATGGAAATTAAAAAAAATGGTCTATTACCCAAAGGGATACCAAGGGTGTATTGGTATAATGTGCACTGTCTTTTTGAGTAGCATCTCTTCCACTTTGTAACACACTCAAGTTGTTGGGGAGTTGTATTTTTAAGACCTTTGCTTTCTCAGTACTGGAACTTAAAATGAGCTGGAAAAAAAAAATCCTGATTGCATCCCATGTAAATATTAGTTGTCTAGTCAGGCAGGTTACAGAAGTTCTGAAGCTCTAATGAAATGCAGTGGCACATATTAGTGACATGAACTAGCTTGCTTGTTATCTCTTCTAACAAGATTTCCATCTTGTATTCACTTATGCCATAATAGTTCGGTAAGTCTGGGAATCCCAAATTGTTCCCCTGGCCAGTGATTTTTCCTGAGAAGGGAATGCAGTGTGTATTCAGCTGGTGTGATGCTCTACTCCCCTCTAGCGTTCACATACCTCTGGCTGCATTTTCTAGCAGAGGGAAATTGTTTTGTTCAGGCAATAAAAGATGATAACTCATGGTCCAGGGGTTCAGTCGCCTTTAATGAAAACCCCGATGATGTGATGTGAACCATGGGATACAGTTTAGAAAATGCTCAGAACAAGCAGAACCAACCTCTTCCATTCTGTTGAATCAGCTGTATTTTATACCAGCAGTGACTTACAATCCTTCACCCTTATTTCACTATAACCTCTGTGTTATAGTGACTGTGTTGCACTGTAACCTGCTGAGTGAAACTAAACAAAAATGATTCAAAGGAAAAAGTGAAGTATCATACTTTGAAACTTCATTCTGCTTTTTTCTCTTACCAGAGAGTTATGACAGCCACATTTAATTTTAATCCATTGTTGGTATCCTAAAATTCTGGCGAATAATGCTAAAGTGCAGTGTAGTTGTAGAAGTGATACAAAATCCCAATTTTTGCAGGAGAAGTGTGGGGAGTAGGGTAAAAAAAGTGTAATCAGCCATGGAGTACTCTGTAGGCAGCGACAAACCAAACTCTTGGGATGTCAGTAAGTCACTTGGTGGCCTTGAAGTTCCCATCTGACATCATTTTGACATGTATGTCCTCTGCCTTAAGGCTTGGCCTTGGATGTCACTTGATGCGTTCCTTTAAGTTTTGGGGTTTGGTTTGGTTTGGCTTTTTGTTTGTTTTGAAGTAGAAGGTCTTGGAGTTTTTCAGGACCTGGAACTGACGGGACTGTATTTGCAGTTTGAAGGGTTGGGGATTGTCACCCTGGTCCAGTTTTCTAAACTCCTGCCCTGTATTAACTTACAGGTATTTGCTGCCATCTAATGTTGATGTGATGGCATTGAAATTGCCAAAAGAGCTTGGTTGGCTAAATCTATCAATTGAGATTGCTCTAGGCTGTGTAACTAATAACTGTTCCATGTCTTATGCACTTGCCTTCTTGTCACCTGACTGACTGTAATTCATTAACATCTGTCAACTCCTTCATTAGCGGTGGTGGCACAGGTGACCTGATGCATGATTTTTGATGGAAAAATTACTCAGCCTGAAAACATTTGTTAGTGTTTTGTCATTTCACTAGCACCTCTGTTTAAAGTACCTTCTGGGTAGATCACCCATGCCTTTATCCTAAGTATATCTTGGGAAAATTGCTTTTTTTTGTCACTGACATTGAGCAGCATGCAGCTCAATTTCTGTATTGTAAATAGAAATTTGGAACAGTGAATCTATGGACTGTGGCTGAGAGAAGTAATTGGAGGGCAGAAAATTGGAAAAATGACAAGGAATGGATCGTATATGGAAAAATACACTACTTCAGTTTTATTGAACATCTGGCCTTTATGGGGTCCAAACATTTTTCAGAGGCAGGGTGAGCAGAACACCTGAAGCAGAGTGGATTTGAAGCTCAGTCTGTGCAGAACTGCATGCCCATGTTTGCTGATGTGCTAATCAGGTATCATGCACACACATTTGACTCCCTGCTGAAACGTTTCCTTTTTGAAAGGAAATTGGGTGACAGCAAGCAAAGGCTGTAATAATTTATTTTCAGTGTCTTCCTGCTATTCATTACTGTGGTGCAGACAGGTCATGATGCACTGGCAGCATCACCTTCATGTCCCTCCTGACCCCATAAGTGTGGGGGCTTTACCACACTTAGCAGCACACTGGTGAGAGAGACTTTTAGAACTCAGGCTTCAGTGTAGCACAGTGAACTCACTGAAGCTCAAGGGCATATTCCCTCTTGGGGATTAAGGTTTCTCTCTCTTCCTCTCCCCTCTGTACTGAGTGAATATAAGTTTCCCTACTTCCCTTTCTTAACATATCTTCTTCCCAAGTGCATGTATGTATACATACATACACATGTGTGCCAGTCAAAATAAATGTTAATGCACAGTGGCTTATCTTTCTTGACTGCACTACGACTCTCATGCAAGATAGATGCAGTGTGGATGTAACAGGCCAGCACAGAAGATCCCTAACTCAAGACAGTTCTTAGATGAAGTATGTCTGCAGTTGGCACTTTTATTTTTCTGGATTAATCTCACCTTATGTCACCTGTGGTTGCTGCCCAAAATTACAGGATGCATCTGGGCAGGCCACAGCATTCCAGAAATAGCTGGATGGGCTGAACAGTGACCTGCAGGTCACTGTTTTCTCTTGTCCTTAGGAAGTGAGACCCTTGCTTCCCTGTCAAAAACGTCCAAATGCTTTTGTAGTTTGTGTTGGTTCACTGTCATGTCAGGTGAGTGTGAGCACTGGGAAAAGGGAGGTGCCATGAATGGTCGAGGTGGGAGGCAGAAGACCAGAACCACAGCAGTGCAGATTTAGAGTGTGGAACCAACCCCTTCATCCAAAAGCTCCTCAGACTGCTTCCTTCTACAACTGAGCTGGTGTTCTGAAGCATATGAGTATGATCTGATAATTATGCTTTGTGGCTCTGGGGTACAGACTGCAGGGAGAAGGCTGAGGAAGATGGCAGCTGAGGAAGTGTCGTGTCTCAAACTGCCACAACTATTGCACCAGTGCATTAGCCTGACCTTCTAAGATCCAGTATTAGTGGTGTTCAGGACCACTTAGTTTTTTAGCTGTATGCTCTTAAGATAATGGAAAAAAAATCGAATTTGCACTGCATCAGCTTTAGAGACTCTCAGTTCCTGACTGTCTTGGTCCTTAAGCTGGTTTGGTCAGGTTTTCAGATGGATTTGACAAGGTTAGGTGTGCACCTTATTTGAGAACTTCAAATCATACTGAGATTTAATTGAAGTGGAATTATTTCCTTAGAGCAGCGAGCAAATGATGTTAGTCCACAACAGATTGAAATAAGGGTTAATTTATAGCAGCTCCCTCTCAGTGGAGCTCAGAGATAGTCTGTCTCGTGTTTTGAGATCGCCAGCGTTATTTAGTTGACCTGGGGACTTCAGCAAGTGGAAGAGGATGTTGGTGTTGAGGTTTTTTTAGGATTTTGTTCCCGAACAGCAGCACCTGGAGTTCCGGGATAGCCCGCAGTGGTTGCGCTGTGGGGCCGCGGCCGCCAGGGGGAGCTGCGCGAGCCCGGGAATTCCCGGTTCCAGCGGGTTTGTCCGCGAGGAGCGGGCAGGGAAGGGATTCGTGGGGTCGTGTTTTCTGGGGGGAGAAATCCTTTTTCTTGAGCTAAATCTGACAGTAATGGCCTTTCAGATTCTGGACAGTCCTGTGGTCCGGCCCTATGTGTTTTAAGAGCTGATTTGCTGTGCACAAGTGGACAGACACAGACATCCTAAATAATTGAGTTGTTTGCTGGGAGTAGAGTCAGAATTTTCTTCTTTTAAGGCAAGTGCTATATCTTTATAAGCAAAGAAGATCCAGTCTCTCTGACTCAAGTCCTAACGCCCTTTTCTTTGATGATCTGAGAGTCTTCAAAAGTGGCATCAAAAGAGAGAAGTTCTTTGGTATTGTCAGAAAATCAGGAGAAGTCGATTTATCTTTTTTCCTCCCTTTTTCCCCTCTCCTGGAGAATGAATGCTTCAGTCACGCTTCAGAAGCTGGGCAGAAGCAGCTCTGTGGGGGCAGTGCAGCGTGTCTGACCTGAGGGGAGGCTGATGTAGAACACAGATACCAAGTACAGACGAAAGGATCATTTTTCCTGGTGGCTGTAAACTAGGAAAGTGCAATTAAAGCAATGGGGGATCGAAATTTGTGCTCTCCATTGGCTGTTAGGACTTACTCTCTAGAGTGGGGGATTACCATATTTAAAGATTTTTTTTTTTTTTTTTTTTTAGCTGTTGCACCCTTTGTTCAGCCACTTTTCTCCTTTGTGACACTCTACCTGTATTTGGTTAGATCTATCCTTAGCTTTTTAAAGGAGTTGTAAAGCAGGCTTTATTATATACCTTAGTAGTAATCCAGGAAAAGTATCACTTTATACTTGGATATATTTAGGTAGTAATACATCTAGTTCATCTCCATCCTTGATAATGTAACAGCTCTTTCACTGAACCTCTTAACTGCTTGGAGATCTGACAACTCTTATGTATTATTCCCCTACTCTCCTGCTGGCAGTTCCATGTTCCCATTCCAGCTTTTTTCTACCTACTGCACCCCACGTATTAGACATAAATGTCTGGTTTGCTGTCCAGCTGTGCTTGTCCTGTGGTGCTTTGAGCAGCAGGGTGGCTGTGTGCTGTCACTCTGGCTGCAGGCTCAGTCTCTTTTGTAGCTTGATCATTCCAGGACAATCCTGTTTGATGATTTAAGAGACCTGGAGAGGAAGAGGAGGGGACATGTCTGTTCTGTGACCCTCTGAGCTTTATGCCCTGGGCAGTTACAGTTTGTTTGAAAAATGAAATCTCTCTCTAGGAGAGGAAGAAATTTAGAGGGGCAGGTACCAGTATCTAGAAGAGCTGCTACTGTCTGAAGGAAGAGGAAGAAGTCCTGCTGCTTCTTTATGGAGAATAAAAAGTGATTCCTGAGTGGAACAAGTAATATAAGATCCCAGTGTGAGCTGATTGTGATGAGAGCAGCTGGCACTGAGGGGAAACAGAAGCCTCCTGGCATAAGGTAGTATTTTGAAGTCTACACATGGAGTCTGAACAGCTGTAGGGGAAACAGTGGATTTCAGGATCATCCTCTTGAGAACATTTTTCCTGTTTTCCTCTGGATAGGAAGTTTGGTCTCTAGGCCAGCTCAATAGGCCAAACAATTAGAATTAACCCTTTGATCAAGGGAAATTAAATGAAAATAAATTTGCCCTCACATTTTTGTAGGCTTGAAAATGAGAGAACTGTAATAGTTGCTGTGAGTTTTGGTTTAAGCAGGTGGTCTTGTAATTGTGAGACTACTGAAGGAGAGTGTGCAGTGCTGGAAAACTCATAAAGCTCTATCAAATGTAGTGGGAATGGAAACCAAGACATTAAAGAGATTATTTAAAACCTTACTAAATTAAAAATTTGTACTATATCTAGGTTCTAATTCAAACAGAGGAGTAATTTTCTCCTCCATTATGCTTTCAGAGAATTACAAAGGAAGTATCACTTTCTATTAAGTTGCGCTCAAATTTTTACAAGCCTATGTATTGAGAATTTTAGATAAAAATAATGGTTCATAAGAACACTTGAACTAGCACAAGACATTGTGGGGGGAGCAGTATGAAAGAAACAGAGTCTTTGTTGCTTTTTATATTTTTAAAGCCATGCTTCCATTTTCTAGATGGCAAAGTGAACAACTTGGCATGTTCAAGGTCAACAAAATTTTGTTGCAGAAGCAGACAAAGAATGCCAAACTCTTTGATCTATGTGGAATCCTTCCTATCAATGCTACTGAAGTATTGAAGTTTAATTTAAACTGACATATCCCCTGCCATGCTATTTCAACACAGGAGCAAATATACAGCCTACCAAGATGCCCCTGATTTGGAATGGTCTCAACTGTCTGGGCCATGACTGGTTTTGAGAATGAGATTAGTGCCAGACTGGCAGTTGGATTAAATTTTTTAAATGCTTAATGTATAAGAATTGCCCATGATCCTCAGTAAATAGAGAATGAAACTCTCTGCTATTACCTGTTAAAATTGATTTCCCACTCAAGCAGCAGAAGCTTTTGCCAAAGCCAACACAGGCCCTTGAAACAACCCCTCAGCTGGGTCTCAGTTTTCCTGTTTGTGTGTCTCTGTTAACAGACTGTGTACTGTGGAAAGCAGACCATGCTGCTCCATTAAACAGGCATCTGCTGAATAGCAGGACTGTAGAGTAGTAAAATCTATAGTGGTTATTTATCTAATGAGAAAGGTACAGAAAATATCCCAGGTATGAATTTAAAATTAGTTTCCCAAAGCACACTTGGGAATGCAGAGCACTATGAAATGTTTTCCTGTGGAGGTCAGTGTTTCCATTTTGTCCCTTGATGGCCAAATAATGCTGCTGCTGAAAATCGCACATTATTTTCAGGATTCCAAAGTCTAACAAGGGAGGATTTTTCTATTACAAAGCAATCCCAAAAATCTGTAGAGAGCAAGAGTTGCTGATGTATGTTTTGAAGTTTTGCAACAGAGAGAGAATGTAGCAGAGTGAAATTCTTGGCTGAGGGAACCTGAACAGCTCTCCTGAGGGACCTCTGAAACATGATTCTCTGACTAGATTGAAGCTGGACATGAGAAGTCTGGGTTGAAAGCCAAATTATGCCATGGATCCTGTTGTCATCTTGTGCAATTTCCTTGGTCTTTTAATGACTGCTGTCTCCCTCCATTCTCATTTCATAGCTGGGTCCACTTGTCTGTTTTGGTGTTCATACCCTACCTGCACTGTAAATCACTTGGATATGGAGGTCCCTCTATTTTAGCTTTCCAACCACCAGGCTTTGTCAAATATTTTTGAAGTAGCACAGGCAACTGCCAACAGATAAGTTCACGTGAAACCTAATTTGGTTTAGCACTGCTCGGCCTGTTCCCAAGGAGCTGCTTTGATACCTTATTTAAATTTTATGTTGTGTTATGTATCTAGGTTAAACATGCACCTAAGACTTCAAAGACAATATAAATAAATTTTGCAAGTCAAACAATGTTTTCTTTACAGCTGAGGAAGGAGCACAAAGAGTTTCTATAAAGCTTGACCAGGTCACCCAAAGTTGGTGCAGCCAAAAATAGAGCCATGATCTCCTGCATTCTGACAGCAAAGCTGGTTCCTCCTTCTCTTGCTCTCTGTAATGAAAAACCATATTCAAGGTGGTGTCACATAGCTGATGTTTTCAGACCATGGAGTTTAATGAATATTGTTGCTATTTAAGTAAAGACTCCTGTACCATTTTCTGAATAGGATGCCAGCTCTAAGCTCACACTTGCATTCCAAGAATTACTGTTGGGAATTTTTTCCTTCTACCTGTAGAGCTTAAAGCTATTCATGGAGAGTTTGCTTTTACCTTTAGATTTTACAGTTCAGACACTTCTGAACTTCACCTTCCCGCTGGGTAAGCAATCTTACAAGCTGACCTTTGCTTTCCAAGTACCTTCTGTGCTCCTGTTTATCATGGATGCACCAAGTCCCAGCTTGCTCAGTGAAACACGGTGTGCAGCCGTACCTTGGCTAATTACAGTAATACAGACTCTCATTAGAGCCAGGGGTGACGTGTGGGGTGCAGATGTGCTGCTGTCATTCAGACATGCAATCAGTGTCTTGCTTTGGGGATTGGCAGCAGAGCACTTGTGTTCTTGTGCAGCTTTAGACAGCAGCGTGTGGGTAACTTTGATTTTGTGCCATTCACAAAACGCTATTTAACCAACTTGTCTCAGGCACCTACTGCAAAATCAATCTGAACTGGCATGATGGGTACAAACTATGGAGGAAAACTATGCAGAAAAGAATTTTAAAAGGGCAGCAGATTGAGGAGGCATTCCTCTAGAGACTTTAAACGTGAAAAGGGATGCACCATTATACGGGGATGTGGTAACAGCAGTTACTTGTATTTATCTACATACATAGGCATATTCACAGCAGCTGTGGTCTGGTGGGTTCTGTGGTCGCTGAACTCTGCATGTGGAGTTATTTGAGTTCTCAGTAGCCTTGTACAGTGTATGCTGAAGTCTGTAATTACTTCCTGGTAATTACTGAATGTGCCAGCAAAGGCTGGTATCAATATTGCACTCTGTGCTGTAAGCTGTCCTTTGAGTACTGGATACACATCCCAATGTTTAATAATATCTAATGGATCAGAGAGCAGATAAAGGCAGATAAAAATTGCCAGTGTATTTTTATAATCCTCTGGAACTCTTACAGCAGCTGAGCAGTATGACATTGTGCATCTTTCTTTTGTGTTCTGAGGTTGAAGTTATTAAAGTCATAAGGAAAATATTATTTTTTCCACATGTCTTACACCAAAACTTTCATGGCTGCTAGTAAGAGTCTTAAGAACTCTCTAAACTGGTTTTGTTCTCACTGTATGAAATTTGAATATTTAATTCCCAAAATAGTCATATATCTATGGGTACTTTTATTAGATCTGATTTCCTTGGTACATTCTAGATCAGGGAACACTGTGTTTTGTCAGTAAATAGACAAAACCTGCTTTCAGGAGGAGAGAGAAAGGTGGAAATAACATGGCATCTGCTATTTCCTTTGAAGGGAAAAAGCATTTTACAGTATCTGTGGTATCTACTGATTATAGTGGAGGTATACTACCACTGCTTGTAGTGTATACCTGAAAATATCTCCACAGCAGTTTTCATTTAAAAGCACAGCCTCTCATTGATGGATTGACTACTTTATACAGCTTTTTCTCTTCCTTGGCATTATTGGTGCAAGTTCCTTTTTGATAGTTGTTAAACAACCATAAAATTAGGAAATGGCAATGCTGTGCTCTAATACAGTGCTGTGCAGGACCTGCTGCTGCCTAAGTCAGTTCTGTGCACGCTGAAGGCATAGTCCCTGCAAGAAGCAGCTGTTTAAGTATAAATAACCTGATTTTTGAAGACTCATTGTACAGTGTCTTAAAATCATACAGTACTTCTGTGGTAGAAGGAAGATTGAGGTAAAAATTAATGGTGTTGGTGAAAAATAGGTAAATGTAATGAGATAACATATTGCATATTTTTACTGCTGGACCAGAAGGAGGGAAGAAGCTGTTCAGGATGCTCCAGGTAAGAATTAAAGCTCTCAAATATTAATTACTGTGATGGTATTGAGTAGGTTATCAGCTCAAGCCAGATGCCCTGACATGCACAGAGCAGGAGAGAGAGGATTATTGTTGAGTGTTTGATGGACACAGCAATGCAGCTGAATACTAATGTGTTCCTTTCTTTTCAAGGTATCTACACTCCAGAACCACTCTGCAATTTCTGGTGGGCTCTTTTATCCACGGGGTTTATGTTTGTGTATCACTTTAGCATCTTGCAGATTCTGGGACTGGTGAGTAAACACAGGTTAATAAATGGGTAGTTTGCAAGTACATCCAAAGTAACACCACTGACTACTTTGTTCCACAGTGTCCAGATCCACATGGATAAGAACTTGCAATGCAAATTTTTGATAAGGCCGCTTGTATGCAAATTGCATGTTCTAACAAGCACTTGTATATTGTGTCTTGCAAGTATTGGTAAAATATTTCATAGTTTGGTTATGTACCTGCATAAATCCATCTATTAAATGCACAACAAAATTTGGATCTGCTTTATTTCTGGAAGCTGCCCTATTTGTGTCGAGCAAAAGCGTCACCTAAACATTTTTCTGTTATTACGGTAATTTCAAAATTACCAGTTTAGATGTCTGAATCGGTGCAAAGCAAAAATATTGTTTAATTTATAAATTTGTTGTCACTTTCTCAGGTTACAGAAGTGAATTTGAACAACATGTTGTGCCCAGCCGTCTCAGATCCTTTTTACGGGCCCTGGTATCGAGTCTGGGCGTGTGGACATCAGACTGTCATGACCATGACCCATGGGAAGCTTGTAATCCTACTGTTTTACAGTGCTGGCCCCATCTTTAAATGTAGCATGGACTTGCTCAGACTCCCAGCTAAGAAAATAGACTGAAATTTCTCCCCATGGAGTCGTGCAGGAAGCAGAGACACCTATACTGGAAAACCAGGAGGAGGGATGAGAGGACAACGGCTTTATACTTCTCCCCACAGTTTATTGCCTCAGAAACACCTTTGTAATCAAGTGAGGGGTTTTTTTTACCTGCTGTTTCTCACTGCCTATTGCCAATGGCAAAATTAGTGGCCTTATTCTGGGAAAGGTTTGTGTTTTATACATTTTGTATAGATTACAGTAGAATCTTGCTAAGCCACCACTTAAAGTTAGGCCAGGACCTGTCCACATTCCAGCAAAGAGAGTGGCAGTGCTACCTTGTTTTGACTTATTTTCCATTAAATATAAGTACAGTTCTATCATGGGATAGGAAAGAATGCAACACTCCAGTGATGTGAATGAACACATGTTGAACCACATCATCCTGGCTTAACTCTTAGAACCTGAATGTTCCAAAACAGCCACAGGAAACAATGTTAATCTCCCAGTTGTAAGTGCAAAGGAGTGAGGTTCTACTGTACTTTCTTTAAGCTGGTTGAAAATGTTGGGGAACAATAACTCATTCAAACAATACTTTTTTTGGTTTGTTTTTTAAATCAACTACTTAATTCTTAAGCTGCTGTGGATAAATATCCATCTAGTGAAGTCCCATCATATCTTGATGCTTTGGAGATACGTTTATTTGGATGAATGGAAAAAAAATCATGTTGAAATAATTTCAAAGACCATGTTATGTATAAGCCATGATAAGATATTGCATCCACTCTTCTGTTCAGACTTTGAACAAAATGTTTTTTCACTTAGCTTAGACTGGAGAAGGAGTGGAGATACAAAGTCCATTGTAAAGATCAGAGTTCTCTTTTTTTTACTTAGTAGCTTTTGAAACATTCCTGCTCTGTCTACACTGCTCCTGGCTGAGTAGACTGGTTAAAAAAGGAACAAACTGAAACTGTTCTCTCCTTACAGCTCTTTTACATTCTGTGTACCGATTTTAAAATACAGGTACAAACAGGAATGTCAAATCAGTGCAGGCCTCTACTGAAAAGAACATGTTCCAGTTTACTGGTAAGAATAAATCTTCTGTCAACTTGTCTTTTGGAGAACAGGATGTAGATGGGCAGAATGATAAACAGTGAAGTGTGTACCATTTTGCAAGGCTAGAGGAGAAACTGTTGGGCAGAAAGATGGGAAATCCTGAGTGTGTTCTTCCAGAACTGTGAGTCTGTGTCACAGGCTGTTGGGTTTCGAGGCTGCAGGTTTTTGTTGCACAGAAGTTTGTTGCAATTTATAGATTCATTGTGTTATCAAAGCTGTGACTTGTAAGATAAACCAAAACCACCATACCTCCTTCAGCTGGATCACCTGAAGGGATGTTCTGAAGTTAGGGTACAGTCATTTATACCTCAGGAGGGAAAAGTAAGAACAAGAAGTGGTTGATTTTGGGCTTTTTGTCTGTTTTCCTTAAAAAAGGAAAATTTTCATTGGCGAAGGAAGAAGTGACTACTTCAAATATTTTTATTCTGTGATTAAAAAAAGTACACCTCAATCAGAAATATATTGTCCCACATTGATTTACAGACTAGTTTTTGGTTTTCTTCCATGCCTTGCTCTGTGTGTTTGTATGTGTACTTATATATACATATATATATATATATACACATACATACAAGAGAATAGATACATGTATGCTTACAATTTGAGAACATGCAGCATATACCTGAACTATCCCTCAGGCATATACAGCTGGTGTGAGTTACACAGACTATGTGGCTCCTCGTGTTTTTAATTAGAATTCAACTCAGAAGATAAGCACCTGATTTAACACAGAGTTCACTGTCACTCAGTGTTGGTACATGATGAATTCCACTGTGGACTCTCCCTGCTGCCTCAGGAAAGCTGGGAATATCTTCTGAAGCGTTTGTGGAGCGGGGCCTAAAGAAAGAATGTGTTGGCATTGAAGGCCTGAATCCATCTGTGGAAGACCACTGGATGAGCTGCTGAAGGGATGGAAGTTCTTGCTGGTTGTTTCAGCAGATTCAGTCCTTTGTGATGAAATACAGGACGTTGCTGGGAGATGCCAATACTGGATGTTAAAGCCTGTCCCTTATTAATATACTTCATCCCCTGTACAGTGCTGAGCAAAATACTAATTCTTCCTAACCTGTATCATGGTTTATTTATTTACATAAGAATTCGGCAAAATGCCTTATGTTGGATTCAATTCTGTTTAGAAGGCATATTTGGTATTACAATAGAATGATTTTAGCCACATTTTCCCAAATACTATTTAGCATTATTATTTGTTTAACTTAAAGTTTTTTGTTTTTTTTTAAAAAATCTTTCCTGTTTTTTAAAGAATCTTTCCTTTTTTCCCCCTCAGAATATTGTAGTTACTAGAAACATTTCTATAGGTAGCAGTCTTTTTTTTTTTCTTTTTTAAACTATAGCATTTCCTATTTATAGTCATATGCTTCAGGGCATTCCAAACAAGTATAAAGCAGCTGCTGTTTGCCACCATTGACTGCATCTGGTCAATTAAAACTGCAGGAGCATTTAAATGAGCTCAGGTGTCTCACCAGTGCAGGCTCTTTGCTTGGAATGCAAAATTTGTGAGCTCTTCTGGCTGACTTAAAATTCAGTATCAGGAATGGCAGAGCTGACATGAGGGAAATCCCTGGGCAGTTTGGCTGAAGGGATTCCTGGTGCAGTTGTACCTCTTGCACCACTGGCTGTGACAGCAGAGCCACTGAGTGGTCACTGCTGCCCTCCTTCCCACCCTGGATCAGAGCTGGCTGGTGGTCACTGGGCTGACTTGTGCTTTTCCCTGTTATGCTGGTCCAAAAAAACCTTTAAGATCATCAAGCCAACCATTAACCCAGCACTGCCAAGCCCACCACTAACCCATGTCCCCAAATGCCACATCTACCCATCTTTTAAATATCTCCTGAGATGGTGACTCCACCACTTCCCTAGGCAGCCTGTTTAATGCTTGGCAACCCTTTTGGTGAAGAAATTTTTCCTAATATCCAATCTAAACCTCCCCGGGTGCAACTCGAGGCTGTTTCCTCCTGTCATGTTGCTTATTTCCCAGAAGAAGAGACTGACTCCCACCTGGCTACTGACAAAGTCCACCCTGAGCCTCCTCTTCTCCAGGCTGAGCCAACTCAGCTCCCACTCATCAGACTTGTGCTCCAGACCCTTCAGCAGCTCTGTTGCTTTGTTTTGGATGTGCTCCAGAGCCCCAATGTCTTTCCTGTAGTGACAGGCCCAAAAGTCACAATTATTCCCTCCTTCCCTGTGCCCCTTTTTTGAAAGCTTTTAAAAATATTTCATGTTTGGTGATGGTGAGCCACCACAAGGATCTGCATCCACAGTTCCTTGAAAGAGAAGGGAGAGCAAGGCTGAGAGCGAGAGTGAGGCTCCACTGAAGGGAGGGGCAGGTCAGAATGGGAGCAGAAAGGCAACAAACTTTTGAAGAAACCATCATTGAACTTCACATCTTTTACCCTTTATTCCTCATCTGTCTCTGGTATCTGTTGGGAATGTGCATCAGCCAGAGCTTGTTCCATGTGCATGCAGGATATAGGAAAGAATGAGAAAGCTTCAGCTCTGTAACAGGTATTTGTTGTTTTCCCTCACAGAGGCTGATTTTTCGTTTCCCCTAAAGGTTTCTTTTATAGGCACTTACACTATACAGATGATTTCTTCGGTTGCTTTTATGCTTATTTATGCTGGAAATGAAAGAACAAAACTCTCCTGCTGCTCCTGGGAGGTAACTGCTTTCTCTGCTGGGGTATTACGCACACAATCTATGTCAAGATAACTTGAAGCTGTTGCCCGGTACCTGGTGCTGAGATTTTACAGAGCTGCAGTGCCATGTGCTAGTGAAAGGGTTGTCCTGGTCCTCCTGGCCAGGTGTGCCCCAGTCCTTTGTGGTGGCACTCACAGTTATGGCAACACTGGCAATAGGTGGGGGGCAGGAGTTGGGCTGAACAGCCACACCTGCTATTCCCCATAGCTGACGCTGAGTGTAAAATCTCACCCCAAAGTGGGCTCATTTACTGTCCAAGAGCAAGTTGGGCACAATCCCAGAAAAAAATCCTTGTGCAGTGTCGCTGCCTGGCCTTCACAGAGACACTGATATGTATTAAGGGGTCTGATCAGAGCCCTCTAATTTTTAGTACTGTAGGCACTTCAAAAGAAACAAGGAGCAAGGAAACTGCTCCTGCTGCCACCGACTGGCTACATTTCCCTCCAAGTGTACCCATAAATGGAGCATTATTAACTTTAATAAACTTGTTTACTCATGGGTTTGTTTATCCAGCCCTCCAAAGCACAGAAGGGAGCCAGTATCATTTCTGCACCCACTACCTTGTGCCACAGCTTTAGCTGTCCAGGACCCCTGCAGTGCTATTTTCCCAAGGACTCAGACACTGAACAGTGTCTGAGCTTTATCTATTCATTTATTCATTTAGCTTCTTGCTATTTAAGCACCAAAGGAGAATTTGCGTCTTGTTTCTTTTGAAGGGTGAAAATGAACCGTGCACGTATAAACTGATGAAAAGCCAGTCTATGAACACGCACCTGGAGCTGGTTTTGGTTCAGCTTCTTACAGTTCAAAAATGCTGCTTATAGGCAAAGCCTACGTGTGCTTGAGCAGCTGCTGCCTTGCCGACCTTGGGAGACAGGAAAAGTCAGTCCATTTGCAAATCTTGAGGTGAGAGAGTACCTAATTATAATTTCTCTTCCTGGCCACAATCAGGGTTTTGATAGTTGTGTATATTTGATATCATTTTGTAAAGCCCAATTGTATTTTCCTTTCAGAAATGGTATTTGCAACTGTTAAATGACTGTACTTTTGTGTCTTAAGTCATGCATCTAAACCAGAAGCACTTGTTTTTCTATGCATCCATAGCTAATGGAAAATAGAGTTGTGCTGTTTTCTTGTGTTGCAATTGTTTCACTTGAGGTGGTTTCTTAGGAATTAAATTAGTCCTAATTGTTAACAAAGCTCTGAAAAGGCCAAAAGCCAGGAAGAGGGCCCATGTCAGCCCAGGTAGGAGGTGCAAGGTTTCTGCAGGCAGACAGGTCAGCTTTGATTTTTTCAGTTTTATGGTGACAAGACTCATAATCTGTTGATTTTGTGATCTTGTACTTTAAGTGATATTGCTGTAAATCTGTCTTGCAGCTGTTGGTGTAACTTAGTCAAAGCCAAGCTGTTTTATAAATAATTTTATTTTTCTTCAGGGTCAATTTTGTACTTTTTTTAAATTATTTCTGCATTTACTGAGTCATTATCCCAATGCTGCAGAGAACGCAGCAGGCAGACCAGTGAGCACTCCCTGCTCTCCCCATCCACGCTGTGCCAGGGAGCTGGAGCTGGGCTGGACCACAAAGGGGTCTTTGGAAACTTGCAGATCTGGTTACCCCACCCTCTAGTTCCAGCACAGCGTTATCCAGGCACAGAATGGTTTGGCAAGGGCAAGGGTGGACGTGGATGGGCTCAACTGCCACATATGCTGTTAGTTCTGAATAATTTGTAAGAGTGTTATGAATTTTGTAAACTTTTTAATGTGCTAAACCTTGGTTATGAGGTAACTTTACAAATACGGGGTAATTTGTGTACTTGTTTTTGTATTTTGGTCTGATGATGGGATATTTTTTTGTTGTTGTGCCCTAAGTACAGATCATTGGGCAAATAGTTGTTAAACCTTTGAATTAAAACAAATAAATGCATTTTAATGGATATTGGACAGTTTTGTTATCATTCTAATTGTGTCAGGCCTGGAGTTTGTCTTGCTTAAGACTTTTTATAATTAGGTAAGAAAACCAAAATTGCCTTTCCACTTCAGTTTGTAACATTAAGAGTCAAGAGTCACAGAGGCACTAAATATTAGCCAATTATAAGTCAGGACAAAATACAGAGGTTTCTGTCTGAAATAGTCTGTACTGCCTGATGTCATCCATTTGCACACAGCAGTTCCTGGGAGAACAATGGTTACTGGGGTTTCTCTAAGTTTTAAGCAGTTCAGTATGACCTGTACCTGCTACCTGCCAGTCAACACCAGCCTGAGTTTGCTGGCAGAGCTCACTGTGGGACATAAATCCTTTAATCACTGTTTAAATATTTCCTGTCCTTGTCTTTCAGGTAAAGAGCTCAGGAAAGAGTGTTACAGTACCATGAGGCTTCCTCCACTGTTCCAGTGTCTTACAGTTCCCATTTCATGGCACTTTAGTAGAAGGTGGGAGAACATTTACAGAAGTTTTCAGCTCAAAACTTTGTTCAGAAAGCTGCTGCAGTAGCTGCAGTACTGTACTTGGACAGCCCCACACCAGAGGTGATGAAAAAGCAGTTTTAATGCACTTCACAAACGCTTCTGGCTGTAATTGATATTATTGCAATCTAGATAAATGTATTCTTGTCACCCAGCATAGCTCAGACAAGCAGGTTATTTCCTTGTGTGAGGTTCCTGGCAAATACTGTTCCTGGAAAAAGAACACACTGGATATGCCCACCTGTATAATTATATATGCATCTTAGAGGTTTAATTTTTCAGGCAGCTGGGGAACAGAATCAATTATCCAGCTTAATTTCTCTGGAACAGTATAAACCCTGATATAGCAGCTTTAAGTAGAAATCCAGTGTGGTGCTGTACGGCAGCCTGAGATGAACCAAGAAAGCAATTTCCCTTTTCAGGCCTTGCTAATTATTCTCAACAGCTCTCTATAACTAACTGGAAATCAGCCTTTCATTGTTTAGTACCACCAAATACGTAAGAATAAGCAAGTTTCCATCTCTGAACCAGCCTCAATATTACTCTGTTAGTTTGATTTTTTTTTTTTTTAATAGCATGGTAACGGCAGAGTTGGCTAAAGTAGTGAGAAAAGTGGGAAACTCTGGGTAGGAAGTGATAACTAGTTTGAAAGTTCAATGGCCTGAGGGTTTTAGGAAAGTTTTATGCAGTTCAGACTAATGATACCAAAGCTGTGACATATAAAACCAGCAATGGAAGCTATTTACTTGGGCAGGTTTGGAGCAAGTGGAGCAATGGCTGCATCAGTCTTCAACATCCAAAGGTTACATGGATCCCACTGGTTTGTTTTCAAAGACTTTGCATCTACAGCCAGCAGAGCTATGAATATTGCATTAGGCACAGGCAAACAAACCCCTTCTAAAATCAGACCTGAGTTCCAGGGAGATGGAATGCTTTGTCTCAGGAATTATCCTACAGAGGACTCAGCAGAAAGTGTCTCTCAGTGCACCAAGAATTTGGCTCAGGGAACAAAGTTCTCCAATGGGGTTTTGCCTCTCTGGGTACTTTGCTTTGCCATCAGCTGGACTGGGGCTTTGACAGAGATTCTTTGATACACATTTTGCAACAATATTGTGCTGACTAATCTGTCTCTAAGTGGTGTAGGCCATGTACTGGTTACACCAGTACAACTGGTTCTGTGAGCAAGTTTTGCTTAAAAAGACTGAAACCACTTCCCTGTCTCACAGGAAGAAGCTCAGGTCTGGACAGACTTCCATGTGTAAACTTCAACGTAAAAAGTATAAAACTGAACTGGTAATTGATATAAATACCAATAAATATACTGATATAAAATAATAACTGATGTAACTAATATAAATGATTTAACTTGGAGTGCTGAGTGACTCCCTTCTGAATTAGACTGAAAGCTGCAGGTACCTGTCCCCAGTCTGCTCCTGCAGCAGACAAAAGGGAAAGACAGTTAATGCCAGGAAAATATTTCTAACACACCATTAGCCTTTGACATTAACACCAGGTACAAATGCTTAAATAAAAACATTGACCAAGCCACACAATTAAGCAGAGAGACATAAAAAGAAATGGTGATTCTTTTTCCTTATTTTATTGGGTAAATGATTTAAAAGGTAATAACAATAGTGTTAAAACTACTACAATATCTTTCCACAGCCATATCTCACAGACCCACAGATAACCTTCTAGCATTTTTTTTTTCTTTTTCCTCATTTTTCTCTTTTTAAGCCGTACTTATATTAAATGCCCATTTCAACAGTTTCTTCACACTAATAGCAATTAAATGTGGAAGGAAGGAGGATCTAGTTATAAAGGAAGGGGGTTCAGGTAATCTGTGATATTATTGTAATCAATCAAGTTGCTAAGGAAGGAAGGAAAAGAGCGAGGCCTTACAAGCTACTCCAGGTAGCTCTAAGCCCACTGTGTGTCACCATGGCATTGAAGATAACTCAAGATGCTGGTGAACAATTTAAAGTAATTTCTTTTTTTTTTTTTTTTTGTAACATATAAAACGCTAAAATAACTTAGAAACTAGATCCAAATATCTTGAAAAGAATCAACTTTGATATACAAAAACAGTCATAAGTTGTTACAAAAGTTTCAAACAAAAGTTTGTTTTCTCAGTGCGTTTATGTACCAGCGCAATTACTGGGTCCAGAGCAAAGAAAGAGGTTTTTCTTTTTTATTTTTTTCTTTAACAGTAATAAAAAAATGAGGAAAACATATCTTTGTATATAAAGAATCATTGCTGGTCTTAAGAATAAATGTAACCAGAAACCCTTAAATCTGAGAGGCACACTTTGGGTTTCTCTTTTTTTTTTTTTTTAACATAAAAGGAAAGTCACCAGTTTATTTAAATGGAGGAGATATTCAGACTCCCCAAATAAACTTAATTAACATCACTAGCAAAAATCAGTTAGAAACTGTACAAAAATAAAAAAGTTAACACATTTAATCCTGCAGGGATTTTGTAAGGACTGGAAGGCAGGCTTTAGGAGCAGCATTTGGGCATGGCTGGAGGCTTCTTTGGTTCGATCTAACACACATAAGAGATGTAACCTACTCCAGACAACAATTTTAAAAACCCGCACATTTGAAGACAAGTAGAGGTCCGCATACAAACGCCAGGTGTGCCAGTGGCTGTGCCACCCTCGGCTCCAGAGTGTCTCTGAGGTCAGGACCGGGCTGTGCCCTCCCTGCCGTGGCAGCAGCGCGGGGATGGTGCGTCAGAGCTGCGGCGGCAGCGGGAAGGCCACTTGAAGCATCACTAAGTAACAGCTTCACGTCAAGTCTACGGTTTGGTTGTCTCTCTCAGTTTACAGAACAGGGTTTTTAGGAACATTAAGCAAGAGAATGAAAAAAAGCCCCCAACAATCTCCTTAATGGAATAAGGCAAACCGAGTAGTGCTCATTAAAAAAATCAGCATTTCAACTTAACAAACAGTGAAATATAAGCTATTTGGTTGTACCTTAACTTCTATAAAGTACCCCAAATGAAAAACAAATCTGTAACTAACCCCAACAATACAACTGAGAGGTACTTAAACATAACTCCAAGGGAATGACATTTGTGAGAGCAATTGTTGATCAGCTTTAAGCAAACAGACCTATTCTGTGCCAGTGCATGTCACAGTGAGCTGCATGTTTGGTACAAAGAAACCCACAATTACACAGAAACAATCTGCAGCAGTTTCAGCACTGTGTGCTGAGGAGGTAGGTGCCCTAGAAACACTGTAGGTAGACTGATTATTCCAATCTTTGAGAAAAATATCATACAATCTGATTGACCACAGACTCTGTAACAGTTTTTCAATTAGTGATACAAAACTCTGGTCCAGAAGGGTCTGGCACGAGCTCGGTTCAAAAGCACACCTTTACAGTTTGTATAACACCCTTTAACTATATTTTTAAGCAACAGCTACTAAGAGATAGACAAAAATGCATTGTGCATTATGCTGTATACAAAAAGGAGACAAAACTATCCTTTTCTCCCCCAAGCCATGGTGGGAAGTATTGCTGACCTTGTCCTTAAAAACCTGCAGGATTGTTTATTCATCAGTATATCATTATTACACTGGTAAGAAATTCTGTATAACATCTGCATATATCGAAGATTTTTTAAAAAATCTGATATGATTTTAGATCCGCATGACCAGTCACGTGACCTTCTTGAGGTTGATTAGCACCTTTCAATACATATATATTTTTATATATAATAGATCTTTTTAAAAAACTTCTAACAATGAGCTCATGCAGAAGCACGAGCGAGCTGTAACGAGATGACAGATAAAGATGGGGTCGGATGACTTTTTTTTTTTGCAGCAGAATGATTCAGTTTGTGCTCAGGTTCCCTATAAGGGCAAGAAAAAAAACCAACACAACTCTATCAGGTAGCCACTTGTTCACATTTCCACTTGAAGACTAATTCATCTAAAAGGGATCCCCAAGTAGAAACAAGACAACAGTATCATCCAAAATAGCCTCTGTATAAACATCTACTAATTTTTGCAGCTTCTGGCTGGCATCTCTTGGCTCCTGAAATTTCAGGCCCTCCGCTTATAAATTAAGGCATCGCAACTGAAAATGGTAATATTTGGACATAAATGCTGTGGATGAAGGAATATCAGAGACCTTCTACAAGAACCTCCATAGAAATTAAGTGGCAGAGCTAACCTCGCATAAGGGATGAGCATAATTTATCCTTATCTGGTTTTGAAACCCTATTGAAACATCTTTACAGTTAGTCCAATTTTTTTTATAACAACTGAATTTTAATGAATTTCATCTACTTGAATTTTATATCTCTATATATTTACAAACATTCATTATTCAAAATAACTGGAATTTCTGCTTACTGTGGTTTACTAACACATATTAGGAAGGTCTTTTCTGTAACAGACGGCCTGTGCTGTCCCCTAGAACACGCACTGAGCTGCAACAGGCAGCAGTGGGAGTTCTGCAGGCACAGGAGGAAGGAGTGAGCTCCTGCCATCGACTGGGCTTGCAAATATACCACACATACCTTTTACTAAATCCTATTTTTACAGCAGGAAAAAGTTTCAATCGGTTTTCTTTCTTCTACCGTGTGGAGGGGTATCAGAATTATTACACAGTACTTACAGCTCTCAAGCACTATTCCTGCAATAGATGAAAACATGTAACATTATGGCATACTTGTCCTGGCTGTCTCACAACAGTCTTTTTTTCTTTTCTTAAACAATAGTTAACTTGATTGAACTATTCATGACTTGAAAAAACTCAACAAGTTCAAGTGCAGATGAAAGAGCAAAATTGGGATTTCTCTTTTCCAAAATAAGTTCACTATTAAAAAAAAAATAATCTCACTTTAAAGAAAAAAAAATGTCCAAACCCCTGATGCCATAGCAGCTTCAACAGGGTTTGCTAGAACGTCTGGAGTACTTGCTATATGTTTCCTATGAATTTCATATATAAGTATATAGTTATGTTATAGTCAAAGGCACTAAAATCTAAATCCATTTTCTTCCTAATATGACATCTGCTACTTGTCAATCTGTTTTTAGAAAACAAATGTCACTCCTAATTTGAGTCATCAGAAAGGCATCATCTCATTACAAATGCATTATAATGACGAGTCTTGACAGGGCTGAGTTGCCCGTGATTCCCAGCACAGAATGGGAGACAAAGGGATCTGGGAGCCTGCTGGATTATGTCATCATGCCCTACCAATCAGGCCACTTGATTCTGAAAATGCTGCCACGTTAACATCACCTCTCATTGTACACGTAATCGCTTCTCTTCATCCAAAAAAAAGCATTCTGTGTGTCAGCCCTGGCGTTCCGGCTGTATGTGCTGGATCTGAGGATCATGTACAAAGCTACGTGGAATCTTTACTGTGAGGGTGAGATATTGTACACACGTTATTAAGAATGTTATGAAAATGCAATTCATTGTCTCCTTTAATACCTGAATCTGATATGTTTCATTCCCTGTCACACCTATTAATGCATAAGCCATGAATGCCTTTTTGCTAAGCAAAGCATCCCTAACTGAAATCCTTAAACTCTTCCTTCCATCCACAGTCACAGAAAGCCTTGATTGATATAATTCAATGTTAATGAAGTAGAAATTTAAATTTTCATACAAAACCCAAGGGTATATGCTGCAAAAAAATCTGCAGTGAATAGATAATAAAAAAGTATGGGATCTTTGTAGTAACGCAGTTTTCCCTCCCGTTGCCATGATGAGCTGAACCAACTAAGGAGCCTCAACATGGCAACGGAAACTATCATCATAAAATGGTACAGTAATAGAGATAGCTAGACCAAGAAGGGGCAGGGTCTCCTGGGAAGAGGTCTGCAGAGAGGTCCAGTGACTGGTCATGCGGCTCAGTGTCAGGAATAATGGTTGTATGGTGGAAGGGGGTGCCCAATACCATTCTGGAAGTGATGATGCTGACGATGGGCAAGGTACTCTGTGTAGCTCATCGTCATCTTCTCACTGCGGTACCTGGAAAAGAGCAAAGAAGCCAATTCAGGAACTGTTACCAGGAAGGTGCAAGTAGCACTAGAAATGCTGCACTGATGGTTTGGTTAGAGATAACAACTCCATACTTCTGATACTGGGAGTAGGACTGACTTCAGCTGCACAAGGGCAGGGAGGGAACTGCCACAATGGTCAGGGTCATTCCTGAATCACATCACAAATCACAACATAAGTGCTCATAAAAAATATTTTAAACAAACAGAACTGTTAAAAATGGTTGCCTATTGTGTTGCTCGATGTAGAGGGAACAGAAACCCATGACTGTACTAACCACCCTTCTTAAAAATGGAACATGTGCAAACTTCCACTCAACCGGGACCTCTCCTGACTCCCAAGACGGTTGAAAAATAATGGAGAGAGGTCCCACCAGAACACTGGCCAGTTCTATGTAACTAAAAGCAGAATCCAGGCCCTGGCATCAAATAATTTGGATAAACTTGCATCAGTATTGTTTGACAACAAGGAACACAATGTAACCAACAACCACTGGGCCCTGCTGAGGGCATCAGCTGCAGCTGTTCTGGAATCGGTGGGGATGGAACGCAGCACCCGGTGGGAGAGCTGGGCTGGGAGTGGAATCCCCACACTTCAGAACCAACCATGGGACCTCTGCACAGCTCAGCAGATGGAAGAGAATCTGTCCCTCTGCATTCCAGACCCCTGCAACTGGTACAAGTCCTTTGGTGCTACTGTTATTTAGTTCTCTCTTTCAAACCATGGCCATAATTGCTGGGTATTAACTTGAAGTGAAGATAGTGACAGATTAGTTTTGATCAGCCTAAAGCTTTCTTCACACACAGGACATTTACTTTAATTTACAGACTTAAAAAAGAAGTTAGAAGCCCTTATTCCACTCTTCTAGTAGATATTTTTGTGTATGACAATAAGTTATTACAATGAGGTTCTCAAATAGGTTGTTTAATGCTGGGAAACAATTACTGTTTTAATATTACTGTCTCTAACCTGTCAGCAGAAGCTGAGGTTTTAGGCAAGTACAACAGACAGTCAAAAAAAATACTTCTTCTGAACATCAAAAATTATAGTTTGTTCATTCCACTTATCAGGCCACTGATTTTGGTAGCAGTTCCATTGTTGTGAACTGAAATAGAGTAAACACATGGCTTTTGGTGGTTTCTTTTGGTGGGGAGGTGTGAGTTTTAGGGTGGTTTTTGTTTGTTTTGTGCTCCCATGCTGTTGCTCTAAACAAAATCATGTAGCAAGAAGAATTATAGAATTTTTGTTTCTTGGAAAAATATATTCCTTATTTACTAAGGTGCACAGAAATTGTCATTGGTGAACTATAGCACTGTTACTCTTGCCCTCAGCTATCTCCAGATAGCTTCTGTTCTTTCTGAACAGAAGATAACAAGGTATGCAGCTGAAATAAATTAAAAGGAAATTGGGGTTCTGCACTTGGAAATGTGGCTGGATTCTGTAAATCCTTCCTCCCTAATTTTAACATAGCATGTTTTCCTTACTCAGAGCTACTCCACAATAATTAGATTCCTACAAGAATCCAGAATTCTGAACAGTCATTGAGACACAAAATCTTTATCTCCCTGAAAAGTACAAATGATCAAGAATTCCTTATAACGTAAGATTTTAAAAATTCCTATTTCTCCACACATAACTAGGTAACTAAAGTTCAGCAGTCATTTTACACTGCAAGCTTATACAAATAAAGAGCTTTAGAGCCATTCTTATAGACATTCAATCCTGCACCCTTCACCACATAGCTACAGTATTATGGGCAGAGTATCTGCTGCTAATTCTAAAACAGTTTGGCTCCCACAAAGCCCTCAAGACCACATTTTATTAAATTAGCAAAATCAAACTAAACTAGCATGAAACAAAATATTAAATTCTTGTCCTCACTTCTGAGAATACCCTGACATAGTTTCACTGTTACACTGGCTGTCAAAGCCATGGCTTGCATGTCTCACACCTTAAGATCAGGGAAACCTGTACTCCACGGGGGGATAAAAGAACTCAAAACTTTCTCTGAAAATCCAGGGGTACCAAGAGGCCTCTGTGATGTACAGCAACAGCCCCACTACACACCATCTGCCCAAATACAGCCTTACAAGGGCAAGTAATCCCTGTTAAGCACAGCCCTGACCACCCACTACAGCCAAGGAACACACTGGGAAAGCACTGCTGGGAACGTGCAGAGCTAAACGAAATCTGCAGGTACCCTGATTTATACGTGCCCTGGTACTGAACAGCTGCCTCTTCTTGCTTAGTGCCACTAATCCCTGTGCCAGGCATAGAGATCCTCCAAAGTCCGTACTGCTCTTGTGAAAACAAAGAGATCATTAATGATATACACAGGAAAGGTTACTGTTACCATCTGCGAGGAGCACTTACCAGGAATGAACACTCAGAGCATTACAAAACAGGACTAAGGTGCGGTATCCCGGTGCGTACCTGGTTAGCTTTATTGTTTTCCTGAACTCATTAGTAATCGGAGCTTTGTAGCCTCCTTTCCTCAATAAGGAATCTATGGTTTGAATGTGGTCCCATCCTGTTGAATTTTACAGTAGCAAAAATTAGTGAGAAATCCAGCAATAGGAACAGATGTTGCAAAAACACAGAACGGGGTGTGGTGCTGTTAAGGACAGAGGCCCTGCTGACGTTCGGTAGAGACCAGAACGTTCTTCCCTACTTCAGAACAGCTGAAGGAAACACGACATATAGGATTGCTTCACACACACAGTTCACTCTACAAACAAAATGTATTTTTTATATATGATTTTATAGTTGAAATATTCTAAAAGTGAAGCCACTCTACCCAGGTGTCATAAGACTGGGGGTGAGAGACAAAATTTAACTTCTCCCAAACGTTCAGGTATGATCATGTATCACAGTCACTTTATAAACTATAAATGGCTATGGCAGTATGGAAAATTAAATTTTGGTATAAAGTCAAATTGAAAAGAATTATTAGTTGAACATGTGCAGAGAATTCCAGAGATCAGAATTTCTTCATAAATATCACTTAGATTTACAGCGATATGTGTTTTAGAACTACTGTATATTACATTATAGGTGTCTGGGTAATAGAAGAAGTGATGAATTAAAAATAAAGAATCATTACTGTTCTGAATAAAATCTTTACGCTATTCAAAACTCCTACCTGTTGATTTCAGAAAGCCTAATATTTTAAGTAGCTGTTAGACATGCTGTTTCCAAAAGATGCAATACTTTAGTCACACTGTTACATTAGAAAACTCAAAAAACCCCAGTAGTTTTGGGTACATACAAAATACAAATGGGTAGTTTTGGAGACTTAAAGAGTCAGACTGTAATGCATGATCTACTAAAATTATTTAGAAATTTAAACACATCCCTCCTCCTGCCCCTCCCCCCCCCCCCAAATTTAAAAAAAAAGCCTGGAACAACTCTAGACTTCTAAGCAACTATTTGGGAGAATTATCAATTAAAGATGATCCTCAGTAAAGGTATCAGCCAAACCCTTTGAGGACAAACAAATATAAAAATATAAAAAGGAAAGAGAGGAAAAAAAAAGCAGCAATGCAAAATGTAAAAGATTGAGACAGACTGAAACACACCATCAACCTTTGAATCAGAGCTGCTTGGCTGAAAAGATGGTCCAAAAGATGATTATTCAACAAAATCTACTCTAGCTTTTTAAATTCACAAACTTAAGGCTGTGCCTCTATTAAAAGGGAATTTCACCGTCATTACTTAGGACCTTCAAATTAAAAATAATTCTCTTCCATCCATCAAAAAACCCTGGGAAGTCGATGTTTGTAAGAGGAGTTAAGTACTAGCAAAAAGTACCCAACTGAAAAGCAACTTGATCTTTGGGAACTCAGGAATAAATCAGCTGTTAGGATAATTGCCCAGGCATCCCATCACTTAGCAGAGCTTCTGCATGTCCCCAATATCACAGACTAACAACTATACAGGTTTTAACAACTGTTAGCCTGGCTGAAAGCACTCTATCACCCCTCCATATTTATTTTCCTACAGCTATGCTGCATTTACGACTGGCTCAAAAAACAGCTACAGTTTACTGAATCCCTACAGAGGACTGACACAGGCATGTAACTGGCATTTTATATAAGAGTCTTCTTACAATTAAGTATTGCTCCATCATCTGACATCAGTGCAGGGTCAAATATTGCATTTTAGATTTATAGGTATGTTTAAATTCTTCACCAGATCATATGAAATAAAGTGCAACAATGACCTTGCTCCTTCGCAACCTCCGGTAAGTAGGTGGCCGTGCGCTTTGATCCTTTCTCGTTGATGAATTCTATTCTAATGCCATGTACACCCACCTGCAAGAAATCAGCAGCTTTATTAGTACATTACCAGAAAAAAGGTACAGATTTCTAACGTGATAAGACCCAAAACATGAACCTTTCAGTGGTTAATACCATTTTGCAGAGTTTCAGGAGGTGGCACTGCAGCGGGTATGACCTTTTTGGGAGGTGTTCACCTCACAGCCACGTAAGCTCAGCAGTGGCACAGGGATGTTCCTCCACTCCACACCATGGAGCTTCCTTCATTCCTGGGCTGCAGGAAAACCAGCTGAGGTGCAAAAGTCCTTCTGTCTCCAAGTTTACTGTCTCCTCTGACACTGTCAGCAACGATGCTGCCGATAAAATCACCTGGTCACCAGCTACAATCTGCACACAACTAAACAGCTGCCATATCTAATGAGGCTTCAGTTAAGAGCATTAATTTAGTTCAAAGCAACAACTGAACGATCACAGATTTGTCACACTACGAACTCAAGCCTGGAGCTTTCAAAATTTCTGCTAACATATGACAAGGCAAAGGAAATATTCCGAAGTACTCAGCCTCAAATTCCTATTTCCATGCTACTAAGTATTGCAGCATGGCAAAATGCCAGCATGGAAACCAAGATTACCAATACCAAGGAGCTGGGTGGCGATAAAAGTTGAAATGCCAAAAAAATTTAAAACCAAAATAAAATAAAGGCTGGGCACACCTTTCCAGGGCATTTTTAAGCCCCTCTGTTTCCAAGGTACAATAATTCTGTGGAGAGTACCTGTGTTGGGATCAGGAATGCCATAAAAGTTATTCCAATGCCAGAAAGTTTTCAGTTGCTTTTGAATTCTGTGCATAAACACAAAGCATTAGTAGATGGACATTTTTATTTTCATGCCCACACAACCAAGATGTTATTTCCATTTAAATCCAAAGTTCCCAACATTGTATGAGAAAATGAATAGTTGATGTTTAACAGGAATCATGTTATTTGGTGTGGCACTTCCTTGTGAACACAAAATTAAACAAAAAATGCTGTAACAGTTTTTCCAGAGACAACTTATTTCACTCTAACTGCATGGTAGTCAAGAAACAAATAAGGCATATTTACAAAGCTCTACCACTTCTTCAATTATCTTATTTGCTTATATTAAGACTTTATTTTTTAATCTTTTCCTTCTTTGTATATGATATAAGCATGGAGAAATGGTTAGAAGAGTCTCTTGTGGCTCTCATGGCCTCAAAGAGTTTCCCTAGGAATTGACCATTGTTTATAAATAGGAAAAATGAAACTTCACAGTGAATTGAACTTGTTAGTCTCAAATTTTAACATGGAATTTCATTACCAAACACTCCTAAACCCCAACTTTCCTAACATGGATATCTAATTGCCAGAGAGATCAAATCTCTCTACTCAGATGATGTAATCATGAACCCAAAGGGCCTGAAAGTAAAATAAAACAGTGTTAGAAACTGAAATGAGCCTACTGAGTTTATTCCAAAATCGGTATGTTTTTGCAGCTGATGATATTATTGCTGTCTATATTTGGTTGCCTAAGTACTAAGATTAAATATTTCCAGGTTTTGCACACCTTCAAATCCTGCAGAATATGAGATTCTAAATGCTACACAAGTCTTTTGCGTAACAGTGACCCCAAAGGATTCACCAGCAACTAAGCAGGAGCACTAGTGATGTATTAAGTATGATGCAACATTCAAACTGTATCACTGCTCGGGATGGTTCTCACCAATCATCATCTTAATGGAGTTTTATGCCCACGCCTGCAGAAAAAATGGATGTACAGCAGAATGAACAACTGCACCCACAGTTGGGAAAATTTCCTAAGATTCTGTGGAACATGGATTCCAACTGCGTTGCTGAGCAGGACTCTCAGCCCAGTACAAATGGCTTTTCATTGTTCAGCTCCAGTTAAATCAAAACCAGGCTTGAGTTAAATAAATGAAAGCCACACACAAGCGAAATAAGAATGATCCACACTAAGACTGGAATGGGCACAGTTTGGAATTTATTTTGACTTCGAGAGATCAGTGTTCCCACAGTAATGAAAACTTCTGTGAGATTTTCCAAAACATCCCTCTCTGAGATGGGAAGGTAAGGGCTGGGTCTGTGTTTGGAAGGCATTGACTGTAACTGTCATTCCTCCCAGGACCAGCAAACACCTTCACACACAGCCTTGGGGCTGCTTCCCAAACTAAAAATACTGATACACTACTGGCAACATTTTGTAGAACAACAACGTCTGTTTATGCAGTTCAGAAAAACAAACCAATCTTCTGCAGATGGGAGTTTGAGTTCTCTCTCGTCTGGTACCACTGATTAGGGAAATTACTACCTACAGGTATCCTCCAGAGCTGCACAACCACCACGCGACTGTGTTTCAGCCTCCCACGTGGGTAGGAATCTATTTAAACTGTTGCTATTGGGAGAGGAAAGTGAGATAAGGAGAGATTTAGAAAGGCAAAAACCAACCTCCTCCAACAGAAATATTTCTATGGGGCTTTAGAACATGAAATGCTGTATCCTATAAATCCAGTTCTTGCAGACTTAAACTTTCTGGCCTGTTGTGTAAGTGGTCAGAGGCTACCTAAAACTAGGTCCACTGACAATATTAATTCAAGCTCATAGACTAAAACAAAACCTAAGGATTGCTTTAAACTTCACTTCTGAAGTGACCTTAACAGAAATTCAGGCTTTGTTGTGTATTTAAACACATTCATATTCATTTTTACATATCGAATTCTAATGAATTCCTCAATTACACCATTGGATGGGAGAAAACACACCACATTTATTGTTTTGCCAAGTTCTCTGGCACTTGCTAAATTACTGCCCACAACAGCTCTCTCTGTATCTATATCTAAGAAAAAATTGTTCCAAAACCCACTTTGAAATCAAAGTTCAAGAAACTCTCCTGTTAAATACTGTTCTGTCCCAAAGTTCCAAACACAGTTCACTAATCTGTTCCCCTTGGACTGACTCTCCAACTATCCTGAGAGGAAGAAATAATATTATTCTCATTAGACTGTCCATGGGGAATTTGGATAAGCACCTAAACATCAGACCTTGTGTATTTACATACAGGGGATCACTGAATATTGTCCTAAGAAAATAAAACACTGAGATCAAGACTCCTTCTCTGTTCTAAGGAACAGAAGCTACAAGAGCTGTTGGTGTCGCTGCACTTACAGGCAGGAAAGGTTTTCCACAACTCTTAAATGTACCTACTTTGTCAACACTGAAAAGCTACCTTTCACTCAACATTATTGGCTACAACTATTTAAGTTAATATTTAAACCAGTGCACACAGGCTAAAGGCCTTCTGTATTAACACAGCCAGCATGTACAATTCTGCAGATTTTACTTTAGTGAAGACCAGTAATTTCAGGGCAAAGACCTCTTTCAGTGTATTTTAAGGAAGAGCCACTGGTCAATTGTAGTTATTTATTAACCTGTTGGAAGTGTAGGAATGATTTCCAAAAAGTTTTTTATCATAATTACATACAATTGTAATGGTTTAGGATCTTTCAATAAAAGATGAGAAGAGGGTCTGAATTAGCAAGGCAGGTTTTACTGTCTAGCAACACCCTCCCCACCCCAGATTCTTAATTAAATTAGTGAAAAAAATTTAAAAGCATTCATTTGCTATAACACGGAGAGGGAGTAGTTACTTTGCTTTTTTCCTCTGTATCTCTAGAAAAAAGGCAGCAGTGGATGCATTAAACCATTTCCCATTGTAACATACCCTGCAGCTGTACCTTCCCAAGGAGACAGAGCCTCTGGCACCAAGGCTGGAACTGTACCTGATCCCACTTTACACATGCCATTCCTGGGATCTGAATCCCCTCACAGGCCCTTCCCAGCACCAGCTTATTTGCCCAAATTGCAGACTAACAAGCTTCAAAAAACCAAACAGAAGCTCTTTCTAAAGGACCTGTCATGATACTTCCCAGCAACCTATTCAGACTCTTCTACATTCCTCTTTTTGGGGTGCTGCTAACTACACATGCAGTTCCCACTGCAATGTATATCTGCAGTAACAACCAACAGCAAAACTGGAAGTATCCTGAGGCAGGAATTCCAGTTTCTGCAGCAAAGAAAAGACCTGGCGGAAGGACAGAACAAAGATGAGCACAAGGAGAATGGCAATATGGATAAAGCTGAGTTTCTGTGGGGAAGGAGTGACTGCTATCAATGGCATATGTGTTCAAAAATAACTGGTCTTTATGATTTCTCTTATAAGTAGCTTTTTGCTGTCTGATCTTTAATAAAGGAACAGTACTAACACAAAATAAAACATGAGTTTCTCATGTTGTCCATTTCTCTGAGGTGGAAAGGCTGCGCAACTCCACCCCAGCAGCAACCGGACCACAGTGATATCTCAGGGGTTCTGCTGAACAGAAATGAAGCTGCTACACTCCCAGTGCTCCTTTCAAAACCCTACATCTATTCAGCAACTAAAGGGCACTGCAACTCAGAAAAGGTCCCACGTAAACAAGAATGCTAAATTACATTTTAGGAAGCATCCTCATGAACATGGCACTGAAGGTGCCTTTAAAGGTGTGTACTTTCCCCTGATTGCTTTTATAAAAGGTGAAAGTGGCAGCAATTTGAAAAATCTTGTGGGAGCCAACAGCAGTAAATTCATACATATCTCCTGTTTACCTGACTGAAGTTTGTGCTGGAAAAGGATCTTGCATCATTATTTACAACTGAAATATTCATTTATTTGGTTTGGGAAGGTAATTTCCTAATCAGAGAAAAGAAGATCTACGACTCTGCTTCAGGATTTTGGAGACACTCCTGAGATGTGTCTTCAGATGACCCTGTCTCTAAGTCCCTAGAGCACTGTGAGTTGCCTGAATTGGCAATTTTGAAATATTGTGGCCTCTGTCAGCAAACTGCTGAACTGGCTCCCACAAGATCATCAGTAGCACGCCTACAGATATGGGGTCTTCTAATCAGGTTGATGTTTTTCAGGATGATCTCAGCATTACAGGAGGTGAAAGATGCAGAATCTCTTTATATCATACTCCAGACATCCTGAAATGTCCTTTTGCCATTAATATTGCATAACTGCAGCTCTCTTAAAAGAAACATGGGTGACATGAGCCATCTCACTGACAGGCACACAGCGATGAGTCATTCTTTTAAGGACTAGCAATTACAATTTTCTCCCCTCATATTTATATATCACCTCCCTGCCCCCAGGCCCTTTTGCATGAAAACCTACTTTGTGACCATTTCTTAGAACTGAAAGGAATTTGCTAGAAGTTTTAAAACCCTATAATTAAAAAAACCTTAAATGAAATAGAAGACAGCAACTAAGCAAATGGATAACACAAGGACTATTATATTTTTGACCCCTCCATTCTTCCCTTGCAAGTCAGAGCTTTTACAACAAGAATTGTGAAAATCCATAAAATCATCCAGAACTCAGCAAGGCTAGAGTTCTGCATTAAGCTTGATTACACTGCTGTTAGCAAGTCTCACAGATTCTGCAGTAAAGTACAGAAAGGACATAAAAAGTAAAAGCTTCCTTTGTTTAATACAATATTTGTTACGAACCAGCAGCCTCCCAAGGAACAAAGTTAAAACCAGTCTTTCCAAGGGAGAGTGGATTTTTGAACTCAGGCTTTGGTTTCAGCTTTAAGGATGAGTATTTGGGTCATCTTATAAATGTATTACTGAGATGATAAACCAGCATCTAATAGTATTTCTAAGGTACTACATGCACCGACCTAAATACTATTTCATTATGCACTTCACACATTGAGAGCGTGTTCATAGTCTGATTTTTTACAAATTATAATAAATGAAATGAAATTAAAAACATCACATGATTGCTACCAAAACTCAACCTAGTGAAGGAGAAAAATTCCACCATTTTGATTTCTAGCTTGGTTTAGTATTAACAGTCACTACAGTTTGATTACTTGAAAATACTGTTTAAAGTACGTGAACAGCTCAGTGACAAAGCAGACAACTTCTCTGAAAAAACACCTTATTGGGAATGCATACACAGTTTCAGCTAAGATTTATTTTTGATCTGACATTACATAAAAAATGAGTATTTCTGATTATGGTGAAAATGCTGATAAACCCCAAAGAAAACCTGGATTCATCCAACTCAGAATTACATACTGGAAGGTAAGAAGCCCTTGCCATTACGAGGTGAACAGAAAACACACTTTTGTTAATTTTCAGCTACTGTAAAATTCATAATGCTGAGGTTACTGCTGGATACCTTCTTTCTGAGACAGCAAGGCCTTTTAGTATTCTAACAACAAATGCAGTTTCTATCCAATATATATTTTTATGTGTAAATACAAAAGAAAACCTCTTTTTCCCTCAAGAAATTCTAAATATTTAATAGGGCTAAATTATTATTAAAGAGAAACACTGTAGCTTGTGTGGTGTCTCTGGCATTATAGCACATCTGCTATTGTGTGACAATTTCAGATTTTTTTTTTGATGTCCACTCAAATACAGACTCAAAGAGCAACACAACATGATGACTGAGATGAGAAATTCACCTCAAGTCTAGCAGCTTGTTTTTTTGCAAGTGTCTAATGCCAAATAATTTGGGGAAAAGCAGAATACTACAGACTAACACTTCCGTCAGCACACTCTGCCATACATACGTCAGCATCTGCTTCTCAGTCTCTTTGATGCTGCTGTTCCCAGGGAATGCATGCAGGTTTCCTAGAACCTGGCAATTAAAATAGATTCAGCTCCATGCGTAAGAGCAAAGAAAACCAGGAGTAGTGAGTTACTTGGCCTCACTGCATACAGGTCTGTGCAGGCCACTCACTCCAAAAGCAAATAAAGTTTTGGGAAAGATAAATGTCTTGCTCCTACAAGCTAAATAAGGCAGCTTGTTCCGGGATTCCAGTTTTCTGCAGTGTTTGTTTCCAGAAGCATACATCAGATTATTCACTTCCATGCTGGAACATCCCCTTTCCAGAGTCCATGGACTGATCTACCATGTTTCTGTGTTTGCTATGCTGCAAACAAGGCCTCAGGACACCTTTGCTCAGATAACACTTTGCTTGATGGAGTCTTAGACACTAAGACCACCCTGAGTGCCTAAGTGGGCAAACCCACAACTTTACTCCATTTTTATGGCTCACACTTTCAAGGTGATGACAGTTCTATCAAAAAGGAACTTCTGAATCTATGCACATAACCATGCGTAGAGAGTGCAACACAGTGACAGCTGCACTAATATACGCAGATAATTTAAATAGTGTGACTTGTTGGCTACAGATGTTCGTGGTATCAAAATCATTTTCTTAAAAGACATCTGACATTCTTACCTCCCAATCCAGGTAGTCACATACATCTTCAAAGTTAGTGAGTAGAGACACTGAGCAGAAAAGCCGTGGCAGCTCATCCCTCGTCATTGGGGGGAAACGACTATCTTTAAGGGCACTGTTGAAGACAAAACAGAATTTCAAAGGATTTTTTTTTTTTTTTAATTTCAAGGATCTAATGAATCATCTGAAGAGTATAAAGGACAAAAAAAAAATCCTGATGAAATGATGACTGGTTTGATAATCCAGTCACCAGTGTAACACATGGATCAATATTCCCAACTTTTTCCTTAGGCATTTGTTTCAGTTCTTGGCTGGCCACAGTCAGGTGTTCTGAGGGTCATTCCTTCCTGAGCTGGTTTTGCTACTGTGACAATCTTATTAATGAAGCAGCAGAAAGCTTTTGGAAAAAGTTACAAAACCAATAGCTCTTCCACTTGCAACTTGTAAATCCCTTTCAAAAAGGATTAAACTTCACAACATGAAGTGGAAGGGAAAATTCAATAGTCTGCAGTGATCAAACACTTAATACAGTAATCAAATTGTAGAACTTAATTATTCAGTGAAAAAAATCCAAACAAGCAGAACATTCTCTAAAAAATAATATTCATGGTTACTAGCAAAGGAGAATGTAAAATTCAAGGGTGAATATAAAAACATTCAAGGGTTCTACAGACCTGTAAACCTACAGGACTTGAGGAGGTTCTGCAAAGCAGATGTCATGATTAGTAACAAGGAAGCTGCAAACAGCTAATCCACGGGCTGACATACCATTCTACAGACAAACACACCTAGTGGGGTAAAATCCCCTCCTGAGAGGAGCTACCTGTGCACAGTCCAGCACGCTGGGAACACACAGCAGTTAACAGACAGCAAGCAGTACCACGAGTGAGAACACTTGGAAAAACCTACTTGCATAGGTTTGGTTAAGAACCAGTTAAATTGGCAAAGGGAAGGTTAAAGTGAGGATGACAGCTCAATTTTTTATTCTCTTAAGCTTTGAAGTATGACATGAATACAAACGTGCTCATCTCCAACAAAAACAGTGATCTACTAACTGAGCTTTTGGTGAGTAAAGAGAATTTAAGAGACTTACTAAAGCACTACCAAACTCTTCACGTGTCTCATTGTTTCACCTAACATTCAGATCATTCTTAATTGTTTTACTTGGATTACAGCCAGTGGTTGCCATTAGCTGATATAATTACAGCCACAGCCATGGAGTCAGAATATGGCTGAAGCCTCTCATCAGAAATCAATGATTTGTATAAAAAGTAATATTACTTTATTAAAGCAGACTAAGCAAAAACCCAACATGTAAGGTTTAACTAAAAGAAATCATCCTAAGTATAACCACAAATAGCTTTCCATCAAGAATTAATACCATACATTGAAGAGTTAAAATAGGACCTATATTTTTCTGGGTCAGGGGGAAGGCAGGCTTCTTGTTACAGACACACTACAATTACAAAACAGAACATAGTATTGAAATTTAGACTAGAAGCCTTTCTCCAAGCTTTGGTATTTTTACACTACATAATAGGTAAAAAATTTAGATTTCCATTATGAAGGCAAATTAATTATATAATTCAATAACAGTGGACCTATGCTATCCATTATTTAGAAATAATTTTAGGCAACTCCAGCTGAAATTGCCACAGATGTGAGAGATGATGTTGGGATAAGATAAATTCTGTTGCCATTTACATAGTATACACAGGTCTACACAGACCTGTGAAGAACTGGGAACATTAAAGAGATCTAAAGCCTAATGTAATATTTAACTAATGACTTCTAATGAAAATATATCAAAAGGCAGTAATTCTCCAAGATTTTGTTGATGGGGTTTGCAAAGCTAGCTTTCTAACTGCTGGAACCAGGCAGAATTACCATCCTCTGCTCTCTAGTGCTTGGAGCAACATCAGAGATAACTCCTACAGCCACTGCCAAACAGCAACATCCAAAAATACCAACAGCTAATTCAGCTTTCTTATCCCTCCACATAGCAGGGGGAATAAACATACAGATATAAAGGGAGGACACTTGGAACACAGGGACAGCTTGAACCAGAAGTCCATCTACCCTAGTATTAAGTAATAACCAACAGCAGTTAGCAAAATGAATGAATGTATGAACATGGTCACATTAAAGGTGCAGGGGTACCTTCCTGGAACACTCCCCAGGAATCCAGCTGTTATAGCTTAAAATACTTGAGTCAGAATTGGTATCTGAACTTTAAAGCTTTTCTTGGGTATATTTAGTAAGTGTATGTACACATGCTTTTAATATTTTACCCCCACCTTTTACTAAAAAATTATGTTCAGAAACCCCAATCCACTTCAAATCCATTGCTACTACAAGTTTGTTTATATGCAGATGTCTCACCCCCCTGAGGTCTGCTGCACCTCTCTCATATAACCAATCTATTCAAACACTCAATATACTGAGATGCAACCAAACAGACAAGCATTATTTCATCAAACAACAAATTCTGTTATCAAATACATACAGGTAACAACTGTATGCGTGGACATTGCCAATATTTGTTTAAATCCGCTTTTCATAATTTACGCAACGATCTTACCATGCAAAATTTCCCATATTGTAATAATTTACAACCTTCAAAACACTTTCCTCCTCCCCACAATTTGATAGTAGGGGTTTATCACCGAATTCCAATTCCTAAGGCTGCCAAAATCCACTGTGAATGTCAACTTTTTGAGGCAAAGGTTGTCTGCTATGGGTGTAAACCTGATATCCACAATGTTAGCAGTGAACATCTCAGGCAAATTTCCACTCGCTGAGGATCTGCTGCACTGGCATTATTAGATGATAAGCTATCTGTAATTTAACATTCTTCAAGTTGTGCACAAACAAACCTCATCCCATGCTCGTGTAACCCATATCTCAGCCAGTCCACTCAAATCCTGAGCTAATAATCTGAAACAAGATTAGAGAAATGATGGCAAATTTAAATATTAATAAAAAGCTGAGATGTGAAACCTTCACCTGAACACAGTGGGAGCAGAAAGGCACACAGAGGCATAAAAGCCTCAGGCACATACAGCAAACCAAGTGGTTCAGTTCTGGTGGAAGCAGCACCATGCAGTGAACATTGCACACTTATCAGCAAGCTCAGCTGGCCTGTTCCATTCTTCAGTAACGTGACAACTGGCACAAATACCTTGTTTTCACATAACCACCTTGGGACAACTAAAATATTGTTTATCAAATGATAGAGCCATTTTAACTATACCTAGTTCCTGCTGAACTGCCAGGAGCTATTTTATCTGTACAGCCTGCTGGAAAATTCCTCCTTGACACCTTCATGACTACAGACACCCCTGCACAGATCCCGATCCTGTCTCAGTACTCCTGCTGCTGAAGGTAAGTGAGATATCTGGCAGAACAAGATCAGAGATTTGAGTAACAGTCTCTGACACCACTGTGACTGCTCTATACAGAATATTGCTGCTATTCTATTCCTCCTTTCCCCGTCTCCACACCCCGTATTACAAGTTCTGCCCTTTTTGTTGTTTAAAACCAAGGTCTACCTGGAGAAATCTGTGTTGACAAATAATTAGAAATTGGAACAAAACACACTGAAGGGAAATGCCAACAGGAGAGCATTTATTTGTAACAGCCAGCTACACATGAAATACTGTCTGCTAACAAAATTTATCACACTAAAATTATATCAGATGCCAGTTTTAGAAGAACTACATTAAAACTTAATAGCCCTTCCCTAATGAGTTTGGGTGTCACTTTAAAAGCTGATAACTGTTTAAGTGCTCTGTATGACAGTTAAGAGTATCAGTCATTTTCTCAGTCATTCTTTTCTTACTACCATGGTTGAAACTCTGAAGCAAGTTCCAGATACTTTTTGCAAACCTAAGAGCAGATCAGCTTTGTATCATCTCTTTGTAAATTAACTGCTTTCATTATTGCCTTTTTTCAATGTTTGGTTAGCAGGAGACATATGGCATTAGAGATGCTTCCCTTCAGAATTCAGCCACTGTCCTTGAGCTTAAACTTCATCTCTGTGGGCAGCAAATCAATCACCATCTATGCCTGTTCTGAGGGTGCCAGTGGAACAAGTGGATGGTGCCCAGCAGAGTTCCTCAGGGGCAGCTGCCCATGCTGTACAAACCTAAGCCCTCAATGCTTCACAGAGTGGCATCACTCTCAGAAATGTCAGCAGATCTCAACACTTACTTATCAAGGATACAAATCTTTGCATGAGCTTTTACTTTTGCAGTTCCGGGAAGAAAGAATAACAGTTTGTAGAGGCAGCAGTTTGGCACGTACCACACACCTCATATGCTCTACAGACCTCTACGGATGTAAATTCAGACTCAGGCCTCCCCTGGCATGTCCCTGTGCCTCTTGGTGACCAACTCTCAGCAAGCAGAAAACAAGACAAGGTAATGTACACTTGCTTTCCTCAAAAGCTTGTTACTGGTCTGAGCTCAGAATGAAAAGTCACTGTATACCCATGTGTCAGCACTCTCAATTAGCACAGAAGACTTACTTCTGTACTTTTGTAGCATTAAAATGTGATTTTGCAGTCTTATTCAATGCTATGTTTTTCTGTCAATTCATCTGTTAAGAAAAGGAGTAAAATCTGGCATATTAGATAGCAAGTTTAAAAAATATTAATTCCACATTTGTTATGTTAAACTTAGAATTAAGAAAGGGTAAATGCAAATAATTAGCAAAAGAAGTTGGAAAAATCAGGCAGAGTTCAAAACTACTTTTAAAAAAACCCCCCTAATTTCAAAAGCATTTTCTAAGCCATCTGTTCTTTATTCCTTCATGCCCAGAACTAATTTACATATATTACTGCTGACTAAATGAAAGTACATGGTAGTGACGAGTTGAAAAAGGGCAGTGCCAAGCATGGGGAATTCAGCCAGCCAATAACAGGGCATCAGTTTTTCCACATGGAGTTCTGCTCCATGTTATAAGTGAAGCAGGCGAAGTCAGAATTGAATCCTGTTCAAACAAACCTATTTTTAGACACAAAATGCATGTACACACACGCATGGCCTTTCTAGTTAAATATTTATGCAGTCTTGGGTGTCCTACTAAAATCAAGTAATTGCCAGTTAAGAAAAAACCCAAAACAAAGTGTTACTCAACTATCAGTTTTCCTTCAAGCTGAGCTGTACTTTACAAATCTCAGCTTTTCTTCAAATGAAGTTTATTTGGCCATAGGAAACGTTTTTCAATAATTTCATTTTCCATGTACCACTCCCCCTGTATTTGGGATACAGAAAAGCTTGCAAACACTTTAAAGACATCGAATATTTAAAGAAAAGGAAATTGTTTAAAGAATTTTGAGTTACTGTGACAAACAGCATGTTTAGCAAAAAAAACCACTTATATTCCTTATATATTTATGTTTCTTAAGACTACATCTTGTTTTTTATAAAATAACACCAGAGAAGCTCTTGGAATAACGTGAAATAACAGTATGAGCAGGTGAATCAAAATGCAACACAACATTGTATTGTCCATCCGTAATTTCTGTAGGGTATAAAAATGCTTTTTAAAAAAAGTCAGCTTCAGTCTTCAAGAACCTATGGTTCCTAAATGTGATGTGGCAGATGGGTAACAAACAGTAGGACACAAAGGGGGGAAATAAGAAATAGCAATGGAGTTACATTACTCTGTTTAGAAGTGCCTCAAAATCTTTGTGATTGAATTTAAAAGATCCTTCGAAAAGGTTTGACAGCATATAAGCACCAAAATAGTAAAGGAGGATTTCAGTGTAAATGAATGAAGGCATTAGATAAATTGAATTCCTAGTATTTTGCTGATTTTTATTTAATGACAAATATTAACCATGAAAACAATCACTAAAGCTCCTTTTTGGGGACAGTCACATCTACAGACCTACACAGGACAGAGAGTTTAGGTAAAATCTGATACAGTTTTGTACATTGCTGGAAATTACTTCAGAGGCTTAAACATGACACAGGAGAAGGAGATGCAAAGGAAGCTGTCAAACACTGGTCATGATATAAGGAATACTCACTTTTATAGGAAGTGTGAATGAGGGAGAGACATTAAGTGACTCACACAATTTGAGAGGCTTACACAGTGAGTCAGTGACAGAATCAAGAATAGAATCCAAGATCCCCGACTCCTAAAAATCTCTCTGTGACAGCCTCTTTCACAATCTGCTCAGCCTACCATGTAGAAACGTAGCTCCCACGAGATTAAATCAAAATAGAACCAATAAATTTAATCCAATTTAAAAAAATTACTTTTCCAGTATTTTTTCTATAGTCTATAGTCAATTTTCTCTTAAACAGTTTCCAATATTGAACACAGCTAAACCAAACCGTAAAGTTTTGGCATCCAAACAATTCTTCAAACAACATCAGTAGAGTTATGAAAAATAAGCTAAAGATCTTATTTTATCAACTATTATCTTCTTCTGATAAACAGTACATTGGCACTACTTTCAGATGGTAGGAAAAGGACTTAAATTCTACCTGCTCTTCATTTAGCTCAATAAGTATAACCCTGAGATTCGGATTCTTTCACTGAGTGAGCTACAGTTAGTACAATTACCTTTGAAGATGTATTTAACAAAAAAATGGCCCTCTGTCAATGAACTGAGCCCAAAGGGCCCAGATATTGTTCTTCAATTAATTCAAAACATCCTGAAATTAATGAGTGGCAAACTCACTGGATTTTAGGGAACAGTGAAGAAATTACAGCAACAAGAGACACTGGGTGCCAGGGTATCAGAGAGAAAAAAAATACCAGCCATTTATTGTTTCTTCCATTGCTGGGCTACTGAGCAATGAAGTTAGTTCAGATTTTTACTTTTTCATTCAGTAACTTCAACAGGAAGAAATTAAGGAATGCTTAAACAGACCACCAGTATTTTCCTAATGAAAATCAGCTCTCATAGCTCAGTTTGGCAGAGACCAGAGAAAACTAACAGCTTCCAAGTCACGACATGCAATTAATTTTTAAGCCAGAAAAACAGGGCAGAGCGTGCTCTACTTCAGAAAGTGAAATTACTATGAATAAAATTCTCCTAGCTGTCAGCATAAGAGATCAGACAGCCCAACACAACCCACAGGTCAGCCTTCTCCCAATTTTATTTATGACCAGCAGAGTTTTGCCAACTTAAATGGAGATTTCAAGCAGTGATTTATATGCAACATCAGATCAGTTGAATGCAAGGAAGAAGAATTTATTTATATTGTCGGCTTTTTTTGGGGGTCAGACTGGAAAAATTTCCAGGAAACAAAACAACTGTGAATGACGTGCTTTTCCTGAACCCTCCCTTACATTTGGGAGACAGAAAGGGAAAGAACAACATTTATACTTCCTGCACATTACGTTACTAAGTGGCAGTCACAGGGTAAAAAAAGAAATACACACTTGTTGTGTGGCACAGAAATACATCTCTCAAGTTCTCAGCTGATTTTACAAGCACAGTGCAGGTAATGGCAACAGTATTCCAGGTGGGAAAATAAAATATTGGTCTGGCATTTGGGCTCTTGGATAACTTTTTTTTTTTACTCCACAAGGGTAGGCCAGAAAGTCTCTCTTCTCCTATTCTGTCTGAATTCAGACATGTAATTAATTTAATAGGAAGAAGTAATAACCTGCTACTCTCTTTTAGATAGTTATTTTAGCCTGGAAAAGGATATCATCCTCTAAAAAACAAATCAGAGTATGTACATAACTTAAGTGCAAAGAAAAGATTATCAGAAAAGGCAACCTCCATTCCTTCACTACATAAGACAATTAAGTCTCTATTTTAGGTATCCAGAGGTTCCCAAAATAAACTCTCCATGTCCTCCTTATTTAATGGCTTCGATCATATTCTTAGGAGTATTTTGGTGTGTGCACACGTGTATTGTGCAATCCACACCCACAATTAAAAATCAAACCACACTGGTACTGCTGATAAGATTCTGGGACCTTGTTTTTCCACAAACAAGTTCACCAGTTGTTTAAATCAACAGAAGAGGCCCTTACAGAATATTTCCAGGGGTACTGAATATTTCCAGACAAACGCTTATTTTACTCTTGATTTCTTCCCCTGGCTCAGATCGAGTCCCCAGCACACACAGAAGGACCAACAAGGTCTGAGAAGCTGCCCAGGGACTCTGCAGTCACTGTGAGCACTTGTTAAGACACAGGCCTAACATGCACCTGCCCAGTGACCACTGGCTGAAAACTCCTGGAGGTTTAACTACTGCTGGTTCTTCAGCTGGGTCTGTCAGCCTCATGTACCAGGTGAAAACCATCAAATTCCTCACTGACTCACCATTACAAAATTTCTTTTAGAAAAGCAAGCTCATATGCATGAAGCTGTAAAAGTTAAAATTCAGAACTTTTTAGCACAAAGAGAAACAAAGATGACTTTTTCTACTGCTCTGACAATTACCCAGAGAACTATTCCATGACACTTAGGATTCTTCCAAATAAACCCAGTCCATCATTTTGCCAGATTGATGTTATGTGTGGACATAATCCCTGAAATCAATTTCTTTTTCTTACTGCCAGAACGTATGAAGAAAACAACAAAGGCATCTATGAAGAGGTCCTTAAAGTTTAAGAAGATTCTGTGTATGTGCTGTTATGGACTTTAAGTGGAAAAGTATGATCATAAAAGTCATAGCTCCTGTAACCTGCTCCCATCAAAAAGTTCAGTTAGAACTAAAAAGATTCAGAGTAATACTGTAGGTTCCTAATTATATTTGTAAGAGTCAAGTTTCTATGGCTTTAACTTCCTTACTGTTTCCTGAAAGCAGAAATTTTACACTACATTGCTTTTGTGGTTCTAAAGGACTTACTTTTCTCCTTTAATGTGAAGAAAGCCCAAATAAGGTAAGGACTCTGCATTTTTCTCATAGTTTTTGCCCAGCAGGGTGTGGGGGAATCATTCTGCATTACTACACAATATGCCCTGTTACACTGGAAAAAAAATTAAAATCTTAAATTAACTTCAGTAACAGTTCAGAGGCACATCCTGATGCATGTGGGCTAAACCCACTCTTCCCATCACACAGGGGAGTCAGTGACAGGAGAGCTCAGAGCAAACCACAGCCCAAAGTGTGCAATTACTGTGCATTTGCCTGGGTGTAGGAAGAGAACTGTAACTGCTTGTTCCATACACTCCATACTGCTCAAATTGAACCAAGGCAGTCAGGAATATCCAAGCACCACGGCTGTCTGCACTGGGAATTGCTCAGCATGGACCTTGAAGAGTATTTTCTGACTACAGGGGAACATCAGTTCAGCAGCTGTACACAGGAGTTTGCAGGTGGCAGCTTCTTTTCTGTATTGTCCCTCACCTCACCCTGCATCTGTCATCATGCTGAGATAAATGAGGACAATGGAATTCAAAAAGGCGTGAAAATTTGTGTCATAAACATTCAGGAAGCTGAAAGGTGTCAATTGCCATGGAAATGTCCTGGTTTGCTACATAAAAAAACCAAAACAATCTCCCAACATAATGCAGTAAGCTTGTCACACTGATTCCAGATGCTAATTTAAAAACTGAGTAACAGAACTGACCACGGTTCAGCGTGTAGGTTTTTGTTTGGCGAACACATGATAACAGACTAGTCAGAAAACCCTAACTGAGCTCCAACTGGACTAAATTATAATGTCACTAAAAGGCTCTCCAGCAGATGGCAAAGTTTAGATAATTAAAAAAAATGAACTGCTCAATTACACTTAGAACTATACAGCTTGAGAGACATTAATCACCCAAATCCCCGGAAGCATAAAAAGAGTCTCTAGAATTCTTTACATCTCCAGCATGTCTCTCAATATTGATCTAAGATCACCATTTTACTTCAAAATAGATACTGAAGTCAAGACAAAAATCTTTAAGACCACATTTATTGCTGAATTCAACTCTCATTCAAGCAATTCACAAAATATTGCTCCCCCTCTAAAGCTACATTCAAGTCATAACTTTAAAAAAGAACAAATTAACATGAAGCATTTTTAATTTATTGTGAACTTTAAAAAGCCTCATCTTAAGCACATATGGAAAAATATGTTTCTAAACATCTCAGCAATGCAATTATATATAAAAACATGAAGATAATTCAAACATTTACATCTTCCATTTCCTGCAGCCTGTAAAAAGTTTATTATGCTGTTGAAATTCTAGAACAGAAGAGTACTTCATTTTCTCAGCATTTTTTTGTCACCAGAAATACTATAAACTCTATTTTTACATAAAAGTATGATGCAGTTGAATTTTTATTAGTCGTCAAAGATTCACTTTAAGAACAATTAAGTAAGTTACTGGGGATGGAGTGTTACTATTACGCTCAGTTTTGGTGCTGTCTGCCACAAACACAGAAACTGTGGGTTTTGATCAGGACTTTGAAACCACAGCGATGGACAAATTGAATATATATAATCAGGTTAAGCATGAGGTAAGTGAAAGACATGGTAGATTATGCAGTAACTCAATTGAGAAGGAAAATAAAAAATCCCAGAATCATAGGATGGTTTTAGCTGGAGGGGACCCTAACAATCATCGAGTTCCAACCACCTGCCATGGGCAGGGACACCTGCCACCAGACCAGGTTGCTCAACTGTATTCACTTACTTGGGGTGCTGCATGAAAAAAGGTTAAGACAAGAAAACACGTTGAAATATGAAGGCACTGGTCTGAGAAATTAAATGAGAGGTGACAGAATCCAGCTTGAAATTCTTTAACAAGTACATAAACTGAGAACAGCCCAAGGTCCACACTGCCTTACCAACTGGAATATGACCACTCAAAATACAGGACACAGAATAATATCCTGGCTTGTTGCCAAGATCTGTGTTTTATCAATATCACAACTCAGCTTGGATTATGTTTAAACCAACTGGTTTTTAGCTAAGTGCAATCTCTCACACATCCTGTGAGTTCATCTACAGAGATGCAGATCTGAGTGCTCCCAGTGTCAAGGTTGGTATATGAGCTCACGGTACCTTACTAATTCTCAGTGTTTTTATAAATATAGTAAAAAAGACAGGTACAAGATGAATCCCTTGTGGCACATCACACGTAACAAGACCTCAGGAAAGAAATGGTCCCTCCTTATTTCATGAGAATTTTGATTTCTAGGCACTTGCTCCCGCTACCATGAAACCATTCTAGAATGCAGATATCAGAACTGCTGCATCAACAAAATGTAATCCTTATTTAAGGGAACAAACAAGACTTTTCAACATTTTGTTCTGTTCATTTTGTTTTTGTGCAGGTTTTTACTCATACATGAATATCATTAACAGATTAAGCTATAATTGTTCATTACCTCTACAAATACCCAACTGAAAAACAGAGTATGTTTTAGATGCATAAACACATTCTATTCAGCTGGAAGCTTTGCTTCCTGCATTTCCTTCCCTTTATCCTCCACACACAAAGAAGTTGTCTGTAAGCCACCTTCTTGTTCTCCTGTTAGCAACTCTGCCACTTCTCTCTAATGAGAGCAGGTCACCATTTCATCCCTTTATCCCTTCCAGTTTTCTGTCACAATTCTGTCTACTTGGGGTGGCACATTTAGTGCCACCTGCAACCTACTCAGCTTACAGAAGTGCCTGGATGGGGCATTCACAAATCACTCTTTCTAAGGTCAAGATGCCCAAGCAACAGAACCTTTGCAAGCTCAGCTAAACAGTACATTCAGTTCCAAGTCTGCCAGCTGTCTCTCTGTATATGTTTTCCCCTCTAAACCAGGTTTTGAGTAGCAAATAAAAAGAGCTCAAGTGGAATGAAAAGGAAGTTCTGAAATGAAGAAAAGGCAAAAGGTCCACATTAGGCTACATCTGTCTATAGCCTCAAACCCCATAACTTAAGTATTCAAGGAATGCATTTAACTCAACCGCACTGCATACATTTGAAAAATGTGCTTACTAAATAAATATTTTACATCATATCTTCTTAGAGAAACTACAGGCCAAATTCTTCTGCCTTTGAAGATAGTAGTTTTTCCATTCATCGCAGTAAAGCCTAAACCAGGAAAAGACTGTTCTCTGCTTGTGTCAACTCAGCTTTTAACTACCACGACCATCTTGCATTGCTACATATGTTTAACCAAGGGAATTACATCAAGAGTAACTGAAGACCAATTATTCGGTGTTAAATGAGGATACAATGTGGACACACACACAAAACTGGTTTATTCGTAATCATACCCACTAAAGGCATTCAGCACATCTATCTAGAGTGGTTAATATTTAAATGGAAATAGATTTCATCATCTTTTCTAAAAAGCAGCTCAGAAGTGTTTCACCTCCTGAATGTCAGGAATGCTTTAGTCAAATACAGTTTTGTGAAATCATATGTAACAGCTCTTGGAAATCTACATGTTTGAAAAAGAAAAAAAAATAATTCATGCATTGTAGACTTCCCCAAACCTGAAGAGGGTTTTCTGAGCAGCAAACCAGAAAGTCACCCTTTCAGTAATTGAAAAAGCAGAGCACACAAAGAGGGGTGGCTCTGGCGAATGAGGCTGCATGTGGTGCAGAGACCTCCACAGACAAAGCACAGCTGCTGCTCTTTGCAATGAGGGATTAGCAGTCTAGGTCAAAGGAAAAAAGCCTCTCTGTAGCTAAGTGAGCAAACTGCAGAATGCATCCTCAGCACAGATGAGAAAGGGCCAGCTAACCAGCTTGCAAATTGCGTAGAAGCTTCTGGGAACAGCAACAAAACCAGAAACAATTTCTTGACAGAGCACGTAAAATATTCGTGGTGAAAAGCGGTGATGCCCTGATGGAGAACTGAGGTTGCAACGACCTCTCAGTTCCTTTAAAATTACATTTCCCCTTTCCCTTCGTGTACATGTGTATAACAAGCACTTCTTCATGGGAAAACCAATAGTATCTGTGGGGCTTTAACAACAGCCTGGAAATAACTGGCCCGGAGACAACAGAAAAAGCTCTTTTAACTCTAATTCCATAAGAACTGAAGCTGTTAAACGCATACATATGCACACAGAACTTTTTTTTTCTTACACACAGACACTCATATCTCTTTCAGCTTTCATACAAATGAGTCACACTATATTTTGGCTTTACACTGACATTTCTGTTAAATTGGATAGAAGCCAATATTTGAAGAAAAATAATTACTTAACCTTTTTATTACATACTAAATATATTTTTATTCTAAATCGTTCACTTTAGCAACACCAAATGAAAAAACGAACAGTCTTCTAAACTAAGAAACACTGTTTGAATGTACCAGTGTGAATGTATTTCTAATCTGGCTTTTATTTCTCAATAAGCACTGAAAACATTAGATACCAGCCTAATTGCGAGTAAAGTGGTGAATTAATTGGATGTTACAGGAAGCTTGGGACCTATTTCAGTTTGTGGTATTCTAGAAGTATAAGTCATCAAAATTACTTGAAGTATGAGAAAGTTGTGCTGTTCAAAAAACTAAGAGCTTTTCTGCTTTTCCCTTGTCAAATCAAAACAAATTAAAGCTAAGGAAATTTTAATCAACTGAAAAATTCACTGAAAACAAAAAAAAAAATCACATTTCCTTGCTGATAAAAGTTTGATATACCTGATCTCATATTCTGACTTACACAACTGTTAGCAAATGCCATTATCACAAAGGCCCTTTTCAATGAAGCTGGGCTTGCACCTTCTGACAGATGGGAAGTTCCCAGGAGCTGTGCCCAGGCTCAGCTGAACACTCCTTAACATCTGGACCAGTTCCCCAAGTTCTTGTGGGAGTTATTTATACACTGTACTTCTCCAACCTGAGAGACTGCTTGCCTGACAATTGACCCTTTAATTCAAGTAATCTGCACTAAGAAATAAAGATTATACCATTGCATCTGAACAGTGAACCTAAATTTAAGCATGTGAGCTGACACTCTGTAGCCTGTGTATTATTTTTAAGACACAGCACATGTCACCACTCCCCCACAGTGAATATCTCTACTTGAGGAACTGAGTGTTTTCAGTCCTACTGAAATTGGTATTGATGGCCAAAAAAAGCTCTTCTCCACCACGGTCAAAAGCTATTCTTTGTGTGTAAGTTACAACTATATTTAGAAAAGCTTAATTAAAGTTTTGAAAAGTCACATAAAAGTAGGAATCTCTAAGGTTAGAAATATTTTTTGGTTCTAAACAATTATTACTAAGCAACTGTTTATTTACATTTCACAGCAGTGGATATTTTGTAAACTGTATCAATACACTGTTATTTACATAGCCAAAAAAAAAAAATCAAAGTACATTCAATTTCTGTTTCTAAAATAAAGGCTATCACCAATATACACGTTTGGAGTGTATAGAGCACTGCATACATTTTTATAAGCAGTGCAGTTGAAAATGCCAGAATCCAAAAAGAGTGACAGCAATTCAATGGGAAGAGACAAAACTGGACTGCTCCTGTAACTAACATTAAATTTTAAAATAAGGCTAAAAAAGAAAAATCCTGTTATTTTCAAGTAAATATATCTTATTCTCTGCAATGCAGTAGATGAACAGTAAAACTTAAGTCATTTGTAAATGATGAACTTCAAGACCGTCAACTTTCCTCCCTGTCATCTCTTCCTTCCAGCTCTGAGATCACCTGCTTACCAATACACACATGATATAAGTTGAAATAGTGCAGTGATTGGGCCTGGAAGACTTAGGACTACCTCAAAAGTGTGTTTAAGTTTAGATGCCTTCAGACAGTCTTCAGGGTTTTATATGGTTGCTTGTGTCCCAGAAATGGATTCGCTATTTCTTCTTCCAAGAGCTTTTCTACCATCTCGACTGCACAGCTCTGTGAAGGACACAATTCTCTCTTTCTGGCGTCAACAAGAATGGTTTTTAGAAATAGGTATCTGTTGGTACTATTTAAAAATACCAGAAAACTCTGCTAGAGTTTACAAGAGCATTTTAATTCTCATTACTTTGGTCTTTGGAAAGGGGTAAAATATAATTTCAAAAGCTTCAAACCTTTGTGTTAAAGTGAACAGGGATAAGAAGGGCTTTTGGAGCCCAGTTTACCACACCCGGTTCATGCTATTTCTTCTTTATACAGTCTTAAAAGGAAGCATCAGAAAACACCTAAATGGAGGAGGTGCTGACAGACTCAAAACTTTAATTGAGACTCCTTTCCCACAGTGCCTCCCACACAAAGCTGCAGAGTTTAAAGATTTTAACAACTTAAAAGCATGAGACAATTCTTTTTCCTGTGCCCTTGCTTAATCTCTGCTAACTGGTATTAAAACATCAGATTTCAGCAAAAATTAGTTCCTTGAGCCAAAGTTTACTTCTACTGGGCAAGGTAGCTAATACATATCTAATATACCACAGCTGCACCTCAATTTCCAGAGGCTTAGGACAACTCACATTTAGTACTTGTAAGCACTGGCCAGTCTATGTAGTGTATGTTTTAGTGCCTTCACAATAAAGTTATGGAAAATGACCCTTACTCTGTATTAAAAATTAACATCTACTGCTAAGCTCAGAAGAGCCAGAGAGAAAAACTTGATCAGAAGCAGGTAAGTTCTATGCTGACTTCTTCCATTCTGTCCTGTTCCCAAATGCACAAATCTTTTCCTTACAGTTCAAGTGCTCTGAGAAACACTTCACCTGTGCCTCTGTCTGCTGGGAGCACACAGGCCTGTCCTGTATTCTTCAGCTCTGGGCCATAACTCAGCATGTCTTTGTAGTGCTTAAGAAATCAGTTAAGTCACTGAAAGTCTCGAAAGATTTTCAGGCAACGTTTTGAAGAAGTTCCCATTAAGAGTCTCATACAAAAAGATGAAAAAGTTGACCAAAACCCATGGAAGCACCAACAACTATCCATGCTAGTAATGGAAAAGTAAGTTATGGTAACATAGAGCTTTGCTAGGAAAGCCAGGCTGGCCAGTTCCCCTGCCTCCACCCTCCCTCCCAAACACTTCTGTCAACTAATATTCAAAGACAAATACAAATCTGACTTAGAACCAAACCAGTGTTTCGACTCAACTAGAACTCTGACTTTGAACTTACAGGGTGTGCATCATTTTCTTCACATAATAGGAGACTGTGTGGGAAGAACACGAAATGCAAGATCATCATGGGAAAAACAGGAGTCACAAATGACATGGCTCCTCCCTGACACCCATCTGGAAAGTCTGAGTAACTGTTGGATATCCCCAGTTACTCACATTCAATCACATTTCAGGTACACCTCATTTATTCAAAATACCACAAGTTACACCAACTGATGCAAGTTGCCCTGCTTGAGCATGTCTTTTTCTAAGCATGCACTTTATAAGAAGCACATTTTTGAAAAATCACAATTTTTAATGCACGTGTTTTAAAATAAGATGATGAAAGAAATATTTCAAATCTCGATAGCTTCCTTAGTTACACCAAATTCTATTGCTGAAACTTTAAACTTATGACAGTCTCAATAAAATCCCCTGTAAACTTCACGGAGCCACTTTACATAGATAGAGCAATTTTGTAATACTTTTTAATTATAAATTCCATTTTTTCTTGATTTCCAGCTACCTTCCATAAAAAGTCAACTCACAGAGTAGGTTTACTTCACAAAACGCAGCAATGCATTCCCCCGTGCCAAAGAATTCATATTCTATAATTCAGTTTCCCCAGTGAAACAGTAAAGTAGTTATCAATATTTGATAAGCCTGGATCTATCAAAAAAGCTTTGGTAGGGCATCATTATGGTCTCCTCCTTTCATAAGGATAATAATCTAAGGACTGTCCTTCCATTTGTGGTGTTTTCTTTTGCTTTCTTTCATGAAGTGTTGCTAAGGAAACAGACTATCATCTACTATTAGGTCCAAGGGTCTAGCAAGGTTTTTCTCAGGAATAATAGACCAACAATTACAAAACCTGTATCCCTTTTGTTTAGGTTTTTTTGGTTTTGTTTTTTTTTTAATAAAGAAAAAAATTAGGGTAGAATTATTACATTCCCAACACACATAATGTGCAAGAGACGTATATTCCCTAAGGCATACTCTTCTCTCCCAAACAACATGATTTTCATTTCATAACTAAATAAGGAGAAACATTTAACCCACCATTAAAGAAAAAATTTGCATCTTTTTTCCAGTTCTAGAGCCAGTATGGTATTTAAGCTTTGCCCTTTGAGAAAAGGCAGCAGACAGTTCTGTTAAGCAACAGTTCCCTGAAAAAATGACCTGGCACTGTGTGCACAAAATCATTACAGACCTATTTACTGAACTGACTCACACAGAGTAACTAAGGCTGGGTCAATAAATTCAGATTTATATACTTCATTTAGAGTTTCCAGTATTGTGAGTTTACACCACAAACCATTTTATGACTAAACATATATTCTACCATAACAGATGTGAGGATTTACCCAAATTAAAGTGGTTGTTATTTGTAAAGTCGATGTCTACAAGCAAAGTCAAAGCAACTGGCTTTTTTTTTTGGCTTAGATAAAATTTAGAAATATGAACAGCTCCGAGTTTCAGTGAAGGCTCATCTACATACAGATGACATGGCAGGCAAAACCATGAGCCAGTACAAAATGTCTATGTATTAAAGTCATTTTGCTTCAGTTTCATTAGAAGCCATCAGTCAGTGTTTAAAGATCGAGTGCCTTATTTTTACATTTTGCCAGAAGCATTTTGGAAAACAGAAAGGGGTTCTAAGACACTATATTATTAATACCTCTGGAAGTCAACACCATGGTCAACACTATATACATTTTCTAATTTGTAAAGCAAAGTTTACTGCTGAACTGCTTTAACACACTTTGGCCCAGTTCTGACTCACAATTCATATGTGCCATGTATTATATGTACCATATACGAATATACCTGTATATAATAAACCCATTAAGTGCTTACACATTTCCAAATCTCTTTCAAACGTGGCTTTGGCTCAGACACCTGTTTCTTTTGCTAAGGAGTCTTAGTGATTGGAAACTGCTATGAAGGAATGAGAAACAACCATTCCCTCTGCCTCTGACTGTCCTATGAGCAGAATCTGCCTTATAATGGTCACTGGGAGATGCCCATGTCATGGCAACATTCTCAGCTACCAATCTCCACAGGAATGCAGGATGCTCTGAACTCACTCCTAACTGCAAACACTCTAGGACAGAACCTTGTTGCCCAGTAAGGGAATATGATGGTGTAAGTGAGGGTTGTTTAGTCTGGGAGTGTTCAGCCTGGAGCAAAGGAAGCTCAGGGGAGACCTTACCGCTCCCTACCTGCAAGGAGGCTGCAGCCACGTGGGGGTCAGTCTCTTAGTTTCCAACATGACAGTGTAAGCTTCACCTCACAATTATCAGGCATTTTTCACTGATGGCCATCAGACAGTGTATGAACAGAATAATAAAAAAAAAGCCAACTTTTGGCAGTGGTTCACTATAAATCAAAGCCAAAAATAAGACAGGTTGCAAAGTATTATCAATGGACAACAAGCAGATTATGCAACAGAAGCAACAATATGCTCTGAAATACTACATGAAATGATACTTGCAGGAATTAATTCAACCTATGACTTCTGTGAATAGTGAAGGTCACAACAGCTTCAAAAACACGTAATTCCCCCAACACCACAGTTCAAAAAATTGCAGTCAGACGGATGAGTACATCTTGTCCTGGATCAATGGCAATGACTGTCTACACCCATAGCAACAGTGCCTGATGGTAAAGGCTTTGGGAAGTTAGCACTGAGCTGCAGGGGCGGATTAGAGGGTTAAACAAGTACTAGCCTCAGCTAAACACAAGAGGGAAGTTGTCCTGTCTACACAAATACTTGCTTCTAGTCTTCAGCAAATAAGGCCAACGTCAATATTAATGTGATCAGTCATTAAATATTTTTCAATTTTACCCCTTAAATTAGCTTGCCATACTGTTGTCTTGCAGTTGAATGGTTAACTCTGGAACAGGAGGAAAGGGTCAGTGTTTTTCACAGAGAGGGTAGGCAACATTGCAGCAGCATGGACTGAGACTCTTGAAATTGCTGACAAAGAGAGAGCAGTACTTGATGCCAGTGGTAGCCAAATCCTCATATGGAATGTACACCCCAATCCAGCTATGAGAAAGTTGGCTTGCAGGTTTCATTTCCTTCAATCTTGTGCTTCTCATCCCAAGCTTCTCTTTGTTTTCTTTTCTTGATCAACCACATCTAGGCTGAATGTCTGAGAGCAGTCATATTTCCCTCAGGTGGAATGGTAAGTAGAACATACAATAAAAAGACTGATTACATCAGGTAGTCAGTAGAGACAGGTCTATGCTAGTTAAAGGAGAGTGGCTTACATATTATTTTAAGATTTAAATCCAGTTTTCAGCCATTAGCCTAATACACTTCTGCCTTGGACTGTTCCAATTTTTCTTCACTACTTTCTCCTATGACAGGAGGCTCTGTTGTGTAACATCTCCCTTTATCTGCCTCTTCTCTACTATTTCCCTCCCAAATAGATATTCTAGCCTTAACAGCATAAACCAGCACAGAGTTAAAACTTATACACCTAGACTTGTTACATCAATTAGTCATAAAATATGACTTTAAATTCTATGAAATAGGTAGAAAACCAAAACTAAAATGAACAAATGAAAGCATTTCATTCAGTTTCTCAAATGTATAGGAGCACAAGTTTAAAACTTCAATGCCAAAACCTAAGTCTTACTGCTGTACAGAATACATGAAAAAGTAATTTATCAACCTGTTATGAATTTCTGTGGTAACCTGCTTCCAAGTTCAGTGTACTTTCTTGAAGAAGCTGTAAAACATAAGGTATTTTCATAATCTGGATTGGTTTATTTTTACGCATTCAGGCGGGATATTCAATTAACACAGTCTAAAAGACTACTTTGCCCATGGTAAAATTTTCTAGATTCTAAAATGCAATATTCAACACTGTGTAACATTTGGACATGGTTAGATTGTTACCCAACTAATCTCATAGTAAAAGCAAATAAAAATCACTACATCAAAATCTATCTTTTCATGAAGTTCTCCAGAAGATCTTATAATACATGTCCTTTCCCCTGTGTTTCACTGATATAACTGCAGAGAAAATCGAATTCTAACATGTAGATTTTATTAGGAATACAGTATTAGTGTTTTTACTATGGGTATTCTCATCCCTCCTCACAACTTAGGCAGATGCATCCAATTAATGATGAATCATTCCACATAAATTTCCTGTTTATAACATACTGGCAGTACCACCATGACAACATACAGAGTGTAAAATGGTTACACATCATCGCTGTTTTTGTTTACAGACCCCAAAAAGTGTAGGGCAGGGGTGTCCCAAGAAAGAAATTGTTCACTTCAGATTCCTCGAGGAATTATCTTTGTGCTCCTTTGAAGAAACTACACTACTGTATGCAGATAGAGATGTGTATGCTACACACTGTATACAATACACAACCAGAGACCACTACCAGAAATAAAGAAAAATTCATTTATTGTGATCCTAAGGACTATTCAGCATATTTGTAACAAAATTATGTGTGAAGGAAATTGTGGGTATTTTGATCACTAAGCGCCAGGGCATTTATGAACAGCTGTTCGTCTGTACTGTTTTACTCACTGAAACCTGGGCCACAATTCCACAGGAGGTGCTGAAAAAGATAAGAATGAACTAGACAAACAACCTAGTTCTGTTTATCCACACTGTATCTTCAAAATAATCAAAGAAAAGTGCCTCCCAGTGTCAAAGGAAAATAAAGGCAGCAGAATATCTGCCTGTATCCTCAAGTGAAAATTTTGGTCAAGTTCCACTTTCTGAAGTAGAAGTCCATTCTCGTTCTACCTACTTTGTTGATTAATTTCTGCCTTGAAGAAGTTTTCCTCTTTCAGGAATTTTCATGTCTTCTGCAGGAGCCTATTGCCCACATACTCCAGGATTAAGCTATAATGTCCTAGTTTCTGATCCCTCCTAAGGAGGCCTGTCAAGCTCCGAACTCTGAAAGCTCAGAGATGTTCCAAAGGTGCTTCCATTATTCCTCAAACGTTCTGTGGTTGAAACAACCAACATTATGAAGGAAGCTGATCACAGGTAAGCCTCTCTTTCATTTTTTAAATAATGACTGATAGAAGGGAATACCTTTTCCATACTTACAGATATGAACTTTACATTTCAGTGGTCATATGTGAAGTTTGGTTGTTTGCTTTTGTTTCAAAAAACAACACGGAATGTTCTGGGTGCCATAAAAAGGGTTCCTCATAAAAGGTAACAAAATCCAATATGTCACAAATATAGTATTTAATTTTAAAACAACCTATGTTCTCATGAAGATTTTTTGAAAAACAGGTTGGTATATAGTTCCATTTTCTTCTCATCTTGAAAGTTACCGAACTATTTGCACTCTGAATAGCCTAGGATAAACTTCCACAGCACGTGGCCATCCTTTAAATATTGCACTGAAAATATTTCAGTTCCCTTTAATTTCTATCACTTTTCATGTATTTTGATTTCGGTTTTCAGAGTCAGAATGCAGTGACAGGAATCTTAGGAGCATTTTTGAAGGTATTTAAGAGTACAGCCCTGTCTGAATTGTGAGAATGGAAAAGTCCACAAGGAACAAAGACTATTTTTTTGGCTATCACCTTCTTCCTAGTCTTAGGGGGAAATTTTCTGTACAAGCTCATTGTTCTTGATCAAGCACTGTAAAGCATACATCTAAATGAAATGCTCTCCAGTGCAGGGGGTAAACTGTCCTTCATCCAGTCTGGTTCACTAATGTTTAAGATTTTAAGACTTTTAACCCTCAGCAAAAAAATTGCTTTGAATTTTATTAAGAGATTTTCTCATTGACCATTCTGATTGCCGAGGTTTTAAAGGACACAAGCAGAAACATTCCAGAACACATAATAAACAAACTGAACACAATAAAGGTAACTAGGTCTTTCAGAAGTCTGCAAGGACTCCAGGAGATGAGCAGTTGATTTCTTCAAGCTGAGCAGAGAAGCATGAAATGAACTTCAAGTTGCAACTAACTAAGGAGACAAGTAAGAAAGAACATGTCCCATTTTAATATTATTTAATACTAGGATTGACAAGGCATTTTAACAGCAAAGAAGAAGATCCTGTAATGGAAGAAAGCCTCAAATCTAGAGTGATCTGGAAGCACTAATTATTTTAAGTGATGACAATTTTAGAGGTCTACACATGCCAGAATGTAGCTTCTATTTTAAAGCACTATGAAGTCTATTTTAACTGAGAGGAACAAAATTCCATTGATTCTTTAGAGAATAAACTTAAGAAAACTCTTAGAAAAACACGAGTAGAAAGCTTGCTACTAGCTCTAGTGATAAACTTATTAGTTTTCACTCTATGCAAAGGAAATGGAACAATATTAAGGTGAATGAATTTAGGTGTAGATCAAAAAATGAAGGATTATGCTGCCAGGGAGTGAAGGATTATCATCACTTACCTCCCTCATCCAGAAGCTTCCCACTCAGGGGCTGGGATGTATCTGAAGAGTAACATGTAATGGAAATTTGTAGCATTAAATTAACTGCAGCTGATTGGAAGCACCTGATGGAGAAGAGGTGAGAATACCTGCTGTTTTAGAAGCGTGAATAGGATAATCCCCAAATCTGACTTTCTGGTCTTCTGCCCTGACATTAACTACTAAGGTTAAAATTTGTCTGAACACTGGAAAAAATACTATAACAGTCAGTTACAATAAGTTACTAGAGAGTAGTTTCCAGACCAATAAAAAGAAAATAGGCTCAACTTATGGTTTTTAACCGAGAGCACAGCCTCATGGCACCAGTACTCAACCAACCAGGCAATACACTTAGCACCAAAAGGACACACAGGTTTTCGTTGATCAGTACACGACACAGCCAAAAAACCCAAGGCACACCTATCATCTCCTCAACAGACTAGTTAAATACATAAGTCAAGGCTCCAGAAAACAAAATCTTACCTAGTAAGTGTGTACTCCCTGAGTCCTGAATGCAGGTTCATGGCGGAAAAAGTACCTATGCATCCACGCAATCGTTTATCTCGACCGATCTTCCACGTTACAAACAGTGGGCTGTTTGAGGGAGGAAAAAAGAGACATGATCACAGAAGCAATTTTGACAGTTGGTGTGAAATTTCAGCAACAGTGCCCTTCCATTTCAGGCAACGGGGGGCCAAATCTCTAGAACAACTCTATTATATCATGTGATATAATAGAAAATAAGATTACTGGAATAGTTTATGGACAGAATGAAAGCTCTTGGTAACAGATCTGATACGCTCAGTCCCTCATTAACCTTCTCCTGTGAATGGGAAAAGCCTTGCCTTAAGAGACCTGTGCATCAGGAACCCTTTATGGAAGGGAAAAATACCCCTGTCACACTAGCCCATCTCTCCTCCTGAATACTGCTGGCAAGAAATAGAAATCCTTGGAAGACAAGAAAACTTAGGAAAACTCTTTAAAGAACGGCCCGAGGAAAGGGAATTTTCTCTATGAATGCCAAGTTAGTATTTAAAAATCTCAAAAATGACCAGGAGTGGAGCAAAATCTCTTAGTGAGCTGAACACATCTCAGTTATAACTCTTGCTATGAAGACTACAGCCCCACTGCACTAAAGCTGACAGAAACAAGGTGCATCTCTGACATTCTGAGCACCTGTGACCATCACACACACACACTTAAGGATGCACAGCTGACTTCTTGCCAAAGCCATTTGATCAGGCACTGCTCTTCAGCATCATACACATGTACACCCCTTTTGGTTTTCTTTATAGCTGTTTCCTGCACAGTCTCCTTACTACAGCCCAGAGCCATCGCTGTGAAGCCCAAGATGTCTAACATGAGGTAACCCACCTCAGGGTAGCACCTGAGAAGCAGGAGCCAAGCAAACTCAAATATCACAGGTGCCCTGAAGGAAGGGAGCAGATAGAGAAGCATAGATGGAGTAAAAATTTCACAAATTCATTTGATGCAGCTTGCATCAAAAAGTAAGAATCATCTTCTGTTACATCTATCAGCTGCAAATAATGAGTAGATTTACAACAGTACACTGTAAGATTAACAGTGCTGCATGGAAAGACAACCTTTGGTAACTGCCTTGTCCAACTCCTCATCTGAAGGATCAGTAAAAATATATTCTGCAAGTTTCTCTGCTTTGTGAAACACAACCACCCTTTCCAGCTATGCTGAGATTTTAAAAACATACTAAGGCTAGGAGCTTTATTATATGAGTAGATCAGTCACTGCACAATTGCACAGCATAACAGAGCTGGGTGAAATCATACTGGGAGTGTGTGAAGTATTGGACTCTCAAGGAAAAGCCCCTATCCCTTTTATCCTTCCATTCAATTCACTTTGTCTACTGTGGCACAAGATATTCATCATGTGATGGCAGAAAAAGAAATGTCTCTCAGTCCCTACAGCACCAATGCAGCTGCATCCAGTCCTCTCCTAACCTTCTAAAACCTGTTGCTATCACCTGCTGGTACAGCAACTTCCTCCTTACTCAGTTAAGCTGGACAAGTTCCCTTCTTTCAATGATGATGAATAAAAGAGGAAGCTGAAGTCATAGTTTTCTTTTGGATTTCCTTTTATTTCTTTTTGACTGCCACCCCCCTCTCTTTTTTAAAGTTAATAAATACTGAAGACCATAAAGCTATTACCTAACATTTAGCAAAATGTGGGCTATTACATTATTCTCTAAAAGTGGCATTTTACACCATTTTCAAGAAAGGTATCCTAGTTGCCCTTAATGGCATCGACAAAATTATTAGATCGCAACGGCACTGAAGGCACTCACTCCCCTTGCACAGAAACAAGCATGAATAAGATTCAAACTGGACTTTAGGATTATTCTCTTGACCTTTACCTTTGGATTACGAGATTTATTAGCTGTAATACACTTAGTGGAGGGCTGTAATTCAGGGAAACATATACACATTTACTTTCTTGTCAAAACTGAATTCCTTCTGGGATGCATTACTGCTGCTTCAAAAGGACAACAGAAGACCAGAGACCACCACTGAATGTCAAATAGTACTGAAACATCTGCATATACTTTGAAGGTCCATGTCAATGAGTAGCAACAGAAAACACAAAGGTTATATGCATACACTTTTGTAATAGTGGCAGCAGGAGTATAAACATACTGTTCAGACTAGAGGTGGGTAAATGAACCACCACTGGCAGCCATACACCAAAAGACTAAAGATGTTTTTCCAACCTTTCAATTTCTGTATTGCTCCCCAGGAGCCACTAAAGGTATCAGCATGTATACACAGAAGATCTAAGCCTACTGAACAGAATTACTTAATTACCATCACAGATGTCTTCAAACTGTAATGTGGACCAAAGGTTCAGAACAGCCACTGACTTAAATCTTCAAGATTCAAGAAGGCACCTTCAGGGCTCCTGCTACCGTAAGAAATAATTACATAATTCTGTTCATAAATGAGCCACATTCTACATGTGAAAAGTAGAAATAATGGGAACAAAACTCCCAAAACGGAAAATCAGAAAGTTGCCTTAAAACCTTGTTGAAGTTCAGAATCTCTGCAACCATTTTTATTTCCTGCCAAAATCTTTTCCCAGTCAGCTTGTACCTAGCTATTCTTGTGCCAACATTGTCCTTTAGTTTAAATAGTTCTTTCCCTTCCTGGTGATTATTCCCACAGTATTTATAGAAAGAATTCATATGCCTCTTCAGACTTCACTTTGCTGAGCTGAATGGGTTGTGCTCATTCACTTTCCTCTCAAAGGGGACCTTTCCATTCTGACCATCACATCTCATCTCTACACTTTTTCGGTTTAAATTTGCCTTCTTGAACACCCACATCCAGAACTGGAGGCAGAAATACACAGGAGGGTTTTGCACCTGCACTGATGGTTCCATGCTTGAACTAGAAACACTGAATTCTACATTTTAGTATTCTTACAGCGTAATGTCGAGTCCAAGCCTTTACAGAGTATTTCCAGTCTTACACTAAACAAAGACCATAGGAAACCTGCTCACAGGAGCCAGACAAGCTATGCAGAGAAAAGAATCTTTTTCTTTCTAGTGATGCTCTTTTACTTTTTCCTGGTATCCTTGGTTTCAGCTGCTTGCCTACCTTCCTCAAGCCCACAGTGCTTTTCTTGTTTTAAAGCCAGTAACACACAAATAAACTTGCTACCTAACTTAACTGCAAATCTGAGGCTAAGGTGCCAAATTCCACAGATACTGATGTCAAAAACAGATAAGGAAATCGGTACATTTTCAACCCAAAAAAGTTCTTGTTTCATCTGTTTTTCTTAAAATAAAAAGGAGGGGTTTTTTTGAGCAACATATTGTTAGACCTAAAAATCTTTAGTAAAAAGCAGAAGGGACAGCAGATGTGATGCTGGGAGTCCCTGTTATCCAATGATGTACAGTAAGGATGATGGCCTGCTGGAGATCTGAGTCCTCTTTTTGTTTGAGGAAGTTTGAACCCGCATATCTCACAAGAGTCAAAGAGCCTATTGGGCTGGACTGCTCTCACCTTTCTGAGTGGTTCTGTCTTGATGCAGTCAGCAAGCTGCAGGGGGTTTTGTTATTGCTTGTTAGTTTAAATAATAAAATAAAATCACAAAAGCAGATGTTGCACTTCCCTGGGAGGTGCTCAAAGAACCAGCTTCAAGTAGTTCTCTTACTCAGTTTAGGAGGAAGCATAAAAGTAACAGTTCTGAGCTCTCTTGAACCAACAGACTCGGACCCTTGTCTGATGGGTTATCCTGCTTCTCTTTGTGCTGCTGGGAACCCACATAAGCTGCTGACAGTGTAACAACAGGAGTGATGCAGACCAACCCCAAATAGACAGTAGCTGAAAGCTGGTGGAAGACGTTTCCAACTGTAAAGGAGCAGAAGAAGGGACCAAATCAAGACCCTTCGAAGTCTCTGTAAACATGGCAATCATTCTACTTTCATAAGGGTCTTCATTCTGTGATTTTTTTTTGTTTGTTTGTGAGCCTGATGCTGAAAAAGTATTTCCACCTAAAACTACTTACAGGTGCCACAGGATTATTAATGAGTATAAAGGGAAAAAATGCTATAATTTATGAGAAGAAAGAGGAAGACAAGGGAATTGTTGGCCAGCTACTTAGAGACTATGGGGAACATCCAGCAACAGAAGATCCTAAGAAACCCAAACTGTAAAGGGTTCAATTTAAAAAATCCTAATGCTAAGAAACACGAATGTTGGGTTTGACTGCCTGGGAAGATGTACAGCTGCCATCACCAGTGTATCCTCAAAGGCCTCCAAAACCAGGCCAGTGTCAGGAATGCTGTAAAATTATTAACCCTTTAACAAGAGATGGGACCAAACGGCTTCCTGATATTCACTGCAGACTCTCTGATTTTGTATGATGCAACACAGAGAACAATTCACATCTGAAACTGTGAGAGAGAAAATGGTCATTAAAAACCTCCAGGATTAAAAAAAGTTTAAAAATCTGAAAATCCCAGGTTCACCTGACATTTTTGTGTTTTCTTCTATGTAGCAGAATTATGGGACTGAATAGAGAAAGAGAGATATGTAGTATTGACCACATTTGTAGGACCAGAAAACATTAATTATTTATTGCTTCACAGACTATAAGACTGAGTAGCTCCAGTGAGGTTCTAGGTGCTATTCAACATTTTCTGATTCAAGAATAGAAACCAGTTTCTTCATCTCAAGTTTGAAGTGGGCTCTGAAGTGAAAATTTAGAGAAGCCCAAGGATGATATTTTTCTTATTCTGAAAGCCAATATAAAGAGTCTTTTGGGCTAGATGCAAACAAAAAGTTAGTTTTCCCACTACAGCACCATTTAACACATATTTTGCCAGGAGTTAATAAAAGCACAACTTGCTTGACTAGTGTTACACAATTGAAAAAAGAATTAGCTACTGAGTAAAGTGTCTTAAATCCATTTCCCTGCCTGTGTCCAACTGTGCATATATACACAAGAAACTCCAACTTACTAGGATAATGTTATCCAGCAAAATCCATAAAGACTGGAACACATCAACTATAAATTTCCCCGAACAGGACAAAGTATATTCTGTGATAACATTCTTATTCCATGGGGGAAACATGCTGAGGTTCTTAAAAACAGTCTATACTGCACTACACCTTCAACATGTTTAGTCAGTGAAGAAGGTTCATTATGGTCTATACGTGGTAATCCAAAACCAATCACTACAACCTACTGCCTTCAGAAACTGGAAGATCTGCAATTTTTGAATTAAAATACTATACAATTACTGAAAATGCTATTCATTACTTCTGAGGGTGCAGTATATTCTTTCAGTCACTCTCAGGACTAAATGACCAAATGAGCAACTCTTCCAACTACTGTATTTCAGAAACAAACATTCAGAGATTTCTGTCATTAGGCATATAACACACTTAGTATGTTCAATGGCTTTTCTGAAATCATCACATGCCCTAGAGAGATCAGACTCAAACCTGAGCTGCTAGGTGTGAATTTGTTAGCAAGTTCTGCTTACCTAAGCAGCTAATCTTAAGGAAGGTCAGAAAGCAGCTACTATTTTAAGAATACCTAGTTTAAACAACAGTATAATCAGGGTTAAAAATAAAAGGACTGCTGACTGGTAGGTCACTGTCTGAAGTGAACCTACAACACACCTTAATTAAGATCACATTCAAAATTCCTTTTAAAAATGGACATAAATTCACAAACAGAGCCAGAGGATGTCTCTGCTTCTTCAGCTGCAGCAGAGCTGCTGTTCTTGTACACTGTATTAGTGGAGCTCAGGCAGCATAGGCAGCATTCCAGAAAAGAGAAGGTACAAGTAACAATTTTTAAGGGGATGACAAGAAATTTTAGGTATGCTCAGACAGTACCGACACAAATGTCAAAACAAACGAAGAAGAGTTGTTGTTTTGTACCTTCTACCTCCAACTCCCAAAAGACAATCAATCAACTTCACGAAACAAATTGAATTTCTATGACATATGTTCCAAAGTTTGCTGTTCACTTTGCTAAAATAAATATTGACATGTAACGAAATCCAGAACGCCTCAGAAATCACACACGTTGGTTATGTAGGCTTATTTAGCATTGCTAAAAAAGGATTTGAGTATTTACAGTTCCTCAGATGCACTTTCAAGAAACAACCTTCGAAATCGTTATATTCTCCACAGAGATATTCTTCAGGGCAGTACAGGTGGCAAAGTAAAGGCACTTACTCTGCAGCACTACAGGTCACAAGGCACCTGGAAATTCTTCAGGACTGCATCTTCCTTACAGATGAACTAATTACTCGCTTCATTGCCCAGGGTTACTGATGAATTTTTAGGCCTATATATCTCAGTTTTAAGAGGAGGCACTTGAATTTTCCTCTCAACTGGTATGTTTCTTCCCCAAATTCCCAAAATTACAACTTCAACTGGGTATAAATTGAGTCTGTAGAACGGACTGATGTGTCAGGGTGCCTGCACAGATACACAGCTGAGTATGCACACAGTAACCAAGAGGATGTACCAGTTCAGCAGCTCGAACTGCTTCAAACTACAGCCACAGCTCCTGTCTACCACAAACTCCAAGTCATCAAGCTGTTTTATAACTTAATCAGTAGGTATCAGGTTTATACATCTGGAGAGGTGCTAAATCATTAAGTTAATTGAAGCCATATAGAATTGAGTATCTTCAGAGCATCAGCCCCTGGGGTTGTACATTAGTCACTAAAGCCATCTGCATCTCCAAGATATTAAGATCAAGTTGAAGTAAGGATCCAACACAGATCCTATGCAGTTAGGCCAGAGAGAATATAGGCATGGGTCTGTTTTTTAATTTAGAAGGGTTTTTTTAAAATAATAATAATAAAAAAAAATTTTAAAAAATCAAGCCTTAAAAATATTTCTAACCCATACAGCTGTGAAGAAAGCTTTCCAAGTATGACCCAAGAATTAGCCAATGCAATATCACAAGGTTATTCCAGCACCTTGGCTGCAGATCTTAGCAACAGCAGTGTTAGCACAGCCTTTATGTTTACTATTTCTTGTCAGAATCATCCATGCAACGGGGAAACCATTAGTCATTTCAAACTGAAAATACTCTTTGCAATGATGAAGAACAGTGGCATGAAGCCGTCACCCACACAGAACAGGGAGGGGAGGCCACGATTGGAGAGTAGATAAGAGGAAGAAAAAAGCAAGAAGGAATAAAATGGAAAATCCATAACTCCTTCAAAAGACTGTGGAAGTGAAGGAACAGTGGGGAAAGAGAAGAGTTTTTTCACCTTCTTCTGAATGCCAAGTAGAATGTGTCTGTTAGTCTTAAATAATAAAAGATATCAAGGAAGAATGGAACTACCAGAATGAGACAAGGGGTTACAGTCTCCTTAAGACACAGCATTTGTGATGCCAAGGCTCCTCACCAGAGTATTATCACAGTATTTTCTGTGATCATGCACACCATGATCCCCTGCTCTTCCATATTTACCTCTGACTTTAGTCAGTTTAGCCTTCTATCTTGTAAACTTCTGCTAATCCTATCCAAGTAATGACCAGCAGGCCAAACATACAAACCTACTGCTCAAAACCAACCACCCATCTCTATTTCAACACCATCAATTACTAAAGACAATAAATTACCAGCTATGCTTTTTTAAAAAGGCTTGTTGCTTTATACGTAATTCTTTTTGCTAAAGGTGCCTATGAGTCTCTCAGCACAGGTCTAGAGGGAGCAACACAGCTTGAAGACAGACATCCCTGAGCTACTTGAGGCGAGCATGTTTATCTGAGCAGCGCAGTGCCATATGTGTGGGAGCAGATAGGATGGCTCTGCACTTGGCCTAGACAATTCTGGCTCTTATTAAGCACTCGATCAGGATCTGCTGAACTGTACACTGTGTTGTGACAGAGCCATCAGCACACAACACTCCTCTGGTCAGCACGACCAGCCTCGCACAATTTGAGATGCGGCAAGGTACTGCAGAGTAAGTGTGTACTCCTGTCTCCATCACACTCTGAACTCATTACATTTCAAAATTCATTCTTCTGCCCATTGTGCTTGTTTCTGTATTTCATGTGGTTTTATCCTTTGTTTCCATTCCCTCAATCCTTTCATCTCCTCTTCCTTTTCTGTCCTCCCTCTACCTTCCTCACACTTTATCTCCCTTTGTAACCAACTTGTAAAAAAGGGGGGGGAGAAAAAATAATGTAATATTCAAGTCATTGCATTCCACGTGCCCATTACAAGTCAGTGAGGGTTGAAGACTTTCTCCCTAAATGAATCTCTATTTGCTTTCATGAAGTCTGGAACCATCATTTTGATTAAAACTTTTGGAGCCTTCAGCATTTCCCCCCAAAAATGACAAAAATTACCAGAAAGTGGATTTTGACATGCAAAGTTTAAAGTTTTTTGGAACTTCTCTTATCATAATAATGCTTAATCTTTCAAGACAGTACAGATGCTTATTAAATGCATCCAGAGTAAGGACTGTAATTCCAGATAAAATTCTGCTCTAATGTCAAAAGCACCCAAGAACAAGTGTCATCATATTCTAGGTTATTAAGACACTATAATTTCTAACGTTTAATAAAATCATATAACAATATATATGCATTATAAAACTCTTCACATTTATGCTGACCTACTTAAGCAATTCTTTTTCCCCAGTTGCACAATTATGAACCAGAGCAGAAAAATCAGACTTTATGAAGTTAATAAATCAATTCAGTGTCATTACAAACTGCTAATGTTATTACTTCAGAATATGCAGTCACCTGATTATGACTTTCTATGGGGCATATTTAAATGTTCTGAACAAATATACTTTTGTTTTCCTGATACCTCTATTATTAGTCATCCATCGGACTTCTTCTAATCAAATCAAACTAACTTCAGATTATACATTGAAACTAGTGGTTTGTTAACAAAAACTATTCACAAAGCAAAGCTGGTCTTTTCTCCTTGGATATTTCTACCTTTCTCATTCCCCAGAAGACATTACACTATTTTATGTTCCCTTCGGTAGCTGTCGACTGAAACACCAGGAAAATACTGCATTTGAGCCAATAAATAATTTGCATCAAGTAACTTTGGCTGCATTTTAAGTGTTTCGAACCAGACAGGTCCCACCCAAAGTCACCTCCACACCCAATTTTCAAAGAAAGGGAGCAACTTCAAACCACATGCGGCTCCCATATCTAAAAATGAGCTCAAAACACATGTAGGCCATGTCCAAATGTAGCCACATTACTAAACTAACAAGCCTTCAAATAAACAAGGGCTGGCCCTACTTGTCCTCCCAAAGCAACACTATGGAATCTCCTCTTGGGGAGGAGCAAGTAGTCCTGAATTAGAGACAGCCACGTTAAAGAAAAACATTTTAAAGGGTGCAATATAGTCACCCTAAAAACATATAATTGGAAACTTTGCAAGTCAAAGCTGAAACAATTTCAATACCACTGAAGATCTCATGTATAGTTTATGATACAAACTGGAAATGAGATAAAATATTTCCAGTGAAAGTACTTTCCTTTCAACAGTAATTTTTTTGCAATTAATGCTTTGAAAGGATTCAGCAGAACCCTTTCCTAAAATTCCATGAATGTATCCAAACCAAATTGTTTTAAGGACATCACATCTAAAATGTTTTAGAAAGCTGTATAAGGTCCCCAGAACTTCTGCCCATAAAAGAACAGTGAAGAGAGTGTTAAAGAGATGTGATAAGAACAGCTGCAGCTCCTAGATGTGCCTGTCCTTAGAAGTCACTAGCAAGAATGCAGCAAACATTAGTTTTGAGGTGCTGGCATAACGTTTCCCCTTCTATCACCAGCAGAATGACTCAGGCATAAAATTAGTTTTGAAATTTGATAGAGAAAAAGCATTCTTCAGGCACTAAAAGTCTGGAAGCTTTCTGCCACAGCATCATTTCCATTCTTTGAAGAGAGCAAACAATTTGAAGAGAGCAAACATGTTCACAAGTAGTTGCTGCATATTTACTACAAACCAAGAGAGTCTGTTCTCATTACCAATGAAGATACTAAATTTTTCCTTCTGATTACCTGACAGCTTTATCCAAACTGCCTGTGACCATTAGCAACGGGGATGCTGGATTTTTATAAACTGGTTTTTTTTTTTGTTCTACTGTAATATTACCTGAAGCAGTAAGTCAAGCCATCAGTAAAAGCCATGAGTTGCAGTTATTAAAAGGTCACACCAAATTTTATTAGAGCTATAACTGGGATTCTCCTGCTACAGACAAATCATAACTTATTTTTTAATGAATTTCAGTTAACTGTGAGACACGTTCTTCCAAAATATTAGATCAACGAGTAGAAGCAGGCAATGTAATGTATGCAATTTGTTCTGGAAAATAACTCTGTTAATTAAGTTCAGACACTTTATACTACAAGACACTAGGCATACAGTCATAAAGGCATCCATTTGGACCTTTAAAATGCTTTCTGTTAGTTGCCAAATGCACAATGCATGCTGAGACATAAGCACCTAAGGGCACAACATAAACAGATGAACAAAAATTTTATGCCAATAATTTATAATTTGCCAAGCCTGTGAGAAATTAACACACAGGAGTTCTCTGCTTAAGTGGAACTTAGTTCAAAGGAATGAGAAATATTTAAAGAAACCTAAGGAAAAAAACTGGAACTACATGGGATTTTTTAATAGTAGTAATATGTTACAAAACTTATATGTCAAGCTGTCCACTGACAGGAGAGACTGCAATTCATCCAAACATTCAAAATTATTCCTTTAACAATCATTGCTTCTTCTCATTTTAAACTACATATTCTAAAGGTCCACTGCATAACAGTAGCTTGCAAGAGACTTGAAACACTAGAAATCATTCAACAAGATACATTAGAGTATATTTTCAAATTTTTAGGATTTTAAAAATGCTTAACTTTGAAAAGCTAGTAAACATTCAATTATTTTGGAAGTGGTTAAGAAGCTCATGATAATGTTGCAAGAGGAGCCATAAAACAAGCCTCAGCAGAATCTGAATTTACCCTCTAATTCAGACTTCACTAACTCAACAGCTGGAATAAATTAATCTTTTGGATCACCAGAATTACTATGAAATCAATGCACTCTAGACTGCACTATTTGTATAGAACTTAGACATGTAATTTAACCAGTGAGACAAGGGTAAGGGTTCAAAGACAGACTAAAAACAGTGTTGGAATTAGAGTCAAATGGAATTTATATTTTTGATACAGGAAAGACATAAGACAGCACTTTTAAGATGGACAAAAATGATTCAAAATCACAGACTTCTCAGTGGTTTGAAAGTAATGTCTGCTATTCATTCTGGAAGCTTGTAAGACAGACATCTGTCAGTCAGCACAGGTATAGAACACAGGGATATCATGTTTTCAAACGAACTTGATGATCTCTCTTTGTCCTCCCACCCCTTAAATAACAAATGACTGCATTGAGGGTTGAGTAACAGTGAAGTTCAGAGTTCCTGATTAAATAAAAACAGCCTCACCCAACCTCCCATCCCCTGATAGCCTCCTCTCTTGTTCTTCAACAGACTTGTGACCGGGGAACTGATCTGGTTAAAAGTCTCTCTCTCCTTTTTGCCAGTTTAATGTAGACCAAGTTTGATTCTCTGCTCTGTGTCACTGTGCAGGAGCACACACAGGGACATCAGCTCAAAAAGCAAAGAGGTAAAAGGAGCAGCAGTGAAAAAGGGTAAGGATGATCACTACTTATATCTGCCCTCACAAGAAGAAACAACACGCGGGGCTGCTTAAACAACAAGGAACAGCAGTAAGAGTATTAAAGAAAGGTCATTACTTTCCATTAGAACAGTCTATACTGCTGGAAAAAGCAGAGGAGCTTTCAGACACATTGCTGCTTTAGCAGATTAGGCAAAGCACAAGACAGAACAAAACTGCTCCTGAGGTAAACATAACCAGGCTAACCCTGAAGAAGAACACACTTGGGGACCAGAGAAGTGTGTTAGTGACAGGGCAGATGACTGGTCACTGATCCCTTTGGGAGAGGAACACACTGCAGCCAGTGACACAGGGATGCAGTAACAGAGCCAGTGTATCTGGTTGAGGCCCCATTTTCAGAACACAGCAGCTGTGCCTCAGTTACTCTCAGACATCAAGATAACAAAGCATCATTTTCAGAGCAAGTACACAGGTTACTGCATGCTGTCACCAGCCATACACTTAGACAACCCATAAACACAAAGACACTAGCTGTAGTATAGGAAGTGAAAGAAGCATCTTCACAGGCTTTCCCTGTTATATTCTTCCAATAGCATCTGCCATTGGCCATCCCTGGGAGACAACATACAGGGCTAAGTGGATCCTCACTGGTGACATCAGCTCTTTCATGGTCTCTTACCAAACACAAGTTCACGCAGACACACAGTTGTTGTCTGCAATACAGTAATTTTGCTTCCAAAAAATGCACTTTTTCTATTTGAGGACTAACAAGTTTAGGGTTATGCCTTCATTACGAGGAAACAAATCTAAAAACTTTCAAAAACTCCACCACTGCTTCCTATGAACCTCACTGCAGTTTTGTACTCAATAACCAGCAATGCCACTGAAAATGGCACTCTCATGTAGTCTGCTTGGTTTTTTTCCCATGCATCATCATGTCTTTTGCCATCTCTAGCATCCAGGTGGACATATGTTGGGTCAGAGCTAATCTCTGAAATAATCCACCCACTGCATCCTGTCAAACCAGGAATCCTCCGTGCAGGAGACAGAACTAAGAGTAGGAAGAAGCAGGTGGGGTTATCAGATGACTTCACCAGACACACAGCTCGCTGTATTTGTGACATCTGACAATCAGCTGGCACAATGCCCAGCAAATGCAGAAGCAGCAACCTCTCAGGGCTTCTCCACTGACTACCTGGTGATTCAGCAAAAAAAACCCAACAAAAACAAACCAATCAAAAACCAAACCCCAACCAAACAACACAGCAGTCCACTGAACTGACACTAGTGACAGTAGCATATGGAATCACAGGATGGATTCTCTAAACAGTAAGGTGAGGTCGATGGACAGAAGAATTACATTCAGGATTTCAATGGCTTTATCTCAAGTGCTGCCAGATCCACATGGGAGGCCTGAGAGGGAGGCTGAGTTGGGAAGTCAGTGATACAGAGGGAAAGGATTTAGGCATGATGGAAACAGGAAGAAATTATTAGGCATGCACATAAGTCATGCCAGAGTCAGACACACTGGCATGACTAGTAAGAGTTTTGGAACTAACAAACACTTCTACACTACTGCTGGGAATTTCAGCAGTAACACATGGGAAGCCAAACGCTTGGCCTCACCTGACACCCTGGAAGTAACAAGCATCTCCAGGACCTGGTAGAAGGAGGACAAATCAATACACTGTAATGCTGAGAGCTTACCAGCTTAGTCAGCAATTCCAATGGGAATGACAAACAACAGGCAGCTGGGGAATGACACTGTGTGCAAAGGATAAACAAATATTTAATGCCATAAAGCATTACAGGAGAAGAGAAGCCCAATGAACTTATGGTAGAAGTCGCATAATGAAGTAAAAAAGATGCATCAACTGCACTACCAGTTTAGGGAGGTTATAAAGTTTAAGAAAGGTAGTAACAATGGGCAACTGAAATCTCCTGATATAAAATGAATCCTGTGACTCATCAGAATGGCATACAGAGATTTATTTTTTTTTCCCAAGTAATGACTTCTGCCTTGAAAATTAGTGCTAGGACCTACTTGAAAAGATGCCATTTTTGGTTTGGTTTTGAGTGGTACACAGGACCTGGTTAAAGGACATTGATAGGAAAGCTGCTTTATAGCTGTCTGCAATGCAATTATATTTCAACATCGCAGTTGAATACAGTGGGACATAAAATTATTTAGCACATAATAATTAATTTACGGGTACAGTGTAAAAAAAAAAAAGTATTCCTCCCAAACCTATTTCCTCTCAAAAACAACCAAAACAACAAACCAACCTAAACATACACGATCCTAAGAGGGGCAGGGGGGTGGAGGAAGCAACAAAAGCAGACAAAACTGTATTAAAAGATCAGGTAAAACATCATCACAGTTAGAAAAGAAAACAAAAGCAGTCCAAGGGACACATCAGCCCCAGCAACAAAAGCCTACATCCTGCATGACTGAATAGAGAAGTTAGGGAGCAAATCTGAGAGATCAACTTTTAAAAACAGAAAGCTTGCCTAATGAGAACAGAAGAGATTATAAAACAGATGGTAGGTCAAAAGTAAACAGTAAATAAAGAACTTAATATGTTTGGGTAGCACCTTGCAAAGTTATTCAACTACATCCAAAGCAGGAAACCAACTAGAAAAACCAGACCAAGATGAAAAAGGGACACAGTACCAATGCAGAGAAGCTCAGTGGAACACTCTGTTCCCAGTCTTTACTGGTGAAGCAACTGGGGAGACACTCACACCTTATCTTTATGGTATATAGGTCAGAGGGACAAGGTCAACTTGAACTAAGTACAGAGGAATCATGAGGCTGAATGGACAAGTCAGACATGGTTCACCTGGGCCAGCACAGGCCTGCACAGGACAGCTCCAAACCTGCTGGGCAACAGGTTGGCAGTGTAACTCCAGTGCACATTAAAGACCCTAAAGGGACTGGTACTACAGAAAAGCAAATGCAATTTCCATCCCTGCAAAGTGGCAGTGGATCTGACTGCTGTACACAGACAACCAGTCTGTTGCAAAGAGCATGCACACCTTCTGTGAGAGAAAATCCTACCAAGACCACAACACTTCCCCTCCCTCATGCTGGTGCCAACTTACAAATTCCTCTGAATTTGGGGACTGAGCTGTTGGACCCATTGAATATCTGGGTTGAACACCATATAATCTGGTGGAAGTGATCACTCAGGATTATTCAGAAAAAAAATTTGTAAATGTAATCTTCAGCCACCCAAAAGAGGCTCAAGACTTTCTGTGACAACCTGCACATGCTTCTGCTACATATTGCAGGCTCCTTCACCATCTCAAAATCACAATGCAAAGGTTTGTTCTACATTGCAATGTTTGCAACTACGTGCTTAAAAGCACTGTGGTGCACCCAGATGAACTCAACGAGGGGAAAAAAAAAAATCCCATAACCCTGTTTAGCCTTATAGAGCAGCCTGTAAGCTTTGTTCTGATGACTGGGGAATTGGATGTAGGGTAAACAATTGGCAATGCTGCTAACAGCAGCTTCACAAAAGAAAGTCTGTCATTATGTGATTACTTTTTCTTCCATAGCTTCTGGATGTACTTGTAGGCACCAATCTACCTGCTGATGGTGCTAAAAGCTGAAAAAAGTCACTGAGGTGAGTCTGGGGTGGGGGGGAAATCAGGCTGAAGCTCAAGTATTTCTCTCCACTGTCATTAATAATGACTAGTTGCAAGGGTCCCATCTCTCCCCAGCCCACATGGGAAGATCCAATCCCTTAAGCCAGCTCTGGCATTTAGTGTGCTAAAAGACTCAGCAAAAAAAGTCTTAAAACTCAGCAAAAAAATAACCTAACAAAAAGCAGCAGAGTATCTGCTGCTGACTTATCAAGCAGAAACAGCACCGCCAGCATACACTGATCAATGCAAGTAGTACAAGGGAGGGTGTGGGGCACATATACGAGGATGTTTTGTTTGCCATGGACATGCAGTCTCATCCAAAAGTTGCATTTAACTCACATTACTTCCCCAAACAAGCAGAGTACAGTCACAGCAATCATTATGCCTGCAATAGGTTTGGTATGTGAGTGAAGTCAGGTTGTGAAACTGCACTCCACTTCTCTAATGTCATTCAAGGGGCTTGCAGGACACAAATATGCTGCATGAGATAGTCAGCTATTCAACACTAACAACACTAAAGCAAAACAAAATGCTGGAAGACCTAGAATTAATCTCAAGCAAAGCGACTACAATGTTTCCACAACAAAGCTTAAACATTTCTTTCTAAAACTAAATATTCTCTCAAACGCCACATGAGACCCAAACAGTTTCATAACTATGTATAGAACACCTTCAGTAAGATCCCTTCAAATGTCAAAACTGAATTTCAAAAACCATCTCAGACACTCTGGAAAATAACCAGTGTGAATTTTAATTTTGATGCATTAAAATCTAGGTGTTCATATTTTGTTTCATTTTTTCTTCACTAGATAGCATCTTATGAAAGCAAAAAGCTAACTACATCTTCCAATTAACCTTGAAAACTGCCCATTTCTGAAGCTAACACAAAATTACAACTGCATTGCACACCAGCAAAATTATATATATAGCCTTTCCAAAGTAGTACCAGGAGTTCTCTGAAAATACTGTATCCTACAACTATGTCACAAAAATATACAGTATAAATGTGCTAGTTTTGTTCAAGATACTTATTTGGTATACTACCCCAAAAACTCCAACAGCTCACCACCTATGAGCAGATCCCACACAACCATAACTGACATAAATCACTGATCTAAAGAGCAATATTACTTTATTGCTATTAGACCTGTACATTAGTTAATCAATGAACTTTCTAAAGGTCAAATGAATGAAGATATATCTTTATTCCAAAAGACTAAAGATTCAACCTTCCTACTGCCTACGCATTTTTAAAATCAACACACATAATGGCACATGGCTTTTAAAGGACTACCAAAAAGGCCGTAAATCCTTTGAAAACAACCGAGAGGTCCAAGCTGTTCCTTTCTGGATTTCTCACTGCAACACTTCAAGGTGTCAGGTCTCCTATTTTCACCCCTTCCAAGGCAGAAGAATTCAACTGCTGTCTCACTCCCCGACCAGACTCCAAGCTGCAACTTCTGTTTACCAGATCTGACAGCTGGAGGTTGGCACCCATTTTTCTTTCAGTAAACTGGGACAGGTCGGTCTACACTGTGACCAGCAAACTTTACTGAAAACTAAAGGATGGATTTACACACTTGAACTTGCTCAGGTAGAGCCACTGGCACAGCATCCACGCCATCAACAGCACTCAGCTCTGTGCCAGACCACACACGAGGTGGTGGCATGTTCCACCTCATGGTGAGAGGTCAAACTCTTCCCTTTGACCATCATCTCCAGTTTTACCTCCTTTAAGCTGCCACTCCCTCAATTGCATCCAAGCCCAAAACAGAGGCCATCCTTCAGCTGATGGGAGAAACCTCAACTGAGATGAGGGGGAACAGAAGGAACCACCATATAAAAACACTGATAAACAATAACCATATTACCAGCTGTAGAAGCAATGATCACCTACTATATCACTTTGCTGGTTTGCTGTTTTGGTTTAAAAAAACCAAAACAAAACGACACAAACAACTCACCAAAACTCAGCTTTGCTTTAAAAGTTGTTCATATACCACAATTTCAAAACCTATCAATTTGAAGTCTTCTGACATTTCAACGTAAGCACAGAAACCCCAACTCTCCCAGACACCTCAGGGTGAGCCTGTCTTTTCAGCTCCCTGTTACTCGCCTTTCATAGGAACTGTGCTCCTAAACTGCTCCATCCCTTTGCTGTCATGAATTGCTGTGCATAAAAAAATCCATTTTATTAGTTGGCTGAAGTCAAGTAGTAAAGTCTCCAGTATCACCACTTCAAAAAAATTACTGCTTAACAAATACTTTGTTTGCCATTTGAATCGTCATTTCCTTGAGTTTTATTTTGGCAATGTTTCTTATTAACAGCAAAGATAGTGTGTTCAGAAAAGCAATATCCCTGTTCAATATGAATAGTTACTGAGTTATGGTTCGGTTCCAATCCAGTGAAATGTTATTTATACACACAACATTCTCCAAATTCATTACCTCCACACAGCTCCGTTATTGACCAGCGTTTGCCTCTATTCATCTCCACCTCAAGAAAGTCATAAATCTTACTCAAAACAAAAAGAGTGGAAAGAACAGTAAAAGTTTCTCTGTCAAAGCAAAAAAATTAATTAGAGAAACCCTCCCACTTACTAAGTTAGCAATCCTGCAAGACCTAACCAGGTCAGACAGCACCAACGTGGGCATCTCCGAACTCACACTGCAACAAGTAATCTGGTAAAAAATAAATAACTTTCTACCAGAAACTACCTACAGAGAGTTCATGTAACAGTCCTTAGAGATAATAAACTTCATCTATCATGACTATTCTCCAATAATAATCTTTCTTATGAAAGAAAAGCATCAGTGTCCCTCTCAGCTATTGTTCTGATCCTCTAAAGCAGCCCAACTCTTCTCATCTTCCTTTGCAAGCTGATCTCACACTTCCAAGCACTCTGGCTGCCCTGCTCTACAAACACAAAATGTCTTTCTCCTGAGAGCAGCAGAACCATAAAATTTTACAAGTAAGTTCTCAGCCACTCTCTTGTAAAATTGTATTTAATACTTTTCTGTTCTTACTGAGAATTACTCTTTAAAATAGCCACTTGCCCTTTACATATCTATAGTATAATGAAGGCTAAGTAATAGCTGACAGTCAACTGGTAATACCAGGAAACCATTAAGGAGAGAAACAAAAACTCCTAACTTACAGAATCAGTTTTTATTTGCTCCTGAAGTACACGAAATTGCTCTATAAAATATTGATTGCCATCTCAGTTCTAACAGCATAGTCCCTGAAGTATTTCAATCATTCCTGTATAGTAGGAATGAGTGGATAGTTGGATCTTCCTCCCAACTTTGCCTCACTAAAATTTCATTATAATCTACCCACTGCTGTGGAGTGGGTGGGGTGTTGGGGAGTGTTACTGGTAAAAGACACCACTTCTGGCTCCAGACATCCAAACTGCAATTTCCAGAAGACTAGAAAAATACTTAGGGAAGTATCATTATATCATCATTGCTTGTACCTTTCTTGCCACCCTACCTTCTCTTTCTGGTCATCTCCACTTCCAACACTTGGTATATCAAGAGATCTCGTCTCTCTACAGAACCACAGTTCTGTAGCAGGGCAGGGAATATGTAACCATAACCCATCCTCAGTTCTAAAGTGTCCATAAAAAAATGGCGTTCATGTGACTCAAACGGAAACACTTAGGAGAAACATCTTCTAGAGCAGAAACGCTTATGCAATATGATTTTTGTAAGGTCTTGTCTTCAACTTGTGCTAGCAAACTTAAAACTGTCTAAACCATTCTGAAAGAAAGGATTCACTGAACAGTAGCCTAAAAATATGAAGGAGGATACCGTGACTATGAGAATGCAAACTGAAAAAAAACTATTCTGGAAAAAAAAAAAAATCATTGAAAATTCTGTGACTTAATTGAGAAGCAACAATAGCCTTTAAAGGATTCAAGCTAATGTGAATACAACTGTGATTCATTTCAGATATAATGGATTGGTTTAAAAAAAGGAGAAAAAAAAAAGAAATAAAAAAAAGGGAAGCGTATGCCTCCCAGTTGCCAATTTAGGCAAAAATATCCTGAGCTGAGTCTGGAGAGCTTCCTGGCAGGGTAATCCAGTCAAGGGAAAGAACAATCACAACAACAGCCAATTTCCCTCACTACTAACTTGACAAAGAAAAGGAGGTTGAGGTGCCTTATTTTTTTTTCCGTAAGAACATAAGGTACAGAGATTGAGGATCTCATCCACGCTTGTGCACCATAATCACATGGTCAGGAACAAAACAAAAGTCTTCCAAACCTCACTGCAGTGATTCATCCTTCAAGTCCCACTTGACTCCTCTAATAACTTGCATACAGAGAAGTTGGACAGAACCTGCAAAACCCCAGAAACACTCAGAAGTCCAACAACCATTCAAGTTTTTTATGTAAGATTGTCTCCTTCTTTTTTGACTACTCCAATCAAACATAAATAGAGGCCTTATCTGTGGAACCATCTGAACACTGCTGATCTCTCTGCAATGGCCTCTTCCAAGAAATTTCTGGCATCTCCAAAACCCTAAAATTTAGTGCCAAGATGTCAGAGACCACTCTGAACTGCCCTAGTTTTCTCCTCTAAAGCAATTTCCATTAAACATTCTACATAAAACAACAATCAAGAAAGCATATTATGCTTATGTTGCCTAATTTTTGGAGGTATGTCTGTGATCCACACAAGTAGATAACTACCAGTCAGAGAAAGAGTAAGAATCTCTCATTGTAGCAGCAGAGTGCTCATTACCTTCCTCTATCTTCATCTACCTTGTCTAGTGTAAATAGCTTCAGCTCAGGACAAGTAAAACTCATCTGCTGCTGACATCTTGACATGCTTAAAAAAGAAGAAAACATATTTAAATTAGCAGAATGGCATAGGATAGTAGGTAGTCTTTGAGTAGGTTATTCCAAGCCATCAATATTACATATGTAAAGAAACTTAACATTCTCGAAATCGTCCAAAAGGAAAAAAGGAAAAAAAAAAACACCAAAAAAAGCTGCCAGCACCAAATAACCCGAAGGACAGATTTCATGTTCTCCCAAGAAGAGATACTGCTTGGAGCTACTTTTTGCAGTGGCTTAGATTTCTATGTTAAAAGCCCAAGCTGTCCAAGCACAGCAAACTGCAATAATTCATCCCTGCGGTAAAAAGAGACTGCAATTGTAAGGGTACACAGGAATACTTGTTTCACTTCAATCTTTTTCCTGTGAATTAAGGAAAAGGTAATTTCTGTTCTATTCATGTTTCTTTTTAACACTTCATTTTTAATGCTTGGTTTTATCCAGCATTCCTTCCAAATGAACAGCACCAATCTTTCTTCCTTGCATGTTTAGCCCCAGTATTTTACAGGAATTCTGATATTATGGTGATATTATCTTATCCCACATAAGATTTCTGATTTCTGCCATGTGCCTCTTCTCTACCTCATCAATTTTAGTTGAACTGAACCAGAACCAGAATCCTGCTCCTATTTCTTAAGGAAGAGCGAGTCTAATTACTACAACTTCACATTCTATCAGAATCTTAATAGGGATTGGTTTTAATATTACATTTCCATTTGGATGTTCATTTGCTTCTTCAGAGTTTGGACAACACTGCACGGAAAGAACTTGCCTTCTACTGCTTGGTTTGCAGTTTTTCTTCTGGGCCAGTGCCTTGCTGAAGCTTTGTTCCCCTTATGCTTAAGAGATAGTTCATTTGCAACTACTCACCTCCCTTCAGGCACTGCAGCACTCTTTGAAGAGGGCTTCTTCCTTCACTATACCTTTTCTGTGGGTTTTTCAACCACTTGCTCTGCCTCCAGCACTCTCTCTGCAGAAACACTACTTAGAGAAGGTTGGTGCAACACTTTCATTGCCTGCTTCATGTGATGGTCAAAGTACTGAGGACTACAAAAATATTTTTTCCTCCTTACAAGGGATGTCTCTCTAGCACACCATCTTCCCCAAAAGTCAATCTTTTAGCATGTTTCTTTACAGAGAAAAGAACTGCCTTGCAAACTTGCCATTCATTGGCAGCTAAACTTATCCTTGTATTCACTGAGTAAGAAAAACTGGGTGTGGCAGTCAATCCTTATATTCTTTCAGCCTCCTGGAAAAAGGAGCTGGAAGCAACCAGATTTACTTACTTGGCCCAAACTGCTGTCCATCAGTGGAGGATCACATTCCTTTTCCTTAATACACCTGAAACTCATGAACTCTTGAGCTTCACCCACACAATTTCTATCTCTGTACGAAGTGCCACATGGAAAACAAGGGAAGTGTTTTATGCCTATGGCTCATCTACTGCAATTACTACAGCTCCTTTTGGCAAGGCCCAATCTTGCCAAAAAGGCCACAGAGTTCAAGCTAATGAAAAGAAAGGTATAAAATTACATTTCATATACCATTAAGGATCGTGAGAACTCACTCTTTATAAGACAGAAAGACAAGTGCTCTGGGAAGACGTACAGATCTCTGTGTGGCTGCTGTCCCAGTGACCTTGCCACAACTCCGCGGAGCTGTTCTGCATTCCCTAAGATGTCATTCTCCTGAAATTAGCACTTTAACAACCCTGGCTGCAATACTCAATGTGGCAAAGCAATATTCACGTACTCACAACAAGCACTGCCTTCCAGGAAGCTATCAAAGCCCAGTCAGATTATAAAAACGTACGGCATATCCTGTAAGGCCTAGACACAATCTGTTAGGGGACAGCAGTTCTGACAAATGCAAAAAAAAAAAAAAAAAAATCTTACCAAAGACATGTTTCTGGCCAATGAAGCAGGGAGGTATCCCACTTAAGTAATGGGGCCTTTACATTGATCCCTTTTACCAACACCCCAGTTATGAAAACGAAGGGCTTTTTAAAAGGTTATAAAAGTAGCCCAGGAAGGATGCCAACTGTTGTTTATGATGCTGGACTGATAAACACCACAGCTTTTGCTCAGTCAGCATATACCACAGCACTATCAAACAGTAAGGAAATGCAGCACTGGACCAACTTAAAAGCCACATTCCATTTGAGGGCTATTGCACTCCCCAACATGCTTTGTTATCAAGGACATGTTTTTGAGAATGTGTTGATTAACTGCAGTAGAGCTGCCCCATCCTGTTATTTAAATGTAAACTCTGCAATGCTAAACTGCATACCAATATAATATCCCACTCCATAGGAGCATAAACATCAAAAAAAGGTCAAGTATTTTCACAATGCTTTGCTAATGAGGGTCAGGGCCTGACTGGACTTGTTTTGGCCTCCAGCCTAGCAACAGTTTCTGTATTGGCCAAACTCTGATTAGTGTATTATTATTTTTAAATAATTTGCATATTTCCTGCCTTCCGTGGAAACTCTTGCCACATAATCCACCAGTATATGGCTCAAACAACTAACACTTCTTCTGAAGATAATAATTTGATGCTATGGAAAACCTGCAGTTAAGTCTAAACAAGTACTTAACGTAAAAACAGACAGATTGACATACTGAGCTTGCTCCACTAATTATCACAGGAGTCTTGGAGAACCAAAAACTTTAGACTAGATAAATGTATTTTATTCATTGAGTGGTCACAGTCTAGATCTGTAAATTAAGCAAACTGAGTTAGCAGGGTTCCAAACTTGTTTCCTGGTTACCTCTTAACTGTCAACAACAAAAAAGTGCCAACATTAAATTTCTCAGTTTAGTATTCAATTCTAGATACCATTACAATTATAAAGGTGTCCTAAGAGACAACATCATTAACTCACAGCTAAAGAGGAGGCAGAACTTCACATTCTTTGAGCAACTCAAAATATTGGCATTCTTAAATCATTAAACCCTCAACAATTTCTAGCAATGAATATTAAAGTTAGTGCACATGTGAAGTAAGCCAAATCTAGACACAAAACATTTTTCTCACAGGTAGACAGGTTAAAGTCAAAAACAATGTAAAAATTTGCACGGAAATCTTTATTGGGAAGATAAAGTACAAGAGAGAGTAAAAGAAAATATGACAAACTAGATGAATGTAACTAAACCAAAGGAGGCAATAAAAATGAATGACCAGACTGATGGCACAGGAAGAGGTGGTTACTGACTCCTTCTCACCCTACAAGGGGTATGAGAACAATTACCTTCTGCAGAACTAGTACTGCAGAGAATCAGAGCATTTATTATAACTTTGTGGTGACTGCTTTTAGCTGAACAAACAAAGCCAGCGTCCATCCTTAAGACTGTTAGTAATGCGATCTCCTGGACTAACAGAAACTACCTCATTTAGACATAAGAACAGACAACTAAAATAAGCTTATTAAGGAAAAAGCCCTCAAATTACAGTTAACCTAATTTGGAGTTTAACATGGCATTATTTTCTCCATTCACCAATCATATCAGAAGATGAACGTACCGGCAAAGGCAAGTTCTTTCTGAAGCTGTGCAACTTTATCCCTTTTCCCTCTCTGCTGCACCAAGATACATTCACCAGTCCTGCTTTCAAATATGCTGGGAATTCCCTGCTGAGCACTGCCAACGCCAGCCAAAATACACATTTTCTACTGCACGGTATTTTAAAAGCGCCTACCACAGAATGCCACTCTGAAATAACCACCACTTCATATTCCAAAATTTAACATTCAACAGTAAAGACCCTGTTAAGCCAGAAGAAAATACTAAAGCTTACACAAATGTACATAATGTACACATGAAATCCAGAATAAAGTCAGACACAGACACGAAAGAACACTTCCCTGTCTCTGTGTTTCCTTGCTCTGTTTTTTCTTTTGCGACTGGTGTTGATCTTTAGCCATGACCAAGCAATCATTACAGCTGTTGTGTAATGTTCAAGTGTGACAATAAATACAAATTATTGCACAGAGTCTGCCACACAACACTGTAAGTCTCCACCACCACACAACCAACTCCTGCAGAGAAACAACAAAATTTCAAACTTCTGGCATCAAGACTAGTAATGTCAAATAGGTACAGCTCAACTCTGAGTAGGAACTGCAGAGGAAGTTGAGAACATTGTTGGGTTTTTAAAGACAATATGAAATTCATACTTTGGTAAGCTTCTAGGCAAAGTTTCACAAAAATTCTTGTAAAGAAACATACAGTAAAGCAAGCAAGGAGTCAAGCACAACGTTCCAATTTTAAACATTACAGTAAGTTGTAGAGGCTAAAACAGGAAGTCGGGCAGCGGCCAAGAAACAAGAAATTGAGAAAAGCATGAAATCCTATCAACTGCAAGCCATAACATTTTTATTTACATGTATGTGTAAGCAGATGTACACATCTACAGAGAAGCCTAATGCTTAAATGAAAGCAACAGACAACTAAAATTGTGGAAAAAAAATCAGCTTTGGGCTGTACAGGAAGATTTTAAGCTATTTCTGTCTAAACTACCAGCAATTCACTACCACTATTACCAACATATTATCAAGACAGAGTAAGTAAGGAAAAAAATTGGGTGGCTAGTAACAAACCCTAGAACTATTTCTCTACTACAGGGTCAAGTTACACTCACTTTGAGCAGAATCACAACTTTCTTTGAAAGTGTCAAAACTAACAGGCACAAGACTAGCTAACTGTATTTTTAAACTTCATTTAATTGACATGTTTCCAAACTCAAATAACAAAATATTAAGCTAGTGTAGAACTGCTACACCATATCGTTCCAGATTATGTAAATTAACAGATCTCAGACCTGAAAACACGATTAAATACAAAGGTCAGGGATGTGATCATGGTGGCATATCTGTATCTCTGTCCTGTAGCCAAACAAACAGTTGCTGCAAAATACTACAAGTCATCAAGAAAGAAAGGAATAGGTAAATTTCCAAGCTAAGTCTTTAAGAAAACTGGCTATCACCTAGAAAATATTTTAATCCAGAGGCCTTAAATCACAGAAGATGGTCAAGCCATGCAGATTATTCCTGTGACAAGGAACGTGGTAGCCAGCAACACTTCCACACGTGCACAGGGCTGTCAGCTTCCCTGGAGCACCAGATCCACCACAGGAATGCAGGCCAGCTACAGACACCACCTCATGCCTCTGGCACATCCCCCTGCCAGACCAGAGGGATATGAGCAAGCCATCATCCAGGCATTTGATGTAAGGCACTAGTGGTAAACATCTTTCCCAAGAGCTGCTCAGCCAGATGGGGAGCAGGGCACAGGCCACATTAGCCATTCCAGCTGCAAACTCTTGTTCTTGGCTGCCAAGTACGAGATGACAGGAGCAGAACAAACAACTCCCCCTTCAAATTGCATCGAGTACAGGTGGTCACCACTAAATCAATCCTGTTCACTAGCAGGCAACCTTCAGCAAGGGAGTATAAAAAGCAAACAACTGGCAAAAGAGCTTGTTGGATTGCCAGACAATGTCTTCCCCACAGAGATGTAGACACTAAAGCAGGCAAGCTGAAGAGCTTGAGGCAGACACCGCGCAGGATCAAAAACTCAGACAGGTGATTTCTGTGTGCCAAGGGAAATTTTTACAGTGAGCAGAGATGTGAGATTCTTTAAGAAAAAAGTCCTCCTCATTCCCCACAGCACGGCTTCAACTGAACTCCTCTTCACACACTTACGCTTCCCATCTTGTCACGACTTTCCTGCACTTCCACTCAAACACCTTCCTACTAAAAGAAAAACAATAGTGAGCCCCTTCACACTGGGGGCAGTCCTTTTCCACCTCCACAGTAGAAGGCAGGACATGATATCGTTTCTACTGATCATGGTGGCACAGGGTGTATTGCACAAGACCAAATAAGAAAGCAAATAAAGATATGCAAGTTACTTGTCAGAAAGGTAAGAAACATAGGAAAGTTAGGCTCCTCAGTTTTCCTTCTCCCTAAATGAGTGGGTTAAAATGTTTTTACAACTCCTCCTCTTACAATTAATTTCTATGGACACCTCTGGAAAATCTGCTCCTGAACAACTGCAGTGTTCAGTAACTTTACTCATTAAACGGAGTTTCAAAAACAGTGTCTAAATGACACTTGGTCTGGATCAGCAATTTTCAAATTTTCTATCAGTGTCCACACCTCCAGGATAATTTCTTCATCCCTTTGGTACATGCAGTTTGAGGGCCATCACACTGGTAGAAGCAAAGCATATGCCCTTCAGAACATACCCCATGAAGAAAGGAAAGGGTACCTTAGAGAGCAGCTCAAAGTGAAGTTAAATTACAGGCAGGAGAAAGTTCTTCAATTAAAGAGTGACAGAACAAAATGTCAGCAGATTAATGGAGCCTATAAGAGAAGAGAAAGCCCATGGCTGCAAGGACTTGCTGAGCCTACTCTCGCCAAAACACTGCTAAAGAGATTCAGTATCTTCCAGCTATCTTCTTTTGACTCCATGAGTCACCCTCTCCAACCCAGCAGCTCCCTCGCAATACCTGTGACCAACACCCCGTTCTCTGTGCTTTAGGAACTGCAGGGATAGGAAAATGCCAACTATTTCATCCATGTATGGGCTGTCTTAAGTCCAAAACCTGCACTCTCTCAAAACAGGCATCTCCACTTGTTCCTAATAACTGCCTTGGATTTCCTGCCCTGACACTGTCCTCATCTTGGCATCAAAAAGTTAGAAAAACCTGGAGGTGTCACAAGCAGGTTTTGTTCTAAAGACAACACGCCAGAACCCCTTGTCCAAGTGATTCAGCCACCTGCTTTTCTTTGATCGTGCCCAGTTTCATTGTTCAAAGACCTGCAAGGAACATGAGTCATGTTTGTGTCAAGATACCTGCTCACAGGTCTTTCATCCTCCCTGTAATTAATGTAATTAAAAAAGAAATTCTAAAATTCACATACAAACCCTTATTTTAGACTACTACTCTTAGAACAGATGTTTCAGTCTATGGGCAAAACCTCCTTTTAAAAGCATTCAAGGCAGAAAGCTACAATACACATTCACTAAAAAATGCCAGTTTTCATTCAGGTTTTTTTTGCTGTACAGGATGAAGCTCAGCTTCAAAGTCAACATCCTATCTTTGTGAGTTACCCAGTTATTGATAAGACTGCCTGCAAATCCTATGAATGCTAGAAATCATGCTGCCTCTGAACACATAGCAAGAGCAATTTATTCACCGACCTAGAATTTTACATGCAATACTGAACAACTTTTTCAAAGTTGCTTCCCCAACTGCACAAACATAATCAGCTCACAAGGCTGCTGAAAGCAGCAGTTCTGCCATCTGTCTGCTTATTCCCACCTCACACTTGTGCGGGCACAAGTGTTTGTGAAGCCATGCAACGATCTAGAGAGAACCAAACTCTGAAAAGTAACCAGGGAAAAATATAAAATTATCATCAGATCAACCGTGCATGCTGGTACAGGCATGGGAATAAGCAAAAATGACATTACTAATTTTAAATGGCAGTGCCATTTTCAGAAGTCCATTGATGCAGCAACTTTTCACCAAGTCTAGAAACTAAATCTTAAGAACACTGAAGCACACATATGAATTTTAGAAAAATTCAAACAATTTTACTTGATTTGCTATTGTGTTCTTGTTAAAGTAAGAAGTGGGAGGAAAAAGTGATCTATTGCTTACTAAGAGGAATAAAAGTGCTTAATGGAAAACATTTCTGTGCCTAGATCTTCACCCCTGCCTCAGTTTCCTCCACTAATAAAACAGAGACAGTAGCACTAATCTGTTCAACTAAACATTCTGCAATACAAATAAACAACATAACACCAAGGTAATATTGTTACAGAGAGACACAGACAGAATTCAACTCTCTTACAGCAACAAAAGAGTGAAAGGGCACAAAGCTGATGTTGCAACCTATATAGTGGTCTGGGATGGAGAACAGACACAGGACAACGCACAGCAAAATGGCTACTCAGAGCAGCAGTTCCTAAACAGTTGGTATCTACGAAAGGACAGACATGGATTTGCAAAAGACCTGGGTAAAGAAACTCACAGTGGAGTCTCCCTGCCCTCCTTTCATTATTGGTACTCTGATGAAATCACATGGGAGTTATGAAGAGCATATAGGGAAGACTTGCTGGGGTGGCAGGTTAAGTAGGAATCCACAGAGCTGGGTTGTCATGACAGCAGCTGAAAGTATGCAAGAGATGTATAGATCCTGGGTGTTAGAACAGCAAGGACTACAAATAAGATCATTAATACATCACATTTTTAAACACCAAGAAGCATACACTACAGCTCATTAATGAAACACAGACTACATGATAACCATATGCATTGGTGAGGGTGCACGAGGGTCTAGGACATACACAAAACATTGTATTCATAAAGTACTGATAAAGCACAGGTTCTCACAGACTCAGTAGTCATGCTATACATAAGAGGAAAGAAGTGACATGCACTTTGGTGGACCAATGCACTCGAGTCTCAGCTGGAGTCTGGAAACTCACCACATGAGCTCCATCCCATTTAAAAGCAAAGTAAAACAGCAGAAACTCAATTTCCACAACCCTTTAGGTTAACTTTGCACTCAAACGGACTTGGAACATGCAGCGACTCAGTAACTCATCCCAGCTGAGAGGAAGTAACTTCCTGTCAGAGAGAAGTTACTCCCTGAAGTGTCTGAACTGTCTGCAGCAGCACGCCCGGCTCCCTGGCGCAGGCAGGCTGCAGGTGCTGACATGCCGGGCACCGTCATCCTGGCGGGTCACCTCCGAAGGCAGTGGGGCACAAACACCGAACGAGAGTGGCCAGGGATGGGAATGAAACAGGCCCTTGGTGGACACTCTTGCAAGGAAGCCTGGGAGGCAGAGGGAGGATGGGAGTAACAGGTGTTTATGTGATCTATTCAAAACTCCGGGAATTTGATGTGGTGGATTACTCAGGGACTCAGGGATGTCTAACATTGGGTGATCTTCAGGAGTTGCTACAAAGCAAGGACTCTGCACAATTTGAGACCAAAGTAGCCTTTACGAGTGCCTGGCACAGGGAACGTACAAGTACACCAGTGCTCACAAATTCGGGATTCGCACGACAGGGCTCTTACACTGTATTCGCACGACAGGGCTCTTACACTGTACTCACCATCCAGCACTGGTGAAGGAGAGGCCCGCACTCATGCAGAACACGTGGACAGCGAGAGGCTGACTAGTGAAGGGGTCCCAGTAAAGACTACTGGTGAAACAGGCGGGGAGCGGGCGACTCGGGCGCTACTGAACAGAGCCCGGGAGCGGGGAGCGGGCGCTGCCCGCGGGACGCGGCGGCCGGAGGTGGCCGCGGAGCCCGGAGCGCGGCACAAAGGCGGCTGCTCGGAGCAGGGCGCTGCCGGGTCAGGGATCACGGGGGGGAGATGCCACCAGCGCGCCGGGCCGAGAGGGGCCGGGCAGGGGTCACGGAGCGGGCGGGCAGCGCGGCGCTCCCCGGGGCGAGCCAGGCGCGGGAGGGCAGCGCGGCTCCGGGGAGCGGGGGCGCCCGCGGGCCGGGCCGCGGGACAGGCGCGGGGCCAGGCGAGGACAGCGGCCGGGCGGCAGCAGCGGGGAAGGTGCCGGGCGGGAGGCGGGAGCCGCCGGGGAGGGAGGGGAGGGCGCCCGGCCGGGGGGAGCCGGGCGGGACGGGCGCGCACGAGGCGCCCACGCGGGCGGTCGCGGCGATACTCACTATGGGTCGTTGGTGAAGCGGGGGCTCCGCGGGGGCTGGTATCCGTACAGGTGACAGTAGAGCACATCGAAGCAGAAGCAGCACATCTCGGCCGACACCACCATCTTCCTGCAGCCGGGCCCGCCGGAGCCGGGGGAGGCGAGCAGCGAGGCGGACGGCGGGGAGAGGCCGGCGGGGCCCCCGCCGCAGCTGGGCGGCAGCGGCGGGGACAGGGCGCAGCCGGCGGCGCCCCCCGCCAGCCCCCCGAGGCCGTTCAGGCGGGGGCCCCCCGGCGGGGGCAGCGCCCCCGGCTCGCCCCCCGCCGCCGCCGCCCCGCCGCAGTGGGAGCCGCCGCCGCCGCCGCCCGGGCCGGCCGAGCCCGAGGGAGGGGAGCTGGAGAGTTTCTGCTTCTTCACCCCGCAGCAACCCGCCGCCATCTTGGAGCCGTCTCCCCCCACGCAGCGCTTCCGACCCATGGCGGGGGGGCCGGCCGGCCGGCCGGGGGACGTGCGGCGGCCCGCTCCGCCTCCTGCCGCGCCCGCTCCGCCTGCACGGGGAGGGGGCGGGAGAGGGAGCGATGAATGAGGAGCGGGAGGGAGAGGGAGGTGGGGGGAGAGACAGAGAGAGCTGCGTTAGAGCGACCCGGTGAGCGGCCCCGGCGGGCAGGGCCGGGGTGGAGGGGGCAGCGCGGCCCGCAGGTGTGGCGGCCTTTCCCCTCCCCTCCACACGCCGAGCCGCCCCTCTCGCCTTCCCCCCCCCGCGCTTTATCTCCTCCTTCTGCCGGGGTAGTGGAGCAACTCCACCTCGCGTGCTAAAAAAAAAAAAAAAATTAAAAAAAAAATAAACCCGCAAACCCGAGCTCTGCAGGCGCCGCACGGCAGGAGCAAAGCCCTTGAGATGGTTAAAAACACCCCGCTAAATAATTCAAGTGACCTGAGATGCCTTTCTCTGGGGAAGAGGAGGGGGGGGGGGCTGTGTTGGAGCCGGCAGGCTGGGAGCCTTCAGAGAGTGCTTGGATGCACCTATTAAACATGCAATCGTGATGGCTAAAAGCCACGGGCTTTATGTATATATTATATTTTATATAGATATATATGTTTTTTTAATTACAGCTTTGGCAATTGCTTCACAACCAATAAATAGCAGCTCAGAGTGCAGGCCCGCAGCTACAGAGCCAGCAGCCCTGACCCGGTGAGACCATGGCCCTGGGTGCCTGCAGCCCGGGAGAGACCTCTAGGGAAAGGAAATCCAGGGAAAAAAAGATGTGAGTTCCTGCTGTCCTCCAGACATCTAAAATTAAGCTTATCAAGCTACAAGGGTGGCAGGGGAAATGTGTTTTATATTACTGTTTTGCATTAGCCTCATATATAGATATATCTGAATTTATGGAGGCTTGCAAAGAGCCCTAAAGTACTTCAAAATCTGTCTGTACTTATATTTAGAAAATAACACCTCACCCGTCAGTGTTATGCAGCCATCTCTGGCATGGGATGTAACAGCTGTTTAACATAGAATAGCAACACTACAGTATCGAGGAAGACAAGGGGCAAGGACTGCCACATCGAGTTAAAATAATATCACAAGTTTAGAGAGACGCAGCCGTTACCCAAGCTAGAATGCACTATAGAAAAAGTTTTCAGTCACAGACTACTTAGAGACTCAGTTCTACATTTCTTTTTGGAAATGGTTTATCCAATATCCTCATGATCTTAATTTTGGCTGGATCTTAAATTATGGATTTGAAGAGAAAGTCCCCAATCACTAGAGGCTAATACTAATGGGTTAAAAAGCCCTTTGAGCCTTTCTGTCCAAATACTGGCCTAAACTCCTCTTGCTTTGACTGTGAATCATAGCCTGAGGTGAAACAGCTGCAGGGAATACAGCAAACAGAAAGGAGAAGAATTAGATGGTGTGAAGCAGTCTTTTCCATTTTTAAATGTAATGTTTATGTTTGGAGCTGGAGAATACTTGAGAAGGGAACCCAGTTCCCCTCTCTCAAACAACTTGCAAGTTTCTTTCAAAACAAAGGCAGTGTTTTTCTCCTTAGGGATTCATTTGTTCAAAATCAGTTAGCAGTGACACCTTCTGTTGCTTTTGGGAAAATAGTTTCTCCAGGTATTGAATTCTTTTTCTAATTTTTTTAACATCCTACATTATTTAACACTAATATTTATAAAAAATATTAAGTAATTGCAAAAGCCTGTGATACACACACAAATATAAATCATTCACTCCACAGGGACAGATATTTGGAAGGTTCAGTGTAAGTCTCAGAGCTAGGACTGATATCCTTATGCAATATCAAGACTATTGATAATGCATAGGGATAACTTTTTGATTAAATATTGTATTGTAATGGTCCTTGAATGAAAGGCTAAACTACGTGTTACTTATCTGTTAAACACCTTGCTTTTTCCACTCCTGCAGATGTTCTTTGTTGTATTTGCCTGTAGTTGTGCTCCTATTTTACCTCAGTACATTTCAAGCATACCACATCTCCATGTAAAGACAACAGTAAATATACAAACACAACTGTGGAAATTAGTGGAGTCAGAAACACACAATTGTATTATCAAATATCTTGAAGTGGAGAGAACTGCAGCCTCACAAAACATTTTTCGTAGCTCAATGAAAAATTTCCATTTCTATTTGAAGGAGCGTTTATTCTTTGGATAAGATCGTTTCAGTTCACTGCAACATGTGTTTCATTGGCCCTTTGCAGCAGTTAAATCTTGAGCACCTTTACATTTCTTATTACAAGGAACCCTGAATATGTTCAGTTCCTTAACGTACATAGTACTTCTATACTTTGCTAACTTCAGCACATTCTTTCCTGTTAGTTGATGACTTGTTGGTTGTGTCTCATATGCAGTCAAATATACTGAGTGAATTCCATACAAAGCTCAAACTCTTTAGCAGTACAAGCAGAGTCAGAATGGAAGTGCAATTAGGTCAGTTTAATTTAGGTGGGATGTAGCTCTCCTTTATGACTCCAGCTGTTTAGCAATATTGCTCACCTCGTGTTCTAAAGCCCCAGCGATTTCAGTATTGTCACTTATTACAAGTAAGAGATTAAAATTAATGTTTTAATTAAAAATCACAAACATTATTCTTGAAGAGAGCTGTCAAAGAAATTATTATAAGGAAAACAGAGTTATTTGTAGAAAGATATTTCTCAGCGACCCAAACCTGCTCTGAAGGATTGCCCTTCTTAAACAAGAAAATCAGAATGACTAGTATCTGGGGGAAATGATATACTAACACTCATTATCCAATTCTTTTTGAATCCAAGGTAAAATTTGCACTGACTGTAGTAGAAGTCAGGTTGTTCTCAAGTGACCCAAAAGATGATTTATGTTCTCAGTATCCTTCAATCTAGTTAAAAGACAAATCAACCAGAACAAGGAAACTGTGATCCAAAATTGGGCTCCATCGGTAAGCAGGAGTGATATAATCCTTGCCTTATTAGTACCAATTCTTTTAATAGGCACTGTGACAGGTGAGGGATTTAAAAGGGTACTTAAAATAGCACATTTAGGCTCTGGTTCCATGTGCATTTCTGCAGGACTAGTAATGTTGGTTTAAGCAGCTCTGCCTCAGCTAATTGTTCTCCTTCCTGCCCCACCCATTCTGTTGTGTTCATGCAGCTGTTTGTGCAGATGTGAGGCAGAAGATCAAGTTGGAAAACACTCTTTTCCCTCAATTATTTTTCAGCCAAATCAGTTCTCCAGTCTGGTTTTATCAGAGGGCTGCACAAAAGTCTGCGTTGGCTTGTTGGAGTGGCTACACAAAATTGTGAATTAATGGCCTTGGGCAGTTTAAACAGTGCTACTGAAAAATTAGAAGATGCAGCCTAAAGCTACATTGCACATATTTTTGTGGAAACTGTCAGAAATAACAGAAGTGTTCAAATTTTAAATAATAGGTGAAGAAAACCAGTTGAGGAAAGATAAAGGGCCTTGAACAGGAAGGGAATTAGTTTATGCTTGAGACTGTAGAAAAATCAGAGCCAGGCAATGAAAGAAAAGGAAACAGAAGGCCCTCTTTTCAAAATATATAATATTCCACTCTCTTAGAACTAAAGAAAACATTATACCACAAAAAATTCTATAAAACAACCCTCAACAACTTCAAAACTTGAGCTATGTAAACAGCATGTCTATGGAGTTAGTTATTATTCTAGAAAAGAGTCTGTACTTACATATTCCAAAACGCAAAGGTTAAATTCTGTCTTTGTATCTTCCCATCATAATGAGCTTTTTTTGGATGGGCCTGCCATAAAACTGGAAGAATTACATGCTGAAAATTCCTTTGGTCTGAGGAGTTTTCACCCATTGTGGAGCCAGTCTAGGCAACTCTTCCCTTGCCCTGCAGCCTACAAGGCTTTGTGAGTGTAGCTGGGAAGAAAGTGGGTTTGCTTGTATTACTTTCTCACATTATTCCCAAACTGTTCCATCACACTCTTGAGACTCATGTGAGTTTTCCTTAGTATATTCTGCTTAGACAGAGTAGTTACTGTTCTTCAGTACACTCCCTGTCTCAGCTGTCCCCAGGAGAAATTAGATGCAGCACTGAATCTAGGCCAGAAAATGTGCACAAAATCCAATAAGTTAATGAAAGTTAACTTGCACATGTCTGAGAACAGCAATTGTTCCTACCAGTTAGAGGCCATATCCTGCTATTGTTCCATATATCAAACCCCTATTGAAGTCTCTGCTAAAAAACCTTGTACAAAAATCATCTCAGGATGTGATACCAGCCAGCAGACAAAAAGTCCTCACATGTTGTGTTACTGGAATCCTGGCCCTGTTTCATATTATGAGCTCTGTTATAATTTTGCCATACTGTGAATCCAATCTGTGCTATTTTAAAATTAATATTGTTTTACAGACATTTTTCACTCTTACACAAACTTAGGGTTTGGTCCTGTTGCACCGCAAAACTGGGCATTAGTTTGTTAAAAAAACCCACACCAAAACACCCCAAACAAACAATCAAACAAAAGCTCCCACTAAATGAACCTCCCAAAGCAAACAAACAAGAAAAGCAAAAAATCACCACACTTTCTAAAATGTTATTTATGAAAGTAAATAATCTAGGACTGGACAGTTTTTGAACTAGAGATAAAAACATTAAATGTGTCAATGGAATCAGAAAAGTTATTAAATTAAAAACGTAAGGTTCAAAGCGCTTGTAATAAATGAAAGGTGAGAGTTGTAGTAGCATTTTCATGGAATTCTTTTCAGTTAATTCTGTGATCTGGAATGCTCCTCAGATATTATGTTAATGCAGTATCCTATCCTTTTTGAATGTATTTTTCTAGTTAAAATTTCTTCTTTCTAATAAAGAAGATGTAGCTTACATAGCTGTATTCTCAGTATAAATTCGCCATGGCTTCATTGAGGTCAGTGGAGGTACAGTGATTTGTGCTAGCTGATACATTAATAATAAGCCTTAGGACATATTTTTTGACTTGGCTGTTTGTAGTTGGTCTCCTTCACAAAATATTTTCCACCACTGTAGAGCAACCATATGTATTAATAGCATTTCTCACTTCTAAAGATTCAGAGCTTTAAGTGTTTTAAGTTAATTAGAAAAATACACAGGTGAATCCAGTGCAGTCATACAGACCCCCTCAAATGCACCCTGGCAACAGTTAAATACGACACAAAAATTGAGGTTTATTAGGAAGAAAATGTAATCATTAATTTTCAAATGAGTGAGTGAATTAGGAAGATAGAATGCATGGTGATTTTTTGCTGAGAATTAAAATCTGGTCAGGACACCACAATTACATGCCTGTTCATTCCTAAGAATTGCACTAGACCTTTAGCCATCCCAAGCGGCCCACACTTGATTTAATATCTCATATGAAAACATCAAAATGAAACTTTCCTATCAATTTAGTTAATGTAAGGAGCAGGAATTTCAGAAAAGAGGGGAATGTTAACAATTGATTGTTAACTATGTTAATTGATAAGAATGACAGAAGTGCTTCCGTGTAAGGAAGACAACAGGCATACATTTTGATGTTCTTTTTGATGTGAGACTGTATTGAGCTTCCTTTTTCAGATGTTATTTAATTTTCTTGTGCAATGATTTGGTTTCTTCTTTTGCAATCTTTTTGCACATGTTATCTAGCTTTTGGTCTGAAGGAATTCTGCCTCCATTCTTCTAATGGCCAGTTCTTAGCTCAGGTTCATGCTCCCTTGCTCTGGTATTTTGCACTGCTCAGATAGCATTGAAGCTGTCATCTCTCTGTTCCTTTCAGAGAAATAAGATATACTGTTCTTTTCTCCAGAGACTGAAGAACTTTTTTCTTTAATCTTTGTGAGCAGTAAAAACTCTGTGAATCCTTCTGCTTGCCCTTTACCATTCTAACTTCTATAATAGAATCTGTGAATCTTAAGATAGCCAAGAACTGCTTCCACTGTTCCAGGTGGGAACATCTAATCACTTGATATTGAAAGGTTTTAGTCTCACCTAATGAAATACTTTGGCTATTGTTTTGAAAGAATGTTTGTTAGCTACAGTAGACTAATGCAGCTTCTAAAAATATGCATGGCACTCATAAGTATTTCTCCTTCTTCAGTATTGTAACATATTGCTATTTATTAATTGTATTTTTTTCTTTTTTCCCTAAAAGTATCAGCATTCTTTATACTCCATGCCCAAATTGCTTAACCTTATATCTTCCAGCACTTCTGATCTGTACATGTCACCCTGAATGAAATGTTGATCCTCCTTTCTGTGACTGGTTTAATAAAATCACCATTTATGTCACTTTGGTGCACTTACCTTCCTCTTTTTCTGCTCAAAGAAAAAGCGGACAAATGCCATTTTTTTTTGCCATGAAGGTGCTGGCCCTCCAGCATATCAACTTGTAACTGTTAAAAGCACTAAATACATTGTCTTAAAAGAGACTTGAGATATAAATAGAATGTTAGTTAACAGCAGGTGTTACCCTCCGTGGCAAAAAGCCAGCAGGGCTCCAGTAAAACCCTTCTCATTGCAGTTGTTACTTTCGTCATTGGCGGTTTGTGAGTGCAGCCCCAGCAGGGCCTGATACTCACTGTACTTTGGAGTCACCTCTCACCCTCACCCCTCTCTGCTTTCACATATTCAGTCCTGCAAATTCTTCTTCTTTTTCTCTTTTGAGTGTGGTAGGAAAAGTCAAACAACTCATGAGCACCGAATCCATAACTCTTTCTTGTGTCTTTATGGCTTTAGAAGAGCCTAGCAAGCCTGAACCCCAGCTCCTACAAGTTTCTGAATGAAGTTGAATCTGTAGGAACTGGTAGCATTCGGTACCTCACTTATTCAGTTACACATTCATTAGTTTTACTGCTTCCTTTCAGAAGAATTCCTGTTCTCCAATGTAATATTTTCTAATGTACTTTCTATTGCAAAAGTCAGTTTTCCTTTCAGACCTGTATAAATCAAATCACTCCAATGAGGTCAATAGAATTTCACTGTTACAGAATGATGAGTTCAAACCCAGGCCTTTTAAACCTGTAGGTTCCCTTGTAAATTGATGAATGATTTGTCAGTTCCCAGGTCTCCTGAGCTATCCTCTGCTTTCAAGGAAAGTGGTATTTATATAGATCCACATCCATCCCACACAAATTTCATTAAACAAAACTTTATGTCTTCTCTTTCTTCTTATCTCCCACGTTTGTATTCTCACTCTAGGGAAGGGCCTTCAGGCTGCCTGCTGGGGGTGATAATTTCTGTCACAGTTGTTTAATGTATAAAATAAGCACATTATATTCATTTTGAATACCAAGCAGCTGATAAACATGAAGCTTCAACAAGGTTTCACCAGTTCTTGGCATAGTAGGCATTACTCCTCTGTGCACTCTTCCTTTCATTCACTGTTTCTGATACTCCATTTTTCACGTTATCCATATAATTCAGTCTGCCATTATGGCAAGTAAAAGCAGACCTTTTGTTTTTAATATGATCATTATTTAAATGTATTTTAAAGAGTAAAATAAATAGTATTTCTTCAATTGTGAACTAAGTCATAGCATTCAGGAAGCACTGTTCCTTACACTGTTTCCTGCTAACCAAAAATAAGGTGAAATTACAGTCTTTAACATCTAGAAATATCTGTGATCATCAAGACTCACATCTGAGCTTTGGTTTGCATGTTTGTTTTTCTCAATGGTTTCTTCATGGTTGATATTCTAATAACTTACTGACTGCCAGAGATTGTACAGGGGTAATATGTTTTGATTTAAATACTGTGCATTTGATTTGAGAAAATTACTATTTCCGTCCTTAATACTAAAAACATATCCTTGATATGTTCAAATGAAAAAAAGAACTTCCCTGCTTGTGTGTTTTAAAGTAAATCTATAAATGTATTAATCTAGTGTCTCCAATTATAAATAGAATTCTGGGTTTGTAACCATCTTTTAAAATGCTTCTCTATAATAACTCATTCATTTTGGTTAGCATTTCTAAAGAGCATTTCAAGACTGGGCCTACCTCATGGCATACTTGCAGAGAGCCCTAGTACAGCACATCAGACCTAAGGAAATGTTGCTGAATTATTTCATGGGTATCCATTCATGGGGTAGGTTCTTACAGCTAACATTCAATTTAGATCAGGGATTTAGAAGAAATTTTAAAATAATTTAATAAAAAATCCCATGTATTTAACTCTCTAAAAAAATCATACCAGCGTCTGAATTTTCTGGTTTTCCATTGCCTACTTTGTGTTTGTTTTCACAGGTCAAAGTCCCACTGCCCAGTGTCATCATATTCAAGTTCTGCAGTGACCTGTAAGTGTCTCACCTCTAAATTTTCTGTTGCAATAGAACAACTGCCTGAAAACTGTTGTGGTCACCTTATGAATACTGAAACATGTCTTTCATTGAACTGTCTTTAAATGTTGTATATCGGGGTAGAGTATGTGGAATGCATGTAGTTCAAGCATGTATGCTTATAGTATAATACAGATACATTTTTAAATCTAGCTTATGATAATCTAATTCATTGCATTTTAAATGGAAGACTCACAGCTTACCAAATCCACTTCTGCTTCTGAAAGTACCCTTACTCTAAACCTTGTTCTTTAAACTGGTTAAATCAGAACTGAAAGTTATCAAAGAAAAATATTACATTTGCCCTTTGATGAACAATTACCAAGCATTACATGTTCAGAGTAAAAAATGGATAACATTTTATTTTATGAGTCCACTAACTAATAGTGAATTAGAATAAAACTCCCGTGGGAACACATTTGACATTCACATGAATAACAGATGAGTTCATTATGATCCCCAGCTTATAAAAAGAATGGCAAATGAATTCATAATTATTAAGCATTTAAAAATAACACATTCCCCCCAAAGATACAATTCTGCATTAAATACCCGGCTATAGTTCAGCTGCAGGGCTCTGAAGAACCTGAACTGAAATGGTAACACAAATGATTTGGTCATTCACCACATTCTTTAACTGCTTGGTAGCCAAAGAAATGAAGATTTATATGCTATTTAATGCCTTTGAATTAATTCTGAAATTTTGAGATTAATCTTGCTTCCAAAGCAGAGAATACAGATTAGATACATGGTGCATGAAAGGATTATGCTGGGTCTATGTATACAGAGGAGGATTACAGCACATATGGCTACTGACATGTACTCATGTTATAAGTGCCTGTGGGCATCTCATTTGAAATATATATTAGAGTTGAATTTTGTAGGGTTTTTTTGTTGATAGATATGTGGTTGTATATATGACAAATACCATTCAGGACAGTTATTTTGCTAGAAGTGACATTCTCAAATACTTGCCAAGCTGTCATATTAGCATACTGCTCTCAGCCAGACAGGAGACAGCTCTTCCATGAATTGAACTTCTGCCCTGTGATGACTTTAATAGCACAGGGGTCCCAAAGGTTGCCTTGTCTGGCAGGCAGAGAGAGAAGTAAGAGATGCTGAGAACAAAGTTCTGAGAACAGCACAGAGGACTTGCAGAGGAGGAGAAGGGAGATGAGTAAAATCCTGTTCTTTGAACCACTTGCACCAATGACATAAAAGGAAAAGAGATCAGAAGTAGATCAAATTAAGACTGTTCTAAATGCTGTCAGCACTAAACAGGGGCAAAATTCTTGTGTCCCCAAATCTTACATAGATCTTGATAGCCTTGATGGAGATGGAGGGAAGAAGATTATTATTTTCTATACACATTCTGACCCTATAGGTAGCCCTCCTTGGTTATCCAAGGAATAGAGAAATAATGCCATATATTACTTCTGTATTCCTTTTCCCAGTATAGAGATAAGGAGGTGTGTGAAAGACCTCGTGCACATGTAGATTTTAAAATCACGTTGTTAGTACATTTTCCCAAGTTCCCTTCTCCTTAGCAGCAGCCCAGGCTCTGACACAGCTGGGTTGCCATCAACTGTGTTATCATGCTGATAATCAGGAGGGGAAAAAAGCCACGTCAAATGTACTCATATTTATTTCACTGAGAGGTCTGAAGCTGCAGCCTGTCATCAGGTGGACTCCATGAGAGACCTGGGCTGTGGGCTTGAGAAAAAGGACTGTAAAACCAAAAAATACAGAGCAGGGAGGAAGTACAGAAAGAAGGGTCTCAAGACTGTGGAGGGTGAGGGATGTGCTGTACAATCATGAAAAGGGTCATGAAGACTAGAAACATATTAACAGAATTCTGTAACAGAGTTTTACACCTTTCTAGTCCAATTATTTAGTTGTCACTACTAGGGAAAAATTAACCAAAATGTCAGAAAAGCCACGTGTACTATACAGTGTTTGTGGAGAAGTTTGTGTAATTATTTGAGAAACTGTTAAATGAAGATAAAATGATGTCTTTCTGCTTTGGAACAAGAATCACCACATGAGCTTTAGCAGTTGCATAGTTGTCAATGAAAGAATATGCTTTATACACTGCTGAATTACATTGCCTTTAATTTTAATAGTCTGTTGGAACTATCTGATTTAACTTCTGACTTGATCTGGGGGGGTAGAGTTTGGGTGGATATCCAGGCAACAAAGGCTGAGCTGATGCTTCAAAGGAAGGTGAAAAATACCCAAACCTAAATCCAACAGATAAAAACTAAATGTGTATCAGGGAAACTAATTGTGCATCAGGTAAACTACCTCATTCCTTAAGCCTTGTGGATTGCTGGGTGAAGTATGTGGTTTGATTACAATTATTGCCTTAATGCAGAGCTTCAATTCTTATGGGTCCCATGAGGACAATGCAGGAAACCTGTTCTATCTGTGATGTATGAAGTAAGGGCTATGAACTCTTGGATTCACAAATTTACAGATTTCAAGACTAAGGAGATGGTAATAGCCATGCATGCTAAATGTGCTGCATACAACTTTTTTCCCTTGGAAGATAAATTTGAGTTTGGAGATTCTGTTTTGTTTTGGTTTTTTCAAAGCTGATACACTATGAATTCATTACTTACAAAACTTTTGAAGTTTCTATTTTAAAACATTAAACATCTGTCAGAAAGATGTTTGTTTATAAACCATTTAATATTACAATGTATCTACGGTTGTCAATATTTGAGGTAATTGCTATTATAAACAGGGGCACAATAAGAGAAATGCTGTGATAGCTCTCCAACTGACGACAAGGAAAAATGTATGTACTTTTCACTTATGAAAATCTGATGGCATTACCTTACTATAACCCCTTTGAAGTTAAAACATCAGAAGACATTTAAAAATGTTGGATAAATCACCCAAGTCACTGTCACGTCATGAGTGTTCCAAGCATATGCTCCCTCACAAAGCCACTGCTGGTCATTATCCAACATCAATGTGCAAAAAATTATCATGAGAAACATTACCAGGTAGGTTTCTGTTCATTGCCAACACATTAGGTTGCAGGTAAGTTATTCCAGTGTTTGCTCATAATTTGCTTGGTAAAATAGGGTGGCCACCCTTGTGTGGAAAGAGGGAATTCATTCCATGAAGCTTGTAGAAAGCTGTAAATTAGACACTTCTGACAAAATCAGAGAACTGTGTTCACTAAGATTCTTTTTTGAAAATTAGGAAAGGAAAAGTGGTAGAATTTATTTAATACTAGGAATGGACGAGTTCTGACTAAGAGAATCAGAGGGACAGCCATCTCTGAGAAGGAAGGGCAAATTCATACAAGATTTACCTTAATTTTTAAAGGAAAGAGGTACAGTTGTGAGAAAATTTGAATAATTTGTAAGGATTAAATTCTAAGCTTCAGAATGTGCTTACAATAAGACAAGTCTCAATCTGAATCACCTCAATTTGTGATAAGCTGTCTTGGGGCAGATAGCAAAACATGTTTGTTCTAAATCTTATGAAACAATAATTATAGTAAGTAAAGGCAATTGGCAGTGATTGAAATACTAATGACACACTGCATTTCAAACATTTGTTTAAAGTGACCTCAGCCTGTTATTTTACTGCTAGAGAACAAACCTCTTTCAAACTGCATTTGTCTACTGCTGAGTGCTCTGATAGTATGCACTACCCAAATTAAGTGTAATTGCTAATAATTTATTCACCAGAAGGTTTGCTATTATCAGCTTTGTTTATGAAAAATGGAGATTAAAAAATAGTTCTCTTTCTTGCAAACTGCTGTGCAAAATTTCATCTGATCTTATTAGATGTTATTATCCCATAGGAATGAGATGAGATTCTTCTCATAACGGGAAAAAAGATAACCAAATATAATATAGGACTTATACAATTTTTAGGATTTTAGTTGGCAGAACTCTTTTTAAATGTATTACATTTGTAATATGCTATAATCTTTCTGTTCTACTTTCAAGTAATGTTGCCATAAACATTCATGCCAAGAAAGGAATAAAGCTTGTGAGTGTAGTATGGATACTATGTATTTAGCAGAAAGCATGTATAGAATTTCTTATTTATTTTTTAACTTTACATAACCCCGTCTTATATCCCAGTGCATTTTGCTGCTTTATTTCAAAATGTCAAGAACAAGAGAGGTTCATTAGGAAAACATATATCCACTGCATCTCTGCACTGTATTAAATAATGTAAAATCACTTCTTAGCTCTTGTGAAGATGTGCCATTTGAAATTTTAAAGGGATTAAAGTATGTGAGTAGCTCTAAACTATTCCTTTTAGCTACTGTTTTGATAATTATCTTTTTCTTTATAACATATCTTGCTGATCCTCAGTTGTACTGGTTTCAAAGGATGGGGAGGTCTCTTAAAATAGGTGGTATTTTTACTTAGAAAATTTAAAAGAATAAAAAAGATAAAAAGCTGCACATCATAAAGTTCAAGCTACTTGATGGCCTCTGGATGGAACTCCTTCCTTGTCCACAGTGTTGTCCTTTCTCAGTGCTAGGGAATGCATGACATGCCACTCACAGCCAACAGAAAAGATGTAGAGAATCCAGTTAGTTCCTTACCTTCTGTAATGTAGGTGTTACATTCCCTAGATGATTAAAATTCAGCTATATACATCATTACATTTGTTAACATACAAATGCATTTAAATTTCTTATTTGTGACCTTGCACATCGCTGCATGTTCACCAGTGGCACAGGAAAATGTAGTTTTGTATTAGTTCATAATGAATTTGTTCTTGCTTGCAAGTGCTAGAAATGTGGCACAATATTTCAATTTCAAACACCGGAAGAGAATTTTAAAATCCAAGTAATTTATTTTAGCAGGCTATTTGGAAACATTTACTCTATTTTTTTATTCTAAAAGCTAGAATTTATTTATTCCATATTTTACTGATTTTCTTTCTCTACCCATGAAAATGAAATGCAGAGGTTTAATGTTTTAGATCATGTGCTTTCAGGCAACTTCATACATGCTTCTGCATGTTAAAAACTCAGTAAATATACCACCTTTTTCAGAGAAAAAAAATCTTGAGGAAATAACCATTTCTCTTCCAGAGGTAATTTCACACCTGTGGAGTTTTGGCTTTGTTTTCCTGTTGTTATTCTGCAGAGATAATTGGTTGGGGAGTTATCCAAGGCTTTCTGAAAGGTTGTGCACTTGGGATTGAGGTCTCAAGCATGGAAGAGTATATTTGCTGCTGTGCCAGAGCCAGAAGGAGGGAGAAGGATCCCAGGTGTCCATGGTTCAACTAACCTGATCTCAGCACAGCTTAGAGATGTTTAGAGGCAGCATGTGACTGAAGAATGGGGCATGGGATCCATCATAACCATCCCATTTGTCCATCAATATGCTGGGACAAGAGTGCAGTGGTAGGTGCAGGAGCCAAACCCAGCAGTCTCCGGAATTCCTGGGGCGATCTGGAAGTGAAGTCTGCTTTGTGCTGCCGGAGCCCTGCAAACTGTGTCTGTGTGGTGCCCACCTGAGCAGGGCTCTGGGAACTCGGCCGGGGAAACCCTTCCCGCAGGCCGTGCCAAGGGCTGCAGGAGGGCACAGCCCCACCTGCTGCTGAGCTCGCTTTAGTGCCAGACACTGGCGGGGGCTGGTACCGAGCAGCGCTGCACGGCTGGGCCTGGGCACACTTCGCTGCATAACTTCGAGTTGACTGGAGAGATAAAAATAATCCCTGACATAAATCAACTTCATTCTGCCTCAGGACATAATTTAAATACCTTCTCCTGGGTGTTCTTCCCTCTATAAAAGCGGCAAGTTCACTCTCCAGCCTTCACACTCTACTTCTGGAAAATGTTTAATGAGGGACTCTGCCACGGTGAGGGCAGAGCTATTGCTGCTGGAGGCTACAAGGAATATCAGCTAGGGACACAGTGGTGGGAAATGGAAAGGTATTTTAGAAAGGCTCTTGAGTATTTCCTTTCCCAAGATTGTAAGGCCAAAATGTTGCTTGACTGTATGAATAGAGGTGGACAAAAATTTTGAATGATTTTTAAATTCCTAGAATAAAAGAAGTTTGAAAGGACTGGGACCATTTATGAGATTAGGTTGAGCTAAAATAGTTTCAACTGAAATAATAGGAAAAATAAAACATTTTCTTAGTTTTTAAAGGAAATATTTTAACATGCTTAAAATAAGATTGTTCATATTTTTAAATTGAAATACTATTTTCCATTTCAAATTATAAAAGCAAAATATGAGGTTTTTTAAAAAGGTAATGAATAATATTATTTTAAATTATAATATTCAGACTTACTCCAAATGGAAATTACTATTTGTAAGAAAAAAGGTATTGTGTGAGCTCTGTTTGAACTGAGGTTTGTACTTGCTTCCTTCCGACTTTTTGGTTTGGTCACTGAACTGGAGAAAACTTCACTTGCTCGGTTCTGTTTGTGAGAGTTTTCAGGTGCCCTGTGTGTTCTCAGGTGACTGTGAGTGTGTAGGGCTGTAGTTCCTCCCTGCTCTGTACCGGTGCTAGACCTTGAGCCTTGCTGCATGCTCTGCCCGTGCTGTGCTGCGATCCTGTGGGACTCAAATGTCATGTGTAGGGATTTGTGATTTCAGCAGGCTGCACATGGAAAGCAGGATCTCTTAGTTCTGCTGGGATTTTGGGATACCTGCCTAATGTACCCTTAGCTCAGCATACACTGAGCCAAAGACACTTTATTGGTCTCAGATCTTTCCCTTCTACTTTGTGTTCCTATTCTTTTCTTTTGTGTTCCTTGTTCTCTTGTCAGCCACCATTTCATTTCGAATAGACATGACATGTAAAATTTTCCTGTAAAGTTACAGAGCAGGTGATGAGAACTCCAGGTGTCCCATAAGTCTCATGCCCTCAGCAACTCAAAGGCAGAATAATCTCATCTGGGGTTCTTCTCCCATTGTCTGTTTTGACCCTATGTGGTTGACTTAGGAGGATGCTTAAGGGTTTCAGAAGGTGTTTTGCTCAGTCATCATTGTCACTCTAACACTATTGACCTTTGGAAGCTCAGAAAGCTGCTGCAATTTCCAAGACAGGCTTAGCAGACCTTTCCTAAGAGAATAAAGTAGATAATGAAATCAAGTGCTACATGTCTCCATTCAGAACATCACTTGAGCATGTATGTGACTACAGATTTGTGTGTAGGATTCCTATTCTCTCAAGTAGTAGTTGTTTGGTTGTGTTTGGTTTGGGTTTTAATGTATTTTAAAGAAAAGTTATTAGGGTTGGTCCAGTAGCTAAAATCTTCAGCAAACAGGTGACATTATGGACAGTGAAAAACTGTTACTAAGAGTGACCCTCTGTATTCAGAACAGCTAATAAGTGTTTGCAATCTGAAGAGGTAAAAATGAGCAAAAAGAGAGAGAAAAGGAGCACTCTCAGTACAGTTTTACAGATGGAGAAGGGGACAAGCCTTGATTCAGGAAAGTATGGAGGCAGATCCTGATTTTTAGCGTTTCCAAATGTGTACATTTCAACATACTCTGTTTGATACTGGCAATGCTTTATGCCTACGCTTTTCTAATTTTAACTGTTCTGATTTTTTTTTACTATCAAAGAGAAGGGCTTTTATAGTTTCTCTTCAAACTGATTTTTTAAATACACCGGAACATCTCTATTCTCAGCACAGATTTTCAGTATATTTTCAGATTGTCAGCAGGTTTTTTATGGATATGTGGGGGTTTTTTGCCCCCCAAATTTTACTGCAACTGCACACATCCGGCAGAGTGCAGCAAGGAGGGAGAGATTTACATACATTGACTGGCTGTGCTGACTTTTCAATACAAAATAACAGAGTTATTGTACTGCATCAAAGTAAGCCTTAGCCTGGAAGGGATATTTCATTGACATTGAACTGAAAACACAGTCACAGTGTAAGGGATCTTAAAATTGGCTGGACTGTTTCTGGATACCTGTGTTCTTCAGTATCCATATGAAAATCCCGGTGCACAGCATAAGCAGACTAATGAGATGAGACCTTTCCTTAGTAGTTTAATCCTTTAGACAAATTCCAGCAACCGAGCAGTAAATCAGAAAAATGGTACATTCAAGATACTTGTCTTTGTCCAGTGCTCTGGTAACTAGTTTGAATTGAAGGATACAGCGTGTGAAGAGGTTTATTCCTCACATATGCCTTGACACACTCTAGTGGCAGAAGCTCGCAGTGCCATCCAGGCAATGGAGCCCAGGCCATTTCTTTTCCTTTTGATGCAGAGCAATAGTTACACTGGATGAAAATTTAGGTGATTATTGAAAGTAACCTGTCAGTTCAGAAACTACCATGCAAGCCCTGTGCTTTTATAAAACTTCCATTTCTTTTTATGTTTCAATATATAAAATACTGGTTCAGGAATTTCACTTGCTTGACATTTGTGGAGAGTTTTGAGCAGCACACCCTGACCTGACTGAGTCATAGATGCATGGCCACGATATTTATGCAAGATATGAAAGTCAATAAGCAGCACCTATCTACAAGTCCTCAACACTTGTCCTTTAATGGTAATGGATACAGATCTTGGGCAACCTCATCTTTTAATGAACCATCATTAAATAGTAGATCAACGACCACATTAAAAAATGTATTTATAGCTAAGGTCTAAACCCAGTGGTTTTGCTGATCAAACTAGTCATAAATGATTCACTGTTTTGTCTTCTGAGAAGATGTAATGGACCACTTGGCTGCCTCAGTTCTCTCTTGATTTTTCCCTCTATAGAGCTACTCTGTGGCAAAATCCCTCTGACAATACAGTGAAGTATTTAAATATGTGCTTTATCACCACAGCATCACAAAGATAGTCCAGCCTATGGTAAAGTGTTTTCTCCAGAATCTCGAACTTTCTGTGGCAATACTTTTGGTTTGACCATAGGCTAGTACTGATGCTCTGGTCTCATTGCTGTTACAGTTTGGGTTGCAGTGGGGTGCAGTATCTTTCTGTGTTTTACTGCAATTTACAGACTAACATGACTCAAATATTTCAAATAGCACAACTCAAAATTTCCCTTCCTCAGGAAATTTTGCTGTTTTGAAACTCTCATTTGGTTGCATCACAATGAAACCAAAATCCCATTTTCCACAAAACAAAAAGTAAAAGCATCTCATTCTGGTTTAATGTTTGAATTTATTATTGTTGCTTAAACAACACAAGCAGATTACATGTATCTAAGGCTCTGCTTGTTCTTTCTGTCTTGTTATTCTCTATTTTAGTGACTCCTTCTATTCTTTCCTCTTTTGAATGTTGCTTTCTGGTTATCTGGACATAAAAGAGCCACACAGATATTTTAAACTGGCTCTTGCTGCCCTGCATCTGAAGCTTTTTAATTTTATTTTTTTTAATAACTTTTCTCTTTATAGGGGTAAGTTTCTCCAATAACAGTAAATCTACATGTACTGTCTAAATGCAGACACATGAAAATATGCCTTTCCCCCAACTCCCTGGAGGTCCATTTGAGTTTAAAAGTGAGTAGTTTTTAGGCTGGTGCAATTCAATCCTAAATATTGGAAAGATGCTGACTTAAAATTAGAACTGGAGTGAACAAGTAAATCTCTCATTGAAATCAACGGGAATACTGCCAGTTTACACTGGGAATGAATTAGACCTTGGGGTTTTTGCATCCTCATTTGACCTGTTGTCCTAAAATAGCATTGTCAGACTAGATGTATCATAAATTTGTAGTTGTCATAATAATCATGTCATTATTAGTGATTAGATCAGCTTTAGAGTTTTTTTAATTCCTCATCCAGTTGCCAAGTTCCATGAGGACACAAGCTATGAGTTAGGTTGGAACTCTGAATTCTTTTTTCTTGTAGAATGGACAAGGTGCTTCCAAGACCAGGAACCTGTTACGCATTCACACGTATCTACATGTAGCCCTATTTGGGCAATACATCATTTTTTCTCACTGTTTTGTAGTGATATAATTAGAAATGGAAGGGCATTTACCATTCTCTAGGAGTTGTGCTATCAGATCTGCTCAGCAGGGTCTCATGTATCCCAGAATTATAAATATTCTTTTACATTAATGTCCATTTTTGATCTAGACCCTAATCAAAGCAAAGAATAAATCAAGTCATAAGAAAAAATAAGACAACAATGGATGAGTGAGCATCCAAGGATATCACCTTGAAAGATTCAGTTGATTGTATCTAATGAGGCATCAGTTGTTTGCTGGATGTCTGGGCTTTGTAAAGCTGCAGCATTCACTGAAGCAATAATCGGTGATGAACTATTCAACTTTTGATAATTAATGTGCTTGCTTTGTCCACCTTTGTATTTTAAACCAATGTCAGATGACTCTGTAATCTATTTTTGCATCTACTTCAGGCTCCTGTTATAAATAAATGAATATTTGAGTACTGCATGTCACTGCCCTGAAAGTCCTCTGAGGGGCTTCCTTGATGGAAGGGGTTTTTTGTCTCTTTAAGACACAAAGGGTCAGATTTGGAGCAGGGAAGTTATATTCTAGAGAAAATTTAATTAGTTTCAATGGACAAGAGGAAAAAAATTAACTAAGCATATAACTAACTTAATTAGCTTTGGGCAAGTCATCTCAGCAACACAGTGGATTTATATCCTCTGGTGCAGTCAAATGAATATGACTCTCTTGCACTCAGAGCCAGTTCAGATTCCAAAATAATACAGCTCATTTCACTGCCAGTTGAATAATGGAGAGTAGTTGACAGATTCTTCCATCTGTTATGCCCAGACCATACTTCTCAGTGCAGATTTTACTGACTATGTAATCTGTTATTTCTTTTCATGGTGAGAAATTAAGCTGCCTTCTTTCTTCCTTCTCCCCTGGACAGTAAGGAGCTTTATAGAAAACATCAGATAAAGGTATTTCGGGCTGTGAGACTGCAAGCTGTCTTATGTGGCTGTGGTTCCATTCTTTTATTTCAAGGTACTAATCCTAGGAGATTTAATTTGGAAGTATTAAAGAGTTCTTCCCTCTGTTTAAACAGTTTGGTTGCCTTTATGAAAAAGTCAAGTTTATGTTAAAATTCAGGAAATGTATTATAAAAGTGCACAGAGATTTTAAGGGAAGCCAGTGTATTCCAATCTAAAAATTCTGTGAAGTGACTCATTTATTTGCCCCATGACTCTGCAAAGTCACCAGACAGACAAATGCATTATACAGATAGAGAACTGGAGACAGAGGTTATGTGATGCCCAAGGCCATGCAGTGAGTCAAAGCTGAGCCAGGGTGAAGTTCCCATTTTAGTGTGCCTATTAATAACACCAGCACAGACAAACTGCATGAAAGAACTAATTTGGAGGCTGTGTGATGTCAGCATGCTCTGCAAGACTGAAATATTGTTTGTTTAACTCTAAAATGGTGGAATTATTAGACATAAATATGACAGGATCAATATCTTATCTGAAGGCTTTCTTATACTTAGGGATAATAATCTCTTTCCTCTTTGCCAGCTGAGGCCTTTTGCTTTTACTTTGGAAACAGAAAAATTATTTGTTTCAACCATTTTATACCTTCAAATTTGAGGACTAACAGCTTAATGTTGCATCTGGCATCAAAAAAAGACAGTCACAGCATAAATAATGTAGGGATAAATGTGAACCAGTGTTAATGAGAACCGAATTTTGCTTGCATTTGCTATCCTTGTTAAAAATAGTATTTACATTTAATAGACCATTCCTGCATTGATAAATTATATTCTTTGAGTTTGTATACTTTATTTAGCTTTAGATAAAGTTAGTGACTTCAATTACTAACAGGACGTGGCAGAGGAAAAGATATTGATAATAAGAAGTTGGAGTTAGGAGCTGCTGTATGTCATTAGTATCTGTCAGTGACATGCCTTGGTGACTTGGGCTTGGACTTCTAAGAATAAATGTAATTTTTAGATACCTTTGGTAATGGTTCTCTTTCTTATCATTGGTAGCTTGATCATCACATGTAGTAAAACCAAAGTCAATCAAGAATCCACAAAAGTAGAGAAATATCCACTAGAACTGACTGAAGAAAGGTTGAGATATTTGATGGGGAAGGTTAAGGAATCCATTGCAGATGTGTTTAACTGGAGCCAATGTCTAGAAAGCCAAAAAATGGTATCAGGGATTATATTTAGCTTGCAGCCTACAAACCATTATCACAGAAATTCATGAAACGTTAATGACAAAGGTTTGTTTTCCCAACTAGTTTTAAGGAAAATTATCAAGTGATTCAACTAAGTCAGTCTTTATATGGGTGACATTTTAAAGTGTCCATTCAACAATTTTACTTATTTTTTGGCAACAAATTAGATTTTGTCAATACCAGAAATCTAGTCTTTTCATCCAAAGGATTTATTTCTTTTCAGCCCAGCTGAAGTAAAATTACCCAGTGACTGCAGTTGAACTGTTTCTTGTAGCCACTGTTTTATGTAGCCTCAGACACATCATCTTTTAAACAGATCTCTTGGATATGTTGTACTCTCTGTTGCTGATGTGAGAGCTCACTGCTTTACAATCTCAAGATAATTAAAATACTCGAATATTATGGAATATGCAGTGACTGATTATGGTGTTTGGGATAAAATTTCAATCATAAATTTTGCAAGGATATCTTTCAAAAGTTAATTTGAAAAGAACAGCCATCCATTTGTAAAGGTTGATTGCAACAGAAATGCTGATTTCTGTTGAAGGCTGCTTAGAGCCTTTTCTGTATCAATCCCACAGCCTGTGAAAAGACCTCTGAAGGATACAAGTCTGACCTGCTGTATCTATATGGGAGTTGCAGAATCTACATAGAAACTGGGTTTTGGTACTGACATGATTTTGCCAATAATTTTAGCCTTGGTGTTTGAGGTTTGTTGCTTTGGTCAAACAGACAGATCAGTCCAGATCTATACTATAGTGTGTCTCTTGTCCATGTGGCATTGAATTTAATTTTCTTTTAGGAAAAAAAGAAGTAAGGGTCTCATGGTCTCAGTCTTCCCCTCTGTCCACAGTGAGAGCAGCCTGTTGGACTACCAGGTCCACTTGGTTTTTGAGCAATAGAGGAAAAACTTCACATAGAAATAACTTCTTGGTTCTTGTTTACAATTAAAATACACCTAATCTGTGCAGCCTCAGAACAGATTTCCAAGATTCTTCAGAATATCAACAAGAACCAAGTTTGCTCCATTTGTTCTTCTTCAACTCAAAGTGATAGTTTCATTTGTGTATCTTAGAGAGGCTGATGTTACAGCATCGATGTTATCTTAGTGTTTGTGCAGAGAAGGGATGTCAAAGGCAGCAATATTGCTAAAGTAAATTTATAGCACCTATCCATTCATCACACCCAGAGGTTGATTCTGATCTCACATTAACATGTATGACAGTGACCTAGAAAACAGTCCTGGAGCAATTATAATGTTGCAGCAACTTGCAAAAACAGGCAGTGCTTTTGGTAATTGATGATGCTTCACCTTAAAAAGAGGATAATTAGGATTCTTGCTCCCATCTCACTGCTTCAGTGTATTCTAACTCTAATTGCTATCTTCAATTTATATCTGTTTGTTCTTGGGCCAGCATTGTCATACATCTTAAATAATTAATTTCCCTGATGTTATCTTTACCAATAGCCTTCATATTCCTGCCTCACTGTTATGATATACATTGATCTTTCTATGAGTGACAAGAACTAGATCCTGTTCCAAACAGGGATCCATACCTGTAGGCTGCCATCAGTGCTGTGCTGTCTCCAGTATCTCTATCTTTGACGGTGCACTGTGAAATGCTTTTGTCTTTTTCTCAGCTGTATCACATTGGGAAATGTTGGGTGGAAGCAGCTGCACTTTGTCTGTCTGTCTCTTCACACACTCCTCCAAGATGTTCTGTTACATCTCCATTCCTCTGCTACTCTTGCTCTGCTGTCCAGGCCTTGTAGCCCTTCTCTCCTCCTTCCCAGGTAGCTTTTATACCTTCCAGTGCTTCTCTGACTGTTATCAGAGGCTGACGTTGGGGTTGGAGTGAGAGCCACAAATGGGCCAAGGCCTACTCCTGCTGTGGGATGATGTGGGAAGAAATGGACATGGGAGGATCCAAGAGAAACAGGCTGCAGAGCATTTCATCCCTCTGCTGCCATCTGGGAGGAGGCTGGGGAGTGCTAGTGCTGCCAGGGCTCAGCAGCTACAGGGAAGACAAAGCTGAGCTGCTGGGACTAACCAAGTGAGTGCCTGCCTCCTCTCACACAAGTCTGTTTGTCACTTAGGCTGCTCCCTCATTTGCTCATTCCTACCTACCACGAGCCTTAAATTCCTACTACATTTCCTCTAATTTCTGCTACTCTGTGATATTCCTCCTCTAAACTGATGCTGCCTCCTGATATACTCGAGCACACCAGCAAAATTTGTCAGTTTTTTGTTGCAGAGCCTTGCCTTATACAACTATTAAAATTCAGACCTAGTCCTTGAAGAATTCATGTACTATTCAATTTTTGTTGATGAATCCTCTTTCAACACAGTCCCTCAACTGGATTTAATAGTATTAGTCTGGTGCAAAGTGACATCCAGGAAAAATAAAACTGTCCCTTCAATTTTAATGAAGGGCTCAGCCATCTGATCAGGTTGTTGCAGTTACTGCATGTCAGTGGAGCCATTGAGACGTGGGTGCTTTTAGTCTAGCCATTTTCAGAGTAATGCAGGACCAATTTAAACTGATTTTTAAGCCAAAATTGAAAAAAGTAAACTTGGGAGAAAAAATAAGAGTATATAACTGGCCAGTTACCATGGCTTTGCTTATGTACAATTTTATTGCAACTTTATTATGTGTCTGAGGATGTCATTAAAAGTGGAGGAACCCACTTCTGTGATATTCTGAGGAATAATTGTGCTTTTGACTCATGTTCTGACTTAGAACAAGTTCTACTGTACGTCAGCATGGGTCCCTTTTTAGCCATTGCCCTTATTGATATCCATTAGCCCTTTATATATACTTGTTTCTAGGCAAGGATCATTAAGTATGAGTTATGGAGTGCCTGGCATCATAGCTGCTGCTGAATTATAAATTAGTACTTTTACAGAGTCAGTTAATCTTTTTTATCTTGCGTGTGTCTGATTTAATGTATATGCACACACACAAAAGAAGTGTATTAACATGACATGACTGTATCCCTCAGTTGGAAAGGTCTGGAGAGTTGCTAATTTCCATGGTCTGTATTCCTCCTCTAAAAAGGACTGGGTTTTCAGTTTCCAAAGAGCACCTGGATGCAACAGTTTGCTTTAAAAATAAACAGTTAATATATCCTAGAAGGCATCTGCTTTCTCATTATTCCGATTATTTCCTTTCTGCCCATACTGTGAAACACGTGTTGTCTTTCTAATAATAGTTTTTGTCAATGGCACAATTTAGTATGACATTTTCTAAAATTAATCCAAACAAACACCACTTGAACTGTTATCTGTACAGATGTAATCACTGTATTGGGTTTATCTCATTGTATTCCCAAAACACTCAGTTCTGCACAGACCTGTCCTGTCAGTAAAACTTCCTTCATTTGACTTCTGTTTGTGCTGAGAGTAACTTTGTTTTTTTGAGAAGCACCCGATGTAACTTTCCACGCACGCCTTGTCACTTGTCTAATGACACATCAGTTCCTCTGTTAGCAGTAAACAATCAAATGCTTTCCTAACTTTCAGTGACACACATCCATCTTTCTTCATGTGGTCTCTGGGAAATGTGTCGAGTCTCAAGATTTCAATCAAGCTGAGTGCTAACATTTGGGATTGAGTATAAGATGGACTAAGGACTAAAGGATTGATTCCTATTTCTCATTCAGCTAATATAGGATCCGTGACTTCAGTGAAACTGAGGCAGAGATTCACCAGTTGGTGGAGAGAGCCAGGCTCAGGTATCAGAAGCAACATTGAAAGTATCATTAAAATTGCCTCAAAATTGTTGAGGCTTTCAGAAGCAAAAATACCACTTTCAGAGTCTGATCCTAAATCTACTGATACCAGTTGAAATTTTCACTTTTTGCTTCTAGTGTCTGAGTTGTAAGCCATTACATCCTGCATGGCTTTTTTTAAAAAAATCTTTGCATATCAACACCAGAACTTTTCCCATACTGAAAATTAAGCCTTAAAGACCTTCATTCTACTCATATGCACATTTAGCATTTCTCCCATCCCTCTATCGGTTTTATACATCACTCAAGAAACATTTGCAAACTAGAAACTGAACAAAATAAGTTCCTAAAATACTGTTTCAAAAACTGTGCTAACTTTTGTTTCTGCTGCAGACTGTAATGTCTAAGCATTTTGATAGTAAATATTATGGAAATACAATTGTTGACTATGCTCTTTTCTGGCATAGTCTGCTTGGCAGCAGACACAGGTAGCTTTGATTGATTAGTCTGAAGGTCTTCCCACCTCTAGTACAAAGTCAGGCTTTCTAAAAGCTCTCCTAAAAGGACAACAAACACTAAGTTGCAGTGAAATGTTTGGATGATGTACACTAAACCCTCAGGGGAATTGTCTGCAATCATCAAATTACTGAACATGAAAGGATAAAGCATAAAGCAATTCCAGTTTTTCTAAGAATCCCTTTTCCACTTTCTTTCACCAGAGATTCCCAGAATCTGGTTTGTACATTGATTAGACATGAACTGTGTTCATCTTCCTGCAGCAGTATGTGTAAGTAAAATGTCCCTGAGGATGCTGAACTATTTTTACAAGTATTTCAATAAAACAGTATGTCCTATAAAATTGGAATTTCACCATTCTTGCAGAGGTTACTTGTGAACGTAGAAAACCTAGTCATTTTTAGTTCAGCTTGGTCTGCTGCATTGGTTTTGTGCTGTCAGTGCCTTTGTAGTGTTTGTGTACTGCTTGCTCTGTGGCAGCCTAAAGGTATTCGAGCAGAGCCGGCACACAAGGCAGGAGAGTGATGTATTTAACTGTAAATCAGCAGGAGCAGGGCTTTTTTATAATGTTTCCATCTACCATACATAAAACCACTCCCTGATTTGAATAATTTGCCGAGCTAAATAATAAGACTAACAATATACCTTCAACAGGGAAGATCAGGCAATAAAAATACCCACAGTTTCAATCAAGATTGCAAATTATAGATGTCCAAAAGATGCTAGAATGTAAAGAACAAAACCCCGACCCCTGGAACTGATCAAAATTAGTGTCAGTCATTGATTTCTAGAACACACAAAGAGACGGTGAGTATAAATGTGTTACTTACAAGTGCTGAGGATTTTAGGGAATGAAAATGGAGACCAGGAGCTGGAGACTGCCTGCCATGCCAGCAATGTTGATTTGGAAGCGATGGACACAAATAAACGTTCAGCAAAGCTTAAAAAGCTGCAATGCAAGGCTAGCCAAAAGTGTCCATGTCCTTACCGTGCTGTGGCTGGCAGGCAATCCGTGTCTGGGAGCCTTCAGTCCCTCTAATCAGGCTCCGGGGATTTTGTTTGCAAGAAAGATTGTCCTTTAAGTGATGAGTGCAGGAAAACAGAGAAATAAAGAGAAATGAGCAAATTGTACAAGGCAAATAGCTGCAGGTCTTTAGCATGCTCCCTGCGTTTTCCTGAGCTGCATCTGCAGTAGAGAAAATATCCCAAAAATAGCTCAGGCTGCCAATGACTTGCTGAAACCTGAGAAAGAATTGCTGAATTTAAAGATCTGGGTTGCTGTGGGTGTGTGATTAAAGTGAGAAATTGCTGGCAGGAAGAACCTAGGATGAAACCACATGCTTAAGGAGTAACTTGTGAGTTCACCGGTATCAGAACACGAGCTGACCTCTGATTTCTCCCTCCTCCACCCAATGCCAGTTAACCCTTAAGAGTTCAGCGTGGAAGAAAGTTCTGCAATAGCAGATGGAAGAGGAAATATTATTTAAAAAAAAATTCTTTCAACTGTAATATCTATGATGTCGTGACAATATTTTATAGCAATGCCCTATTTCCTAAATTTCAGAGCTGTCAGGCAAGCCAATGTTTTGCAGAGTTCTAACTTCTGGAAAGCTCAATCTTGTGTAGGATAAATGTAAAATAGCCCCTTTAAGCTGTCTGTGGTCCCACAGAATGAAAAGGATTTGAGGGAAAGTTTTGAGACAGGAAGGCAGGCAGGCAGGCAGGAAGGAAGGAAGGAAGGAAAGAAGGCAGGCAGGAAGGCAGGCACAACATTTTAGGAACTTTTCTGCAAACACTGACTTTTGGACAAAATATCAAGAATTGTTTGGCACAGACTTGGAGGGGACCCTGGTATCTCTATACTGTGCCCAGAACAAATTACAGCAGCTTAAAGACTGCTGCAGGTTGTTCTGGTGTGTAAGTGTTCCCTGTGGATCCCTTGTGCTTACACAGACCACTAGAGCACAGTGTACTTTAGCCCCAGCACTCAGCTTGTTCCCCAGCACTTTTTAATGTTACTTCCCTGATTTAGAAGAGAACAAGAAGCAGTTGGCACAAAGCTGGGTACATTGGCTTGACATCAGTTAAGTTTCCCAAGTAGCACCAAAAACAATCCTCAGTAACCTACTTAGGCCAGTATTAAAGCTGCCAGAGCATGGACTAGGAGCTACTCCCCAGTTTTCTTTGAAATGACGCTGAAAAGGGAAAAGGCTTCAGTGCTGCAACTGGGTTAGATTCAAACCACAGGGGACTGGATTCTGAGAAGCTGCTGCTTTGGAAAGCAGTTGTGATCTGAGGAAGGAGCCAAATATCACCATTACTTCAGAATGTGCTTTTGGTTTAACATCAGTTTTCTAATATGTGCCAAAGAATAATGGTATCACAGGGAGAACAAAATGCCTAATGTGCTTCAACTACAGTGGTGTGTGATCACTTAATCATTCTGGTAGGACTGTCCACTTGACTTGATGAAGCTGTGCTTCTCTAAGAGTGTCTGAGCATTTTATCCTGAAGATGCTGTGAATGTAGGTGCTTTGGAGGAAAAGGCCCATTATCAAGTCTTTTGTTCTATTTACAGTTCTAACTGTTCTGATCATAAATGTTTCTCTAGGAGCTGGAAAAGTAGACAGTCCCTGAAGTAGGCTGGTCATTTAATTTGTATTTATACCCCAGCAGGCTCTTTCTGAAGTACTTCTGCTGACCAAGAGGAAATGTAGGATATTAGAAATTATGGACTGAATAATTGTGACTCATGTTGCAGTATTCACTCTCAGACAACAGGCAGGAAGCACTTACACACATCTAGTGTTGGCATATAAATATATATAATAAATTTCATAGTGAGCTCAGGAAGTCTGATTACTAATCTCCTAAAAACTCCTAATGCAAACCTCTGTTCCTGTCTTTGAAGCAGCAAGTGATAATACAAAAAACTTTGTAGGCACCTTTTTCATAAGTTAATAAAACCTAAAGCCAGTAGTAATGACAAGTAGTGGGTAATTCATCATGTGTGGTGCACTGCTAGTGAAATATCAGCATAAGACTATCATTAGTGTCTGTGTGTTAGCAGATGAACTATGCACTATAAAATGAGATTTTTTTTTCCCCTCCCAAATGAGGTAATTAATTCAAACACTTTTTGTCTCTCCGTGTTATGAAGAGGTTGCTAATGCAATGCAATAAAGCAGTGCTGCATCTCGAACAATTGGAAACTTAGCATTCAGAACCATTCTCTCTTTGTTCTATTCTCTCATTGTTGAATTTCATTAGTACTGAGAGTCTAGATCATAAATTACATATATATGATAATGCCTACGTTCGTATTTTTTAAACTTAAATATAGTGTAGGGCAAAAGTGAAAAGAAAAGAGCGTGACAGAATTCTGAGCAGAGAACAGATGGATGGTTTGGCATGGAAACAAAGGCATTAGCATACATTCATCCTTCTTATAGTGAAACACTAATGCTTATGGTGCCTATCAAGTAGATGTATAGAGAAAGTACATCTTCCACTAAGCATGATGCTTTATGTCATGATACCTCTAAATTATCTAACACGCTCATGAGAATTAAATGTTTGAATGCTCTTGTTCTTCTTTTCTTCAACTGAGTCATTTCTTTAATATCATATGACTTGAGTTTTGCCTGAGCACCCAGTGTAAGCTAAATACTGTCTTTTTCCTTTGATTTCCCTGGAAAGAAGTGGAGAAATACCTGAAACTAGTGCTGTCCTACCAGGACTGACTTATCTGTGAGCCTGTCATGAGTCTGCTGTGATCTATAAATCATCTGTCTCTCTGCACATCAGGATTTGGATTTGAGCATCCCATAATGTGTGAGAGTCTTGCCTGTAGTGTTGGCTGATCTGGAGAAACAAAATCCTATTTCTACCAGTGGAATTGAGTCACCAGACTGGTGTGGGTGTAAATGAGAACTCCATTACAAAAACTTGTTGAGCAAAATAAACTGGAAAATAGAGGTGAATGTTTTACACACTTCACTGGGTAGGATGTCACCAATTGTTTTCCTTATGAGATAGTCTCTTGTTTAGGGAGCTCTTTGGAGCATGAACTTCAAAATTATGTCTGGCACGTGTAAATCACTGAAGCAGGAAGATTTCCAGGGGACTGACAATGACAGAGTTGGTACAAAGTTGATTCTTTGCATTGTCCAAAGCTGTAACCATGGTTGGAAACAAGGGCTCAAATGCCAGCCCTGGTAAAATCAGTGGGGAAAAAAAGCACACTCTACCTGACACTGCACTATGAAAACTTTAAGGATTAATTTACCTGAAGTAACTTGGGATAAAAAAAAAGACTGAAGAATATCATAAGAATAAGTGTTAGTGCCTTGAAGACTGTGTCTGTCTGAATTGTTTGAACAATAAGGGTCCAGGTTTGGTAGGACAGGGCAACCTGAGGTTAATGACCTTGATTACTGCAACTGTCTTTTTCCATATTTCAGTAGCTAGAGCTGTTTCTCTAGGCAATGTGCAAAAATGTGCAAAATATATCATTTTATGACAGGAACCTGAAAAGTAAGGTCTCTTCTTGTACCTGGCAACTAATTAAGAAGGGCTTGATATAATATATTTCTCTCATTTCAGCTAAGGTTAATTAGACACAGTCAGTTGCTGTTATCTACCAGAATCTCTTCAGTCATTTTTTCTCTTCTACTTTTTGCCTTTCTGCTCTACTGTCTGGGACGTTCTCCTTTGTGTTTAAAACCCACTTTTATAACAGTTTCTCTTGCCAAGTCCATTCTGACTGTGACTCATCCCACCCTACTCTATTCCAGACTCATTCTGTTGCCCTGTATTTTAGTAGGAGACCTGTTGTTGGAATGGATAAGTCTCATTCTGTATAAAAACAGGAAAGGTACCAGTATAATAGAAACTGTTTGTGAAATTGATTTTCTTCTCTACAAAGGACTGACTGGAAGATTTTCCTTATAAAGATTCCGTAGCAATCAATGAAAAAGAAAATAAAAAAACTCCAAAACAAAATCTGAGGAAAGCCACAACCCTTTCTCCCTCTAGGCATTGAGTTTCTCATCAGTTGTCATTGCAAATCTCCACAAATGCTTTTGGCACCATTTCAAAAATTCTAACTCTGTGCTATGCTTTGTTTGATTAATGACTAGTTCCAGAGATTTCCTCTGGTGATCCTCACATGAGACATAAAGAATTATCAATGGCCTCAGCAATGTCTGGGAGCAGAGTATGTCAAGGATATAGTTTGCTTCCCTGAGTTTATAATGAAACATCACATTGTATTCCTTGCCCTAAGGTATTAATTTGATACATTCTGCATCTGCTTGGCCCAAGGATTGCAGGTTTGTCTTAGCAAAGTTAGAGGATACAGTCAGAAATTGCTATTAACAACCATCAAATCCATGCTTATTCCTGTGTTATGAAATGTTCAATTTGGCCTTACCGTATTTATTCAGTTTTATATATACAGTGATACAAACTAGAGTACTCCAAAGCAACTGACTCCTGAATACTAACAACTCCATTACCAAAGTTTTATTCCAAATGTTAGGAAAAATAGTGAGTAAAATGGTCCTGGTTCTACTCCATTACACAGCTGTAAATCCAAGTAATTCTTCCTTCTAAACTTACACATTTCAGATGTGTATAGAAGTTGAGTTAGATAACTGGTACATCCTTTCTTGGGATGAGCTTCACAGTGAGGATAAGGAAAGATACTTTGTCTCAGAGATGTGATTAGCCCAGTTTCTAAATGCACTGGCTTTTGTGAAAAGAGTTGGAGCTTTATTGTTGAACTTCATTTTACTCTGAAGTGTACAAACCAGGAAAGGTTCCATTAAAAGTCAGCTGCAGCCTGAAGCCCATCAGTGTCATTCTGTTTGATATGTTGGCTGTGGGGAAAATTGGCTATTGCAGCTGCTGAATTGCCTTTCCCTTCTCTCACCATCATTATCTGTCTCTGTGCAGTGATTCTCTTCTGCGATACCTTAGAGGTCCCTCTTCTTTAAACACACTTTGTATATCTCTGCTGCCTGCAGTCAGACTGCCTAAATATCCTGGGCAAGTATGCATAGACAGACAGTGTGACAGTGGGCCTTTGAGGTAGGATAGTGAATTTATAATAATAAAGAAGAAGAAGAGAAGAAAAAAAAAAAGCAAGCCAAACAAAGAAGAATAAAATACAATGTTTGAAATTAAGGTTTTGCGGGGTTTGCCATCATTCCAAAATTTTCCTTCTCCTCAGAGACTCCTTGCTACCTTTTCTGTCCCTTGGAGCATTTTGCTCTGTCTGATTTCTCCATGGCACTGGTATTTTTATCAGCTTGTGGTGTTTCTGCTATGAGTGAAGATGTCAAATATCTTGTATAGCTACAGACACTCTTGAAGTTTTGTATTTCTTAGTCTAGAAAGTACTGTTAATAGAAGACATTGTGTTCATTAATACCTTGAATCAGGAAAGCACTGAAGCATGTACCTGAAAATAAGTATATATTGCAATAGGACTTTATTTAGGACTATTAGAACTATATTTAACCATTTTTTTTGATTCAGTGTAATTTTCATAAGTTTTTTTCAGTAGTAGGGCTTTCTGGTCTTTCCTTACATATGCAAACTTTTGATTTCCGGAGATGAGATTTTGCAGTAGCTGAATCAGGTCTAATTGGGTCAGATAGCTTTGCCATTCCTGTCCAAATATCCTGGCAGTTCCAACACGAGTTTATCTGATGTGTAAACTGGCCAGCAGGGCTTCATAAAATTATTCTTTTCCTTCAACAGTTTAATCCCTTGGTCTTTTCTCAAGAAAAATTTCTCATGACTACAGTAGGAATTTTGCCTGAGGCCTGTAGAATCCTACTTAAGATTTAACTGTGCTATTTCACAATTATTGGTTATAACACATTGAAAAATTATCCAGTATGAATCCCAGTGGTTCTAATTCTGACCTTTCAGCAAATTGGGTGTGGACAAGAAGCTGAACATTTCAAAAAGTGTTGTTGTTTATATTAAAAGAGGGAAATAATTTGATGGTATTTTAAGAATGTCCCACTGGTTAGTTAAAAAGAGAAACTCAAAAGTAATGTTTAAAAGCAGTTTCACATAATCAACCTCAAAGACTGTGGTACAGGATTCCTGTGTTATGGTTAATGGAAAAGAATATTTGTTTGGACAAATGGAGCTGGAGGTTTTAATCTACTGTTTTGTTCCATGTAACACATTTTTCCACTACTGCAGCATGCTTTTCAGTAGTGTCACTTATAAACCCCTCCCAAGGTCTAAATTTATAGGGAAAAGGTTAATGGAAATTCTTTGAGTTTAATATGAAGTTCCCAGTAGATACAAAATAGCAGTTTACTGTAAAATGAAATTTCAGTACACTGCTGTCCCTAAGGCAGATACATTACCCTGCCTTCACCCCCTGTATGTTTATTTCATGTTTATTTACTGTTTGATATTTAACAATCAACTTTGCTCTCCTATTTGGGCAATACAAAAACCTCCTCAAATACACAGCTGAGAGATTCTAGTGCAAAGTGCTGTTCCTGGTAGTCACAGCCCCTTCACTTGGGCTGTCTACGAAAGACATTGAGAAGAAAGAGGGGAAGGCAGCCATGCAGGTCAGGGTGGCCTTCCCGAGTCACCCAGCCCAGGGTGCTGTAGCTGTGGCAGCCTGATTCAGCCTGGGGGGGATAGCAGGGATGGAAGCAGGGACTCAAATGCATCTGTCTGACGTCTTCCTCTCAATGTTTCCTCAGCTCAATTCATATGACAGCAGTGATCTTCTGCTAGGTCCTCAGGGAATATACTCCGTAAAATATGAATTTCTTTGCCTTTTAAGTTATGTTTCTATTGATGCCTGACCTTTACTTTGCTGTAACTTTGCAACTGTGCATCATTTCAAAGAACAGTTTGGTCTTGCAGGTAGCTGAAGAGCCTCCCTTAGCCCAGTGGCTGTCAGCTCACCCTTGTTGTTTTGTCAGCATTTCTGGTGCTTTTCTTGAGATGCCTTTTTTTGTTATTTTAACAGTAAACTTGTGTTCATTTGTTGTTTGTAATCATGGAAGCCATTTAATCAGAATATTTATTTATGTTTCTCTCCACTTTAGGACTGGAGCCACTTTGGGTTAGTTTTAATTCAAACGAGATTTTCTAAATGAAGCCCTTTTGCAGCGGCTTTCAACTCAATTAGAGGTCAGAATCTGACCTCCTGTTTAGGTCTGGCACTTGGAAAAGTCTGTATGTCTGTCTGTAGCTCTTACTGACTTCAGTGGTACTGTTTAAGGTGCCTTAGAGGTGAATGTACCTGGGCTTGAATATCATCACAGGCCTTGAGAATTTTCATGTGTTTTATCAGGCCAGAGAAGAAATGCAATTGTAACTATTTGTTTTATAAGTTCCCTTGAAAATTGTTAATTTAATTTTTAATTTCAATGACTGTATTTTGTTGGCATCTCAATTCCCAGGTGGATTGAGTTAGCAGCAGAGGGCGATCACAAATTATAGAGGGAAAGGTGTGAGAGGGGCAAAATGGATTAGGGTGTGTCAGACCCCATGAGTGGACCTGATATGATTGGGGTTTATAGTTCCAGCCTTGAACTGGAAGGTGCCCTGTACAAGTAGTGCAAGAAAAAACTTGCACTACTTAGAGATCCTCTTTAGGTTTTTAGGGGCCTGTGGAGCCACTGATGGAGTTCACTGGCACCAGACTGTTTTTCTCACAGTTCAGTTTGCACTGAGTAAGCAAAGGGCTGGAGCCACATTCCCTGATAACACATCAGGGAATAAGGTGGTCTAATGGAGCAAAGATTAGTCAGGTATAGATATCTTTATAAAGCAGTAGCTGTCTCCAAATATGTTTAACTTTCACCTTTGCAGGTAAGTAGCCAATTTTGCTGTTTCCATTAAACTACTGAAGAAAATTTACAAAATAAGAGCTTTAAAACGCAGTTTAAAGGACAGTTGAGGCAAACAACAAACACTTTTTGAAAAGAAAAACCAACCTGTGTTCTGAACAAACCCTTCACGAATGCTGTGCAGTGGTTTTCGGTTGCTAGAGGGCAGCATGGTATAAACAATGAGAGTACGAGATCTTTAGGTCTGTGAGCATCTAATCTCTCTGGGTTTAAATGGTTTTTTTTCTGAGCTTTATGATCAGTGTTTAGTTAAAAAACCCTATTTCTACTTTGATTGCTGTCTCAGTGATGTTAACATTCATGTGCCTACATTTCCCCAGTTTCTTTTTGGCTCATCATAAATGCTTAAGAGACAGTTGCCTTGGTCACTTTTCTTGTTGCAATAGCTAACATAAGTAAAGAAATTGTGAGATTTTAAAAACTGTTCCCTAAGTATTTTATTTACTACATGATTTCCTACTTCCCCAGTAGATGGCATCTGCAAAGTATTATGTATTGGCCCCTGAAACAGCAAACAGTAAGGTATAAAATTTGTGATGAATTATTTATTTATTACTCATGGGTGTTGCTTTGCTTTCTGTCTCAGAAGGGTGTGCCTCTGCTTTACAGTGCTCCTCTTCTGCTATTCCTTATTTTGCTCCCCTTTTGCTGTTCTTTATTTTGCTAATGCAATTCTTGCTGTAAATGCATTTTAAAACTGAGTATAGAATCAGTTTTGTGCACTGTGCTCATGAACAACCAAGCACTAGAACAAGACATAGAATAAATTTTCATTACAAATACTTGTACAATCCAATTTTCATTTATAAAATATTATGAAACATAAAGATCTGAAATTCCAGCAATTTTAGTAAAATTATTGAGCTTTTTATGACTGGATAGAGCTTTTTGTGGTGTAGAATTCAGCATAAGAAAATCAGTCTTTTAAAACGTGGCAAATGGGGCTTCAGGGTGGGACTTCTTTCTTGGGACTTTAAAAACTAATTGGGAGCTACTTCTGAATATTTGATTATAGTTGCTCTGGGTGCTGCTGCTTTCAGCCTCCTGTGGAGATTTGTTTTGGTTTGGTTGTTGTTCATTTAACACATTTCATAGAAATAGGCAAAAGCATCTTCAGAGCTGCCCTAAGCTTCCCTCAGCCAGACTCACTCTCAGGCACGTTCCCTGTGCTGGGAAGGGCCGGACTTCACATTCCAGCCCCGACCCTGACCGTGCACTTTGCACTGAAAAGCTGTTGGAGCTGGATGGGAGTGATTGCTTAGGCTGAGTTTATCTTGCCAGAAAAACCATGTTTCAGAGGAGAATCCTTAATGTCTTTTTAGGGAAGCTTTATGTGCTTGTAAACTAGTGTGGATCTAAGTCAAGATACCAAAAGTAACACCAGTCACAAGGTTTCTTCCATATTGTCCCAGATGCCATCCCTGCATCTTTAAGCTCTACTGATGCACTCCAAGATCCATGAGGATCCACAAAAGAAGGTTGTAACAAGGTGGGGATCAGCCTCTTCTCCCAGGCAACCAGGGATGGGATGAGAGGACATGACCTCAAGCTCCACCAGGGAGGTTCTGGTTGGACATCAGGAGGCATTTCTTCATACAGAGGGTTGTAAAGGATTGGAACAGGCTGCCCAGGGTGGAATCACCATCCCTGGAGGTGTTCAAGAAGTGACTGGATGTGGCACTTAGTGCTACGGTTTAGTTGGCATGGTGGTGATCAGTCAAAGGTTAGACTCAATTATCTTGGAGGTCTTTTCCAACCTAAATGATTACGTGATTCTGTGACTGGGATTGTCAGTCCTGCTGCTTGGGCATGAGGCACTGTGGTGCTGAGACAACCTCCTGCAAGCTGCAGCTGCTCCTTCTACAGACAACAGCAGTCTTCCCATTTCCTACAGCGGGAGCTGAAGCAGGATTTTGGTACCTCTGGGATCTTGTGGGTTAGAATAAACTTTCCCAGGGAAGGCCACCCCATCACTGATATGTAGTTTCTTCCTCTTCTCCCTTGTACCTGCCATAAACCAGCTTACGCTGGCAAGAGGGTTCTGGAGCAGGTACTGCACAGGTCTGATCTCCAACATGTTTCTGCAGGGATGAGCAGCAGACTTCAGTCTCTACAGGCTGGCAATCCTCTTCCCTTCACCAATGCTACAAACAGTTCATTTTTAACTCTATGCCTTTATTTGCAGGCTCTCGGTATGAAATTTCTTTTGCTTGTTTGTCTAGTTTTTAGTTTCACAACTAAGGAACAAAAAACACTTTTAGACCTTCTTTAAAACCTTTTTTTTTTTTTTTTTTTACTGTGAAGCAAAAAGCAGCCAAAAACACACAGTACTGAATAAGTCCAATTATACTGCATTCTTGTGGTTGAGTAAGACACAGAGCAACTAAAACAAACTAACATAAACAGGGAAAGCCAAATTAAATACTTACATTTGTATAGTGCAAGAGGATCCTGGGCTCAGGAATGTAATTCAATCTTTATTTATTTTTTAAGTAGGCAGTGCATAAAATAGTTGGGGATCTTTGCAATGCAACTCTAAGGTAGTGGAATATTTTTGACTAAAGAGTCAGCTCATACAGTATTGTAAAGGGGCTAAATGTTTGCTCAGCATGTGAGAGAGCTTTGACAAATCTAGAGAAAGGATCACTGAGTCAGTCATGGCTCTTCATAATGCAAAAGCAAATTATCAAATGGATACCTGACACCAAATGGGGGGAGAGAATTTGGGTGTCTAATTGGCACATACACAATCTGCTTAGCATAGGAAGTGTGAAGTTCTGCTTGAAGCTAAAATGATTGTGGTATGTAAGGAATGCAGATGTTTATCTATATATCATTGCCACTGGGCCTTCTCAGACCTCTCCTAATAACTGTGCTGCAGAAAGAGCTTTTGGACTTTTCCAAAACAAATCTGACCTTCCCATCACTCCTCACTTCAATATGCTTTGTACAAAAGAAGGTACATGAAAAAGTAGCTGCAGCACAATATGGGTGCTAGGAAATTACTGCAGCACATTATTTTATAGCTGAAGATTGGGGTAGAAAGATTTCACTTGGAGGCAATGCAGTTCACTCACAGATTATTCACTCTATGCTGGTAGTTCCTGCGCTTCTAAGGTCTACCAGTGTTTTATCAGGTGCTGGCAATTGGTTCCTGAAGCACTGACAGACAAAAGGGCTATTTCCTGCAGTTAGGTTGAATTGAAGAAGCTGCAATATATTAAATACTTTACTAGTTACTTTTCTGTGCACAGAGATGCCAGCAGCCATCACTGGGGTATTTGGGGAATGAAGGAAATGTGGTACATATCCACAAATGAAATGGGAGCAAATCATAACCTGCATTAAGCAGTGGTCCAGTTAGGGACTGTGTGGGTGACCAGTACTTCCAGATTCATCTGCCTTTATGAAGGGGTGGTTTCTGTTGAACCTGACAGTTGATTTCTGCTTTAAGTGGAAGCTGTCCCTGCCCATGGCAGGGGGTTGGAACTAGATGATTTTAAGGTCCCTTCCAAAGCATTCTATGATTCTATGATTTCTTCTGTTACAGTCGTGTATAGAATTTGCCTTAAAAGCTGTCATAAAAGGATAAATCCACAATGGTGTAATGTATGTGTGTGGGATGTTTAATGGTGGGGGGAAGTGTCTCATGATGTTCCTTTACCGAAACCATCACTCCAAGCATTGTAAATAGACTTTGTAAATGTTTTTTATTTCTTTCTATCAGTTTCTAAAGGAAGATAGCAGAGGGTGGAACCCTTTGGTGTCCTGTTGCAGATCTTAAAATTACAGCATTCTGTGGCAGTAATCCCCATAACTCTGGCACTTTGACTTGCATCAGTTATGAGGACAAGGTACAAAATTCTCGAACTAGCATGCCCAAATGTTTGTATGGAATTAAAAAATATTGTCATCCTGAATTATTTCAGGCTATTAATCTAACAAAGGAATGTTTAATCGCCTGTTTTCCTTTCCCCTTTTTTATTTCTTTGAATATCTCTTTTCTTCTGCTTCTCCCTTCCCAACTGGCTGCAGCAAAGAAAATCTGGCAGGTTTCTCTGGAGTTTTTCCCCTTTAATATTCAGTCTGCACAGTTTCCACATAAAAGGTTACCAACCTTGACTTTTGCTTATACAATTAATACTGGTTTTATGTTCTAATCCCACTTCAGTTTGCTGATCAGCCTTGTGCCATCTCCAGCTGCTACAATATGTAAACCAAAATATTAAGATGCTCTTGTTAAGAACAGTGGCCCAGCTTTAGCTATGCAAATGCATTGTAAGAGACTTGATTTTTTTATAGCAGTTTCCACAGAAACTACTGGAGAGTGAATTGTTTTGGAAATCAGGCCCCTCATTAGAGTGTCTGCCTATGGATATATAGGCACTTTATTACAGCTGAAAAGAGGGAAAAACTGATACTGGAGTTATTACTAGTTGTTTCCCCTCTTGCCCTTCTGGTTCATATCATGTGCTGTTGCTTTGGCACCTGTGTTACCCAGCCAGCTTTGGTGCCTGAGCGACTTCCCCACTGAACCAGGCCAGCAGTTTGCTGTCCTTTGGCAGTGATTCACTGGCGGCTTTTAAACGGAATCCAAGACTCTGGACTGCTCTCATCTGTCAACTGAAGGTCACACTGTCTGTGCATGTGTGCCAGGGTTACTGAAGTGATGGACTCCAATATGGATTTAGAAGTAAGGCAGTTTTGTCTACACATTTTTTAGATCCCACACAAGATTTCCCCCAGTTTGTTTTTTTTTTTGACTAATTATGAGAACTTCTCCCAACATGGGTCCTTCCCACAGGCTGCAGTTTTTCACAAACGGCACCAGTGCTGGTCCCTCCTGTGGGATGCAGTCCTTCAGGAACTGACTGCTCCCATGTGGGCCTTCTGTGGGGTCACGAGTCCAGCCAGAGAACCTGCTCCAGTTTGGCTTCCTCTCTCCACAGTCCACAAGTCCTGCCAGGACCCAATGTGCTACTATTACAGAAGCTTGTGGGGCTGCTTCAATTGTTGACAGGATTGTCCTCTTCTCTATCTCTCTGTTTCTTTTTGAAGGCCAGAGACTTCTCATCCAAATAATCTACACTGGTGGAGTGAGGAAGTCAGTGGATAGTAAGTGTCTTAAAAGTGTAAGACTGCATGTGGACAATCATTCAGGACAGAAGGGGAAACGCTTTACTGGAGTATATGTGAGATATAAAAATTCCCAGCTTGTCCACCCTCTTCTCTATGTTCAGATCCATTGAAGATTTGTACTCTTAGAGCTGAGCAGAGCTGACAACATGAAGTGCATTGCACCCATTGACACTGCATGTGCAGTGCATATGATGAGGCAGGACGTGGACACTCCTCTGTGGATACTGAGAAGGGCCAAAAGTTGTTCTCTCTGGAGTACTCGAGCATATCCTTATACACAGGCTGAATGAGCCTATGGGCTTCAGACTTAATGGTCTTGCTGGGCCTTTATAGATAACCCACTTTTTATACTGGGAGCAGGATGCACAGTTTTGCTGCTGCCTCCAGATGGGAAAGGAATGTGCAGCACCTGACTTGTCTGGTGGCTCTGCTTCCTCTGCACTGACCTGTCTCCTGACAAGGGAACCCCCACATTTGACCCAGTGGACCATGGTAAAAATTAGCAGAGTAAATTTGTTGTTCATGATTTCCCCCTCCTCCTCTGTGGTATTCCTAGCAAATTGGGTACCTGAATTCCTAAAGGGCTCAATTCTAGATATAATTACCAGTTTGTGGGGGGTTCACAGGATGTCCAGCATAATCAATGCACAAGGGAAAGCCCTGGGAACAGCTGGAGCCTTACTCAGAGTGGGAGAGCTCTATTCTGTGAAAGGTAATGGAAAACTTTACTGCTCTGTTTTGGTGCTGAGGAACTTGATCTGTGTGGTTATTTTTATTCTTTTCTGTTTACATTCTTAGTGTCCTTTTCTGAATTTTAGACATATATGTACTTTTTCCTTCTATCTCCTTTGAGCTCCTGGATAGAATTCTGCTAAAACCCTTCCCCCTAAAACCACAGACAAATGCAGATTAAAGGTATGTGCTTTTGCAAGAGGTCTGTATTCACACTGTCACTCTGTGGTTTATGTATGTGCAGCTGCTTTCTAATTAAAGCCCACATCTGCCCTGGCTTCAACACCAGTCGACTGTAGTGAAGCCATTAACCCTCTCCATTACTTCCGCCCATTGTCCTATGGGCACATGAAAGGATAAGTGGATTGAGACATGAAAAACCATAAGCACGATTCTCTCTCTTACTGGGTTTGTGCTCAGTACATCTGAAGAGAGAAGGACATGGAAGCCAGGTCTCTTTCTGTTTCCTCAGTCTTAATAGTATTCTGGCTTTTAGTCTAATTTAGCACACATTCGAGGCTGGGCTGCAGTCCTTTATTCTGCTGCCCAAAGACTTTTTACATTATTATGTCTGCTCCCAATCCATTTAGTTGCTTAAAACCCCTGACAGGGGGACGTGCATTTGTTGAGTAAAGCAGGTTACCCTGTCATCCATCCGCCCAAAGAATCCCTTGTGTCAAGGGAAGGAATCCTCAGTAATTTCTCACTTGCTCCATGTTGCTTCAGCTGTACAAAAGGAGAACCCTGCGGTCTGGCCCTGGAGACTGTGCTTTTTGCTCACGTCCAGCTTGTAGAATTCAGGAGGCTGTGTCATCCAGAAGGGATTTTTATATGATTCCTCTAAATGACAGATAAGATAAATGAGTACAGATGAAAGCTTTCTTTCATTTCCTTGGGACCAAGCAATAAAGTAGAGAATCTGTAATCTGAATTAAAAAATCCACACCAACCCACCAAAAAAAATATGGAAAATTTTGCCTCTTTGACTCCCTGAACACTGTTTAGACTTTCAAAACTGAATCAGCCCAAGTTCGTGGCTTATTATGTGGGCTGCTCTTGATAACTTCTGAAACTTCATCCAAATGAACGATTCAGATCCTGGGTGGAGTAACACTAATGGTGATGTAACAGACCTGAGGTCAATGTATCTCCTCCCAGTGTGTGGTCTGTGAATAATACATGGGCCTGTGGGTCCCAGAAGCAGTGATCTCTTTGTGAAAGAATTTGACAAAAAGGGTAGCTCTATCACAGTTAATACTCCCATTTCCTTAAACAATCCATTCACTGCAAAGGAGGAAGGAACATGCCTTTTCAACATTTGTCTTTTAAAGTGCACTGAAAAGAGAAGGCACTCAGTCTGACTGGAGTTGTGCACACCTGAAGAAAGTCTCTATTTGAAATGAGTGTCTGCAAAATATACTGAAGTCAGTGTATGATGCAGGTGGCTGATGGTTTCTAAAGGCAGATGTTTTTGTTTTGATGCCTACAAATGGATATAATTGTAATGTGTGAGCTCTGATAACCATAGAATATAAGAGAGGGTATTGAACAATCTCTCTAAACATGACCTTAAGAACATCACTTCAGATGTTGCAAATTGTAGAATACTGGACCTGGTGGCTTCTTCCCTCACTTGACAAATGTACTGCATAGAAATTCACAGAATCACAGAATATGCTGAGTTGGAAGGAACCCACAGGGATCATTGAGTCCAATCCTTAGCCCTGCACAGGACCAAATGGAAGTTTAATTTTCCTGTGTATGTTCTGTTCCACAAAATGCTGTTCAGATTTGGAATGTTAAGTGTTGAAGTTTAATGGAGAACTTTGAAATCTCTTTCTGTAGTGCTGTCTCTTCCTAGATATAGCAGAATATTGGTATAAATATCTTATCTGGTGGTTTTATTTATATCCTGAAGTCTCAGGTTGTGAACTTAGTACTGTAGAAATTATTCTTGACTCAGATGGCTTCCCACTGAGGTTTAGGCAAGAAAACTTGGTTTTGAAGGCAAAAAAGACCCTGACAAATTCTTGTTGTGGATGAAAACTGGCAGCTTTGTGGCTGCTAGTTCTCATGAGTAGTCTGGTTTCCTCACATTAGCTAATAATTTAATTTATTCATTCAATTGACATTATCTGTTATCTGGTTTGATTTGGAACTGAATTGGATAAGCATGTTTTCAGAGATGAAGAGCATGTATTTTCATGGTCTTGTGATAAATATGAAAATGAATAATGCAAAGCTAATAATCCAATGCAGTTTTTTCCCCTTAGTTTTAATAATTCATAATATGGCCTCTGATGTAGGAATTTATACACGTAGGATGACCTTGGCAAGTTAGGTCTCTGAGGACATGTGTCTGAATAAGCATGGTTTAATATAAAAATGTAAATGACTGTTCTAAATATTGATACTTGACTGAGAATGAACTGGAAGTGAGAGTGCACATAATTTTTGGAGGTATGGATGGGTTAGTCTGAATTGTTTTTTATTAAAATTATACAGTAATGCTTAGTCATACCTTATGTGCAGTTACTGGAGTAAAGGTAGATTGTGCCCTAGAGGTAAGAATCACCTTTATTCAATTGGTGCCTGTGTGATGAAAACCTTATTGGAGCAGTCATTGCTTTAATTCATTGATGTAATCTTTGGACAAGGCCTTTCTCTAATTAATGAACAAGCAGGCTTTATCTCCTAATGGCCAAGAGTGTGTACCATGTTACTGGGGGAACTAAAACACACCTCTTTCAATTGTATTAATTTTTTGTGTCTTACTCTCTTCAAGTAGCTATGTTACATTTCCAGCCCTTGTTCCTTGTGAAACTACAGTAGATAAACCAGTCTCCCCTTTCTGAGCAGAGTGCAACTCCCAGCCAGCAATTTTTACTGATGGATATTTGAATTAGAGAGCAAAAACAAGTTTTGAGGAAGAATGCAAAAACACGCCTGCTGCCTCAGTGAAGAATCCTAGACTGGAAAGGACTTACTTGTGGACAAATCCACAAGTCTTGGGACAAGAGCCACTTCTGTCCCATGGACAGGGAACCCTGCATGACCAGGATTTGTGAAATTTTGATTGTGTAGCACCCTTTGAGAGTTTGCTGGTATGAGACTGCAAACATGGAGCTGTTTTTCCCCCAGGTCCAAACATTTAGAGAAACGTGAGTCAGTGCTGAATAAGGAGATGAATGAAAAGCATAGCAGCAAGTGGTTTTCTTTTCTTATTTTAGGTAACAACCAGATCAACCTCCACACCATACAGTCAATCTTTATTTGCAGAAAGGTCATTTTCATATTGCAATAAATAAAACTTACTTTAAACAAGGAATGAACATGGCAGTTTGGAAGACTTCTGACTTGATATAGCAATAACAAAAATCTATGTAAAAGTGAGAATCTCCCCTTTAATTCTTCTGTGGATTTTTTAAATATTGCATAAATAGTTGTTTATGAGACTTCATATCTTTTGGGGCTGATATTTATTTTGAGGAAGAAAAGTTCCTAGAAATGTCTGATGCTTTAACTAGCTAAATTCAGTGTGTTGCTAATATTGCTTTTTTTGACTATTTAAAGTAACTTTGAAGACTTTTTCCAAGTCATGTTTTCAAATTTTAAAAGCTTATTGTTGCTCTTGATTCAAGTCTTGCCTCTTTATAACAGGTTATCAAATTGTGTTTCAAATCTCCTATCCAGCATTTATTCACAGACTGACTTTGGACCAAAAATGACCCCTTTATTTGCCCCTTACTTATGCAAGAAAAGTGTATCGTTTTCCTAATGAACAGCTGCATTTTAATTGCACGTTCTGGGAATAGCCATCAACTGCTGAAATACAGTCTGCTCAGCCTTCAGTGAATGAATGCAATCACCACTCTTTGGGCACAGAAACCCAAATTTTCTTGCATCTCTTTTGTCTGGAATGGTTGCAGCAGCATTCCTCGAAAGAACATGTCTGGAGGAAGCTTGGTCTCTAAACCATCTAAACCAACAGCAATCACTTTCCTAGCCTTATCCATTAAGAGGAAAAACCCTGGGCAAAAAACCCCCTGATTTAACATGATTCTGCAGTCAGGGCTTTTGTAAATACAAAATGAAACCTGCAGAAGTTTGAAATAAACAGAACTGAATGATAAGCATGATAAAAAGAAATTCCATATTTCAGAAAACTAATTTTCTTGTCTCTGTCCTTGAACTGCCATGGAAGGTAATTATGAATCTGTAGGACAAACAGAAATAACTAATTTTTTAAAATGATTTTTAGCATTTTTTTCCTAGGACCTCAGCTGCTAGAATAATTTGATTCTACAAGTGTCTTAGTTTACAAAAGAAGTTCTCGAGCCCCTTGTTGTGAGAAAAACTCAGAAACACAAACCTCAAAGACTTGAAATCAGTTTAAAAAAGCCCAAGGTCAATTAAAAAGCGTATTTGAATTTGACTTATTTTTAAATGCTTGAGACTAACAGTCCTTAATATCTCTCACACTTTATTACTTCTTAATTATTGTCCCTTCTGAAATTTTAAGAGACGCTGAAATTGTGGCAGAACATAACCAGTTCCTACTAAAACCTGTTGGCTCCACAGAAAATTTGTTCCTGTATTGCCACGAACAGTTGCTTTACTGAAACGGGGCTGAATCCCGGAGCTGAGACACTTTCTTGCAGCTGCTGAATGCAAAGGCAAATATCCCCCTAACGCTGCTGCTTTTTATGGGACTCTTCCAGTGCTCTTACTGCCAAGAGCAAAGAGCTCCAGCCTTTAACTGAGCTAAGCTCTCTTTGATTCTCGAGTTAGTTTTGCCTGAGCAATGACTGCAGAACTGGGCCTTACAAATAGTCCCAGTATAGATCAAAAGATTATTGTATGTAGATATTAATTAACATTATTGATATTAATGAAGAGACACACTGTGCTTACCATCTGCAGATGTTGGGGTGGGTGGGTAAGACTGGGTTTTAGAGAATTGGAAACAGCCTGATTTTTTTTTTTTCCATTTGGTTAATTATGAAATGATCCTTAAAACAGATAACAGTGACTAATTTGGCCAATGAATTTAATGGGAAGAAAGACTAATACAGGTCATGAAGTCTAACCCTTGACTGCTCACCATCTTGTCAACTAGACCATGGCACTCAGTGCCGTGTCCGGTCATTTCTTGAACACCATCGGGGATGGTGACTCCACCACCTGCCTGGGCAGTTCATTCCAATATTTAACAGCACTTTCCGTGAAGAAATTCCTCCTGATATCCAACCTGAACCTTCTTTGGCACAGCTTGAGGCCATGTCCTCTTGTCCTGTTGCTGAAGGAATGGCACTAACAGACTCTGCAGAGGAACAAGCCAGGATAGGAGGGCAAACATAAGCTGGCCAGTGCTGTAACACTGCCAGCAATGTGACTCCAAGGAAAAAGCTGCTTTGTTCATGTTCTGAGGTAGCTGAGAGACCCAGGCTAAGAGCAAGGGCCAAACCAGTCCCAAACCAGCAGCAGAACACTAGAACTCTTCCTTCCTTGGTCTGCAGAGCACAAAGGAGATATCACAAAAATGAAGTGACTTGTTTGAGGCTCCACAGAAAATCGGTGGCAGCATTCAGCACTGATTCTCCTGTGGCAAATGAGTGCTGGTGCTTTGAACCACAGTGCTGCTCCCTAGGCCTTCCATCAGCTCCTTACATAATGTTAGTTATTAACAATAACTGTTTTTATCTAAGCACAGCCAATGAACCTTAGACTGCTTCAGGGAGGAGGGATGCATTACATGGGAATTACAGGATGCTAGAGCTGTCCAAGAACATTTTAAGTCTAATGTATTTGATATTATGCAGAAATAAAAAGACTGCAGGTGGCTGCTCTCTCAACTTCACCTCTTGACTTTTGGACTGTGCCTCTACAGAGGGTTTTCAAACACTTCTATACCGGGACAACAGACAATGGAAAGCTGCCCAGATACAACTTGTGTCCTACTGGGAGAAGAAGAAATGACCATCTTCACGTTCAGCTTCTCTGTGCATGAGTATTTCATTTTGGCCAACAGACATGGAAAAGAAATAAACAAAAGAACTACACTTTCAGTAAAAGCTTCTACTTAAATAGCTTGTTAGAACAAAAGGCTTCAAGCAGTGTTAGTAATAAGCAATAAGCTACTGATTGACTGTAGGAAAAAATGTTTAAAAATGTGCAAATACATTACTGTATATTAGAAGGATTTTTAGTTGATTACCTAAAAAGGCATGCATTATCCATTTGGCTTTATTTTCTTTTAGTACTGCTAGAGGGGTGGGACTGAGAAAAACTGTTTTGCATTGCCTTGTTTAAAATGATGACTCTCATCAATTGTGTATGCTTTTATCATACTTTATTGTAGGGATAATTTTAAGTTTTATATGAAAACTCTCATATTAAACTAATCCAGTCTAGACATTGATTTCAGTGGGCACTGGAACTTTCTTAAATAGTTTCCAGAAAGGTTTCTTTCATCACTGGTAAAGTTGGACAGTAGACAAATGAAATGCATGAAAAATATGTATTTATAGCATGGCATGTAAGAAAGGGAACTCAGTACAACAGCCTGTCACCAAGATCTTTGCTTTTGAAGTAGTTATCTTTTTAGAAAATCCTTAACTTGCTGTAAAATATATTGTTAGTGAGAAACTTCAAAGCAAAACATTCTTCCCTCCTACTTTTGGTTATTTGATAAAAAAAGGATTCTTAACATAATCATGTGGTTGAACTGATCATGTAAAATAGCTTTTTAGCAATTAATATTCAAATGAATGCCTGCTCTCAAATGAAAGCATAATGGATCTTTGTTGCACTATCAGATTTCCTAAAGAGACTGATTAATGAGGCTTCTTCTGTACAAACAAAATAAAACATAAGTGTGGAAAAACTCATCATTTTAGGACTCTTCTGCTATGGAATATCAGTCTCTTTGCTGATACTGGGGCAGATTTCTCTATAGTTCCCAGTCTTCTATTTTGGAATATTTTTAACATAATCAATGCATTTTCACTGTGATCATAAGGTTTCATTATTTTTTAAAAAAGCAGTTAAAAAGGAGAGTAGTACTTTCACATGGATTCGCAACAAGCTTTGATGAGTTCCAGAAAAGTGACTGTTATACAAATACAAGGAATGAAAAGAACTTGTTATCTTTAACAAGACCTTGATTGGATGTAATAAAAGTTCCTTGTTAATTTACTGAAGTTAGCAGCTATGCTGGTAATGAATTTATAATCAACAACATTTGATCTTCTGCGGAAGCTTTTGCCCCTTTCTCCCCCCCAAAAATGTTTCTGGAGAGAGTCCAGATAATTTCCTTTAATAGGGATTAAAACTTTAAAGGAGTGTTGCTTTATAGTGACCCTTTTTGGCAGTTTATCAGAACACTTATGCAGCTGGTAAATGTAACTACAAAATTCTGTGGAGGGATGACTACTTTTCCTTAAACAATTTCTCCTCTCCCCTCCCTGCCATGGGCAGCACATTGTTTACAGCAACACTGACAAAATAAAGAATCACAAAAATGAGTTACATGAACAGGAAAGCTTTGATTCTATGGGAATAGCTCCAAAAATGTCTTTTGTGTAATGCATGTTAAAAGAAGTCATTATCCTGGAACTTCTAAATAATTCTACCCAAATAGACATAACCTGTTTTTTTAAGTAATTATGTTCCATTTAGAGTTCTGAGAAATTGTCTGTGTTTTTAACATGAATTAGGACTGACATTCACACGCGTCTCACACAAAGGCTATTGAAGCCTTGTGCTGCATTTGTGGAGGAGTTTTACTGTTGACTCATTTTCATTTTACACTCCTTGTTACAAACTGGTATTGTTGAAATCAGTGTTTTAGTGGGGAGGTGGTTCTATGTCTGGTGTTGTTTTGTTATTTATTTAAAAGTCTCTCAATCACCTCCGTATTCCTTTAAGTTCCAACCTCTGTCAAGTACTATCCTGGTCTGTGGGGGTGAACACCAATAGCAGAGCGACAGATGGACAGGGTAGACAGACAGCCCATATAATCCATCCTATGCTGCTTTTATAAGTCTATAAAAATGCAATAAAGAAAAGAGTCTCATTAGGTAGAGGCAGGGGGCTGATTGATTTGCAGGCCACACTCAGTTTATAGCTGCCTTCTGTGTGAACATCCACCTTAGAGTGTGAGTTTACTCTGTTTGCCATGGCTTGTTTAGTTAGGCTTAATTTACTTCTGGTAGTGTTGAACATTATTCATGTTTTTGTGGTGACTTTCACCCCAGTTTGGCCCTTAAGTATGGACCCACTCTCATTTTATTCTGTGGAAATAAAACCCTTAAACCAGAGGTCAGAGGAAAAGCTGAGTGAAATGCTTCCGCCAAGTGTGGGTTGTCTGAGAAGGCAGGAGTTTAACTGAAAAGGAAACTTAATACTGTCAAACCTCCCATTTCATTTCATTTCATGTATATTTTTCTGCATTGCAACAAACACCACCTCCAAATATTGAAAGAGGCTAAAAGAAAAAGATTTTGTACATAATCTCAAAAGAAACCATTTTATCTTTTGTTGTGGGAGTCTTTCTAGGGAAGAGTTTTCTTCCTATGAATGAAGCAAGAGCACATGATTTTTAAATTGCAGTTCATCTTAAATCTCTCAGTGGGGCTGACAGAGCTGGCTGGGTCAGTGCTGCAGCTTTCTCCAAAGCAGGCCCATGGTTCTCAGAGCTGCCCAGCACTGCTGCAGGTGGAGCTGGGGAGAGGTGACAGTGCCTGGCCCTGCACCACAGAGCACGAGAGGCACAACAGCCCTGAGCCCTGGGATCTGTCCTGGTTCCTCCTCGTGGATGTAGAGATGGCAGTTCCTGGCTCTGCTGCTGACCTGGGGCAGTTTCCCAGTCTGCAAAACAGGACCAAGGATCTTTGTCCTTAAGAGGTTGGAAGTATCTTTGTTTCAGATAGTTGTGAAAGAAGGTTTTATCCTGGATAACACTGGGGAAACAGAATGGGTTGCCCATACTCAGTGTATTTTTTGAGAATCCCACTGAAAGAAATGATAACAAATTCCTAACTATGAACTGTTGATCCAGTCTTATGGAACTGTTGATATTTTTATTCATGTACTTATTTAAACCTTTTCTTCAAATATGTCCTGTGTCTATAAGTTCTAGCGATTCTTGTTCTGGACTGGAGTTTATCAACTTTTAAGTTGCTGCCTCTAAGTTTTATTATAGAATCAGAGAATCATAGAATGGTTTGGGTTGGAAGGGACCTTAAAGATCATCTACTTCCAACCGTTCTGCCATGGATATTATCAATTCTTAGTAAGAACAGCAGTTCATAAAAATAATATAATATAAGGTCTTAAATTGAAAATACTTTTTGAGTCCAGTTGGTGGAAATTGTTTCAAAGTGTTCAGAATTAATAATGTTCACAAAAAAGAAATAATTAATTCAACCTTAATGCAGCTGTTATTTGGATAGTTGGAAGTTCTCACCACTTACATTCACATTTAATTAATTTGGTTTCTTTCTTACTATCTAATAACTTGTCTTTAACCTTAAGAGAATAAAATGAGAATATTGGAACACTTAAAAATAAGTAACTGTGTTCTAGCAAATAATGCTTTGCTACATTGTATCATCACACCAAAACAATCTGAGTCTTGTCAGTCAGAGAATTCCAGTTACCATTATAAAACCTTCCACAATGTTTAAAGTTGTTAAAGCCCACTGGGAAAATCTATCTGGGTATTCAGCTCAATCTCTATTATTATTTTTGCTTCGTTTTTATTCAGATGAACAAACAAGTGCCTCCCATGTGATGCAGTTAACCATACAACTCATCCCTGCTCTTTGATACTACATAGTACCCCCACGGAGTTGATTCTTCAAAGCCATTGACTGGGTTTGAGGAGCCAGTTTTTGTTAATTTTAATGGGGGTTAGACATCCATCCCCTAAGGCAGCTTTGAAAAATCTCCACCAGATTCTTTATGGCTCTTCTTGGAGGCAACAAAATGTTTGGCCAGTTATATATCTGCATTTCCCAAAACCCTACTGACATAAAAATAGAGGTCATCTTAGTCCTGCAAGTTTAAAAAGCCCCATTTTTCTGTTCATTTTTCAAATTTTCTATTTCATTTCTACTTAGTCCTCTATATGACACAGTTTCAAAGGGGAATGACAGTTTTGGAAAGCAACTAGTAGAGGATCCTTTTTGCATGCAAGGAAAAGTGAAACCTTGTTTTTTGACATGCACCCTGTAACAATCAGTTTATACCCTGTTCTCCTTTTCTGGAGAACACTGACAACCTTCTTCAGAAAACTGATTTCTTTCCATCCTGCTCTGAACTATGTATTTAAAATATGTGTCACCTTAAATATTCAGGCTTTCCAAACAAAATTGCTGAACGAGTGGTAGGGAAGAGGAGAATTACCTATTCCAACAGAACCAAAAAGCAGCAAACCCAAGTCCATTTTTTCATTCATTGAAACACATCTCCCAGCAGCAGTATGGATTCTCTTTCTCATGCACTGCTACCCTTATGTGAATAGACTCTGGGAAATTATAACAGCAGACCTCAACTTTTATGTTAGGCAGATACTTAGAATTATCTGCTCTGCAAATATTTCCTTTGATAAAAGTAAGAAGTTTGCCATGTATATAAACAGAAGTGTTCTTCGTTATAGCAACATGGATGGCTGCTAAATTGCATTTAAATTGTCCTTGTTTAATTTATGTTCTGTGCTGTCTGCCTTGTATATATCCCTTAGTTATGTTTTTGTCAGTTGTGTTTCTTTAAGTGTATTATAAATTTGTATTTCCCTCATAAACCAGTCTGGAAAAGGGCATCTGTACTGGAAACTGGTTTTAGTGACTTGACACTTTGGCTCTTTTATGTTGTGAAACGAGTTTTAATTTTCTTAACATAGGCCAGGCATGGTACATAAACCTCTTCCCCCCAGGGAGGCTTTTATGTTTGATTCCTTTAGTGGCAAACCTTTTGAATTTCTCCCCTTGATTGACTTGATTATGATCTTCCCAGTATATATCCTTCATGTTGATGAATTCCTGGTAGGGATCCTCAAAGGATTTTACAAGCCTCAGTGCTAGATGAAACAGAAGAATTAAATGATCCTTGCAAAAGCTGCTACTAGTGAAAATAGGAAGCTGAATGTTAGTGCTGCAGATTTATTAATTCTTTGGGTGTCTAATTTGAGATATTGGGGAAAGATTAATTTTTAAATAAAAGGTGTTCTGAGGTTTCTGCCAGGTGACTCTGAATCTGCACAATCAGAACCCTCTTTGAAAATGTAGGACAAAACCCCTGTAAATGTTGTCCTGGTTTACTCTGCTCTTGTGCTTTGTTAGTGCAGAGATGGAGTGGCTCTGACATCCTTGATGAAGATCTTCTCCTTACTTAGGAAAAAATCGTTGGTGGAATCTCACTGCCACAGCGAGCAGCTACTTCAATAAGAGAACTTAAGTCCATAAGAGAACTAAGCAGTGTGTAACCAACATCTTACAGCCCTGAAAAACCATTCTGCCAGCAAGGATGCTGCTTGGAGTATATGGTTAGCAGGCAGTGCTCCTGTGCTGTGCTACTCAACATACTCCATCAGAAGAGGCTGGATTTTGCTCTGGGAGATATGTTCACATCTTCAGAATATGATTGGCTTCCTAGTGACTGGTTCTCACAGATGGTTGCTGCCCAGCTTCCATTGGGCTGTCAGCATCACACACAACAGGGCAGCTCTGGTGCCCCCCCTTCCCTCCTCTTCCCCCCAGTTTATTGCTGAGCATGAGGCCATACAGTCTGGAATATTCCTTGGGTCACTGGGGATCTGCTGTCCTGGCTGTGTCCCTTCCCAAGTCCTTGTGTACCCTCAGCCTCCTCACTGGTGTGGAACAGAAAAGGCCTTGGCTCTGTGTAAGCACTCCTCAGCAATCAGGAAAACATCTCGGAATTATCAACATTGTTTCCAGCAGAAATCCAAACCACAGGGCCATACCAGCTACTATGGAGAAAATTAACTCCATCCAAGCCAAAACCAGCACAGTCAGAAAAGGAAATGGAGAGAGGCAGGATGAATGTAGTATTTTCCACAAACTTCTTTTTATAGAGAACTGTAGTTGGGGCTTTTTCAGAAATGCACCCGGATAGGCTGGAGTTATTAAGAAAGGACAGGCAGGAGAGACAGAGGTATAACTGCCTGAAAGCAGGCATAAATTTAGGCCTGGATGTCTATGTGTATAAATTCTTTCTAAACACATAAAATAGCAATAATACAGAAATGCCAATACAGGGAAGCATGAATCCCTCAGTGCAGAGCTCTCCCTCCCTCCTACACCGGCTTTACGGCTCTCAGCTGTCATTTGTCGTTGTTAGAGCTGGCTGAAAATTGTCCAAATTTTATGAAAACTGTCATGACCTTTTTTCTTGACTTGACAAATAAAAGATGTTTTTTCAGGGCGGGGAGAAGTGTTATTATCTGTAGTGAAAGCAAGTTTATTTTTTTAAACTGCTTTAATGGTTGTTGTTTCTATTTTGGTAGATCTGTGTATGGAAAATGATGCCAGAATGCTAACACTGCATACTGCCAGAAATCAGTTCATATTTGCTTCTTTCTTGCTATCACATTATAAAAATGAAATTATTAGGGGTTTAAATATTGATTTTCTTACCCACATAAGTTTCTAATCTATTTTTAACACTCTGGATTCCTGTGTGTGGTCTCCTGCTGCAAGATTTCAAAGACTGCTGGCAGAAGAAATTTTTTTTTTACCAGTTTTGAATCAGTCACTAGATCAAATGAGGAGAAAAGCAAGGTTTGGTTAAGATCTTGGGGTGTAGATAGTTCCTGGTGGTAACTGTTTGACATTAACATAGTGGCACTCTTACATTACATCCCTGCCTGTTTTCCTGGGGAACCTCTTGCTGACTTTCTCTGTGTATCGAGGCAAATCCACTACAGAGAATTGGGATTGTTTTCCCTCCAAATCAAAGGTGATTAATTCTAAAATTGGTTCCAAATGAAAATCAGAATGTATCTAATACAGAACTATATGTTCAGATGCCAGGATTAATAACTGAATGTGAATTACATAAAAACAACTTGAGTGGGAGAACTCTTCTGTTAGCCACAGTTTTTTGGAATTGCAAGCCAGAGAAATGGACAAGTATGAGAAAATACTTCTCTTTGCATTTTCTGGTGAGGTTCTGATGTTTCCGGAGCTTTGTGGATATTTTCAGACCCCCCAAAATGAAATCTGATGACCCAGATAAATTCTGGGATTTGCATTTTTGGAGTGACACCACAGTGAAGTTTGAGATGTCTTGTTTGTTTATTTAAGCAGGTGCTGGGGATGATCTACTTGAAAACAGTGAAACTTGAGCTATAAAAGCTGGGGCTTGGCCCAGTATAGCTCTTAGGGTGGGACTGGTAGAGATCTGTTACCTGCCCTTCTTCCCAGAGGCATCATGGCCTTATATTCACATTGGAGAACAGTTTAAGGGAATAGGTTTTTTTGCTGTGACCAGGCATGTGGCTGTGAATGTTTCATGGTCCACTCTAATTACTGTGGTAATGGAAACATGTCTGGAAGTCAGGTTCACCCTACAGAGGAAGTAAACCAAATGTGGGAGCCAGGACCACAGCTTGCATGAAAGCAAACAATGAAGTGCTTCACAGGAAACTGCTCAAGAATTTGCAAAGTCATTCAACCGTAGTTCTGCAGCAAGACACAGGACAAGACTGGTGTGGTGGTTTCTTCACCCTTTCTTTTCCATTGCAGAGCCTTCCCTCACGTTTGCCATCTGCACAGCTGTAACAGTTCTGCTTCCTTCCTTCTGACCATCTCCTACCAGGAGTGAATGTCTGTGTCTCAAAAGGGCAGATTTGAGGAAAGCAAACTAACCACTCACAAACATCCAGCTCTCTAAAACCACAGGTGCACTGTAGGAGTTTCAGTCATTGTTTTGCCTCATTTTATTTCTCCTTTTATTTTTCAGGCTTTTTAACAGCAATCCTTGCCAATAAGAAGCAGAAAAAAGCCCCACACTGTTCTCCAGTAGCTTTTGGGATTTCTGAGTTGGTGGCCAAAACTAATTGAATTTGTGGAAGGAGAAAATAATGAGGAAAAATGCAGATGAGGTAAGGGAAAAGCTTCAGAGACTGGACTAGAATATAGATGAAGGAAGTAAGATCCTGTGAATAGTCAGGTCTAGCATGTCTTTGACTTTGTTAATGAGTGAGAACTGAAAAATACATATTTATTATTGACTTGTTTAATGATGTAGTGTGTTAACAATGTGACTGTCACCTAGAGATGCTTTCTTGAATAGCAGGACAGGATTGATGCCTCCCCACTGAACAATGTGACAGCACACTTTCTCCCTTCAGCTATGCTCATTCTTTTTGGCACAAGTTTATTCAAAAAGATCATCCATCACCACTGCCTTTTCACTGATATGATCAACTTCATAAATAAGAAGTTTGAAAGGAATGTGCTTTGCAGTCTGAGGGGCAGAGGAACTGAAAAGCAAGGAGGACTGATAAGCCGAAGGAAAATGATAAGACCTGTTACCAGGAGTGATAGGGACAGGGAATGAGGGTGAATGTATAGGACTGAGACAGCTGGGCAGCACCAGAGGCAGCAGGCTGAGAGCAAAACAAAGAGTGCAGATTCAGGAGTAAACGCTACTGAATAGGAGAAATATCACATTGATACAGGCTGGATGTGTAATTGAATTAGGTGGGGTGGTGACATGGTGACATATAGTGCTACAGCTTCTGCTCAGTCACGTGGATGAAACATATACTCCACGGGGTTGCCTGCAAGTGGAGCAGTCCTCTCTATTCCCCCCAGTAAACCTGCCTCTCACATAATAAGGTAACAGGTTTTTAGAACTTCCTGAATTCTTTCTTGCTGTATTTATCACCAACATTTTGGAAAATTTTGTTAAAGCAGTTAGGAAAAAAAAGAAAATGAATATTTGAAAAACAACTCCACATGGAAATTATGTAAATGCCCACTGTGGTACTGGATGACTCCTGCAGTTCTGTTCCCCCCATCTCTGATCTCCTTGGTGGGGCAGGTGAGCTGTATCTCTCAAGATGCAGCATGGACAGGTGCTCCTCTCGTGTGTCATCTCTGTGAGAGCAGGTTGTGTGTGATGGAAAATATGCTGATGAGGGAGACTCAGAGAGGAAAATGGGATCAGAAAGTACTTGGACTTCAGCTCTCTCAGGGTACCAGAGGGATCATGTCTTGTTGTAATACACTGACTGTTGATTTTCTTTCAGAGCTTCCACATTTTATGTGGAAAGTTTTTACAGTGGCAGGATGTTTAGCTTTTTGATCAAGACATGTCTTTATTATTGTTGTGTCTTATTCTGCACAACTTTCCAGCATTCTTGCACTCTTTTTCCATATACATGGTTAGGTTTGGAGGGTTTACGTGGCTACCACTGACCTGTTTCCCAGGGCCCACTAAAAAAGGAGTGTATTTCAAAACAGTCAGCTTCTGTTGGGCAAAGGAGAAATTAATGGTAAATGACTCCAAAAAGTGAAAGCTTTAACCCTTTGGTCCTTTAAAACCCAGTTCCCATTGGTGCTAACTTCCCTTTCATTGCAAGATAATGAACCTTCCCTTCTGTTCTGCGTCCTCACCTTCAGCGTGGGTTCTCTGCATAGCTCCCGTCGGGGTCAATTATCTGGCAGGAGAGGCCCCCAGGAGCAGACTCTGGTGCTTAATTGTTACTGTGGGATCCTCGGGCAATGTGCAGTTGCTGGGGCTCATTTACAATTCTAACACATCCAGCACACCCTGCATCAGGAGCCCTGTGAACTGGACAAAAGTTAGAAAGTGGCAGCGCTGTTCCTGGCCAAAAGCTCATTAAGATAGACATCTCCTGCTAGTGAACATCACACAGATGACACAGACAGCTCACTCCAAATGAGAAACATTCTTTTGTTCTGTCTTACTAGGGCTTTCAGATAAAAAGAATTTGAGGCCAGCTGTGATATGAAGGGAACAGGTTTAAAATAGCTCTCAGGGGCAGTAAATGCTTAATGATCAGATCTGTCATTGCTCTTGGAACATTTGAGGAAACTCAGCCAGCTAAAATTCTTGTTGATTACTTTAACAGAGGCCCTTTGTTCATATTATCATGCAGAATAATTAAGCCAATGCAAGCAAATCTGCTTAGCTATATACATAATTAAAATGTTAGGCTGTGATTAAACAGACTGTATTGGCACAGACAGCACCTATTCACTTCATAAAAGAGTTCCATCACTGCCTTAAGCTTGTTTTCACCTTATTTTTATTTATTATTTTGGAAAAATGAGTTTTATCAAGATAGTGGAAGATGATGTGTTTCCAGTGAGGAGTTAATGAGATTTTATAATGGAGAAAAGAGATGTAAGCATATCCAAAGTAGTTAGCTTGTAGGGCAAAATTAAAGGTGTAAGAAACAGCACAACAGTCTGTTTCAACTTATTTAAAAGCTCATTTTGAAGAGTTTATGTCAAATTTTCTCATTTCCTCCCCAATTTTGGCATCTCTTACACAACAGTCAAATCTTCAAATTGAAGAGTTTATGTGGCACCTGAAGCTTTTTATCTATAAAATATTTTACCTAAATGCACTTCCAACTTGTTGGACTACCTGCTTTGAGTCAAAAGCTTATTGTCAAACATTACATCATTCTGAGCTCTCCAAAGCCTGATCACCAACTTTCTTTTGGGATTCTCTCTCAGTTGGCAATTAATGACAATAACAGTTATGCTGTTGGCAGGGGCAGGCTGGCTTTTCACAAGTTCTTTGCAGAAATGGGCCAGGATCCTTTGTGATTTCCCTGGCAGCAGTGCTGGAATTTTCCCGAGTTTCTCCCAGCTAGGTCATCAAGAGTTCTTAGGAAGCAGATTTTGGCTCTCCTGCTTTTTTGGGTTACAAAATCTTGTTTTACTAGAATTTTTTTCAGAGTGGAATAGGTACAAGAAGGTGTCTTTAGCTCTGGGATTGGAGGGATGCTGATAGAGAGGAGATGCTCGACAGAAATCAGGTTATTTTGATACCAGTGAGAAGTCTACAGTTCTTGGCTATTTATTTGGTAATATATGTTAAGTAACATATTGTAGAACAGTAGCAGTGGATTTGAGATGCACTGGCCGATTGAGGCAGCCCCAGAAGAGGTCCTGGGGTTTCACCTTGACTACCTTTCATGTGTTAGACCAGAGCAATCTTTTTTCACAGGCAAGATCTTTGAATGTGTTTTCTGAGATGGAAATAAGAGCTGGTCTGCTGGGTTCAGCCCGCTGCCCTGAAGTAGAACTCAAAATGACAACTGCTCTACCCTCTTTACTAATCCTCTGGGCTAAGCAGTCCCCTGGGAACTTCAGTTTGGAAATCTATTAAGATTTCACAAGTGGTTCAGCAGGAGTAGCATTGAATGATATGCAATGACTCTGAAAACTGCAATTTAAAATGAAAATGGAAAAATGAGAAAAATATTTCTCCTTACACTTATAACAGACAATATCATATTTTCCCTAATTTTTTTCATGTGCCTTCGGTCCAGATTGAAGTGCTCATTCCTCTGTTGGGTCAGATGTCCCTCTAATGTGGTTACATAGAATTTGATCTGATAATTTTCTTTGAAATCCTACTTGATGTATCTCTTTCTACTGAGTTTCACAAAAACCTTCAGAGACTATTATGTAGATTTACGGGGAAATGTATTTTAAGGGAACAGTTGAGTTTCTGGTATGTTTGAGCTGTGTAATCTAAGAAATGGCAAAGCCCATTTGCCTGTTACTGGACTCATGGCTTCAAGAATCTTTCAGTAGATTGATTTTGCCGGAGCTTCATTCTAGAGGGACTGTTCTCATAAATGATCCTTTCAACATTTTAATCATAGCCAAAACAAACAAACAAAATAATTGAGAGGCCAGTAAAAAGAGCTGCAGTTTGCAACATTCAGTGTTCAAATGCAGTCTTTCAATTGTCAGGAGTTTCTCTGCTCCTCAGTTTCTCTAGGGTTTGCTTAACTTCTTGCTTGAAAAGTAAGTCAGTGACTGCATTTTCCTAGGCACTCTATGTATTAAAGTGAGTCGTGATCATCATGAGCATGGTAGTTATGATAGTTTTGTCTCATGTTATGATAGAGTGATCTCATCATGGACATGATTTAGATGGGGTAAATAATTCCCAACACATGCAGACTATAAAGAAATTGGGAGCTTGTTATAAGCTGATGTCATGGGAAGCGTCCAGTCCCTTCAGCAGGGACTCATCAGTGCAAAGGTCTTTAAAAAATGTCTGACTTTGAAGTAAGAAGAAAAATCAGGGTGGGAAAAACTGTTGTAAGTTCTTAAGTCTCTATGGGCTTTGGCCATTATTGTCAATTGAGTCTTTCAGTTGCTTATGATTGCAAAATAAAAGAGACTCTAGGCTGAATTAGTACAAGAATCTGCATTTTTTTCCTCTCACTTGTGAAGACAATCCATAATTTATAAACTAAGTCTTTCAAACAAAATAGCAGCAGGGGTTTTATTTTCAGCACATTTGCTGAAGCTCAAAATCACTTTTTTCTCAATTTTGACTTGGTTATCATAATTTACATAGTGTGAAGTGAGTGAGAAGGGCTACTGGTAGGATTTGGTTGCATAATTTTACACCTGGTTTGCATTAATATAAATGGCAAAGTTAAACTTAGTAGATAATCAGTTCTGATAGTAAACACCCTCTAATGCTTTTTAATGTTGTCATTGGACCCTTTTTGAAAGGACGTCACTGTCTGGCTAGACCTAAACCCAAAGATTTTGTGAGACTTAGCTTATGGGAATATATTATAAGGCATTCAAAGCAAGGAAATATTTTCTAATAGCACAGAATTGAAAATATGATCTCAGATATGAAAACCCAGCCTTCTGGAACATATCATCACTTGGAGCTGTACATGTGTCTCTAAGAATATTTTTTTGTTAACTAAATAACCGCATTTAAAATCAAATCTTCCTTTTTCTAGGAAGACCTTTCTGAAGATTGATTAGTTGGTGACTGTTGCCTTTTAGTTTATGGACAGTTATGCAGCCATAACTATAAATACTTCTACATAATGTCTTTTTATTTCACTGAGGAAAAAGCTGGCCCAAGAGCTCACTTTTCTTGTTTGACGCTTCTACAACACTTCCCATTCCACCCTGGGTACACTAAGAAAAGTTTATGTAGGAACTGTTTCAGTCTCTATTGAACTGCAGCTACCACAAAGTGCGTATTTAGCAGGATACAACCTGGCTGTGCTGCACAACACTTTAGTACAGGAAATGATAATAAATGCCATGTTAATGTCAAGCTGGCTTTGTTAAGAGGAAAGTCTGACTCTTCCCATTTAGAGATGCGGAACAAAAATACCCCAGTACATAAACCTTAAGCATCACTTGACTCCTATTTATGCCTCTAGAATTAGAACTCAAATTCATTGTCCCATCCTAGCTGCTGGCAGAGGGGAGAACTGGGCTGGGGAGGAACAGGCTACAGCAACAGTTCTGGCTGAGGAACATGAAGTGACTGGGAATCTGCCTGTGAAAAGTATAAAACGTACCTTTGGTACACACTAAATCCTAGAGCACACTACAGTGGGTTTAATGCCAGTACAGTGTGTATTGGTACGAGTCCTCCAGGGACCCTTCTTAAAGAGACTGGGAGTTTTGCTGTTTACATCAATGGGAATAGAATGCAGTTTTAAGTTATCATCGCCTTAACACACCTGATTTTGTGGTGTTCATCCTGAACAAACAAATAAAGAAGAGAGAAACAGGAAAGTAAAGCTATAGGAGATAGATTTAATTTTGATGTGGAGATCAACTAACTATGGGTGCTCTTTGTAGTAGTCAGCTACATGTAAAGCTTAGTGTGATGTACTGTGTCTCTTGAGCTGAGGTCACTTGAGGACAGATTGGGCGTTTTTACTTTAAGTGGTGGTGCAGTCAGGCTCACTGCACTTTGTGAACATGCTGAACTATCATCCAGTGTGTCTACATTAAAAACTCTTTTGCCAAGTTAAAATCAATTATTTGTTTTTACTTTGGATGCTTTGCATTCTTGCTCACAGTTGGGTTGGTGTTATGTGAGAAGGGAGGGTTGTGGGTTCATACTCAATATACTCATGCAGTTGCAGACATACTTTACCCAAGAAGTAAAACGGTCCAAAACCTCAGATCAGAAGATGAAGACATTTTTCAAACCTCAAACAAAAGCAATAAATGGAAATAAGGATTAACTTTGTAAATTTTCACCCCTCCCACAATAAATTACAAAAATCTTGGCTTTTATCTTAGATGGATAACACAATAGGCACCAGAGCACACCAACATTACGCAAATACTTCATGTGCTATCAATTATTTTGGAAGGAGTCATCATCTGAATTGTGAAATGCTTTGACCTTTTTTTTAATGGAGAGTGTAGGAAGATGAGAGCATTAGTTAGGCTGACACATTCTTTCTCTTGTACTCATGTAGGTACATTTAAAAGTATTTTCAGAAGAACATAGCAGTGAATAGGGGTCTGGTCTCAGTACCCTGTCTCTTGGCCTGTGGAGTCACGTGGAGCCAGAGATGATCCCTGTGACAGGAGAGGGGGATAGGAGTGAAGTGAGAAGTAAGATTTAGTGTGCTGCTAAGAAGCATTTGGATGTTATGAAATCAAGAGTATACATTCAATGGGGATGCAGCTGTGCAACCCTGAGTGTTACTGACTTTCAATCTGCAACCAGCAGGAAGGAGAACACCCCTCACATAGTTAAGGAAGCAGAGCAAGTACATGTGCCTAAGGAGTGTTCTCATGGAAAGGATTCTTGTAGCAGATTCCTTGCTAAAATGAAAAGATAGCGAAAATAAATATGAAGGGTGTCATGAAATAACAGAAATGAATTTCATTAGAAATTTCCAGAGACATCCTGGATTTCAGATTTGATGTACTAATTGATGTACAAAGTGATTTACTTTGAACACTCATCTTTGCCAAGGCTGATTCTCTCCATTTTAGTTACACTGCTAGCCATGTGTGAGTTAATGTTTTACATCTTTTTCTTATGTTTCTGAAAGCCTTCTCATTTTAGTCATTACAGTAGATTGATTCCATCAACATTTCCCCAATTATTTTGAGCTTCAGAATATATATTGCCCAGAAAGCAGTAAGTCCTGCACTGTTCCCTCTGTTGTCAGAGAGATTTCTTCTTGAGTAGGTTTCCATATAAGAATGTCAGTGCTTTGATTTCTAAAATTTAGCATGGCAGGTAGGTTAAAGCTGAATTAAATTGGGTATTTCCCAATCTGATCGTTCCATAGCTCAGTACTGATTTCACAGCAGGCAGCCACACACTGCACCCAGCTGGGCATGTGGCTTTACCTTCTCTGAGGTGGCAGCAGCCAGACTGCAAACAGGTCACTGAAACCAAATATCTTGACACAACAGCACCATATGCAAACCATCTTGTTTTATTATCAACGTCAGGGTTTATTAATTTATCAAACCAGGCCAAAGTGATACAAGTACATAAATAAGTACTGTAACAGACATACATCTCATGAAGAGAATGAAAAACATGACACTGTGTATTTTGTTGTCTTAAGTGACCAGAAACTGGAAAAATGCACTGCTACATTTTACTAAATTATGCTTATGATTGTTTTTGCTTTTCTTAAAAAGTGTTTATTATAAAATAAATATACAATCTGGATTCCACCTGTCCTGTCACAAATACAAAAAGCAGATTGCCTTCTTCATAAAAAAAAATTACAAACACTGTACACTTTCCAATTAGTCTTTTTTCACCAGCTACTGCTACAAACAGACAATGCCTGTTAGGTGAGAAATCAACTGCTGATTTTCTCACCAGACGCTACAGTTCCTCAGAACCTCTTCCTAAAGATTTATAATAAAATTTTACACTTCTGCAGCACATTTCAGCCCAGTAGATGCCACTGCAATGTGTGCTGCTGATGGCAAACTGCTGCTTCTACAGTTACACTGCAGTAACCTCTGGTGCAGTGAGGTCTTAGGACCTTGGTTTAGATATGCTACGCCCCTGTCCAACACCAGGACAGGATTTATGAAAGCTACAGTCCCCGTGGAAAGGTGGTGGGACAGTTTAGTTAGCTCTCCTTTAATGAACAGTAATAGAGGACTTCTCATGGCCAGGTGTTCCTGCATTTCAACTTGCTGTACTTTCAAATGGCCAGTATTCCCAGATTGGATCTGCTCTCTCTCCAGGCCTAGGGACAGCAGGGTGGTCCTGAGATCACCCTGTATGTATTCTCTAATTCCCTTCAGCCTTTTGTTCACCTTCATGTCTGTTCTCCTCATTTGCTCCTCTTGCTTGAGAAGCCCTGTATCCCACTCCTCCCGAGGCTCAGGCGGCACGGGCAGGACCCGGGTGCTATGGAGAAGCCTGATCCTGAGGCCTGTGGGGCTGATGGAGGCTGCCAGGGCCTGCTGCTCAAGCCAAGGATCGCCTCAGGATGGTGAGGCTCTGCCTGAACAGGCTTTTGGCATCCACTACCAACCCCTGCCACACCTTCATCCTTTTAGGAATGGGGACACCCTGGAGTGCTGTCACTGGCAGAATAACAAACCTCAAAATCTTTGCTCTCACTGTTGATTTTACTCCCTGTGAAGCCCCAGCCCTTGGCTCAGGCCATTTCCATAAAGCTTTGTTTCCTAGCATGTGTTTGAACAGCAGTATTCTGTCTGCTTGTGGAGTAGAAAATGGGAGCAAAAGCAGGCAGAGTCACTCGCATCTTGGGATTTAATCCAACATTGCAGCCATGGTGCAGTGCAGGATTTTGGTGACTCTTCAGAGAAAACAGTTTTTAAATTATACTTACACTTATTCTGCAGAATAAGTAGACACACTGTAGACATGCTATACTAAATTTAACAGACTCAGATTTGTTTTTCTTCACAACAGTTGTCACAGAGCTGTTGTGCTCTAAAGGCCTGCTGTAGCTGTTTGGTGTTTGTCATGGGAGAGAGATGTCCTTGAAGCGTGAGAAGTGAGAGGTCATTCTCAGAAAAATGCACAAGATTAGGTTTGTAACAAATCAGAACAAATAAATTAATCCCTGTCACAACTTTTGAGGAGTTAATTAATTGTGAGGTTTAATAGTCTAGGTGTTTTGAAAACACTGCAAGTACTTCACTACCTTCTGCCCCATCACTTTAGAAGGTGGTTTATCAGCCAAGACCATGTGTTAATAGGGCCCAGAATAATGAAGTTATTAGGGCTGTGATAGGGAGCTAACACTTCACATTTTTTAGAGAAGTGGGTGGAGGAAACACTAAAAACCACTTAAAAGCGAACATTCGCTCCAATTGCTACAAAAATATAGTGATTGCCACTAACACCTGCTGTTCAGTTTATGGACTTTGTTTGCTCAACTACAAGACATCATCCCAAAGGCAGGCTGCTTAGGAGTTTGTTAGTTTAAATCTGCTTTTTATGTTTCCAGCACAAGTATTGTATCACTTGTATTTTTCCTCCACTACTAAGAGAAATCCAAGAGTCATTTCAACACCAGAAATTTAGCACAGGAAATAATGCTCTCTATAACTCCTGCACATTTTTTAGGTGTTCTTCTTTTCAATAGTTTGAATAATTTGCCAAATAATAATAGTAATAATAATGTTCTGTTTTCTCTTTTTAACTTGTAAAGAAATGCAACTCTGGGAAAGCACAGTCTCTCTTTCTCCTTCCCCCACCAGTAATACAGAGCCTCCTAGTTTTTGAAGGAGATATTTGAATGGTTGACACAGACCACTACACATAAAGCAGCAAATTTGCTGTGCATGATGTGAATAATTACTGCATTATAGTTTTGGGTTTTAGGGCAACTGTTGACTTAAGCAAAATAAGCCTGCAGTCCAGCTGCAGATCCAAGTTTTCATAAGTTTTCTTGTGTTTTTCCCTCCAGTGCTGTCTCCCTTAACAGTGACCCTTTTCAGACTTTTCAAGGTACAAAACCTTTACCAAATCCTCGAGCTCGGTCCTGCACACTCTGCTTTCACACATTTGGCTGATCTGAGCTTCTCCCTCGCTAAATATTTTCCACTGGCCTGAAAACAAAAACACAAAGGAGACAGATACTGACTTAGAAAAGGGCACAGGGAACTTTGAAGACATTTATAAGCACTCTGCAAACCAAATGATGCACAATAGTCAAAGAGGGAATGTCCAGTCCTCCCATGGAAAATATTCAAAGTATCTTACAATCACGTAACATATTCCATGCAAAATAACCTTATTAAAAATTATAAACAAGGACCAGAATATTATTATTATTTTCTTTAATTAAGTAGTCCTGTAAGTTGGCTCTATTTATTCAACCACTTATGACAATGGATATCCTGGAAACCAAAGTATTTAGAAGTGGGAAGCAACATGTCTAAGTGTTTATGTGCTATGAACTCTGTCTATCTGCCTGTAATTAACATTTTTGATAATTCTGATATGAATGCATGCTGTCCTGATAACTACATTACAGATAACAATGGCAAGCTAAGAAAGGCTGACAGCAAAAAATTAGGGAACTTTTTCTACGAAAAGATTACTGTATCTCAATAGGCCTGTATTATTAAGAATATATTATCCCTGGGAAAAAGACTTCTTTACTTAATTAGAAAAAAAAATGTAGAAAAAATTACAAGTTATAATGCAAAAGAACTAGGAATTAAAAATATCTGTATCTTAGTTCAACTATTAAATCAGCTGAATTAGTAGTTGCCAACTACTATCAAAATCCCAAACTCGATGAAATACAAAGAAGAAATCAAAGAGGAAAAGTTAGTACATCCATTTCACTGTGTTGAGTAACAGAGAATGTTTTTCACTGCTATGATAATATGAAGAGTAGAAACCTCAAGAGGTCAGAATTTTACTTACTAAGGGTTGTCCTTGTTATCAACTTGAAGTAAGGAAGTTCTTCAAATTCTCTTTTGGACACTTTTTCAACATAGAAGTGACGCAGAATCCCTTCAGCAAAGAAATGAGAAATGCATGTTACTGGAAATGTGCCCGTTCTTCTAAACCTGCCTTTCTGTGAAATTTTCAGACTATTCTTTCTTTTTTATTCTGTTTTCCACCCTCCCCCACCCATTTTCTTGCTACTCCCCTGTAAATCTTTCCATGGATTGTGAGGGGTGTGAGAATCAGCCAATTCTCTTCCAAAATAGCTGAATCTTTCCTTATTATGCATAAATGTAAGATTACAAGAGAAGCCAAAAATCCCAGTGTCTTGGAGAAAAACAGTATCGTTTTGCAGATACCATTTTGCCTGTCATGAGCCAGCACACAACAGCACTGTCAAATCATTATGAAGCTTTGTGGCTTCTTGAACACTCATGGTATGTGTGAACCATCCAATGCTCTGTGACTTCTTTTCTGCTCCCACTTTGGCCTTAGGTTTCTGCTTTAAAGCACTTTCTAGAGATGTATCATTTCCATGTACAGGGTTGCACTCTGTGAGGATTTCCTATGAGGATCATATGCTCTTTATTCAAAAGAGATTAAGTAGATTTGATTTTTAGGAGGCTGAAGATAATTTTTATTACACCAAAAGTTCGTGATTTGCACCAGTGCTTCTCGATGCTTTTCTGTTTTGTTCTAATTTTACCAGTTAGTCTAGTAAAAGATATTGTTTCCATCCTTAACACATTTTTGGCCCATATTCTAGACCATCATGGATGTAGCATCACTACAATAGATAGGACAGACTGATTTCAATGGAAAGCTTTTTGGTCCATCCTAAATAAAAGCCTCCAGGCACTCGGTTCAAACTCATTTCTCTGAAATAAATTACACAGAATATTGCTGACAACCTCTTTGTCATTGTGCCTTTGCTCCCAATGAAGGGTAGGAGTTAGCAGAACTCCAGCTTTGTGTGTTTTTAATGGGTTTTATTCAGCAAAACTTGTCTATGTTTGAAGTGGCTGTAATAGTGATATCCTAAAAAGCCAGAAGAACAGCAGTCTCAAAATGTTTGGATCTCTAAACTATCCTGGGATTTTAATGGCAGATTATACACTGTTTAAAGAAAGAACTTGCTCAACCCACCTTTTCTAATTGTCCACACATGTATTTCTATCTGAGGTGGCTTTTCAATCTCTATTGCAATTTTCCTGATGGTTTCTCCTTCTTCTGTGAAAACAGATTCATAGACAGGAAATGTCTCTTTCCCACAGAAGTAATCTTTGTTGTCAAAGGTTTGACTTGGCACATCTTCTGTTAAAGAAAAAAAAAGCACAAAACACCTACTACAGCTGTAATCAAGTCCTCCAGAACTTATTTGGCACCAATAGCCAAGCAGGTTTAGCTTAAAAGTAGCATTTTCATTTGTATGGCCACTCAAATCCATCTCCAGCTAAGCCCCAGACACTTAACAGTGTTCTATTCTGGTTCTGGTGGCCTGTTCATGGAGGCAATACAGTATTCATAGTTATAATCCAGTTTCCTAAGGAAATGAGCTGTAACACCATGTGGTCTGGGAGACTCCTCACAATTTTTAAATCTGTTGTCCCCTTTTCAAGAATATTTGAAATAATGATAGAAATCTCAGAGGTAATAACTAAATGAAAATTGGTGGTTGGTCAGAGTGAAGAAAACCAAATTCATGCTTTGCTGAAGAGAAGGGCAGGCAGAATCCAGGAGGTTTGCACTTTGCTCAGCAGCAGCCAGCTGGCCAGTGCAAGCCTGGGCTAGCCATAGGGCACATTATCTTTTGCCCACCTGGTAAAGTTGTAGAGCATATAAGTAGAAATTGTAATTATTCTGTTTGCAATTGGAAGTTGGACAAGAATGTAAGAGAGATGATGCAACTCAGAGGCTTGGACTTCTGTTTGTGGAAACACCTAATAATTTTCCACACATACAAGACAGACAGCAGGAAGAGATTCAGCTTTCTTTAAAATGGGCACACAGAATCTCAAAGAACAAGACAATAACTTTCTTTTTGCCATTAAATTTTCAATTGAAGCCTGTTAGCCAGGTTTTGTTGGATGTTCTTCTACTGAAAGCTGTGGATCTCTGCTTCACAAGTATCCAAAAGCTCTAGATAACACATCTCCTGCCTGCCTACTGGCACTGCTTTTTACCCCAGTAAGCAAGGCCAGCAAAAGATGGGAAGTGTGAATTCTATATATGGCTGAGCATTTCTGCCCAGTGCATCAGCAAACAAACACAGAAATGGGCCGTACAGATTAGAGAAGAAGTTTAAAGGCACATAAGGGAACTGGACACTCCTTTACCCTTTGTATCCCATGCGACATGGCTGGTCATTTGGCAGACCCTCAGCATATTCCTGTTAGCAGATTTTTCACTAGCTGTAGCCATTTATTTTAGTAATGTCTACATAAGTTTTATCATTAGTGCAGAAAAGACACAATGCTAAACCTGTGATAAACTAGTATTTATGTTATGGGTTAGGTTACGTAACTGACACCAATCAGAGTTTTGAATCCTTCTGGTACGTTTTAAAAAGCAGAAATGATGTTATCTCCACACAAATTTCACAAGCTATAAAATGATTTGAAAGTTCTGTGGGCACTGGGGTGGGGGAAGGACGAGAGTCTTATGACAGTAATGAACTTTCTGTATACATTTCTGCAATACTCTCTTTGGCAATGAGCGCTAGGAAGTCGTGCTAACAGCAGAAAGAAAGGCAGTGACTGATCAGAACACATGTGCCAGGCAGCATGGCCCCTGTCTGAGGAGCAGCAGTGAGAGCAGAGCTGGCCAGGCAGCTCTGCCTGTCCCCCACTGAGACTTCTCACACACCTTAGCACGGGCACAGCTCCTGCCGTTTGCATCAGAGTTATTGTGACCGGAGGGCTTGAGCCAAGCCCCTTAACATGCACAGCAAAAAGATGGTCTGTGATCAACTTTGTTTTACCTGGACAGACTTTACAGCATTTTCCTTCTACTTTCTGAGGGTATTTGCAGGGATATTGTTCTGGACAGTGAATTTTCTTACATTCTTGTTTGGTGATGTTGCAGGTGCACAACACACACTCTACGATTCCAAAGGCCCGGAGATTAGGATGCCAAGATTCACCATGAGAGTATGTTTTGCCATTTGAAACACAAACTACGAAAGAAAACAAAAAGAAGAAAAAGTACAACTGGAAAAGGTATGTTCACTGACTACCTCTCTATACACATTTGTTTGATTCGTGCACATTTGTTTAAAGCAGTGTCTCCATATGTCATCTGTTAGTGTCTGGCTCATTTCTCTGCTTGGTAATTTTAACTTGGAGTTTTGTTACTTAAAATGAGCCTGAGCCTGTGATCACCCTTTTCTGAGCAGTTTTGCCTTGATTCCAACTCTGCTGATGCTGATGTCCATTGCTGTTTTGAGGAAAACAGTGAAGGTGGCTGAGTCAAGTATCTGACTGGCTCCCCCCCGTGCATTTCAGTTGTGCACCATTAACCAGCTCATAAAACTCACTCCTCCTTCCCCTCCTAATCTCAGTCCACACACAGGACACAGCCTGCTACAGTGGCTCTGGCTGCTGGAATTGAATTTGCAGATGACAGAATCCTCTTATTTGCTACTGAGTCATCTGCACAGCTTCAGCCATAAGCTGAAGAGAGCCATGCTATCAGCAGGATGGATTAGTGCCACCTGGGCCTTTTATTGCTTTTGCATGAGAGTTCTGCTACATAACACACAGAACAAAGCAAGGGAATGTTGCAAAATGAAGTTTAATGTCCTCTGTGGAAATATATATGTCTATAGGTATATAGAGACATTTGGCTTTTGGAATCACAAGAAAACATTAACATGAAAGGATGCATATGGGACTGAAATTTCATTCTAATAGCATCTAAGAGCCTCAGAATATTTATTCATCAGAGCCCTTGGGAGTCAGAGAAATACAGCTGACACAAGGAGAGTGGAAAAATCTATGCCTGGTAGAAGCCACTTTGGGTCACCCAGCAGTTGATGGGAATTATATCACTTTACACCATGTTTGCATTTGTCCTATAAACCCTACTTCTTTATTTTTAAATATTTTATAAACACAAAGAAAAATGCAAACTAATCCTAACAAGGTGAAATAAAGGACACAGCCTGATTTCTAAAAGCAACTGAAGTGAAGCTGGGATATGTTGTAAATATTTCCAATTCTTCTAATATGCCATCATTTTTATTAATGTTTTTATTTGTAAAATATGTTCCAATTTTGCCTGTAACTTTCAAAAGCAATTTAATTTTTATCTGTAATCTGAAATTTATATCTAACTGGTAACAGATGTAACCAACTGGCTTATACTTTACTGAGTTACTGAGATTTATGGGGAGTGTTTTTTGCAATGTATTTTCTTTCATGGGGTTATGCTATCATTTGGTTTCTAAACTGCTACTTTTTAACTCTTTCTTAAGACATGGTTTTATTTTAGAGGTAGGAAACAATTTTGTTTCTCAAATAAAAAGCCATGTTTTATCTATGTACTAAGAACATGGGAGAAAAAACTATAAATGAGAAAACCGGTAAGTACTCAGCTGCTCAGTAGGCTTCTTACATGCTCAAATATCATATTATTAGTTATATCTACGCTTATAGGGATTTTTTCCCCCCATCCAGAGTTCTTCAGATCCTTTATGGACATAAATACTCCATGATTTCTCCCTGACAGATGAAGGGATAATACAGGACATTGTGTGATACATATTTTCTGTCTTTTAAGGGTTGTTTAGCACAGAACAGTTAAATATTTACTCTAAGGGAGAAGATGAAGCCTCTAGTAGAAGCCAAAATACAGCAAATAACTCCTGGTTCCCTGATACCCTGTTTTTAGTGCTCTTCATGTTCAGAATGGTAAATCTGTATCCACACAACTACACAGTATTTCCACGTGAGGAGAGTTGTTGTGTGTTTATTTTTTAACTTGTTGAAATGTGTCTCAAGGGGCATGTGCATTAATTAATAGAACACTTGCTAATTGCACAGGAACAAAAGAAAACATGTGGTCAGCATTCCTATTTCCATCATGGGGATCTCTCAGACACTCTCCAGGCAGTGAGTGTCTGAAATTATACTGCATCCAGAACTATGCTATTCGTCTGTATGCTCTTTATTTGCTGAAACAAGTCAGTTAGAAACTGCTTTGATGATGTCTTCATGTGTGAATTACATGTCAAAGACATTGCCCTGCATGGAGATTCCTGCTCCTAGATTCAGCATAAAACACTGGCATGATCTGAATGTTTTTTCATGCTTGTTCAGGTGGATAACAAAGATCCTATAGCCAACATTCCTTCTGTTAGTTAATACCTTAAAAGATTAGTTGGCCCTAATACAAGGGCTTTTAACTCTTTGTGGGTAGTTTCTAAGTGCACACTGACTGGTATTTGTGGACAGATGCTCTTTTGAGCATACGTTTGTACAGCTATTTCTTTTATGTCTTCCTAGACCTGTTCCTGCACACCTCTGTTCTCCAAGGTACACCCACTGTGGGAACTGAGCATCCCACTACAAAACCTGCTGTCTCACTAACTGGTGAATTGGTATTTTCCCTTTATTTTTGTCCTTCCTCGAGTGCATGACGAATATAGCTTGAATATGGTTTGCCATATGGGCTCAAAATTCTGCTGTCCACATAACGTAGTATGTCCTGTATTCTATTAGCAGAGGGCACTAAAGGATTCTTAGAGTGAGATTCATTACCTTGGTTAAATTTGCCTTTTTACAGCTGAGGCATCAAGTACAGGCTAATTGCCTGCTCTGCCTCTTATATCAGTCATGGGGGACAAAAAGCATCCCTTCCATCCCACTGTCTCAGGCAAGAAGCTTAAGGTGGGGGAAGACATGATACTATCTTTCATAAGCATAATTTGCTAAGCCTTGGGGGCAGAAAACCCCCTGATACTTTACGGTCTGAGATTTGTAGGGCAGTTTAAATATAAGCTGTTTATGACCAGTAAAGTTACAAAATAGGAAAGAGTGTAAAGAAAATAACCATGAACAATTTCCTATGGGATGAGCCATTGTGCGAACAAGTTGTTGAATCTAAAGGCATCATGGTGTCCTCTGTGGCACAAAGCACTCACTCCCCTGGTAGACACTGCATGAGTTCTCAGAACTGTGTAGCACAATCCCACGAAGTAACTCAGAGAGCAACACAGTTCTGTGGTGCCTTTGCAGAGTGAAATGCAGTTGTCTGTGCAGGCAGAATTGATCTCGCTCAAGAGGGAATTTCATACCCTGAATAGCTGATTGCTTTCTGCCTCCCCGATTTGCACTGGCTTTCTTGATACCAGTGTGAATCCCCAAGATTCTGTTGTATATTTTGAGAAGTCTCTCTGAGCTGTAGGTGATTGATTCCTGGCCCAGAGCAATACTGTAAGAAGTACTTGTCTTTACCTCGTCCGTGCTTATGCTTGTTGTTGATGACGATTTGTACTATTGTGCCCGAGGCTTGCTGGGGATCCGGCAGGACTCCACGGTTACTCCTGGCACTGGGAAATCGTGGAATATTGACTACCTGCCTCACAGAGCTGGGTGACAGGTCGTAGTGGGAGCGATGGTATGAATGTCTCTGTTTGGGGACAGAAAGAGAGCAGGAAAGTAAATGTCTCGTTCCAATGAACATGGGGAGAGGGGCTGTACTAGAAGCTCAAGACAGGCAATAAGGTTGTGGCCACTCTCATCAGGCATCATTAGCCACATGTGCAGATGTAACTCATCTCACCAGTCTTGTATGTCAATGTAGGTGTCTTTATCTGAGTTGGTCATCTGAAGTCCCTAACTGTCAGTGGACAGAGAGGCAGTTTTAGAACTTGACCTGGTGTGGATCTCTAGAGAATAAGAAGAACTACAACCCAGGTGTGCCTGTTTTGCTCCATTTATTCAAAATGGTGTTCAGAGCTACGGTATCTACTTTACTGATCTTACTCTACTTACTCTGATCTACTCTACTTTAAGAGCAGATGAGAAGAATTTTAAGCCTGTCTAGTTTTCTTCATAAAAATTGCTTTCTACCGTGGCTCCAGTGGCAGAGCACATCCAGAATGACTGCCCAGATTCTTCTTTGCTTGCAGCTTGAAACTCTCATGCAAGGCCCAAGTTAGCCTTGCACAGCCTGAGCAGAGCCTTACTAGAATGTGTTTTACAGACTAGAAATCTCATTCCATTTGCAAAGAAAAGCAGCAGCAGCAGCAGCAGCAGTAGTAGTAGTAGCAGCACACAGCATGCTTTCTAGAGCAAAAACACTGTTTTCAGAGAATCATTTTTCAAAATGGCCATGGACCTGAAGGAATAGTGTAGATTATAGCACTCCTTTTATCAGGCATGGTTCTTCCCACTCATCTAAAGACCTGTTGGTTCATGTCTTTGGATAGTGCACCTAATGCTTAAAAGGTCTTCAGATTCTCTCCAAATGCTGTTATAAAAATTATTTCTTGAGGAATAAGTTGTTAATGGAAACTCTTAGCCTCACAGATAATGAAGCCCCTAGAGTAAATACATATATGTGTATGTGAACTGGGAAGCAAGTGTTTGCAATTATGATTTAAAAACAATGCTTGAATAGCAAACAAAATGCTGTTGAATTTTATTCTTATAGAGCATATACAACAAAGACCAAATCCAGAATCCACAGGAGCTCATGGGAGTTTATAATTCAACATGATTCATGAATTCAGGTTGAGTGGAAGAAACTTATTTTGGGCTAGATTCACAGAACCCAGAATGAAACAATAGGTATTCAGACCTGTTATCATCCTTTTCTCTTTTCCCCCCCAATGCACTGTCATGCACAGCACAGCAAGAAAATATGTCTTTAAATTGTAGGTCCCACTTACAGCTTCCCTGTTGGCCGGCTGCCGGAAAATATCTCCATCAGAATGTTCCCATGATAATTCTCCATCTCCTGTACGTGAAGCAGAGCAGTGTCAGTTAGAGGAGTAACTGTGAAACACCTTGGGAAATACAGAGGGGAAAAGTCTCACCCGGCTTTACAGCTGTATTTAGGGTCTGAATAGTGGTAGAGGAATGAATATGAAAATCAGCAAACTTTAATATATTAATCTATTTGGCCATGCAGGGAGCAGAAACTGACTCACAGTTTCCTCCCCATGAGCTGTGTTAGATCTTGATGCAAACATTTGGTTTAGCTTTTCATTTCATAAGAATCACAGAGGAGAGATAAAACAGCTTATGCCATATTGAAAAGGATAAAGTTGATTACGAGATAAATAATCATTTTAACATTTTTAAATAAGAGTAGTAGGCAGAAGAATACATTAAATAACCCCTGCATCAGTGGAGACAGTGGGTCGCCTCTACTGCATAATCCGATTTAATCTCACCTCTCACATGGAAATGCAAATGAACTGGTTTCTCATTAGTGACTCTGGCTGAAGTGACTGATTTCTCCAGCGTAAGGCTGGTTTACTGTCTAGCTGAGTCTGACAGTTTATACTTTGGAAGTCAAATTGATTTTTGTAAATGGAAGAGTCTGGTTTCAAATACAGCTCAAATAACTATATGGGAAGAGAAATCAGATGATTAACAAGGATTTACTTTAATTAACTGTCAAAGTATTACATTTAAAACAGTGTATCACTGTATTTCACCCTGGGAAGCCAGGGCTATCACCTTGCCTGACTGAGAACAGAAAGCTTTATAAGCAGTTTGCCTGGCTAAACATTTCAAGATTTGTGAAGGTACTGTGGAGTAACAGCAAAGCAGTGGGACTGAGGGACAATCTCTGTGCAAAGGAGCACTGCACAGAGATCCTCCTGCTCGTTCTGACTGAGCTGACGTATTTACACAGCACACAGCACTGCCCTCCCGAGAGATTAGTTCAGGTCCTACTTGGTGCCACACGTAAGTTAATTAGCACTGCACCTCCCCAGGGTGAGTGGCTGTGACAGCCTGCTGTTCTGACGTGACTACACAGCTTCTGTCCAGGACCTTGTTCCCTCAGAGCGTGTGGTGCTCCCTCTGCATCGTGCTGCATTATCAGCACTGATGCACTTTGAAGTACCTTCTTGCTGGCTCAGCCCTTCCCTGCCCAGAGCTTTTGGTCCAGCGTGTGAACTCAATCAACTCCTCAGGTCAAGAACTCTGGGACTATGCTAGCTTGTGTTTCACAACTCCTGTACCACAGCAAATATTACACAACCAACTATATAATACTCCTTATTTTTACCACTGCAATAGCAGTGAGTTCAGACAAGCAGAATCTCAAAAGAGTACAGCTGCACAAAGGTGCAAGCAGAGGTGCAAGAGTTTTTCAAAGCATCCTGGCATCACTGGTATTAAGAGTAGCATTTCTGAAAACCAAAGATACATTTAGGTGCTTATCTGCATCTTTGAGAACAGGCCATAGATACTTAGATACCCTAGAAGTGATGATTCAAATGCCACAATACAGATATAAAATACATTTAGAAATTCTCAGACATTTTGATGGGCTTTTAGACAGACATTTAGGTTTAGACATTCAGAAAGGCTGGGAAGGCCCCTAGAATCAAGTTCCCTGGGTGTACAAGATCTTAAATGCAATTGCTAGTAAAATACTGAAATCACCTGAATATAGGTTAACACCTAATTTAAACCGGAGTAATTGCCCTTGCCTTTGAATTGAAATTCTGCACAACTTGAGCAGGTCTTGTAATCTGTCAGATAGAAGCTCATCTTTTATTATAAAGCTTTTCTACAGAGAGTAATGGCAGCTATTTCAATACATCATTTGAAGCCTTGATTTACCTCATTATGGGGATGCAACTTTATCATCAGTTCTCTCCTTGTTTCAATTTAGGAGAACAAAGGTAGCCGTGTTACCCTGCTGGCACTCATGGTTTAATTTCCCAACATGTATTGGATTGTAATTACATGGGAAACTTGGAGATAGTGTCCTGAGTGACAGAACTGCTGCACAGACAGGGCTCTGACACGAAAAGGAGTAAATTCAGAGTCTGTCCTTGAACTTACCTCTGCAAACTGGACAGCAGGACTCCGGAACAGAAACTGGGAAAGAGCAAGTTAACTTGGGACAAGTCTTCAACCCACAGTACACATTTCCTTCCTGCCAGTAAAACACAAGGGCAATTTAGGAGTCATTGATTTTTTCTGTATATTCATTTTTTTATGGACATGCTTAAATCCATGTTTACATAAATGCCACTCTATGCAAAAGCAGAATATTAAACCAATGAAAAGTCTGAACAGTCTGTTCACTACTTGGCCTGTTAAATTCTTAGTTAATGAAGAATATGATGATGATTTGATAAGAGGAGGTACAGAGTTGCCAATAGTTGGTACTGAAGAGCTGTTTGGATTGATAGGGATGTCATGGTTCAGACACTGGCTCTGAAGAGTCACTGGGTGAGTGCTCAAATATACTGGATTTGAATTGGTGACATCTCAGGAATGGCTCTCTGGCCCAGTGCCAGTTCAGAGCTGTCCGCTCCCAGCCTTGGGGCCCTTTACTTATCAGCTCAGTCCAAATGAAATCAGTCATTGGCTTAGTGCTACATTTTCCAGTCAGGTTGAACCGAAATATTCTATATATGCCAAGCAGCAATATTTTACCTGCTGCCTCTGCACTGTAAGCTCACTTAGAGCAGATGTTTGACAGGGTACGCTTTGTGCACTGTGTGTAAGAGGTCGCCTGTCATTTACCAGGTGCTGCACACTGACTCTGAGCACTCTCATGAGTTTCAGCATTAATTCTCAATTCCCAGCCTTTGCTATTGCAAATGTATTGCTTACATTTCAGTGTCACGTCTTCTAGAAAGGAGAACTGGAGCATAGACAGAGCAGGGCTCTGTCAAGTTGTGTTACTTACTGAGCAGCTGCACTGGGCACACTGGTTTGCTTGCCTGTTCTGGAAAAGCCCCTCAGCCACAAACATTTCGCCGTGATGGTAGGTGGTGCCATTGTATTCACAGGATTTCCCAGTGATTTTGCTGCTTACTGAGAAAAGGGAGTCCTCTGGAAGCAATGGGAAAGGAACACTTCATGCAAATGTTCTTGATAACTTGCAATATCATAAATATGGGGGAGGAAAAGCTTCCCTTCTCCCTCATTTCTCTTTGTTAAGGAAGGACAAGTTTTGTCATCCTACAAAGTACAAGTGATATTCTCATGCTGCTATCTTGCTGAATTTTAGTAATTCACACTTCGAGTTGACTGTCCCAGTTAATCTTAGGATGCTGATGATCAACTGCAATGCCAGCACTAATGGCCCTGTCTCATGCTGCAGTATTTTCTCTTGTTCTGTAGCATTTGGTATCAGGACAGATGGGTGCAGTTATGTGCCCACTTGTTACATTTACATGGCTCTTTCATGCTTTAATGTAGAAGGCATTAGGTGCTGTATACACACAGAATCCCACTATCAATAGCACTGTTCTGGCATGGTTTCCCCCTTCTTAGTACTGGTGTCTTTTTTTTAATGATTTGTATTCTTGTAGCCCATAGGAGACTTAATTGCAGGTTAGCAGGTTGTGCCACAGGGCATGCATGACTCCATGCATGGTTCCACACCAGCCATAGGCACAAAAGTTCTGGTAGAGGAGCAGGAATACTGATGAGGGAACTATGTTGAGAGAGTTTATGCACTAAGCAGGTGTTTCTTCCTCACTATTCATTGCTGCTGTTGTTTTCAAAATGGGCAAAACTTGTCTAAGGCAGATGTTAAAAGCCACCTGAACCTTGATTTTCCTCTGATACGCATGTTGTAGTGTCAGATGTGCAAAAGAGTGCACTTTGTTTGCAGAACTCAGGGCATATGACAAAGTGCACAAGATGGCAGCATCAATTCAAACCCTGAAACCTCCTGTTTCACCTCAGTATCACATTGAGTTCTGCACCACATGGGTTAAGTGTTCTTCTAAGACACTAAGCTATCCATACCTTATGCTAAAACATCCCCTAGACTGTTTAACTATTAGCAGTTGATAAACTGTGCAACGGGATTACACTTTACCTATGGAATATAAGCCAGTTGATTCCACTTGGGCAGTGAACCTGGCACTATACATTTACACTCACATGAATTTAGTATCTCAGCAGGGGAAAAACCCATTTCAAACAAGAGCTCTATGGAAGTAACAGTGAAGTGTTTGTTCTCTGGAGCCCGAATCACTGCAAATTTCTAGGAATGCAGCTGAAATTTCATGCAGCGGGTTTGGGCTTTCATGTAAAAGAAACCTGACCTAAAAATTCAGGTTTTGCTACAGCTCCTTTCGTTACCTATCAGATAAACCTGGAGAGATTTTTTTGTGAAACCATGATACCACAGAATTTTTCAGCTGGGAGCTCAAGTGAAAGAGCAGTTTTCTGCCGCTGTGCACCGGCATTAAACATTAACATTTAGTTTTCCATAAAAGCATATATCTAGTTACACTGGTCCGTCAAATGTTAATAATATTTTGAATGGTAAATGTCAAATCTGGCTGTGGAACATACATGTACTACAGTGTCAGAGAGTCTATTGGGTCAGGAGACTGGCAGAGTCAGCCAGTTCATGTTCCTTGCCTGACATTTCATTGCCTGACACATGTTATTTGCACTTCCTCCTTTGAAACATCACATACATCGTTATTTCAAGTGCAATAAAGGGTGTCCAATGATACCTTTACAAAATCTTATAAAGAGTTCAGAGCTCTGACAACACCTGTGTTTGACATAGAAATGCAGTGCTTTCAACCCTTTCTGTATGTTTGCTAGTACTGAACATTCTGGAATGGCAACACGTATGCTCCGACTAAGACCCATCCTTTGCAACTCATCAGCAAAAGATTCCGGTGACAGATTCAGCTACCACTTAGGCACAAATATTGGAAAACATGGATAAAGAGGCACATCTCAGGACTGTGCTACCTCCCAAAACTTGTATCTCCATAGTTTCTTGGGCTTTCTGAGAGTCACCTCATGGAAAGCAGGAGAGATAGACAAACCTTTAGTTATCTCCTTGCCCCTTGGGCAGCTGAGAGAGCAGTAAAACTGGGAAGAAATGAAAATGGAAGGAGAAATGAAAGGAGAATACAGATGGTTCTTGACTGGATATGAGGCCCTGTTCACACAGCCTCTGCAGGACATTGCTGTGCCCATGTAGGATGCCTGTCCAAAAGCAGTGTTTGGCTTGTGGTCTGACATTTGCAAAGACCAATACCTGAATGACTCGTAGTGAATTCTCTGGGTATTGGATGAAGAGAGTAAATTTTACTGCAGATATACCTTGGTATATGCCACATCACTCAACTCAGTATGAAATCTGAGTATGAAATACTTCTAAACTGTGGCTTCTAAATAAAAGAGGATGGTGAAGCTTCTATTGCTTGGAAAATGATGGTAGAGAGTTGCACTAGGTAGTTGTTTTCATCTATATTTCTTTTAAGTTGATCATAGAAGTTAGGCCTGTAATAGCTAAATCATATCATGCAGCTGAAAACACACATGCATCTGCCTATTTTTGGAATATGGGATGAAATTCTATTGCTATTTTGAATCATAGCATCATAGGATCTTTAGGGTTGGAAAAGCCCTTTAAGATCAAGTCCAACCATCAACCCAGCACAGCCACCACGTTCACAATTAAACCATGTCCTCAAGTGCCATATCCACACATTTTTTGAACACTTCCAGGGATGGTGACTCCTCCGCTTCCCTGGGCAGTATGTTCCAATGTTTCACAGCCCTGTCCATGTAAACATATTACCTAATACCTAACGTAAACTTCCCCTGGCACAACTTGAAGCCATTTCCTCTCATCCTGTCACTTGTTGCTTGTGAGAAGAGACTGACACCCACCTCACTACAACATCCTTTCAGGGAGTTGAAGCCTTATTTGATGAAATAATTGTAAGAAAAGCCAAGTTTCAATTACAGGGAGTAAGACCATGGTTTAAGTCCTATGCTGCACACACCTGTCCATATGATTATCTATTAGCACATTAAGTGACGGGACCTATTTCATTGCACAGAATAAGGTTTAGAAGAGGTTTTCAGATCAAGACCAAACAGTTGTTATTGCAAAAAAATATATGCAGTCATATATTGGAGACAGCATATTGGAGAGCACAACTGATCATCTCCAAACACAGCATTGGCCTGAACCTGCAAGGAAGCTTTGTTTATATTCTGTGTCTAAATATAACTTATGTCTGGTGCAGTTTCTCTCTCTCACTTTGCTAGTGTGTGACTGACTTTCTTCAACTAGTACTTTCCTTTGTTTTTTTCCTAGTGCTCTTTAAATCATGGCTAATTAGAGGAGTTCAGACTCCCCCATGATATCATATTCTCCTGTAAAATGTGAAATTAGAGTCATTGTGGATTGTTTTAATAAGTGCCACATTTGAGCTTTAAAAAATCTTATTAATATTGGTATCAGCATGCATGATTCTGTGCCTTAGTTAAGACACGTTAGAATTAGAGTAATTAACTGCAAATACACTGCATTGCTCAAAGCTCTATTTGTAAACCTTGCTGCCTAATCAGGATTGTTCCAAAAGCTTTATCTGGCATTTTAATGGTGCTGACTAACATTGCTTTAATTAGCTGCCTCTGTAAAGTACCAGGCAAACCATCTGTGTGAATCCTTTTAATTAACTGGGTTCAATCTGAGCTTTTTTTCTGGCATTCTTCACACGTCAGTGGAAGCAACATATAACATACAGAGTAAAGATGTTATAGCTTCAGTCAAAAAGGAAATATCTCTGTTTCTGTCATTGGCATTTATTCTATAAGGGTTCAGGCTTCTGTATAGAAGCTAAGAGGCCATGCTTACATCTGCCTACAATTTTAGCACAATCGAGATAAGACCATGAGTCTGCAATATGGAGAGCAGAGCTTTCTCACCAGCGTGAGCATGAAGGAACTGCAGGGGCTAAGATGTAGGACCTGGGCTTCATGTGACTTGCTATGGATTTGAATTTATCCTGTAAGTAACTTTAAAGGTTGAACTTGGCTGAAGAAATCTTTCAGATTTTACAAACACACAACAGAATACAACTGTATCAAAAATGGTTTCGCTTAAAAACATTTTTTTTAAAAGCAATTGGAGACTTTGGTGGCTATGCTTGAAACCTTATATCCAACCATTCCTCTCTTCCAAACGTGGGATTCTGTCCAGCTCCTTTTGCCTACCTTGGCTGTTTTTCACTGATGTCCCACACACTCAAGGTAAATTCTAGCCCCAATGAAGGCAGTAGAAGGGTTTCCTTCAGGACTCAGCCAAGGTACTTGCTTGAATGCCACTTTCTGAGATTGAGATAGATGCTTGAACTATGAGGAACTGTTGATCCATAAAAACAAGATTTGTATCAACTAAGATCTGTTGTACAGCCTGATGTAGAAGTTCACTATAGTGCCTGTATTTCATGAATTGTGGTTCATTTGACAGAGCCTGTGAAGAAACAGTATGGCAAAATGTTTGCCGTGAAGGGATGCCACCTTGGTGTGAACTGCAGCACCAGTGCTTTCCTGATAGTCTGACAAAACAGTGTTAGATATGAATTTGATAAACCACAGATATGTTATGGAAATTTTCTGGTTTAATGGAATCTGTTGCAATCACAGATTTTTTTTGTGGAAGCCTTTCTGGGTTCCTGATAGTCTGCCCATGACCTGAGGTGTCCAAGGGCCAAGGGCTGAGGGCAGTCATACATGTACAGAGACCAGGCCTTCCTGGCTTCTGGAACTTTCCAGTCTCCTGGGAGAAACAGAAGCTGTGTCACATGGATCACAGTCAGTTTTGGAAACATCATCTTTTAGCTTTTTCTGTTTACAACTCTATTCCTTCCTGGATTGCTATAAATTCTTGATCCTGAGATGATTTACCCTTACTTGGATATGAAGCAGAAGAGCATCATTTATCTGCAACTAATCCCTTGAATAGCTTAGACAAATTCCATGAGCAGTTCCTGATGTTTGAAACAGTGGTTACTTCTGTAAAAGTATTTATGTGTAGAGAGTGAAAAGTAGTGATGAGCTATGGGCAAAGTAGCCTTTTGGGAAATGGGGCCTGACTTGCTTGAGGAAGGGCTTTAGGATCCAGGCCTTACTACAATCAATTAAGTGTTGAACTTGAATCCTTCTGGACAAAGACAAGAGGTGCAGGTACAATTACTAACAAACAATTTAGACACTAACTAACAAACTGGTAAAACCACCTCAGAATCAGTACAGTCATGGCATGATAATCAGTGAAATATTTATGATGTGACATCTGACCTTCAAACTGAGAAAATCAATTGCTTTTGGGTGTCTTTGCCATTGTAGACAATGAGACCAAGCATCTTGGCTTTCTGAGAGTCACTGTGCTGGGTTTTACTGACCTGCAGACAGTAACAGTGGCAGTGAGTGTCCTCCTGAAATGGGGACTGCACAAGTTAGACAAGGAAGGTGCAGGCAAAGCTCCTGCTACTGCATAACCCTCAGCAGGGTCTGCTGGGACCTGCACAGCACCTCACGAAGGGTCTGTGAGGTTTTATTGCATCTCTGTGAGGTACTTTCTTATACAATATTCTGACCATTTGTGTTAGTATTTAACACTCTCACCATTGCTTATTTTAGTATGAGAACATCTGGCAAAGAACATTTTTTAAAAATCCTACAGAGTCCGCTTGCTGACTTAAAAACTATTTTTAAACAGCAACATTCAGAATCACCTAATGTCATTTACTGAAACAGATAGGCTTTTAACATCCAGCAGAAAGGCTGGGCGTTCAGCCTGGCTTGGGTTTTACAGTTTGTCTATTTTATTAACCACCCTTATAAAAACAATCAAGTGCTAAACAATATGAAATCAATCACAAGGTCTAATGCCTTAAGAAACTTACCATACTGGGAACTGTTTTGCAGATAGTCTGGGTTTTTTTAAGCAGACAGATGATAGATTATGAATTTGAATCCAGAGAGGATTTCATGAAACATGTTTTCTGAATCAACACTGAGCATGTACAGACCAAGAGGCTGAAGATTGTTTTGGAACCCTATTCACTAGACAAGCAACTGATTTCTGCTGTAACTCCAGGACATTGGTTTGCACTGCCATCTCTCCTGTACATTCACTTGTATTTCCAGGAGTTTTGCTACTTAATGAACACAATTGGGAGAGTCAGTTTAGTTGCAAGACGTACTTCAGAGCTCTCTAGGCTGTATCCTGGTGCAGGAAACTGTCTTTGGACACCAGCTAACTGGTCATCTCACATGCTGCTTCTGTACAGAAATGAGGTCACTTCAAGTTGTAAAAACATCACATGAGGCCATATTACTTGCTTTCACATTTAAAACTGGCCTAAGAATTACAGGTTACCTCTTCAGAAGCCACACATAAAGAGCAACTATGAAGATCAAAATAAAACCCAATTCTTGGAAATGTGCAGACCATGAGCATTTCTAATGCCAGAATAGAAATGGCATGAATAGACTAGACTGAACATGAACATGAACAGAACATGAACATGACTAGAATATGAAAAGTACTTGTCCCCATTTTGCTTACTGAAAGTTTTAGAAGACCTGAATCAGCTCAGGCACACACACTGTCCAACACAAGTGAGCAGCTCTCTGATGACCTGACATCTGCTTTTGGAAAACTCTTTGCTTGTGTTGGAGTTGCACATACCCCTAGGTATCCTCGTTAAAAACCAGTTAATTCTCCTCCTTCATGGAGTCCAGGTCTTTTGCCTAAAAGCAAATCATTCTGAAGGGTAACGTACATGTAATTCAGTAGAAAGATACAGGGATGATTCTTGCTTACTGAGACTTTTGGTGTTTTTCATAGCAATGTTAAAGGCCAGCACAATGGGCTCCATGCTCCACTGTGAAAGATTAATTCTAGGAGGTCCCAAAATACTACTTGAAGTAATCTGTAATAACAGTAATGAGATAAGTTATTAATGTGTAGAAAATTACATTTCTGTATAAAAACCTGCAGATGGAGTTAAAATCTACAAAGTGGACTGAAAGAAATCCAGGTAGCAATGCAGAATAAAAGGCTACTTTGCACTGACTGCAATTCCTGCGAGGAGCTGGATGCATGAAATGCAGGGAGGAGAGAGTTGAAGATAAAATGTTGGAAGCTTTCTTTATGTTATTCACCTTGTTACCTCTCTAGCTTTCTTCAGCTACTCCAGAACGCAGGTTTCAGTTCTCAAAGGTCAATGCAATAAAAAAATACTGTGTTTTCCTCCACCACTGAAATGTGTTTAACATGAAACAGGCTGTCACCCACAGGAGTTGTGCAATGAAATTCACTTTGTGTTTGTGTATTACGAGACTTTCCCAAGTTGCTACTTCTGAGCACTATCATTCATAGCAGGAGCCCTATACTGAGCCAGAGACACGCAGAGTAGGAACTGTGCCTCCCAGTGCAACAGCTTTTATCTGAATGAGAAATGGATTCAAAGTGAAAGAGAGCAGGTTTATATTAAATATTAGGAAGAAATTCATTACTGTGAGGGTGGTGAGGCACTGGGGCAGGTTGCCCAGAGAAGCTGTAATTGCCCCATCCCTGGAAGTGTTCAAGGCCAGGTTGGATGGGGCTCTGAGCAACCTGGTCTAGTGGAAGGTGTCCCTGCCCATGGCAGGGGGTTGGAACTGGATGATCTTTAAGGTCCCCTCCAACCCAAATATTCTGTGATTCTGTGAATTTACTTTTCTAGTTACTTTTGCTTGCACGGCCAGTTGGAGCATGTTTGGATCCTCTGTCACCCTGATGTACAAGAAGAAAACAGAAAGCGAGTAAATCACATTACTTCAACATTCATTTTGTGAGGGGACCGGGGTTAAACTCCTCTCTCCAGCATTTAAAATGATATGTGCCCCTTCCTGTTGCTGGAACAGCCACTTTGACAGCTAGATAAGCTAGATAAACAACCCTGGAGCTGCTCTGATTAACAGTGACCAAACTAGCCTTCTTTCACCAAAGGAATCAGAGCTCTGAAGAAGTGGTAATGAGTCCTTTGACCACTCTTGCCTTGGTGATACATTCCAAGGGGTTCAGCCAAAGATCTTACCAGTACTGGAGAAACCTAAGTGCTAGTAACATTCCAAGTAAAAGATAAAGAAGCCTGCCTCCAGGCAGAAATCATCCATGTTAGGCTCTTCCCTCTGCTACACACAAGCCAAAGGAACATGGTTATTGTATATAAGAAACAGCTATTCAGTATGAGACGTATTTGGAATGGAGGAATAAATATGTGTTGATAATCTGATCCTTACAAATTCAAACCAGAGCAGCCTAAGACTTAAAGAGGCGAGGGAAGCATCCTGTAGAAACAGATTATTGCAGCTCGCTAGGAGACTGACAGTCAGTGAGATTTTGATCATAGTTATGTTGAATAAATCTGGAACAACTCTGTTGATTGAACTAACCCTGATGCTACATGTTCAAACCAAACTGTATTTTATAAAAATTCTTTTAAAAAAATCCTTGTGTTTATATGGAAAAAGGATTGCATAAATTATATTCTTCTGTGTTTATGCAGTGCATTTCATGCAGAAATTATATAATACAGAGAACTTGCCTATTTTCCTGCAGTTCCAGTGAAACTAAGGTACAGTAACAACAGTAGGTTTCCTTTGTACCCAGAGATCCAACTAATGCTGACCCATTTGTACCAGAAGGCCAGTGCAAAGAAGCAAATAGCTGAGAATACGGATTACCCCGTTCTGCTGCTGTGGCTCACTTCTCCAAAAAGGCCTTCAGTGCAGGAGACATTCTGTGATCACATTTTGGCCACCACAGTAGGAGTGTGCTATGCTGGGGCTAATTGGTGAGAGTGGCCAAATGCAGAGGGGATAAAGAGAGTAAGGAATCTCTGTATCACAGGCAGCAAGGGACACTGCAGAGCACAAGTGTCATGGGACCTGAGATAACACATGCTCTGTTTTTTCCAGAAATGTACTGATTTACTGAACTTTGCTCAGTATCTGTGAAGGCCTTTGCCTTAGAAAGACAGGAAACTTGTGAGCACCATAGACTCAGTTCTAAATATCCCAGACCTGCTCCTAGTGCAGCTTCAGGGCTGGGTATCTAAACTGAGCCTGGAAAGCCATCAGCACGTGGGGGGAAAAACTGCTATTGCACACTGGCTGTTTCAAAGTCAAAACTACCACCTGCTGAAAGGATGTTTTTACCACTGTCACATCAAGAAGGGTAAACCACAAATATTCTAGAGCTACTTCATCACCAGAATGAGGTAATTATTCATCATCTCATGGAAATACAGGAACCTCTGACTGAAAACTTATTACACTGTTTTGATGCAAGGTTATCTTCTAGGGGTCAGCTGTTATTTTAAATAACCTTTGTGGCTGGAGGTCCTTGGGAAATTATAGCACAGCGTAAGAGACCAAATGGATTTCTTTCCTGTGAAAAATTCTTCTGCTTCATTTCTTCTCTCTGCTTTTGTTTCCACTCTACATGAACATGTCACCTCAAGGTCTGATCTGAAGTCCATTGAACTAAATAGATTTGGAACCTGGCCCAAACACCTACTCTGTGTGGTATAGAGAAAAGGCAGTTTCCCCTTTCATCTCCTGTTTCATATTTCTACCATATTACTTAATATTTCTAGAGAGGTGACTATATCAGTCAGTAACTGCATCTGTTTTCATAGAAGACTTAGTCCAAAGACTGTCAATATTAATAGAAATCTGTTGATTGACTATAGTAGACTAGTGGATCAGCTGTCAGTCTGTCTGCATGTAGCCTTTTCCTTCAGTCATGCATCAGAATCCAAATTATTACAAATCTGTGATTTGAAAAAACATAGAGGATGCGCACAAAAGCAGTGCAACGATGTTGTTTTAAAAGCAGTGGCTGAGGCTGACAGTAAATGTGGATGGAAAAGTTGTGCCCTCTCCAAAAACTGCAAACACAAGCTCTAAACAAAATCCATATGTGCCTCTTGGAGGTGCAGGTGTCAACGATATTAAGCCACAAAATGCTTTGCATTAAAATAACTTCAAGGACCAGGTTAAGCTCTAAAAACTCCAAGGTAATTCAGAGTTAATCAGCACAGCTAGTCTTTAATATGGTCAGACGGTAGAAAGTGTATGAAATTCATTGCTTGAAGGAACTAGTAGCACCTTATCTAGACAGTATGAACTTTCATACAGATTCAAGGCAAAGATGTAGTTTCAGTTAAAACATTCAAAAAGCTGTTTGTTTTTTAGCTTTCTAGGGCTGAAGTCAAGCTCTTCACATTATTTTAATATATTTTCTGCAGCTTAATTTCCTGTGTTTTCTTTTATAGTGGCATAAAAAATTGCCCAGCAATTGCCCAGCAACTCTGAAGGACTCATAAAACACTTTCTAGGTCGCTCTACTTTAATTCCTGCTCTCAAGTCGAACTATTATGTGAGTCTACCAATCACTCTCCTGCCAAGGGAACAAATTGAGTGGAGCTTTGGTGCATTTTGAATCCTCTCTGAATCCTCTTTGAAGGTCTTGGAAGTTATCTTGGAAAAATTCTGAGCAGCTTATCCTATCCTATCATGTCAGTCCAAAGAATGGAAGTTCTGTCATCCATGTGGGAAGATATGTATTTTTCAGTGTATTTTGGATGCTGATGTACAGATAGATTTTTGAGTTTTTATGGTCAGAAAAGCAGAATGGAAACAAGTGATAACCTCAATCTGGCTGTGATAGCAAACATTCCTTATGAAGCTGGTGACAAAGGCAAATCCCAAAACAACCCGAATTATCTGAGCACACATCAATAGGAAAAAATTCGACATCTCCCTGGAATGTCAGTATCATTGTATTTCTAAATCAGATTTACTTCCAAATAAATAATTTATTTGAACTATCTGACAACTACCCATTTTTGGGACTCTCTCACTTGGTGATATGAGAAGGATAAGTGGTAGTAACAAGACCTGCATAAAGAATGGAAGAGCTGGGCACAATACGCCTTCCTCCATCCCAAAAATGTTAGTGAACTGAAGGGTAAGAAGACCAGCACTGAGAGCCTGGGAGCTCTGGTGTGTGACCTGGGTGGAACCCAAAACCTCTTCACCAAATGGTTTATTGTATGTGCATTCTGCCATGGAAAATCACTCCACTGGAGCACTCCAGCTGCCAGGGTTGGAATTTTGGTTGTAATTCAGTGCAAGATGCACTGCATCACACACATGCTTCTGTGTTTGCTTACACGATGTGTGTCAGGTCAGCAGGTGCTTTGCATGCTCTGCACCTCGCAAGGCTGAGTCTCTGAGCACATCTACCCTGCAGGGTGTCCCCTGGACTAGCTCAGTTTTTGGGAGTTCCTGAGCAAAGGTCACACTGAGCTCATGGCAGGCACATTTTTCCAGCTTCTTAAGGAGTTTTACAGTGCAGTGAGTTCTGCACTGTCCTAACTAGGCTGCTCCCAGGATCTAAAGTAGCTAGTTCAAAGACTCAGGTACTACTGAGTCATGCTGCAGTCTACTATGCAGACATAGCCTCACTTATTTTTAGGTGATATTCTCAGACCACTATTGTCAGATACCTCATCTGGTCGATCTTTAGACCAGCTATGCATACAGGTACCACCTGGCATTTTGTTGTTATTTCAATATCTAAAGAAAAACAAAAGTCCATCAGAAAAGTGGTTTGAATTTGATAAAGAAAAATCACAGTACCAAAGAAGCTCACACTTTAATGTGTCACTAATAATGAACGTTCTTGGAAGCCAGTGTGTTTAGTCGGGGCAGCAGGCTTAAAAAACACTGGAGCCAGATGGACCAGTTCATACATCAGCATGTAGCCTTATCTGCTGAGAGATCAAACCAGCAAGTGGAATACAGAAAGCCTTTCTAAATCCTGCAATCGTGAATCTTTGTTTCTGATGTAAGCTTTTCCCATCTTAGATTTACATGTTCCAGAGTGTACTCAAAAATTTTATCTTTGACCAGACTCTAAATGCTTTCATTTGCAATTGTTGTATGTAAAAATTATACAATCTACAATAAATGTTCCAGTTTTAAAGGCACTGTCTGTAGTAGTGCCATAAAAGACAGATGCAGATAAATGCTTGAAGAATTTGCACATGAAGTTTATTTTCATGACAGAAGGCAGGAGGTCTGAAGTCCACTCTAGATCAAGAGCTGATCCAGATCTAAAAATGATGGTGAATTCTCTCCCTGACTACAAATTACCTCTCCTCTCATGATGCCTGGAGCATCCTAGAGGTGGAAGGAAGGAGTGCAAGCTCACAAGCCTGTGATGTCCTTTTGGGTCTCACCACTGTGTAAAAAGAGTCTCAGTGAATGTGAACATAGTATTTTTGGTTACACATGTGTCATGATAAGAATGCAATTCAGATGGTAAAATACTTTGCAGAGTTGCAAAAGGAAGGAATATCTAGATCTATACAAGACACAAGGCATTTTGCCAATTCTAGAAAGAATAGGTTTCAAAAAAAAAGGAAAAGTTAGTGGTGAATCTGTGGTAGAAGCTGGTAGGATCAAACCACTGGGGAAAGTAGAAGATGCTTCATAACATGTCTGACAACTACTTAAGATTCATGGTGTCTGGTACCAGGGAGACAGAATACAAACACTGCATCTCTTTGTGTCAGCAAGTCCAGTGTCACTATGGATGCAGGAGAGATTAATTCCAGGGGGAGAGCAGTGCCAACTTTTCTCAAAGGAATCCCTTCAACAGCTCCTCCACTTAGGTAGCTAAGAAGTTTGGTGTCCAATGAAAGTTGCTGCCTCCTGGCATTACCTCTGCTTCATTAAATAAGGAGGCAGTGATTTGGGCAGTTACACTCTACAAGGCCTGCAGAGAGGCAAGAGAAGAGAAGGTCACTCTGACCAGCACTACTCACTTCTGAAATGCAACCTGAGAAACGGAGGGGAAACATCATGTGACAGAATATAATGAGCTCTTATGAGGGTGATTCCAAAGGATGGCCAATGGCCAGAGCTCTCACACGTTCTATTAGAAAATAACCAGGGAAACCAGAGAGGTGAATTTCCTGCATATCAGGGCATGTTGCACAAAAGACATTGTATGCCAGACACACAGGAATGGAAAGCTGGCACAAGATGTGCAAGAATGATGGAGATTCCTGTTCAGATCAGGCATGAACATTACCATTGAAGATGGAGCACCAAATATGATACACATAATCACTGCAGAAAGCAGAATGTGAATAACCCCTGACATCACAGGAGATTCCTGGTTCTCTTTTGCCTAGCATTGGAGCAGATCTATCTGAGTTACAGATTCATGTAGGGTAAAAATAGACCTTAGTGGGACTCTCATTTTTAATGAGATGGTGCCCAGTTAACAATGTAATGGCCCATCATAGGTAGCCAATAGACTGTAGGGACAGCTAAGAGAAGATAATGGGTCACAATTCAAGAAAGGCTCATTCTGATAATTTTCTGTATTTATCATTTTAAACACAGAGTACAAAATTCCAGCTGAAGACTATTATTAGCAAGAACTTAATTTGATAAGATGGATTTGAGAGTTTACAGGGGCCCTTACTCTTCCTTACCAGGCCATTGTAGAATGTTTTAAAATCTTGGTATGTATCATGGCATTTACAACCTTATGAACAGAAGAAAAGCCAAACAGTTCACTACCAAAGAGCACTTGAAGAAAAAACAGTCAATCTAGAAGAATTATGTTTCTATTGCAAAGATGCTAAAAAATGAAAAGAAAAAGTTCCTGAGTACAGATGCCACTTACATACTGAGTGTAGGAATTCTGTGAGTTAACTTAAGCTGTCAACAAAGTAAGCATCTAGCATAAGCTATTTTCCTGTGCTCCCTCAATAATCAGTGGAGAGTGACAGACATCTCCAGGAAAAGTCTTCTCATTCTGGGTAACAGGATGTCACCCTCTCAGACAGCATGTTTCCAACAGCTATAAAGGGTATCTAGATGATTCCCTTGCCAACTAATGCCTAGACTACCTGGAAAAACAGGCCAGATTTTGGGCACATCAGTCCTTCTTTTGATCTGGAAACAGAAGAGGGGTTTGTGTTCCCAGCATCTTACCATTTTAACTAACAGTAGTAGTTCGCCAAAGAAAGCATACTGCCTTACAAACTTTCTTTCCAATGTATTAGACCATCATAGATAGAACTCTATCATCAACTAAATGCCAAAATGTTGAATCTAGAGTTGAATGGGCTCAATCTCATCCTAGGACACAACAGTGGCCTCATGGCATCAGACGGGTTATATGCTTGAAATGGTTCTTCCTTGTCACTGATTAAAAAGGGATTCTAGATACCTAGATCAGATATTGATACACATATCTGAGAGAGAGTGTATATAATTGCCAGGGTAGATGAATTCTACCCCAAATTGATGGGTGGATGCCCTTTTTACCCAGTAAGTGCAGTGAACACACTCCCATCCCAGCTGAACAGCACCCTTCTTGTGCGCTCTGTCCCTCCACCATTGCCTCCTGCCTTCAGCTCACAGGTTTTGGTCAGGGAACAGCTCTTTTCCTCAGACAATGAAACTCTCTGGAGAAAGTCAAATAAAACCCCTTTCTGTGATGCTGCATGAATACTCTTTTATAAGTGGAAATGTGGGGTGCCACTAAGACAGACATTTAGGGCAAAAGCTCCAATCAAATCTACCAGCCATTAGGCCATGTCGGGAATGCTGTAACAGCCTCGTGAAAGATTCTGCTTAGCCTCTTTCATACAGTGGCTCTTAATAATGAGCATATAATAAATGTACAGTCTGGAAGAATTTACTATACATATCCAATTGGATTTATATAGTCATAAACTTCTACAGCACTGCTTCTATGATTTACAACAGTCTCTACTAATTATGAAGCTATGCCTGGACTTGAGATGTAAAAGGCAAATGTTACCAGACTGGTTGTACAGTGATACTATACAAATGCACATTTGCCACAGCTATTTTCAGTCACTTATTAACAGAGAACCATTGCAAATAACCATATATTTTAGCCTGCTCTTATGAAAAGCACCAAAAGCAGAAACTCAGGAAGTTTGTGGGAGGGTGTTTTATTGTGATGGAGTTTAGAGATAAAAGTGAGGAGTGGACAGTCAATGAAACTTCTGCTATCTTCTGCCTGGACTGTAGGGGACTGGACTTGGTAGCTTACCTGATCCCATCCCAAATCTATATTTCTGATTTCCTGTGAAGAAACCACCATGGGTAATACTATAACTTATGTAGGACAAGCCTCTCATGACCTTAATGGATATAGGAGGATGTTTACTTCACAGAAGTTTTCCAGCACATACATTTAATTTTGCTGTTATTCAACATATTAAATAACTATTTCAGAAAGGACTGTTTGTTTGTCATTAATAGAATTACCTGGGCATCGTGGGCAGCACAGCTGTGGTACATGCACAGGGGAAGGACAGTGTAGACTTGGGCATCTTATTCTGCTGCACAGTACATTTCCATTCTGCAGGTGGAACATAATGCATAATACTTTAACGAAATGTCTTACAAATTTCTATGTTCTCTATTCTACGTCCAGATATTTAAAAAAAGAAAAGACTTTTTACAACATTCTGGTTTCACTCGTGCCAAGCTAAGCCCAGACTACTTCTACTGCCTTTGAATTTATGCTGAAGGTCAGAAATCCATACAAACCTTAAAATGAGAGGAAGTGTCTAAAAATGGATTGCAACAATCTCAATTTGTCTTTTTCTTTTGAGCAGATTATGCTTAGGAATTGCATTTCCAAAACTAAGACATGGATAATTAATGGTAGGTCTCTGAGATATCCCCTACTGAGGGTTAGTTCAAGACCACAAGAGACAATAGTGTCTGTAATTGTTCCTGAAAACTGTGGAGAGTCTTTTGTTTTCATTTTATGGGTTTCCCAGTAGACAAAAACACCAGTTGGTAAGTAGCCATTTTTCTAAGAAATATGAGTAAGTCTTGGGAATAGGGTTCATTATTCATGTCATTAACATAATATTCTATTTGACCACATCTAAGTTTGATTTATAATTAAAACACAGGGAATTTTCATTCTCCGGTGTGTGTCACCAGAAAAGACTATCCATTTCAAATTCCAATTTCCCATCTATAATTCATCCTTCTAATTTAGCTCTGAGTTGCTCATGTTTATAGCAAGAAAGATCTTTCAGCATGAACACTGATACCATGCTATGACTAGTTTTAGGTGGTGTCAGGACCAAACCCACTTCATTTTCATATGCCTTCTAGAACACTGAAATGTTTCCAGGGGAGGTGCAGACTTCCTTAGACAGCAGATGTGTAGGCCTTTCTAGTCATCTCTTTCAAAATAATTCATTGACTCCTAAATATCTGCAGACCACAGGCTGGAATCATACTGTTAGATCATTGCTAGCCACGAGCTACATTTGTGCATCTGCTTTGGAAAGAGACACTAAAAATGGTATCACCATCTGTTTCCAATGATGACTGAAATGAAATATACTGATTTTGTTGAGGAGGAGTAAATTTTGGGCTGTAGGACTTTCACAGGATAGGGACTATCCCTGGTCCACACAGCTCCTTGCCCAGCAGACCCTCACCTGAGAGCCTGTAAAGCGCTGCTGTGGAAGAAAGGCTGGCACTGCCTGCTGACCTGGCTCCATGCTGCTGACTTGTCCTGTTCCATGACCTCACTCCCTTTTTCATTTTATGTCCTGCGGAATCTCCTGAGGTGAATGTTTACTTTCTGTGCATGATCAGCTGTGACAAAATTCTGCAGGCCAACTTTGCTGCTCCGGTCTACCAGCAGGACTCCACTGTCTGCAGCAGGACAGAACTGTTTTAACTGATCTTGTGCTTAGAGAGACTGATCTTACACTTGGATTCACAGCAGTGTTTGGGAGGCCAAGCCCTACTGACCAGAGCAGGGCTCAAGTGCCTATTGGTCCCTGTGAGCCAGGGCCATGATCAGCATTTCTGCATCAGGTACCAAAGAGTGCCAATGCACCTCTTCCTGAGCTGAGCTATCAGTGCTGAGTGTGGAGAGCAGTTGGCTTAGCTCCTGAAGTCTGCAGATCTGACTATGAACACAAGCAAAAAGTTGCTGTATTTTAGAGAGTAAAATAATGATCTGACAAATTGTGAGTGCTCAAATTTACTTGACAGTAACAGTCAACAGGCTCCCCTGTGAACTGGGGGTGGGAGGAGGGGTTGTAAAAGAAAGGGGGAACAGGGTGAGAACACTGAATTATGTTTAGTTTTACTCTGGCTTAAGTATGTAAATTCTAACTTGTAAAAATACAATACTACATACACACAAAAACAGGAAAGGTGGTTTTTTTTAAATTCCAGGCTGAATAATTTGGTCTCTGTTTAGTTAGTTAATTTGTTTGGTTTTTTTTCTTAAACATCATAATTGTGTGTGCTGGGGGATGGACAGACATACTGTGTTTAGAGACGGAGCATGGATCAGAAATCTCTCTCTGTTGCCTGGCTGATATGACTTGTTTTGTGCAGAGATCATCTGGATCATGATGTCTGAGGCCAGCAAAGACATTTTGATCACACTGATGACGAAGATCCCTGGGGATTTTTTTGCTTTTCTCTGCAGTGTGAGGGAATCAGTTGCTGCTTCAGACTCTGTACATACCCTTTGCCTGACTGACAGGGAATCATAGGTGGGTCACATTTAAGTGTGTCTTATTTGCTCTCTGTGGCACACTTTAATTTTTTATGCTGGTTTATGGTTTATGGTCTGTGCTTGTGCTATGTCATGGCATGTTTTCTAATGCCTTTACTTTGTTAAAATTATAAATTGTTAAGGGTCCCTGAAGGAATCAGGAGCTTTTACTATAGGTCAATGTTCTGAGGGTATGTTTTTGGCCAGGACAAAGCTGAAATGAGTGGCTGGATGCTGCAGTTGTTATTTGGAGTCTTCCTTCCAGACAAGAAGAGTCACATCTCAGAGATCCCTCAGCATCTTCACTGCTGAAATAACACCAGGTCACTTTTTGCATCCTCACAGTACACCAAAGGTAAAACACAGCAAACAAGGGAGTAGAGTCGAGTTCACTCCTGAGCTGCATGTACTGGGGACTACCATCAGCAGTTTCCATCTTTACTAAACCTTCTGCCCTGAACTGTCACTTTGTTTTCTGTGCCCAAGTGTGAAAGAAAGAAATAAAACAGACTCCATTTGCTGGAGCCTCATGGTGCATGGGTGTGTGTGGGTATGTCTGGGTCCCAGCAGTGCTGTTCTCTAGAGGAGCACACCATGCACTTTCCCATCCCTCCAGACTGTCTGGCATCTTCCTAAAAATCACCAAGCAATGATTTGTATCCATATCTCTAGGGTTTCCAGTTAATTTAATCCCCACTCAAGACATATCCTTACAGCAATTTAGTGAGCATTTTACTCCACACAGACTCTTGAGAGAGTTTTCAACTTTGCATATACATCAGCAAAACATGAGTGGAAACTCCTTTTTTTGCTCTAAATAAGGACTTTTCCTTTTCTTCCTGTTCCTTTTTTTTTTTTCTCTTACAGCTGCATTCTGCTGCATAGATCTGAGCTGCAGCCAAGCTCATGGGACTACTGTTTGTGCATCTCTGCACTAAATTGTAGTAGCAGATTCCCTCAGAGCAAATGCTGCACAGGGGCCCAATATTTTACACTTGCAGGGACGGAAAATAGCCAGGAATACTTTATTTTGCATTAAATATAGCAGACAAAACTCAGCATCTGGAGTGTCTCATGTGTTAGTGACTAAGATCCCTTATTTATTTTAAAGTACTCTAAGGGACATATTCTGCTCTCATTTTCCTGCCTCTCTCCACCAGCTGTATATTACATACTATGGGGACGTCTGACTGCTGTGTTTTCTCATCAGCCATCTACTGATGGGAGTCAAGGACCTGTCCTTTCACATTTTATCCAGTTCTCTGTGCTCCCCATACCCTTTTCTCATGGTTCATCATCTCATTCTTCTTTCACTGACCTTTACTAACAGCAATATCCAAGCCTGTTCCTTCAGCACTTTAAGGCAGTAGATGCTTTGACTGCGGAAATGCTTCTGAAGATGTTGGCACTGTACACAGATCAAAGCACCACCAAATTCAGGTTCAGCATAATCATCCATATTTGATGGAACTGCAAAGATTATATGTTGGTAGTGGGGCCTGATGAGTCAATACGTAATGCTCAGCATTGACAAGGCTTCTGGCTAAGTAAGGAGCTGTTTTGTTTAGGCCATGCAAGTATTTTTAGCCAGTACTGGCCTTCTCTGTTAATTTTTTCCCTTTGCTAGGATCACCTGCCTCTATTTCCTGTAGCATGATCAGGACCCACTAGTGAAAACAGGTTTGGGCTTTGTCAAATTGTAGCTGCAACAAAAAGGATTCTAGTCAGTGAAGCAAGTAGAATAAGTTGTAAGATCAATAAGTCAGCAGTCCTACCTCTGAGCAAAGACAATTAACGCAGTAAACAAGGCCATAGGGTTCTAGATAAGGATGCCATCTTTCTCCTACACGATACTTCTTATCTTGAAACACACAGTATGTATCTGAATCTGTAAAACAGTAAAGAGTTGAAAGAGCTATGAATGAATGCTTCCATTCTATTCATACAAAGTGTATTTGGGCGTGCAGAGTTTTCTAAACTATTCGTTCTTTCCCTGGAGAATCACACAGTGGAAACATCCTTAGTTTCACATGCTGTTTTTTCTAAACTCCCAAACCAAAATAAATTATGTGGCCTTCCATCTTTCCAAAATTTCAACTCCTGAAACAGCTGATAAAATGGCTTTTATATAGGTGAGTTTATCCTTCCACCTGCAAAAACTCAGGCTAAGATCCTGTTTATGTAAGAAAATTAAAGTGCCTGATCACTCAGACAGACTTATAGGAAACAAAACCTTTTCAGGGAAAACCCAAAGCAATTGGCCCAACTCTGGGATATCCTACTTTGTACCACAGAGAGATCTTGAACAAGGGGCCTGCAAAGGGAAGATAAATGCACTGTGCTTACACTGCATGTTCAGTAACTCCATATTTTAACAACCTAATAAAAGAAGTTTGTCCTAGTATTTCAGAACAATTTGTGCTCATTTTTGTGAAATAATTTATGCATCAGCTTTCAAAATATTTTAAGATCTTTCTGTTCATTAAGCACTTTTAATCTCGCAGGTGCAGTTTTGCAGGTACCCATATATCTGTCAGGCATTATTGTCCTGTCTCTCCCTATCACATTATGGTTTCACATTGAAAACTCAAATCTCTTTTATAAAAGGGTGTTTCTCATGTGTTTCCATGTGAGAATTCCTTCCTGTTGTCTTAAGGATATCCCAATTCTATGATTCTATGATTCAAATTCAGTTTATTTCATTAATCTCAGTATAGATGATACTTCAGGGTATCTAACAAAATACCCGTCTTCCACGTGATAATCCAAGCAAGACACATTATTCATATTTACTGGGCTAGAATAAGGTAGCAAGAGCTAGGGACTGTTAGAAACTGTGAAGTGATCTGCTTTCCCTTCACACAGAAGCATGACAAATGAAACGCAGGATATGAAAAAGCAGACAACTGAAGTGGAGTTTGATAATTTCTGACTCTGTGTTTTTTTGAACCGGGATACCTGCACATGGTTTTCCTGTGAGTGAGTTCAGCAGGGCAGGGGCCTTTCTGCAACTCACTCTCCTCTTTATTTTTTTTTTTCCAATCTACTTCCTTGGAAGCAGAAGCTGCTGAGACTAAGCCTAAAAATTTTAATTAATTCTCAAGGGCAAACAATGTCCTTTGTAAGAAGAAGGCCAAAAAACAACCTGTGTAGGTTGGAAGAGCATTCCAGAAAGCTATTAACAGGAGCAGTCAATAACTCCTAGACTTATTTGAGTAGTTATTCCTCCTTGCCATTATTTCTGAAATGTGTTAACATCTCCCGTGGATAACAGGCTTTGTAGAAATATCCCTTTGTTTTGTTTGTATTCTTTTCAATTCTTCTCATCAAGTTTTTGACAGTGCTTAGACTCTTAATTTTCTCAAAGGATGTACCTAATCCAGTTCATATGAGGCTGTTTTTACAACACAACAGAATAGTCTTGGCCGAGCTTTACACTAGATGAAAACTTGAGCACAACAGTCTTACACATGGGACAGATTCCAGATAATCTGTCAGATGTTTACAGAGGTTACTAAAATGGAATTAAGCACACTCTTGACTCAGGATATTTGAAATAAAACAGATTCTCCAATTGATGTTTTATGTTCTTTATCATGCAGTGTAACCTGTGCAGCTTTAGGAAACTGCCCCAAATGTGGGTGTGACCTGATTCTACTAAATGCAGGATTAGAAGGAGGAAGAAAGTTAGAAGGTACAGGACATTCTTTTCTGAATGACATCTGAAAATAGAAGGAAAATGTCCAATTTAGGTGGACATGACAGCTTTGTTTGAAGTCTACTTACGTTTTACTTGTTCTAGTTTACCTCCATCTATGAAAAGGAGACAGAGCACGCCAAAAAAGATAAAATGAAAATCCTCCAATATCCACTTTTTTCTCATCTTTATCAGCAAAAGGAAAAGAAAGAGCCTCCAAGTAGAGAATGTTGAGCTGTTGTGAAGAAAAGATTAAGTTAATTAAAATAAAATCTTGTAAGATACTTAGTGATTTCATCCAGCACACAGAAATCCTAAACTGTCAGAACAATAAAATCTGTCTGTATCATGGATCTTCTCTTCACAGAAACAGCTTTGCCTTCAGAACATTTCATTTTTAAAAGGGGCCATATTCCCATTCATGAAAGCTGAAAACTGGATATTACTTCTAAAAAAGTCCTCATTTTATTCCAAAGCAGAGAAATCTGGCAAGTAAGCAACGTAAATTCTTAAAAGTTCTCTTCCCCAAGAAACTAGTTTGGAAGATGTTCTTGTAGAGCATGTCTTTTGAGCGTATCTCAGGACACACAGGTCTCAGTTGTGGCATGTTTGCTTCATCGTAAAATTAACTTTGGGTGTCCCTGGAGTCCCAGCCCTGCACTATGGGAATCCCTGCTCAGGGTGAGCCCCTGGCCACGCTGCAGTCACTGGGAGTTTTCCTCACCACATCTAATAGGCTTCCACCACTATTCAACTCGCCCCTCTCCCAACCACTATTGTTCTGTGACTGTGTATAATTAATTTTTCTAGACTTAACCCTTCCATTGCCTTGATGGCTGAGAGTAGAATGGGGGAATGACAAGGCATCTTCATTCCTGCAGATCTTTAATGTCAAAATCTTGCATATGGAGCAAAGCTTAATGTATTCTTGTCTGTGTGGTGCAGATGTGGTATTGTACTTGCTGCATGTGCCATTCTGTTTATCTTTTTTTTCTGATTTTTAAAAGGTGAATTATTTTAAAGAAAATAACTAACTAAAGTAGAATTGATTTGGTTTTGATAGCCAACCTAAAATTCTAAACTGAGAACTATTTTGGTGCTTTGCTGTTTATCAGAATTCATTACAAAAGCATCATTTTCCCAGAGTGCACTTGTCCATAACTTACAATGTTGGAAAGAGCTGGGGTTGATTTTAAGAGCCTTGATATGGATTCATTATTAGTTTCACAGAAGTTTCAAAAAACCAAAAAGAGTCACTATTGGAAAGATAAACAATGTGTTTTGTAAACTGATTTGACCTCTTCAGATTTCATGTAAATAACAGAACTGCACAGAAATATGATTCAAGTCACAGCTAATCAAGGTAGAAATAATAATTTATATATGTATGGTCAAAACTAAGTTGTGGATAACTTAGAGAAACTCAGTAAACAGTAAGTTAACGAGCCCTTAAAATTAAAATCTTCCTATTATTACTGTTGAGAACTAGGATACTGTAATAAAGGGTGAGTGATCTGATTTTATCAGTGGTTTTATTGCCTTTTGTCTATATTCCACAAAAACAACCAAAATGAGCATCTTCCTTAACTAATCAAGCCTGTGCAACTACTCCGTCTGTACTCAGAAATCTCATTCAAAATAATGCAAATTGCATCTGAAAAGATATTAAAAAACAAACCAACACAAAAGCACCTTTTTTAAAGCACAGTCCCCATGTAGTAACAAAACATAACTTCCCATTTCGACTTTGGAAGCTGAGAATAATATTTCAATTTCAGAAGAAAGGTTTAAGTAATTTTTTTCCTTTCAACATATTCAAATCACATAGGACATTCTGAAGCCAAACATCCTTTTAAAAACCTGTTTAAAATTAAAACCTCATAATTTAGTCCCAGGACATCATGCGTGCATTGAGAACAACAGTAGCACATCACTGAGACTAGCAGGAATGTGAATGTTTAAATATTTTGGCCTTCTTGGGGGTTGCTTAAGCAAACAATAATTATCAGTGGCACACAATTATTCTTTGTGCAGCACTTTACCTGTTAGCTAGGTTGGTTAGTTGGAATAGAAAGGCTCAGAAATCCACCCATTTTAAATGTCAGGTCTTCAAAAGGAAGAACATTTTAAAACTTGGACTGCTTACTCTCAGAAATGCTGCACGGTAATGTGAGATGGAGGAGTTAATAACAGAAAGAGGATGCAGACTTTTGATGTCTTTCTTAATTCTCTTTAATTTCTGTATTGTTGTTACTCCAAATATAAACACATACTTTTCACTATTAGCACACTCCCTTTATTTCCCCAAAGGGCAATGACCTAAAAATATTCCTGTATTTAAATAATCTCAGTTAGGATTAACCTGTTAATTATTGGTGTGTTTTCTGCATAGTAGAAACAATGAAAGTGATCCCCTTCTTACATAAATTACTTAGTGAAATAAGGCGGATGGGCCTCTTTTTAACGCCTCGCCCTCCAAAGATCCCAGTTTGGTAACTGCAAGAGGCAGTGTCCGGTCTTGCCACGTTTTATGATTAATGAGGAAAAAAAACGAAAAAAGCGAGAAAAGGCAGTGCCGAGGGGAGCTGGCAGAGGCTGCGAGGCGCGGGGTTGCGGCGGTGGAGCGCCGGGGACAGCGGTCCTGCTCCGACGGCCGCGCTCCCCCTGCATCACCCGGAGCGCGAACCCTCTCCCTCCGCTCTCCCCGAGGCTTTCTCCCTGCGAGCCCCGGCGCTGCCGTCGGGGGCGGCTGACGGGGTGTCTGTGAGCGGGCGGGTCTCGCACTGAGCCGCGGCCGGAGCCTCCCGGCTCCCGCTGCTCTGACAGAACAGCCGCCCCTTGGGCGCCTGCCCGGGGAGCGCCCTCAGCCCCGCCCGGGGCCGGGAGGGGAGCTCGGGCCGGGGGCTGCCCCCCTGCCCCGGGCCCGGCCAGGTGCCCGCGGTGCCCCCGGGGGGCGAAACGGGCCCGATGGGAAGCCCGGGAGGCGTCGGGTGCCCCCGCTGGGCTGCCTGTGCCGCAGCTCCGGCAGCGGGACCGCGCCTTCCCCGGGGCCGCGCCTCGGACGGCAGAGCTCACAAACCTGGGGCAGGGCTGGAGGCCGCTCCGCTCCGCTCGGGGACCGCCGCGAACAGCGCTGGGCACCGCGCGGCTCCGCGCTCCGCTCCGCCGGGGACGGCGGGGCTCCGGACAGGCGGCTCCGCTGCCCGCTCACGTTGCCATCGTCTTCTCCAGCGGCTTTTAGGTCTCTCCTTCGCTTCGGTGGCGAGGGGGCGAGCAGGGGAACGACGGGGTCCTGCCGCCGCCAGCCCCCGACCCCCGACTGATGGACGGGAGCGGAGAGGGGGGGATCCGCTACTCCCGAGCTGCGGGGCCGCTGCGGGGCGGGCGCTCCGGAAAGTCCGGGGCTGGGGCACCTGCCGCCGCCTCCTGCCCCGGCGGGGAGCGCGGCGAGACCCCGCGGCTGGAGGATGCTCGGCGGCGGGTCCGGCCCCGCAGCCCCGGCGGCGCTGGAGCGGCGGCGGGAGGCGGGGTGAGCGGGGCCGCCTCCCGCCCCGGCCCCGCCGCGCCCGCGCCCCGCGCCCCGCGCCCGGCACCGCGGCCTGACTGACACGGCCGGGGAGGGGCCGCTCCGCCCCGGGGGGCTCCGAGAAGGGCGACCCCGCACAGGGGCCTCGGAGCCTGCCCGCCTTCCGCGCTCCCCTTCCTCCTGCGGGAACCACCTGCAGGCAGCGGGACCCGCACCCGGGCGGCGGGACCGCGCTCCGGTGCCTTCAAATGAGCTGCGGGCTGGGTGACAGAACGCCACGGGCGGCTTTCTTGGAGAGAGGACTCCACACCGAGACGGCTCTTTAATGAGATTGTCCCAGGAGGGGTGCCCTCCGGAGCAGAGCCGACCGGAGTTAGCATCCCCTGGGATCTGCCAGACACCTTCTGCTGATATCCTCTGCTCTGATTTATTGTGTTAGAAGGTTTCAAGGTCACATTGAGATTCTGGTGGAACTAAATTAAACCCATGACTCATTATATGCTTGGTCAAACATTCTTTTTCTGTCTTCTTGTAGCCCCTGTAACTAATAAGAAGAGATCAGTGAACTCTTGACAAATGATCTGAGAAAAAGGGTGAGGTATGAAAAGACATCATGTGGAGAAACAAATTACAACCTATTTCCCCTAGTTTGGGACTAGGGTGTTTGGGGAGCACTGCTAGGAGGTCATACACCTCTCAGACTTGAGAGATATTTTCAGAAGGCTGAAAATTGAGTAGAACTTTCATTTCTTCCATTGTATCTTAGTTGGACAAAATACTGAAGGTACAGTGTATGGTGAAATCTTATACTGCATGAGAAAGGGATAGATAACTTACTAAGGGTTTTGTAGTGTGACTTCATGAGTAACCAGGGCTGTGTGTTAGTCAAATGCAACTTCATAACCCTTAATATGAAATAAGGAAAAGAGAAAGTCCTGGAGCTAAGCATTTTGAAAACACTGCTCCATGCCTACTTCTGTGTCACTCTGCTACTCTTTTCCTTGCTGTGCACTGGCAGTAATCCATGTTCCTATGGAAAAATCCTCACTTAAAGCGCTTACTCCTGAATGTGATGGCTACTGTTGCAGGCTGATAGTTTTGGAAGAGCCACTGTATGAAAGAGGGATGGGCAAATGGAGAAAGAAAGCAGAAATATGACTGTAATTTGCACATGAAAGCAGAGAACCTGTGCTGTGCAAGTTCTGGTCCTGCAGAGGTATATTCATGTTCATGGAGGGAAGGATTAAGTGTGTGCACACATGCTTCTAAATCGTGAGGCTGTAGTTATGTTCCTTTAGGTGTTGTGCTGGGTTAGACTGTGCAGGCCCAGCCTGTGAGATAAATTGTGCATGAATAACAGACACTCAGATCTATGACTGAAATCGTGCTGTTGCAAATCTTTGTGAGTAGGAATCCACAGGTCTTTGTAGAGAGTCTCTATAATCTGGGTTTATAGCATCAACATGACTTTGGTAGATGCAGCTTTGGGCCTGGGCAAAGCTCAGTTTTACTGTGTAGACATCCTCCAGAACAACTCACCCAACAGAGCTACCCACCTCTGTCAAGCTTCCTCTAGACAGTGGTTATCCCATGTATTTCCTTCTCTGTGCTGAGACACTTCTCTGTGTAAAGACAGCAGTAATTGTTACAGTAGTCTTTATGCACTGACTGTGTAGTAGTAATGAAAAATGAAATATTTTCTATAGACTGTGTGACCTGAATTCTTTTGCAGAGAGATTCTTTGAAAAGAAATTCCTTATTTGGCCTGAAGAGTGCTTTGGAAAAGTTGCTACAGATGCCAGCACTTTCCACTGCATTCTGTAAGACTATTTCAGAAGATGATGGTGTCTAATGGTCTCTGGAGATACTAATTCAGGTGTAAGACCTTTGCTGAACATGGAGATATACAAAACAGATTCCTTTTCCCACTCTTTGTCAGATTTAGGCTGTAGAGAATTGGCTGAAAGAGCCTTTCTCTGAAGTGAGGGCTTGGGACTCAATGAATGGGCAACTTGGGAGAAACCCAGACTTCCAAAGGCAAGCTGCCCTAGTCTGACTCCTACTCCTGATCCTGCTGCTCAAGCTGTGCTGTTCATCCTTTGCTGGGACGTCCCTGAGGGCTTTTGAGTGATGACGCAGTTTAACGTTGTCAGGATCTGCCTCTTTCTTGGTCACGTACAAAGGCTGCCTCTGTGTCTTGTCATTCATCTTCCCAGGCGTAGTGTCACAGCGAGGGTTACGGTTGTTAGGCCAAAGCATAATGTGGCACATGCTGGACATTGTGCCTGAATGGAATGTTCACAGGTGGCCTCTCAATGAGTGATCCTTGCTGAGCTGGAAGGGTTTGCCAGTGCCCGTGGATCCTGGTAGTGCTGCACCCATGCCCAAGCTGTTCCTCTTTTCCCAGCTCTGCCCAAGCCTCACCCAGGAGTAAGTACAAGTACAAGCCACTACTCTTTGTGTCTCACCACAGCCCATTATGCTTTGCCCTGTCTCACAGCTAATACAGCCCCACGTTAGGGGGTCTGTCTTATTCCCCTTAGACCACAGCACTGATGGGACTTACAGACACCTTGCCCCATGCTCTTGCTCAGCAGTGGGCTGTTACTGCAATGTGTGAAGTTCAGGGCTGCTGCACACATGTGACACAGGGAGCTCTGGAAGGCATCTGATATGTAGTTGTTACCCTTCGTGCTGCCCAGAACTCACTGCTTGAATATGCTCTGCATCCTAGTTGTCCAGACAGGAAAGAATTGCTCCTGATAGTGAGCATTAGAGATTCAAGGATGCCCTAAATTTTTAAAAGCACAGAGATTTATCCATGTAATTCTCATTACAGATAATGGAAGTTAAGCAGCTAATAATGTGACACTGACAGTGGAAGTCCGTGTCCCTGTGCTGTGCCTCACAGTGACTGAGCAGCATGTAGGTATCCTGCTATTATTTCTCAGTTTGTGTGAGGGGGAAAAAAACAGGATAAAAGATTCATGCCAATGCTAACATGTTTACACACCATGTGGAGTTTTCTTAATTGGAACAGACATTGAGCTCTGAGAGGTGTTAGACACATGACACAACTTCCATTTACTTCCCTGTCCTTTTTTTTGTTCTGTTTATATATGGTCAAATTTTCACTCTAAAAAAGTATGAAAGGAAGTTCTTAATGTAATGAATTCCTTTGGTTTTTGCAGTCCTATAAATTCAGTGAAGCTCTTTGGAAAATGAATCTTAAGATGCTAAAAATTATTCCCAGGATTTTATAAAAAATTCTAAATTAGTTTTTGTGGTTTGGATCAACCCTCCCAATTATTATACTGGGAATACAATCTGGATGTTCCCCAACCAGACTTCACATATACTTTTCAACAAAGAGGGCTTCAGATGTGCATAATTTTGTGATTATGGCATAGGATGGTCATGAGCATTCTCCACCCTCCTGTTCATTCTTAGCACTGACTTCATCTGCAGTGGGCTGTCAGTCCTCTAGCACTAGAAATTAATTAATTTATTTACCAGAGAGACAGATGGATGAAGTGAACCTGAGATTTCAATTCAGTTTACTAAACAACAACAGCATTACATAAAATGTCAAATTGCAGCCCAATTCCTCATTACTTTGATGTGGATATATTCAGCTGGGACTGAAGATTAGCTGAAAATCTTTCATTGTTCTGTGAAAAAATGCAAATAAAAGACAGGTCTCTAAATTCCCCTTCCAAATACCCAGGTGAGAAGAGAGTCACAAGAGCTGCCAGCAGCAAACATGAAAATGCGGGAGAAGGGAACCACACAATTTTCCATTCCATCATAGAGCAAATGATGCTTGCTGGGTGGGGTGTCAAGAATCCCAGTGGTGGGTATTGAATAGATATATGCACTCAGAAGTGAGGCCCTCCTGAATTTTGCATTGATTTTGAAGTGCTTTTCTGCGCTGTTTCTTTTCTTTTCTTTTCTTTTCTTTCTTTTCTTTTCTTTTCCTTTTTCTTTCTTTCTTTTCTCTTTTCTTTTCTTTTCTTTTCCTTTTTCTTCTTTTCTTTCTTTTTTCTTTTCTTATTCTTTTTGCTTTTTCTTTTCACCTTTTCTTTCTTTGTCTGTTCTTATTCCTTTTTACTTTTCTTTTCTTTCTTTTCTAATGGAACCTAATCTAATCTAATCTAATCTAATCTAACAATTCCAGATATTAATAAGATACCTTTTAACCACCACAGAGTGTGTGCAGCTGTAATTATGATCCTATCATTCTCTTTCCCATCTGTAATGTGAAAGATTGCAAGGCAATTTGTAGGAATATACATTTTTTTGGTATGTTCATGAGCTGCATGAGCTTCCCTGTTGTGTATCAAAACATTAGTACTCAGTGCTTTACTGAGAGTGCAATAGTAGTGAAGTGTCATCACCAAGATATGTAGAAGCAAATGCTGCTCAAACTTTCAAAAGAGCCCAAGGAATCTACACAAACTACATTGAAATTGTGAAAGGGCTGATTTTTGTTACATTCACAGAAAGTCTTCCTCTCTGTAGTCTCTTTTCTTGTGCCTTCTTGCCCAGAGAGTTGAATGTCCAATTCAGAAATTCTTGAACAGGTACATCTTACTGTCAGAGGTGCATTGTAATCTTTGACAGAAACCACTGATTTCTAAGCTATCCTCTGTGTTAATCTAATTTACCTATTAAAAAAAGATTATGTAGCCATGCCAGATTTGGCTTTTTGTCTTTTTCTAGTATTCATAGTAATAATGAATTTCTTTTGTGTTATTTAGTCTTGTATTGAATGTAATGAGTGTTGGAGGCAAAACATCAATAACATAGTTGAGAATAAAGCTCTAAATTCCTAGTTGATTCAAAAAACCGAAAGGGCCATTTTTTTTCTCAAGACAGGAAGTCCAAATCTTCAGTCCAAACTCTCATCTATAATTCTGCCTGAACAGCATTTTGTGGGCAGGAAGCCTGCACTACTTACAATTAGTGCTTCCACCAGAGTGTAAATCCAGATAGCATGCAACAACATCTCAGTGACTATTTTCAGCAAGTGAAAAGCAGCATCAAAGAATTTGTATAAGTGATTATTTCTGATTTCTGGGAGCAGCTTCACCTTCATTGTTTTTTCACTACCACACATTCTTGAAAGCAGCAGAAGATGGTATAGTCCACATAAAAACAACAGACATTCTTTTTTGCCATTGCAATTGTTGACTAGAATCACACCTGGTAGAAATTTGCTGGAGTTTTGCACTTACTGAGGGTATAACTATGCATGAGAAAAGCAGGAACAAATCTTACAGATTGATCATACCATGATAAAGATCCACTTGCTGAGACATTTCTCTGCAGCTGAGATCCACCAGATAAAGCCAGGCATGACAGAAGGAGTCAAGGCAGGCTGAATGAGGCTCCAATTGCAATTCAAATATACTTTTATAAACCATGATTAGTGCTGCTAATCTCGCCTTGGTAAGCCAAAGACAATAACAACGAGGTTACCGAACACCTTGGGTATTATGTAATTCTTTTGCTTAGAAACTTGCTGGTGTGAGAGTGCTTTTGAAACCCATTAGTAAAACTGAACTTGCCAAATGAGCCTTCTCTAGGGAGAACAAAGTCAAATATGTGCCAGCATGGAGCCAGAGCCTGCCAGGGGCTGAGCACTCGCAAATCCCATTGCGACCAGTGACGGCTGAGGATGCAAAGTCCTCTGTGTAACTGAGCTCAGTTGTAAAATGAACTAATAGCTGTGGAGCTGTCTTTGCCACTGGTAACAATATTGTGTACTTACTCATAACAGACCCAAATGCACTAACACTAAACTGTGACTCCAGCCTGCTTGGTTCTGGCTGCAGGCTTAGGAAAAGCCCCGCTGTCCTCTGCCTCACAGCGTCTGACTGACTGAGAGGGCACTCACCAGCACTGAGTTAGACCAGACTGGGGGACCACTCATCTCTCTTGTTTAGTTCATAAAGCCAGTCTTGAACTTTTCTTCACCAGAAGATGGTGATCCTTTCACATGAACAAAACTATAGAGAGAGGGGGGGAAAATAGCCGAGCTGTGTCAAAAAGTCACAATGAATTTTCAGCAGAGGATGGGAACGGTGGAAATGTCCAAGAGGACACTGGTGAAATTAGAAATGGCTCTTTGTGAATAACTACCTACAGAAAAAAGTTTAAAATGAGGAAAGGGGGGATTTCATTTCATCATTAAAAGCATCAGTATAAAACACATGGAGTAAAACAAACAGTGAAGACACTGTTGCTTGTGGGCTGGCTTTTTAAGTATTAATGGAACGTCACAGAACAAGAGTTTCTTTTATTCTTTTTTTATCCCAGCTCCCTGCTTTCAAGGTTCTTGTGTGAACATGCAGCAGTTTGCGAGGCTGTGAAATTATCAGACCTGGACCAGTGCCAGTACAAACCAATTTATTGGGGTCCAGCAATTAACTAAAACCTAGAAAGCTTGATTAATTGTGGCACTGCTCAGCAGGGAACATTGAGGGGAAAAAAATCAGACTTAACTCTATGCAGTGTCTCTGTTCCATATACCAATTTACACTATATGTAAAGAAAAGTTTCTTCTCTGTAAATACCCTTAGTATACTCTTTAGCACCATGTACAAAGAATAATTACAATGCCATGTGACAAAATGCTAGTTAGTGGCTCTCTGGATAATCATTTCATAGTACCTCTTATCCTATTACAATTTTTTTGCTGCTGAATTAATATCTCATTGTAACTCCAACAATGGGATATAATATTTTAAAACATTGTTTTGTTAAGCTTCTCTCTGGAGGGACATATTGAGAATCCAGTACTGTTCTGCTTCTTTATATTTCCTCAAACATTTATGTGTACAAAAAAGATGAGGATTTGGTAGCTGTTCAGAATTATTTAGGATAGAAAAGCAGCAAACAAAAAAGTTGAGCTGAGAACCAATTTACCAGGGCAGAGTATGTTGACTGAAATAAATCCTGTAGTCTGAGGACACAGACATTATGAGAAGCAATTACAAAGTGTAATTTAGGTGTTAGCTGATTTTATTATGATAGTGTTAACAAACAGTGTCCACATAGGTTGTTTTATTGTAGGGCTTATCATAAAACTCTGTGCATAAACCAGAATTTAAAAATCTCATTCCCAGATGCCTTAGTGGCACATGAATCACCTTTAGTATAGATTACTGGGAATAAAGCAAATATTTCAGCTCAGTGTAATGCACAATGTATTGTAATGGGTAGTACAAAACACTGGATCTAGTGATTCATCTTAGTTCCTCTTACATCAAAATGATTCAATGGTTAGTAATGGAAAAAAAGCTGTCTGAAGATACAAAAGTAGTGCTAAAAGAATTGTCACCCCTGCCCAGTGACAAGGAAAAGAAAGATACATGCAAATGTTTTTACCTTTTCAATATCATTTTGTATCCTAATCTGCATCCAACCGCGACACTGTCACATTCTCAGATTTAAAGAGTGCAGTCCACAGACAGGGCTAAATCACATTAGGCAGCAGTGATAATAGAACCCGGGCATGCAGAACATCCAGGCAGGCATCTAGCTGGGGCTGTGGGGTGATTTGGGACATTCAATGAGGTAGGAAGGGCTGTCTCCTCCAATTTCACTGTATTTATTGGGGATTTAATATATTTTTTTAAAGATATTTGCAGTGGAAATCAGTTTGTCGGAGGTCATCTAATTGAATCTACAGCCCTGGCAACCCTTCACAAAGGCTGCCAGGAATGACCGAGTTGCTAATGTTTAACTGTGAATACCCAGCAGGGGTCCTCCACAGGCCTGAATACAGTCAATTATGTTATTTTTCTAAATATTAGTGACTCAGCTGTCTCCGCTTGTGAAGAGTTGCCAGGGTCACAGATACAATCAGACAGATCCTCCCCCCACTTCACTTCTAAGAGATGGGGAGAATCTTTTAAATATGGCACTGAACAATCCCGAAGAAGAGGGAATGGTTCTCCGAGGCTGTGCTGCTTCTCCGGGGTGGTTGCATACGGTCTCGTTGGTTTGTGGGGTTCCAGGGGGCCAGGCAGGGCAGTGTGTAAGTGCCTGGGGGGAGCACTGCCGGGCATGAGCAGCCTCACAGGTCTGCGAAATAAATACGGATTTCACAGTTTAGCTCAACAGGCACTAGGACTGAGATGTGGCAAAAGACAGAGATGCCAACAGCTTGTCTCACCCTTTTAATACTTTTTTGTTCCTTCTGTCTTCTACACTCTCCCCCACTTCTCACTGTGCTCTAAATATCTCTCTGGAAGGAATGTTTCTATGCACTGTAACAATTCAGTTTTCTATTTTCCTCATCATTGAGAAACACTGAGTGGTGGCTAGGGAGAGTATCCATGGTCCCCAGTGCTCTTCACTGGGACTTACAGATGCTCCAGCAGCCCTGCTCCTCTGCCCTCTACACAGAGCTCTGCAAATAGTTTAGGTTTTTGTTTGCAACTTCCTTAGTTTTTGCCAAAAAGGCCCTTTTCCAAAGCCCATCCTCCTCCAGAAACAGCATCCCTATCCCTGTGGTCCGCAGCCCAGCTCTTCTTATCTGATAACAGTTTTTGGCAGAAGGGAAAAATCTTTCTAGAGCATTTGAGTGCCAGTGCATTGTTTTGGCCCAAGATTGAGGTAGTGCTTTGGAGCTGGCAAAGTTTCCTAATTTACTGCTGTTAAATTTTATCCAACTTTAGGAATATTATGTGGATGTGGCCAATCTCCAGCTATTCTGAATCCATTGCAAATACTTTGCCAGCATGTGTCCAAGTATAATCCAATTTTGATGATTTTAATGCTGATATAATTTCCCTATAAGTACCTATAAGGCATGGCATCTGAACTGCAGTGAGCAGGAATTCAGCTGTTTGGAGCCCAGGTCCCAGGAGATGAGACCTTCATTCCTTTGGGTCCCTGTCTGTCCTAGAGGTGGAAAGCCCAGACTGGGTCTCTAGTCCCTGCTGATGTTGCATCTCTGACCTGTTGAACATGAACAGTATTTCATGAGTGAGTGAGGCTCTAGACATTTCCTTGGAATGAGCAGAGCATATGGAGTCATGAGGTGTCTTTTGCTGTTTGACATCAGTACACTTCAGATTGGGGTACTGGTGTTCCAGCTGTGTTAGAAATACAGTAGCTGGATAAAACTGCAGTGAAAGCAGAACTGAAGTTTCAATGTTTCAGTACCACAGAGAACTTGACTTTGAAGAACTAGATATTATCGAAAGGGTGCCTTTGTAGCTTGTTCTTGCTATAAAAACAGGGAGGAAACCAAGCCACCTTCTGTTAAAGCTGGAGTTTCCCCTGGCTGGAGCTCCCCTACAGAGAAGGAAAATAACCCAGCAAGGGAGAGGAGGCTCGCTGTGTTTAGACAGCCTGTCCTGATCTTCATGTGCCTCTCAGGAGGAGGAGTTCCCTAGGAAGGTTTTGATGTGTGGCTAATTACCAAGGCCAATGTCTCCCTCCTTTAGGAGGATATGGTTCGGGGCAGTAGCTGTGGCGCTCTAATCAAAGAGGAGATGGTTTCCTCAGTTTTTTCATTTTTAATTTGTTGCCTTCTTCCCAGATTGTTGTCATGATGGGTAAATACAGAGTGTTAAACGCTGTCCTTAGGCAGTAATGAGGACTCCATTGTGGGAAACAGGAATCTGGATGTTACTAATGTTGCACAGTTATGTGTGACCTATTTTGGTTGCAGAAACGATCAGATCAACAGCATCCTATCTTGTGGTCCAGCTCATCCAAGTATGCATCAGTGATGTAAATTGTGATATCCATTGCTATAAGCAGCTGGCAAACAAAAAAGAGAAACGAAAATATTTCTAACCTCTGTTTCAGCAAATACACCTTTTGTTTTTCCCTATTGACACTGGCATCCATAGCTATTAACAAGACTTCCTGTTGGCAGAATTATATCGAAAACAAAAGTGATGTATCAGTCAGTGTGTTCATCTTGCTTCAGGAGGAGAATTCATGAGGTGATTCTATCACTGAAGAGCCCCACCCTATTCTGTGCATTCAGAATTACAAGTATTATACCATTGATTGATCATGAGACATTTTACCGGTAAAATTCATGGCTAGTGTAAGCAGGCAGGAAAGCATCAGTTCAATTTACTTGAACTCATTAACGTCAGCAATTAGTTGCTTTTTTGGTTCTTCTGTGCCACAGTTTTTGACTAACTGACAGAACTGGTTTAAGGAATGTTTAACAATATTTGATTTAAATACAAGAAAATTAATAATTTGAGGGGGAATGTTTTTAAACTGACAGAGGGTAGGTTTATATTAGATATCAGGAAAAAAATTCTTCATTGTGAGGATAGTGAGGCACTGGCACGGGTTGCCCAGAGAAGCTGTGGCTGTCTCATTTCTGGAAGTGTTCAAGGCCAGGTTGGATGGGGCTCTGAGCAACCTGGGCTAGTGGAAGGTGTCCCTGCCCATGGCAGGGGAGTTGGTATGAGATGGTCTTTAAGGTCCCTTCCAACCCAAACCATTCTGTGATCCTACAAAAACTGCCATCTGGCAGTACAGTGAGAGCAAAATCAATGCTGCATCCTTAACAACCCTTTCCATTTGAATCCAGAGAGATTCAATCCCCAAGAGCAGGGAGCAGGACTTCAGCAGCTCTGTGTTCTGTGTTGCACTGCCCAAATGTAGGTGCCCCATGTGATGACAGGAGGCTCTGCTGACCGGGGGGTACCACAGCTTAGCTCATCTGGTGATCTCATGGCTGACACTGTTATTATACTGCACTGCCATATCTGAAAAAACTTTAAAACTTGTGGACATTTCAGGTTATCTTTTTTAGAAACTAAGACACAGAAATGCTTTTTGTGGAGGTGCCCATCAGCTCAGAGGAGAATTACAACAGACCTCATCTCCTGAGTTTCATCTTAGTGTGCTACTGAGTCATATTGCTATTAAAAAAATGCTCTTTCATGTATTTATGCATTCCCTTGGGAATTTCAGGTCTCAGGAGGATCCAAATCTCCATTTTCCTCAGTTAAGAAATAGGAGAACCACATATGAGGTGACAGCCTTATTTATTCTTCCACCATGACCCTTTAAAAGTGAAAGGAGAAGAAACCGATACAGAAAAAAACCCCCAAAACACTCAAACAAAAGCTTCCAAACTGGGTAGAATTTTTTTAAAAAGCCAATCCTGTGCTTGCTTTTCCTTTTACAGGCCACTTTCCAAACTAACACAAGGATCACTGTATTACAAGGCATGGATTAACAAAGAAAGGTTCTCTAAAGGAGACCTATTGGAGTTATCTTTAATATTAAAAGCAGAGTGTTTGTTTTCTTTAATATGGAGGGCAGCACCAATAAAAACACCAGTGAAAGAGGCCAGTATTGCTGGATCACATGTCTGCTTTTATCTCGCAGTGGAGTTATAGTAGAACGATTTTTGCTTGGAAACTTGAAAGCTGGACTGCATCCTTTCATGCTGAAATCATATCTCCTGCGAGGATTATTGGAGGATATAATGTTTCCTTCAGCTTCTTATTTTCTCCACTCCTGAACTTGGACTCCTGACCTCAACTTTTCTCTGGTTATGACCAAGTATTGGCCTTCAATTGAATAGCTGAGCTTTTTACAATCAGATCAGCTCCCGCTCTTGTAATTTCAGACTCATTTTGTGACATTGATATTGTAGATCTTAATTAAAAGCCAAACATTTTATATCTTGGGTAATGACCATACAGGAACTGCCAGGTTTTTCTCCCATGTGCATAACCATCCAAAGCATTCAATATGTGTGACTGGAGTCAGAGGAGCTGTGCACGGTTTGCACGGGGCCCCCTTTTGCTCTTTGTGTCCCTCCTGCAGCACAGCTCTGCACCTGTGCTGGGCTCTGGGCAGTCACAAAGACTGGTCCATGAATGGCAGGTAATTCAGGGTTCATGGTAGCTGAGTCTGGAGCCTCTCATTAGCTGAACAGCTAATCAGGCAGAAATCTGTGGGGCTCTGCAGTTAATTACAGGGCAGGGTTAGATGGTGGGTACTAAAAATATCCATTTCTTGGCTATGCCACTGTCCCCTGCTAGCACCAGTTGGGGCTAATTGCACTGGATTATCTGCACAGATAAGGTTAGATGTACTATTCAGCAGAGTACAGAATTTGGGAAGCCTTCTGTTCATGGGACTCATGATTTTTTTTAATTGTTCTTTATTAATTGGATATGATGTGCCTTGTGCTTTCTCTCACTGAAGAGAAAACAAAGAGAATTGGGTTTTGGTTGTGCATCTACACTATCAGCTTGAGTGTACAGCTATTAATCTTGTAGCCATCAAATTTGAATGTCTTTAAATGTTTGAGGCACCAAAAAGAATGTTGAGATATGGTCTTGAAATCATACAGCTCTGAGCTTGATACAGTAATTTGTTATCACTGTAACAATTTCTTCATGGACATTCCCTAGTTATGTGAGCATGAAAATAAGGAAAACCAGGTATCTCTGTTATATTGTCCTATAAAAACTTGGCCTTTTGTATAAGCCAGAGCCTTTCCATACATAAATTACTTTCTGGTGAGAGTGGGACTTTCAGAGTATTTTTCAGAAACACAAATGGAGAGAAAGTTACTTAATGGAGTCTTTTAAGTTGGTTAAACTATTTTCCAAAACACAAAATATGCCTGAAGAAATGGGACTGCTAGTGAAGTTCTGCCTCTGAATATAGCAGGCTTTATCTTCACTCTGAGTGAAGTCAATGGCTGAAGTGTGTCTGGTATAAATAGAAAAGGAATCAGTACCTATCAAAGAGAATCAGGTTGCACATTTACCAATATTTGAATTGTCAGCACAGATGAGGACAGTTTAAGAGGTTTTCACAGACACAAATTAGGTATTTGGAAAATAATAATATGCAAAAAGAGATGTGTTTTGCGAAGCTGTTTATGCCTTTTGATTGACACCTCACTGTAAACCTTTTACTTTAGACTAGCCATCCTCTTAGGCTTAGAAGTTCATAGGAGGAATTACCTTCCCTAATACACTTGTTTTGTCAGTGTAACCTTCTAGCAGTAGTGAAAGTACAATAAATGGGCCTGTAATTCACTGTGTCATGAACAACTTACTTATTAAACAAACCTAACATAGAATGTAAAACACTTCAAGCACTAAAAGGAGGCATTACCCATTGCTAATTAAATCTGAACTTGCAGATATGGCATTCCTTTTAGTAGAAATGTAGGAAACACTGTCCCTTAGTGGTGGTGAAGAAGTATTGCTTAGGAAATAGCTGCACAATTACTTGTGCACGTTGTGGTGAATGTCTTTGTCGCTAGCAATAAATAGCAGCCCAGAGAGTGCAAAGCCTTGAGTTATGTCCTAACATTGTGCATTTAACTAATGGAGTCTGGAAAAAGAAGGCCAGCAGTACTCAGAGGCTGTTTATTTTCAGAACAGGCTGAAAAGTACAGAATTTGATCCCGACATAGTTTGTACCCCAGTGAGTGCCTCACTTTTACACCACTGCTGCTGAACTCACAGTGTGACACCCTCATACTCTAAGAAAATAACACCTTCAGTTCATACTGCTGAAAAAAACCTGGAGCGTGCTTGGGCAGGTGTGTCACAGGCACAAAAACCCATACAATTTTTCCTCTTGGTACCCAGGTTTCCTCACTGCCTTTGGGAGAAGGCATTCCTGAGCTTCAGGCACTGCTCTGGAGAGTGCTGGAAAGATGCTTCTTTTCCTCTCTGCTGCCATGGTCTGTTGTTAGTCTGAGGGTTCAGTCTCCAGGGCTGTGTAGTTAGCCTGCAAGAAACTCACTATTTCTTAAAAATTTTTTACATTTATCTGTTCAGCCTAACAGATGCAATCGCTTTGTGAGGATAGTAAGACTATTTACAATTTTATTTGTGCAGCTGCTTTTAGATCTTTTTAAAATCATTCGGTGAATACACTATTTTTGCCAGTAGTATTATTTTTTTTGTCTCAACCCCGGTGCATGATAACTGATTGTCAACAGTATGAATGAAAGGGCATTTGGTGGGAATGCTGCCAGAGTGTGGTGATGTAATGTGCCTTTTTTGTACCTGCTCTGGGAGGAGGATCCCAAGGTCTGACACTTCTCCATTACCCTGGCACGGCACATAGAGACAGTGTAAGCCAAGGACCTGGGAGGCCTGATGACGATTGTCTGGGTTGTATCTGCTTAGACAGTAGGATTTTGGGGGATTTGTCTCTTAAATCCTGGATATACAGGATTCCGTCTGTTGGGATATATTTGGTGAAGCTGGGCTGCCTCCTGAGAATTTTTCCAGCATAGAGACAGGTCAATGTGCTTGCAGGAAGAACAGGCTCACAATGTGTAACTATAACAATCATGATTAATTTTCCTCTGCCACTCTCTAAAGACAGAAGGGGAAGAAACGAATCCTTTGAGCAGTGAACTGTCTGCTACCTCACCATTGCTTTTAGCCTCATTTCCTGCACTCACAGCTTTCTTCAGTCACAGTGGCATGTTCAGTGTGAAGCTTGCACTCTGAGCTTTGGAATGCCTTCAGCTGAAAACTTGTCCCCAAACGTCCACTGAGATATTTCGGGAGAAGAGCCCAACTTGTCCAAACATTCGCTTGGATGCTTTGTCTGGATCTTTCTGTTTCTTCACTCTTCTCCCCTCCTAAGTGCATCCTTACAAAGCTTTAGAGAGGATTTTCCTTAAGAAATGTCTGTGGGGATCTTTGGAAACTCCTGAATTACTAACCATCAATTTACTCTGCTAAATTAACAAGCAGATGTTTGGCTGCAGCACTGGCCAAAGTAAAAGAAGTGGTAGTGAATAAAAGCACCATTTTTCAATAATAATATCAGTAGCATGACATAAAAATTGCCAAGTTTTGGGAAGAAACAGTCTTCATCATTTTTCTCTTGTAATTACTTCAAACGCAGCAGAGTGGTTTTTTACTTCAAGTTTGTGGGTTTTAAGACCATTCATTTCCTTTGGGAATTTATCTGTGTTTTATTAACAGCAGATTGTTTTTTCATATTGTAGCATTTATCAGTTGAAATACGTACTTTTTATAGACACTGACAGTATATCATTAATAAAATACTGATAATAACAGTGAGACATCAGTTGCCAAGTTCTAGAAGAAAAACTCAAACAAAACCAGGAAAATAGAAGAGGATATTACAAAGGTAACCCAGAGATGATCTCCAGAAGTGACCAGCTATGGCCAACTCCCTCTTTTGTTCTATCATATATGATATCCATAGCCACAGTAGTCTCATATTCCATATATGATGCTCTCCATTTACCATCATACCGAGGCAGGGCTTTGGTTATGGGCTGGGGGACTGATTTTTGGGTACTTTCACTTGAACACTGGTGCCTTTTTAATAAATAGTGTTGGTGGACATGTACTTTGGTAGCTCTCTGAGGTCTGTGGGTATCTCTGTAATTTAACTGGAGAAATTTTTAGGGGCTAAACTGTCAGATCTTCTGTGCTGCCTGTTCCTCATACGTGTGCTCTCAGCTTGCAGTCTGGGCACAGAGGTTTACCCAGAGAAAGATCACAGCAGGACTGGACCATAAATCACTGAGATGGAGCATGTGCATATATTGAAGAGGAGAGGGAAGGGAGGAAGCTGAACTTGCCTGAACATTTAATGGGAAATACTTGCAAGGTACTTCACTGGGCTACTACAGCTCTCTGGCTAATGCACATTTATTTTCCTGCTTCCCAGACGAACCTGCTTTGCTGGGAGGTCTCAGAACACACATCAACATGTGAGATGGTGGTTGATACTGTTCCTATATGTTTTGTAGGATTCCCTGATGTATGGAAACCTTTAGCTGTTTCCCATACCTGTCACCTGGCTGTACCACAAGACGAGCATTTGAAACCAACCAAAGCTGGTGTAAATTCACAGTGTATTAATGAGTGCTGCTCCATAGCTGCTACGTGACTCCTCAGACACAGAGCTGAGAAGAGGCACCACCCATTGGGATGAAGCAAAACACTGCTTCTGTGCCCTGCTCTGCCTGCAAAGCTGTCAGTGGATAGCTCAGGGCAGTCTTTAAGGGAACGACTTTGTATAATTATGAGCAGACAAGCACTGGAAGTGCTATCTAGTAATAAGAGCAAGGCTTATGTGCAGGTAGGACACCAACATCTTTCTGGTCGTTCTAATACTTCCTGCTAGACAATAAGCACATCCCTGTGCCTCTCGGTGTTCCCTGTGGAGAAAGACTGGAGGTGTTGTAAGGCTTCATTTAAGCACCATCTGTGAGATGCTTTGAGATCCATGGGATGGAAGAGGGGAGTGATGGATGTGTGTGCTGACATATCATGAAAATCAGAAATGTATTTTGGGGTGTGAACAGCGATTTCTAATAGTTTGTGTTAGATTGTTAATGGCAATTTGCTTTAATTTACATCATGGATTTGTTTGCATCAGCTTCATGCACAGCCTTTTTCTTTTCCTGTGTAGTTCAGGAATCTGACAGAAGATGGTTGATTTCCTACATTCATACACATTGGAGACGAATTTAAAAAACCTGAAAGTATCAACAGTGCTTTAGTGGTTTCATGAAACTGTCAATTTTTTTCATTGGTTTTATGAAACTGCTGGATTACAACAGATGGATTGTCTTTATATATATTTAGATGGTTCCCATCTCTGTGGGCCTTGTGTGCCTCCCAAGTATTTTAAAACAGAACAATGCTTTTTCCTTCTCTGCCTTTCCTTCCAGCGAGCCACTAAGAGGAATAGCTTGATTACTTTATAGGGCTTGGGTTTGTTGGGCTGTGTACTAGCGTTCTCTGCATATTTTTGTGTGAAGAAATGAAGCTGAGGAGAGAATTTTTGCTTTTGCTTCTGACTGCATTGAGATCTAGGTTATTTGTATCTCCATGAGGCAAAGTAAGTTCCACAGTACAGAAATTCTGCCTGGGAAAGATGAAACTTCCACAGTCTTGTCTAACCCCTTGGTCAATGGTTGCAGTGCTCCAGCAGGAGCTGGCTGTGGAAGATTATGAAGGGCTTTAGATATCAGAAAAGAAGACCAAAGTCTGTACTTAGTAAGAAACCAGGGTGAGCAAAGCACCAGGCTGCTCTCCCTTGCTAAGCAGACATCTGCTGTATTTTAACACCAGCTGTGGTTTATTTCAAAGCACAGGGAGTTCCAGTAATTAAGCTGCAAGACACAATTTATGCACCAGTGTGTCCACGTGTGCACTCCTCAGGATGAGGTGCAATCTTCTGGCCAGTCCTGCCTGGAAGAGGGCATTTCTGCTGACGTGGCTGTTCAGCCATCCCCTGGCAGTGTGGAGGCTGCAGACATCCTGAGGCTGCGAGACAGATGCAGCAGCTGACTAAGCAACTGTGTTGCTGTTGGGATGGGAAGGAAATGTTTAACACAAAACTGAACACAGAGATGAAGCTGCACAGCCCAGAACGGCAGGTCCAAAATGAGCCACTGGACAAAACAGATGTCAGCATCATTGACCATTTCACTGTTTCTACAAGGAAGAAGGGGCAGCACCAGAATTTTAGCATGGTTAAGTTCCACCATGATGAGCAGGTGACTTCTGGGGTCAACAGAGATCTCAGTAAAGAGTGTCCCAGCCATCTCTTCTGAACATGTGCATCATCTGATGTTACTCCTGTAGCGGAGTTTAGAAGAATCTTTTCCAATCCATCTACCACCCGCATCCGCATGCCCCGAAACAATTATCAGGAGTTTCAGTTGCTGTGTGTTCAGGCCTGCCCAGGCTAGCCTTAATCTTTCTGATCTGGGCAATCTTTGTAAACATGGTGGCATGGATCTTACCAAGCTTGCCAGGGGCTGTGGAGACATTTTTAGGTTGATGCCACTGAGTCCTCATTACTAGTGGCATCCCTGTGAGCTGGAATCCAGTTAGCTCAGCTGTGCCTGTTCAGTGCTGACTTCCAACTTTCCTCCTGCCTAGGGACAGGTTGTGGTGTTTTGGTCCATGTGCTCAGCTCTCTTTCACTGTCTTTCTCTTCTTGCCTTTTCTGCCACAGGCCATTGGAGCATCCCAGTGTGTTGTGTGACAGAGGAGGTGGATAGGGGAATTCTCTAAGGGAGGGACAGGGTTTCACCACCTCATCTCTACTCCGGTGACTCTTGGCTGGGGGAAGATGTTCTGCAAGTCTGATTCAACATGATGGCACATGCTAAATTAAGAAATTAACATTAGCCTTAGTTAACTGTATGTTCATTTGGTGTCTCTCATTCTGCTCCCCAGTGCAGGCACGGGGCCAGTGGCACTGTTCAGCTCTGAGCACTCGCTGCTCTGATGTTCCCTGGAACACCTTTGTAGGGCACAAATCCCTACAGTGCCAGAGAGCAGCGCAGCTCTGCAGCAGCACAGAGCAGAAGGCTGGTTTAAAACCAAGCCACTGACGGTGATTCGGGTCTCTGAAGGATGCCCCCGGCGCTGCTCCGGGCTGGGTGCGCGGCTGCTCCGCCGGAGCTCGGGGGGCCTTCGGCAGTAGTGGCCCCGCACCACGGGATGTCACTACGGAGCCAGCAGACACCTTTGCATTTCGCTGCGTTTTACAGCCTTTCCTGTCGAGCTGTGCCCGCCCGTCACTGAGGGCACCGCTGCCAGCGCTGCCCGCCCGGGGCTCCAGCGGGGCCACCGAGCGCACCGGGCACCGCCGCTCCCTGCGGGCACCGAGCTCCGCCAGCCCGCCCTCACTGCGGTGGAGAAAATCATTCCCCCCCTTTTGATTTCAAAGCAACCTCTGCCTCTCGGGAACGGCACCGCCTCCCCACCCCCAGGGGACCAAGGGACCGGGGCGCTGCTGCGGGCAGCGGAGCCCCGGGAGCGCTCCCTGGGCTGCGGGGACCTCCCGCATCCAGCCCCGGAGCATCGCGGAAGGAGGAGGGGGACGAAAGCGGGTTCACTTCCGCCTGGCTGCAGGAACCACAAGCCCCCAGAATATATTAGAATAATAATAATAGGAAGGTTCCCCCCCTCCGCCACCCCCGTTTTTGTCCCCCTGGAAGGAGGGGGTGGAGAGCAGCGCGGCGAGGCTGCCGGCGGCACATCGATGTGCGGCCGGTGAGGCGGCGCGGCCGGACCCAGCTCCCCGCCGGCGCCGTGGCCGCGGCCGGCAGGACGGGCGCAGCCTCCCCGCGGAGAGGCCAGGGAGAAGGTCTGTGCTTTGCGTTCGTACCTGGCGTGGCCGGCACGGCCCTGCCCTGCCCCGGCCGGAGGGGATCGGCGGGCCCCGGCACCCACGGCCCCGGCAACAAAGCCCGGCCGGGGGTCCGTGCGCGGCTGCAGCTGGGGGGGCACCGGGGACAGCCCCGAGCTGTTGGTCAGTACCCGGCTCCCTTCGGTAGGTCCCGAATCTGTGCCTTCAAAGCACCCCGAACCCTCCCCTCTGTGCTGGGGGTTCTGGCTAGTGTGAGGCTCCAGGGAGAATGGGCTCTATGGGAAAGGCTCTGGGATGTGCCTGGCGGCGCTCGCTGGGCCTGGATGCTGCGGGACCCGGTGCTGCGCTGCGGGGCTGTGGCTGCAGGAGGGCACCGGGAGCTCGGCGGGTGCGGAAGGGGAGGGGAGGCCAAGGGCTCTGCAGGCTCCTCCTGTGAGCCACCGGCGAGACAGGCTGCTTGTCCTTTGGGCAAGATGAGCTCAGTCCCATGCCAGGTGTACCTTCAGTGACTTCCCATTCCAGTATCTTAGGATCAGTTGCTTTTCACATATTAAACATTTTCCCAACTTTACCTTTGTTATTTTTTAATCTTGAGGTTCAACGGGATGGTTTTGAGTGTCTTTGCATGAGGCACTTCCAGACTCACAGGAAGACATTAATTGGAATGGGGCGCCTTTGGAGCCAGTTGCATCCTCAGACTCCTTCTATTGCTGGAGACATAATCCATCTGCCTGTCTAGCCTTCCCAGTTTGGATCTGATGCCCTAATTTAAGGGATCACCATCAACTGGCTGAGCAGTTTAAGAGATTGGTAATGGTGAATTTTAGAATACTAGAAATGGGGATGAGCGCTGTGGACTTCTACTAAAACAAGACAGAAGGTTAAATTAGCTGCCTTCCCCTTGGGTCAGGTGCAGAGCTCCCCTCTGCCCTATTACTGTCACTTCAGTGCAGCCTTCAGGTTTTCTCTTTTGGCAGACTCTGGGCACACTCTGTCCAACAGAGATAGTGAGCACTGACATCCTGTAAGAACTTTGTTGCAGCAAAATCCCTAACAGAGGTCCTGGCAGGGATGACTTATTGGCCATTGGAACACCATACCATCTTTTCCACTCTTTTAAAGAAGTAACTGCTCTAATAAACTATTGCACCCCCACATGTAAATAGTTTTCTTCACAAAGGTGAAACTTGTGGTCTGTATGTCTTCAAGTCATTCTCATTTGAGTGAGAATTGTCAGGATCATACAAAGACTCGGTTCAGAATAAGTATATCTTAACTGAGAGAATAAATGTATTGACTGCTGTGATCTCTGGTATATGTTTTAAAAGGTAGAGAGGCTGACAAGCTGAATGGAGAGGGGTATTCCAATAGCTCTTAGGTTGAAAGTACTTCTTAACTAGGGATCATAAATGTGCTGATTATATTTATCTTAATTTGCCTTTTTAAATTTGTGTTTGTTGTCTAAGAGAGCTGAACACCTTGAATTCCAGAGTGCTTTGATATCTCAAACCTGTATACTGGTAGCTGAGCCTTGTACTTCAGAAGTTCTGCCAGAAGCCTGAACAATTTAATATGACTTTAAATGTATAGCAACATATAAGGGAAGTGATTTACTCAAGGCCAGTAAAAGACTGGGGAAAGCACCCTGGCCTCTCGCTGCCTTGTGGCTGCACTTCCAGTTCCTTTCCTTTCGCCCCTTTTTGTCCAGTCACAAGTGTGACAGAGTTGTTTAGGAGCTACTTGCCCTCCTTTCTTAACATTTTACAGAAACTACAATGACAAGGGAAGAGAAAGTGCAAGTGTTGATCTACATAGACTTCTAGAAATGAAGGTATGGCACAGAAGGATTAAAAAGCAGTGAGATAATGCAGACTGAGAACTGTTCTGTGAAAAAAAGAAAAAACAATGGGTCCATCTGTCATCTTGCTCATTTCCTTCCACGAAGTCTGAAGGTGTGTTGAAAACAATTTAAAAGTTCATGTTCTGAATCATGTGAATTAGGCTCCTGACTTATGTGTGAGAGAGTGAAGTGACTTATCAGTGGTCCTGCAGTCACAGCTTCATGTAGCATCCAGCTGGGGTGTGAGAGTCAGGTGGTTAATTGTAAAGAGTTTTAATAATGGGCTATGGAACCCAGTTATCCTTTTGCTTGTAAATCTGCAGAGGAAGGGAAATAATTTTCTTTGATTCTGCTTCCCTTTGAATAACTTCTGCCTTTCTACCTGGGATGTGACTAGAATTTGTGGTGGGGTCAGGATGCAACTCCTCCTTGGTTGACTGGAGAGGAAAGCCTTGCTTTTACCTAGTTAGGTGGTCGTGTAGATCTGCTGCTGTAACACAGTTAACAGCTGCAATAGCATGGCCAAGCCTAACTCAACTGTGGATCTTTTGTGTAAACTGAGTCTCGGGAAGGTAATCATCACTTCAGAGTCGGTTACGCTCAACGGTGAGCTTGGGATTTGTACCACATAAACATTTGCCTTAGCACAGAGAAGGCTGAGCAGTGGGTAGGAGTAAAAGTAGTAACATATTAACTTGGAATTATATTGTTCATTGTAAAGATGTCAAGGTAAGTGAGAGGTGCTGCTACTGAAATACAGTCCTGAAAGGTAGAGGTAGAGCACAGTGCTGAACAGTATGGTACAGGTAGAGCCATCCCTCTGCCACGAGGCAGCAGTGATCCAGTGATCTGCAGGGAAGCATGAGTCTTTCTGTGTCTGTTTTCTGATGTAGATGTTCGAATTGCATCTTGGTCTTTAAAAATTAAGATAACACCTCCCCCCAAACCCCTCCCAGCAGTGGCAATGTTATGTGAATGCTGTTGTGTGGATTTCTCTTTTAAACTGGGTTTACTCTCCAGGAGCCAAGGAAATCTGAATATTTATCTGCATTAGCAGAATGGTATTAAATACAAAATCCTTAGCTACCATGAATATTTATTTGTGTCTTAGCTGGCTTCAGACTGCATCTCTGGCTGATTGCCATCCCTGAAGGTTATTTTCACAGAGGTTTTGGAGTGGACGCTCACACACTGATACACCTCCGGATTTCATGTTCCCTGATTGTCAGTAGTTGGCAAACAACTACATGAAAACAGACAGTCAGTGGAGAAAGTATGGGCCCAAAAATACCTTTGGGCATCAATAGATATCACTTTAAATCATCAGATCATAACTATTCCAGTATATGTAAATATTCCCAGTCTCTCACAGTGCTCTCTAAGATTAAGCAAGTGCCTTAAAATTGCCTAGTTGAAGCCTTAGCCCTTCAGATAGAATAAGATGCATTTTGAGATCCTATAGGATTTTTTATTATGATCTTTCTCCCCAGTAATCTTTCTTACAGTGCACCACGTTCTAGAAGGTTTCACTATGGAACCAGTTGTCTGTAGTCACAGGGTCCTAGTCTGTTGAGCATAGCAGGGTATGGATAGCATGTCCCTGGACACACTTCATGGTGGATGAAGTGTTCACTGAGTGCACTGGAGAAGGTTTCTGAGTGTAGAGCTCTCCAGAGTGGTGCTGACTGTTGGGGGTATTTTGTGGGTAGTGCTATTATTCATCTTATATCACCATCTTATTCATTATTATTCATCTTATCACCAGCAGCCTGTCTCCATTCTTCATCAGTGCAGAGGGTCAGCTTAAGTATTATAGAAAGTTATTAATATTTATTAAAGCCTTAAGGTATGCTTCCAAATATACCCAAGAAAAATCACAGAATAATTTAGGATGGATGTGACCTGTGGAGGTGATCTAGTCCAACCTGCTGCTCAAAGCAGGACCAATTTTTAGCAGGGCTTGGTTCAGTTAAATTAAAAAATATCTCCAAAAATGGAGATCCCACTACCTCTCTGGTGCAATTTCAGCGTTTGACCATCCTTATGAAAAAAAAATAATATCTAATCAGAATTCCCAGTGTTTCAGTTTGTGTCTGTTACCTTTCACTGGACATCTCTTGGAAGAGTCTGGTTCCATCTTGGTAGGCATAGATAGATAGATAGAGAGATGGGTAGATTAGAGAGAAAGTGAGGATAGAAGAGATGTGAAAAGGTCCTTTTTATAGGTCCTGCACACTGCAGGCAGCCTTACAGTTTTTTTGTTTTCTGATTTTTTTTCTCTCACTAGACCTTGTTCAGACAGGGTTTTGGAGGCAGTGGTAGTGTGAGAGCACATGTAGTGCACTAAGATCCTCATGTGGTTTGCTCTCATGTGAAGTTAAGATTGGCACAGCTGTAGCCTGGCAATGAACCTGTCTCCTAAATCCTGCCTTCAAATGCAGCATTATGTGACAGACTGCAGGCCATGTTACAGGACTGGGTGAAGGGCTGAATTGATGTGTCTTCGTCCACCTGTGGGGTTTTCCGTAAGCCTCTTGCAGTTTCACGTCATCAACCCCATTTGTTGGCATGTTTTTTCCTAAGGGATTAGTTTGATTTTGGAGTGAATCCATCCTGTCATATTTGTATGGTTAAGACATTTCCTTCCCTGACACTGCACTGTTCCCAACCAGTGTGTCAGCAGTTTCCCAAACTTCAAACCTTGGATACCATCAGCTGGCAGCATTTTCTGCAAGGCAACTTGAGACCATGAGCATCAAACACTGTGTATTTAATAAATTTCTGTGGGATAGGGAAAGATATGGATCACCTGCACTGGCCTCGCATGTCACTAGGCCTCATGAACAAGAGCTTTGGAACAGCATGAAGCTGTGCCAGGGGAGGTTTAGGTGGGATATTAGGGAAAGGTTCTTCATCCAGAGGATGTTTGAGCAGGCTCCCCAGGGAAGTGATCACAGCACTAAGCCTGAGAGAGTTCAAAAACGATTTGGACAATGTTCTCAGACACATGGTGTGATTAGTGGGGTGTTCTGTGCAGGGCCAGGAGTTGGACTCGATGATCCTTGTGGGTTCCTTTCAACTCAGGATATTCTGTGATTCTGTGATACTATGAACATGTGTCAGTCAAAGCAGATCGGAAATGAAACCATTTAGGAGATAAAAACACCTTTGTAGGTGAAATAATGGATAATGTCCTCTCCTAAATACACCATTTGTGAGTGCTGAAGTTGAGAAGTTCAGGTTTAACTTTTGCCCTCCTACCCTTCTCCTGGACCACTGCTCCTTTCTCTACTGTTGTTGTTAGATTGTATGCAGCTGATTAATGATATCTTTTCCAATAAGCTCAAGCAGGATAATGCACTTTGACCTACACACGGTGATGTATTAAAAAAAATCAGTGAAACGCTGATTGAATTTTCAGTGATAATTTCTGTTCTAGTCCTCAATGGCTAATTTATGCAGGGGTTAGCAGAGAGCAATATCAAATAACATATCTTACATAATAAGACAGAGGATCAGCTGGAAAAACTGACCTGCTGTCTGGCAGTTGGTGTGAACGCTTTATTTGTGTGGAAGCATAAGAACTGCCGTATTAGAGTAGGTCTGAAGGTCACCTACTGTGCTGTTCTAGCCTGATATGACTTGTCTTGGGTGGCCCAGGACTTGCTGTCCCTTTCCCCACATTGCAGCTCGTTTTCTTGCCTTCACAGACCAGCACACAGATTAATATGTTTTTCAGAAGTTTATCATTATAAATTTAAGGATGCTTTCCAGCAGTAGTGATACTAAATTCTGAAATAGGCTACCTAGGAAGGCTGCAGCATCTTTGCTGAAGGTTTTGGGGAGTAAGAAAGCAAGTATTGCTGAGTATGTAAGTATTCAGTTGGGTGATTCAGGTCTGCACCATCAGCTTAACATCACTGAGAGCTATTTCCCAGCCACGTGGTCACTCCTGCCTATCTGCAGGACAGCCTCTCTTCCTTGCCCACCTCCCAGCTCTAGCCATCAAAAACATCCTGTTCATCCCCCCTGTGGGTGCCTGTACAGCACAGGTCTGACCAGGCAGGGCAGAGGCTGTGGCACTGCAGCCTTTCTGCCAGGTTAAGGAGTTCATAACATGTAGGGTGGTGAGGCCCTGGCACAGGTTGCCCAGAGAAACTGTGGCTGCCCCTTCCCTGAAGTGTTCAAGGCCAGGTTGGATGGGGCTTGGAGCAGCCTTGTCTAGTGTAAGATGTCCCTGCCCATGCACGGAGGGTTGGAACTGGATGACCTTTAAGGTCCCTTCCAACACAAACCAATCTGTGAGTCTATGATTGGAGCAGTGGTACAGGAAGGATTAACATGGACATGTTCTGGGTGCTACCATGCCAGAATTCTTTGGTGGACCATATTTGTCTGCATTTCTAATCCCTTCTTGAGTCTTGTTAAGTTCATTGTCTGGATGACTGCCGGGTCGATGAGTTCTAGGTTTTAGTTACCAATGCTTCAGGCAGAAAACATTTCTTAATTGCTTGTATCTGCCCACTTCTTAGTGGAAGTGGTAGTTCTTAAGCCCCATGAAGCACCGATGTGAGGGTGCACTGCAGGCAGCCAGAGAATCCTGTTTTTTTCCTGGTGATAGTGATATCCATAGAGAAGCTAAGTAAAGTATGGGAGAGGTTACCAGTTCCCTCTTTCGGGGTGCTGAGGTAGTTATACAAATACATAAAAAGATGGATTAGAGCAGCAGGAAAAGATATGCATGGAAATCCCAATCTAATTCCATTGAACTCAATAGGAATGTTTGCCCTGATCTTCAGTTTTACTCCACACCTAATCTTTAATGTATCTCATCAGTTTTTCCATTGCTCAGGGGCCTCATAAAAGTTTGATTAGCCCTTCTAAGGAAAACAGTTTATTGCTGAGAAACAGTGAATCAAATCCTCCAGATTAAATGAAAAGTCAGGAAGAGCCCAAAACCAAACAAGGCAATAAGATTGCTGACCTCCAGAAGCAGCTCTGGAGAGACTGTTACTGAAGGAACCTTCTCTCCTCATCTGCACAAGCTCCTGCAGCTGGGACTCCCAGACCAGCATGGTCACTCTTTGGAGTACACATTGGACAAACTTATCTGAGAAAGAGGGTCATAAGTACAGGAAGATACCCCTTCGGTGCTGAGGTCACAGGACTGTATCAGCTTATTTGGATTCTGTCCCTGATTCTCCCATTGCTTGGCTGTGAGAGGCTGGATTGTTCCTTAACCTCCCTGCACTTTGCCTCTCCCAGATAGAAAATTAGTTTTATTTACCTGTTTTAGGTCTCTGTAACACACTATGTATTATCCTCAGTCTTTGCAAAGACAGCTAGAGGCAAATCTTATAAAAGCTCCGTAAGTGCAGCACATTTTGGGCTGACAGGTCTTTAACTACCATTTCACTGGATATCCTTAACAGTTGCAAGGACTGAAATGGAATATCCTCCTCTTTCAAATTCAGAAAGGCACTTCAGAGCAGTGCCAGCCCAGGCCCTTGTTCACCACAGAGTGCTCTGGGAGGGGCACATGCCACGACAGATGACAGGAGGTTTCGTCACAGTGTGGGATTTCGTTTCTGCCACACCACCCGCAGATCGTGGCAACCATGTGACAAATGGGACAGGAGCCTTTTGCCTGTTTTCTGGAGTTTTCCCATAGGCTTAAAGAAACCATCCATTTTCATTTTCAGGTTAGTGCTTATATTATTAATTAATGAAGGGGGGAGATGGAGCGGTCTCTTGGCTTTGCCCTTCTTTAATTTTTATCAGGGGAAAAATTATACCTTGAAGAACTGTTTATTTTAAGATTTTTCCTCTGCTAACAGCTAATGACTTTTACCACTGATCTCCTCAGCAGTGGCTGGAATATCTTTGGCTCTGAGCCTACACAGGAAGAATAAGGTAATAATAAGCTGAAGGGTTGTTTTTAGGGGATTTTTGCCTATTGTTTGTTTTCTTCATGATGTGTTTGGTGCTTGTTTCCATGAGAAAATTCTAGGTAACCACAGAACTAAGGAAATTCTGGTATCTTGGGAACTGAGCAGTGAAAGATGAGAAGTATGATGGAGAGCAGATTTGCAGGCAAGAAACTGTTTATGTTTTTACAGAACATTCAGCAGTTGCCTGCAGTGCTATAGCTACAGTGTGGGTTTTTTCTGTAGAACACCCCAAGTTGGCTGCTTAACAGAATCTGAGAAGAATAAATTAGATATTAGAGATAATTTAAAAATACTACTTTTACAGACATATCCCAACTCTCTGGCTGTAAATATCCACCAGAAAAGCAGCATAATATCTTTACCTGGTGTTTTACTGTAATGTTTGTGTTTGTCTTCTTTCCATCACTCATTCTCACTCTGTGACGAGTGTGAGAAGCCTTAGCACTGACAGGAGGAGATGACATTTCCCCTCTAGCAAGTGTTACCACCTCTCTGCATCTGCTCACCTTCTGGAATCACTTAGAAGGAGACATCTGCAACAGTGGAAGGTTCTTTCCCCAAAGGTGGTGTCAAGAAATGCTGCTAGATTTACATTTTCTCTCTATTGAACAATGCTGGGTATTGAGTAGAGAGTCTTTCCAGTGGGCCATGTTCCTGTGGCAAGGTTGTAAATTCTCATTTGGTACAAGTTTTAGAACTTCCATCCCCAGAAGTATCTGATTGGAAGGAAGTCCAATGAAAATTGAAATTCTTGAAACTCAACAGTTCTGAAAAATAAGCCCTAAACAGCTCTGCTTATAACTACATAGGGAACGAGCTTTCAGTCCCTGTCCTTTTTGTTTTAACATATTTCATCTGTCAACTACAAAATCCTCAGCCACCTTCTGAACTCCTTAGCCAGGAAAGGACCCTCATAATTCAGTGGAGTCCAGTGACCTTGTGACCCAAAAGCTTTATTCAAAAGCTTTCCCTAATTCCATTGTGTTTCTAGAGAATTCATAATTTTCATGCAGTTCATACAGAAGGAAATGTGCTGAGCAAGATACAGAAATAGTCATTTGCTTTCACTGTCCAGATATGGCTTCTTGAATTTTCCAGTCAAGCTCAAGAACTATTGGTATTTATTCAAGTAAGATGATAAAATGACTTATTTTCAGTTGGCAATTAGTACATTGGCTTTAGGGAATGAAAACTGTGTTACATGAGAAACAAGAACAGCAACATCAACAAAAGATTTTCGTCTGTTCCTTGTGCCAGTTTGTGTTGTATGTAAATCTGTAACTCTCAGCTGCCTTACCATCACCCATGTCTGGAATCTGGGGTGTGCCTGTGGTGTGGAGTGACTTGCCTTTGCTAGCTCTTTGTCAGCCTTGTTTTGGAGAACAGCTTGGGAAGCTGAGGGCTTGTTGAGCCTGCCAAGATCCATTCTAGTGAATCCATGGCACTGTCATCCCTAGAGCTTTGCACTTTTGACTTGGAGTGAGGTTAACCATCTACTGGACACCCTGCAGATTTTTAATACCAGTCTTTACTTCAGAAGTTCCCGTCATGGGGATATCAAGAGGGATCTAAGCAGGTGAAGTCATGATTACTATTTCCTAGAGTAAGTGCAATGATGAGGAAGAGGGATCTGGGCACATGATACCTGTGTGGATTGTTTTAGCCCCTCTTTAATCCCTTCGGTTTGGGAGTGGAAATAACACCCCCTTTTTTTCTTCATGTTTCTCGGATGAAGAAAAAAAATGAAATGAGCTCTGCCTTTCTGTATGTTTCATGCAGAGAGCTTGTGAGGTAGTAGGTCATCTCTCAGTTAATGTGCTTCCTGTTTTTCCATAAACTGACTTCTTCTTGTAGGTTTTTCCAGATTTGATTTGCCTGATGCATGTGATGAGTGGAGTTGAAACATTCTCTTGATGGTTAATAACCGGCCAGGAAAGAAACTGAGCTTAGCATCCCTGTCCAAGAGGCACAAAGTGTGAACTATAAAAGGACTGCAGAGCATTTTTTCAGAAATTAATTATTAATTAATTAATTCAGAAATCTGCATTAATCCAACCAAGAAGACAGACACTTAAGCACAAAGGCTATGTTCATTATTGATGTCTCACATTCTGTGAGACATCTTAGTTAAAGTGGAGCTTACCTATGGGTCCCAGAAAGGGCAAAATATCTTGTGAAAGTTTGCATATGTTATCCTGTGTCTTGATCTGGACTTCTCTCTGGAGAGTCCAGACCTTGGGTGCTTTTTACTTAACTCCGAGGCTTAAATTAGGAATGGGGTGAAGTTTTGCCTCTTTTTAGATCAGGACAGTCTTAATTTTGAATCCAGGTAAGCATGTGGATTTCATACTCTTTTTAAAGAATTTGAGGCACAATTTCCAATTTTCTATTTGGGATTTCTTCTGGTTCTCAATGAGAGAGTCAAGTTGGATATCAATGAATATACCATTTGTGCTTACAAGTAATTACAGCTACAATTGATTGCACACAAAATTAGAAGCAATTTAAATAAAAAAAAAAGCTCTAATTTTAAGAACTCTTATGTTGTTTGTCTAAAGTGTTTTAATGCATATGAACAAAGGCTGTTCATTTCCTTCTGTTGTGTGTGCAAAGTTTGAATAAGGTGCTTATCGAGTGCAAGTTGTTACAAAGGAGAGGGATTTCTTTATTGTTTGACTTGTGAAATACATTTTATGTAATGAAGCCCCGATTACCTAAATTAAAAATCCCAAACAATGCTGTTGTCTCATTTGGTAGGAAGCAGAGACTGTGTGGACAACTGAAAGCTTGCTTAAAGGCAATCTGTGACCCGCTCCATACTATTCTTATGCTAATGTGAGAATGGGTATCCTGGGCACCATCTGCTGTCCCTGAGGTCCCGGCCTTGGGCATTCAGAATTGGTTTGCTTTATTAATGCTAGGCCATCCAGAACAGCAGTGGTGCATTTGTTATAGTCTAGGAAATCAGAAGTTGCAATTGTAAGCATACAGAGATAACTGTCACTTTTAATAATACACTCAAACATGATAGCCACCACTTTTTCCAACCTCTTAGGCAGAGATGCCATCTTTCAAGCTATAGTTACCTTCAGCAAATCCAACAAAGGCTTCTCTGGCTTTTCAGGGTGATGGGGTTTTACTTCCTTGGAAGGTCATTTCATTAGGTACTGGATGGATTTATTGGCTGGCTCTGCATTTTAACTTTTGTAAATGCCCCTTAGAGAAACAGAAGACTGTCTTGATATAAATCAAAATTAATAAATAGGACATACAACAGGATTATTTTTAGAGAGGCTAAAGGGATGGGATATCAAATATCCTCAACTAGCCTAATTAAACCAGTTGAGGTTTAAAGGACACCACTCATCAGTTTTGCCCAAGTTTATTGTCAGGACAAATGACTACAATCTCAGTTGTAAGTACCTAATAAAGTCTCCTCTAATGATGATTCTGTTTGTGCTTATTAGCTATATGGTTCTTTTGGTGTCCAGGGCTCTAATTAGAAAGCAATTCCTCCTTCTGTTCAGCATGTGAGTACTTAGATTGCTCATTATCAAGTGCCCATCAGGTACAAGTCAGGATAGTTCAACTGGTAGTCAGCAAGCCAGGTCCTTCTGCCCTGCTGCCTGGGTTGGTGGTGTCCAAAGAGGCAGAGCACACAAAGCTCACAACTGGCATGTGTCCTGCTCCATCCCTGCCAGGGTGAGTGGCTGCTCCTGATCTGATACCCAGCCTGCAGCCTCCTGTAGAAAACAGCATCTTGGCTTCCATTTTACAGGTGAGGAGGTGAGGCAGGGCTAATACTGTGCCTTGTGTCCCCAGGCCTGGATTGGCACTGGGAGTGTTAGGGCTGTGCCAAATTCGGCCCCAGACTGCTCACAGTGGAGGTATAAGGGGAACTGAAGGTGTTTGAGATGTGGGGAAACGATGAGGCCATGGTAAAGCAATGTGGTCTCAGCTGATGTGAAGCTTTTCGTAGTGTCCTGGTGAAGGAGCACGTTATGGCAGAATGAGAAAGGAACAGGTTGCCCAAGCTGTTGAGTGATACACTGAGAGTGTAATTTTGGGTTTTGGATGCTGAATCTCCTGATTGCTCCATTTCAACTTGATGTGTGTGCAGAATTTATTTATGGTGACCTCTGTGATGAAAAGAAATAGCCAGTTACCTAAGTAAGCAGTACAGCCAACAGGGAGAACCACTTTCAGCAGCTGCTTTTGTCCCCTCCCTTGCCTCCAGAGCTTTCTGTTGTTTCTTTCAGTTATGGGTGAAGGAGGCAAGCACTGCAGGGCCAGGGAAAATGAGAGTTAATTACACTGTGGAAGGGGATTGTTGCACAATGCTGGTTCTTTCCCATCGCTGTCTCAAGTGCTTGACAGTACAACAGAGCCAACAAAGGTGTTCTTCAGTACCATCCTTTGCTTAATCTGGAGGCATTGGAAATACAAAGCTGGACCTCTTTCCCTTAAATGAAGACAATGAGGAGAAGGCTTCTTTTTAGTGTCAGTATTCATGTAAGTTGTACCAAGGTCAAGTGAAATTCAGCAGAGGTGGGTCTAATATTACATATATATTTTAGAAAATAGAGTAATATCTTAACAGCATGTATTTGCACTCCTTAAGTTTCTGGGTGAATCTGTATTTCAGAAAATCTAAAACCCAGTCCTGTTTGCTGCAAAAGCTAGAAGGAAGTCCCTGAGACAGGCATAGAGGGGAAAATATTTGTATCTGGAGGACTAAGTTGAACACTGGGATATGAAAGATTGCTCTAGAAGTCAGTCTAGGTTATAGAATCATAGAATCCATCTCCCTCACTTTCTGGTATTACTTACATGCCACTCCTGCATTTGGCACATGGAAAAGAATCCTTGTTTAAGAAACTGTCTTAGTGGAGTGCTGGTGTAAAACAGGTGAAGAAAGGGGAGATGTGGCATTCTGCAGGATGAGGGGGAAGCAGACAAGAATGTCCTCTTTGGCTCTTCTCAGCTGAGGTGCTGAACTTACATGGAGATGTGAGTACATAAGACATGCTTACAGATTGCTGATTACTCTTCCATTTCTCAGGATGATCAGATCCTTGTAAAGTCGGGCACTGACCACAGGTACATTGCCAGGCTGCTCAGGGGCTGCTGCTCTGCTGTATTGCCAGCTGTCCACGTGGAAGTTGTTCAGCACCTGGATGCATCTGCTTGTGAATGTGGCCCTGTAGATCCATCTGCAGGGCTAGTGCAAGCACTGAACCAGGTATGAGAGGTTCAAGGTCCCTCGTCTGTCAGGACAATTTCATCCCACATCAGGGACTAGTGTTTGCATCTCAGCTCAGTACAGTAATCACTGGGTTTGCATATGCTGATTGAAAAGACTCCCATTTAAATGTGGATGATGCTTCAGAGTGATTCTGATGCTTTAAAACATTGGAATTGGTTTGTTTTCAACTAATTGAGGAAGGCACTGAAATACTGAAACCTCAGAAAGTGCCATGAAGCAAAATAGTTGTCTTCTTCTGAGATCTTGTGTGCAGTACCTTTAGCTCTCACAAGCTGGGACTGAAGAGTATCTGCAGGGGGTGTTTGTGTAAATGCACAGCAGAAAGGACTTAAAGACATGTTTATCATCTGGGATGCCAGTCTCTTTCAGTGGTTGACCAAAAAATTCTGCTCTGCTTGTATGTTGCCTGTACACTCTGATAATTAATAGCAGTACATGGTGTGAAACAGAAAAAAGTTAATTTCTGGTGTTCCTAATTGATTCTTCTCTTGCAAGATATACTGACAGGGTTGATTGAACACTTTCGAAATACGTTTTTAGTTTCTTTCCTAGAAATAACATGTGCCACTCCACTGGAAGACAGTTGACACTAACAACTAGGTTCTGATGAGTGAGTGAAATCAGAAATGGCCAGAAGTGACTACTGTTAGAAATGAAGAGTTGGTGTCTGCACATGTCAGTGCTGTGTTCCTTATGTTTTTCTTTGTTGACTGGATAGGAAAAATAGTTTGGTTAACATGCTGGTGCTTACATGAGGTGTAGGGATATCTGTCAAAATCTATTGAGGTCCTTTGAAAAGTTGTGAAATAACATTTCTGCAAAGGACACAGAAACTCTTGGAGAGACTGCAGCAGTGCTAGACAGCTTTCCAAGCCTTTATCACAGCCTGGAAGTCTCCATCTTCAAGAAGGCCCCATTTATACATTTCTATAAACAACAGGAAGGGAAAGTTTGTGTCCAAAGAAGTTAAAAATAAATTGTGAAGATAGACATGTTCAGAGATGGCAGGACTGCAGTGGGCAAGTCTTGATTCTTCTGTGCAAGACCCTCTAGAGTGACAACTTTAGTTAGGGAGAGTGTAATTATTTGCTTTTGGAATGCCCAATATTGTTTCCTTCAAGCTGAGTTAACTTACTGCCACAGCATATTCCATTTGTTCTGTTGGTAGCTGCTTGTGGTTGTCTTCTGTTCCCCTTGTTATGAGAAGGGCAGCTGGGGAGGCCAGAGGACAAGGATGGCTCTTGGAGACACTGGATGCTGACATTGGCTCAGCTTTCATCACGATTATTTTTGTATCTCTGACTTGATCTAAACTGACCAAGGCAATTGGTTCCTAGGTAAGTATTTTAAGATGATGAGATATCAGTGTTACACAAAGATTTTGGAAAACCAACCTTCTCTCCATCTCCCTAAACTTGCCGCTGCTGCTTGGTGTGATGTCCCAGCTGGGAATCAAAGCTTCACAGTTAACCAGGAACCGGCACTAGAAAGTTGGAACTTGTTCATTTGCCCTTTTTCAGATGTAACATAGAGTTAGACACAGTGGATGGGCTCTGGAAGCTACTAATTGTAACTCCCACTTTTTCCAAAGCCAGGGAAAGGCTGAGCAAAAGTGCTTCTATTAGAGCACCTGAGCTGAGTGTACCGGGCCATGTTGGGATGACGGTTGGCTGGAAAACAAGAGCTACAGTATGTTCTCCCCAGTCACCAGCTTCTCCTTTCTCAGAATTCTCATGAGTACTCACTTTATACCTGCAAATTAAAACATATTTAAACCTTAGAAAACATCTTGTGATGTGATATTTATCCTTGCATTTGTGCACAGTCATGGTTCCTTTCTAAGGAGAAAAAGTTCTACCAGAATACAGGCAAGGAAAAAATCTGAATAAAACAGTAACAGCAGAGGAGCTGGGAAGAGCAGGACTGCTGTTTTCCTCCTGCTGGTTCTGTTCATCTCCTGGTGCTGCTGGGACACCTTCTGCTTGCAGGTCCTTACTACACGTGCTCAGCAGGAGCTCTTTCCCAGCTGATTTGCAAGGCCTAATTTAAACTGGTAGATCAAAACACTTGCAGCTCTGCATATGCTTCCTCAGGAGAAAGGAATGTTTTCTCATTCCTGTCTTACTTCATATTTCACAGCTGCAGTTTGTCTTGTTTTCTCCCTGCCTAAGGCCCAGCAAGTGCCGCAATGCACAAGGGTTTAAAGGATTATTTATTTTAGGGCATTGATGCCTTCTTTGAAAAGCTGTGTGTGTTTAGTTTGTTTTACCAGGGACTCTTATTAGAGCAGCATGGGGAGTTTTCAGGGAGAAAAGGGAGGCGATGAGTGTGCATATCTCTTCCCAAACTGTGTTATATAAAGAGAGACCTCTCAGATTATCTTAAGCAGGATGGATTGTGATGATCTTTGCTCCCACGTTCTTCTTTTGCAGTGGCTGTACATCCCATTCTCTCCACCTTTGATAACTCCATCTCTGATTGCACTGATAGCTGAATGTCCTTAAGTTATCCATCACAGGTGGAAGTGGTAGGAAAGTTAACTTCAATTAACTTCATGATGAGTCCTTAGCTGCACCATCTCCAGACAAAACTGATTCTGGTTAGAGTGTTGGAAGTGAAGCATCACTAAAGAGCTACCAAGTCCTGATCCCTGCCCTGGGGCCTCTATATCATCATGCCAATGGTCCGTTGCTGCCCTACTTCTAAGAAAACTTCTTGGAAAAGGAGGTAGATTTACACCTTGGAAGAATAACTTGGAAACAGCCATGATGGCTCTTAAAAGCCATCTTAAAAGCTTTCATCCTAGTAACCTGTTAAGTGTCTCGACCATCTTGCACTCCAGGGTGATCTACAGCACCAAATCTTACTGTTTTGCAGTGCCATCTTGCAAACATTGATATGCAGCCACCAAAGGAGTGCAAGGACATGGCCTGCCCCCTTAAATGGGAGGAGACGGAGGTGTGACCTTCCTGCCAGCTTGAGATCCTCAGAGAATGAATGGAGTCTTGTCTCATGCAGAGCTTGTATTTGATTATTTACTCTAATAGTTGTATCACCTTGCCATCCCTCTTCTTCCAGAAAAGAATTCAACAACAGAACTCAAAGAGTGTGGCAAGGCTGAGATATATAAATGTAAGTTAAAAACCCCCTCTGTCTGTAGTATCATTTGCATTTTTTAATTCAAGAGAGAACTTGCAAGTGCATCCCTAGTGTGCCACTGATCAGCCTCTCTGATGTCTGGAAGGCTTTTGTCACCTTAGGGCTGGTTTGTCATGCCTGTATGGGAGTGCTGGAGGAGGAGGTTGGCTGATGTATTGGGATACGTATAATTAATGTGCTGCTCCCTTATCTCCCACCCTCAAAGTGAGTAAGATACAAGGCTAAATCTTACCTTAAACCTTCCCTAGAGCTTTGGAAGTTTTTGCATCAGGGCTTCCCAGATAGCCAGGCTTCAGGCTACTTGATGAACGTTGCATCCCAAACCTGGAGAGACATTGATGGATTCAGTAGAGCCTTGATGTGTCTCTCATACAGCCAAAGGGCACAGACTCTCCTGGTGTGTCTCAGGCTGCATGAAGTGAGTGTGACACTTCTAACAGTGTAAGAGGTTTCCCCTGAAATACACTTTGTATAGGTCTGTAAGTGCCAGTGCAAATGTGTTTGATTATTGAATGTAGGTGTCCCCTTTGTGATAATTGAGAGAAATTGGGTAACAACATTCACAAGGGGAGAAGACAATTCCAATACCTTTTTTTTTGCCTAGAAGAAGCCTGTAGAAGAAAACATGCTTCTAATGGGGATATGTGCTGCTAGTCACTATGAATCATCAATTTGATGAGGTTGTATATTTTTCCTAAAATCCTAGCTCCAGAAGTCAGGTGATTTATGGGAAGATTCTCTGTTTTCATTTAAAAGACAGTTTCTAATTCTCCCTGTTGGAGAAGAAAAGAAGGCTTGAAGCTGCAAAAGGCATAAACACCATAAGGCAAATAAAACCTGCAATATCTAAACCCATCTTTATTTCTAAGCCAATCTCATTATTTTTTAGGATCTGAGTAATGATTTTTGAATGCCCAGGTTGGCTGTGGAGCCAAGAGACCTGGTTTTCACAAGTGCTAAGTGCTTTACTCCAGCTGTCACACCTATAAAAATCACCCATTAAAATCATGCCTGGGGTCCAGTAGTCAGACATCCACAGCTGGGGTGGAGAGAAGAAATGTGGATATATGGCACACACACAGAGCTGTACCATACCTGCCCTATAGTGTGGTAAATGTGGACTGTGGTAAACAACACAGCTTCTGAGGCAGAAGCAAGAAATCACAGTAGGGTTTTCTTCATACAGTCTTTTTGGTCTTTTATAATGTGAAATATTAATGTAAAAATATTATGAGCTGGTTATGAAATCGACATAGTTGAGATTTACATCTAAGGAACAAATTAGGTTAAAGGGAGGGGGAAGCAGAGGAAAACACACGATAGCAAAGGGAAGCCAGAAAGGATCTTTCTGTGGGGAATATTCTGAAGTAAAACTAGGGAAATTTGGAATTCTGTCTTCATTTGAAAAAGAGGGGTTGTGGATACTGGTGCAAAGTCTTAATTTTGCATCTTGCAGTGTTATTTTATTACACATGTTGCTGTTTTGAGGTTTTCCTTAAGGCCTCAGCTCTTGGATTCAGGGGAAAGTCTCAGCATCCCTTAAGGAAGTAATTTCCTGTGTTTCTCATCCATGAAAGAGAAAGTGGAAATTTGATCCAAAGAGGAGAAACCTTCCTCTGTCCCCAGCCCCAAGACTGTTGTTTGTGTGTATTTACTTTTAATCTTACTCTTGATTTTCAAGTGCTGGAAGTTAGTGATATTTCAGCTTTTACCCCAAGGTCACTGATTGAACCTCGTACTCTTCTCAGTGGAGCTTACCTTGCTGAGCACTCAAGGCTGGGATGGCAGTGCTGCAGCTCTGCTACACTTCAATCTAAGGATAACACTTTCCCTGTAATTACACTTTTTGGTCTTTTTGCAGTGAAGGTCAGCTTTTTTGAAAGTCCAGGGTCAAGGCCAGCAAATAACCAGAATTCTGTAGCTTTAAAATAGCCTAAAGTTTTAAAACAGAAATAAAAAGGGAGAAAATTGCCCAACATAAAATTTTGGGAATCAATATATTTTGTTTCTTTATATTGTTTTTACAGGTAAGTCTGGCATGAAATGTGTGAATCCATGTTTGAGTTATTGACAGCCAATTAGTAAGTCTTATGCTCAGTCTTTACTTGAGATGCTTTTTATATTTAAAAGATGCTGTAATAGAAATATTTTTTCCAGCGGGTTCTCTGGGCTTTGTAGGTCTTCTGGTGGGGAAAGAAGATGACTTGGCATTTGAGTGAAAACAACAGAAATGTGTGTGTTTGTGAATAGCAGTAAAGAAAGGAGAGTCCTTAATGTGGCTGCATGCTATATGTTCTACCTGCTTGTTTTTCCAATTAGTGTATATACAGCAAAACCAAAAGTCCCTCTGTGAAAAGTGCCAAGCCAAACCTTCCTAACAGAGTGCTCTGAATAAGCCTTTCATTCCACAGTTCTCCTTGTGCTTTTCCGTGCAATAAGCTGATATTTCCACCTACGTATTCTCCTGCTGTAGGAGGCCTTTCTCTGTTTGCTGGGGATCTTCCTGAACGTGGGGGGAACACAAAATCCCTCTTCCTGCTAGTGAAAGAAGGGAGCTGTTTAGTACAATGCAGTGGTAGCTGGCAGGTGAAACTGTATGTCCACAGAAAGAGAAAAGTATTCTCTTTTCTGCATAACGTGGTTTAAAGTGGGTTAATTAACACCGACCCCATTTAAAGGGATGGTTTATGTGCCTGCTTGAGGGAGGAGAAGGTAGAGTCTCGCTTGTGTTGGTGGAAGTCTCTTTCAGTGGATCTGCAGCCCGGTGCTGGGCTGAACAGGCAATGAAGCCTGACAAATCCAGCAGCTGTTTGCCCCACAAAGAGCCAGCTGGTTTGAAATCCAGGCTGTGTCGAGGAGCTGCCTGCATATTCAAAACCAGGGCATACTTGCTCCTTTAATTAGTGTTCCCCCTGGTCCTCGTAATATGGGTTTGTGACAGAGGGCTTGTTCACAGAAGATCAAGGATTTCCTGCTTTCCCAGCCTCTCCAAGTGGGTAGGGAGGAGGACAGCTGGGGGGCTGCTCCCTGCATGGAAGGGTTGCTGTGTGGCTCAGGACGAGTCTCGGCTGTGGCAGAGGTGAAGCTGCTCCTGCTCATTACAGACAAGGTTTGTGTCAAAGCAGTGCTGAGCATTTTGAGCCAAACTAAAGCAATGTTTAAACTCAAGGGAGGATTCTGGCAGAGATGGAGCTTTAGGGACTTCAGACCTTTCCTTGGGTTCATCTCTCATCTCGGTGGTTATGTCTGTAGTGTGAGGGTCCAGCAGAGATCCCACCCAGGTGTGCCCTCCACCAGCTCCAGGAGCAAGAGGGAAACCTCCTATGTGACTAATGCAATGCAGCTAACAAGGCTCCTGTTAAATGACTTACTCACTGAACTCTGATGATTCAGTTGTCTTTTGGCCCTGCAGGTCCAGACTCTTTTCCTGACAAGGTATCACAGTTTTCATAGCCTTGCTGATAAGCCCTGGGCACTTGAGAGCACAATGAAGGAATTTACCTGATGCTCCCAATCTCCACAGGGGATATTGCCTTTTGGTGTCCTTTATCAGTGACTTCTTCTGGTGATACAATCAGGGAACTGCTTGTATTGAAGTATTATTAGTAACGCTGAGAGCTGTCAGATCACTTTGGGTGGATTTGCTCTCTCTCATTCCATGTAGGAGAGGCAAGGCAAACCCTCCATTTCCAGGGAAACAAAAGGTATTGCACTCCCAGTAAAGCTTCTTTTTGAAATGAATGTTGATAAATTAGCAAACGGCTGAGTGGGGTTGTTTATTCTATGGAGGCAAAGCATTGATCCCCCCCAAGACTGACGGGTTTTTTTTCCTCATTTCAGCAATATAATTGGGAATGGATTAAGCTGTGACTCAGTTTAACCCTTTATTTGTAGGTATGATGTTACAAAAAATCCAAATGAGGAGAAAATAGAAATTGGTATTTAGAGTCTCAGGAAAGTGTGGAAAGTTAACAACAGTTTGCTAATTTTTCATATTATTATTTTATGCTTTTATGCAGAGAAATAGAGAAGGAGGTCTGAAAAATCTCGTTAGAAATCAGTAATTTCCTTCTCTATTTTACCTTGACAGAGAAAGAAGAAATTCAGACTAAAATGCTGTGCTATGGGTAACAGCAGAAAGACCTTATTGCATAAAAGGGGCTGGACTATAAGAATTATCTCCAAGAAGTGTCTTCAAGGAAAACCACAAAGTGGGATTTGAAGATGTAGTAAAATTTTACCGGTGCTAACAGCTTTGGCAGCTCTGAAGCAAAGACAATGTGGAGGGCAGTCAGTTGTGAGGCTTGTAGGCTGCAGCATCTGCTCTCTGAGAGGATCCCCTTTTGCACAGAATCGTTCTGCATGATCAGAAGAGGTGTGATAGGGGGGCAGAATGGGACTGTTTGCCTGCCCAGAGACTTTAGAGCTTCTTTGGAAGTGGCACTGAAGTAAGTAAGAGCGTGGCAGATCATCTTCCTCTGTACTGCATTAGCTGCTGAAAGAAATTGTACATGTTGTTTAATTAAGTTTCCAAGCTGTGTAATAGCATGTTTGCTGGAGAGAAACTTTAATGGCACCACAAAGTGTCCTTGAGCAAATTAAAAAGATATTACTTTGAAAGGTAACTGCTCTGAGCCACAGAGGGACTTCTGGGAAATGCCTGGGATGTCTCAGGCAGAAAGACATGTCTTTGTTATCAGGAGGATAGTCCATGCTCCTGGGCATCCACTGAGACAGGGAAGATCTGCCATTCCCAGGAGAACCTTACAATGTGGCTTCTGGTGGGGAATTCTTCCCCAGCCCTCCAGAGGGGAAATGGGTGAAGTTCAGAGATCTGATGGCAGTCCTGCCCACATCCCCAGGGAAACCCATCCATCGCTGCCTTGTGGACCTGAACCCCACAAACCCAGTAAGGGGATTCCCACTGCTCTTGGTAGCTTTGGAGTGAGGCATAATTGCTTTGTTGCCACATTGAGGGCTTTTAGAGACAGCAAACTGGGGTGGAGACTATAAAATGTCAGTCATGCATCCTATGTCTCCCTTCTTCCCATCTTTCTATGTTTTATTCCCATTTGATTTTCATATTCTTTTGTCCAGGGCCTTGTTTTCTGGGCACTTGACCTCCTGCAAACCCCTCTGGTCAGTGGTGTGAAGGGAGGTTCTCAGACTGACTCCTCAGGGTTGTGGACTTTTCACTTGTGGCACCAGGAGAGCTGCCAAAGCAGCCTGAGCCCGAACATCTCTCACACCCGCATTCCGGCCACCCTGGCACGGGGTGTGGGGCCTGACTTTGGATGTTCATTTGGATCTGAATTTGCCTGTGTCGAAAAGCACTTGGATCAGACCTTAGGTTCAAAACCCCCTGAGGATGTATCTGTAGCCAGCTCCCAGAGCCAGAGGGGCTTTGACTGAGGCACTGGGTACTTTGGATCAGCCCAGGGCTGGGGTGTGAACCTCCAGGAGAGGCTGGCAATGGGTGCTGGGGCAAACTAAAGCTCATTTCTTTCTGCTTGGCCCTCTGCTGCCTTTCTGGAGGCTGTTGTGCTGTAGCAGGGGCAGGAAAGGCAGGAGTGTCTTCACCCTTCAATCCGAGGGACCTGACGAGAGGTGAGAGGTGTGAACTGGGGAAGCAGTGAGGGTTGCATTGGGCTTGGTCCATTATAAACAAATGCTCATTGGAAACCTTGCTTTTGGTTTCTATGTCCAGCTGTCCCTCTTGGATGCTTCACTTGGCAAAGCTGTGGCTTCTGTACCTTCTCTGTGAGTGCTGGTGGGAGGTTTCCTGCACGAGGCTGCTTTGCTCAGATGCCTCTGGGAGGTGCCCCCGCTGCCAGGCCAGCCATGCCCTCCCCTCGCTGCTGGGGGGAGTGTGGAAATCAAACATGTGCCCAGGTAGGGCACGAATCCCAGGATGTCTCCATCCCGAGTTTTGTTTTGCTGCTGTGTTTTGTGCACTCTGCCAGGTGAATTCCCATTCCTGGTTGTCCTTCAGCAGGCGTGGTTCTGTCCTCCTGCAGCTTCCTCACTGACGGGGAGGCCGTCGCAGGGCTTGCACCTCCTGGGGGATGCACATTTATTGCTGAAGTGTTTAGGGTTTTAGAAATTACTCTCTGATTCTGCAGCTGACAAATTCCCCAACACCAACACCTCTCCCCCTCCTTTCCTGCCCGCCAAATTTTCCTTTGATGAAAGCAAGCAGCACGTGCACTCCCAGCGCTGGTGAAAGGGAATTTCCTAACTCAAGGTGAACTGTTAGGGCATGTGTGGGCTCCCTTTAGGAAAGGGAGTATGTTTGTAATAACATTTTTCCTGTGTAGAGCAAGAGTTTTTGATCTAAAAGTTCAGGTTGCTTTTTGGCTTCCACAGTGGCTCTCTGGAAAGTCTTATCTTGGTTACAAAGTGCAATAGCACACCAGGCACCTTTCATGGTATGTGCCAAGCTGTTGTGCTTTAAAAATTAGAGCACAGAATTAAAATTACTTTTTATTACCCCTAAAAAGGTTTTGGTAGAAAGTTATACAAAACTGGAATAAAATACTTTCTTATTCTTTGACAGAGGAGTGGAAAGGAATCAAAACTCTAGTTTTATTTTGAAAGAAATCATTCCTTTTGTGTTTCATTTTTTTTTTCTTACTTTGGTTTTTCTTGAATGTTCCGTTCCACCACCCCCAGCATTTTTTAATTCATCATGAAGTTGCATAAATAAAACTTATGGTCTTTATAGGGATATTTTCTTTTGTATTTTCTTTCCCCCACTCTTTGGGGGAAAAAAACCCAAACTGAAAAAACCCATTCTATGAAAAATTTCCAAAGCAAAACTGAGGAGAAAAAATGCAACAGTGTAATTTTGCCACTCTGTACTTTGCCAAAATTGGAGAGGCTTGGAAAGATAGAAAATAAAAGGGAGGGGACAATAAAGAGGAAGAAAATCAATCTCCTTACTCCTACTTTTGTATCTAGGAGTAGAAAAGAGAAGGAAGCTTTGACAATTTCCATTATAGCAATGTTAACTTCCACTCCCCTCCCTCCTCCTGTCTCCCCATGTGCTTTTCATACGTTTTGTATTCAGGATGCTCCCAGGGAGGAAGGCTGGAAGACAAGAGCGGGGTGTGAGTTTCAGGGAGGTCTGATGAGAAGCACCTTGGGTGTTTTTTCTCCCGGCAGAGCAGCTTTGCTGTGTGCCTTTGCCTTGGCTCCTCCTGCGTCTGGCAGCGCCCAGGGGAAGCGGAGGGAGCATCCCGGCCGGTGACGCCAGCGGGGAACACGCTGTTTGGATTTCATCTGTATGCTGGACCTGACTGACAAACAGTGGTTAACCAGAGCTAAAGAGAGGATTGCAGGCATAGTTGAGCTAAAGGAGAAACAATGTGAATCTAATTTGACTGGGTTGCTAATTACAAGGAGTATTTTCTAATCTCTTTCTGAATCACTGCGGGGTGGAGGGGTGTAAAAGTTGGGTGAAGAGTTTCTGTAAGAAGAAAAGTCCCTGCTGCTTAGGGCTGTTTGTTCACTGTTGCAAGATGCGGGAAGGGTTCAAGATGCAAGTGGATTGCTTGGTGCCAAAGAGATGGTCTAAATGTTCAACTTTGCAAGAGATCAGTGCAAATGAATTTTTGTTTCCTAATGCTGTGGTGAGACAACCACCATTTGGAATCTGACAGCGCTCCTCCTACAAGGTCTTACTATATTTTGTGATATGATCTACACCCCAGAGTGTTAAGGATTTCCTTGTAATACATGGGTTAGCGAGAAGAGATTTGTTGTCTCTTGCAGCAGGAGAAGCACTAGAAGGAATGGGGGCTCCCTGCTGAACTCCCTGCCCAGTGTTTTTCAATTTAATACACTCATAATGTGAAAAGTAAATTTAGTCTGAATAGGGAGAACAAGAAATTGGTTGATCTAGGTTCTGTCCATCTCTTACCCACAAGATTTGCCTGACGTGACCTAAGCTGTGACTGAGCAAGCTGAACATCTCTTAGGGAACTCTTGTTCAAGAAATGAGTTCCCCATTTTCTTTTTTTGTTTGTTTTTCCTGTTTCTGTAGGAAGAGTGATTTTCCTCAATTTTATTTTGTTTTGGAAATGTGGTAGAGCTATACCTTGTGACAAATTCTTAAGGATTTATAATCTGAACTGAATTGCATTCAACAAAACCCAATATTTTTTTTTTAAGCAGGTTTAGTTTCATGATCTGCTTGACTGTATCTGTCCAGTTGGTTTTCTGCTGTGTAATTTGGATAGTAACGATGTCATCACGTGTGGTTTTGATCCATGAGAGGCTATTTCTTGTTTGATCCTACTGATTTCAGGAAAGAGAACTCATGTTGCCAGCTTCTTGTAATGAAAGCTGCGGAAACAGCGTCCAAATAGATTGGCTAAGCAAATTCCTTTGGCCTAGCAACAGTTTGTTTCACCTCGTTAATTGGATGAAAATGGCTTCTGGAATTAGTTCTGCAGGGAAATGCTTCTTTGCAGATGCAACACTTACTCTCTGATTGTCTTGCAGTCTGGTTTCAGCAAACATTCTAGTTTTCTACCTTCAGCAAACTTTTTTTTTTTTTTTTTTGGTGAGGAATATAATTTGCCAGGAGACATAAGCAAGGGGAAGGTGAAAGGAAAATCAGCACAACCCAAGCAGTGTCCTGGTGTGGACATCTGTGTGCCATGTTTTGTTCTGGTGTAGATACTGAAACCAGGGCCTGGATTCAGCGTTGCTCTCGTGACACCAGTTCTGCTGGCGTCTGCTTTGGTTTGGGGTGATTTACTATGTGGTGTATCTGTAGGCAGGATATGCCAAAATTAGAACCATTTATCTGCCTGCCTTTTCCATCCCTCAGATGTACCACTTTCAGCAACAACAGGGCTTTGATCAAAACCAGTTCTGACTTTTGCCCTTTTCTGGTAAGAAGAGTAGAAGAGCAGGGTGAATCTTTGCTGTTTGGTGTCCTTTATCTCTCAGGTTGCGTCTTTTTCTGGGATGGCTTTGTTTTGCAGATTGGAATTTGAAAGGCAGAGTGGACTTTTCCATGCCAGGAACTGGCAGGACAGTCCCAGGGAGAGCTGACCTTGTTGTGGGCAGAAAGCTGTTCCATTGTGACACAGCTGAGTTGAGTGCACAGCCAGCCCGTGCAGGCTCAGGGGGTGTGGGTGAGGAAGAAAGAGATGGACTTATTTTGTCCTTCTGAACAAAACCCCAAAAGCAGGGGCACTTATGCCACAGAGAGGCGAGGTGTTGTGGTAAGTTGTCATCCTCTTGGGTTGAACTGCACGTGACTGCAGCATGGAAATCAGCCTTGTCGGGGACTAAATGCGCGCCTCACTAACTTACAGTGTATTCAGACTGACAGGGTTTTCCCAGTTTATTAGGCTCATTTGAAGAGGAAGCTGGATGCATTTTGCTAGCACAGCTTTTTGGACACCTCTGTGATCTTCAGCCACGCTCTTAAAACTTAAAAGCAAATTCTCAATAATATAGGGCTTGCTTTTTCTTTCCCTAGTGAGTAAGTACAGTGCAGTACCCAGCTATCTTGGACTCTGAAGCTGCCTTGTCATTTCCCACAGATGTGAGGGTTGCACAGTGTGCCCTTCCCTCAAGCCCCAACAGCAGCTGCTCACTCCTCCTGACCTCCTGTGCCATAAGAAGCTTCCTGGGTGGACCTGTGAGCCACCCAGCCAGTTCCCCTTTGGTCCTGTTCATCAGGAGAAAAGGCAGCCATCAGCTGAGGAGATGGGATCTAACAGAGCAATGTTTTCAGATGAGTCCCACTAGAAGGCACCCCTGCCTTAACAAGGGGCAAAAGATGGTGAGTTCCTCAGGGATGGCTTTTTATGGCATGTAGAAGAATGGGATAGTGGGTCAAATCTGTGCTCTTGAACACTGCTGCTGGACAGATGGTGAAATATTCTGGTTTGCTTCTTGTGCTTAGGAGAAGGTGAGATAAATATCTGCTGCTTTGGAGGGGCGTGATGGGCAGCAATGAAGTGGAGGAGAAGGCTCCTGAACCTTTAGCCATCTAAAGTCTACATGACAGCAGCAATAATTTCACCCTAAATTCTGGAGTAAAATTCCCAAAGACTCAAGGTGGATTATTTTGGACTGCCTACTTGCTCTGTCTGCAGAGGAGATTATCTGAATAGATCTGTCCAGACATTTCTGGAGTTTCTCTTTCCCTGGCTATGCCATGCACAGTGCTCAGCGTGGCTGTTCACAGCTGACTAAATCCTTTTAAGAATGAGTCACTCCTAAATGAGAGGTGACAATGGATATGCAGACAGCGAGAAGTCGAGAGTGAGATAATGAATATTAGAGAAGGGCTAAACTAAATAGGGAATGAGCAGTATAAACTTGCTGCCCTTATAAATAGCACTGCACTGAAAGGATGGGTTTTATTTAGAAATGTAGTTCCCAGGGAGAATTTAGATTTCCTGCCCATAAGTTTACATCTGTGAACTTGTCCTGCCTTGCCAGCCCTTAAAAGAGAGACAGGTTGGCACAGGTTAATATTCATCAGGGAGGTTCCCAAGACAACATCCCCCTCCATATTCATTTAAGATGTGGCATTAGTGTCAGATGAAATGATGCTCTTCCCTGTCAGTCAGCCTTGCTGGAGTGTGGAGCAGAAGGAAGCGGATGGGATGTGATTACTTGTCCCAGGCTCTCAGCATTACATTTTGTGTGGTGAAATCCCCCGTTGGCTTAGGGCTACACAGAGCACTCCTACTGTGTGTTCTGGCCACTGCAACAGGGCAGCAGTGGCTGCTTTCGTTGTGGACGTGACTGTACCTCACCAGAGACATCAGTCACCCTAGAATTTGTTTTATACATTGGTTTGGGGTGGGCACTGGCACAAGGTCATTGCCTAAGGCAGAGATTTGCAAAGAGCTGGAGGGAGTTAGTTGTCCAAATCCCATTAAAGTGCAATATAATTATAAAATCCCATTAAAATGCCATATAATTATATAGCTTTATTTTATTTTAGTTATTTATATTTTGTGCAATGCACAGTGATTTTTGTGCATGCATCTCTGTTAGAAGCACACAGCAAGACTAATGTCCCTCCTGCTGCTGAAAATTAACCATTTACTTTTTCTAATTTAACAGTGTGAAAAGGAACTGTTTGACTATCTAAGAAATATGGTATCTCGAAACTTCATTTATCTCTACTTACATTAAAAATCTTTGACATGACTAAAAAGAAACATAACTGCTTTTGTCTTAAAATAAGCAAATCAGACTGTGAGGCAGCCAGGAATCCTGAAGTAAAATGAGAAAAGGACCTTATGGATGAAATTGTGGCAGGGAAGTGGAAGATTATCTAGTGGAGTTGTCATATTGGCTTCCTGTGGCTTTCACTCATAATTGAATTAAATGTAATTTAGCTGTACATGGATAACACAAGCAGAAGGGCATCTGAACATTGTCTGGTAGCAATGGGAAAAGCAGCGAAAGAACTGAGCAAATTCTGCCCATAAATAAATAAAATGGCCTGTGGGGATTGAATTTTTTAATTCTTCTCTGTGGAAATCTGAAGCCAAAAGCAGAAGAGTGGTAGGAGGGAAAGAGGTTACTTGTGTGTGTAAAAGTCATTGGGACTTCAGATGATAATTTGGGCCAAAGGTTATCCTGGGGCAATTTTTGGGTCTTTGGTCCCAAACCAGGACTTCACAATACTGTGAAATATCAGCATCCCAGAACATCTTCCCTTTGGGAAGTGATTCATTGTGACAGCTGGGATTTTCTGTTTGGGTTTGTTTGGTTGTTTTTTCTTTTTGGTAGTGGTATTTTTACTTCTACTTTTGCTTAGTTTAGAAAAAAGGGTGCTGCTGGTAAGGAACATGCAGGGGAGGAAGGACTTGAACTGATGCAAGGGCAGCAGAGAGGGTGTTTGTCCCCATTACAAAAAACAGGGGTTTGTGGCATGAAGATTTATTAGTTTAGGAAAATATATGGTATTAAAAAGGTAATTTCCTTTGCTGATAATGGTGTTTTATCTCAGAGCTTTGGAGTTACCTGAATCTTACCCATACTGGTTTAGACTAAATTCTGATCTGTGCTTGGATTATCTTCAGATGTTTTTTTAGTTTGATATTCATCTCAAGTGCATCCAGAATATGTGGAGAGGGTGCTGCTGGTCTTGTTTATTGGTTGGGGTTTTTTTAAAGCCTAGGTATAAGTAAAGTTCTTCCATCCAGGTCTCCTCTATCTTCTGCCTCAGCTTCCTGCACCATCTTTCCCGAAGAGCAATAAAAGTTGTCAAATCTCGTTTTACCTCACTTCTCTTGGTGCTGCAAACATCACCTCTGAAGGTCTCTCCACTGACCTTCACCTTCTCCCTCCTGTCAGACACAAACTGCTCATCTTCCTTTCCCTGATTCCTACCTTCTCACTCTCCTGAAGCTGCTTCTAGCCAACCTGCCTGACACTTGGCACCAGCTCACCCACTCTGGAAGTCAGTGGCAGCTGGGAGGGTGTGAGCAGCCCACTTCAGTCCCATTATCCCACTTGAACTAACCATAAAGGCTGTTTAGCCTCGTGGGGGGGTCTTTGACCATTGACCATTGGACTTTGACTCTCACAGGTAAGGCTGTGCCTCCAAGATCCCCAGTAAAACTTCCTTTTCTTCCTTCTTATTCTGCCTCAAAACTCGGTTGTTAAAGATCGTTCTTTTGTTTCTTTTGGCAGTGGACAGCACTGTTCCCTTTTGACCCAAATCCTCCTGTTATTTCTTTATGCATCCTTAGCTGTACTCACATGTTCCTTCAAGCTCGCTGTGGGGGGCTGCTTTGCTCATTTGGTCCTCGAGTCCTGGCCTGGGAGGTGGGGCTTGCAGGCCCCACTGCAGTACTGATGATAAGGTGTATTTTAGAGTTGGCTATCAGAGGCAGTGAAGTCTTCAGTTATTAAGGACACAGCTCAATGCTGGTTCCTTCTGTGCAGCTCTTTTGGAATAGGTACTTGCTGCTATTGGATCACACTTGCATGTTCTGCACTGTTAATTTCCCGCTGCTACTATCAGTCTTTTAATATTAAGAAACATTAGGTATTGACCCATATTTCAGATCACCTCACTGAGCAAATGTGAGCTACAAATGGTATACATGGGCAGAAGTGCCCTGTATCCCTTTATAATGCTTTGACATTGGGACTGGAGGGCAGCTCACAGGACCTCTCACTGGTGCAAAAGTGACCTGAGAAATAGAGGCAGAGGGAACTTCTTACTGTGTGGAACATGCACCACTAGTGCCATTGTCCCTCCTAGGTCTTGCTGAATCATGGAACAAGGAAATGTGGGGCAGGGGAGAAGAGGTGGATGCCCATGAAGGACAAAGCACAGGGCAGGGTTTCTATGCATTTCTATAAATATTAGTGCCAGCTGCTTCTGCTGTGTGTTTCAGTTCCTTCAGGAGAGGGGCAGCAGCACTGGGGAGAGGACAGAGAGGCTTGTGTAGGACCACACCAGCCTTTTCACGCTCTTTTTTCCCTGTTTTGTACCTAAGGAGTTGGACACATGTAACACATGGCAGGTGAGTCTGCCCTGTCTCTGTGCTTAGGAGTCTTTGTTTGTTTTTACCCGATTGAAGCAGTCCCTCAAACAACCCAAAAAGCCACCCACCCACTTTTGATTCATTGATGTAGAATATTCTTCTTCACACAACTGCCAGCACCCACTGTATATAAGGCTGCAGTTCATCTGCTGCACAAGAACAACACAATCCCAGTCTTGGCAGCCTTCAAACCATCAAGTCCATATGTCTTGAGCCAAGTGCTGACATAAGGTGCTTTCCACCCCTTTCACTACCCTTTGTAAAATGTTCTTGAACTTCTTCAGAAACCTGATGAAATAAATATCCTCTGCTCTGTGCTTGGAAGGTCCTTGGAGTTGGGCTGCTTTGACTGGGAGCATGTGGGGCTATGACCTGGAATGTGTGTGCATCCTGTCTGAACTGGCCAGATCCAAAAAAGGTAATCTGTGTAGCCACATATGCTGAGCTACGTGTAAAATTAGGGTAGTTCAATGCCCGGACTAAAACAGTGGACCTGGGCAGTGCACTGGAGAGCAGGATTGCTCTCAGAGTTTGCCCAGCCTACAAACCCTTCCTTTATAATAAAGTTGATCCAGCTTGAGCAGTTCTGCAGGCCGTGGAGTGGCACTGACATTGCAGGGACCTGGATGTCCACCATGTGAACCCTTGCATTTTCTTACGACCCTTTGTTGCTCATCTTCAAAACTTTAGTATTTTTGTTTGGTTAAGAGGCAGTAACCTCTGATAAGCTGTTCAAAATATTTAATTATGCATCTCTTAATCTAGATTTGCACATTTTTCTTGGTGCTTACATGATAGAGAATTTAGATTTTGGAATATTTGTGGTTAGACAGCAGCCAGTATTGCATCTAAGTTCTGTTTAATCTCCCCCACGTGGTGAAGAGCAAAAGGCCAGGGCTGTGCTGCCCAGTGGCATAAGAAAGGTCCTCTCCTGCTTGGAGGTGATTAGAGAGTCCTGCTGTTGTCAGCGTTTGAAGAGAACTGTTGCCAGGCTACTTGACCAGTCAATAATGAATGCTCATTAATCTGTTTTCTGCTTCTTGATGACAGTTGTTTGATGGCCTGATCAATTTTATGATTGCCATTTGTGTGATGGCTTCCTGCTGCTTTACTCTGTCGTTTTGTTTTAAGAAAGAGCAGGGCAAAAATCTGAGAGCCTGTGTTTTCCTGAGCTTTGGGGATGAGGTGGAAATGCCACCAATTTTTTTTCTTAATTTGCATCAGTTTTCAAGATCAAAATCTCTTGCAGTGTTTTCTGTGACAACCCTGAAAGTATAAATATAGAAATCACAGACAGTTCCCTGGAGACTGAAGGCCTAATATGTGAATAATCTCACCTCCTACTTCATAACAATATCATAGGGAAAAAAAGGTGTATTATGCATACCCACAGCTCTGCTTCAGCTGTGTCTAGTCTGGTGTGTGAAGTGTGTGTGTAAATATTTGAAGGGTAGATCTCAAGTCCCCATTGTGGGAGAGACTACACAAATAAGGTGATATAACTTTGTGCTAGCACTTGGTAGAGCCCTTCCCAAATCTCTGTTCACAAAGCCTAGCCATGAGCACTTGGTAAGGTTTGGAATCGTCCCTATATCCAGGAGTCAAAGCACACTGGTTCTGGGCTTACAGCTCCTGCAGTTAATGCAAGGCGTGAGTCCCACCAGAGCTCAGCAGCATTGTGCTGTTTCATGTGCCCATACCCGTGCACTCCACTTAAAAGCACAAGTTATCTAATCAACTAATATTTAAAATGACACTGGAGTTCTGCTTTGTTCTCAGCAAGCATCTCTGGATCGCGACATTCCAAAAGTGTCAAAATCCAGTGAGATTGCCAAATTGTTAAATTATGGAATTGAAGGGGATCGTTCCACACTACAGAGGCTGAGGTTTGGGAGTAAGGTTCTTTGATTTGTTTTGCTTGGGTGTACTTGTAAGGTTGTTTAAGGCTCACAGTCTAGGTGTGACTTGGACCACTGGGGCCACACCAGCACTCCCTGTCCCTCTCATTGTTGCTGGTGGGGAGAACAGTGATTCCAGCAAAGCTTTGTGCTTTCACTGTACCCAGGCACCTCATCAAAGTGGTTCTGTACTGTTAAAAGCACAGTCTTATTAGGATGTTTTCTGTGCTGGCAGAGCTGGAGCAGTGAGGGAAGGAACAACCAGATACTCTGGGCTCGGAGAGTCTCCGACTAAAGCACTTGACCCTGAGCTCTTTCAGTTCATACTGTTGTGTCCAGAATATAATAGGTATGTGTATATGTATATATACACACATGTATGAACAAAATGTATATATATAAGTGTATATAAGTGTGTATTTCTCTGTGTGTGTGTTTATATACATTGTACAACAGTCAGAGCACTGTTGAGGGGCAGTTTCATTTCTCTCAGTCTGGACAGAGTGAGGAAGGGAACAGGGGTGCTTTTGTGAGGGCGCCAAAGGAGGTGGTTGTCCTGTTGTCAGTGCCCCGAGTGTGACATGAGCTCTGGGTTTATCTGGCACAGAGGGATGCATCCCACTGGACTGCAGGATGCAGCTGCTTCAAGCTCAGGGAAAGGCCTGTTGTTGCCTGTTCTGTGGTGGCCGAGCCATTCCTCTCTCTGGAGCATTCCCTCTGACATCTCCTGCTGGCACAAACCTCTCCTGTGTGTGCTAAAGGTAAAGTAAATCCAACCAAATGCCTTTTAGAGTCAGTCCTCATTTTCTGGTGCTGCTTTTCCATCCCGTACAGACAGGACTTTGCAAGTGGCTTCCTGAACAGCACAGGATGTGTTGCTGTTGTGTGTAGGAATTTTATAAGAACTATTTGCATCTGTGTAACAGCATTTCAGCAAGTATCTCCCTTAGATCAATTCAAATGCTGCTGAAATAAATGGATGCATCAGTCAGACGGTGATTCATTGACAGGGCAAATCAACTCCATGTCTGCTGAACTGCAGATTACTCCAGTATTGCTTTCTCAGCGCTACACTCCAACAGGAAAGCTGAAACAGAAGGTTGGTCAAACAGGACAGGAGTTTTTTCTGTGAAAAGCAGTAGCTGCCAAGGCCTGACTGTTGAAAAAGGATTTTTTTTTAATAGGTGGAAACCTAAAGAGACACACTTCCCTCTTGTATTTTGGATTCTGACTAATTTGGAATGCTTTTGTGATGGAGAAGTTATCAGCTTTGCACAAGAAATCAAACTTCTGGGTTTCTGGGAGGAGGAAAAAGAGAATTTATCAAGACTGTGAGATGTAATACAGAGACAGCCTAAGTGCTTTAGATCTGAGTCTTTAGATCTGTAGATGCTGGAAGACTGAGCAACCTCTGAGATCAGAAGTCATGCCTGAAGAACAAATCACTCTTCTAGTGCATTTGTCGTCAGCTTATCTCAAAGTGCTTTATAAATGAGACCACTTTCCTAATTTCCCCTTCACAGCTGAGGGAACAGGGACAGAGAATGACATGGAGAAGAGACAGATGAAGGTGGAGGCAGGACCTGAAGTCATCTGTCCTGAGATGCAGGAGGAAAGTTGTCCTTGAGATCTCCCTGCCCTTGAGGGCCATGTTCTGTAGCTATGGAAATGGTTGAGTAAAGATATGGAGAAGTAGTTGTGGTGTGTACCTGTTTGCTGGCTCTGTTCAGCCCCTCTGCTGTACAGTCCTCCAGAATTTTACCAATACATCAGAGGCTGAATGGTTTTCTGATTCCCTTACTAGCAAGTATTTAGTATAGAATAGAATAGAATAGAATAGAATAGAATAGAATAGAATAGAATAGAATAGAATAGAATAGAATAGAGTCATAGCTTACTCTGTCACCTTGAGGGAGACCTCAGCTTCTTCTCATGGCTCTCTGGGGTGGCCAAAATCCCTGACTGCCTTGCAGTGTAGCTGCAAGTAGTGTTTTAACACTCTGTGCTCTTCTGAAGGTGTTTTTCCTCACGATCCAACCTTCAGGGAGATGTGCTCTGTTCTCACTTTCATATGTGGAGGCATGGGACTGAGGAATTGTAGAATAAGACAGGAGAGTGGATCTCCTCCAACATTTGGGTTCCAGTTTGTGCAAGAAGCCCCAGAACTGAACCCATCTGTCTTGCCACCCAGCCCAGCCCAACCAAACCATCACTTGGCACCATAAGCCTCCTTGGTTCTGCCCCCGAGACTTTATTCATGGCCCTGCCCCTCTAGTCTGGGATTTAGTGATGTAATTTCAAAAGGTTTCGATGGGTGGAAAACCAGAAAGTGATTAGAAGATCCTGCAGTGTGTTAACAAATCGTTCAGTGATGAATGTTGATTTATCTGCAATGTAAATCACCCTAAATGAAATGCTCTGGTTTATCCATCTTTACTTCATACTTGTAGCAGGAGGAACTGATTTAGTGATGCTGAGCCCAGCCATTAATGTACCATGTTCATAAATCGCTGTGTGTGTGTGTGTTAAACTGGGATTTATAAACCCCAGTTGGACTTTCTGACTTCACCCCATAGCTGTAATGTTGGGCACCTTGAAAGTTTAATCAGCTGTGAGAAGTATTGCTGGGCAGAGCACACTATTGACAGGACCTTACCAGGGATTTCCTCTCTTGGAGCCTGGGGATGCTCTGCACTTTTGAATTTGGAGATCAGATCAATAATATTTTGCTTTCCCTTTCTCACTCCAAGTCAGCAGAAAGAAGAGGATGGATGGGAGATTCCTTTCTGATGGGCACATGGGGGAGAAGGGAGGGAGTGGGACTTTATGCATCTGTCTGTGGAAATAGCTGTATGTTTATTGCCTGCTGCTTTATGTTTAGTGGAGTCCCAGGAGGTCAGTGTGGGGAAGAGGGAGACAGGATTTAAAGTGAGAAGGAATTGCTACCGTCCTTCAAGCTGATTTCCTGAATTATTCAAGATGTGGTGTTTTGCCTTGTAATTCTCACAGTGAGGCTAATAGCTTTGTAACTGGACCCAGCAACTGTGCAGAGATCCAAGCATCCTCCCCTACCCTCACCCCAAAAATTTACTTTCAAGTCTGTGCTGCACAGTATAAGTTTTGTGAGGTATGAAATACAGCTGTGCCTTTGCCCTGCAAAGCTGTGAGCTTTCCACCTTTGTAAATTTTTATTTTACAGCAGTGCTGGGCTGTAGGGAACCAGAATTGGCCAGCTCTGTGTTAAAGATTTTTAATTCATGTTTTTCCATCAGGATATCCAAGGTGCAAGAGTTTTTTGTATGTAGCAGTTGCTTTTAAATGAAATTACTTATTTCATAATTGCAGGTAGGCATTGCTATGCTCTTAAATGGAAGATGGCTTTGGCTGCTGGAACAAAAGAGAATTTTAATTAGATTAGGAATTAAACCAAACTACCCTCACCACACTCTTCCCAATGCTAGGTAATGCCAGATGAGGCTTCATTATAATTATAGTGTGAGTGCTAAAGCTTTCTAATGCACATAATGATGCTTTAAAAATGACCTCCTGCACACTGAGATTTATCAAGTTACTGTCATTGCTGTAGGTCTCAATTAACTGATCACAAACAGAGCTTCAGGATGGTTGAGGAAACTATCTGAATTGAATGTTCTCCTGAGAACATCAAGCTGGACAGGTTGACTTGAGTTTCTGTGACTTAAGGACCCAGTTTCTCCCTTGCCTGTGGTGTGATCCTGCCTGTGTGACACCCAGCAGCAGGGGTGGCTCTGCAATCCTTCACGGGGTGTGAATACAGAGGAACTTTCCCTTCCCCTCAACAGGTGTGTTTGTGCCAAAAGGATCCCAAACTATTTACCTGTTTCTGGGACTTGGTGCTTGCTCTGCCCCCAGCCAGGCACGGCAGCCTCGCTCTGGATGAGGTTTTCCAGGGTCTCTGAAGCAGGGAGGACCTTTCCTGGGTCTCAGGGTTAGTGTTCAGGCTCTCTTCTGCTCTGTGACTGCCTGAACAGCTTGCAGATTGTGGAGGGCCAGTGCAAACCCAGGCAGAAGTTTTGTTAATTAAAGGCTGAAGAGGTAAAAAACTGGGATTACGAGAAAGCCTTCTGTGAACAATAAACTGTCTGTCACTGAATACTGTTGCCATTTCGAGCATTTGCTGGGAACATCCAGTGCTGCAAAGAAATATTAATTCTCCTTTTTTTCCCCTCCAATTATCATTATCACTGCAAGTAGCACTGTTTACTGTTCTGCTTTTGTCTTTAGAACTGATAACTCTCTTGTTTAACAACTCTAGGGAAATCTGGGACAGTCCCACTTTTACTTAGTGACACTCAGAGCATTAAATGCTGCAATGAAATCCCGGTTTTCTTGAAATCAATAGCAAAATTTTTGCTGACATCAGAGGAGGCAATGCATGTCTATGGATGCTTTCAGTTTTTCCTGGAAAAGCCAAACTTGAGTGTAACCTGATCTCAGCTGATGTAATTTCAACTGAATAATTATTATGCAGTGGTTCTGAGATCCCAGAGCAGATATGATCATCATGCAAAGGGCTGCACAAGGCGGGATTGAGCAGCAGATTTCTGCTTCACAGACTTTATGATCCAAAGTCACAAGTCAGGAGGGTGCTTAATGTGTGTCTAACTTCTGAGCTCATGAATAGCTCCTGTGACTTCAGTGAGACGACTCACATGCCTAAACTTCAGTGAGTGCTGAAATACCCAAGCCGTGTCTAAATTGGGACCTAATACACAGAGAGTCTTTCTTGAATTTTAGGTTTCGCTGCCTGGCAGCCCTGACCCTCTGCAAGCCTGTGGAGGGCTGATAACTGTGTTTTTTAGATAGTCCCAGCCAGTGCAGTTTTAATCTAGCAATGATGGTGGCTTCAAAATTCAAAGTACAGTAGATCCTTAAACTTCATGGACTGTGCTTCCCTACTCATGGGAATTTAAAGGGAGAATGCTGTTGAGAAGAGCACTATGCATGACTGTAAAATGTAGCTATAGAACAATAAAACTTGATCACTTATTAATATATTTAGCAGAAACAGAGCAGAATGGAGGATCTGGTAGAGCCTCACAAAAGTGCCTGAGGCACGTTGGGGTGTGTGGGGCTGTTCTCTGCATTGTACCCTGCCAGCTCTCAGGAGTCACCTGCTTGTGTCTGGGGAGGCAGAGGCAAATCAGTGTGTGGAGAGAAGATGGATGCTCTCTTCTAGAGAGCCTTTTTAATTTTTTCCTTCATTTCTTCTTGTTTTGTTGCTTAGATCAGTGTTGAGATCAAAGGCATTCCGATGGGACTGACAAACAACTTCTTTTCTGTGGGAAAGAAGAAAGAGAAATCCAGTAAGTTATTTTGCACAGCCTTCTACTGTACCATCCCTGTTAATTAAGTTTGCTCCTGTGATTAAACTAAAATAGATGTTGGTCATATTTTTGAAAACTGGAAGGAACTGCCTCCTTCAAGTGAGAGCTGGATCTTTGGGGCTCTTCCAAGCAGTCTCCCCTGGCTGGATCAAGATGTTTATCATTAGTTTTGCTCTGTCAGTCCTGAGAGACCCAGTTGCTGATTCTCTGGTGATATCACTGTGCCTCTGAAAAACCTCATCAATTCTGAGCTAACCTCCATTTTACTGGGTTGGTTTTTCTTTGATAATTCCTTGAAACCTCTCTCTGCTGGGAGGCCGATGTGTTGCGCAGATAGAAACTAACTGAGATTTAGTTTCTGTGCTCTCCATTGCTTCAGCTCCCTGTCCTCTCATCTCCTTTTCTGGTATGCTTCCAGTGACTTGGGTTCTAAGTGGTGTAGGACAGGGGCAGGCATCCTTCCTGTAGTGGTCTGATCCCTTAGTGAATGCCTGGAAACTAATATATTGATTAATTCCTTCTTGGGTAGTAGTAGGAATGACTTACAGGTATCTTCAGAGGATCTGTTCCATTGCTGACCAGTGTGCTTTGAAAGTGTATGGGTGAAAGTGTAATGATAAACCTTCCTCAGTCAGTTGGGTTCTAGCTGAGAACCATCTATATACAAGAAACCCTTTTGTCCATGAGAATTGCAAGGATCTGGGCCCGTACGTGCATGTGCTGTGCTCCAACTATATTGAGATTAATTCTCCTTGGAAAGGACTTTCTGCATTTCATACTCTCTGGACCATAGTTTGCAAATGTTGATGGAGAGGGTTTTTTGGGGAAAAAACCAAGCATAATTCCTTTGAAAAGTTATAACTGGAGATGGAAACATTTGTATTCCTTTCTGATTCCTGCAAATTCTAGATACAGACTAAATAGGAGACCAGAAAAACTTGACTGCTTTTCCTCTTCAGCAGTTTTCTTCACTGCAAAAGAGTGCTTTTGGGTAGAGTTATTCCAATAGCTTCTACAGAGAATTTCCTGATGCCTCCCTGTAGACATGTTACAGGAAAACCCCAAGTGGCATTTCATGTTGGAGAGCAAGTATGGGGCAAGTGTCTGTGTTTGTGATGGAGGAACACAAATGATCAGGGAGCCTGAATTCACTGAGAGGCCATTTTTCTCCTCTTTGCACAGCTTGCTGCCTCTGTGGCCTAGTTTTAATGAGAAATTTTTGACAGCAGTGGTGAATATTGACATTTTTCTCTACGTTAGCTTTTTTTTTTTCCCTTTCTTTGGGTTTGAGCTGAGCACTCAGTATAGTGAGGAAGCTCAAGGGTGTCTGATTCAGTCCTACTGACTGCAGGTACCATGTCCTAGAGTCTGCTTTATAAACACCCAAAGAGGGTTAGGGGTTCTTTCCACCATATTTCAGTTGAAAAGTAGCTTCTGCCTCGTCCTTCTGGTAATAGAAACATTAGAATTTCCAGTTCAGATTTGCTCATGGCCTTCTAATTTCTTCTTTGTTTATTTCTAGTCACTGATCTTGACTAGCTGTTTTTTCTTCCTTGGTGTTTGCCTTTGAGTTATTTCTGGATTGCAGTGATGACCCCTCTCAGCCTCTGCTTGGTTAAGCTAAAAAAGCTGGTTACTCCAGTCTCCCTTAGAGGAGTCTGCCTTATTCTGATTATCCTACCAGTCTTTGTTAGTCTCTGGCTTATTTTTACAGCACTCACATGCTGGAGATCAGTATGTGTGTGTTGAAGAGGGGCCCACACAACACCCTCTGGGTTCTGGCTGGTTCCCCCAGGTTCTGGACTGTTTAAAATGGTTTTGCTCATGACAAGAGTCACATTAGTTTCAGTAATACATGTTTTGTTTTTTAAACCGAAAACCCAGCCACCTTCACTGATGAAAAAGCAAATTCTTGTCTGTGCAGAGTAAGGAATGATATGTAATTCTTTGAACAAGCTATAGGATGGAATATTTGTTGGGACAGTCTGGGTGCTGAAGTATTCTCTTGCTCTGCGAGAGAAGGACAGTTATTGCCATCAGTCCTTTATACTTGTCCTGCTCTGCTTTAAGTTTCAGTCTCGCTTCTCTAGGCAGGATCCTCTTTTGTAGTAATGAGTGGAACATTTAAATACGGTATTTATGGGCTGTGTCTGAACTCTGATTATTTGCAAATCACAGCAAAAGGTCCCAAACCTGAAGCAGTATTGTCCGTATCAGAACAAGATTTGCCAGGCAGCCCAGGTGCTGCACTGTGAGCCTGATGCCATGAGGTGTGAGAAGATCTGTCCCTGTCTGCAAAATTAGTGAGTGGGTTACTGTGCCATTTGACGGTATGGGAGGTGCAAGTAGCAAGTAAGAGCTTCAGTGTATTTGGAAGCCATAGGTCAAAATTCAGTCAGGGTAACAGAAGAATTGATGGCACTGTGTGGCTTTCTGCCAGCTGAAGATCAGGCCTAATATTTGTTTTTGTAAGTAAAAGGGTCCACTCAATCAGGCAGCCTGCCTGGAGAACAAAGGACTGAGACAGATTTTAATTGCCCAGTGGCCATCTTTCAGCACAGATATGTGCTTATGTGCCAGAATAATTTGGGTTTGTGTCTGACACAGGAGAGATCTGACTTATGGAGGGACTTCAGTCTGGGCTGTTACTCTTGGAGGACTGAGGAAATGAGGGCACATCTTCCCTGCCCTTAGTGTTCAGCTGAAGACACCTTTCAGGTACGAGTTGTTTTCTGTTGATGGCTGGAGGTGAATGACGTGTAAGCCCTCTTTTAGAGTGAAGTGAGAGGGGAAAGAAGAGAGAGAGAAGAAGGGACGGAAAAGTCCTGAAGGGTTTTCTTCAGCCTGGCTTAATTTGGAGGTGACACTTCATATGTCAATTTAAATTAAGCCATTTCAAAGAGCATCCACCCCAGAGCCTCTCATGCACTCTTAAGACAGCAAGTGTGGAGCATGTTGGGTGACTGACACAACTGAGGACAGAGAGGGAGGGAGCTGCAAGAGATGCTGAGATGAGGTGTTTCATGGCAGGGCTGCTTTGTCCCCTGACATGTATGATCTCTTGTAATTACTGGGATGTAGTTCACCCCTGTTTTCTTTATCACACCTTTGGGCCCAGTGTTATGGTGTGTTAAGTCCAGGTATCTTGTCCTTATGTCATAGTTTTCTGCAACTGTCCTGATCTGGATAAGGATTAAATAGGAATCTTGTCTGGGTGTTGAACGGTTAATGTTCGAGAAAGCTAACACCTGCATCTGCAGCCTTGTCCCCTCCTATGCAGCTGTATAGCACTTCATGATGGCAGGGAAATAATTCAGTAAAACCAGGCCCTGCTCTGTGGGCAATGAATAAGCTCGAGTGAAGTAGAGGTCACTCATGTTAATCTGAAGCAAATAGGATTGTGGGACTGGGGGAAGAGGGTGAACCTCCTTTTATGTACAAATTCTATAGCTCAGAGGCTTAGGAAACACTTAATAGTAAACATTTGCAAAGAATCCATGCCATTAACCTTTTCCAAGAGGAGAGACGAATGGTTTTCCTGCTTCCTTTTGAGCAGGTCTCACGTTTTGGTACGTATGCAAATTGTGCTGGGTGGCAGTGTCTCATACAAATCAGCCTGAAATGCAGAGGCAGCCATGCAAGCAAAATGGCTTGCCTTTCCCTGCAGCTGTAACAAGACTTCTAGCACAGGAGAACCAGACAGGGAGAGAGCCTGATTTGTAAGGAAGAGAGAAGAAAACCAGGAATCCTCCTAAAATGCTGTCTGAGTAGCAGAAAGCTTTGCATCCATAGTACAGTGCTGCCCTGTATTTTTGGTGACCAGAGGAGCGTCCAGCACTGTTTTGTTTTGCTTCGGGTTTTGGAGCATCCTTATCCTGACTTCTCAAGTCATGGAAATCTATGAGCAGCTCGTGGCTGTACAGAACTGGGAAGAATAGATAAACAGTACCTTTTTGAGATCAGGACCAAAATGGGCATGGAAGTTAGTACAGATATGAAACACAAGCAGGCAGCTTTGCAGGAATATTGACTGACTGTTGTAAAGACAGTGTGTGAGGGCTGGACATTACATTGTGCTGCTGATGTTCTCTGTCCCAGATCCTTTGTGGATCTATGAAACAGGCTTTCTCATGCTGTTTATCAGTAATTACTGATATGCCTGTATAGGATCATCCCAATTACAAATCTAATGTGTCTCCAACCCCTTTGCAATATTTCTTTTATGGGTTGGGTAAGGCATCAGGCATTTACATTTCCAAGGAATGAGTCCCCTGTCTCCCTCTTGTGCTGTGCTTTCCCATCGAATATACCAGGAGCGAGTATCCAGCAGGTTAGACTGAGTTTGACTTTCTGAGTCTGTAATATCTCTTGGTTAACAGAGTAACAAGACCAAACATTATTTAATTATAGTGATAGGTGACAGCAAAATAGCAAAGAGACTGGAAGCTGATGAAAGTTCATAAAGACACGTGCTGCCTTGGCTTTTTTTTGCAGCCAGACCTTTCTGGAATTCTAGCTCGTTCAACCCTGCTGTGCTGGAGTGAGCCAGCAGTGCCTGCTGGATGTGTGTAGGGCTCTCGGCTCAGACTGTTCAGGGTGCTCCATCAGGCAGGGGAAGGGGTGCTGTCGGTGTCCTCTCTGTGTAGGTGCAGGCCCTCCTTGCTTTCAGCTGTGAGAAAGAGAACAGTGTGGCTGCAGACTCGCACCGTGCCTCGCTGCATCAGTTCCCACTTGCTCTTTGATCTTTTTTCACATTGAGTAACAGGCAGCATGACTGCAATGTGATGCTCTGGCTGCAGACTGCATTGTCTTGTTGGAAAATGAATTGCCTCAGAGCCTTCAGTCCATCTCCTGGGCTGTTTCCTGTTACAACCAGGAAAGCTGGGATTTCCATGTGATTTGAAGAGCAGAGTTCTGCTGTACAGAGAAATCCTGTCTCTGTGTTCATTCATTGCTGCTTCTGATCCCTCCTTTTCTCTTTATTCTCAAATGCTTTTGGAAACTTCATTTTCCATGCACTATATCATCTTGAGTTCCCCTCTGTGGGCACCATTGTTCAGTGGGGAATGCAGCACTGTTTTGAAATGTTTGCAGACGAGATAGGGAAAATACATCTGTGAGTTATTAAGGGCGAGAGTCATGTCTTTTACCTTTGGAGTTTACAGATATTTTTTGCCTTTTTATCTGCCGAATACTTACTCTTTCCAGCATTGTCTGAGTCTGGAGGGTGTCTGTCTTGGTGGAGAATTAATTGGATGTACAGCCTGGGTGAAGCTGCCTTGGGCATCTCCTGAGCGCTCTGGCTCTGTGGCTCAGCCCTTCTTGCACACGCTTCTTGTCCTGGGTTCAGCATTTCACCTCCCGTCACTGATGAACTGATTCGGTAGTGGGAGACTTTGGTATTTTATTTTGTTCATCCTCATGTGAACTGCAGGTTTCCATAAGAACCTTGGCTGCACTCTTCCCTTGGCACCAGAAAGCCTCCCTTCCCCAGGGGGACAGGCTGCTGCTTGTGCTCGTGACCCCTCTGCCTCTCTGCAGAACAGGTGGGTGACGACCACAGTTGGGTTTTTCCAGTGAGTTCCTGGTCAGACCCTTAAAACTCGCTGGAGATTAAGCAAGTTAAACCCAGCCTTTTCATTGACCTGACCATTGCCCTCTAAAAACAATCTTTAGAGAAAAAAAGGTTTTTTATTGTGGTAGAGTTTTCCCATTTGTGAGGTTTTGTGTGTGGAGGTTAAATCTTTGGTTAATGCTTCATTTTCATGGCCTGTTGTAAGTTGTGTCCCTTCCATTCCTACCGTGTTCCTGGCAGAAAGAGAGACATCATAACAAAAGTAATGTCCTCATTTCCCCAGTTTCCCTAGGATTGAGAGGTATGTGATTGCCACTTGTTTTTGCAGTTTTTGTCTGAAATAGTCTTTAACTCCAGCCATTAAAAGCATATTGGGCTCATGTTGGTTATAATTGCTAAGATGCAGGAGCTGCTTTCTAGAGGTGGCCAAACACCTGGGAACTTCATTTGAAATGGCAAGTGTTTGGTGCTTCTAAACCCAAGTTTACTGTGGAGGGAAGCACTGGGAGGACAAGCCTTTTTTATCTTCACTTCTTTCCCTCTGTCTTGCAGGCATCTGTATCCAGTGAAGCTTTCCATGAGCACAGTAGGTTCCACACTGCAGTCACTGGGTTTCTTACCCCATTGTAGGGCTGTTCCACTCTCTCCAAGGTTAGAAGCTGGCTTGCATTTTTAACTTATGGGCAACCTACACCTGCTGCCAACATCATCAAGAAAGAAAGGTGAGATGCAAAGGCTGTGTTTTAATTAGGCCACAGTCTAATTAACTCACCTGTGAGGACAGGCAGACTGCACACTGTGATTTTCTTGCTCATTCCCACCTCTTCAGGGATTTGTTACCAATCTTTCTCTCTCTGTGGGAAGAACCTGGAAGCCAGGAGTTTTGAGCTCTGTTTCAGGCAGTGCTATTGATTCACTCGTGACCTCATGGAAGTCACTTTGGGTTTTGCTTCTGGGGCTTTACAAGCGTAGGAGAGAGATGAACACACTTCCTTCACTTCTCAGCATTTACTGTGAGCCCTAATTAACACTTAGGAAGCAAGGGGCTTTAGACTGCAGGGTGCAGCAGACGTATATTGCTATGGGAATACAATTAATAAATAATAGCACATATGGTACAGGAGTTCCCAAACTGCATATCCCAATGGTTTATTTTCATTATTTGTTTACTGTGTACTGTCTGTATGAGTCATACTATACATCTCCTTAATTTTTCATTACTGGTGGAGAAAACCTAGGCAGGCAAATTAATATTCTCCCTCCTAAAATACTGTGAGTTAATGGTACTGTGATCCCAGGTAATGGGAAACTATTACTACTGTGTCCTGTTGTTCTTTGGTTACCAGTTCTCAGATTCCAGCTTTCCTATTGTGGCCCTGTTCGCAAGAGGATGGGACAGTTCTAACCAGATAATCTGACCTCCCATGTGAAATCTTTATCCAAAGATTTCTACTTCAAGCTCAATACCTTGTACTTAGGTTTGAGCAGGTCATTCAGACAGACGTCCAGTGGGGATGCAGGAACTGTAAGTCAGAGAATCTACTGCTTCACTTAATAAAGTATTTCAGTGGTGCATTGCTTTGGTCTAAAAATGCTCCCCTTACTTATTTCCAGCTTCGTCTTTTTTGTGTTTTTCATCATGCTTTTGCTTAAAATTAAAAAAGGCTCAAGCATCCACTAATCTCAGGATTTTTCACTGCACAGGTACATACAGACTGTGAGTGAGATGCATTTTAACCTTCTCATTACTAAATTACAGGCAATGAGCTCATTCATCTCTCTGAAAGATGGATTTTCTGGACTTTAAATTCTTTTTTCTATCTCTTTTGCTAAACTCAGTGCCATCAGACATTGTCCTTTTTAGAGCGAGCTCCAGAACTGACACTACAGCAACCTGGTAATGATGGTTAATCACTTTTATCATGAGGTGTGTGCATAACTCAGCTGCCTTCCTGGAAGAGTTTAGGATCTAAGCCTCCTGCTTTGCAGTGGCTCTTTGAAGAATGAGTATCTTTCTGGTTCCAATTCTAAGAATTTTTCCTGTGTGAAAATGAAAAAGCAAACAGGAGTGGGTGAGTGAACAGGGAGTGGAAGGAAGGAAAGGGAAGGGAGGGGTAGTGGGTGCTGTGATCTCAGGGAAGGCTGATGTGTATGTCTGTACAAGGCAGTAAGAAGATCTTGCCCTGCAGGGCATTAATTGTGAGTGTAAAAGGGTGAGTTTGGCTCCATGTCAAGGACAGCCATGAAAGAAGACAAATCCTAAGCCTGTGTGGCTCAGAGATGAAGTGTCTCTGCTCTTTCCAGAGCTTGTACTAAGGAGACTTAATCCGTCCTAGTGTGATTTTGTTGCACTTTTGGATGTGTTTTATCCTCCGTGCTCCAGTCCTTTGCTCTTCATCTCTCAGCAGCCTTCATATTACTTGTCAGTTAGATTGGCATGTTCCCACTGTTGCCAGCTTCTTTAATTTTGCCAGACTTTTTTCAAAAAGCTCCCACGAGAGTAATTATTGCCCTGATGAGGGTAGATGTTCCATGGTTCTCCTTCAGTGGGCACAGCTCAGGTAGCATGGAGGCTCTGCTAAGTCTCCTGGATATTTTGGGGGAGAAGAATAAACAGTGGTGTCCAGCAGATGCTTTTGACTTGGGCCCCTTTAATTAAATATTCCTCTGTGAATAGTGTGCATGTTTGGGATCCCCTTGCTTCTCTTTCCCAAGTAAACTGGATAAATTACCCATCTTTGTCCCTCAGTGCCTATCACTGCAAGTGTGGTGATTCCCTGTTGAGATCACTCATGGTAGAGCCATTCTTTCTGCCTCTAAGTACACTCTGCAAGATACCTGGGTAGGTGAATCTTGGGGGTTCTCTTTCCAGCTGCAATCCTGAGAAACTGAGGTTCCAGAGGCCAGGCAGTCTTTCAAGGAAAAAGCCAGTATGTGTATATATTAGATGGATATTTTTTGCATTGGTATCTTCTTATCCAGTTCGCAGGAGCATCACAAAGAATCTCTTGAGATCTCAAGTATTTCCTTCACTGTTGTCCTTTCCCTACCAGGAAAACATGTTCATTTTACTTAAACAGTTCTTGTTTATTACAGATTATGTAATGAATCCACCTGATTTATTTCCTGCAGCTGATGAGAACAGGGAGTTTGGGATGCTGGTGAAGGCACAGACTTTTTCCCCTGGGAGGGGGACAGGAGCCAATGGTTCCCATGTGCTCTGGGTCTGAAGAGCTCCACACCCCACAAAGTGGCTTTGGAAAGGTTAATTAAGGGAGAAGGTGCCAGCAGATGGCATCATGAATACACAACGTGGTCTCAGGGTTTTGAAGGGCCACAATCACTTCTGGGCACGTGTAGCAAAAGTGCAGGATAGGGCAGCATTCACATGCTGAATTCAGACACTCTAGGGCAGGTGGTTAGTGCTGCAGGAGGCAGATAGCCTGGGGTTGGTGAGACCCCCCACCCCATTTCCGTTCAGAGCAGCTCCTCTTTCCAGGCCTGGTGGGTACAAGGACACTGGAGGGACATGTAGTGATGCAGCCCTGCTAGTTCAGTGAGGTCACTGCCAAAATTTTGGGTTTTTTGACAGCGGGATGGCTTGCACAGCACCAGGTATGCTGGAATCAGATGGGGTGGCATGTGCCTGCCTGGTACCTCTCCTGGGACAGACCTGTGCAGCTGATGTCTGGTGTGAGTAGTGGCCAGAACTGGGGGGGGCTTCAGTCTGCTGGCATTTGTTCCTGATGGGGAGAGCAGTGACATTCAGCTTCCATTAGAAGACAAAAATGGCATCACAGGCCATCTGAGGGCACATTTTCAGCAGCCAGTGAAGGCAAGGTATGGGCTCTATTTCTGAGAAGATTAGTCTGTTCCCGGTCCATGGGACTTGTCAGCCCAGCAATGATTAGTGAGGCAAAAGCAAAGTCTGCAAAGCTCCTTCTGCCCGGCTTTGGTGAGAGAAGGTGATAAGGGATTCGTTGTGCAAGCAGGAGATAATTGGCAGCAGTACTATGAAGCAATGCCAGTCTCTTTGCCATAGCAATCGTCCAGAGATTTTGCTCACAGCTGTGATTCACCTTGCTGTGCAGACAATCTGTTCTGGACCACGCAGTGTGTCAGAAGGAGCATGGCTGCCACATAAAGTCACGTGGGACTGCCCAAGGCTGTGTGCACGATTCAGTGTGAAAATCCATTTTGCTGGTGCAGGGCTTGGGGGAGGCAGGTGGAGAAGGGGCTGGACCTCCAAAGGGCGAGTCAGCCTCCCCTTCCCTCACTGCAGACACCAGTGTAAGTGTAGCTAAGACTGTACAGTCACTTAACTCCTTGGGAATAGGAGGAGCTTGACTCCAAATGCCTCAGCCTGAAATGACACATCAGATCTCTTATGGGAGGTAGAGCCCATGTCTTGTGTGATGGCAAGCTTGAAGGAGCAGGGGTGGGTCTCTCTGGTGATATCTGTGTGGAAAAGTGAACAGAGTGATTTTGGCTTAGCTGAAAGCCACACTGCTTGTGTCTTATTTACCTTCTTCTGTTGTCACATACTGCAGCCCAGGCTTGATGTGTCTGCCCTGTGCACAGGGAGAGTGGGATCAGGCTGTCTACTGGTAGCCTTGACTGTAGCTTGACCTGCAGGTGTCAGCTCCAAGGAGACAGTGTGTTCAGGGTGACTGGGCTTGGCTAAGGTGATCCCTTGGGAGCTTCAGTCCAAGTCAACGGGAGCTGAAATGCTGACAGTAGGTGAGCGAGCCATCCCACCCAGCAACATATGTCTGTACTGTCCAGCTTTGAGTCTGTGGCCGTATGTGACTTTGTCCTGTAAAAAGTGAGTGTGCCCTGGAGCTGGCCAGCCCCGTGTCAGTCCCAGAGCTCTGCCCCAAGGAGCTGCTCTCTCCAGAAATGGCTCCTTACCTGCATCTGCAGGGCTGTGTGCAGCCCTCTGAGAGGTAACACTCAATATGTGCCAGCAGGATGGTGTTTCTCTTCCTCTGATGATGAGGAATTTATCTGGCATTTTCATCCCTGCCTTGCTGAGACTTTCTGAACTTCTGGGATTTCCTCCCCTCACCACAGGAGAGCAGTTGTTCCCGCTGGGATAAGCACCCAGCACCTCCTTGAGCAGTGGTTCTCCCTGGGCTGTTCAAGATAATTGGCCTGTTTCCCTGGTGTGGAACCAACGGCTGTGCAAGGAGGCTAACGAGAAGGAGCCAGGGTAGCAACAGGATTAAAAATATGTATGAGCAAACATCTTGTTTCAACTGCAAGGATGCACTGAAGCGTGAGAGTCTGGGTCCTGCAGAAAGCCAGAGGCAGCCTGGGTTGGCATTCACACTGGCAGCTGCACAGTAAAGCTGTGCTGGTAGCACAGGAAAAGTGGGGGCAGGAGCCTTGTCTTACTTACACTGATGTAAACTGGAGTAATGTCAGGGAATCACCTGTGATATTTGGCTGCATCCTGTAGGTTGGAGTCCGGTGTGAATACATGGCATCAGGACAGTAGGTGGGATGCCACCAAATCCAGCCTCTGGCTCTGTTCCTCTCTGACAGTGGCCTCCATATGGGATGGGACCTTTCATTGTAAAGATTGTATGGAGCCATTCCCTGCTCCATACAGCAGAGGAGGGATATTGGGAGGTGGATACTGAGTGTGATGACCCCATCCTGGTGGGCTCCTTGGGCCACTGGCAGAAGCCAAGTGTGACTGTCGGTGGAAGTGTCAGAGTGACACAGAGGTGGAGTGGATCCTCCAATGGAACATGGTGCTTTTTTCCCATGAAAAAATAAAGGTATTTAATTTTAATTTCTATTTTAAGGGCGATTGTTCTTGGCTGGGTTGAGTCCCTGTAAAACTTCACAAAGTCATTTCAGGAAGCTGAAAGCTGTCAACACACCCCAGTCATTTTCCTCTCATTCAGTGAAGGATTTTTGGGGGGAGAGGAAGGTTTATGACATATCCTTGCATTGAAGCAGCTCAGACTGGCAGGGAGACTTACCATCTACCTACAAAGGCACTTCCATGACAAGGAAGGCTGTCTTGGTACCTTAGCTGAAGAGCTGAAGGCCTAATGTGAGTCCTTTTACAAGAGAAATTAATTTGCTCACAGAAGGAGATGGTTTCTCTGTTTGTATGCTGGGTTTTCCAGGGATCATAAATCCCTTGGATATTATGAGTATCAAAAGAAGGAAATATCTCATGGAACGTGGAGGTTAGCAGAAGAGTTGGGCAACCATGCAGGTTTGTAGCCTTTGTGATGCATGAGAGCACCCAGACACCATTGCTGTGACAGGGATTCCCTGATCCCATGGGAGCTTCCTGGCTGCCCAGATGTTGGCAGGCTCGGGGTGGAAGGGGAGTCTGACCTGGCACAGCGGCACAGAACAGGTCAGAAGCTTCAATCAGCCCCTGTCTCCAGTGGCATTGCTGTCATGTGTTTATCTTGGAAATCAGACCCTCCAGCCCCATCTCATAGATTAGCAATTCCAATAGAAATAATAATTGGATTCAGTCCATTGTATTTAACGTTTTAATGTCAGCTGGGGATTTCTTCCTGATCCCAACTCTTGATTAGGTGACATCTTTAAGCACCAGATTAATAAACCTGACTATATTCTCTGAACACCTGACTTTCACAGCTGGTGGTGAGGGCTGAAATGTAGTGCTTCCTCTACTGTTGTGCTTTATACCCTTGACTCAAAAGGTCATGTTCATGATTCTTGAAATGCATTTTTACAGTTGTGTTTGATCTGTACTGGATGGAGAACAAAACTTCTATAAAGTTGCCATGAATTAAGTGTTCTCCCATCCTATGGATACATGCAGAAACTGATGTTTCCTTGAGCTTTCTAAAGAAAGCTGATCACTGAAAGTGATTTGAAAAGGTCTCCAGCAGGTCTCACCCTCTTTCTATGGACTGTCTTGTGCTCAGGGTCTCATCAACATATCTTTCCTTAATCTTGGTGTTCAAAACTCTTCTACTGTTTGGATAAGACCTGTCAAACCTGGGTTGCATTGTATGCTGAAATGCGTAGTTCAAGAATCATGAGGAAAAACTCCTATTTTGTCAGAAAACTCATGCTGCACTGCCTCTGAGCTCTGAAATTATGATAAAAAGATTATTTCTGGGATAGTGGCCTTCTGTTGGTCCTGTCTATGCTATGTCAAAGCAGACTGTGACTTCCTCAGTGACATGGAAGATAAATCTATGGAACTAACTTCTTGTACCTGCACATGTGCTTACCTAGGTGACCAGCCTTTACTATTTCTTGTGGAATTCTCTTTATGACCAAGGAAAACCAAGAGTTTGGAGACAAACAGTAGAAACAGTGCTTGGCATGAACAGATATGGCACACTTTACTGGCTTTGCAGTGAAGAGCTGCAAGTGTGTGCAGAGTTACGGGGGAGAAAGGGAAGGAAGGTGCTGGAGGGTTCACAGACAATGATGAGGAAGAGAGTGGGATATTCTCCTCTAAAGAAGTGGGTGCACTGAGGTTGTCTTGGAGGCAAGGTTGTGTTTTAGGCTCTAGTAGCTCCTCTCAATACATATAAGTTTGGGGTTTAGCACATTCTCCATTTACTATCATGATGTGGTCAGTCTTGCAAAGACAGTAGTTCTTCCTCTGGACCAGCTTCCTGAAACCTTGTTTGAAGTGTCTCACTGAATTGGGTTTCAGAGGAATCTTCAGCTGGTGCAAATTGTTTGTATCACCAAGACAGAGTCAGTCCTGCTGCTTTAGCTGGCATTGGCCAAACTAAAGTGAAGAGGGACACTTCAGCCAGTGCAGTTGGTGCCTGTGTGCTATAGCTGAGAGCCATTGATTGTTTAATCCAGTATCAACCACTTTGCCTGGTCAGCAGCTGGAGAGTTTCTTGCATTTTAATTTTCCAGGTCACAACCCCAGCAAGCTGGGGAAGGGTGTTCTCTAAGTCAAGACACACACTCTCTATCATGCTTTTTCTAATTGTAAGGCTTCAGTCTTGCAGGCTGGTATGGAAGTGCCGTAAGACCACAGACAGCCCTTGTCTCTGGTCTTCCAGCTGCTGGGAGGGCACTGCCCTGAGCTGGCGTGGCAATAAACTCTAACTGTCATGGGATAGTCTCCAGGCAATGAAGTCTTCATTTGTGGAATGGGAACCACATAAAGACCTTTTTCTTCTCCAGACCCTCCGGGCTGATGTTATCCTCATGCCTATAGAACCTTTGCATTGCAACACATGAGTAACCCAGCATTCTCCAGCCCTCCAAGCCATCATGCAATGCCATGTGTTTTCCATCCATAGCACCTTTGTTCATATTCACCCGTGACACCACTGGAGTTGCCATAGCTGTGAAATCAGAGTTCATACTCATCCAGTATGAAGTTAATTCTCAGATTCACAGCATTTGTTGTGGGAAGAGTGGATCTTCAAGAGGGAGCTGAATCTTTCCTCTTCAGTTTATCTATTTCTGGGTGTGAGTCTGTGTCTCCATCCTGTTTTGTAGTACACTGCTGCACCCTTCACAGGTTGGCTCCCTTCCTGCTCCCATGGAGCCTGTCTCAGGGCTCACAGGGAAATCCTGGACTTCAGTGGCATCAGACTTTCCTGCTTTCCCCAGAGTACTCTGAAGGCAGCAGGAGATGAAACATGGCAAAATTTTCCTGGCAACTGCTCAACACTGCTTCTCTTCCACAGCAAACAACACTCCAGTATCTTCAGTCCAGTATCATCCCCCATGTGAAATCTTCTGGTGATGGAGTGCCAAAAAAAGGCCTGAATCCCTGCCTAAGTCCTTTCTCCTCCTGAAGCACAACTGCATTGAGTGGAAAAGAGCCAGAGAGGAAGATTTTTTTTATTGCAGACATGTCTGACCAAGAAACAGGCATTAAAAAGATTTGATAGTGGTTCCAGTGTAAAAGCTGTTAAAGCCATTTCATCTTCTAACAGCCTTATTGGCTTTAATCAGTTCATTTTCATATCCCTTTGGACATCACCATCCATTCTGGGATGCTGAGATGCTCTGGACAGTCACAGATCTGTATTGGCCTCCATATTCAGCATTTCTGAAACCCCAAAATACCAGGTACCACCAGTGGTTTACACCTTCCAAGTCTGCACATTGAGGTGGGAGCTCAGCAGGTCTCCTGCTGTCACATGTGTTCTGAGCACAGAGCTGAGCTCAGGTGTCAAGAGCTGAGGGCTGTGCAGGCAGGGCTGCTTCACACTTACTCCACCTCAGTGCTGCAGTAATTAGTCCTAATGATTACATCGAGGTGAATGTAAATTAAAACCCCACCTCCAGACACTGCCACAGCATGGCTGAGCCTGAACACAGCCTGTAAAATGGTGACATTTCACCTCTTGAGCCTCTCTGTTTTGATGTCTCCCAGCAGGTAAGAATTGGTGTCATTCCTGCTCACAATTAATTGGGGAAAAAATGGAGAATAACTTGTCTAAAAATCTAGTATGGTTGCAAATGCATTTCATATTAAAACAAATATAAACAGATTGGAGAATGTTTTTTATATGTCTCACCCAGCTCTAGGCATTTTGCAGGTTGAAAACAGGGGCAGAGTGATGTGTGACTGTTCCAATGAAGAATCAGCATTGAATGACAATTTTTGGAGATGATAAATTTGCTGCATTGGCCCATCTTGCTGTGGTGGTTTTACTGTCAGACTGTGCCCTTAAAGCATAATGTGTAGCTGTTCCTACATGAGGACTGATCTCTCACCTCTGCTGAGACATTGTAGTGCAGGGGGCTGTGCATGGTCATGGATCAGTAACTCTGGTGTTTGTGCTGGGCTGTGACAGCTTGGCCACACTCCTCTAGGTCTGGGCTAACGTGCTGCATCTCAGAATCTCAGCATCTCTGATGCCAGGAAGGACTGGAAACTGTTCCATGCTGTTTGGATAGATAGGGTGAATCTTGGCTTTCTCAATCCTGAGAGCAGATTGGATTCAACATCTTGAGCAGATAAAATCCAGCAGGTATGTGGGTCGTCTTTGCTTGTGTTCAGTCAAATGAGATGTTCCCCAAGAAGGAGGATGGGAGATGTTTAAGTGCAAACTAGACAGAGTTGGACTTTACAGGGATTCTCCTGAAAAATTCTGGATCCCATTGCCGTTTCTGCAGGAAGCTGTGATGTGTTCTGTTTACAAGCTGTGTTAAGGTAGGGCTTGATACATTCAAGCTGTTAGTCCTGCTACACCTGCTGGAAGGTGATTTAAATTGCAATTTCCAAAAAAAAAAGGGGCCTGGGAGTGACACTGGGGATCCGTGGGAGGCGATTCCACTGGGAGGTTACTGCACAGCTGCCACTGAGCTGCTGCCCAGCCTGAGCCGCTGGAGCAGCTCTTTGCCTCAGTTTCCCCTCTGCCAAAACTGGAGGAGCAATGCTGCTGGGCTGTACAACTTCTCATGGAGAAGAATCAATAATTACAGCTTGGGTAGGATTGCAAGTTTAAGCAGTATTGGCTCATATTGTTTCCCTCTTGTAAAACCCTATTCCAGGATGAGGATCTCCTTGCAGACATTCCTGTCCTTTCTGAGAGAGGCAGGATTTGTGAACCCAGTGCCTACTATAATTCTGAGAGTATTTCTGTTACATGCAATCAACTGTATCTTTGTCTCAGCTTTGAATTTTATATCACACACTTCCCCCCAGTAGGACAGCACTACATTAAGTTTTACTAGTTCGTGGAGGTGGATTATATCCCACTTGATTGTTTACAACAGTTGTGAAGATTCAACACCATTTTAATGAGGTATAGCAGTGGTATATTAAGAAATGTGTCTATTAAATGCAGTCTTGAGTAGTTGATTGGTATTTAATTGACATGTGTTAATAGTCTTATTACATCTCAGTTAAATCCACAGTTGAAGCGCTAATTTTGGGTAGGGAAATTATGGTTTGAGGTAAAAATATAAGCTAAAACTACAGCAGCTTTTAATAGGAAAACTTCGTTAATAAAGTCTTACACTGACTTAAGCAAGTGTTTACAGTAGATATTTTTAAAACAGATGAAAATTACATAAAAGACACATTCTGTCAATTATTGCTGTAGGATTCATAAGGAGTTATTCATGGAGGTAATTTCTGTCTCCTCTTAGGAAAGATTCAGACTGCAAAATTTTGCAGGGAAGTGTTTTTAAGAAGCGTGTTATTTAATGTGAATGTGGGCATTCTTCTCCAGGGACCTGGTCCGGGAATCAGTAATTTGGCAACTGAGCTTCTCCAAGCTGTGTTGTATTTTGCCATCCATGAAGGTTTCAGACTGCAGCACCCCAATCCACTCTTACTGCTGCCAGAGGGAGGTACCTCATGGTTCTCTTGAGTACAGGGTGAATGTTTCACAAAGACAAGGTGAAGGACAAAGAGTTTCCTGGGATGAGAAGACAGTGCATGTGTAGATCCCAGGGGAAGACACTGTTTGGTGCCTTGCTCAGTCTCCCCCAGGCTCAGTCTCCAGTAAGGACAAGGGGCATCTCTGTCCTGTCTTGCACCTGAGCTGAGAGGATGCTCAGGACAGCAGAGTCATGTATGAATTCTCTTTGAATGAGCTGTGTTGCTGCCAGTCTGTGCCCTGCCCTGTGCAGAAGGACAGGCACGGTGGTAGGAAGGTATTCTAACCATTCACAGAAGTTGCCTGCAAATGGGGTAAATAAAGGCACAGATTCTTTCAGTGACTTGCCCTCTAAGAGAAAGCATGTGAGAGCAGCAGCACAGTAGGAAGGTCTCTGTGTGCCAGCCTCACCATGTCACTTGTCCCAGGCTGCATTACTGCCTCGTACCCAAGCACTGCTCAGCAACTCAAATCGTTCCCAGGCAGCACTTGTGTGTCCTCCTTGCTCTGTCTTTGCTTGGATCTCAGCATACAGCAGATCCCACAGCTGAGCAGTTGGGACCCCCTCGCTGCTGGCAGGCAGCCTGCCTGTTCCCATCGCTACGTGTCGGTAGGTGGTTCCTGTCTAATGAAGCTTCTTTCCAAGGGAGGCTGTTGACGTGCTCCAGCATCGCCAGATGGTCCCCTTACCTCTTCTTCTCTCACGCTCCCTCGGAAACATTAATGATCCCTAAACCTCTCTGACGGAGGGGCTCCTTTTTGTGACAACCTCATTACGTGGTTATCAGGAGCTGCCACTATCCAGGTTGTCAGGACAACCAGCCTGATTCAGAGCCGCTGGGAAAGGTCTGAACCTCAGGCAAATAACCATCCCCAGCTCCCAGCAGATGCTCACCCGCAGCCAATCGCCGGGGCGCTGGGAAGCCATGACATCATGGGCCAAGCAGGCCCCCAGATTTAATTGTTGGCTTTCGGCTTCCCTCCGTGTCCCTTCCCCCCAGTGCTCCCCACATCAGCCCCCGGCACAGCTAATCCAGTCCTGCTGTGGTGCCACTTCAGAGCTGCCTGCGCTTGGCAGGGCTGATGGAGGGGCCCCCAGAGCCCCCCATGTAGTGCAGCCTTGGTGAGGAGCAGGACTGTGACTCAGCAGCCTGGCACAGGAGGAGAACTGCAGGGTACTGCAATAACCCAGCTGTGAGGGGCTTTAGTAGGTTCCTACTTGTTGGAGTTTTGTTAGTGGGGATGGGAGTTAGTTGTCAGAGTTGTAGGATGAGCTCTCTGGCAGCTACCACTTAGTGTGGGAGATTAATGGGATACTTAATGGGATACCCTCTTCCCATGAAAACCTGGTACCCCAGCAGCAGTCACACTGTATTGCTCAGATCGTGTCATGTTTGCCAGCGAGGTGTGATAAAACATGGCAGAACCAGTTCTGGTGCAGATGGAGACCGTGTCCACTTTCCTGCCCTGCTGAAGCAGAGGGGTTTGCTCCATGACCTTATGCCTTCACTGGGGTGTATGTGAGCCACCTCTGGAACTGCATATCCCATTAAAGTTACATCCTACATAGCACTGACTAGGCATCCTGCAGATGTACAGATGCAGAGCTTTCCTGAATTCCTGTTCTGCTTGAGCACGTTCCCTATGAAAGCAGGATCAGGCAGCTCTTTGAAAGGATTCATCTTTTTGCTCAAGAAAGATTTTTTTTTTTTTTTCAAACTCCCTGGCCATCCCAGGTAAGTGCATGTTTGGTTTACAAAAATGCCAGTGCTTGGTGTCTTTCGCTGAGACATTCAGCCTTGCACACCCCTGTGGCACAGGGCAGGGTGCTGGTCAGGCAGTGTGAGTCTGCAGCACTGCCATCAGTTTGGGAGGTTCTAGCTGATGAGATCTAAGAGGTGAGGTTACCTGGCATTTGGCTTCTGAAGTCCTCAGGCATCTTTTGGAGGCTACAAGAAGGCTATTCGCTGCTCAGAGCTAATATTTCTTTCTCTTGCTATGCTGTGTTGGCTGAATTTCCTGGTCCTGAATTTCCATGGAGTTGCATCTTCAGGGAGGAGTTGTCCCTGGACCACTCCGGGTTGGGAGTGCCCCAAGGAGGGGCTGGGAAGCTTGTGCACAGCCCAACACAGAGACACTCCAGCATGGATGGTTGTGATACAGCCAGCCCTGCCTATTTTAGTACAAAAGAAAGGAGCTTGTGATGGACCTGGTGCAGCCAAGTCCTTCCTCCTGCTTCTCAGACTCCTAAAGCATTGGGCATTGGGGCTCAAATTAGGGCAGCTTCTGAGATTGCTTCTGCAGGATGAGACCCGTGCTCAGAGACCAGGTGAACATACAGGGTTTGGGCAGGTCTTGCGGGTCTCAGAGGCTTGGACCTCATGGGCATGCAGAGCCTTGAAGTATTTCCGACTTGCTTGGACACCCATGTGACAGTCACATGGGATTGATGTCTAGCAGGGACTGGCCTGCTTTCCCGTGCCCTGTGGGGACAAAACTGTCACCATGTCCATGTCTGGGCTGGATCAGGCTCAGCCATGCTCTGCAGGTCTGCCCCAGCCCAGCCCGTGGAGCAAGTCCAGCTTGCACTGCCGAGCCCGGCACCCTGGGACTGTGTGGGTGCCTTGACCATGCAGTCACTCCGTTTTTCCCCCTCCCAGCAATGTGCTTGAGCAACATGCCTGTTGTCAGCACACGCGGCTGCTCACAGTGTGTGGAGGAGCCCTCCAGCTCCCACAGGGTCAGCCTCAGGTATGGCTGGGATGAGGAGCAAGGGAGCTCTGCGGCTTTGTGGCCTTTGCTTTTGCTTCCTCTCTTAGTCTCCTTTCCCAGGGTGGCATGGGACAGGCATGCCAAATCAGCTTCCTATCAGGTATGGGACAGTTGGCTCCCATCCAGTAGCTTAAAGGTAGCTGGAGAACCCAGGAAGGCTGAAATGCACAGGTTCAAAAACCACTGTGATTTTCAGGAAAAACTCCACATGCAGAGTCAGTAGTTGCAAGGTTTCTTTGGCTCCCAGGAGAGTTCTAACTTTGGACAAGGCTCTTAGTAAGGGATCTGATCTTGCTTTTTCACTACGTGCAGTAACAGAGTCAAGTTTCTGCTCTTTCACAGGGCAAAGGAAACTGAAACTCTTCCTTCGCGTGCTCTCGCCCAGCCTTCGGAAAAGTCTGACAGGAGCCAAGGCACCAGGCTGCAGTTTTCTTAAGGTGCTTATAAGAGCAATTTTGCTAATAGTTTATGCTAGAACTAGTTTTTAGTTGGACTTTTAAAAATGAATGGAAGTGATTCACCCACAGGTTCAATCCCAGCATCTGTAATTGCCTGACTTGGTGTTCTGTCTGTAGCTTTTCTTGAGCTGTTTCCCTCCTTTAGAACGGGACACAGACCTCCCATGGTGTGTGGTGTGCAGGGACGTGGGGCTGATAAACGACCCACCTTCTGTTTCTGAGCCATCAGGAATAATTTTCACTCTGAAGGTGGCTGGGTACCACTGGTTCCCCACCTGCTCAGTCCTTTCTAACTCTGGGCTGTTTTAAACAGCAGCAGCCAGTGTGGTTTGCAGGGCTGGGTGAGACTGTGGGAACCCTGACAGTGTCAGCTGCATTCCCTTATCACTGCAGTCAAGGGACATTCCCCAAAATCTTTGCAGGGACATCGCTCTTGGATTTACAGTGTGCTGTCACCAGGGTGGACACTACTTGCAGCAGAAAGTGGAAGGCCTCTTATTCCACCGTCAAAGGACAGCAGCTCTGCAGGATTCCTGCTGACCTTAGAGGATCCTGAGAGTTACCTGTCCACAGGGGTATTTCTCTGTGGGGAGGGAAATAGCACTGACAACTTGCTCCGTGGCTTGACTGTGATCCTGCAGAGCCAGCCAGCCAAGTGACAGATTTGACTCATATTGGGGAAGAAAACCTTGGTGAGACCTCGGCATACAGCAGGAAGGGATGGTGGTGATTCAGTGGGGGCTGCTTGTCAGGTCAGTGTGGATTGGGTGACTCAGTGAGCTCCTGCTTCTGGAGAACCTGTCCTTTGAACGAGCTCTAAGGCAACAGTGTGACCAGTCGTGGTCAGAGAAGATCACATGCCGTGTGGTGGGGCTGGGAGGGTTTGTTATCTCCTCTTGGTACGTGTGACCTGCCTCGCCTTTGGCAGTAGCAGCCTGCAGAAGGCAGTCTTCAGTGCTCGCCCGTGGCTGCTGCATAATGTGTTATTAAACACACCTTGTGCTTCTCCATCAGGAAAAAACACCAAACAAACAAAAAAAAATTTGGTCAAAGGTATGCCCACTTTGGTATGTAACAACACAGCCCTTTCCACTGCGCTCGGACGGGCAGGACAGCAGCTGGCAGAGTGTCCTGCCAGCCCCGGGACCGGGCACAGCCCCGAGCTCGGACCCGGCACTGCCGCCTGTCCGCGGCCCCGCGCCTCTGCCCCGGGGGTTAAAATCCGTCGTGTTCCTATGTGGATTTTTTTTTTCCTGGAAATACTGCAAACGTGAGGTCATCCTCATCAAAGCAGGGTCTGTTTCTAGTTTTGAGACCTTTCATGGAGGAGCTGAACTCGGAGGAGCAGGAACGGGACCACGCTCTGCCTGGGGAAGCGTAATTCGAAATGAATGAAGGAGAAAGGAAAACACAGACCGTGAATAAGATTTTCCTTCTGGTGCGTTTGGGGATCCTTGCAGGGAAGTGCCCTCTTTGTTGCAGGAGTGGCCGGAGCTGGTTGCTCTAGCATCGCTGCCTGCTGGGTTTCTCCCACGTTTGGATGCGGACCGGAGAAGCCCACAAGCTGTCACACGCAACGTCATCCGGGGGAGCCCCGAATTTCACGGTGCATTTCCTATTCCCAGCCGACGAAGACCAGGCAGCGTTATGACGCCTCGCAGGACCCATTCCGGCACCGGCCGGTGCCAGTCCCGCCTCCGAGGTGCCCGCGCACCCCTGAGGGGGCTCCCGGGGAAGGGGCTTGGCGGGCGGCCACCCCCCCGCGCCGCGCTTTCCCTGCGCGGCTGCCTTGAAACACAAGATTTGCCCCCAGCCCCAGCCCCGGCCCGTGTGTCGTCACCCGTCGCCCGCCTCGCCCATTGGCTGCGCCGGCGCGGCTGCGGCGGCCCCGCGACGCGCGGGGCGGGCGGGCGCGCGGCGATTGGCGGCGCGGGGGACGGGCCGCGCCCGGGGGCGCTCGGCGGCGGCGGCGGCGGGGGACGGGCGGGGCGGCGATGACCGACCGAGCTCCAGGTAACCCGGCCGGGCTGCACTGACCCACCGCGGCTCCGGGGAACCCGGCCGGGCTCCACTGATCCACCGCGGCTCCCGGTAACCCGACCGGGCTGCAATGACCGACCGGGGCTCCCGGTAACCCGGCCGGGCTGCAGTGACCCACCGCGGCTCCCGATAACCCCGGCCGGGCCCTGCGGCCGCCGGCGGAGCGCGGTGCCCGTGGCCGCGGCTGCGGCGCCCCGTCTGTGCCGGCGATGGGTGGAGGATGCCGCGGGCAGGGCCGGGCTGCGCCGGTGCCGGGGTTGTCGCCGCGTCTCCGCGGTGCCGCTGCCGTGAGTGACACCTGTGCTGCCGGGCGGCCGGCGGTGGCCGGAGACCGGTGTCCTGCGGGGAGGGCTCCCCGAGCCGCAGAGCCGCGGCCCGGGCTGGAGTTGTGTCAGCGCCGGCACCGGCCATGAACGCGGCCGCGGTGCGTGTGTTCCCCATCTCCCAACAATGCCGCCTCTGGGCTGCGCTTCTGCAGAGGAGTGAGAAATTCTGGGCTATAAATAACTCCGCCTTTTCCTTTTTATTTTTTTTTTTTTAATACTCGTTATTGACAACGCGCATCCGATTGACCGGTTCAGCACCTGCCAAGTTTTTCTCGAAATCCGTTCAGGGAAGGGTAGTCTCTCCTTGTGCGTGCCTGGTGGTGCCTCATGCCACACTGGAGCGGTCCCTGTGCTGGTTGTCCCTTTGTCCCAGACTTTTACACCAGGCAGCTGAGGGAGCGCTCTGGCGTGATGTCTGGCTGCTCCCCTCCTCCGGGAAGGGGGGATGCGCTCGACACGAGTGGCACCTTGTTTTGGTCATTGAGGCAGTTTTCAGATCCAGTTTTCACCGGTGCCAGAAACGAGCCGTGCTTTAAATGCAGTGAGGTATTGAATGTGGAAGGCTGAGGAAATTCAGGCAGCAGAAACCATGGCTTCAAAGTGAGCGGCAGCTGAAAGAGATGGTGGGCCCGGGATGGGAAGAAGGGGCTGTTTCGGGACCTGCAGCCCCAAGGGGTGACGAGCGGCTGGATTTTGCCTCTCCCCGCGTGGCTCCGTTTGCGAGGGTCCGGGCTGTTTTTTGTATGGGCGTGGTTGCGGGTGGGCACAGGCGAGCCAGCAGTGAACAGCCTGGGTGTCTGTGTTTGGCAGACGCTCCTAAAGGCTTTGTGTCCCTTTTGTCCCACCTGCCCGGGGCTGCGGAGAGGGGAGCCTGCTTTTTGTTGTCCTCCTGGGCACGGTCCGGGATGCTGTTCAGCACAGGGAACCTGGAGGCCGGAGATGAGCGTGGGCTTTGCTGAGCCGCTCAGACATGAACCGCCTCGGAGCGGGGAGGGGGAGGAGGAGGAGGAGGACGGGCTGTCGGGAGGGCCGGAGCCAGGCTGTACCTGCCAGCCCGAGGGGACAGGGAAGGGAACACTGTGGCTGGAGGGGTGATGACATGAGATCGTCTGCCCTGGCTCCTCTCGTGTGAATCCACCTTCTCCGTGGCTGTCAGACGGGGAGAAGGGGGCCCGGGCACATCTCCAGAGCTACCCGGGAGGAGGACGCTCTGCCCAGGGAAGTGGAAGTGGGGCACGTGGCTGCAGAGGAGCCTCAGGCTTCCAGTCACAGGTTACCCAGCGATGTGAGCAGAATACAGAGTAAATCAGGAGTCGGCTGTAGTGGGTTTCAGGCCTGGCACGTGGGCTGGTGGGTTGTTCAAGGCCGAGGAGTGAAGGCTGCCGTGACAGGTTATTTGCATGGAAGGGAAGGATTGCCCTGAGCCCGAGTTTTCTGCCGTGAGCACAGGCTGGTGAGGGAGAGCGGTGCTTGCGGCTGCATGGGTTGGAGCTGCATTCCTATAGCGTGGAATTGGGCAGAGGAGCTTGTGGCCCGCATGGTGGGGGGGGCTGGGGGTGCCTGACTTCAGGGGTGAGGGGCTGCAGCTGCCTCTGGGCTGCAGAGGAGGTTGTGCTGTGAACTGAGAGCTGCATGGATGGCATGTCTTCACTGAGTGACTCTGGATAACTAAAAGTAAGTCTCGGTAGCTCCTGTGAGCCCTGAGCTCCTGTTACAGTATTAAGTTTCCGGCCTCATGGGCCACTGCTTGCAGCAGCAACAGTTTAGGAGGCAGCTGTGGCAGCAGTGCTGCAGGAGGCAATGCCCAGGGTGAGCTGCTTTGACTGTCACAGGCCCTGGACTTGGGCCTCCTCACCTCAGGGCTTCAGCACGAGCATGCTGGCTTTTTGTAGGGGCTGTCTGGTGGGGGCTTTGTACCCTCTAAACTAACAAGCCCAGTGAGACTGTGTAAGGGGGGGCCCACAGGAGAAAACTTTACCTTTCCAAGTAGACTGTTCCCTGGGCAGTTTCTATGTAAGGATCTGACCAAAACTCAAAAAATGTGGAAGTTGGAGTCCAGATTGTCCTGTGTGTCCTGAGCCAGCTCACAAGGTCTGGAAAAACAAAACTGGGCACAAGAGATTGTCTTCCTCCACTCTCCCATATTCTTTGCAGCTTTTATATATGCAGTTGCAGGGATAGGTGAGGCACATTCAGCTCTGCAACATATTGTTGGCCATAACAAACCCAGCTCCTGTGTTAGGCATCTCCTGGCCTGGCAGCATTTGCTCCTAGAGGAGAGCCGGTTTGTGGGGATAGTCCCATTTCAGTTCCTGTTCCCTCTGCCTAAAGCCTTCTTCTCTTTTTCTTTTAATACTTTAATTGTGACTGTGGATCCAAGTGTTCCTGGAGCTGCCAGTGTTCTGGGATCAAAACCAGCTGGGAAGCTGAAGGTCTTTCAGATCTGCCTTCAACTCCTCCTTAATTTTAGCCATGTCTGCACAGAACTGGTCACAGGGGGGATGTTGCCAGATTTGGCTTCCGCTGCTGCTCTGGTTGGACACCCTGTGACTTTGGGACATTAACTGTGCTGTCAGTTTGTGCCTTGCTGGTTTGAGTACTGATTTCTGTTCCTTGCTGTGCTGCACAGTGGGCAGGCGGGAGCCCAGTGTGATCTTCCTCTTTCATTACTATCCTTAGCTCATGCCAAAGGTGCTTGAAGCTTTTCTCCCAGGAACTTAATGGGGAGGGCAGCAGTAGGAGGGGGAAGGAGGAACATGAATTAACTTACACCTGCAGAAATAAACCTTTTCACTTGCCAGTGCTATTTTGTGTTTAGCTAGCATTTTCTCCCTGCAGCTCTATTTTGCTTTTTACCTTTCAGACACAAACAGTTGAACTTGTGTATCTTCTCCTTCTTTTATGTTGGCTTTGATTTGCCTGTTACGTGAAGAATGGCATTAGGCCAAATGGTAATTGGTAGGTTTCACTGGGCCCGGGTCAGCGCAGGTAGAGACGCTGATGTGAACCTCTTATCTCAGACCTGCTGTCGCTGCTGTGTCTTCTGCTCCTAGGAGCAATTCTGTAGTGGAAAAATATGACAGAAGTATCTGTGGTTTGCTAGTGGTCAGGCTCAGTGCATGGAGTTTTGGAGATCTTTTCCAGGTGAATATCAGCAGCTGTGGCTTGTGTGCAGCGAACAGCAAGTGTAGCGCTGGTCTTTGTTGGGGACAGCCCAGGGACCCTTCATTTTGGATGTTCAGTTGCACAGCTGCAGCTTAGCTCTGGCAGTGCCCTGTTTATGAGTTGGCTTCTTGGGTTTCCTGAGACAGGGAATTGGGCTGCAAGGTGGCACTCACCAGGAAGCCTGTGTGTGATGTTGTTGATGCAGTCTCATGTCCCCAGCTTTTGGAGCTCATGACCCCAGGAAGCCCTGGGTGGGGGACAGGCAAGCCTGCAAGCGTTCCAGGTCTTTGGCTTCTGGGCTGGGAGGATCTTTGTGTCAGCATGTGCCACCAGCCCAACCTGCAAGTCTGATTCAGAGCAATGGGCTAAGTGCACCTCTGGGTGCTGGGATGTCCAGCGTCATATCGTCCCTTCTAGAGGCAGACTTGGAAATCATGTCCCTCTTAAACAGGGGCATGTCCTGCTCAGTTGGGAAACCTCTGCCGTGAATGTTACTTTGTTTTGGTCTAAAGACTTACCAGCATGACTGTGTGCATTATTTAGGAGTAAAATAGTGTTGTTATATATTCAGTGTGCTTATTTACCAATGTTATTTCTTGTTTTCCGTTGCTTATCTAATAGTGTATGGACAGATGTAGCTGACTCTTGACTGATGCAGAACAAAGCATATCTCTGCCCTGGAATCCACAGTGTGATTAGTTTTCAGTGCCTGCACATGACAGGACTGGCTTTGGGGCTCGGTGTGGTACAGGTGGGGGACACTGATATAGCACCATGTAAGGCTTGTAAAGATGGGGAACGGCACAGTTAAGCTTGGATACACATCTTTTACTCTGCTCTGGTCGTGTACTCTTTTATTGCCATCAGAAGCAAATTAAGGCAGTTTGGACCCCAAAACATGTTCAGGGAATCTTTGGGAAAGTTTTACATGTTTCTTTGCTATCCTGAGGGCAAAAGTGTCCTTTCTCTGGGAAATGGAAGCAAAGATTTTGGATGTGACCCCTTGACTTCTGAAAGTGATACCTTGCACGTGGACCAGTGAGAGCTGTGCTGGGGTCCAACTTGGCTTTGCCACAAGTCAGGGTACTGCAGTGTCATTTTTGTCCGGCTGTAGATCCCTTAAGTCTGGAACAAGATGCTACGTTGACATTGCAGTACAGCACAGACTCCAGAGCCGGACCATTCTCATTTCCCTTCTAATCTTCAAGTGTTGAAAATGCTCTGGCACCTTAGCAGGCTCAGCACTGCTCTGCAGGGTATGTGTGCAGTCGAGTGCACGTGACTAGGGGGTACTAAAACATCATCTTTCCGTGTTACCTGGGTGTGCTCATTTCTCCAGATGGTGCTGTTGAAGGGGCAGCAGCTCTGTGGCCCCCCCCAGTCCCTGTCCATTTGCTGGCATCAAAAAATTACTGTTTGCTTTATTTGGAAAGGGCACTGGAAAGTACTTCTGTGTGTCTCTCAAGGGGAGTGAAAGGCCTAATGTTTTCTGTTTTCTGTCTCCTCCTTCTCTATTCCCTATTGTGAAGGAGAAAATCCTCCAGATCAGAAATTTTCCAGGCGCTTCCCTGCAGAGAGTCTTGATTCAACCTGCAGTGCCCAGATGCCAGCTCGTATTTATCAGGTGCACCCAGCCACTCCCCAGATGAAACACGGGGCTGCTGGTGCATGGTAAACCTGAGAGGAGAGAATGGAAGGCACACAATTAAAACCCTGGGCATTTGCTAAAATTGTTTTTAGTGTCTCCTGCCCTCACAGGCAGAAGATTGTGGACTTGGATTTGGGATGCTCTTGAAGTGTCACCAGAAAAGCTGTCAAATATGTGCATGCAGAAATGGAGGCTTGGAAAGTGCTTTTAATTGTGATTCTGCTCTGCACAACACAGATTGTCATGCTTTGAGCTCAGGTTTGTTTGTATCAGGGACAGACATTGATACCACAGCTCCTATGCCTGCCTGCTCCAGAAAAGAGCTGCTTACATCCTCCTTTGATCTTTTTAGCAGGCCTAGCCAGCTCAGGTTGGCATCCTGGTTATTTATTTCCTACAGATATGGTCTACATTAGCTGTGCTGTGCTATGACTCTCCTCTCTTTGTTCCAGAGACTTTGGAAATTCAAGTTGGGAAGAAGTAAGATTTTTAGCAAGGAAAAAGACTAAAGCAGACAGATTTGCTCCCTGGTTTGTTTCTTTCTGAGGAGGCTCCTTGCACTTCATAGGATGCATGGAACAGAAAGAGGTGGGGTAATATTTGGAAGTATCTAGAGTGGCAGTCTGTGGGGACAGTCTTCCCTTTCATTTCTGCCCCACATCCTGTCCCACACCTTCTGTCCATGCTTTTGTTCCCTCTCACTAGGGCAATGCAGAATCCTCCTTTCTAGTGGCATTAATGGATAATGTTAAGCACTTCAGAAGGAGTAATCTGGGAGTGGAGTCTTATTCTTTTCTGCAGGATATTGACAGTTCACACAGAGGTTGTGTCCTGGACCCTTTTTGAAAGCTACAGTCCTACTGAAATGCTGGAACTACTGCTACCTTTGTGGGTTTCTGAAGTAAATTGTCCACAAAACATCTAAGACCTGTAATGCAGACAGTGAGAGCTTTTGAGCAATGTGCTCTTCAGTGCATAGTCGATCTTCTCCCATGGTCTGTGGTGCACTGTGGACATATAGGGTGAATGCCAGGCTTCTTCATGGAATAAGGAAAAGCAATAGGAATATGAATATGAGGTAGTTTTCCAGTTCTAAGTCCTTGATGTGGCAAAATCTCTGTCCTCTCACTTTTTAGTGAGAAGCAGCACATGAATGAAGTTTCCAGGCCTGCAAATGACACAAGAGGTCTGTTACCAGATTCTTGAGTACTTTTTGAGCTGTATTTCATGGTGTTTGCATTGCTGATCCCAGCAGAATGGCAGAGCTTGGCCTCATGGGTACAGCTATACAGGTGTGATTCTCTGTTTGAGGACTGAATCTATTTCAGTGGTTTTCCTGAGTGTAATTGCTTGTGTACTGGAACAGACATTACCCATAGTGTGTGTACCCCAGGAGCAGTCTGGTAAACATAATCTAAAAGTCAACCCATAACAGGACTTACTTTTGGGCAAGGAGAGGTAGAAACTGTGCTCTTGCATATTCCAAACAGCCTCTAAAGTATAAGTTCTCATTAGACTGTTGGCTTTTGTTGGTGGGGTCATTGCAGAAGATGCCTTGCACTGGTCTGCCCTGCAGTGTTGGTGAGGCATTGTGCTGTGATCCATGGAACTGGCCATGTCTGACAACCCGTGCCCTCAGCCATGGAAAAGGCAGCTCAGGCTCTCTCCCGCTGTGCTCGCTGGAATTTTGAATGTTGGTGCCAGAAGGCAGTGAGCAGTAGGTGCATGCTTCAAACATCTTTTCTGCACTCTGAGGATCTCAAAGCATATTTTCTGTGAAAACTGTTTTAAAGATTTACAATAAATGGCTTAGAGTCAGACCTGGAAAAAAACCAGAGATGTGTTAAGGCAGGGCCTGACTGCTCCAGGGGAGGCTGGATGCCAGGTTGACTCCTGTCAAACACGCTGGAAACAAAAGGATGAAGTCAGATGCCCAAGGTCATCAGTAGGGTGCTGTCATAGTGATGGAAGACAGCAGTCAGAAGCAAACATGTTTGAATTTTTGTGTCCTGAACTCACTGTGGGGAATAGGGATGTTGGTGTGGCCAGGGACATTGAAAACCTAGGCTAGAAGGTGCCTGAGTGGGTCCATTTCAACTAATGAGGACAATTTACGGTGAAATGTTACTTGCTGTGTCCTTTTCCAAAGCAGACCTGTGGTTCTTCCATGCAGCAGTGCCAGGGAGAGAAGAGCCCTGGCACCCCGAGGCCACAAGGCTCATTTGAAACACACAAGCTGAAGGAGGGACATGTTGGATGGCAAATTGCTATTTGTGATATGTTAGGTGTTAAATACATTGGAACAGGGAGCTCGTTAAAGGGTCTGGATTTAGGATGTGCTTGTGCTTAGCAGAAATGTTCTGTTCTGTGAGTGTTCTGAGCAAAGAGACAAGGCCCCCACCCCCTGCTCAGGCTGGTTGCCAAGTGAGTGTTGTCAGGTAGCCATTACATGCTACACAGGTGGCCACGGGATTTGCAGTGGAGATGTAGGGATCCCAGTGGACTGGGGATTTAGGGGTGTTTTAGGCACTTTGCATTGCGTTTCGCCTGTGAGTGTTTGGGAGGGCTGTCCTTGTACGCGTATATATCATATGCAAATATATTTTGAGTTGTTGTGTGTTTCGTCTGAATTTAGAAAAGGAGTGATTTGGATAAAGAATTCTCCAGGAAATGCTGCTTTTGCAAGCACAGGCCTCTTGACTGTGATTTGGGGGGGAGGAGGGAGTGGGAATGAGGGGGAGGTTCACTGAGGTTTTCTTCTTTTCTTGTAGCGTTTTGGGAAAACTCCAGCCAAGGCCCACATACAGTCGGATGAATCAGCCTACTTTTGCCATAAGTAATTGGCAGTTCTAGCTGCAATGCAGTTTTGATGTATGGCTAATACACTTTTCCTTGGTTTAATTGAGAAGAAACACTGCAGTAAACGCAGGATGTTGAGTTAGGCTTTGTATGGAGACTTTGAGCTAGTAGAGAGATATTGTAGGCTGCTTCTTGAGAGGTTGGAATTTGCTGCAAATTATATTCCATACTCTAGTCTGAAGGCTGTCATTGCTGTTCATCTACTATAGAAAATACATTTCCTGTCTCATACACGTGTAGAGAGCACTGTAAGCTGGCACATGGCGCTGTTGCTCAGTGCAGGGTTTCCTTGGAAGAGTCTGATTTTGTAACAACTTAACAAAATATTCATGTTCTTAGAAGAGTGACTGTTCCTGTGCTGACAAATAAAGCATTTTGGCCTTCTCATATTCCTGTAACAAAATGCAATTCTCTTGTTTTCCAAAGCATCTGGTGCCAATTCAGACTCAGAGGTTTCAGTGTCTGCTGCAGGATTTCCACTGGGCTCGGAAAACTTACCAGACAAGCTCAGCATTCACCACTGGAAGTATCTGGAGTAACTGGAGGGCTTTCTTGTCCTGGAAACAGGACATGTAGCAGTTGCCCTTGGCGGGCTAAGACTTGCCAAATGCCTTTTATTTCCTGTTGGAAGCCTATTTTTACATGGAAGGACTCTATTACTTTCACCACTGTAGTATCTGTTGGTAAATATTGGCTTTAATAACATACGCTTCACTTTAGCAGAATAACAACAGTGCAGAGAAATAAGTGTGCTGTACTGGGGCAGTAGCATCAGTGTTCTTTTACAGTGTTTTCAGTGGTAAATACCATACCTGTTATTTTCATAGCATTTTAAAATTCATTAGAAACAAGTCCCTTTGAGGAACCTGTAGTCACAAATGTGATTAACTCAGCCTTGGAGTTTTAGTCATGGCCAAAGATGCCCTAAATGTTGTCTAAACAGAGAGAACAAGCCTGACCTCAATTTATTCTTTCATGGGATTGCTTCATATACAGACATCATGTGGCCTTCCTCCCTCCGCTTGTTCTGGGGGGGGAAAAACAGGCAGTAAAAATACAAATAAAGTCTTCACAGGGGGCAAATAAAACAGTTGGCTCTCTAGTACCTGAAGTGAAACACAAAAGTAGCTGATTTTGCCCTGTACTTTTTAGAGTACAGAGAGGACTCTTGGACGTTTGAAGATGCAAACACATAGAAAGTGGAATGGTATCTCCTTTCTCTGCATTCTTAGCTGAGCAATACTTCTGCTTGCTTGTTCAATGTGTTATGTGTGTCTGGAGAGGGATTATACCCAGGCCAGTTGGCCTGAAGTTTGGTCTTTCTCCAGTTCACTGGACAAGTGTTTTACATCGTCTTCAGCATAACTTTAAATGGACATTATTTTACCCTGTTCTGGAAAGGAGGTGATATTTCTACAACTCATACTGTCGTGTAAGTAACCTTTTTCTTTTCTGAACAAGGTCATTACATCATGATGCAGTAATCCTCTGCCTGTGGGATAAACCATCCTCTCTCTGTGTCTCTGTCTGCTGCTCTTATCTGTGTTTGTTCTTTCTTAAAGTGTCACAGTGGGGAGGAGACATAAGGGGTGAGAAAAAGTTTTGATTCTGGCCTGTTAAACTATGTTTAGAGAGAATAATGCATGGGTTGTGAGATGCAAAGGGTTGTTGTCTCTCAGAGCTATTGCTTTGATACTGTATCCACAAGAGAAGCTCCATAGTCTCAAGTCAGAAGAGCCTGGGGATGAAATTACACCTTTGCCAGGCTATGACAGGTTAAACTTTATGGAGATGCAGGTAGCAAATTATCCACAGACTGAATTGCAAAGGAGGGCTTTAAAATGGGCTTTAAACCCTGCTGGGGAGATTAAGTGGATAAAAATAGTTAGTTCTTGTGTCCCTCATTTTGTCTGTAGTGCTGAAAGCAATCTAAGAAGGAAGGAGGGACAATGTTGTCTTGATCTCAGCCCAGAGGAACCTGAGGGATGGAGCCACTGCCAGTGGAACGGGGAAGCACGGGAGCTGCCAGCAGGCCCCAGCCTTCTTCCTGCCTGTCCCGTTCCCTGGCCATTGGACTAAGCTGCCTCCCTGCCTACTGCATTTCTAATTTGTCTTGGATGTGTCTGTGTACTTTTTCCCAAGTCAGTTTACACCGCAGTGTATCATTCATGCCTACCCTGGGGTGTGCCCAGTGGAGTGTGGTTCATAACTATTTTTGATTCATTTACAAAGGGGGTAGGTGACGTGGTTGCCTAGACAGCAGGGACTGGACTTGGTGACCCAGTGGGTCTCTCCCAGTCCTGTGTTCCTATGTAACCTGAGGTGATGACATCTAAGCTGCATCAAGATGCCAGTGATGTAATTTCAGACTGTCTGGCCTGAGCGCCAGCCCAGGCAGGGAGGCTGCACATGTGTAAGATGGGATGAAGCAGAAGAAAGGCAGGGCTTGATTCAAAATGAAACCAGTTAACTGAGCAGAGTACAGCAGATGGATTAGTTGTTAATTCCATCTTTCACCTGCTCTGAGAGGAAATAGCCTATACTTATTTCACTGTGCAGCTCCAAGGTCTGTTGCAGATTAAGACAAATAACTAAGTTGAGTCATCAGGTTGTAGTGTCTCAACAAACTACTTAAAAAGATGTCAGGTTCTCACTGTGGGTGGATGTTAAAGTAGCACAGCTATCAGAGAAATGCATCTAGAATCACATGAAGACTTCACTGTGTCATGCAGTGGTGGAGCACACGTCCTCCAAGCTGGAAGTGAGAGACGCCTGTAGCTGTCAGCAGGACAGGAGGATGATGGACACCTTGCAGGGTGTGGGCACATCTACACTCACATGCCTTTACAGCTCTCAGAGCAGACACGTGCATAGAGTTGCTTGGAGTGCAGGCAGAGGAGCTCAGATCGGGCTGTGCCCATGTGGAGACTTGGCTGTGGCTGAGCAGTCCCAATTCCAGTCAAAAGGGACACAGTGACAGTCACTGTATCCTCATGATAATATTTCTGTGGTTTGTACTTGTCCCTAATTTACTAAATCCCCAATTCCAAGGGTCATTTTACGGAGATTACATGGCTGACAGCATTTTCACCCATGTTTCAGCTGTGCTGCCACTGTTGATGCAAACAGACTCTATGTAGTTTGGTCCAATGTCAGTGTTTTAATGGAGGAGGGAAAATTATTAATTAGATTAATTGATTATGCTCTTATATCATTGTCTGTTACTAGAAAACTTCTAGCAAATGAGTTTGTACTACATTTGCATTATTGGTTTGCTTCTGTTGAATTCAGAACGTCTGTGGAGTGCAGGGTTTCAGTGCAGTGCAGATCAGAATCTCTGGACTCAAATTCCAAGGGGATGACCATGTTGTAGGAAAACCATGTTCACAGCAGAAATTCTCAGCTGTATTGTTGTGATAGCTTTGACTTTTCTGCCAGGCTAAATTTCAGAGCAACATTGATTTTTATTTCTTCATGCAACTTGTGATTTGCTGAGTTACAGCTGACAGCAGCACTCCCCCATCCTTAGGGTCATTCTGCATATGTGTGTGTGTTTGAAAGCTGCAGAATCACATCTTACAAAGAAAGTCCTCTAAACATGCTTAGCTGAGTGTAATACCTTTCCTTTTCCACCTAGTTTTCAAGACAAAAATTACAAAAACAACTTTCAGTGCTTTGATGTGGGCTCCTAATTTTCTCATTGATGCTATTAATATTGCATGCCCAGTTGCTCCGTGGTGGGTGTCAGCGCTGTGTAACAGCAGCCATCTGTGAGAAAGGAGCTGCTTCGTGGCGTGGAGTAAAATTTAGGCCAGCTGTGGATTCTGGAACCACATCTTAGAGACTGTTCCTCTGGGCTCTCCTTCCCTGTGCTTTGCCTGAGACTCGGCACTGAGCAGAATTTCTGGTACCCAGGATCCCACAGCCTGGGGAACTGCATTTCTTTATTAATGTCTGAGCTTCACACTGAAGGCAGAAGGAGGGGCCTGAATTATTGCCACGCTGGGCTTGTGCTGGTGTCATACCAGAAAGCTGGTTCCCCTCAACTCAGGGACTTGCCCGTGCTCTTGTTCAGTTTGAGCAATACTTAAAACTTGATGTGTCACCCTGCACCTGTTCAGCACAAGTGGTATTTTATGGGTCTAGTAAAACAAGTGAAAATGTAATTGCAGCTCTGGCCTGATACTTTATGGGAAGACAGTTTTCCTGTATTTTTTCCTGTGATGTTTGGAAAAATCTTACCACTCTCTCCTTTAGCTTTAATTTCTAGACATATAAACAGGATAGAATTGAAAGAGCAGGGGAAAACAAACTCCAAGCAGCATCCTAGGTAAGTCTTAGATATAGAGGATGTGTGTCTTACCACATCTTGAATTGTTTTGCAGTCAGGCTTCTGGGACCTGAATGGATTTTCAAACCTGTGTCAGGGCTCAGTGGTTGGGTTGCTGTCAGCAAAAAATAATCTGTCACTACTGTTCCCTTAGTCTGAGTTAACTGTCTGGGCGCTTAATGAAACACCTGCTGGCCTAGAGGCCAGTCCTTATGAAAAATAATGGCTTTTGGCCAAGTTCTGCCTCCAATTATATGGCCTGACTTCAAGTTCTCATTTAATTTACAGAAATGAGGTTTGTAAAATAGCTGTGTTTAATAACACATCGATTCTCATGTTCGTATGGCACCTAAAGAGCGTTTGCAATCGGAACATGATCTGAAGATTTCTGTTGTTCTCCAGCACATGTTCATTCTTTCTGTAACTCCCTTCAAAGTCCTTTGCCTCTCACAAGATTTCCTTTCTCAGGAGGTCTTGGGACAGGCATTTTGTCCATGGCTGCAGATGTAGGTCCAGTCACTCAGAAAAGAGCTTCTGCCCTGGAGGTGCTTCCTTATAGACAGGAAAGAATACATGGTTCTGCACTCCATGTGGCCTTTGGAGGAATGGAAACTTTTTTCTATGAGGGCAAACAAACCTTCTGCAAAGACTTGGGAAGTGATTCATCTCCATTTACACAGTCTGCAGTATCAGCTTGTGAGACTAGGATCATATGTTGCACCTTATTATATAATGTTCCTGAATGTAAATCAGATCAAGACACTCTTACAGTTTGCAGCAGCCAAAGTTATATTAGTGCTGATGATAATTGCTAGAAGAGTATAATGGTCTGTCCAGATAATCATGGCTGAGTTCCATCAGTAACACAGGACACTCACCTTCTGATGAAGGGCCCAGCTTTCACTGTTGTGAGACTGTGCTGAGCTTAGAATGGTACAAGCCCAGAAAACTGGCACAGAATCTGCCTTGGTGGCTGTTGACATACTGGCCACGTGGAAATTTTTTATGGGATCAGAAGACAGATCAGAAGGGGGTTTATGATTTTTTTCCCTCAGATTTCTTGGTCATAGAAATCGGTAGAACTAGTCAAAGAGCAACTTTCCTCTTCAGCTCACAAGTCATCAAAAATTTGTATTATCTGATATAAATCCTGTTTCATACTTAAAGGAATGCAGTCCCAGATCCTTAAGCAGGTCCCAGTTTTTCCATTGCAAATACCAGAACGACTGTTTAACCCCTGCTGTGGTGATGTCAGAGGTCAGGACCTGAATGATCAGTGGGACCACCAGGAGCTGTCTCAGTCGTATAGAATCACAGAATTGTTTGGTTGGAAGGGACCTTAAAGACCATCTAGTTCCAGCCTCCTGCCATGGACAAGGACACCTTTCGCTAGACCAGGTTGCTCAGAGCTCCATCCAACCTGGCCTTGAATACTTCCAGGGATGAGGCATCCACAGCTTCTCTGAGTGACCTGTTAAAAATATGGAATACTTCACAAGTTTAGGTGAGTTCTTGATACTGAAGATGTTAAACTTGCCCAGGGACTGAGGGTGATGTGTGGGGGTGTGTGCTCAGTAAGCCTAAGAAACTCCTGCTTGGCAGATGAATAGAACTACTTGCTCTCCACATGGATGGTGAGGCACATGCAACTGGAGCTGGATTCCCATGGGAGCTGAGCACTGCCTTCCGTGTGCACCTGAAATGGGCAGTAATTTCTCTGCTGCATTACTGAATCCCATCATATTCTTTGAAAGCAAATGAAAGAGGTTTTGGTCATAGTTGGCAAGAAGTTTACGGATAAGATGTTCAGCACAGGAATTTGATTCAGGGAAGTCCAGGTATGGATTCAGGTGGAGGCCTTGCATGAGGAGCAAATGAGCTGTGCAGTGAGGTCTGGCAGTGTTTTCTGATCAGGCTGGAATTTCTTTCTAAATGAAGAGTGAGATGAGCTTTGTTTTGCCAGAGGGGATGTGGAGGCTCTGTTTTGTTGGTAGATGCTGGTTTTTGACTCCATAAAATCCTTGATGGAAGAAAGAACTCTGTGTGGTGAAAAGTGCTCATGTCAAGTAAAACAAGAGATGGTGGCTTGGAATAGAATTAAGTATTTCTAGGAGAAGCACAAAATGTGTTCTGTTTTCAAGGTGTGCCTTAATGCCACATCTTAGATTTTCCTTGATAGCATTTCTAACCAGCAGGCCCTTATCCATTCTCTACCAGTATTAGTTGCAGCTTAATGACACATAATTAGATTGGTTCTTTATCACTCAACTTGTCAAGTCGTTTATCTCTTGAAAGGCAGGATGGAGAGGAGAATTTATTGCCTCATTGTCTCTTGATGTTCTGCCCGCAAAGGCACATTTTGCCAAAGCCTTTGGGAAGGTGCATTATCAGGAATTGCAGGCGATTGCACACCTAGAAATGGAGGTGTTGCACACTGCCTGCACTGATAATCTGCCCGAGTCCTTTTAATGTCACATTACCCTACATCCACAGGGTTTGGTAAAAAGGAGATTAGTGAGAAAGCTGGATGAGAAACACTTAATTTCTGCTGTGTGCACATACATACACATAAATTGGATTTTTGACAGCTGTTGCCAGCAAGTTGTTAAAGCAGATTTTTACTGAGAGTAGTTGTGTAAAGAGTAGGGGTGTGTAATTCCTGGGGCACCAAAACAACTGCAGTGTTCTCTTCTGGGGCAAATGCTGATGCTGCAGCTAGAGGGGAGTGCATCTCTCCTCCGGCTTCTCCGTGGAAGTAGCATGGTCCAGCTGCTCACCAGGGCACTTGTGGATGGAGGTGTCTGTGTCTTGTCCTGATGTGCCTGCTGGAAAAGCAAACTTGGGAGCATCTTTCAGAACTACAAGCACAGCTTTGGCTGCAGAGTAGATGTTTCTTTGATCTTTTGTCTTACAAAGAAATTAAGGTACTTCGTCTGTCAGTGTGGGAGGAGGAATCATCATAGAATCATAGAATGGTTTGGATTGGAAGGGACCTTAAAGACCACCTTGTTCCAAGCCCCTGTCATAGGCAGGGACACCTGCCACTATAGACGAAGTCGCTCCAAGCCCTATCCAGCCTAGCCTTGAACACTTCCAGGGATGGGGCATCCACAACTTCTCTGAGCAACCTGTGCCAGTAACTCACTACCCTCACAGTAAAGAATTTCTTCTGATATCTAATCTAAACATGTTCTCTGCCAGTTTGAAGCCGTTCCCCTTTTCTTATCACTACATGTCCTTGTAAAACATCCCTCTCCAGCTCTCTTGTAGCCCCCTTTAGCTACTGGAAAGAAGTTCTGGGCTTGTCAGAAAAATGGCAGCAACCTGACTGTTTCACTTATAAATCCTCTGCTTTCAGTGGTGTAGACACCCAGTGTAAAAGTGCTTGTGCAAATTCCAGCCTTAGCTTTGATCCATTTTGTGCAATTGGGTTGTCAAATTAAGTAATATTGGCTGCTGAAAGAGTTAGGCCAGCTTTAGATGTATTGGCATTACAGTTTAGATTGTAATAAGTAGTTTTCTAAGGAGGCACTTGACCGGTGTCTTCCATGTTGACAGTTTGAGGGAAGGAGCTGAAGGGAAGGGGATGAATTCCAGTAGATCCAAGTCCTGGTGGTCCTCTCCTCCACTCTGGTGGGAGTTACTGTCCATAGCGCCAAGCTGGAAGAATGTCTGCCTCAGCCTTTGTCACTGTGAGGTTGGAAAGTTATCCCAAATCCCTTTGGTGGCACTTTAGGCTAAGTCAGCAGATGCTACATAGAAATGGTTTAGTAGAAACACTCTTCCTCTCTGCCAGCATCTCGGGTGAACAGTAGCTTTGGCAGAAGGACCTCTTCAAATAGTCTCCTGGGGCACAGCGATGTCACAGCTGCCTTTGCATATTAGGAGTGTGTGGCCCTGTGCCCATCTCCGGAGCTCTCTTAAAAGGTTCTAGGCCAAGATCATCATTCACTTGTTATAACTCACATGTTGTGTTTGGAAGAACTGATTGTGTAGAATCCAGCATTACAGATTCATAGGAAGGATACATCCAAGTTGCCTGGGCTTATGTGTCAGAAAGCCATGCTAATATTGGAAAATAACGCACATCCCTCACCTTCTACCTTTTGAAGCATTCTCCACAAGCCACCATTAATTAATTAATAATCGCACACAGAATCCCGGGGGTTGGCCAGCAGGCTGGTTCTGTGTTGGAGGGAGGTTGAGTGGAGATTCTGACATGCTTAGTCTCCTCCTATCCATGATACCCTGGTCACTGTGTATACACAGCACCACTTCCCAGGTAAGTGGAACCTGAGCTCTCCCTCTTGTAGGGCTGGGTTGGAAGTGGTTTTCTCTTCTGTATCTCCCTGGCACTAAGATCTTTTAAAGCTTTTTAGAAAAGAGTGGGAGTGGAAGAAATGCTATTAAGAAGTTTTCACAGAGTAATGGAAAAACTGTGCTGAGGAATCTGGATCCCCTGCCTGCAAGGCTGGTGCCTGCGTTCAGCCCAGGTTTCCCACTCCTGTTAGCAGCCCAAAGCCTGCACTTTCTTCAGATGCTCTCTGAGGAAACAGAAATGCTCTTCCCTCTCTTTCTTGTCATCCTTCTGATGAAGCCTTCCAGAACAGTGGCATATTCCCATGAAAAGATTCTCTTTCAAGCCACTGACAAGTACTTGCTGAAAAATTCATGCCCAGCTCCAATCAGAGACCTTGGCTTTCCCAGGAGCTTGGCCTGTGCCTGTCAGATTGCAACGTGCCCTGCAGGGAGGCAGGATCTGAAGTACAGGATCAGTCCTAAGTGACCAGGGATTTGTTACAGAGTAATTGTAGCCACTGAGAAATGAGAGAATTGAGGCACATTGTGATTATGCAATCGGCCAGAGTCCCCTTGATAAGTCAGTTACAGAGCAGAAGAGAACATCAGATTCCTGTAATTTCTTCCTGTGCTCCTGCACCGGGAGGTGAGAGGGAAAAGGTCCTTCTCATTGTTGGATTTGATGGGACATTGAAGGCTGTATTTTTAAAAGGCTTCAGCTTCTCATTGAGAAATTACGGGGATATCAATAGTAGAATTAATTTTTGAAAGAAATCAACCACTAAGCGATTGTAGCAGAAGAGGATCAGGGGCTGCAGACATGCAGAGAGATATGGGCAATGCATGTAGAGTAATTCAGTGAGGAGTGGGATCAGGTACACCTGTCCCCTAGAGCTGCAGGCGAGTGTTTGAATGTCAGAATGTGAAGGTGAACACAGCAGAGGGTGTGCACCTTTCCAAGGGCAAGGCAAGTGTGTGGTACATCAGAGTTAGTGCTGCAAATACGCGATGGCTCGAGGTGGAGGGATGATGAAGTGGACTTTCCACAGCCCTGTGTCTGCACTGGGCTGTTCTGGATGGTGGAGACCTAGCAAGTGCAGCAGTACACTAGGGCAAAAGATGATTTGCTGTCATTGTTTTCAGCTGCCAGTGATTGCTGTTCCCTGGAGTACCAGAGATGCTTTGTACAATTTAATTCAGAATATAGATTTGATATATTAGATGCTCTGTGTACGGGGGGCAGAATCAGGGCACTTCAGTTGCATTTCTTAGCTGGAGAGCTTACAACTGCTAGTGGTGAATGCTTGACAGCAAGAGGGGAAGTTTGGGCTCCTGAGGTGTGTATCAGGGACAGAGGGACAGGTGGTGGCATGTTTGTTGATTTATATGATTCTTACATCCATAGATTTATTAGGGTAATTTGGAGTGGTAATTTAATCTCTGTGCATTTATTTCCTAGTTTGTAAGCTCTGTACTCTGGGTAGCTTGAGTAAGCTGTGTCCAATTTCTGATGCCAAGGGTGAACTCTGGGTGGCACAGGCTATGTGGTGTACAGTCTGCAGTGCCTGCCTTTAGTGCTTTTTCTCATTTAGGCTGAAAGGCTGAGACTTTCAGCAGTGGAAAACCCGGGATTCTGGCTCTGCAGACAAGTGTATGATTTGTCTAATAAGAATTCACTGAGCTCCAGAAGTGTTTTGTGAGATTATTAGAATTAGGGATGGCTGCTACTGGCATTTACCTATATTGTGTCAAGAGATTTACTTAATTGTAGCTGGTGAAGGGCTTTATAAACCTGAGATAAATCAGTCTTCAGGTGCACAAAATGTTACCATTCTGTATAAATATTTTTTAGAAAATGGAAGAAAAATATTTTAAAACACAGGAAGTAATGAGAAACAAGATCTGTTAATGTTGAATTATTTGGGAGCTGTTGCAGGCTGAAGAGTCTAAAGATAATGAAATAGTAATAAACCATGATGTGATGGTCCACATTTTGCAGCAGAGGCTCGTTCAGTGTGCACCGTTCTGCGTCAGCCCAAATTAGACTCGCAGGTCCCAGGGTGAAATGGAGAATCGTGCCCACTGGTGCAGCAGGACTTCCATGTGCCTGGCACGCTCAGAAAGCGGCACAGGGCTGCCCATTCTGAGCCACGGGCTTTGCCTTCACACTTTCTTTCCTCCCAGGGTTTGTGCATTTACTAGCTGGCATCTTGGCGTTGGCCCCCGTGGCAGACAGCCTGGTTTTCGGCGTGCTGAGCCTTAGAGATGCCCTTGACTTCGGTGGGAGCAGAGGGAGCGTAGCCCTTCTCATGGCTGGGCCAAGTGGTGTCTGAGTCAGAGAAGGGCAGGCAGCCAGGGCTTTTCCTCACAAAGGCAAGGAAGCTGAATTCATTTAGTTCTTAAAGGAGTGTTTAGCTCTCAGATTGGAAGGGCCCATAGAAATCTGATACAACATTACTGGAGTCTATTCGGATACTTTGGTGGGAATTGAATAAGACTTGAAATGTGTTAAAGTCTTTGCACTTTCAGCTGTAATGACGATGCTGATAAGCAGAATTGAATTAAAGAAAATAAAGGAGAGAATTGTCTTCCATATACTGTTATCTGGTTTTCTCTTGATAAAAATGTCTACATCTAGATTATTTAGGTTTGTTTTGTTTCCCTGTGGTATCATACTCTCTTTAATAAATAATTTGTGGTTCTTTGTGACAATTTCTTTACTCCTGAAGAGAGGAGATCCAGTTTCATATCCCTTCTGGCTCTGAGGTGTGTTGTTGCAAACAGCTTCTACCGTGTCTTTTCTTCTTAACATTTCCTCCTGTTTACAGTTGTGCCTGCACCTTGGGAAAAGTTTACTCAATGCAAGGTAAATATTTTCACTCTCCTGGTACACTAAGGTTTTATTGTCTTATTTGTTTCTGATGACACATAAGAGCTGTTCGAGCTGCAAGAAATGATTAATTTTGCAAAAGAGGATGGGTGGTCACTGCCTTTTCCTAGAGTCTGCTCTTAAGTTTCCCTCTGAAATTTATCACAGAGCAGCGCTCCATGGGGCTGTTTTTCATGGTCCTTTCTGCTGGGCTTGTGACCCAGGACACTGCTGGTGACTAGTAAGGTGTGGTGGACATGCCATGTTGCAGGGAGTGTAGTTTGGTGGCTCCTTTTCTGTCTGAGCAGATGGACTTTGTGAGCTGTTAGACATCAGCTGGTGAATGGGATGGGGCACTGACTTTTCCATACTTGCTCTCCTTGGGTTTGCTGCTGAGGCATCTTGGTGTGCTGTGAGCTGCTGTGTAGGACTTCGGTACCCTCAGGGCTGGGCAAGGAAAAGCAGCCATCTGCCTAAGGCTGTAAATTAGGGAGGAGCTGAAAAAATCATGGTAGTGGCAGAGCAACTTCTTGTGTACCAGCTTCTTTGCGTTGCTGAAGAGCGAAGGCTGGTCTGGGTCTGCAGCTCAGGAACAGGCTGTGGCTGTGGCTGCCTCCAGCCTTGCTCTGCTTAGGAGCGACATCATGCTGATGGGCAGCCCCTTCAGTGGGGTAGGACCTGTGTCTGGCCAGGTCCCTGCTGTGACCTGACCCCACCCTCTGCTGCAGAGGAACCCCAGGATGCAGTTGCTTGGGCCCCGAGCAACTGCCTGTCACTTGCAGTGTGAGCTGATGGCCTCAGATATTCCCAGACTCAGAGTCTGCAGAGCTGCTCCAGCTCAAGGTGCTCATTGCAATCTTTGGCTCTGATTGTTTCTTCAGAGACCTCAGAGGTAAATGCAGGGCCAGGAATTAACTCACTGGAACAGTTTCACTCAGTGATGATTTATAGATCATGGTTAGTTGTCGTGGCCTGTTAGTGTGGCTTTTAATTGGTTAGTGTGTTCTGTGGTCTTTTTTTTTCTGTTCTAGTTTTTTAATCAAAGCCTCTTTCTTGTAAGGCCTTGTAGGGACTTAAGTTTTTACAGAAATTATAATACTTTGTTCATCATTTCATGTTTGCATGGACCTGCTGCCAAATTGTGAATGGTTCTGTCTGTCAGCTTTTGTGAAGATAAAGTGATAATGCCTCTGGTTTTGTGAGGGGTTTTTTATTAAAAGCTTGTATTTGTCCACTGACCTCAGAACACTTTTTTTATTCTACATTTTCAATGTTTGGTGGCATTTCTTCAGTCTAAGATTGCCTCTTATCACTGCAGCTGGCTCTAAAATCCAGCTGGAATCAAATTTGTCTTTGATTTAATGGCACAGCAGCAAACATAGCTGTAGAGTGGCTGGCAGCTTCTTGGGCACAGCCTGACTGTTGAGAGTCTGTCTGCTGAGGTTGTACTGCAGAGATCCTTCTTTCCACAGGAGCATCCCCAGGTACTGCATTCACACTTGTTATTTACTTTCTGGAGAAACTGCATTGTAAAGTTATTCTGCTTTCTGTGCGTGCTTACTGCACTGCTCTGAGCTGAGCCTTGTTCTTTTTGCATCTCCCTGTGCTGTGCTCTGGACCCCAGAGCCTGTATTTTCAGGCATCTGTGTCTCTGTGTGTCCTGGGTTCCTTTAAGCACAATGCCAGTGCCCTCACTCTCTGGGCCTGTCACTCTCCCACACTCACTGGATGGTCCAGGGGGCTGAGCTGTTTGGGGACATTTCCCTAGAGCGAGATCAGGCTCCCTGTAGTGCAGATGGTGCATGTCTGGGGCTGTCACCCTTCTCACTGGGACACCTCTAGTATCTCTTTGGTTACTCATAGACACGGTGACGCACGACTCTGTAACCAGAGCATTTAGTCTTTGCTGCACAATTTTGCCTAAACAATAGTGCCTTTAAGACAGGTTCATTTTGTCTGAGACCAGACAATATATCAGCTGTTCTCTCTTGGGTTTTTTTTAGACACTGATCCTGGCAACAGTGTCTTGCTCATTTCTCATTTCTGCCACTTAGTAAAATTATTTTGCCTACAGTTTTCTTGTCTTTTCCTCCTCAGGGACAGATCAGTGTACAGGCTCTGTTCTCACTTCTGTTGACCCTTTTTTGTCCTAGCAATCCAGCATTTCAGAGGTTGATCTCCCCCCCCAGTACTTCCTGTTTTCTCAACTCACAGGAGATAGTTTGTTGTCCATTTTCTCTTCTTCCTTTGTTCTCCAGGTTGTTGACTCTGTAGTGCATGTACTGTGTGCTGACTAACAACACAATTGCTGTCAGATTTCTGAAACTAAATTGGTTCTTTGTTAGGTTCTTTAAAGTCTCGTAGATGTGACAAAATAGAAGCAACCTCTCGTCTACATTAAGAAGCGAGGGAGAGAGCTGAGTTCCTCACAGAACAGGAAAGGGCACACGAGACAGTGAGTTGTCTGAGGTTATTTGTGAGTTCTGTGGCAATGTCCCATGTTGGTACCCTCAGCATGTGGCTCTGTATCTCAATATGTCCTGCAAGGAAACAAAACAAGAGGCAGAGCCCTGCTCTTCTCCCCTGGTGAAGACCAGCTCCAGGCACTGGTCTGTACCAAGGCAGAGCTGAGGGTGCTGTGAGCCTGGAGGCTGGCAGTGTATCCCACTGCCTTCCTATTGCTTCTACTGTTCCTCCTGGCATGGGGCCTGGAAAGGAACGTGTTCACGTTGTGGATGTGGGCATCTTGTAGCCAGGTACCCGTTTGAGGTGGCAGTTGCTGTCGAGGAGCAGCAGTTTGCTGCTGTCTGTGCACACATGGAATGCTCTTTATGGTTGCAAAATCAGCTGGAATTTGTCAATACTGGGAGTGGGGCACATTGTTTCATGGGCCCATTGAAATTCCAGCACAGAATTGCAAGGCTCTGTGGCTCTATACGAAGCAAGCATGGAGACTTCCCATCTTCTGTCTGCTCTCCAAGCTGGAGGGTCCCGAGCTGTCTCTGCCTCGGTGCTGTGTCTGTGTATCAGACGCAGCTCAGGCACAGTGCTGTGTCAGTGCAGCTGGATTTGCCTCCTCACTGGCTGTCTCAGTGTCCTCTTGGAGGCTCACCAGGGTGTGTGTCCTAGTGCCCACCTGGCCTTGTTTGTAATGACTGGGAATAAAGGCAGGTGGAGGAGCTGTTAAGGTTTTCTTGGGAATCTTCTGGCCTTGGATACTGCTTCTCTGATGTCCTCCCCATTTCTCAGCCTGCTTTGCTGCTTATAGAACGTATAACAATGCAGCTGTCATTTTGTGCCTCATAAAAATCCTCAATTAATGTACTTTGGTTTTCCTTAAAGCCTGAAGTTGTTGTAAATAGAAAGTAGGGGTGTCAGACAGTAGTAAGCTTCCTCCAGCAGCAGAGTAAATGTTGATGGGCTGTTTTGAGAACAAGATTTTTTTGCAAAGCTTTTATGCCATAAATCTGATGTGTGTGTGGCACAAGGAATCTATTTTGGGTCCTGTTGTTGTCCTCTTTGTCTTCCCTTGCTTTTTTGTTTGTTTACTTGTTTCTGTGCCTTTTGATGGTTTCTTATTTTTGGTGCCTTCTTTGACCTGATACAGGATTGCATTAGTGTCAGCTGCTGCTCTGGGAGTTGGTACTTTTGTAGGGATTTGCATCAGGACCTCAGGCTGCTTTAGAAACACCCACTGAGCAATGGAGGTGCTTCCCTTTCACAGGAGCTGGTGCTCCGCATGTTCTGGAGAGAGATCTTGAGATGGGGGTACCTTGATATGTTGGGAACAGAAGTGGCTTGGCTCATGTCTGCTTATATCAAAAAAATTGAGTCCTTTTGCATCAGTGACTTGCAAATGTGCTCCCAGGTTCTTCAGACAAGGCATCTGTGGTGGTAGGGAGAAGCTCAGTGGTTTGTCCTAATGAAAATTCACAGGAAACAGGAATGAAGCCCAGGCCTGGGACTACTACTAGTTGTTCTAACTAGGATTTGTGGCATGGGTACAGTGTGATTTCCAAAACTAGAACGGTCCCTGCTGGCTCAAGCATTCTCCTATACAGTGACTGAGGATGGAGTGACCTGGATGCCACCACCTTGGGGAGCTTTAGTCCCCTGCTGAGCCCAGTGTCTTTAGTTGGTAGTTGCAGACTCTCTGCAGGAGGCTGTGGACAACTGCAGGGGAGCTGTAAATAGTTCCCCAAACACCTTTATTTTTTCATTTAGGTTTTAAGAGGATGGTGAACTGTTTTCTCTGTTGTAACATGAAGTCAGGCAAGAAGGAATCTCCACTGCTTCACCACTCTGGAGCAGATGATTATTATTTGAGTGCTGAAGCGTTAAATGCTGAATCCCCATTTAAACAGTTTAAAAATATCAGACCATTGTGGTAGCTGAGAAGACAACAGATCCTGTGTGTGTATCTTGTTTGGCTTTGTGCACATAGGTGTCATTTCTCCCCTGACCTATTTAAGAATAGCATTTGTACATTTGTTCTCCTTGTCTTCCCACCCTGCTGCTCTGAAGCCAAGGTCTAGCTGGCAACTGGAAATAAATAAGTGCATGCAGTGACTGCTCCATTTCCCCCTGTGACTGCTCCAGATCCATAATTCCCCCAAGGTAGATGGGCCATTACACACGATAAGATCACTAACGTAGCAGGTGAATATTAGATATATGAAGTTAGTCAGCTGTAAATAAAAGGCCTGGCAAAGAATAAAAGGCAAAATGTTGTCCCTGAGGAAGTGAATGGGGATATGAATGCCTTCTTGCCCTAGTGCCCTAAAGAGCTGATGCAGAATCTGGACTGTATCCACCTCCCAGGTAAAAGGCATGTGGCAGCCTAGGCTTCCTCCTTTCCTTACTTGGAGGCAGGAGCTGACTCCTTCCAGGCATGCCTTGGGAAGTTGGGTACAGCAAATTTTCTCATGTGGTGTTGGTCTCTGTCTCTACCTGTGGCATTTGGAAGCCTTAAGTCCATCCCATGCTCTCCTGGTTAGAGATCTTTATCCAGCCCCCCAGTAGCAGAGCTGGGGACATCCAGCAGACTCCCCGTTCTTTATTTCTCCTTCTTGGAGTGTGATTTGTCTCCCAGCTCTGCCTGGCAATCCTGGGGTGGCCTCGAGTTAAGTCTTTTGAATGTCAGATACATCCTTCTCCTCTGACACAGAGGTTTAGTGTTATTTACTACAGCAAGTTTCTCAGCTAAGGATTGCAAAGACAAAATGAGCTAAAAGGTGACTGGAAGGTGCTAGAAAATTACAACTGTCTATAACTTTCAACTACTGCATTATACTGCTGCTTCCTTGTCTCTTGCAGAGCTCTGTGGTGATTGTTGGCTTGGACTGCGTTGAGTTTAGTGGGGCACAGGCCAGTGCTTCAGCAGCACGTAGTTGTGGTCAGCACAGGGTACCCTTCTCCCTCTTGCTGCCTTCCTGGAGGGCTGCACACATGTGTCTGGAGGCAAAACCAGCTCTTGGTCTGCCCGTGGGGACCATTGCTGGGAAAAGGGCCACGGACATTTCTTTGGTGAGCTTTGGAGTGGTGCTGGGCTGGGGGTTCACCTGGTCGTGTTTATCATGGCACATCTTCTGTGAGTATGTCAAGCAGAGAATAAACTGTGCAAGAGCAGAGAAAGCACTGACACCTGCAGAGAATATGAGGACCAGGGAAACTGGTCCTTTATTCTTTTTTCCCCCTCTTTCTTCTTCTAAACTTTGTTTGGTTCTTTTTAATGTAAACAAAATGAAAACATAATAGGCAAGGTGCCAAGTGGTTTATTAAAAGCAGCCCTAGTGCACCAGCTGGAGTTCAGTAGAAGTTTAGGGTGCTCAGAAAATATGAATTTAAGGACTTTTTTATATATATAAGTTTTATTATGGAAGTCCAAGCAAGAAGAGGCTTCCTTTGATACTGAATAATGATGGGAGCAACCTTACATCTGTTGCACTCTTAAGTGTTCCTGTAAGGAGCAGGCCTGGGTTTGGGTTTTCTGGACCTCTTTGGGGCTTTGCTGTTCTCCAGCTGAACTGATAAAATTAGTGGGGTTGAGACATTGCTGAGACAGTGCCATGATTCTGTCTTGTACCCGAAAAAGGCAATATCTGAAGAGCCCAGACCCTTTTACTCTGTACCTGGGTTGACTGGTCAACTAAGTGAGCCACAGGTGTTCAAAGGTCCAACATGGGTTACAGAGCCTTCCTGTGGCCAAGGGATTGCTGCCTGTCAGGTGAGTTGGGGTCAGACTGGTCCACTTTAATGGTCAGTAGCTTGCAATTGGCTTCTCATACTTGATCTTGGACAGTGCTTCAGGATTGACTTCAGTTGCCAGCTCAAATTAGAACTCAAACCATTTGTCTTGGCTGGTTTTAATCTGAATTAAGGTCTCGAAATTTTTAGTGTGGCAGTCATGATGTTGGTGTCTCCAATAAGTAGCTTTTCTTTGTTTACATTTGAGTCCTCCTAGAGAACAAAAGTGAACCTCAGGCTTAAGCTCTCATCTAGAAATAATAAAGTCCATATGGAGAATTAGTTCATTCTATCTGCAATGGTTTAAATCCACATTTCGTTTCACACAGGCTCTGTCGTGTGTGGACAAGGGCATGGAATACAGTACTGTGAAATGAGGGATATTTGAGAAGCACAGTTGATTTTGAGACATCTTTTTCAGCTTTGTGGAGCCCTTCAGCTGTCTAAATAAAAAGCAAACAGGGAGTGGGTAAGGGGTTTTTGTTTTCCTCTTGCATATAAATACCTTTTCTTGATACTTTTTCATTGTTTCTTATCTATCCCAGTTAAGTGTTTTCCATTACCTTAAAAGAAAAAAAAAAAGGCTGTAGTGTCCTTCACTTTTTTCTCCTTTAGCTCTTCTTGGAGTGTCCATCGCTCTGTCAGTCTCAACATGTCTCCAGATTCAGTAGCTTAGAGCACAACCTTTTTGTTTCAAACCATGATTCAAAAACACATGACAGAAATACCAGTGTAGCTGTCTGGGATTGGGTATGAGTGGGTGGAGGTGCTGGTGGCTCTTCCCAAGGCAATCAGGATGGTGGAAGCTCTCCCCTCACTCTCTCTGGGTGGCAGAAGTGTCCTCGTGATCCAGCTGGTTTTCCTGCATGATCATGGTGTGCCGTGTCCATATCTTTGCCATATGAAGTTAAGTCACTTTTCCTATCAAAAATAGTTACCAGTTTCCAGGCCATCTCCTGATGCTGTGATGCTGTGAACTGCTCACTTAATGTAACCCGTGGGAATAAACTTCCTTTCCTTGCTAGTCTGTGATGAGATGTATTAATGAATGCCTGGATGAGGTTTCATCGAGAAAGCTGTTTCACTCTCCCACACCCTCTGTACACACACTTCTTCCCCTCCCAGGTCATGTAACCATCCCAAAGCTCAAGTGGTTTATTAAGTGGCCAGGACTCCAGCATGAGCACAGTTTGAATGGACTGTGTTTGTTTTGATGTGATCAAAAAACACCCACAAAGAAAATATGTTGGGCTCAGGGTGTTCTCTAGGGCTCAGCGGGGTGGAGAAGAATTCTTCAGTTTTTCTTTCACAGTGTCCCACAGCTATGCTGAAGCCCCAGCATCGTTGTTCACATTAAGCACTGCAACCTTTAATATAATATAATGTGCAGCCCTTAAATATACACCTAACTTTAAACACCACTGGCTTTACTATGCAAAAATAATTCCATGTTTTGCTTTTTGGGACCACAGCCTGAACAGCCATGGCTCTGTATGGAGACGGAAAGGGAGAAGTGCTCTGTTAAAACCTGGGCAAGTCCCAATACTTGTTGCACTTGGAAAAGTGAACCTGTGTGAGGAGCTGTGAAACTTTTGTAGTGGGAGCAGGCACGGGGCACTGGGAGTCTGCAGAGCAGCAGCGAGTTTGACCGTGTGGGAAGAGACGTGTAAAGCGGGTGGGCTGAAGGGTGTTGGGAGATGAAAGTCAGATGCATTTTGTGAAGTGTTGCCTGTGGTTGCACTGGCAGTTTGCAGAGAAAGAGTTGGAGAGTTGTGGAAAGAAATGTAGTTAAATAGGTAGGCTACGCTTGTGAGGAGGGGAGATGGATCCTCAAAGGCCATGGACTTAGAAATGCTGTCAAATGTAAATTAAGCAGGGGGGAAAAAATATGTTTGCAGGTTATTTCCATCAGTTGTGACAAGGTCCACTGTTTTGGTCCATTCCCAGCTCTTAGCAATTTAACTGAGTGACTTGAGGTCCAGACAAAGGACATAATAATTTAAATTAGAAGAAATATTTAGTCAAAACCATTAAATTCACAGCTTCTGTGCAAACATCCCTTCTGTATTTGTTTTTTAGGCACTGTTGCTGCAAGTGCACAGTCGAGAGGGAATTTTGAACCAGTATTAGTAAGTCACTATGTAAAACTCTTAATGCCGCAGTTCCTAACAGAAGCTTGTTTATCCCATCTCAAAATGGATGTTTCATTCCAAGTACTTGTGACCCAGGTAGTTTTACTTGGATCCAACCTGAATTCAAAATATCCCCTCCACACAGAGAGCTTCTTATGAACAGCTAGTTCAGAGGCCAAAAGTCACTTGTAGCAAGTACAGAGGATAACTTCTGAATAAATGAATATATTGGCGGAAATCATAAGCTGCTTACAGGGTGTTTGCAAACAGGAACAGAGTACATTCATCAAAGAAATTACTCAGTTTGAATAATTTGTTCAGCTCAGAGCATGTTTACCTGCCTGTGAGGGGAATGGGGAAGTTTAATTGGCAAATGTTTGTATTGTGCTTTGAGACGGTTGTATGAAAGGGAAGCGTTCTTGATGTTTCTGGGGTTATAATTCCTTCTGTAGTTTGTGTGAATGCCTCCTTTTTTCAGGGTTGTATAAAGAAGGGATGCAGTTGTTGTTTGCAACATGTGCACGTGGGAGAGGTCGCAGAAAAAGATGTCTTTAGTCCCCAGGGCACCCTGGGTGGGTCTACCCTGCCTGCAGAGCCAGCCCCACACACCCACCCACCCATGATCTGCAGGCAGCCAGGGGTGGAAGCAGCTGGGCACAGACTGTCCTAGGGTGTTATGGACCCTGAGTACCCATCTGCTTCAGCTGATGTTGGACGTGGCCCTTTTTTATCAAAAAGGCCTCAGTATTTTATTTTAGCCTAACCAGGTTTTGCAGAGTAAAGCATCTTGCATGAAAGCAGTGAAGCTGTGTTTGCATCTGTTCTGTCCAACTCACTGGCTACTCTTTAGAGGAACTGTAAGAAAACTGCAAGTAAATGTGCAGATGTAGAAAAGCACATACAGGTCTGAACTGGGCAGAAAAGTACTCTATAAATACCTTAACAAACAGAGTGTCTCATTACTCAAAATCTAGAGAGAATCCTTCTCAGTTACATCACCATTGATTTTTGGAAATGGATGAGTGTCACTGGGAGCAAAATTTGGCCCATACAACTAAGTAATAAATATCTTTTTTCAGGAAGTATATTTATAAACAAAGAGTGAGTCTTGTATCTTCAAGTTACATTTGCAAAGCTACTGCCTGAAAATTGGCATGGTTCCTTCCAGTCAAGGGATCTTGGGAGACAGTTTTGCTGCATCACAAGCTGCAATAGTATCTCTGAGGCTTTGAAAATGAGCACCAGTGTCTCTGCAAACAGGATACTGTTTGTGAGTTCTAATTGGAACCAGTCATGTCTGAATGCTGCAGACTTTGAAATAAGGGGCTAACTTAAGAAAGCTATTCAAGGTCTATCCACAGTGTTTCCCAGATACACAGGGGTGAAGAGCTTACTGAGATCAAGGCCCAGCGTGAAATTCTGCTCTGAACTTGAACTGAATTGAACAAATTTTGTGTGTGTTGTTTTGAAGACATTTGGGTGCTTCAGATATCTTCCTTCCTCTCCTCCCTAGCTTGGCAGGAACTAGATGCAAAAATATTATAAGACAGGCTTTTGCAAAGGGGGAATTGAGTCATAGAGAAGCTGAATGCCATATGTTTAAAGTCAGTGTTTGTCTTCACACTTAAAACTGGTGATTGGAAGAGGTGGGGGGGAAGGGAAGGGACAATGGATCATCTTGTAGAACTCTGTGATAGTTGTGTAGAAGCAACTGACCTGGCTGAGAACTTAATTTTAGCTTCTGCCACTTGGCTGGAAGCTCTAGCTAACACATTCAAATACACTCTTGTATTTTGGTGCAACAGTCTGTCTCTTTAAATGCTTCCTTAAAGCCAATAGGCATTGAAAAGAATTTGCTCTGGAAGGAGGTGGTAGTTGTGCAACTTCACACTTTTAAAAGGGTTACCAGCACTACCTTGGTTGCACTCATGGGGTCCTTGAGGACTGAGATGAGGAAAATACTGTTGATTGTGTACTCCATCCTCTTGGTGAGCACAGGCTGGCCTCTTCCAAAAGCTGTCCCTGTTGACAGCCTGGGTGGCTCCCACAGCCCTGGTGGGTGCTCTGGCAGCTCTGTTGTTGCAGTGCTCTGAACCCAGGCACAGTGTTCCACAGGTCTGTGTGCAGGATTTGCCAGGATCTCATCTCCACTGCAGAATTATTCTGCAATCTCACTTCTGCTTTTAAAAATTTACTTTCTAGCACTCAGGCCTGCAGGAAAAGTCTGAAAACTGTGACAGGAGTGTAAACCAATGCCATACTGGCTCCCTGAGCTTAGAAAGGGCTAGGGAACATTTGCTCAGAGTCCTTGGAACTGCTCCATACCCTCCAGTCAGAGTCCTGTGGGTTTGGGGCATGGGCTGTGTCACTTCAGCATTGTTCTAGAATTTGTGGTTCTGTCACAAGTGGCAAGTGGAGGCTGTTTTTGTCTTGTTGAGGGGTTTGTTTTCAATAGCTTCTTGGGAGAAGGTCTTCAGGGGATTATGTGCTTCTTGAGGTACTGCATAGAAACTTGGATCAACAAGGATTCAGAGACTTGGGAATTCATCTTGCACCTAAGAAATGGAAGTTTTGTGACCATATCTCTCCAGGGCAGAATGCAAACATCAACACCTTGCATGTCGAGCTGAGACAGGGTTACAGAGAGCAGGGTTGCCTGGGAGCCTGCCAGGAGGTGTAGGAAAAACTCATGAAACCAAGGTATGTTTTGAGTGGAGAGACCTGTGTCTCTGCGAACAGGAGACGAGGTATGAAAGGATAAGGTAGCAGATATTATTTCTGGGAGGCAGGAATTGGTAGCATTATTAAAAAAACCCCAAACAAACCACCCACCCACCCTCCCCCCCCTTCAACCTCTCCCCCCTAAGCAACAACAACAAAAGGCTAAAGAAAAAAGAGAAAGAACACCAGAATTTGACTAACTGAATATATGGATATGCTGTAATAATTTGCAATAGACAGAAGGTGGTTTTTGATGGAGTTGCCCTATGCAGAACTAGACTAGTGGGACCAAGGACTTCTTATTAAGATGGGAAAACCTGGCCCCAAGATAGAGTCTAGCTTGGGCTGTTTGCTGTTGACATTTCTCTGCAGTGTAAACTTGAGAGTTTTTTCAGCTGGATATGTCTTGTTGGCCCTCCACTGTTTACAGATTTTCTTTAAGTTCGGGTTGGAGTGAATCAGTACAAAATATTTAAAATCTGAAGTCTTATGTGATAGTGAATGTTCTTTTGTTGTGATGCAGTGGTACATGGAAATCCTCAAAATTAGAATGAATGGAAGAGCAGATGGGCTCTGATCAGGAAAACCATAAATTGTAATTCTCTTGGTGTGTATTATCTTGTGGTTTGCTTTAGTCTTCATTTAGACCAGCTTTAGAAAGTTAATATCAACCGTTAAACCTTTTAGGCTATCTTCCCCCTCTTTTTTTTTTTCTGTTTTAGAAATGAATAAAAGAGCTTTGTACAGTTCTTGAAACTGAGCCTGAAACAGCTCTGAACAAAATATAGTGTTCCTTTCAAAATCTTGGAAATAATTACATCATAGGCAAATTGGGCCAGAAACCGTTAATAGTATTCTTTGTGGAATGAAATCCCATGGGAGGACCTATTTCAGCAAACTGGCATTGTTTACAAATAGATGCAGTGGCAGATACAGTTGTCCCATTCTGAGGGACAGCTGAGACTGTGCCCCATAATGGACTTCACAGAATAAACCGCCTTGCTTTTGATAAGAAGCCGAAAACGTGCCCTGGTGCTCCTGTGGTCGGCCTCACGCCAGCAGTCTCGGGAGTGAAGCCTGATTTTGGCACTGGAAAGCTATTTGTAGGTGGGTTAAAGAGAAGATAAAAGCCTCTGCTCTGTGAGAATTGCTGGAGAGACAGGGAGACATATCCAGGTGTCTCTGCTGGGCTTCAAAGGCTGAGAACTCCATCACCCATCTCTGTGCAAAAGTACCTGAACATCATGGGCTGTCCCTTCCCCAGGATAACACACAGAGCACGAGTGGTTCTCCCTGTTACCTTACAGTAGTTTTCATCACTGGCTATTACACCTTCCTTCCTTCCTTACTAGAAAACCTTCTGCATTTCAGGATGGAAATCACAAAGATTAGTAATATTAACTGTTTGACCTAAATCTGCGAAAGCATTTAGTTCTTTAGGTAAATAGGCTAGTCTGTACTTGAAAACTAGATTGGCACAAGCCCTAGCCTGGGCACGGTTATAGCTGTTCCTGGGTGATATAAAGCACATTAGTGCTTCCATATGTGCTTCCATAGGAATGTGGGCTGTGTCCCTCCACTGCCAGAGCAGCTCTTTACCTGGACAGCTGGGCTGTGTGGGTACAGCCCTCTCGTGGGGACCAGGTACATCCTGGGGACCGTGGTTTTCTGTGAGGGGTCCCTTGTGCTTTCCCAGGTGGTGTGGTCCTCTCTGAGAACTGTCTCCAGTTCATGACTCCATTAGTTGGGAGTGTGTAATCTTTTCCACACTTCTGTGCCTGAAGGCAAAGCTCTAGGGAGCAACACCTGGTCGGTGGCTGCCGGTGGTTCAGTGTGCAGGTGGAGGTGAGCACCTCCTGTGGGAGCAGACCCGTGTGGTAGCAGGACAGAATGAGACTTGGATTGTTTTCAGGATATGAACATTTTCCAGCTTTGGCTGATTTTAAGGTAAACACATACTCATTTTTATGTGCAAGAAAGTTTTTTAATTCATACTTCAAAACAAGTTTCCTTTGAGAAGATCGTTCCTTTTGAAGCCCTAAGCTCTCAAAACATAGCAGGGAGGGAACAGAGTTTTAATGCTTGTTACCCATATCCCCTCAACACGCACTTTGTTTCTTACCTCATAAAAATGATTGACTACAATGCCAGGTAGTTTCAGTAAATCATTTAAATTTTACTTTGGAAGTCTGTTTTAGAAGAAAATTTGGATTGTAAAGAACTACAGGGAAAAAGTTATAAGCAAATACTTAAAAAGCCTGTAACAGGGATAATACAGTGGTTTTTAGGAATTGGCCACTGAATTTATTTATAGTTACCAGCAGTAACTTTATTCAGACCAAACCTCTTAACAGAGACGTTTTCTTATTCCACCAGAAGGCTTTTCTCACCCCCTTTCCCCCCCAGCCCACCAGCCTTGGCATCCTCCCCTCACAGGCCTGTTGTGTGTTCTGCTTTGCAGGAGGCTGTGAGGGCTGCTGAAGATGTCCGATAGTCTGGATATTGAAGAGAAACCTCCAGCCCCACCGTTGAGAATGAACAGCAACAACCGCGATTCTTCAGCACTGAACCACAGCTCGAAACCGCTTCCCATGGCCCCCGAGGAGAAGAACAAGAAAGCCAGGCTGCGCTCCATCTTTCCAGGAGGAGGGGATAAAAGTAAAGTATCAGCAGTGCAGATGGGGGGGCTCCATCTCTGTGCTTTCTGCTGGTTGTTGGTTGTGGTGTTTACTTTCTGCCACTGTTTTCTTTCTGTTTCAGTTGCAGACCGTGGTACCAAAGCCTTCTGTTCCAATTGCTCTAGAAACATATTTCAAAAGAGGAGGAGGTGTTCAGTCAGTTACTTTCTTGTCTCTGGAAAGCCACTAAAATGTGCCCACATTGTGCAACTTGCCTTTTAAAAATAACTTTATAGTTAAACTGGGGAATCCTTTCCTTTGGATTTTGCTTTACATTAGCAGTAAAAACAGATGAGGTTGTGTACTTCTGGAAGTACATTTGCAGAAGTGAGAGGGCAGCATGCCTGACACTTTGAGGGTTTTTTAGAGCATTTCATTCCAGTAAGAGGAGCAAGGCTCTTCCTTCTTGTTGCTTTTGCAGTGAGAGTGGACACAGAATGGCTTGGTTTAAAACCTGCTAACTGTGATTACAGCAAGAGAGTCTTTTAAACGTGGAGCGAACAGCATTCCAGTTGCATTATTTGAAATGCATTTGCAGAAAGGAGGGGGGTTGTTTTTTTTGAGTTAGTGTATTGACAGAATGAAGAGAAGGGATCTTCTTTTTTTCTAATGCCATGGGAACTGATGGGCTGCACCCACAAATGCTGAAGGAGCTGGCTGATGTCACTGCAAGGCCACTCTTATTATCTTGGAAAGGTTGGGGTGACTGGGGGATGTTCCTGATGGCAGAAAAGCAAATATCCTGTCTACCTTTAAGAAGGAGGATCTGGGGAAATGCAGCCAGTCAGCCTCACCTTGGTCCTCGGGAAAGTAGTAGAGCAAATCCTCCTGGAAATCATTTCCACACAAATGAAGGATAAGAATGCGATCAGGAATAGTCAGCATGGATTTACAGAGGAGAATTCATGCTGAGCTACACTGACAGCCTTTTACCTTGAGATGACAGGCTTGGTGGTGAAGGCAGAGCAGTTCTGCTTTAGTAAGGTGTTCAGCAGAGCCTCCCACAGCACCCTCACAGACAAACTGATGAAGTACAGTCTAGATAAGTGTGTAGTGAGGTGGACTGAAAACTGGCTGAAATGCTGAGCTCAGAGGTTGTGGTCAGCAGTGCGAAATCCAGGTGGATTTCAAGAGGAATTCTACCTTCAATGTGGGTCACTGTCCCTTCGAGGAGAACTCAGAACTGTGGAGCTGTGGTCATTCCCTTGGAGCTCCAGCTCACTTGTGCTGCTCAGCTGCTGCGTTCATGAGTCTTTCCCCCAGGTTGTGTGGAGCAGTTGGAGGTAGCCTGGCATTCAGAACTCCTCACAGGCAGTGCAAGGCACAGTGTCAGCCCCACTCCTGCCCTCAGCCACAGGCAGTCCTGCAGACCCCTCTCATGGGAAGGCTGTGACTGGATGGGCCCATTCCTCAGGCAGACCTGGCCCGGTTCACTCTGCAGTGTGTTCCCCCAAATGTCCCTTTCTGAGAACAAAATTAATTTTCCATTGATTCTTTTTAAAGGTCAAAATGAAAACCTCTCCTGGCTTTTTTAATTTCTGGAAAGACTCGGGTCACTTCTTCCCCTGAGTGCTAGCAGGATGGTATTATCCCTCTCTGAGGGAGCATTTCTTAAATAGGAGGTGCTATGTGAAATGCATGCAGAAAAGGGGAGATCCAGAAAAAATCCCTCCTGGAAGTGATCACTGACATTAAAAATGTAATTAACTACCAGTCAGAGCAGTCTTAGGAAACATACAAGTGTTGTGATTTTAAATGTGACTGTGAGGAAAAATAAGGTAAGATTTATAGCTTAATTTTGTTGGGTGAAATAATAAATGGAGGAAGTTTAGCTTGACTGGCCAAACCCCTTGAGGTGGTTTCATTGCAGGGTTGGTTTGTGGGTCATGGTATCAGCTGGTCTGTGTGTGCTTCACAGACTCTCTGACATATTTTTGAGAGTCCTGCTTATAAAACAGAAGGTGACTGATACGGCTGCTCTCATCTAGTGCAGTGCTTTGCAGCATCACAGTGTTATATTAATAGTTCACCACCGGTAGAAGTAAACAGAACGTGAAGAAAACACCATGGCAGGGTGTTTCTGCCTGAACCTGCAGGGACTTTGTTGTCTTTCCTTTGCTCACCAGACAGGAGGGATGCGAGGATGGATGTGGTACGGTGCGTTCCCTCCAAGGTGGTTGTGTGCCAGGACTGCTGTGCCTGGACACCGGGAATCTTTGCAGTCACTCCCCTGCTGGACTGCAGCATTTTCAATTATTTTGGCAAGCCACTGATGGCTCTGTGGGGCCCTTCTGTGCATCTACAGTTGATATAAGCCGTGTAGGCAGTACTGTCCTGCTCCTTCCCAGAGCACCTGACCTCATGCTCCTTTCTAATCTCTGGGGTAAGGTATCCCATTTCCTGAGGGCAGGAAGCCAAGGCAGACAATTGAAATGAATCTCCAGTGCCACACAGGCAATCCTTGTGGAACAAGGAGCTGAACCTGTTTCCTCATAGCCCGTACTGAAGCTGTGAAATTGGCCTTCCTATCTCAGAGCTAATGATGGTGATGGGAGCCACAATGCAGTTCACAGCATTAGTGCTTCCTTTCAGCAGAGGTGTTACCTCAGCAGAATTGAGAGCAGAAAGTAATGACTTTCTGTGTGTTGTATCACTTGTTTGATCCAGCCTTGTTCTTCTTTCATGAAATATCTGTAATTGCTGTGAAATAAATTAATACTGTGTGTGGACTGGTGGCTCCATGAAGGCCTGAAGAAATCTGAGGGAAGCTGGCCCACCACAGCTCAGATGCCTCTTTCAGCTGCAGAGGTCCATCCATGTTAAGGTTGCTGGGTGAATGGTATCACTTCCGTTGAAGCTGCTTTACACTTGGTTGCAGGTGGGTGCAGAGTCTGGCCTTTAGGCATCTGGTTGGCTGCTGTACAGAAAAACAAGAAAAGAGAGAAGGAGGAAAACTCAGCAGGGTAAAGATAAATGGAGGAAAAGAAAATGACAAGGCTGCTGGGGTGGGACAGGAGGAACAGAGCAGGAAGGAAAATGAGAGGATGGCATGAGGGAGAATGGAAGGATGAGGGATGGGAGGAAGGAACAGAATGAGCTGAAGAGGAGGTGAGCAAACAGGAGGGCGTAAGCATGAGGTCAAACCCTTCCTCTGTCTCTGGAGAAAAGCTGCCACTTAGCTGAGTCACATTTTTCTCCCAAACAACTTCTCTTTTAACATAATGGTGATGATGATGGTGATGCAGACTGTGGGAGACAGAACAATCTTTCCTTGTTCTATTTTAATCTGTAATAGGTGCTGAGGTGGTGTGGAGGCCTTCCTGGCTAAATGCTGTGCAGCAGGAGGGTATTGTGAGGGGCATTTGCAAGAAAATCAAGGGGTTTGTCCAGTACAAACCCCTTGAATCCAGTCAGTCAGTGCTTCAAAGAAGTCATGCCTTTTTGTATCATTTTGCCAGTGTGTATGAAATAGAAGTGATTTGATTTGCAGGGCCCAGACAGAAGTGTCAAAGTTTTTAGACTGGGGAGAAGTGAGGGTGTTGTAAAGAGATGCTTGATTCTGTATTTCATTTATAGTTTATCAGCATTTGGACCATAGGTGTTGTATCACAGTCTGGTAGGCAGAGGTCCATGAAGCAGATGAGCCATATCTTGGGGAATGAGCTGGAACACTTTTCCTCCTGCAGGAGAATCCTAGAATGGACAAGTGCTGCTTTTCATGGAATGTTTTCTGTAATCCCTTATTTCACTTCTAGATTTGACTGTTGCTGTGAACTGAATTTGATAATTCTTTAAATCTAATTTTCACTACATTTGCTTGCAAATGATGAGGTAGTAGAAACCAGTGTTGTTATCTGCATAGAGATGACATCTTCTAACTGGCAACATCTGTCCTGAAAATTAAACATCAACTTAGCAATAAAAGAAGGGGAAAAGCCTTTGCGTTTGTGTTTGAGATATTGCTGCCATCTTTACTGAATGCTAAATGAACGTTGGGTAGGGGTGTGCAGCACAGAGAAAAGGTGACAATTATTTAAGGAGGATAAATGCAGCAGTGCAGAGAAAGTACTAGAAACATTCAAAATACTCTGGAGGAAGAGCAGAGCATCTTCCACCTAAAGGAGGCTGTAAGGCAGAATAAGAAAGATGTGCTAAGACAGGCCTCATGGAGGTACTGCCTGTGAGCAAAGACAGACATGGGCTGGGAGCGGTGCTGATACACAGTGAGTTCTGCCTTTGGATGAGACCCCTGGGTGAACTTACAGAGCTGGCAAACATAATACTAAAACACTGAAGGAAAGTGAAGGCAGCTTCTCTCAGCCTTTATTCCACTCATTCTTTATCAGGGTCAGTAAAACTGGGCTGAAGTGACACTTGTCAGCTGTCAGAAGCGCAGGAGATGGATGAGCACGTTACTTTCAAAAGGTGGTAGAGGGAGAGAGAGATGAGAAGCATATGCAGGCTGACTGACTTCCAGGCCTGTCTGCTTCAGTAAGACACTCCACACTCTGGGAATACTGGTGGAATGATTTAAAAACAACAAATTTCTGGAGACTCATAAAGCCTGTTTTATGATTATATGTCTTAGTTAATTGAGAGCTCAAATGAAGCTTTTCCAGCAGCATATGTGGGATCCTGTTGCTGTGCAGATTCTGTGTTTTCTAATACAGAGCTGCTGCTTCAGCCTTTTACTTGGCAGAGTCATCACCTCCTGAGCTGCCAGTTTTCACAGAACCTCTAGGAACCTGGTTGTCTTAAAAACCTCTCCTCTCTAATTTGGCTGATTTTGAAACGGGTTCAAACCACGTCGGAGGAAAAAAGATCCAAACACATGTGTATCCCATGTGATTTACTTCCACAGAAACCCACAGAGTGTAGTTAACAAACAGAAGTTAGTTGCTAGATATGAAATCTCAGTGAAAAGAAGAACTGATAATAGAAATCCTACTGGTTAGAGATAGCCTAAGAAGGCTACTTCATGAGCAACTTGCTTTGGCAGCAATTACAGTGGCTGAAAGAAAAACAAAACAAAATAGCACCTTCTAGACCTTCCCCAACAGGAGTTGACCTGCTGGTGTTGTATTAGCTTGGATCTGTTTGTCAAGTTAGATGGATGTTAATTGATTTGTTTTCCACTTTTAAAATACTATTTTGAGCACGCTGATTGTGAGAAGTTTTAAATGAAAAGCTGTACAGAAAATAAGTGCTTGTTAACATTTTGCCTCTAGCCAACAAGAAGAAAGAGAAAGAACGTCCTGAGATCTCTCTTCCTTCAGACTTTGAACATACCATTCATGTGGGATTTGATGCCGTCACTGGAGAATTCACAGTAAGTAACTGCTGTATTTCATACTTAGCAGAGCTTCTAGTTTCTTGATGGTAAAATAACCTCCTATTGGCAGAAACATCAGATGACAGCACCCAGGCTGTGAAGAAAGAGACTTTTCTTTGTTGGGCTTAGGATCTGGAGTGTTTAACTTGTGATTCAGGCTGCTTTTTTTTTTTTTCCTCCAAGGATTGTCAGCAGAGTGTCTGTGGAAAATGAAAACTAGGAAGGACGTAGGTGTATGCTTTTATCAGTCCCCCAAGCTGCTACAAGAGTTGGTTTTTCAGTGTCTTTGGAAAAGCATAAAAAGCCCCCACACACGTGCATAGTAGACAACCAGCCTCAAAATGCAAAGTCCATGTGCTCTGCAGGCAGCCCTTGGAGATACCCAGAAAGCAGCAGCATTATGGAAGTCCATTCATTGTAGTTTAATTTCTTTAAAATATGTTTTCACTTGAGATGATCAAACACGTTTCTAGCCTTCGTGTACTAATGAAATAGCTGTCAGCTACTTGTATCTTGACAAAGTGCATGAAGTGTTGGGAAAAATGAGTCTGATAGAAGCTCTCTGAAGTGTGCAGGGGGTTTCAGAGCATTTTTTCTCAGAGTACTAGTTAGGTGCAGAACCCATTAATCCCTTAAAGCTGAGATGGCAGTGAGCTTATGTGTGGTTGAGCTGTGGAGGTGAGAGGAAGCATTAGCAACTCTCTCTGTGCCACCTGTAGTGCCCTGTGAGCTGAGTGGTCAGACTGTGTAATCACCCTGTGTCAAATTGTGAATGAAGTGTGGTAGTGCTGACTGGCTGCATACACCAAACAGGATGGGACAAATCATTTGCCTGGACAAAGGACTGGCCAATTTCCAGAATTTGAATCCTAAACATGATTTTTTAAATGATTTTTTTCTTTTGATTGCCACTTTTTTTTTTTTTTTTTTGCAAAGACGTTTCAGAAAGCTGGAAACTTTCTGTATCCTACAGTAGCAGTAGCAACAGTAGTAATAACAGTAGAAGAGAAAAAGACACATTTAATGACAGCACGTCTTCAAAGGGGTAGTGAAATTGAATTATCCTTAGTAATTAGGAAATACAGCTACATTTAAAATAAGTGAACTAGTTAATTAGCCTTTTTAAAATAGGTGTCATATATAAAATCTTATTTCAAAATTTATTCTGTGCCAAACCCTAGGGGTTGACTAAATGCTGATTTAAAAAGCCCAGATGCGGTCATTTTTGATCAGAAACTTAACATAAAGCTTTTAAAATTGTTTTTTCTGTTCTGTCTGTCCTGGCTTTTCCCTTTTTTTCCTCTTTTTCTCTCCCTGTAGCCACTTTATTGTTCAGGTTAATCTTCTGTGCCATTCTCCTTATCTTTGTATCATATTATATGTTATGTTACTTTCTGCTTTTGTTTTCTCCCTTTTGTGTTTGCATCACTTCTTCCTGTCTGTCTTTGCCTTTCCTCCTTCCCTTCTCTCCCCACTAAACGTTCAGCTCTTCTTATTCTGTATCTGTTCTTCCTTCCAGCCTTCTGCCTTTAATTCTACCCTGTGCTTCAGACCTTTTCCTTCTGGCTCTGTGCAAACACGATGGGTCACAGTTGTGTTCTCCATAGTCTGACTTGTGGTGAGGGTCCCAGTTGGTTCATGTCACTGCCAGCTGGAACAAAAAGGAGGGATGTCAAGCTTAATGCACTTTGGTTCTGAGCACCAACACTCTCTATCAGTATTTCAGGGATCACGGTTTGGATCATTTTGAATGTTGTTATTATCATCCTGTGTGTCAAAACATGATGATATCATCAGAGCTTTTTGCTTTAGCATCAGAGATTTTTGCTTTTTTATTTTTTTAATTTGTGTCAGATGCCACCAGCACAGGTCCTGCCCTTTTATAGAGCACAGCAGTTCTACGTGACTAAATATATCCAGCTTTGTTGCTGTAGCACAGTTCCTTTTTAATATCTTTTCCCCTTTCCAAACAGTGCAAGATTAGATGGCTGCTATTTTGCAACCACACAGTATTTCTGCAATAGCACTGAAGTGTGGAAGTGCAGTGCTGCAGTCTGAGAGGGCTCTAACCAATTCAAAACGAACCAAAGGGACAGGTGACTTCCCCTGTGCAGCTTGCCAGCGACAGGGCTTATGCTGCAGTCCTTAGGGGAGTCAAATATCAGTGAAAAGGGAGTTTTTGCATCATTAAGAACTGACTGTCAGTCCCAGCTAATCCCAGATTACATTAGGCTTGTTTGATTTGTCCCAACCTGGATAGAACCCGTGTATCAGCTGGGTAGTCATGTGGTAAGTAGGTCCTGCTGAAGGGACTTCCACTAGCCATGTCATGGATAAATATTCCCACTGTCTAGTGATCACTCTGTCTGTCTCTTTCAAAAGTTTGGAAGTGCCATGGAAGTGTTGGATAAATGTACAAATGTATGGGTTGGGGTTTTTTGTTTGTTTCTAATTCCTGCAGCTGTCATGCCAGTCATGCCTGCTCTCCTGGTTATGTGCAACCCACTGGGCCATTCTCTGACACCCAACCATCACCCCCAGCTGCATCCCCTGACTGTTGGTAGTTGCATCCCAATGCACAGTTGCATGGGCTCCTGAGTTCTGGCTTTCAGGCTTGAGCACCAGGCTGTGCTGTCCATCATGAACAGATGTTATGTCTCCATTTCACTATGCTTGGAGCAACCACATTTGCTAAGAAGTAGGGCTCTTAAAGCAGAGAATAAAATTGGTTGGAAACTGTTGGGTGGGAGCATGCTGCTAGAGCTTTATGTTCCTTTATTTGAAGAAACAGTTGCATTTTATGAATGGAGGATGGAGTGTGGTTAGCAGGGCTTTGGGGAGTGTTTTTTGTAAGGCATGCATGTTTTTGAAGCCGTTTCCTCATCCCCAATCTAGAAGAAAACGTGGTCACCCACCAAACTTTTAAAGCTTCAAGATTATGACATTAGTAAGTGGGAAAAGTTGTGGCTGTAGATCCAAAGAAGTTGCACATTCCTAATCTAATCAAGAATTTCTTTACAATTGTCTTGATTTTCAGTCTGACACGTATAGATCATTTGAGTTGTGGCCATACACAATCTCCCAGATTTCACAATCTGACTGGCTGCTCTCTCCGCTGCACTTTGGGGACTCATGCACTGGCCAATGGTGATCTCAGGGCTGCAGAACCCCCAAGCTTGGAAAAAACTTGTATAGAGCCATTCAAAAGTGTTAACCTGGCTTCAAAACTAGGCCAACAGCAAAAGCCCAATAGTTTTTGGTTTGGTTTTTTTTTTAGTTGAGACAGGAAATCACAAGTAATTTTTTCAGTCACTTGCCATTAATTCTCAGGAATGTATTTTTATGAGGGAGAGAAAAACTGGTTTAAAAGCAAGAGGAGGGGGAATGATGCTTCCAAACTTTGCAATGGTTGTGGTTTTTCTGTTTTCCTAAGCCTGCCTTCCTGTAGCCTGTCCACCGCCAGATCTATTTGGTGTCCGCCTCATAACTCCCATTTTAGATGGGACTTGCCCATTTTGGCCCATTGGTTTCCTCCTCCTACCATCTTCTGAGTTGTCCCACATTCTGTTTTAACTTTCTTTTCTTTCTTTATTTACGTCCATTGCAGCCAGATCTCTATGGCTCACAGATGTGCCCAGGGAAGCTCCCAGAGGTGCGTCACAGGCCCCAAATGCTTCTTTGAGATGTCATAGCACTGCAGCAGCAGGTTGATGTGTGTGCAGTAGATTTGTTGCTTGGCTTTTCCCACTCTTTTTTTCATCAATCCTAAACTTTGGAGGCCCATGTCACACATTGTTTTGTGGAGAATTTCTGAGGAAGAAGCCGTATGAAAGTAGATTGGGGTGGCACCAAGGCTAAGGTGTCGTTTTTCTTCAGTGAGCCCTACAATTCACTGGTCGCTGTCAGCTGTGCAGTAAAGGGGGGAAATGACAGGCTGTCAAATTTAGGGAACTATCCTGGGTAACTAAAGCAAGTTTTTATAAATAGAATTCCAGTGTAGAGCTGCGGCTTTCAGCGATTGGATCAATTTTCAAATGCCACCCTCACCCATAAGATGTCCAAGAATTCATCCAAGGCTTTGGGACTCTCAGCCTGTTTTCCAAATCCCTGGTTTCTGTACGTTTGCAGTAGAAAACTTAGAGGCATCCTTTGCAGCAGTGGGACACCTCAGTGTCATGCTTTTGAGAGCTGAAAGACGGATTCTTTACCCCGCAGTGTTCCCTGGTATGCTGAAAATGAACTGTATCAGGGTGGGGTTCACCTTGTAATCAGACAGCAGAGATCATTTCAGCAAAATGTGTTTGCATTCCCAAGCATGAAAAGTCCAGTGTAAAGCTCCTAAAAGACACTGTGTTGTCCACCAATAGAGAATAATTGTCTTGTTATGTCTGCACTGAATCACCAGGCAAACAAGCTAAGCCTTAAATCATTACTCCATGGAACAGCAGAGTTGATTTCCAAAGGAGTTTCATGCACTTTTTTTCCTCTCACAGTCATTACTTTCTTTTCTTTTTAAAGTTGGGTCCTGGTTTTATCTAGATGTTGATAGAGAAGAGAATGATTGCATCTAATTTTAGTTGTGAGGTGTCAGTCAAAAATTCTGCAAGTAAATTTGTGCTACAGGGAACGTGGGATCTTGGTAAAGATCTGTGAGGCTGTGGATTTTAAATACTCTAAACCCACTTTTTTTTCCACTTGACAACTACAGGGCATTCCAGAGCAGTGGGCCAGGCTACTACAGACCTCCAACATAACAAAACTGGAGCAGAAGAAGAACCCACAGGCTGTTCTAGATGTTCTCAAATTTTATGATTCCAAAGAAACAGTTAACAACCAGAAATACATGAGCTTTACGTCAGGAGGTAAGTTGACTTCTCCCTGTGAAAAAGGAAGGTCAGGCTTCAAAATGAGTCAGAGCAAAATTCAATGTTCAGGTGGTCAAGAAGCAAACTGAACCATTTGTCCTAAAATGAATTCCACATCTCCTCCAAATGTCATTGAAAGGTTGAAACGGTGACTTTTTTTTGTCGCTGGTTTTTAGAACTAACCAAGATTTTGAAACAAAATTGCCATTAAGATACCATTAGTTTGGTAGAGCTCCTGTCAACAGCTTCAGCTAAAAAGGAGGTGTCTGTAGGCAGTGGGGTGTGGGCAGCTTTTGGAATGTAACCTGCAGGGTTCCATTCCCTCCACAGGATCGTCTGTGGCACTGGAGCTGTAATTTCCTTAGTTCGATGGTTCAACCAAGACAACTTCCAAAATGCAGACTGGGAAAGCTTCTCAGAAGTCCCTTTAAAAACTGCACTTATCTCCAGAATTTTCCAAATTCCGTAATTAAAGGATTTGACTAAATTTACACTTACTGTGCACTAAAATAGTGATTCCCTTTATTAAGAAATGCAGACTTTGAAATAGTTCTGTTCCTGTGCTGTGTCAGAATAGAACTGCCATGCTTAAGGGGGATTTTGGGGAAGCTTTTCTGGGGATACATTGTCACAAGGTAATTAGAATGAGTGCATGCAATTTATTTAAAGAAATAAAACACAGAGAGGAGAAAAAGCTGCTTTAGCTCTTGGGTGGAACAGAAGCATCGATTGTTAAAGAACCAAATTTCTGTTTAGTTTATTTACTGGCAAACAGGGCAAAAATTAGACAAAAATCTAGAATTTTGTCCCGTTCTCTTCCTTGCTGTGTAAAGGAACTGTTGCTGCTGGAGGGGTGGTGTTAACTTGTTCTGTGTGATTCCCTACAACAGTCAGTTTTTTTCCTAACAGCATCTGGTTCATTTTCCCTTGCTCATTGCAGATAAAAGCGCCCATGGATACATAGAAGCCCATCCTTCGGTGAGTGGGAAACTAACCTTTGATGCCCCTGGTGTTTCAGAATTATGGAGCAAGCCATGGGCTTTCCTTGGTTGTTTTTTTCATTCTGTTTAATTGCTTTGAAATAAGTGAAAGTCTTATTTTGCAGACAGAAGTTTGCTTGCCGGTTTTAGCCATGATGGAATATATAATTCACAACAGTATGCAGTACTGTCTAATGAGCCCATTTTAATTTAGTTTTAACAACTTAGAATCCCATTTCTATAGAATTTCGTGATTTCTCCTTAGTACAGCTGGATATATAGCTGAATATAAATCAGATTATAATTGATATGTAACTCACTGGAACCATTGAAAGAAAGTTTTAAATAACCATCCACTCTAATTAATGCTGAATTGCAAGAGCATTCCCAGAGATGTAGGAATGACATCCACATTAATAGTGACCAAATTTATTAGGGTTATTGTTAGTGCATGAAATAGCAAGTGACTGAATGGGGATTTGGCTTTTATTTTTAAGTGTTAAGCAACTTCATGTGAGGTTTGTGATTACACAGCAGACTGTGCATAATGAAATGAAAAATTAGCCTTGAATATTCACGCTTCAGATTTTCAGTCGATGCCACTTCCCTTATCTTTAATAAAACACACTTTTCAGAGGAAGTGTGGTGTTCACCAGAGCACAGTAAGCCTTGTATGGACACCTTGGCAGATGCTGTGGGGTTTTCTTCTAGCAGACAGAGGCAGTAGTGAGACAGTCAGCACGTCAGCTTTCCAAAGTTAGCATTAGAAACTCAGGCCTCCCTGTTTGCTGTGGGCTTCCCTTACTGGTATTTCTGCTGGACCAAAGGGATGACATTTTAAAGAGAGTGCCAATGAGATGTGAATATGTAGAATGGTGCCTTCAGTTTGCTTCAGTTCTCTTAAGTGGCCTCTTCTAGCCAGCTGGAAAGCAGTTGGTAAACACTTCACAAGGCACATTTTAATTTTTTTGTTTTACCAGCGAAATTTGGGATGACATTTTGCTGCTGTGAGCAGCAGCTGGGACTGGTGGAATTCAACTCACCTAACTTTAAGTACCTTTAAATTGTGTTGTGCTGTAAGTTAGAACTAAGGCCCATAGGAACACGTGCATGTCTAGATTGGATTCTGATCTCTGGAAGACTAAGGTTGTAGGTAACTATCAAAGCTCCAAAGTGGCAGAATGATGACTGTCACTCACACTACTGTCTGTCCACAGAGCACAAAAACAGCATCAGAACCTCCTCTGGCTCCCTCTGTGTCTGAAGAAGAGGATGAAGATGATGAAGAGGAAGAAGATGACAATGAACCTCCACCTGTTATCGCACCACGGCCTGAACATACAAAATCAGTAAGTGCCAGCTTTGGTTAGCACTGTGTTTGGTGCAGTGCAGAGCTGCAGGTTTCTGATCAGACAGCACTTGTCATTCGTGGCTGAAGACTGAGGGCTGGGGTCCTGCCATGACATAGTGCTTCATCCCAGCCACTGACACCTGGAAAATCAGTTTCCAGCTTTTGTGTTTAGGTGTCAGTCTCCTGGAATTCTGACAGGGGCTGTGACTTTCTCTTCATAATGCTGTGGGTGTAGAAGTGAGCCACTTTGTCCACAGTACCTGTGCAGGTTCCCTATCAGCAGAGAGAGTGGTCTAAAGACACAGTTCATATACCTGGCAGGATATGTAGGACATACTGTCCCTTGAGGTAGTACTTGCTCCTCTCCATGGACTTTTTCAGAAAATCCATGAAAATTGAATGTGAAACTGGCCATGAACTTGTGACCCTTCATTTTTTACCCATTAAGTATGAGAAGCGGGCAGCAAAACCGAACAGTTTTAGAGCCCTGGGTGTCGCTGACACCATCTTCCTAAGGGTTTACATTTGAAATATGGTCTTGGGGAGATCTCTGCCATCTTCCTGACACGAGATAATTTCTTCTCACAGATCTACACACGCTCTGTCATTGAACCTGCCGCTGCACCAGCACCAGCTAAAGAAGCCACCACTCCCCAGCCTGAAAACTCAAACACAAACACTCTGTACAGAAACACGGACCGGCAGCGGAAAAAATCCAAGATGACAGATGAGGAGATCCTAGAGAAACTGAGTATGTATTGTGTATTTTATGTCTGCTAGAGCAGTGTATTTTGTGCATATCTCAGCATTAGCTGTACCAAATGTTCCTCTTCAGTTCAGTGTCACAGAGTCTCTTAAAGCTCCCTGCAGAAACTGTTGTTGAGCTTTGAGGAAGGGTGTTCCTCCTGCTTCTGAGGGCAGCTCAGACTGGATTGGGTTTGTCTGAGCTGCTTCCTGCTCTAAAGGCAAAAGCAGAGGTTGTTTCTGGTTGAGCAGAAGGCTGGGACCTAGTGTGTGACCTAGTGAACTCCTGTGTGCTAATGGCCAATTGAACAGAATATTTGGGTTCCTTAATTCTCTTTAGACTCCTGACTTCTCACAAGTCATCAGAGCCAAAATACTTTGCAGAAATCTATTGGGTTTTGGGTTTTTGTTCATGGGGGGGGGGGGTTGGTGTGGGTTTTTTAACAGTAGACAACTGCAGCATTAAGCTTATTCCTTCAGCCTCAAGTAACTCTCCTGCCCCAGCTATTCTCTTGCTGTCCTTCTTATGACTGTTATTACTGCTCCTACTTCTATAGTTTGTTTTTATAAGAATTCTACAATTTTGTCAGTGAGATGTCCTGATTTTTGTCAGAAAATCAGTTGACACCATGGATAGAGAGGAAAAAGATGTTTCAATGTGCCCGAAAATTAAAAAAAAATGCTTGTATAATAGCTTTATAATATTTTTATTAATAGCTGCCAGTGCTGTGTTCTCGGTTGGATTCAGAACAGACCCAGTTTACTCTGTGTTTACCATTAACTGTTAGTACAAAAAGCATTTTGATTTACACCTCCTTGTGTCTGATCACAAAGCCAGTAATGCTGTGTCTTCAAAGGGAGCAACTGCTCATAAGGGGCTGCAGTCTGGCTGTGGCTTCTTCAGAGTGGTTGTCAAGGCTCCACCTTTTTGTCATACCTGCCTTGCCACTGATGGTTGGTGTGACTGAGGAGGCTGAGACCTTCCTTAGCTGTGAGATTTCAGCTGCTTGCATAGTGTTCTGCACCCTTACCAGGATGACGTGAATCTCAGTGCCATTAGGGAGTATCCAAGGGATAAGTTAGAGAGCTTTAGCTGAAGGCAGAATGAAATAAATTCCAGAGCAGATAGTTACCTGCAGGTATGTCAGCTTACAGAGAGAGGAATCGTGCTTCTTCAACTGATGCTAAATGCTTGAGGCAGGCTGAGATCTGCAGGTACCCTGCATTATGGACATAAGTGTGTGTATCATTTATTCAAGCTTCTGTATAGGCTGAGTTAGGACTGAGCCCTTGAGTTGTTGGGGGTTATATCTTTGAAGTGTTACATGCTTTCATGCTTTTTCTTTCTTAACAATTTGATACCAAGTGAGCGAGGTCTGAAGGTCTGCCTTGGGCAAATTGTGATGTGGACAATGAAAATCTTTTTGTGCCTTCATGAAGCTATCTGAAAATGTGGAGGATGCTTTTTTGTTAGAGTCCTGGACTAATTATATTTAGGGAGTGTGGTGCTTGTTCTGTTTTGTTTTATCTCATATGACCACTCCACCTTGCCTACTTTCCCCACAACTGTTTTTATGCTACTTTTAGGAAGATGCCCCATGCCCTCTTTTATCTGAAATTGCTTTCATAATTCTTTTCTTCTTGAAATACCTTTAGTTCTTTTAGAGCTTTCAGAGTTTTATTAGTGAGTAAAGCCTGTACTACTGAGATAAGATCAAACAAAATTCTGTCTGTAATGAAATCATGACTATGTTCTACTGATAACTGTAAAACAGAACTGGCCCAATTCTGCTTTCTTAACCACTTAATTTAGGACTTGATAAAGGGAAGTGCTTAAAGACATCAAAATAGCTGATATGTCTATCTTTTGTCCACAGTAGTGAGTGCTGGTCTGAGCAGGAGCTGCATACCTGTCACTTTGTTGATATTAATGCTGCAAAATTTGATGTGCATTGGCCTAAGCACAGGGAGTCAGCCACAAACAACTAACTTAGTAAAGGAGCTACTCAAGTCTTGAGGAAAAACTCTGAAAATCTGAACTGCAAAATCAGTGGTGAATTTGCAAAAAATGATTTTTCAAAATCTTTCTTCTTCAGTCTTCTTTATTCTTTTCTGATGTTAATGAACTTGCATGAACTTCTGATATCTGTTCTAACAGGTACACAGTTCCATTAACTTGCTGAAAATAGCACCTAACCATACAGACAGCACAGTGTTGTTCCTGTTGTCCAGCCCAGGCTGAGCACAGCATTCCCAGCAGTGTTTGGTTTACTGCTGCAGAGCCTCGTGGGGTTGTGAGCCACAGGGTATGAGACAGTCTGGCTCCATCACCCATGGTGGAGCTGGTGCCACTGAAAGCTACAATTAAATCTTGCTCTGTTTGATGCCTTCTTGCCCACTCAGAGATGTAGGGAGTCTGAACGGGAAGGAAAGAAAGCAATAATTAGGATGTTGTGTTTGTATCTCATGAAAGAGCCAAAATCTGATAGACTCAAACAAATCTGAAGGCTTAATTAAAGAAACAATATTGTTTTTTCTGGTCCAGTAATTTCCTAGCTAAAATGCAGACAATGAAGCCTAAGGTGATGGCTCAATGCAAATGATTACTAAAGATTTACCTTGGAATTTACATGGAAATAGTTTAAGATGAGTTCAGAAGGAAAGACTTCCAGTGATCCACAGCATATATTTTTTTATTGATCTGGCAGTATCCCTGTATGACAAATAGAAACATACACTTATTTGTTTACCTGTGCTTCCAAAACAAAACTAGGTGATGCACCATTCACTCTAAGTAGTAACAAACACCTCTTCCCCCTGTCAAGGCCATTTTTCTGGAGCAGAGGCTTTAGCATCCAAATGGGCATGTGACCGGATGCCTAGCCAGGAATCCTGCCTGCCAGCACGGCAAGAAGACAGGGCATCAACACCATCTGGTGCACTCCCTGCTAAAATAATTTTGCAGCCCTTGGCAAGAGTGCTAATGGGAGCTGCAGGAGAGGAGGTTTCCTTTGCCCCACAGTACTCGCTCCCCTCTCCCAGCGCTCCAGGAACACCAGGCAGTGCCCATTGTGGATGGCAGTGGGAGCCTGCCCACTGGCCTGGGATTCCAACACAGTCTCAAGTATCCTGAAGTGGTCCTGCCCTGCTGTGCCAGCCTGCAAGGGTCAGAGGAACTGGATCATCTGGAACCCAAGCTGAGGGTGTAGTGCTTTCAGAACCTGGTTAACTTTTCATAGTTTCATCTCGTTGAAACACATACCATAAAACAAAAGGTCATTCTACTTCTCTAGAGCGGGTTTTCACTACAGAATAACTCTTCAGTAGAGAAGAACGTGACCAGAGGACTCTGGGCTGTCTTCTGCATCACATCACCTGGACTTGTGAAAGGATCAGCATCTCGTTTGGGCAGCTGTCCACATCACCAGCGCTCAAGGGGCATTGCTGTCTTTTGTTACCCATTCCAATTGTGCTGGTTTGTGAAGACCAGTGTGTGGGCAGTGTTGAGAGGGGGAGTCCAGTGCTCATGACTGATCTGTGTCAGGCTGAAGACAAACAGTGTGGTTCCTCAAGCAGCACAAGCAAGGTTGTCTTCAGAACTTAGCCTGGTAATCAGTCATGGAAGTCCTAGATCTAAAATGCCATCATTCTTGATGATAACAAGATGCTGTTCTTTAAAAAGATAAAGGCATTCTTTTGGTAAACTCCTGATAGGTTGAGAAGATCCCCTCCTCTCCTGGAAACACTTTTCCAATATTCTTCCTGCTCTGGAAATGGCGCCTTTTCATAAAAAAATATTCCAGAACCCAAGGTGCATTTAATCTTCGGAAATATTAAACCTTTTGTTGCATCAGAGTGTTTATTCCCAAGAAAATAAGGGCACTGTTGTTCCAGCTCTCCTTAATGTTTGTAGAGGAGAAACTCTTGCACTGGTACCTGTTCTTTTCTGATCTCTGTCTGCTCTGAATGTTTCTCCATGTGCTTCGTTTCCTGTCGAGGTGCCCCTTTAGAGGACTGTAGGAAATCAGTCTTTGCAGAGGCCATCTGTGCTATGGAGCTGCCTCTGGTGTTGCTATTGTTGTTGTTGTTACCCAGCTGACTACAAAGGGCTCAGCAATGGGGCTGCATTTCGGATCTGGTGGAAGGCGGGATCTCTGTTTTGAAGTCAACATCTTGCATTTTTCTTTCAGGGAGCATTGTGAGCGTGGGAGATCCTAAGAAGAAATATACTCGATTTGAAAAAATTGGCCAAGGGTAAGTCCAATCCCAGTTACTTATGCAGAACCACAAGCCACGTGTTTTGCTGGTGTAATATCAAGCATGAAGTCAGGCAAGCTCCAAGCATGTTCAGACACTGGGTTTAGATCCTTCTGTCTCTCAGTACTGGTCAGAACTTGCAACTGTGGTCAGAAAGCATCATCAAAGTCAACTTGATGCTGGCAGTATCCTGTCTGTGGCAAGGAGCAGGACCTGGAAGATTCTCCTATCTGTCAAGTGTGTGGCACTTGTTTGCTTATTTTCTTAGGAGAAATAATTTTTGTGTGTCTCAAAATAATACGACCACACTCAGCAAAGGAGAAAAAACTTTTCTTACCTAAAAGAGCAACTCAGATAACAGTTCTCAATAACATTTCTTTCAGACACTTTGGTTAAAACAATATTCAGTGGTCAGGCTTATAACCACATAGTTTAGAAACTGAAAGAGGAGATTAAATGAAAAGCTCTCTTTTCTAGCAGAGGTAGTAAAAAGCAAAAGTTCAGTAACAGACACAGTGTCGATGCACTTGAGAGAAATATGCATCATCTGTGTGATGGCAGGTCCTTTATGGATCCTGCAGGTTTTAGGTATTTACTGAAAGTAATCACCCAAGCTATTCCCTTTTGAAACTCAGCTTTGCTTACTGTAAATCAGATTGATTTGAAATACTTCCTATGTGAGGAGGCGAGAACAAAAGAGCTTGCCTCAAAATTAGGTATCTGACTTGCATTTTAAATATGGACTGCCTGCCCCGTCACAGTTTCCTTGGCAGTGTTGTAGTTCCAGGAGGGCTGGCACCATCTGTGTCACACCAGGATCACGCCGCTGTCAGTGTAGGACAGAAGCTGTTTACTGGCATCAGGAGATATTTTTCTGCCTTAACTATTTGTGAGGTTTGAGCTCAGGGTAGCCTGTTGCTGACCTAGAATGGATACACACTGCAGAAAGGCAGACACACGCTCATGCTCTTTCTCTGGCAAGTTTTATCTTGGATCTCTCTGGTTTGGTAAGGCCCTTGTGGGAAGGTGTTTCTGCTCCATCCATTGTATAAAAACCCCTTCTCAAATTCCAGCTTGCTTTCTGCTTGAAGCTTTGGTTCTTCCTGTCATTTGTAAAATGTCAGTGGACACTTAGGGCTGTTCCCATCTCTCAAAAGAGAAGTGTCAGCTGAAGAAGTGAGAGCAGAATAAACATGTGTGTGAAGCAGATGACTGCTGTCACCGTGAGAATGTGAGCGTCACCCTCACGGTCTTTTATTTTGATAGTCCTAGGAGTGAGCCTTGGAGTACCTTGACAGCTGGTGGAAAGACAAGTGGCCAATAGCTGGCCTAAAAGGGTATCTAAATTGATTTCCTCCAGCTTTAGTACAGCCTGAAGACTGCATGCCCTCCTTAGAGAGGAGTGAGTGTGCTGCCATAACCAACTCGTGCCTGTAATACCACAGGTCAATTTACAGTGATAGGGAAAGATCCTGAAGCAAAAAATCATCAGGAGAGTAATCAAACAGGATGCTCAGGAGCACCCAAAGTGCTGCACAGCTGAAGTTGGCATGTCTGTCTGCAGCAGGGCTGGGCTGTGAGGCACTGCCTCAGAAGGTGCTGATGTGCACAGTTAATGTAGGTGCCAGTTCCGGAGCTGCCCACCTCTGCCATGATGGAAGGAAAGCTGTGGTTTAGCTTAGAAGGAAGCCCTTTAGAAAAAAAGGGTTTACAAGCCCCCAGTTGCTTTGAAACCCAAAGGGGTTTCTTCTGACTGGGGCCTTTCCAGTCCTTACAGGGGAAGAACATCTTTGAATGAGAGGCAGATGGCAAACCACACTGTCTAGGCTGCAGGTGAGCATGCCATTTATTACCGGCGGCTCTGCAACACCTGTGCAGAGCTTCTGCAACAGAAGCAAAACATGAACACCATGAAGGGTCCTTCACGTGTCTGGTGCACCTAACAGAAGCAGCTGCTGATGGTTCTTCACACACAGAGAAGCTGTCTAAGGATCCTTTGTTCTGAGTCCCTCTCCATCTGTGTGTGAAACAATAGATTCCTTAACCTGCTCTAGCCGTGACCTCTCAGGATGGCTGGAGAACTGTTTCCTTGCATGCTGGAGAAAGCTGTCTTTAGATCCTTTCCTCAGATGGCTGTCATGTGTTCAGGGTTCTCAGAATGAGACTGTGGTATTACCCGAGTTTGCCAGATGGATTCAAATAAGAGGTGTGAGAAGGCCCAACTGGACTGTATTTTACATTCCATGGAAAAAACACACACACAGAGACACAAAGGAAAAAAGAAAAAAAAAAGCACCCTAAATACAACAAGGCAAAGTGGAAAATATTTAAATCTATTACATTCCAGTTTTTGTAGACACCCTCCCCCTTAGGCTTTGAATTAAAATGGTTTGGTGTGTACCCTGGAGATTTGCACAAGCCCTTTTCCTTCATGTGGGGCCTCAGTTTTCTCTTGGACACCCTGGATGGCTGAGAGTTGGTGGGCTGTTGTGCTGTTGACTGAAGAGTCAATGAACCCAGGTATTTTATAAACACTCCAGGCAGCAGAGATCTCCTCTCCGGGCTGGCTTTCACTCCCAGGGACTAAACCTTTTCTCAGTTCTTTGCTGCTGTTTTGTTTCTAGGGCTTCAGGAACTGTTTATACGGCCATTGACATCGCCACAGGACAAGAGGTAAGTGTCAAAAATCCCAGCAGATTTTGCAGCTGTTGAGTACTCTTCCCTCTGGTCTGAGCTGTGGGTGGAGCTTTGGGTGGCCAGTACATCTTTCCTGCAAAAGCTGTTCCTCTGAAGCATGTGCTGGTGTCAGCTGGCAAAATCCATCATCTGCTGTCTTCAGCTTTTCAGTGGAAGCTCTTTAAGGGCAATGTGGTTCTGTGCCTCAGTAACTGAACACTTACTATGGCCATACACTTTCCAGCAACACTGGAACTGAGGTGTTGAGAAATGCCTGAAAATGTGCCTGCAAATTCCTGGGATCAGTAAGGGCCTTGGTGCTCTCTGTGCTTGGCTGGATGCTTCACCCATAGTTTTTAAGGCCAGTTGTAAGAGATTTACTTTTTACTTACTCTGTCTTCAGAACAGGTCGGTGCTCTCCATGCTATTGTCCCACCCTGGTACCATGTTACATAACCCCTGAATGTTTTTTTTTTTTAATGGAGAGAGATCTGTTAAGAAATCCCAGCAAGCTTTTGTTCTGATAAAAAGTAGATAAGTTTTACTGCCAGTGTAAATGTATTGGTTTAGAAGTTGCTGTGTCTCTGTTCCCCAGTGTGCATGAAGTTGTGCTTTTACAGAGAATGCTGGTTCAGATGTACAACTTAGCTCTATATCTACAGCATAAAATCTGCCTGTGTGTGTGGCCACAGATAGGTTAACAATACAACTTGTAATGTTGAAAGATCTGTCATAATGAGACAGGTCACATGAAAGTGGTCACAGATTCCCCTCTTGCTGTGAGGAATAAATAGCTGTGATACATCACTTAATTTCAGAAAGACTTTGTCCATATTAACTACAAGAAAGAAGGAGGGCAGTGGTATCTTTCAGAGAAGGACACGCTGGCTCAGTCTTAATTACTAAAGCTCTTGCATCAACAAGCTGATGGTGACTGCCATCATTTGGGCCCAATTTATCTTAATCCCACGTTTGGACAGTAATACTGATTACCATTTCTTCTGTGTTTGATCTTCAAAGTATAATTAAGGAGAGGTCATGTTTTTGGCACAATTTTGTGGTTTAGTCATACTGCAGCTGGTAAGAATAGAGTGGTGTTTTGCTCTGGTGTCAATGACAGCTCATTATGGTCATCCTGTTAGTAATAAGCAGTCGAGGTAGTGTCTTGGAGAATCCCACTGCTCTTTGGGGCTCCAGCTTCAGATTCCTGAGTTCTCATTTCTGGCTGTCAGCAAAGACTCAGATGTGAATCTTACTGGTAGTTTCTTATCCACCCGCAGTGCTGTACTTGCTAACTGTGCCTAGACTGGGGGTTCCAAGTGGTCTAAAAGCCCTAAGCCCTCCTTTTAACCCTGGGTGTATCCATAAAATACCAAAGCATGGATTATTTCTTTTTAAACCTTGACAGTAACTGCAAGTGTAAAGTGTGTTAACAAATGTTCCTTACAAGAGCAAAATCAAAATTCAAGAAGTTGGGAATTGCTAGGATTGTATTTTTGTTGTGGAACCTTAATGATCTTTTTAGGATAGCATTTTATCCATAATGTATGTCTGTGCTTGCTTTGTTAAGCAACCAAGAATAGCAGCAGTTGCTGATACAATCAAAAATCATATAATTACTCACTCCATTTTCATTCTGATCTTGTGCAACAGACTACTCAGGTTAATGGTTTTCAATGTAATTTTAGGTGGCCATAAAGCAAATGAATCTCCAACAGCAGCCCAAAAAGGAACTAATTATCAATGAAATCCTGGTCATGAGGGAAAATAAGAATCCCAATATTGTTAACTACTTAGACAGGTAAGTAGTTCTGGTATTATCACATGAATGTTTGTTTACACACTGCAAGCTGAAGATCAAAAAACTCTTTTGGTCACCAGCAGAACATGGAGCTCTTTATTATTTCTCTGCACATCTCCAGTGGATGGCAGGAGTTTGCATTTGCTCTGCATTAATCTTCTCTGGCATATGTAGTTTGAAGCCTTGTTTTCAAAAACCTGCACCAGCCATATCTTACTAAAACGACAGCCTGTCAGTTCCCTACCTCCATGTTGTTCTGGGGTTTGTTTTTTTCTATGTCTTATGTTGAAATTATTTCCTTTGGGCTTTTCCCAACAATTTTCCATTGCTGTGGATGCCAGGAAGACTACATTCTTGTTTCCAGAAACACCTAATTTGGCAGGTTTTAAATTTTCTTTCCTGTTTCTGGATGTATTTTTTTTTGCAAGTTTCCAAACACTTGATCAACTTCTGTCCTCAGTGGTGTACACCTTCCTCTCATGGATGAGTCTGAAAGTTGTATTGCCTTGTTCCCAGAGTTAATGGTGGAATTTATGAGTTAAGATGGTGAACTGGCTGGTGGCATGTGCTGATTCCAGATTTATTTTCACCATTACTAAACTGCATTTTTCACTTGCTTGTCATCTAAGACATCTTCTTTTTCATGGATGTGCCTTTCCCATTTAGACTGCACAGATTCCAAGTACTGTAGAACCTAGAAGGAATGTCCTTTATTCATTTTATTCTGTCTTCACTTAAAAGTGACCTGGAAACAAAAATCAGCTGTAGAGCTATGATTATTTGGTAAGTTAGCTATGCACATTCATCTCCACACCGCTGTTTTCTCCTTTCAGCTACCTTGTGGGTGATGAGCTGTGGGTAGTGATGGAGTACTTGGCTGGAGGCTCTCTGACCGACGTTGTCACCGAGACGTGTATGGATGAAGGACAGATAGCTGCTGTCTGTCGGGAGGTGAGGGGTTCCCCTTGTGCTTTGGTTTGCACAGACAGGGTGCTGCTCCTGTTTCTGTGTTGCTGTTATTATACAGAGAAGAAAGGGCACGTCCACTGCAGCAGCATCATTCTGTCTATTTGTCTGTAGCAACAATTGACATGTCTCTTCCAAAAGCTGATCTGCCTTCACTCAGAAAGATAGGATTCTTAAGAGTGTTGAAGCAGCAAGCTCTTCCTCTTGACAGCACCGTGTTCTGCCATTACTCACCATTGCCCTGGAAAGGAAATCTCATAGAGCCATGTCCTTTTTTTGTGTGATGAAATCACATTGTGAATTTTTACCCTCACATTTCTTTTTTTCTCCACCAGTGCCTGCAAGCCCTGGATTTCCTTCATTCCAACCAAGTGATTCACAGGGACATCAAAAGTGACAATATTCTTCTTGGGATGGATGGATCTGTCAAATTGAGTAGGTGTTCTTGGTCAAGTGCAGTGTTCCTGGGATGTGGTGTGGGGCTGCTTTTGAGTGACTGGCAATACCCCAAAAGTGGTGTCTGCGGGCGTGCACAGAGCCCTGCTGCGAACTAAGGGCACAGCTGCAATGTGCAGAGAGGTCTAGAGAGGAACAAGGTGTCAGGAGTGGCTTTGGTTTGTGTGTGTCCCTTCCAGAGCAGAGGGAGTTACAATCTAAAGCTTCAAGTGAATGAATAAAAGCCACTGTATGAAATTTGAGGGTTTCTTTAAATGACCAGTTCTGTATTTCCCTGGCCACAGCCCTGAGGAAACGCCGCTTTTCCACTTGATTCAGCACTGCATTCTCAGACTTAAAATGGGGAATTCTTTTGCTTGGTTTCATGATTCAAACTGGCTTCAACAGTATTTGTTTTTCTCCTCAGCTGATTTTGGCTTCTGTGCTCAGATCACCCCCGAGCAGAGTAAACGGAGCACAATGGTGGGGACTCCTTACTGGATGGCACCAGAAGTTGTAACAAGAAAAGCATACGGCCCCAAGGTGGACATCTGGTCACTTGGGATCATGGCAATAGAAATGGTGGAAGGAGAACCTCCCTACCTTAATGAAAATCCTCTCAGGGTAAGGTGAAATACTATCAGATATCACTGTCTTTCTAATCTGTGCCATATTTTGTCTTCCATGAGATAAAATCCCATTCACATCAGCTTGAATTAGTTCTGTGAAGGCCTACTTCTAAAAATGTTCCTGGAGCACATCAGCATCTGCTGCAGCTTTGATTGCATCACTGGGAGAACCTTAGAAGAGAAGTGACATGTGCCAGTGCAGAAACTTGCCATTTTGGCCTTCAGCAGTGCTTGAAATTTGTCATGCACTTTTTGAGCTTTCTTTGAGCTGTATTTCTGAATGACAAGAATTTTTCAGTGGCAAGTTTCTCCAGTTGAAGAACTGTTATGAAAAGCACTGCAGCTGTACCTGCAGGCACGGAACTCTTTGGAGGCAGTCTCAGCTGCCTCCAAACAGGAGAGCTTATAAGCAAGACTGGTTTTTACAGCAAAGATTTTTAGCTGATGGCACACAGTAGTTGTTGGATTTCTTGAAATACGTAATGAACGTATTTCTTTCATAGCCCAACCACTTTCTCCATGTCATCGAGCCTGAGCTTTCAATAATCCAGCTGCCCAAAACCCCTGTTTCTTGCCTGGCAGTTTCTGAGATGGGAACATCATTAATGCATTTACTTGAGTATCAGAATTAGCAGAGGGTTACCATAGGGATGGAATTACTCCTTTTTCTGATGAGACCATTAAAAGTTTTTCTTCTACTGCATAAGTGGAGCTGATCTGGACTGTAGAGACTGCTGAAAGACATAGTTGCAGGTGGCTCCTGTCTACCCAATTATGCCTTTTCATCATAATATATTTGTGCATGCAACTTAATGTTTCTGTGTTGAACGTGAGGCTCCAAATGTTTCTGCTTCTTTATGCAACAGTAAGATGATGGATTTGGTTTTTTTTTCATCCGGTAACCATTTTTTATCAAGAACAGAGAAGAAAACTTGATTACTTTTGTTTTATGGAAGCTGTACTTTAGAGACCAGTGAGCACTGCAGAGATGTATTTGATGTAATAATCTTTTGAAATAATATATTTAGACCACACTGACTCTTTAAAAACAGTTTGTAAAGCTGGTGTCAATACTTGGAGAAGCAAAATATGTGTTTGCTGATGTAGTTCCTACTAACTAGGTCAGCCAATGAAATCAGCTGTCAAGGCAAGATCATTTTGGTGTTGGAATAGCTGTGACTGCATCAGGATTTTTCTTTTCGTTGGTATAGAAAAATCATCTCCAGCCCTCTGCCAGGGAAGAAACTGCCACTGGAGACTGCAGCTTAAAAATTTGTGTCTTTGTGAGCAGTTCTGGGTATGAATGAAAGAGTGTCCTGTTTTTGTTCCAGGCGCTGTATCTGATAGCCACAAACGGGACACCGGAGCTACAGAACCCTGAGCGACTCTCTGCTGTGTTTCGAGACTTTCTCAACTGCTGCCTGGAGATGGATGTGGACAGGCGAGGGTCTGCCAAGGAGCTTCTGCAGGTAAGATGGGAAGTGACTGCAGGTGAAACAGCTGCCTGAGGTATCGATTTTCTTGTCAGATAAACTCAAAGGCATCGGGTGCTCCCAATGCCTAGAAAGGTTTGGGTTGGAAGGAACCTTTAACGGTCGTCTAGTCTGACTCCCCTCAGTCCTATTTCTGTGTATTTCTGGTAACCAGAGGAATCCTCCTTGAGCCTGTGAGGAACTGAGTTTGGAAACTAATGGTTTCTTTCTTTTTTTTTTTTTCCTTTGGGCAGCATCCATTTTTAAAATTAGCCAAGCCCCTCTCCAGCCTCACTCCTCTGATCATTGCAGCGAAGGAAGCGATTAAGAACAGCAGCCGCTAGCACTTCAGGTCGGCTTTCTGCCCTGCCAGCTCAGAGCAGGACTGAGAACACAGACTCTGTAAAACCTCAACTCTCGTGCTGCGGGACAGATGGATGGATGAACAAACCAACGGTCACAGTCATGGTGGTAGGACCACCCCAGTTCCTCAAGGAGTAAAAAATTATCATTTGTCTTCTTCCTGCTTTCTGGCTCCTTAATTTATTTTTAAGATGAAATGGGGCTAAGGACAGAGAGGTAATGACAGAAAATGCTTTGCTGCCTCAATCATTTCCAAGGTAAAGCAAATTCAGTTGGAAGATTCCCTTCCTTCTCACCCTGTGAATAAGCTGTACATTCACTTTTAAATTGTCAGTTCTTTCTTAACGATGTAAAGTCCTGTTTATGGGGTTTTTGGTATGGTTTGGAATTGAGAAGGGCAATTCTTCATTCATCAACTCCAGACTGCACTGCCTTTTGAATATGGCCCACTCACCAGTTTTTGCCCAGTCGTGGTACTTCTAGATGAGGAAGAAAGTGCAATTGCATTTCCAACCAAAAAGGAATGAAGAGTGGGGCAGACAAAACATCCTGTGGAGATACAGGCATTCAGCTGGGACTGTGTAGTGTTTTGGTTCTTGCCAGTTGGATTTGTATCACTAACTGCAATCTCTTTGCCTGGATGAGAGTCTTACTCAACTGAAAAAGCAGAAAGATCAGTTGGTTGCTCAGAAAGGGCTCGTCTGATGCAAAGCTGCCACAGCAGTGTGAGGTGAGAGCAGGCCCAGCCTTGCCCAGTGCTGAGCTCCAGCAGAGCCCTGGCAGAGCACAGGGCAGCCTCAGCATCCACAGAGCCAGGCTGGAAGAAGGCATTGTAGCAGCAAGTGGCAGCAGCCCGGCCCTGGGTGCTTGCCTCTTCCTGGGACTGGACTAATCACCCCGTCTCAGAGCCAAACTGGGTATGGGCTGCTCCCGAGGTGAATCGTGGCCATGCTGTGAAATGTGCAGCCTGGTGGGATTTGCCATCTTGAGTCTCTGCAGGAGTAGAGAAGGGCAAAACAGAGCGGAGCGGTCTCTTCTGAGGATGCCTGCTCTTCTCCTGGTTGTCTTGTAGCTCCTGGGAAAGGTTGGGAATGTCTGCAGCACTCTCAGCAGAGGGGGAGGGAGCCGGGCTGCTCCGCAGGCTCCTACACAGGTGAGCATCCTTTAGGCACAGGAATTCTGCTGTGGGAACCAAGACTGCCCCGAGGAACAACCTGCGCAGTTCAGATCTGCAGGAGCCAGTGCAGCCGCCAGCTCCGGAAGAAGGCGCCTTAGAACCTGGAGTTGTGCACTGAGCCAGAGCAAACGTGTGAAGTGCAGAGTGGATTGCAGAAATATCCAGAGGCACCAAGCCAGCCCGCTCTCTGCTGTCCGGCGTGCAGCAGGCACTGCGCAGTGCAGCTCTGAGTTGCCAGCAGGAGGGAGCTGGGGATGTGCCTGAGGACCGTGCTTGACTAGTCAGCGGATTTGGAAGGGAGCAGAACAGTTTCAGTATGCAATTTGTGTTTTATTTATTAATTTCTGAAAGAAAGACGCAATGTGGCTTCACTCAGCAAAAGCATTTGCACGGCGTATTTGTTGCTGTGTTTTAGGAGTACGACTCATGCAAGACCTTTAAAACAGCAACTGAAGCAACACGCACCCAGTGAGCAAAAAAAACCCCACAGTAACACAGCTTTCTGCTATAGATCTTCGTGTTCCAGCCTGGTCCTGCAAAGGGCTCAGTAGCCTTTAAGGTACTCACTGCCTTCACGTCTGGCCAGCAGGAACAAAGGGTGCTTGGGCTGGTCTTGAATCAGGCCATGAGCTTGTTTGACTTTGGCTTCCTGTTTTGTTGCAGCCTTTGTGTGGCAAGTGTCCTTACTGCTGCAGACTGACCCATCCTCGCTCACACTGTCCGTCCCAGTGTCTTTGGCTGAAGCAGCAGATGGAGACAATGCTCCCTGAGTTACCACTGCTAAGTAGGAATTAACTTTTCCTGATTTCCTGGGGAGCACAACAGGTACAATTTTTCAGGTGGCCAGATATGATGCCAAGGCGAGCAGCTCCAGTTTCCTGAACCGAGGGAACCGCAGGGGAAGCCAAGGGAGCCTCCAGGAGCCCACAGCTGGTGCAACAGTGGCTGACAGGACCTGGGTGGGCCAAAAGCAACCAAGCTTTGACCCCATAAAGAAAGCCCTGGGGAGTGGGAGCGGCCAGGGCAGACAAACAGGCCATGGCAGACAAACAGACCATGGCACAGCAGATGGTGAGCACAGCTGTGGGAGAGGAACTCCTCATCTTAGGGCCAGAGCTGCCAGAGGGGGTGAATAGGAGGAGGAGTGTCTGTGAGCCTTCTTTGCTTCAGTTTTTAATAGTAGGACCAGTTGCTCTCCAGGCACCCAGCCCTCTGAGCTGGAAGACAGAAGTGGGGAGCAGAATGCAGCCCCCATAATCCAAAGGGAAATGGTCAGCGACCTGCTACACCACTTCAACACTCACAAGGCTCTGGGGCTGGATGGGATCCACCCAAGGCTACTGAGGACATGGTGGAAGAGCTCACTGAGCCATTTTCCATCATTTACCAGCAGTCCTGGCTAAGGGGAAGGTGCCAAGTGACTGGAGATCAGCAAATGTGACACCAATCTGCAAGGCCCAGAAGGAGGATCCAGGGAACTACAGGTGTGTCAGCCTGACCTTGGTGCCAGGGAAGGTCGTGGAGCAGATCATCTTGAGTGCCATCACACAGCACATACAGGAGAGCCAGGGGATCAGCCCCAGCCAATGTGGGTTTGTGAAAGGTGGGTTCTGCCTGACCAGCCTGATCTCCTCTTATGACAGTGTGACCCGCCTGGTGGATGAGGGAAAGGCTTTGACACTATTTCCCACAGCATTCTCCTGGAGAAACTGGCTGCTCATGGCTTGTATGGGTGCACTGTTCCCTAGGTAAAAAACTGCCTAGATGGCCGGGCCCAGAGAGTGGTGGGGAATGGAGTTACATCCAGCTGGGGCTGGTCACCAGTGCTGCTCCCCAGGGCTCAGTACCGGGGCCAGTCCTGTTTAGTATCTTTATTGATCATCTGGACGAGAGGATCAAGGGCACCCTCAGTCATTTTGCAGATGACACCATGTTGTGTGGGAGTGTTGATCTGCTGGAGGGTAGGAGGGCTCTGCAGAGGGATCTGGACAGGCTGGATCCATGGGCTGAGGCCAATTGGACAACGTGCAACAAGGCCAAGTGCCAGGTCCTGCCCTTGGGTCACAACAGCCCCCTGCAGCTCCAGGCTGGGGCAGAGTGGCTGGAAAGCTGCCCAGTGGAAAAGGACTTCGGTGTTGGTCTCTAGTGGCTGAACATGAGCCAGCAATGTACAACTACCTGGAAGAAGATTGGAGCCGTGGGGGAATTGGTCTCTTCTCCCAAATAACAAGTGATGGGATGAGAGGAAGTGGCCACAAGTTGCACCAGGGCAGGTTTAGATTGGATATAGGAAAAAATTCTTCACTGAAAGGGTGGTCAAGCCTAGGAACAGGATGTGCAGGGCAGTAGCTGAGTTACCATCCCTGTAGGTGTTTTTAAAAGACGTGTAGATGTGGCACTTGGGAACATGGTGTAGTTGGGGGCATGGCAGTGCTGAGTTAACAGTTGGACTCGATGAGCTCAGTGGTCTTTTCCAACCTGAATGATTCTGTTCTATTCAAAAGACTTTGTTTCCTTCTTGTGAGGTCCCATTTTTCTCTGTCAGCTCAAGTTCTGTGTCTGTGGGAGAGACTTCCTTGTGAAAGAGTAATTCAGGCTGGAGATGGGCTGCCCTCAACGTGTAAAGAATTCATCAGAATGGAACGTGTGTATTCCTGTAAGAAGTGAAGAAATGAGTGACTGTTTCTGTTTCCAGTATTGCTTTTATTTTTTCCTACCCACAAAGGAACAGACAGCCGTCCTTTAAAAGGAAAGCACTTCGTAATGGCACATGTTTGCTGGACATACAGTCTAAATACTTCTGTTGACAAACTACACTATTTGATTGGAGGGGGAATTTCTTATTTATTTTCTTTATCTGTAAGTATTTCAGCATCTCTGCTTCAAAAAGACCCCACAACCATAACTTCCTAGAAGATAACAGATTTTAAAAACAGGAAAATCAAATGGTAGGGTTTTTTTTTTCTAATCAGTGTATGCCCCAGCATACAGAACATTGTTGGCACTGACTTTTTAAAAAGACAACCGCTGTCCTAGGAGGCCTTAACTTTTTATTTTATTAAATACTATATTTATTTTTCTTTGCATCAGCAAAGCTAGAGATTTTTCTTCTAAAACCAATTCCTGGGAGGCAGACAAGATTCAGCAGAAATAATCTCTGCCAGTGGCTTTTTTCAGCATGGACTGTACTTGCCCAGCCGAAGCTGTGTGACGTGCAGGGAAATGCACCTCCAGTATCCCTGTGGCTCCATGCTTGAGACAGTCTCTGGCATTAAATTTTCACTCACTAGGTACTGAGAAATTGCAGCTGTGTTTATATCCTCCCAACTTGGATAGGAAATGTAGAAGAGACGTAGATATATTAAAAAAACCCAACAACACAAAACCATAAAAATCCAATCCTGATGTGGTCAAGTATTGTACATGATTTACAGGCTCACAGAGTATATTAGGATTGACAATAGCATGACCTTGCAGGAAGGAAAGAGACAAATATCTTACATTTCTGGAACTATCTTGGGGTTTCTGACTGCTATCCTCAGATTAAGCAATCAGTTATATATATTTTTCTGAAGTATTAGAAATAGGCTGTTTCTGTTGCAAAATGAAAACTAAAAAAGTTTCAGACACTTCCATTCCAAGGTTTTAAAGGATTGGTTAATTGTCTTAATTTTTAAATTAAACTATAAAATACCCTATCCAAGAGCTTGATTATGATTCCCATCCCTGCAGTGAAGATGTGTGAAAATGAGCCGATAGTGCACTGTGGTTTTAATGTGTTTTGGGACAGAAGCATGATAGCAGTAAAGTCAGGGAAGTTTGAGAAGCACAGAAAAGTTTATTTATTTAAGAAAAAGAGAAAAAAAAAGATAACCATACCTATGTAAAATTCCATACAGCTCCTGCATGCACTCCTGGGAACCTGCACGGGGGTGGATCTTACAGTGCTCTCAGGGTTGGATCCCAAACTTGGGCTGGGGTTGCATTCTCACTTCTTGTGTCCAGTGCTTTTGTAAATATGTGTGTGTTTATTCTTCATCTTTGGCTACTGGTTGGCCATTCCACTACACACAAATGAACTCAAGGGTTTGTGCTGAGTTTCTCTGAGGCCAGTGGCTGCACTTTGGCAGGTCTTTCGGTCAGTGTTCCCCCATGTCCTGCCACCAAAAATGAAGCACATTCCAGTCACCACGAGAAGGGAGTAAGTACCTGTCTCCTGTCCTCTAGTTGTAGGAAATGTCACCGTACTCTATTGTCCCTATGGTGGTTATTTCCAATATATAGTCCTTGGTGTGGCTACCGAATATTCCTCACACTGAGCATGTAAATACTTAGTAGTCCTTAGTCCAGTCCTGAGCAAATCCAGTGAGCGAAGGGCCAGAGAGAGCCCTGTAACATCTACCATTAAAGGCAGGAGCCAGTGTTTCTTTGCTTGACATCCAGGGCATGCACACTAGTGCCACCTTTGCCTTGCTACAGATTATCAAGGCAGTGGTGTCACACCTTCCCAGTGTACACACCTTCCTGGTGGACTGTGCACTCATGCCCAGATGTGCAGCAACTGTAATGATGGCTGATGGGGCAAGCTGATGAAGACCTATAAATATAAGTGTTCATCTTTTTTTTTTTCTTCCCCTCTCCTCTTCCCTGACCAGGTAAATGTCTTTAATTTTATCCCCAGTTTTCAGGAAGCAGGCAAAGGACATCTCTTGTCTTTCAGCAGAAACCATCCGAGGTTTCTTTAAGTGGGATTTACAATTCAGGGATCTTTAAAACTTCTCTTTGCTTGTGTCTGTCCTTGAGCCTACAGGGTAATTTTATTTTTCTGGCTGAAGCTTGCAGAATGTTGCTTATATATCTCTCTTTGGGTGCAGTTTAGAGCCAATTGCCATAATCCTAGGTGTGCATTGTGCCTACAAACCATCACTGGCCTGAGCCTAGCAGTGGTTGCATGTACCTTTGGTGACAAGAGCTATCTCAAAAGAAAAAAGGTCTTATAGGAAAGAGAAGAAGGGATGGATGCCCACTTGCTTTTCATGGGTGCCCTTTGGACTGCCCCGTGTACAAGCCTGTAAACTTTGTTCTTGCTGCTTAGTAATTCCCCCAGGCAAGCACTTGCTGGAATCTGACCCTGACTGAGGAAATGGGGGGGCAATATCATTAGTTAAAGGTGGAAATACTGACAACTGCTAATTGATTTAATAGCCTGTGAGCACAGTGGCTTTGCCCTGCGTGGTTTTTCAGCAGACCACGCATCAGCTTCAGCACCTTTGTGTCAGGTGCCTTCTGCTCTGTTTGGTGGCACCACATTCACAGCTGCTTGGAGATCCCGCTGGGTTTCTGTGAGGCTTGCTAGCAACATCTGCCTTGGCCAGCTTATGTACAAAGCCAAAAGGGCTGTGGTTGGGCACAAGGCCCAAGCTGGCAGCTGTGAATGCAGATCAGAAGAGCTGTCAGGCACATGTGTACACACCTTTGAATCACAACTCTGATGTTACAGGTTTATGCCAGTTACTGTAACAGGCTCTCACCCTGGTATCCTGATGACAAAAGCAAGGTTTGAGTGAAGGCTTCCACTTCCTCTGTTATTAGTTCTCAGGTGAGAGGTCGAGCTGGTACCTCCAGAGAGGGACCCATACCCCAATTCATCCCTCTCAATTATACCCATACCACCTGATCCCCAAGTCCAGTCACTTAATTCTGGTTGGTGGTCACTTGATTTCTTACAGGTTTTCACTGTCACTGAGCTGGCCACCTTCAGACATTACTTCATTGTCTTGGAATTGTTGCCTTGGTCCTTATCTTCTTCATTCCATTCATACCTGGATGAAAAGGACCCGGGGGTGCTGGTTGACAGCGGCTGAACGTGAGCCAGCATGTGCCCAGGTGGCCAGGAAGGCCAATGACATCCTGGCCTGTACCAGCAATAGTGGGGCCAGGAGGACCAGGGCAGTGACCATCCCCCTGTACTGGGCACTGGTGAGGCCACACCTCAAATCCTCTGTACAGTTCTGTACCCTGTGTTCATTTTTGGGCCCCTCACAAGAAGAAAGTCATTGAGGTGCTTGAGTGTGTCCAGGGGACAATGGAGCTGGGGAAGGGTCTGATGAGGAGCAGCTGAGGGAACTGGGGTGTTTAACTTGGAGAAAATGAGGCTCATTGCTCTCTACAACTACATGAAAGGAGGTTGTAGCCAGGTCAGGGTTGACCTCCTAATTACAGAGGAAATGGCCTCACGTTGTGCCAGGGGAGATTTAGATTGGCTCTTAGGAAAAATTCCTTTACTGAAAGGGTGGTCAAGTATGGGACAGGCTGCCCAGGGCAGTGGTTGAGTCACCATCCCTTTAAAAGACGTAGATGTGGCACTTGGGGACATGGTTTAGTGGGGGATTGGCAGTGCTGGGTTAACAGTGAGCTCAGAGGTCTTTTCCAGCCTAAAGGATTCCGCAATTCCATGATTCTGTCTGCTGGATTCAGCTAGGTCTGTGTTAGCAGCATTAGTTTGATCAAAAAGTTTCCTCTTGGTCAGCTCTTGTGGCCCAAGGCTTCAGCTCCTTTAGCTCCTGAGCTGCTAAGGCTAAACTACATGACTGAGAGAAGAATACTGTTAAGCCAGTTTCTTCTAGAACACTGAGAAGGTGAGTGTGTGAAGTGAAAACATGAGTACTGTTTGCATGTCACCCCCTGTCTGCCCCTCCATGCCTTTTAGGGGTTTGAAACAGGAGCTTTTCTAAAGAGAGAATTGAAGCAGCGAGTTACCTGTCCCAGGTCTTTCCAGTCTCTGTGCTTGACTGGTTTTGTCCCTCTTTCTGTGCTCTCTGTTCCCACTGTGCTCAGGGGCTGCTGCCTAAGACTGTGTAACTGGCACAGATAAAGATGAGACCCTCATTTCTCTGCCCTTTGAGCTGCCTGTTCACAGCAGCCTTTTCATCTGTAAGCTTGGTCTGGAGAGGGAGTCATCACCTCTGGTGTGTACTCCGGGAGCCCAGGGCCTGCCATCTGAAGTCCATGCTGGCATTGAGGGCTGCCAGGTGGCTCAGGCTGGTGTGATGCTATTGTAAATGTGAAGGAATAGTGGCAAGTGATTGTTTTGAAAGTCAGCTCAGTTTGCTGGTGCGTGCTGTGTGTGTTGTTTGTCCAGCCCTGCCCTAGACTTAGCGATCAGATCCAGGCACTGCTGCTCCTCCCTCTGGAGTCAGCAAGAAATTGGTTGGTTTCAGTGACAGCAGAACCGGTCACTTAAGAAGCAGGTGCTGACAGTGCCCTGAGTTCCAGGGCCGGAGGAGTGCCTTGGCTGCGTGGGTGGGAGGGAGCTGCCCCTTGTTCTTATTCTTCACCATGCAAAGCTGGTCAGATGCCAGTCAGATGTGGATCAACACAGCAAACAGGGAGCCTGCAAGTCTCTTCTGTCCGTGTCTGCTGAGATTTTTGACCTTTGGGCTTAAGGTGTAGAAAGGCAACTGCTCTCGGTCACTGTGTGTATCTCCATGTTCAGCAATGCTGCTAAATCAGTCTGTAGCACAGCAACAGGGGAAAAGCCTCAGCCCTTCAGGTGCGAGGAGCTGCTGGTGTCTGCCTTGGCAGGTAAGCCAGCAGAAGGGGAGCTTCTCCAGATGGGAACTCGTAGCAAAGGACTGCACAGACCGTAGCACCCCCCCCTTGGGCAGAGCCCAAATTCAGTGGGGGAATAACGGAGTGATTCTGGTGCACTGGTGTGTCGGCAGTGCAGGTGCTGTGCCTGCAGACAGATGGTTTGAGCAGATCTGCAGAAGAATTCTGCAACTCTTGACTGGATCAGGATGTCACCAGTGCTAAACTCCAGTTTAGTCCAAAGCAACCAGGTTACACTTATGCTGGTGTCTGCTAGATTTTTTTTCTTCAGGGTATCCAGACAAAAGTAAACAGAGGAGGAGCCTACATTTTCATTGTCTATCAGAAATGTATCTCATTTTGCTGTACATTCCTTTTTTAGGACGTGTTATCTGTTTAAAAAAAAAGAAAAAGAAAAACGAAAAGAAAAAAACAGAAAAAAGAAAAAGATGAAAGATAAAAACAAAAAACATGTGTAGTGAAAAATCTTCTGTAACTTTGGATTAAGAGGTAACCGATCTTTTTAAAAAGAGAACTAAGTTATTTACTTTGTAAATGTGCTGATGGCATGGATCCATCTTACTGACCTCAGCATCCTTTTTTTAAAGATTTTGGGTTTTGTTTCCAATATTAAGTTATTTTAAATTGTGGTTGAAGCAATAGGAAATTGAAATATGGATTGTGCATGACTGTGTCTTGAGTGTAAAAATATTGCAGTTTGAAACTTGGACCTAAAGTATTGCAAATAAAAGTTATAAATACCAATAGATTCTGTGACAGCAGCTTTGTCCTGTGCCACTGTATGATGTCCTGAAAGAGGACTTAACCTGCCACCAGCCCATTTCACTCTCTGTCACTGGAGCTCCTTGTACTTTGTGTCCACAAAAGCAGACAGACGGCATTTCTGTTGCTCCCCAGGTTGCACAAATCCAGAGAGCTGTGATTTTTCCAGTCTTGTCTCTCCATTGTTCCATATCCATAAAGAACCAGCACCCCCTCCTGATGAATATGGTGAGTTACACAGATGGTCATCAGCTACAGTTCCTGCCTAGAAATCTTTAAACTGCTTCTAAATGCTGCTCAGTTCAGCTCTTGTACAGCTACTCACACAGAGCTGGGAAAAAGTCACCTGGCCACCATCTCAGAAGGTAACTGATGCCAGAGTTAGAGGTGTGTGGGCAATCTCTATCCATCCATATATTTTTAGTATATCTATATATGGGCGTGTACGTATGTATTTTTTACATATAAAGGAAGGAGTGTGTAAGCAACTTGGGGAACACTTTCCCTTTCCATGTTTGTTATATATACATGCACACAAAGACACAGAAGAGACCCTTGTATAAACAGACCCTGATATAACTGTTAAGTGGAGTATGGGGTTGGGGAAGATTGAGGGGATTCACAGAGCTCATCGTGCTGGAGGGAGGAGGCAAAGGGAATTGGAATACTGCAGTGAGGACAGCTGAGGACCAGAGAGAGGGCCTGAATCGCACCGTAAAATCTCACAGGACCCGTGAGACAGTGCTGTTGTGCAGGCAGGGACAGGACGAGCCCCCAAACCCGTGGCTTTGTCTTCCTCAGTGCGGGAGGCAGCAGGGAAGGCTACGGTGTGATGGAGACCATGATGAGCTGGGAACTCACTGGGGGAAAAAAGAGGGAGCGGTTGTGAAGTAATAGGTAGGGGAGAGAACTGTTCAGAGAACAGCTGAGACACAGCGTGACCAAGCTGAAAACTGTTATTTGGGGTCACCCCAGATTGATTTGATTTCAGAAACTACTGAACACATGTGCCACCTCCTCCAGCCAAACATGGGAGGACAAGAACAATCTCCTCAGTAACTGCAAGAGCAGGATGCTCATGTACCCACTGCCATCTCCCAAAACGTGTTATCCCACTCATGCCGAGAAGATAGGGAAGATGGGTATCTACCTCACACACTCCATCACCAACAAGAGACTGCTGGGGAGCTCGAACCTCTTCAGGAGCTGGATGACGCCATGAAGCCCACTGGACATGTATGCACGATCTCCAGGGGAGCTTGGGTGCCGCTGGGCTGCGAGGGGACCACGATGTCGTCGGAGGCGGTGATGCCGTGCCAGGGATCTGTCTGGTACCCCTCACCCAGCTCGGGATGCCCCGCGCCCCCACTGACCCCACGCCCGCTCTCCCTCGAGGTGTGCTGGCGGCTTCCACCCTCCCGGGCCTCGGCTCATCCCCGCCCGTCACGCCCCGGTTTCTCTCGCTGCCCCCGGTCACTGACGAGCTCGCCCCACTGCCAGGAGCGACGCCGGGCCACGCATTTAATGGCCACCTGCGAGCCAAGGGGAGAGGCAGACTGAGCTCCTCCTCCTGCTCCTCCTCCGGCCCCTCCTCCGGTCCCGCCACTCACCGGGGCTCCATTTGTGGGGCGAACCCACCCGGCACCGCTGCTGAAAGGGCTCTTTCTCCCTCCCTGCGGGCCACACGCGGCCGGCAGCGTTCGGGCCGGGACCCGGCACGGTCCCCACGGCCCCACAACCGCCCCGGGCCGAGGTTCCTCCCCCGGAGCGGGCACGGCGGCTGGGCCGGGGCACCCGCAGAGGAGGCGGGAGCGGCCGCAGCGCGTATGGGCCCCACCGGCCCCGGGAGGCGGCGGAGCTGGGAGTGGGGCCGGCGCAGGGACAGGGGTCGGGGTCGGGGCAGGCGGAGCCGAGGGCGGCTGTCCCAGCCCAGCCAGAGCTGCCCGCCCAGCAGCGCCACAGCCCGCACGGCGCGCCCAGGGCGGGGACGGAGCGGGCCGGGGGCAAGGCCCGGGCCGGCAGGTGTAGAGAGAGACCGGGAACGGGAGAGAGAAACCGGGAGAGGGTGTGGGACACCGGGAGAGGGAGAGGAGGAAGAAGAGCAAGAGCGGGTCGGTAGAGTCGCTGCTCAAACGGATGTTTGTCCGTCTGTCCGTTCCCGTTTCGCCCAGGGCGGTCCCGGCCGGAGTCACGAAGCTCCTTTTCCTCCCTCACCCATGCCAAGACCACGGTCTCTTTTAGCTTCTTCTTCACTTTATTATTAAACTTCTTTTCTGGCAATCTTGCAGCTTCCCGCCGGTGCAGGAACCAAAATATTTTTGATCCTGAGTCTGTCAAAGCATGTTAAATTTGCCATGTTAGGCCAAGATACTGAATCTTGACTCCTGCACAGCGTCACAGGAATCACCTTTCTTGCTGCTGTGTATTGCCACAGCTGAGGGTAAAATGCCATGGGAGCACATTCCCTACCTGTAGGATTCATACCCAACCAAAGCACTGTACTCTAAAATCTTACATTTGTATTACATTTCCATTCTTGGGTTCTTATGTTTCCAGCATTAATTTCAAAGAAAAACAGGGGAAGGCAAACTGTATGTAGCTAATGGTACTTCTGAGTGTACAAAACTTGCTAAGTCATAGGTCTTAGAGGTAAGATCAATTTGGAATTAATGGGATGTAGAACTAGTGCAACATGGAAAAGTAAAGAATATAAATGAATGAATTAATATATGTAAACACTTTGGACTGATTCTTTGCATTTTTTGTTTCACTTCTTGAAAGCTGTTTCAGTTTTCCAGGACTCTTCTCCACAGTCGTGTTTCTTCTTTTCAAGGACCTGTCCTGGAGGACTAGGTTTAGCTCCTGTCACAATATGTGCCACCAATTGCAGGTCAGAATAACTTGGTTATCTTTATAAGAACGGTAAATTTTCTAATAATTTCTAATACACCCCCCCTGCTTTTGACCTTTGTAACAAGGCCATTTGCATCACAGATTGATCCTGAAGTGAGAACCCTGAGCTTATGTAACTGCATGAAAGGTGACCTGTTCCTCTGCAGTGACACTCGGGTTGCAACGGGAGCGGGGCACTTGGGCACTGTCTTGGGGAGCATCATGGAAGGCAGAGTTTGTGGGGTGATGGGAGAGAAGGAGGGGGAGAGTGCTGTATGTTGTGCAGAAGCAGCAGGAAGTTTGGGCCGCAGGACATTCCGCCTGCGCCGCTACCCCGCGATCGTTGGGCGTGTCCACAGGGTTCCGGACCTGGCAACGCGTACGCTGAGCTCCCTGACACTTGGAGAGCTCACCTGGGTGGTGTCAGGTTCCCGCTGCAACTCTGCAGCAGGCTGTGCTCCAACAGGGATCACCAGCAGCTGAAAAGACATCTGGACATCTACATTTTCCGCTGCCAGGAAGAAGCAATGAAGCAAGTCGAGCAGTTGTGGTTTTTCTGTCTCCTGCTGGATTTTTTAATTTTATTTAACACTGCAGAGGCAATGTCTGCGATGGCCTCTGTAAGTTTGTTCTATTTCGACAGCACCACCAACATAACCGTGTTTGAGCGCTGTGAATGTGGCCTGTATGGCTTCAATTCTCCTCGACTCAGTGCCCAGGGGCTTGTGGGCATTCCAACATCTGAGAATCATCAAGCCTGTGACAAAAATACTGAGTTCACCGTTACGAGCGAGCCATGGATAGCACTGATCGAAAGAGGCAATTGCAATTTTACTGAAAAAATTCAGGTGGCAACCAGAAAGGGTGCAACAGCAGCAGTGATCTACAATTCACAGGGCAAAGGCAACCACCCCCTCGTGATGTTGCATCCTGGTGAGTAAAAGGATGTGAAGAGCTAAAATGCAGCCATTTCTTTCTCTGCAGTTGGGTTCAGGACAGCACAGCTGGGCTGTGAGGAAACAGGGGTGTTTGTGGGTGATGGTTGCTCTCATCCAGAAATCCAATGGGGAAAACAATGTATTATGCAATTTGAGCCTTGAGTGCTTAGTAAGAAAGACCCTGCTGTTAAGTTCTGAGCTTGGTGCAGGGTAGCCAACGGGTTGAGTCTCTGAAGTTAGTACTGCTTTTCACTTGTCCAGCTTGGAAATTATTTTAGAGAGTGATGTAGAGAAAGCCTTGGTGTCTGCTTTGAAGACACCAGTTTATTTTTTGAGGTTAGTGGACACAAATGAACCTACAAGTGTCTGCAGCATAGGTATGTGCTTTGCAGTGTGCAAGCTAGATATTGCTTTTCTTTTTCCTTTCCTAAATTGTTCTTATTCTTTCCGAATAGTGCCTAAGTTCAGCCTGTCCTGTGATTCCCCAATTCCCTGATAAAAGTTTAGACAAAATTATTATTATCCCCTATTCCGGCCCTAATAGCTATGGTTCTGTCACGAGGGGAGTCTGAGAATGTCACTGTGATACTGTATTGCTTGGCTTTTATTTCTGTGTGTACCTCCAGGTCAACCTGTCTATTAAGCATTTTAGTACAAAGTACACATATACATAGCCAATTCCTTGAACTATACTTTGGTGGGGCTGCTCCAGGAATGCTTTGATTTGAGGCTTGTTTGCTGATAGGAATTGCCCAACACAATAAAAAATGAGCTGTACTGCACTCAGAGTGCAATGGCTTGTTTTACTGCCATAACTCTGGCTCTCCTGACGCCATGAAAGAGGCAGCGCTTGTAAATGGTGCTTAATTGTTTTATTGGAACTGTGTGGCAATGAAACCAATGCTTTTGTTCTGCCTCTGGAGAAGGGGATTTTTGACTCCAGTGGCTGGCATGTCAAGATTCGGATTAACTTGCTTTTTTCTGTTTGGTTTTGGAGTGTGCTAGCTCGTACTAACACTGGATGAATAAAGAAGGAATTGTACTGGGTTTATGTAGCTGCAAAACTGGTGCCAGCTGTGTTTCTTGAAAGCAGTGGTGGCCCCAGCTGGCCCAAGGCGATCGGGGCAGGGCAGCCCGTTCTGCTGGAGGTCAGCTGGGGAGAAGGGAATTGGGACCTGGCAATGGAACACTGCGTGACTGTGATGCCACCAACTCGACTGTTAGACTAGACTCCAGAGAGAAGATAAAAGCTCTGAAAGCAGATACTAATTTTTAAAGTTGTTGGGTTTTTTTCTAGCACTAAAAAAGTTATTGTAAATCTTGAAAGCAACAGATATATCACCTGAGAGTGTACTTCATGAGACGTGAAGTCCCATCTTTCTTAATTCATTTAGTTTTCTCAAAGACAAATTGTGATTTTTATAGGACTATTTCCCATAGTCGTGCTGCAGGGCTAAAGTAGATAGTATGATTTATTTGGTGGCAAAGTGGGTTTATAAATCAGGGGAGTAGTCACCTTTGTTACACACAGTGGGGACAAAATACTTCAGTGATATGAGTTCTTTAACTAATCAGTATAGGAGAAGCATCTTGTCTCTATTTGTTTCTCAGTGCAAAGTCTGGAGCCATATGTCCTTTAGGTAAAACAGGGAAAGCCTGGGACAGAGGGGTCATTGCAGCACAGCACTAAGGGCCAGAGTGCTTGGAGAATTTTTTTTTTTTTTTCCAGCAGAGTTGTTCACAGGGGTGGGGAAGGAAATCTCCTGTTTGGCTGGAATCTGCTATGCTGGCATCTCCCAGAGAGGTCTGAGGAGATTTGGTGGTTAATCCTCTCTTCCATTTGGGTAGGGGACCTTTGCAGATGAGATGCCCTGTTGGCAGAGTAGTGAAAGAAAAATCTGCCCTGCTGCTGACAGTGATCTGAGGGCTCCTGAAAAAAGCAGGAGCAGCAGCCTCTGGGGTTAAAAGATGCTTCTTGCTTGGGGCCAGCTCTGATGTCTTCAGCCATCATCTGTATTCTCAGCTACTGTGCAGGCTACAGGGATCCCAGCACCTTGCCTGTGTGTTAGACCTTGGTGGGAATTTTCTCACCATCCTTGTCCCTTCTTATTGATTTTACCATAAAATCAACAGAGCTTTCCAGCCAACCTTATTTTCTGTTACAACAGTACAATGTTATATGTGTTTCACATCATAACACACCCACTTAGTCTTACAGGAATGAAATAGTTTGTTCTGGGCAAAGTCCAGCTGTGCAGGAAACAAGATAATTTAAGGTTATGGAGTAGGAACAAGGAGAAAAAAATTCCCATCATGTTGACTCCTTCCTCATCCTCTACTGCGAGTCCTTTTACCTGTTTATCAGTTTTCCTTGATACTGGGTATTAGTTTGTTGTTTTACACAAACACACCCCTGAGATAAAACTGATTTATTAGGAGCTTTTACTGTGGAAAATTCTAGAGGTCAAACTATTAGTAACTACTTTCCCATTCCTCTCTGATTACACAAATCACTGGCGGGAAAATGATCATCATCGTCATTGAATCATCATAAAATGGTTTGAATTGGAGGGGATCTTAAAGATTATCTAGTTCCAACCCTCCTGCCATGGGCAGGGACACCTTTCACTAGACCAAGTTACTCAAAGCCCCGTCCAACCTCGCCTTGAACAGTACCAGGAACGGGGCAGCTGCTTCTGGGCAACCTGTGCCAGGGCCTCCCCACCATCGCAGGGGAGAATTTTTCCCCAGTATCTTATCTAACCCTGCCCTCTGTCGGTGTGAAGCAATTCCACCTTGTCCTATCACCGCTCTAATCGGGAAGGTTTTCTGCAGGCGTTTGTCTTTGCATGACATTAGGCTGATCCAACGGTGCAGAGACTCCGCTTGTGCTGGGAGAAAAACGCCTCTTTGGAGCAGCTCCAGCCCTTGATTCCAAAGGAAATGGAATATGCGTCTGTACTAACAGTTTTCCAGCACCGCTCCGTAAAAAGTAAACGGGAGCCCCAGGAGTGATGCAGTTTTTGGCACAGAGCCGAGTCTAAACGCGGTGGTTTTGGGGTGTTTTTGGGCTCCGTTCTGCGCGCCGGGCGCGGCCGGCAGGGGGCGCTGTGCCCCCGGCGCCGTTCCCGTTCTCCCGCCGGGCCCCGGGAAACCGGGAGAGTTGCGGAGGGGTTGGAATAATGGCATCGAAACGCTGTCCCTGCTGCCGTTTGGATGGCAGCCCAATAGAGAGCCGCTCTGCTAAATTTTCAGGTGTTTTCTGAAGGGTTTTCTCCGAGGCGTTTACTCAGAGCCAGTGAAAACCAACTCTCTCCTGGTTACAGCCGCCGTGACTCGGGAAAAGCAGGACCCTGGCAGAACTCCTGTACAGCAGGGACAAACTGATACCTCAGCCCGGCTGTCATACAGAAATTATTAGCAAACTTGACAATAACTGAAAGAAATGGCTGTGGATCTGCATTTCCTTCCAACTTGTTTCCAGGATATTCTGTAGCCTCCAAGTCTAACTTTTGTTCTCTCAAAAGAGTTTTGAGATAGGAACTTACTAGCTGTCGGTGCAATACTTGTGGCCTAAATGCCTGACAAAGGCGTTTGGGTTTACCTTTTGTTTTGAAAGCTGATATAAAATCTTGGTCAGGCTCCCCATCTTACCTCTCCAAAATATTGTTTATGTGATATTCAACGTAATTTATGGTTTACAGCACATTTTGCACCAACTCTTCTATTTCTCACAGAAAGAGTCAGGCTCTTTGTCCGACCTCTGGAAAGTTTGTGGGACTTGAATGTGAAAACAAATGAACTTCCAAGAACATCCGTATAAAAGCAGATGCCATGAACTTCCCTTTTTGTTTATGCCTTGTGAAGTCAGTGGCCCTGCTAACAGTCATCCAGATGCCTCCACAAAGTCAATGTTCTCACAGTGTAAACTAAATTCTTCCACTTATTGCCCAAGAAAATCATCCACTTGCTTTGTGTCTCTGATGCAGAGGGAGCCACTGCGAGGAGAGGCTGTGAGAGCTGGGGTGGAGAAGGCTTGAGGAATTCTCATCCATGTGTACAAACTCCTGATGAGGCCAGGGAGGGTAAATATGATGGAGCCAGGCTCCTCTCAGTGGTGCCCAGTCAAAGCAACAGAGGACACAAACAAGAAATTACATAAGAAACAACTTTTTTCGCTTCTTAGAAGATTCCCTGAGTTTCAGGCTGTGCTGGTGTGAAACACACCTTCTGTGCTTGTGGCATGGCAGGAAAGCAGAGCCAGTTGCTGGCCCTTCCCAGACTGGTGCACAGCAGGTCCTTGAAGAACAGAAGTGGTTTTGTAAGTGGGCCTCTCCCTGGGTAGATGCCATAAAAATGCAGCAAAGGCTGTTGCTGTGTTGCACTGCTTAGTTTTAAACATTTTAAACACGTAGCATTAATCACTTCATCCTCCATGTTAGGACTTATAACTCTAAAAGAAATATCGGAATGGTGTGGAATATAGTTCATCCACTTAAGATGTTAAAGGATATAATTTTATTTTACGTGAGTATTGTTTGAAATTTTTCATGGCAAAAGCTGGAAACGAGAGATATTTACTCTTGCAGTGTGTAGCTGGAGAATATTCAATGCTTGTAGTAGACTTGGAATTTTATTACTCTAGATCAGTCCATAGAGGCAGCACCTCCCTAAGTTAAACTGGACTTAATATGGTGACTTCAGTTGCTGAAGTGCTGCAGTGTTAGTATGTGGTTCCACCACTCTGCCCGTCTCCCTCCTGCCTGCCAAACCAGCACTGTCACACTGGAGCAAAGGTCCCCTCTGCAAAGAAACCTGCTGGCTGGTTCATTTCACTTGGTGTTTATTGACACAAGTATAAAACCAAAATATTTTTGATCCTGAGTCTGTCAAAGCATGTTAAATTTGCCATGTTAGGCCAAGATACTGAGTCTTGACTCCTGCACAACGTCACAGGAATCACCTTTCTTGCTGCTGTGTATTGCCACAGCTGAGGGTAAAATGCCATTGGAGCACATTCCCTACCTGTAGGATTCATACCCAACCAAAGCACTGTACTCTAAAATCTTACATTTGCATTATATTTCCATTCTTGGGGATGGTTCTTATGCTTCCAGCATTAATTTAAAAAAAAAAAACAACAGGGGAAGGCAAACTGTATGTAGCTAATGGTACTTCTGAGTGTACACAACTTGCTAAGTCAATTTGGAAGTAAGATGAATTTGGAATTAATAGGATGTAGAACTAATGCAACACGGAAAGGAATATAAATAAATGAATTAATATATGTAAACACTTTGGACTGTTTCTTTGCATTTTTTGTTTCACTTCTTGAAAGCTGTTTCAGTTTTCCAGGAATCTTCTCCACAGTCATGTTTCCTCTTTTCAAGGACCTATCTTGGAGAACTAGGTTGAGCTCCTGTCACAATGTGTGCCACCAATTGCAGCTTCTCTTGGCTTTCACCACTGTGTTTGCGGCATAACATTTACAGAAAACCAGGAAAAAGGTCTTGATAATTACAACTTGTCCTTTATTTCCATTGTGGACTGGAGAGTCCACATTGGTAAGGTTTTCATTTTTTCTGTTCTAATCTAAGAAAACAAGAGGTGATACCACTAATTGTTGGGGAATATGACCCTGACTAAATTCAGAAAATGAGTCTCTAGAGCCTGCAGCCAGAAATGGAGAATTGTGTGATAATCATTCGAACAACTCAATGTGTGTCTTGAAAGTAAGCTAGAATGTTAAAATGGGCTGACAGAGGTAGTTTGCTTCTGTGTTCAGTTCAGATGATTCTACATCTTTTGCATTGGTATAAATGAATAGCACAATCATTCCATTATAAACACCAGAAACAGCTGGACCCAACAGAGTAGATGGCTGAAAGAATGCAAAAGGAGAAATGCAGGGAATGACTTGGTTATCTTTGTCTGTAAGAAGGGTAAATTTTCTAATAATTTCTAATACACCCCCCCTGCTTTTGACCTTTGTAACAAGGCCATTTGCATCACAGATTGATCCTGAAGTGAGAACCCTGAGCTTATGTAACTGCATGAAAGGTGACCTGTTCCTCTGCCGTGACACTCGGGTTGCAACGGGAGCGGGGCACTTGGGCACTGTCTTGGGGAGCATCATGGAAGGCAGAGTTTGTGGGGTGATGGGAGAGAAGGAGGGGGAGAGTGCTGTGTGTTGTGCAGAAGCAGCAGGAAGTTTGGGCCACAGGACATTCCGCCTGCGCCGCTACCCCGCGATCGTTGGGCGTGTCCACAGGGTTCCGGACCTGGCAACGCGTACGCTGAGCTCCCTGACACTTGGAGAGCTCACCTGGGTGGTGTCAGGTTCCCGCTGCAACTCTGCAGCAGGCTGTGCTCCAACAGGGATCACCAGCAGCTGAAAAGACATCTGGACATCTACATTTTCCGCTGCCAGGAAGAAGCAATGAAGCAAGTCGAGCAGTTGTGGGTTTTCTGTCTCCTGCTGGATTTTTTAATTTCATTCGACCCTACAGAGGCAATGTCTGTGACGGCCTCTGTAAATTTGTTCTATTTCAACAGCACCAGCAACAGGACCGTGTTTGAGCGCTGTGAATGTGGCCTGTATGGCTTCAATTCTCCTCGACTCAGTGCCCAGGGGCTTGTGGGCATTCCAACATCTGAGAATCATCAAGCCTGTGACAAAAATACTGAGTTCACTGTCACAAGCGAGCCATGGATAGCACTGATCGAAAGAGGCAATTGCAATTTTACTGAAAAAATTCAGGTGGCAACCAGAAAGGGTGCAACAGCAGCAGTGATCTACAATTCACAGGGCAAAGGCAACCACCCCCTCGTGATGTTGCATCGTGGTGAGTAAAAGAGTGTGAAGAGCTGAAACGTGGCCATTTCTTTCTCTGCTGTTGGGTTCAGGACAGCACAGCTGGGCTGTGAGGAAACAGGGGTGTTTGTGAGTGATGGTTGCTCTCATCCAGAAATTCAATGGGGAAAACAATGTATTATGCAATTTGAGCCTTGACTTGAGTGCTTAGTAAGAAAGACCCTGCTGTTAAGTTCTGAGCTTGGTGCAGTGTAGCCAAAGGGTTGAGTCTCTGAAGTTAGTACTGCTTTTCACTTGTCCAGCTTGGAAATTATTTTAGAGAGTGATGTAGAGAAAGCCTTGGTGTCTGCTTTGAAGATACCAGTTTATTTTTTGAGGTTAGTGGACACAAATGAACCTACAAGTGTCTGCAGCATAGGTATGTGCTTTGCAAGCTAGATCTTGCCTTTTTTTTTCTACATTGTTCTAATTCTGAATAGTGCCTAAGCTCAGGCACAAGCTCTGTTTTCCTATCTTAATTTTGTTTTCAGACGGCTTAAAAACTTGGGATACTTCAGTGCACACCTAGTTTTCCTACTCTGGAGCAAGTCACTTGACCAAGCCCCTTCCATGAAAACACCAGGGCTAAATATCCCTAAAGCTTTGGAGGCATTTGAGGCTGAGCACATTGGCTGCTGTTGATTGCATAAAGCTTGGTTATATTTTCAGGGGGGTGTTAAGTTCTTCGCTGCCCCTACATGGAACAGGTTTCAAAAAAAACCACATCTCTGATTGCTTATAGATTTACTTCTGATTATAGCTAGAGCTGTTACTTTTGAAATAAGTTTTCTACTTAGATGTGGAATGAGAAAATGAGAGGTTTGTTTAGGTTAGGACAAAAAGGTTCGCTTAGTAAGCTTTGTGTATTTAGCAATATTGATCTTGAGCAAATTGCTTCATCTGCTCTTCATTACCTGCTCTGCACGCTGCTATTGCAGTAGCAAAACCAAACCAATCTCCCTGTGCTACTGAGCTTCCAAAACCTGTAGCTGCTGTGCTGGAGGGGGTGGACGCTGGTGGACAGGGTTGATTTTGAAGTGGAGCGGGCTGGTTCCAGAGCCCCATCCCTAGGGAGGCCGCCAAACCTGAGCTGGGTTTGACTGTGTAATGCTCTTAGCACAGGGCAAGGGATGGGAAATGGGCAGTGCAGTGGACAGCAAGTTACTGGTTATCAACCACATGGATTCAGACTTATCCCAAAGCCTGGTGTAAAAACTAAGAATTTCAACTAAGGGTTGAACTCTGTGTTTGCACGAATTAATTTGGGAATTGCATAGGCAGCAGCTGATCTTGTGCCATGCAATCACTGCCCAGGAATATTCCTTTCTCAATGATGGGTTCCCACCCAAAGTCCCAGTCTGCACGTAGTGACATGTGGCTGCATGGGGATGTGTTTGAGCAGCTCCTGGGGCTGGGGGCAATTCCTGCAGAGCAGCTGATAGGAACAGGGCCTCTCAGTCAGAAGAGTGGCTCTGTGGAGAAGAGGAGCTTGAGATGTTGTTCTTTCTCCTATTATTTTCCTTTGTTGCCTCAAATTCCCTGGCAGGGCTCTACAGCCTGTCACGCTCATGGTTGCAGTGACTGCCAGCACTCTGACCTCACTGCCTGATGTGGGACAACCTGGCAAAAACGTGTATGTGCCAGAGCAAGGGACTGGTGCCTGCAAACTGGCTGCCCTAGAAATAACTGCAAGGCCCTGGAGAAACAGGACTTCTAGTTGCGAGCTCCATAGATCAAATAATAATTAACCACACAAACACAACTAGGACATAAATAGAAAAAGGAGTTGTTGGCTGAAGTGACAGGTTTATAGCATCTGTTGAATGACAGGGGCACCAATGGCCGGTGAGCGAACAGTGCTAACTCAGTGCTCCACAAGCCAACTCCCCGGCAGGACTGACACGGCTCGCTGTGGAATGTTCAGCAAACATGAACTCGGCGGTGGGAAGTGGCTGTTTCTCGGCCGGGCACCACATGCTGGTGTCTCTGTGCCTGTGGGGCGTCAGGGGGTCGCCCATTCCAGGGGTCCCCACAGCCCGCCCCCCGTGCTCCGTGCGCTGTGGGCACTGGTGCGGGCTGGGTGAGGAGACTGCTGTGCTGGGAGGTGATGGAGGGGGGGAGCCCCCCTTCCTGAGAGGCGCGCGGGGGGTCAGCCATCACCCCGAGAGGCGATGTCAGCAGGAACCATCACTTGTCAGAGGTGACCCGGCTGGGTGACCCTCCGCGTCCCCCGGGAAAAACGTGTTGGTGACGCACTGCTCCGGGAGGGGATCCGGCGAGGGGGACGCCTGGGTGCGCACCCCCCTCACCACCGTCGGGGCCGCAGCGCTCGGGGCTCTCCGTTCCGGCGGGGGTCTCGGCGGGGCCGGGGGTTCCCTGCGGGGCCGCGGCGGCGGGCGGTGCGGTGCGGGGGGCGGGCCGCGGCGGGGGCGGCCCCGCTCCTCCCCCGGCAGCCGCGGCGGCGGCTTTAGGCGGCGGCGCGGCCGGGCCGGGCCGTGCGGGGATGCCGTCGGGGGCCGCGCTGCTGGCGCTGGCCGCGCTGTTTTGTGCCGTCCCGCCGCCCGGTCCCCGCGGGGCGGCGGCGGCCGCGGCGTGGACAGCCTGGCTGAACGTGTCGTGGGAGAGCGGCGCGGACCGCAACCGGAGCGGGTGGGAGGCGGGCGAGAGCGGCCTGTACGGGCTGGACTCGCCGCTGCAGTCGGCCGAGGGGCTGCTGGTGCTGCCCGACAGCCCCGACGCCTTCAACGCCTGCAACGCGCTCACCAACTTCAGCGGGGCCCCCCCGCCCGGCGGCGGCTCCCCGGGCTGGCTCGCCCTCATCCAGCGCGGCGGCGGCTGCTCCTTCGCCGACAAGATCCGCCTGGCCGCGGAGCGCGGCGCCGCCGCCGCCGTCATCTACAACTACCGCGGCACCGGCAACGAGGTGCTGCCCATGTCCCACCACGGTGAGCGCCGGGGGCGGGCGGGCTTGGGCAGAGAGGGGTCTCCGCGCTGGGAGCGGTGCGGGAACGGGGCACTGCCCGGGCTCGGCCCCCGCCGCACATCCCAGCGCGGCTCCTCAGTAAGAGCCGGGAATGTCCCAGCCTCTCCCGCACCGGGGGAGTTTCTGGCCGGTGCTGTTCCGCGCGCTGTGGCTGCCGTTGGTTTTCCTCTGATTAATGAGTAACCATTCGCGAAAGCTGCGGCGGGAGCTGGGGCTGAGGGCGAGCGGGCTCTCCCCGAGCTCTCGGGCCGGGCCGGGCCCGGGCTGTAGGTGTGCGGGGCTGGCGATGTCTCCACTGGGTTTGGGTTTCTGGCCTGAGCCGATATCCGCCAGCGGTGATGGATGCTGAGGTTTTTAAAGCCTGTTAAGCCTGTGGAGTTGATTTGGGCCGTGAAATAGGCTGGGTTTCCATGCTCAGACACCAATTCTCCCTATGCCTCCACTAACTAGAAATAGATGGAGTGCGAGACTCTTCTGTAGGTGACTTTTCAGCAGTAAAATGCCACTTGCAATGGAAGAAGCTGAATCCCTTTGAAGGTTATTTTCCAGTTCGGAGACGCTGATGACAGAGCCCCTCTTCTCTTGCTGTAGAAAGTCTCCTACTTGCCAGAAGTGTTTTGGATTTTTTCCTGATCTGCCCATCTTTCAAATGAAGAATGAGATTTGACTGTGTTTAGGCTAATGTTACCTGCAGCCCTAGGCTGAAGGCTGTGTAAATGCCTTCTGGTGACAACCTGAGTAGGGTGAATGGCTTTGGTGACTCTGTCCAGCTGTTGGACAGATGTGCACACACCTGCTGGGCATGTTGGAATTCTGTGAAGTGGCACTGCTTTGGAAAGCCGTGTCTTCTGGAGTGAAATAAAACAGTGAAAAAAGAAAATGTGCGTCTTCAAACTTTGAGTGGTGAAAAAAATAATTATATCCTTGCAGCACCCCTCTTAGAAAGGGTGGAGAGGGTTTCTGTCTGTTAGCTATGAAGGCAAGTGTTCTGGTGAGACAAGGAAACAGTAGCTGCCTCTGGATTTTCATTGTGTGCAGTCTTAATGAACTGTAGGACTGTTGGTACTCTGCTTTAAGAATTTAAAACATACAGTCTGGACAGGCCTTTCTGAGGCAGAGCCTTCTTATGTAATCAAATCATCAGCTGACAAATGCTACTGAGATCTGGCTATTGCTGGGCTAGTTCCTCCTGCTGAACTGACGGGAGCATCCCTGCCTGCCTTGAGCCCTGTTCACTGTGTGCCTGCCTAATCCTGCAGCTCTTGGAGGAGCTCCCTTGGCACTGCTGGCTTGGGTAGGTCACTGCTGAACCTGTTCTTGAGAGGAAGGGCTATGTGCTCCTGCCCTCTCCTCCATCCTGCCCGCTGGGAGACTTAAAGCATCTTAACCTTGCCAGGAGCTGCCTCTTGAAATAAGCCATGTGCTCTCTGCAGGGTCTGCTCCAGGAGGAGCTCCCTCCTTTTCCTGTGCTGTCCTTAAGCTTTCTGCTGAGGCATTTGTGTCAGAGTGGCTCTAGCTGTCCTGATTATCCTGTGTGATGGGTTACTGGCTTGAGGGCATGTTGAAACTTCCCAGCTGAACTGCAGACAAATAGGACAGGGACTGCTTGGAGAAGACAGCTTCTGTCAAACCACATATTTAATCTGCGTGACTCCTCCTTGCCATGTCCTAGCACAATTACTGGGCTAAGCTTGTTGCTGCTGTTGCTCGTCCTTGTTTTAGTCCCTCACTTTCTTTCCTGTTCCAGCCTCCCTTCTTCTCTGGGCTTGAGTTCTTCCTCTATCACCACATTTGTCTACGAGTCCCTGTTCTTGCCTCTTCCCACAGCAGTGCTCTTCCTTCTGCTTATGGGGCTTTGGTGACATGCTGTGCTTGGGCCAGTCCTGCCTTCTGCTCCTTCTGGGAGCCAGTGCTCTCTGGCCAAACTTGACAAACATTGCAGGCTTTGAACACAGCCCAGCTGAGGTGAAGCGAACTACAAGTCACCAGCCTCATTGAGTTTGCCAAGTGCAGGATACTGCTTGTGTAATGCTGATGAGGTCAGCTTACAGCACTCAAACTTAGGAGGTGAGAGCTGGTCATACTGCCCTTTGCTGAACTGTGCTTTGGGATGGGTCTCCTGGCCTGTGTTGGTGGCACTGGATGCCCCAACTCTTCTGGAGACAGTGTTGAAGGTGGCCCTGCTCATAAAGAACTGTTTTTGTGCAAGTACAGCTCCCGCCGTGGCTGTAACGGCTGTAGCTGTGCTAACGGTGACTTCACAATCTGAGTTTCCTCATTGGCTTCATTTCTGCTCTAACTGGGGCTATCATATGCCATCAAGTGAAACCAGACAAAACCAAGCACTTCCTCCAAGCTGAGGCAATGGGAAGTAGTGGGGAGATGTCTTTGCTGGGGCAAAAGCCTCGGAGCTTTGACATCTCCTCCTGCCAGCAGTGCTGAGGGTAGGAGCTGTCATCTGCCTGGCAGAGAAGGAAGATCTCCTTCTCTGATAAAATATACGGGGCTTTGATAAAATATATGGCACAACATGCTTTTCTTCACAGAACCTTGGTAGCAACAAAACATGAAGTTAGTAAGAGAACCTTATCTGAAAGTGCTGTGTGTGTTTTTCTGGGGCTGTCAAACTTGGCTTTTGAAGCAACTTTATTGTTTAGACTTAAATGGGCTTGTATTTGAAGCAGAGTTTGTCCTACTCATCCTGCTTACAGAGAATTTTTTCTTATTGTGTTTGGTCTGATGAATTCTTTTTTGCTCGTATCAGTGCTCTGATATAACTTTTTGGTGTGCCAACTTAAACCCAGCAAACAAAAAACCAAACCCCCCCAAAAAAACCCCCAAACACACACACACAAACAACAACAACAAAGAACCCCCCAAAAAACAAAACAAAAAAAACCAAACCCAAAGAAAACCCCAACTAAAAAACAAAAACAACCCAACAAAACAATCCATTGACAATAAAAACAACAGAACACAATAAATAGCCAAATCAGATATGATCAAGTCCTGCCTAATCATCTTTAATGTGTAGAATGCCAGGAATTTCATGGAGTCCAAAGTAATGTTTACTTTGTGCTTTTATAAGCACAAACCTGTATCAATTAGCAAACTTGAGTTTTAATTGTGCGCAGTTTAAGGAGATGGTACCGCTCTGTGGCAGGCTGAGCAAGGTTTCAAAGTACAGTTCTGTGTGCTCATAACTGCACCTCTCTGTAATCTCTATTGACCTTCTGAAAAAGACATTTGATTGGAGAAAACCAGCAACATGTGGGGGAAAAAGTGCAGGGCAAGAGTTGATTTGTTTTAAAGGTGGACCTTGCCTTAAGGTAGAACCAGGCTGTTAGGTGTCTTGGGGGTATGGTAGTACCCATGGAAAGCATTCTTTGCTGTTCATTATGTCCCTGCAGCTGGTGGAGAAGGATTCCTTGCAGGTCAGAAAGCAACTGTGAACATTTTCTTTGGTTTGTTTCTTGTGGTATAACTCTAGACTTGAGAAGCACATAACCTGATCTGAAGAGGGCTTATTCTGGGGGAACGCAGCTAAATAATTCTGGCTAAAGCAGTAACAGCATGTCTCAGGCTAACAAGATCTGGTTCAAGTGTAAACTTGCATCAGTGGGTGAAAGGGGAAGGAAAGGTTAAATATGTAGCACAGCCACTTAACTTGTTCTGCAGGAATTTCACTGAGGTAAAGGCTTATCTCCATATGCTTAGAGAAAACAGTGTATGGCAAAAGTGTCTAATTGTGCTCTGCTCCAACTTCGTATGAGGTGTGATCTTCAGAAACAAGCTAAAACTTCTCCATGGTATTAAAAGGCTGATGTGAGCTGTAAAACTGTTAAAGACTGAGACAATTGTAATCCCAAGGCAGGCTGTGCTGAGACTTTGTAAGCATTCTGTAAACAACAAGAGTACCTCTCCATTGCAGTGAGTGAAGAATTGTGCTGAGGACGCGTCAGGTGAGGAATGAGGATGCAAGGTCTAATTGATGACACTTGCTGTCTCATGTTACCTGGCCATGGCCAGGTGAGACTCTGCAGGTTATTTAGCCCTTCCTACCAGCACTCCTTTTTGAGAAGGACCTTGCATGCATCTGCTGTGCCTCAGTGGTATTTGCAGTCTGTAGTGTCTGGAGTTTGTAGCTCTTTGCATCTGAGAATTAACTCTTCCATTTGTATGTGTTGCAAATTTGTCTTTATGTGCTCAGTTCGGTTCTCCTGGCTGCCTGGTTTAGAGTAAATTAATGTCACAGCTGTAGTGGCAATCAGACAACCAGCCCTGGTACGTGAGTCTGGCTGGTGCCCCTGATCTGCCCACCTGCAGGGTAAGGTGGGGTGTGACTGTGTGACAGTGAGTTGGGGCTGCCCACAGCACCAAGGTCTGTGAGCAAGCAGGAGAGGCACTGAGAAGCTGGATAGACTAACTAGTGCTATTGACAGCTTCTGATCCCTGCCATTGCTCCTAGTGATATAATTTAGGTACCTCTGTGCCATGGAAAACCACAGGAAAAGGCATCACCCTTTAGATAGCCTGAAATAGGTCTGTGAAGTGCCCTTGCTCTTTGAGTTTACTGGGCTGTTGAAATGTGAAAGGATGAATTAAAATCCTAAGTGACAGCTGTGGTAGCAGAGGCTTCATTGTGTGGGACATCATGTCCTTAAAACAATGACAGTGCTTGTTTGCCTCCAGTCCTGAATGTGCTGGTGAGCACACAGTGATCAGCTCAGCACGGTTCCCCACTGTATCCAGTGTGAGCTGTCATCTTTCCACAGACAGATGCCTTCTGGCTTACACTGTGCTGACTTACATCATTTTACCATTAGCTTTCTCAAACTCACTTGTTCCCAGTGAGCACTTAGCTGCCACCAGCATGTGGAGAGCAAGGGATATTTAGCGGTGAGCTCAATCTCATTCAAAGAGGGTGAGCAATGTATTTACTAAATCAAAACTGCTGAAAGCTGTTGAGTAAATTCAGCGAAGAATTTTCATTAGGGAATGTTGCTCTCTGTTTCTTCAGGAGGTATTAGATGCTGTTTGCTAGATTGAAAGGTGATATTTTACTCTTGCAAGTGCCACTGACCAAAGAGCACGTGAAGAGAACCATCCTACAGGTCTCATTAATCTCTGTGCCCTTAATAAGTGTTACTGTTTTGGATGCTGCTTTAAACGATGATTTCATGTTATAAATATTCTAAGACTTAGGGCCTGGGAGCATTTACATAGGTCTTAAAGGCTCAGAAAGGGGAGAGGGAGAGAAGAAAAAGGCTGGTAATTGTTGGATTCACTCGACAAATAATAACACTGTCTAAACTAAATAGAGTGCAGGTTTGTTTCCACCTCCAGTATCCCCTGTGGACCAATGGAAACTCACATTATGTAAAACTACCTTTGGTCTTGATGTGCTCCTTCAGACACTCAGCCTGTTTGGTAAAGTTTCCCTGCACTGCCTAGTGTGGAAATCTTCCTTCTCCACAGTAACGTTGGGTGGCCCATCTGGAGGCCATCCTCTCCGAGGAGTCTCCTTAGATTAACATGTGACGTCTCACCAGGAGTGCTGAGTCCAGTTCTGAGCTCCTCAGTTCAGGACAGACATGGAGGACCTGGACTGAGCCCAGGGAAGGGCTGTGAAGATGATGGGGACTGGAGTATTTCTCCTGTGAGGAAAGCTGAGGGAGCAGGGCCTGTTCAGCCTGGAGAAGACTGAGGGACCTCATCAATAAAATATGTTTTATTATCAACAAAAAATTTGTTAAGGGTGGGTGTTAAGAGGATGGGACCAAAGTCTCTTCAGTGGTGCCCAGAACAAGGGGTAACTGGCACAAACTGAAACACAGAAAGTTCCACCTGAATAGGAGGAAAAACTTTACTGTGAGGGTGACAGCACTGGAACAGGCTGCCCAGAGAGGTTGTGGAGTCTCTTTCACTGGAGATATTCAAAAGTTGTCTGGATGTGATCCTGTGCAACCTGTTCTGGGTGAACCTGCTTTAACGGGGGGTTGGACTAGGTGATTTCCAGAGGTTGTTTCCCACCCCAGCCATTCCAAGATTTTGTGTGAATGTTTACCTCTGTGTGCTGAAATGCTTGTGTGTTGAGGAGGAAGAGATCAGGCATAGTGCCATCTGTCAAGTAAAGCAAGCTGAAAGTAGATTTAATTAAGCCTAGGAGATAGTGTGAGGAAGAAGACAGTTTAATCAAAAAGCTGAGGGCACAAGGGGCTGTTACTTTAAATAACTGCAAAATAGCCTGGAAGTGAGCAGTTCTTTTATCTTGGTGGCAGGTAATGTTTGGAGTGGAGAACAGGCAGAGCAGGAGAAGGAGAAGGGACAAGCCTGTGAACATGTCAGCTTATCCAGGCTTAAGTTGTTCCTGAACTATGAGTTCAGTCACCCTCCCCTCTTGCAAAGGGGAGAGCTTATTGCAGGGCAATAAAGGCGTTTCCTCTGACAGTGTCTGCGATGGAGGATGATTGTGGGGATGGGCACATTCCTGATGAGATTTTGCCTTGTGCGTCTGGATGAGAGCAGTCAGCACCCTTTTTTGTCCACAGTGTACCATGGATGAGAGCAGAGCTGGCCTGCAGGCTCTGGTTTCCTAGTGTCTGAGGCCAGGGAGAGCCCTCGTGTCCCTGGAGTGGTGTAGTGCTGAGACATGACGGCTTCTGTGTGCAGTGCTCGCCTGTCACCTGAGGTGAATTACATCATGTCAGTAATACCAGATCAGTCTGTGTACAATGATAGTTTATTTTCCTTCCTACTGTAACAGATAACATTAAGCTTGTACAGGCCTATTTGAAAACCACCAGAAATCCCAGTACAGTGAGATAAGCAATATTTAAGATGTCTTTTTCTTTTTTTTTTTTTTGTTTGTTTTTTAAACCTGAAGCCGGTATATCAGATACTCCTCTTACATGCCTGAGGAGTCAGGTGTGCTGATCTGGTGGGAAATGGTTGGAGTGTCAACTGACAGCGTCTTTCATGTTAAAGTACAGGAGATGGCTTGATCTCCTAATGCCTTTCTGCTGATGCTGGAGTTGGAGGGGTACCAGGGGAATACCTCTACCTCTTTGACTAAGGCTGAAGACACAGCTAGTGCTGATTTTGTGTGCTGAAAGTACCATATCATGTAGATAAAAGCAGATACAGCCATCAAGTTGAGAGTTTATATTTAATCTCTTGAAAGAGCCTTCAGATATTGATTCTGCTCTGGTTAAGGAGAGCCTGACCTTTCTTTGAGAATTCAAACTCCGAAGTCTGCTTTTTGCCTTTTTTTTTTTTTTTTTTTTTTATGTGAACATTCAAAATCAGAAGTAATTTCTTCCATTCTGCACTTTCTGAGTGAGTGGCTCACCATGGTGGTCAGCTGGGGCTGTTGAAATGGATTGCAGGTTCCACAGGACCAAGGGCTGTGTGGGGGTATTCCTGAGTGAAGTGTTGGGGTGAGCTGCTTTGGTTCTGGGGAGAAACAACACAGCTGTACCACGGCAGAGGCGCAGGCACTCTCTGGACAAAGTGAAAGAAACTTAATTTCACTCCACTTAAAGATGATGCAAAACTTTGGAATTTCAGAAAGGGGGGGAAAAATTACAGAATCAAAAATGTTGGAGTTTGTGTATGGCATGCTAGCTCTTCCTTGTTCTGAAATAACTTGCCTACTTATCTTTTATACCTTCTTTCTTAAAAATGCCCTCAGAATTGTTGCCTTCCTCACATGTTTTCACCAAACGGTGTTGCAGCTTGGTCTACTCCCAAAGAGGAAAAGGTCCCATAACAATATTAACATCCTGTTCATTGTAAATGGTGATAGAGACATTACAGGAGTTTGGCTTTTGCTATCCAAGAAAAGAACAGTCTATGGAATTTGCTCAAAGCTACACTGAGGCCTTTAAGCCAAAATGAAGGGGTCTTTCATGTCTTAATTGAGGCAGAATTTGCTTGGTTTAAACAATGCAGAATGGTTCTAATGCCTGAACAAGCTGAGTCCTTGAGCTGGAGTCCTTGAGTTGTCTTTGGTCAGGGGATTTTTTGGCCCTGAGATCTGAACCTTGCCTTGATGTGCTTTAATGCATGAGCAGATTGTGATTTTATTGCTAAAAGTGACTGCTGTTAAGCATGGATTAGGTTCCATTGCAGTCCGCTGAATATTGTGGGGTGAATGTTCTCCAGGACCCAGAATTTTTCTTGGTTCACGACAGATTTATCTGTAGCACACACAAGATTAGTACTGGATTATAATAATCTCCCTAAATGAATATGAAAAGACAGGTGTTTACTATGCAAAAGTTAATGCTCCCAGCTCTATGCTGCCCTTACACATCGCATTTCTCTCCTGAATTGCCAAACCCCCAACTTCATGTTTACAGGGAGCAGAAGTGTAATGGCAGAACAAGTGAAGTCTTTGCAGGGCAGTGTTTAATATAGGTATTGATATTGGTATAAATAGATGCAAACTCCACTCTGCATTTAAGTCAACCTGATACAGGAAGGTAAAACTTTGATCCCAGTCATGCACTGTCCTTGTGTGCCCAATCTGCTTGTGCCCCAGCTCTTCCCTGCCACAATGCACCATTGAGGTTCTTGTGCTTCATCTGTGCTAGCCCCTTTCCTCCAGATTTTGACCAGCAGGTACCTCCTGCAAAACTCCAAATCTAGAGGCAGGCTGTGTTTCTCTAAAGACTTGAATAACTTTCCCTCTTCAGTTTCACAGGGAATGGGAAAGGAAAGAGGCTGGGAAATGTTTAACTAAACAGGTCTTTCTTCTGTTTAGCAGTGAGCCCATTATTAGCTAAACAGGCAGCAGCTTAATTTCACCTTCTAGTGTCCTTTAAAAACTGTTAGAGAAGCTTTACCTGAACCACAAAAGCTGACAACACCTGGGTGATGAGCTTGGGTTTCTGTGAGGTTTTTGCCATGCACAACTAACTGACTTTTCTTTTGCTTTGCTGCAGTCTGGGGGGTTAGAAAGCTGACAGTTGAGGGCAGCTGCTGTGTTTGAGACGCCTCTGCAGATGTCCCCTCAAATACCTTGTTTCCAGTGTGATGCTTGAGTCTCTGTCCAGGTCCTTGTTTCAAGGCCACTGTAACACGTTTCAGTACTTGTCAAGGTGGGACCCACCCAGCAGCTCAGGGAGTGTTGGGTGGGGATGATCCTTATGCTTTTATTCTAGAAGCACAGCAGTTGTCCTAAACGTGGTGCTGATGGAAATGGCCACTCTTCTGCCCTTGTTGAGCCAGTGTCAAGGCCACCAGCTGGTGCTTGCATGTGCTTATCTAAAGCAGAGCTGAAATTGCAAGAGAAATCTCTGGGGGTGAAAAGAGTCAGGAGGAATTAAAGCTGTCATCTAAAGACATCTTTGTGAACTGATCAGCTTGAGACTTAAATGGAAGATGTTTTTTTCTTTAAGGGTGAAACTCATCCACAGCAGATGGCTTAGTAGCTGGAGTGGTTTTGCAGGCTGATGGTGACGTTTCGTTAACAGGAGTCCCCACACTGCATCTTGTGTTGTGGATAACCACAAGCTATATTTGCTGTGAGACGTGCAGAAGCGAAGGGACATAAGGCAGAACAAACCTTTTTTGATTTTTTTTTTGGGTAGGCTTTTTATTTTCTCATTGTTGTAGCCTGCTCTTTCACACTTTCTTCCATGCTTATGAAAGCATGTCTCAGCATCTGACTTGACCCATGCTTAGTTCTTTGCTTGCTCCTAACACCTGACTCCGGCTCATTTTCTAACTGATGTATAAGCCCTAGTTCATCCTAAAGGACAGTAGTTGCAGCTTGGCTGGGTTTTATTTTTTAAATTACTTTTTCCTCTTTTCTGTGTGATGTCCTTCTCATTAAAGTTTAGTCCTACTAAGGAGGGTTGCTTGCCATGCTGGATCACAGACATGTGAACAAGCTGGAAAACTAATGAGCGCTTTCTCCAATGACAGCCTTTGTGATTTAACACCAGTTCTAGTTTTTTGGTATCTGAAAGTTGGGTAAGGTTTCTTTTAGGAGAGAGACAGACAATTGGTCTCCCCATAAAAGTGTTTGGCTGGGAGGTTAGCTAAAAATAGCACTTCTGTAACAGTCTTTTGTTCCTCCACCATGCAATGTCTATTATGAATGTTGTGCAGGTGATGGTTTAATGCAGCAGGACTCCTGGTCAGCTGGTCTTCAAATCTATTTTTCTTGTATTTAGTTTAGAGAAATACCAGTGATAATTTACTCATCTCCCTTTCTCCCCGTTTTTTTTTGTTTGTTTGTTTGTTTTTTATCTTTACCTCTTAAGAGCCTCTCTGTTATATTGGGACTGTCTGAAGTTCCTGCAAATGGTGTCAAATGTCCTCAAGCCCTTGCATGTCACTAAAAGGAAAGCAGTTTCTTCTGGTCTGTGCTTGGGGACTGGAGTTGGTTGAAATTTCTTCTTACCATAAAACTTTTTGTTCCTTTGACTTGTCATGGTGTTCAACTGAGTGAATAAAACCTGTTGTTAAAATCAGGATGGTGTTTGCCATCTTGCCACCAACTGTTTAAAAGCTGAGCATACCTCCCTCCATATTTGCTTCCCTCTGAATTTGCATTAGAAACTCAGGAAAACATTTATAGTTCACAATCAAATTTCACTCAAATCATTTCTCAATTGCTGCTGAGAATACAGAAGCAAAGGCTGATCTATGGCTTTCACTGCTCAGTGTCTGGGGAAGTACTCAACAGTACTGTCAAATTTAGAAAAAAGGTGTTAAGAAGTGGCAGCGGAACAGGAAGGGAGTCGGATCCATTACAGGAAGCAATTCCCACACAGATACTGCAATCCTCAGTGACCTCAGTCTGTAGAGGATTTATTTTTAACTTAGTGTAGTTCAAAGGCATGTTAAAACATAAATCACCAAAGTGTTGTGTCTAAATAGGACAGTGAGTGTCCTATATTTGAGTGAGGAGTGCTATGGAGATGAGTGAATTCTAAACATACTCTAAATATGCTCTAAATATGCAGCTCACAGGTAACTGGATGTACCTTTCAACTGGCCAAGCATATGGTGATGACACTTGCTCCATCAGCTCATGCTGAATCTACAAATACCAGTTAGAAACTTCCCACAGTCTTTACTGTAGCACTTGAACTGGAACATCTAAGACGCTGATATAACACCTGATAACTGTACATGGATTCCCCTTCTCCTTTGCAGGTGCTGAAAAGATTGTTGCAATTATGATTGGCAACCTGAAAGGCATGGAGATCCTGCGGCGGATTCAGAGCGGCATGAAGGTGACAATGGTCATCGAAGTGGGGAAGAAGCGCAGCCTCTCCATGAATATCTTCACCATCCTCTTCATCTCGGTGTCGTTCTTTGTTGTTGCAGCAGCAACCTTGGGCTGCTATGTCTCTTACTCTGCTCGGAGACTCATTATTGCAAGGGCCCAGTCCAGGGAGCAGGTGAGTCAGTGCCATCACTTTTTTATAGCCCCAGGCCTACGTGGTGTGGATCTTAAGGGCAAAATGCTGGTTAAGCTCCAAAATGACTGAATTTGTTCCACTGGAAGGCATGTGATCTTTAAAGTACTAAGAGATACACCTTTGAGCAGCTTAAAACTTTCCTGAAGAACAGCAAAAAGTAAACTGTCTGGAGAAAACAGTTGACTGTGTTTAGTTAACTCTGTCTCCTACAAATTTTAGGCCCTGAACTGCAGTGCGGCCCTAATGCTGATGTATTGGAGGCTGTGAGAGAGCTAAACTGCTCTTAGCTGACCCTCACCCTTCCCACATAGCACTGCCCATGTGCCTGCTGTAACAAGAAACATGATGGAAGTGTGTCTGCAAAATGGGGCATGACTTTGGCCGCAGGCTGGGAGGCTACTGCCTGTTGAAATCTGCTTTCAGACTGAAAGCTTTCTGAGAATTGCAGTAACAGCCTCAAAGAAAAGTTAAAAAAAAACACTGTTAAAGTGCTCTTTAAACTCATGGAAGGGAGATGCTAATGTTATGTATCCAAGTAACTTTCTTCTGTCCAATAATATGATCAGCTCATAGGACTAAAGCTCATAGCTTTGTCTTCAAAGTTTAATGCTAAACGAAGCTGGCCAGGGAAAACTGGGTGCCCTACACACTCTTTATTAAATCCAGTTGAAATGTTTCCTCCTTTAAAGGTATTTAACAGTGCAGTTGTGGAAGCCCAGCTTTATTCTGAGCTATCAGGCTTTCAAGAAGCTACAGATGCTATAAATGCCTCAGTGGTAGCTGCTACTGGGAAAATCCAGTCTGCTTGCCTAGCACCTTCACAAACTATTTCAGTCTTGGGCTTCATGTGCAGAAAGAATTTACTGTAGATTGAAAAATAACATTGATAAATGACATGCTAGTTCCACATGATTTCAGCTGAACTGAAATCAAGGAGCCTTAGGAAGTGCTTTATAAAAAGTGTAAGAATAGGAGAAAGCTTGTCTGCTGTCAGGGGGTGAAAATGTACTATTCTATCAAAGTGAAACTCATAGACAGTCCAGAATTGTTTTCAATTGTTTTTATGCCCTGGTATCTCAGACTGACCTTACAGATAAGCAAAAAGTAACAAGAAAGTGCTTGTTAGTGAAGGTGAACTACTAAAAGGTGGTGCTACAGTGTAGCAGTGCCCTGCTAGCCAGCTGATTGGATTTTCAGTGTAGACCAAAGTTGGAGACTTTTAGCTGCTTTGGCTCCAGGAAGTACTGCATATTAGTCAAACAATTTACCAACTTCAATTTACCAGCTTCCATGGTACATGGGTAGCTTTCCAGTCATCATTCAGCCCTTTGGAAACTCAGATTGCCTGGATTTCAGTCTGTTAGTTGGTGGAGTAAAAGAGTGTGTTTTGTCTCCTTTCTTGCACAGATGCGGAAGGGTTACATGTTCTTTTGGGAAGTGTCTTTAGGGAACAGTCAAGTGTATTGATAATGAAGTGTTACAGATTCTCCCTCTTTTCAAAGTGCGCTGAAAATCATGTTGTTTCAGCACTTCAGTGTTGCTCTGAATGCATCCCTTTACTGCTCTTCAAAGTCTCTGTCTGCTTTTATGACCTTCCCTGTTGGATTATCTTGCTGTTGTGTGAGGAGTCTTTTAAAGGGTCAGTCAGCCACTGGAACCAAAGAAACACTTTTGAATGATTCTCTGGAGTGGTACAATGAGCTAATAGTGATATGTGATAATGATGTGCTGCAGCTTGTGAAGGGTTTCTTTAAAAATTGAGTGACTATTGAGAAGAGCCAGTCACATTGTCTTCTGGTCTAAGCAAAAAGATAAGTTTAGTAGCACATATGTCCCTACCACAGTTAGTTAAAACAGAGTGGCTCTTTCCTCATGAGCTATCTAGCTAAACTGTTTGCAACCTGCTAGTTCCTTCTTGAATGCATCTTTTCTTCTGGCCTTGAAATTTAAGTCTCCAGCTCTGCAGTCTCTTGCTACATCATGTGGTTAGTGAGCAAAGACAAGTGTGGTAGGATGGCTTGCTACCTTTTTAGTCAGCAGAGTACTGACAAATTCAGTTCCTCAATATAGTAACCTTTCTTAATAATGCAAAATGGCCCATGATATTATCAGTGACCTGGTTTCTAATTTCAGCTCAAATCTTTGCTTCCATTGATTTCATAAAGATTAGATGTTGCAGCTGAGAAATTACCTAACTAATGGCTTTGAAGGAGGTGAGTTGCTCAACTTTCCACAGTTCAAAACTGTGTCCATGGCAGTAGCTACCTGTGGGGAAGAACTTCTTAGCTTACAGGAGAAAAGCAGGAGTTCCTGACTTCCTTAGATCTTTCTTGTCTGTGTTGCCATGACCATGCTCACAGGGTGCCAGGAAGGCACTCTGCCCCCTTATGCAGAAAGGGCTGGAGGTAAAATCAGCAGCGTTGGAGTGGGGAAGGCTGAGGACTAAGTGACTGCAAACCTAATTTTCCCAATTAGGTACCTCACTACTTCAACATACCAGAGCCTGGATAGGAGCTGGGACCTGACCTGTTTTGTAATGTCTTGATTCTTTTTCCTCAACTTAGCTATTTTTTTCTGGAGTTGCTGGGTTGGACTTTCAGACTTCTCACATAATTAACATTTAACATTTGCTTGAAAAACTTGGCTTTGCAAAATGCTTTGCCATTCCAAGCTCAAGTATCCTGGTAGACTATTCAATAAAAATCTTCCTCTTGCTTCCTTTCTCCATCCCTTGGAGGGGTGTTCTGCTGTACTTGCCAAAATCAATGTTAAAGGTGACTTTGCCATTGGTGCATTTAATGAAGAGCAATTAAACTGGTGCCTATGCAAAACTTAAAATATTGTTTTGGTAAATTATTAACAATGCAGCCAGTTGGGTCCTGTCTAATATGCTTGACCTGACACAAGATGTGTAGATGAGATACCAAATGAGGGAGTACATTCCTAGAAAGTTCAGTTTTCATTTAATAACAAGTAGTGGCGACAGTTCTGGCTATGTATGAGAAGTACTAATATTGCTGCATTCTTCCTCTGTTGATGTTACCACATGTTGATTTTTACCACATTTGCTGTTCAGACTTCTAGGGGCCTCAGTAAAAAGCAGTGCATGGCTGCTCTCTCAAACACTAACAAGGGGAACATCATTCCAAAGTTAACCATAAGTGACATACAGAAACATGCATTCATGTCTTCAGCAAAAGCTTCCAAGAAAACTCGTCTACTTCTTGTTCCTACAAAAATCTGCCTGAAAATGGGTTTGCATCCTCTACCTTTGGATTCTATCTATCTCTTCCTTGATAGTTGTTAATAATTATCAGCTGTTAAACTCTCAAAAACCTGCACATGGATGCTCTATCCTAGGTCACCAAAATAATACTGATACACAAATAGCTCATTTTGCACCAAGATTGCTTGACAGTCTCTCAGGTGACCGTATAAATCAAGTTGTTTGCCATTAAGTGCTTCAGCACAGGGAATCTTGTGCAGACTTGAATAGCCAGTCCTTGTGAGTTTATTACATGTCAGCAGCAGCCTTCCACCCACTTGGCCTTTTGTACTTGTGCCACCAGCACTTGGAAAAGATTCATGTGACTGGGCTAAAATGCCTAAGGAGATGGAATGCTGGAAAGCTAACAGTGCAGGGCTCCTGCACAGAGCAGCTGAATTGGAAAGAGGCTTTTTGCTTAGCTGCAAAACTGAAGACTGGTCTGTCCCTGAGGTAAGTGTTGTGCTGGGACAGCAGTTCCAGAGCTGCCTGATACGCCTCCGTGTCCTGAGGCAGTAAGTGCACCGGCAAGGGAGAGGACAGTCCTGTTCTTTGTGTTGGTGGAACAGCCACAACCTGTGACCTTTAAGCAGAGGAGTTGGCTCCTGGGCTAATTCCAGTGCTGCATTCACAGCTGGACACCAACAGTTGCCAGGCAAGCTGTAAATCGGTGGGGACTGCTCGTTGGGGGTGCGTTGGAGGTGAGTGGGCTGATCGGTGCAGAATCTCTCACTGTTCATCAGGACGTGAGTGTGTGGCAGGGAGGTGCCATAAAGTGAGTAAAACTCTTGACTGTTGGACTCAGTGTTCAGTCTTCTGTACCAAGTCAGTTTGAAGGCTTCTGTTTGTTTTGGTTGGGTCTAATCTGATCAAGAAGAAACCCTTGGAATTCCTGTGCTTGTGAAAAGGTTGGGTAAAAGCAAAGCAGATGCTAGTGCCTTGTTGGTGAATCATCTAGTCAATAACCACATCAGTATGTCCTGAAACTCTGTTTCATGGTGTCTTGAAATAGCATGGTCATGCTTACTTGGCTTGTTGTGATAACATCTGGGTTCTAAAACTGTTGCCTGCTTACTGGTAGGCACCCGGGTAAGTATTAGTAACTTAATAGAAAAATGACCGTGTTTAATTAACCAGGACTGCTTTCTGTCACAGCGACGACTACGGGCCAGGGCTAAGAAGGCCATTGAAGAGATGCAGCTGCGCACCTTGAAGGAAGGGGACAAGGTAGGACTGATCCTATGACCTCATGTTTGTTATGGCACAGCCTTTGCACAGAGCCTGGAGAGTGGTCCATAGTACTGGAGCAGGATGCAGAAGTTTCTCTGAACCCATAACTTTTGGTGGCAGAGACAGTTCCTCTTTCAGACCATGTCCTTTTCCAGGCTGCAAGGCTTCCTTATATTCTTATGAGTCAGGTTATTTTGTTAGCTGCTTGCTTGTAGTCTTGCTGAGGTGAGAGGTCCTAATTTTGCTGGCATGGATGCTTAAAGGTAAACTAGTATGTCTAATCAGCTTCCCTGGCTTTTCTGTTTGTAAGTAAAACTGGAGCTAGCAGTTTCTAAACCTCTACAGTACTGCCTCCAGTAATCCAAGCTGAAATTCTAAACCATGGGTTTAAACTTTAAATGCTTCTGTTGAAGTGTCAGCTTGACTGTGAGTAATCCACACAGTGTTTATATAAGATTATATGTGGGAGCATCTTGGATGACTTTAGCTAGACCCCTTTGTCTGCAGTAAATCTGACTGGAGTTCAGAGGAAGCTTTCAAAGTCTGTTAATGCTGTAAATTCATTTCACTGTTTTAGGAGACTGGTCCAGATGGGGATTCCTGTGTTGTGTGCTTTGAACAGTACAAGCCAAATGACGTAATGCGTGTTCTGACTTGCAAGTAAGTTGTCTTCCAAACTGCCCCTTTACCTAAAATCTGTAAGCATGGCTGTTACTTGCTGTTCCTTCTGCTGTGTTAACAAAGCTCATCAAACTTTAATCAAGTTGTTACACAGCAAGCATTCTTGACTCTCTGTCAAAACAATGTTTTGAACAACAGAAACTGTGTAAATATGCTCTTTTAGTGTGCCCCAATGGCCTGTGTTCATAACTTCCCCATGAGTGGACTGACAGGCATCACTTGGCAGACCACAGTGCCCCTCAAGGGCATGCCAGGGCTTTTTGAAGATTATTCCCTTGCTGATATATAAGAATGTTACCACTAAATTGCGGGTAACTGGCAAAACGTTGCCCATTTCTTGTCCCTTAATTTACTGCTTACTAAGGGGGTTGTGCTTCTGCTGAACTTGTTAAACCATACTGGCTTTTGTAGTTTAGAAGGCAGCATTTCTCTTCTTGTATGCATCCTCTGAAATAGAGACCAAAATAGAACTGTAGCAGTTTATTTTTCTAGAATTCTCCCCTGTTGTATCTTACTGCTGTGGAAGCCCAATAGTGTAGCACAAAGACTGGGATTGCTCCTAAGGTGAGGAATTAAGCTCCTTCAGGATTTAAGGAAACTTATTCTGTGGGACTCCCCCTGTACCTGCTGAATGGGACTGCTCTGGCCAAGCTTCTAAAAGCTGTCATGTGAATTGCACAAATTGTGTACTGGAAGAGGTTTCATAACCTTTGGGGAGGGTTACAAAAAGCACTTGGAAAAATTTTGATGTATGAAAAGTTCTGTAGAATAGCAAAATCTGTAGCTGGTGTTGTGTGGTGAGCGGTGCTGTCTGTCAAACATTGTCAAATCTGAGCTGGAGTTCCCTTTGCACCAGGTTACAGTTTTGCAAAGGCTTTCTCTGCTCCCAAGCAGTAGGACCTCTTAAGCTGTTGGGCTGCTAGAATGTTATCAACCAAATTCCTTGATCTAATGCTTAATACTTTAGAAAAAAAAACAAAACTGAATGAGCTTTCAGGCATGGGTGAATGTTTAATCAGTTGTCTTGTCACGTTTATGCTCATGAGTAGTCTTGCTTAGTAATGAACTAAGTGCCATGAGTACAGAAACTTTCAGACAGGCTCCAGATACTTCTGGCTGATAGGAGACCTGACTTCTCATTATTTCCCTATAAACCCTGATAATCTTGATATGAACTTGCAAACAAAGCATGACTTATTGAGGTAAGAGTGGAGTAACTTCTTTAGTTTGCTGCATTATGCTTTGCTCTAAGATTGCTTTCCTTACATTTGTGATGTTTCATTCCTCCCGGGCCCAAATGCAGCTCTAAGAGACACATGCTTAAGATGACTGGATGGACCAGTGATGATCTCTGCCAGTATCAACCATATTAAATTCTCTCTCACATGAGTTATAAACTGATATTTACTGCAAGAACACACTTGATTTTGATGGTTGACCTCAACACTGAGACTTTACTCGTTGAAAGCATTTAACTGTATTTATGAAAGAAGCAAGCAATCAAATGAGTCACACTGGTGGTATCTGAGTCCCTGGGGTGTGGGTGTTTGCCAAGGGCATTCTTGTCCAGAGAGTCAAACTGAAGGCATTTATAGTTGCAGATACACAAAACCAGTGGTAAATCCAAGGACTTAAAATAGTCAGGCATCCAGGAAGTTTCAGATTGTACTCTAAACATTAAGCTGGAAGGAAGTGCTGGTGATGTGGGCTGAATTGGAGAATCCTTGGATCCTACTGGGCCATGGGCTACTGAGCACTGGATGTGGTGATCACTACACTTGTCTCATAATAGAGCTGATTAATATTGAGCAGTGCCTGTCTGCCTTGCTGTTTCTATTCAGGCTGAGGGAACAGGCAGATTACAGGATTTCAAGTCATCCTCCTAAATCTGTGGCCTAATTTAGACCCATTGTGGAAGTGAATGTCTTAATAGAAGTACACATTTGCATCTGTGGTGGCTGAACTATATTTACTTTCTTGAGTGCACAGCCTGCCAAATATCCACTTGGAATACACAGTGATTGCACAGACAAAGCAAATGGGTGGGAGTACAGTTTATCTTGAGGACATTACTCTGTGAGATGATTTGTCTATGTAGTTCTAACAGAAATAAGTGCTATTTAGTCATCTGCATCTGCAGGACAGAGGTTAACCTTAAAGCTGAGGCTGAGACGTCAATAATCGTATTTAGTTAAATTATCAGCTGGGAATGTATTTGAAAATGCATTTGGAAGAACAAAAGCTTTAGATTGGTGTAGCAAAAATGATAATGCTGAACTCTAGCAAGTTATATCAAGATACTGATAAGCACAAACCAGCTACAGGCTGAGAGATCAACTATCCATAACTTTCAACTGAAACGTGAGGCAAAATAAGGTCGTCCACTCTAAAAGGAATAAATTCTCAGTGTTACCAAAGAGTTCTTCACAGGTGACATATAAGCAGTCTTCCTGGTATGAAACCTAACCTGTTGGCTACCTTCTTCCACCAGCCATGTCTTCCACAAGACCTGTATTGACCCCTGGCTTCTGGAACACGGGACGTGTCCACTGTGTAAATGTGACATCCTCAAAGTTTTGGGTGTTGAGGTAAGCCAGCATTCTGTCACAGTGGCAGCTGCCATTGTCAGTATTACACTGATGTAGTAACCACATCTTGAGCTATTTCTTGCTGCCTCTAGAGCACTGGTAGTAAGCCCGGGTGTTGCCATGTCAGTGGCCAGATGCTACGGGACTGCTGTGTCCCTTTCAGGGAAACCTGCAGCTGACCTGGTCTGAGTTGGTATCACCTAAAGCCTTGGGCAGAACGTCAGCCCAAGCTGACTGTCATGCATGGGAGAATCGCTCTTAACTCTTGTGCTTGCAGCTAAGGGTGTTTATCAAAGCTTCCGGCAGACTTCAACAGCTCATACTGTCCCTGAAACCTCTGTTCAGTTCCTCAGTACCCAGAGTCCTTGAAAAGTGAATGTGTTAGCATGGACATCATTCCTGGAGCCACATCATTTCCTAGGATACATCAGGAATTTCTGATGTGTTCTGTGTTCTTTAATTGCTCATTGCTGCAAGTGCCAGGGGAAACTCCTTTTGCCAATGCCTGACACTGCCTGGACCAGCTAAAATGTATGCCAGAATTTGCCTGGGGGAGTCATATCTGCACTGAGTGGAAGGAAGATTCTCTTTCTGTGGTACTGGGCAGTAAATGAGTGAAGAATGCAGAAGCTATGTCTGAACTTCCCCCTCAATTAGGCTATAACTGGTTTTCCCCTATGATGTTGGAGGTTAACAGCAGAACTTTGATGACATTTTATTTTTTTTATCTCTGGGTAAAAGTGCCCTGGACTCAGTCCTTGCAACTACTGGTCTCCTGGAAAGATGCAGCCTCCTATCAAGTTGTAACTTAAACCATTTTCTCTTTTTTTTTCCACAAAGATGGATGTAGAAACACGGTCTGAGTCTGTGCAAGCCTCAGGATCCAGTGGGCAAAGACCTCTATCCACTGTCACTATGGTTAATGAAGATGATAATCTCAGTGAGACAGCGTCATCTGGATATGATTCCGTACAGGGCCCAGAGGAATCTGCTCAGGAAGCACATGCACCATCAGAAAGTATGTCTACTTTTTCTTCTGTCTTGCTGGACTGCACTGCACTTAGTTGCTTAGGCTGTGAATTAGGGGGGTTTGCCATAATAACATCTCACAGGGCTTGATCTTCCCTTTTGTTTTACACTCGATCTGACACTTGATCTTTGTTTTCAAATGAAACACAACCTTAGTGTGAATTAAAAGACGGAGCCTGTGAAAAGAGTAGTTAAAAAATCAGAGGCTTACTGCTTCAAGGGCAAGAGATTTTTCCAAAGATGTCCCTCGTCTCTTTGTGGAGATTTCATTTGGACGAGTGAGTGTTGCTTTGCCACCAGATCTATCTGCTTTAAGTAGTTACTTATTTACAGAAAACTTATGGGGAGTCTGTCCTGCTCTAGTTTAGATGGTGCAGGAGAGAGATGACAGGTGCTTCAACTAAATTTCAGATTTTACCAGGGCTGAGTCATCCTTGAACACTTTCAGAGAATTTGAAATTCAGTTAATTTGAAAAGACTGTCAGCTTTTCTAAATACTTAATCTTTTTGAACAATAGCAAACTAATTGAAAATGTCTTTTATGTGCTTAATTTTGCCAACACATGCTCAGTGTTGCTGGTGGTGTTAAAAATGGAAAGCTTCCAGGTAAACAAACAAAAGTAGCTATCCCCTGGACTGTGGCATGGTGTAGGGAAGAGGAGTAAGGGGCAAGCTTTTGGAGGTGAAAGGGATGCTCTCTTTCCTGGGGGAAGTCTACTTGATAGGAAAATGGCATTTGCTCCCTGCCTCCTGTGTTGATGTGTTATATAGCAAGTGATGTGTGTATGGGAGTGCCCTGTTCAGCACCTCAGTAGAGCAGAGGACACTTGCTATGAGCTAAGCACCAGAAGTTGAAATTGCATCCCTGCAGGCAATTAGAGTGATGCTGGATTAGTTACATGGCTCAGGCTCTCGTGTATCCTCACTTGGAGTGGGAAGGACACACAGGAACATCACCTGAACAAGGTCAATCTGTAGGGAGAAGGCCATCCTCTATGAACCAGTGTGACCCCCACAGTTTATCCTGAACCTGGTCTCTAGGAGTTGGTCCTGATGCCTTCAGCAGCCCTAAAGATACAAGAACTGACAATCTCCTAGTTGGATTTCATAGCCTCATAGGGCCTTCTGTGGCTTGAGCACACAGCCTCTGCTTGCTCAGCACTACTGAGCTGAGCAGGTATCTCTAGAAATGACAGGTGGTGTCAAGAATGGGCTCACAAACTAAGGAGGGGCAGCAGAAGAGTGGTAGTTGAAGTATGGCCTTGGATTTCCAGCTCTGCAGGAGAAGTGCTGGGAAAGGACCACTGCAGTGAGCTTCTGGAAATCAAGTGAGCACAGTTCTCTTTATGGTAGTAAAGCTGGCCTGTGACACTTCTTAACTTGTCTTGACTTGGTTTTGTTCTGGACAGATGACAACACACCTCCTGTAAATGAAGAATCCCAGCCCTCCACTGTGACTGCCCTGTCGCAGGGTGACAACCCAGGTTTTGAGGGAGATGAAACGCCAGCTTCTGAGGGCAGGGTCGTTTGTGAAGTCACGCTCTAAGGACGTGCCCAGCAACACGGTGCAAGCCTTCTGCAAGGAGCTGCCTACTGCCATTCCATATATACCAAAAATTGCAAGACTGCTGCAGAAAATACTGCGTTGGCAATGTTTAGATAAAATAGACTTGTTCAAATCACACTTGTATGGTTTGCCTTTCTTAAAACTGCATTTCCCATGTGAGTTTTAGCACTCTTCAGATAAAGCTGTCTTAAATATAAAGAAAACCAGCAGATTCTAACACTAAAACAAAAGTTCCATCTTCAACAAAGCTTCTCTTCAGTGTTTGAGTTGTTTAAATGAGAAGATTCTTTATGTCGTAGCTGTCTCTACTGGGAATCGTTTTGAGTTGGGTTTTTTTTGTTGTTTATTGTTTTAATTCAAGTGGATTTTCATTGTAAACAAATTAATTTTTGATCTGGTGTAATGCTTATTTACAGCACATGAGGTTTTTTTGAACAACACTGTATTTAATGTTTCAGTGCACTAATTTGATAGGAGAAAAGTGCAAACTAATGCTTGTAAAACTGGATTTCGTCCACAGTGTCTTTTGGTTCTCTAGGAAACCAACTGATTCTCTACCTCTCAACTCCAACCTGCCAACCACACATTCCTAAAGGGGAAGAAAAGAAAGCTGCAAGCTGACAGGCCAAATCTGACTTGCACAGTACCGTAAAGGGAACAACTGCAGGAACTTTTCAAGCCTTGTTAATGTTAAACAGTCTGAAAGATCCTCAAGTGACTTGGGGAGTTATAACCATCTCTAGCACCAGCAACATGCCAGAGTCCTGGCTTTGTGGGAATCTGGGATGACTTCAGAAAGAGTAAACTGAAGATGAAAAGATAGATTCTTCCCAAAGGATCTGCTGTGTTTTGTTCAGAAAATGATGCAGCCTCTGAAAGATGCTGCACTGTTGCTGTGTGTTGTCTTGCTCAAGTGCACAAGCTGCAGGGAGAGCTGACGTCCTGTGAGTGTGACAGAGGGTTGGAGAAGCTGTCTGCCACCTGTGTGGAGTTGGGATGGGGTCAAGGAGGAACACTGGGTGCCTCAATAGTAAGTGACTTGGCCTTGCCCAGCAAAGGTAACTAAGGACGTCTTACAAATGCACTTTATTTTTTACCTCTGTCTCTCTGACTAGTTTCTAATATTAGCAGGACTTTGCCTTAAAGCCTGCAATAAAGAACTTCAGAATCTGGAGGGGAAAAGCAATGCATTTTATTAGTTATAGTACAAATTAAATGGTTGTAAATATTTCATAATTTGTATTGAATTTGAATATGAAAATGTAAATAAAACTCTATTTTTGATGATCCTGACTGACTTGAAATATTACCAACTCTCATATGGAAGCAGATGCTGAATTTTCCCTGTCCCACAACCCTGAAACTCAAAAATCAGCAGTGTTTGCTCAAAGTAACTGGACTAAGGAATGCTAATTATGTGCAGGATGCTACTGTTACATGGATTGAAATTGTGTTGAGAGCTTAAAGCTAGTAGCTGTACTCAGTATAAAAGAAAGCCAAGCAGTTTAGGGTGTGTTTAGTGAGCTGCTTGATATACCTCTGAATTTTTCTTGGAGGCATGTTCAGCACGAGGCAGTCTGCCATGAACTCTTCAGATCAGACAGGCTGCATCTCACTTTTCCTCTGTCAGGTTGCTCAGCATCCCTTCCTTACTCCACAGGCTATGCTTGCTGTGAAGAAAGAGCATTTTAAAAATTACTACACGTCCTTTGTTCTGTGCTGTACTATGAGATGTAGTAAAGGCTTGTCGCTCTCCTGGCCGATTTGGTAGCAATTAAGTCTTGTGTTTCTTTGTAGCTCAGTTCTAAGTCTAGTCTAGAAAACTCTAATTGCAAAGCTGACTATAGTCAGACTCCACTCTGAAGCTGTAATTTGCCTTTCTATTCTCCCTCTGAAGTGTAGAGCAGAGAAAGCAACAGCCAAGCAGTAAATGTGCAACCCCTGAGCACTTAATTTCATTTTCATTTCCATTTCACAAAGTTTCTATAAATTTATTGTGGTGTGTATGCTGTAATGTAGTAGAATCTCATGGGGATACACTGTCATGAAATCACTGCCAGTCTTGTGTTCAACTGGGGGCAAGATTTGACATTCAAGAAAAAAAAGGGGGGGGAATTCAGATAAATTCAATACATTGAAAGGCACTTTTTTTGTTTTGTTCCAATCATTTGTGTTGCTTCGTTTATGTAATTCAAGCTTTATATTTACTGTCTTTAAGAGCAACAAACTTGCCTTTTTCCCAGTGCTCGTATTTCTAAGGGTAATGTGGATGCACAAGGAATGCTCTAGTGGAGTAGCAGGGGCTGCAGCAGCTCGCACTGATGAACCTGTACTGCTGTAGGATCAGATGATGTGTATGTGTTCCATCAAGATGTGGGCTTGCTTGGAGCTCAGGGCACTTATGCTGATTTTCAGAGACTCTTATATCAAATGTGACCTACTGCTAAAGGAACAAATGCAGCGTTTGTATCTGTATTTGGACTAGGCAGAACTTAATGGTTCTCTAGTTTTGCAGCTCAACTTGTGAGTCTGCCGTGTTCTTGTCTGTGCAGATTTGTTTGTAACTAGTAGCTATGCAAGGGGCTTTGTTTAAAAATGAAAGTGTAACTTTCATGAACACCATCTGTGATACTGACCTTGGGTCTGTTGCTGTCACACTGCTTAAAAGAAATTTCAAAGGTCCACTCCCACTTTATACTTCCAAGTTTCCATGGATAGCAGCTGTCTTTCTGACCCTACTTAGGGGACTGTGCAGCAGATTTTTCATTTGTTTTTGGTGATGCTACGGGCTTGAATGGCTCTGGGTCATGTATACATATATATGAGCACTGTCCCACGACAGACTCTTTCCTCTAAGCAAGAGGCCAACAGGAATGTGCCTGAGGGTTCCTGAAATGCAGTACAAACTGTTATTGTGCAGTAGTTTTGGGGTTTGCTACAGATACACTTTGTGTGTAAGATAATGGAAATTATGTGCCTATGAGTTTTAACAGTTGCTAAAATGTCAGCCTGTTGACTCAGTTAATATTCCTGTTGAGTCACACAGACATGTCAATTCTTCTGCCCCCAAAGAGCAAACTGAACAGGCTCCAGCATCATCTGGAAGTGTTTACTCACTGCTGTCACCTCTCTCCCCCAGGAAAGCTCTGATCTAGACGCTCCACTTGAACATTTGTACGCTCTCAAAGGAGGACTGGGAAAGATTTTTTTTTTTTATCCCTGCAGAAGTGGAAGTTTTGTCACCTGGGGTTGGATTACTGTGCTGTCTTGTAAACCAGGCTTTACAACAGCGGGACTTCATTTTAAATCCCAAAGCAAAATAATACCAATTTCTAATATTGAGGAAAACTTTCAGGTGTTCCTATAGAAATATAGTTTCAGCTGAGATTTTTGCTTAAGGGAAAATGCAGGACTTATGATGGGGCTGCAAACAATAAAAGCAGTTTGAGTCACAAGGGCAGTTGGACTCTTCCCATAAAATGGAGAGACTTAGTCTATCTCAGTCTTTAGATGGAAAGATCTGCACTTCTCAAGTGACTTACTAACAGTTGGACAGGATACCTCGGCTGTGTGATTTAACATAATATCCTTGCATGTTTAACACACACCAGCACAGAAGGTAGCCCTGTCTTTTCACCCAGGTCTAAACTGATGTTTTTCCTGTGCAGATTTGAATGGGGCTGCACTCCTGCAGCAGTGTAATGGCTGGCAGGTTGGAAGAGACCAAAGAAAATCTACTGGCTTTGGCAATTTAATTTTGGTTTCAAGAGAAACTTGAAACTAAATTGTAGCATTCATGCACTGGTTGTTCATCTGTTAAATATGCAGAATGCAGCCAACACTTATTTATATAGCTATTTATTTATATGATCTTGACTAGGTTATTTGAGGGAAGTAATTTACAATTTCTAGGAGGTCTTTAATAAGTGAAATAAAAATTCTGCAGCACTAAATGGATCTTTGTTGCTGTAGAATGCATTGATTAGACTGTAGCATGATTATGCACTGATTAAGAAAGTTTTCAAGTGGCTATAAATAAATTCCTCCAAGCTGATAGAAGGGCACTCTTTGCATCTTAACACTATTTGATTAAGAATCAAATGCCTGAGGGAATGGAAAAAAGGAAGAAATCCAAGACCTTGAAACAACGAGAGGAAAACAAAACAGACATTTTCCAAGCAGTAGCATTTTACTGTTAAATATTTATCCAGTTAACAAAGTTTGAGTCTTACATAAGCAAGCAATGTATGTCCTAACATGTCCAACATGTGCGAGTCACCAAAAGGCAAGCTAAAAGGGTAGGAAATGCCACGGGCATCTCAGAAAATCTGTGTTAAGTCCTTAATTTCTTATATCCAAGGGCTTGTCTAATTGTGGACAATGAAATGGTAAACACTCTCTCTGGGAAAGCTCTTAGAAGAGCAGGATCTGGGCAGGAACCGTTCTGTTGGTTCAGCTGGTAAATCTGCAGCAATGTCTGTTACTCAGATGGGGGATGGAAGAAACTGCCTCAGGAAGAGCTGTGTGCCAGTACATGTGGGAGTTGTTTGCCTTGTCTCATTAATGTTTGATCTGTGTTAGTTACCACATGCTGGCTAATGACTTCTATTTAATTTTTCCTTTCTAGTAAAGGTAGAGCACCAGAAATTTGTTGCTTCCTATTCTGTTACAAAAACAGGTAAGAGAACAGTATTAGCTAAACCTACATTCAGTCCCAAAGGTGAAACTTTTTAATACTACAGCTTCTCTTCCTGTGGTGCAATGAGTGATTGGAAGAAAAGAAAAAAAATGTTTCATGCCAGTACAATTCACCCAGTTTTGAAGCCTCCCCATGAGTTAAATGTAGCTGCACACTCAGGTCTGCTTTCACACTGGTGCCTTTGAGTCTGTGGTTGTTACACAGCTGGAACTGGACAGGCATTGCCAAACAGTTTCTGTGAGTGCCTGGCAAAACCTTGCTGTGCCTGTGCTCACAAATAGACCAGTGCTGGCACCAGCTGTTTTGGTAGTGAAGCACTATTGAAAGGCATGAAGGGAGGCAGGATAAAGCAAAAGTGCCAAGACTGCAACGTGTAGTTAGTGCATGATGAGCACAATTTTTTTTAGAAAGAGCTCAAATTAGAGGCTGGGTTTAAACAATTGTGTGCTGGATTTTTTTGCATGATGCACAATCAATAAAGCATTATCCTTGAAATCTTAGGAAGGTCAATTATGCTGGAAAGAGAGTGCTCAGGGAAGGAAACTGCAGGGAAGTTCCTGGGAAACAGGAAGATTTACTCAATTCAGTTGTAGCAAATGACAGGTTCTGTCAGGACCAGGAGTGAATCTGGCATGGAGGTAGGAAAAGACAATAACTCTGGGAAGTGTCCAGCATCAGCAACCTGGATCAGAGGAGACAGTGGAGCTTCCACCCCTGCAAAGCTTTTGTTTGTGCTTTTTGTCAGCTCCAAAAGATACCATTTAGGAAGTATAGTGTTTTCAAGTGTAAGGCTGCAGGGAGACATTTGGAGCTCCTTGGGACATAGTGAAGAGATTGGAGAAGAACCAGCAAGAGCAGGGGCTCAGTGACAGGCAGACTGAGCAGCTGGGTGGCTGTGATCCTGACTTTTTGGGAAGCTGGGGATTATGCTGTGCTGACCAGTGTCCATACAAAGCAAGTCCTGAGGTCATCCCGCAGCCTTGGGAAGTCCTTGGCTGCCAGGTATGTATGGCAGAATAGTCCTAGCACCAGATTTTTTGAAACCAGGATGTGAGGGAACTACTCTTTAAATCTGCTCTTTTTGCTGGTGCATGAGTGGCTGGACATGATCCAGCAATGTGCACTTGGAGCCCAGAAAGCCAAATTTGTCCTGGGCTGCATCCAAAGCAGTGTGGGCAGCAGGTCAAGGTGAGGCTTCTGCCTCTCTACTCTGCTCTGGTGAGACCCCACCTGGAGTGCTGCAGCCCTGGGATCTCCAGCACTGGAAGGACATTGCCCTGCTGGAGGAGGAGGCCAGCAAGATGATTAGAGGGACAGAGCACCTTTCCTAGAAGGAAGGGCTGAGAAAACTGGTATTGTTCAGCCTGGCTTCAGGGTGACATAACTGGGGCCTTCCAGTACTTAAAGGGAGCCTACAAGAAAGGTGAAGAGGGACTTTTTAAAGGACAAGGGAGAATGGCTTTAAACTGACAGAGAGCAGATATACATTAGATATTAAGAAGAAACTCTTCTTGGTGAGGGTGGTGAGGCACTGGCACAGGTTCCCCAGAGAAGCTGTGGCTGCCCCATCCCTGGAAGTGTTCAGGGCCAGGCTGGATGGGGCTTTGAGCAACTTGGTCTAGTGGGAAGTGTCCCTGCCCATGGCAGGGGGGTTGGAATTGGATGATCTTTAAGGTCCCTTCTATCCTAAACCATTTTATGATGATTCAATGAAATCAGAAGACATCAATACAGACGACTGTAGTAAGAGCTGATATGCAAGTGCAGTCCTGACGAGTATGAAAGCCACTGTCTTGTTCCTTAATGATAAATTGATTTATTCTAGTGCAGAATAACTGGTAAAGTCAGTCTGCAGATAATCTGAAGAGCCAGTCGTTGAGGACAAATGCTGAAAAGTCTTGCAGGCAAATCATGAAAACACTAAGACCACTAGTCAAGCTGCTGCTAAGGCGAATTAGCATTGAATTGTGTTGTGTGATGGAAGCAGTGAGGCAGACTGTTGTTATGTAATGTGGAAGGTAAACAGGCAACGCCGACCATATGTCTGCTCCTGGAGCTGGGGGGTCTGGGGTGCCGTGCTGGGTGGTGCTCACGGATCCCTGCCGGCCTGCGGGTTTTCCCCGTTTCTCTCCTTGCCCGAGCCTCCGCGGCAGCGCAAGGCTGAGCGCTGCCAGGAACACACACCTGGGAGCCAAACACCGTCCGTCGTGACGTCTGTCTGTCCGTCCTGCGGGCTGGGCCAGAACTGAACACGGGACTTGTGCCACAGGCAGAGCGGCCACAGCAACCTCCGCCCCGGCCGGGGCAGGAGCAGGGGAGGGGCCGTGTGCGGGAGCGGCACAAGAGCTTCTCCCTACGCCCGGGGCACAGCAGTGCCGGGACCCCCCGATCCCCAGCGGGCCGTGGGGGCTGCGAGCGGGGCCCCCCCGCACCGGCAGCGCCGCCACGCGTCCCCGGCCGCGCAGGGCCCGACGGGAGCTGTAGTCCTGAGGCAGCAGCTCTGCGAAGCCCTTTCGGCGGCGAGGACTACAGCTCCCATCGTGCCTGGGGGCGGCCCCCCCACAGCCCGCCCCGGTCTCCCCTGCCGGGCACCGCAGCTGCGAGCGCGGAGCGGGGCCGGGGCCGGGGCCGGGGAGAAGCACCGTGAGGGGCTGCGCGATGTGGCTGAAGCCCGAGGAGGTGCTGCTGAAAAATGCCCTCAAGCTGTGGGTGCAGGAGCGCTCCAACCAGTACTTCGTGCTGCAGAGGCGGCGGGGCTACGGCGAGGAGGGCGGAGGCGGGCTGGCAGGTACTGCCAGGGGCAGGGGCAGGGCTGGGGCGGGAGGAGAGCGGTCTGCCGGCCCCGGGACCCCCGGCCAGCGGGGCAGGGAGGGCGCCCGTCCGAGTTCGGGAGCCCTGGAGCTTCGTGGGTTTCTCCCGGGGCTCTTCTGTCCCTCCTTTCGGCCCCAGGTGCAGCAGAGCCCGGCGGGGACGGGCACCGGGCAGGGCCGGGGCTCCGAGCAGCCTCTGCCCCAGCGCAGCCCGGCGCCGCTCCACGGGCAGCTCGGTGGAAGGGGACACGGCTGGAGAAGGACGGATCGGGCTTGCTTTGGCAAAATGCTCATTTCTAAAGCCCTTTTCCTGTGTGCATCTGGGGCTGCTTGAGATGAGCTCCTGCTCAGGCATTTCTGGTCGCTTATTTTAAAAGCAAAGATTGTGATTTGATGGAGCTTGTTGGAAAGGGTGGGTCAGGAAAGTGACAGGGCATTGACCACTGTATAATAAACTTTACTCCATGAGAACTTCGAGGTATGGAACCGAGTTTCTAATTCTTGTCTGTTTGTATCATTGGGCACTGCAGGGGCCCCAGCTACCACTGAGACTTCGGTGTCGGTGGTGGTGGCTATTCTGACTAGAACCGACTCCTTCATAGTCTGGTGGTGTCTGTCATTGACCCCGTCAAGGAGAAAAGAGCTGCAGGGAATCAGCCCAAAATTTTTCTGCGGTGGGATGTGGTTCTCGAGTGTTTTGCATCTCTCGAGGCTCTCTCTAATTGTGTCATCCTAAAGCAAGCTATGTTAAACATGAGATTTGTTGTCCCGTGGAAACATTTATCAATTCTGCTGGATGAAACCACAAAGTCCAAACTTCTGGCTGATGACATTCAGACGTAGAAATGGCCCTCACAGCTGGAGGTGGGACGTTCTTCACTGGCATCTGAACCACTGGCAGGGCGCATGGAAAGTGTGAAAAGAAAGCATCCCAGAACCTGAGGTTGTCTTCTTGGCATATAATAGTATTATAGATAGATAGCTAATGTCAGGCTTTGGCTTAGAACCAAGGATGATACATTGCAGGCTTGGAAGTCTTGTGAGGATCAGGCTTGATGGCCTCTTCTCTGCCTTGATATATTTGGAAGCCAAGGAAATGGATTGATAAAATTCATTTAAGGACTGTGATTGAAATGAAACAATGAAAACTGGAAATAGTTGTTCATCTGAAAACCTCTTCATAGGCTCACAGCTGGCAGACAGCTGGGTCTTCCTGGTGCCCTTCGGGTTTTGGTGAAGGTGAGGCTTCTGTCGCTGCTCTCCTATCCTTGATGGCTCTTCACAGTGTGGGAAAACAATTGGATGGGGTAGTTGCTGTACTGTGCTTTTTTTTTATGTTGACATTGCATGTTTTATTGCTCTAGCTTTTCTTATAGACTCTCAATAGATTTCATCTGAGCAAGTTAAGTTTTTCACTGGACAGAAACCAAAAGAGTGAGGTGTTCTTAAGACTAACAGGACAGTTGGATAAAAATGCAGTTACATTTGTGTTTGCAGGTTTTGAAATATTCAAACTTGATAGATATAAGCCTGCATGATTTGCTATGCCTGAGTTTAACTTGGTGTTACTGTGTGTCACTCAAGAAAATTAGAGCTTCCTTTAGGAAAAATAAAAGCACAGCTGTTGTCTGAGGAAGTCATCACAGATGTACCACTAAAATCTTGCTGTCCTGAAGAGCATTTTGCAGCTGGTGAGACAAGGCTGGAGGTGACTGGCAGCACTGAGGGAGTGGGGGGTTATGAGTGAAGGAGATAGGCAGCAGTGCAAGACTGTTGTGAGGGAAGAGAGGGGCAACGCCTCAAGACAGGAATGGGGAGAAGGATGGGCAGTGCTGCAAGGTTTGAATAGCAATAATGGGGACTGATTGGGGAGGCAGCAGCAAAAGATTCGCAAAAATGCAGGGATGCACTTGGTTAGACAGGCTTTAAGGAGGGGAGATTTGAGTTTTGAGGAAGCAGACAGTGCCTGGAGAAAGGTACAGACCAAGGAGCAAAAGATAAATGACAGCAGGGACACCTGAAGGAAGGCAGGGAATTCTGGTGCAGCCCTAGGTGTAGAATGAAGGCTGCAGTTGGATTTGTTTGGTTGACCCCTTTGGACTGACAGTTACAGCAGGGCCAGTTTGTAATCTGTAGGTGATACAGGGAGCTGTTGTGGCCTGTGTGTACACCCAGCACAGTGCTTAGTTCGCTTCTGTGGGTAACACTGAACAGTAACACCTTGTACTGGTTGTGCTCAGCCTCGGCTCTCTTCCTGCAGATGTGCACCTGCTTAACTTTACATTTCATTCTCTTTCCATTTTAGACCTCCCCTAAGGATACAGGTGCTGTAACCTGTCTGACTGGTTCTCCACTGGATAATTATCATATGATGGACTGTCCCAAAATGTGGCGGTGTGTCTGGCAGTGCAGCTGTGTGACTGTGTACTCTGGTTCTGCCTTCTGCACAGCCACTCTGGGAAAGGTGCTCAGGTTTTCCAGAGTGTTTGGATAAGAATATAGTCATGAATGCATGTGCTGTAACCAAAGTCTAGTGAGATTAAGCATGCTGGTCACAAAGCTCTTGCTTTGGTTCTAGTGTAGGCAGGACCTTGATTAGGAGATGAGTATTTCAGGAGTAGTGATGTGAATGAGCATTTGGTGTCATAAAATTGCAGTCTTTCACTGAAATGTGAGCAAACAAATTGTTTTCTGCTTCCACAGTTTCAATTTGCCTCTTTCTGCTTGAGAAAGACAAGTAAAATGCAACTGTGAGAGCAGAAAAACTTAAAAGTGATATATATCGATGGAACTAGTCTTCCATGCTCATTGTATGTGCTGTGCTTAGAAAGAGTGCTTAGGCTTTTACTGTAATTAATTACTGACCTCAAAGGCACTGTTATGCATTAGAGGAGAGACCAGGCCTGTGCTAACTTTGCTTCAGAAGAACAGTGCTCTTTAAAAAAAAAGACAGAAGCATGTTAGCTTCTCATTCTTCATCAGTAAAAGGAAACTGATATTAGTGTTTGCATTACACTACTCCCACAAAGGATAGGAAGGAATCAAATTGCTGTAAATAAAGCAGACCCTTAGCAATAAAAAAGCTGTAACTGATGCTATTTCAGGAGAAAGAAATCTTTGAGATTATGGGTTGAAAAGGACCCCAAACTCTGCCAATATTAGTACTCTCTGGGTGTACTTGGTGAAATAAATATTGAAGAACAAAGTGGTGTGTTGATTCCAAATGGCAAAATGCTGGGCAGTTATTGACATGTAACATACTGACTTTATTGCCCTAACTTGGTACCATTAAGAGCAAAATTCATTGCTGATATGTTTTTGGGGCATGTCCCTGAGCTAATGTTGGTATTTTGCTGACTAAGGCTTTTATAAACTCTTGTGAAGAACACATCCATATTTCAAACCTATTCTGAATTCCCTCTTTTTTTTTTCTAGGGTATTTTACCCCGTTTACTGAAGTATCTAAGATATTTTCTGGTAGTTTTACTCAGGCAGCTATGAAACTGAAAATGTTTTCTAAAAGCAGAGCCCTTTCTCCATAAATGTGTGTCACCTTCTGTAGGTACAGCTGAAGTCATTCTCTGAGCAAGGCAGGAGGATGATTTAGGTGGAATCCCCAGGAGAGACTGTGGGGTTTCACATTGAGCAGAGATAAAAGTAGGTGACCCTCTGTAGGTTGTCCCTAAAATTGGTTCCCTTTGGGAAATAACAACCTAATGGAGTGCTTTCTGTGAATCACCCAAGAACTTGAGGGTACAGAAACCCTGACTAATAATAAAGTATTCCAAACATTGGCAGCTCATGGAGCACTTTCAGGACTAGGGTAAGAAGGTGAGTGATCCTTTGCTTGTTCCTCACAGTTGTGCCAGTGGCCATAGCCATGGAATTAGTTTGTACTGTACTAAGAAAGTGTTGATCGGCTTAAGCACAAACCTGTGGTCCAAGATGCCATTCCTGGACACAGCAGCACTGACTGGTGGGACTGCTGAAGTGACCTGGTACAGTTTAGTGTGTCTAAAATCTAATGTCCTTCCAAGCAGACAGAAGCTGTGATGGCATTTTGAGGAGTGCTGCTTTCTAGTGTGCTGTGGTAACCCTTGGCTCAAGCCGAGTTGCATTAGCCTTATAAATGCCCAATAATGTCCTTGCACTGTATATTATAACAGAAAATGTTATTAGGAGAACTGTGAATGAAATAATGCTGAAGCAAAGCCAACTTTGAGATCAGCTCAGTGTTATGACTCATTCAGTAAGCCAAAGCTCTTTAAACAGACATAAGTGTTGTGTTGTTACTTATTCAATGTCTTTCTTCAGTCAGGAACTACAAAATAATTTTACTTTCCCACAGCAACTTTCAATCTATGAATTGCAGAGAGACCAGAGAGTGTTTTTGTTTGATGTGAAGTACTGGTCTGTTTCGGTTTGTTGTTGGTTTTGTTTGTTTGTTTGGGTTTGTGTGTGTTTTTTATAATTATTTACTTCCATGTTTTCGAAGAGAAGCAAAAGCATTCTGGAACTTGAATAATCACAGTAAGATAGTCCCACAGGCTCTATGCTGAAGGTGTATCCTTAGGAAATGCATACTCTCACTGAGGATGAGTGTCTAGACGTCTCAATTTTGCCATATTTTGCTTTCTTGTATTCTTTTACAGTTGGTATTTTTCAGAATTTGAGAGGGGGTTAGTGGAAAGAAAGTGGAACACAAAGTACAAGAAGCCAACCTAAAATTTCTGAAATAACTTTTCAGGGATGCATTTGAAATTGTCTAAATCTAGTGCTTCTATAGTATATTAAAAACCAGAACCAAAAGATCATTTTCCATTAAGCAGGGAAGAGTATTTAAAGATTTAAAGGTGCTGTAAGGGGTATATGGGTAGTTGTATCTCGCTTTTTTGGGTAATGTCATCTCTTGTTTTGCTGTTCTTTGGTAGGAGAATAAGAGCCTTGTGTGCTTGCTTCAGTAGCTTTGCTTCAGTTGAACTTTCTGATTCTGTGGCCATGCTAGAAGGATGCAAACACAGGAAATACAGGAAAGAAGCATAAGATCCTGTTGCTTGTATTTTTGTTTGTGTTGTAACAAGAAAAGGTTTTATTGTGCATCAGGAACTAAAAGCTTGTGTTTTTTCTTCAGTATGGATTTTTCTTTTAGAATTCCCCGATTCTTAGATATTAAAGGAACTGTTAAGGTATCTGGGCTAATATTTTTATTACTGTGCAGCGAGAGAGAATGATTTGCTGACCAATATAAAATGCACACTAATTTTCCCAGGAAACATTTTACTCCCAGTTCTGGAGAGATGAAATTAGCTCCTTAATGAAATTAGTGTATTTTGTTCTGTATTCTGTTTAATGGAAGCTAATTCAATACTTAGTGACAGGGAGGTGACATAGCCAATTACGGTCTTCCAAGGGCTCTTTCCTGTGACTGGAAAACAGAACAACAGTCAATGACTAATTAAGAGATTGTTCAATTACTGCTTGTGCTCACTGAAGGCTGGGAGCTGCTGCCCTGTTACGTTTCCAGTTGTCCCCTGGTTTCCCACACTGCATGGCTGTCGCTTCCATGGGGGTCATATCAAAAAACTTCTTCACCCTCATTGTGTGTCTGTAATGGCTTTTACTGGATCTAAACATGATCACCTCCCAAAGAAGTTCCTCTGGGAGTATTTTGTGTTCAATTGTGCTTTGTGTTTTCTCAGAGTTCAATAGTCCTCACTTGGGCAGCATTCCTGTTCCTTAAGAAACGAGACAGAGGGGAGTGTACATTTCCAAACTTCAGTTTCACTGTGCTGTGTACGTTTTCTTGAACCCAACAGGTCTTCTCGTGGGAACGTTAGATGCAGTGTTGGACTCTACATCAAAAGTGGCCCCATTTCGCATCCTGCACCAGACTCCAGACTCTCAGGTCTACTGGTCCATCGCGTGCGGTACGTCCTGGGCTTATACAGGGAAAAAGGAGGGTGCAAAGTACGGGGTCCATTTTTGGATTAATCCTCTCGTATCATTATTCATTCTCATCACCTCTAATTGGTTTAAAATCATTTGTGAACCTGAGATTGACAGCAGTGGTTCCAGCTGTTTGGAATAGGTCTCTGAGCTCTTCCTGTTACACCTTCTGATCTCCTACCTTCTGCAGGGATACCAAGGTACCAAGGCCTTTGGGTGTTCATTGAGTGACAGAGGCACAATCTTTTCTGCTGTAAGCTGCACATATAACTTGACACAGTTCAGGATGGACTCCTAAGGGTCAACTTATCCTGAAGTGTGCTGTAGATAGGAATAACAGTAGCTGCTTATCCTAATACTTTTATCTGGTTTGTCTTTGCATGTTAAAACAAGCCAGGTTCCCAGTCATGGTCAGAGCTGAATTATTCCTCATATCTGTTGCTCTCGTAGTAGAAAAGGTTCTCTCTCTTTCTCGTGTTGCATTATTAATCAGTAGGAATAGAAAAGTAAATTAACCTTAAGAGTAGAGTATGTGGTTTTTTCCTAGACCATGTTTTTTGATAGAGTGGCAGACAGGGTTTATTTTGTTGTGTTTTTTGAGGGGGGGGGGGGGTTGGTTGGTTGTTTTGGTTTCTTTTTTTTTTTAAGTTTTTTATTTTCACTTTAAGTTTTGTAGCTTCTCCTGAAAATGAAGTCTTAATTGCTTTATACAGGCTACTTAACTACTGGGTGTCCAAAGAGGCCTCCATCCCCAAAGCTGAGAGGAGCCTGTTATTCTTTGCATGCATCATTGTTTTTTCTTCTGAGGCGTAGTCTTGTCTTCATATTGAAATCAATTAATATTGTCATCTGGTTTAATGCTAAAGAGTCATTGTTGTGGAATTAATCTATTTCTTAGTTTTTTTGAAAACTCTGACTGCATCTATAGTACAGGGAAAGAGAACCATGTATTTTAGTTAATTTTCCTTGCTTTGATGTATTTTAATTAATAGTGTTCTTTAAGGAAGCAAGACTCCATCTAGACTTCTCTGGGCTCTCAGCCTTCCTTTTCGTTGCCTGTGGCAAAAGATGAGCTTTTCAGGAAATCTGCCATTTTGCAAACCCATGTGCACGAGTAATTGCCCCAGGAACTGTTACACTGTTGTTACATTGGATTTTGCAGTTCTCTCTTTATTAGGAATCTGCAGTGCATCACCTTAAATGAAAACTTGTGCCTCTTGCTGTCTTCTCTATGCAGTTAGCTGTTTTGAAAATACAGATTTGTTCTTGTAGCTTTAATTTAATGTAATTCGTTGCATGTCACTTGAAAAGGGCAGCCTTATAAAGTGGATGGAATTTGAACAGTCTGTGAATTGGCAGTAAATACATTTCAGGACCACTTCTGACGTCATCAGAACTGTCAAAAAGGCTGTCAAAAAGGTACTTTGATACATCTGTTGGAAGTATACCCTGGGGAATCCTACTGCCATCAGGTCAACCCTTGGGAAAATACAAAGGATAGTCTTCATTTTAGGGCTAAATTTATATAAATTCTATGCTGCACAAACATAATTTACACCAAAAGGCTACATATGTAGTTGTACTTTTTACTAGAAAACAGATTGTTTGTTCCTGTGAAGAAATTGATGGGATGACACTTTGTTCTTGCTTTATATATTAAGGGTCTGAAACAGTGCTCCTAAACCATTTAAACAATTTTTAAACAGTTTCATCTTTACTGTTTCCCTTCTGTGCTTCTGATTTACACTGTGACTCAAATAATTGGTCTACATGTGTAGTCTGAGAAGAAGAATTACTTTCGCTCTTTAATTACTGTGTTAATTACTCTCGATATAATTTTTTAAGTGTTGTTGCAAATCTACCCAGTGTAATACAGTCTGACAATTTAACTGTATTTAGAGCAATTTCTGTTCATTCCCAAGGCTGCTTTAATTAATTCTGTGGAGTCAGTTGAAAGTTTTTTAATTAGCCTTTACAAAGTAAGCTGAGAAAAAAGCAGTTGTTAAAGGTGTGTTCTTGCTTGGGGATATTGGAAGTATGTAATTACACTGACGGATTTGATTTGTGAGCATTCTTCTGGAGGATGGAGCTGCCAATTAATTTATATTCTAGAATGCCTTTATTCAAACCTATATGAATTCTCTCTCTCTCTTTCCCTCTCCCTGTCCCCCAGCATGTGCTGGGGAGTCACCTGTCTTTAAAGCACTAACTCAGTAGTGAATTTGCTGGAACTCTACTGTTTCACTCATGTCATCTCAATCTTTGCTGCCTCCTGGTGATGTTTGCTTTATGTCCTCACGTGTTAGAAGGGGTTTTGCACAGCAGGTCCCAGTCTTGGAGTTCTGCTTTGGAAGCTGTTATGGGCCAGTGATCAAAGAGCTGAGGATATCAAAGGCCTAGATTTCATTTTCTTCTGAGCCTCATGTGTTTGGTCTCACATTTCCCACATTCTAGACTATTAGACTGGGAGTGTTGTGGCGATGCTGAGTCTGTGCTGGGGAGGTGCTGCAGAGAGGAAGGAACTGTCAGTCCAAGTCAGGCTTTAACACCGAGCCCACACAATGCTGACAAAGCTGTGATGCTTCTGGATCTAAAGGCCAGAAATAGAGCTGCATAAAGGGCTTGAAAGATAAAAACACAGCATTGCACATGTTTAACGTGCACCGAGTACCTTTGCAGTGTACACAAGAGGTAACAAGAAATTTGAGACTTATGATTTGGACTTGTGTAACTAAAGTACTCTGCAAATCAGGAATTTGCTAAGTATTCTCTTGATTAATACTTTTAGTGAAAGTCTCTTCTGATTTCAAGCAATACTAACTTTCTCTTTTAATCAGGATCCAGCAGAGAAGAAATAACAGAACACTGGGAGTGGTTAGAACACAATGTTATGAAGACTTTATCTGTATTTGATTCAAATGAAGATATTACGAGCTTTGTCCAGGGAAAGATAAGAGTAAGTAACAGGCACATGACTAAGCTAAGTATTTTTTTCCTCTAACAATACATGCATAATATGTCCTCTGTAGAATATCCAAGTACAGTATTGTAATGCTGCCTAATTCTGGTTGAATAATATGTGACTGTTAACTTCAACACACTCCATTGTTCATGTTTCTCTGCCCTACAAGGTTGTTTGACATAAACTTTTCTTGGTAAATGATCAGTGCCTTTAGACAGTGGTCTAAATCTGTTGATAAATTATTTCATCATAATTTTAACAGTTGCCTGGGAAGTGTATGGTCTCTCTTTGTGAAAGTGCAACAGTTTACTCTGTATATGCTAAATATTTAACCCAGAAACTCTTGGGATTAAGTGAGGAAAATATGTTTGTTTCAGAAGAGGAGACCCAGGAATGTGTGTCTTGCCTTAGTTGTGTGGGAAGCTTGGTGGATGAGTTTGAAATAGCACATTTGATTTGTGACCTGTGTTTTGATCCTCAGACTATTCTTCCTGTTGTGAAACTTACTCTCCTCTTCAGAGAATGCTGTTTTGTGTGTAGGCAGGTGCATATATGACACCCACTCACATAGATGCATATATAAACTAACAGGATTTTTTTGTTTTAGGGTTTGATTGCTGAAGAGGGAAAAAGTTCTTTTGTAAAAGAAGATGATCCTGAGAAGTTTCGTGAAGGTCTTATGAAGTTTGAGAAGTGTTTTGGACTGCCAGAGCAGGAGAAGTTGATAACCTATTACTCGTGCAGTTACTGGAAGGGCAGAGTGCCCTGTCAAGGATGGCTTTATCTTAGTACCAACTTCCTTAGCTTTTACTCATTTTTGCTTGGAGCAGAAGGTAAATTAGTCTGGATGCTAAGCCTAGTCCCTTCGTGCTTTACTGCTGTCTTTCAGATTAAGAAGAATTTTTCCCAAGGGAGCTATTTTGCCATGTGAGCAGATGTCTGCACAGGAGAGAAAAAACTGCCAACATAACATAATTTATGGAAATGAATACATTTGTGTAACTTACTACACACTAATATGCATTAGTTTGCTTCCTCCATACAAACTTCAGAAAGAAGATAGACAGTTGCATTTGACTGTAGCTAAAAGCTGTCCATCATCTTTAGTTCATGTGCATTATTAACTCAGTCTGTGAGGATTACAGTTATGTCTTCACACACAGGCTTAATATGTCACATGGGTGCACTACACATTGGTGATAATTGCACATACCTTTTTTTTCCTGTTTTCAAACATTAGCTTGAAATGCCCAAACAAATGCCTCAAATAGTGTGAACTGTAACTGTATTTATGTGAAAAATGGTAAGCATGAAAAAAAGAGGATGCTTTCAAAGCTGGTTTTTATCTGTACTGGGAAATGCCACAGCTAATGGTCACAATTCCTCTGCATGCCAATACATGGTTGATTTAATTTAAGCAGCCCTGTTGGTGAGCTGTTGAAGGGGTTTGGCTCATATGATGGTGTGTTTGCCATTTGCAGTTTCACATAGGAGCAAAGAAAAGGTGGTGTAAGCTTGTGTTGTCATACATGGTGTGTCTTTTAAGGTTTTTCTTTCTATAAAACTCTTTCTTATCAAATTATGTTTTAGGAAATGTGAGGAGAATGGGTTTTGTGCTTGTTAGTTTGTAGCCCTTTCCAAATGTGCTGTCATTTAACTATGTTGCCTAATTATAATTTATTAGTGCTGCTGACTACTGCTTTGCTTTTTTTAGTACGAGGGTAGTAGCTGCTGAGAGGGGACTCATATCTCCTTATATTTGTATTTTCAGTAAAACTTATTATCTCCTGGGATGAAATATCAAGACTTGAGAAGACTTCCAATGTGATTCTGACAGAGAGCATTCATGTATGCTCCCGTGGGGAAGATCATTATTTTTCCATGTTTTTGCACATTAGCGAAACATTCCTTCTTATGGAGCAGCTGGCAAGCTATGCTGTTAGGAGACTTTTTGACAAGGAAACATTTGAGAATGATCTAGTCCTTCATGACCCTCTGCAAATCACCAAGAGGTAATGTATTACTTAGAGGTTATCTGCTCAGGGCCCAGTACTTGTTTAGGCAAAGGAGAAGAGAATCCTTGTCTCCAGGAGATCTGTAAATGTCAGCAAAGGTGGTGTTCTCTTAACCAAGTGTCTCATTAAAATGTAGGACCAAAGCCATGTGAGGCATTGTAATTTATTGTTACTTTGCAGGATCCAAAGTCTGTATGAAGACAGGAGGTGATCAAACCTTGAGAGCTCTTCTTCCAACTATAATTTTTATAGTAGTTTGAATTTTGAAAAGATGTTCTTGCAGCATTTAGAATTAGAAAATTCAAAATGGAGCTATGCTGTCTCCAGAGAGACCTGATGAGGAAGGATAAGGTGGAGAAGAAATCATTTAATAAACATGTAAATGGTAACTACATGGCTTTTCTGCCCCTGGAGGTGGGTGATAAAACTGATGAGTTGCAGATGGATTCATGGCTTTCCTTATTTGCAACAGCATTTTGGGCTGTAGGAAACCCATGAATGTAAGTAACCTGATGGTCAGGGTCCTTCCTTCTGAAGAAAGGTGTATAATTATTTCTTGTAGTAATTTTATGGTTTCTTTTCAGTTCTGGTTTCTGTTGAAGAAAATATTGCCTTTCCTCAAAGAGCTGTTCAAATTCTTACTCAGATGTTCTGGTTTTGATCTGTGGACCACACTATTTACTGTGAAAAGTAACCAGGAAAAGAAAGTCTGTTGTTAGGTGATTTTAAGTCACGTAAAGGGACTAAATTGGAAAATGGAAGGGGACTCTGTTGGAAAATGTTACCTATCTGCAAATTAGAAATTATGATAAAGCATTTTTCTGAGAAATGTTTCTACTTAAAGCTGTATGCACCCATGACTTAAGAAAAAAAAAGCTATTTTGTTTTATAATATACAAGTAATAAAGCCTGGTTTAGGTTATATTTCCTGGGTAATTGATCCCTAAGTTTGGTAGCAGTGCTGGAGAGGGATGTTGCTCTACAACCAAAACGTTGTTTCTGGCTGCAGTTATCTGTAGAGAATTAGGGTATGGCAGATGTTTACAACATGTGCTGCATTTCTACCTAATTAACCCTCTGTCAAGCCAAAACTTGTTTTAAAGAGATTACTCTGATGTGTGGAGAGACACAGCAGATTAGCCTGTTAGTATCTTTTTCTGCACTACCTATAGGCCCTGATTCAGCACAGTGCTTTACTGTGGAAGGACATGATTGAATTTATTCCTGTTCAGTGATGTATTTAAGTATTTTGTTAAGTGACTGTACAGGTAGATGTGGTCTGACCCTTTGTTGCCTCTTTCAGCAAAACATTGAACCCTCCAGACTGACCCCATGGATTATGGGAAAGCATGATGTTTTAGTATCTTTTCCCAAGATATTTTTGACTTTTGTATTTGTAAAGGCATTTAAAACTCATTTAATTTTTCTTGTCTCTTTCCTGCCTTTCTGTTTTGTTTTAATTCAGAGGCCTAGAGAGCCGTGCCCACAGTGAGCAGTTTACTGCATTCTTCAGGCTACCTAAAGAAGAGACCTTGAAGGAAGTTCATGAGTGCTTCTTATGGGTTCCTTTCATTCATTACAATACTCATGGAAAAATGTGCATTTCAGAAAACTACATCTGCTTTGCTAGCCAGGATGGCAGCCTGTGCAGTGTAATCATTCCACTAAGAGAGGTAATGTGAACTGCAAGTCTGCCAGTTACACCAGCAGTTTTGCTGGGTACAGAATCCAAATTTTTTGATACTTTAAAAAAAAAATTGCTTAGTTCTTGAAGTTGAGTTAATGAGAGATAAATTAATTCTTGAGATAAAAAGTAAAGAATTGTAGAGGGTAGAGGATCTTGAAGATTAATAATCACTGTGCTGTGTTTCTTGGCTCAGTAGTGCAATTCTTTTTGCAGCAGTTGAGCAGTGCTGTCTCTTCAAAAGTCAGTAGGAAAATCCAGTTGTCAAGTGAGCAAGTAGCAATGCCATTACAGCTGATAGTCTCATCAGACTGGATAAGGACCAGATAGTAAAGGACACAGCATTGGTATTTCTATAGAGTACTATAGCAAACTGCAGAATGACTTGGGAGAAAAAAACCCAAACAACTCTCCATCACTGTCTTGGCTTCATGTGGTCTGGGGCACTGGCCCATTTCAGTCTTCCACTGTTAAAAGCTTTTCATCAACATCCAGATTACAATAGCCTACAAATTAACCAGGTTCTATAATTGCTCTGTAATTGCTTTACATGCTCTGTGTACACACTGCCTGACATAAGACACCTGAAATAGAGGGTGAGCTGTACTAATTTCAGCAATACTTCATGTTTCCCACCTAGATAAAGCAATTTTTTTGATTATGTGTAAATAGTCCTGCAAGCAGTGAAGACTTTCATAAGCTGTGAAAGACAAGAAGAGGTTGCTTTAGAGGAGCTGACTCTAAATTTATTCTTGTGGACTGTCAGTCCCTCACTGTTTGTTCTACAGTACTGCAGAGTTACCTCATTTCAGTGGTTTTCCATTCTTTACCTTTAACAATGTGAATGCATCAGCGATGCCAGTCAACCTAGATCTTCATGATTGTCATACTTGTACTTGCATGATTAAAGTGTATTAACTGCTCTAATCTGTGACTGTTCCATCATGGCAATTAAAGTCAGCTCCTGCTGTCATGTGTTATGACAGCTGTCTTTGACAGGGTATTCCCAGCGGAAATTCAGTCTTGTAAAACTTGTTTCATTTGATTACTTGCAAAAGTCATGTTTTGTCTGCTTTTGGAGGGTAAAAAAAAAGGCTACAGCTTCAGCAGGTATAAGGAGACAAGATTTTCAAACTGAGAACTTGCGACTGGGAAAACCTTTTTGAAGATTTCTGGTACTCTGTCAAAAATCTATTGCATAATTCTTAGTACCTTGTGCTAAAATAGCTCCAGGCCACTAACCTTTCAACTTGTAACTTGTGTTACTGATCTGTTTGTGTGGTGCTTCATACCTACTGTTTCGTTTACATGTGTATTTTTAACAAGTTTGCTCTTTTAGAAGTAAGCTGGTAAAATATCTTGCCTAATTTATGTGTCCTTGGTTCCGTAGGTCACGGGGGTGGATAAGGCAGATCCAGCCAACAGAGGAGTCAGCATTAGTACCAAAGGAAAAACAGCTTTTCGTTTCACAGAGCTTAGAGATTTTGAACAGCTTGTGGCAAAGCTCAGAATGAAATGCAATGCAACTTCAAGTCCACAGCACATCATAACTGCAGAGGTAACTGCTCTACTAATTCTAATTTCTTAAAACCTGTTTCTAGGAATCAGGTGGTGTGGTCTTACTAAGAGTTTATGTATCATTGTCAGTGCTTTGCTGTGTAATGTAATATTCTTATAGTTAAACCTGACTCTAGACACAAGATAGTACAGTGTCCACTGTACCTCTGGATTTCAAGTTGTCTAAATTTTTTTAATTTTCTCTTTTGAAAAAACATGTTCCCATCTCTTGCCTTCAGACCATTTGCATTAAAACAAAATTCCACTAGTGTGATGTAAATTTACGTGTAGCTCTGTCAGTTTTTGTCGGCCTCTTATTTGACTGAGGAAGTTGAAGAATGATTGTAAGGTTGTTTCTAGATATAAAGAAGTCTGTATGTGTGGTTTCAGGCATGAAAAATAAGAAACCAATGACAACACATCCCTAAGAAGCATTATTTATTATATTTGCAGTATGTGACTACCACTGTTAAATTTTTTTCAAGGTTGCAGCTGGTTCTGCCTCTGATCGTACGAAGGATTTTGATGCAGGACCATCAAAGATGGGTCAGAGAGATAACAGCAAAACAGTCGGTACAGAAGCCTTAATGACTGTCTACCATCCTCAGGATGCTGAGAATCTTGACTCTAAAATGGTAAGGGATAAAATGGCCAACAGTTTGGGGAATCTAATTGCAAAGGACTGAGGTTTATCAAAATGTGTTCCAGCAAGGCTGCTGATTTCCTCTGGGGCTTTACCAGTCTTCTTTCATCTTCATTTTCTGTATTTGGAGTCCACAGGGTGCTTCTTCATGGCTCCATTCAATTTTCTACTCCTCTTGTATAATAATGATGTGCCTTATCTTCATGGAGCTAATTTCTCCTGCTCTTCCACCCCTCAGGGAAGAGTTGGCTGTTTGTTTTATGATAGTGAGCATGTTTCATTTCTATCTGAATTGTCAAGATACAAAGTCACTACAAACTCTTTGGGAGCAAGGAGGATGTTATAAGAAATTGACTTAATTTCTTCCTTGCTTGATTCTTTTGCACTGCTGTCTAACAAAGTTGTGCTCTGGAGAATGTTTATTTAATTGTTTTTGCTGTAGGACATCCAATTTTTGCTTCTCCATAGTATGGAAGAAGACAGATTTTATTTGAAAATAAGTCTTTCAGCAGAACTGGGTAAACTAAGATATGAAATTTTTTTATATTAGAAATATCAGAAAACAAATGTCCTGTCCTTTGGGCAGGACAAAAGGGAATCCAGATTTTAAAATTCTGCTTTTTATGGTATTTTGAGCAAAAGTGGACAAAATCTACTTTTCCTTTTTGGCAACTTAAATTGTTTTGACAATGTTAAATCTTAGTGCTGCATGCACAGAAATGTTCACCCTCTCTCAGCCCTGGAGCCTCGCATGAGCTGGAGTACCTTATCAACAGTTGCTTTACTTCAGAGAAATGTTTGTTTGACCTTACTGTGCTGTGGCAATTGTTGGTTTGTGTCAGGTGAGATACTGGATTACATTTACCTTTTGTCCGATCTGGTGTAGACTTTCTTGTAATCATATACTTTAAAGAATAGTAGGTCGTGTAGGAGATGGCATTTTATGCCAAACTTGTGCTATGCACAGGCTGGATTTTGCTCTGATTTACTTCAGCATTCATTTCACACCTCAATACAGATGCTAACACTGTAATTTCCAGTTTATATAAATAAAACTGGGAGCAAAATTTACTTTTTTTCTCTGAAACCTGAGGAGAATCTATCAGTATATTTAATGCTTGTTGTCTTCTGCTTTTCACAGTTGAAAGAAAAAATGAAGGAACAGTCATGGAACATCCTCTTTGCCGAGCGGGGACATGGTGTCAGTATGTTTCGAACAAAGAAGACTCGAGATCTGGTTGTAAGAGGGATCCCAGAGGCCTTAAGAGGAGAGCTCTGGCTGCTCTTCTCAGGTATTGCATAACAAGTCTAATTGACTCTTTTTGGAACTGTACTGTATGGATGTTCTAGTTACTGACAATAGTCTAGTTATTGACTTCTAGTCTAACAAAAAGTGCTCTTACCTCTGGCATTTTGTCCAAATCATTCTGAAGAAAGACATTTCAAAATCATGAACAAGAATTTGCTTATTTTACAACAAACTCCATTGAAACATAATAATAGTAATAGATGCTGTTCCAGGGGACAGTCAGTTTCAGCAAAGCCTCTTTACTTGCTGAAAAGAAAAGCATGTTTGTGGGACTGTGTTGTTTTTGTTTAAGCTTTTGGAGATGATAGTGTTACCAGACACACAGAAAATGTTTTCCTGGCAGAGAATTTGGCCCCAGTTACAAGCAGCTGTTTGCTACATGCTTTTGCTTGGTTTAGAGTGAGATATACAGGAATTGTGGATTGTCTTACACATATGAGATCTCTTCTCCAAGCTCTGAGTGTGCTTTTGTCACCTCCTTCTGTAGAACACACCTGTGTCAGAGCACATAATTTGAGGAAATAGAGGCCTAGGGAATTAAGGCCCTGCTCTGCAGCACTTCCGTTCCTGTTCATTGAAACACTCAGAAAAGCAGCAGCCACTGGCTTGATCAGGATCACACAGGAAGCCTGTGTCAGATTCAGAAAACAAGCTGAAGATTTGGAGGAGCCACCCAGGACCTTATCTGCTTGCTGTGCTCACTGTGTGTTCCTGGGCAGAGCTTTCTTCTTTTCTAGAGGATCTGTTTATTGTAACAAATGCATTTTATCCTCCTCATTCAGCCTACTGTATGGTTGTTCCTTTTGAGCATGTGTGAACATGGATCTATCTTTGCCAGTGTTCTTTGAGGTTTACACAGGCATTTATACTCCTCTTACCAGCCCAATTATCTCTGTCTTAGGAGGTGCTGACATAATTAGATAAATATTAGTCTTTTGCCTGGTTTTCCCAATCTGTTCTCAGCTCTACAAATGAAAAGGTATTGTGTTCCTCAGAAAAGTTGGGCAAAATTGTAGGTGAAAGGAAGCCCCCCTCCCCAAACAAAAAAGTAAGTCAAAATCAACTTTATAATGGAAAGTGACTTAGATTTCCTCCAAGCCTTATTTTATTTAGCTTTTCTGTTTTCATTTCAGAGTAATTCCATTAATTTCAGTAGGATTACTCTAATACATTACTACAGTAATATCTGGAGATTCATGAGGTACCTCAGTAGTCACCAGAAGTTTTTATATAAATTGCAGACAATCACACAGTTACTTTACTGTTGTCCTCTAATACCATGCAATCCTGTGTATTGGCAGGTGCTGTAAATGACATGGCATCCAACCCTGGTTATTACACTGAGCTGGTGGCAAAGTCCTTAGGAACGTGCACTTTGGCTACTGATGAAATTGAAAGGGATTTGCGTCGCTCCTTACCCGAGCATCCTGCTTTTCAAAGTGACACAGGAATTTCTGCACTCAGGAGAGTTCTTACAGCTTATGCATACAGGAATCCTCAGATTGGATATTGTCAGGTACAGCAGTTTTGAGAGTGTTAGTGTTGGTTGTCTAAGCATTAGCTCATGATGGCAGTATAGTAGAACTGCATAAAATCAGTCATATAAATGTGTAATTGTTTCTTGCTCAATGGTTCACATACTTTGCTTATTTCATCTTGCTGTGTAACATGAGTTTTTACTTGTACTTGAATTTGTTGATAAATACTGTCATGGCCACTTCATGTATGTGTTTGTGTTCTAACTAGCCATTTAACATTTAAAAATATTTTTACGTAGTTCAAGTACTATGTTCTGTTTTTAATAATATAGAAGTAAAAGTCTTATACTGGATATGGCTGTAGGTTATCCTAGCACTATAAAAACGTGCTGCAAAGTGCTTTCAGAAAATTCTGACTAATGGTAACAGTTGTGTTTTAGCCATCTTTCCTTGTAAATGTTTCCTTTCCTGTTTAAATGCTACAGGCAATGAATATTCTGACATCAGTGCTTCTGCTGTATGCTAAAGAGGAGGAAGCCTTCTGGCTTTTGGTTGCTGTGTGTGAAAGGATGCTCCCCGATTACTTCAATCGTCGAATCATCGGTAACATCCATCTGTCTTTTTATCTATCTAGAGTTGAATGTAAATGGTCATTCATTAAGAACAAATGTAATGTTATGAATGAGATAAAGACTGACCAGTGGAGAGAAACTGTTGAATTTGGTTCTGGATTGTGGAGTAGGAAATGGAGGTTACAGAGAACATCCCATGGCTCCTCCTTAAATAAGAGTGGATGTGATTTTCAGATATTGTCATTACTCTAGGCATAACTACTCAGGAAGTAGTCAATTAGACTATTATACTGTTCTTTTGGAATTATAACTACAATTTGTACTATTTATTTTAAACTCAGCCTGCTTAAATAAAGGAAAAAGAGTTACTCCAGGTCCAGACTTAGCCTTTGATCTCCTATGCAGTTCTTACAGGTGTATATGCTGAAAGCACGTTGGATATGAAGTTTCTCTCTCATTGCAGAGAGGGTGTGCTGGCTGTCACAGGAGCCACTGGAAGCAGCCATGCACTCACCGAAGTGCTGACACCCTTTAAGGATGCAGCAAGGCTCTGGACCATGCATGGAGTGCACAGCTTCCAGCTGAGGGAAGGGAGCCAGTGATTCCGTGCTGCTGGGCCTCTGTGTGCTTTTATAACAGAGCTGCTTTAGGACAGGGCCTTTATTTCTGGCTGGTGCTCTGAGTAAAGTGTGCTTCTCTGTATTAAGATTTGGGTGGTGGTTTTGTTATCCTTTCCCTGCAGGTGCCTTGGTAGATCAGGCAGTGTTTGAGGAGCTCATCAGGGTTCACCTGCCTCAGTTGACAGACCACATGACGGACATGACTTTTTTCTCCTCGGTCTCTCTCTCCTGGTTCCTTACCCTTTTTATCAGTGTGTTGCCTATTGAAAGTGCAGTCAATGTGGTGGACTGTTTCTTCTATGATGGAATAAAGGCAATCTTGCAGCTGGGCCTCGCAGTGCTGGAATACAACATGGAGAAGTTGCTCACTTGTAAGGATGATGCAGAAGCAGTCACTGTTCTCAACAGGTATCAGTGTAACTGTTATTCTTTTGGGCTGGTAGCAGCTGCTGTAAGTGTGAGGCTTTTAAATGTTACATGTTTGTCTGGGATTTACAGAATCAATGAGAAAGATGTAATTTTTTTTATAAAAGACCACGCAGCCTGGTGTTTATTGTAAATTCTAGCCTCCCTGATGGATCTGTTTAGGCTGGTGATGCAGGTCTGCTAAGCAGGCGCAGATCAGGCATGTCTTTGGCTTATGCATCTGGGGGAATTAAGATTACCTCGTTCACAGTTCAGGACAAGCTTTTTTCTCTCTCCCAGTCATATAGTGTAACCCTGCTAGATGGATTAGAGAACCAGGGAAATGCCAAGTGGAAGGGACTTTGGCAAGAGTCTAGTTTAACTTCCCACTCCAAAAACGGTTGCTGCTCACACTTGATCACATCAGCCAATACATCACTAATGTATTGACTAAAACTTCCCAAGGCTGGAACCTTCTCTGAGTGAGCAGTTCCCAAGTTTGTGTATCTTTGTTACTATTACAGCACATTTTTGCTACTGATTCTCATATTCTTTGCTATTTCCCATTCTCTGTACACTTTTTCTTCAGTAGATGCCAATGCTGTTGTTATCTGGTGATAAACTGGTTCCTGCTGATTTCTCATGTGTTTGCTTTGTGCAGATTTTTTGACAGTGTCACTAACAAAGACAGTCCTTTGCCTCCAGCTGTGCAGCAAGGCTCCAACCTCAGCGATACAAAGAGTGACCACCCCAAAGTGGACATCACTGATTTGATCCGAGAGTCAAATGAAGTATGTGTTCTTGTGGGTATGTTTTTGCATCCCATGCAGTGTTTGTTTCATGGGCAACTTTAAAAATACTGCAGCTGCATTGTACAAACTAGGGTAGAAAATCTACCTAGATTGGTAGAAATGGGGCTCTGTATTTTGTTCACCCTCACTGAAAACCTTATAGGTTATGGGATAGGTTTGGTTTTGTGTTGTTTCGGGGTTTTAACTGCTTGGAATGTGCTTTATAGTCTGTACTTTTTAGTCTCCTCCTGAATCTAGGAGTTCCCTGTATTCATCAGAGGTCATGTATTACCATCCCTCATTGACATTATTAGTATATACATTAGTATATTATTGGTATATACAAATACCTTTGTATTTACTAATTTGAGACTGCACATTGGAGTCAGTGGTAACATTTGACATAACAATGTGTACAGGAAACTGTGTACTTGGGTAGTTTATTGTATGGGTTAGATGACCATTTAGAAATGTGTTGGGTGAAGAAGACCAGTTATGCTCTTTTAGCACTTTCTTTTGATTTGGAAGTTTGGTTTCTGCAGTGTTAAGCTTTGGAGCTCTTAACTGGGGAGGAAATACATCTAGCTTCTCCTATTTTTCCCCAGATTTTCGTGAGGCATTTTTTCCCTTGGCGTGATTTCTGTCAGAGTGTTAATGTATTTGTAGATAGGTTTCTGCTCAGCCCAGAGCTTCTGGTCAGAAGTGGAAGGAAACAAAGATAAAAGATTTGTTCACATTTTTTTTCCTATTAACTGGTTTCTTTTATCTATATAATAATTTTTTTATTCTGATTCTCATTCATATGTTTCTAGTAAAAGATCCACAGTTCATTTCTTTTGAAAAAATGTCCTGACTGACTCACAAAAGATTAACTGACTGTAATTTGTGTAATTTAGAAATTGTCTTTTTTGATTTTTTACTGAGAAGAAGGTGTTGCTTTTAATGGGGTGAACAATGTCAAGAATCAGAAATTCAATTTCACTTGAACTGCATTTTAAGCATTGGGCTAATCATATAAAAGTCTGTTCTGCTATCAAGAATGTTATACTGGAAAATCATGTATGGGAAATGCTTTAAGATTCTTGAAAGAAAAGTTGAAAACTATTCTGAGTCTTTCTTGTCATAGTGAGTTCTCAAAGTGAGGATGAATACTTGCAGATTGGAGACCAGAGATGGTAACTAATGAAGTGCTGTGTATTGCATTCAGAAGTGGAAGCTGAAGCTTTCACAGACCTGGAATCATGACTGACAGACAAAGCAAAAGAAACTGCTTTTCTTCTTCCCCTGCATTTGCAGGCAGGGAACTGCACCAAAGCAATAGTCTCTGATTTGGTATGGCTTTTGAACAGTTTTGGGTAGAACCTTGAACCTGAATCTCCCAGTTCCAAGTTGGCAGCCCTGTTCTTAGGCCCATATCCCCATTTCTCTCTCATAACCCCTTTTTCAGATGCAAATTTTTATCCTCAGTTGAAACTAGGTTTCTTCAGTGCTGGTAAGTACCACAACCCCATGTTTGAGAACTGCTGATACAAAGTGAGAGACAATTTCCTTCTTCCCATTTTGACCAGACAGTTAATTTCAACACAGTTCTGGTCTGGTGAAGGGTGTTATTTTCATATCACTGTGTAAATAAAATAAATTTCAAAATGGGAAGATTGCTGCAATGGAGAGTTGTCATTCTGCAGATAGGTCTAGTTACAAGTTATGAAGAAGGGAACAGAGATATTCTTTGTGATACTGTTGCTTTGTATGGGTGTTCACAAGATAAATGAGATTATGTGAAAGTCTTGAGAAAGAATATTGGCCTGGTTTGATTTATTGGTTTCTGTTTAGATTTTAATTTTTTAATAATTTGTTGCATGATTTCTCTGAGAATTTGTTTTTAGTTTTTGCCTACTATCCCACTTTTTCTTAAAGGTAAATGTATTTATTCTACTCTAGTGCTCAGACTTCAGAAATTCCAGAGGCAGCCAGAAATAGTTCAGAAATTGCTTAGCTTATTTCTAAATTTCACTAGAGTGAACTTCAAACCCTGACAAAATGCACGTCTTAGACTTTGCTGCCCTGCAGTATTAGTCACCATGTGAGAGCAGAGTTGGGTATAGAGCCAACACACAGTAAAATCCCTTCCTTTGTCTTCCCACACATTGAACTACTCCAGTTTCTTTTTTTTCTCCTGTTTCTCCATCACTGTTTGAAACACCTTTTAAACACTTTTAAAATTTACACTGGTTAGGGAGAAGCTTAGTGCTCTAATAAATTGTTTGTTTCTCGGAGTTTCTGGGATCTTCCTTTGTGTCCATACCTGTGTTGTACTTAGATGCAAGAAAGGCAAAAACATCTGCCTAGACGTGTCTAGCAACAGCTGATGCATGGAATGGTGCTTTTCTTCTTAGAGATACGGTGATATTCGCTATGAGGATGTTGAGAGCATGCGCTGCAGGAACAGGCTTTATGTGATCCAGACCTTGGAAGCTACGACCAAGCAGAATGTGGTGAGTGACTTGCAAGAGCTTAACCCTTCCCTTCTGGAAAGTTCTGAAAAGAGCTACATTTTCCAGGGCCAAATATATAAGTTTGTACGCTGAAGCCCCTCCTGTCTGCAGTGGGTCTGTTAACTGAGGTTTGGCCTGTGATGTTTTCAGTCTCTGAGCCACAGCGTGACCTTCTGGTCTCATTGCAAGTGACACCATCCCTGACCACTTCTAAAGGCTGGAGTATCTCTCACACTTTGCATGGGTTGGAACAGTCTGACTGATATTTCTGTCTGCTGTTGTTAAACTGTAAATGCATTTCTCTTAGAGGCATAGAGCACTGTACAGTAAAACAATTATTCACCTGCATTTTTACTCTGGGAAGCAGCACTGAAGAGGTCATTGTACTACATTCAACTTCTTGTCTGTGATGTGTGTGGATGTCTGGCATTGTGGCAGCTTTTCATCTGCCCGTATCATCTTTTTAGTTCAGGCTGCTGAATGAAGGTGGAGGATGTGAGGTGCTTCCTTTGTTTGCCTGTTCTCTTCAGTGGCTTTTTTCCAAGAAGTGATGATCATACTAATCTGTTCAACCACCAGTGCCTCTTTCTGTAGTACATGTGGCTTGTAGCAACTGATGCAAAATGCTGGTGGTTATGATAAGATGGTAACTGTTGTATTTCATTTTACAAAATATACACATTGTGCAGATGGAAGCTGCTCTTGTAGCAGCCTTGTTTTAAAAACTGTGAACAATTTTTTTTTTATTTGGCTTTAAAAAGGATTCAGCTTCACTGTTGAGAGCTGAGTATGCATTTGCCCATTTAAAGGAAACTGTATATGATTATAAATAATTGAGGTTTTATCTCCTGGGTTTCATAGTGTAGGCTCCATGTATGCAAGTAATGTGACCAGTTTTCTAGCTTCAAGCTTTTTTTTTTTTTGAGAAATTATTTCTTTTGGTCTATAATTTTCTGATTGCTTTTAAAAAGAAGTGCAGTTCTTACTTCTAATTGTGACATGCCCAAACCTGGAATGTGCACAGTGTCTTTTAATATAACGTTAAGTCTTCCATAATTTTATTCTATGGTCTTATTCCAAAGAGGGAAGAGTCTTTAATTTTTTCTTAATTTTGTTTCAGCTACGTGTTGTGTCTCAAGAAGTAAGATTCAGTCCTAGTGATCTTGAAGAGCTTTATGAATTGTTCAAGGTAATGTGCCATTTTCCTCACTTACCAAATAGCCATCTTAATGGTAGACTGTAAAATGATTTTAATAAATTGAGGTAAAAGATTCAACATATGTTTTACATGCCAGCTTTAAATCTAATCACATAGTTAAATTCTCACATCTTTCATCCAGAGAGACTTGTTGTTTCAGAAAACTAATATTTTTTCTCTTTCCTTTGCAGAAGGAGCACTTTCTTTCCTGTTACTGGAGCGTAAACAGTCCTGTCTTGCAACATCATGATGCCAGTCTGCCATATCTTGAGCAGTATCGGATTGATTGCCAGCAGTTCAGGGTTCTCTGTCATCTCCTGAGCCCCTGGTCACACTGTGCAAACAGAGACTCACTTGCACTGTGGACGTTCAGACTGATGGATGAGAGCTCTGATTGCCTTATAAACTTCAAACAGTTTGCCTGTGTCCTTGGTACGAGAACAACACGTGTATTGGCACATTCACAGGGGAGCTCTGTCTTGGGAGCAGTCCTGGGCTGTATCATCTTCCACACACTGTTTTTATCATGTGACAGAATAATCCCAATCGAGATTAAATTTAAATACAGCTTTGCCATCCAAAATCTGAAAATTAGGAAATGGTGTGATCTCATCGCTCGGCTTGTTTGCTTGATGATAAATGTTTCCTCATAGTAAGTCATCTCAGACACAGATCGTGCAAGATGACCAATGCCTCATATCTCTGGGGAACTGAAAGTTTTCCTGACTCATTGTTCTGCTCTGTTCGTTCTTTTCAAAGTGGTATTGTTCAGGAAACAAAAATATGAGGGAAATGCTGAGAAGACATTAGTGCTATGTTTCTTTGGTGCTGTGGTTTTATTTTAGTAAGTCATAGACATTATTAGTGTCCTTTCCTCAGTGTCAGCAAACCCCAGGCTCGGCACAGGTGATGCTGCTTTCCTTAAGTTTCATCTCTAATTATACTCCCTGTAAGGTAGGGCACATGTCCAGTTCCAACCTCCCTGGGTTGCATTTGTTTAGTTTAAGAGGGTGTTTTAAAGTTTGGTCCAGTTGAACACTGTCCTCTTTCCTCTAACAGATACCATGTATAATGGAAGCTTCACTGACAAACTCAAGCTTCTTTTTAAGTTGCACATCCCTCCAGGTAAGTGAGGGGCAGTGGCATTTGGGGAGAGCTATTTCTGGCCTTTGTTGTCTTTATCACTGCTTTGATGATGCTTGGGAGCCCCAAACCTACTTTATTCAATTATTTATTGCAGCTTTTACTGAAATAGAATCTCTAAGCCCTTCCAAAGGGGATGATCTTTCAAAAGATGAACTGATTCACTTCAGCCAACTCAATGGTAAGCTCCAGAGTGTGAGGTTTTGCCTGCAGAATATTAGAAGGAATCTGTTAATTATCTCATGAAAAATGGGGAGCTCCCTTCTGAAAACTGCTAAATCCAGTAAATCATATCACTGTTAACAGAATCCTCTGCAAAGTTCTTCTGTAGTAGTTACAGTTTAATAAAGAATTTGTGGGTAGCTTGTCAGCCTTCACTTTTGCATCCCAGGCATAAAAGGATAATATTTTTCCTCCTCAAGAAATGAAATACCTAAATCCATAATTATTTTGAGACACATAAGCGTTTCCAACTCCTTTGCTTTCATTTTAAAGCAATTGAGCTGAAAAAAGTTTTGTGGGGTCTAAGTTTATGGAATTAATAAAATACTGTTTCAAATACTCTGTTTGGAAAGCTCTGTGATTTTACTTCTTTGGAAAACAGATGCTTTCTGGTTTTTGAAATCTACCCACAGTACCTTATCTGTAATATACAGGTACTGTTCTTATCACTGTTCAAGTTGTGCACCATGAACATTATTTGTTTAGTATAACTGATGGCAGTTTCTTTCGTGATCTCCTACGTCACAGTGGCTTCTATTTTTATTGAAAGCATACAAATCTTACCATGTGGTTTCTTCATGACCTAATCTATGCTGAGAACACAGGGGCTGTTGAGGGTCTTGCTCCTTAAGGAAGGAATTTTTGATAAAGGAAATGAACCACTGGTCCTCTTCTATCAAGTAAATAACTCTTTCTTCTTTTTCTTCTCCTCAACTGTAGTTTCATCCGTTGGGGATAGTCTTGGAAGTGATTCTTTGAAGAGCAGTCCAGAAAAAGGTAAAGAATTCTGGTGACACGTTTGGTAACTGTGTCTTTTGGGGGAGTAGGAAAGTGTGGTGAGAAAGTACATTAAGTAACATTGTCCTTAGTATACTGCTAACATTCCATACACTTTTATGTCCTATGGGTGAGAGGGTAGTGGAAACTCTGATCCTGTTTAATCCTTGGCCTTACCACTCTGTTGAGAAGGAATGACATTGAGGATACCAGTTCCTTTTGCTCATCATCCCTCATAGGAAGCTCTTGGTTCTTTTTTGTTCACTTTTTTTTTCCCTTTTGTCAAATAGTGAAGGGGAAGGTTGATATTCAGGCATATCTGAAGCAATGGCAAGATGAACTTCTTAAAAAAGAAGAAAACATTAAGGATTTGCCAAGAATGAATCAGGTAACCTATCTGTCTGAGTCTTATTTAAGTCTGGTTTTGACTTGAAAGTTTATCCTTTAAGTCCTGTTAAAATATTTCTAAAGGATTTCTAGGATCCCTTAAATTTCAGACCTTCACATTAATCATTAGATTATGTGTTTGTAAAACTGCTGTAGCTTATGAAGAGAGGGACTTTGAGACCCAGGTAGGTTTATCAGGGCTGGTCTGTGCCCGTGCTGTCACTACAGCAGCTGTACCAGGTGCCTGGCAGCAGCAGGCACTGGGCTGATTGCACAGCCTGTAGTCAGACAGGACAGTTGTGTTGTTGTTCTCTGAATAGTCTCCTCTCTATCTCTCTGTAGTCTCAGTTCATCCAGTTCTCAAAAACTCTGTACAATCTGTTCCATGGGGATCCTGAGGAGGAGCTGTTATATCGGGCTATCGCGGTGGTTACCAGCCTCCTGCTGAAAATGGAAGAAGTTGGGAGAAGGCTGCAGAGTCCTGCATCACCAGTCCCAAGTCCAGTTCACATTACAGAGGTGCCTGCTGAAATCCCCAGGGAAGGGCAGGAGGAAAGCAGCTCTGAGCAGACTGAAGGCAGTAGAGTACAGAGTTTGAGAGGGAACCATGAATGGTCTTTTGCCTTTGAACAGATTCTGGCATCCTTATTAAATGAGCCAGCCTTTGTGAGATTTTTTGAAAAACCTCATGACATAAAAGTTAAAATAGAGAGTGCTAAAAATTTACAACTTAAAGCAAGAACCAGAGTGTAATTTTCTTTACCTTTGACTCTGAATTAACCACAAAGCGCTTACAAATGAAGGTTGCAACTAAGGGAATCAAGTCTGGTGTTTACATAGAGAAAGACATTTGCAGAGTTAGCTTTAAATATCAGATTACTGGTATGTAATGTAAATAAAAATAGTTTGAAGCACAATCACTTTCTTGCATTATTCATAAGTTTCACTCCAAAAAAAAAAGGACTGGATAATAAACCGTCTTTACCATGTTAGTAAAATATGCAATGTTGCTTGGAAATACTGGGTGTGACCTGTTGCAAACCTATCTGAATGACTGCTGTTACCGTGTGTTCATTTCTATTTCCAGGTTAATTTCTATTACTATGATAAGAGGAATGACTTCCTGCCATTTTCACTTAAAAGGAGTATCAACAGCTTAGAGGTTGTCATCCACATTAGTTTCATTAGTTATTACCAAACTTGCATGTGGACTGGGGTCAAAGCAGTGTGAAGGCTAAAAATAGAGGGTGTGGTAGGCACAAAAGCATGAGATTAGAGAAGGAAGTGCCCTGCTCTCAATTCCTCTGCTTTGATGATACCCATGGGCCTGGACTCTTGCAGATTCCAGCCCCTTCTCAGCAGTTTTCAGACTGCATTCTCCCAGCCCACGTCTGTTTTTGCAACAAACAACTGGTTTCCTGCCATTCTAGCTCAGCCTAGACTTCTCTTTCCCATTTTCATACCAATCCTCCTACAATGCAGGTTAAAAGGATGGAAGCTTATTTGGTTGCCCAGGCTGCACGTGGATGCAGCAGCTAATATTGATTGTTGAAATCAAGGGAAAGCAGTGGCTAAATCTGTCTGACCATATGCCTTTATCTGGCAAGAGGAGCTTCTTAGGAGCATGTTGATGAAATATAGAGTTTTGCTGGTGTTTGCAAAGACCAAGCACAGACCATCTTAAGCTGAATGCTGAAGGGACAGATTGCAATTGCTTCTTTACCTACCCTGAGTCCATACCTCAATTTATAATTACTATTTCTTTTCTGTAGCACTCTGGATTATTGCTACTGTAATATTTTCCATCATCCAGGATTCAAGGCAGCAAAAAAATCCCCTTGAATCTGACTTGAAATTTTAATATATAAAAAATGATATAGTAGAAATCCTGTGGAGGCAAGCTCTGCCACCGTTAATGCTGAGAAATTTGACCTTGAATCTTTGGTAGCTGGTGCTAGAAGGGGTTTAGAGAAAGAGGGAAAGAGCTTGTCTTTTAAAAACAACAGCAAAGTAAATTGAGATTCTGTGCTAAACTAGTTAAAAATGTCTATTTCTAAAGCCTGTATGACAATCTTCCTCTGCAGAGCAGCATTATTTTTATACTGTGCATGTTTTTTGTAAAGAAGCAGAATGGGGATGGTATCATTCACTGAGGCTTTTCTTGCAATACTAATATGAATGAAGAATAAACTGAAGTTCTGTCTTGTGTTACAGGCACTTTGTGAAATGCCATCATTACAATCGGTGTTAAATACAGTTTTCATCAGGAAAAATGAATTTATGAATTGTCCTATACTCTCTCCCATACTCTCAGGTATTAATGTAAAATAAAGTTTTATTGAATGAACAGTCAGTTCAGAAGTTATATCATATATGTGAGAAATGAGGAAGCTTTTTTGAAAAGCCTTTACAAAGTAATTGCACTTGATACAATATAGTGCTGATTTGTATTTTTATGCGTAAAATATAAGAACTAATTTATCCATTTATGTGGAAATGGATAAGTAGGGCCACACTGTGTTAATGAATTTAAAATGTATTTACTCACTGTTTTCCCAAAGTTGTTTAGAAAGGCAAAGCAGATGATACTGTAGTTCTAGTCCAAGATGTACTCAGATAAGGTTTGATCAGTGAGTAATTCTGAAAATAACGGGGACAAAATTAATGGAACCCCATGAAAGTAGATGCAGCTGCCCGTCCCAAAAGCTTTTGTAAGTTTATGATGGATATTGTTTATGCCAAGTAGTCAAAGCTGTGAACTATTTGCTAAGCAAAGTAACAGAGATATGGAAGTCTTAAAACTCAAAGACATTTTTTTAGTTTGAGAGCCAAGATGTTATGATCCAAGTACAGAAGACTGTGGTGAAGGAACTTGCAAAGTACAGCAACCTTCTGTTGTTACCTGGTTATGCAAACTGAGCACCTTTTTACAATTCCCTTTTCTATTAGTGCCAATCCAAGAGACTGTGGAGCCCTTGCCAGTTAGGCAGTAGTTCTTCTCAGCTATTATATCTATGTATAAAGAGAGATTACCAGCATATATATATAAATAGATTTAAGGTAAGAAGTTAGGATATGTAGGGGAACACTAACTTTTATTAACTGCATGGATTTTCTGTTCAATTTTTTTTTATTTTTCCCCCAAAGGGCGATGTCTTTAAATTGTTTCTGTAATACAGGACAACCTGTAGGCTGATCCAGGAAGACTAGTCACAGTGGATGGAGGATCAGCAGGATGGAGCATGTGGAGCAAGGTCACTTTCTAGCAGGCTGACAGCACTTAGGCAGCTGCCCCACTGGCAGGTTCTTCCTTTTGGAATCTCTGGAACATGGGCTGATCCTTTGGGGAGATCTAGATGTAGCAAGTGCCAGTTATTTCCAAGGATTGTGACCCAGAGATGTGTTTGCTGGGCTGCTTCCACAGTGCACCATAACACTGAGGGACACTTGAGCTCTGCTTGTGACACTAATTCTGGAGTTAGTGTCTAGCTTATTTCCTTCCCTTTCCTATTCTAGCTCCTTCCATCCCTATTCCAGATGGACTGGCTAACAATTAAATGCAGGTTTACTTGGGTTTGGTGGAGCTAGAGCAATAGCAGCTCTTTCCCTCTCCACTCCCAAAGGGTGATGCCTTGACTTCAGAGCCCTGCCTAGGCAGGGACAGAGATCCCTATGCCGTACAGCTTTTTGGTCAGATGAAGCTGGTGATGCAAAGATGAACCCAGACTCACATTCCATCTCATGAGGACGCTGGGGTGTGCACATTGGTGTTGCAGGAGGGCAGCTGCCACATGTAGCTGGGAATTATGCAGGAGGAGTCTGGTGGTTGCAGAGCATCTGACACAGTATTACTCAGCTACTTCCCAAGGGGGGACTTTCCATTCAAATTGTAATTTGGAAATTTTTATCTGTGTGTTTGAACTTTGAACAGTTCATTCACAAACAGGAAGCAGCGTGGTTAAGTGAGTTCTGATGCGTCACTTCACTCATCTCTGTTCCTTTTTTTCCTGTAAGTTTCTATGAAGTTTTCTGTCTTTCTATTTTTCTGGTTCAGTCACAGAGAATAAATGAAGGTGCATCATTCAGTACAAAATAGACAGTTGTAGGTAGGGTGTAGATTGCTAAAATTAGTGGTGCTGTTTGTACAGTTTGAGAATTGCATCACCAGGGTGTGTGTCATGGTTACCCCGACACACTGGCAGTGGCTGTCAGTGGAGGCTGCGCAGTCCTTTCTGGTGGCTGGGCTGTTACTGTTGTTGCTGTGCACGTAAGATGCCTTCTGTCAGATGTAGTTGTCAGCCCAGGGGGATGGCCAGCAGGCTGTGATGATCCCTCAGTCTTGCAATATGGAATGTGCTGCTCAGGAGCACTGAGCACTGGGCACACGATGGGAGGGATCGGCTCAAATAATAAAAATACCAGCTCTTTTCACCCTGGGGGAGAACTGATGGTAATTCAACTGGTAGCATTTCCCAGGACATGGAAATGGCCACTGCCATGTGATACAAAAAACCCACTCGGGTTTCCATCCATTCCTAAACGAAGCCACTTGTTCATCACTCTAATGGCTGGATAATAATGTAATTTTAGAAGAGTTTGCTACCATAGTGACTAAGAAATAGCTGTGTGTTGATTTTACTAGAAGTTTCTCATCCAGTTGTACCATACAAGGTTCTTGATTGCAATTTCAGTTGTTATCTGGACTAAAGCAGAAGGAAATATTCCAATTTGTTTCCAGAAAAATAGGCTATTTTGTCTTTTTTGCTATAGCTTTGTCACTTTACCAAGAAGGCAACATGTTTGTGTTGACAGATTGGCTTTTATACAATGTATTGTATGAAGAAGTACTGTAAGACAAATGAGGTGTTAAATAAAGTATTGTTTCACTTTAAAAAGAAACAAATCTGTGTTTGAGGCAGTATTATTTCTCATGATGGTCTGTTGCAGAAGTTCCTTCAAGAGCGCTGGCCATGTTAAAGCCACACTTAGTGCTTTCCAAAACAAGGACTAAGGCAAAACCCAAGCTGGGATGCCAGCCTCCCAGCAATGGAGGAAAAATGGAGACCCAGATTCTAAGGTCTGGGACTAGTTAAGCTTTGTTACAGCCTGAGCTGAGTTCAGTGCTGAGATGGTGCGTGAGCGAGACCAGTACTGTCACTCACTTTTTGCATCCAGATGAAACATTTACAGTGTGCAGATGTGTCCACACTGACCCTGATGCCTTGTTCTTTCTAATTGATGCATTCTCCCTATTGCTTCTGGCACTGGTCATGGAAATCCCAGTCTCCCTCTTGAGCCCCATCCCTTCAGCAGTTCGTGCACATGAATCCGTGACACTGCTGCTCTTGTCCTTCCTGGAGAGCAGGGATCAGATTCTGATCCCCAATGGACCCACAGCACCCAGGGAATAACAACAACAAATAGTGTGTAAGAGGCCTTACAAGTATTATTTTATTTCTTCTTATCTTTTTTTTTTTAAATACTATGTACAATCTGTTTAAAGCTTGTCAAAATGCACAGGCTCCCATTCAATGGAGCTGTGCAGGGACATAGATTCAAAACAAGAATAAAATCTTTACTGTTCATCTTCATAAGACACTTTCTTTTTCCCATTACAAAATACTTTTAAGAATAGTAACATTTATAAATTTATTTATATTCAACATCATATAAAATAAACCAAGATTTATACTCAATTCTAGACTTTTTCTTATTTTCTTTTTTCTTTTCTTTTTTTTTTTTTTTGCATGGAATATATACAATATGTACAGTAACTTCTCATTGTGTTTGTCAAACCAGCCTGATTATACCCACCAGGCTTTAGCTTATATGTACAAATATGCTAAAAGTGCAAGACTTTATTAATTAAAGCTGCCTGTGTTTTCAGAGGTCTGGAATTGTGTGGCCTATATATATTTATATATAGATATACGTGTGCATACATATATATGCATATTAAAAATACATATATCTATATATAGAGAGATATAGTATATAGGTACTTGTGTACTAGAAAACCTCACAACATTAATGACTGATAGGTTGACACCAACACTGGAGCCCAACCCCACTGCAGGTGCCATCTGTCACTTTCCTGCCCTCTGCTTGTCACCAACAAGTCACACTTGTGCTTTCTCGTTGCAGCTGGGGGTGTGTGAACCAAACCCACCAGCAACCCTCAATTCCAAATGAGTCCTAAAAACACAGGTCATAGCTAATACCGAGGTAAACAAATACAAATCAACCTGAATAAAGAGATTTATTTATCCATATATTTTTTGAGAGTGAGTGACAATATAAGGCAAAAACCCCATGGCCCTGACTCAGCCTTCCCTCCCTCAGCTGGAGGCAGACTGAGCAGGGATCGAGCAAGCCCCAGAAAGGGATGGTGGGATTTTGTCCTTTGGAGCATGTCTGGAAAACAAGGCCCTACCTGTGAGGCAGTGCCTGGGACTGTGCAGCCCCCCTGCCCACCAGCAGCGAGGCCAGTGGCTGGGGTGGGCACTGGGAATAAGGGGGGGGGGCACATGATAAAGTGCATTTTTAGGTCTCTTGTTTCAGCAAGGCTGATCTAACATGTAAACATCCTCACAAAGCTCCTGTGCTCCTTGCTGAGAGGCTGCAAGCAGGGACACAGTGCCCCCCCAGCTCTCCCTGCCATCAGAAGGGCTGTGCCCATGGTACGGCCCCATCCGGCACACCCACCACCCCCACCTCCCCCAAATCCCTTCCCAACCCTCTTCTTTCACTCGCTGTCAAAGCCACAGCAGTGCTGGAAAACTGCTCTGCCTCAGCTGCCGCCCTACCAAGCACTGTTAAAAAAATACACTCCCCAAGCCCTTGACCCCAAACACCACCACCTCTGAGATACACTTGATTGGCACCTGCCATAGGTGGCTCATGTGTAGTGATGGGACACTGCACACCAGCCATGGTGGTGGACTGGGATGATGCAGGTTAAATGGGCAAGCCAGGAAGATGCTCGACCTTTCCCTCCTGCCAGCCACCCTGAGTCACAAACTGTGCAGTGGTGGACCCCTAACACAAATGTATGTTTGCCTCCCCTCTGACATTATGTTCCAAGGCTATGGTGGGAAAAACCCCCAAACAACTCCCAAAAATACAACTCCCTCCTGCCACAGCCTCATGAGCAATCCCGCTATCTTGGGGAGAGGGAGACCCTAAAAGTCATAGTGCTTTGAAAAAAAAAAAAAAAGAATAAGTTATCTACCCCAAGGGCTCTGTGCTGGCCCTTGTTGCAGCACAAATGCCGGGGCAGGAAATCCCCCACGCTCTCTCCAGGGCTTGGGCTCTAAGAGCCAAGGGATGACGTGTTATTATTTCAGCTCCAGGTTGCTCTGCAAAGGCAGGTGCTCCACATCCCACTACCAGCAGTGCCGTGGCTCTGGCCTGTGGTTCTGCTATAGCCAGAATTTCTTGTTGTGGTTTGAAATGAGGGGGCTGGTTCAGGCTGTGTCTGAGAGCAGCTGCTCTGCTGCCCAGTGTCCAGGGCTGCATATTCTGGCTGGGTTGGGGCCCAGCCAGGGACTGAGCTGACAAGGCACAACCCTGGTTAGTGCCTTGCACTGGCCCCCTGAAAGCTCCTGGCTGGCCCCTGCTCCAGCAGCCTGTCCTCCCACCATCATCACCCCAGGCAATGTGGCACAGAAAAAACACATTCCCTTCCCGAGAAAAATTGCTGGGGAACAGCCTCTGGTGTACAGGGGCTGGGGGAGCCGTGCTGCACCCCACCAGGCAGCAGGGAGGCTGCAGACAAAATTCTGTCTGAGGCAGAGCTGTCACACTTCTGTTTCACTCCTGAGTTCTCCAGTAGACTCTGGCTGCCATAGCCTTGTTCACCCAGGCTGAAACAATCCTGTTCTTCTGCCCCCCAAGCTCAGCCTGGGCCCAAAATTAACAAAATCCTCCCAGTGCTGCAGCACAGAAAACGCTGGGGGCAAGTGAGCCAGCTATAGATATACAGATACAGCTACAGATACAGAGATAGAGCTATAGACAGATCTGTGCTTATGGCATTGGAGAGCTCAAGGTACCATTAGCTGTAGCTACTGCTTTGACACATTCCCACTTTCCCCTTGAAACACAGGGCTGCTTGTGCCAAAGGCTGCTCCACCAGTAACACCAGTAACACAGTGTCCACCTGCTGCAGTGCTACAGAGAGCCAAGCAAGCAGCTTGCACAACATAAAAAAGGAAACAAATGCCAAAAAAAAGGCAAAAAAAAAAAAAAAAAAGCACGGTTTGCTTGGGTTTGACATTACAAACTAACCCCTCCCTAAACTTTGCTCTGACTGTCAGGTGGACCTTTACTGCTAGATGGACCTGGTCCTAACTAATCATTATTTTGCAAAGTAATGGCCAAACCCATCTCCTGCCTTTGGCCTCTACCAGTGCCCATAGGTAGTACTCAGCTACTAACGCCTCAAAAATGTACATTTTCATTTTTCCTTTGGAAAGACACAAACAGTAGGGACACTTAACTATACACCCACTGAGGAATAAACTTGTTTTTCAATTCATAAATATAAACTTATAGGTAAAAAGTGACAATTTACAAAAATACAATTTATTGCTGACCCTATGGGCTTGTAACATCGCTTGTGTCGTGATCATACATTTTGGGTGTGCCAAATTGAAACATGACCTAGCAAAACCAGAAAGTTTGCTGTCATATGCCAGTCTATGCATGTTTGTTTGTTTTTATGTATAGAAACATACACAACTATGTCACTCTAAATGAAACAGAAAAAACAGAAAAAGAAGGAGTAAGGATTCTTTGTCTGTAACCTGAAAAATATTCGGCTACAGGGAGTAAAAACCCTATAAATTTCTATGCACTTGTTAACCAAAAATAAAACATGACAAACATTGTACTAGCTGCGATGTGAGCTGGTATAACAACAGTAAGAAATTCAGGCAAAAGTGGTGTTATGTAAATTAGCAGCATTATCCAATCTCCTGGAAAACAAAAAACTGTGGGACTGAGGTATAGAAAAAAGGGGACAAAAAATCCACAATCCACCTACTACAGCAAAACGAGTTATGTACATGGTAATCCAACGGTGTCCTGCGGACCGGTACAGTCTGTCTATGTGCTTCAAATGCTGGGTTTAAATTCACAGTGACTTTCAGCACTGAAGTCCTGAATGGAAAAGGGTTTTTTCCATTGCAAACCAAGCTTCGTGGCAACCTGATAACTGACCTCCCTGCAGCCAGAAAGCCACTGCCTCCAGTTGCACCGTGGTGCTGGGCCAGGGCACAAACAGCTGCCAGAGCAGCATCACGGACTGGCTGCATGGAAATCCCAACGGATGGGGTGCTCCTGGAGCCATCCATCCCCACTGGGGACTGTTCCTCCAGCCACCACCTTCCCACGGAGCCCGAGCTCACCCGTCCTGTGCTCTGACGGCACCGCGCTCTCCCCTGCGTGCACCCGGGGTGCTCAGCGGCTGCAGCCACGTGGTCCCTGCCTCCCAGAGCCAACATTCAGGGCAGCTGCATCTCAGGCAGGTCAGGCAGGTTGCAGGGCTGGCCCTGCGTGTGGTGGCTCTGCTGCTGTGGGTGGAGGAAGTAGCTCAGGGGGTTCTGCTGTGGAGCGTGGGGTGGCTGGAAGATGCGCTGTGTTGGACCCCCAGGCACCAGCTCAGGACCTTGCATCTGTTGGGAGACACAAATCTGAGAGATCAGACATGCCTCATCATCCAGCCACTCCCTCTCTTGCTGCAGGGCCAGTGCTGAGACTAATACACAGGAGTTTGTGTACCAAGTCCTAAAGGTAACCTCTACCCACTGAGGGTACAAGTTGTATCCCTTGGGATGCTGCTGCTGTCAGTACAACTAACAATGACAGAGAGTATGGAGGGGAAGCAGAACCCATCTGTCCTACCATCCCCATGGAGGGCCCAGCAGGAATGGAGACCTTCAAAAACTACTTAGATGCATGGTAAAATGTGCAGGATGTGCAACTTTCATATTCCATGGGAAGGACCTTCAGGCAAGCAATGAAGAGGTTGTAGAGTGACCTTGGCCATGTACCACCCTGTGGCTGGTATCCCAAACACGGGGACTTACTGGTTAACCCCCTATGAAAGGCATTGTGATACCAAAGCCTGGTTTTCTGTTGCCCTGGAGCTACTTATCTGTCCCAGCATCATCATTCTGCCATCCCTATTGCTGGTCCTCTGGACCTCAGTGCAGCCCATGAAGACACCTACCCAAAGTGGGGATGGCTCATGCCCACATTTGATGACAACAACAATTCATTTCTCACTATAAATCCAGTCCTGCTGTGTGGCTGCTTTCAGCTCCTGCTGTTTTCTTTTCTACCATCTTTGCCTGGAGCACTGCAAGTTACCTCTGCCAACCAGGCAAGGCTGGGAGAGTGTGTTAATAATTAATGACTAGTTTCAACAACCCCTCTCCTTGGCAGCATCACTGGTTCAGCATGCACTGATGAAAACTGTGTTGAAAAACCAAAATCACCTTCTCCAGAGATCTGTGTTGTGAAATACCCATTTATTAAAACAAAAGCCATCACAGCAGCTGGTAAAAACCTTGCTCTCCTGAGACATAACAGTAGGAGGCATGTTTTAAAAAGAGCTTCTCTCTTATCATGTTTCACATCTACAGTAAGCTTCCCACCAGAGTTCCTCTGGATGAAAAGCTGCGTTTTAAAAACTGAATATTTCTCCTGGACACTAGGTGATAACTGAGTGTGTGGGAAAATAACATCCTTGAGCAGGTGCAGTCAGCCTAGAAAGGCTGAGCACGTGGCTACATGCAGATACAATGGGAATGGAGGATGTGCAAGTGCACTGATCAAGTCTGATCAGGCAAGTAAGCCCCATTCCTTAAAAAAAAAAAAACCCAATCAACCCCAAAGCCATCCCTGTGCCTCCTCAGAAACCTGCGCTCCAATACCTGAAGGTAGAGACGGTGCTGCGGAACCTGCTGCTGTGGCCACTGGTGCAGATGAAGCGGTGTGTTGGCCTGGTGGGATGTGAAGCTGGTGTGTGGGATCATCAGAGATGGGGAGAAAATGGGCGATGGGGCTGGAGGTCGGCTGGTGCTACAGGTGACTGGCTGTACCTGTACTGGGGGAGGCAGGGTCTGCTGCTCCGCAACGAATCTGCCACGAGGAGGAAAATCAGGTGTAAGAACCCAAACCCAGACCCACCACTAGAATAGGCACTGAGGAGTCCAGGTGGTGCAGGAACCAGACTGGAGCAGGGATTGTCAAACCCACAGACCCTGGCAACAACAGGCCCCAGATTTCCCCCTCCCTACCAAACACGGACTGGAAATGCAGAAAATTAAGGTTTTTAAGGCTGTACATCTCCATGTCTTGGTAAGGCATTTTATGATTTGCAAAAGCCAGAGAACGGTTGATTCTTTTTTTTCCAAAGCACTTTATTTATCATAAAGTTCTTTGTAGTTAAAAAATATTCTCATTACTTTTTCTCCTAACCAGTTGAACTTTTGCTTCATTTCAGACTGAGACTGCTCGTGTTTGCGTGATCAGGTACAAGTTTTGCCAAGTTATTTTCAGTGCCATAAAGTGCCCTGCTAAAACACTGCAGGAAAACAAGGGCCAGCAAAGACTCACTTTCCTTGCTGCCTGCTGGCACTGCTCTGCACAGCCTGGCCACTGCTGTTGGCTGCAGGCATCATGGCTTGGATGGATTGATCCAACAGCATCCTGCAGTGGAATAAAACAGAGGATGGTCAGGGAAGGGAGAGGTTCAAACTCCTGTCAGTCTCTAGAAACAAATCTCTGAAAATTCTCCATGAAAGCAAGCAAACCACCACCTTGAAAACTAGCTAATGGAACAGGATGCTTCTTACCACATCACATCTCTCCTATGGAGACAGGCTGAGAGAGTTGGGGTTGTTCAGCCTGGAGAAGAGAAGGCTCCAGGGAGACTTTTGAGCCCCTTCCAGTGCCTGAAGGGGCTTTCTACAAAGGCATATAGTGACAGGACAAGGGGAGAATGGCTTTAAATTGACAAAGGGCAAGGTTAGATTAGATCTTAGGAAGAAATTCTTCCCTGTGAGAGTGGTGGAGCCCTGCAAAACTGTGGCTGCCCCACCCCTGGAAGTGTTCGAGGCCAGACTGGACAGGGCTCTGAGCCACCTGGTCTAGTGGAAGGTGTCCCTGCCATGGCGTAAGGGTCCCTACATGCTCTTTAAGATCCCTCCCAACCCAAACCTTTCTGTGATTATATGGTTCTAATGGACTTGCAGAGGTGAGCTGAAATTTCCTACATTTGTCATGTGAGAAATACATTTTATAGATGATAGACCTCTATGGTTTATCCTGTTTCCTTAATATTTTGGAACAGCTGGATCTTGCAGGCACTGTCTCTCTGAAAGGCAGTTGAATAGTTTGGGACAGTTGTATATGTTTTATATGATGTTTCCAGCAGCATATTAAAAAAAGGCTTTGCCACAGCACTTGTCCTGCCTGGAGAAAAGACACTCTAGAGCTTCAGAACAGGCAAGACACAGGTTTGAGAAAGACTAGTTTTTCCTGTTTACTCCTCTAACAGCAGCAGATGTCCAAAGCTTACTGAGCTACTTGGAAGGCAGGGCTGTGGGTACCTGAGGGTCCTGTCCTGGCTGTACTCAGACTGTGGTTGCCTCTCGCTGCTGTCGGGCGGCATCTGTGCAGCCACTGCAATGGGGTGTGTTTGTGAGAACACCATGGGGTTGTTGTAGAGGGGCACTGAAATGCTTGCCTGCCCTGGCAGACACGTTTGCTGGCCTTGGTTTCCTCTCATTAGGTGCTGCTGCTGCTGCTGTACCTGAAACAGAGATACCCACGTAAGTTTTAAAGCTCCCTAACAGAAGGCTAACATAAGCGCTTTCAGTGTGCAGATGGAAAAAGGGGAAGGAACAATAGGACATTGTTCCTGAACACAGCAGTAGAAACAGTGCATCTTTTCAGGACAGCCAAACCATTGGCATTTATTGTCCCTGCAGGGCAGGTGCTGGCATTGCCAGCAGCAGAGACAGACAGTCCCTTGAGAAATCAGAGTACAAAAGGATTGAGGGGGAGGAGAACAGCTTAAGAGGGGAAGTGTAAATCCAAAGTCCCCAAGGAAAGCTTCTCATCTGTCCTTTAGAGCAGCAAAAAGAGCTCAAAAAGCCTTTTTTGCTTTTGGAGAACTCAAATCTTTCCCAAGGAGAAGTGACCATCTTAACAGTGGATTTAGGTCTAGTGGTGACAAAACTGTTTTTCAAACCTGCTTTCCAAGACTCTTCGGGCAGAGGAAAACTAATCTTTCCAAATGATGCCTACGTTCCTTTGTTATGAAACCACAACTCTCAGTGGCTACAAACGAGCATTGTGTTGCAATCATGAACACAAGTGACTGAGAGCCCACACTTCCCACTCAATTCCTCCCCAGAGTCACCAGGAGGGCCCCAGCAGTCCCCGGGTTCAAATGTTTTTCGGCTACCTGGCTTTTACCTTTACTGTTGAACGACATCATTCACAACTGACTCTCAAGACAAATTCTGTAATGCCAGCAACGCAGAAAAACCAACACAGAGGGGATGCACGGGACCACGGGGTGGGGAGGAACATGGCAGGCAAATATTTAAAAGCCAGGAATGGGAATGATGAAGACAAGGAAGCAGGCAGTGACCTGGGTGGCCGTGCTGTGGGGGTCCCTGAGGAACTGGCGCGGTGACGGCAGGTGGGTGCTGCAGTAGTGCTTCGTCCCCACGAGGCCTGGCTGTTGTGACTTCTTGGCTGTGCTCTGCCTGGGCGTCCCCTGGGGTGGTGGCCTCCTGGGGCTCGGGTGCTGCACATTGTTAAAGACGACAGGGATTGGCTGCTGCATCAGCATCTTTAAGTAAAAGAGACACACGAGTTGTTGTTGGTAATGCCTGGGAGAAATAACACTGCAGCAGCAGCACCTCAGGGGCAAAGTGAACCATGAGTAACAGAAAATCAAATGTTAGCTTGGGTTAAATATTTATTCAAATCCATGACCGTTCCAGATCCATTGTGCCTGCTCTGTTTTTCAGGAGTGGCACAAGGGATCCAGCAGCACTGATCAAATACTGAACCACCAAGCTTTTTGTACAGAGAGGACTTGGGATTAATTTGGGATTGCTTTTTCTGTAAATCATGAATATTACTGATTCAATACTTAGCCACGTACTGACGTCACTCAGCTCTCAGGAGACACCACTCCCATGCCTGAGACCAAATTACCAATTTGTCCAGAGTTCATTTCCTAATGCTTTTGCCACAGACAATTTTGTTACTGATCTGTGTGCTCAAAGGAAAAGCAAACAGTTGGTGAGTTTGAGAGTCCCTGGGACAGCAAGTACCTGCAGGTTGGAGTCCTGCACTAACTGGAGCTGCTCCTTGATGACGTGGAGTTCTTCTTGCTGAGTCTTGATGTCAGCTTGCAGTATGCGAGTCCTCTCCTCCAGCTGCTCTTTCAGCTGATGCATCATCCCCAGCTGGGTCGGGAAGTGGTACACGGGCTGCAGATAACAGAGAAAAAAGGATCACAGGGTAGGACCAGTCTGCTACTCACATTCATATGTGATGTTGGCTTCAGAAAAATGACTGCTTTTCAGTTTTTACCGTAGAAAAGATGGTGCTGACAAAAAATGGCAATTGCATATTTAAACAAAGTACCACTGTAGCTCCAGAGCAGGAACACATCTGGCTCACACTCAGTGCCTCCCTCCAGGTGTTGGTCTATTAAATTGCTGTAACACCCTGCTGGTTTTGGGCCACTGCATCCAAATCCTTGCCACACCTCCTGGCTGGGCTTTCAGTTGTGCTGCTAATGGTACTTGTCAAATGTCAGGCCCAAGTTATGCTGCAATCCCACCTGGGGATCCATCCTTCACACCTATGCTGGCCATCTTCAATTCCTGTTTTATAGTCTGAACATTTACTACACTGACATCAAAGCTCTGTGAGGACGGATCTCACTGTTATGAGTTATGACTCCCACATTTTTCTTGCGGTTTTCGTTTTTTCTTTTCCTAGCCTAACTCAAATCTCTCATGGCATCCCCTTCCTTTACCAGGGGAATAAAACTTCAGCATTGTATCAGCCTGTAATTAGCTGCTACAGATTCAGGGAGGAGCCTTCAGCAGCCTCCAATGCTTTTGACAAGTGTAAAACTTCTACACTATTTCCTTGGGTGTCTCACCTGCTCTGTCTCCTCACTGAAATAAGTGGTTGCAATAATTTGGTTGCAGGTAAATCTTATTAACAGCAACAGAAAGGGCACAAAAATCTTGTCCCCACTCTGGGATGAGCAAGCAAGGAGGTGGGTAGTGAATCAGAGCCACCAAGGCTGCCCCAGTGACTGGTCACACCACTGCACTTAATAAAGATAAACCACGTACCATCACAGGGTGCTGGGAGGGGACTGCCAGCTGAGCCACAGGGTGCTGAGGGAGGTGTTCACCAGGGGCTTGAGGAGTGGCTATGGCCTAGAAATGAAAACTTTGCCTTACTGTAGGTCCATAGCACCTCTAGCACAGAGCTGGTGCTGTACCTGCCCATACCAGGGATGAACAAGTGCAGGGAATTAGACAACTCCATGTGGAGGTCTGAAAATCAGCAAGGGAGATTTTAAGCTACTGAATGCCCCTGCTAATTGCAAGTCCTTAGTGTCAGCATCCACTTTGGATAAAGGTCATTTCACGTGTACAAACCCCAAGAAAAACAGGCTGATGGCATGAGAAGCCATTTAGCCTGGAGGAGCAAAATGAACCCTGAAAGGAGGAAGCAGAGGAGCCTCTGGTATCCCTCCACTGGCTCTGCCAGCCAGTGTTGCTCCCCACAGCCCCGAGAAATCCCAGCACACTCAGAGTGGGGGATCCAGCATCTTTGAGGAAGAGATCAAGGTTTCTTTAACAGCCTCAGAAAGGCTTTTCCTTGCCAGGACCACTGACCTGAGTGCTTCCGGCTGATGCCAGCCGCAGGGCTGCCTTCTCTGCCTGACCCCCGGGCACTGACGGCCGGGTGGGAGTGCTGGTGTCCGTGCGCCGCATGGATGACGTGGCTGGAAAAGAGACAGTTCACCATGACACAGCAGCCCCGTGCCTGGGTACCCCGGCTGAGCCTGAGCCCTGCACATGCAGATGAACAGTGACCCAAGCGCTGCCAAAGCAGGTCCCCAAACTGCCCCTCTGTGGTCCCTCTGGCTTCCTTCCTGACTCACTGGGGTCCATTCTGATGCCAACCCCACATCTCAGTCTGTCCTTCGTGGGTGTCTCCAGATGAGATTCCCACTCTCCCCATGGCAAGTATTTCAAGAAAAGGCCCCTGAGTCAGTTGTTTCCTACACACAGCCTTCCCTGCACGGGCACTGTGGTTACCTCACTGTCACTCTCAAGGCAGGGGTGGCACTCACAGGAGCTGGGATGAAGCTGCCAGCAAGGCAGGCATCCTTCTGAGCTCCTTCTGCAGGGATTAGCAGCAAACACCCCATAATAAAATTATATTATATATAAAACTTTTGTCAGTGAAGTTCGGGGCTCAGTCAAGCTAACGAGCCATCTCCTGTCCTCTGAGTCACAGCAAACAGCCGTGACCCTCAGCTGGTGACAAACCGGGGGACAGCTGCTCTCGCACCAGCAGTGGGCTAAGAGGGAGGAGGCAGCACGTCGCCGTGGCTCTGTTGCTGCACCGTAACTTTTTATGACACGGTATGTCGGTCCCAGTGCTGAGCATTTCCCTCCCACCCCGGCTCGGTCACCTCCAGCAGAACCCCAATATTTTGGAGGCTGCTCTGCCCTCCAGCCCACTCCTTGCCCATGCTGGGCTGTCCCCGGCCGCGCTGGCACCTACACGTGGAGTCGGAGAGGGCGGTGTGCGAGGAGCGCCGGGAGCTGTGGGATGACAGTGACACTCCCTCCCGGCTGGCGTCCTGGCTGCTGCCGCACTGCCCCACGTCCAGGTAGCTGCTGTGGCTCTGCGGGGAGCGAAGCACAAGCGGTGAGATCGTCAGTGGAGGGGGACGGCACTGGAGGGGACCTCCACCTCCCTGACCCTTTGTTTGCAGAGAAAAACAACCGGCTGGGTGTGCAGCACCAAATCCTGCTCACTCTGTGTTCACCCTAAAGCCTTCAGGTAGACACGATCTTTAGAATCATGCCAGAGGCACCCCGGCTTGGGGTGGAGCCTGGGACACCCATCTGATGACAGTGAGCAGCAGTGGAAGGGACACACCACTTGTCAGGCAAATGCCATGGGGATTGCTGCCCGTGTCCTGTGCTCCAGCGTGCCACCCGCCTGCTTCCCTGCCCACAGAGCTGTGGGCAAAAGGAAAAAAGCTTTTATATATAGTCAGCTCCTTTCTGCCAGATTTCTTCAGGAATGTCACAGCTGGTTGGCTGTGGCACACTGGGGTGTGGTGGTAGGGGGGAATGAGTGAAGGTAGTCCGAGGGGCTGGCTGGGGAATGGTTTTATCCATTGCAGAGATGGAGAGAGATGACCTGGAAGAGACGTGGAGCTATGTAATGGTCTCAGGAAGATAACAGGGAGCAGAACAGAGAAATTGAACTGCTGAATTTGCAGTTATTATGGAATCAGAGAATGCTCTGAGTGGGAAGGGACCTTAAAGATCATCTAGTTCCAATCCCTCTGCTAAGGGCAGGGACACCTTCCACTAAGACCAGGTTGCTCAAAGTTCATCCAGCCTGCCCCGAGCCAAGTTGGGCAGTTTAGAGCTACGCAGAGGAAAACTTCTCAGGATCTGCCTGAGTCATAACCCAGCTGAAGGCTTGGAACAAAATGGGAGTAAAGAAAAAGGAGAAGCAAGAGCACGTATTTTCCCAAGATTGGTAAGCGATTACTCGGTTTAGTTTAAACACCTTACTCAATTGTGAAGGGACACAGTACCTTTAGAGAAGAGGATGCCAGTTCAATTGATGACTCTTCGAGGCCAAGATCTCGCCTTCTCTCAGCCCGAACTTCTGCATAACTAAAAAATCCAAAAAGACCAAAACCCATTTCAAATCCAGTTTTTCAGTCTAGATATTGTTTACTCTGTGGTAACTATCTTACTACACAGGCTGCTGTAAAGTTTTCATGTTGAGTCTCAGGCTTTGCACAATGCACTCACACACACTCTCAATATACAAGGTACTTAAAGGAACATCATCATAGAGCCTAGCAATCTGTGAGTAATTCCACAGATTAGAAACAACAGAGCAGTGTCCCATCCCACTGCACCCAGGACTGCAGAGCCTGTAGGATCATTCCAAGCACAAAAGTAGATGCTCCTTTGCAAATTTTGGCCCTGGATGCCTTCAAGTGAAACTAATCTAAAAGCGAAGTGCACTTGGCTGTTGAAGACAAAATGGGTGTCTTTGTCTCAATACAATTTTCCTAATAAAAGAGTTTCCCATTTTCCATAATCAGGCATAAAAATGATCCTACAGTTTCTGTGCAGGTAAACTGCCATAACAAGAGTATATTCATTTTCTGACCTTGTGATGACCAAGAATCAATTTTTTTCCATGTGGTACAGTAGCTCAGTGATCCCCATGCCAGTGCCTTGGGGAGGAGAAACTCAGCTCCCTCTTTTTGAGGGTGCACACAATGTGCTGCATCATAGTTAACACTCTGCACGCCACTGGAAGCTCCAAATACAAAGCAGCAGCTGCCCACGTGCAATGCAAGGTGCAGGAATCCCCAGGAATGTGCCTCTAAAATTGTATATTTGCTTTCCTTACTTTTTCCCCTCTTAAAAAATAACATATTTACACTAAACAATGCCACATGATTCACCACTGGGATGAAACAGAGAGGATGTTTTAAAGACTCTCTGAGTGCTCATTAGGTACTGGAAAGGGCTCGAAGGTCTCTATAGAACCTTCTCCAGGCTGAACAACCCCAACTCTCTCAGCCTGTCTTCACAGGAGAGATGCTTCAGCCCTCTTATAATCTTCATGGCCCCCCTCTGACTCACTCCAACAGGTCCATGTACTTTCAGTTTACTAGTGTTTGCTCTTCTAGATGTTTGAAAAGAAAAAGAGGGGGACCAGAAAAATATCAAAAATTGATTCCTGACAATAAACACATGGGGAGCAATAAGTCTACTCAAGTTAATAGGGCAAACCAGTGTGTCACTATTTTTTCAAGTCCTTCAGTAAATGTATTCTCACTCTGAACACAGTCTTTTTTGAGATGGTAGTGGTAATAAAGCAGATCCCCCTCCAGAAGGTTCTTATCACAGAGCATCCCACGCACGCACTGCCTTCCAGCACGGGTTGGAACTCAGCGTAAGCAGCTTTCCACTAGGGGAGGATCTTGAGCTGGATTTGGGGTGAGGAATAAGGCTTGCAAGCCAGCAGCTAACTTCAAGTCATAAATACTTAAAACTCTGATCAAAACGTTTTGTAGGAGATATATGATCCCATTCATGACCATAAAGCCATCTGATTCTTAACAGCTTTAAATCTTTAAATGTCTGTGTCATCACTAGGGATAAAAGGGGCATGTAACACGTTGGTAGACTTGGCCAACAGTGGCTTCCAGGTTTTTGGCCCGCTTGATGAAAAAGGAAAAAGAGTAATGAAAATACATGTTCCCTGTCATAATAGTTTTATGGAATTACATACCACCTCAATGTGTCAGTAGGCACAGCAAATATTTGGTTAACATAAAACAGAACTAAAAAAAGTAATGGCTGAACACTGAGACACACTCTATGAAGGGTTTGGTGCTTGGTCCTACCTAACTACCAGGTGAGTGCAAACGATGAACTCGGGCTTGGAATTCCACTGGTGGTAGGTGATGTAGTAGTGTGTCTGCAGCCATATCCACTGCTGGCCTTTGGTCAGGAATCGATAGTAACAGGACTTTCCTTTTCCAAACTGCATCACTGTTTAACAAAAAAAGAAAGCAATTTATAGCAAACAGGGATTTCCTGGTGCAAATGTAATTAGAAAAACCACTGAGTGCCACACACCTCTCACAGACTGTGGCAGTGCCAAAATGGCTCTTGAGCTTTATAAACACGACAGATGATACACAACCAGGTACTCAGCTTTTGTTTGGGTCCTTTTCTGCTGACTTTCAGGAGTGCCCTTTGGTATTTTGAGATTGTTCTTATAACTGGTATAACTGTATCACTAGCTATATACCTAACTTATTCATGGGCTCCCCTGAAATAAGCATAAATAACACTGTTTAAAGTACTTGCCTTTCACATGTACACGAGAATGCATTTCAGACACTGAAGGTGTGAAGTCAGAGTCCCAATAAACAATAAGATAGTGGAGTTTTAGCAGTTTAACTGAGAGTTTTCTTCCAAGAGATCACCTAAATACAGCAGACCTGGTACATATTATCAGCCTACATCCAGAAAAATCTCAAGTGCTGTACTACAACTGGAAAATGATGAGGGGAACTACATTAACCACACTAATTGTTCTGGACTGCTGGGAGTACAAAATGAAACATGTTCACATAAAATACCAATAATTAATGTAAGCTAACATACAAATGTGGTTTAAGGAAATCTATTTCACTTGGCAGTAGGCAAGATGCCTGCCCAGAGTTGTCAACCTAACAAACAGGAACTTATAAAGCTACACTATCCCATGTGTGTTCACTCATCATCACTCTACTTTGTTAAAATATCAGGACTAACTTCTTTAGTGATCCCATTAACAGTGATGGCCTTTAGATGAAGCACTTAGCAGAGGTCTTCTGGCTAACATGCTGTGCTGGGGATCCCTCAGTTCCTAGTCATGGCAGAGATGTCCCGGAGCAACTTCTCAAAGTCATTTTGCCAGCACCTTCCCCTCTGCAGTAAAAAGATCCTTTCCTACAGGTGTGTTGTGCGAATACTCCTTTAATATGTAAGAGAAATCCATGGCTAGTAGGGATGTAGAACATAAATCATGCAATCAATTCTCTGCTGAGTGATTTGACCCACTCTCAGTATAGTTTGTGTCTATATCAAACTGCACACACACATTACTAAAAGGACACTGTCTGCTTAAGTAGGTTGCTTCTGTCTGAATGGTCTTTTAAGCAAACAGGACTAAGAAGTACTGTACTTTAAAGCAATTAAAATACTCTGTTAATATGCCCATTGACACACTTGCTGAGCTTGACACAACTTGTATCTGCCCCTTTCACAGCCTCCTCTGTGGGCTCAGCCAGGCAACCTGCCTCCCTGACAGCTGTTGTACCAGTGCTTTGCCTTGACAGGGCAGAGAAATCAGCAAGGAAACAACAGTCAGAGAAGTCATTTTCTCCATCCTCTACCAGGCCCTTCAGCACCTCATACGTGTAAGTGGAAGAGGGTACTTGGTAGAGATGGGGGTGGTTTGCAACTCAGAGATGAAGCAGCTTGTCTCACTCCAGTGGGCTGGGGGGCTGTGGAATTACTTGGTTCCTACATTGCACTGCTCTGCATCTCAGAGTAATTACAGCATTCCACTTGCTCCACTCTCTGGGGTGTCCTTGTTTCCTTTTGACAAAACACTCTCCTTTCAAGCAGAGATAACAGAGAGACAAACAGACAGTTTTCCCACAGGAAACCTCTAAGTAATATTTCCTAGCAAAATATCTGATTACCTACATGCATTTTACAAAGTATGTAGTCATTTTTTATTGCAATTTTTGCCTGGCAAGGCAAAGCCAGTGGAGGACAGACATAGTTCTGGCTAAATATCTCAGTCTGAAATGCACCTAATAAAATGGAAAAATCATGAACTCAGGGGAAGGCATTTCACATCTGGTAGGAACAGCACACTGATAGAGTAGACCACATATGCAGACACCTCTTGCCCTTCCTCACATCAGCTCTAGCCTTCAGCAGGCTGCACTGCTGCGGTCCTCAAGCGAAGTTTTCCCTGTGCCCTGGCTCCCACAGGTCACACTATTTCTCCTTACACAAAGATGAACTCAATCGACTTTCTTTGGTGTTCATACATCAGCCTGAACTGGACTCTTCTGCTTTGCTGCGTTACTTTCAGGTCAATCAAATATGAGTCATCTTTACCCACAGGGAAACTGTATTCAGTACTTTTGTACGTAAAAAAATTCTGAATCTCCAGAAGCATTTTACTAATGAGTAAGTGAGGTTCACAACAACTAGCTGCACAGGTAGGTGAACCAAATGTTGCTCTCAGAAGGCCTTTTGGTGAGCTGAGCCCCATGGCTGGTTCTGGAGCCCAGGGTGAACAGCAAGAGCCCATGAACTGTGACAATCAACAAAACTCACAGGGTTTTGGGGCTGCCCTCACAAACGGGGGGCAGAGGGGGAAAAGTTTTTACTTCCAATCTATTAATCTCAGACAACCTGTGCTCAAACAAGATATCTGCCAATTTAGGAAACCTGCACAAACAGTTCCTGATCTGAGTGAATTCTGCAGATTTCAACCTCCTAGATAAGCATCAGTTATGATAGTCTGTCATGGAAAGAGAGAATTCCCTTGTGAAGAAGATGCTTTTTGTGACGACAGGAAAGGGTTTTGCACAAGTGACAAACGAGATCAAAGACAGGCAGGCTGCAGAGGGAGGGGAACTTACAGTGTTCATGGCACCTAGCAAGAAGCTCCAGGTCATCTGCGTGGTAGTAATCATACCCTGACGTTCCCAGAACCTCAAAGGGTAAGTATCCTATAATAGGTGGAGCCCTAGAAAGGAAGCAAAGGGCAGGGAATGAGCACAAAACCTGATGCTTTGACATCCTGGCAGATAGGCTGTGACACCAGCAACAAAAACCTCGATCGTTCACTCGGCAGAGAAATCAGGAATGGGTTTTCATATACGCAACAAGGTATCGTCACAGACAAACAAAACAAAAAAAACCACAGCGAGGGAGAGGTAAAAACTGAGAAAATGAAAAGGTGTGTGTTTACTGTTTCATAGCCTATTCATTACGTGGGTGTAGAGAAAGGCATGTACGTATGCGAGTGACTCAATTCATTAAGGATGCTTGTGAGACGCAGCTTGAGAAATGCTACGGCTGCTCCTGTGCATAACAACTTGGAGCTGGAGTAAAATTATCCAGTAGGTTGGATGTAAATGTCATCTGGGTAGGAACTGTAGAAGAAAGAGCAAGTGGGAAGCTGCAGTGTGTGTCAGGACCAGCTTGGGTAAGAGAAAAAGCAATGGTTCTCATGGAAAAACTTGGGAAATTATAGCCAGCAAAACTTCCTGTGCTGGTAGTATAGATAGCAATAGGTACAGGGCTGATTTAGGACTGCTTTAGCTTTGGCAGGTAGATAAGGAATCAATGAAGTATTTAGATAGGTACATTGCAGTGACTTACCTCACTATTGTGATGTCAATTCTAGATTTGTTTGTTCTGGCTGCAGGATATGCTGATAGTGTGGGGCTCACCTGCCAAGATTAGTGTGTTTCTCAGGAATAAGGTAGTGGTGTGTTAGTGAAATGGTTAATGACTCATAACAGGGCAGGCTGAAGGGGATGGTGCCTTATCAAACCTGCCTCCCCCGCTGCCTTTCTCTTGGTGTGCTGAGTGCTCTTAAGGAAGGTGAATGCCATAAAGTGGCTAAGAATAGAAGTAAAAAGTGATTTAAATATAGTACATTTGGATTTGGATGGATCAGTCCTGAGTTCCTTGGTTATTAATGTGGGAAGTTCTCTCTTGGCTAAGGCACCCAGCTCTACATTTTCACTCCTAAGAGACACAGTGCATGTAGATTAGTCAACTAAAGAGAGCCCAGGCAGGTCTATAACCTCCCTCTTCCCCACAACTGCAGGCAGCCTGGCACCAGATGGGAAATGGGGAGAAAAGGAGGACAGCTAGGGGTCTGCTCAACAGCAGTCCCAGGAGGATCAAGGTGTGAGCAGGAACTCCTGAGTCCTACCACAAGGGGTTAGCTGGGAAAGCCAGTCCTCCTCTCAATAGCAAATCTCTTGAAACAGAGTGTGCCGAGTACACAGTGGTCTCTGCCACAATGCAGCTTTACTTATTCAAGTAACTTTTCATAGAGCACTGTGTTCCTTTCCCTCATGTGACCCAGATTTCTGTTAATGATGATAATATGTGTATTTATGAAAGTGTCCTTCCTTGCTGTTTCTTTGGCAGAACACATCACTGTCTCTCCTATTTTTCATGACATACTAATATTCAAGACAATAATGCCTTTGAGATGCACATCAGATAAACACTTAAGCTGATCAGGAAAGTATTGTACTTTCCTGAATATTGCCAGGGCTCTTTATATGAGAAAGCAATCACAAAATTTTCCTCATCTGTCATTTGACAAGGAGCTGTCTTGCCTGTGGAGCAATTTAAAAGTGTTTTGTTAGCTTAAGTTCCAGCCTTGAGACCTGCAACTCGCTGTGCAAATGGGAATGCACAGTCTTCAGAGAGCCTTTCAGATGCACTCTTTCAATAAATGAAGGGAAAATAAGAACAGTACCACAGTGCAGAAGAGGAATAGATCATTATCAAAACTGACAGGCTTTCTTCCTCTACACATACTTACATAAAGACCCAGAATACAGATTTTCCCTGTTTTTCTCATGTTATTCCAGATCTGGGGAATCCTTTTTGCACTATCTATGTTTACTCTGATTTAAGTTGTGATCATGATAGGAAAGGTCCCAATTCCAGCTCCTGCTGGGAACCCTCTGTCCCTGCTGATGGCATATCTCAGCATCAGGCAGCCTGTGTTGATGCAAATAAGCAAGAAACAGCAACATTTCACAGCATCCTGCAGACTGCACTGGAGAGCAGTTTGAATCAATGATTATATGAGACAACCCCCACGATCTCATGCTCATTCTTGGATCTGAGCTCGCCACTTGCATCTGGGGCTGTCACAAAAACTGCCTCAGCATCTGCATCAGCTCAATTTCCTCTGAGTAACAATGGTTTCCTCGCTGGGGATATCAGTGGGACTGGAGTGGCTGCAAGCACCTGGCACAGAGATTCCTCTCTGAGTCATAACCCAGATTCATCAGAAGACTCTTTGTCAGGTTTCAAAGTAGTTTCTGCTCACCTTATTCACAGGAGCTGCTGGGACACAGCAGCTCACTCCATCGGTGAAGTAAGGGGCTTAGGGCTCTTTTACAAATCTTAACATTAATCAGATGATTCTGAAATCATGCATTATTGGACAGGCCAATTAAAGTCTAACAAAGCCACTCCAGCAAGGTTTCCATACACAAGTAATGATCTGACTGTCCCAAACTAAACAGCATCAACTGCAGGGCTGTCACAGGGTCAGTTCCTCCATGCTTCAAAACATGATGTGTGAGGGACACATCTTGTGTACTATACAAATGAAAGTTATAAAATTAATAATTAATAAACTATAAATTAATAACAATTTATATTTGCTCTCTCTCCTTCTTGCTCTACATGTGCAGATGATATTTAGGGTTTTTTCCTCACAGATATTTTTTCCTTACAGCCTTATTTACCAGTCTTCTATTTCTAGTAATGACTGTCTTTGCACAGCTCAAAAAGGGAGGGATAGCGGAAAGAGTAGGATTTTGCAATGTGCTTATGCACACATGTCAAATACAGAGAAGTAAAAGAGTGAATAAAACCCTCTAGCTTCTTTTGAAGAAAATGAATCCTATATTAATCAGCTTAATAAAGCAGTTCCAGTCTGTTTCACTCACCAAGCTGAATCCTAGTCCACCGTATGGCATTGTAAAAACTAATATAAATTAAATCTTAGAATCTGCTGCTTTTTCTTTTATTTTCATAAATTCTAGCATTTCTCAAGGTGAAAAATCAAAAACTTATTGACACCACAAAATATTTAGAAAGATGCCTGGAAGCTGTACTGGTAAAACAAAAGATTTAAACCCATACAGGGAACAGGACTGATACTGCTCAGTTTCAATGACTTATTATCTTGGTGAAGTTTGACATTTTTCTAGACGTTTTCCAGCATTTTTTACGGTTTCTTACCTGCTTAAAATATGGAAAAGAGTGAAGCACTTAAGGATGCCTAGTAAGTTCACAATAGTGTTACTTACTCAGTCTCATCTAATTAGAACTATTCCACTTGGGATCTCTGGCAATAGCTACACAAAGTTTCCTATTTTTAAACTACAGTTTATTTATTCTTCAGCGACTAAACCCAAATCTCTTACCTGTGGTCCAAGAATAAAAACTTCCATTCTAAACTATGCCTCGACGTGAATTCTTCACATGGCTCTTCAACGTTGCAGAGCTCCTGCAACACAGTTGGCACATTGAGACATTTAATTCTATGAAATGACAAAAGGAGCCTGCTATCAAGACCAAGGATGCATCTTGTTGATATAATAAACCATAGCAAAATGCAGTGCTTATAAAGCACTTGACTTATTTTCCTCTAAGGAAGGTATACACCTTGTTTTATGGATGCACGAAGTGATGAAAAGTGGCTGAATAATTTACCCTGAGCTGAGTTTCAGAGCTAGGATAAATAGTCCAAGGGTCTCATCTTGCACTCTGTAGGCCAAATTTCCCATCTTTTTGCAAATGCTGGTATGTGAATATGGATAATTAACTGGCTAATGCCCCCCTTTAGCAAGCAGCACCTACGGTCCTTATCCCTGTCATCACTGCACTGCACCAGGGGACACTTACAGATCAGCAGAAAGAGCCCATGAAACACGGTTTCAACCATGAAACACTGTTTCAGGTGCAGGTGGCTTCCTTACACCGAGGGTGGTGGGATGCACGCCTTTGAAGGCTGCAAATTCCCAAGTGGTGCAGCTGGTCACCTTGTCTTGGTGCTTCCCGGGCTGCCCGCGCTGGGACAGCCCATCACACAACAACCTCTTCTCGCTTTATACCTCTCCTTTCCAAAATACACACTTATGTCATCTCCCACTCCCAAACGCAGCGGTGTCCTCTCTTCTTTACTAACTCCCTGCACAAACACTCAAGTGCTGCTCCCTGAGAGGCTGCCTCAGCACGGCTCCCACGCACCCACTGAGCAGCTCCACTGCTGGGCACTGGCTGAGCCCCAGGCAAAGGGGAGGTGCAGGCACAGGGGTCTCACCTTTAAGAACTGCGGTGTGACAAGACGAACAGTCGCTACGAGGCAAATCTGCTCCTCCGTGGCTGACCTGAAAGCTCGTGCAATAGCTGACTCAAAGCCATTACAGGAGGGTGTAGGCACTAGACACAACCAGACAATTTATTTAAGAAGATGAGGAAGGAGAGCTTTTTTTTCATGTTAAGACAGGTACAGTGACTGATGACACCCCAGCAACCAACTCCTCCTACCCACAAAGTGATGCCACACTGATACGCGCTGACGTTATTTAAAGTATGACCCTTTAGGCTCCAAGTTACACAGTTGTAACCACCTATCCCTGGCTTGCAGGGGAGCTTCATAAGACAGCTCTGAGCAGCTCGCAGTGTGCAGCTGCACTCTCCCTGTCAGCCTTTCTCCAGGTCAAAATTTGCAAGATTCAGGATTTTACAGGTATATCAAACTATTTAATCTTTGTAAAGTGTCATTTCACTGACATGAGTGAAACAGAATAGCATATTTTACTGGTTATTTGAATAAGTAGGCTGCTTTACAATTGGCAGTGGGTCAAATAGAGGTGTTATCAGTCTGGTATCAGCTTTAGGCACAACATGCAGGAGAGTGCACTCTTCTGAACAATAGCCTCACCACCACTTTCGTATGAAAAACATATTCAATATATCTACAGCTCATTCCATCCCTGACAATTACAGGGCATTTTCAGCTGAACAAGGTCTTTAGGATGCTACAGATAAGGACACAATTTAAAGGAAAGAGGTGAAGAAGGCAGGCTGGAGCAGTAACTTACCATGAGTAAAATATTTAAAATCCACTACAAATTTCACATATTCATACATCAGGGGTTCATTTGGATCTAAACTGCCTCTTGCTAAATGGCAGCAAAACTCTATTTGTTTTTCTGCTGAAATGAGAGAAAGAGAGGGAGACAGGCAATGTTACTAGAAGTCTGTACTTCAGCACACTCACATACTGAATTTATCAGGTGCTTACACCAACCTTGCTGCTGTGATATCTGAGCACACCCTGCTGGGATGCTCTTGAAACCCAAAAGTAAATATATAAATACTAGGAGCAATTATCAGCTGGTTCTGTTTAAGGAAATGTATTCTCACCCTTTCTCAAATGGCTTTGCAGTCACTCCAGTACTCCGAGAGTGAAGCCCTGGCTATACCAATCAGGGGGATTTTCCCCTGACTTCATAGTTTGCAGAATTTCATGCAAAGCACTTACATGACATTGCAGTACTCTGCTCTGGCACTGCTCAGTAGGACCCAGATCCAAAGGGCACTGACCTCACCCTAAGCCTCTCCATTAGCAGTGGAGGGCACCGTGCCAAGCTCTCATCCAGTTTTCTGCCCCAAGTCTGAACTCTATGGATTAGACCACGTGGCCTTCAGCCAGAGGGAAACCACCCTCAGGGCAGAGCACCATCAGCACAAGGGCTGCTCAGCTCCCACTGGTGCTCAGGGGGCAGCAGGGAGGGGAAGCCAGTGCTGCTCAGACATGGTGAACCCACTGGGAAAGAGGGAAGCCAACACAGCCTTGGTAAAATGTGGATGATAGGAAGATGCTGATGCCTGCTCTGGTGCTGGGGACATTTTCTAGGAGAAAGAGACATTCTGGGGGTGGGACAGCAGCCAGCAATACAGATCTGGATGGACTGTTCAGATAGGAGGGCTGATGCTTAAGTTACATTAGGGTTTCTCTTGTATCCTGAGACATGCAAACTTCCTGAGGAATATAGGCTCTGCCAAAACCCTTTGAGATTTCTCCAACCATTTTCCTTTCCCTAAGCCCTCATTCCTTTCTCAGGTTCAGTCCAGCATCCCACCTGAGGAAAAACACGTAATGAGGGCAACTTCACTGTTCTATTGGACAAAGCAGACAGTAAAACAAAGACTGCCCAAATCAAAGAGCAAGTATTGGGAACACACAGGAACATTAGATGATGTGATGCACTAAAACCCACAAATACAGTAAAACAGCAGTGGCAGGCAGAAGAATTAAATAGCTAGAGAACCCTGTGCAGGCTCCCCTGGGAGCTGTTCGCCTTTGGCAAACTTCCCTGACTGACAGACAAGAGCAGAGCTTACCATTTAGAAAATCAGCTGCAACAGGATCTGTCATGAGTACATGTGGAGAAAGGAGCTTGTACACTTCGCTCTGTTCCCGCTCAGGCAGAAAGTTTAATATATTTTGGTCCACCAAATCTGACTGATACAAAAGAATGCTTTGTCATGTTCAGCAGTACAGCCTGACACAACCACACGCCTTTTCGTCCCGCAGCAGAGCACAGACACTGCCGGTCTAGCTGATGCCTAAGACAAGGAAGCCCAGTCAATCTGCAGATGGATCTAGGGCAGAACACAGCCCTTAGGTTATTTTACCCCAGGGTTACTATCTATTTGCAGAAGGATGAACGAGTTCCAGAGTTTGCCCCCTCAGTTCAGGGAGATGTAAGTAGGAGAAGAAACCCTGGTACCACAGGAATGTAACATGATGATAAGTATCATTTCAAAATGCAAATGTGAAACATTTTCCTTTGGAAGCATGACAGAAGTGAGAGAGCTCCTCCTCACATCCTCCATTTGTCTTCTAGGCTGAACATCTGGCAAAATCATCTTGACCTGCAAGTGATTCAGTGCTGATCAACCCACACATCCTGACTAAAGGGATTCTACCAAAATGTCAGCACGGATTTGTTCTTTGCACACCAGGACATTCAGCTAACCATGTGCTTAAATCTGCCCTCGTATATAGCATTGTTGGTGCCTCATGCTTGGCACCAGATTAAGAGAAAAATGTTTTTGAGGGGCCAAGCTGAAATTTATGCACCTAACAGCATATCTTGGCACCAGATTAAGAGAAAAATGTTTTTGAGGGGCCAAGCTGAAATTTATGCACCTAACAGTTTCTAGAAATTCTCCCAGAAAGCTCTGAGGCCACACATTTGTTACTGAAGACTATGGGCTAGAAGTAGGAAAACCCAATGTCATTAGAAGAGCATAGATTCAGTTCTGAAATAATGAGCCTCATATTGAGTGGTCAGAACTTACCGGTAAGTGTCCGAGCAGAGACGAAACACTATCAGATACATAAATAATAATCCCATCAGTGGTAAGAGCAATGAGAAAGCCATCTAGTGCCTAATGATAATAGGCAGACAAAAAAGAAAAAAAAAAGAATTATGAAAGGTAGCAACTTAGAATATAATAGGCTAATTGATTCTTTAGTGATGCTTCCAACAGCCTAAACTTAGCAGAAATTAATCACGGAAATGATAGTTCAATGTGGAAAACCAAAAATTATACATGCTGTCTAATTCAACATTCTTTTTATATTCTTATTTGCTCATTATTGTTAAATTGACTTGTATTTTTCACCCAGTGAGCATTTATTTAACATGAAGCAAAACAGTGATGCTTAGAATTTCAACACCCACATAATCCCAGTGACTTCAGTCACTTCATTATGTGTTCTGAGTTACACAACAGTTAACAAACTCAGTGTGTAAGGAGATGGTAGATATCATCATGGCAAACCCAGCACTGTGGATGGATGGATGGATGGATGGATGGATGGACAGATAAGCAGAGACAGAAAAATGATACAATGATTTATTTTTAGCAATTTATGGACAATACGGAGAAGATTTAAAGTGTTACTTATTTTGATTTAAGTACTGATTTGTAAGGCTAGTGACAAAACAATTTTAAGGCTTGTTTTGTTTCCCCTTTCATGTTGACAGTGGTTTCTGTCCCAGAGTCAAAGCTCTCTGTCCCTCTTAAGTCACTGCCTGTGCTTTCCTCCTTGAGTGTTCTCCCTATTCTTCACAACATCTCCTTGTACCATTTACTCAGTGTCTGTCCCTATTCTTCTCTAACATCAAGATCTGGGAGGTTTAATAGCTGGTCAGCACTGTGCACAAAGCCAGCTCTTCTAAAGACACAGTTAGGTTGCTCTGCAGATTAGATACAGGGAGCCAAAGATGCAGCACTCACCATCTCCCCCACCTCACTGCCTTTGCTCAAAATAAGTCCTCTCTGGGAAAAAAACCCACTGATTTTAAGCAAACTGCTTAACTGGTTAAGTCTAACAAAGTCCAGCAAGCCAGTAGTTATTATTAAAGGGCTCGCTCTCCCTGCCACTTCCCATCTAAGGGGGGAATTTGTTTTGATTCAGCTGGAACAAGCTAGCTTGTTTGGTGAGAGAGATTCCCAGAAAAAATGAACAGACTTTTCCAGGGAGGTGAGTCATGACATCCCGATGAAAAGGAGTAACTAAGACACTGCAACACCTCCCAGCTCAGCCCAGCATACACCCTTATTTTGGTGGGGCAAAGAGCAGCAGCTGCCCACACAGGGCAGGAGATGTCCTCGCCAGAGGAGCACAAGCACAGACCCAGAGTCACGGCCTTAAGAAAAGAGAAATGTAGGCTTGTGGGGTATTTCTAGACCAGTGAAGCATTTTAAAGGTGGGAGTATCAGAGCTGTTTTCCTGAATGCACTTAAAGGCAATCCAAGCACAAGAGACAGCACTCACATCACAAGTACAGCAGTGCACAGCAAGCAGCTGCAGAGGCAGCAGGGCGATGCTGCCTGGCTAATGGGATGTGAGAGGAAGAGAGCTGCTCTGCTTTTTTCAGGTCCTTTCAAGTTTTCCCTAAAACTGCTAGCTCCAGCAGCTCTTCTGAGAAGGGAAATTCTCTTTTTCCTCTCTCACCAGGCCAAAACTGGGCCAAATCAGTCACCATTCCTAAATGAAAAGCTGTTTATCTTTCAGGGGAAGCAATCATATTTTTAATTCTGTGTCTGCAAAGCACATTTAGCACAGTGGTCTCTGTCAGATTTGTATGTGCCAGCAAGAGTAGAAATCATTAGCATTGGGACCTACAGGTGAAAAGGAACTGTACATCTCTGAACTGCTCCACTGAACTGATTACTTCTCACTAATCTATGCAGTTTTAATTTCTTCTTACCTCTAACATCAACTGGGTGAACTCCTCGTTGCTAAGAAATGAAGGCTTCCAGTCTTGTCTAATCTCACAGGCTTCTGTCTGTGCTGTGATTTCTTAAAGAGAAAACATCAAAAAAGCAACATGAGTCATGCTACTTAGATCTTTTTTTTCCTTTTCAAGTAACACTAGATTTCTTTAAAGAGGGCTTTCAGAGGAATCATCCACAGATCATTCTTCACACAAACCCTTCTTGCATGCAACAGTCATTTTCTATGTCATCACGATACAAATACATTAGAAATCAAGAAAGAGAAAGGGAAATGGAGACATTTTGGGTGGTCTGAAGATATCCTTCAAAAATTATGGTCAGAGGGCTAATTTCAGAGTGGTAGAGCATTCCTGTGAGCAGAGGGTGTCTGTGACTCTGGAGCTGTTTCAGTAAGGCTCTCAGAAGTGCCCAGGCAGCAGGAAAGGCTAGACCCAGTCATTTCCTAATCCAGGAGACCTGGGAGCATGGCTTATAATTCCCTTTTCCCTTGCTTTTGTAGTGGGTGTTGTTCCTCAGTTTTTCCTCCCTCATGCTCTGTTTGAGAGTGTACAAAGCAGGCCAGGGGATGTGGAGGCTATTGAGGGAAATGATGTCTCTACATTAAAGAGTATCTTTTCAAATTTGTCTATATTTAACTGGTCAGCACTCTAGCCCATTTCCTGAGGCCAACTTCTGTGCCTTATTCTGCTCCTCACTTAGGCTCATGCCCTCTCTGGAGGTCTGAGATGCTTGGGAAAAAGAGTTTTCATTTTCTGAGCGGACACTGTCTGCTGGGCAGATGCAGAGCCAGCACCCTCCAGTACCTTTCTGTTTCTGTAGGAAGTCGATGGTCCTCTGCAGTATTGTGGACTTGTCCATCTTGAGAGGGTGGCCATGGCCCTGCAGCATCGTGCAAAGCTCTTTAATGAGGACATTGAACTGGTCTCTCCTCTTCTTTTCAGATTTGTTGCGTGATGCCCTGAGTGACAGAAACATAAATGCCACTAAGCAGAATGAAAGACCTGCAGCTCGAACCAGGATGAGGTAAACTGCCCTGTCCCAGCAAAACACTGTGTTGGGAGTCTAGCTGCAGAAACACAGACTAGTTTCCAGCTCACATTAATACAATTTAAGAATGTTTCATTAGGGTTTTCCCCTCCATTAAAAACAATAAATGAGGAAGCAAATCCATCCAGTTTCTTCCAAAATGTTCTTTCCAATACTCATATCTGAGAAAATCCTATTTTCATACAACATTTTCCAGGAGTAATTAATTTGCTTTACGAGTGTATTCATGATGATACATACTTCCTGTGATCTAGACTGAGTGTGGTACGCAGAAAGCATTTCCATTCATATTCAGGTTGGCATTTGGAGGTTCTCAGATCCAGCATTTATGTTCACAGCCATCTCTGTTTTGGCACTCGTGTATGATGACTAATTAGAACTGAGCCAAATGCTTCTCTGATGAGAAACTAACTCATATCCATGCTAAAGCAGGACTCTCTAAGTTTCATGGGGAACTCTACTCCAGGTGGGCAATACTGCTTGATGCCAATAAAATCTCAGGTCAGGAGTCCTGCATCAAGATAATAAATAGCCATGGGATGAGATCCTGAGGGCAACAACAATGTAATTTAAGGACCACTCAACCGATTAACTCATGGTAGGAGTGGTCAAACACTATGAGAAGCCTGAAAATGGTGACTTCATTATGTTGCTTGTGGTCCTCTATACATACAGTGTAAACTGCATGGGGGCTTTGACATCAGCACTGTCAAGTACTTTGTCAAGCACTGGACAACACAGCATTTACAGTTCTCCTCCAGGTATGAATCCTGACTTACCTCTTTGCCCTGTCCTTCTCATCTTCATCCATCAGTTCGTTTACACAACACAGGGCTCTGGAAGGAAAAGATAGAAGTACTTATTAAACGTATTTCCTGATCTTGGTAAGAATGTCAAAGTATGGGGCTTACTGGTTTGTACTTTAATACCTCCTGGATGTTTCAATCTTCCCTTTCCCAAACTTCACTCTTGTTATGTACTTCCTTGCTTGCTCAGTCAGCTACTGAGGCTTGAGAATTGAAACCGTTGCTACACGCCCATACAACTGCAATAACCATGACTTCAGAGGGAAAGAGCTGAAAGCCAGCAGCCCTCCAGCCTGCCTTTGTACTCCCCTCTGCACCAGGATAGGGAATCCTGCTGAAGCACTTAACTCTGCGTAGCAGTCAGCATCTTCCCTGCAAATGTGAGAGCCGATTTGACACTGATGTCTGTACCAGGCCTGGCCCTGTTTTGGGAAATCACAGGCTGCCAGTTGATTTCAAGTACTGTGCTGCTTGAAATACATCTGAGATTTCTTTCCCAGTGGAAGGACATAGAAGAAAGAAAGAAAGAAACTGTGCTAATCCCCTAAAGGATTAGTATTAGGCAACAGCAGGCTACTATCAGGATATCTAAGAGATGATATGATAGACAGGTTCATCCAAAGCATCCTGCAGCCAATGGCTGCCGCTTGCACTGGTGGACTTGCCCACATCATCAGTGCTGTGTCCTAGTACTGGGGTTCATACCCAAGACTTCAAATTAGAATTTCCTCACCTGGCACTAAACAAAGAAAAGAAGGGAATGTGACCTGGGTTCCCTGCATCAGAACAGCCATTGTGTGCTGCTGCCTTCGTCTTACCTGTTCTTGCGGCACAGGTAAGGAGAACAGCTGGCAACAACTCCCAGTAAGGACACAGTACTCTTGAGCCCCATCAAATGATGGAAAATTCAACACAAAGGTAACTTCTTCACTGGTGCCTTGCTTTCTGTGACTCAGATGGGCTAAATCCAAGGGACAGGAAGCCAGGCGGGTGCAGGTGAGACAGTTGCCGTCACTCCACGCCGCGTCACCCAGGTCAGTTCTGCTGGATTTTACCTCCCTCAGACACCTCCAAAAAGGAAACCGCATCCCTAACCAGTATCAGCACCAATCTACCTCCATCTCTAGCGAGCACTCTCGCTACAAAACCCTCCCACATTGCCCAGCACCCAAGGAGCATTTTTCAATAGGTACATCCAAAAGATTTTTTCTGTTTTGAGACTACTCCAAGCTCAAAGAACTTGGTGGCTATAAAAGTAGCACAAAATAAAACCACCCACAACTGACAGGACGTCAAAGATGCTGCTCACAGTAAAAGCTACACATTTTATCCTTCCTTGCCTGCTCCAGGGCAAGGATCTTCCTCCCTGCAGACAACCTGGGCAGAAGAAACTGTATGAATTCTTTTGTTCCAAAATATGAACGCACTCCATGGGAAGGGAGTGGTTCTTACTGCTTGAGTCACCAAAAGCTACAAGCCAAATTAGAAGTTACCTGTTCTATTCCTCAGATTCATCAGTCCAGACTGACAGAGTGGGATTAGCACTTCTTATCACCATGTAAATAGAGACGGAGAAAAATTAATCCTGGAATGAAAAGCAAGTCCAGTTAAAACATGGTTGCAGGCAAGACAGGCTAGAGAGCAGCAATCACTTCAATCTGAGAAAAGTCTACCACCACAAACTAGAAACATGCTCAGTATGACTGATGAAAGCTCAGCAAAGCCTCCAGCAATGGGAATTGGACCATGTTCTCAGGCTCCTGGCTCTGTGGGCACCACTGTTGCCACAGAAGCAGCCTGGGAAAGCCAATGTGACCTCTCATGTCCAAAAAGCCATGTGGCTCAGCAGGCTGGTGGAATAGCCCTAGTAGCTTGGAGCCACTAGGGATTGATTGGACTTCTTCCGAAGTATGACAGTTTACCTGGTGTGTGTGCTGTGAAAACCAGAAAGTATGATCTGTACCTCATCTATCAAATAGTGAAACCAAAACCTCCTTTGAGACAAACGTGACCAGAAAAAGTCGGTGCAAGCCCCAACCACCCACCAGTGGATTGATTTAAGGCCTCCCATTAAGATTTGCCACTGATGGGACACACGAAATCTCCTTTTCGTTTGGGATTTAAATGCTTACCAATGCACACCCTGAACTCCTGGCCATACCCATGCCACAGGACTGCCCCCTCGGAAACCATCACTGTCAAAACTTGTTTGGCTTCAGATGAGCTTCACTCTCAGGAAGGACAAGGATGCAACCGGACTGTCCATGGCTGGCAGTAATACCTCCCACAACAGCCAAGTGCTGGGCTTCCAAGCTTAACAAGCTGCTAATGACCCTGAAGGGGCACCCCACTCTGAGCCCAGGTTCATCGCTGTTTCTCCTGTTACCATTAGTTCCAACATCAGCTCAGGACACAGCAAAAAGCTGGCTGCCACTGCCAGGGGTTGCATATTTGTAACTGTGGTGAACAAGGAAACATACCCCTCATTTGGATCATCTAAAGGACCAGCAAGAGCTTGTTTGTTTCTCCAGCTAGTGAAAACACCTCAAAGGGAAGGACACACAAGAAGCTGGCTGGAAAACTGCTACAAGGGACACACGTCAGGCGAGCACACTGGAGAGGGCAGCCAGGACAGGGTGGGGGCACTGTGTGGCTGAAGCTAAATACCATGAGCAACACAGATCCTGAACAGTGATATGGTGACAGGGCTTGCAGGGAAGGTTTAGGTGAGTAACTCGAGAAAACAGGCCAAATTCCTGCTCACAGCCAATAAATGAAATTATGTCAGTCCATGTGCTCAAAAAAAAATTGGCTCAGATAAAGTGATACAGTCACTATAAACTGTAATATGGAAGTTACTGCAAGAGGCTTGAACCTTCTGACACAGCAGAAGTATAAGGGCAATATATCTGATGTGTTTCAGTGGTAAATGAACCAGTAAAAAATGGAGTTGGGATGAAGGGATTATTTTCAGTTTGGAATATGAACTTCCAGGGAAAATATCACGCAACTCCTGACACCCTCAGTGAAGCTGCAACTGATAACAACACCTGCGTAGCAAGTTTAAACTTAGTGGATCTGCTCCGCTTCTGTTCTCTCAGCGGTTGTACACGAGTCAAGTTACACGCTTTTCTTCCAGTTCAAAAGGAGTGTGTGATCTTATTTGTTACCCTATTTAGCTACTGCAGAGCTGAGGTGCTTATCACAGTCACTGCTGCTCGTCCGTCAGGGCTGTTCTATCACAATCATACAGCTGTTTCTCCTCTAGAAGAATGACCCCTACAGAAGTTTTGGTGACCTGTGACAAATTCAGAGATACGCAGGTATAAAGAAAACTCTTTTTAAAGCAATGGGTTAAATTATGAAAAAAAATGCTTGGGGATACACAAACAGATCTACCACAATTTTTCAGGGAACGTTCTTTGTATCCAGACTCAAGCATGCAAAAATTCAGCCAAAGAAAAGGATTCTTCCCGAGCTTGGAGGGCAAAGCTTTATGTAGAAACTTTGCCCACAGGCTGTCTAACAATTGAAAACTCCCGGGAAGCCTGGCGGGTTTTCTGCCTCGTTCACATGGTTGGCCTGCCAGCCAGCTTGAATAGCAGCAAGTTGAGGAAGTTGTTTGGTCACCGAGAGAGTCAACAGTCCAGTTAGTGCTCACTGAGTCTAAACTGGGAAATGAAGCCCAGATTCTCCCATCTCCAGCAGCAGCAATCACAGCCCGCTGCAGGATGGCTGGTGTGAGCTGCCAGGAGTGGGGGGATGAGGCTTCCTAATGGATGTGAGCGATGCCCTCGGACAACACCAGACTTCGAGGCGCTAACAGAACAAATGGCCACAAAAGAATTCACAGGCCCAAACACAAAGAGAAGCTTTTTGCATGATGCAGCAGGATGGTGAACTAGAAAAAGTCTTAGTAGAAGACACCTAAGGACAGAATATTCTTAATCGGATTAAGCACTTCAGGACTACATTTAGCTAAGTGCTTTTTGTCTTGTTATGAGACAGAGCTAAATATAGTAACCAGAATACTTAAGAATAGTTTCATAAGGGTTGTACACACTCCTCAGCCAGATAAGGCACTTAGCACTACTGACAGCAGTATGTCTGCAGGTTAAGAGTGTTTTAAATAGCTCCAGATAGAATCTCTTTGACCTTAACTGTATTAACCAGAGGGATCAAAATTTATTTATTGCCTCCTGAAAATCCTCTCCCTCCCTTAGACAGAGGGATTCCTGAACTCTGTGGGCAGGTAAAGAGGAAACTAGTCCATGCTGCTGGCATCGTTTCTCACCCCATCTACAACAGGTGAGGATCAGCTTTCTCACAAAGCAATGCACACCCATCATGTTTAATGCCCTCTGTAAAAGGAAAAGAATTTTTTTCTTTCTTTGTACAGAGAGTCTCAAAAAACCTTCATAGCACTTTAAGGGTATGTTATGTTTTAGACTTTTCAAATACCACAGTATTTGAAGTTGTTTCCAGGGTTACAGAAAGGGTAATGTAGCCAAATGACAGCCTTAACAAGACAAATGGACTTCACAAACACACAGCTAATAGTTAAAGCATTACTCCATGCCATCTGCAATATTCTGGCCCATTTCTTACTGAAGAGAGAATGGAAGGAGGAATTTTTAAAAAAATTCTTTGTTTTGCAGAACTGTCTGACTTCAGGAGTTATCTAAAACTGCAAACTTTTGACTAAAGAAAATGTTTATTTATTGACTTGCTGCAAATCATCAAAATATTAACATTACCTTAGGATAACTCTTAATGGAACATAACATTAGTAAGAATTATGTCCTGAAACTAACAGTTCCTATGAATGTTTCATTATAGATTTAATTTTAATTATTTGGCTTTGTCACTAATGGCAAGGCAAAGATCATTCTACATGTGATGATGCCCATCTCTTCATGATCAGCAATGAATAAAGCTTTCATGGGTCAACTAAAAAGGGTTCCTGAACCCAGATGATTGGATTGCTTTTTCTAACTATAACAACTGGTCTAATGAAAAACCCTCACTATGCATAAAAACTTTGTTTTGCTTGTATTTAAATTTTCATAGAATTTTGCATTTCAGTAACATACAGCAGTTAGGGACTTTTCAAATCTATAATGTAGGAAATATTTTAATTACGGAAATGTGCTGTGATAATAATTTCCACAGATTTTACATGCAACGAATTCATCAGAGAGCTCTCAATTACAAGATGCAGCACTGTGTGGCACAATGCAGTCATAAATAAGACAGTTAATGCATTCTCCAGCAATACGATTTATATGTCAGTATGCCAATGTTTCATTCTCCCTGAGGCAACAGGAGGGCATGACTGTTGTTGGCAGCTAAACAGCTGATTTTGTTTTTAAAAGGCAGAATTTAACCTCTTCAGTAAAGTGCTACTGATTCAACAAGATGCTTATGCAAGTGGCATTTGAAAAGCCAAACAGTGTGGCTGAATCTTTATGGCTGTTTAGCACAGAAAGGATCAGCACCTCTGCTGATGCCCAGGAGCACCGAATCCCTGGCCCTGGTCCTGTGCCACCCACTGCTGGGCATTGTCCTGTCACACAGAGCACAGAGGAAAGCCAAGGCAGCAGCTCTCATAGCCCTCCTCTGCAAAGGCCTTTCTCTTACACTGAGCAGTGTCAACGACGAACTTACCCACGTTCAGGACAAATGTTTATCCTGGTGCCACAGGAGTGGGCAATAGCAGTAGCAGCTGCTCAGCACAGCTGTGACATTCCCCTCCACCAGAGAATCCCACAGGGCACGGCCTCACCACAGCTCTGTCACAGCTCAGTATGAAAGCACCACGCAGACAAGCAAAGACTAAAACAGGTGTGGCAGTTGCGTATCTGCGTTATTTGATCTGCTTGCTTAATTTTTTTCTGCTTGCATTTCACCCTCTACTTTCCTTTGCCATGCCTTGCCTTCTGTTGTTCTTCACTCTTTCTTGCCCTTCTTCCACTTATCTCCCTTACTTAACATCTATTGGACTGCAATTCAGAGAATTGGATATCCTTGAATGTGGTTTCTCTCCACCTTGTTGTTTCTTATATCACCTCCCTTCATCTTTCCACTGCTTTTTCTTCTCCACATTCTTCACTTTCCTCTTCTCAAAAGAGAAAAAACTGTTGCAATTGATCTCAGTTTTGACAATCACTCAGCCCTTTCACTGTGGGATCTTGGCTTGCCCAGGTCTGAGGCACACACGACTGTCAAGCTCTGTTTAGGGACACGCTGCCTTAGGGATCGTGCTGGTAGGGATTCGATGGGTGTTGGCTCCCACGCCACACTGGCCTCAGGAGCACTGGGTCCTGTCCTGCCTGATAGCTCCCAATCCCAGTTTCAGACTCTCTTTCAAGGAACTGGGATCTCCCTCAGTTCAGTGGTAGTGTTGTGCAGCTCCAAACTTTACAGAAACACCACCCTACATTCACACCTTGGGTGGCTGAGGGAAGTGGTCCAGCACAGCACACCCATCCGTGGCAGCTAACACATCCTGTCAGTCTTTTTGGGTGTCACAGCACACACAGACCTGCCATGACTGTACTTATATTTTCACACAGCATCTCTGTTTACTGGAACATGGGTGATGGTGGTCAATTGGTGAGGGAACCAAATGTTCTGTGTTCCCCCTTTGTCAACCTGTCAGAAATGGACTTTTTGTGCCACTATTGTAACTACTGCATCTTAACGCATCTTAACTTATCTACAGCCTACTCTCCCCTGGTTTATTGAGCTCTAAATTTAGCTTGTTACCTGTGACAGATTTGTGACTACATTCATTATAACAGTAACAGCTTCAGATAGAAGCTAAGAGGTGCCCAAAGAAAATGGATTATACAAAACAATTACGCCATAAAAAAGACTGTATCGGAACACTGTGATTCAGCACAGAAGTGAAATGAAAGATACAGGGAGGAACAATGGTGATGTGTTGGGTTTTTGTTGGTTTTGGTGTGTTGTTGTTTGGGTTTTTTTAACCAGTATGTGGTGTTTCTGACAAAAGAAAGGCAGAAAAACATTAAGAACTAACAGACAATTGAAAAGAAAAGATGACTGTAACTCTTTGTTCTCTAGGATTTTTGTCAGATCCTGGAGAAAATAGCTGGCCAAGTTTGTTCTGTTCTAGCAAATTACTGAACCTTGCAGAGTAAAGAGACAACACTGTAGAATATTATTTATAATGTCTCTGGGGTTTCTGTAACAAGAAGAGCATGCATCTAATTAATTCTACCAATTTGTCTAATAGCCCCTTAAAATTCTCAAAGCATGGCAAAATGCAAAACTGCTGATTCACCACCCTAAGCAGTAGAAAACTATACTTCTCCTGGCACAAGGAGGGGAGGATAAAAACACATGCAAATAATACTTCCCCTGCAGTCTTGGATGAATACCTGCATTCATTTGTGGCCATCCAGTTACTACAGGAAAGGTAAATGTGTGTTCTAGTATGAAATTATGATATCCAACCTATACACAATTCTTTTAACACACCTGACTCAGACATAGAGCCAAATAATGGGAGCAAAGACAGTTGTCCATAGTTAATCCTTCAGCAGCAGTTGAGATGTGCATTTTCATGGCACTACTTCCAGGAAAGGTACACAGAGATAAAGAGAAGTCAGGAATATTGAAAGCAAATGGTCAAAAGTCTTTTGAAAAGAATGTTCTCCAAAATTTCCAGCTCTCAAAGCTCTGCTTCTGTGTGCAAATGCATGTGTGTGTGGGTGAGTACATAGACACATAAATATAAACACCTTTTACTTCAGAGCAATTTGCAAAAAAATACTGAGAGCAATTTCTGCCCAGGAAAGCAGTGGTGACATTCAGGATGACTCCTGCAGCGCTCACCTCCTGATGCTGAGAGTTAAGTAACCATTCCTGCTGGGTGCATGGGGAGGGAGGTGAGCAGAGCTCCCTCGCTCCTGCCTCAGGCCACTTCCTATCATGTTCACTTCTCTGGCAAATCACAAAGGAGCAGGGGGGGTGTGGGAAGGTTAACCCAGTAAATTTTGGCAATGAAAACAGTGGCTTAACAAGCTAAAAAATCCCTCCCAAAGCTATTGGTTCTGCTGCTTAAGCAATCTGAACAGCATCTGATCATAAACCTGGTGTTGAAATTCCAGCTCATTTCAGGGTTTCATTCGGAATAGTTTTAACATTACCAGTGCAAACCAGGTAGGAACATTTTTAAAAGAAGCCAACACTCTGCTATGTCAGCAGAGTTATCTCCTGCTTGTGAAGGGGGTGCTGGGCACCCCGACACCTCCTGCTCTGTTTCCAGGGATCACCAGCTGGAGCGTCTCCCTGGGAGGTGCTGTGCGTTACTCCCACCAAGAGGACACAGTTTGCATCAACTGCATTGATGGCATTAAGTGAGGTCATCCTGTCCTTTTTCGGGTTTGGATTTTGTTTTGGCAACTATGTAGATACTAGGACAAACACGTCAAAGCTGCCTTTTTGGATGTGTTACCCTGAAATCCCTCTTGTAATTTCTCTTCTATTTACTATGGGTGAAACTTATCCTAAGCAGAGACCTACAAAAAGTCTGTGTGTCATTAAACTGCCTGCTTTTGTGCCTTATGCTCTCCCTGTGCACAGAATAAATGTAATCATTAGATAGCGAAGAAAATCAGCTAATTAAACTAAATACCTTCTCGTCTACTCTTCTCACTAAGAGAACACCCCCAGCAACTACCAGTTCATTGAAAGAGGCAATAGTAGCATTCATGTCTTCAGCTGTTCTCTTTTTCTCCTAAAACAATACATTTTTGCTTTGTTTCTTTGCCTTTCTCTGTTTTGTATATAAAATGCATTTCAGATGCTCAAGGACATGAGAAGATGAGCACTCGTGCTTTGTGTTTGCTTGTGCTGGAGGTTGAACTCATACTGCAAAAATAAACGTTAAGGCCTGAAGGCTGCTTGCCTTGCACAGTAAAAGCAGGGGTCAGGAGTGAGTGGGTCCTAGGGGGTTCCAGGACCACACTTCCAAAGTGCTCTGCTACAGAAGAGGAAAAACACCACTGTATATGACTTGACTTCACATTCCATCTCCTCCTGGGTTGCAGGACCAGCAGATGGTGGGAGCTATTTATGGACTGGAGGATTTTCTTTCAAACTTGAACATCTTCTGTCTACAATCATTTCTCCCTGGCTATCACCCTATAAATATGCTATGGCTCACTCCAAAGCCCAACAGCAACCACAGTCGATCTTGGAGTCAGGATGCACCCGTGGAAGTGATGTACTTATCACCCATGAAAGTAAGAAGAGTGTAGCAGCTCCATCACCCATTTCATGAAAGGAGCCTGATACTCTCAGGACTCTTCCACTACCTGACCAGGTGTTTAGCATAGCTGCTCCACCCCTGCACAGCAGGTCTGCCCCTCTCCAGCACACACAGACTGTATGTGACACAAACCAGAGCCTGCTGGAAGCACACAGCTTGCTACACCTGTGCTGCCCTGACCATGATCAGTGTTATGTCTCTGGATCCCTCTTCCAAGAAAGGGTAATTCAGCTGCTCCTCTGCTCCCATTGGGCAGCAGGTGGGAAGGCAGCTGGATGGGATGGAAGCTGCACAGACAGTCTGTAGACAGCTGGCAACCTTTGCTCTGTCATTTCTGCACTTCCTTAGATCTGCTTGGTCCTCCACACAGTCTGGGGAGTCCTTCAGCTGGTGATGTGGGAGGTCTTGAAAGTCTAGTCCTTGTTCAGCATCCTTTGATTTGTACTGAACAATGTCTACTTTTCTGATGCTTTGCAAGCAGCTTGCTGCCATCCTTTCTCCTCTCTGATGCTTTTACATCAGGAAGTCCTAGCACACTCTACAAACACAGTTATCCATCCTTGCTGTACAAGTGAGGAAATGGGCACACATTTTACTTCTGCCTCTTTTTTGCAAGTGTCCCAGTTTTGGGAAGCTGAGTTTGAAAGAGTAAATGCAGTTACAACCTAATTTTCAGTAATACTGAAACCCAGCATAAGCACCTACAAATACTAAACATTTTGGAAAAGCTTGACCTAAATCATTGACCCAAGGTCACGCAGCAGAGTTAAGAAGTGAATCCAGATGTCCTGATGATTAGCTCTGTCTATTGGCATTGAGTCAAGTCTTCCCTCCTAAAATAAGCTTCCTGAAGCATCTAAGACTATAGTCTTAGAACTCTGTTAAATAAGCAGCACTGGTAAGACCTGATTTTCGAATGAAGGAAGGGGGAAAAAAACCCAGTTCATTATTTTTTCCTCAAGTGATGACTGACTGACCAATGAAAAGGCAGCTCAGAGTCATTTGATCTCAAACTTCTTCCTATAAATAAAAAAGGGAAGATTCTTCTCCCTGTTCAAACAACATGAAGAGAAAAATGTTCTGCTTCAGTAATCCTAGACCTGAGTAATTAAATCTGCTCTCTGTTGCAATCTGTTTCCCATGTATATCACCAGCCTGGAATTTATGGAACTTAATAAATAAGGAAGCTATTCAATAAAGGGAAATACTATGGCAAAAGAATTACACATAGGTCTGAATCAGATTGAAAGTCTCTCTATGCCAGAGAAGAATCCAGCTCCTGATCCAGATTTCAACTTTTTGATTTCAGATAAAAATCCCAAATCCAAAGACTAACAAAATGGATCTCCCAGAGTCAGACCACCTCTCACCTCTGGTTCAGAGGCAGAAGAGATGAGAAAACAGGTTGAGGAGACCTGCAGTCATATTGCAGCAGAAGTGGAAGAGCACTAGCTGTCTGTACTGTTTAACTGCTGAATAGAATAGAACAGAACAGAATATTTCAGTTAGAAGGGACTTCGAATGAACATCTAGTCCATGCCTGACCACTTCAGGGCTGACCAAAAGTTAAAGTATGGTATTACAAACACTGTCCAAATGCCTCCTAAACGTTGACAAGCTTGGGGAATTGACCACCTCTCCGGGTGGTCTCTCTAGGAAGCCTGTTCTAACATTTGACCATCCTCTCCATAAAGAAAAGCTTCCTAATGTCCAGTCTATGTAAAAGACCTGTGAGAAAATTATAAAGAGCTTTAGTAGTTAAAATTCAAAGTCTCCCATGCAAGCTTACTTAGAGTTTTATCTACTTATCCATTAAATGAATATCAAAGGATTCACTGCAGCTGAGCTAACTGACCTCATTTTACATCTTTGGCTTCCTGTGTTCAAGTTCAAGCATAAGGAACTTCTTTACGCTCCTGGTGTATTTAATTCTGGAGCATTCCAGGTATAATGTGCACCTAAATCAAAAGGAATTCAAATAAAGCCTTAGATTTCACAATTTGTCTTATCCTCATTTGGCTCCCAGAATTTCAGCTGCTTTCCTTAAAAGATCTGCTCACATCTGCTCTCCAGCTGAGCCATGTTCATGCCCCACTGACCTTACCGCTGCCATCCTCTGTAATCTTGAAGCTGAGAATAACCAGCAGTGCACTCAGTCCCTGTAAGCATCAAGAGCCTTTCAAAAAGGAGGAGGCAGAAAAGAACCAGCCTTTATATAACAGGGAAAAGAAGGATTTCAGAGAAAAAACATTGTTCAGCCAAGGTGGGTAATGGGAGCTGCACGCCTGAAGTGCCCTGGTTCAGCTCCCTCAGGCAATGGGAACTGGAGGAGTCAGCACCTTGCAGGATTATACTCTGCAATGGCAGCTGGCAGATATTTTTCTAATAGAGAGCACAGCAGCATCGTTCACACTCATTTGATTCTATTTGCTGCTGTTCCTATTCAAACTCTGCTAATCCGATCAAGGCCTGTGCCTTAAAGCTGAATAAGTAAACACCTTTCGTAAGGTCTAAGCCCACTTGTTTCAAGTGTATGATTAAGGGCTAGACTTGAGCATTGTTGTGAGAAACTCCCCTCATTACTCACAATTTCCAAAATCACTCTCAGGTGTCCTGATGTGGCACTTTTCCATCCAGTGTTTTACTTCCTGCATTACAAATATATAATATGGTTGCAAAGGGGCCCAAACACCAAATATACATTTGTATTTCAGCTGCCCTAAAGAAGTGCTCTTTGAGCTGAGAATAGCTCATAATGGCACCACTTAGACACTACCATGCAAAATATTTTCTGTGGCTACCAGACCTTCTCCACAGATGTCTCCTCTTGTTTGCTATGAAGAAGACAGTTGATAAATATAGGTCAGCAAATGCATTTTGGACAAAGTCATACTCATTTGTAGTATTTGCATTAAGTAACACTAGAAGACTTATGCAACAGAGAAGGTATTGATCCAAAGGTAATTCCATCACTGTTACACAAAGGATGGATTTGAACTATTGAAATTTACAAGTTTTTTTCAAGAAGAATTGCTGCCACTTATGCTGGTATTGCTAATAATATAACTGGTATATTGCTAATAATATAACTGGTATTGTTAATAATATAACTGGGTTTTGTCCTTTTCTAAAACACCCACCCACCCACACTTTTCTTTCTCTTCTCTGAGGTGCTTTTAACTTTACATCCAATATTCTCTTTTGCACTATCTTGCCCACATCACTTCTCAACTAACTCCTCACAAGACAGTTATCTGTTTTGAATGCTTCAGGAATAAAGGAATATTTAAACAATTAACTGCAATCATATTCATCATTCTGTATGGTACCGTTAATATGCACTAGAAACATAATGAGAAAGTAAAACTTCCCTTCAGAAAGAAGAAAAGAGAAGATAAACATACACAGATCTCTCCCTCATTACTTTGTTATCTTTTTTAGACTGCCAAGTATGTCAGTCACTGGAACACTTTTCTACTAGGTCATTATTGTTACACATATTATGCACAAAGACCCAAGGCCTCATTCTGTCGTAGATAAGCTATTCACACACATCCTTTTTTCCCCCTGCAGTTTATTTGCATGGCTGGCTGGATAATCAGCCATAATAACAAAATATGACTCAGCATGCCTGAATGTCCAATTCGCTTTGGGGATTCTTCTGAAGGTTGGTTTTAGTTGTCCTTTTTTTAACTATTGAAGACTGGAGAAGATGTGTCCCTCTGAGATAACATCAATGTAAAAAAAGATTTGAGTAAACACAGAGGTCAGGGGAAAGGGAATGGATCAAACAGCAACATTTCTGCTGCCATGCCCTCAGAGGGGCTCTGGTGTCTTTAGCTGCTCTGACAGTGCTGCAGAGTGCAGGGTCCCCTGTCACCCACTGTCACAGATGGGGGGATTTCTCACCAACAGCTGAGGGAGGATGCATGACAGAGAACTGGTCCTGTTCCACCAGGATGGGCATCCCTGCAATTAAGGACATATGTGTTTTTCTGGAGATCTAAATGCTGTCTGTGGGTTACTACAATTGTGCAAGCATGCAGAACATTTTAAAATAGGCTTTATTTCACACCTGCAATAGCCCAGGACTAAGAATCCTCCTATATCAGTAAAAGTCAAGACTCCAATACAATCACAAAATGAAATACATGGGTCCATCTCTCCCAAAGGATAACCCTCCACTACTAAGTAAGTTAATGGCAGTGGCAATGGATGCTGCCATCCTGCTGAGCAATCCTGGCTGTGTGGAGGTGACTGACAAGGATGACAGTCCCTGGTTTTCAAGTAAGAGACCAGGCCAGCTGAAAAGGCTGCAGTGTGAGAACATATTTAACCTGGGACATAGTGAAAAGGGCATTGAAGAGTTTGCCCTTCATTTAGAAAGATCCACTAGCACATGCCTCTATTTTCAACCATCTGTGTAATTCTTGGTTGAAAACAGCAGGATTAATTTGTGTTTTCTGAATTACAGCAAACATGAATTTATTACCTAGGGCTTTCCTGACCAAAGCACCTTCAATTGTGTATCCATATACTAATAATGCCCAGTACTGTATTTAACAGAACAAAATCAGACTAGAGGAGAAAATACACATTAAGACCAGTTGATGGAAAGAATCACACTGTAACGTACATGCAAAAAAACACGTGGAGCTTGTTTCTGTGATAATCTGACTACGTAACACCACCAAGGCCAGCAAGATCCCTGTCAAATATCTACACAGCAGTATGAAGCCAGCAGCAGAAGTTAAAAATGCTCATGACCTTTAGCTGGCAGCCCCAGTTTCCTCAGAATTCCACACCGTGTTTGAGAAGCAAACATCATCTGTACTCCCAGCCTCCTTCCTCCATGCACTGCTTTTGTGCACATCTGCTAAAAATCACAAGCAAACTACACAGTAGTTTAACCGAAACTCAAACAGGGAAAACATTCAATTAGGCAGAGAGAAAAGCTAACTTCCTCCTTCCTTTCCGTCCTCTCATTAGTCTTTTTTCAAAAGATCAATAATGACACTCTTACCTACTTCACTGAAATCGGTATTACACTCACCCTGATTTAATGCCAAAGTTTCTTCCAATTTAATTCGGTTTTGTTTTTAACAAGTGAAGAGGGTAAAACAAACAAAAAATTAAAGCTGTGTGCGTAATTTTTGCTTATGTAGAGCAAACGCTTCAAAGAGCCAGCCAAGATGCCAAGCAGTGACTGACCAAAGGGGCAGAGAGCACCTAATCCTGGCTCACCTATCACCCAAGGACTGTGCTCGCCACCAGAGCCTGGCACCAGCTGGGCAGTGCAAAACTGAAGCAGAGGTTGGGCACTTTGGTGCTCAGGCATCTTCCTATCAAAGCCAAAATTTATTCCTGTGCCATGAACATCTCCCAGGGGCAGAACCTCCAGCTTTGTGCTCATCCTGCAGACAAGTGCTGCACATCAAAAACCGGGATTGAGCTGGCCGTGTTTATTAGGGTTAGGGATATTAAGGATTGTGATTCTCCCCCTCTACTCTTCTCTCATGAGACCCAACTGGAGTACTGCATCCAGCTCTGGGGTCCTCAGCACAAGAAAGATGTAGAGCAACTCCAGAGGAGGGCCACAAAAATAATGAGAGGGATGGAGCATCTCTGCTATGGAGACAGGCTAAGGGAGATGAGGTTGTTCAGCCTGGAGAAGAGAAGGCTCTGGGGAGACCTCATTGCAGCATTCAAGGACTAAAGAGAGCTTATAAAAAAGAGGAAGAGTGGCTTTTCACATAGGACAAGGGGGAATGTTTTTAAACCAAAAGAGGAGAGATTTAGATTTGATGTTAGGAGAGAATTCTTCACTGTGAGGCTGGCAAGCCACTGGCTCAAGTTGACCAGAGAAGCTGTGGATGCCCCATTCCTGGAAGTGTTCAAGGCCAAAGTGTATGGGACTCTGCCTGAAAGAGGTAGGAAGGGGCTTCCTTTAGTGAAAGGTGTCCCTGCCCATGGCAGGGGGTTGGAACTGGATGATTTTTAAGGTTTCTTCCAACCAAAATCTTTCAGTGATTCTGTGTTTAGCTGTCTTCAAAGTGAGACCCTGGTTATGATCAGTGCAGTCACAAAATGTAATCCAAAGTACCTAAGCTTCTTTCTACACTAAAGTTGAAATGAATAAGAAATCAAGTACAGTACCACAAAATGCTTCTCTTCAGCCTCAGAAGCTTGTTTACCATTGCTGTAGTAGCTGAATTGCTGAATGAAATATTTACAACTATTCATGCAATCAAACTCATTTTCCTTAGGAAATAACTGATTAGGTATCTCACATCTGTTCCTGACAATGATTTAAGCCTCTGCTGATCCCTATCTAGACCTGACATGAATGTTAATGTTTTAGAAACAGTCATCCTTAATAGGAGGGTGACGACAGACTCTCCGGGCCTGGTGGTGACTGACTGCAATGGGGAGGCTCTGCGTCTACAGGTGAAGGATGACACAATCAGCCCATAATTTTCTATAACCTTATGACCCAAGGCTTGGGAAGCCTGGCAGGAGATAGAAGTTAGAGCAGAGCCTGACACAGAATTATCTCAAGAATTATCTTCCTACTCCTGTCAAAAGTTTTTAATATCTCCCAGATGCTTCCACTATGCAGAGCAGCAATCCTGCTCCGCCAGGCTCCGGCACTGCCTGCCAACCTTCCAGCAATGTTTCCCCATCAGAGCCCTTTGATTGAAGCTGCTGCAAGTGTTGCAAGGCTGGGAGAAAAATCAGCTGCTAGTAAAGCTGATTGTGACTCCCTCATAAAGCACGACACTCACGTCAGGAAAGACACAAAAATAAATTCCATGGTTTTTTTCTCAAATAAAAGCTGTTTCATGGGTAAATGATCAATGCCAATGCACCATTAGGGAGAGAACTCTACTGTTTAGTTAAACTGATTTAATTCATCCAGCAATCCTCTTTTCCATAGGAAACTTATCATGAGGAGTTAGGAAAAAAAAAAAAGCAGGAAAAAGAAGTATTTATCTCGATATTCTCTTCATTTCTGCACAGAGCAAGAGAGAAATCTTAGTCCCTCTCAGGTGAACTGCAAAGCTCTGCCACATCGTGCCAAAGATGCAAATGACAAAAGAGCTGATCTGTATTACTGCCCCTTCTGGTAAGGTGCATCCAGGGGGATAACTGGGCTTCCTAAGTTCTGAGCAACTAGGTCAGAAGAAAACTTTTGGCAACACCTTTAATCACTAAAAAATTTACCTCAAGGTCAAGGAACTAAATAAAAACAACTGAAGTAAATGAACATTTGCCTGCAGCGGACCTTGTAGAGCTGTAATTCAGATAGAAATGAAGTTTGTGTAAGTGTCTGAACAGTAATCCCTGGCACAGTCAGAAATGCCACATAAGAGTAGATTTCAAACACATTCCAAAGAAGATTAAACTGGCAATTCATCTTTCTTAGGACTTCTATACATCATAAATAGACATTATGCCTTCTATGTAAAGCAGCTCATTATCTGATTTATTCACCAGTATATCTTCTTATTCAAACAATTCAAACCAGACTATACTAGAAAATCCCAGAATAGTTTCATTGGCACTGCAACTTTTGAAATAAGTTGATGATTTATGTTTATAAAATTTTACTTACTGTACAACCAAATTCATGTTTGTTAATATAATACACTATCTCTAAGGACAATTTTAAGAAAAACGATATCCCAGCTGGATCATTTATTAATATTCATATGTTTTCCTTCCAAAAAAAAAATCAAAACACAGAAGCTGTTCTTCCTGGTGTTAGTCTTATCATCATCTCTCAAGTGCAAACAGAGATTCTGCTCTAGTCACAACAGGCTACTACCAACAAACTAATCACTCTAACACTCCAGATCTTGATGGCTCTACTGGTTGCCTTTTTAACTATGAATATATCATATATAAGGAATTCAGCTCCAGATTCAAAACATGTGCCCTGGATAAGATGGAGTTCTGACACAGCCTTATTTTTAGTTTTCAACTGGTTTAGTGGTAATTTTAGTCTGTTGCATTTATTCTTCTCCCATTTTAGACAATGGATCTTTTTCCTTGCCAGACAATATATCAGGACTATTGCAGAATCATATATACTTTCCTACTCTAACAGTAACTCACTTTTCTTATGTTGACACATTGTCTCCACTAATGACAAGGCTCAGCCCTCTGCATAAGCAAAATTAAATAGGAAAATGTAGGTGTTAAGATTAGCACAAAGAGTTTGTTTTATTAATACTTCCTGCTGTACCCTTTCCATTAAAAGCCTGCCCCAAAAGGAAGCCATTACGATTATTCTATTTGAAAGAAAAGTCAAACTGTTAATACTCATCTTTAATATATACATCAGTAGCGGAGTCAACCAAAGTCCCACCTTTTTTCCTCATGTGAGTCATTTAACACACACACACTTAATACATCACTTAATAAAATTTAATTGGAAACAGTTTGATCAGTGTGAATATTTTTAAGTCACTGTAAATCAAGCCAGTGTACATTGCACTCAGAGACAGGACAAACAGGTTTATGGTCAAACTTCCCCAGCAAGGGGTGTAACCCTGCCCAGCTATTACAGCCTCTCTAATTGCTGCCTTTGCTGTGACAAGCCAACAGTGGACCAAACACACAGCATCCTCCTCTATACATAAACACATATTTGCAGTTTGTGCAGGAGAGCTTCAAAGAGCCTAAGCCCAAGGACTGACTCCCAGGGGCATTTATTCTTCTCTTCAGCTGATACTCTGGGAGAGGTCCTCACTGCACAGAATCTGGTGGAAGTTCAGCCTTTGCCTTCATCAGGGCCAGGGGTTCATCTCATTCCCTTCAGATAAAGCCTCTGCATTGGCTTGAAAATCTTCCTATAATGCTGCCATGACTATGCAAAATAATTATAGGCAATGGGAGCTCTTATCAGCTCATCTATTGTTCATTAATTACTCAAAAAACGGTTTACTTAGTATGTTCCTTATGGTCAAAACTGTATTGGCCTGAAGCAACGTGCTGCACTGTGTTGTGCGTTAAACCAAGATGAAAGTAGGCTGAGCCCAGAAAAGAACCAACAAACCTTATTAATTTCTTTTAAGAATGTGTGTATGCATGTGTTTGCGGGCTGAACAGATGAAGCAAGAGAGGAGATTAGCATTTTTATGGATATGATTCCTGCTATTGCTACATACTTGAAAAATCTTGCCTAAGCTTGGGCAGTTTGTCAACAAGAATAAACACACCTACAAATATCTCTGTTTATCTATTAGTCAATCAATTAATCAATCTGCCTATAGCTGACACTCAACAAAGCACCTCGCACTTACAGGTGAGGGGGAACACTAATGGGGGGAGACAGAGGTCCAGTGCAAGTGTCTGCTGAGCTGTGATGCTGCTGTTGGGTACAGAGGGGCTGAAACCCCTGCCCAGGGGGCACAGGGCACAGGGAGCAGCGAAGGTACAACTGCAGATACCACACAGCAGCCAGTCAAGCCCTGGGAACTCAGTGTAAAACTCTGAGAACACATTTCTGTTTCACATAACAGGCCCCTGCAGAGTAGCCCTGGAGGACTGAGGTCCCAGAAGCTGATGGGGGGTGACGTGCAGGGTGGCACAGCCCTCCATGCCATGGGAGCAGTGGCGCAGGGAAGACTGAGCCCTTTGGTCTCCCTGCCTGCTCAGGACCCCCAGGTGTCAGGGACCCAGTAGGAGGGTGGTATAGTTGTCCCCAGTCCATCTGCTCTGCCAAGATCAGGTAGCACCAGTATTCAAGGCAGTTGTTAGCCAGTGTCACCACTTCAATCACACCCACAACATGTACATCAGCAGCAAACTGCCCTATGCTCACCTTCCACCACCATTAACAGGAGGCCAATTCCAGCTACTCAGTTGTGCACTTGTGTGTCTGTGTGTGTGTATGAGTCCTGCAAAGTCAGAGCTCCAAGGTCTCGCTCTGCCTCCCTCCTAAGGAAGGATGTATTTTGCAGTGCTCTCCACGGCAATGTTTAGTGAGCCTCTTGGTTACCATAGCGTTATGCACTAAAGGAATGTCGACAAATTAATCAATTATACAATTGTATTTGCCTAAGAACACAAGTCACAGTCAGATGATTCAATGCATTTCAACAGCTCCATGGAGTTTGGTTAACACACTTCCTCTTCTACCATCTCAGTGTTATCCCCCTCTGAGCTGCCTTTTTCCATATTTCAATTTCCCTTTACAGGCAGCTTAGCAGGTGATCTCTGCTGCAGGCTAAGTTGTGCTATTTTCTTCCTTTCTTGCCTGCTTCCTTTCTGTCTTATTTCTTTCCTTCTCTCTTTCTTGTAATAAGATGGTCATTATACATTCAGCTTTCCTCTAACTAAACTGTGTTTTTAAAATTACTAATCTATCAGCTATCACTTCTTTCTTCTAGAGGCTATCCTGCATGACTTACAGAATTTTGCTCTGATCAGCACCAGAGCAGAGCTGATATTAAGCCCAGATTTCCAACTAGTTTTAGGAATACCAAGTCAAAAGGGAGCACCAACCCCAGCACTCCAGTCTTGGAAAACAACTCTGTTAATGGCTACTTAATAACATCTCTTCAACCTGCTGAGAAGCACCAGACAGCCCAGAACACATCCTCATCATACAACAAACTTATGATACACATCAGAAGCATGCAAGATTTAAACTATGCTGTGACACAGCAACGGGCAGGTGAAGATCACTGCCAGCACTGCCTGTCCTTGTAGCCACACCAAGTTGATTAACACTAGCAACAAATCACAGAAAATACACCATGAAGTAAAATATGGTTATTGGGAACGCAGTCTGAAGGAAGAACACCTCTTTGGCCCAAAATCTGATGATCAGGTTAAAGCAGGGAGCATGCCAAAAAATCTGCAGGCAACTGTGCCTGTCTAATGCTACAAGGAGTCTCTGCACTGCACATTTGCAATGCCTAGTGCTTGAGAGGAAGGCAGATATGGGAGAAAAAAGATTCAAATCTGCGGCAACAGGGAAAATTAATTCTTTTCTCAGCTCCCAGAAAAACAGCAGAAGCCTTGATGCATGGGGTTAAAAGCGTAAACAAATCAGGTCCCTTCTCCTTTCAACCACACATTAAAAATATGACTATACTGCAGACCAAAGAACTCTGCAAATGTAATTTCCTATCTCCGGGAACTCTCTAATTTAATTGTATAATCTCTTTCATAAGATTATCAAGATCTATCTCAAAACTACCCTAATTGAAAGACTCTTACACAACTTCAATCCTTAGGTAGCTAGAAGCTTTCTTCTAATTTGGCATCCAAATATATTCATGACCAACTTAAACAATTTGATCTTGTGCAGATGCTATATTTTATCTTATTTTTCACTGCTTTCTTGCTATTTAGTACCAATTGTGTGTAAAAAAACCCTGTAACCTGTCTCTTCATTTGTTCAACTGGACAGAGCTAAACAAATGATGGTGTTTAACCTCATTTCATATAGCAGATAGTTTGTTTGTGTAACCACATCTTTAGCCCTCCTACTGTTGTAATTTAACATTTTCTTGACAGGGTGTCTGGAGCTATGCAAAATCCCAATGAACTATTCCATGAACAATGGAAAGCTCTTGCATTGATGTTCTGCATGATGATTTGTACAATGATTTTATCACATTTCCCTGAATCTCTCAGACTATTTTCCTTTGGTATCCAAGGATGTCAGTGGTCTCCTTCACAGCTGTATGCCATTGCTTGCTCCCAGATATCTCCTGAGCAGCCAGTGCATCCACATCTCTCCCTTCTGTCGTGGACAGGAGCTGATGAGCTCCTGTTTCACACTGGAAATTCTCGTTACTGGTCTCCATGCTTAAACTTTCCCACTCAGCACTATTAAATGTCATTTTATGTCTATCACTCCGATCAACAAAGTCATCTAAATTCCTTTCACGTGATAATCTGATCCTCCTCCATATTGACAATACCTCCCAAGTTTTTGTCATTCCACACAGCTCCTGGGCACACTCCCAAGACCCTGCACACAGGTCAGAGTGGATCCTTTCAACAGGCCCAAGCCTCATCCCATGGGAGGAACACCACTAATCTCCCTCCATGCTGATGACTTTCTCTGAATACCTCTCTCCATCCAGACAACTTTATTCTCAGGCAACAGTTGCATCTTTTCCTTGGCCAGCTCCTTTTCCACTTTTCAATTCTTGTCTTGAACAACCATCTTTATTTTAGGTAATAATGTCCTGTGGGGCATGGTATCAAATGCTTGTCTTTAGATAAACTACATTCCTGCCTTACCCCACCTAAATAAACTGTTATACAAAAAAGACATTAGATTAGTTTAGCACAATCCACCTTTGATAAAATCTTGCTGTAATTTAGAGACTGCTTCCTCATTATTTCCATATCTAATTATTCTTTCCTACGAAATACGTCATGAGATGCTGGGTACTATTGCATTCAAACCTGCCAGTCTATAGTTCCTGCGTTGCTTTTTTATTTTTTGACTGTATAGGGACTCCAGGTATAGAACACAAATGCTTGCCCTCTTTTGCACCTGAAGAGCCATGGGAGAGTCTTGATGCAAGCCATCCAAGCCTTGCGCCACTGCTTTCAGTATTCCAGGACTGAGATTATTGGTACTTCTTCACTTGTCTCACTAAGATATTTAAGTTTTGCCTGTTTTTTTTTTTTTTTTAAATTTGCTATGAATAGTTTTCAGTTGCCTTCAGATTTGTTAGTAATTACACTCTGTTCCAAATTCTGCAGAAGGTTCTGCTTTCATGAGAAAGTTGTGTCATTATTTAGAGACATCAGTTCTCCTTTCAGTTTAGACACGTCTAATTTCGGTTCTGTGCAAACTGACTAAGTGCAGGTTTTGGCTGAACTCAAATAAGCTAATTCGAACCAAAATAAGAATATCCTTATGTGAGGTCACATCAGGTTAATCAAATCACTTTAAAAACAGACTTAAACTAAATTGGTGTAATCTCCCCATGTAGACAAGGCCAAAGCCAATAAAGGAATATGAAGTAGGTAAAAGTCTCTCATTAATTGCACACACATCTGCAGTTTGACTGAATCTGGTGGTTCTGAAGCTGGGCAGATGTGCAGCCAGCAAGCCCAGTGTGCTTGTCAGGGCCTGCCACCACATCAACTTCGCTTAAACCTGGGCTTAAGTGAGGCTGGAATAACAATAATTAGGGTCTTGCAGACTTCTGCCTGGGGGCATTGCTCCTTCAGCATACAGGCCACAGGGCAAGTCGTGCTGTGCTATACAGTCCTATGGGCACCAAAAGTAGTAGAGAAACCAGGAAAAAAAGAGAAATGGCCTCAGCCTGGGTGGCAGAACGGGGCAGACCCAGCAAAGCTGAAGCCAGGCGAGCCGTGCCACCGCGGCTGTGCCGATGGGTGCAGAGTCGCTATTGCAGTGGCCCCCAGCGAGCCAGGATTCATGGGAGAAAAGGGGCTCACCCAGGTCCTAACAAATGAATACAGTTGCTTTACCTGCCTGACTTCCCTGATACAGATTTGGAACTGAACTGGTAGAGAGCTCTGTAATTTCAATAGTACCAGAAAAGACTGGTTCGTACTATTTTGGGTTTTATAGGTTTTACTATTTTGGTTAAAGCCATATTAATCCACTAGGATCCACAACTCTCCCAGTTCAAGCCTGAATTCAGTTGTTCTGGTATAGGCACATAGCTTATTCCTCCAGTCTTGAAGGAATGAGCTATGCTGGCATTAAAACCTTTGTACCATTACATGTGAATCTCGGGAGGTTGCGTAATTTAGGGCAAAACAATGCAACTTCTGTGCATAGACAAGCCCTGGCTCCAAACTGTAAAGACATCCTACCAATTTTTTGATACTACTAATGAGCAGAAATTGGATTCAACATCAGTATCTCTGCACTGTAATGTTCCTTCCTCCATCATGAGACTTTAATTATGAACTACTCATTTGCTAATTTTAATCTTTAACCCTGAGCTATTTTTGTGTACTTGATGTGTGCCATAAACCAACAAAATAATTTAATACAGGCATAGTCTCAGCGGCTAAAACCGGGAACATATATCATATATCTTACTGAAGTGTGCAGTTTATAAAAAAAAAGTCGAACCAATTTTACTTTTCCCTCTAAATCAAGTAACTGTAATCCACAGCTTGGAAAGAACAGGATAAATGAGCAGCAAGTAACCACTCCTAAAGCCATTTGCATTTTTCCTATTACATCTTCCAGAAGAATTCTAAAGATTCAGTAGTAAACATGTTTAGCCCAAGAGATACGAATGCCTCCCTTGCACACAAACTTCCACTTTTGGCTTACTCTGGAGCCTCCTCTCCTCATTAGTGGCTGCTGCATTTGTCAGGGCTCCGTCAGCCGCAGAGCCCCGCGTGCTGTTGTTACGGTGCATCAGTGCACGGGGCTCTGTTCCTCCCCAGTGCAGCACTGACACACTGGCTTACTCTGATTAGCACATTACAGGAAAACGATTACTTTTTTTTTTTTTTAAATACAGTTTCTAAAAACCCCAAAATCCAAATGTATTTCTTCTGACTGGATAACTGCGGTAGAGGCATTGTAGCACAGGAAGTTTATAAAAATTACACAAATTCCCAGCCAAAACAGCACATGTTGTCAGATGCTCAGTATCAGAGCTTCACACTGTGTACTCCTAAAATTATCTGCTGCTTCATACAACATCCACAGGACCTGTGATGACTGTAAAGCCTACATATCAAACCCATGAAGCTATCTCTTTAAAGCAAATTCCTATTTCCAGAGCTAGGGATTTTTAGCCAGCAGTGATCCAGCAAAATAAGGACAGGGGAGCACCCATATTCTGCTCAAAAATGAAGCAACTCCTAACATTTTCTCATGTCTACACCAGAACATCTCATCCCATCAGCAAAACCAGCACCACTGCTTTCACTGCACACAACAAAATAAACTTCATCCAATAAATAACCCTGCCCTCCCAGGTGATCCTGCACCCTCCCAGGTGGGTACGACATGGGGCATTTTAAGAGCTTTGATTTCAGGGACATTATCTCCGGGGCCACTTTACAGCTGAAGAAGATAACTTCATTCAGGAATCAGGGGTACTTGGCACTTAGGTGTCTCAAAAGGGACTGAGGTGCTGGACTTCTCCAAAATCCACCGAGGAGAGACCTGTTCTGCGATGGCTCAGGAGCCTCCTGCCTTCGGGGATTGTGGCACTTTACAAAGGACAACAGCTCTCCAAAGCGCGTGTGACACCTCACTGATGAGTCACACAGGGCTCAGCTCCGACCTGTGCTTCCAGTGTGAGCTACCCAGAGCAATCAGTTCACAATTTCTGCCACTAAGGACCAAGGCTTGGAGTTATCATTCACAAATCCACGGCTGAAACATATGAGGGACTTTCAAAGCCTTCACGATTCCCCGTTTATAATGTAAACATTCTGTAAAATCAAACGACACAATAACCCTTGCTGGAGGAGTAACTTTTCAACCTGGATTTCAAATGCTAATTTTAGGCGCAAAACTCATTTCGAAGGTTTTTCCCCGCATTGTTTTCAGCAAAACACATTCCCTCAGCAACGGAACTTGCAGACAGAACGAGAAGACTCCGATCAGACCCATTTCAGACTCCCGAAAATCGGTTTGCTCCAACCCCAAATCCCCGCAGCTCTCAGCTGCGCTCAGCCCATGGCTACTCCCGAGCCTCTCCGTGCCCGGGGGTCCGCGGCCGCAGCGGGACGGGGATGTCGGTGCCCGGCCTCGAGATGCGCCGCGCTCCAGCATCCCCGCCCCGCAGCCCCCCTTCCCGCCTGCCCTCTACAGCCAGAGACCCCGGGCAACCTGCCCTGCGTTCCGTGCCCGTCCTGCCTGTACATGGGTTTTTTTAGGGGGAAATCAGAGGACTTAAGTTGCGGCTGCCAATTTTCCTCTACAGAACTTACCTGGGACGGTCCTGGCAGCGTCGGACGAGGACAGGGCGGAGCGGCGGGTGCCGCGCACCGGACCCGCAGCTCTTCCCGGGCTCCCCCCGCTCCCCGCGGGCTGCAAGTGCGGGGACCCCCCCGCACCCCTCACCCCGGCAGGGTCCGTACGTACCGTCTAGGAGGATGCGCGTCCCGGAGCCGCTCTCAGTGCCATGCCCAGCCCCGGCGCGGTGCCCCCTCGGCGACAGGGGTTACCGCTGGCCGCGGGGTCCCGCAGCCCGGCGGTGACATGGCATGGGCGCGGGCAAGGCGGGGGCAATGCGGGCGGTGCGCGGCGCGGGGGTGTGCGCAGGGTGGGCGCGGGCTGCGGGGCGGCCGCGGCGGGACTTGTGAAACTCGCCTGTCGCGGCGGCCGGTTGTGTAACGCGGCGGGCTGGGCCCGGCCCCCCGGCACTGCACAGGCGCGCTGCTCCCCCGCCCCGCCGACACCGGCACCGGCACCCGCCGCACCGGCACCCGCGGCGGGGAGAGCGCGGGGCGGAGCGCCCGGGGGAGCGGCCCGGGGGGAGCGGCCGGGAGCAGCGCGCACCTCCTTGGGCGCGGGGCCGGGCAGGTGGCGCGGGAGCGGCTGTGCCGTGCGCCGGGAGGAGCCGGCGGAAAGTAGGTCACCGCCGCCGGTCCGCGGGCACCGGCCGCGGGGTGGCCTCGGCCGCGGAGCCCGGCCGGGACCGGCCCTTCCTCGCTCCCTGCCCGGCTCTTGCTGTGCGAAGCGGAGCGGAGCGAGGCCCGGCCCCCGCTGCCCGCCGGGTCCCGCAGCCGCTCTGCGCTCCCCGCGCGGCACCGATTCCCTGCGCGGCACGAGCTGTGCCCTGACGGGATTAGTCATCCCGTACCGTGACTCACCCATTTAACATTTGCTGCTTCCTTCCTCATAGATTTTTTTTTTTTTTAATTCCCTTTCTCCATTGTAACTATTTTCCCTCCTCTCCAAGGACATCGGGCTTCTCCTTCTCCCTTTCCGCGACTACAGCCGTGCCCAGCTGCGGGCGCGGAGGCGCAGCCGGCGGCTGGAGCAGCGGGTCCCGCCGGCGCTGCCGCGGGGCCACCGGAGACTCGGGCTGGGACTGCTTCTCACTCTTGACATGGGCTCCTGCCTATCTCCCGGGTTTGGTCCATGCTCCTTTTTGTATCTGGAAGCAGTAGGCACCAAAGCTGGGGCATCAAGCCTGGTCTGCAGCCCCCTCCTCTCTCTTCTCAGGGCACTGCCGGGAGGGCACCGGCGCTGAGGTGGGAAGAGCCTGAGTCATGCCACAGAGCGACCTGGGCGAACATCGCTGGGTCCCTGACCCCGGCCTCGGGCTGCTGCAAGCAGCTGCATCATGTAATCCCCTTCCAAAACTGAGTGCACTCTCTTACCAACAAGTTAGATTTTTGTGTGTGTGTGGTTTGGGTTTTTTTTCCCTTCCCTTCAGCTCTTTTGGGAAAGCTGCTCCTCATCCTATGCAATGCTGGGAGATCTGCTCCCTCTGGGAGCACGTTATTGCCCACTAGCCCTTTCCCACAGCTGGCATCCTCGCCCCCGGCTTTCTTTGCTCAGCCAAATTTCCTCTTCCTCTCCCAGCCCTCAGTTCTGCTGGAGGAAGGGGGCAGGCAGGCAGATAGGCAGGGAGCCTGCATGTCCCCTTCCCCACATGTGCCCCAAAGCGCAGCACAGAAGACAAAAGCAGAACCAAAAAGGGGACAGTGGACAAAATACTTTACTGTGAGTTTTTTAATATAAACCTGATGCAAGTGAGGAAAGGGAAGTGACGTTGTTACAGTAATAAGCCTGAGGAGTATCAGCTGCTATTGATGAGGACCAGAGAAAGGGCACCTTTGCATGCAATTAATATTTCTTACTTACTTTCTTATTGGAGGCAAAGCAAATAGCTTGGCTGTGCTGCCTGCCACAGGTGGCCAATCTCTTTTTCCCAATCAGAGTGCTTTTTTGAGTCATGCAGCCTCGTCACACCAAACACAGCAACCCTTTCCTCGTTCATGTGGGGAAAAATCCTTCTTGCTCCCTTTCAGGCAAGATATAAACAGGTATCAAGCTCAGAGTTTCTCTCCACTTTTACTTGACTTAAGCTGTGTCTCTGCAGCCTGCAGTGCAGCCCTGTCACTCCAGTGACGATCACTAAGGGGATGCCATTGTCCCCCTACATGGGCATGGAGATACACATTTGGGGGAGTAGACTGGGAATAATGAAAACACTGCACTCTGCAACTGAGGTACTTATGACTTAAGCACTCACAAATGGATGCTGTGGGCAGCGCAGGCAGGCAGGATATGGCCCCAAAGGGGCTGCACCAGGTTTCCCCTCAAGGTACAACTGCCATAGCCATTGCCCTGAGTTGTGCTGGCAGCTTGCACTGCTGGGACACTTCCATGGCCACCCCCATCCTTCAAGCCTGACCAGCACAGCAAACAGCATCTACACTCTCTTCTAATAAAGCAAACCACTGGGAAATACCACTTCATCTGATAATTGCAAAAATGTTATCTTCTGACCAGAAATCGTGTTTTCTTGGAAGTGCTTCAGCCAACTCCCCTGCAGCCCCTGGCATCTAGAGCCATCAGGCTGGGCAGACACAGGAGCCCCTCCTCCTACAGCAGTGGTGAAGGAGTTTTCATGTCAATTACTTTAATTATCTCATCTAGAATAACACACTTTCCGCCAAGATCTTTCCAAAAGCTAAAACAGAACGGGGAAACAGACATTTCTGCCACAGCAAAATTCACACACTGCTCAGCAAGCTGCAGCGCTGGGCAGCTTTGGCTCTGCTCAGTGATTGTTGGCATAGCCTCAAATTTGTTTATATTGTTAGTTTTTAACAATGCTGCATTGCAAAGACATGCCAGCAGCAACAAAACCAAGAGAGAGCTGGTTTTGGCTGGAAAATTAGAACAATAAAGAATATGCATACATATATATATTCTTTGTTGTTCTTATATATATCCTTACATATTTTGTTATATATGTTCTTGTGTGTGCATATATATGTATATATACATATATATACATATATGAACATATATATATAAAACCCAGCCTGTCCCTGCTGTGTAGGTGAATCCTGCAGCCTGGCAGACATCATTAAGCACTAATACAATTAAATGATGAACTAGAGGGATAACTTCAGCTGTATTTTGGAAGATCACACTCCCATTCACAATCTCATCCGGAGCTTTTGAATTACAAACTGCAAAAATTCCTACCCAGCATTGCCCAGCGCTAAGTCGAGAACCATCTCCTATTCAGGATCAGGCAGCTCAGCCTCATTTCGCACCAAAGTGTGCCCAGAAATTCAACATGATGTTTTCCCATGGCTGGGACAATACAAACTAAAAGGAAAGAGAATAATAGAGACGACAAAGTGGAAAAAGCACCCTTGCCTTGCTCCGAGGTGGCTGGTTCTGCGCGGGCCCCGCTGTGGCTCCGGGATGCGGCAGTGAGCGGAGAGCTGGAGCGGCAGAGCCCACCCAGCACTCGCCATGGGAGCGCGCGGGCGAGGCCGGAGGGAACCCAGCTCTACCCAAGGCAGGGACACAGCGTTAATTGTGTCAGTGCTATTGCACAACACTGTTGCCTTGACACTGTGTCATGTAAAGATTTTAAACTGCCTCTTTATTAGTCATCCTCTATTCATTTTAATTGTGCCTGATAAGCAGGGCCATTTCACCTTTGTGTTCTCTGTACGTACTTATCGTGGCGTATTTGTGTCACCCAAGAGACTTTCAATCTCTTCCTGTAGTGCTGGTAGATGCAGAGGAATGAAGTGCCATTGCCATCAAAGCCTGCTGGGGTTCTCACCCATTTGCTTGCTCCTTTTTCAGACCCCTGCTCTCCCATTGTGGACATCTCCACAGGTCCTTGCTCCTAGCACTGAAAATGTTCAGGCAGAGGCTTAGATTAATGCATGCGAACCAGTAAGAAGGGATTGGCTGATTGAAACATGCATTTAATTTTTTCAGGATCAAGTACTGTAGGTGTGTGCTTAACACCACAGGACTCACTTTGATCTTCTCCAAGGACCGAACTTTCTGTGGATTAAATTCTTGCCTCTGAATTATGGTATTGGTTATTTAACAAAATCAAAGCTGGGGCATGAATAACTAGCTACTGGATTTAATATAAAGAATATAGTGAAAGTTTGTGGAATATTTTAGTCTCGTTTACTTGCAACATAAAAATATACTGCCCAAGAGTTTGCCCATGTGAACTCTGTCCCTGCAATTCCTTATCTAACCTTATCTTTGTGAGGTCTGAACTTTCACTGAAAACTCCTGGAAATAGCAGTGCATTTTCCTTTCTCTGGTATGGTGACCTTTTCCTCATCCCAAACATCAATTGCACTCGTGGTGGGGAGAAGGAAGGGCACTTGGTTCAGGCACAACGCTGCCACCTGTAAGCACAGCACAGCCAGGTGACGCAGCAGCTTCCCTGGCAGCCAGAGCACTGCTGGCACTGCTGCTGTGCTGCTGGGACTGTTTGCTTAGAGCTCACGTCTCTGCTTCAGGCAACACCCAACAATTAGGAGCCCTTTTCCGTCTGGAGATGTACTGGAGTTTATTTAGTTTCACCTTAATTTTCCCCATTTAAAAAGACTCAAAAATAGAATTCAGGTTCGCGCCACAGTCATGTGAGGAGATGGGTAAAATCCCATTCTCATTTAAGTTCAGAAAAAGGAACGGAAACTCCATTAAAAGCAGAGCAAAAACCACATTTACTCCACTGTGAACAGGATTTCCCCCTTAGCACAAAATCTTGCATTCCAGTGGGTTAGAAGGAGCTACTTACTCTCCCACCCACCATCTTTGAGGGCCACTTGGAATCTTTATGCAACTGCTTTAAAGGATTAGGAACATATATGAGTTAATCACCATTTAGGACAAAATTCCACCTAAGCCTTTGAGAACCAACTGGAATATTTGCATTTCCATCACCCAGCACCTTATTTTGTAGAAAATAAATGGTTCAAATGGTTCTTAGTGAAGCAAGAGTGGTATCCAAACTTTGGGTGTGTTTAAGGCCCTGTATTTCCTTGTGCAGGAGTAATAACATGGCCAGATAAATGAATGTATTTATTTGAAAACCTGAGAGGTGCCCAAGTCAGATTTTTGGCCTGGAAAAAGATTAAAGAATACTTTTAATGTGGCTGATCATACTCCCAATGATAATTATTATTTTTGTAATAGAAAAAGCGTTCTCTCTTAACTGCAGTACAGTATTTTCTGATAAGTATGCTTGTGATCTGTTATTCTACCTAACTCAAACAATGGAGGGGGGAAAACTTGCACAAACAAGAGCATGTCTGCCGCCTTCTGCCCACATCCTTTCATGAGAGCATACAAGCTAAAGCTAAAGCTCTTTGACCACATTTTGACTTGATCCCCTAGGATAAGGTACCTAAGAATTAATTTTCTTTGATGCTGGGTTCATATCTTCTGGAGGCTGTGCTGAAGACAAATTCAGGCTGCTGCATTTAAATATGGGTTAAGTCACCTCTGATTACTATAATCAGCTACTGAGGGGCCTCTTGAACGGGGATATAAAATAGAAACATAATAATAATTATGTTAAAGGCCCAAATCCCCCTGAATTCAGCAGGCAGAGGACAAATGGCAGAGGGAGCATTAGGCAACAGCAACAGCTGTAGTAGTGCCCATGGGTGAAGCACAGAGGAAGAACAGACAAGTCAGTACAGAATTACTGTCCCTCATCTGCAGGTGCATCCTTCCTAGTAAATCACAGTGGTTACCACTTAGCACATTAAATCCACGTCGATAAACATGGATATTTCCTATTAATACTTATGATGAGGCTAAGCTTTATTCATACAAGATGGTAATGTTTCAAAGCTTCTGTCTACTACTTGTCCATTCTGTTATTCTATACACAGCAGTCAGGAATTGTGAAGGTCAACTGTTCCTTGCACTGAAAGTTTCAACTTCTCCTCTTGGGCCTTTACCCAGAGCAGATGCAATGCATCATCACCTTATGGAGTTTTCAACATCCTGAGTTAGAGCAGCAATGACTGACTCCTGAACAAGACCCAGTGAGCTCCTGACCAAACACGGCAGAGGGAAAGCTGTCCTTGTCACCTGAACTTCCTACTATAACCCAGGGTGTGACCAGCCCCCCAGGTTGGACATTTGGGTGACAAAGAACACACATGTTGGGAAGGCTGTGCTGGGACAGGAGCTGCCTCCATCCATACTTTCCCATCTACTCCCAGCTACTGCCACTCACCTCCACTGTTCTGCCTGGACTGGGCTGCAGCCAGAGGGCTCCCAACTACATCCTAATCTCCATCCAAAATTGGGTAACAGGGTTGGAGAGTGGCATTCGGATGACTGTGACTTGGAGGCACAAAGTAGGGCAGTTCCAGTGGCCCCGCTCGCCCCCTGCGCAGCCTTGCTGGTGGGGAGACCTCCCTCAGCAGAACGACCTGAAACGAGGGGCTGGGAGAAGCTAGTGCCCAATTTCACTTTGTAAGGAAGGTAACATCTTCCTTTCCAAGACAAAGACCAGGCATAGTTTGACAGTTGGATTATAAATGTCAAGCTGTGGCTTTTTAAGCACAGGCTGTGCAGGTGGTTCTTTAGAAGAACTAAGCAGCCTGATCGTCTTGAGGGACTACTGACAACACAACTCAGACACTGAAAAGGACAGAAGCCTGAAGCACAAGCCCCAGGGCAGAGCTCTCCAAACACCTCCCTTAATGGTCTTTTAGGATAAACAGGAAAGAAAATGTGTGTCCTTTATCCCAAGTGCACCAAAGTCAACAGGGTTCTTGGGTAACTTCCACTGTTTTCCACTGGTTTTTTCTGCCTTTTTTTGAAAACACAGAAACCTCAATAAGTTCATGAATGCATAAAACAAGTGACCTGATATTCAACAGAGATTTTACCCGGGGAGCAGGACGGACTGAAAGCATCACATGTTGCTGAGGCTGTGCCACTCTGCTCATACCTAAACAAAAGCAAGTTAAATTGGAAGTCTGTGAGACTTTATCACTGTGTTTTATCACAAAATGATACTGAAATGTGTCAAAAAATATTCAGAACTGCATGGGATATTATTGCACTCTCTACTCACAGAAAAGCACATGGTTTTTCTGGGCACAGGGGAGGTGCTGAACACCATCAACGAATTGACTATGATTCTGGAAACTAGTATTATGTGACAGATTTTGTCTACAAGCAGTGTTGCAAAAAGTCAGTCCTAATAAGTAAACTTGGTGAAAGTTTACTACTTGGTGAAAGACTAACCTGGTGAAATCAGGTTCTATTATGCAGTTCTAAGTGCATTTTTGCGTGTCTACAGAAAATGATTATACAAGACAGTTGGAGTTTCCTCATCTAAACAGGAATATCAAGATCAGTTTTGGTCAGGGCTTGTGAATGAAGGGCTGGGATTGGAGAGAGGAGCTGCCTAATGACCATGCTTGTCATGAAACTCAGGAAATGTTTTGCAGAAGTAAGATGTGGGAAATGGATTGCGGTTTTTTCCTTTGGACAGCTTGTCTCTTTACTTGGCCCAGATATGGTGGTGACCATGTGGGCGGTTATGTACTGCCACACTTCTCATCCTGACCCCAAACCTTTCATTGCACCCCTGAATGTCTTAGGATTAAGTTCTTCTGTTCCTCTCCTCATCAAGAAACCCCCCCTGCCTTCTTACTCTGGGAGAGCATCCATTTTCTCTGGTGAGCCAAGCAGCACCTTCCTGGTACATTTACAGGCAGCCAGATGAGCCTGAGGAGGTGAGTTTTGTTTTGTTTTGTGTGGATTTGGGCTTTTTGTTGGGGTTTTTTTGCATTTGGCAGAGGATACAAACAATATGGTCCTGCAGAGCAGAGCCCAGGGGTTCTCAGAGCACTAAAAAACACTGTTTAGAAAAATGCTAGCTTACACCAAATTACTTTCCATTAAAGCAAAAGATTTTTTCTTTGGAGCATCATTGCTGTCGTAGTGACATCTAGTTCCCCTGAGTTTTCATCCTTCTCTTGTCCATTTAATACATCTGCCTGCCTTTAACACTGCTGGCGGTGCTAGTTTGCAGAATAAATCAATTCAACCGAGGAAAAAACAAGAGCAAGAGACTTGGAAAACAAATTTTAAAAAGTTTTCTTGTAGAGCTTCAGTCCTTTCACTTGCAGAACACAAGTGACCTGCATTAGGCAGCACTCGCACAAAGCTCTACAAAAGCAGCACTCACTGCGGGTTTGCTGCCCTGTCATCATCTTCAGTTAATTCAGACACCACGCAGCACTACGTACATGGCACAGATAGTGTCACTAGCACAGCAACTGGTGGGTGAATCATAATGAAACTATGAAGAGGAAACATGTCACAAGCCGAAGGAAACACTTGCCTTTCAGTGTTTCATCTCCAGCAGAGTGCTGAAGTTAAGGATGCTGATGAGAGAAATAACTTGTGCCCTGGTCACTAAACGAAGCTTTTTATGCAGTTATTTACTGGTTCTGTTGCCATGGGAAATATGAATACTTGCCATGACAACTGAAGCACTCTGGCACACATTCCACTTCACACAGAGCATCTTCCTAAGGACTTGCTCCCATTCATACATCCTACAAAATTCTGTGTCCAATTAAGTATAGGTTTTTCAGGCACAGTGATTAATTCTTCTGCATTTTATGGTGGGATACTTCCTGGTGTATAATATTATCTATTATTTGGTACTTACATGTCCCTTTCAGTATTACATCTGAAAATGCCTTGCAAAGGTAATCCTTACAAAAAACCTCTGCTTATTTTACAATGAGCAATTCAGGTAAAAAAATTTCCCGTGAGGCCCCACAGCCCAGCAGAGTTAAGACTAGCATTTTCACCCACACCTCCTGGGCCAGTACCTTAGCATGGCTCTCATTGCAAGAAGATAGAATGAACTCTGCAGCCAAAAGCTGCCCCATCAGTGCAGAACAGCTGCTGGGGAAAACTTCAGTGAGCTCAGTGCATCTCTACCTCTGATCAAACAGGAACAACTCACCATAGTCCTCTCCTTGAACCCTTGTGGTGTACCTGGGTGGCTGCATGACTGCTGGACACCGTAGGCAGTTTGGGGATGGAGGGCACTCCCTGTGCCAGCCAGCCCACTGCAGGGAAAGGATTACATGCCCTGTAGCAGTTGTTCCAGAAGAGGCTTCTGAAAACATCTTTCCCCATTCACATGGAGGAGTTGTGGCATGCTGCCACTGATCGGAGCTATGCACTAAAACAAAGCACACACACTCCTTGCTGTGTTCATCCTGGTCAACCTGCAGCTCTAAACAACCTGCAAGCCCACACTTCCCTTTGGCAGATGTGCTTCCTCATGCCAAACCTTGTGTGGCTCCCCAGCAGGCACAGCCTGTGACACAGGGTGAGCAAATGCCACCAAGTTGGATGTAGGTTGCATTTGCTTTATCATAAGAACTTACTGAAGCTCTGCCCCGCCATGGCCAACTAGTGGAGCGTGGAGTTTTCTAAAGTTATTTGCCTTAAAATAATTTCTGGAGGTTAAAAAAAAGCCCAACGAATTGTGATCAAGAGTTGTGAGTAACCTGAAACACCAAGAATGTGCTCAGAGTAAATATGTGGCTGAGAAAACCATTACCAACACAGACGATAATTATTCTGGCTATTTACCTCTTAACCTTGCCAGACATGTTCAAAAGTGCATAACAAGTGACATCTCTCCTTTATCACAAGGTTTAGCCCAGAGGGAAATTCTCTTCCTTTTAGTTACCGACGTTAATGATGTTGCTTTTGGCTTTGGATCTATTTCCCTACTTTAAAAAACAGCATTGACAACTTTTTTCCACTGTTTAATTCGTGTAGTCACAGTAATTAAATATGAATCTTCAAATATTCCTTGACATATTGTAGATTTATCATCAGTGAAACAGTCTTCTGCCCATTTCCATAATTGCTGCTGTTCAGAATGAAATGATTATGTGCTGAAAGACTGACAATTTTCTCCTTTTGGTGAAGTTATCAGTTGTTTGCCCTTTTGGCAGTGCTGTATAGGAATTTCATTTCATAATTAAATTAGTTTCCACTCACATATGGAAGCAATAGTTTACTTTACATTTTTTTTTTTTCATTTTAAAGTGTTTCTTAAGATGTGGAATCCAGTATGTACTGCAAGGAGCCAACATATCCTTTAACAGCATCTTAGGAAATGCTGCTCATGTGCGGCCCCAAGTGAATAACAGAACTATATAAACCACTTAGATACTTCAGTTGAATATAGTGGCCTTGATGGCCAAGAAAGAGTTTTGCCTGATCTGTGCCTTTAACCCTTCCTGCTTCTGTGGGTGGTAAATTTTGCAAAGAATTAACAGTGACTTCAGGCCTTTGTTCAGATTGAAAGGTTGGGGTTTTTCCACACTGAGCACTTTTATGTAATGACTGCCCACCAGCTCCACGTGTTTGCTTTGACTTGTATTCCCTGGGCAGACCAGTTTTACACTAAAGAGGAAAGATGAAAGGAGAAGTATTTTGGGGCACTCATAAGCCCTGGCAGGAGCAGCCTGTGTGATTTCCGTGCCTCAAAAAGTGCTGGGGTGACGTGCTCTCCATCCCAACTCCCCGAGCAGGTGGCTGACTAAATGTTACCTGCCCATCAATCATGCTGTTACACAAGCTGATCTAATAGTCTCTGCTTAACTGTTCACACATTTGTATCTGCTTAGAAACCCTTCTGGCTGTCTTTCCTTCAGTAAATAAATATGTAGCTTCTTGTGAATAAAGTCATATCAGATCGAAGAAACCTCTTAAGAATGGCTGAAGTATGAGAACCAGTACAAAAAACTGCAGACAGGTCGAAATACTGAAAGTGATAAGAACCCCCAATTAGTTTTTTCACTGAAAAAACGGTTTCATTCTAGGGGCCAGGTTACCCTTTCATCTATAAGGATGAGAAAGGAACAGGCCATTCCTGTTGCAGGTACTTTCATAAATCCTCAGCAAGCACAGCTCTCTGTGTCTTACCACCCCACTGTTTCTGAGTGGCATGGGCACTGCAGTCACTCCTCAACACATCAGTGCTGAGAACACAGTGCCTCCAGTGACAGTGGTGGAGAGGGAGAACAGAGGTCAAAAAAGTGACCATTGTGTTAGGAGGAAGTAAAGAGTTTTTCCAAGCCACGATTAAGCCCAAACTTTTCACTACCCGCCTGTGTATGCCCAGGACCCACCGCTGGTGCCTGGGCTGGAGCAACAGCCCTCCTGATTCAACCAGGCCTGCAGCTCCTACCCTCCTGGTGGAGGATGTAGCACGTGGTCCCACACAGATCCTGCATTCCTCATCACATCTCAGTGTTTCATCACAGTCCCTGTGTGCTTGGAGAGCATCCCTTAATTTCACAGAATCAGTCCTCTTTGAAAAGCAGCTTTCATCACAGATTAGTGAGCATGAGACTACAGCTTTGGGGTTTTTTTGAACCTTCATACTTCAGTACAGAAAGTTTGAGCCACAGCTAGTAGTGAGGATGGGCAAGATATGTTTTCCTCTAAAAGGACTTAGAATTTGAGGTGCTGAACTGATTGACTTTGTTATTTCCTACTTGCCACAGGCAAAACCCACTGTCCACATGAACATCAGGAGCTTTTGCTATCACTGCCCAAAACAGTCTGGGGCCAGGGAGCAACCAAATGATCTCTGGGGAAGGTGTCCTCCTCCCACCTCCATGAGGACATGGAGATCTCCCTGGGCATGATCAACATTCAGCTGCGCGTTTCTATTTCAGGTCTCGGCTGCTGGAGCTGGCTGGAGCAGTTGATCGGCTTACCTACTGTCCTGCCAGGATCAGGGCTTGAATGAGGGCAAGCTGGCTGTGACCCAACCCAGATAAGTCTAAGGGTGTGCTGACAGGCTAGGGAAGAGAGGGAGCTGGGAGAACTTCTGCTCTCTGTGACAATAGCTTGCTTTTCATTGTTCAGATTTTCAGACCCGAAGATCTCAGTGTACTGGCTTCTCCCCATCAATTAATTATAAAAAGAATGAAAGATGCTCTGTTTCCTTTTTTGGGCTGCTTTTCTGGATCAGAAGAGAACCCACTCTTCTGAACATGGGTCTTTCAAGTCATCTTTCCAAGCCATCTAGACAGTGCACTTCAAAAATCTAGGCTACTCTCATCACTGTGCCTGACCAGGACCAATGTGAGCTTTCCTCTGCCCAGGCCAAAACAGAGATTTGAATGTGCAGCTTCCTCTGCTCACAACAGCTGCAGCACTAACACACTGCACAGTAAATGGAAATAAGATGCAAAAGCATTTGAATCCTGTGCAGTGGGTGCTCGAAATCTGGTTATCCACAGTGCAGACTCTTCATCCTGAGTCTGACTGGCAGAGCCAAAGCATCCCAGATAGTAATTATTTGTCATCCTTGAAAGAATCATTTCCTCCTTTATGTAGCTTTTCTGCTGCTCACAGCTACAGCCCTTTTAGCCGGGCCTGTTGTCAGGGAACAAAGGGTAAGGGCTTTAAACTAAAAAAACCCATCAATTTAGGCTACAAGTTTTTTACAACGAGGATGGTGAAACACTGGCACAAGTTACCCAGGGAGGTTGTAGGTGCCCCATCCCCAGAAACATTCAAGGTCAGGTTGGAGGGGGCTCTGAGCAACCTGATTACTTGAAGATGGCCCTGCTCAGTGCAGGGGGGTTGGACAAAATGACCTTTAAAGGTCCTTTCCAACCCAAACTATTCTATGAGTCAATGATCCTATGACTTAATGTCTCTGTATCATGACCTTTCCTCATTCAAATGAGTGGAAGCAAATGAACATTTTGCTTGATCTAACAAACAAGAGCCCGGATGCAAATGCTAGAAACAAATACTGAAATTTTTCACAGAGCAAAACTGCCTGAGTGGGACTTGTGGCCTCCTCAGGGTGACCTCTAAGGCTGAAAAGAGTTGCCTTGGAGAGTGTTTTGGAATAATATACACTGTTGATCAGTCAAGGTGAGACACTGAACTTTGCACAAGTCGGACACTTGTAAAAATAAGGCTTCACAATGAGGCAATACTTTTTTATTACCAAACTAGTGTTGCTTACACTTCCCAGAGGGAGAGAAGAGGTATCCCTTCCTTCATGAGGTCTGGTGGGGAGAGAATTTACCTGCATTTTCTTAAAATCCTCTCAGAATGGTAGTAGAAGGGACCTTTGCTTCTGTGTCCTCATAGAAGTTATAACGGGCAAAATTTTAAAGAGTACTAAGCCTTTGTGAAAATCAACTCTCTTTTGTAACGAGAGGAGAGAACAGTGCCATGAAGAAGCTCACTCTCTTAGGCTCTCCTGCATGTTGGAGCATTGGATTTAATTTTTTGGGACTGCGGGGCCTGAGTTGTATTTTTAGGTTAGCTTGGAAGGTATAACCAAGATTTCCAGCCAGGCATATGACTGCATTTTGCGTGCAATTCAAAATGGGAGAAATTAATGCTATATCCTTTGACTGAACAAAAAGACAACAGAAATCTTCAGGCAGAATTCTCTTTTTAGATCTACCTACGCTGTGCACAGTGATGGCAAAGAACAGCATCTTCTGTGCTGCTTGCAGGAAGAATGCAGCTTGAAAACAGATTCCCAAAGCATGTATCTTAGAGGAATATATTTAGCCTAGAAGTATTTCAGACTGAGAAGTGATCGTGCAAAATACATATTCCTTGCCAGTATAATTTTAGTAAATAAGGAGGAAAATTTTATCCTACTTACTATCATAGATAATCTGGTTAAAGTGGGAATGAGGGAGTAGCTTTGGGTGTGCATTAATAAGAAGTACTGTGACATTCAGTATGCTCAAGCTCTTAGATCCTAATTTCTGATTCGATGGTTAATAAATGGAGGAGAGCTTTCAGTTTTAAGACATTTTGGGGAAAAGGAACAGGTAAAGCCCAGGAATTTGAGTTTTGCTCAGTTAGTTTATCAGGTAGAATTTTCAATTAAAATTATCAGGTGCCAATTTTCAGTGAAACATGACACATACAGCTTCAGAGGGCTGACTGTTCTGCTTGAAGGAGCTAGGCGAGTGTGTGAAACATTGCATGCAAGAGATAAAACTATGGAGATTTTAGAAGACCCATCCTAAGGAGGGAAGGGAGAGACCCCTGAGGTTCATGCCAGCAGATACACAGGGTGCAGAGTGTTGCCTTCAATGCTGCCAGGATGTTGGGGTGTGCCCATCAATACCTTACATCTCTTCCCATGTACCACACTATTGTGACCTTCTCTTACCACTGTGCCAAATGGAGTTTTGTTCTCAAGAAGGGACTTCCAGATGTTGCTACAGCACCACAAGTTTGCAAAATATGTAGTTCATTGCTAATGCAGGAACATATTTCAGGCACTGTCAAAATTAATCAATATTCTTCAATATGGGACGCAACCGGCCTAGACTGAGAAGTCTAATGTGGGCAGCCTAGAGCAGCCTGTCACTGTCCTTCTCTAAAAGGACAAGTTGAGACCTAAATGCATCAGATGAAAAATGACAAAGTGCAGAGGACACTAGAGCAGAGTAAATCACAGAATCACAGAATGGCTGGGGGAGGAAGAGACCTTTGGATATCATATAGTCCAAACCCCTTGCTAAAGCAAGTTCACCGAGAGTATGTTGCACAGGATCACATCCAGGAGGGTTTTGAGCATCCCTGCAGAAGGAGACTCCACAACCTCTCTGGTCAGCATAGTATATATTCAGAACAGTCTTTTCCTTGTGGTGTCAATGCAAAGAGCTTCCTGTCTATCATATGCTTTGTTAAAGTCAGTTTTGCACTGGGAATGGCCACTGGCAAGATAACAGCCTACACTTTGCTCCTTAATCTTATTGGCACATATAGTTGGCCAGAGTTTAATTAATATTAGATTGATTCATGACTGCAATCATGAAGGATGAGAAAGTTCCAAGAAGGACTTGCATAGTCTAGACCCCTGAGATTTCTTCTCATTTTTTGCTGTCCAAAATTTCTTTCTAAGCCTTCAAATATCTCTGACCTCTCTGGGCTGAAATTTGGAGGCAGGATGACTCCATAAATGCATTGGGAAATAGTAGTTAGTAATGGACAAACCTGAATCAATGTGTCCTCTCAGCTCCTTTGGGATGTGGGTTAGCCAGCAGAGCCAGAAATTGTGCAATGCCCTGGTTTGCCTGGCTGCAACACTACCCAAGCCCAGCATGCAGGAAGGTGGCCATTTGTGCCTGTGCAATGGGGAGAAGTGTCCATTCTGAATCAAATTTAAAAACTCCCTCTCAGCACTCCCAGGGCACGCTTGGTGATGACTGTGCCTGATGGCTTCTGCAAAGCTTGGGGAGCGGGTGGGACAAGCCCGGGAAGGATCTGACCCACAAGTGAAACCCCAATGACAGAACCATCCTCTCTGTTCCACATCTGTGAGTGACGATACCACCAATGGACAGCACGGGTACAGACCTAAACCACAACCACCCTCTTCCTACCCATTCCCCTGACTGTGCATCCTAATGTCTGGTGGCAACTGTTTTTTCAATATTAAAGCACATGCAAATATCCTGTTGAAGATGGGTGAGACTGACTGGGGCCCAAGTACACCAGTCTTATGCACAGAAAAAAATAAAGCTGGTTCTACCAACCAGCAGAGGTGATGGTCTGAATAATTCATTTAACTACAGCACAACTCTACAGTGACATGGATTTCAAGACAATAGTCAGTAATGTTTTGAAGGGCCTCGACGGCAGGGGAACTTGGGTTCTCTCTGTAAATCACAAGGGGCTGGATCCCTCAGAGGGCAGGGATGTATGCTCTTCTGAGAGAAAAATCACTGCTTTTTGGAAATGTCACACATTACTTTTGCTTTTTCAAGCACACAAAGATATAGCCAGAGAAAGCACTGTCTAGGAGGCAAATTATGACTATGTTGAATAACTGTCTAGCCAATGAGCTCTCCATAAACAGTTATTCAGATATGCCCTGTTCACACCTATCACCAACTAATTGCAACATGACTATAAGATCACCAGGACCGTATTGACATGTGAGGAAGTGATTATGAACACAGAGCTTCCTAAGAAGCAAGAGCTGTCCCACTTTTCACAATGATTTTGGAGAACAGAAATCTCTGCGGAGCTCTAATGGGCTACAGGGGTGACCTGACAATAAGCACTCTTTAATTAAGCTCTTTGAGAAAGTCAGGCTCCCACTGGGCTTGTTGTGAGAGCAGCAAAGCTCCTGATTTATAGCAATTCAATGCCCAAGCTTCCTAATACTGATGTAGGACACCAAATCACCAAGACCTCTTCAGTATAATTAAAGGCAGGATGTGCTCCCGGCTGGTGTATCGCAGCTCTGAATGGGAATGCAGTCAGCTGTATTCTTGAGGTTTGTCCTGTAGCTTATATGGTCTGTGCTATATAGCAGGGTGCACTGATGATGGTAAAAGCTGTTAATTACAAAGGGGGAAGAAGTAGTGATGGGGAGATTATTCAGGATCTTCTGAGTTCTGACTATGCCACAAACTTGATGCAAAGTTTTGAGAAGCCTGAAGTTTCTTGTTTCCTCTTTTAAGTCAAGTGGAAAAAAATAATTAGGCACACAGACATGCAGGGGTTAATTAGTTATGGCTTGACTTTCAGAAATGCTAAGGAAATTTCAACTCATTGCTGCTCTTTATCTTTGAAAATCAGGCCAAACAGTGTTATATTTCTTGCAGCATTTCTTTATAAAGGGTAATATTGCTCCTACAACCTAAATCTATCTTGGCCATCTCATCAGTGCTCTAGGCATTGATGTAGCACATGCGATGTCTAGATTAACTGCTGCCTAAACTAGTGCTCAAGCACACAAAGAGTGTTAGATATGCCACCAACCTGCGTGGCCTTTGACCACCAGCCACTCTCTGCTGTCCTTACCTGCAGGTACATGAGGTGGTGCTGCCAGTGTCCATGGCTGGAAGTACCTTCAAGCCAACCACTGGCATGTAAGAGTCTGTCTGCCTTGAAACTGCCCTGCACGTGAGGCTCTGTTCTGATCTCTGATGAGCCATAATGACCTGTGCAAACTGAATTGATTTAAGAATTCTAACTTCAACTTCCAGCCACTGACTCTCATTATGTCTTCATGTGCTAAACTGGAGGGCTTCCTGCTCTTAAGTGTTTCTTCTTGGGAATATTAGCTCTTTCTAGACTGCAGTCAAGTCAACTCTAAACCTTTTCTTTGGTAAGCCAAGTTGGTGGAACTTGTGGACACCTTCACCAAAACATGCATTTTCCAGTCCCTCTGTCACTCTTGTTCCTCTGCAGCTTTTCATCCCCCTTCTTGAACTAAAGGAAGGCTTGCACCAACAGAAGTAATGTAACTTCATATCCCTGACTGTAGTCCTTCTAACTAATGCACTGTGACTATTTCGCTGTGACTCAGTCTTGTTCAGAGTCATTACTTTCAATCCTGTGAGCCTGCCTTCCCATCTGTGTGCTCTGATGCATGACTCTCCATCAATCCATAGCAAAGTGAAAGCAATGTGCTTGCCATAGGTAGTTATTCCCTATGTATTACCATACAGGCCTCAATAAAAACAAGAAGAAAGTAACTGCACAATTTGAATCACTATTATTCTTACTTTTTCTTGAGAAAAACTGTGCCAACATTAAAAAAAAAAAAGATTTTCAGTTTTCTACTTCATTGCAAAAATACTATAGGAAAGAGAATGACAACAACAGAAATATCTAAATACAATTACAACCCTCGGGGTCACTACTGTGCTGTGGACAGCAGGACTCCTTTTTGGGTGAAGTTACTCCCTCTGCGGAGGCCAATTTGAGGCCTTTGTCCCCAAAATTCTTCAAAAATAGGTTCCCTGCAGCAGGTAGGTCACTCTTTTACTCAGGATGGAATTTTAGTCTGTGTGCATATCAGATGAATAAGATTTGATTCAATGAAAGAGTCTGAAGGGAAATTTTTTTCAAGCTGTGTGATGTGCAAAAACACCCAACCCATCAAGAAGAAAGACATGAAAAAAACAATAGAGACACCAAAAGCATAAAGGAGGAATAAAGACATCCTTTGGGATAAGGCAATGGAACATGTGTGGGTGGAAAAGCACACAGGAGAGATATGGAAAGTATTCAAAGAGAAATTACTGTATGCCCAATGGTTATGTGTGCCATTGAGCTATAAATACTTCAGGACTGGAGACAAGGGTAAAATTTATACAAGGAAGTGGAAAAAGTCATCTGATACAAGGAAAAGCTCTCTAAAAGCAAAGGAAAAATGACAAAATTGAGGTGGAGAATGGAAAAAAAAAGACCTGTTATTGATGGGAAGAGAGCAGGACCAAAGACATGTTTAGTTTTTCCACCTACAAATGTGTGTTTACTAAAATCTGACTGTTTGTAACCCTGGTGTCACTGTGAAGGAGAATATTTCGGAAGAAGCCTATCACAAAGGCTTAGCATGGTCCTTCAGAGCCACCCTGGCCAAACCTCCTGGTCATCCTGCCTTTCTCCCATTGCTCACTGGATTCACCACTGCCTCCAGCACCATCTTACACTTGGCATTCCTGTGAGCCCTGACTGCTGCTCTCCTCTGTGTTTGTTCAGCATCAAAGGGCCCAGTGCCTCCATGTGCCTGAGACCAAGCAGAGCTACAGATCACACCCCCAGTGCCAAGGCTGGCTCTTAGTACCTCCAGCACTGATGTACACTCATTTCTGTTTGTCCAGCAGCATACCTGTCTATTGACACTTATAAGCAGGAATTTGATGTCCTCAGGTGATGGATGTGAGTATACAAATAAAATGTTGCAAACCCTGTAACTACCAGTACACACTGAGAACCATGTACAAGACCTATGCCCAGAGGTGTGAGTAACTTCCAGCAAGGGTAATTATGCATTACCTCAAGTAACTCAGGTTCTCCAGGGCAGGATTCATCTCAACCAGTTCAGTTATTTAAGAGCTCAGTGCTGACTCCCAGCTAATTGTGCTGGCTTGTTTCTGGAAACAGTGGAGGGTGAGAGGCTCCTTCAAAGATTCTAGCTCCAACATGATGATGAAGACTGCCTGGAAGGGCCCATCTCTTGCCATGGACAAGCAGTTTGTTGGGCATGGCATGGAAGGCTGCCGGGTGACTTCAACCTCAACACAGAAAATTCTGTTTTCCAGAAATGATTGGGCTGTTGTAATATTTTGGGGCTGTGTGTCAAGAGTTGAAAAGGAGTATTTTACAGAAGGGTTCGAAGTATATCTCCAAAACCCCCCCTGACCTACCACAAGCAGCTGTACACTGAAGCCCTCTGAGAGTTCATCCCAACAGGACATGCTTTCCCACTGCTGTCATTTCACGACGGGCAAAGTACATCTGCACTCTGTTCCATCTTACAGACTCTGCTGGGTGAGATCAGCCCCCCATACAGAAGGGACATGAACCACACGTGCAGTTGTGCTTTACTCTGAGAAGTGGGCACGCGAACGCCAAGCACGACTGCCCGCTCCCTCCTCTGTCCTACTTGCTTTGCCGTGATTACATAAGCAGCATTTGCCTCGCTCCTACTTTCCCGTTTCCTCCACTTGTTTTCTGATTTTTAGGACACTCTTTTGCTCGAGTTACACTGACCTCTTTTGCAAGAGAGGGTACCATATTTTCTGACTAAAGCCTCTTATCTTTAATAATCCGGAACATTTACTGCCCAAGTCAATAGTTAGACTTGGGAATTCTCTTAATTAGAAAAGCAACCACTCTAATCAATAGTGAAATCTGAAAGCCTCATGTAACAGAGAAGCAGCTATGCAGAAATCTAGACCATCCACAGGCAAGGTAGAGACCTACAACAAGTATCACACTCTTTTTCTCCTTTTTCATTCAGCAGTGGAAAATATGTGAACATATTGTGGGGCATCCAAACGACCCTAAACACAGTCATCTGTGAGAAGTTCTGCTTTAGTTATAGCAGAATAAAAAAATGGCAGCGCCACTAAAAAAACTGAGTGAGTACCAGTTAATAAATTCCACAATGCTCCCTCCGCTCTGGCCACTGTGGTTTAACCCTGTGGCTGTGGGAGACCGTAGGCAGCACAGTGGTTTATCTGCCTTGGCTATAGGAGCTCACCAAACATGAGCTGAGGGTTTCCTTCTCAGGGCTCCTCACACATGTGGCACAAGCAGCAGCTGATGCAGTGGTACAGATAGCCAAACTCCTGCCCCAGCCAGCCAGCATGGTGATGGATTTTCTTTTTAATCCATGACAGAGCCAGGGTAATTCAAAAACTGTTTTATCAAGGATATAAGAAAATTTACCATGTGGAGGGCAGGGGTGAACAAGGGAGCAGAAGACATGTAAGGGGAGACCAGAGAGAAATTGATTAAACTAGAAGGTATCAAAGTACAGAAGGTACAACTCAGTCCAGAGGTACCCTCCTCACCCCACTACCCATCATGCAGCAGCACAGACACACAGTGCATACAGGGCGTGTGGGTCGTGCTCTATGTGCATCCTAGGTACGTGTTAGGATGCCAGAGGACTGCTTTAAAATCTACCTGTCACAGACTCCTATGGAACAAAATCTGTTCCCCCAAGTTTAGGCTAAGCAGCTGCCAACCCCTCGACTGTCAAAGCTGAACACCAACACCAGGGATTTTGCCTGCAAGCCTTTACAGAGGGTGACACTGGTTAGGGAGTGCTGAGTGCCTTCTGCACCTAGCCCAGCATGACAGTGCTTCTCTGCTCAAACAGAATGGAAGATTAATCAGATGTTAAAAATTACTATTCAAAAGATATTCTGTGACATAAATACCCAGACTCAGAGCAGAGCATTCAGCAGCATGTCCAAATCCCCTTCCTCTTCACGAGAGGAACAGAAACCGCTTCTCAAACAAATAAGAACAGGACTTTTGTTTTGCTTTGTTACGAAGAAGAATCAACTGATGATAGCAGACATTAAAAAACCCAACCCTGCTCTTAATTATAATCTTTCTGGAGCAACCAGGATGGCTTCAGATTATTTTACATAACTGTGTTAAATCCCCCCTGAGAATTATTTGCCTCCTACACTCCAGGGTGCCGAGCTTAAAAGATGGCCAGTTATTTAACAGGCTTGTCAGTAGCTTAAAAATGTACCAGCACTTGCTGCAAAAGAACAATTGTGAGCGGGTTACTTCATTATCTTCACAGACCCTCTACAATGGGTAGCAGAGTGTTCTTTGATGTTGCATTTTATTTTGAAATGTGTATTGCACTTGTGTATTCAAATTGGGATGAACATAAAATATATACATATATGGCCAAGGCTTGGAGTCTCTTATCAAGCAGTATTTGCAGTAGCAGCCTTGCAACACTTTACTAGTCAGCTTGCATAAAGACAGCATTTTTTGCTTCTGTAATTTGGAAAAGGAAGGAACATCTTATTTTCTTGCATCACCTTCCTAGAAAAAGAGAAACCATCTGACTAATGAATAGGCCAGTATTTTGTTGGGGACTTAAAAATGCAACTGGGAAAAAATGGCATGATTCATCCTCCACTGTGCTGGGATTTTTCCTTCTTGGGTTATATTTATTTCTTTTGATTTTTGGTGTTTAAGGTGTGTTTTAACCACGATTCTCTATGTTCACCTAACATTAATGATGAAGATACATAAAGTGAGAAGAGAGCTGAATTTTTATGGACTTTTAAGCCCAGTAACTTGCAAAAGTACACAGTTACAAAAGTGGCTGTTAGCTGCAATCATGAAGATGGAAGAATTGCAGTGAGATGCAGCAGCTCTTTCTCATGAGACTTAAATGTGAGATGAAGCCATTCCTCAGCCACCTCCTTGGGACTGCACCTATGGAGGCTGCAGTAGTCTTTTCTATTATTGTTTTTGATGGTTAATCTGTCTGAGGGTTGGATGAGTGGCATCATGCTAATGGCAGGCAGACAGCCTCGAGCAGCCTTTGGAAGGACAGGAGAAAACTCTGCCAGCATTGACTCTCAGCTCAGGAATCTTTTAGTTATAACCATGACCCTGACTTCTTCCAGCAATGGGAGAGCTGTAAGGACTGGAGTTATTGCTGCTGGGCTTAGGGTTAAATCTCACACTGAGAGGTTCAGAGGAAGGTCTCTTTGTCTGTGCCTGATAGTTTCAGTCCCTTCTGACAGGCCCCTCCACCTAGTAACCCCCATCCTGCTCTTACACAGGGGAATCAGTTTGTGGAATCAGTGTCACCTCTCTTCAAGCCCTGGTGCTGGATTTCCTATACTCATGGCAGGGCGGAAGGGAAAATACAGCCCTGAGCATGATGGCTGTAATTCTTACAACTGGAGACTGATGTGCAACCTTCAGCACTGAAATTAAAACCAAGCAAGAGGGTCCATAAGCTGGGCACTGTGGGGAAAAACAATCTCCTGCAAACTGGCCAGAAAGGAGTGTAGATCTCAGACACTCATTCAAAACCAGCTGAGAAGGACAGAAGTTCATCATGTCCGAGGCAAGACTAGACTACATGCAGTCAGCATCCCTGAGCAGCAGATGGGCTCTGATGCTTAGCAAAAGGGTGAGTTGAACCTTGATGCAAACCCAACTGTATGGGAAACTGCAGGGTCACGTCTGCTGCCAGGAATCCCTTGGCACTGCAGCACTGCAGATCAGCACCATGCCTCCCTTCACGCTTGGTTGAAGCTGTTCAAGAGGATGTGCCAAAACATGGATCTCTAAGCTCAGAAGGAAAAAAAGTACAAGCAGAGTTCAAGCTGACAGAGAGACTATGCCACAAGAGCCGAGATGAGCACCGGGACAAATGGAGGATGGGATGGAGTGAGGGCAGCCCTGCGGTGACCAGAGGACCAGGCAGTGGCTAAAACACAGCCCATTTCTCATGAAAACTCTTTGCAGAGCTGGAGATGGCAGCAGTGGGCAGCACACTGTGCTGGCTTAGATGAATGGAAGAGTAGCACAGAGGGGCTGATAAACACACATTGGGACTTGCATCGTGATCTTGGACCATGCCAGTGTCTAGTCCCCACATCCCTCTGCATCCTGACCCTTTCCATGTACTGTGGACTGTGTCCGACTCTGGGCCCCTACTTGCCCAGGCTCTTGGGGCTGTGGGATAGGAAAGAGGAACTCTCGTTCCCTCTCTCTATTTCTCTGTATTTGTAAAAATTTTCTTCTGAAATCATGTAAGTGAACTCATCTAGAAACATGAAACTCAAGTTTTCCGAGAACTCTTTGGAGAGATTGATTTCATGTTTCTGAGGGTGTAAATTTGGGCTTTGTGACTTCAGCGGACCTATTCTGAATTTGCCTCATATAGTGAAGCTGGCAATTTTTGAATACAAATAGAAAATATAACTATATTAAATACCTTTAATCCCATTTTAATGAGCTCTGTATTTCAGAGCTAGGATAAGTGCCTTCACTCTGCTGTTAGTATAAAAGCTACATGACTATCCAGTATTACTATATGGCAGACCTGACAGGGAGGTACAAAACTTCATCATAATTGGTGGAAAGAAAGTTAAAAGTATATAGTTGACGAACTTATCTGATTCACCCTCTGGGTTTGCCACTTACTCGGTTCAGGGGAATAAACATACACCCTTTACACTTTTAAGTACATTATGCCCTTTCTTCCCCTTACATCAGTCCCAGCAGGGAGCACTGCAATTGAGCTGCCAAAAAGGAAACTTTGGAAAAAGTCAAAACAGATGATTTTAAAGCTTGAGCACATTAAAAAATCTACATTGTCAGTGTGACAGATTTGTATTTTTTAAATCAGCCTCTAACCAGCTTTTTAAAATATAGTGGAGGAGTCCCAATTACTAGTGGCAGCTCAGTGAGCAGGGAGTGGGGCTGTAGGAGGTACCACACAAGAGCACCTCCAAGAGCAGCCCCATGCCAGAACAACCTCACTGCCACAGCGCCCGTGTCACCCACCACAGGGAGAAACCTGCAACTGGGGAAGTGATAAAGTGCCTGAGGAAATTTTTAATCTATTCTGCGACTTCTCACAAGGAGTTCTAGCAGCATTCCAAAGATCAGGTCCATCTCTGAAACACGCTGCCCCTCTGTGGGGTTGAGCTGAGGCTTGGGTTTGAAACAGAGGAGGCAATCCATCCCTCATCAGGAAAGGACAAGTGGCTGGGTTGTCTCCCCTTTTGTCTGTGGTCACCAGGCAGGAATGGCCCAGGGAAGCCTGCAAAGGGACCCTCCCCAGGGCACTGACCCAGATCCAGAGTGCAGGCCCTGGGCACCTGCTGTGCCAGCCCAGAGAGGATCATCAGCCCAGGGCTGCATGCTCTTACTTCCCTGCTCATAAACAATGAGGCGGGATACGCTCAAAGCACATACTTCATATGCTAATTTAGGTGTTCATGTGTAGTTCATGGGCACCCAAAGTATCTCCATTGACCAGACCTTAAAACCCTGAAACTGAGACTGTGGTAGGTGCTGAAGTTGATCTCTGGTAGCATGAAGGCTGTTTAAATAAGTGCCAAGGAGAAAGAACTTCCAAAGGATGTCCCAAAATTATCCCCAGGGGAACCAGCTGAGATGAACCAACCAGCCTGAGATGATTTCCATAGCACAGAAGGACTGCCATCCCTTCCCCAGTAAAACAAAATGCTACACCAGAAAATGAAGCTGAAATGTTCCTGAGCACTAGGCAAATAGTGGAGGGTTAGGCAAGCAGGTGCAATTTCCATTGAAAATAATATATTTAATATTTATGTAACTTAAACTTTGCTGCTGTTCAATGGACTGCAGAAATTAAAGAGTTTAAAAAAAAACCAACCCAAACCTGCACCAAGCCATCTGTGCCTCCTGTCTGTTCAGCGTGGGGTAGAGTCTTAAAGAAAGATTAACGTGTGGAAATGGAAAGAACCATGTACAGAAAAATGCAAATAAGTGGCAGGACTGCAGAGCCAGAGCAGGGGCTGAGCTGTAAGCTCAAGACAAATGGATAGGGCAGCTTTTTCCTGGATTGTCAGGAATCAACCTGTGTGTCAACTAAGCCTTTTCAGTTGTGAGTACAGAATTAAGGAAGGCCAGAGAGGGAGGGAATGTTGTTCTGCACAGAAGAATTGCACCTCACAGGCTGCAAACATCTCCGGGCTGGGTTATGGTAAACATTAGGAAGGATGCAGAGGAAATATATATAAGGAATATATGTATAAGAAAGGCTTCCCTATAGCATCTTACAGTACCTAAACAGGGACACCCCAGAGCTGGAGAGGGACTTTTGACAAGGGCATGGAATGATAGGATAAGGGGGAATGGCTTTAAACTGACAGAGGGCAGGGTTAAATTAGATATTAGGAAGAAATTCTTCCCTGTGAGGGTGGTGAGCACCTAGCACAAGTTGCCCAGAGAAGTTGTGGCTGCCCCATTCCTGGAAGTGTTCAAGGCCAGGCTGGATGGAGCCCTGAGCAACACGGTCTAGTGGAAGGTGTCCCTGCGTGGCAGGGGATTGGAACTGGATAATCTTTAAGGTTCCCTTCTAACCCAAGACACTTTATGATTGCCTGAAAGTGTCAGGAAAACAACAGCAAGAAGGAAAACTCCCTGCTCTGAGCCTGAGCCCCATGGAAAGGCAAAAGGGGCAAATGACCCACAGGCACCGTGGGGCCACGGGATGCTCGCAACAGCCCCTTGCCAGTGTGGGGCTGATACGTCCATGTGAATCACACCTCCTGCAGAGCTGGTCCTCCCTGCATCATCCAAGCATTGCTATTTGTAGTAACCATCCAAGGCAAGCCTCATTGTCCAGGCTAGAAGAACCTGCCCTTAGTTTTTCATGGGGCACGTGTGGAAATAACAAAAGAACATTTTCACTTGAAATCTAAAGCAAAACTCCATGAAATCTTTTGGTTGCATTTCTCACTGAGAATTAACAACCCCATTTGCAAATGGCACTGATGCTTAATTTGTCCCCTTTCCCAGGGAAGCTCTGACCTCAAAAGTCCCCGAGGGTTTTGGAATTGATCAGGATCCGTATTTTCCAGGAGAATGCCTTATTTAAAAAGCATCTGAAAGCTGACTCTCAGCTAATACTTTTGCAACAAAAAGGCACCTTATTTCCAAACTTTCTTCTCTCTGTTATTTTTCCTCTCTCCCTGCTATTTCCTACTCTATAATGTGTATCCAAATTTTCTGATTCCTCTCTGTCCCCTTCTCTGTGGTCAGTTCTTAGTAAAAGGGTAAGTAAAAGACATGTTTTTTTGTGCTCCTTGGGGAAGAGCAGACCACAGGAAAGAAAGAACTGGGTGAGTGAGCCATGCACCCCCTTTCCATCAGCAAGTGTTTGAACAGGATGGCAGCTCTGATCTCAGAGTACAGAAATACCAACAGCCAGTGTCTGGAAAAAGTGAATTTTCCTAAACGCTTGGGCAAACCAAAGGTTTTGGAGCTGTTATTAATAGACTGGGATAGCTGGGAGAAAGCTCACTGTATACACTAATGAAAATGTGTCTAAGTACTTCGGGACTGTAAATTTCTATTTTTAGAGGATGTGGGTAATTAAGTAACCCCTGCTTGCTTCTGTCAGAGCAATAGTGGCAAATGCCCTGCCTACAGAAAACCCCAAGCCACAGAGGAATGAAATAATGTCCTAAAAGACTGAAACAGAGCCTTTAAGCTGAAGGAGACCCAGAATGCAGTGAAAAATCCAAACAGAAGGACAGGCACACATGGCTATGGGAAGTCCATCCAAGCCTATGGTAAAAAGCAGCAGTGAAGAAGCAGAAGTGCAGGATGCACTGACCTGGGGCAGGAGGTGTGGGGGAGCTGCTTTCCTGCCAAAATCACAGTGGGCTTGTCTGGTAGGCAGTGTGCAATTATTCCCATTGGGATTCAGACATGGAGCTGGAATTAATGGCCCTTCCTCAGCCAGCAAATGCCACAAGCAGTCAGAGCCCTTCAGTCCAAGAAGAGAAGGGCTCCATCAGTCCTGAGCTGCTGCACGTCTGCTCGGCCACAACCCCCTGACCCGCACAGTCCCCCCTGAACATACCCCCTGCAATGCCAGACCCATTTCAAACCTCGTTATCAAGTAACACAAAATTGAAAGGGGTGAGCAGCAGGAGCAGAAAAGAGAATGATTTCTGTAATTTCAGGTGAAATATAGATAAAGCTGGCTTTTGTTGCCTCACAGCCCTGGAAAGATGCTGTTCAGGGCTCACTGTACTCACTCAGCTGCAGAGAGCTCAGAGTTCACTGCCCCTTCACTGTGGGCTTTGGCAAGTCTGGGGTCAAGGCCATTACATTCTCCAAACATTCTCAAACCCTCCTGAAAATGGCTGATTTGCCCAGTTTCCAGCTAATCTTCCTAACTTGGAGCTTCATGGGAGATAATTAAATAGCCATAAGCAACAGGCATGAAGATAGCCTGCTGTGGGCTCTCAAGACTTTTCTAGTATTTAAAAGGTAATCACTCCCTGTTGTGACCAAAACTCACCAAAAAGCCTACTCTAGAATTCATTTGCCTCAATCACTTCCTATTTATAAGAACAACAAAAAAACCCCAAATGTATTTTGCTGCAATTAAGAAAATGTAGCTCATGCTCAAGCTTGGCTTTATTCACTTAATCCACCTGAGTAGTACCATCAAGCATCTGGGGAGCTGCAGAGAGATGAGCAGACCAAGAGCTGACAAGAATCTGAGGATTTGATCTGTGTCACAGCTCTCTTCAGTCTTTAAAAAAGAGCCGAACATTTTATGAAGGGTGTCCAAGAGGATGCTTGTGATCCTTCTGTGTAGAGTACATGTGCTTATCTTAATGGCATCTCTGTCCATCATCAGCTCAGACTGTTAAACACAAAAAGGGAAAAACACAAAAGCAGCCTGAGAAGTGTCTGTATGGATGGGTGGATAGCAAACCCAGAAAGGAAGAAAATTCAAATCTCTAGTTCACTCAAAGTAGAGATTCTCAATCTCCTCTCCTTTGGCACCTCCCAAAATCTGAAACAAAAGTATCCAGTGATGAATTCTCCCTGCAGATATATTCATTATATTCTGATGTAAATTCTGCAAATTGCCTCCCATGCCATAGACAGATACTCCAGGCATTAGCTGACTTGCATTTCAAACATCAAAGAGGAAATGGACATAGTGGGACCACTGACACCTCTGGACTCTGAGCAATGAGGTCTGACAGCATCATTCCTGTCTCCAGGAGTGTTGCTCAGCATCACCTCAGGTACCTGCAGGCAGGTTTGGGATTAGCCATGCTGTGGTGATGGAGGCAACAGGGCTCATGTCTCCCTGGGATATTAGGATCAAGCTCAACTTAGCTTCTTTAAAGAGTTTTACTACTCCACGAGCAGAGTCCTGGGGAGCAGATGGAGAGATGGAACAGGTCCAGTGAGTGGGTGCAGCACAAAGATAATTGAGGTGTTGAGCATAGAAGCAGCACAGATTTGGTGTGTCCACCATTGAGTTTAGCAAGCAAGGTTGGATCCAAGCTTGATTTCTGCAGAAGTTCCCAAATGAGTCCATGATTCCTCCTGGGAGTCTAAGGTAGGGCAGGGTTTCTTCACGTGAGAACAGCTCACATAGCTCCAGCAGCCACCACGCTCTGCTCACAAGCTAATCTTTCTCCCTGAATCTGGGAGCTCAGGCAGGTACACCAGGCCAGTGTTTACATAAAGAGATGACTCAAAGGAATTTGTTAGAAACTGCCCTCTACAAACTTAGGTTGTATTACCTATTGCCTTCCCTTTTTACAACAGGGGTCCTCCTTACTAACACAGAAGGAAAACACTCGCCAATTTTTGGAATATCACAATGTATTATAAATTCCTATGAAAGGGAGAAATCCCCAGCTCTAAAGCCGGGCTCTCACAAACCTAAAGATTCTGGGCCAAAATTTTAGATCCTGAGATGACAGAAAGGTAACATTTCAATAACTGTGGAGCTTACTGGAGCACAGAGACTGCTGATTTTAATCAGTGTGAACCACCACAAGCAGACCAACAGTGACACCCATCAGTCAGTGACCTGGCTCACAGGTTCTGCTTCCATTTCCTTCCCGCTAGATAAAGGCTGTGCTGATGGATATGCTGGTGGTTGACTGACAGAGGATGTAAACTCTGATGAAAGAATTCAAAGCTCTCAGAGATACTGAGAAAAGGGAAGTGGGAGATTCCTAGTCCTGCTGTTCTGGCATGCCATCGGGCAAATGTTCCTTAGGACCTCTATTTGGGAGTAGGTGCACCTTTGGAAACAGAGGAAAGAGGAGCAATGTCTTACCACACTACAATATTTCCAGCTGGAGGGAATCTCCCAGGACTGAGATCTCCACCATGGAAGACATTGTTCAAGAGTTGCTTGGAAGTGGCAGTCTTGGCTAAAACATTCCAAGCAATTGGGGTTCAGTTGTGTCCTCTCCTTCCCTGCTTTCCATTTCCCCCCAAAACTGGTGATGTTTCACAAGAGCCTGAAGGTGTGGGAGGTGGGACCTTCCTCTGGAGCTGGGTGAGGACTGTGGCAGCAGGCTGGCTCCTGGGTGCCTGTGGTCTGGGGAGGTCAGTGCCAGGCTCACCATCCTACAGGGAAGGGCAGCCATGAATCCTCCTTGGTGTTCCCAGTGGGGTGGAGGTGGTGGCAGAGGAACCAGCCAGTTTCACTGAGTCACACATGACTACCAAGGTGGGGCTGCCCAGCCTTTGAGAAGACCCAGTTCCCATAGCTTAGAGGCGACTGTTCAAGGCACAGCTGCAAGTCACAGACCTGGGTTCAGCTCGCAGAGAATTTGAATTCTGTGCTTGACCAGCCATTGATAACAATGGTCTTTGCTGCTATAAAACTCTCTCAAACACAAACATCTGCATAGGAACATTAGCATAGCCCTGTTTTGAGGACAGAAAAAGAAAATACCTCCTTCCCCACAGCACTTGTCACAGCGAATGGTAACTACGGAGCCTTTCACACTCACCGGCTGTTTTCAGATGGAAAAAAAAATAGATCTTAGCAGGTATAAATAAATGGGAAAGATATATATAATATAAAGGCTCACCATAAATTAATAGAACACAAACATGTCTGTGTCTGAATGAAAAAGCAGCAATAAGTAAAGGTTTTCTTCGTTCTCTCCCATTTTTCAAATAATTCTTGAAAATAAATATTTGCGGTATTTTTTCATGTGAGAAACAGAAAGAGAGGAAACCCATGCATCATACTTTATGAGCTATTATTTTTATATGCCTAAATAGCTGCTGTATTAAGAAGCCAAGAGCAAACAACTGTGTATTTAGTCCCCAAACAAACTCAGTATGAGTAGAGCCAGTGCTGGCTGCTCTCCCAAGGGTCTTGCTCTAACATACTTCAGCTTTGCTTTGGAAAACCATCTTTAGGCAAGGAAAACACCACAGCCCCATGTCTGCCTGGCTGCTTGCCTGCCTAGAGACAGCTGGCCATGGTGCTAAAGACAGCAGGGAAGGGATTGCAAAAGACATTTTCCTCCCTTCAAAAGCAAAAAGGAAAAGAGAGGAAAAAAATCCAGCAACCTAAAACCTGAAATGTTTAGGCACTGGTTGCTGAGCTGAGGCTCCTTTTGCACAGGTCACTGGACAGACATCAGATGGTAAGACCTTTTAATTGCTAATGGCCTGGTCTGGATTTCAACACATGACACAGAGATAAAGGACTCTATATCCTATTATCAGTCCCCTGAGCGACTGTTGCATCTTGTTAAGTGTAACTATAGATTCATAGGTCAGTATCCTGTGCATGGAGAGTATCATGAAACCATAGAACTTGGTTTGCATTGGAAGGGATCTTAAAGACCATCTAGTTCCAATCCCCTGCCATGGGCAGGGACACCTTCCACTAGACCAGGTTGCTGCAAGCCCCATCCAACCTGGCCTTGGACACTTGCAGGGATGGGGCAGCCACAGCCTCTCTGGGCAACCATCCATCAAGTCCATGTCTCTTCATTTCAGAGAGCATGTATCTTCCTTGACTGGAAGCAGAGTATTATTAGGGCACTTCTTTACTGTAATAATGGTTTGGAAGTTCCAAAGCAGAACCGTTATATATCAGGCTTTGATATTTTTACTTTCATGTTGCAGCTGTTGAAGTGGGCTGGAAAGCTATTTGTGCAGCAGGGATGAAGAGCAGACGCAGATTTCTGCTCTTTTCTGTCAATTTCCACCCCCCCAAAAAGGCTAGGTAAAAGAGCTCACATAGTGCTGTCGTCATTGTTTTCCAGAGAGAGAAATCAAGGCCAGGCACAGCTTCGGACTTTGCATAAGATCACATCCCAAAGCAGTGCAAGGGCAGAAGTGAGCATGTGTGCTGTGGCAGCACTCTCTAACCAGCAGACCATCACTTCCTTCACTAACCCTGCAATAGGATGGGGGAAGGCAGGATCAAGCTTCACAGTGCCTGCAAACTCACCAAGGACTTGGAGCACAAGAGAAAGCTGTGGATTTTCATACAGGTCAACTTCCAGGACAAGTTTGCACTAACACGATCTCCTAAGAAATGAGGCCAGCAAGGACAAACGGTGGCTATTTTGCATTTTAAATGCATGTCTCCTTAAAGCTTTAGAGCTTCTGCTTCTAAATAGACACCAGATTCTGCACCAGCATACATCAGCCCAGCCCTGCTGAAGGCAACAGAGCCATGTCTACTTTTATCAGCTAAGAATCTGATCCAGCCTTCTAAGAAAGAGGGGGCACACAGGGGGTGAGCTGTTCACCTCCTAGCTGCCTCTTGTAACACTGCTTCCCACACCAAACACTCGGCACCTCGCAGGACTGGGGTCTTTGGGGTGAGGCTTAACATATATTCTCTGGTAGTGGTTGAACTGATTGCCAGCAGAGAGGGAACTGTAAGTCAGCTGTGATAACCAGGGCCCTGCTGAGCTGTCGCCAGTGGGGAACCTTTGCGGCTCTGAGAGGTTGATAGTCTCATAAATAACAGGTCTTCTAAGGTGCTGCAGTTTGACTGCATTTCATTAAATGGTGAGAAAATGAGCTGATCCCTGCTTTGAAGTACGGACATTTGTGGATTTATTAGCTGCATTACTCACCTCGCCCTTCTCTGAGCAACACAGTTCTCCTCCAGTTGCAGAAAGTCAGATATTCTCAAGTTGTGGACAAGAAACATGAAGAGGTCAGCGCAAACCTCAGTGCTGAGGGTGGCCTTTGCAGGCTGCACGGATCATTTTCTGGGAGTGCTGCTGATGCGTTGTGATGAGATGCCATTTTAGCTCCGCAATGAGCATTAAGTGATGCTGTTCTTTCTCTGTCCTGCTGCATCTGGTCTGGCAGCAGAAAGCTCTCTCTGATTGAAGACAGAGATTTTCAGAGGTGCAATCTCTTTGAATGCTGCTTTTTTTTTTTTTTTTTTCTCTTTAATTTCTTTTAGATGAGTTTTTGGGAGCACTGAAAGCTTGATGAATCACTTGACTGAATGGCCCACATAGTTTCCTCTTAAGTCAGCTTTGGCAGTGAGCCACTGAGCGTATTTTGAGGCTTTGCTTTGAATAATATTTTTGTTGGTGAGATTATTCAAATATTTGAAGCCAGGCCACCCATCCCACTCTTTGCACTTCACCAGAGGGAGGAGGGCTGCAGTAAAAGGATCTAGAAATCTGGGCACAAAGGCACTGAGCAAGAGGAAAACTTGCCTCCAACCCAAAGGAATTTCCCCTTGGATATAAGATTTTATGTCCAGCTGCAAGGCTGGGCAGTCCAGCCGCATGCCACTGGTGTTAATGGCAGCCAGAAAGGCAGGTCCAGAAAGGGCTTGTGCCAGCCCTGTGGATAGGGCAGCCACTGCTCATATCTTCACACTCCAGTCGTGGGGTGAAGGAGCCCACGGCAGCAATGGGACAAGCAATCTGCTCTCAGGCTGCCATCACCCAGCACACGGAGACTGTGGGGTCTGATGCTTGGGGCAGGTACAAACCCATGTACAGTCTGAATCAGCTTCACCTCTACAGTCATAGAAACATACAGTCATAGCAGCATTTAGGATGCAGCTTTAGATCTTTAAGATCATTGAGTCCAATCGTCATCCTCCTGCCCCTGTGCTCCTGCTGGGAAGGAGGCTGTAATTCTTTGTCAGGTTTCCCACCCTCAGCCTGGCACTTTGCTCCCTTTCAGAGATTCAATGCTGTCAGCAGCTGCCCTCTGTCCTCATGCCCTGCAGCACAGTGTTGAGCTCTGGCTTTGGGGAGGCTTAAAAGGACAGAATGCCCACAGGGGGAGGAACTAGTCTTGGACAAAACAGTGCAAGCAGCTGGGGGTCATTTCAAATTGGTGATAGCCAGAATCAAAACACCATTACTCCAAAATTCGCTGTTCTGAGCTAGATTCAAATTCTGCAGACATCTCAAGGGATGTTCTTCAACACAACCCTGGATCTGGGAGTAAATTCTCCTAGTACTGAATTCTGTGTGAGCCCATGTCTCTTCACTCTCCAGTGAGTTTAGAAAGTTTTTTGGCTTCAAGTTAATAATTTAAAAAGGATGGCCTTTTTTTTTAGCCACTGGATCCTAATTAGCTTTACTTTTCATTTCAAAAAAGGAAGCCACCATACAGCAAGCATCTTGTGAACTGATAATCTTATGCAAGTATAGAAGGACAAGTTCAATCAAACCCATCTCGCTGGTTTGAAGCACTGCTCGCATTCATTTTAGACTCATTTCAGCGTGGCAGGTCACAGCAGTATAAACATCACGGGGAAAAAAAAAAAAGGCCGAGCTGGCAAACAGTCAGAACTTGCTGTTCCTGACCCAGTAACCTACTTTTTGAGCACCACGTAACATGAAAGCCACTCCTAGCTCAGACTGCGACGTCACCTCTTACTTAACTTTTTAGAGGGAAATAGTGGGTCCAGTTGGGAAGAGTTCGACCAGATATGGTTATCATTTACTTCATGCTGACCATAAAATCTGTTCAGGTTAGACAGGAGTACAGAGACTGGTTTCTAACATCAAGTCCTTGACAGCCACCATCTGAACCTGCATGTTCCACGCAGCAGAAGTTTGGACCCGAGAGTCCATCGTGCTGACACATGGAGCAACCTTGAATTTTGTCCACAGAACCAGTGCCACCATCAACATCACAGCCACAGGCAAAGAAACTGTCCAAGGGAACACTTCACGAGGGACACCTGTTTTACCTCTGCAGTGGTGCTTTAGCTGTTTTCAATCCAGCTCCCTCAGCCTGCCCTGATGTGGTGTTCAGAGAGCAGCCTTTAAAGACAGGGAAGACTTAAAGACATCTGTGACCAGCAAAAGCTGCTCTCCATGCCTGTTCTCCCCTCAACAGGGCAACAGCAACAGCCATCAACACCTAAAAGTCTGGTAAAACCAAAGAAGACTTCTGTGAGTGCCAGGGTTATCTCAGCACAGCCCTGACATTTCAGAGCTTAATGGAGCCCCTGTTCAGAAAATCATCTACAACTTCAAAGCATTTTGTTTGCCTAAAGCCATCAAGAGTTTTCCCATCAAAACACAAATGGAGATGGACTAGGGTAAAGTTTTCAGGCAGTTTTCTACTAGAAATTAAAGAAGTACAGAAACAGAAATTATACTTATCCGGTGCTCTTTGCAACTAAATCTACTGCAGTGAACATCCTTAGAAATCAGTGTTTAATACTTGCCATTAAGAAGCAAAAGTTAAACTCAGGCTTAACTTTTGAAAGGATTAATATTTTACTGCACATCAGGGAAAAGAAATAAGAGTAGTAAGATGGAGTGAGCGACATTAGAAAGTGAGCTTCTAAGAGAAATGATGGAAAATGACTCTGTACTGGAACATGCCCATTTTTGCAGGCAATTACTTCCACTGTATCTCTCAGCTGAAACACACACACACAAAATAGGAAGAGGTGGAAATGAAATTACTTTTGGTTGAACATTCCAGCTTACATCCAAAAAGAAGTGGTTGAAATAATCAGAACAAAATGTCTTATTCCACCTTCCAGCTGGCTCAAACTGACTAAGATTTTATTTCTTTTGACACTTGGACTTCTCCATTGCAGAGCAGGAGGGGACAGAGCACTGCAGTATCTTAATAATTCTAACTACATTTTCTTGCATCATCACAAAGAATTTTCCCACCATCTTTTTTCACCAGTAGTTTTAACGTAACCTAAGATTAAAAACATACGGAAGTATTTCACTTTGGCTGGCATAAGGACAACACAAAAGTAAATGTTCTAATAGACATAAAAAGTAATTTTTCTTTACTACAATGTCTAATTTAGATCTCTGAAATTGTAAAATTAAAATCTATTCTAATCCATACTTAGAAAAAATGCATCTCTAGCAAATTATAATATCTAACTGCTTATTACACAAAAATCTCAGAATGACTGTATTGTAAAAAAAATAAGTGCCTAATTATGAAATCCCAATGATAAAGACACCATTGTCATGAAAACAGCTGGGCTACCAGCCCCCCAGAATGCATGAAATTTCAATAGGGAGAGCAAAATCAGGAGGCGGATGAAAGAAGAGTTTTAAAGAAGTCCAGAGAAAAAACATCACCCACTGCAATTTCTCTGTCCAAGTACAGGGGATGGCTACAAACAAACCAACCAGCAACAACCTATTCACAGTGGCAGAGCAGCAAACAGGTACAGGGAGATGAGGGACAATTAGTAAACCGTGCCTATTCTTGCATAACCTTGGAAAAAATACACATCTACTCTACTCTACTCCTCTATAATGACAACCTGGAAAAATATTCGTTGTATCAGGGTGTTAGAAAACCATTTATCAATCTGATGCCTTAGAATAACAGAGTTGACAATACGAGCATAACAGCAATCAGTAGCATTTCTTTAGCATTTAATTCACACCAAACATCATTTAAATTATACTTGAAGAACAAAACTGGAAGAGGAATAGGAATGAAGGAGGAGGAAAGGTCAGCTACATGCAAAGAGAAGTACTGAGAAAGGTAAGAGAAGTTTGACTGTTCAAATGGCTGATCTTGAACAAGAAATCTGTTCCTTGTTGTTAAGCCTGTTGTAAATGTTATGTTAATAGAGAAGTTAGTGGCTATGCATGTTTTAGCTGCTTATAAAATGATGAAAACTCTTCTTGGAAAAAAAGAGAGTTACAAACACAATGTTATCTCAGATGTGAGATGCTACACCAAAAGGACCAGAGAAAGCATGAGAACATCTCCAGTGGACTGGGGGATGCAGTCTAGGGAGAACAGACTTTGCCTGTGAGCCAGGATATGATCGTGTGGGAGGGACCTCTCACAAAGTAGGGCTTTTCTCCTTCCCAGCTGATCCCAAGCCCTGAAGATGTGTACACCTATCCCTGACCCTGAACATGCAGGTGATTCCAGGGAAGCTAATGAGGACTCCTTGTTCAGATAGTGAAAAGTTCACAGGGCAGCATTCACAGGGCTGACAGCTCCAGTAAGGTGTGATTTCTTGTCTCTAACTAGAGCTCCCATCGCTGGCAGTGACTTTTCACCACGGATCAGCCTGTACCTTGGAATCCCCAATGGAAACTTCATGTGTCAACAATGTGCAAGGCCCCAGAACCAGACTTTGTGGGTGAGACATCAGAGGATAATGTATCCCTTATAGGATATGACACATTGGTTATGGGAGCGATTATAGTGCAGACGGCATCAAAAGCACAGTAGCCTTCTCACATGGTTGCCATCTGTGGTTCTCTGCTAAAGGTTATATCAGGACTCTATTGTAAAATGCTGCTGGCTGAGATTTATAATTCAGTGGACAGCCAAGTTGTCAGCCAAGGAGTCCTTCCAAATGAAAACAGCTCAGTTGTGGGTATTCTGCTCATGTTGGATATTTTTGATCACTGACATGATAAAATCCCCAAAGCAGCGTCAGCCTGTGCATCTGATATGTTTTCCATAAACAGCTCTGCACAACAGTCAAACTGATGGAGTTACTCATCTCCTTCGGTCTCGGGTCTGACTGTCTGTTTGCACGGTATTCAGATGAAACTCACTCCCTGTGCAAAGGCTCACCATGAATCTGTACAGCACTTAATTCTCCCCTAAGCCTGATATTTGGGCTTACAGGGGATTTAAGAAGTGTGTATGCTGCAGAATGGCCTGCATGATACCAGTGAATAGAGTTGCATGTGCTAGGAAAAGCTTTCGCATCTTCTTCCAGAGAAGCATTACTCTTCTGCCAGGTAAATAAAGATGTGCCTGCCATTTACTTTCCAACACATATTGCAAAGCTCATGTTAATTAAACTTCTAAAACACACAGCAGAATGAATCTTCATTGACGTAATGCCAACAAATTGTATACGAACTCTCCCCTGCTATTTACTTAGTAAATATTTGCTTGGAAAGAATAACTTGCGCTGCCCTAGACAAAGGACAAGCCAGTTAGGGTGCTGGAGCCAAGAGCATGCTTTCTGCTCTCCTGGGCTCCAGAGCTGAAACTCTAGGATGCCCTGGGTCAACTTACACAGGGTTCAAACATCAGGCAAACACACCAGGAAGGAGAGAGCCAGTATAAGGCAGAACATCAAAGACCTCAGGGTTTTCCCTAGGTTGTTTATAGGTTGTAGCATGGGGGTATGTCTGTGGTTGAAAGGCTGGTCCAAATACAAAACCATCTCCAGAGCTCAACCTAAATCACAACAAAAAAGCCTCCTTTTCTTTGCAGACACCAGCCCTTCAAAATACTCTGCAGCTCTCAAAATCCAAGCACTAGAAACCTAGGAATGATCAGTCTGTTACTTATTTACCTTTAGGTGAATTTCTAAAGTATTCCACATATGGATAGATTTCTAAAATCTAGTTTCCAAGCCCTAGTTACTCACAAAATAATGCACAAAAAATCCCAGTTGACCCTTGTTTGACATTTACATGATGCCCTTTAGATAACTCTAGTCTATTAAGGCACTTGCACTGTTAGACTATGCAGTGACTAAATACCCTTTTTAATGGCAAAGCTGCCTCTGATTTCAGCATACAGAGGTTCATCCCTAAAATCCCATGAAATGTCAATCTGCTAGTATCCTTCTCATTATTAATATACATATATTTATCTTTAAAGTAGATGGACTGATTGCACAAGTTGTCCAAAAGAGAAGTGACTTCTATTGGGGAACAGAGCATGAGGCACAAACACTCCCAAAATATGTGACTCATGCTGGCAGGCTATCACAGCTCTTTTCTGACTTGGAACCAACACAATCTGAGATCTTCTTTCTTGGTCTCAAACCATATTTTATTTCTTTCCAGTTCTCACTGACCAGCTACAATTCAGTTCAGACAAATTTCAAGAAAACTGCAGCTATACTAACAAAGCCTCTTAACTTTCTCATCGACTCCCTGCTGAAGCATGTGCAGAGATACATACCAGCAAAAAGAAAAAAAAAAAAAAAGGAAGATTGCTTTAAACTGAGATGTTATTCAGACTGTCATACCTGTCTTTCAAATACAGATCAGATAGCACTGCCATCCTGGACTTTCCAAGTAACAGTCACAGGGAATTGCTTTTAGTTGGTTTCTTGCCTTCTGTGATCCACAGGGAAAATGGACACATGTAATGATGCTTATCAAAACACTATACTCTATACCTACATCTGAAAGACAGAGGCATTACTATTGCTTCCTCTATATGAATAAGATAAATACGGCTTATAAGAAGGCATATTTACATAAGTTTTGGTGACTCATGCAACAGAGAAGCCTTAATGCACGTTTTTCTTCTCCTACACGCTGCCGTGTGCTCAGTGCTTTGTCTGGAACTATTCCACAGAAGAATCTCTTAATGGCCTTTTTTTCTCCCATACAAGAGCTGTTTCCAAACACCAGTGGTAGCTTCTGTTCCAACAGCACTGTCACCCAGTGCACTGTGACTGAGCCTTTTTTCAATGCAAATCCATTGCAACCCACCAAATTTCAGCACTGGTGAATGCAAAGTGGTGCTGCAATGAAAAAAGGAAATACAGTCCTGTATTTCCTACACAGCTGAAGGCAGTTCTTGCACCAACTATTACTTGATGTTATTAATTTAGCCCCTTATTCAGCAAGTGCTGTAGTGAAACTTGAGCTTATGCTGAGGTCCATCACTTTCAACAAAGTGCTGCTGCACTTTGCACAAGTTAAAAATTCAGTCACAGCTTTTCACAGCTTTTGTGTTTCAGTAGTTTTCCTTCAGCAGAGGCAAGGTTGTAAATGGTACCTGTGTTATTTCTAATATGGCTCAGTTTCCTTGGTTAGCACATTTAGGAAGGAGCCTTAACCACAGCACCCAGATTAAAAGGATCAAACCCACCCCAGCTCTCCTCCCCAAAACAACCGAACGAAAACACCCAAAATAAAATTAACAGCTTTAGCGTGCATTTATGGGTAGCTAGGGGATGTCAGACTGTGAGAACTGCTGCAGAATACCCTCTTGTAGAGCCCAAAGAGAACTTACAGTTAAGCAATCAAGACGAAGCGAAGCTGCAGAACTGTCCCCCACAACACACTGGCGGGAGCAGTGCCTACCTTCCCACTTTCCAGGAATAAATCCTGGCTTCTGTAAACACAGCCGTGCTTGTGAGAGCCAGCAGTAGCTTACATGCAATCAGAGTAAGTTCCCTTGTAATGATGATAAAGATCTAGACAGGGGAAATGTTATTTAAAACTAAATTCCTTGAAAAACCCCAACACCCATGGCCAGATTCACTTGAGATAAACAGTATTAAACTTCCAAAAAGTGGTTCAGGACATCCAAACTGAAATGCCTGAAAAGGGCCCAGTTCCCAAGAAATCTCTTGTTTGGAGTGCTCTCCAGCACTGTTTATGGTTCCCAGAAAGGCCTTCAAGGTGGATCTCCTGTCTGGTAGGTGGGCTAATTTGGGGAGCATTCTTAAGGCATAAATGCCTCATTGGATCTCTCCAGTAGCAATGCAACATAACCTCATAGGCCTCATACTAAAGAGTCATCTAAAGAGTATTCAAAACCTTAGACTGTCCATCATCTCCTAAGTAATTGCTAAAGCCATCGAAAAATCCCCACCCAGTTCTATGGAGGTGAAGACTGCGGAGAACTCACAAACAAAATGTATAACTCTACCAGAAAACACTTTCCTACCTTTAAAAAAGTTACATGTATTCATAGATACCATTTCAGTTAGAAACATCTTCATCTTTGGGAAACCAGAAGGTAATTTCAACATGTACTTCCTCCTGAAGATAAAAATAAGAGTGCTGTGATGGTAACAGAGTATTTTTCAACAGCCTCTATAATACAGCTGGTTAAAGCTATCAATGATGAAGTTTGATTTCCAGTAAGACACACAACAAACTCTCTGAAATTCAGTAGGGTGATAATGCAGGTCCAGTTTTGCTATGTTTAGTGGTCAGTAACCAAAACATATCCCAAGGTAAGCACCAGAGGAGCCAGGCATGTGCTTTCCCAGGGCTCTGCTCTGTGACCCTGTTTCCCTGATGCTATCACTGTATCCTCATTATAACACTTGAAGAAAGAACATAAACATCTTCTACATTAAAATGCTCTTGACTTTTATGAGCAACCTGATTCAGCAGCCCTCAGGGTGCACTTTCATGACCAACTCAAGCAAATCCTGCCCTTGAAAAGGCACTTCTGCCACTACCAACCTCCTTTGTGTGAAAAATCACGCTTGCATGGTTGAAGGATAATGCTTGGAGAGACATTTTAAAAAGATCAGCTTTCAACTACTTTGCCACTACTGTGCCAATGGAGCAGAGATTGAAAGGAGCAGAAAACAGAACTCCCTTCTTTGGTCTTAAACCAGTTATTTATGAATTGTTATTCTTGGCAGCAAAATCCATTGTCTATGACGGCCATCAATGAGTCTCATGTGCTCCCTGGCATCTGTAGGAAACGGAGGGACCTCAGCTCTGTATTTTGGAGGCATGTGATTGTTGTTGGCGTTGGTGGGCTGACTGCCAGGGATTCCACACTCAACCTACAGCCCTGCCACTAAATGATTTTAATAAGACATTTAATTTATCTCCCATCTCCATTTCCTGATAGCATTTAAAACCACTTTCTTGTCTTTTTTTCTTAGGCTTTAATTCTTGAAGTCGTATAGGCACATCTCTACCTTTGACTGTTGGGGATCTCCTTGTGGGGAGCCACAAAGCTTAAGGTCTCCTGAAGCTCATTCCAAGCATATTTTGTACAGCCCCATCACTTCAAAATGCATATTGTAATTTACAGCCTTCAAACTTTATGCACAATCTACAGTCCCAGCTTAAAATACAGGATCCCAATCTCGTGTGGAGCTTCTCATGCAATCCCAGGAAAGACCACAGTACCATCAAACACCCTCCACATGTGGAGCACTGAACAGGGGACACAACAATTTGAGGGTAATGAAGATATTTTTAAACACTATTAAATGCCACTGAAGATTAGTTGTTAAAAGCAGATATAAAGACCTGTGAAGAGGAAACTATTCACAGCCTTCAGCACTGAGTTTTATTGCCCCATAAAGTTCAGCCCTGTGCCCCATATGCTGCAGCATTATCTGAAGAAACTGTATCTACAATCTAATGTTTACATGTATAAATACTTCTGTAGCACAAAGGTTGCCAAAGATCAAGGAGCTGATTCAGCAACAGACTTAGTTTAATATTAAGCAGCACTTCCATCAACATGATTATTTATCTACTCAAACTCAAGGAAGTGCTACGCACTTTGGCCAAATTAGGCCAAAATGGGGGATCATTTCTGAAAAACATGTTGTGTCTTGTGATGCACGGGTGTAGTTTTACCTGTAAAAAGGGAGGGAGAAACCTGGGAAAAATACGGTATTTTCCTACCACAGAAGCATGAAGGGACAGTCACACCTAACACAGCAACAAGGAAGAATGACCTAGGGCTGAACGTCAGCGGGAGGTGGCGCAGGAAGGTGTCAGCAGAAGTTGGTGCCCACACCTTTCTTCCTCCCTCCCCAAACCCATCACACAGCCATCACAGAGCCCATAGGTTGCACTTGAACTGGTGCAGGTGAGGTCACAGTGGGGTCTCTAGGTCAGGAAATGGCATCTTGCTGCACTGGAAACAGAAAGAGATCACCAAGATCCTCTTTGTGTGCTACTTCCCCAGCTCCCACCTGTGAAAGCTTTGCTGAGAGTCCAGTTCTGCTGACTGGGTCTCACAGTGTTCCCCTTTTCTATATAAGGAAATCCTCAGATTTGGTAGCAATGCAGCACGGATTTGCAAAGAAATGTACAAAGATATGTTTTCTGACAAATTCAGTGTCACTTCTGTTCCTCAGCAGTCCTATTTTATCATTGCTCAGGGACGAGGGTCTAGAAGCCCTTTAGCAGACACACAGATGGACTTTATTCAGCAAAGCTGATGCCTGTTCTGCTTCTTAGCTTTCTTTGTGCCTCTGAGACAACAGTTTCCAAGGGACAACTCTATTCTTGAGAAAAGCAGACTCCACATTTCACTTTGGGTAGAGCCCTAAGGTGGATTAGATTGTCATTCTGCCCACCTCCACTGCATGCTGTAAGCAGCTTACTTGCAATATGACAGATTTAGCAAAAGTGACAGTTGCTTGCTGTCCAATATCATTAGCTAGCCCTGCCACAAGAGTTCAGACATGGTGCTCCATCTCCCTATAAAATCAGCTTATTAATAAACATACAGCCTGGCACAGTATTTTCTGAAGCAGTGCTTTGAGCAGGGGGCTGCCCAATCCACCCAAAGACTCAAAATCAAATTCTAGCCAAGATGAGGTCAGAACAGAAAATAGGTTCAATGGACTGGCATGTCAGAGGGACTGGGATAGCTAAGCATCTATGCTTACCTTGGTTACTCATCATTCATTACCTTGATTACTATGGTCCTTGAGTCTGTGAAGGGAATGGCAATCTAATAAAAAGGCTACCAGAGTCAATGAAAACAATGCAATTTATTGGTCTGCCTTAGGCTTAGCTGCCCAAGGTATCAGACAACATCAGCACTTCTTTTCCCAGCTGACAGGGCTCAGCACCTTTCCCAAGGTAGCAGTTAAGAGCTGGACTACTCTTTCAGGTAGGCAGAGAAGGATACATGCAGAGGAAGACCTCTGCTTCCTATGTATAGGTGTTTGTGTTACAATATTACAATGTTCAAAGTTTGGTATTAATAAAGTATCTGTTAATTCCTGCAACAAAATACTTCAACTAGGAAGAAAATTGTCTGAGTCAATCAGATTCTGGCAAACAATACCATTCATAGCAAAGTCTACCTTTTATTCTAAAAAGTTCAAGTCAAAGAACAGAACCAGTTTCACTGCTGATGATGTAAAGGTTTAAATAGAACCCCAGGTTGTAGGGGGACCCTTTAGGATGCTCCTAGTGCTGTTCAGGCTCTCTGCTCCAACTAGTTCTGTGGCTGTACCCCAGGCACACACACAGCAGCCTGTGGAAGACAACCTCCTCTTGGCTTGTAAGTGAGGGGGGTTTGATGTGCCAGGCACCATCCGAAAAGCAAAATGAGGAGTGTGGGGAGGAGCAGGGGAGCGGTGGTGCTGCTCCTGTTCCTGGACCATTTAGCCAGGGAATAGCTCTGTGGAGATCCCATGGCCCCTGCCCCAGGGCAGTCTCCTGCCCAGCCCCATGGAGGTCCAGTCCTGCCCCCTGGCTGCCTCTCATCAGCTCTTGCTGGCCCCGGTAGCTGCCCTGTACCACACCACAGAGCCCTGTTCTACGGATGTTAACAAAATGGGGGAAAAAAAGTAAAATATGTGTACAATTTAAAGGCCAAAATCATGCCAGGGTAGACAGACAGCAACATGAACACACCCACGAGCCCACTCAGCTCAGAGTCTCTGTTACATGAAGTGCTTCTACACTGCTTGGTCCAAGAATTTCTCTAGGACTTTTCTTTACCTACTCTTGTAGCAATGAACGCACACAAACATTTACAGTTCTCAAGTTTCATTCACAATTCCAAAGTTTCTTCACTGGGCTTGTCTCTGCCTGATGTTGAAGAGGAAGCAAAGGAAACTACCTTTGGTAGGATGGCTGTCAAATAACAGATGCAGAGATGCTGTGCATCAGCCCAGTGCTGTAACACAGTGCCATGCCTCTGCTCTCTCAGAGGCAGCACTGTTCTTGCAGCTGCACCAGAGAGAGATGCTCAGTGGCATTAAGTTATTGCCATGGGGATTTTCCTAGAATGGGTGCCAATGTCAGGAAGTCAGTGCAGTCCTAATGACCCTTGTCTACATCAAAATAACTCTCCTTCAAGAAGTAAGTTACTCCTTGGGCAAAGCGCTGCTCTTGCTGAGGCATCTGGCTGGTAGAAGCTTTAACCAGGCTAAATTTCCACTATAGGAAAGACTCAGGAGAGTTGCTGACACAGTCATATCCAGGCAAGTTAGCGACAAACAACACGAGCTACATCAGCCTGCTCAGAGAACCGTTCATAGAGGGGAACAACTACCCAGTGTCAGAGTTCAGATAAACTTGGAGAAGCTTCGTCAATAGGAGACGTGCAGTTGGACTGCAAATCCCATCTCTGCACCACGCTTTAATGACATTTTAAATTTTTTATTACCATTTCATAATGGTAATTAAACACAGGCAAGCACACACATAGAAGTCTGCTTGATATATAGGGCAAGGCTCACCATGTGCAAGTGGCAACTGGGACCCTGTGGGCTCAGCTATGGGGCTTCAGAAGTTACAAAGCCACCAGCACCCCAGTGATCATGTATGAAAAACTAGGCAGCTGCGTGATATTTCTCTACCTATTGTCACTTATGGCCTTCTACTTAGCCTCAATGATGTACCCAGTGCTCAGGGGCTTGCAGCATTGGATGGTCTAACTCCATTGCTGTCTTTGCTGTTCTGGGGGTACCGTTGTGTTGCTGATGCACACAAGATTAACTCTCTCCCTCCTGGAAAGGAAAAGTAGAGGTTTCTGGCCATCCTCCTCCCCAGCAAGACAGAAATTAGCTCAAGGAGACAGTGGAACATAGTTTTTGAGGTGTGATTGACTTTTGGCTTCTATGTTTAAGTTCCCAGCAAGGCTGCCTAACACTTCCAATTATTAGAATGATTTTTATGACTATGTGCATTTAGCAGTCTTTATCTCCTGGCCAGTCCTCTGCTGCTTCTATTCCATTACACCCTATCCCAGAAGTAGGGAGCCTGGTAGACTGAAGCTGAGCTTTCCAGCCCTGATGTGACTGAAGTTGTTGTGGTTCAGTTTTAAGCCAAGGATCAAACTGGCTGATTAGCTTCCAACCACCTGAAGCCAGCTCACATGGAAACAACTAAAGTGGATGAAACAGAGGCAGCATAACCCCAAGTATCTCTTTTCCTCTTGCCAAAGCATAGCACCACTTGGAACCTCAATATAGTCTACTGCTTCTGGTTTCTACATCTGGCATGAATGATGGGCAATGTAGCACAAGTGAGGGAGGGACAGGATGGTCAGGAGAGTGCAGTATGACACCATGCTTTGGGTCCTGAGAGTCCTGTTGAGGAACAGGTCTAACAGACACCAGTTTTCAGCTGCATTGCTATCCCAGACCAAAAAAAACATGTGTTTTGTTTTGGATTAAAAATTTTTTTAAAAAAATCAAACCAAGCCAAAAACCTCCACCTCTTCTTACACTCATCTCCTCACACAAGGGCCACAAAATCAGCCACGGATCAGTCAGATCTACAGGACTACCAGCCCCAAGCATGCCTAGAGAAAGAGAACAAAGATGAAATAGGATGTGGGCCCCAGCAAGCTGCTATTCCAGCTGAATATTGCAAGGAACAAATGCAAAAGCCAAAGTGACAGGAATTGTGGCATCAAGTAAGTACCTTTTAGATTATAACAAAAAAAGAGTCTAAAAATTGAGTACAAGAGCTCAGTCCCAGGGGAATGCGAGCCCGTATCTCATACTAAGTGATTTTTCTGTTGCACAGTTCATTTTAGGACAACGCTCACCCTCACAATGCCAGTCCCACGGCCTGAGGCTGCTCTGGATTCAGGCACCTGACTGTTAAGGAACAAACATTTCTGTTTGTGAATAATTCAGATCCCTCGCTTATTTAGGTCCATTTAGTCTGTTTCTTACTGTTTGAATCTTTTGAGCTTACAGCTAATTGGGCTGTGGATGCACAGCCCCACTCCACAGCCCTTCTGTCTCTGTAAGGGAGCCACCAGTTTCCCCAGTAACTCCTCCATACTTTAAGCACATACTGCACTTGCAGTGCAAACATAACCCCAAAAGCTCAGGCATTCTCTTTGTTCATCTTGCTGCAAACCAAGATTGCTTTCTGCTCTGAGAGGCATGTTTGACAGTAGCACCATGAGAGTGCTACGCACACGAGTAGCTCTTCCATGACAGTGGCAAGCACATCCAGATCTATAGTTCAGTCTTAAATCAAAACAGACATGGATTTCCAGCACCCATGGACACAGTCATCCAGCACGCACTCAGCAGTCAACACGAACAAACAAATGTAGCATTTGCTCAGACAAACAAATGTAGCAGCTGAGCTGCAAACAGGCACAGCTCTGCAAGTGCAAGAAACAACAGCAAGTGCAAAAAACATCAGCAAAGCCCCAACAAGTTACATTCTGAGTAGTGCCAGCATCTTGGACTGTTTCACTGCCTGAGCACAGCCTTCTCTCACAAAGTGTTATTACCAATATTAATGGAAAGCCATTGTGGCTTAAGCACAGCTTATTCTTAATTGTGTTTCAGATATGTTAGAGGAAGGACAGCACAAACAAGTTACAGAGCTGTTTCACAAAGCAGCAATACCCTAAAACGATCTGTTTCAGGCAAGGTGATAACTGTGCAGAGTGGCCGTGTTTGATTGAGGTACTGTCGCCTGCAACCACATCCCAGCCCTGGAGCTCATTTTCAGCACCCTACACACTCACACCTGCGTGTGCACCCCGCCACACGCCCCACCCCGAGGAACACGTCTCTGACTTACCCTTCAGCCAGCCAGCAGCCCCAAACCCTCTGAAAGCTCCTGCAGAAGAGTTGACAGAGTTTCACCTCGTTACCCAGCGAGGGCGTTATATAACCGGCACCGTTTCTGCAGGCAGCGAGGATGCATCCCGCGCGCATCCCTCTCCTTCCCATCCCACACGGACACATCTCCTAACAACCACGGCGAGCTCGGGGGGGCAAGGTGGGCTTTGGGGTACTTGTGAAAAGCAAAGCTAACGGTATCAAAGAAAGTTCAAAGGGTGTCTGACGTTTATTAAGAGGCATTGCTACTATGAAAGGAAGCGGTGCACTGGTATAATGTTCCTTAGACTGCTGAATGCAGCTTGGCCTAGATTTTCCTGTACTGTTTGATGTGACCATTCATGCAAATAAGAGTAAAACTTTCCCTTTGCTTTTAATTAAGCAACAAACAAGAAAAAAAAAAAAGAAGAAAGAAAAAAGTGACACATACAAAAGACCTTTTTTTGCTGTCATCTGGGTCTTCTGGGCTACTGTCAGATGGAGAATATGCAGGAATCAGCCCCATTGATTAAACTATTAATAGCAGCAAACAAACAGATGTGCTCAGCCAAAGACAGGACAAACCCCATGCCCTGTACGTCTGGACTAGATACAGAAAAACCTCAGTATTTTACAAAAGGCTTGTTCAGTTTTTTGCAAAGAATTCTCTAGCACAATGTGCAAAAGAAAAGCACACAGCATTTCAATATGCAGTAATTAATATAAATAAATAAGTTACTGCCTTTTCTCTGTTCCCACAGACAAAACCTCGCCAGCTTTCAGAAGACTGGGACCAGGTCCTGAAACAATCATAAACAAAATGTGGCTTGTAGTCATTCAGGATATTCTGGTGTCCATGAATCACTGGCAGACACAGTACATAGCACACAAATGCATAGGGGCTGTAGCTTTAGGACAGACATAAAACTCTTATGTAAGCCATAATCCTCTCACAGACTCCTTATTCAGTGATTTTAAGAACTGCGCCGTAGCAGCCTGCTGGCATCCCAGTGGCTTTTAACCAATCTGAAAATGGGGAGACTCCAGTCCCAGCACAGTCCCCTCCCTGACACCAGTGCTACCGTCAGTACCGGGACTTACCTTGCAGGGTTTCAGGGTGCAGAGCATCGCTGTTCACTAATATTTTGGTCCTCCGCAGAGCTGCTGCTGTTGCTTCTGTGCTGAGTGAATCACCAGGATTAATCTCCTGCAGAGTTCACTGAGGCTAACGATAATCAAGTTAAATTTACACTATATGATCAGAGTTTAATTAGGTACTGTTATACAACTCCTATTAATTACAGTGGTAATACCCTTATGAAATGCAGATGGGAGGGCGGGGCTGTGGTCAGAGGGGGCTTGGCCACTCAGATGGTTTCAGGAAAAAGCCCCATCTGTGTGTACCTCTAGCTACCTGCTTGCCTCTACCAGTGCTCAAGATGAAACAAAAAGCTCCAAAAAACCCATTATAATCCTACAAAATGTAATAAATCCAGAAGATTAAAGACCTCCCACATGCTACGCTATCACTTTCCATTTACACCAAGAAGCAAGAATTCCATTTTAAATCCCAATGAGCCAGAATCATTATTAGCTTGCTCTGCTCAAATTCCTGCACAGAGAAGTCCCAGGTGATAGAAGTCAACTACTTTGCACTGAGATATTAACTCACTTGAAACCAAGGCAAGTCTTCCTAATATCACAAGAGTAAGTTTCTCTTTTCCTCCCCTAGTTTCCTCCTCTGGATGACCTGTTGTGTCAGGGCACATGCCAATTCTTCCTTTTCATTTGCTTGGTACCATCACAGCCTCCCCTGGGCCGTGAACCCACCCATGCCCCAGTGCCTCCTCCTCCCTGTGCCCCTGCAGCTCTTGCGGTGCATCAAGAGAACGCTGTGGGGAGGGGCAGCTGATCTGAATCCCCTGATGAGCTACTTCAGCTGGAAACTGGGATATGTCTGCCAACAAGGTGCAGCTGGGGAAATGCTGGATCTCGAGGGGAGGAGCAGACTCCAGCATTCAGTGCGCAGCAGTGGCTGCATTAGGAGATGTGCAGTGTGTCATTCCAAGTCCAAAGTGGTCTTTGGTTTTGGTAAATCTTGCCTGAGGTACCCCATAGAAAGAAAAAAGCTTGTACCATGTGGCTTCCATTAGATCTGCTACATAGGCTGCTGGATGGCTTTAGTGAAACCTGCCAGAGATCATGTGCTGTTACTGCTACTCACGTGGAAACACCGAAACTCTGGCTTGCACCCACATGGTCAAAGACACAAGTAAGGGTCTCGTCTTTATTAGGTAAAGTAAATCATCAACACAAAGCATGAGCTTGTTACCCAGAACAGATGCTGCTCTTGAACACACACCTGTATGAGCCTCCTGCACCCAGGCTCCCTCTCTGCAAAGTGCTCGGTCTCAGGAGAAGCTCTGGCACTATGCCATTGCTGCCACTGCAGGTAATTTAATTAAAAGCCCAAAATATGGGAAGCACATTTCCTTCTTCCTGTAGGACTTTTCACCCTCTCTCCACCAGACAGCAGCAAACAGGCACACCTCAGCACTCCCACACTGCACAAAACACACGTAAAATTAGAAGTATGTTACTGTAGATTGTACTTGACATTAATTACCAAGCTCTACTGGTATAATTATCTCATTAAGTTTTGGCCCTTTACTAAATTGACCCTTTACAAAACGGCCTGGAGGACACAGCTGCAAAGGACTGAGGAGCAGAGTCCTGTTCATGAATGTCATCTATGTCCCACCCCACAATTACAGACAGTCAAACTGTACACGAAGGAGTTACTTTGACCAAATGGCAATTTCAAAGCAGCCTGCGTGGCCCTGCACGTGTACTCAAATCCCCCTCTCTGTCCCTCAATGGACAGCTCTTTTGGGGATGAACAGGAACTATGGCAGGAGAGGGATAGGATGATATCCTGACAGCTCCTTGCTCTGTAGGCAGACTGAGGTGGGCCCCAGGCTCATACGTTTCCCTCACGGTTCAGATGTGGATGCTTTAGAACACTCTTAATCTCTCCTAGTGCTGGGAGTTCCTAGCCAAGACTATGAAAGGACCTTTGCTTTTCAGGAAGCACAGGGCTAGCAGAACACCTCAGATCCTTTGCCAGGACTTTTGCTTGATTTAGGCACAAAAGATTCACTATTCCACCTCATTCCTTGTGTATTCCATCATAGCTGGGACTAGGACATCTCCCAGAAGGGATGCCTCGAGGACCTCCACATTCTCACCTCAGCACAGCAGTGCTCTGAGAGGAGAGGCACCAGGCTCTGGCCAAGGCCTTCAGTCCTTTTTCTGCCGTTGTGACACTTTTTGGTCCCTCGCTGCTGAGAACAGCACTTGTGACACGCTAACGGGAGTGTGGCAGTGCTCCTGCAGCAAGGCTTTGATTTAGGAAGCAGAGCTGCTCAGCCCACTCTGCTCTTGCTGATGTAGTGACCTGGTTTTGTCAAGACTGTTTTTCTCCTTTCATCTTTGATGTCATTTTGGAAGGCAAGTCATGAGATTTTCATGGAGGCATTGACTCAAAGTTGGACTAAAACAAAGCCATCACAATACAATTATAAATGAATGAGGTGCAATTTCCCCTTAGAGGATTATTACACTATTTAGGGTTCTAGCACATTTATTTCCACAGTTTAGTAATCACTTTCATGCTTCTCATCAGACTATAATCCATTTATATTTTAATGTAACAAGTTACAAGGATTATCAGCTCATAATAAATATGCTCATCCCCTAAAGCATTTAAACAGCCTCTACACTTTGTAAAGAAGATCTTGCTTAATGAGCAGACACTTACAAATGAATGAGGAAACTAATACCGTGTTATATGGAACACCATCAAACTGAAAAATACATGCTGCTTAAATTACTTTTCTCTGAAATTGAATGTTTTTCAGCACACAGATATTTACTTTGAAATTACTTTTATCATAAGGGAGGCTTTGGAAGTCTCCAAGAGTGCCTTTTGCTTTGGGAATTTGTTTACCTTCTTAAGTTTGGAATATTACATTCAGTCCACGCACAGGATTATGTCCAACCAATACATTACTCATGAAAATCAAATTAAGAAAAGCTGTTGATAGCACCTAAGGGAAATACACCCAAAACAAAACCCCCCTGACTTGCACTTAGGTCAGTCCTAGTGATAAAGTGTCCATGAAATGAAATCCACTCTGTTAGAGAAATGTAAAAATCTCTCTTGGCCTACAGTCAATCACAGTATTTTTCTCTTGTAGCTGTCTGGAGATGGGGCGGGAGAAACTAAATATTACCTGTCAAACTGTAAAGACATTCCTTGGCTATTCATACAACTACCTAATACTTTTTGGCAGAATTGTCTCACCTAAGCTTCTGGTGCTTGCTGCACTTGAAACCATCATTCTAACTGAGTTGTAAGGCAGGAGTGTGAATCATCCTCTGGAGCCTTTGGTCGTTGAGTTCAACTCCCCATTTCTCCCATGGTGGAGTTTCTTCCTCCTCCCCTATGCTGTGTCTGCTCAAAGTGCTTTTCTCCATTAGAAAATATGAAGTTCATGGTCTAGGTTGCTTTCATCCTTCATTCTTGCAGATGCATGTTCTGTTAACCCTTTGCTCTACAGATCACAGCTCAATCACATGCACTTCTGCAGGTTCATCTATCAAGAGCTCCATTCACAGCAGCATAATTGCTGTGGAGAGTTCCAGGAAAGCAGAAGTGCTGCAAAATCTCCAAAACCCTTTTAACAGGAATCCATAGATCGTCTGGCCTTAGTCAGAGTTATACAGGAAGGGGCTTATAGTTCTGGCTGGACATGTCTATTGTGCAGCCTCTGTAATTACAGCGCATCCCTCCCACCTCAGGGAAAGGTGAAGGGAAGGGATACGTGTGAAGTTTTTATTGTTTCTGGAAAATCAATCTCATCAATCTTTTCTTAGTTAAGTACCAGTCATCTCAACATCTGCAAGGCAGTATTTCATGTGCAGTGTCCAAACAGGAACAAGTTGATGCAGAGATCATGAAATTCTTTCTGGGCAGCTTCTTCTTTTGCTGTACCTCTTCAGACTTCACTAAAAACGAGTACTTGGATGCTCAGCAGATCTTTCTCAGTTTAAAAAACCCAATGCAAAATCCACAGCTTTGCAGAGAAATTGGCTATTTTTATACAATGAATTGTATTGATAAGGCTCTCTCCTCTCAGCTAAACCCCACTGTCCATCCACACCATGGAGCTGCAAGGCCATACCTCATTTTAGCTTTAAATAGGCTTTGCTGCATTAACATGGAATCAGCTCCAGCTAAAGGTGCCTTCTCCCCCCACATTGGTGAGAGCAGCAACACTGACTTTAAGTACCTGCACCCATCCCCATGCTCTACACTTCCTTCTTAGTTACACCAGCACTCTGCAGGATTGTTTCAGTCAGAATGAAAATAGAGGGTGTTTTTATCTGACATCAGTGTAGCATCTTGTACATCCTGATACTCTCTATGTGCAGAATTAAAGGCTCAAAGACAAAGTATTACAGGTCTCTTGCCTTTTGCTGTTTCTTCACATATCTGAGCCACAAATCTTCTGGCATCAACATGAAGACTTACAAGCATGCCAGTCTAGGATCACTCCAAATGTGGGCAATTAATTAAATCCAATGCTGTTTTCTTCACTTAGGGAGCAAACTTTGCAAAGCTCCTTAATGCCCAAAGAACAGTTTTACTGTGGCAAGGAATTTTCCTCTTCTGAACTCCATGTTCAAACAAGCTTCCTGGTGAGGTAAGCACAGGCTGTCTTTTAATACAAACACAAAACTCAAATTTAACTTATTAGCTGGGGGAGGAATACAGATGAGGGCTGGATGAATCTCATGAGTCATCGTTTTTGTAGGATAAAAAGCAAGCTTGTCTCAAAAAAATCAATTCATTTGTTTCTATTGTGTATTGCAGATAGAAGTGCTTAAATAATAGAAAGATTAATAGAAACACTCCAACCAATTGTTCTAGAAAAAATGAAAAATAGCTTTTGGATTATAAAAGAATATTCTTTAAGTACAGAAAAATAAAACATTTCAAATGAAATAATGTTTTGGGAGAGGGAGACAAATGCAGATTAGTCATGCTTGAATGTACTTTCCCAAACAATACACCACTTAGAGCTAAGACTAAGACATGTACATACACCAAGGCATATGTGAAGAATTAGGGTCTGCACGTTAGTTTAATCCCTTTATCATTTGCTCACTGATGTATTCTCCCAGTCTCATGCCAACCCTTCCCCCAGATATTCTGCACCCTGACCACCCTGCACCATTCCCAGCTCAACCTTTTGGGCAAATGAAGGGATGTGCTCTTGAAGTGTGAAGCAGGACAAAAGCACAGAGCTAACACCACTGAAAGGATAATGGAATTGCACAGCTCAAGTGCAGCACCAGCCTCCAGTGGTGTGCAAATTTCAATGAGCCTTTTTTATTACTTTAAGATTTTAGAAGGATGTAGAAGAAAATGATGAGGCAGAGAAAAGGTGTACCCAAAAGAAACCCAGGAAAGTCTAAAGCCAGCTGAACAATGTCAAAAAAAGTGCTGAAACAGGGGTTTAATGGAATACTCAGAACTGAAAAAGAAGAAAAGCATGGGCTACAATGTGAGCTGCACAGGCTTTGAAGAGAACATCAAGCTATGCAAAATTAGGTAACAGTCCAAGTAGCCACTGATTCAAGATCTCACCAGAAACAATCCCTAGAAAATCCCTGTAGGTGGATGGAGGTGAATGGTAGATATTTTTGGCAGAGCAGTGGGTCAAAAAATTCAAGTTGCAGTCCCTTCCCCCACCTGCCCTCCATTTCTGAACCTGGGATCTGCCACAGCAAAGCAACTCCATTCACCCCTGCGAGGGTAGATGTGCTACAGCCCCAAGGCCAGGCCCAACTACCCCAGCAGTTATCCTGTACCAACTGCACTAAACTCCTCTCTACTTCCACTTTGGCATGTTTGCTGTGTTTGATGTCCAGTACCCCTTTAGCCTGACAGATCTCATTATACAGTCATTTCTTCAAGAGAGTGATCAACTCTCCCTGGGCACTCATAAAGACTGAGGATCATTGGATCCTACCTTATTATTTGGGAATATATGCAAGAAGAGGAGGCAGTGCATGCCAAGGAAAGCAGTACAGAGGGTGGTATCTGGATACTTAGTGGTACAATCTCTAGGAAGATTAAATACCCCATTGCAACACAGTGAACCTGAGGATGCTGCCACACATAGTATTCTGTGACATTCACCCTTTTTTTTTGCACAAAAGGAATATGCAGGGTATTCTGAGAAGGAAAATCCATCAAAAACACCACCGGAGTTTTATCCAAAAGCTCTTTTTTTTTGGCTAAGACAGCTTAAATTTTTACCAAGTCTCAAAGCCATAGTTTAAGCACAATTTTTTTTCCTGGGGAAGTATTACAAACAGATTGTGTTTTTCAAAGACTATTAAGAGTAAGTGATGGCTTTATACTGATTTCCCCGTGCTAGGAATGCAAATGAGAAAACGAAGAGTCAGTTGACATCCCGTTGCTGTTGGATAACTCTTCTCATCCATCCAAACCACTGTACTCCTGGCACAGTTACCTCCAATACTTCATTTTCTGCATTTCAATTGTCATCTGATTTGGGACCAGTCCTTCTTTATTCTCCAAAAGCCAGTATCACAGGCAAGGGGACTTCCCTATGATGCAAAGCCTCACCTGTTCTTCACAGGAACACAGAGCACACTGGCTTCTACAAACACAGCAATTCCTCTCACTGGTCAATCAGTCCATAAAGGCATCTGAGTCTGAACAACCTGCTGAGTTTGAACTGAAATAAAAATTGTCATGGTAGAATTCAAGGAGACAAGACAAAATAAATTACTCTGTCTGTTTTACTGGTCAATCAGTTCACATATTATATCCACATACAGATGTGATCAACTTAACTTGTGCTTATGTAACCAGACACGTTATTGCATTGCTTCATCTTTAACCGAGTCAAACAGTAGCAAATTAGTTCTGGTGCTGCGCAGAATTACCTGTTGTGATGAATTACCTGTTCACTCTTTGAACAAAGTCCATAAAAAGCACACAAAAGTTGTTTATCCCATCAAATTGCAATTTGGACCATGCAGCTAGAGTGCAGCTGACCCGAGGTGGAAAGTTCACAAGCCACTCAGCTCTGATTCCAAATTAATCCCTTGCATAAGCTTGATATAAAGCAAACACAGCATTTTGGCATGGACAAGCTTCTTGACAAGCTGCATCCACGATGCATTCCCAAGGGACTCTCTAGTATTTCCTTACCAAAAGGCTCAATGTAGTTTTCTTTCAGAGCTGGACAAGTGAAGGCAGCCTGGATCCCGCTGCCAACGCTACTCAGTGCACTTACATGTTCTTAAGATTTGTAATATGCTAAAATAAAACTACATTTGACTACAGAGTTGGACTATTCTGAATCTTATAAGCAAATGACAACACAGAAATATGCTGCTGTTCTGGTGTTGTTAATTACTCCGCCCAAGGCCTATGACAAATAAATACCTGATACAGGAACTGTCTATAAAATTGGAAATTTTTTTCCTCTGACATTACTGATGTCATGCCTCAGGTATCAGAGCTGATAGCACAAACAATTCCGAAAATATATGGGTTGGAAAGGAAAATCCCTACCGAGTGGTATAAAACCCTTGTCTCTCCCTACAAAGCTCAATGTAATCTTAACTAGGGATCACAAGAGATGTCACACTATAGGAAAGATTCGCTTCCAGAAGTATAACAGTTTAGAAATAAATGCTAGATAGGAAGAAAGGAACTGGCTTAATCTAACATATCAGTCATTATCATGCAGAGAGATCCCATTATAATTCAAATATAAAAATCAAGGTCCAGTTTTCACTTAGTAAAACTGGGAGCTATGTTAAAGCCACTAAGCATTAAGATAAACAGAGGACTCCTCTATTAAACACAGGGCACATAGAATTCAGTGTCTACCCAGCAAGTCTCAGGGATGTTGGGCAACAGCAATCAAAACAGTTTTAACACCCAAATCATCAGAATCACCTTTGGTTTGGATTTTCTAGGGAGGGCACACTTTACACAGAAAAAACCACTGTATTGCAGACATAACACAAGCTTGTAAAGGAAAGTGCTCTATCATACGGCTTCACATTAAGAATTACCCAATGCTTGCTAATTTTGTAGGAATTATTCTAGGAAAGGGCTCAAAGTGTGACATGGTTTGAGAGCAAAGTGGGTTCTTTCTGTCTTGTCTATCAGACATAAACCCCCCTACATGTCAAAGACTCATTCCCTTGAAATGAGCAATATGAAGCATTCCAGCTGTGAAGCTAAACTTCCAGTTGATCTCCAACATCAGCAGAACCATGTTAATGACTCAAGCATGCTAAGAGAAACTGCATCTCGAGGATGAAAAACTGCAAAGGTATTAAATGGCTCCCAGTGGTGCCTGCAGCAGGGGCCAACACCCACAGCAGTGTTTCTTCTTAAACTTTGACTTAACTGCTGTTACTTTCACTCATAAATCATCCTTCAATTAAAACCAGTTTTAATTAATAACATACCCCCTGTGCCTTGCCCTGGGCCATTTCCACTAAAACTATTAAACCATGCTGTGTCATATGCCAACTATAAGCATCAACAGCTTTTTTTTCGGGCCTGTGAATAGTTTGTACTGTTGTAAGAGCACAGTTGCAGGTAAGCACCTGATCACCCCTTGAAACACTGGGCACACAGGGGAATCATCTCAGCCAGAACAAGCCATCCAAAGCCAATAGGACAAAGAGGGTTGTGAAGCATGACAGCAAACCAGCACCAAGAAAACTCAGTCCCAAGCATTCAACCAGTCACCAAATTAACTACTCAACTTTGCTAGCTCTTCATCCTGGGCATCCTTCCCCACAAAGCTTCCCAGTCAGTATCCCTGCCTTTTGAAACAGGACGTCCACTGGCTCTGGCTCTTGGTTTCAGAACTGGGAGACCAGCACCTAAAAAAGCCGCTTTCTACAGAAATCCACATGCATTTCCCCCATCCTTTTTCTTACTGCTTCAGGTTCAAACAGAACTCAATTCCCAAGAGTTTACCTCCATCTCATCTTACTAGACCTCATCATTGTTACACAACACTGTGGTTTGTTTCTAACAAAGAGACTCAAGCTCTATGCACCATTTGAGAAATCCAGACACTGGCATGTCTTTAGAGAAGAGAAAGACTCTGGGGGCCCCGAATCACACAGCAATTTCTTCTTGCAAGCCCCATTCAAGCATCTGAGGGCCTCCTCTTGCAGTGACACAGCAAGCACTGCTTTCTGTCAACATAAACAAGCATCCTCTGTGTTTCCCTTAAACTGAAAATTGATTGGAGCTAATGAAACATTGAAGTGGCAGTTGCTCTTTGGTATTTTTAAAGAAAAATTTACACTCCAAGAGCTTGACCCTGCTCTGAGAGAGGACTCAGAACCAGTAACAATCCTGGTTTGTACAAGACAAAGTGAATAAGTGTGTCCCAGATCTCACACAGCAAAGCTGTCAACCCACAAATAACTTTAGCTGCAATTTAAAAATGGAATTAGCTCACTAGTTTGTATGATTTACATTTAATATTTCAGATCAATGGTTTTGCATAATCCTCTGGAAAGCAGTGGAATAAACACTTCCAAACAAAGCATATGGGGCCTCAGTCATCATGTCTCAAGCCAGGTGAGCAATCCCAGCTCTCAGCCCGTCTCCCCAGATCACTCCTTTGCTTCACAGGACCCCTTCCTCCTCTTGCCCCATGGGCTGCAGTTTACCTAAATTTCATTCATACCCATATTAGGCTATTTTGCAGTAATACATGTCTGGTTCAGTTTGCTATTTAAGAGCCCTTTGCTTTCCCATCTTACTCATCCCCTGCCTGAGGCTCTCTCTGTCCCACTGCATGGGCTGTCAGAAGCCTAAGCACAGTTTCTTTAACTACAGTAACAATTGAATACCATAATATAGCAGTCTAAAAGCCATCAAAATTGCAGTGACATCAAGCATTTTACTGTTCACCAGTGCACTGAGAACATAATTTTTCATCCAGCACCACACCTTCCCTCACTCATCACAGCAATCAGGTAGCCAAGCCTGCCCTCTAGTTTGCCCTGCTGCCCTTGCAGCGTGGCAAAATCACAGCTTTAATCTGCCATTAGCCTGAGAGAGAAAATAACATCTTTTGGGAGGGTCAGTTTGTTGGTTTTGTGTTAGGTTGTTTTCCTGGGGTTTCGTGTTTGGTTTCTTTAAATGTTAAGTGAGAGTTATTACTAGGCCCTCTCTCACAATGCAAAAAATAGGTAGGCAGTGTTTTATTTTGTTTCAAATGTACTATCAAGACTGCTTCAAGTTCATGTACCTTAATCAACCATTAGAAAATAGAAACTTCCTAGTCAGTGCTGGCAGGTAATAGTGATTTAAGTCAGGCATCCCTAAGCTCAAGCCAAAGCTGCTCACTTTCACTGACCTGAGTGTCTGCAGAGCTGTTGCTCCCACATATTTTCATTCTTCTCCCTGGCTCCAATTGCACAGGATTTTTTCTGCTTTCCAGAGGTGCTACCACTGTCACTGAAGGGCTCAGCCTTGGCCAATGGTGGGTCCACCTTGGAGCCAGCCAGCCTTGGCTCTATTGAACCCAGCAGAAACCTTCCAGCATCTTCTCACAGAAGCCACACCTGTATAGCCCCTGCCACTACCAAAACCTTGCCATGCAAACCCAATGCAGTACAGTATTATTTAAACAATAATGACCATTAAACAATTTAAAAATTGCCATGACAACTAGCTTTGACATTAACAGGAACATCTGACACATGAAAGGAAACTCTCAACCTAAAGAGATCACAGTAAAACCCTTGAAAAAATCTTAGTATTGGTAAGGCATGACAGGAGCCCCACTAAGGTCTTTACTCAAGTGTATTCCCTACATTGCACGGCTGCAGTTTCTGTTCTTTGAGCTCCCCAGACATGATGTAACTCCACCGCTTAATGGACTGTTTTCATTGCACTGCTCACCTGAGTGCTTGTTTCCACTCCCAAGCACAGGCAACATCAAACCAGCACCTGGCTATGACTGTGCAGAGACTCAGGCACTCCCTCTTATCTCAAGGAGAATGTTGTGGATCAAAGCCTTATCTACAAAGATCTTCCAATGGATGGATTAATGCTCAGCTTGTTACCTTCAACTGCTGAGACATGACAGTGCCTATACTTATAGCAGAGGTCAAACTTTTCAGATTTTTGTAGTACAGTTATAGTAAGGAAAAAAATCTCCCCGTTATTTCTAGGAAATTAACTTATTGTCTAGGGATTCTGCTATGTGAAACATAAAAAAAGAGCACAGAACCCAGCTAATAAAGAATGACAGGTGTGCTCCCATTGAAATCAACACCTCAGAGTTCTAGAACATTCAGTTTTTCTGTTACTGTCTTCCACACCAAGTAAACCTCAACATCCTTTTACCATAGGTTTAACTGTTCATTTATTCTCCACTGTGAGCAGTGCTACATATTTCTTTTATGCTGTTCTACATACATATTAAACACATTATTCAAAAACTGTTCAGCACACGTGCTTGTTTACCGGATCTTGTACTGCAGGGTAGTTCTTTATTAAAAGGAAGTATTTGTTCTACAATGCACAGTTCATACACTGGAGAATGGGAAGCCAACATGCCCACATACAAACTAACTTTGTGTTTCAAGTACTCAGACGATTCTTCAGTTTGCTGGCAGCAACCTGCCAACAGGGGTCTGGATAAGAAAAGTTAACATGTCAGAAACAAAGTGTAAAAATTGATTTGCATTAGTGTGCCACGGTGTCTATGCCTGTGCACACCTGGCACTGGGGTGGATAAGAGAGGACTGAGACTTGGCAACACATTCCTCAAACCACTGGAGATAACCAATTTTTGTCTCATTTATGCCTAGGTTTTATCATGGACATATGCAGCACCAAAACCATGCCAAGCCCCATATTATGCAAAAGACTTCCAAAAAAGGCTAAACTAATATATTAATCTGGAAAACTCAAATTAACAGAAGAACCTCAAGCACAACAGCTTAACAGCCATTATCAGTGTTAGGAAAGTTTTATGCCTTGCTGGAACCTTAGGAGAATTTTTTATCCAGAGATTGAAAAGCTTGCTAACAGCACAGAAGTGGAATGAAATTCGGGTTATCCTACAACACAAAAAATCTCACTATGGTTTGATTAGAGAAAGTTATACACACAACCAAGGAAGAAAGAAAACAATCAGCATATTGTATCACTTCACAGTGTACAAGTAAGTATTCATGAAGAGAAGGTAATTTTCTATGTGGTCACTCTTTTGTTCTCTGCTTCATAAAGGACACCATTTACAGATGGATACAGCTTGTTTCTCTTGGTCCTTCCCCTGCCATCCATTCCAGCAGCTTATAGCTGTTACTGACACTGCTTTACCACAGGAAATCCAACTGCATCCTTTAGCAAATATCAAGGAGATACATACCTGTGTAAAGACATACAAAAAATATGCTATGTCCTTTCCTTTGAATCATCAAGATAAAGGGAAATCGAAGACTGAATTTTACACTGCAATAAAAAATATATTTGAAAACAAACAAAAAAGTTGTATTTCACATTAGAAAGACATCACCTGAGTTCCTAAACAATTCTGTTTCTTGAAATTACTTCTAAACTTAGAAATGTATTAATTACACCTGTCCCACTGAGCTGGTTTTGGCCGAGATGGAGGTAATTTTCTTCATAATAGCTACCATGGGGCTATGGTTTGGATTTGTGCTGAAAACAAACACACTTGAGTGTGCAGCTTTTGCTTTACCTATTAAACTGTCTTTATCTCAATCCATGAGTTTTCTCACTTTGCTTTCCTGATTCCTCCACTCATCCCACTGGGAGGGCAGAGTGAGTGAGCAGCTGCATGGTGCTCAGTTGCTGGCTGGGGTTAAACAACACTCCCCACAAATCAGGAAACTATCCACAGCAAAGCGAAATTCAATCTTTTCCACTATAGTTGGACAGTAAGTAATGCAGCTTTTTTAACTAGCAATTTAATTCCTTGAAAATGTAATGCTTGTTTCATGCCAATGTTATTTTTGGAGCAAGCCAGAGGCAAAAACAGCTACAGGAGTTTTCAAAAATATATAATTATTCCATTCTAATTGCAGGTGAAGACCTCCTCAGCCTGACGTAACAGAGGCTGGCTAAAGAACAACTTCCATCAACATCACAGAAAACATGGGTACATGGGCAAGATGAGCACAAGTCTTATTTCAACCACAGCTGAGGCACCAGCCTCCTTTTGTACACGTGTATTACACATTTTGAAGAATGCTTTTCCTTCAGCTCACAAAAACCCCTTGATTTACAGTCTGTAGACACCAGATGACGTGATCATCCTTCTAGTCCTGTTTGCCTTCCCGCCACTGCCGCGAGCCCTCGTTCCACGCTACATAAACGAAGAGAGCAAGTACCACGTGAACAGTAACTACAGCCACGATGGCAGCATAGAAATAGCTGTCTCTGTCGGACATTCCTAAGGAACCTGGGAAAACAAAGAGAGTAAAGGATATCAGTTATTAGGAACTCTGACGCGGCAAGTCACAATTCTTCCTAAAGACCAAAGTTACAAGTGCTCCTGTATCAAAAGACTGAGCTCAAAATGATTCGTAGGAAAGAATTCACCGTGACAGTCAAAGGCCCTGAAACCACTTCTGGAACAAAGCAACACTGCAGTGTTCAATGTTTAAGATAAAATACCCTGGGTTTGATGTCAACAGCTTATCTACAACATTTTCTGCTACTATCTTCCAGCACCAAATAAACCTCAACATCCTTTTTTCCTAACGCTCTTTAAGGGGCAGGAAAATGAGGGGGTGGAGGGAGGGAAGAAGGGGGAGAATTCTGTAATTTATTTGCCACTGTAACAGGAGAAAACAGTGGAACAATTACATTTAGAGGACTGTTACCTTCTATATTTAGACCATAAAACAGCAACTCCCCACCAGTTAAATTACATGAACACATCTCTTATGAAATAAGCCTTCAAATATCGGAAGAGCAAACACCGAAATATTGTTTCCTTTAATTAATTTAAGAAAAAACCAACAAAATTCCCCAAAGAGCAAAGCAAAAACCACACATTACACCACTCCAAAAATACCACCCTTCAAAGACAAGCTCAATCCTTTCAGTGCTGACAGATCTTGTCATTAACAGTGAAGTTAAGGCTCAGCTTGCTACACATAAAAAAAAAAAAAGTTAAAAGGGATCTTGAAAGTTACTTAACAAGCTTTGAGCCTTCTATGTACCACATACAGCAGTACACACCAAAGAGAACAGCCTTGGAACAACTCAGTTTCATACTCACAAACCGCTCCTAAAAGCAGCTGCCTTCTCCCTCCCTCCTCCCCACTTCTGAAGGAGATAACTTCCCAATACTGCAGGAGAAAAGTATTAAAGCCTTGCAGAATTGAGACTACAACATGGCTAGCTGTTCAAACAAACAAAATCCCTCTTCCTTCTTTTTTCTTCCTTCTTTTTTTAAAATTAAAGTTCTACAAGCAACCACATTCAATATCTGAAATTGCATATACGAATGAACTTGTTTACACTTATAAATACAGATGTTTTAAAAAGCAAAAGAGAAACCCCACCACCAACATTATTCTGCCCTGAACACATGATTAGTTTGCAATACCTGCAGGAAACATATCCCTGATGATTCTGACAAAAGTCTGCTGTAGGGTGGTGTTAGATACCCTTTAGGTAAGGGGAACAATGCACCTCTGTGCTATATAAGCCACTGCATAACAAACAGCAAACACTGGATTGCAGATCACAATGCAGGGAAAGATGCATTGACCATTTATATAATTTTCTGTTCTAATTAGACATTACAGAACCTTTGGTCTGCAGAAGGAAACAAAACAGGAAGAATAAAGATGCTATTACAGGATTGTGCTTTTTTCTCTTTTTTTTGTAATAATAATACTAATTGGCAGAAGCAGAATTACCTTCAAATACATAAGCCTTTGATGAAAAATACAGCCCAACTGGTAATGTAATCATTAGAGCTGTGAAGAACAGAAGCGTTCTTAAAGTTGATGTTAATGAACCCTCATTTCTGAAATAAATAAGAGAAGTTACACACAGAAGAAAGTCACAATATACACACTTGAAACAGGACAAGAACTTGTCCCAAACCAAAGCAAATTACTTTTCAAGAACTGAGTAAATGTACTGTTATGAAGCAAAAGACTTGGACTATGCATTTGTTTGCTGCAATAAAAATGAGAGTATTCAAAATGATTCTGCCAGTCAGAGCTCAAAAACAAGATTAAAAACAATCTTTAGATTTTTTTCCCTGTTACTGCTTTGCAAGCATTAACAACTTAGGGGAGTTATGTTAATACATTTATCAGTATACTATCACATAATTATTAAATATCTAATATCAGACACGTGCACTTGTCACATGACAGTTTTCTGCATTAAAACTTGCCAAGTTCCTTTTTTTTTTTTTTTTTTCCAGTAACTACAAGCCCAGGAAAATGACAAATTCTATAGGTTGGGATACAGAAGGAAGTACACAGAATGATTTTAACAGTTAACTACTGAAAGTTCCTTGGTTTTGGGGTATTGTTCCTCTACTTAAAAATAAGTTATCAGCTTCCATTAAGAAAGCTGGAATAACTGTAGCAACACTCAGAACATGGAGCCAATACACCAAAACTTCTTTTGCCTTCACAGACTCAAACCCAGAGAATCACTACGAAGGACTATGTTCTTGGTAAGGTCTCCCTGAACTTGATCTGCTAGAACAGGTTTTGTGTTTACAAAACACCACACAGAGCTTGTTTTGTGTGTGCTTCCACCAGTTCTCACTCACTCTGCCTGGCTGACCACATCATTTTATGCTCAAGCAAACACATCAGCCAGGCAATATCCTTGTGACTTTCAAAGACTACCTGATTCAAGGGCATGTGTCCTTAAGGGCTTTGAAACACAAATATGCACAAAAGCCAACTCAAGTCAGGGATACATAATTCTTAAAACTCCCAGGCACCTTCAAAGCATTTTTTGCGTAAGTAGTTTCGAAAAGTTTTATCGAGACGTATCTGTGCCATAGCATATTGCTTGAAATCGGTTTTAATCTTGACATTTCTTTGGAAAAAAAGTGGAAGTGGGGAAAAAAATTCTCATCCTCTGACAGTCACGTGCAGCCACGCACAGCTCCTACACTGCAGCCAACAGCACTTCCTGCTGGCCATGCGCTGGTCATTTAGGCAGCATAAAAAAAGAAGGGCATTCGGAATCTTCTCCTTTACTAGCGTTTGCCTCGGGGTCTCGGGAGTGGCGAGCACAACTCCACTCAAAATCTTCCTACGGAAATCAGAAACTCTTCTATCAGCACTTACCCACTGAAGAGTAAGATGACCTCCAGCTTATTACCAAAGTTAAAAACTCCACTGCTGACAAATACTTTTCTTACACTGACATACTCTCACCGCTTTCCCTACGCAGCAAAAACAAACATTCGTGTGTAAGCTCAGCCCGGCTCGGAGCTCAGCCCGGCTCGGAGCTCAGCCCGGCTCGGAGCTCAGCCCGGCTCGGAGCTCAGCCCGGCTCGGAGCGGTACGCTGCGGCCCGGTAGCCTCCACGCTGGGTTTCGGGGGGGCCCAGGCAAACCCGGGGTCTCCTCCTCCTCCTCCCGCTGCGGTCCCTCCACCAGCCGCTCCCGCCCCGCGCACGCTCTCCCCCGGTTCCCCCAGGAGGCCTCCCGGCGGTGCCGGGCGCGCTCCCCGCCCGCCGCGGCCTAGCGCGCAGCCCTCCCCGCATCCCGCCGCCCGGCCGTCCCGCCGCCGAGCCCTCCCCCTGCCCGCGCCCCAGCACTCACGGCCTGAACTCGGCCACGGGCACGGCGCTCACGGGCCCGGGCCCGAACCGCTCCATGGCGGCCCCGCCGCGGCCCCAGCGCCGCCTCAGCACCTGCAGCAGCCACTGCGCCTGCGCGGAGGGGCAGCGCCGCTGTCGCCATAGCAACCGCCGGGATGGCGCGGCCTAGCGGTGGGAGGTGGGAACTGCAGCGCAGGGGCCCCGCCGGGAAAGGGAGAGATGGAGGGAGTGGAGGGATGGAGGGATAAAAGGATCGAGGGATGCCAGAATAAAGGGATGGAGGGATGCAGGGGTGAAGGGATGCAGGGATGGAAAGATGGAGGGATGGAGGGACGAAGGGATGGAAGCACGAAGGGATGGAAGCACGAAGGGATGGAAAGATGGAGGGATGGAGGGACGAAGGGATGGAAGCACGAAGGGATGGAGGAATGAAGGGATGGAGGGATGGAGAGATGGAAAGATGGAAGGAGGGAGGGACGCAGAGACAAAGGGATGGAGAGATGAAGGGATGGAGAGATGGAAAGATGGAAGGAGGGAGGGACGCAGGGACAAAGGGATGGAGAGATGAAGGGATGGAGGGATGGAGAGATGGAAAGATGGAAGGAGGGAGGGGCGGAGGGACAAAGGAATTGAAGGATGGAGAGATGGAAAGATGCAGGGATGGAGGGAGGGAGAGATGGAGGGACAAAGGGATGCAAGGATGGAGGGAGGCAGGGATACAGCGATATAGGGGTGAAGAGACAGAAGGAAGGAGGGACAAAGGGATGGAGGTATGAAGGGATTGATGGATGGAGGGACAAAGGGATTGAGGGACTGAGGGATAAACGGATGGAGGGATTGAGGGACAAAGGGATAGAGGGATGGAAGGATGGGGGCATGCAGGGACAGAGGGATGGAGAGATGGAGGGACTGAGGGAAGAGGGGATGGAGCAATGGAGGGCAGCCTGGGGTCTGGACCATGGCAGCAGCTTCTGCTGGGCTCGGGCAGAGTTGACTCTACAGAGAAAACCACCCTGTGCAGGTTCTCTGCCAGCTCAAAACAGCAGCGCAAGCAGTGCCACTGTATCGGTGCTTTCCTTGAGGGAGATGGAGAGTGTCTGTGCATGGCAAAATTTCCATCAGATGTCTTGGGTAAAGGTCAAGGCTTGCCAGCAAATGGCAGTGGTCTTGGAGCCAATAAAACCCATGGAACTGACACATTTTGATGAACTCATCAGTGCAAAACACCATAAATGAAATAACACAGGGCTAAGGCATTTGCTAAAAGGAAACTGCAAATCGTCTCTGTGTTGTCCTGTTAGGAGGGGGGTTTGTTCATTTAAAGGTTTCCTGCTCTCCTGGCACTAAATTGAAATTCCTTCTCCAGACAAAGAAAAAACTTCTGGTCAAAATCTGAGAGAAACAGGTAATAACTAACAGGTGCTGCAAATGAGAGACTAAGGACTCAGGCAAGATTTCACTTTCCTCTAGCCTGGTGGGCAGTAAGCATTTCCAAGGTGATACTCTGTTTAAGCTATTAATTCGTGTTCCTGTTGAAGCTACTCTGGTTAAATACTCACCAAGGAATGGACTTGAACACAGCTTTTCAACAGAAGCCCAGAGTGTTACAGTCTCTGCTATGAAATCAATCTCATTTTCAGGGGAACTAATTGGTAATACTCAATGAACAGCTTTAGCAGGAAACAAAGCCTCGCAAGCTTCCAAACAAAAGTTTTGGAAGTAGTTGAATTGACCTTGCCATTTAATTAAATCTCATATACCACAGCAATAACATATTTGCCCCTTTTATGGGAAAACCATGTTGCTATCTTCCCACTCAGCCATGCCAAATCTTAATTGTGTGAGTCACTAACTCCACACGACTCCTTCCTCATGTTTTCCTGCAGTGTGCAGATATCCAACATTCCTGCAGTCCAGCACGGTGGCCTCTGCCCTGCTTCTTGCTGCAGTGCCACACAGCACATGGCACAGCACAGTGGCCTCTTCTTTCCCTCCTGGGCCAGCGCGGCATCCTGCTGCCCTGCAAGAGAAGAAATACGAGAGGGTTGTTTTCCTTGCAATCAGTAAGATCAGGAAACAAGCACTTATTTCTTGATGGTTCCTGCTGTGTGCTTGTCTCTCAGACCTTACTCAGAGTGAGTTTCTTCTGCCTGGGCTAGAGGCAAGGGACGCTAAATTGCACTGGTGGCTATAGCGTGTAAAGGTGGAAGGCGAGGAGCAACACTGTCTTCAGCACTCATTTTCTATCCTCTGATTCTGCATGGTGAGGCCTTTTATTATGTTTTGTCCAGTATATGTGAGAAAGAAGGTGAATTTTTTTAGAAACATTTTTTTCCCAGCAATGAACGTAGCTCAGCTGGCGACTCCTTCCTGCTCGTTAAGATGCAGCGCAGCTCAGGCAGTTCAGTGCTTACAGGGTCAGGTCTGGCTCTTGTGGTCACACTTTCACTGTAAACCAACCAATTTTATGCTCTTTTAAAATAGAACAGTCCTCCTCATGTTTGATTCGACTGCCAGCTGAACCAGCAAGAGAGACAGTTTGCATGAGGGGGGCAGAAGAGGGCTGGTTTGGACAAGGGGGGTTTTTGTAGCCCCTACTCAGTTGGATGGGGATGCAAGGAAGGTTTGCTGTGCAACATTACTTTAAACCTTCCAACTAGTTCTTCAAAACATCTTATTACAATCCAGCAAGCCACTCACAAAATTCCACAAACCTGTGGGAGCAGGTTTTGTTTACTCAATGAATTGAGTTTATTTCTCAATGAATAAAAATAATTTATCAAAAAAATCAGTGAAGTTATAGTTAAGATATAAATCGTATGATTAAAAAAGTATGAATGTGGATGTGGAGAACATTTAATCGCTAGATGATGTTCTTTCCATTTCTGGTTTGACTTTCCTGTTTGTTTCTCCAGTAGGAAAAATAATGACATAAGTCAGTTTAATAAGAAAAGAACAAAACATGGAAACATAAAAGTGGAATAAGTTTCACATCGTATAAACTTACCCTAAAGATGCGCATAAAGGATTAGAAAGTAGTGAATCTCCTAAGGCTGAACAGTCCAAGTCATTAACTTTTAATATAAAATTACTTCATATCTTATCACACTAATGCTTTCATCTACTAGACTTATAATGATTTTGCTAAATGACTTCCTGTATGTTCAACTGCTTTTCTTTTGTGAGCACAGAAAGGAAATACAAAACTATTAGAAAAATTTTGCAACTGTGAGAGAAAAATAAGCTTTTCATTCACATTTTCGTGTTAGTTATTTAAAAGACTCGGAGCATACAAAGTTTTGTCTGTTTGCTTCAGGTTTGATACCTGAATTCTGAAATTTCAGGCAGACTACAGACCTGTCTTACCTTTTGCATTATAGAGCAAATATAAAACTTGCCCTTAAGCAGAAACTGTGCTGCAAGCACAAGAAGCTGTCAATTCCAAGACTAAATATCTGCTTTTCTAAGACATTGTCCTCAACAACATTTGCCAGGAGATGTTTGAAGAATATAAAAAATAAAGCCAGCCCCTGCTTTTTTGGTCGTCTGTGTCTCAGCAAGGGTGCAGAGCAGGTGGGAAGGTGTCTGCTGAAGCAATACCATCTAGTGGCAGCTGGAGAAAGAGAATCCCCCCAACAGGAGCAGTGCTGTAGAGGTGAAAACTGAAGAGATGGTATCTAAAAACAAAACCACCTGCTTGTGAATACTTCTTTTTTCAAGATTCGTTTCCATGGTAATTTATCAGAAAGGAAGATGACCAGAAAAGGAGCAGAAGCAGGGAATGGACTGTAGTTACTGGAACCAATAACAAGTTCAGTTGCATGGCCTGGTCTAGCAGAAGTGCCAAGTGATCCAAGGGTCTGGCTTTTGAAATTACGATTCCCAGTAGCAAGTAAGTAGTATTGTGCAGCCTTAGCTTTGAAACTGTTATCCACTTGCTTACAATTAGTAAGTGTATGTGGTTAGAGCTTAGCCCCAGAGGAGATGGTGTAGAAGAGCAGGAAGATGTCAGACAGGGTTTTATTTCAAGTCATGGTTTGCTGTGCTAGGGGGAAGGATATATAATGTTTATGACTGGATATGCAGTGTAGTGGGACAATTCCTATATAAGAGACCTGAGAGCAATAAAGCCTTTTATTACACCACCTAATAGAGCTTAGACAATTGTAGGGACTGTAAGTCTCTGTTGCCGAATAATGAGGACTTCTGTGCTAGAACACTGTGTTTTTTTTCTGTTGATCTAATTAGAGATGTTAGCTTTTCCTACCAACCCCTTCCTCTTTCAGTTTCTTCATGTTCTTGACTCCAGCATTACTGTAAATACTCTATTTATCTGTTCTGTCAACCTCTACATCCCAGAAAAAAAGAGGTAAGTTTAACAAAAGGTAAAATGAACGGATTGGCTGACTCTGTTTAAAACTCTGTGATAATCTAGGCTGAAACCCCAACAAACATAGAGTGTGCTGCATAGTTACCTACCCAGGTGCTGTGGAAATACAACCACAGTAATGTCAGTGCCTGGGTTAGCAAAGAAGCCATTTATCTAAGCATTATAGGGCTATATTACCTGTTACTGCACATTCCAGAATAAGTTAGAGCAAAGAGTTTAGACACCCCTATTAGCTAATAGAGCTTAGAAGTCTCACAGTGTAATTTTCACCTCCTGCTATTATTGCTGTCATTCTGCAATGAAAACACTGGGCTACTGATGAAGTGGCTGCCTTCCACAGGCATTGTGAAATACCTGAGGCACCTACATTAACAGAGTGGGAAAGGCTTCATTCCCACAGCTGATAGAAGTCAACTAATATTTACCAATTTCAGGTGAGACTCTAGATACTGGAAGAAAGAGAAATCCTCTTTTTTTGTAGAGGCGAATGTAGTAAAAGTTTTACATGTTACATGCAATTAAACCAGAATGACACATTCTATACCTCTGCCCAGACAAACAGTGCTGACCATAGAGTGGACGTTGTAGAATTCTTTTGCAGGTTTTGGGGAGTACTTTTCCAAAAACTAGTGTATGTTAGCACAAAGCAGAGAAAACATATCCCCTTCCCACTGCTATTTCAGCTATAGTTACCTTTGGAAAATACAAAAGGTTTTTGTGAAGATGGAGAGTTATGGGATGATGTTTCTGATGGGCTCAGCCTTGACCGGTAGCAGGTTATCTTGGAGCTGGCTGGCATTGGCTTTGTTGGATGTAGGGGAAGCTTCTGGTATCTTCTCACCCTGTAGCCTTCTCCACAAAAAGCTTGCCGTGCAAACCCAATACAGTACATAGAAGCCTTTAAACTCTAGAAGCCTTTAAAAGCCCATTAAACAATTTAAAAATTGCCATGACAACTAGCTTTGACATTAACAGGAACATCTGACACATGAAAGGAAACTCTTAACCTAAAGAGATCACAACAAAGCCCTTGAAATACAATAAATCTTAGTATTGGTAAGGCATGACAGGAGCCCCAGTAAGGTCTTTACTCAAGTGTACTCCCTACATTGCACGGCTGCAGTTTCTGTTCTTTGAGCTCCCCAGACATGATGTAACTCCACCGCTTAATGGACTGTTTTCATTGCACTGCTCACCTGAGTGCTTGTTTCCACTCCCAAGCACAGGCAACATCAAACCAGCACCTGGCTATGACTGTGCAGAGATTCAGGCACTCCCTCTTATCTCAAGGAGAACGTTGTGGATCAAAGCCTTATCTACAAAGAAGATCTTCCAAAGGATGGATTAATGATGTTCAGCTTGTTACCCCCAACTGCTGAGACATGACAGTGCCTATATTTATAGCAGAGGTCAAACTTTTCAGATTTTTGTAGCTAACCAATCATGATAAAGAGTTATTAATTCCTAGGAAATCAATTTATTGTCTAGGGACTAGACTTATTGTCTAGAACACAGGATCCAGCTAGTAAAGCATAACAGGTGTGTTCCCTTTGAAGTCTACAAGTTGGAGTTCCATAGCATTCAGTTTTTCTGTTACTGTTTTCTAGCACCAAATAAACCTCAACATCCCTTTTCCATTAGTATAACTTTCTTTTCTGGGGCAGGAAAATGCAGGGGTGGTGAGACGGATAATTCTATAATTTATTTGCCACTATATCAGGATAAAAAAGTAAAACACCAAAAACTATTAAATTTAGAGAAGTTCTACCTGTTCATTTGATGAAAATTTAGTCCTTAGTTGTAACATGATCATGTGTGCAAAAAATTCACATCTGATTAATATGACACAGTATTGTTTAGCTAAGGCAGACCACAAACTCTGTCCACCTTTGCTGAAAGGTTTGGTCACAAAGAGGAGATCAATTTTTAGTTAACACTAGAAATTTTCCAAGAAAAAAATATTCAGCAAGTACAGAACAATTTGGCTGCCCTAAGTGCCCATAAAAACCGTAGAAAACTAGAAGCATTTCTACTTCATATCCAAACACAGAAGCACTAAAACCATTCATTTAGGAGTGTAGGGGGGTCTTCTGCATTTATTCTGTGTTAGGCTTTTATCTTCCTTATCTGATTCTCCAAGGAATTTACCTGCACTTATACTGGAAAACCAGTTAGGGCTATGGCACAGGCATGAACTCTACCTGCCATCATCCCCATTACATCTTTGCCAGCTTGCTCCTGGAGTGGGTTTTCCTTTGGTAACCAACACTCTGCAGGTACCAAGTGGGGACAGCTGGGCAGCACTGAGTCCCAACAGGTGACACAGAAAAAAACCCTGTTCTCCTGCTGAATTCTCAGGCACCACTGGAAGAAAGATGGTGAGAAGAGGAAATGCAACCAGGCAACACCTTGTACCATCAGAGCATGTTTTGGGCTTGGCTCACTCAGCTCCATGCTGGGACGGATGTGGCCAGGGCTGCAGTGCACTGGGAGCAGTAGGGAAAGAGCAATCCATAAGTCTGAATAGCAGAGGATTGTGCAACAAACATTAAATGTGTTCCTCAACTCCACCCGTACAAATAAACTGGAAAAGCAGTTGTTCCCTGGGTAGATCTAGAGACACATTTAACAGAGGATGGAAACATGCACGGGTTTTATGGCTTGGAGAATGTCTGCTCGTAAAAAGGCTGCTGTTTTGTGCAATGGGAACTGTAATACTTTATACCTACTAGCTCTGGGATGACAGACCTTTTCCTTCAAAAGATACCCTCAGCAGCAGAATTGCAGCCTTCCCTTTCCTGCAGGTGAGTGCTGAAGCAGCACAGGCCCTCGGGATCTCGAACCATCATTTCAAGAAGGAATTGGACCGTGTTTTACCTTCATCTCACAGTGTCAGAAACAAAATGAAAAAACCCCAAACCCCACATACTTAAAAAGGATACCTGAAAAAAACCTGATAGTTATAAAAGTGACATGGTGAACAAACAAATTACTTCTCTTGGCAGATGTGTAACAGTACGATTACTTCACCTACTACTAAGTCCTTGAAAGGACAGTACAGGGGTAAAAGTACTCTGTAAGCCCATTCAGGGACATAAATGCAAATTCTCTGTTCTGAAATACATATGTTCTGAAAATAATCCAATTTATGAAATAAAGACTTCATTTTGATTAGGTCTCAAAGTCCCAAACTCCTTTAAAATTAATTAATTAATTCGAAATCAAAGTTTTCTGGCTCTAATCATGTCCTGGTAGAACTCTTGCCATCTTTTTATAACCAGAATTGGGGAAATCTTTGTCCAGGTGCTGTAAGGAGCTGGCATTAGAAACTATAGACCTTTAAGAAGTTATTAGTGGAGCAGTCAAACCCCCCAAAATTCAGCTAAATAATTCTAGGACCCCCATTCCCATATCTGGTACTAAAAAGCCTACCCAAGTCATAGAAACTTGTCCAGATCGAGGCAAAGGAGAGACTTAAACTTGCATTTTTCATATCATGGTTATGTGCATGAGACAGATGTTTTTTCCCTTTAATGAAAGGGAATCAGTCTTCTGAGGACTTTTTACCTGAAACTACTGTGTTCCTGATAAATAAGTAAAAATAAAGCAACTGGGATAAATGCATGTATTTAATGTATTTAATTATTGTTTGCCCCTGTTTTCTGTTGATGCCCTTGAAGATCATTTTGCATATGTGAGATAAAGTTACGGGCTTTGTATATTTGTCTGCAGGTGCAAAACATGGAAGATAAGGTGGAAAGAACAGCTGCTGTATTCAAAGCAGCCTTTGCAGTAGTCATTGGTGCATTTGAGTAGTCACCAGAACTCAAACAAATAGTATTACCAAGTGAGATCCACGAGCCAGCTGTGTCCACACTGTATAGACAGACACACTGGGAATTAGGATAAAATAAAAATCACCCTGTGTGGTTGACCAGTAAAGAGCATGTTTTAGGGAACATTGTTTCCATGCATCACCATAGAGAAAAAAGAATTAAAATTGTCTCCACGCTCCCCCCAAAAATGTCAGAAATACAGATTTCAGATTCTCCTAGACACTACTGGATCTCTCCACTTCCTAAAACCTTTGGCTTTGTGGTGGAAGCATCCACTCCCAAAGGAGGAAAAAGAACACCTTCAGCTGACCTGCAGCTCTGCCGTGGCCAGTCAACATTCTGGCACAGGCTGAGTGCAGGGGACCCACAGGACTCTCAAGCTAAGCAGAGAGACTTGGTTTAGACAGAAGATTGATAGATACAAACAGATACAGACACATGTACTTTAAAGCAGCAATAAAAAAAGGCAGTGCTTGGGAGTAAATAATACTGTATCACAACAATTAGTGATATTACTATATGATTGCATTGTGTGGGAGGATTTAAAAACCTGTCATTTCATTGTTGAAACAGTCCTAAAAGTGAAGAATTTCTGATAAGCTTCACAACATCAATTACATGAAAATTGCTTTCCCTTCTCCCTGCTCCAGAGAATCTGTATGTTATTTTCATTGCATTGACACAAAAAATAGTCCCTGTTCGTCCTGTGTCCTGGAAAGCATTGCAGAGATCCAGCTCACTAGGCCATCCACACACCAAAATTTATCAACTTTATAAAATTACCAGCTTTTCCACCATCCTGTTACATGCTATGCCATCCTTCAGTATGACAGTGATGCTATTTGCATTCTCCAGTAAAATGAATGGTAATATTCTAATAGCCATACAGGATGCCAGGAACTTATGATATAATCCAGATTTCCTCAACTCAATTAACAGAGTAACTAAATTTTAACTGACACTGTGGCTTCAGTTCTGTCCTTTGCATTTGACACCTTAATTAGCTAATAAAATTCTCCAAGGTCAGCTACAGAGACAGGAGTTATTTGTTTGGATCCTGTACTCACCCAAAAGACATTTATAAATCCAGCCAGAGCCCGAGTTCGGCTTTCAGGTGAATGAACACTTCTCAAAGGCACCACGAATGCATGTATTTAATTTACTGAGTAGCACACTTCATATTTTCTCCACCAAGAAGGGTGGAGAGGTGCAAGTCAGGCTTCTCTCTTTACCCAGCTTCCCTGTTAGGCACAAGGAGGAGCAAGTCACCAGGAGATGCTGCAGAGTGAATCAACAGCATGTCCTTGCTCTCAGTGAAGTCTCTCAGTGAAACACTTTGCCTAATCCAAAGCACACATGCTTGCTTTGCTCCAGGAAAAGGGCAAGCACAGAACGTGTCACTGCACAACCGTGTAGTCAAATATCTACGGGAATGTTCGTTTCTACATCTTAAAAATGCAAATATGTGTCTGGTTTTTAACCGCAGAAGGGGTATGGGATATGAAAATCTGGAGCTCTGGAGATCTTCATATCTGGAGATATCAAAAAGAGGGGAGAAAGTCACCACTTCCTCTGCACACCAGAACTGGTGGTCCTCTCCCTAGACATGTGGAGCCACCACAACTCCTCCGAGACCTCACCAGGGACACGAGTCACAGCCTTTAAAACTCACATTGGGAAACAGCTTAAGCTCTCAGGGGGTGCCAGGATTTAGACTTAATTTTTTCTGATTTTCTACATACAGTAGCACAGAAAAGACAAAATACTCAAGCCTGCCACTGGAGACCTCTTGGTGAACACAGGGACAGATAGAGATCTTTGGAGCAGCTCTCCAGCAGGCGGTGAAGGACCATGCTCCACAGACTTTGGCTGGACAAGATGCAGTCATGGGGAGATGTGAAGGGGGTGAAGCACCCTGTGTGCTGCAGAGGCCAGTAGTTCTCAACTTTTCCTTTCGACATGATGGCCCCTCCTTTCAGGTGAAGGCTTCTCACTATCTTTAGTCTTTTCAGCACACAGGCAAACACATCAGTGCTCCTCTGTAATTATTTTGCAGGTAGAGACCTGTGTGTTTTGACAAGCTGCTGAAGAACAGGGAGCTTTAGAGGACCTGGAGGTGCAGAAGCCTGGGCAGGATTCTATTTGCTTTCCACTGTTGTAACTTTCCATTACCTCACATCTCTGCCCCATGACAGACACACACTTCTGCTATCTATATGAAAATGAGAAAACACCCCTTTACCTCTGCCAGGCCTTTCACCAGGACACCAAAGGACTGCTACCCTTTCTCCCCCTCATCCACAACTGATCTGGCTGCAGCAAACAGTGTACACCTCAGTACATGGTGTACAGGGTGTGGGAATGTGAATGTTAGCGCGGTGGTAGCTCCAGGCTGGTGATGAATGTTTCTGTTTCACTGACATCTACCAATGATAAAGCAATTACTTTCTAAATAAATAATCACATTTCATTGAATCTCCCTGCCTCTTTCTTGCAGCAAGGTGTTTTTGCTTGCTGGTCTTTCCTTTGCTTGTTACTCTTTCTGCTGAGACTGATATGAATTTGGCCTTTAATGAAACCTTATGTTAAGACATGGTGACTGTTGCATACAGAAGAGAAAAGATCTCATTTTCTGGCCAATTTTTCTTCAGTTTAGAAGGACCCCCTCAAAATTAATCTAAAACATTGAAAAATGGATAAGTGTGATGTAACTGTGGTTGTCAGCAAACTCAATTAAGGATTAGGGTGTTCCTTTCACTGTTATGGCATAACTGCAATCTTTCCTCTGGCAACATTAACTAGCAAATCCTTGCGAGTCTTGACTTTATGTGCAGACTCTCACTGCTGCTGATCTGTTCCTGAATATGATTCAGATAGAGCTAGTAGGTTCCCTGTCAGCTGTAGCTGCCCTGGAGCTGGTTTTCCAGTTATTTGAAGGCAATTAGTCCTTGGTCATATTACCACTCACCAGCTCTCCAGTAAGCCTGGACCAGGGTGACTTGGCTCACAGTTGGACTTCCGCAACCTTTTCCCTATGTTAGACATTCAGAATATGCACATTTTTAGGGTTTATTTCTCCTATAAAGGAAAATGCATGCCATGGGGTTTGCTTTTTGTTTCCCTTCATGGCACCTGTAAAGGCTGCAAGGTCCCATTCCCCCCCAGAGCCCAACATTGATAATCATCTGTTTTCCTCCCCCCTGAACACCTTCATGGGACATGAGGGATACAGAGTTTCCTGAGGAGCTGAAAAACGAGGTTCTCCTCAGAGAACCTCAGACCTGGTCCTCATTAAAGTCCTTTCTACATAGCACAACAAAGAAAACCACACCAGAAACTTCCCCTCCAAGATCATCGAGTCCAATCATTAACATAACAGTGACAGGTCCACCACTAAACCCTGTCCACAAGCACCCCATCCACACGTTTTTTGAACACTTCCAGGGATGGTGATTCTACCGCTTGCCTGGGGAGCCTTTTCTAATGCTTGACCACCCTTTCAGTGAAGAAATTTATTCAGATTAGGCTTGAGAAGAGACCTGATGGAAAGAGGGGTTGCTTCTAAGAGCCTGAGCAATGTGTCCAGTACCATTGCAAAGAGTCACCTCTGCCTGCCCAAACCACTGCATCCTGTTTGTGCTTCCCAGGCTCAAATCCTGCTGACGCCAGGGCTGCAGCACGTTAGATAACAAAATCCTTCTCGCTCCCATACCCCTGAGCAGGGCTGGAGGCAGCTCCGGAGCTGGCACACACTGGGGCTCCTGCATCCACGGCATTCCCCTTCCCGGAGCAGCCCTTTCCCGGAATCCTGCCCGGGAGATGCTGGGCTCCGGCTGCTCCCGGGTCCCGGGCAGGCAGCAGCCCCTAGATGGAGCTGCGCAGCAGGGAATGAGCACCCGCCGCAGAGGAGCCCACCCGGCACCATCCCACCCACCCACCCGTGTCCGCGACCCCTCGGACTGCGGGGTCCTCTGTTCAGCATCGCTGTGCTGAGCCCTCAGATCAGGCTTGGGGGAGCGTGAACGTCTGGTAGCCCTAGGTGGGAAGGATGACTGGGTCTGGGGTTTTGTTTAACTCTGTTTCATTAAACCCCCTGTTTTTAAGCTGTTTCTAGAGGCAGGCTGTGCTTTTCTGAAATTATTTTGGTAGAGGGGGAAAGGCAGCTGAGCCATAATCAAAGAAGTTTATTTCTGACTATTAAATGGGAAAAAATATGTTAGTTTAATTGCATAATATTTTATAATCCAGCATCTATTTTTCATTTTTAGGCTGAAGCTTTGTAGTCCTTACCTGCTCTGCTCATCAATGAACTGTAAGATACGCAAACACAGGGTTTGACTATCTTACCCAAACCACAGCAGCACCTTTGAGGACCCAGCTGCCAGCAGAGCCTGCAGCCAGTGGCTGTCCTTGCACTGGGAGCATGAGTGTTTGGCACAACCATTTCTGCAACAGATCTGGGGCATGCCCAGGAGTGCCAATGAAAGGCTGGACATGAATTCAGAAAGAGCAGATTGATGCCCACATCAATCCAGGCTTCACTACAGGTAATTATCCTGTGTCTAAATTATGTCTGTGTTTTGCTGGAATACTAACACATTTCTTTTTTTATGGAGTTAATGCTATATAATGGAAGTCACAGACTGAGCTCTGAAGAATCTGCATTAGCACACTGTCAGGCCAGACTCTGACCTAAAGGCCATGAAAGCAGGGAAAACTGGTGTTGCCTTGGGTGAACATTGGCAGGTTGCTACAACTACACTGCAGGGGAAAATTGTGCTCTGCATTAGCTATGTGAGAGCAGCCAGCCTGAAGGTGACAATTTCACAAGACAGAACATCTCATCTACCCAGAGATGAGGTCGGGTATAAACAGCCTTCTCCTTTGATACACAAAAGCATAATTACAGCTCCTGGAATTGCTCTAGCAAGAGCACTGACTTTCCCCTGCTAAGAAAATGAAACTCACAGGAATGCCTTTTTCTTCTCCCTTTCTTCCATAAATGATGGCTAGAAACTCCCTCAGATATGTATTTTTTTGCTCAGCACATGCCACTTCAGATCAGTTGGGCTGGATCCATCCACAAAAGATGCTGAACAGTTGGTGTTTAGCCCACACAAAATCCTATCCACATCCACAAAAAAAGGTCTTCCTCTGCTTTTCTCACCTACAAGACTCAATTCAGCTGTATGTTCAGAACATGCAGAAGCCAGAGAAACAACTCTTTTCCTCAGCTCATTTACCCAGATTCAGGGGTGGAGTGGTCATCCCAGACTGAGGAGAAATGGGCTTTTCTTTTGGGATACACCGTAAAAGTTCAATTCACACCTGACTCCTGGGGGACTGTCCCCAAATATCCAGACACAGATGAGCCCAGGATGGCTATTCTCTCAAGCACTTCTCTCTGTTCTGTTGGCTTTACGTGAGGTAAAGTCCTTATTGCTTTTAAACATCTAGTGTATCACACAATCTCCAAGCAAATCTCCAAACCACTGAAAGATTTTTCAGAGAACTGAGTTTAGTCTTACAAGTGTGAAGGTCTAAAGATCACACAGAATGCAATGGAGTCTTCCCAGGCACATCCCAGTAGCCCTTTCAAGTGTCACATACCCTCCTCTGTAGCCACCTCCAGGACAAGAGCAGAGAAAAGAGTAGCAGTGTTGGAGGGGAAGATTGCACGTCCGGATGGTACACAGTGGAAACCACTCCTGAAAATACAAAAAGCAGGATGTGTAATCGGAGCAGAGCAGTGAGAGAAATGAACCTTTATTTTTTCCCTACTATATGGTGATTGTGAAATTTTTTATAATCACAAGTGATGAAGGTGTTGTCATGCCTCAGTCAACAGACCGTGCCCCCAAATACCTCAACAACAGCCAAAGAAACATTGTGTTCTGCAAGTCAGGTTTTAATTTTGCTGCCTCGAATCCCAGTACAAGTCTGGGCTGGTTTTATGAATTCTGATGATGTTGCAGCCTAATGTGGCAGCCTGATAGATGCAGACTGAAGGAAGGGGGGATTTAATAGCCCTGGCCCGAGCACTGAGCTGGTAATGAAGAAGGGTTGTTATTAGTCGTTTGCATAACATAAAAAGGAGATTCAGATCCAGGCTTAATAAATTCTTCTTTGTATGAAATAACACAGTTATAGCCACTTCTATAAAAATGTCAAAGCCTTTATATGAAGTAAATGTTCCTTCAGAGCATAAAATACAGTCCTACGACTCAATAAAAATCACTTGTGTCACTACATGGATTTCTTTGAAGGGTCACTCACAAGGCAAGGGGTGTGAACTGAAGCATTGCTCTCCTTCTCACTTGAGGTGTGAGACAGCATGGTGACAAGAAGAGCTAAAGTTGGGGTGCCAGAACTAAAGTGGGGACAGTGAGGAGCAGGCACAGAGAAGCAATGCCTTGGGTGTGGACCTACTAAAAAGGCACACTGCTTTTTCTTGGTGGCGTTTTGGCCCTGAGAAACTCTAGGTCATCACCCAAGATTAGTGGGCTCAGAGGTGGGTCAAACCCCCAGGCAGTGGGAAGTGGATGGATTGGGTGTCCAGGCAGCAAACAGCAACTGGGCACAACTGACAGAAGACAGATTCAGATATTCAAAGACAACTAGTGATGCTCCATGTGGAAAAAGTCACTGCAGCAGTGGGGAAGGCTCAGCTGCAAGCACCCTGACTGTGTGGTAGTGTCAGAGGAGCCTCAGCCAGCTGCTCCATGTAGTTTCCTGTCTGGCATTCTCCCCTTGGAGAGCTGCACATGCCCCATACTTGGGCCAGTGCCTGTCTGGGTTGATGTGCAGTGCACCAATCCCTTCAAGCACAGCTCCTGCAGAGTGACAGGAGGTCGGTGGAGACCAGGAGGCCTGGCCATGCCCTGCAGGGAGCCCCAGGGTGGCCATCAGCACTAGCACAAAGGCCCATGACCTTCACTCATCTTCTCCTTGAGCAGCCCAAGGAGTAGAACTCTGTCTGAATCACAAATAGCAACTAGTTTCCCTTGAAGACAGATATACTTTTCATACTTTGAGATGTTGAGACTCAAGGATCATGGTGACCCTGGAAGAGTCATCACACCGCAGCAGGAGTGTGAGTGCTATTTCTCAATGAACTAGTTGAGGTGCCAGCAGCAACGTAAGTGCAAATTCAGTGCTCCTTCTGGGTTATAATAACCTCTGAAAGGGTACACTCAGCTACAGAGCAGCAAGCAGTTTGAGGAAGCATACTTTCCTTCCTATATATAATCCTGGGTGCAGAACGAGCTTTGCATCCTTACTGTGCTGACACCCTTAAAGTCCTGATCCTGACACAGAGCAGTGCCTCAGGGCTGTCTGCTTGAAAGGCCCAGCTTAGACCAGCCTAGGAAATACAGGCTTATCGAGAAGAAGTTGGCTAGCAAAGTCCTTTCAGAAACTATGTGTACTAAATTCATGCTCCAGGCAGCTTAGAAAGTGCCTGTGCTCCCTCCTTTTAAAAATTAAATTGTCATTGTAGGGACACCCATCCTTTCCATCACAGGTAGAAGGGCTGTGTAACTCCCAGCTCCCAAAATACTGGTGCTTGCAGAGGGATATTCCCTTTAGCAGATGCACCCGTTCTGTCCCAGGGAGCTGTGCCCTTGTTGCTGCACTACTACAGACCCTTTCCTCCCTAAGTGCTTTAAAAGCGACTTCACCCTCTGTGCCCTAGAATTTTGGCAGAATTTAAGGCCACACAAAGAGAACATGGTTATCTCATCTAGATCACCGTCAAGACCTATGGCTGGGATGTGGCCAACTGGAAAGCAAGTCATGACTTGCTTTCACTTTGTTTGGAAGTGGGCAGACTGTGTCTAGCTGTCTGCCACACACAGAGGCCTGTTATTACATTCACAAATATTCAGAAATCATGAGGGACTTGGGCTGTGGTTCTGCAAGATGTGAGAAATTTGTTTTTAGGCTCGATCAAAACCACCCCAGTCACACAACACAACCCAGTGGCCAGGTACCAACCCAACCAGCCAACTCAAATCTGCTCAAGTCTTTCCAAGGAGTGACTTTGGAGCAGAAGGTTTCATCCCAGATTGAATGCCAGCTGTGCCCCTGTAGCCAGCATAAACAGAAGTTAGCACACACTCATGCAGCTACGCTCGTATACAGACCCTTGACCATGGACAATGTTCATCCAACTGGAGATCTGTAATCCTGGGGATCCAATACTTAATTAACTGAAAATTTCCAGCATTTTAAGTTCTGCTCCTACGTACCACACAGAGTATCATGCATTTCTGTGTGCTTATTTGGCTGAGTTTGGGCAACTGAGGAATAATAGTCTGGAATTTGACACAATTTCCCTAAATAATCCCGCACTACAAAATACTGTGAGTCAGACTGAAGATTTCCAGGCTGTCCCAAAGCTTGGAAAACCTTCTTGGGCAAACTGCACAGCTCCAACAAGACATGCGCTCCTGATTTGACTGAAGGATGTTGAACCAGTAATTTTCTCTCCTGCATTTTCAAAAAGAATATGTATAAAACCGCACACACACGTAACCTATAGCTGTGATTAGCACCACAGTGATTAAGCAGATATTCCTTGCAAGAAAAGAGGAGAATAGAGCAGTTACGTACACACCGACTTCCACATGCATACGAGACATCCTCCTTGAAGGGGGAATTATGGTGCATGGGGAGAATAAATCATCCCAGGCATATCTGGGGATGTCCCATGCTCCCTCAGCGCTCCCTCAGGAAACAGAATGTGGAGAAGCTAAAATAAATTGGAGAGATGAGCAGTAATTTATTTTCCCGTCTGGAAAAGATAATTTAACTACTCAATTAAACATTGCCTGAAGCCATACTATTAGAGTTGCACATCCCATCTGTAATACAGATGGATCTTGCTCTCTTATTACTGGTCTTCATGCTGTCTGGTACTTTAAAATTCTGGTTTAATTAGATGACACCTTCCACAAATGCTGAGCTATTGGAACATAACTCAAGTAGTATCTAGGAATTTTTGCCATCCAAGAAACCTTCTGTAGGAATCATATGTTCTCGTATCTCTGACATATAAGAGCAGGTTGGAAGCAATACTGAATAAACTGATGATATGTTATTTCTTACTTCGTGTTATTTTGAAGCACAGTGCTTCAGTCTGGGGTCTTTTCTCTCATTTATCAATGGTTTTCACTTGAGATCATCCACAAATCAGATAGTTTTACAATGTATTTTTCATTGATTTTTCTAAAGTGTTGATTCAATATTGAAATAGATCATTTTAATACTGAATTAAGGAGCAAGTATCCCCATTATGAGGAGATTTCATTACGATAGCATTTATTACACCCAATTATAGCTGTTTTGAAACTATGCAGTTATTTGGAGAGGTTTGTGAGCGATGCCTGGATGGGCAGGCAACTCTTTGATGGGCAGGGACTTGTATGAGTGGAATACTTCAGAAGTGCCTGGCAATTCCCCCAGTCTCCTTGCCACCCCTTTGCCCATCTGAGCCCACAGTGCAGCAGGCAAGTGCAAACCCCGCAAGTTTAAGGGATTAAAACCCGTGAAGCCACTCCTGAAAGGTGGAAACAACCAAGATCCACAGACTTGGGGATGTGGCACTTAGGGACATGGTTTAGTGATGAGTGTGGCAATGCTGGGTTAAGAGTTGAACTCGATCATCCTAGAGCTCTTTTCCAATCTAAACAATTCTGTGAATCTATGACTTCTGACTTAAAAGTTCAGGGGAATTTACATGTGATTGAGAATTTTGCACCACAAATACAACTGAATGAGCAGGACCTTTTTGCTTTCACATGAAAATCTCCATCTATCTCTCCAGAGAGGAGAAGCACTTTATCCCTCAGATCCCCACGGCATCTCCCTAGCTTAGTGGGAAATTAGACAAATATCACTTTATTCCCTGATATGTTGTATTTTTACTAACCATTCTAGTCTAACAACTTTTGCCAGGATGGGAGATTCCCTTGTGCTGGGAGCTGTATGAACACAACACAAAACCAGTGTTTTATAAACTCCTTCTTGATAAAGACACTGTAACTTTGGAGAAAATAGAGGGATTTACATGCACAATGAACAGATCTCCTGTGATGACCACTGGTCCTGGATGTCTTGGGTTAACTAGTCAGCTGGGCTATCAGTGACATCTTTAAGCATGAGAGCAGTTTTCTTTATCCCATTTCATCCGAACTGCTATAACTACAGATTTTGTTGTTGTCCAGCTTATTTTTGTAACTCTATTAAATTCTTTACCTTAACAGGGTCACCATTGGATGCGCAGTACACTGTGATTTCTTTACATTGTACTACTTTTATGAGTCATAGGAAGTACTGAGGGACAAAAAGCATGACTGAAGATGTGAAAACATCTATAGAGTCTATGTGTACTGGTCCTTGTAGGTTTTATGAAATCCCATGAAGATGAAGCCAAGGTTGACTTCCCTCAAAGAGCCTTAGAGATAGTTTAAAAAAAATGAATAAAAAATTTCGAAAAGATAATTTCTTCACTGTTAGATTTGTAACAGAAACTCATCACATATATCAGATCCTTGGTTACATATGCAGATGTTTCAGCCATATGCAATAACATATGGCACGTTTCTCACAATAACTAGTCTTTTTTTCCTGTATAAGGCTACAAAAACAAACACAGAGTGTCTCAGCCTGCTTAGGACAGAGGGGGTATCTCTACTGGCTTCTTCTCCCCCTGCTAGACTAACTGCCCACCAGCCAAACATTGGTCCAGCTACCCCTCGCTCTCCAGTCCACTTTCCAGTTATCCTGGTACAAGACAAGCTCTGCAGAAAACAGCTTTCTCCCATACCTCACAGTGCAAGCTGAGTCATGTCCAGCCACAGAATGGGTCAAGTTGGAAGGGGCTGCAGTATATTATCTGATCTAACCTCCCTGCTCAAGCAGGGTCATCCCACAGCACATTGCATAGAATTGCCTCCAGATGATTGTGGAGTAACTCCAGAGAGGGAGACTCCACACCCTCTCAGGGCAGCCTGTTCCAGTGCACGGTCACCTGCACAGAAAAGATGTTCTTCATGCTCAGGTGGAACTTCATGTTTGTCGGTTCCTGCCTGTCATCTCTTGTCCTGTTGCTGGGCATCATCAAGCAGAGCCTGGTCCATCCTCTGACACCTCCCTTCAGACACTGACAGACATGGATGAAATCCCTCTTTAGTCATTTCTGCTTGAGTCTGAACAGGCCCAGCTCCCTCAGCCTTTCCTTGTAAGAGAGGTGCTCCAGTCCCTTAATCACCTTTGTCACCTTCCACTGGACCTGTTCCAGGAACTTCATGTCTCTCTTGTCTTGAGGAGCCCAGAACTGGACTCAACACTCCAGATGTGCCTTACCAGGGCTGAGTAAAGGGGCAGGATCACTGCTGGCAATCTTCTTCCTAATGCACTGCAGGATACCTCTGGCCTTCTTGGCACAAGGGCACTGTTGGCTCATGAACAGCTTATTGTCCACCAGGACCCCAAGGTCTTTCTCCTCAGAGCTGCTCTCCAGCAGGTCAGTCCCTGGCCCGTACTGGTGCCAGGGTTATTTCTCCCCAGGTGCAGGACTCTGTATCTGCCTTTGTTGAACTTCAGAGTTTTTCTCTGCCCATCTCTCCAACCTGTTGAGGTCCTTCTGACGGGCTGCACAGCCCTCTGGGGTATCAGCCACTCCCCCCAGCTTTGTGTCTTCAGCAAACTTGCTGCTCCTTCATCCAGGTCACTGATGAGTAAGCTAAACAGTCCTGGGCCCAGTACTGAACCTTGGGGGACACCACTAGTGACAGGTCCCCAGCTAGATCTTGTGGCCCTGATTAGGACCCTCTGGGATCTGCCAGTTCTCAGTCCACCTCACTGTCCTCTCATGCCTTCTTCCCTCACGGTGTGTGGATGTTTTGTCCACCACAACAAGTTTGGCCATGTTATTAGCAAAGGAAATTAGAAGTAGGCACCTTTAATCTTGGTCGAACAGCCTGGTGCTTGATCACAGTGTCTGGTGCCTCTGCTGGAAGGTCAATAGCAAGAAATTAAGTGCTGCTTAAGCTCTACTGATCAGATCAACTCCCTGCCCCAGATGTTCCTGTGGTGGAACAGCCTGGTTGCAAATACCAGCTCACCTCCTTCCCAGGTGCCTTTTGGCAGGAGTGCACATGTTGAGAGCCACCAGCTTAACAAATCTCACCAAATGCAGACATTTCTGTGTCTGATAAGCGACCAGTTTTTGCATTTGTTAAAGTTATTCATGGGGCAGAGAGTTTTTTTTCTGGGTGCTGGAGGAAAAATTGCTAACTCAGATGGAATTCAGTACAAGCACTTGAGATTGAAAAGGTCATGGCTGTTAGACTGGGCAAAATTTATTTCTTTTTGGTTATAACAGCCACAAACATGGAAAGAGAAACTTCAGGGTTCCGCCTGACTTGCAAGGAAATAAAGACACAGATCTATAAGACATTTTAAGCTAGTAAACCAAAAAGCAGATCAGCATGCTTGATGGCACAGGATCCGAAAGAGATGTTTCAAATTATTACAAAATTCCCAAAACAGAGAAATTCAGAGCAGCTGCTGAAATGGGGAAGGGCTTTGGGGAAGGAATTTTGATTTACAAAACAATTATGAAATTTTATGCTTTTCCCACCCCTCGACATGTATTAAAACTTTGCTAGCTATCCTGGGGTTAGAGTTTCCCACTTGCTTTATGCAACTTGCAACATCAACATTTCAGTCAACAGAAAAACAGTTTGACAACTCCTTAAACACAAAATTGTCATTTCCAGTAGAAATATGAATGCAGCATAAGCACAGCTGTAAAAACCATGAATGTTTGAGAGTTATAATCTTCAAAGTACTGCTTTCTTCACTGCAAAAAAGGGAATGCTTTACTTACAGACAACTTTGTTTCCTAAATGCCTGTCTGAAGCATGAATTATTCAAATAATGTGACTTTCTGGAGAGACACAACTATTTCAGACCTCTGATGGAAGTTTTTTGAAGGAAATGTTGGTATTTACATGTAAGAAAGAATATTTGTTTGTGAGGGAAAAAATAAATAACCAGATACGAAAGGATAAAACCTGTTTATTTTCAGGTTCTGCTTCTCAGCTCCTTGTCTAAAGATTCTGCAGCTCTAAAGGAACATGATTGTGAAGCCCTGAACCTCTGCCTGCCTTCTCTCTCTGATCCCAGCAAGAGAAGTAGCTGTTGAGGACATGGGAGCTGTGAAGCAGTACTCCTCTTATTTGAGAGATATGGACGAACACACTTGGTTACAGAAACTGGACAATATCTCCAGCTGCTCCCCAGCCCCACCTGCTCGCAGGGTTCAGCCTGGAAGGAGCCCATCCTGTTTGGCTGATCCTACCAGCTCTGGAATTATTTTCCATGACTCTTTTCAAGGGCCAATTCCTGCTTTGAGCACTTGTCGGGAATAATGGAGATCTGCAAGCGCCAGCTCCAGAGCACACACAGAGCTCTTGGGGGGAGCAGAGCTGCAATGACAACTCTGTGCCTGGTTTAAAATTATTATTTTACTATTTAAACTACTTAATTTTTTTAAGACCTAGAGGCTTAGTAGTTTACTGTGCTAGATGAAGAATGCCTCCTTCTATTGGAAAACAGAGAAAAAACCCCCAAAGCCACACATTTCACTTTTCTCCTGGGTTCCTCTTGGCAGCTCTACAGCTGCTGCCTTACTGAACATATGTACTAGGGGAGGTCAAGTTTATCTCCTTTTTTTCCTGAGGAAAAAAACTCCATTCCTGGCCCAAGGTCTGGCCAGCTTTTGGGTCCTTAACTTCAAGTTGACCACCAAACCACTATCACCCTTCAGCCCAGGAGCATACATGCCACAGGAAAGAGGATGATGTGAAGGGCACAGGAGGCTGACTGGCATCCAGGAAAATCATCCAGTCCTCTGGAAGAGGGTGATAGCAAATAGAGCAACAGCTGGCAAGAATAGACCAATAAAAATGTGGTGTTGAGGGATGAGAGGGGAAAAGATGGATATAACAATCTGTGCTTATCCAAGTTTGGCAGCTGAATCACATATTCTGGAAAAGATAAAAATACATTCAGGCTTGAGATGCCTCTGTGGGGATCTTACACCTGATGGAGTGACAGTAAAGAACTCTGCTCCATGGACTCCTCTGGGCACAGTGACAGGACAAAACCGAAATACAGGCAATTTTGTTTAAAAGTTAAAGCTTTTTGCTTGTTTGTTTGTTTTTACTGTGAGTGTAGTCAAATACAAGAACAGGTTGCCCAGAGAAGTTGTGGAACTTGGACATACTCAAAACCCAAGTGAGGATAGCACAGGACAGCCTGCTCTAGCTGGTTCTGCTCCGAGAAGGGCTGGACTGTCCCATCTCCAGAGCTGCCTGCTCACCTCAACTATCCTGTGATGCTAAATTAGGTGACAGCCATAGACAGCCTAAGAACAACTTCTTGCCTGGTGTGCATGTGCTGTACCATCTTTTGTCAAAGCATGGAGGGCACTCTTCACCTCTACTTAGACAAAGAATAAACCCAGTGAAGGACATTATTTGCATATTGAAAAAAACCCTTCCACATCTTCTGGGCATACTTTACTCTTCTCAGTGAGAGAGACAAAGGCTTCAGAATAACCAGCGCAAAAAGGGACCTGATTTCTTCAAACAAAACAGCTCAAATGAGTCATCCCATATTCCTGGCACAAACTGCTGCTAGCTCTTGGATGTTAAGTGAGATGGGCAGGATATACTAGGCAGTAGCCTGACTGTACATGAATTAAGAGATGGATTTGGTCATGCCAATTATTTTCAGAGATTAGCCTTTGCAAACACACTTCCTACAGCCAAATCAATTGCTGGCCCTGTTCAGGCACCCTTGTTCTCTCACCTCTTCTGTCACCTACCATCCTTCAGCAAAGCAACCAGCCTCTTCATATGCTGAGCTCGTTCAGTGATTTCCTCACCTGAATTTTGGTTTCCACCTGTGTCTCTTTACAAGCACACCTAGCACACAGCTCCTATTTGCTTTTCATGCTGCCTGCTGTTTTCAACAAACTGAACCCAGAGCACACAAAGGTGATATCTTCATTCCGGGCAGGACAGAGACTTGACACATTTCTCTGCTTACCATCAACCCTCACACACTGATGGTGTAATAATTCACATTTTGTCATTCTAGAACAAGAACAAAACAAGTCAATTGACCCCTGTTTGACTCTAAATTGTTTTCTGCATTGTCAAAACACACAAATTTAGAAAGATAATTACCCCACTACTTCTGAATGACAATCTCAAGTTGAACTATAAGATCTCCATGGTCCATCTATGTCTTTGCAGCTGAACTTGCTCCAGATGCCCACAAACCAGAAAGGCAGATAACCAGGAAGGCTTCACTGGGCTTATACCTCTACCTCTCACTACAGAGACCAAGGGCCAAGTAGTACCCCCATCCTCAAAGGCAGAGTGGGTGTGAAAGCCCACGCAGGCTGGATGGGCCTTGGAGCAGACACAACCTCCCACAGCACTGCCACAGCTCATCCACAAAGATCAGCCTGACTGCCCTGTGACAGAGCAGAAAGAGCAAAGCTGGAAAGCAACCACCTGCTGAGACCATCTCCCCTGAAAAACTGCTGGAAAGACACAGGCTTGCACACTCCAAGCACAGCCATAGGGCACTGAACTTTTATTATCTTACCTTCTACCTAAACATGAGGGGGCAAGTCTTGTCCTCTTGGGAGCAGGGGCTGGATGCTGCTGGCTCAGCTGATCCAGAGGAGCCAGACTGCTGTGGAATTGTGACAGCTTGAAGGGTCAAAGGCACCCCAGGGCACTCAGGGAGCCAGGAGTCTGTAAAGTGCCACTATAAAATGTCAGGACAGAGTAGCCCAAACAAGAGAGCCTGCAGGCAGAGCTCATCAGCCACAAGTCTCCAACTGCCCCTACCTGAGTGAAGCTAATTTAACAAGGAGCAATAGGGGAATTGGCTGGGTCCCAATTAGGCTAATTAGGGCAATGGTGTGAATCAAGCAGGTAGTGAGGAAGAGCCTGGTCACTTGGAGTCATATGGGGACCTGTCAGGGGTTAACATCAATGCTGCACTTGAGCGTTTGCTTGAAAATCCATGTGTCTCGCTAGCTCTCTGTCTTTCCCACAGGGATTTGGGCAGCAGTAAACCCAGCCCTTCCTCTGAGCACAGCACAGCACCTCTTACCATGCCTCTAGCAATGCTTGTTTATGTGATCTTGCCATCGCTTTCTACCCAGTAATCCCTCTTCAGTGTGGTTTCTGCAATGGGTTGTCACCAAGAACTGGTCATTCAATCACCCTTTTATTGGTAAGAAAACATCACGTGCTCTTGCACAGGTTTGTCAAGTGTGGAACCCAACCTGCACACACACTGTCACAGCAAGAGTGCTGCCAGGAGCCTCTGTGCAGGTCACTGCAAGCCCTGAATCCAGCTCAGTATGCACAAAGCCATGCCCAGACTCCCATCTTCCTGTTCCATACATGGCTGTGCACCTCACCTGCTGTAAAATTCCCAACTTGACATGGTCTCTATCAAAAAGTGCTGAAGTTAGAGACAATAAACCACTCATGGAACAACTATCAGCCCCAAAATCTGTACTTTTAGCCTCAAAACGCAGTCTATCACTATCAAAGCTGTCACTTTGCCTGACTCAGAGCTCACAGATGTTCAGTGTAATGGTACACATTTAATACAGATACATATTTCCCTTTGTTTTTTCTATCATAATTGTAGAACAATTAGAAAATAATCCAGCTATGTTTTATTCTAAGTCAAGGCTAGCAGTTATTAACATAAGTAGTTATGTCTTTCAAGAAAAAGCTGGCCTTGATTCAGTTTTTTTCCAAATCAGAAACTGTGTTATTTCATTTCTTCTGGATCCACGTGGAAGCCAATGCAAGGTAGTCCTCTCTATTTATGTTTCTTGATTTAGTTTATGCCATTATATACTAATGTAGGCTGCCACTTGGCCAAGGCCAAGATTTAAGGTGGTGTTGTGCTCTCCTCAGGTTGCTAATTCTTCCCTGAGTGCTCTTGCTAGTACTGCACAAAGCAGGTGGTTAATCACACCCCAGGTAACAGGTCTCAGGGCTCCCAGGGATGCAGCCACTTGGTTGTTTTTGTTGTCATTCCTGTACTTTTTTTTATGTTTTAAGGTAATGTAGCAGGGTCAGGATGTGAAATGCTGCAGAGATTAACTAGGCAATTCACTGTTGGACACACAGCTAGAGAGTGAACTGTTGAAAACCAACACAATTAACCAGTGGTAATCTCTGACATAAGATCTGAGACCAAAAGCTGATTCAGGATTTCAGAGGAGGAAGAAATATTTCTCTGACTAATGAGCACAACACTGGCCTGGGTTCTTAAAACATTTGAAGCCCTGTAAGCTTTATGTTCCAAAAGAAATAACTGCTTTTGAGTTCTGGAGCTGAAAAGGCCAAAAGGTGAGTATGTCCCTGCAGTGAGCTGCCCACACAGGGACAGGCTATGGGGCAGGGTAGCCAGCAGCTTGATGATCCTTCACACACAGGACCATGTTTTGCAGTCAGAACATCAGTGACATCAGTATTTTCCCGCTGCCCTTAGATAGATAAATAAAACTGTACCCAGTTTGTTGGTTTTTTTTTTTGCATTCCTTTGCTCAATTTCTTTTTGTGGCTGTACAATGAAATTTTCTGCTCTCTTTCAATGGCCTTAACATTTAATTACTTAAATCAGAGAAATGTTTTTACTTCTCTGTTAGATAATCTGCTTTCTTTGAACTGTGAGGCAATGCAGAAATGTCCTGTGGGGAACACCAAGAGATGATAGGTCAGATGAATGCTACAAGGTGTAGCTTTGGGATCTTTTGCTGGGACTTGCCCACTGTCCTTAACTAATGAGGGACACAGGAGAGACAATAACCCCAGTGTCATGAGGGGTTGAGGGACCCTAATGTCACCATTCCTGGAAGTGTTCAAAAAACATGTAGATATGGCACTTGAGGACATGATTTAATGGTGAACATGGCGGTCGTGCTGGGTTGATGGTTGGACTTGATGTCTGAAAGGTCTTTTCCAGCCTTAATGATTCTGTGATTAGAAATCAGCTCCACTTGCTCCTCTGGTAATACCTACTGTAAATGTTTTTGTTTTATTGTAGGCTCTAATTATCTGTTTTGGTTTCATCACTTGTGTTGGTGATGAGTGAAACAAATGTGAGATTGTCATGTTCCAATGCTCTGTCAGCAGTTTAGTCCCGATTAAAATACATCTGTGATGCAAAACCAAGCTAGCACTGAAGCACTCTCTCCTTTAGCTTTCAGAAACACCACCAAAAAGTGTCCAAACACACACTGCCCATAGAGAGCACCTTCCCCATCCAGTAAGAATGCACATCACTCTCTTGCCCTAGAGCCAGCCATTTAAGCAGTTACTGAGCTGCAAATAAAATCCATAATGGCTTTTAAAATGTTGCTCAAATTAGTGCTTAATTATGTGCCCTCCTCTGGGAGGTCATATCATGTGTTTATTTAAATTGCTCCTTCTGAAAGGCTTTAAATGGCCTGGCAGTCTGGGCCGCTGAGGTCAGTGGGAATTTTGATCTGAGAAATACAAAGAGATGGAAGTACAAGCAGATGCCAAGAATCCCTGGGAGGGAGTGTCCCTCTGTGGCCATCGATCCCCTGGAGGGACTTGATCTCCTCAGTGGTGAAGCCCTGGCCAGGTCTGTCAGGTGAGTGGTCCAGCCCTGGCTGCCACATCTAGGTACCACAGGAAGGGTTGGGGAGAGGGGAAACTTCCTCTTGCCTTCTCATTCTTGAGTTGCCTTTTCTGAGAGCTATCTAGGGGATCCTCTTCCTCAGCTGGGGTGCTGATGTGTCCTCTTCCCAAGGGTGTGGAAAGAGGGTCCTCATGACTCATCCATTTGCTATTCTCACACCTCTGTAATCCTCAGATGGACTCTTCCCCTCCTGGCTGAACTGGCACTGTTGTGTTTCACAGTAAAAGGGATCAGCTGCATCTGTCAGGGTGTCAGCAGAGCATCACACGCCTGGGGGACATTGATTTTGAAGAATGTACTTGAGTTCCAACAGAAATGAAGGAGTTGAAATACAGTATTAAGCTGCTTGCGTCTACCATCAATTCACATTAGATGTAGTCAAGCTATTGACTTAAAACCTCAATTCCCCTCTTACGAAAGAACGAAGCTGGAATTAGGAGAGGAAAAAGAAATCTGCATTTTCATGAGCCAGTGGCTGTGATTTTTCCATGAGCTGATGAAAACTGAGAGGAATGCACTGCAATAAACCAGGAGAGGAAACAGCCCAGTCATGAAGTTGTCATCAGGAAAACCTCAGGCAAAGGTTTTACAGCCTCTGCAGATCTGCTATTGCCTCTCCAGTGAGAGGCAATGAGGTTCAAACAATTCATGAAAAGACATCAAGGTGATGACACAGAATTAAAAATGTCTGGAACACTGAGCAAGCTGAGGAAAGAGACCTCAGATGTTCCTGCTGCCAGTGTCTGGACAGGCCCCTGCTCTTGGCAAGGAGGCTGCCTGCTCCTTGCCTGGTTTAGGTCTGTTGGGATCCTCAGAGCTCTGTGATGATGAAGTTTCCATGGATGCCTGTAACTGAATCCTTATTCCTCTTTTCTCCAGAGTGTGGGTGGGAAGTTTTAATAGTTGTGACAGCATTTGGGGTATTAGTCCTTGGAAAATGATCACCCCAGTGTTTGCAAAGTCCACCAGAGCTACCCATTCACTTGAGTAGATTATTCCTTTAAAAAACCCTATGACCTGTATTCCTGTTTTATGTTACACTGATATTGATGTATCTAAAATGTCTGTATACTAACTGCTATGATTATTCCACATACTGGTATAGAGCTTTATACTTATTTAGTAGAAAACTATAAAAGGTTCCAAGAAGACCCCAGTGGAGATATGTGTCTCCTAGCAAACTGAGGTATGACTATAATTTATTCAAATTAAATACAGAAATAAAGCCAAGAAAGTAATCAAAAGCATATTTAGTGGACTGTCAGATGATTAACCAACATGTTCACAGAGCCAAACCTCTATATCAGTTTTTTAACTGGTTCATTAGTTTCTCTTGGCATGAACTAATTTACAAACCTCTAGCTGACCTTGACATTTGAGAAAAGCAAATTCTGACAACTCCTTTATTTGTATCAGGGAAAAAAATATTTGTCAGGTAGTAGTTTGAAATAGGGATTCAATTATTATCGCTTTTTTCCCCCTTGAACTGGAATTACAGAATGAAAGCATCGCTGTCCTCATACAGCACATACAGTTCTATGAAAATGAAATTGCTGTGAATTAAAGGAACATTTAACGCAAGGGATTCAAGTAGATTTCTTCTATTTGCCTGCAGTGACTAGTGAATTCAGAATGACTTGGTTATGAAACTTCAGTCAGACGGAGCACCGAGTACGGAGCTCTGAAAGTACAGGAGTAAGTTCTGTACAGGCTCAGAACACTTCTCACCTGTACTAATAAAAGTGTCAATTGTGCCCTGTGCTTGTAACTTATTGAAGTGGTATAATGCTGGCTCTTTTCCTTATCTGAATGACACTCACTGCTATTCAAGGTAGTCTGTGCCTGTTACAACTAGACCCATTACTTGCGCTTTCTTTTCACCCATGGTGGTATAAAAAACTCCCCAGAAACTATGAACTGGAATTAAACCAATTTAATCCAGCCTTGGTCATGGCAAGAATCTTCTGCAAACACTCAGTAGGTAAAGCTTCATGAGAATGAGTCCAAGCAAAAATTGTGCTTGAATATATCCCATGTCCAATTTTGCCTTAGATCAAAACCTACTTTACAGAAAACAGAATATTAGGTACCCTTGAGCAATGCTCAGTAACTTTCTTCAAATTTGGGACTTAATGCAGGACAGCCTGCCTACCCACAAAATTGAGTTTTTGCAAAATTAGGGCCTAAATCCTACAGTTGTTCAGTTTCTGCTCACATCAGTTCATATTGGACCTATCTGACCATAATTCTTTTAATCATCTTGCATTTGTTATATCACTTTGATAACATAAAATCATCTTATATTAGTTTCTCATAAATATAAATTACATTAAGAAGCCAAACTCTTCATTTCACTTAAGGTTCCTCTGTGACAGCATTACATTTCCCTATCTCATAATTTACAAAAAATCCAGGCACTTATGAACAAGAAAATTAATAATTAAGGATATAATAAATCATATATACCAACTTAATAAACACATTAAAAAGTAGAAAGCACATTTCATCTCAGTGTAACAACCCAATTAAAATTTCAAGGGTAGCTTATGGTTGGAGGTGGCATTATTTCTACCTTGATGTCTGTGTTATCCATGGCCAGGCAGCTGAATGGCCCTGTCAGAACCTGGAAGTTGGGGGGCTTTTCTCCCCCTGCCTCAAGGGGCTGTTGAGAAAATGTGGGTGATGTGTAGGAAACGAGAGGTGAGAGCAGGGCTCAATCTCTCTTCTGGCTTTAGCATCTCCCTCAAGGACCTGTGGCAATGTCCTTACCTGCCATTGCCCTGAGCTGGCTGTAGATGAGTCTTTGGGTGTTTCTGGGTACACAGGGCCAAGTGAGGACATAGGAGAATAGGCTGGTTTAGGGCACACAGCTCGTTTCCCCTTTCAGGAGGACATTGCAGCTTTCCCAAGCAGTGTGAGACAAAAGGCAGCCTGGCAAGCATACAAAGGGTTTGGGACATCATGAAAAGAAGGAGGAATAGTGCATTGGAAAGGCTATCAGGAATTGTTTTGAGTCTGCTGCAGCCCTTCATAAGTCTCATTGCTATTTTTAGATAAAAAAAAAAAAAAAGATGTTTCAGACTCTTAGAAGCAAAAAGAGTGGCTAAAGAAGCTCCATATTTTATTTGAGGTATTTCTACAATGGAAAAAATATATAAATTTATCCAGACAAAGCTTTAGGAAATATCATTGACTAATGCTGCTTAGGTTTAGCAGAATTACTCTTTAATTAAATCAGATGACTGTCACTCACTGAGAGCAGTGAAGCAGGAATATGCAAACTACCTCTCCTTTTTGAACATGCTGTATGAGTTCCAGCAACAACACACTCATCCCCATGGGCAAACAAAAGCACCGCTGCACACTGTGATACCAACTCTGCTGTGATGCACTGCAAGGGTCCCTCTCACTTATCTGGGAAGAGATTTACATTTTAACAAGCTGCTTGAAGCAGAAAGAGCCAAAAACATAGCTCCTGTTGGTCACTGTGGGAGCTGGGTCTGGAGGGCATGGCCAATATTTCTGGGCCAGGGTAATGTCTTGTAAGAAGGAAGAGGACAGAAGCTGTAGGAAATCTTTACTAGATCCAAAAGCTAGTCACATGCAATAGATGTCTTTGTCACTGCCATAATAAATTAGAGAGACTACATTCTCCTTGCACTGATGAAGAGGATTTCTTTTTTTATTTATTACTTTTGAACAGTTTCATTTTGCTGCAACAAATCACTCCAAGGCAGACATGGTGAGGATGATCTGCTGGCGAATTTCTGCCTTTCACAGGACAGTTTGGGACAGCTTTGAACAAGAGTTTCCAGTTCTGCATGATAAAGCATTCAGATTGAATTTAAAGATGAATCACTTTGATATCACACTTAAACCTTTTGAAGAAAGCTTGCTAAAAAGATTGACTGATGTGATCACCCCTAGGCAGCAGGACCATATTCCCACTTAGCAATACAGGTACAGTTCCAGTAGACACAAGAAGAGAAAGAAAATTAAATTTATGGGATAAACCTTTCTTTGCTACCTCACCACAACAACCCTCTTGGCCTCTACCTCAAGCCCCCTTCAGAAAGGCGTCTGCGCCATACACGTGTGCCAGGGTGTGCTGCCCATTTCAGAAACATTATTTTGGAAAACCCAACCAGAGAAACCCCAGATGGGAACCCTGATTGCTTGCACAGGGCAGCCATCCTTAACAGAATCTCCTCTTAAACATTCATCTCTCGTTAGCCCTTTTCATAAGCAGATGGAAAATGAGAAAGATAGCCAAGTGTGGCTTTGACAGCACAAGAGCTTATTAAAAATGATGGGGAGGTTACAAAGAAAACCACCTTATTAAAAAGAAAGGACAAGTCCTTTTGTGAGCCTGTCACTGCTCCTAATTCATCAGCAGATTTCCCCTTTCTAAAGCAGAGCTACCTCAGCCCTCCTCAATGGGACGCAGTGCGCAGCGATGGCAAAGGGCTGCTGGATTCATTGCCTGGAGGTGGGCAATGAGTCCCTCATCCTCAGGCTGGCACTGCATGGGCCATTAGCTGAATTAACCTCTGAGTAAATTGCAGCCTGACCTAGAAAACACCTGCTCAAGGGACCACAACAGCAGCAAATAGGTGGCAGGAGGGATGGGAAGGCCACTGTGTCCTGTCTCGCTGTGTGTGGTCAGAGCAGCACTGAGCCTAACCCCTCCACACAGAGCTACAGCCCCAGCAGCAGAAATGGGAACACAAATAACATTGTGGCAGGCTGAAGGAAAAGTGCATAAACTGTTTAATACTTCTCCACCAGCAAGCTGTGAGAAGCTTGGATTACCAACATCATCTCCAGAAGATTTTTGAAATGAGTCGAAGTAACCTCATACGGTTGCTGAGTAGGGTGGGAAAGAGGGAGCTTTGCAGCATCCAAAGCCAAGCCTGTTTATGGCTGCCTGCTGATCCCTACCTCCTACTATCCCTCCATGCCTGGGATGCCTACATTGCTGATGGCAAACCTGAGACTTTCCAAAATGAGACCCAGCCAAGCACATTTTCACTTCCTGGCCACCAGCGAGAGCTCACTCTACAGCCTTCACTGCACCAAAATCCAACAATCCTGCCAAGCAATTTTTCGCTTCCCAGAAATTTCAAGGCACTTTAATTAAATTCTGCAAAAAAAAAAAAAATTCGCCTTGGAAATCCTTTCTGATGCCCTTGAACAGGATCAGTTTTGAAAGGCTGCTATTTTATCTCCTCATTTGCCTGCAGTTTTGCTAGCCTGACTTAGACTCCCCCATTCCATATTTGCTCCCAGCCAAGGTCACGCAGCCCAACAGTTTAGCAGGGCTGTTGATTACTGCTGATGCTGTAACAACTCAACCGTTTCACCAGCTGCTTTCCAATAACTTCTGTTTTATCTTTTTCCCTTAAGTCTACATTGGGTTTTATTATTTCTTTCTAGACTCATAAGCTGCTGCAGGTTAAATACCTTTCCCTCTGAATCAGGCTGTAGATCACACAGCAGAAGTTACCAACAGTTATCAGATAATGCACTTGATCAGCCAAACGCTGCTGTAACTTATGGTTTCTGACAGTTTAGCCACCATAAATTTTAATCACTCGGAACTACAATCATGCCAAGTTGGCCTTGAGCTGTGTCTGCACCTTGGGAAGGGATGACTAAAAGCAGTGTTTGAATGGTGTACACGTTTCAGGAGGGTCTTTTGGGAACAGGGGAATTACAACCTTTACCTAAACTCGAAGATGTCATTTCCGAGATGGAAAGGGGATGAGCAGGGAGGGGGTTTGCCATATAAAATGCAGATTAAAACCATATGACTCAAGCAAGCTCAGCACGAAGTCCCATGGTGTCCAATGGCAGATGCCAGCACAGGGACTTATAGTTTGGTCCTGTCCAGCCGCAAGACTCAATCCTGTTCCAAAACTAATTTACAGCTTTTAATCAAATGAAGCAGTTCCATTTCATTCAGTCCTCACCTCAACTATTGCAGTAACATTAGGCTTTTTTAAAACCAAATCATACATTTCAATTAAAAGATATTTGGGGTTGTTCCAGGAGCTTCTGTTGGGTGTTGTTCAGGTGAGGAATCTCTGCCAGTACCAGAACTACATCGGCCCTTTAAGCCCCAGGACCCAGCAGTTGGGTCCCTGCCCAGGTGCCAGGACCTGACATTTCCATAGGAGCACTGCCAGCAGGATCTGGAGAAGATCCTTAGGTGTAGGCTATGCAAATATTTCCAGCTCCTGTGCAGCTGCCAGAAGCAGCATTACTCACCCTCTGGTTAAATCACAATATTGTTTTACCTCACAGTACCATTTGAGAGCTCACAGGAACCTTTGGCAGATGGCCATTTCACATTTCTTCAGTGTCGTAAACATGAAATCTGTCTGTTTGCTCTTGTTTCAGGCATAATCCCAGCAGTTTTACACCCTGTTCTTCTCTCTGGCATTTACATACACTCACTTACAAAAAGCAGCAGAGTTTAGTCTCAGGACATTATATTCAGAGCTTTCAGCTCAGTAGCAAGAACTGTAACTTTCACGATATAGAGACCAGTAAACCTGTAAGGAGTCTATACCACATTATTAACTGCTACATAAACCTTACATTGCTCTCAGGTTAACTGAAAGCATCCTAAAACCTAGTGTCCTTTATGAAGTTTGCTCTGTTGTTTACTAACTGTGCTACAGTCAGCTGGATTATTGGGTCTTTCCCAGCCCTCTCCCAGGGAAAAACTCTGCTGTGTTTCCCAGAGAGGAGGGGTGAAGCAGCCTCAGTCATCACACCCTCGCAGTCGTTAGGGCCAAGGCTGTCAGCACAGCAGAACACTGCCGCTCTCCCCCAGCCCAAAAAGGCTCTCCCAGGAGCAGTTTTCAGCCTCAGACTCACCATCTGCCAACAAACATTGCTGTGCCTGTGCACAGCTAGATGTGCTAACGCAGCTCTAAAGTAAATAAAAATAAAATCCCATTTGTTTTCTAACTGATAAGGTAACTCATTTTCAGAATCGCTTCCATAAAATCCAACCTGTGTAGGGGCCAAAGATGGAAAACACTCAGCTGAAACCATCTTCAGTGTGATTGCCAGGCTGAGGAGTCACTGCCCTTGGCTAAAGCCCACCTGGCTGTTACAACCAGCTCCACAGTTCTGCCACAGGCGGTCAGTTAAAGCACCAGACCTGAGTAGGAAAGGGTTTTCCAATCATATTGCATTTGAGACTTTGAAGATTTGCCATATTCCAAAACCAGTCAAAAACTTCTGTGAACTGAAATGTCAAAAAGCCCTCTCGCAGCCTGGGACTGGTTCGTTCAAACTGGAGCCCTGAAAAATCACTGAACATTTTGATTTTGACCTTGGAAGTATTCTTTTTCTTACTTCAAAAGTAGAAACATTATTATTTCCATTATTTCAAAACAATTCTTTTTAATTTAAATAGCTGCCATTTGTCCCACACACTGTCTTAACATCTGAATAATAAAGAAATTTCAGAAATGCCAATAATCTAAATAGCTCACAAGCTTTATTTTTAGTTTGCAGAGATTAAACATTCTTCACATTAATGAATCTTCTATGTTTTACTTCAGTTCATACATTTTCCTCCCTTATTGAATAGCAGACCTCTCAGAAATCAACACAGCTTGTTAGAAAAAAGACAAAATGCCTATTAAATTATCAAGTGCATTTCTCATCAGAGTGCAGCCATCGTACTCTACAAAGAAGCACTATAGCTTAATTGACTTCCTAGAAAAAGCAATGTTTAGGCAGATGGTACTGAGAATCATCTGAGTGTTATTCTTTAAATTGGTGTAGTTAAGTGATGGGGACGTTTGGAAAACACAGGAAGGCAAGAGTGGATGCATCACAGAGGCTTTGTGCCCAGCGTGATGGGGCTCAGTGCCCACAGTGAGACATGGAGCTGGGCAAAGAGCAGGGACTGCTGGATCAAATATGGGGACAGAGAGATCTTTGTGTAAATATGGTAAGTGAAATTTATCAGAAAAGAAAAAAAAAATCCTGAAAAAAATTACGCTTCCATCCAGCTATCAAATAAAAATCTACAAAAATGGATTCCTAAGGGTCTGAGGTGGTATGGAGCTGGCAGGCTGTAACTGAGCCAGCTGAGCATCCCCGAGTACCTGCATGTCCAGTTCAGAGCAGGGCACTCAGAAGTTTGGATGCTGGTGCAGGGACCCAAAGCAATCCCTTGAGAAGCCTGTGTGTCCCTCTGCCAACATACAGAAATATCCTGAAGCATCTCCTGACAAAGAACAACCTCTTTACTGCTTGTTCATCTGAAAACTGGAGGTGCTGCAGAGGTAAATTAAGATTTAAGGCAGGAGAGTTAAAATAGAAATCCTATTACCGAACTTTCCAAGGCTCATTCCTAAAGTGAATATCAATACTCTGCTTATTAACAGACTTCTGTGGAAACAAAGCCCATTTGCTTCAATTCTTTTTAATTTCACTCTCGTTATTTCGGTTGTGCATTAAAATTATATAAAAAATAGAAATAAAAATAAATCATGAACAACTCCAGGCTTGTGACTTTTGGAGAAGTGCTGATATTGGTGATCATCTCCAAAACTTTTTTCCTGTGATTAAGAAAATGAAAAATGTTCCTTCAAGCTACAATTCTATTAAGAAGCTTTTCAGAGTAGGAAGGATCCCTACCTTTAAATTATTTAGGCTTACTCTTGCTGGGAAATTGAGCGGTAGAATCAATGATAGGCAGAGAAGAACAAGAATATTTTAGGATCAAGGGCCATCCTGCCCTTTTTCTGCCGCATTTCACTGCTGAAGCTGCCAGAAGAGCCTGTCAAGCAACTAAGCACGTTGCTTAGGACTGTCTCCCTGCAAAGCAGAGAGGAAATCCTGTAAATGGGATTTTAAGAGCAGTTGGAGTCAGACTGCAGCTGCTGAAACATTTCTCTGGCAACATGACAGCCTCAGTGAGCGTCAGGAGATGCACCCAGCCAGCACAGGAGCTTAAGCTGGGAGCTGGTAATGCAGGCAGGGTTACTGAGACAAGACAACCGGTGGCTTGTCTGGTTGCCAAACCACCCATGGCTTTTATGATGTGCCAAAACAAAGCTTTTAGAGTGGCCCAGGGAGCAAGGTGGGAAGGACCCTGGAAATTACTCCAAAAATCTTCCTCCTCAGTGCACTCCACAGCAGCTTTGGCCACTCTAATACAAGCCTGCCCAGATAAAAGCCACACGTGGCTTTGCAGTACAAAAGTTCAGCTACCTGGGTTTGCAAGATAAGGGCCCAGGCACAGATTCTTCTTCAGGCTGGATGTGCCCTATGTGTCAATATGTGGGTAAACCCAGAGCATTGCAGCCAGGTCTTGTGGATGGATGCTGAACACTGCTGGATGCAGGTTGAGGAACAGTGGGAGCAATGCAAGGCTTCCCATGCTGGAGCAGCAGCCAAATGGGTCTCAATGGTCTCTGCTAGGATGGATATAACAGCAGTGGTGCCACACACTCTGCCCTGCAGTATGGAGCATGCACCACAGCAGGGAAGCAATGCAAAAGCTGACACATTTTAAAAAGCCTCCCTCCCTCTGCAAATCTGCCTGGGCTGTGGTGAAACATCAGAGGTGACTAAAAGCTGGCACAGAAGGCTTATAACACGTTTTTTTTAACCTAGCTTTGCCCTATCTACTGTTGACGCTTACAGAGTGTCCATCTGTGTCAGTGGTCATGAAGTCTTGGATGGAGATTGCCAGGACCTGACATCCAGGCTACTTTCTTCATTCCAAACCCTAGCAGGTAACACTTGCCAAACAGGGCTTTCCTCAAACAGGAGCTCTCCCATCTGTGACAGCAGCAACAAAACACAGGAGAAGCACCATCTGTTCGTCTAGATGGGTACCAGCAGTACCAATCCTCACCACAGCAGTTGCAGCCTTTAATAAATACATAGAACTCTTTTTCTAAATATTGGAAATATTTAGCCACAGAATAGCTATTTCAGCAGGATTTATTGTTATTTATGTTGCACCAACAGCCTGCCTTCCTAATGAGCATCCCAGGCTGGTACCACAGCTTGTACAACAGCGTTAAGTGAGTCCTGTAACAAATCCTTAGTGCTCAGCTGCCCACTCCTTGCTCTGTGCCCAGGGCAAGTGGGAGTGTAAGATATGGTGAAGGTGCTCTTGCTGCAGGTGTCCCCACCAGCAGCCTGTAGAGGAAACAGTACTCTCCAGAAGCTTTCCCCTATAGCTTTACAGGCTGGATCTCACAGGTACCTCACCTATCCTCAGCCCTGCATGTACAGCCTTCTCCAGCATCACCTTCTTTCTTTGACCCCAGCACTCCCATTGCAGGGAAGTTGGATCATTTTCTAGTTTTACAAGTGTCAGCAAATGCCATACGGGCTGTAGTTATTTTGGAATAGAGAAAAATGAAGTCTCATCCTAAGCTGCCAGGGATGCTGTCTGTATTCAGCCTCACCAGCCAGGAAACAGAGTGGAGTCTGTCCTGTAGCCTTGTTGCTCTCTGGAGTTTCTGCTCACTGATTTTGGCCTCTCTGGAGCTGGCTTTAAGACAAGTACTGTTTTAACGTAACCTTTCCTGGCAAAAGCAATTTGCCCTGAATAGGAACACGGGATTAATAACCTAGCCTTGCTTCCTGAATCTTCTCTAGAAACCACACATCAAAAGTAGTCTGTGGTAGCACAGAGAAAAACAAGTATGTTGAGGGTGTCACCCCCAATCATTCCATAGTTTGGAGCAAGCGTGGAGCATTACTGAAAGGAAAGTTGGGTCCCAGCACCCAAAGCCAGGAGCCGGGAGACCAGCTGTGCCCTCAGAAAGTGCTATTTTTCTTGTTTTGCTGACAGATGGTACCTCAGTTGCTCTTGAAATAAATAACATTTTGTTGCCTGAGCTACGAATGCTGGTGTGAGCTTTAAGATAAAAAGAAAATACCCACATATGGAGCTGTGCTATGAGTCTGCTTTTAAAGATGCTGGAAATTACTGGGGAAAAGGAGGGCTTCAAGTGTTACCTTTCCATTGACAGTAGCAGGGATTGCTGAATGAGGCTCTCTCATCTGACAGATGCTGAGCAGGGCTGGTTCCACAAGCACATGATGGCTGAGCAGGGCTGTATCCACCAGCCTGCTCACTAATGACAGACCCACCAGATCAGTGTGTGGGCACTGCCTCATTGCTGTTTTAGTCAATAAACCCCACTGGGTGAAACTACCAGCATGTTTATCACAAATAATATTTGACAGGATGAAATTAGCACATAGATGCTCTTATGCTGGTTAATGAGGTCTGAAATATCATCCTATAAATCATCAACAACAGCCATCCGGTGACAGACAGACGAAAAGAAGAGCAGACAGTTACAACACATCCACACCACTGCAGTGACAGGGGTTTAAAATAGCAGCGTACCTTTACGCAGGGCAGCCCTGATCAGGAAATAATCAGGTGTGTTCCCTGGTTGCACAGCTGCTCTTTTAAGCAGACATCATGCTGGGCAGCTGGAGTGCAGTTCAGAGCTGCTGAAGCCATCGAACTTTCCACCACATCCAGGTGCAGCACAGCAGGTCCTTCAGTTGCACTGTTGGGTAAGAAAGGCCCGGTTATGTTGTCCCTTCAACAAAGAAAAAGCAAGTTGCATCTGCAATGGTACAATAGGTTAGATCTGGGTTTACAGAGTTCAACAGAAAGACAAGGCTCTGTGTGCTTTCCAACCCTGACTGGGCAAGCACCGAGGTTATCGTTCTATTAAGTGCCCCACTTTGGTACCTGTGAAAATAAAGGAAAATCATGGCCAGTCTGAAATTGTTGAACATTGACAAGAAATGAATGCTTTAATTTGCAGTATTTATCACCCAATAGAATCTCTTGTTCTCGTGATTTAGGAGGCAGTCAGGCTTCCTAAATGTACAACTATTCTTATCCAAGGTTTATGGTAAACACAGCAGGAGTGAGTAAATTATACAGCAATTTACATTTACTGTCCAGTATTTTTTATTTAGGAAGTAAATCTACTTGGAAGATCACCACAGGTAGCAGGAGAACAGGAGGTAAGAGCATATGGGAGGCATCACAACCCCACCCCACCCCACCTCCTGTGTACAACTGAATCACAGTTGCAAGCACATCTCTGCACACAGTTCTCTTCATAGCTGGGCTTGTTTTACAGGCACACACATCTCCTGCTTCAGCACCCAATTTACAACATATTCAGTGTTGGGAACAAATTCCAGGATGCTACTTATTTATTGATTTTATTTATTTATGACCTCCAGTCACTACCTGGAGTCATATCCAACTATTCTAGATGGCCCCCTCGTACCTGCCCCTCCTAGCAAGCATCACAATATCTTTTCATGGAGGGTAAATAAGCCCCTCCTGACCTGTTTTCTCACTCAGACAAGCACTTTTCCACAGAAGCAGAATATTCTTCCCTGTAGGCTGGGTTCTGAGAAAGGGGTATATTGTAAACATTTAATATATGACTAAACACTGTGTAAAAATTATATCCCTAAGTCTTTTCTCACTGCTGCTTGGCCTGTGCTTTAAATTATCCTACGATGGAGTTATAAAATATCCATACATATTTAAGCTTCTCCTAATTTGTAACCTACTACAATCTGCTGTATCACTGGGGTTTTTACATTTTACATTTTACAGAAATGAGCTTTAACAGTGCTCATTTGGTTTTCCCACCTATGCAAATGCGCTACTAGCAGTTCACCTCGCCTCTGTCATTTCAGTGTTCAGTAGCATTCTACAACAGTGTAAGATTTGCTGTGGTGAGGGAGCTGGGGGTGTTTATCCTGGAGAAAAGGAGGCTCAGGGGGACCTTATCAGTCTTTACAACTGCCCAAAAGGAGGTTGGAGTGATGAGGCTTGGTCTCTTCTCTCAAGCAACAAGCAATAGAGCAAGAGGAAATAGCCTCCAGTTGTGTCACGGGAGGTTTAAATTGGATACTAGGAAGAAATTCTTCACAGAAAGGGTTATGGAACAGGCTGCTTAGGGAAGTGGTGGAGTTACCATCCCTGTCGGGGTTTAAAACCCATGTAGATGTGACACCTGGAGACAGGGCTCAGTGGTGGACCAGTGCTGGGTTAATAGTTGAACTTCCCACCTAATTGAGTCTATGAATGTTGACAATAACAACAGCTATATTTACCTATTCCTTGTATTTCCCTCAGTACTTTAGTATTTTAAGTCATGTCAGCTTCAGGAACAAACCCTCTAGGCTGGATGCTGTAAGTATTTCCCTCAGAACCAAATGGGAAACGTAGCAGAATGTGTGCAAATTACTCATATTCACCAAGGAAATAACTGTGCCCTGAAAATTTGGGATGAAGAAATATCTCACCTAATAAACAACACTCATTTCTGCAAAAAAAGAATAGCCCACTGATGCATTGCATTATTTCAGTGTAAGATTATAGATGCTGTCCCCACATTATGGGAAAGAAACATCATTTCAGGTTTCCAAGAGCCAGCACATTACAGAATTGCCTGTGAATATTCCTCCTACTCAGTGAACTGGGAGTTAGCTCTGAAGGAAACCAAACATAACCAGGTGTGTAAGAGACTTTGTCTGTACTCTGAGTATTTTTTGAAGCTCCCTTGCTTGGCACTAGTAGATAACAAGAAACTTAATTAATACCAGCAGTTACAGTAAACCTCAGAGACTTTGACCCTGGAGTTGATCTTAAGTATATAACTGCTTATCATACACCAACAAGCTGATCAGACTTCTCACATGAACTACCACAGAAGAGCAAGAAACCCAAGAAGAAAATAAAAACGTGTGACACATGTAAAGCCACTGCTGAAGTGTAGGACTTCAGATAAGGGCAGAGCTGCAGAAGACCAGGTACATCAGTCTCAGTTGATGCAACTCTGTGTTTGGTAATCCCCTGGGAAAGAACTGGCATGGGAAATGCTTGACAGAGAAAGCATGTGTTCTGACGAGTTCATTTTGAGAAAACACGGCCCTCAGGCTTTTGGGACATAGGTGGGAACTAACTTACAGTGCCAGGGGATGCTTGGACTCGTTATGGTAAATGAATTGTCAGCAGTGGCAGGAAACATCTTTGAAAAAGCTGGGCACTGGTTCCAAGTATGAGGCATAGAGCAGAGAATGTGATCTGGTCACATTTCTTTTACATCTAGATATCAAACTGCCTTCCAGCCCAGAAACAATAATAAATTTTGCTCAGTTGCTTGCTCTGTTGATACCACCTCATCACTTCCAACACATAAAGTGCAAGTGATGGCTTTGCTGCTGCAGTCACTATCCTTTACAGCACTAGTTATATGTTATATGCTGTAAGATTAACCTGCAAGTATTCACTGAGACTCTCTTAATGCAAATAACCCACACCTTGCAGTCATTCCATGAAAAATATTACATTTGCAAAAAGATACAGGGCTTTAAAACGTTATCACAGTTTGCAGTCGACAAATGCAACATTTTTCTAAGTCAGCCTTGTCATATAAAGCAGACACTACATTCAAAGAGACAGCAGCCTGCCACTGTTAGTTTTAGAGGTAAAAAAATAGGAAAATTTTCCTTGATGTAACACTGGAAAGGAAGAGAATTCTGCTCAAATCACCGTTACTGTGCATGCAGTAAGGGTAATGAATGGCAGCTGCACTTCTCACCAAGGTGTACCCTCACTTACTAAACTGAGTGCTGCAGAGATCACCCAGCTGGCACAGAGAGGATCTTTGCTTGGCATATGGAATGTGGGAGAGTGCTCACTTCCCACTCTGCAGAGACAGTCCTTGGGATTGGGAAGGCACAGCCTCAGTTCTCACACCTGGGATGCCACTGCTGCAACAGGCCTGTGATCCCCTACCTGTCCGCTGGTGTTTGAGATGTGCTCTGACATCACTGGTCCTTACAGAAGTCCAGGATTTAATTCTTCCATCTGGCCTTCACAGGGCTTTCCAAGGGCTCCATCCCCCAGGACTGACCACTGCTGTTTTGCAAAAGCCACATCTCTAAGTGTTTGATCACCTAACCCCAGACAAGCCTTAAGATCACAGCAATTCTCAAAGCTGCAATGACTGCATCTGCTAGTGGGAAAAAAGCAATTACTCCAAGCACACTAATGGCAGAATGTTCAAGCTGAATATTTAAGGAGTTTAAGAAGCTTATCAGGGATCTCAGTTGTGTGACTTGTTTTCAAATTTCCTCTGTAAGTCATGTGTCAAAAAAAAAAAAGGCAAATAAACAATGAAAAAGATATTGAAAATATTATTTCAGTCAGCAGTAAAATGAAACAATGCAATGGAAGATTAATTTCCCCTCAGAGCATGCTGAGTGATGACACAAATACTCATTTCAAAAGATGCAAAAGGCATTGTGCCCCAAAAGATGGAGCATGATTATGAGCGTAATGGGTTGTTTAACTTGATAAAGTGCCAGTTTCTAAATAGAAACTGTGCTTTAAATATTTAATCACATTTTGAACAGTCTCCCATTTTTTCCTTGTCGAAAAACAGACAACAAAAAATTACATTTTTCTTTAAGCATCCAAAAATGTTGATACAGTAATTAAGCAGGAGGAGGAAGATTTAGTTAAATTTAAACCTATTTGGGTGCCTTATAGTTAAAGCAGTGAAGCTTCAGTGCAGATCCCAGCCCCTTATCAAACACATGCCATCCAATAATGGGATTTGCCTGTGCCTTTTGACTTTCCAAAGGCTTACACACCTACGAGTGAACACGTCAGAGCCTTTCCCTTGCATCCCCATGGATCCAGTGTCTCACACCAAACATCAGTGTGGTACCACTGCCACAGCCTGGCGTCCTCTCACTGTTCTTGCCCAGAGAAATGAAAGCCCTAGCCTGAGGCTGGCAACAGGACATACTAAACAGGCTGCATCCCACTGTCTGTGCACTAACCCCACCAAGAGGGAACCCTCTGCCCCCCATCACACCCTCTGCACTGCTGTCCTCTCCCATCTGCTTTAGTCTCCATCAGTATTTCACTCCCTTCTCATCTCCAGCCTCCAGGCAGCTCAGGACATCCTCTGGTCGTCTTTTCTTCTGCCCATATGAACATGGAAAAATCTATGTATTTCCATCAAAAGATACTGCAAACACTGAAAAGAACTAGAAAGGAGATGCAAACATTCCTTTTGGAACCCAGGCCAAGACCATTGGCTACTACTTTGCCACCTTGAAAAGGACAAGGTAAAAGGAGGATGGCAAGAATGTCTCTGGGGCCCCTCCAAGCCAGAGGGATCCCCAACCTGCTTCTAAAGGACCTGGGCGCCCAGACACTGTGGGAGCAATGAGCTGATGGCCCAGGAAAGGCTCCTGGTTGCTTTAGCTTTGAGCCCACCAGGGCTGGATCACCCACCCCTGACATGCCCACACTCACAATGTCACTCTGTTGTCCCCTGTCAGGCTCCGGCCAAGGGCCAGGGTACATCACGGTAGCCCAGCTCCAAATCCCAAGAGGCTTTTTCTTATCCAAGTATTCCTCTGTGCCCTCTCCAGTTGCCACCTCCCATGAGAGAGAAAAGCTGCTGTCCTTTTTTTTTTTTTTTTTTTTGTTTTTATCCCAAGGCCACAGCATTGCACTTTGAAAGAAGGAAATGCCTTTGTGGCTGGATGTTTTACATCCCCATGACAGATTGCAGATCCCTGACTGCAGCAAGCCAGCGTTCCCAACACGTGCTTCCAGCCCCAGCCCGGCAGAGGAGGGATGGGAACAACCCCTCCAGCAGCCACAGGGTTCAGCTTTTTGCAGAGTTGGGTCCTTGGCAGCCAGGAACAAATTAACATTCAAGTGAGTCTGTTTGGATAACAGAAAATGCAAAAACTCCACATGGCAAGTGATCCCTTTTAGAGCAGCATTACAAGCCTGGCAGCTGTCCAACTGGCACAGTAGCTCTGAACAGCGAGCACACACCACTTAGCTGGTGATGTGTAAAGGGCACCTCTTAACAATTCCTGCCTTGAAAAACTGTCTTGTGAAATTTTCGAGCTTGGGTTGTATTCATACATCACCCAGACCTGCTGTATATCATTCAGTGCAGCTATTATTTCCAGGATCTAAATAAATCTAGCAGCTGTGTCACTCACCAGCAGTAACAGTGTGACACTTCTCTTTTCAGTTTGCCTGTTTTCCCTTCTTTTTGGCACAAAGGGCTGGTTGATGAAGTTATGGATACTTCCTAGAGTGACTGTTTTTGCACTCTTCATTGTTTTAGCTGTCAGAAGCTCTCTGTATCTGAAGCTATAAAACCCACTGCATCTCCATCTGTAGATTAAACTTTCCTAAAAGCTCCCTTTTCCAATCCCATTTTCACTAATGCCCTCACTGAATCAAACTCCACAGTCAGCTATCTGAGGTGTGCTGTTCCTTTGTTTTATCACAGAGTATCTGAGCCAAGCAATAGGTACCTCACAGCCCAGTCTGACTTTTCTTGAAGGGACCTGTTGGGATCATGTCTCTCCTCCACTGAGTTTCATGGGCATAAAGGAGCCAATACAGATGGAAGAATCCTCCTCAAAGTGGTTGCCTCGAGACAACATCTCCTTTTCCAGGTGCCAGAACACAAGAGAGAGTAAACATTCATCTTGGAGTCCCATGTAGATTTGACTTGCCCTTTACTAGAGGCTACCACTTTTAATTTAATTTAGACCTGGCAGTTCTGAGGAGAGGAATACACAGGCACAGAGCATGGCAAATATGGCTTTTCCTGCAGGAAGATGCAACAGGAGAGCATCAAGCACAGCATGGCTCCTTCTCTGCCTCCCTATGCTGAGCCCAGTCTCAGCTCTCCCTCTAGCACCCTTCCACAACCCACAGCCATTGCTCTGCAGGTGTAATAATATATGTGAACTATTTGTTGCTGCTGATGGGAGCAACAAAATGGAGGCGGATTGCAAGGGACACCCAAGATCAGGGTGTCAGGGCAAGACAACCCCAAGGCAGAGGGGACAGTCCACAGCCACACTGCTGGAACGGGGCAGTGCAGTTCAGACTGATGCACTGTGCAGCCCACCCCCTTTGCTGCCAGTTGAGTCCTGCTCTTTCCCAGTAGGTTTTGCTTGGCTTTGCACTCCCACTGCTAAAAAGCAGGGTCCTTGGGAATTTTACAGATCAAACACAATCAAACACAATCAAGCAACCAACCCAACCTCCAGCAGTAGTTTATTTTCCCTGAAAAGAGGTGGTGAGAGGGATTTGGGACAAATCCGAATTTCATTGTTGTCAAAGGGCTGCAGAACCCCACAAGAGCACCCTGCCATTTACAGAGGAATGAGAAAGAGCTAACATGCATGGGCAGAGATGTCACTCACCCACTCAGGTGTGTGATGCAGTCATGGAGAGTAGCTCTGGAGACCTCCAACCCCTGGAGCATAGGGACAGAGGGAACCATCATCATTTAGAAAGGCTGCTGGGAGTCCAGGAACTCCAAGCAAGGAAACTGGAAGCATGTTCTTCTGTAGGTCAGATTACGCTTACACTCACCATACTCACCCCACTGATACCACCAAGGGTTCCTGCAGGATAAATTCCTGATTTGTGTGAGCTAGAGAGACAAAATCTTCCCCTCATGTTTTTTTTTCCACTTTTTATCTTGCTGGGACCTTTTTCACTTCTGATCTCATTGCTTCTGTTCTGGGGCCCATTATTTTCTCTTGGCTTTCAGCTATCCTGACAACAGCCAATTTACAAGATCAAAAATGCAATATAAATGAAAAAAACCTCAAAACTAAAAACTAGCAATCTGAACAAAAGAAAAAGTCTAATGAAGCAACTATATGCAAATAAGCAAAATACTGAACTGCCTTACTGTGCTGGCCTGATCGAGGCTAACAGGAACGTGTTGGGAACAGCCAGAATCACTTGTGTTTGTAGACATTCAAGCTCAGGAGGACAGTTTATTGCAAAAGCTCTTTAGGAGTGGATTTAGAGCACAGAGAGGGTCACACAGGGTAGTGGCACTGATAGGACACCCAGATCTGGGTACACACAACCAATGCAGAAGCCACTCTGCTGGGCTGAGGAGGACTGAGCTCCTGGGGAGGGCTGCCTGCACAGCTTGGTCCCAGGTTGCACCACCTCCCAGAGATGGATTTACTCCTGGGAGCATATTTGAGCTTATTTAGCTAAGTGCATCAAAAGTAAAAAATAATAGATAAAACCATCAAGAAATGTAAGACAAAATTAGTTAGGATAAAACCTGTCTGATGGGTGGCATTATAAATACTTAGGAATAATCACAGCCCACCCAAGACTATTTTCAAAGGAAAGTAGCTCAGCTTTGATGCCTTTGCAGTCCAAGGACTTTGGCTTTTTGCTTAAACTCCTTCCATTGTGTTTCATGTTTTCTCAGGGGGAAACACAGGCATCAGAAAAACACCCTTTTTAAATAGGCTGCAGCTGAAGAGATGGTTTCATCTCCCGTACAGAGATAAGAAGTGCTTTGCTTTTCAAGAGGTTGAAGTAAACAAAAATCAGCAATCAAGGGATTCAAAGTGCCCAAAGAGTCTTTGCTCACTGCTTGTCAGTGCTGAACAAGTTCTATTAAAACCAAGAAACCCAAACCAAGCCACAACCCCAGAATCACAACAGACATTCAGGCAGTCATGCTGCCCTGTCTGGCTACTAGAAGAAGAAACGACATTACAAGAAGAGATGCTGAAGTGTACTTTTCCCCAGGCAAACAAAAATAAAAGCTCTGTGAAAGTCATGCAAGACCTGCACCCTGTGGAGTGCAGTGAGAACACTGCTTGTGCTCAACACTCCATCTCTGCTCCCCACAGTCCTGAGTGATGATGCATCAGAAGCCCCAGGGCTTTGCTTCCCCCTGTGAGAGTGGATGTTTACCTGCATTCCCCTGCTCCAGAGGCATCTTGCATCTCCCTTGTGAGCTGTGACCATTGCTCACCCTTCTGTCCCACTCTCCTCATGGTGGTGGAGGTCTGTTCCTGGCCCTTCAGTGTCACGACCTCCTCCCACATGCCCTGACCATCACCACAGCCCTGCCAGGGAGGTGGCAGAGCTGACAGCACATCCCAAGACCACGGGTGCCAGCCTGCCCCCAGAAGCCTCCAGCCTCTGGCCCTGTGGAGTGCTCAGACAATTCCCAGCAGCCCTCCCATGAACCACCAGCATTAGGCTGGATGCCACACACAGGTGAAGGGGCAGGGTGATGGCACTCGAGGGCTCAGGGGCAGCACTCAAACACTCAAGCAAGGAGCAGACTGTGTCTCAGGAAGCACTGCACATACTTGGCAGGGGCCAGAAATACTCTGGCCACAACACTAACTTGTCAGCAGCAGACAACTCTGCAAACAGCCTGCAGACAAGCTCCTGCATAAATCACAGAGCCTCAGGCAGGGTGAGGGACCCCATCCACAAGGTTCAGGGCAGTGATGTGCCATTTCCCAAGCAAGGAAGGGATGCCGACAGTAGCAGCAGGCAGCGGGGACAGAACAACCCCGGGAGCAGCACGCTGAGAAGAAGTATCTGAGAGACCTGCCTGCCATCCCTCCACTCCTGCCAGAGATGGACTCTGGTTGTTAAGTCCAGCATTTGTGTTTTACCTTTGTATTTTCCATAGGCTGGCCGTATTCATATTTCCTTCATGGAAACATGGCACCCAGGTTTGTCCCATCTCCTCACAGTGCTTCCACATGCCTGATAAGTTCATATCTCGCAGACAAACCTCAGCCACTGCATCCAGACTTACAAGCCACTGCATCCAGACAGTCCTGGGAAAGCAGCAGATAGATACAATCCTCTCACTGCTGTAGCACAAAGGCTACAGAGTAAGTCAAGCCCTGCTTTATCATTCACCACAGAATCCACTTCTGCATCTTGCAATAATAGACAGATTTTGATATTTTTCATGATCAAATGGATGTGTCATGCAGGGCCCTTTTAGATGAAGGGACTTTCAATAAAAAAGTTTTTTCTAGTCCTGTAAATGATGCCATTATTTGAAATAGTAGAGTTGCTAGCAAAACTTTGTCAATCAGCATTTAATGAACAAGAACACGAGAAAACTACTACCAAAATTATCTGCTGTGGTAATTTTACCTTTTCTAAGTGAATGAAAAATAAAGTGACAAAAATTATCTGAAATTTTAAGTGAAGTATTGTAGCCCTCCCACAATTAGATGATGCTATAGTTTCCTTTGACTGCACAGATGACAAGAGGAGGCCACCCTGGGGTGCAGCACCACATGCCTTGCATAGGCAAAAAGAAAAGAGAAGCAGTTTTACCTACCACAGGACGTGGGTACAGCTGTTTTGGAGACAAGGATCAGACCTTGTCTTCACCAACATCAGTGAGCTCCAGTGAAGTGTCATCAGGTCAAACCTGGTGTGTCAGCCAGAACAAAAATATCAGCTCCATCAGTAATCTGTGGTCAGTGCCAGTCCTCTGTGTGGCAGGAGGGCCCATGCTGGCCCAGAAACACTGCAAAGCTCCCCAAAGTACCCAGAAGAACAAGAACATCCCCTTCCAGCAGCATAGGACTCTGCTAAGCTGGAAAGGGGTCAGTGAAGGGAGTCTCCTGCTCAGTTGTGGCACCTGTGATACAACCTGAATTAAAGATGACTACACTGCTGCCTCCCAGGAATGCCACCATGGTTATCAAGGCTGTGCTGCTGTAGCCAGCAGGGCACCGAAACACTCCAGACTTCTGCTCTGTAGTGAAGTCTATAAATCCAGTGACCTGACACCCTTTGACAGGCAGAGGAGAAGACATCCAGCATATTGAAGCTGTTAACAAGAGCTAGGGAACAACAAACAGCATCGTGATATGAAATTAAACTGAAATGCAATAAAAGTCCCACACGGGAAAATATGCAGATCAACCTGAACTTTGTCACTTTGCTGAATTACAGCACGCTTGGTGACGGGGATTGCTTTTCAATTGGAAGGTAACAGATTTTTCTCTCTGATGTTGCTGAAATCTGGACATAAAAAGCAGGTTTTTTGGGAAGTGACAGTGGAAATACAATAGAATTTCTAGAGGACATCTCTTTCTTTCATTCAAAGGGATATTGGTTTTAAGGAGAATTGAAGTTTTAATCAAAGATCTTTCTCATGTTTGTCAAAAGCAGGGAAAAGTGACAACCGCTTGTTGGCTGTTGGCTCATGCTGAGCCAACCCTTTGAATATTATTCCAGTTGATTAAATTTGCATTGCTAATAGGGGAGAAGCCATATGCCTCGCACACCTGTAGAATACAGCTCTGGCTTGTGAAAGGTTATTAACACACTATTGTGTTCTGGCGAGGAAGGGTTTTATCAGAGCGGGATGAAGAGCTGCTGGGGGTGCAGAGAGTCCCCTGTTGCTGCTCCCCTTCCACACCATGCAGGTGCTCCCTGCATGGCTCACCCCACAGCCAGGTACAAAAGTGTAGCAGCAGGAGAGAAGAGAAACCTGCCTTTCCCTGGGCAAAAGCCTTTCAGCTTTAGTGTGTATCAGGGCAGCATGAAATCTCAGCTAGGAAAAAAAAAAAAAAGAAAAAGAGCATGCGAGAGAATTAAATCTTACGGAATGGCTTATAAAGATAATGGAAATGCTGTTCTCTGTCTGGCTTCAGCTTAGTTTTAAATGTCTTGGGTGAAACTGAGGAGTTTGTTTTTCCTGTTGTCCAGTTAAGGATTTAGTCATCACTAGAGATTGCTGAAATTATTGCTTTCTCCTTCAGGTTATATTCAAAAAATTAAACAGACTACTCCTACTCCCCTTAAGACTCTGTAGAGGGATTTTATCCTGATTAAAGCGTTAAAAATTAATGCCACTCAGACAAGTCCCTTTGGATTCTAAAGACTGCAGCTATTGCCTGTCTCCTCCAGGTATTTCAGTCGACATTATCTGTAATTAACATTACATGTCTTAGCCACTGGCTTTTTGTCAGAGAATTTTCAGCAGTGTAAATGGGAGCCAGTCCTGCCTCCTGTGAAAACCAGGCTCAGATGCCAGGCAGATCTAGTCTTGTCCTCTTTCTGGCGTGCAGCCTTATTAGCAGTGAAGCAAACACTATATTGAGACAATTTTGTGTGCATATAACTTTCCAGACTATGGATTCGACTACGAATCATCTCCTGATACTCACTCCCACACCTGCCATACCCAGGCTCAGAGACACCATTTGCTTTTTCCACTTAGAAGCTGTTGCCTGGGGAGAGGACAAAGCATTCCAGGAAAACCAGCTGAGCTCACTCTGTGTTCCACACAGGTGGGAATGTGTTTGGTCTCAGGATGGAAAAATCTCTGTCAGGAACTCCCATCCACCAGCTAAAGAGCCCTGGGCAAGCATTACTTTCACCAGTTATCAACCCCACCAACCCAGCCTCAGCATTTGGGAATTACAAGTTTCACTCTCCCCTGAATTTCCAAAACTTTATTGGGCTAATTGAGAACCCTTTAAGGACAGCCAGGCATAGAAGTTCTTCACAGCAAGGTTGCAGAAAGTGTGATAAAGAGGCAAACATGAGCTGATATTTGCTCACAGGTACGTGTGTACATTCTCCTTATTCCATGGGTAACTTTGGACAGCCAGAAGGATATAGAAGCCTGAGTGCACTTTTTCCCAAAGTATGCTGATAAATCCTGATGCAGAAAAGAGGATTCAGCAGGACAAACACTGCAATTTGTGCAAAAACATAGAGGAAATACCTGTTGTAATGAGCTCAGGGATGAGTCCAGGCAGCAGCATTTGAAGCACAGCCAAACAGTGCTGGAGAGCAAGAGCAGAGTGGCTCCCACCACGGGGACTCAGAAGGAGCCCTGTGAGGCAAAGGGACATGGGGAGAGAGGTACAGTGGCTGCAGGTGACTCCTCTGGCCCAGCATTTGTGAAAATCAATGCTTCACTGCAAATACCTAAGGAAAAATTTGGCACATGGGACCTTTAAAGACTGAAGAGGAGAGCTGCCTTATTTCCTACCCATATTAAGGCATATGTTAAACTGCCTTGATCACCCCTGCACTGGCTGCAGTGAGGTGGCATTGGTTGCATCCTCTTCTGATGCACTGTGTTGGTCCCTTTCCACCTGCATTTCTCTCTCAGTTTTAAAAACACATCTGCATCAAGAGAGTTACTTTCTACTGTGATGCCTGGAATCACAGGTTGTCTTAAAAGACTTTTTTCAGAGCCAGCAAGAACACTGTTACTGCAGTCAGTTTGTCAGACAGTTTCGTTTGGGTTCATTACCAATTTGCCTTTTTTAATTCCAAAGCGATTTAAATTTTGATAAAACTTGCTGTCAGTTGCTCCCAGAAATGTCTGAGGTGATAATTGCCATTTTTAAAATATTCTTCATGGAAGCTTTCATTTCAACTTTGTCAAATTATGAGGTGCTTTTAAAAATCGACAAAACTTTTTTTTTTTTTTACATTTCTAAAACAAAAATATCTGGGATAACATACAGGACAAGGGAGGCAGGGCTGGCGTGAAATTGCTTTAAATAGTCCAAGTTTTTGACCTTACATGAGACAGAAATGTCAAACCCCTCAAAATTATTAGTGGGATAAGAAATCAAACCACCCAAAGGAAGCTATATTGATGTCTCAGTGCCCACGCAGGGTTCACTGGAGCATCAGCCACAGTCAAGATGATGTTGTTGGCTACCTGCTTTTCCTAGAGTTCAAATGACTGGGACACCCAAGTACAGCTGAGATGCGTCCTCCTGTGACAGCCCAGCCCAGCAGCCAGCACGGCTCAGGAGTCTGGCTATTCCTGTTGTCTTTCCTGGAGCTGTAAAAGTGGCTGTGTGTTTGGAAAAGGCTTGTTACAGCAAAGGGCAGCTCTGCTCAGTGTTGAGCAGGGCACAGAGCACAGATTCCTACCAGAGGCTTTTTTCTAAGCTTCCACAGTGTTTACTCCTTCCCAGGCAAGAGAACAACAACCAAGGAAAGCAACAATAGCCACATAATTGCATTATTCTGAAAACAATCAACTTCCGTGGGTAAAGGAGTACGTTACTAACATAAACATACAGGACTAAGCGCAAAATTAGGGCTCCAAGGTGATGAAAAATGTGCAAGGACTCTAAAACAATTCCCTGCAGAACAACAGAGCCTTTTCCAGGCTCAGCACTGACATCCCACATCTGGGACAGCTCATTAAACACCACCTACAGAATGGAGCAATGCCTGAGCTGGGGACAGGAGCAAAAGCTTAGTGGAAGACAAGAGGTTGGAGAGGTAGTCAAGGTGAACCAAGACAATTCAAATGGGGTGGGATGGAGAAGCCATTGGCACAGGCAGCCTTAAGAAACAGCTATCAAGGCACAAACACATCCCTTTAGGAACAAAGGCAACCCCTCCCCAGCCACACTGCGCAGCAAGCTCAAGGACATGTGGCATGTGAGCATGCAGAGCTCTGCTCTCTAACTTGGAGAGGACCTTGAAGGCTCTGTTTAAATTTAATTTATAGACAAGAACCCCAAAATTTCTTAAAAGAGCACATCAATAAATTAGCATCAAATTTTGCTGCCTTGTCAAGGATTAGCAGTTTAATCCATTTCAAGTATGAATTGGGAATTAGAAAATAGTGCTGAGATATTAATAACAAGTAGTTCAGTGTGTGCCCTTAATTTGCTTAAATTTAAAAGGGCTGGCAGGAATTTTTATGCAGTGGAGCTGAGCAGAGAGAATAAAAATGTCTTAATGGCACAACATACCTAGAGTTTCTGGGCTAAAACTCTGTTGTTCTCTTGCTTTCTACATCAGACATTTGCTGGCTGAACTTGTTAGTAGCTGAGGTGTATATCAAGAGGAATTGAGTCAGTATAATTAACTGCTGTGGACAGAAGTAAACTGGGCTTTGGCAGCAGACTGCACCTTCAACTTTTACCTTTAAACCAAAGCATCCTATCTTGCTCCTCTGAATCTATCAGCAGGCTTCCCAGTTTGACAAATTAATCAACTTGACTAACTAGTCAACTAACTTCAGTCCCAAAGGCTACAAAGCCCAGTTTTCCAGAAGGGGCTAAATATGGTGTCTCTATAGCACGAATAACAAAAAGGGAGGTGAGTCTGAAACAGACATTCTCATTTGGTATGAAAATAATTGTTTGCATCCATGCAATGCCTCCTCTTCAGTCAAAATGTGCATTTAAACATTGAATGTAAGGACCCCTATATTCTGCACATATTAATGCTGTTAATGCAGAGTGTGTCTGCATGACTTATGGTATACACAAGGATAAAGAAGTGAAATCCTACACATAAATCAATTTAAAGGTAAGAAGATTGATCCGGGGTTAAGGGGCTAGCCTTGGGTTTGGAACACCAGGGCTCACCTCTCTCCTCTGTAGCTAAATGTTCTCACAAATGAGTCCTGCAGGCTCCTGCAACCCACTTTTGCAATAAAACAAGGTTACGGAAATGTTGCAGCCCAGTCCAGAGGTTGTTGCAAGGGCAAGCACTTCCTAGATTGGGAAAATTCAGCTATGTGTATTGAACAAAGGATAAAAAAAGTGTTCATTTCATATGTAGATTATTTTTTTTAGGAAAACATTTCCATGGGGCAATATACACCCAAGTTCAGGAGATTAGTTTTCTTCTAACTTCAGCAGATTTTAGCCTTGGCACCTTGACGACTCACAGATTAGACACTGACACTCCCTATTTGGGATCTCCACATCAGCTTTTGTGAAAATTCATGGGATGTTTTCTCCCAGCAATGTCAAAGGAGCCATTTTTTCCATCCCTTTAAAATCGACATGCAATTTCCAATTAGCCTTCAATTAAGTGCTAAAAAACCCCATACTGTGAGAGAGAAACTGTGCTAAACTTGCTGATGTAACAAAGCCAGTAGGAGACCCTAAACATGCTTCTCCATGAGCTGCAGTGAGCCAGCCCTGCCTGCCCAGGAGCGGCAGCATCGATCCTCCTCCTGTTCCTCCTTGCCCAGTCCTGGTTCCTGTCCTCCCAACTCCAGGCACTACAACAGTCCATGCTGAGATCTGTATAGCAAATGTGGCATTGTGGGTCCCCTAAAAAAGTAAAAAAAAAGGGCCACCCAAATCTTTTATAAGCTTGGAATCATTTGCAAAATCACTCTCCTGGTGCCATATCATACCATACACCTCATACACCCCTTACGTGTATCCATCTACATACATACTGGCTTTTTGAGGCAGTTTTTGAGCCTGTTTTAATCCATGTTTGGTCTGTGGGTGAACAGCAAACAATGCAGGGTCAAGACTCAGAGGTCTGCCTAAGGTCTCCTTGTAAATCCTTCTGTCACCAGTGGTTGCTGTCTCCAACCATTCAGCTCCTCTTTCCATCAGCAACTGGGAAGGCAACTGAAGATGTGCTTGAATAATCAGAAGTTGCCTGTTGGACCCCATAGGACAGAGTATCAGGGTCAGCCCATGTACAGGGTACTCACACATCCCTTAATGCACTTGCACCCTCTCTTTGGACATGGGACCCTCCAGCCAAAGTGCTGTGCTTCCAAAAGCAGAACAGGTGGGGATAAAGAAGGTAAGATACACCAAAGGGCTTTTTAACTAATTGTCAGCACCTCAGGGATAAAATTAACATATCCCAAGTTGTCCACAAAGCCTGCTCTCTAGCACAGCCCCAAATATCATCAGTTTAATGGGTGTTAATGGGCTGGTGCCTTCAAAGCTTTTCAATGAGCACAGATGTTTCCTTTTTGACAAACCACTTTGATCATTTATGCTACTAGTTATTTTTAATTCAGAAAATGTCATATTAATTGTTTGAAATCTGCTGTACAACAGGGCATGGTATTGTTGATTACTTCCCCTAAACTTCTGCAAAACAATGAGCAAAAGTTTGGTCCAGGTACGTAAAAGGGAAATGCAATTAATATAAATTGTGCTGTAAGCTAAGGTCCACTTTTTCCTCCCAAATAACAGTAGATGTTATTAGGATAAGTTGTGCAAAGAAGTAGAGACAAGACTCTGGTATTATGGTCATAAATCACAGTGTCTTGACATAACCTCATTTACAACATACACCTCGTTCCCATGGCCCTTGCACAACTAAAGTGAAGAGAGAAGAGATCATGTTCATGAGTAGTTGCATTTCAGTACCAGAAAACAGTCTTCTTTTTTCTAGGCAGAATGACTACAGTAGAAATCTCATCATGTCACATAGTCACTGTACATTACATCTATAATCCAAAGTTTTTCAAAAGCTCAGTACATTTTCCCTTTTAAAAAGAACTGCTGTAGTTTATCTGGAGCATAACAAGTAGGGTGAAAAAAACCAAAGCTAAATCCAACAGCTGTGGATCAACCAAAACTACTAGTTTTAAGAGCACTTAATTTGATGTAAAGTTAATTTTTTATGGTTTCCATTTCATCAAGAACAGAAAAAATATCAGTGTTTGTAACACCAGACAGTTCAGCCACCCATCAGCAAAAAGAGCAGCCAGCTCTGTGCACAACTCTACTCATAATCTTTGCCATAGATCAAGGTAGGCAGAGTGCCTCTGCACTACCCCTTGCTTAAGACTTCTGATCTGCCTTTACTGCCCAGCAGGGTGTTTGAGTTCTGAGCTGGAAGCACAACATGAAGAACATGAGGACGAAGTGATAATGTTCTGAATATGTGCCTCTCAGAGCACAGCAGACAGGGGCCACTCTGGTCTTATAGAGCCACAATGAAGAGATGCAGGTGACCAGAGGAGTAGGTAAAGAAGGATGTTTAATGGTCCCTCCAAGAAGCAACAGCTTGTTCTGGACATGTACTTCCATGGGCAAGAAGTCCTGGATGAAGCCCATGACTCCACAGAGCTGGAAAGCAGAGCGGGAGCAGTGTTTTGTCTCATGTCTTAGGGCAGACAAAATCACCTGGCAGAAGATAGTGAAGTTGCCCCTTATCAAGGTTGTAAGAGGGCTTCTGTGACACATCAACTCCATGCAAAGTGAGACAGACAACTGCCTCAGGTGCTCCATCAATAGTGCTGGATGTTGGTCAGGAGATGAGCTCCCATCATGGGGTGTGCAGGACTGCTGACTGGTTCCAAATCTTTTCCAGATAATAAATTGTTCTTAAGTGAAATTTTCCTGATAATATAAGGGGGTTTTTTTTCTGCTAAAATTAAAGGTATTTGTAGTATTTCCTATCAACCACTACATATGTTTTGCTAGGACATCTTCGGCTAAGATGAAGGAAATCACAAAAACATTAGGGAATACAGAAAGAAAATTGTTAAGATGATATTTGTCCTCAGTTTGACCTTATTTTGGAACAGGCCATAATAAAGTGAATCTTTCAAAATAAAGATATAGGCTTTAATTTCTCCTAATTAAAAAACATAGCTGTAAACAATCTATTTAAATGAAAGAGCTTTGAATAAATGTGGGGAGGAGGTGCATCCCACCTCCTCCCTTCCTTTGTAACAGGCCAAATCAGCTTACTGCACTTCCAGGTTGTTGACATTATCCCAGAAGTAATCACACTGCTGTCTCACCAGGGAAGATTGATGCCTATCTGTGCTGACAGACATGCTGATGCCTCTTCTCCTTAGGTTTCCAAGGTTATGGTTTGACAGTCAATTAAAAAGTTCTCTCTTCCCTGACAAATTGTTGGGCTCCACTGACTTTCTCCACTCATTCCCTTGGAACATAAAACACTTTCACCTTCTCCCCTTGATCATGCGGATTTTATTGGAACCCTGTTTCAGCAGCCTGTTTTTGGATGACTTTTTTCAGGCTCTTCTGTACCATGGAGGAACACCATAGCACCCACAACTGGGCACCTCTCATGTCTCCTGCCAACTTGACAGAGGAACACAAACCTCAGAGCTGCTCTCACACAGTCCCAGCCACACACCACAAAATTGCTGTTTCCCTGCTGCCTACACCAACCCTGCCAGAGAGGGAGCAATGGGGGTCCATAGCCAGGGTGCTGCCCTTGCCCCTTCCTGCTGGTCACTGCAGCTCGTGGCAGAGTTGATTGCCACCTGTAGCAGGATGCAAGAGAGCAAACCCAGACAGCATGGGAGATGTCAAAGTTGCACGTTCCCAGCTTCATTCTTCTACCTGTAGATGGCATGGATATACCTCGCTATCTGAAGCAGCTCTCCACTCCTGCTCACTTGCTTAGTAAGCAGCATTCTAGAGATCAGCACTTTTAATTATTAAGTACTATCTAGTGGGTGAAAGTAACTCCCACCAGATGGTACAGAACACCTATATGAAGTATCTGCTCGGAACATCAGTGCTTTTAAGGGCATTGAAAGTAATACTCAAATGAGAAACAACTGTAGGAACTATTGCACTTGGCTTTGCAATGATGTCTTTATGCAGTGAAGACTTCCCACAGCAAACAGAGTTGCCCACAGAGCGAAAAACCAAACCCAACACAGTTCCAAGGAAAGAAACAATGAGGAGCAAACTGTCTGAGCAACATCCAAGCTGCACAAAGTGTAGGACTAAGCCTGTGAACTTCATCCACCGAGACATCCCTCAGCAAATACTACTGCCAAGACAAGCTGTAGGAGGCTGTTCTCAGGGGAAGCCGCCTATCTGGCTAAATTTGCAACCATGCCTGTGTAGCTGCTTATGCAAAAAACTATTTAATTCCTCAAGGTTCAGAGCGGTGCTTAGTGAGAATGACAGGACAAGTCAAAAATCCTAGCAAGTGTCACTGCAAGAAGAATGAGGTGCCCTTCCATTTCTATAACTCCCAGTAACCCTCCCGCCATAATTTAACCAGCTAAAATGCCTTTGTATATCAGATCCACAGCATTTTTCTCTAGGTACTCCTCAAAAGTTTATCCTTAATCTTAACTAAAAGACACTTAAATTTTTTTCCCAAAACCTTGCATTTGACTAAAATGAGGGATTTACTCCATGCAGAAAGCAAATCTCAAACAGAACTTAATACCTTCAGATGAGAACCCCCTACAAAAGTGACTCTGTGTCTGCAAGGAGCTGGAGGTTATCTGTAAAAACCTGCTTGCTGCAGTGACTCTCCTCTACAGAAAAATAATACTGATATTAATTTTGAGGCATTTTGTTTAGCTGCAGTGTTCAGAAGCCATTCCTGCAAAGGCTTCTCACATGGTGCCATTAGCACCTACTTGCAATGCACCAAATTAAGTGTGTAGGCAGGACTGTGGAGAAGTGAAGTCAAAATAATTCATATGTGCCTCTACCTAGGACACTGCTTAGACGACAACAGAAATCCTGCACACAGCTTAATACTTCTCACAGTCATTTCAGTAAGATGCCAAAATTTCCCCCTATACTTAGAACACCAAACTCTTCAGGTCTCCCCAACTTCTGACTTGGACAAGTAACCTCATCTTAGAGCAACAGCTATTTGCTGAGAGTGTACCCTTATTTTACCTCTCCCCCTACCTGAGGGCAGCTCTGCTAGTCATTGCAGAACATATAAATCACATACCCTTTTGGAAATGAAAAAGCATTTGAAATCTGGGCTGACTTTACACCGTGGACATGCCAGAAGTTAGAAGAATTAAGTTGGCGAAGAAACAATAAGCATTAAATCATACCTGCATTAGGAACAAGGGCTCACTCTGAAAGAGCTATTACTATGTTGTTTTATTTTCTGCCTCTTTTTAGAGTTGAGGAAGGGGGCAAAAATGACATTAAAAAAATGATACAGAGGATGATATTCTAATAGTAGTTTTTGTATTTTGAGCTTTGAAAACATACCCATATTCTTCAATGGGTTTGAGAGATGCTAACTTCATTCTTAAGTGACTGAGAAGATATCTTGTTCACATTCATAAAAATCCTGATTTACTCTGGGGCATGAACCATAATGGACTCTGTTTATGCTTTAAGAAAGATTAAATGAAGCAACTAGCAATGCAATTAATTTCCTTCTAATGAATAAGAACACATAGAGACAATTTCCCTGAATGTGGAAAGATACTATATGTACTTAGAACCCTGAACCAAAATTCAACCTGGTTTAAAATAGAAAGCCACATGGGGAAATGGGACGTGAGCACAACACCCCTTTAAAGACCTGTGAAATATTCAGGGCTGTTTTTCAGCCAACTAAGATGTTTCAGTTCAAATCAGAACATTATACGACAGTGCCAGAAGCAGGGTTTTGTCTTGTGTACCTAGACTTCATATCGATTTAATCAAGAAAAATTTGTACTGCCTTATAATTTACTATATCTGAGAGGTCCATAAATATCTCTAGTTTGTGTTATGCTATGCAAATTATTAAATGAACATAGAAATGAAGACAAGTCTCTCCAATATGCTCTAAGTACTGAAAAGAATAATTAAATTTCATCTTAGCTCTGTATTTTGATGCTTAATTTGTTAACTTTTGATACCAAAACAATCTCCCCCCTCCATATTTATAAATCATCATCATTCTCTAATTCTGTCCCTCCTAAAGATAAGTAATTGCACAGGCCATTGTCCTCTGCATTCATTTAGCTGAGAACTGGTTCCTGGCTTTATTTTTAATCTCAGTTGATCAGTGTTTCCACACTGCCTCCCTCCCTACAACAAAATACCCATCCTAATCTGTCTGTCCAAAGGGATCGTCTTTTTTGCTCCATTGCCTTCAGCTTCTTACAACCATTCCAGTTCTATCAGACTGGATTTTGTGAAGAACATCTGCTTTTCTGGAGGACCCACTGTGATTCAGCTGAAAACACCCAGTGAAGATAACTGCAGGTCTACTTGGGAGACTGGAGCAAACATCCTGTAGGTACCTTCACTGGGAATATTGCCAATTAGGGTCTTACAGCTTTTTGTCCGTGGTCTTGTGCATTTCTGAGCGCTGCTGCCACACTTCACACACCTCTTGCAGCACTGGCAGGGTGCTATTATAAGACAGGCAACAATCAGTGCTAATCTCTTTGAAGGTTGAACACACACACGGGATGCAGAGGTGTCTCACCTTGTGCAAACACATGGGGAATGGGGATAGAGGCTCTTTAGGAAGGACAGGCAGGGGAGAGGAGGAGGGGGTGTTGCTCTCTGTGTCAATGACCAACTGGGGTGCATGGAGCTCTGCCTGGGGATGGATAAGGAACTGATCAAGGGCTTATGGGAAGAGCGACTGACATCTTCTACTTGGACTTGTGCAAAGTGTTTGACACTGTCCTGCACGACATCCTTGTTTCTAAATTGGAGAAATATGGATTTGATGAATGTGATTGGTCTAGTGGAGGGTATCCCTGCCCATGACAACGGGGGGTAGAACTAGATGATCTTTAAGGTCCCTTCCAACCTGAACTAATCTATGAGATTCTGTGATTACTTATGCCACGCATTCATTTTGACACTGGATCCAATGCAACTGGAAACATTATCTCTTCTATCCTCCAGTCCCATCCCAAAGCACACATTTTAAATATGTTTGGCCAAGTTGTCCTATCATTCCCCTAACAGAACAGCAAAAAAACTGTTGTTGGTTTTTTTTTTTAAATGACACTATTTTTAGTAAGGTACATAGAGTCCTTTGGGTTCAGCCATTCCCCACTGCTGCACGTTTTTCCACCCTCAATGCAGTTATATCAAAACAACACAAGTGCTAAGGGCACAGAAGGTCTTGACTACTTGGGGTGAGCCAAGCTGCAACACATTTGCTTCTTAGACACACTCAGTTATTGTGCCTTGTGATGTTTACAGTTGCACACACAGGGCTACCCTGGGGTTTCTGAAGGGCTTGACCAACATGGCTAAGGCAGCTATTTACCAGGGGCCTACAGAAGGGAGGTAGTCCACCCCTGGTGCCTCTTTCTGGACTCTTAATGCCACAGAGGTGACTCTCATTACAGTCAAACTTACACCAATATCTCAGCCTAAGTAAATTTGTGGGAAACCAAACAGCAGTAATTGTCTCCTCAACCATCACCTGAGTTAAAGTCTTCCCTGAAACTGATGGTCTAAAAATGTCCCAAACCCAGCTACAGGCTGCTGTGAAGAAATAACATTTACCTTTCGGGAGTTTTAATGGAAAAAAATGTCAAAATTTGGAAAACAAGCAAACTTATAAAGTTGATAAGCTGGAGTTGCCAGAAAAATAAAAGCTTAGAAAAACTGCCTAGAGAAAGCTGACATTGGCATTCATCACTAGTGCTCCAAATCAAGGGACAGCTGTGAAGTCCACAAGCCTCAGAGGATCTCTCTTGCACAAGGGTCTGTGGAATGAGACTTTGCTAACAGTGAATTTCATTGCACCTGATCATTTCTGGGTATCACAGCAGAATAATTTGGCTGAAGAGAGATACCTACAGGCAACAGTTATTATTCCACTTGCCCTGACATGCACTAGCATCCTTTAGTGTTGACTTCTGACAAAGCTTGGAATGCTATGGGTGTTCCAGAGGGCTGGAAAGAAATAGATGGCCAGAATAAGCAGATAGACATGTACCCATAATCTTGCATGAACCCAAGCAAAATCACAGGAAGACTAATATGCTACACAAACATAAAAGAACGAAAAGATAACACAACTGAATGTCCCATCCAGATAACTCTGTTGTGAAACCATCAGCTATGGCTGATAAAGATCACCATGTTAGTTCACCATCTTTTTCACTTAAGTGAACAACTTTATGACTCCTTGAGTTGCATGACATTATGGTTTAAGATCAGCATAGATACATCAGTGTAGATCAAAGTTAATTGAAAGACCATTAACTGATAAATCACAAGAAGCAGTTGTAAAATCATAAACCCACTAACACTGCGAGTTGAATTCAGGCGAGTCCCTCTTGATTTCCCAGTGAAAAGGAGATTTACACAGAAACAGATACCACCAGCTGGCAGGTAGCAGTAGCCTCACTAGGTCTGTGAGCTCCAGGCCAAAGAACCAATTTCAAATTAGATCTAAAATGAAGATGTCATGCCTACATAACTTGGTACCTGATCCAATCCTTCTGCAGAGCAACGGACACTCATCTGTCTCTCCCAGCTGTGCTGTCAATGGAGGAACTTCCATAGAATCTCATTTCCAGGTTTATAAATCAGAAAAAAAAGGTAAACAATTTCCTGACCATACCCAAATGTCTGAATTGCAACTTTCACAGTAATTTCTCGATCCACTATGAATGTATTTGCTACTCGTGTGAGTGTTAACACAGCAGGAATAATAATCCTGTCCTAACCAACACTGCTGCTTCTCATTTGCAAAAGGGCTGATGGACAGAACTGAACATGCCTCCTGACTGCCAAAGCTGCAAGACACTGCAGGCAGCCACTCTGCCTTGTCCTGCCTGTCACATTTGGGATGTGGACACACTTGTGTGTTAGGAACACAGCTTTCCAAAAAAACCCTCACCTCATTAAGGATTTATTTATCTAGCAGAAGTTGGGGCAAATCAGAATTGCCCAATGCTGGAACATCAACAACACATATTTGACTGACTCTCATGTTTCAGCTAACCACATCTTTCTTGAAAAGGATTCTTCCTCCTTGTACCCCAGGACCTGCAGATGCAAACTACTGAGCAAAAACACATGACTCGATGGCCCTCAGAGCCTGTCATCTGCTGGGAGACTCCTCTGTTACTCAATTAAATGCTGTGCTGGATTCTCCCCACAGCTGCTTTGTGTGGAGCAATCCAGAAGCACCAAGAACCAACCAGGAGTCTTTACACAGCACAGGAGCTCATCTGTCCGGTAGGTTTTAGAGCCCAGGTCAGTCCTATTCCTCACACACAAGTGTGTCCACATCCCAAATGTGACAGGCAGAACAGGACAAGGCAGAGTGGCTGCCTGCAGAGCTGTCTCTGATATCCTCAGGAGGAGGCACTGTGCAGATTACAAAACCTGACCTGTCAGGAGCACATCCAAGCTTTAGAGGCACACAGTTTTACCGGGGGAAAACACCTGGGGCCAGTAAAGGCTCTGATGATAACTCACTCTTGTCCTCCTTTCCTTGTCTTGCCCACACTAAAATCCCACTGGAAGCTGAGAGTAAATTCAAGTAAAAACTCAAGGAAGAACTAGTTTTACCAAAAGAAGGTGACTTGTTAAATCTAGTTAAAATTTTTAAAAAGTAGCAATTCCTGGCCTGGAGCAATTCTACACCTAGCCTGGAGGCTCACGTCCTTGATCCCAGCAGGACAGTACAGTGGTACTTTTTTTAGAAAACAGAGGGAATCATGTAATCCTACCTCAGCAGGGAACAAAGATGAGCCATGTAAGTACAATCTCTTGGACACCAACTGATACTCCACACATATCTGTCCAGTCACAGCCTAGCACATCCCTTATGGCAGTATCCCTCTGTCCCCACCTTCATCTGGCAACTGGCCTTTACCAAGAAGTCCTAATGATTCTGCAGCTCTTGCTCTACCTTCAGATTTGGAAGATGACATTTTCTTTATGCATGGTCCTGATAGAAACAAAGCTTGTTTTATTTACTAACAACAACCAAAGAGGCAGGAGTCAGAGCCACTATGGTGGAAGAAAGCAAATTCAGCACACAATTTCAATTACTTGGGTTAGACAACTGATTTTCATTACTGCTAATGGGATTTATGCATCTATTTGCCTGGGCATGGTACTGGAAAACTGTACCTCTTTCTGACCCCATAAGTTTTTCTTCCCCATAAGGCTTTAAAAGAATAGAGTAAAATGCAAATAAAATTAATGCTGTGTTAATCATTGCCTTAGCTTTGGGCCATTAGCAACGCCTCTGCTTCTCTGGAATTGTGCATTTTATTTTCAATAGACACCTCACCCCACTCAGTGATGAAGCCATTGTCCCAGGTACTCTGTCTGCTCTGGGTTTATATGCTGCCTGTACTGGCAAGTTCCCCTTTCATACTTCTCAGCTGCTTCGAGTTCCTTGGCTTTGCGAGATGTCTTGAGGAACTTTCATTCCTATTCTTGAATTAATACTGCATGGAGAAACTTCCCTCAGCTGTTTCCTACGTGGAAGGCACAGGTCTGGAGGAGCACTCATTCCTGAGAGGTGCTGAAACGGAAAGCCTGCTTGAAAACACTGTGCTGTCACTGATGCTCAAAAAGCTCACAATCATATTTTACAGTGGTAAGAAACAGTTAAAATTTTAAATGCAGCAATGAAAATGAGAATGTCAACACCTCTTTGTCTCTTGAATGATTTCCAGACTACTTCTGTTTACTTAATAAGAGACCATGACATGGCCACCTGTTTAGCGAAGTCTCTGCAAGCCTCCTGCTAACCTTTGCATTTCATTTTTCTTAAACTGTTTACAGACATGGGAGGGCTCAATCCCAACCAGAGACTTGGGGCTTCCTGGTAGTTTTAATGAAAAGGTCAAACTGAGAAAGGAGTGACTGTGTGCTGAAGCAGGTGGCAAAGCTCACAAGAGCCACGTCCTGCATGGACGCAGCACGGAAGGATGACGTCAAGGAAGTTGTAGAGATTTTTATTCTTGTTGCTCAGTTTGGTCATGTTGTCACACTAAGGAATCTGTGGAGCAGGTACTTCAGTAATGGAGTGTGAGGGGGTGTTAGGATTTATGAGTCGGATAAAGTGGTTACAGGTGAACTCACATGGAACAACAGATCTCTACAGGAATCTCCCATGAGGCTGGACTCCCACACTCCAGCTGTTGACAGGAAAATAACTTTGAAAAAACACCATCTCCCATCTTTTCTTTGACTTGTGCTTCTCAGACACAGCCTTTCCCCCCTTTCTAGCCAGTTTGGTCACTCCAAGAGCATTCTGACACCTTCAATCTCTTAAAAGCACTGAACCATTTTCATTTAAATGTCACTTAAATGTCATTTAGATTAAATTTATGTTTGCAAGACACAATATCACTCCACACTGTACTATGTCCACCACTGATGGAAGTTGCCCCCAGTGACACACACATTAGGTAGGTGGTCCTCCTGACCCCACTGATCTGGGACATCTCAGCAATCTTGTCCATCCTGCAGTCTACCCCTGGGATCTGTCAGAGGGCATAGAGAGACTTTTCCAGTTTTTTCCAAGTAATAAGCTAGCCTAACTTGGCCTTCCTGTAACAATCACAGCAATCAATGCTTAAGTCAATGCTTTAATGTAGCTGAAAGTCACACCCCAGATCTAATGAAGAACCCGAAATAGCTATAGGCAAAATTGCAACAGCCTAAATACCAGCTTAGCAAGCACGGAGAAATAGAATAGTTTCTGCCTCAGCTTGTACTCCAGGTAAAATGATATTTCCAGGGCAGCCAAAAAAGCAGAGACCACATCTTTGGCCATGGCGTTAAGAGAAGCTTCTTGCCCATCTGTCATATGTAAATGGGGTGTGGGCTCCTTGGAGAATCAACTCAGCAGCAAACACTGCAGGGCCTAAAGGAACCTCAGATCCTACCAGCATTCCTATGGCCCCCATCAGAGCACAGCAAGTCAGGCATCAGATCATAACTTAAGATTAGGTTAGTGGAAATAAAGACTGTTGTTATTAGTTTCATGCAGGTGTTAGAGATTCCTTCTGCACTCCAAAATAGATTCTGCAAAGACGGGCTTTAAAAGTCCTTAGTCCTCCTCACATTTGTGTCCTTCAGGTCACAGAAATCACTTTAAAGTCAGCAAGGAAAAAACACCCTGCTGTCTTCTGACAACTAAATGGGGCATACCCTAGTGCTGTCAGCAAGATTGAATGTAGCCTCTGTGCTCTGTGAGACCATAAATCCCTTTATTGGCACAGATTACGAACCTGATTGCTTGCATACAGATTAATGCAGCAGCATGAGTCCTCTGGGTGACTGCTGAGCAGGGAAAGCAGGAGGGGGGAATTTATTTGCTCGGAAGCTTGTGATATTTATCTATCAATCATGAAGGAAAAAACATTTCATGAGCTTAATTCCAAAAATATCTTTGTATACCGAGAACAGAGAGCTGGGAAAATTACCCAGATTAAAAAAGGAAAGGAAGCAACCCCACAGTTGCACATATGAAAGCCCAAATTTGTGCCACCTGCCCAGGGTCAGCACACCTTGACAACACACCTGAGGTCTCCTCTCCAGCCATGGGGTTTCCTAACACACCTCACTCAAGCAGCAAGAACAAGAAGAGCATGGCTGAAAGAGGAGAGGTAACACATGGCACAATCATTCGTCTTCTTGAGAGCCTCAGCAAATTCTTTCCATTTCCATTTTTAATTCACCACTAAATATGGTGAATTAAAGAAAGACTGTGAAACCTTTCTTCTGGCAGGAAAGACGATGGAGCAGCCTCTCCACATTTTTAACTCTACATTGAATGATGACAACTGACAGTTTATCACCCATATTTCATGCTCCTTATCCAGGCCCTGCCTTGCTGAGGCCATTGTCCGTAGGTGGCAGGTGAGGGTTGCAGTCCCTCACCCCAGGGAGGGGTCCATCCTTTCCCACTGCCCACCAAACCCCAGAGATGCTGCTGCCATTGATGACAGACCATTTGTGCACAGCTGTTGTACCACCAAGGGGAGCCAGGTCCTAGCCCTGTGACACACTGCACCCAAAAGGAAGGGCCACCACTCAAAAGGTTCCAGCTACTTCCACAGACCCCACAGAGAGCCAAGTCAGGAGCTCAGGACTTTTCTGCTTGACCAAGAAGCTTCCAAGAACCAGGGACCTACTGCTCAACCAACTCAATTTGAAGAGCTACCTACTTAGTGAAATATTGCTCTGATACTCAAAAGCAGGTGGGTGCCTGGATGGCACCCAAGTCAACTTGGGGTCCCAGACCTGGCCTGCCAGATGCCAACACATTTTGGCAGCTGGATGTACTAGCTTGGCACCCCCAGGAAACTCAGTCCCCACTTTTGCAAACTATCCTTAGATAAGAAAATTTGACTTAAAAAATAGACACACAAGCTGTGCTAAACTAAGACAGGAGCACGTTGTTTCTTTTTACTTTTTTTTTCTTTTTTGTTTTCTTGAGCTTGGCTATCCCTGAAATCTTTTACTAATCAAATTACTTTAGCAAATTCCTCAGGAGATAACAAACATCACAGCCTCATTTAGCATAATGGAATTCTTCTAGGAGGAATTTATTCTCGTACATTAAAATTGAGATCTGCTGCTAAATACTTTGTCTTCCCCCAAAGAGCAGAAAAGGAAGCCAACAGTAAACACAATGATATATTTACCAAAGAACTAGAGAGCAAAAATAATTGAAATGATCTTTTCCTACATAAATTTCAGTGTCAGGAAAATAGTCTGGTTCCATTTCTGATGCAAACACATTTTTCCCAGTCGTAGTATCCTTTAGGAACCACTTTAGCACCTGATGGGAACAATGAGTACCAGCCTGAGAATGCCAAAAGTTTGGGAACTCATCACCAACTTTCCACATGCACAGGGAAAGGCAGCTCCTGAGCAGAGCACCCACAGTCAGCACTGAAGCTGGCACCAGGCAGGCTCATCCCGGGATTTGGGATGCCCTATATGCAGGTTCTGGGGAGCTTTGCACCACTTCCCTGCTGCCTCCCCACTTCTCTCCTGCTTGCATTTGCTGTGCACTGGCTGAGCTGCTCTCATCTTTATTATCTCTCCATGCTTGGAGACTGGAAAATGAAGTGATTTAAACTGGGTGTTCATCAGCTCATGTGGGGTCAGTGGGCCTCCACGAGGCTGGAGTGATCCTGCTGCTTGCACCACCTGTGTTTTACCCAGTTCAATGCAGAACACAGAATAAAAATGGTTTGGGTTGGAAGGGACCCTTAAAGGCCACCTAGTCAAACTCCCCCTGCAATGAACCAGGACATCTTCAACTTGAACAGGTTGCTCAAAGCCTGATCCAACCTGACCTCGAATATTTCCAGGATAGCTCATTGTTTCAGTTTTCTCAACAGAACAGGAGCAATAACAAAACAAAACCAAAAAACCCAAACAAACAAACCAACCAACCGCAAAAAAACCCAAACAAAAACAAAAAAACCAACCAACCAACCAAACAAACAAAAAAAATCACAGCCAGCAGCACAAAAATATTCCAGCCATCAATTGATTATTTTTTGTTAGTTATACATGGGACTACAGATAGGATTTTTTTTCTAACTTGCTACAGTTACTTTGTGTGCATCATAAAAGTGACTTTACTTGGGAGAAAAGAAAATATTATCTATGGGAAGTTATTGCCAAAAGCGGAAAAAAAAAAATCTTCCAAAGTAACTTCAAAATATTTGTGTTCAGGCAACAGGCCACCATTTTAAGTAATTTGATTTGAAGAGAAAAAAACAACATAACAGCACTATCTGGATACAATCTGGTCAAGTGGATTTAATTCAGGAGTTGAATGTAAAATTGAGTGGAAACTTGAAAGGAAAAATCAGTACTGACCTGCAGTATTTCCAATTATTTTACTGTTTAATTCTTTACAAGGATTGGTTAGCACAACCCTAATGGGGCTGCACTAGTGCCCCATGTTGATTCACAACATCATTCTGAGAGCATCCAGCCATCCACACTGATCCATACAAGGGAAACAGCTCGGGAGGTTGGTACAAAATGAAAATAGAAGTATGAAAAGTAGGAGCAGTAACAGAACTACGCCTGAGCATTTGGGCAAAAAAAGTGGACCATCCCCATTCCTATTTTCCCTCCTGTCCCAGGAGAACAGGGGAAGGAATAGCACATCTGAGGGTGGCATCACAGCTCCTCCAGCCCTGCTTAGTTGGAGGAGATGATGAGGGAGCTGCCAAGGGCAAAGTTAAGAAGACAAATCAGAGCTTCAGCTGGAAGTCAAGTGCAGAGCCCTGTGCAGGCAGTCAGGCTGTGCTCATTGCCTGCACAGCCCTCAGGATGTCCTCTCCTAGAGAGCTGATGCTTGGTACTGGTGTGACAGGGAGAGTGAGACCTTTGCTAAGGAAAACTCAGGAAGGAGAGAAGGGAGGAAGATGGTGAAAGCCCCAGGCACACAGCAAGCTTCTTCCAACCCAAGGACAAATTTGCAGCCAGTTTGAGTCTCCCAAGGACAAAACTGCAGCCAAGTTTGGGTCTAAGGAATAAGAACTGAGGCAACTGAAAAATAAAGTGTTTTAAAGAATGAGTGGGGCTTAAAGCCACTTCTCCGCTGTAGTCCATGCTGGATGCAGTGATGCTGCATGGGTGGACTGGGGCAATGCTGCTGGGACATTGCATGGGCCTTCTGGAGCCACAGCACACAAGACCAGGATGATAAAAGGGGAGAATCTATTTGGAAGGACTTGCATGGATCTTCCACGCTCCTGAGTGCTGCCCCCTGCCACTGCACACAGCCAGGTCATGTGCTTTCATGGCAGCAGAACAGCTCTTTGATTTCGTGGAAGGTAACAAGTTAGTGCATACTAAGAGCAAACTGGTGCCTAACACAGCATTTGTGGAACATAGCAAAGCATTCTGAGGGTGGGAAGAGAGTCCTCTCGTGGAAAGATGGTATGCATTTATGATCTGGGCTCCCATCATACTCCCCAAACCATATGTAGAAAACCCAACTAAACAGCTGTCAGGATGCACTAAAACAAAAGCATGTTCCCTGTCGGTTTTCTTGAAGTCAAGGGATTTAACCTTTCCTTTCTCTTGCTCTAAATTGTCCTTAAAAGAAAACCACAACCGGTAGAAATACAAGTAGCCAGTTTAACATGCAAGTGTTTAACATGCACGTTAAAAACTGTGTTCATTTGTGCAGACAATGAACATATGTAATTAGAGAGATGCATTTCCTCTTTTTTTGTGTGTGTTTCCAGCCATAAATGCCAAGTGTCACCACAGCTCTCCCTGGTCCCCCTCTGCAGTTACAGGCAGGGTCAGCTCTCGAGCCCTGCAGCAGCCACGTGCTGCCGTGTGCCCACGGCACGAGCGAGTGGGGCACTTGGACATTTCACACACAGCCAGTGAATCCATTAGTGCTGGATCAAAGGTTGCATTTTCCGCCCTTGCACGCACTGGAGCACGAGAGGCACACCCACCAAGGCTGCCACAGGCCTCATTAATCTTCTCAAAGATGACATTTCTTGCAAATTTCCTTGTTCCGTGTCCTGTGCTGGCAGCAGGCAGGGCAGCTCCCACACACAGCCACACGTGTTTGCCTGCACTGTAATTTCATGAGTGCCTTAAGCTGACAGAAAGCATCACTTAAAGCAAAGAGCTGGTTCCTCTCTGCTCTTGTCCTTCCCTCCTGCACTCAGAAAAGCAACACTGAAGGACTGGTTTAGATAAAAATTGGTTTTTTATTGCGGGTTGATGTAGACTCCTAACCCAGTCCTGCCCCCTGCATAGCCTCATAACACCCCTGCCAGTGCCAGGGGAGACCAAGGGTTACAGGGCAGGAATGAGCAGCTCAGGCAGTGGAGAAAGGACTCTGCAGTATCCCCACTTTGAGTTTTGACATTAGTTTCAGCTGACATTGGCTGCCCTCACTGCTGGAACAGATACCCCAGTGACTTAACCCCCATGTCCCAGTCCACATTTCCATCACTGTCTTTGTGACAGCACCAGACTGCCTGAAAAATAAACAAAATGCTTTACCCTCCTTTACCTTTTGTCCAACCAAGACACAGGTGTTACCCTCAAAGTAGTAATTAAAACACAGCATTAGGTTCAAGTACATTATTCCAGCTGAGATGTTGCAAGTCCAGAGGCTCGAAGCCTCCCAGGATACAAGTCCAATACCAAGTTCTTCCTCCTGGCACTAACCTGTGTAAGCACAATACACCATTGGGGTGGAGCATCCATTGGCCCCCTATATTTGCTGCTTGCTGGGCTCTCCCATTTGAGCTGCTTTACTTCATTTGAACATAAATACATTAATGAATCCTTCATTTTGTTTGCTTTGCAGGCAGGGAGCAGGCTCAGGCCTTGGGGCTGGAGAAAGCAACATCCCAGGGGGTCAGTGAAAACCAAGCAAGTGTTGTTCTTACCAGAGCTCAGGCAGCTCAGGATCTTTCAGCATCAAAGGGGTCTTATCTGCTCACAGAAAAAAAAAAACAAACGTGCTAGCCTCAGCCAAAAACTTTGCCAAAGAGCGTTGATAAAAATCTTACAAAATGAACTTTCTAATTCATGTTAGCCTGATGGACACCACAATGTTATCAGCAGAGCCACCCTCCAGGCTCGCTGCCAGCAGATGTACTTGGCAGCAGGGAAGTGCCCTGGTAGCACATCCTGCGCCCCGAACAGATGAGGACACCCATCACACACTTGTCATGACACAGGAGCCCAGAGACCTTGTAGGCAAACAAAGAGCAGTCTGAAGATAACCTCTTTGGAAACACACCGAGATGGACGTGGTTAATTAGCCCAAAGTAAGCAAACTGATTGAGAAAACCAAAGTAAGTACCCCCAAAGCTGTCAGAGCTCACAGCTAACACCACCAGGGGACAGGAGAACAGGAAAAAGCAGGAGTTGTTTAGCTTTGTCCCCCACGTCATGGATTTCACTAAGTAGCTCGAGACACCCTCCCTCCAGTGTCTGCATAACAAAAATGATGTGGAGGGAGATGATGTGTACAAATACCTCTGTAATTGTCTGTTCTGGCTCGCATACTAACGTGATCACAGCGACACCCACCCCAGTGGGAGAGTGAGCTCAGCTATGCAGGAGTAGGGAGAGGAGCTGCCTCTGCCCAGCCCTGGCCTGGGAGGAACAGTCACAGGGAAGGGATGAAAGTACAGCAGAATTAATGAAGAGTAAAGTACTCGTTTAATATACAGTTTCATTTTTCGTATTGGCAAAGTAGTTTTGTGCATTTATTGGGGTTGTTCCCAAGTAGATAATTTCTGCTTTGAGAAGCCTTCCTATAAATTGACTTTTAGGGTCTGTCTAAACTCTGAAATATTTCTAGCTCCTTTTACAGCCAGTTCTGCCTAAATGAGTTCTAAAGTCATCATATAGATTTCTGATAGTATAAAGCACGCAGGCAATCTTTTTCCTACACTATATTCAAGGTAACTTTGAAAAGTCCATTAGAGCTAATGCAATAAAAATTTTCAGATCATCTGTAGTCCTGTTGTGCTGGTTTTGGCTGGGGTAGAGTCCGTTATCTTCATAGTAACTGGTCTGGGGCTGTGTTTGGGATTTGTGTTGAGTATTGTTCCTGAACAGCACTTACACAGAGACAAGGCCTTTTTGGCTCCTCACCCCACCAGCAAGAGGCTGGGGGTGCACATGGGGTTGGGGGGACACAGCCAGGACAGCTGACCCCAACTGACCCAAAATTGCCAGCTGGGATTAAACCACAACACCTGTACACACAGGTCAGTACTATGGCTTTATCATGAATTTAGGTTATAGTTTTAAGACTTGTAGAGGATTCCCCCTGTCAGGGGAAATGTAGGTCAAATGTCAAATAAGCAAGTGATTTCCTTTCATGATTTACTGACAATTTCGCATACATCACATTTTCAAAATGTATAGCAAGAAATTAACATAAAGCAGCATCTAATTTCATGTTAAATTTTTAGTAATTAACAACTAGAGCAGAAATAAGTCTCATGTAATTCTTACCACTGGAAGGCAGAGGTTTATGTCTGATTCTTTCCGATGGATTTTCCTTTAAGTGACCTAAAACCAGGAGTATATCAGCCTTCAAAACTTTCCTCTAGGTTTATTCAAACACAGAAAGACTTAAGAGGTCTTTACCCACCCAGCTTTGGAATCATTGCAAATAAAACACTTAAGAAAAGCTTTGGATTGCCAAAGCTGACATCCAAGCAAGTATTGACTCAACTGGTGAGAAACCACCATATTCCTTCCTTTAAACTAAACTGCAGAAGGCAACAGCTAGTACCAGGAAAGATGGGGAGAGCTGCAACCTGACTACTGCTTGAAAGAGGGGCTGAGAACAGGCTATCAAAAAAGGGCTCCCATTGTCACTCATATTCATCTGCATCTTGTGATTTATCTCACCATGTTGTGATCCCAGGCCTGTGGCCCCAGCCTACACATGCTGATTCTTTTCCTGCTCTGTAACTCACTGTTCCTTTCCTGCAAACCCCATCAGTCAGGAGGAGCTGGGACCAGCACTGAGTTGTATTTACTAGTTTAGCAGCCAGGTCCTGTGGTTGCTCCATGTGGGCTGATTTGAGACTATATTTAGAGCATGAAATCCCTCTTACACCTCTATAAATGCTTCCAGTGACTCATCATGGGGAAATTAGCAGCCCTACACAACCATGAAAACAGAGAAAAGGATACTTTTGGGAAAACTGCCAAGTCTTTTTCTCCAATGGGAGTTTTAATTGGCACCAGCATTTGTGTTCATTTTGATCCACACTCTTCTACACTCAACACCAGGATTTAAGCATGAGAAGGCGTAGAAACAGTACAGATGAGGCATGTGACCATGAAAGCCATATGGGAAAGCACTGATCCCTTCTCTCTCTAGTATCAGCGTGTATTTATTGCAGTGTCTCTTTGCAACTCAAGGTTTACACAAACTCAGCAGAGAGGGTATTTTCAGCCAGTTAGGAGCACACAGTCAGCTGCTGCACCTCAGCTGATAGGCAACAACACCCGCTCCTGCTCCGATGCTGTAATTTGGAATGTGGCAGGACAAGGTTCTGTCCAAAATGCCACACCCAGGATGGCAGACAGATGCCATCTCGAGCACTGATGCCAGCAGGAGGCAATAAGACAAGAGAGCAAAAAGCCTGGTCCTTGTCCCCTCACTAGGCATGGATGGATCTGGGGGACAGCATCACCCACAGCCTCTGTATCTGTCAGCCACACCAAGAGAAGCCACTTGCTGGAAAATGCAAAACCTTTCTCTTCAGTTCTGAACTGAGCAGAAGCTGTAGGCACCATCCACCTCTGCTATTTCAAAGTTCTTCGTTTGAAGAAGAGAATATGTAGAAGAATATGGAAATGAAAACAAGCTTGTCAATAGTGGTGGGTGACTGTGTTTACAACTGGAATCGGTTTTGATAGCAAAAAGACATTTTGCAAGCAAATAGCCCATCTTGAAGTCCAGTACATTTGGTTGTTTTCCAAAATAAAAAAAAATACACTGAAACAAAGCTGCAGCATAAGCACTGTCTGTCCTGCTTGTCCAGTAAACAATAAAGATGAAATTTCACATGCCATTCAACTAAATACATATTTAAGGATTACAGCTATTACAATTTGCTGGATATATAAATGTGAGATTATTTCTTTTTTTGTTAAGTTTACTTGTGCTCTCCCTTTGGATTCCCTACCTTATCATGCTGGGTGTAAAGAGAGGACACCAGGAGCTGGTTCTCCCACCTGCTCTGTAAGCTTCGTTGTTCCTCCTCTAGGTTGCATTTGCCTCCTTCTCTACCCTCTCCTACTCCTGGTACATGTTCTCCAAGAAGGGCTACCAGCCTGGTGCCCTGGCCAGGTCATGTGCTGCCTGTGTATCCCAGAGGGGTTACCATGTAGCCTCATCTGATATTCTGAACCACAAGGTGCTCCCTCAAACTCTTTCTTTGACTGGGTTCAGGCCCTGCAAAGGGAAGACAAAAGACTGATTGCACTGAGTAGTTTCTCCTCCATATCCCGGAAAGACAAGGCACGACTTAGCTGAACACACCCAGAAAAGGGTTACTAAAAATCAACCAACATTTCTGAAGCACCCCCAGAAAGCCAAAAATACAACCACCTTGTCACAGAGCAGGGGCAAAACAGTTCCACCACAACCCATGGGACAGATGACCAGTGCCCCAGGACTCCTCCTCCACAGCTCTGGAAAGGAAGGTCTCAGCTTTTCCCTAGAAGCACAAACAGGAGGTTCATCTCCCTCCAAACATCTTTCACACAGGCAGTTTCTTTCTTCCACAGCCTCCTAAGAGTCTGAGAGCTCTTGCATCTCAAGCAAGGGCTGACCCAACTTGTTCTGCTTCAGCACTGCTAATAACTGCTGAAAAAAAAGTCTTGGGGAGGGGGAAGAATCGTGTGGAAACTACCAGTTGGTATTGTTCAGTTTTTGTATGGTGGGAATCTAACTGGCATTTCTCAGGGAAACTTGGGCTTGTCATGGTTAACACTTTTCCTCTTGTTAAAAACAACTTAAATCAACCTTACTAGTTACCATCCATGGCTGGTCAATTAAAGCAGGAATCAGCACTCCAAAAGAGCAAAATTAAATTAAGTAATATTCATCTTTCATATGAATACTTATTATGGAAATGATAATTTTGTTGGAGTTGATGCCCCTTTTCTGCTGTTCATTTTCCCCCAGGTAGCTTGCTGTAAGTATCACGGCTACCTGAACTTGCCATGGTGGGTAACACCATCCAGTCTAATGCAGAGAGCATTAGGAACTTAGTACAGGAGATATAGCCACACTAAAATCTCAGTAAGGGAAGCTTTAGTATTTTTGAATATATGCTCCAGAGGGATCAGAGTTCGGAGCACGCTTTGCTCTTCCATCACTTTCCAGCTATTTCACCCTGCACTAACAACTGCAACAACCCGTAACAAGGGAGCCACTCCTGTGGGCTATGATCCATGCCAGAAGCCTGGCTGAGACTATGGAAAGCAGCAGCTCAGGAGACAGGATTCAGCCCCTGAAATTACTTCACTAACGTTGCTGACAATAATGAGCAGACACAGACGATTAGCAGCTGGGGAAAAGCTCTGTGGTTTCATTCAGTCCTCGTGAAGTTAAGAACCCTACAGTGAGAAAGTCTCTCAAAACCAGCTGAGTTTGTGTTTGGGTTTTGTTTCCCAGTGTGCAGAAATTAGGAATGAAATACTGCTGTAAATCAGGCTGTTAGAAGAGCTCCCCCAGCCCTTTACTCACATCAATCATCTGATTGCCTCCAGTGAGAGTGTTTCCATGAGTGAGGACTTTTGGCAGGAGTAAAGTTGGAAAGATGAAGCACTTGCACATAATGACAGATTCATGGAATAATATGAATATTTATACACGCTGGCATGGGAGCACTAAGCTACCCATACAATTATTTATGTGCTGTGTTCAGACATGCCATTCATCTCAGCTATTCTCAACTGAGCAGGTTTGTGGCTCGCAGAGGCAGCCGACACACACTCACTCGACCACGCTTTGCTCCGGTTTGTACCAGCACCAATTCCATGCTGCAGCTCCTGCAGGGCGATGACAAGGCAGTGAAGGCAGATTTCCCCCCAGCATTACCGCAAGGACCTTTAGGAGCTTTACTGGCTGGGTATCTCCTACCCACAGCTCCGCTTCCTCTTTGCTTTTGCATGAAGCCAGAGGGATTCCCCCACAGCCTGACTGGCATCCCTAAATGACTCACTGAGGCTGAGGCCCCAGAGACAGAGCTTGAGAGCACAGTACTCTCTCTACAGGTTTTTCCATGTGGCAAACATCTCTTTTTTTGTGCCAAAGCAGTATTTTCAAGAGCCTGGTGTCAGCTGCAAGCAGTTAAGCATAGACACTGCAGACCTGGGGTGCCAGCTTGCTACAGTGCGCTACAGGAAAAGAAAATATTTTGCAATTGTTACTTCTCTAAATCAACAGAAGCGAATCCACCAAATGCATCGTGAAACAGCAGAATACAAAGGTTACAGGGAAAAACTACAAGATATCTCACAGGGTGATATGAGCAGGCACAGCGTGGAAATGGGATCTCCTACCCAAGAAAAGCAGTCTGAGAGAGGCATTCACTAAGGTGAGGTAAGAAACCTTACATACTTGTGGTAGTTACTGAAGTTTTTTCCTACCTGCAGTATTTTTCTTTATGGAACAGAAATCAGCAGAGAAATACTCCTAAGCATGTGTGGCAGCCCAGAGACTCACATACTGCCAGAGCTGAACTGTGACCTCCTAAGCGCAGAGTGCTAGGAAATGGTGTTCCCAGGGAAGATTGCTTTCTAGCAGCATTTCCCCCTTCTCTAAATAGTACTGCACCCACAGGCTGCCAGCAGTAGCAGTGTGAGGGAATCAGCCTGCCCCTCTCTTGTAACACCTTCCCCATTACTCCTGCCACCTTGCACAATCAATACTAATTACAGCCTCACTGTCAACTCTACCAGCAAGGAGTAAAATGGTGATGATAATGATGATGGGGTAATAGAAACATTCATCCTGTGCACATCAGTAATCCAAACTCACTCATGTGTTCCGAAGGCATTAGGGTGGATGTGTTCTGAATCCAGAGAGATTCCAATCAGGCTATGGAATAGCTGTGTGAACCATTCTGACCATAACCCCCCTAAGTTAATTAAAACATCAAGTGCTTCCAAACTAGTGGCCTGTAAATAAATGTTTTTCACAGGCACTCTCATTCATGAAAATGTGGGAGACAGACTGCATCAGTAGCAAGGAGATATCTGCCATTCCTTGAGGGGAAACAAGCCCAGGCTCATCCTCCTTCAGTGCCAAATGCTGAACAGCGGTTTGGGAGCATGAGATCCAGCACCAGCATCTCTGTGGTGAGATTAGAAGATCCTTGTGTGTAACCCCACACCTAGAAGCATCCAAGAAGACACCTGTGGTAGGCAGAGCAGGTTTTCCTACCACAGGGTGATCTGAACACTGTCACCATGGGCAGGCCATGTGCAGGGAATTAGCGGTGTCCTGAGGGCACAGTTTATCCGTGATTCTCACAACACCTTCATGGCCACAATACAGCATAACACCCTGAGCCCTGCAAATCTCATACACACACACAGTCGTCTTCTCTAAATCATTCACGCCCAAAAACCAAACACAAGCTTTTGTGAGCATTTGACTGCCAGATTTATCTGTGCAAAGCTCGTTTAAGTCACAATTCAGACACATTGGACTTGCTTCCCCCCACTCTCCGTGCTACACATACCAAACTCAGATGCTGAATCAGCAGCAATTAGCAGTGTGTTCAGCAGTATCCTCTGCTGACAGATCAAATGCATCAGCACAAATGTACTTATGGATACCTCATCACTTGGTGAAAGACATGGGCTAAGTTGGTCTGTGTGCCCGGCAAGGTCTGGCTCTCAAGACACAGCATTTAACCAAGAAAAGCAAATAGGCAAAGACTGAAAGTAGGTTAAAAAGCCACCAGCAAAAGTTGTGCTGCATGGTACAGTCTGGAATAGAACCCCAAGTGTCCCCCAAATCCATTGCTTTCTGCTCCATACCAAAACTCAGTTTATTACCTTTCCCCTCTCACTGGGGAGAAAATTTATACAAAACCCAAGCAGGCCTGCATCACATCCAAAGGCACTAAACATACAGAACGCTGCTTTACCTATCACAATGCAAATTATGTCAGCCATAAGCCATAAAAGAGCTCATTTCAAATGACAGTAATTTAACAAAGTTATTCCAAGGAGAACTAGTGGCTATATTTGTTTTCTTTCTGATATTGCAATAGCAAACCATGCATGAAGTTTATTAAGCCATGCTAATTGTCTTTCTGTTCTAGTACATTTTAGCCATATGGAGAATCTGGCTGGCGCTCAAAATACAATTTATTTGGGGAAAAATATCCTGAAAAGCTTCAGCTGCTTCAACTGTTAATTTCTTCGACAATGCAAATAATACATAATCAAAATGTCAGCCTGGATGTGGCACAACATGTTGGAATCCATCAGAGGAAGGTAATTTGCAGAACCCGAGGAGATACACGTAGGAGAACAGCTGAGTTCACGTAAAACATTTGCAATTAACCTGAAGGGTTCACACTCACTGGGGAGAGCAGTGACCGTGCCCGTCCAGATGCACGTGCCAGTGCTGTGTCATGGAGAAATCCCTACAGCAGCCAGGCCTCCAGGTTGGAGTCTGGGAATACCAAACCTGTGGGAAGAGATCAGGGTCCTGTTCAGATCCTCAAGTCTCCTTTTCACCGTGACCTTGGGAGAAGCCCCAGAAAGCACAGAGTTCATCCAGGGACACAACCCCTGCCTGGGGCGTTGGGCACTGAATGGGAGAGTAAGACTCAAAGGGAAGAAGGTTGACACTGGAGTTACTGACACTATTTCCAGGAATTATCAGTTCAGAAAGCTGACATGCAGAAACAAAAGCCTGGAAGAAGCCTTCTCAGCATAGAAAACTTCCTAAAAGTTACATGCAAGTGATTTTTTTCAGGTGGAAATCTATGTCAGGTGATAAATTCTCATTCAGCTACAGTTCACAAGGGAAATTTCAGAGAATGCTGTGACTGTAATAAAGTTCATCACTATAAACTATCTTTCTTTAACTTTCCAAACCCTTTCAACCATACAACAAATCAGTATCAATACACAAGATTTGGATTTCACAATCACTTCCATGTCTTGCTTAATTATTTTTTATATAGATATGATTTTTATTTCATTGAGGGATGACACAAAGTCAATAAATTAATTCCGAGAAACATTTTACATGCCATGATTTTTTTTTCCCCTATCCTCAGGGCAGGTTGCTCTTGTGCTGCTGTAATTCATGCTACCATTGGAAACAGTAACTTTCAGTAAGGTTAGCTGTAAAACAAGTCACTGCTGATAGTCTTATGATACAATCCAGTTATTTATGAAAAAGGAGATTTTATTTTATTACTCCCTTCTAGCCTAGACAATAAAGTGTAATGACTTGCTGCTGGAAGGAAGACACAAGAGCACCAAATCATGACATAGAAGATACAGTTAATATGAATGATATGGTGGACTTTAATTTTTTAATATTTAAATATTAAAATAATACTGAGCACGGATTAACAGAATTTATGGTTGCAGATTTCTCAACTTTTTCATTACCTGGCTCTGAACCCTCAAAACAGCATAATAACTGCTGTATTATGTAGTTCTTCATAACTCACAGATTGCATAAGGTGAATATTAAGAACAAGGTAAAATGTACAAAACACCCTACAGCAAATTGTCATCTAGGGGAGCTTGAGGAAAATCCATCCACAGATGCAGAGTCATTACCAACTGTTTTAACTGTTACTTTGAAAAAGATAGTAGAATACCTCAGAAATGGAGGGTAGGCTGTATCAAAGAATTCATCCAGATTGCCCAAGGGGGTGCTTTTGGATGAGCACCACAGCTGTGCCTGGAAGTGTGGCCATCCTCCACCAGACCTTGTCAGAGCCTGGAGGAAAAGTGGATGTTTTCCTACAAATACAACATGCTGCAAGATAGAAAGGATGGTCTCCCACACCTCTGCAAAGATATCTCCTGCCAGCTCCTCCTTGAGCACATCCCACTCCAAAGCCTCCTGTCCAGTGACTGGAAATACACTTCCCTGAAACATGGGGCTGGAAGGTCTTGAAAAGTGGCTTCTGCACCTTCATCTGTGAGCTAAAGCAAACCAGGCCTGCTTCCCACCAAGATCCTACCACAAGCTCTACCCTAAATTGCAATAAACTTCTTAATACAAATTGTAGTTGGAGATTACACAATACTGTGGCATCAAAAGTCGTGGTGTTTTGTTGGGTTTTTTTTATGCAAGCAGTCATTTTGGAAAATACCACTTGGGGATTTAGTGGTGAACACGGTGATGCAGGGTTAGTGGTTGGACTTGGTGATCTTAGAGGTCATTTTCACCTTTGTCATAGAATCAAAGAACTGTTTAAGAAAAAAATAATATCAAATCTTTTGCTGTTTCTCATTTTTGACATGCCTTGCCATATGACAGAATAAGGATTTCCTCTAACACAAAAATTCATGCATTGCTACTGGACCAAGCACAGTTGGTCCTGAATATGACCACACCCCAAAGAAGCTCATAAATCCATGTTTCTCCTGCCTGATGGAACTCCCTTCCAAACAGAAACTGCTCAAGGCAATTGTTCTGCGGATCTTGAGTGATTCTCACAAAAAAACCGGAATGGCGGGAACACACCGGAAAACACAGAGGTTGCTGTACAGTGAGAAATGTTAGAGGGCAAACAAGCCCACTCCCCCCACCCCCACGTTTGACACATCTTCCCCACATCAAAACAAACCCTTCATTTTGCTTCCTGCAAATCAGCAGGAGCAAAAAGTTTAACCCCCCCAATAATCAGGTGTCATCATGTAGGCTCTCCTGCTCAAGCTGCTTGGGAAGCTGCACGACTCACTGCTTCAGTCACGCAACAGAGGAGTGAGAGAAGCTGCAGTGAGGAAGAGTAACTTCCATGATAACTTTTTCTTCCAATAAAGTTTCATTTTCAACATTAAAAGGAGATTATTCTTTCCAGAGTACTTGTATGCAGGCAGGCACTGTAACCAGATGGAGCCACACCCCACATTGTTTTAACACCTTTATAAATGCGTGGGAGTGGTTTTCTCATCCCAGTCCTTGACAGGGGCTTGCTAAACAAGGGGAACGAAGAACCTCTGATGGTTCTCATCCCCATCTGTCAGTTTTGGAAAGTCAGCTACAAAGACCAAGCTTTGCAAGGCCTTGGGAAGAGCTGGCTTCAGAGCTGTCCTTGGTGGAGTATCCAGGAGTTAGTCCTCCCTCTACTGAGCTAATTCATAGCATCATAGAGTCACAGAATGGTTTGGATTGGAAGGGTTCTTTAGAGGTCATCTAGTCCAACCTCACTGCCATGAGCAGGGACATCTTCAGTTAGGTCAGGTTGCTCAGAGTCCCCTCCAACCTGACCTTGAATGTTTACAGGGATGGGGCATCTGCCACCCCCTCTGGGCAACCTGAGCATCTCAGCATCTACAAGGGCGAAAAGGACTTACAGTCCAAACCACCAGATATGCATAGAAGATTCCTGTGCAACCTCCTGCTATCTTGGCTAATTTCAGTTTTGCTACTTTTCCTCACTTCTGGCAACCCCCGAGCCCACCTGCACCTTGTGGGTGTCATTGCACCACACTCCACCTCATGCCTGTGTGTCCCCACCAAAGCAAGGAGCTGCCCTGGGATGCTCCTCTCCCCTCTCTGCTCTCCCATTTATTTCACAAATTACACTTTCAAGTGACAGAGGGGTTTACAGCCCTAGAATTTTGCAAGTGGTAAAGGTAAGCTCTAATGAGGGAGAATCAGGAATATTTTTGCATCAAACAGCAATTATTGAACATGCTGCCTTCTGAAGATTAAAAGGGAATTAAAAAAAAAAAAATTAATACACCTGGGCTTCTGCATTCAGCTGAGTCGTAAAACTCTAAGAATCTGAATTAGCCTCATTTTGTCAGGGAAGAATTTTTTATAAATATAGTTTATACATTTTTCGAGGCTTAATATGGACATCCACATGAAAGGCTAGAGGGGAAAAGATTTAAGTGAAACATCCTTTCAATGCCTCATTTCTGGTTGTTAGCCTTTGGAAATACAGAAACTAAACAGCAGCAGAGATAAAAGAAAGGCAAAAAAGTCCTCATATGTCCACCTTTACTAGCAGCACACATCAGCATTTTCTCACCTGCACAACTTTCATTGCTATTTGCATTTTAATTTGTTTTGTGTGGTTAATTGCACAGTCAGTGAGGCACAGAACTCAGTAGCAACCTGATCAGAGATGTTGACCCTAGGTTTATCTTAGAATATAGGTAATAAAATTAAAAAAAATGAAATAAAAATTATTATTATTAAGTTCACCCACTAGTAGTGCAAGAAGACCTTTATCTGATGCAGAATCAAGTGTGAAAGAACAAACTCCCAAGTTTTTTTCAGCCTGAAATAGAGAAGGCTCCAGGTAGATCTTATAGCAACTTCCAGTACCTAAAGGGGCTACAAAAAAAGCTGGAGAGGGGCTTCTTACAAGGACGTGGAGTGACAGAACAAAGGGGAATGGCTTTAAAATGACAGAGGGCAGACTCAGATGAGATATTAGGAAGAAATTCTCCCCTGTGAGGGTGGTGAGGCCCTGGCACAGGTTGCCCAGAGAAGCTATGGATGTCCCATCCCTGAAAGTGTTCAAAGTCAGGTTGGATGGGGTTTGGAACAACCTGGTCTAGTGGCAGGTGTCCCTGCCCATGGCAGGGTGTTTGGAACTAGATGATCTTTAAGGTTCCCTCCAACCCAAACCATTCTGTGATTCTAAGGCTCCACACAAGCTGAGCTGTGGTAACCATGTGTGCTGTTCTTACTCCAAAAGAAATGTGGGGGGGGGGAAGAGGTTTTTAAGTTGCTGTGTTGAGGAGAATTCCTTACTGAGTCATGCCAGGATGAGATAGAGAAGCTGTAGAAAAGCTACAAACTAATGCCAGATCTCCTTCCTCCCACTCTGATACTTTTAGCTGTAAGGCCATCTGGTAAGAGACATATAAAGCAAATTTTAACTTGCACTCACAACACAAGCATACTTGAAAACTAGATTAACTGTAGTCCATTTAAGTTCACTGGAGATGTACCAACCACTAAATTAGATTGATCACCACTAATCTCCATCTCCATCACTGCTGGTCTCTGGTTGAGCCCAGGGAAAGAACCAGTAGAGCCAAATGAGAAGAAATTGAATCAAGGGTTTGATTATATTTCTTCAATAATTGTTAAGGAACAGACTGGGAGACCAGGTCACTCAGAGCTTCCAACTCCTTGTGATGAAGCTGCAGAGAATTAATTTGCAGAAAGTTAATTCAAAATTTTGAACCATGACTAAAAAAGATGATTTCAGCCTCATTAACCCAGTCAAGAAATTCCTTCCAAGTCTGACCCTTAACTGCATTTCAGTAGAACACAAGGATCTCTTATTTATTCTGCCTCAAAAGAAGACATCCTGTACATTTCAGAAAACAACTCATAGATATTCCCCAATTGTCAGGCCCAGAGGTTTTCCTTTATACTCTTCAATCTGTGTGATTTTCTTTCTTCCCATGGCCAAGTTCTCCTGTGAGCAAGGTGAGGGTTCAGATTCCAGATCTTGAATAAACAGCACCAGGACTTTTATCCAAGACCTACTCAGGATTTGCTACGACTGGGTGCTGTTGACTGACAGGCACAACCACAACAGTGCCATTAGTTACCAAGAGCAGTCAAAAGGCTTCAGTAGGGCTTCATCTCTGCTCCTATGCTTGTTCCTGTCCACTTTGGGCTGAGATCAGGACGAACACCAAGGAGAAGTTGCTTAGGTAAAAAACATTACAATACCTATCCATCATTCCATGTACACAGCCAGTATCTCTCTCAGAGAGTGCACCCTCCACCACCATGAAGCTGCATCCATACCTGGGAGTAAAACTGTTTGCCAGCGTCAGAGCTCCCAGAGAATGGACTCCTCGAGGCTTCCCTGAGGATTAAACCTTGCAAATCAAAAGCATAACTATCACTAAATGGACAAAAGGGAGGAAAAGACAAGACTTCTCTCATTCATGGACTAAATCATGCTCCTGACTGCACTAAAAACTACTTGTGGACAAGAGTAGTCTAAGCAAGAAACCCACACCTTCTTCAAAATTATCTGGGGAAAAAAAAAATGTATGCAGATTTTCTGAGCCACACTTAGTTAGCTCAGGCACTCAATATGCAATCCCATGGCGAGGGTCAGGTCAGAGCCACCAAGCAGCTTGTGGGTGACCTCATTCAGGTTGTTCAGCTGACTCCTTTGTGGTCCCTCAGGAAGGAGAACTTTTACCCTACTTTCTTCAGATTAACTAATTCAAGCCTGTATCTGACATACAGTGGCAGGATGCAAACAGGCAATGGATTTATACTACAAGGCATTCGCTTCACATGTTCTGTTCCTCTTATTGTTTTTTAAAAGAGCTGTTTAGTCTATACACATCCTCTCTACTGTACGGGTCATGTGCACTCCACAGAAAGAGGTCCTGCAAATTCCAAGCAATGGAGAAAAGTTCTGCATATTTGTGACAGCCAAATGTCAGTTATCTCCCTTGCAAAAGAAAGGGCTGTCTGTGCTGAAAATTTCCATAAGAAAAACCAAGCTATTTCCTGATGTTTAAATTCCTTGCAGAAGAACCAAGGGGGGAAAAAACCCAACAACAATAGAACAATAAAATGTGTCACTGTTGATTTACATTAAGCTCATTTTTTTAATCACTAGGGCATGATCCTCACCTGCTGAGCCCAACTTGAGCACGATGCAGCCTTTACACCCCAATCCTAAATCAAGTATCCATGAACAAGCCGTGCCAGGGAACACAAAGTGTCCTTATTTACTGAGTGATTCAGGGGTTAAGTTTCATAGGTCAATGTAGTCTTCATTTAGACACAGCTTTCTAGCATTAATAGCATTTCGCAAAAATATTATGTTGATTATTTCTATGTATCACTGACCCTGAGCCATATCTTTATTTTTCAGCTGCCTTCCCCTTTGCTACTGGTCTATTTCCTTCCTAAGTTTTCAAATAAATCCAAGTCATTGACGTAATTCAGGCATTTTGAGGGCAAAGCAACACCCACCCTTGATCCTGATCCAGAAGTCTTTAAAAACCATACTGAGGTCAAGCCATTAGGATTGCTCAGCTGGCCAGAGAACCATGTGGAAGGAGCACCCAGATGCTGAACAGCTCAGAAGCGTTGTTTCTTAGACTACAACAGCTTCTGCTATGCTACACCAAGGGCCTCAGCACCTCCCAACACCAGTTGCTAAAGAAGCTTTCTCAGGCTAATAGAGCAAAGCTGGATTTCACTTGTGTAGCACTTGTAAACATGAGAAAAAATAAAAACTTAAATGCCTCTCACTTCAAAAAATGATGTATGAACCAGTGTTCAAGGTTTAAGCTCTGCATTTCCAGACAATTCTGTTCCTTCCTTCATCTCAAGGAAAAGAAAAATTACCCTCAGGGACTCTGCATTTGACATTTCTGAGAGATTATCAGCACTAAAGCCAGAATCTAAACTGATGTCAGATTTTAGGTTCAAATATTGCTGGTCTCTGCTTGTGTCTTCTAGCTTTGAATTTTCAATATCTGCCTTCAGAAAGACAGATTCCTGGTGTCATTATTAACAATACTCTACTTTGAACACGATTTGAGCTGTTAAGGAGAGAAAGCTTGAGGTATCTGTCAGGTAAAACACCAGAGAGCAAGAAAAGCAGTAGCTAGTGTTAAGAGAAAAACAGAAAATTTGTAATCTAACAGTAGTTAGAAAATAACAGCATCCAACCCACATTGTAACTACACACCCCCGTCTCTAAGAAGATATCACTATACAAAATTTTTAGTATCTTTGCTATTAGCAGGGTTACATGTGCAAAGCTGGTTATGAAACAGCAGCATTTCAGTAGTCTCATATCTCCAGTATTACTTGCAAGTTACCTACACCTGCAACATTTTTTGGTTTTAGTCATCTGTCAATCTTCGCTTCACCACCTCTAGTAATTAAATAGGAGAAACATTAACCTTGGAAAACTGCATGAAATGCAAAATTGGCCATGTATTTTGGCAATTTGACTGCACTTTACCCAGGGCAGTTAAATAAACTGTGATATCCATCACAGAAAGATGTGACTATCATGCCGGACAGATGTTAGAACAGATCTTTTCTGCATCTGGCAGATGGATTCCATGCTTTGCTCAGTCACAAGCCAAGATGTTGGGCTGACGTTAGGTGAGCTGAGCTCCTCTCAGCTGATCCCAATTCATGGCTTTTCTCAAAATCAGCAATGCCAATAATTCAGAATTTCATACAGTAAGAAATTCAGCCAAAGAATAGTGCTCTTATTTGCAATTCTATGAATGTTTTAGGAGCATCTTCCAGTTACTTTTGCTGAGGCTCTAACTATCCAGCTCAGATACACATTAAGCCTTTTGTTAGCTGGCCATGTTACAGCCCATGGGCTGCTTGCCAGGACTCATTCAGAATAAAGCAGTCAGCAAGTGCAGCTTTAGACTGCATCCCAGTGTGACCTGTCAACTGGATTGCACTACCACAGTGCAATAAGATACTGGGGGAAAATGGTCTCAGGACAAAGCAGTGGTTCCCCCAAGCCCAGACATGAGTCCCAGCACTCAGGGGAGCTAAAGGCCCCTGGGCCCGTGGCAGCCTGTGCTGCCCTCAGCCATGAAGGGTTTGCTCTGGAGCTGCCCTCTCCCTGCTGAGCAGTGTTACCCAGCTATTCCCCAGACACACGCTGCTGTTCTGGGGAGAGCTGTGTACTCACAGCAACCTGCAGCAGCTGAGCCATTCAGGTTTCACATGACTGTTTCTGGTGCAAAAGCATTCAGCTCCCCACAGGTCACACCGGGAGGAGGCAGCGAGAAGGGGGACACAGCTTGTAGGAAAGGCAGCCAGACCCCAGCCTGCTCTGCCTCATCTCCCTCCATCAATCCCACTGACTGTCCTTGCCGACAGCTCCACTCACTTGCTCAGGCCAGAGAGAGCCCAACCCTGTGTCATGTGTGGAAATCCAGTCCCTACTGTGCCCCTTACTCAACTCCAACAGAGATGGTGCTGAAAGGACAGCTTTTACCATGATAACTTTCACTTGAGACTGCACTTTTACTTAAAAGCAGGTTTCTTGCCTGTTGGTTTTAATGTGGTATTAATTGTTAAGAGTGGTACAGGCTCACATCACACCATTACCTGCTGCCAAACAATTAAGAGCTTTTATTTCCCATTGCTGAAGCTGTTAACATATGGATGGAAAATTGGAAGTGCCCAGACAACTCCCTCAGGTCTGTGCTCACCTGTTTCTAAAATGTAAAGAAGCAAGGCTGCACTGTCACCAGAGAAAGGTTTTCTCATAAATAATGATTAGATCTTTACCAGTGACTACAGGTTGATATCACTAATTCCTTGGTGATCAGTGGCATAAAGTCTGATACACTTGTACTGCTGTGATTCCCTGGAAATGGGTCCAAGTCACATGGGGCTTCACTTAGAATAGAATTGGCTGCCTAAGGGTTATGAAGAATACATTTGTAGCAGGTTTCGGTTTTTTTTCTTCTCAGCTCTGTGTTCAATATTCTCCTCTCCTGCTGGAGCAGTTTGTCTGGTATGAACACAAGCCATTGGGAAGATCCTTACAGAGCCATCAATCTGCTCCTCTATGTTCCAGAGCTCAGAGCCACTTGCTCTTCCTCCTGCGCCCTGGTGCCTCTTACCACAGCATCTTGCCCCATGAGGCTCAGTTGCAGCACCATGACCATGCTCTGAGGGATGTGTTATTTAGCACCTGAATTTCACTGCTGCATCTCAAGAGGCAAGATGTGGATTCATGCTGGTTGACTTCGGGTACTTCACTTCTGCTTTTTCAGAGCCCTGCCAGTGTCCCACTCAGGTGGCTCAGGTGTTGGGAACAGCAGTGACCCACCAGCACAGGCTAGATCTGACCTGGGTGGCAGCAATGGTGCCTGCTGCACAAGCAGACAGGCCTCATGTCCCAGGCAGAGAGCTTCTCCTGCAACTCCAGAGCAGGGAGTTACCTTCCCTAGAGAGAAGATTTCAGATCACAGTGTCCCCAATGTCTCCCATGGTCTCACTAAAGTCAGGTTACTGATCGCCACTTTGCCTTTCGAGACATCTGATTTTCCACATGCCTCACTGCAGCTCATGTCATATTCCAGACCTAAACTTTAAAAACTGCAACTGGCACAAGCCCAGCCCCACATCCGGCCTTCAATCCTCATTTGAAAAACACAGATATTCCATTCACCCTGCAGAAGCCCAGACATTAAAAAAAATAGGAGCCATTATTTGCCTTCAGCAGATTGCCACAGTACTGCCCCCCGAGTGTCATCTGTGCAAATGGATTATACCAGCCTGCTTCCCTGGAGCGTCATGGAGCCTCTCTCAAGTGTTTTGTGCTCTGAAAGGCTTGTTTACAAAAGTTTTAGTCTGAAAGTTCAACAAGAAGTGTGAATTCTAATTAAAGAGATACTCAGATATTTCTCGGAAATTCATTCTCAAGCTACAGACAAACCAACCCATTCCAGCCACCACAATAAGCTACAAGGGTTCAGAAAGAAAGAAGGGGTGTTGGGTTTTCTTAAATAACAAAAAAGCCAAACGTGAGCAATGGTTTTTTCCTGAGTAATACTCCATCATGCCAATGAAGAAACAGGGTTTGATTTGGAGGAAGTAAAAGGCAACGGCTTTCTTCCATAGTAGCCTTTACTTCCAAGGCAAAGAGGGCTGGTAGAAGAGTAAGAAAAAAACCTCACTGACCTAGGGACTCTTCCAGCACTCAGAAACTCACTGGGCACTACAGCTGACACACTGATGGATCCCAGGGGTGGCTTAAAGAGTAACAGCCACGAGAAAGAACCAGGCTTTTGGAGAGCAGTGGGAGAGTCTTCACAAGACATGGAAAAAAAGAAACATATAAATAGTGGCTATCACTAGTTGTGCATACAGACTGAAAGGGAATACAAGACACTGATCATCATAGCACAAAGATTCTTTTAAGACATGATCAGAGTATATCTAATATATTTTTGTATTTATGAAGGTTTATGCACGCTAGGGTTGCACTGAACACATGGTGTCTATCCACACAGGAAATAATTTTGTTCTGAGCACCTACATGCCTCACCATCAAGGAAATGCACTTCACCAAATAAGTGTAGGCATTTACTACTTATTGGGCCAGTCAGAACCCCATCAACATCACCAGGATGCACTGGAAATGATGCAGTGCTCCGTGTTGGAAGAAAACCAGATTTAAACTGAAGAACTTCTTAGGTTTTTATGATAATTAGGTGCCTCTAACACCTTCTGCCTCCCAGGGAGGGAGGGAAAGAAGTAATTATCAGCCATCCAAACTCCCTGCTACACAATAAGGGCTCCCACGCTCCTGTCAACTCTGACAACAGCCAGTACTCTGTGGGCAGCACCTGCCTTTCCCCCTGCCAAACAGCAGCTGAAAGAAGCTGCTTTCACCACTCTGCCTGTACTGGCATGGGCATTGCTCTTGTAGGATACAAACTGGGAGGCTCAAACCAAGGTACTCCTTCTGAGCAGTCTCTAGAGCACCTCGAAGAGACAGAGTGATGATCACTGTCCCAACATTCACATACGATCCCACAAGCTGATCTCTTCAGATTGCACATCTGGCCAAAGACCATCTGCCAGCAGGTAACACCAAACCACCTCTTGGTGACTGCAGCACATCAGCGTTGAAAGCAAGCTGGGAGTTGGGATTGCTGTCCTTCCCCCATGGGCAACAGCTCTGCTCTCTGAAGTCACGGGTGGCTGACTCCTGCCTCAAGGAACAGCAGAAGCAGAATAGGGAGCTTCATTCTGTGCTCACAGATTTCAGTAATCACGTTTCAGTCAGCTTCAACAAAGGCAGAATAGATTTTTCTTACTCAGTTTTTTTTTCTTCCTCTTAAAAATAGGTGACATCAATTGGACCTGTCAGTTTTAATTAGTATTTGCATTATGTTCTGCTCTAAAGAAGTTGTTCTGTTTTGACAAACAAGGGGGGGGAAATCTAATACATAACTCAAGCCTAGAATTTAGGATGCCAACATGAAAGGCAAAACTAATTAAGATGCTTCACAGGAGATCCCAGCGCTTCCCACAAACACCAGTGACATGATGTTTTAGACAGGCATTCTGTATACTTGTATATATACAAACACATCCAAATAGTCAAGGATTCACAAAATTAAAACTGACATCAATTAGTACTAGCAGTGGAACACAGACCGATACTTGCAGCTAAGTTCAAGCCTAATGATACTGGATATTACTGCAAGAACACAGCAAGTATCAACCCCTCTTCCAAATAACAGAACATGGTGACTCAAGATAAAGATGTAAGGAAAGTGTTGCCATCAGTAGTAGGTAATGAATGGAAAATTGACGAAAAAGTGCAGAGTGCACTGCTGTAGTCAGTCAGTATTAGATACAGATATACCTCAAGGGACAGCAGCAGAAATAAGCATCATTTTTTAAAAAGTTATTAGACTTATTAGGCATTTCAATTGATCCTAAAGCAAGCTGACAGCAATTTTTTTCCTTTTTTGAAGCATCTAACTTGACCAAACTTAGAGGTAAAGTGTACAGCCAGGGCAAACTCATATGCAAATTGCAATGATTCTGTTTAATGTTTAGTGCCATTTTGACACTGCAGAGTGTTGTTGGAAGCATGATTGATGCAGAGCATCGCTGAACAGTCATAGTCAAAGTACACTGGGAGGTTCTTCACAGGACTTCTCCAACCCTTTGAGAAGCCTTCAGCTTTTGCAGTAGGAAGAGGTCCAAAAATATAGAAGCCATTTTCAGTCCTAGAGCAACATTCAAGTTCGAATTGTTTTCCCACTTACCCTAATTTGTTTAGATGTCACTGATGCTTTTAAAACTGAGTAAAACATCCACAGGACAGCTCTACACAACAGAAAAAAAGGAGCATGTATTCCAAGGAGCATGTATTCCCCTTTGTTCCCTCACCTGACCATTCCTTCTGCCAACATCAGCTGTTTGCTTGCTTGCAGTATGCTTAAATTTGAGCAGGAGTATTGGGGGAAGCCTTGGTGGTGGGAAGGGTGAGGCAAACAGAAAGGAAAAGGGAGGAGAAGGCATTAATGCTTTTAAGACAATACCTCAGTTTTACAAGACAACAGCTATTTACTTGTTTTACAGGCAAGTTACGAGACTCTTGGGAATCCAGGTTTGTACTGAAGTACCAGCTGCCCTTTGATTACAGCAGTGTGAACTCTGCTGCTCTAATAAAACATCAAAGCTGAACCATGGCACAAAGGGAAGACTTCAGAAAGGGGATTTGGGTTTTTTTTTGGTTGTTTGTTGTTTTTTTGAATGGCTGTGACCTGATCATAATCAGATTAGCCAAAAAGCACGTTGTTTTGTTGGGTTTTTTTCTTAATACAGCAGGGACAAGAGTGCAGACAAGCAAGGTAACTCAAAAAATGGGCAACATTTGGGTTAATAGATATGCTGGAGTGGAAGAGACCAAGTGTTTTGGTTCATCTTCCTCTTCTGCCACAGGCTCTCCCCTCAACATCCCCCTGTTAGGACCAGGGCATGCCAGAGGGAAGCCATCGCAGGGCTACAACACCATGAGTCCTTCAGTGAAAGCTCCTTGCCCATCTCCATGAACCTTACCCCTGTAGAAATCACCAGGTTTTATTCCCCTGGGTTTTCTGAAATGCTCTTTCCCTTTATCTAGACTTTATTGTGGTACTCACCAATAGAGGATTCAGGCTACTCTGGGCATTTCTCTCTCCTCACCAGAGCAACTCAAATTCAAGTATAGGCTTATCAGTTTGAACACAGGAGAGTCAAGATGGGGACCACTTAAGCATCTTTGCACATCGGCAGAGCAAACAACTTAATCTCATTTGTCGGATGGGAACATGCAACTCTCCAAGGTTATATCCTAAAGATTAACAAGGTAAGTCTGAAAAAGACTGCTGGGCTCTGTGACCTGATTTCAGTGAAGCTTCCCTCTGGACACCTACATAATCTGCAGTTGTGTGCACAAAGTCCTCAAAACTGAGGTGCACATCACCCAGCTGGGATCTGCTCCACCATCCTGCTAAGTTAACAGCAAGACTTCCCATCATGTCTCAAGAGCTCCGTGTCCCACACCATATTCAGAAGAGGGATCTGCACCATGATGAGGATCAAGTATGGCATGGTCCTATCATTCTGTTTTGAAGCTGCAGCTGAGCAGGACAACTTCAGATGAATTAAGTCCATGCATCAGTTTATAGGCCCATTTCCAGAGTTAAAGTATTTCCGTAAATACAACACAAAAATAAAGGAGGCTTAAAAATCTCACGAGGCTCACATAAATGCCTCTTCTTATGCATGAAATATTGATAGAACATGAATAATTGAGCTTCTGATTTCTCTGAGAAGTCTAGCCCTACCAAATGTTACAGGACACATAATTTATATTATTTGGATACTAGAGGAATAACAAATGCTTTCACCTCTTAACCCTGTCTCATAGGGAGCCTTAAGAACACCAAAGTACAGTAATTGCTATAGTGGCAGTTTGCCCAAGTTAAGTCTTAATAATGTTATAATAAAAAGAGTCTTTTTGGCTCTTCTTTCTAAGATTGATTCACCCTAAAAAGTAATCAATAAATGCATTTTTTCACCTCATCACTGCAAATACCTGCTTGGTATTTCTTAGCTTTTCTTGCACTCACCTTTGCTGGAGTCCTACAACAGTGAGCCACTTGGTCACTGATGCTCTAACCATCCTCTCAGTCTGGAACTGGCCAGGGACAGTCAGTGGGACAAAAGTGGGAACAAGGAAAGGCAGGAGCAGTAATCCTGGTATGTTTCAGTGTTTCCTCCAGACTCATTAGTCCCCATTTCCTATCACTAGACTCCCAAGCATATTTTATGCTGACAAGAAAAAACATAAAAATAAACATCGAATGAGGACTGACCAGGGCTTGGCTGGCTACCAAAGCCCCTTCCACAGACTTTCCCAAGCAGTACTGTGCACTGTGAAGGACTCTGCCAGAATTGCACCCCAAAGGCCAACCCACTGGTGATGGTGTTATTGGCACAAGTGACTGCAGAGCTCTGGTCTGACTGAGTACGTAGATCCTATGACCAGGGAGTCCTCAGAGCAACCACTGTTCATCTTCCTCTTTGTTGTCCCTCTTCCCTTTTGACCACTGTTAACAGAATAGAGGGCCTAAAACAGAATAGCTTCATTTCACCTGATTTAATAGCAGATTTAACCAGCTTATCAGAAGTAAGTCAAAGGAAGAAGTGATTGCACTTCCCTTCACAGAAAGAAATACCATCATGGTAATTATTCTTTACTAGAATAACAATAATATTATGATCTCATCTAGAGCCCAAAGCAGTCCAGAGGGAGCCAGACTGGTGCTCAAAGATCTCCATTGGCCAGCCGAGTCCAGTGCTGAGGTGGCTCCGAACTCAGGCCCACATTTCTCAGGATTCCTGCTTAACTCCATTGTAGTACATCATTTTAGGGCTGTATTTGAGCACTGAAATCATCCATGCCCCAGTAACAGGGAAATGGAGAGAAACAGGTATCTAAGGCACATGGCATAGAGCCAGCATGTCACTGCACAATATGTCACACTGCTTGCATGAAGCTGGTCCAGGGACAAGCATTTAGGTGGAATTTCACACAGCTGACAACAGTCCTAAAATCAGTTAAATAATTCAGAAAAGGATGTTACAAAAGCCTTAGATATCTTTCTGAATAATGAAACCCAGCAGACAATATAATTGAATATCTAATTTCACAGCAGCTGTGAAATTGTCTGCAAAACATTTACCCCTCACGAGTCTTGTCCCATCTAAAAAAAAATTCATCCCAAGTGAATTAGTAGCAGTAAGGCCTCAATGCAGCTGACAAACTGAAGCAGTGGATGCAATTTTACAGCTAATTGTGACAGTTTCTGTTGGGGCCAGTGCTGTTTATTATCTTTATCAATTATCTGGATGAGGGGATTGAGGGTACCCTCAGTCAGTTTGCATATGACACCAAGATGGGCAGGAGTGTTGATCTGGGGGGGTGTAGGAAGATTCTGCAGCAGGATCTGGATGGGCTGGACTGATGGGGCAAGGCCAAATGTATGAGGTTCAACAAAACAAAGCTTTGCAGGGCTCCAGGCTGGGGGCAGAGTGGTTGGAAAGCAGCTCAGTGGAAAAGGACTTTGGGGTGGTTGACAGCAGCTGGCCAAGGAAGGCCAATGGCACCTGGCCTGTACCAACAGTAGGGTGGCCAGCAGGACCAGGGCAGTGACCATCCCCCTGTGCTGGGCACTGGTGAGGCCACACCTTGAGTCCTGTGTTCAGTTTTGGGCCCCTCATGACAAGGAGCACGTCCAGAGAAGGGCAATGGAGCTGGGGAAGGGTCTGGAGCACAAGTCTGATGAGTGGCTGAGGGTGTTTATTCTGGAAAAAAAGGAGGCTCAGAAGGGACCTTATCAACTACTGAAAGGAGGTTGTGGCCAGGTGGGGATCAGTGTCTTCTCCCAGGCAACAAGTGATAGGACAAGGAGAAATGACCTCAAGTTGCTCCAGGGGATGTTCAGAATGGATATTAGGAAAAATTTCTTCTCTGAAAGGGTGATCAAGCACTGGAACAGGCTGTCCATGGAAGTGGTGGAGTCACCATCCCTGGAGGGATTTAAAAAACACAGATATGGCACTTGGGGACATGGATTAGTGATGGACTTGGCAGCGCTTGGTTGGACTTCGTGTTCTTAAAGGTCTTTTCCAAGCTAAACGATTCTAATGTAAGTGATAAGATATTCTTGTTGAGAGCACGAGCTATTATGCTTCAGTTTTGACAGGCCTTCACTGTAGCTTAAAATATACATTTTCTACATGAATGTATCTCTCACGAGTTCACACAGCCACCACTACTTTTCCTCAACTTGAGAAACTCTAGCAGCAACAATATTACCTGTGTGTGCTCATATATATGTTAATGCAGTATCTCCAATTTCTCTCTCCAAATACAATCTTCCTTTGGATTTAAGAAAATTCAATTCAGACACGATGTAGCTTTGTAAAGTACAGAAATGATTTTTTAATACCAAAAGGAATCAGTATAGTGAGACAGATTCACCCCCAGCCTCACACACAGACAGTAATTCCTGCATCGCCTTCTTAAAAGGGCTGCTGCTTTTGCCTACCAACTCCAGTTAAATCCCTAGCCCCATGTCAGCTGAACATGGTACTTTTCCCCCACAGACAAAAATGCTGCTAATTTTGTCTACACGTGAACTGCAGCAATCTTCGATTTATTTTTTCAATCTATTTATACTTATACCAATAAATCACTTCTCAGTTTCATTTTTTGTTGCCACTTAAACCTCCAACAGTCCTAATTTCTAACTGATGAAACCAAATCATACTGGATTGAGCCCAGTTCTCCTCCTACACTAGTGTTACATTAGCATAACCACAGCTTTCAGTGAAATTAGTCTTGTTCATTTTCCTGGGAAACAAAGGAAAAAGGTCAGTCTTACTGTTTACTCCCTACTACACCACAGGAGGAGTTGGGTCCACAAGTACATATGCATGACCCAATACTGGAGGAAGAATTACTCAGTAGGGCCAAAGAGTATTGCAGCAAATCGATGTTTCATTTTCATTAGTCATTTTTCACCACAAAACCTGGCTCATTTAAGTTATCAACCCCTGCATACAGTAGAATTAGACAGTACACATTAATATGAAAACGAAATAAACCAAAATAAAATCAGTCTTATGTCTGCATTAAAACAACTCAATAAATACCACAAGGGAAATGATGAATTGGCTCGACTGGACTCTAATGTGTTACTGATAATTACACATTTAATCAAATCAAACATGGCCTGCAGATCTGGTTTTTCCCCCACTGCTCTGTTCCCACAACACTTGCTCTGCTACAGAAGAAAAGATCTCACCCCTTTCAAGGCTGAGCAGATCACAACCCCATTTTGGTACTTGGGAATGTTTCTGGCCACAGTGTTTGACATCCAGGTGTCCTCCTTAGATAACTTCCCCCATTGATAAGTTATTATCCTTACAAGTAAACCCACATCCAACCTGCACAAGAAGCATCAATGGTAAAGTGCACACATTCCTGCCTTTCACACATCACGTTTTGGGGGGGGTGGGGGGATCATGAGCTAGAAGACCAGATCAAAACTCAGATGGTTGTGTTTCTTTGTTATCAGTGTTTTTCTGCCACATGGTATTTGGGTTTTGTGGGGTTTTTTTCTTCCCTCCCCCCACATCAGCTCCTACACAGCAGCACATCAGTTAAAAAAAAAATAAAGTACCAGGGGACTGCAGCAATGTGATAACCTGTTACCCAGCACACAAGACCCAGGCCAACACAAAACAAAAGGCTATGCAAACCCTTGTCACAGCTGACTCATTTAGTCCTCTACACTTTTAAAAACTATGTTCACCTTAGATTTTCATTTCAAAGGTCCTGCTTCAGCAGAGGTAATGAGAAAGAAAGAAACCACATAGCAAATTAAGGCTTAATCATTATGCAATTCCCTTAGTAACGTAATTGTCTCATCCTCAGTGCTTTGCAGTGTAATTAACCATACCTCTGAACCAAACGTAAAACACGCTTCATTTCAAGGTCACAAAACAAGCAGAAAGAGGCAAGAACAGAAGCAAGATGTCCTGACTTGTCACCTCTACTCAGTCCTCTGCTTCAGCCACTAGGTAGCACCCACTCTTCAAGCTGATGCAAAACCTAGAAAACCAAGTCAATACCAGCTGCTAACCAAAAAGCTATGAGAATAGAGGGTGGGAAAAGGGAGTCTTTCCACACTGATCTTATAAAGGAACACAGCTTAAATCAGTGTTTGATATGCAGTAAGTCTGACAAATAGACTTGTATACAAAGTTATCTAGCTCTTTTTACACACCCTTTTAATAACTTAGAGCAACTATGGACTTAAAGATTCAAGCACCTCCTCCGAGCTCAGCTGTAACTTACTCTTCCTTGACAAGCCATTTATCATCCTAATGGCCCTGCCAAAACAAAAAATAAATTCTACAAGACATATCATTAAAGTATTTAGTAATCTGTACAAGACAGTGACATAATTCACTAGAACCAAAATACCCCAAAATGCTGCTGCTGTCCCTTCACAAGTTACTGAAATGCCTTAATGAAATTCTATTTGCCTGCAATGTGAAGATATGGATGGATTTACACATAACATAGAAACAGTCCATTTAATTAGCAGCTGAGAGGTTTAATGGCTAATATTAATTTCTGTTAAATACTAAGACATAACTCTCATCTGAAAGCTCTGAATTCAGTTAGTTGTTCAGGATTCATTTTACTTCAAAGGCTCAAAAGTGAATTTCAGATGTGACTGCACAGTGAAGAAGTCTGAGTTACCAGCAAATTCAGAACTGAGAAGACCTACAGAAATTGCTACAAGGTGGCCATCCCACATCCATCCCAGGCTGTAATAAGTACTCTCTGCTGCAGCCCCTGGGGACAGTGCAGTTCAGGAGGTGCAATTTGTTACTTACCCAAAGGCCTGATTACCATACTCCACAAAGCACCAAGATGGAGAGATTGTGCAATTACCACCCCAGCTATTATCACCAGCTGGGCTGTTCCAACCCAGCTCAGTGCTCCTGCGAAGAGGTCACTTATATGTAACAGCAATTCCTCAAACAACACTACCCAGGAAGGCACTCACTCCAAGGTGAGCAACCAGCACAAGCACTTGCAAGATGCCGCCTATTAAGGTGGGAGAAGTAAAAACTATTCATTGTTTTTCAAAATTTCAGCATCAGAGAAGAAAGCAAGGGGAAGGTCTGGCATCCGAAACAACAAACAGTCTGTCAGCCCAAGGACCCCAAGTTACAAACAAACTCTTTATTTCCTTCTTGGAATAAAGCCTGGCCAGATCTCTCCACTCCTCAGATGGGATCAGCAAGGGAGAAGCATCCCCAGTTTTGAGCTCTTACAAAGGCATTGAGCTCTTACAATGGCACTGCTGCAGAGTAGGACCCACGCAGACCAGCCAGCAGGACTGGCGTTGCTTTTCATCTTCTATAAACTTCACTTTTTTAAACATGCTGGGCACAAAAACCCCTTCAATGTCTGTATTACCAGTCTCCTAATTCTTCTTCTGTGCAGTCCTAAGAACATGGTAAAAATAAACAGAGGCTCCCATCACCCACTGAAAAAGCAAAGGAAAAAGCACATGCACGGCAGCTAAAGCAAAGCTCATTTTACACTTTCCAGTCACTAATACACAAAATGCAAACCCCTGGATTCCCTGATGGGAATACATGGTCTCCAGGGAGACCTTTCAGCACCTTCCAGTACCTGAAGGGGCTACAAGAGAGCTGGAGATTTTTACAAGGGCACAGAATGACAGGACTAGGAGTAATGGCTTCAAACTGATTGAGGGCTGGTTTAGATTAGATATAAGGAAGAAGTTGTTCCCTGTGAGGGTGGTGAGTCACTGGCACAGATTTCCCAGAGAAGCTGTGAAGGCCCCATCCCCAGAAGGGTTCAAGGCCAGGTTGGATGGGGCTCTGAGCAACATGGTCTAGTGGAATGTGTGTATGCCCATAGCAGGGAGGTTGGGCCTATATGAGCATTTGTGGTCCCTTCCAACCCAAATCATTCTGCGATCCCATGGTATTTCCTCAGTAAAAATAAAAATACCAACCTTCCTCCGCATGCACAGAAAAAGATATTTTTTTTTTTTACTTGCTTGTAGCTTATTGATTTTCAGTTGTTCAAGTGAATCTGTAAGATTTCACCTCTAACCGCCCTGCATGCGCTTTTATGTTACAGAGCAGTTTCAGGCAATAAAACGTCAAAATAAGATAAACAGGTAACTGTGATAAGTCTTCCTAAGGGTAGAAAAACATTAGCAGCACCTGCTGCATTTTCCATCTGCTCTGAAGTACCCAGGAGAAAAAAACCAGAACTTTTATGCAGTCAATACTTTGTAAGATATGACTGGTCTTGATTGCTTTAGGAAAACCCAGGACGTGTAAATATAAATACACACACACACATATACATTTCTATACAATGAGGAAAGTAGCATAAGATCTACTCTAGAATCCAAAGGGCTTCAGGTCTAAGTGCAGCTCTTTTCCTTCACCTATCTATTCCTCTGTTTCAATGCTAGTCTGCAGGCAAGGGGTGAGCCCTGAGCAGGAGGGAAGGAGAGAAATTTCTGGTGTAGGACATATCAGGAGAGAGTCTCATGTGGAAGCAATTGCCCTCAAGGTTTGTAGACAAGGGCTACTTTCATACAAGCGTGGTTATGACTAACCCAAAGAGGGTTTAGCCTGCCTCATTGCCTACATCTTTCTCATTTCTCACACCCCCCAGGCTGGGCTGGGTGCACTGGGGCTCAGTGTCACCAGCTCCATCACAAACACAGCAGCTCTGCAGGGACAGGTACTGTGGGGCAAGGGGGGGGCTGTGCAGCAGCACTGCCAGTGTAGGGCAACAACAGGGACAGGCTCTGCATTTGAAAAGAGCCCCTTCTTGTCACCTTAATTCCTGCACCACCATCAGCAGGGAAAAAAGCTTCCAGTATAAAGCACCTCTGTTTTTTCACAGGAGACATCTACTTTCCAGAATATCTTTTGACTTCCCCACAAAAAGAGCACTGTGCCAAGGAAGTAAGCCTCACTCCCACAGCACCCCCACTCTTGGGGCAGAACAGACCCCTCCTACCTCAGCGAGGCATCTCTCATGGTTTAGTCTCACCAGTCCCCCTTGCAACTGGACACGGTCCTGGTTTCACTGGATGCTGGAGCCCTGTAATGTCCCCAGGGCCCCTCTGGCAGCCACAGCACAGCAGCTTCAACCTTTTCCTGCCATACATTGCCCAAGAAAACACAACCTCTCCCCAGGGGTATTTAAGCCCATGGACGTGGGCGTGACACCCCCTGCACAGGGGTAGCTCATCAGCCCATCAACCCCATCCCAGGCCTGCCTGGCCCAGCTGTGCTCGAGGCTCTCAAAAGCCACCACCAAAACAAAACAAAATGGTCCTTCATTTTATTTACAACTAAATCGCAGCTGGGGAGGGAAAGAGAAAGCAGACCAAAAAGGAAAATCTTGCTAAACTTTTATATTAACTACCAGTGCGTGCGCACATCCAATATTTTCAGAAGTATGCTCTGGTCTTCTCTAGGTTATTTAGTTGTCCTTACTGTATTTCCTGTTTCCCTGCTCATGTCACAGGGGATCCTGCAGCAGACATCCGGCTTCGTGCCAGTTGTGTGTCCCTGTGTCATAAAAATCCCATTTTTTATATTAAGGGGTTCATTAACTTCATTGTCCTGGCCAGGTCCCAGTTTGAGTATGTACAATCCCTCCAAATATTCCTCTCTTACTTCAACCAGAAATGTCTATTTAAATTACTTCCTGCAAACTATTTTGGACTTTTTTCCATGCCTTTTTTTTTTTTTTTATTGCAAAACAGCTGTCACTTTTCACCCAGGAGATGGTTGTATTTTGATGTCACATTACTATCTCTATCCTTCACAGTTATCAAAACCAGTGGAAACCTACCTCCAGGCAAAGCAACCTGCTTGCAGTTGAGGAAAAAATTTTGCATCTTATTTACAGGGAAATTCAAAAATTTTGCACACAGAAGGAGTACAATGTAGAAGGAAAAACACAACAGTTTATTAAACGTGCTGTGATAAAATATCTAGATACAAAATAAATTATGTGCTCCAACTGGACAGACTTATAAAATGGTTTGATGACTCGAGTCTATTTAAAAGGTAATCTAAGCAAGCTGTGACTGCACAGACATTGCAACTAATCTAAAAGACATTAAAGTTTCCCTGACCTCTTAGAAGCAATCAGTTGAGCTAAAAACCTTATCAGGAGACCATGCTTGGCAGAAAACATAGAAACATATTTCAGTTAATGGTTCAGACCCACCTTGGTTGCTCTGGAAACTGACCATGAACTCTAAATTCTATCTCTGCTGTACAGTGCATTACTTATAGTACATGAATAATGGATACTATAAACAAGCATTACAAAGTGAAAATTCAGTTAACAATATTATGGAGCTTCCCTTCACAACCGTAGTTCATGAGAGATACAAATTTTATGGTTTTTATCACCAGCAAAAAAAATTTGCATATCCCATCACAGAGTTCTTGCAAGAACCCATTCTGCATTTCTTATCTCAGGGTTTTTATGCTAAGAAATACCGCATTAGGTCCAGTAATTTACATTTTTCCAATAAAATTCTAAATACATATGCAGTAGCTCTTTATTGAGTGACTTCATGTTATAAATTATAAGCTTGGAAGGAAATACATTAGGACAAATATTGACTTCCAAATAGTCACCATGAGTGAGATTTTATCCTGGTATTGAATTATCACACCTCTTGCCTTTTATAGCTCTATCTTATCTCCCAGTTACTATTACTTTGTGGCAAGTAAGTAAATAAATAACACTGCCTCACTTCTGACAGTTTGATTCATTCAGTTCCATGCGGCAGAAACAGCAGGTACAAGTCTGTGCAAGGGTTTTCTAGCAGCTCTGCTCAGACAGACATTTTGGCATCTGCAACTATAATTAACAGTGCTTTCAGTGTTTCCCATCACCGAGCATTGCAGGCTTTACTGTGGAAGCAGCAGGTGAAGTCCAGTGCCTGTTGGAAAAGATTAGCAAAAAAAGTAGCAGTACTGCTCTGGGATGTCACTGAATGGACACTGCCTGTTCATTCAACATGTCTGCTCCATGGTTTTTCAGCAACTCTTTAGTGGATAATCTCAGCCTTTACTACCTTAACACCACAGTTACATGTGACATCTGGTTAGGAAACAGGAGCTCAGGTTGCAGTTACAACTGGATGACTCCATACTCCCATCTCCCCCGCTTCGGAAGCAGCACTGAGACTGCCCAAAAACCAGCTCCAGTCAAGTCAGCATGGAAATATAATTGATGCAGCCTATGGACAGAACCTGTTGGCTGAAGAACTGCAGGAATACAGCAAAATCTGCCCAAAAACAGAGGTGGGGAAAGAACACAGATAGTACATCTTGGATACAGCAGTCTTCATGCTCACAAAGCTCCTGAACGGAGAAAGTGCGTGTCAGCCCTCACTGTGCCTCCAGCCCAGGGTGACTCTCCGTCTCTACCCCTTGCCTACAACCCAATGTCACCTTGTGCCCCGACTTGTGACCACCCTGGCTCCCACACCCTCCTGTTCACAGCTTGGCCGTGCCTTCCTTCCCAAGAAAGGGCAAGGAAATGGCTGTGCCAAACTCTGCTTCCACAGCACCCGGTGGATACACACGGGCACGAGAAAGGCAAAGGGCCTTGGAGGGACACACAGCGAGGAGACCAACAGCAACACAGAGAAAGTTTCTTCCCTGATGAGGAAGGCCAGAGTGCAGCAGGCAATTGGCTCACAGCAGGTAGAAGAAAACACGTGAATCCAAGGATGTGTCTCAGATGTTCTGAGTCATTCACTTCCAGGTCTAAGCTGGACAGCTGAGTTATACCTGAACTCATTTGTCAATTCAATCTGCTTTGTGGAAGTCAACAAAACCCGAGCTGTTGTTCCAAATATTTATTAAAAAATAACTGCAAGTGGAAAAGAAATATCAATAAGCAGTCCAATGGCAGATTTATTACAGTTTTAACAAGTAAAGGGAATGAATCTACTTTATGAACAAAAATAGCAATAGGAAAGTATACTGAACGATTCTTAATTAAACAATAAAATGGAAACAGCATATGCAATACACATTTATATATAAATATATTGGTTACATTCTTCTTAAATAGATTAAACAACATTCATTAGCAATATCCAAAAATATTTCTTCATGGCAAGAGAATCATCTTCTTTCACAGCACTACTGACTCTCCACAAGTTTCCACTACAACAATCTTAGAGTTTGGGGCTAGAATAGGTATTCAACACCGCCAGGTCAAATCTAGAGCAAGTGATTTGAAATCACTTTATGTGAGATCTCAGAGAGAGTTAAGGCCAGGTATGTAACAGGTGGAATTGTCAGAGCATGATTTAAGCGGTGGGATCCCCTTGAAATCTCGAATTTGGATTAAAGCTAGATTCCCACAGGTAAACTGTGACACTGCTCAGGATTCCCTGTTAGAACACACTTCCCTTTTTCTGTAAACAACTGTTAACAAAAATAAATTCTCTGTACCCTGTTAACCATTTCTTAACATAAAAATAAGGAGCTGCTTGGGTAGGTTTTAAATAAGTCAATATAAAACTCTATCCTATCCTAAGTGCTGCCTCTATCAAAGTGCTAGCAAATGGCACAGTGTTCGAGGCCATGTTCCCTGCTTTTCATGGTTCATATTGCAAACTTCAGCTCCAGCAAGACTGAGCTCAGGACTCCAACCATGGCGGCTGCATCAGCCCGGCTCTGGGCACCTTCACTGGGCCACCCAGAGCCCTTCTGAACAGGTCATGCCAGGGCTCTTTGTGCTGTCAGATGGACAGTGCCCATCACAGACTCATCCCCACCCTGCAGTGGTAGCAGGGCCTGCACATTCAGGGAGCTGCTCAGATCCACCCCAGCACAGCAGGGACTGAGCCTGTGCCCTGTGGAGACCTGGGCAGGAGTTGGGCTCAGACCCAACAGCAGAAGACGAGCAGATTCCACTATCATTTTGCATAGTTTGGTTCAGTGACTCTCCGTGAGTCCTGGAGAGATGACCTACCACCCTCCTGCTGCTCCCCTTCCTACCAGGTGTAGCAGGGACTCTCACAGCTTGCCTGTTTGGGACCTCTTTGGACTTGGTTTGGTTCAAATACTTGCTGGCTGTTACTTCGGAGCCTGAATAAGAAATAGTGCAAATACAAGCTTAAATAAAAAAAAAAAACAAACAAACAACCAAACCACATTGCCTTCACTGAACATTCAGTTAAAAAGACAATGATCCATAAAGATGAAACCCCAGTTTTAGGGTATCTGAGATATTTGGCAAACATGCACAAGATTCTTCATGATTGTCTTAAAGGGGTACGTTTCCCTTGGTGCTAGATGCCTCAAATTATTTGCTAATGTGAGTCTAACTAACACTGTTGTGGCTAATTGCAAATGACTTTGAAGACTAGTCATGGAACACAGGACATCTCCCTGGCGCAACGGGACAAACACTCTCTGCAGTTATGGATTCCTCAGTGCTTTTCTTATCCTAGTTTAACTCCAAATGATTTTGCTTGCATGGAATGGTGTGAATTCACCCAGGGTGGTTTTTCTGGAAGGCGAACAGACCACGTTTTTTCTGAGGGTCAAAATACCTTTATTTGGCCATGCTCAGGCATATTAAGAGGCCAAAACAGAACTCTGTTTGATTCCTATTATGGGAGGCTGGCTGCAGTGCATTTTAAAACAACAATCATCTGAAGTGGCTGAGATGTTCAAGTTTGAAACTTCATAAAGTGCCAGGGCGCTCTACAAATGCAGGGACCCCCCCGGTACTGCAGAGACCCCACATGGCAGCAGGCACACTGCAGAACTCATGCAGAGTTTCTTGGCCCACTTAATGAAGGGGCTTAACTTCTCTCAACTCCTCTTCCCCCCAAAAATCAGCAGAACAAACATTCAGCAGCAAGTTGCTTCAAGCAAGCAACGCACAAATGGCTCGTTATCTTCACTAGGGATTAGGCACACAGCCCGGCCAGGGCTTTGGGAAATCCTACGTGCCTCCATCTCCAGGTGCCTACATGATACTGCAGAGTCTGGTCTCAAGTGTTTCAGGGTTCAGCCCTGGGAACTAGTCCTGCTTTGACTAGAACCAAAGAGAAAAGACTACTGTCTTCAACCAGGGGCAGGGCTGTCTGCTGTCCTCGCTGGAGGCTCAGATCTGCTCCTCTCCCCACAGTGCCCCTTAGTGCACCTGCACTAAGTCAGGTGTGCTAGCCTGCAGGCAGAGTTACACCAGAGGGAGTTCTACCTGTTGATTTTATGGGACAGTTTCAAAGCAAGATCCACATATTTAAAAGCATAAAGAGATGAATTCACAATGAAACTAAGAAAACAAAGAAGTCATCATATTTACAGAGAGCTGCCATCACACACGCTCCATTAAAGAAATAGCCTTATCTTTGCCCATGTGCTTGTTTCTAACGTGATAGTGGACTCCCCAGCACTTCAGGACATTGTTTCCAATCATACAGATAGCTTTAACAGAATTGATGCATAATTATGCTTAAGTAGCTTTTGTCTCCCAGCTCCATGCTTTAATTACAGTTTTATACATGAATAAAATTAAAAAAAAAAAAACCTCCACTTTTTCTCCCCACAGCAAATTCATGTTCTGTGGTAGGTAAAAGCAGAGATTTTTGGAACATTGCCTTCCCCTTTTCCCTTTTCCTCCAAGTGTAAATGGTACTGGAACCTAAAAGACAGCATCCGCATTACACAGATGGGACTCTGCTATGTTCTTTTCTTTTTTTATGATGTTCATGTAGCAGTGACTTGTAAGAGACATTTGGAATGAATGCTGGCCATGACAGGATACTGCCTAAATTAGAATCAGGCTCCAAGTATCTTCCTGCAATTAGATTATGTCATACGTTATATTCTTACTCATGGCCTGGGAAGGAGAGTGCAAGGGTACTTAATATTTGTAGATATTCAATTAAAATGAGTGCATCAGACACTCACTGGTCTGGATTCTGCCTGCCTCACATCTAGTCCAGGCTTGCTTCTAAATCTTAAGAGGAAAGAAAAAGGGAAATGAACGCACACACAGTAGAAGTCACCAGGCCCATACGTACACCTGCTGGCTAATACAGCCTTTACCTAACTAAAAGGTAAAAAGCCATGCAGTTTAAACTTCATTTTATATAGTATGGGTTAAGTTAATGCTAGAAATATAGAATTCAGAGGGAGGGGAGAAAGGTTTACGTGTAATAAATGGCAATTTTGCTGTCTCCTGAAGGTTGCATTTCAAGCATAACTGCATTTCTCCATGCACTCTGAACGCTTCCCTTTTGGGGTACTGGCATGCTTGTGGCAAAAGCAACCAAACCTATTAATGAGGCACACAGTGAAAGATGGCACATGAAAAAAAAAATCAGTCCTTTCCATTCTGACATTCCTCACTCGAAGCCTTGATGCCGCAGCAGGAAGCTAAGCATGAAAGGTAGCAGACTCCTTCCTTGCATGAGGGGCCAGGCAACACCAGCTGTGCAATGCACACAGCTAGAAATGCTCTTACATATTATATATACAATTGTAATCCAGAATAAATAGTATGTCCTGATTCATAAGTGTATTTCAGCGTGGTTGTTGTTGGTTGTTATGGCTGGAGAATGCTTGCTTTTCATCCCTTCTGTCCCGCCCTTGGACACGTCGATGAACAGCAACCTGGGAGTCCACAGCGTCAGCAATATCCTTTTGTACTCCTTCCTAAAATTCTGGTTAAGAAGCCCATAGATCACAGCATTGAGGCAGCTGTTGAAATAGGCCATAAAATAGCTCAGGACAAAAAGCCATTCTGGAATGTGTGGCTGCACTTTTGAAGGATTAATGGAAACAGCAAGGCCAATAAAGTTTAATGGTCCCCAGCACACAGCAAAAAGGACAAAAACCACAAACATAGTCAAGAAGTTCCGGATGTCAGCTGCTCTGAGCTTCTGCTTGCAGTCTTGTCTTACCCGGTGTTTGACCTGAATCACTAAAATCCAGATCCGTAGGTAGCAAAACGTCACGACGGACAGCGGGACGATGAAGTGAACCACCACCACTGTGATGGTGTAGGACGTACTCACCGTCTGGGCAAAGGTGCAGGAGTAAATCCGGGGGTCATACTGCAAGGAACCAACAAAGAAGTTTGGCACAATGGCCACCACCGTGAGTATCCAGGTCAGGCAGAGATAGCAGCAGGTGTTCTTCAGGTTGAAGAGCTTATCGTACCGAAGGCTGTGGCAGATGTAGCAATAGCGGTTGATTGCGATCGCCGTGATGTTGAAAATGGACCCGATGACACTTAAGCCCATCAGGAACCCGCTTATCTGGCAGTGGACATTTCCCATGGTCCATCCATTATGGAAGATGGCACTCAAGATCAGAGGGTATGGATAAACTGCGACTACAAGGTCTGCGACGGACAAACTGACGACAAAGATGTTGCCTACAGAAAAGAAAAAGAGACCACGAGAGGTTAACGTACGTCCAGGTAGACAACTTGCAACTCAGAACTCCTCTTTAGGTCTAACTCTTCTCATGGGCTTCACTCTAGTCTCCTTGTGGAACTTGAAACCCTAGAAAATAAGACTTTGCTCTACTAGTAACAGCAATGGAGAGTAACGAGGCACAATTAACCTGCATGTCTCCTCTTAGGAATATTCTAAACTGGAAGTGTTACCCTTAATTTGGCTATAGCTGTGGGTCAGGTACCTGTGGTCCTCTAAGTTGTGTAGGAGAGAAGGATTTTGCTCTCCTTGTTAATCAGCCAGCCCAACAGTCTCTGTCCATCACAGGCCAAAGAAGTATGGCAGGCAGGTTACACTTTAGTGTTTATTCATTTCACTGACAGCACTTGCACGGGAAAGGTCTTTTTAGTCTTTTGCATGTGAACAGGTATATTTTCAGTAGAATCACTGCAATGTTCATGCTAAGGAGTGTGTGTTCTTCCAGGAGCCATGGTGCAGCCAGCCTTGATATGCTTATTTGGTATATTTTCCTGTTCCTTTAATATTGAAGTTGTCCAATGCAATATGGAAGGTCAGTCACTCCTTCACTGCCTTGTCCTGGGCAGAGAATGTAATTAATAAGCTGCAGTCAGCCATTTCTGCAGAGTACATGCTGCAGATTGTTCATTTAGGCTCTAAAACAAAGAGAGTTGAGAATCTGTGCAAGTATAAAATAATTTAAGCCTTGCTGGATTGAAAATGGCACAGTGCATGGGACACCACCTGTCAGCTCCACTGTGTGGAACAGCTTCCAATGAACCAGGCAACCAGTGACCTCCTAACAGCACTTACGCTCATTTTATGAGTCTGGTGTATTTTTAGGCAGACAAAAAGCCTTTCTGTTCAGTTTGCCAGTCAGTGTAGAGGATTGCATTAAGAAAAGGACCTTGAGCTCTTGTGGGAACTGGTGTAACTACAGGACCAGCTATAATGTTGAAAAGGACATCTGTCAACATTCAGCATTCTGATGACCAGACAGACTGTTGTTTCGGCAGGAGCTCAACACTTCAGTTAGAGGGTAGCACACTAGAAAAAGTAGTGGTTTACCAAACTCTGCTCCTTTCAGGTGTATCTGCGGTGGTGTAAAGGAAAACTTTACTAGATAGTAGATCTATATAAATATATATAGAGAAAGTGTGTATATATATACAGTAGAGGCTATGTGTAACACATTTAAGGTGTTAACACCTCTGCCCTTATATGACACAGGCAACATCCCAGCCAACTGTTCACACCTGCACTTCCTCTTCAAACCCTCCTATCCTGCTGTCTACTAGAGTACATACATTTTTTTAAAAAAATACTAAAAAGAGGTATTTTTCTGTAGTATCCATGAAAGGGCCCTCAAATCTCAGTTCAGCCAGGTCAGTGGCTTTAGCACTTGGAAAACACACCCCAAGGGCTGTCGGAAAGCATGGCCGCACTGCCATTGCATTTGGCTCATTGCTATGTTTGCGCCAACAAAAACCATCAGGACAAGTCAACAGTTCATATCAGGCCACTGCACGCTGACCGGAAAACAGTCCAGACTTGAGAACAGCCCCCGGCACTGTGGAGCTGAGGCAGCTGACACAGTGTCACTTAAAAATAAGTATTAGTGGAGGTCATGTGGAGTGCTGAAATCTTTTCAGAGAGAAATTTTACATAGAGAGGTTTACCAGAGCACACAGCTTCTGCGGCTGCTGGGCCTTGGTGCTGCTTTCTTGCTGATTTAATAACTTACTGAGAGCTCTATAAAATGCGGTCACCAAACCTGGTCCCCATGTAAATAACTCCATTTATGCCACTCTCAAGGGCAGAACCACCGGTTCTAACCTGTGATGGTGCAGGCACCACAGAGATGGAACGCTCTTCTGAACCAATTTTATTCATTCTATCAAAAATATGCACTTCAACAAAATGCATCCCCAGCACCAGGATTTCATTTTGGAAAGCTTTTCCAAAACCATTTTCAAGGTAGAAAAACACAGAGATATCAGCAACCCAATTTAGGAGAATTCCAGAGGACGCCTGGAGACAGACTCCACTGATAGGACCAAAACTCTTCACTTGGATACATGTTTAAATACACACACAGCTGGAGAGCAAGTCTCTGCCTTTGCTGGGGATGAAAAAGTCACATTCAGCATCCAGTTCTGAATCAAGCAAAACAGAACAAAGCTGAGTATTTTCTAGTTAAGACAGCACATCAGTGGATTTAATCCAGAGCTTAGTAAAATCATAGGGAAAATTATTAGTCTCACATCACTGCCAGCTGCTGGGAGAAATAAGCAGCCTCCACTGGTCTTTCTTCACTAACTTGAATAGTTGCGTGTAAGTAAAAAATATAAGGGAAAAAAATCTATAAAAATAATATTCACAGAATGGTGTTCACAGTTTGAATTCAATCCAAGAGCACAGTATTGTGTGTACTATTTTGACATGACTTCATTGCATGTTGCTCCAGCAGGGAGAAAATGAGATGGTTTTATCAAGAGAAGAATAATCTCCTCCACGTAGGGAGCAAACTTACCCTCCTCTGCCCCAAGCTTTCACCTTGCAGTCTCAGCTCCCCTGTCAGCTGGCACACCTATGGCACAGGCAGGGTCAGAAAGGCTCATTCACTACTATTTCACAGAAAGAAAACCATCTTCCATTTTATTTGGGAAGCCCTCAACTTCATAATTTTCCCTCTGGAGGATGAGATCAGACCCTCATTCCCAAGGACACTGCAGAATATTAAGCCATCTAATGTGTGTCTTTTAGGGAAGGTAAAGACCAGTATCCTGCTGGATACACGATCTTCATCACTGCTTTTTTTACATTTTTCCATGATAAAACAAAAGAGTCTTGCCCATAAATAATACCATCAGGACTTTATCTCCAATTTAAATTTATCTGCTTCTGTGACACTATTTTCAGATGTATCTTTTTATCTTTATTGGCATGTGACTGTATTTCCTTATTAGCTTTCACATTTTCCGTTCCTTTTTTAACTTCTACTTAGTATATACTGGCTTGTGGGCCACTGTGCTCCATCCCCCAGTTATGGAGTAATACATGAAGAGGCAGGAATGGTGGAGAAAAGCATGTCTAACACATGGATACTGGTAATACAGACTCGGCTACATTTTCAGAGAAACTATAAATCCTTTTATATTGCAGAAGTCCAACTAAAAGCTTAGATTACAGAGGTACAATACACTGTTCACAGTGTAATCCACAATTGTTTAGAAAAAAGAAAAATCCACCCCAAAACAACCTGAAGCCTAGCTGCTTGAGCAGATTATAGACATGTGCAAATAATACAAGTGGGAATTTATCCCAGAACATCTTCTACCCTCGTATTCTTGTCCTTGAGCTCCCCTTCTCCCTCCCATAAATCTATTTCTGTTCACTCCAACTCTGCTCCTGTACTCCAGCAGTTCCCTGGCCCTGCCTCTCATTTTGCCTGGATTATCCAATGACACAGTTTATATGAGGACTTATTGTCAAGCCCTGGTTCTAAGAAATGTGGAAATACCTCAGTGAATTCTGCAAATCAATAAACCACATACGTAAAGCTCTTCACTGGCAGGCTGCCCCAACAGCACCTGACTTTCATTCTGTGGTACTGTTCCACAGAGATTAACTGAGCACCGCTGTAGAAACAGCAGGGTCACTGGCCCTGCCTGCCTCAAGAGGCTGTTGGAAATCCCCTGGTGCTCAAATTCCAGTCGTAGAGATCCAGCCTCTCCCTACTGTTCCCACACAGCAGCTGTGGGCTGTCCTTTACAGGCTGTGGTTTAGGTATCCTGAACCTATATGAGAGGGTAAAAGGCAAGGAAGGAGGAGGAAGGAGGTAAAATATTTTTATGAAAATTGTCTCTTTTTCTCAAAATGTCCAAAGCAAGCACCCAAACCTCTTGTTTCTCTGTTATCCATATAAAGCTCTCTCACACTCACATTCTTTGCTGAAGTATTACACAGCTAAAGAACTGCTTCCTTCAGGTGAACAAGACAGAGATGCTCAATGCAACCTGAAGTCAATACTGTTATTTTGTAAACCCAACGCTGAAACTGAATTGTCCTGAATGACAGTATTTGCACCAGAAATAGAGTTGTGTGGATCAACTTCTGCTCAGCTGGCACAGTCCAGCTCCAACTGAGCCTGCTGTCCAGGCTGCCCCTTCCTCCCGGCCACAGTGCAGGGATTTGAGTCCAAATAGACAGTGCCCAGCACAGCATTTTGAGGCAAACAAAACCACATACAACAGCCTCAAAGGCAGCAAATGAGAAGCTGACCCATAAGCACAATGGACATTAGTGCCAGGGGGCTCACTGCATGACCAGTCACCTTGCTGCTCCAACCTCTTCCCAGCAGTGACATCAGACTCTGGCATCTGTCCAGCTGCTGCCAGAATAACTGACAGCTGTAGAAAAGCAGGTCTAAAAACCTACATCGAGGAAAAGTGCTAAGATACACAATGACATAATGCTAAAAGTTTATTGGTGTGACTGGTATGTTTGCAGTGACTTTTTACTATCATAATGATAAGCCACAGCTTACAATAAATAGAATCTTAAACTTTATGTTTGTTCATTCAGGTTTTATGAAAAAGTCAACAGACGCATGTGTCCCAGATAAACTGGAAGTAAGACACACGTCAACCTCACAGAGATATATATATAATGAGGTTCAGTAAACAATTTAACAGGCAATGACTGTAAAGCAAGCCTCTGATGACCACTTATCATAATCTAATACTCTGTTTAACCCTCCAAAGCTTATGCTCACTGCAAAGCAGAAACAAAATGTACTGTTTGCCCCAAGCAAAAAGATAAAAGTCATAAAGAGCTTTATTCAGCATGCAACAAGACTCTTTATTACCTCTGATAGCCTTCTTTTCCTGTTTGTTTTTACCTGCCACTCTGCTGTGTGATTGCTTGTGTGCCACTAACCTCCAGCCTACAGATCTGAAGTGTGCTCTGCAAACTAAGTGGCAGTTCATAGAAAACACTTTCCAATCAATTTTCTTCCTTTTATAACATAAAGATACCACTGACCACGCGCAATCATATTGATCATGTACTGCTGCAATTTAAATGGGTAACAATGCCCTGGTGTTGGGGGATGCTGATCCTGCAGCCCCTGCTCTGACAAGCATTTCTTATAGCACCAACTCTAAAGGGTCATTTCTGGGGTAGACAATATTTACCCCACCAAAGCACATTAAGAACCATCCTTCTGTTGGGGACCATGACCTATGGCACTGCTCCATGCAAGCTCCCGGATTCCAGGGCACTGTGAACACCACACACAATGGCACAGGAGGAATCCCAGACTGTTAACTGCCATCTCTTTCCACCATTCTGATAAGCACTAATACATCTGACATCCCCACATGACAGCCCAGCATGTACTTACTCAATTTGACAACTGAAAATGTTTGACGGGGGAGCACAAGTGAAAACTGGAGAAACTCTCCCTGAGATACAGGCAATAGGGAAAAAAAAAATATTTGTTGTTCAATTCATTAATCCATAAATTTTAATTGAGGATTCTATTTGTGTATTTAGGGGATCTTTTCAAAGAGAGGAATAAACAAAAGAAAGGAAAAGGCATTCAATTAATTATCTGTTATCATTACTCCATTAGGATTCAGAGGGGGATAAAGCATGGTTTCCTGCAGTTAAACAGACAGTGCAGTTGGGCTGCCAGCTGCTCTCAAATCTTGACTGTGCTGCATAAAATGATAGAGGGTAATAACACAAAGGACAGGAGGTATTGCCAACCCATAGTATCCTTAGGACATAAGGTTAGAGAACATAGAAATATCCAATTTAAGGACATCATCAAGGTCCTAAAAAATGCGTAAAACTCCAGAATAATTTAACTTTTTCCTGAAAATAGTCCTTTGAGATCTCTCTCATGGCACAACCATGAAGACAAAGAACAGCAGCATGCACTGGGCTACCATTACCTTGTTTGTTGGCATCATTCCCCATGGGTAAACTGTGGGCACTTAGAGCTGCTCCCTGCCTTGCGCCAGCCCTGTAGATGCACAGGAGCAAGGCCAAGGCAGTGCAGGAGGCAGTCTGCAGAAGGAACTCTCCTCCTCCTCCTCTGTCTTCCTTGACCAGGCACTTTGGCATTGTTTTGGGACCATGACCATCAGTTACATGAGCCTTCTCATCAGTACCTCGCTCCAGTTGTGAAAGCTGCCTTTCCCTCTGGACCTGTGAGAGAGACTTGCTTCCAGGAGGAGGAGAAAAACCTCCCAGTATTTACCAGAGAAGAAAGGACCAGCCCTCCCCCCCTGCTTCAATTACATTTATTTTGTTATGCACCATATATTCTTTTGGCTGATGGCTAAAGAATTGCTCACATTGCCAGGTGAAGGACTGGATTACTGGATTTTACACTTACTTTAGGTCATGACCTTTTAATTATATTGCTGCCAAAACCATATTTGAGCCATGCCTTCAGCTGCTCTGATTGAATGCAGCAAAGGGCATGAGTTGGCAGTGCTCACACCCCAGAGATTCATAACTTTCCTCTGGCTAAGGCCAATGAGATTCACAGTCCTGGCTGAGCTCAGAGGTCTGTGGAAATGGGTTGAAAATTAGAGACCAGCCCTGTTCACATGATTTCATATCTTTCCTTATATCACTTACCCTTACAGTGAAAACAATGTAAAGGGGAGGATTTTTCTCTCGCTGTGACGCAGATGGTAGCTGGACATTCACTCTTGAACAAATAAAAAGTATTTTAATTACATCTTCTTCTAAACCCTTAAAAAGTGGTCAGCCCTCTTCTGTACCAGTGCAGAGTGACTTCCCCATTTTCGGAGTTCCAGGTATTTTAGAAACAAAAAGAAGTTCTTAGACCATCCCAGAGAAACACTGTTTGGCAAGTTTCCCCATTATTACCCATTAATCCTAACATGTCCTGCTCAGCTTAGGCAAACCTTCCTGAAAAGATGATCTGAACATAGTATAAAGAAAGGGGGAACAATGTAAAGTTGACATTTTACCTACCTCCAAAAATTTTCAAATTTCTAAAAATATAATTTTCTGTTCAGTTAAGTGCCTTTTAATGACTTCTTCCTGTGTTTTCCTGGAAATTCTGACCCTTTTCATGAGGGAAAACCACAATGCTGCAATTCTTCTGGATTTCTAAACTTAGCTCTTGTTAGTGTGATGTTTTTCCTGGATGCAATTATGACCACTGAATCTGCTAGTAATGGAGGAGGAATAAGTGGTGGTCTTGATCCAGCTCTTAATAAACACAAAAAAAAGTGCTAAAAAGTGCCCCTTCTGGTTATAGGCTCCAGACTCCTGACATTTCACTGTTTTATCCACTGAACTCATTGCCTGCACTAAAGCTGTGAGATAGAGAGCCAATCCACTTAAAATCTTGGTTCTTCCCTGTATCACTTCCAAATTCTTGGACTAAAGATGGGCCTGGAAACACCTCCTGCCTTCACAGCAAATCACAGAAAGGCTGATGGAGAGCAAATGTCGGAGGCAGGAGGTCCTTGGGACCACCCTCCAATTTGCATCAAGCAAGAGGAAGCCTCAGCACCTCTGTCAGCGCCAGCTGAGCCTGCGTGGCACTGGCTGCAGTGTCTGACTCTGCAAGGACACCATGGCTGATGGACACCTACTCCTTAAGGCAGCTTCTCTTGGGAGACAGTAGTCTCTGGGAAGAGTCTAAACAAAACCCCATGCAGCCAAAGGAGAGTGAGTCCAGGTACCTAAACTCACACTTGACACCTCAGATACCAGTGTCACCCTCTGAATTCCAGCTGTCTCCTTCTGCCTGAAATCCCTGCTGGGTGGCTCTACGTGATTTTAAGAAGTCACCTAATTCACATCCAGGCTGTGTAGGGAGTGCAGGCCAATGCCCCTATGTTTACCCTCCCATACTGGCCACATGGGCACAGGGGCAAGCTTTACCAGCCCATGTTAGTTCCAAGCCCATTATTTCTCACCTGGTTTGTAAAGTGCCCTGAAAGAGGAAAGGCCCTGTATAAACACAAAACATTATTATTGCCAGCATCCATTGAAATGACAAACCAACATCCATCCTCTCCAGGTCCCAGCAGCTGTACTGCCACCGTTTGCCATCTGTTACTATTCTAGAAAAAAATCTGTGAACTCAGGCTTAATAGACTTAATAATGCTCTTTTGCAATTGTTGCTGGTCAAAGTGTGTTCCTGGCCTGGAAAGGAGCTGTGTGCAAGCAACCGATTCCTAGGCAGCTGTCAGGCAGAGCATACAGTCAGATGTGAACACACAGCTGATTTTATTGATAAAAATCTTGTCTGACTGCCCTGGAGAGCCCTGCTGAGCCACCACAGCTGAGCCCAGGAGCTGCTCCTTCTCCTCCCTGTGCCTCACCAGCATGGTTTGTTGACTAAACCTTGGTGACGGCACCAGCCACTACACCCACGGACATCCACTCAAAAGGAGCAGATGTTACCCTGCCACAATTAACAGCTTGACATCCCAGCCTCGCCATCCCAGGGATCAGTCTCTCTAGTCCCAGCTTTTTCTGCTTAGTTGGTGGGAATAGGAGGTGGGTTTTTTCCTTGTAACTCTTTTTAATTGTATATGGAAATGATGAACCTACTAAAAAAAAAGTTACCATACAAAAATGTTTCTATCAGTGAAGGCCATTTAGCCTTTAATTCATTCTCGACCAAATCTTGTCTGTTAGAGGCAACACCTTTGCAGACTGTGGCAAGTCTGTTGACTAAGCCTTAGGATGGACTGAAGGAGCTGTGTGAGGTGAGGACTGTCCAAGGCAAAGAGGGGGAGACTCCAAGCAGTTGGCTTTCCCAGGAGGTGTTAAAGGCCGTTTTATGAGGGTTGTTTGTGTACACACACAGGTTCACTCCGGGGCTGCATTAGGTTCCATGATACCAAACTCAGATGCCATTTTCAAGGTAGACCTTAATAACCTTTTCAAAAATTCAGACTTGAAACAAAGTAGCATTGTACAGAACCCAACTTCAGAGGAGAGCAAGTTGAGCTTAGTGCATAAGGAAAAAGCTCAGTCTGGACACAGACCAGCACAATGCTGCCCCGAATCCAGCCTCTAACAGACTGATCTAACTGACCTCTAACACGTACTGATCCTGGCATCAGTATCTCCTCTAGCACTCTGTCCAACAAGAGCAAGAGACTAACGTACAAAGTCACTTGCTGTACAAAGATAGAGGTAATTTTTAGACCAAATAGGTAATCAAAATATGAAATAACTAAGCCTAAATCAATAATTAGAGGAATAGTAACAGAAGAGTTGAGCTAAGAACAGTTACTCTGGGTATAGATACTAAGACAGAGCAGCTGTGCTCTGAGCCATCCTCAGCTCAGGGAGGCAGAGATGGGCTCACATGCCAGAGGAAGGTGATCTGCTTTCCCCACTCTGGGTTGTTCTGGAGGCTATTTCCCTGCCTAGCTGATCTTGCCTCCTCAGGAACTTAATGAATTTCAGTTCTCCATTGCCAAGACAGATTAGTCCATGCCATGCAGATTGTTTGGCTGAAATTCTTTTCTCATCTGTTCTGAAGAGGGTAAACAAATGCCATTCCTTGAACCAGAATCTGATCTCACATAGGTAGGGCCAGTTTGAAACAAATGCAGTGCAAGTGGGCTTGTCAATCTGCTACCCCTGCAAGCTGTCTAGAAAGGCATGAAATTAAAGTTGTACCAGTCTGCACCTTTCTTAAGAATATTACAGGACAAATATTAGGTTTATTAATGAAGAAAAGCTGCCTTGAAAGCAGCTGTCAAAGAAAGGGGAATGCAGGGATGTAAGGAAGAGAGCCATCACGCAGAGAGCTGTGGGATGCACAACCTACAGCGGGAAGTTGCCTTGCTCATAGCCAAATGAACACTGCAGTCTGCCCTGACAGAGCTGCCTTTCATGTGCCTTAGCAGTCCTTTTTTGTACAGCTTAGATTTGCCTTAAATGTGTCCTCAATGTAATGGCACAGCATCCTTTTCCTCTTGCTGTAAACAATGTGTTGAGTAAACAGGCTGAAAATAGGGCTGGCAGGGAATGGAGGAAAGCAGACCTGCTTCTCTCCATCCTCACTCTCTCTTTCCTTGGATATTCTCCAGACTTAACCTACTTGGGTCTTCCTGTCTCATGCACCAAGTTTGTACCCTATGATCTGATCAGTCAATGGCTGGATGCCTCCCTAAATCATAGCTGGTCCATCCTTGATTTGGGCTTGGGGAATTCACTGGCCAAGCAAAGACGTCCCTGACCATGACTCATGGGCAGGGGCCAACACACTCTGGTGTCAATGGAGACATGCTGAGCATGTACCAGATTGCTCATAAATGGCCTTGGTAACAAACCAGCTCCACTCTGCTCAACTTCTGTTAAGTACTGCTAGTTAAGTACTGAACTGATTAGAGGTTACCTAAATGAAGGCTTGGGTGTTAGAGCAGTAGCAGGGTGATAATCATGGTAAGATATTTATTCTACTTCTGCATAGCAGAGTTTCCTAACTACAGTTAGGAAAAGAAACATAATTTGGACCCGAATTATCTCCAAGGTGATAGTCTCGTTGCAGGCTACAGCACAGTCCTGGTATGCCTTACAGTGCTGTGCTGCAATTGTGAGGCTTTTCTTCTGATGGCCTTAATGTATTTTTTTTAAAAAAAATTGGTGGCCAGTGTTACAAAAGCAGGTTGTACAAAAAAAACCCCATGGGGTAGATTTAGATCACAGAATTCCATACAGCCCACGTGTGTTTCTCCTGTGTCCTCACACTAAAACTGGCAATGAGGCAGGTACAGCCACAGTAGGCACATGCAGCGAGGATGAGGCTGGAAGAGAAACACTGCCATGAGGGACAGGAAATGACTGGGAGCTACTTAAATTCCTGTCCATAGTCAGTCCTCCAAACCCAGCATCCAGCATCCAGCCCTATAGCAAGGAAAGAGTTGAGCTACCTGAGGTTGAGCTTCACAATCTGCTAGGAAGAGGAGTAATACTCCTTACATTATGGATGAGCAAAGAAGGAGACCCAAGGTTTGATGGCTTCATCAAGACTATGTGAACTGTGAGAGAAGTAGTTCATGCAAGTAGAAGAATAGAAAGTAAAAGAAAATCTGTTCTGGACCTCCTGGTCAATTCATAACTATTTACAAATCCCATTGGATTACTAATCCCATGGAGAGTTACTTTCACCTGCAAACACTTTAGGGACTCTGATACAATTACATCAGCTAAAGTCCAATGCAAAAGGTTAAATTTGATTCAGCAAGAGCAATAATGATACTGGCAGGGGAAAAAACCCTCTCATGCCCTCCTTTTCCCAGAAAGGAGTCCAAAAATCAGTGTTTCCCAGAACACCGTCAAAAGCTTCACTCCAGATGTTCCACAGGGTTTACAGGACTCGTGTCAAGGCTGGGTGGAGAAAGAGCAACAAGAAATGATCAATCATATGAGAAACTTGGACTAGGGAGTCCCAAATGTATTGCTGGGTGGCATCTGCTTCTGTTTTATTCCTAAGGACTTATTAAACTTAGTTATCTTTGAGGTGCAACGTGTGGGTCTATTAAAAGAGAAAATACGTTTTTGCATTAAAGTACACAGTAAACATGTTCCAACATGAATCTGTGTGAACAAATGGTTCAAGGGGGTGTGCTCTACCACTGAGCTCAGTGGGAGTCCAATGGTGGATAATATGCATCTGGCTTGAAGGTGAATAAGACTCCATGGGACTGTGACACTTCAGTGACTGGAGGAACATCTTGAAGTCAGTAGTCAGACTTGTAGGCAGCAATACACACATTCAAAGGCAGATCTCACACTTGTGGATAATAATTAATAAGGCTGGCAGACACTTCTGCTATCAACAGCTTCCAATACAAGAGCATCACTGCATTCTGCTCCCACACAATGTTTTGCCCTCAGAAAAAAAAAAAGAAAAAAAAGCACAGAAAGAATAAAAGATGCTGAAAAAAGGCCAGCCACATAAGCCAAAGAAACTCTGACGTACTTAGCTCAATTGCCTAATCCTGAAATACCCGAGTCCTACTTTCTCATCTGCAGTGATAAGGGCAGGCCTACTTTTAGAGTTGTATAATCACCATCAAGTGATGGTGCTTTCAGTGTCCCCTTAAAAGTTTTCTCCCCGTTTCCCTTTTTCCCTCTAATGAACTTTTTGAACTTTTCTCAGCAAGAAATAAATCAAAGAGATTTCTTCTCTCTGAAGCTACTTAACATCCACACCACCACACCTGAAAGTGGTAAAATGTAACTTGACTCCCATCAGGAACCAGGGAGACTTGGAAAGGGCTGCATGCAACCCTTTAAATGTTAACCCTAAGTGGGCCTTTTAAGTCAACTGGTGGTTGTTAAGGGAGACTCTGCTCCCCCCTTCAGTGTTTGTATAGCCAAGGGTTTGACTATGAAACCCATCAGCAACAAGAGTGGAAGGGACCCTGCGAGGTCAGCTGACCATCCCCCTCAGCAAGAGCATCTCCTCCTAGAAATTACTGACAAGAAATTACTGACAAGAAGGAGCATTTCTTCACTTGGAACAGGCTGCCTAGACAAGTGGTGGAATCATCATCTCTTGAAGCGTTCAAAAAAACTGTGAATGTGGCAGCTGTGGACATGGTTTAGTCAAGAGCATGGCAGTGCTGGGTTAATGGTTGGACTTGATGCTCTTAGACGTCTTTTCCAACCTTGATGAATCTATGACTCTATGACTTCTATATAGATATTGCCCTTATTCAAATCCAATGTACATTCTACCCTGCTTCCTACAAAAAAGGGGTTTAGGCATGTGTGGGTTGAGTAAGATCAGAAACAAAGGAATAACTGAACAGCACCTTCAGACAGTGTGAGATCTCCCCCTAGGCAGGGAAAAAATAGAGGAAGAGCTATGGCTTTTTACACTGCCTTTTGCTCCTGAAGTGTTTTAATTTTTATCAGTTTTAGGGGTCACACTTTCATTTGCCTTCCTCTCCAAAGACAATAGAAATGGTCAAGATTCCTAAATTTCTAAAAGAAAAACCTCTCTTTCCCTATGCAGTTTCTGAAAAGCCCTCTTCTCCAGTCCTATATTGCTTTATCTAACAACAGTATTTTTTAAAGAGCTGTCATTCATTAAGCATAAGATATTAATTCTTGCCTTCAAGTCTCTTCAGAGCCATTTGTGACCCTCCATTTCCTCCCCTTAGCAGGATTCCCTGCTATTTTTCATTTAATTGCTGAAATCCCATATTGTTATCTGTCATCAATAAAGTAATTTTGTTTATGAACTAACTGCAAATGAAGAGAAGATTTAAGGATGAAACAAAGCATGGGCTTAATATAGAGTCTTCTAGTGAGAAATGCTTGTCACAATCACTGATATCATAAATCATAGTGAAATCTTAAGGGTAGTTGGAAGATCACATATCATTAAAAATACCTTCCTGAGATGGGGCTGATTTGGCAGGGTTAGAAAGGATGAGAGTTTCAAGTCCTCGGCAGTGTAACACAGACAAATTAAGCTAGGCAATGAAAACTCTCAGCATGTTGTCCACCTTCTCCTTCATAGGGAGCCCCAAAAGCAAGTAACTAGAAGCACACAGAGAGGACAGGGAGATGCAAGGCGAGCTTAGCATGCACCACAAAGATCTTTGCAGACATTCTGTCAAAAAATTTCCTTGGCACATTGCTGGCAACGGATGAGAGCTTTGCATATTAGCGAGTGGAGTCCAGCAAACACTCTCTGCTTCCCAAGCAGAGCTGGCAGCATGGTGTGCTATGGTGTGCATTCCCCCATCAGCCATGGGAGTACACCATGGGCTGTACCTTCATTTAGGCAGCTCTGAGAGCATGGGAGTCACCTTCAGCCTGGCAGGACCACCCCTGCACGACCCCGTGAAGCGTCTAACACTCAAATAGCTCAGTCAAGATCTGTATATACTCCAAGGAATCAGGAGGTTATTTGTAACGTCAGAGCTAGCAGGAACCAGGATTTGCAGCTTCAGTAAGAGATTTACACAAAATAACAGAGCCCAGATCTTGCAGCAAACTCTCCAGCCTGAACCACCCAAGAGCCTCCCCAGAGACACACTGTGCCACAAGCTATCACGTCACCCAGCTCTGACCGCCCTATCTCCCACTCCAGGGGGGGGAAGGTGAACCCCAAGGAGCACAGGTCCATGTCTGCTGACTCAGCACGTCTCACAGCCTTCATTTGGGAGCACAGTGGAGAAACAAACAGCATTTACTGCACCACAATGAAAAACAAACCCGCAGTGATTGCCAGAAGTCAGTGTCTTGGCACTGGGAGCGCAGGGCGTGGAGTTTAACTGCTAACTAGGACAGGACAGCACCAAAGGGCAGAACAGGGGAAGAAGCCGACTTTGGTTCCCTCAGGAGCTGAAAGTCTTTCCCAAATTCAGCCACACGACACATCCTTTAAAAGGAGAGCAGTGGATTCTCCTATGTTAGCAACAAAGCAGAAACTCTCATGCCAGCAATGCCTTCTGATACTAGCTGTCCTTTTATCATTTATTTAGGAATAAAACTCTCACAAGGCAGAGTTTTATCAAATGACAAATAACAGCCGTGGGGAAAAGAAAAAGAAAAGTGTTGCACTTCATTAAAACTCTGTATGACTCTAACAGCCAGAAACACACTGCCAGAGTGGCAAATACAGCCGAAAAGACAAGGCAGATCTCACAGCAGCTGTTAAACCAAATGGGAACTTATTAAAATTAAGGGCCATTTTCCCTCTTTTCATCCCTCAGTCTGAAAACACCATGTAAAGAAATTCAACCTCTTATAAAGACAGACTGAATCATTAGCACAGAAGAGACATCAGACCCTTGCAAAGTTTTCAGATTAAAAGGTAACTCTTAATACCCAAGCAGCTCCTAAAACCCTATGAATATGTTAATCTGGTATCAGCTTAAATCCTACAATAAATCTTACCAGACTGAATTTTACTGTGGTTCACTTGGTGTTCCAATATTCCTTTATAATATGCAAGTACTCAACATGGAGGATGCTGACGGGCGTGTAGCAGTGACAGCAATGCCACCCTGGACCAGACCACATGTTTCCTTCTTCCCAGATAGGTCAAGGCCCCACCCATCACCAAATATCAGCACTCCCAAATTTTCTATGCCACCAGGCACTGGTCTCACCCATGAAAACTGCTGGATTTGCCAGGAGGGAACAGGACTGCACAAGGCTTATACAAGTCACACCTGAAGTTGATTTTGTGGAGGTACCACGGCAACCACAGGGAGTTCTCAGGGCTGAAAAAGTATCTTACAAGCCAAGCTATATATTTTGCCGAAGGATGCTGATTTCCTGAGGGTATTTTGCTTCAACCAGGCCAAAAATAAACACTGACAAACCAAACAAATTAAGTACATAACCAGCCAGCCAGCTCCAGATTATCCCACAGCGGGAGGGTACAGTGCTGACAGGTTTTATTCTCTGTTTCTTTAGAGGACAGGAGGTGATTGCACCGCGTAATTCTGCATTTAATTAGTCAGAGCTAGTCTCGTATTGGAAAACTGAACCTAAGGACAAAAGTCCTTGTTTCAAGCAAGGACTTTTCCAGTTAATTGCCATATAGTATGAGCAAGCCACTGCCTCTGCCAGTAGAAGATCTGCCTCCCTTGGATTCACTGATACCTAAAAGAACAAGGATGTCATTCACTGCAAGGTAGAATAGAAATTAAAATATTTCTGACATGCTCACCTTCTGGCTCTGGGGTAGTGCTCCCACCCTGAACACTTCATTCTGAACAGCCCCATGCAGAGCGGGCTCAGGAGCCTGAGATATGCAGGAACTATCAAAAGAAGTGGCATAAAACTGGCAGAGGCACATCCCCGTTTACTGGTCCTGGCATTCCCCTCAACCCCCCACAGTAGGAGGAGTTTAGATGAGAAATGCTGAACTTCACTTCCCACACAATTATATAGAGTCGTTTCCCCACCATGGTACCAGAGGCATGTTTTGCTGCTTAGAGGTGCAATGACTGGAGTTGCTGGCCCTGGAAAAGGATAGAGCTGGGAGGGTTAACATGGAATTCACAGTGGTCTGAATCAGAAGAGCCCTTGATTAACTCCTAACTTGGACTACAGCATCCAGCAGTTACTCTGCAGTTTCCCCTTGACTTGAAATTCTTTCATGCTCTAAACTGGATGCAACTGAATACGGTCACAGTCAACACTTCCATGCCTGCAGCCTGTGTCAGCTTACAAAGCACCTGACGATCTCTTCCAGAGAAACCTCACCCTCTTCCAGAGAAACCTCACCAGCTGATTTTTAGGGGATAATTTGAAAGGTCCATTGTGTGTCTGAAGTGTCCAAATCACACTGCATAAGAACAACCACACCGTTGTCCCCTCTAAGCTATTACTTTTTCCATAAATCCTGAGTGCTTCAGCAACACTGGCAAAGGCAGGGAAAATTATCAGCATACACATTTCTTGGTAGAACTTGAAAAATCCAAGATCAGGAAATTAGCAAAGAATCCAGAAAAGACAGACACATCAGAAACATTCCAAAGGTAAAAAAAGTCTCCATCAGTGGTTAGACTTCAACTGACACCAGAATCTCTATCCATGAGGCTCCAAACCTCTATCATAGGAAGCTAAAATGAGGAAAACAAAGACCTCCAAGAAATCTGCAAGAAAATGCACCATGGAAACCAGGAACAGGTTTCCAGAAAGGAAACTCAAAGCTGGTACTGAATAATAATGGACACATATACATGCACAATTCATAGAGGCAACTTCAATGTTGCAGGCATGTTCTGCAGCAGCCTACAACAATGACTAGGAATGCATAGTCCCAGAAACGAGTTTTCAAAGAAATGGTACATTTGCAGAAGAAGAAAAAGTCTCCAAGGAAAAAAATAAAACTAAATGAAATCTGCTTAAAAAAAATTTAAGAGGGCAGTAAACCTGGTTTTAGCAGAGCAGCCACTATGTAATGCAGCAATATAGCAGTGAGATGGTGGGTTACCCAAATTGCAACGCAAGGAAAACAAAAAAAGTAAGACAAAGAGGCTGAGATGGTGTTAGCTAACATAGAAAAATCAGTTCCCTAATGGATTTGATGCTGACTTAATCTTCTACTTGGCAGTGCCCTGAAAAGCCTGCTTTTTTTTGCCTTTCCTTACCTAAATGAAATTAACCTATTCCAGAAAATTAAGAACAATTTATCAGGCCACTGAAGACAGACTGTTTGTTGGATCTGGATCTGTGTTATTCCATCCAAAACATAAAATAAACTTGGTAATTTAAAAAACCTGAAAATGGGAGGCTTGGCAAAGTGTGGCATCTGGAGTGTCACTGCTCTTTCCTCGCATGCTTCCTGGCACACTCCAGTACACAGGTTGTACAAACAACCTTTGGTTTGGAACAAGAGTGTTTGGCTCCTGCTACCACACAATTTTTGCATTATTACTTCAGAAAATGGAATTTCCAGTGCATCAACCAAGAAGAAATTTCTTAATGAACAAAATGGGAGCAGAATATTTCACTGTGGCTTCAAGCTCTTTTACTTTCTTTATAAAACTGAAGTGTTGTATTGGGTTTTTTCCCCAGGGAAGTTTTACATTAAAACCTTAATTTCTGAAGATGACAAACCCACTATTTTATTCTTCCTCACCATGCAAAAAAAAAAAAAAAAAATCCCCAACATGAGGTTGCACTCAATGAATAGAGAAAAATCAGGAGCAAGAGCAGAATGTGCAGGACAATGCTTGGAACTTCTGCTAGTTCACCTGAAGTTCATAAGTCACGCTTGAATTCATTCTGTGATGGATGTGACAGCAGAAGGAAAATGATACCCCCTCCCATTTCTCTCTGTTGTTTGCATATAGGATTGGGCTGAAGGAAGACCAAAACCTAGAGACTGGTTGTGAGGGAGGAAGGGGACAAGGATAGAGGGATGCTGGGGAAGTCAGGGGGTGGGGGCATGGCACACTCCCTCTAGAGACCCAAAAAGTGCAGCTTGCCTTCCACTTCTGACACTTTCAGGGAATAATGCAAGACCATGTCAACAGCAACACAAGGCTCAGCCCTGTTGCTGTAGACAGCAGGGCAAGGCAGAGTGACACATCTGCATTTCACATTATCCATTTAAAACAGGATTCACTTATTTTTCCCCTCAGATTGCTGTGTCATGGGAAGCCAGATCCAGTTCTCACTGAATTAGTGTGACCTCTGCAAGGAGAAGTAGTAGGTCCTAAAACACATGCTCCTTCATTTCCCCATAGGCAGAGCTGGAAATTGAAAAGCTCTGCTCCCAACACGCAGCCCGAGCCAGGGCAGCGTGCTGGAGACTGCGTGGGAACAAGCCCTCTGGAAACAAACCCAACCCTCCTGATTCTTGGAAGTATTGGGTCCAGCCTCTTTGGGCACATGATGAGAAAGATGCTTTGTGCCCCACCTCACCACGGTGCAGTCTACTACTCATTTGGGGGTGATGTGTCCATGTCACACACCCCTTAGCTAGGCTATGAGAGTACCTTCTCTTCTCTAAATATTTACCCTCTCTCACACATTCTCCTGCAATGTGCAAATGCTATATAAAGATGGTATCAGGAATAATTTGGATTGTTATCCATGTGCAAGGCTCTGTTGTAAAGGAAGGCAAAGTTTGCTCTTCTTTGTATTATGAAGAAAAGGGAAAATGTGTTGGGAAGGTAACAGCACCGCTGACACTATTTAAATTCCATGAAAGGAAAGCCCTACTTCAGTATCCATCACAGTCTCCTGATCATTTACAGATTTCTTTCCATGGATGTGGTCTTGTGTTTACAACAATATTTGCAGCTGGTGCAACAGTCACATAAACACTGAGAGGACACAAATTCAAAAGTTCAAAGAATGACATGCCTGTAATTATGATTAATGTTCATTACTAACCATCCAAAACCCAATACTCTGGAGATGTATTTTGCAAACTTGAATGACACAGTGTGAATTACCCACATAATATCCAACACAAAACCAGATATTAGATAAATTCCAGCTTAGAAGCCACAAATTTCTTCAACTCTGCAGCCTACAAGGTGCGCAGTCATTTAGATAATTACCCAGATTTTGACTCTGGCACACAGTATTATGAGAATGATTACCTATCTACCCACCTTTCCCAGAGATACAGTCACAGAAGCCTTAATGGAGGACACCACACAACCGCATAAGGCAAAAAAAATAACAAGAACCAACATACACACTTGATCATAGAATTATAGAATACCAGGCTGGAAGGTGGCCCTGAGGATCATTTGGTCCAACCTTTCCTGGCAAAAAGAAATCTTCACACGACGTGGTGGAGGCACTGAAAGGATGTGGAAAATTGGGAATAGCACTCATGCTGAGAGCATAAATTATCCTTCTCTTCAAGAGAACAGAACTGGATGACTACTTCTCACTAGAAAAAGCAGAAAACCATTCACAAACATGAGCCCTTTTATGAGGCCCATAAATGCACATCCCACAGACTATGGAATCCTTCATATCCTTACCATTCCTCTCTTTCTCATTTCTATCCCACTCCCTTGGTGCTTTCTTCTATTTTTCTGCAAAGGACAAGGAAAAGCAACTGCAGCAGGAAACCCGATACTGTAGGAAATCTAACCCACCTGGTACTTGCCTTCTCAGGACTGGCAAGTCTCAAGGGTAAATTGCCTCTTTCCCCTTTTTTTGCCACTCAGGACACTCAACAGGGATGATACTGAAGTACTGAAGAGAGTAGGAACACTCACACTGCTCCTGTGGCAACAACATCAGGACCACCACTTTAAAAATGCTTTTGAAGGATGTATTTAGCAGGGGGTTGTAGGCAACATTATAAGTTAAGAAGTTGTTTGTGGTGCTTTTCTATTCTTCAAACTCCACCTCATCCCATCCCATGGCATGAACTGTCCTGTTTTCAAGTTTTAGGAGGATGAAGAGCATCAAGCATCATAAAAAATAAAAACTGCAGAAAGTACTTCCTTATAAAGTAACTTTAAATTCTCCTTCTTGATTGGGAATATACTTGTATATATCTAAAGTGTATGAAATCAAATAGTTATTTCCAATATAATAAATAACAGACTTCCCCAGAAATCACAGCACTAAGGTAAGGAGTTGTAATTCATGGTTTCTTGGACAAGCTCTTAGAAAGGTCATTTTTTTATTGCTTTCCTTCTGGTTTAGTACCCTGTGTTTTCAGCTCTCTATATAAGTAATGCCTTGGACTTCACTACTACTTCACTAGAAACAAAAAGTTTCCAGAAAGCCAAACAAATAACATCAATATTTACCACACTGAATTAAACCACAGAGGTCTGCTAAGGTAGTGTTTTCTCATACCTCATGGAGACCAAAGGGTTGATGAAGACTCTCAGCATGAGAACAGCCACATCAAAGCAGACCCAAGGGTCATCTGGTCCTCTGCCTTGTGCCAACTGCCAGAAGGAGCTGCCTTGAAAAGTTCAATTTTACCTTATATGCTTATATTTACATTTTTCAGCAGTAATAAAGTGTTTTGACAAGCTGGAATCAACCTTCTCCAGTCTGCAGTGAATTCTGTTTGTTCCAATTCTAAATACCAAAACTCAAATTTGGACATAGCAATTCCCCATAGTAGAGAAATTAAGAGTCAAAGTTATTCTCTTGCTAAAACAATATACAGGGCCAAATTTGTAATCTTTCTTTGCCTTTCCCCATTCAGCAGAGGGGAATAATCCCATACAATGGCATGTGTCCAATAGTGATTGCCATGGGGAAATTAGAGGCTTATATCTAGAGAAGTATAAATCCTGCATTACTAAGGTTTCCTCAGCCACAGGGGAAAGAAACATTGCCTCCTGCTGATTAAGAATGTAATTATTATTATTATTTCTAAAACACTTTGAATTACGTGGTACATTTTCTTTAAATGGGCACTATCGTTACTGCAAGTTGATTTGAACCAATGATTTATTCACGGCTTAATAACCCTGTTTGCTTCACATGCTTAGCACATTTTGCTCAGTATATTATATTATTGGCTGGTTGCTATAAACAGTCCATTTAAATTTAGACAAAAGCTTTTGGAAAAGTTCTATTTCAAACTTTTCAAAAAGACTGAATTGATCAGAACTACTGGTTTCTTCTAAACTCTCAACATTCATGTGTGTGCCTCAGGATCTCAAGAAAGTTCACAGGTAATCTCTAGTTGAAGTTCCCATTCAAACAAAACTTTCTACTCAGATCAAGCCTAATATTCAGTCATTTGAAAATCAAGAGGAAGTCTGCCAGACAGCACTGCCAAATGGTGAAATTTCTGCAAATAAATCAGAATCAGGCTTCCCCCATGGTGCTGTTAATAAAATACATCCAGCCAATAAATCTGCATTATCTTCCTCCCCCTTCTAAAGTAAAAAAGCTTTGGTTTTACTGCCATTGTTGCAAAGCAGGTCTTAAACAGAAGTAGACATGGAAGAAGAGGAAAAAAAAGTCTTTAAAATTTGGCCAGATACACTTCTGTCAAGAAAGGATATCTTTTTAACCACCATGTAATTACAATGTACTTTTTGTACTGAAACTGTTCCAAAGTTTTGGCTGGAAGGCGTTGGAGCAAAACCAGAGCACACCATCAGTGATGCACACAGCTGCACAACCAGCTCCTCTCGGGTTACTTCACGTTTGAATTTTTAAAGGTATCGCCAGGAACCAAATCCAGTTGTTTGTTCTCCACAGTTGCTACAGCCCTTTATAAGGGTCACATGCTGTTCCCTCTCCTAAAATTTCCATGTTGCAGTTTCTTAATCAGTCATCATTTTCAGGATGACAGTTCTTATTTGGCTCTTTGGAGAAGGAAACATTCCTAAAAGAAGCATCATGCGTAAAGTTGGCATGAGCAATACCTGTTCTCTTTCATACTCCTTTTATCTACTCAGAGAAGGAGAGGAAGCCACATGAATCTTAAAAGGTACTTACTGCCTGATTTACAACCTGCTCTGAACAAACCCTGCAAGACAGTGGGTTGTCTTGATTAGTTTATACTAAATGCTGCCCTCTAGTTATCACGCTTTGCTAGTTAGATGAGGAATAAGACTGCAGAAGGCTGAGCCACAAGAGCCAACACATGCTCAGCTTTCCATAGTCTTTCCTGCTCCTTGTTCAGGGAAGTTTTCTGAATGGTGTGAAAAATTAGAATCTAAATCAAACATTGAATTAGATAAAGCCACGAGCTAGGATGACAGGCAGTGATTGTCCCCCTGTACTTGGCACTGGTGAGGCCACACCTCAAATGTTGTGTTCAGTTTTGGTCCCCTCATGATAAGAAAGTCACTGAGGAGCTGGAACGTGTCTAGAGAAGGGCAACAGAGCCGGTGAAGGATCTGGAGCACAAGTCTGATGATGAGCAGCTGAGAGAGATGGAGGTGTTTAGGCTGCAGAAAAGGAGACTCAGGGAGGACCTTTTCCCTCCCTACAACTCCCTGAAAGGAGGCTGTGGCCAGGTGGGGGTCAGTCTCTCCTCCCAGGTAACAAGCAACACGACAAGAGGAAATGGCCTCAATTTGTCCCAGAGAGGTTTAGACTGGATATGAAGAAAAATTTCTTCACTGAAAGAGTTATCAAGCTTTGGAACAGACTAACCAGGGATGTAGTTGAGTCACCATCCCTGGAGGGATTTAAAAGACTTGTACATGTGGCATTGAGGGACATGGTTTAGTGGTGAATATGGCAGTATTGGCTTAACAGTCAGATTCAATGATCTTGGATGTCTTTTCCAACCTAAACAATTCTATGATGTATTGGTATCCAAGTGATGCAATCATTACTTTTCTTTAACCAGTACATTTCAAGAAAACCTCTGTCTATCAATTATCAAATTCAGAATTCCACTGCTCAGCTCAAACAACTTGTTTGGCTGTGTTTGCCAGCACAATCCAGCTTTGAAGGCTCATCTCTGTTTTCTCAGAACAACATGAACCATGCATCCCTGTTTGGTCCCTCTAGCCTTTAAGGCAGTTGCTCACAGAAATCCCTGCCTGAGCTGCCAGAATCAATGATAAAACAATATTTTCTTTTGCAGAAGTTGGAACTTTTGGTAAGATGACAGGGCACACGAGTCACTCGTGTCAGTGTAAGAGTGCCTGAGCCAAGCAGCACAGGAGCTCAGCACAGGAGCTCCAGTCTGGCAGCCCAGGCATGGTCCCTGCTCACAGCAAAGGGACAGGGCAGGTTGCAAGGCCAACTCACTCCTGTTATACCTTTCCAGCCCCTTAAACCTCCCCACGTGCTGCTTTGCAAAACAGACATCCCAGAGCCAGACAACAAACTGGACACATACCCCAGATCTTTCCTTTCCACAATCACCTTAAAGGGTTATGCAGTTAAAACTCAACAAGTTTAACTTCTTAAAGACAATTACTACTTTTGCTTAAATACTTGGGAAGGCTAGAACACGGGTTGTGGTTGGGATTTTTTTCCCTCAAATAGAAAAAGGGTTGGTTTTGTCTGTGTTTTTTTAAATACACGCTACATTCTTGACTTTGAACAATGGCAAATAAAAATCTGGTTTTTAACATAGGTGAAAAAGAATTAAATTTATGTGAACAAACAAATATTAATTAAGTGATTAATAGATACCATGCTCTCGGTTTCAATGCAGCTATAATTATAGATGAGATTATGCATGGAGATGTTCAGAGATTAAGGAAAAGGAAGGAGAAGACTGGCAGAAGAGAGCAAATATTTTCCATGCTGTGAAACCCTGCTCATTGCCTTTACATCACTTCCCAGCGTGAAACTGTCTTGGCCCATTTCCATGGGAGCATCACAGGAAAGGGGGGACTGAGATGACAGCGGAGGTGACCCCAAAAACAGTGTGCTCATTGAAAGCAAACCCAAACACCAAACTTCATCTTGCACTATTGAAATCCATTTACATGGACTAAGGGTTATGTTTCTGCACAAGGATTCAGAACACAGATCTTAAGTTAAAAGGCACCATGCTGCTTCCCAAAATCATTCTGGATTCCTCTTGCTCTATTTCTGTCTTTTTGCTGCTTACATCTACCTGTGTTTTGTTGTTCAGCTAAACTGTTTTAATGCAAGTCATTTACTACTCAGAGGGAAGGGAAAGGGCAGAAGCAGAGGTGCTTGATCTCTTTTATGTATAATTTTGCAGCACTTTCAAATTCCATATCAAGATTGCCTTGTCCTGCTCTGAATTTCAGCTGGCTTTTTACTTCTCCCACCACAGTTATAGGCAGACACTGTCAGTCCCTGAAAAAATTAATAATGATTGTGAGGAAGACAGAGAAATACAAGAGGCATGAGGACTAGATTTGATGCATTAGCAGACATGTGCCTTCTGAATTAATAGAGTTAATGTATTTAAAAAACAACCCCTAAACATTTGAAAACTTAGGTATTAGTGGAATAATGAATTATAATACACTTTCTGATAGAGAATGCAGAAGAACTGTGCTCTTGGTGATGAAGGTTGAGAGTTTCTGAATGTCAGTAGCTTTCCACAGCTTGGAAATGCACCTAAAAGCAAAAGTAACTTTAAATGAAGGGAGAAGAAATGAGACAGAGAAACTAATACAATGTGAGGTGAAACTGTAGCTCCACAGGCAGCTGATCTATACATCTCACATCCTACCACCAGCACTATTCAAGAGGAAGAAGCATTATCCCTGATGAAGCTGTTAAAATGCAAACTAGGCACTTCTGACAGAAGTAAAGTAAACCAGAACACGAGGTGGTGTCACGGTTTAACCGAGCAAGTAACTAAACATCACACAGCCATTCACTAAGTTTCCTCTCCTTCCAGTGGGATGGGGGAGCAAATTGGGAAAAAAAAAAAAAAGGCAAAATTTGTGTGTTGAGATAAAGACAGTTTAATAGGACATAATTGGAAAGGAAATGATAACAATAATAATAGAATCAGAACACACAAAACAAGTGAAACACAGTGCAATTGCTTAGGACCTGCCAACTGATGCCCAGTCAGTCCCTGAGCAGCAGCCCCTGACCAGCTTTCCCCCAAATTTATATGCTGAGTGTGATGACTTATAGTCTGGAATATCCCTTTGATCAGCTGGGGTCGGCTGTCCAGGCTATGTCCCATTCCAGCTTCTTGTGCACCACAGTCCCCTCGCTGGCAGGGCAGCATGAGAAGCTGAAAAGTCCTTGAGTTAGTGTAAACACTAAATCAAGCTTAGCAACAACTAAAACATCAGTGTGTTATCAACATTCCCCTAGTCCTAAATCAAAAACACAGCAGTGTACCAGCTACTAGGAAGCAAATTAACTCTATCCCAGCTGAAAGTAGGATAGATGGACACAAATACATCTTAGCTTCTTCCAGGTGTCACAGCTATAAATCTCCTTGTCTAGGAGAAAGAAAGCAGTACATAGTGGGTCTGAAGTGTGTTGGTCCAGCAGCAGTTCCCTGGAAAGGATGCTCTCGATACAGCCCCACAGCTCGTCACCATGCTAAATAAATCACATCTTCTGTCTTACTTTCCCAAGGGTGAAGGATAAGAATAAATGTTGCTAGGCCCAGTTTTGTGGTAGTGATATCAATAGCACTGAGGTTTGTTCATAGCTGCCCAGAAAGCCAGCACAAGACCTTTCTAACCACTCACACTCTCCACAACAGGAAACTGAAAACCATTTTTGACAAATACACAGCCACAGAGATCACAGGCAGGGGTGTAAGAAAGGGGCTGTATTCAAAACTACCTTGATCTCTTTTGCCACTGAAGAACACTTCAACTTCAGACTGTCCTTTCACCAACACTGCAGGGAACTTCCACAACAGCTTTCCCTGTTCTATTCCTGTGCCACTTCAAGGCCACTCCAGTAGAGACCTCATCTCCTTTAAAGTCGGCACCAATCAGGACAAAAGGTCCCAAATCAGAAGACTTCTATACAGTATCTTTTTAGCATGATTGCAAAGTATCTATCTTCCCATTAGATGTTCAAGTATTTGTTCAAGTAATATTCAAGTGATTTGTGTCCAAAGAAGAGCAATGAAACTGGTGGAAGTGTTAAAAAAACCCATGTAGATGTGGCACGTAGGGAAATGGATCAGTGACGGACCCGGCAGTGTTAGATTAACAGTTGGATTCAATGATCTTGGAGGTCTTTTACAACCTTACCGATTTTGTGATTCTGTTTTGAGTTCTAGGATGCCTGGGAGGGCAAGGGTCATTCTCTCTCCTGAATCCACCCTGTTTTCCCCCACTCTCCTGCCCCCAGGAATGCACAGCACAGCAGGACAACAGGACAGGCACTCACTATCCTACACATGGACACAACATATGCCACATCCATTGTCTTTGTTCCCAGCAGCAATGTGCCAAGCTCTGCAGTCCCCATCAGCATGGCAGCTCTCAGGTCAGCACTCCAGCCTTCAGCAGGGCCACAGCATGGCCAGCCCTACACACAGCACTGGCATGGCAGGCTCCCAGGCAGCCTCCTGCAGCACACAGCACCATCTCCTCTCTGCAAAACCAGTGCAAGTGATCCAGCAGGGACAGCCGTGTCCTGGGACAAGCACCCACTCTACCTGCATTACTGGTAGAATTAAAACACCAACACTCACGACACAGTGCCAACCATCTGTCCCTCTTATGCAAAGGGGAACACATTATGCTCTGCTAGTGGCACTGCAGTCAGTATGCCACAACAAATGCAGTTTTGCCACCAGCTACTTACAGTATTTAGTGGGTTGCCAATTTGAATCCAACCCAAATACTTTAAAAAGGACTCAGCACACACTGAGAACCCTGCTTTGAGGAAAGTCCAAGAGTTAAAACAGACCCAACAGAACAAAAAGGGCCACTGGTTTCCGAAGACAGAAGTGCAACACACTGCCAGGAGCCTGTCTGTGCTGGCATCCTCATCCTGCAGTCAGCAATCAAGAGCATTCAGATGCCCCAAACACAGCATCTTTCCCTAACCTTCCTCGTTTCCTCGGTGAAAGATCAGTCTCAGCAGAATTAGAGAAGCAAGGGTGTGTGGAAGGACAAACACAAAACTAATGCTTCACAGGAACTGGCTTCTCTTCTTCTTTAAAAAAAAAGAAGTGCTTTTCTTGCATGACATGGTGTAGAATAATTGGTCAGCTTTCTATTTCAAAATGAATTAGATGTCCATGGCAGAAAACTAAATCTCAGCAAAGGGCTGCTCAGCCCTCCCTCTTCGTTGACATGCTGTATCCTCCCATTCCAGTTTGGGGAGAATTTTACCCCAGCTAAGGACAGCTTGTGGCCAAGGGCTTGGTACAACAACACCCCAGGTTTGCAGTAAGGACCCTTACAACACAGGTGTATCACCCTAGTCCTAGAGCTGTATGGCAACAACCGCAGGACCACAGTACACAGCTTTACAGCACAACCACCCTCCCCTTTACACCAGAAGTGCCTTCATGCCAGCCACCTCTGTCAGATTTTATCTTCTGTGGTAGAAGGGTTGATTACAAACCAGGATCACATTCCAGGAAAAAGGTGTCAGAGTTTGATCATTTGTCTTCATTCCACATGGGAGGAAAATGGGGTATCTTTACACATTTGTTACAAATGGGGTATCTTTACACATTTGTTACAAATGGGCAAAAGAATCACTTTCAAAGATAAAACTGTAAAAGCCTGGTCTGTCAAAGCAATGGGAACAGCCCAGCAGCAGCAACTGGTTTTGTAAGGCTAACGATCAATCAGAAGAAATCCAGCCTCTCCTGGGAGAAATTTGTCTCAAAAAGGAAATAACAAATGAGAGAACTGGAGTCAAAATACCAGTAAGGAAGAACAGATGCTGCCACAGCAAGACTGAAACAGTCTAGCTCCTTGTAAGCCCTGTTTGTTGCTTCCCCTCTGTTCTGTTTCCATATCTGTATAATTTATTCCAAAGCAAATTTATTATTTTAAAAACTCCGCGGAGAAGGCGGAGAAGGCTGTGTATGTGCTAAGGGACACAATGCTGGTTATTTCTTGCTCTTGCACACTATTATCAAAGGCTTTGCCTAGCCTGGGATTTAGTAAGACTTTTAATTAATGGCTTCCAATGGTACATTCACACTGGAAAGGCTTCTCTCATTACTTAATTAGTCTATTGTCCTAATTAGGCAGGGCAAGTCAGTTTTACATCCTCACTGTCTTGCGTGAGAAACCCTGGGTTTCCCACCTAGGTTTTCTCTCAGTTTCCAGCTCCTCTCTCTTGACTTGCCTTTTGGAAGGACTTCGAGCTAGGTGGTGGCAGACAGCATCACCTCACTTTTCCATAGGAATCTAGAGCAGGCAGGGAATGTTTTGTCCTCCTGAAAGCAGAGCCCTCTGAAGTCTCCAGCAAAGTCTTGGGTTGTTAAGAACTGGCTCATCAGCACCTGTCAGGAACAACATGAGTGCACTGCCTAACAAATTCTTTGTTTGCCTATGAGGATAACGCTGGTGCCAGTGGGGATGGAATGAGATGATCTTTAAGGTCCCTTCCAAACAAAACCACTCTCTCATTCTACCCCTTAAGGACCAGAAGGTGTAGTGGTGGAGGGAGGCTTCCCAGCCACTCAGCCCTGGCTCTGCTCCCCAGGGCGCCTCTCTGGCGATGCCAACACAAAGATATGACCCAGACAACTTCAGTGAAAAGCTGCAGGTAGGGAATGATACAATACACAGCCACTGTCCTCAGACAGCACGGGGCCAAGCTAATGACACAGGCTATTGTTCTTGTATTCTGTTTAAAAGAGTGATGACTTGCATGAACACTGCCTTTGGAGTACATGCTTGGCAACGCCGGCAGATAAACAGAACGCATTTCCATGGAATACCATAAGGTTCTGAAAGAAATACATTTTTGTATGTAAGTTATTTTTGCAATATTATTAAATCCAGTAGTGAATATTTTGAATGTGGTATAATCCATTTTCCTAGGAACCAGCCAAGAAAAACCGACAGCAGCACAAGGGAAGTGCCATCACGCTGCCATCCCTGTCTCACTGTTCCCTCAGGGACATGAGTGGGAACCTCACATGCCTCTCCTGACATCCCCAAACCTTCCCTCCTCCATCAGCATGCCTAAAAACATAGCTCTCATCAGCAGAGGCGAGTCTGGATCCCTCCTGCCAAGGCTGCTGTGACCCTGCTCTCCTCTGAGCCAGGGACTCTCCGCTGGCCCACAGAGGCCCCAAAACCAAGTGCTGACAAATGCATTGTGAGGGCAAATGTAAACACCTAAAAAGGCTGGGCAGAGGTATTTCAGCAGCCTGCAGATGAGACAGGGCCAAGGAAGTGGGAGGACAGTAAGATCTAGATGGCTCTTGCCATTGAAACTGGCCAGCAGATGCAAGCAGGAGACTAAGTAGGTGGATTGGGTGGCTGCAAAAGAACCAGCCGTGAGCACAGATCATCATCTCCCAGTCCCCAACAGTTCCACCCTAAAGTCAGAGCCCAAATCCATTCCCAGGCACCAGGACTCCAGTCTTTTACTCCCTCTTATCTTCTCTACCTGCTGCCCACTCCACAAACCCTCCTATGCCACGTTCATATGCAAGTCCCAAGGCTGGCTTAAGCTGCTGGGATCACCTAAATCCATAGGGTTTCCTCGTCCTGCAGCATATAGCATGGCAAGTTAGTCACTCTGTACAAGTCATTGGAAAATCCTGGACCACCTGGAGAACATCTCCTGTTCCTAAATCACTCCTTTTGAATCTCCTCACAAGTAGGACACAGCTAAAGTACTGGAGAACCCTGTGCCCCCATCTTAGCTCACAAGGGCAGTCTGTGCCTTGCAGGAGCCATGCTCTGGGCACAGCAGGGAGGCTGCTCCCTCCCACCTGGCTGTCAGGCAGCATTTCCCTGGGGCAGCACAGGCCAGGGCTCCAGTTCCTAACGCATCCAAAAGCAACTCTGCTGTGGATTTCACCCATACCACTAAGATTGAATTTGCTCTACTTTCTGCTGCAGTATCTGCAGAAATAAAACTCTCAGCTGAAACCTGAAGGCCAGACGCAGGGCCAGGAGTAAAATGAAATACATTTATCTCCACTTAACTTACAGCTCATAGAGCCTATGGGAACTACAGGCTCTGTTCCTGCTCGGCACCACAAGGCTGGGATTCACTCCCAGAAGACACCAGGGTCTCTTGAACCCAGCTACCCTTACTGTCAAACATGAATGTCTGCAATAGGCAGAGCTGCCAGCTCTTCCCACCTTTCCCCTTGGGATGGGGAAGAGGTGCAGCTCGGTCAGTCTGAGCATTCTACGGCCCAGCCTTGCTTGTTTTTGCTGTGGTTGGAACATACTACCACCACTCCTCCTGCTGTGGCCAGATTCTCACCACTCCATCAGCATTCCCACTTATCCCTCTCCTCCCTCACTCTCCGTGCATCCTCCTGCCCAGGCCCACAAATGTTGCATCCATGTCAAAGGGCAAGCAGGGATTCAGGGCAGGTTGGACCTTGGGCTGCTGAACCTCAGTCCTCTGCAGCCATCTCAGTTTTTGTCAACATGACATCTGAAGGTGACACTGGGTATTGTTCAAGAAAGCAAGATCTGAGGTCTCTCAACAGAAGGCATCAAGTGGATGGTCTCAGAAGACAGGGACTCACTGGTACTCACTCCAACTTTCAGGAATGAGAATAGTTAAACACGAGAAAGCTACACCATGGGGTTTCCTTTAGACCTTCCACAAAGAGCAGTCCCCTCAGACTGGGGCAGCTGGGGACAGGAGCGTCCCAGGACTGTGGCACAGCCTTCTCCTTGCCAACCAACCCAAAGGACCATCCTGTCTTTCTCCACCCCTTCTCTCTGCTGTGGGATGGACTTGGAAGGGATTAAACATCCTGCACAGAGAGGGAAAAGCAAGCAAAATGCAAACAACAAAATGCAAACAAAATTAAAAAAAAGCATACAAACCCCATCCCTGAATTAATTTCCATTTTATTTATAGGCTATCAGATGATACTTCTGAGCCTTTTAATTAATCACAGGGAACAGTTACTTTGGGCACGTATGCCCACCTTCTCCCTTCCTGAAACACGTTCCAGCTCATGTTGAAGGACTGTCTGCAAGGTAATTAATTATTTACCATTAACTACTTGGCTCTCCAAAAATTCCAGGAACATCAAGTCCTGGGGCAGCAATGTCCTTTGGGGCTGAAAAGAGAAAAAGAAGAACCTTTGCTAGAGAAGGGCAAAGGGCTTGGAAGGATTGAGAAAGGGAGAACAGGAGCTCAGCACTGGGCTGAACCCGGCTTGCTCTCTTGTTCGAAGGTCCACAGGGTGGCCTTCCTGGGTAGGCCGGGTATTATTTTACGTGATACAAGATGAAAATCTGACTAATTATAGGATTTTTGTTTCAACTAATTTGTGAGTAACTTTATAGAGACCTATGTGTGTAACAGAAGTTTTGTTAAACACTGCAAAAACAAGTATTCCTCAGTTCAGAAATGCCAGAATTACTGTTTCTAGTGGAAACCTGATTCATTCCTCTCAAATCATGTATTTATCATATAATCACTCACTTGACCACATACCATCTGGCTCTTAAACCACTGGTACACCTGAAGTGCATGCTGAGTACTGCTGACTTACTGAGTGACTAACAGTGCTTCAACTCCATTCCCCAGCCACACACCCACAAGTTACAATGCTGTGTTCAAGTCCTGCTCCAAACTGGGGTTATCCTGAAAACCAATGCCTGGGAGTAGGGAGAGCAGAGATATCTGCTGGAAGTTACACAAACTTTCATAAAGGGGCTCCTGAGATCCAACACTCCTAAAAATACTTGTGACTACATGAAGGGGTTTTTTTCCCTGAAAAACAAAAATAGAAAAGAAAAAAAAAAAAAGCAAACCCAAATATCGATGGCTTTGACCTCACAGAGTTGAGGGGATGGAATCCCCTTGGGAACCCCTATGGAGCTGCATGAAGGACCAATTTAGAAATACTTCTGAAGCTACTGCACTCCAAAGCAACTTAGGAGCTGCTCATGCCTGAGGGAGCTGCCGCTTCCTCCAGAGCTCCCGGAGTACAGCGTGGGAGCAGCAGGGAACAGGGCCACAAATGCCACTCTGAGCAGGACAGTGGCTCTGAGCCTCCTCCTCAGCACTCCGGGCACCATGCTGCTCCCACAGCCCAGGAGAAACCCAGTGCAGCATTGATGGAAGGAGGGATGTGCCAGGCCCTGGGTGGGAACCCAACCTGAACCCTCACCAAAGCTGGAACAGCTGAAGGTGATGCTGTTGGAGACCTCTCCACATCAGCTTGGACATGGACCTCTTGGTCCTCTGACATGGACCAAGCAAATGCCATGCCTGTGTCTCACTATGCAAGTCACCTTCTAGAAAAAGACAGATCAAGACTGTTCCCCACTTTGCACTGCTATTATGCTTGAAGTTCACTCTTCACCTTAATCCAAATTGATTTTGTCACAGGTTTCATCCTACTGCCACTCCTGCTTCTCCCACCTCCTGCAGCCAATGGCCCCACTCTAGCACCTGCCTGCCATGGGGGCAGGGGGCTGCAGCAGAGGGATGCAGGGAGGGATCGACACATCCCCAACTGCACTCCTGCTCCGTCTCTCCCAGAGCCCACTCAGGTACACCCCCCACAACAGACCACTTCCAACAACTTCTCTGCACCAACCCCACAGCCCATGCCATCACCACATCAAGCCCCAGCCCCAGCCAGACTTCTCCAGAGCAGCCCTAATGCTGCAGGTACCATTCCCATGGTTGGTGGCACAGGGAGCAGCACTGACAGTCAGCTTGATATGGCAAATTCATCACCGACCAGCTGGGTGAGTCAACAACGAAGCTAAAAGAGAACATTGACATGGATTATCCCCCACCAACAGCAGAGAAGAACCAGTGGGACCATTTGTCAGCAGCTCATCCGTTGGATGTCACAGGTGCCCATCCCAGTTGGGGGCATGCCAAGTGTCCCCCTCCCACACTAGAGGACACAGCGAGTGGGGAAGGGGAGACCCCGGAGTCCCTGCAACGTTTGAACTTTTTAATCAGCAAACAGCACATTTCCCTCAGCAGAGTCCCCCCCCGAAAGCCCAGCCACCTGGGCAGGGTCCCCCACACTTCAGAGGGCCAGAGGCTGGGTACATCAGCAGTACTGGTGGGAGTTTGCTGTAGACAAATGAATCAGCAGAACAGATGAACAGCTCCTGAAGCATCTACCCACAATCTACAGCAAGAAGAGATGTAATTTCAGGCTTGTGGCAGATGCTGGAGGGTTTGTGGTGCTAAAAAAAAAAAATAAATCTCAACACACCTACATATAGATAGCTTTCTAGGACAAGGAAATCCTGCAGTAGCTGAAAGAAAACCAATCAGAGCTCTCAACTGCATTTGAGGTAAGGAAACAGAACATGGTCCAACACAACATCTCTAAAAGGTCAGTTTCCCAAAACTAGAAACAATCAAACAAAAATAACTGAGAGAAAACACCTAAATATAAGTAACTGTGACAATCCTTATTGGGAAATGTTTAAAGATGCCTTAGTAGAGCCCTCCTTCGCACCAAAACCAGCAATACTATGTTTAAAAAAAATGTTTATGTGGTTTAAAATAAGAATTTTTTAAGACAAGAACCAAATTTAAAAAATAAATATGTAACAAATTGAAAACTCACTATAAAATTAGAACTAGAAATCAACACATTTAATAAAGAAAGCTAAAAGGTATGAAAAGAACTACTGGTAATAGATATATCAGGGAAAAAAGCAACAATCTATCAATACAATAGGCTTGATGCTAAAAAAGTGAAAGTATCCTGATACACAAGATGGTGGAAGTATAAGCATTACTTTTTATCTTTGTAAATAAGGATGACTTAAATCTCAGCTATAGAAGCAAAATTCTCCAAAAAGCCACTTGGGAAGATACCCAACAGCATCTGCTAACCATCCTTCACATCTGTAGCTAGAAAACCCGCACTCAGAGCATATGAAGGAGCTCACCAAATTCCCAACACTGACTTAAAAAAAAAAAAAAAAATAAAACAAAACACCAGAAACATGTCCCAGGCCAGCCAGGAAGTTCCAGAGGTCTTGGAATAATAAATAAAAATCCCCGCTCAAGCAAACAAAAACTTAGCACTGCGCCAGTATTTCCAGAGGGCAAACGGCTGACCCGGGAAGTGCAGGCTGGTCACCCTGCCCATGCTCCCGGCAGGGCAGGGAGCAGCCAGCAATCAGGGGTGGAAACACAACTCCTGTTAGTCAACACAGTTTTCTGGCTGGAGGGCTTGTCAAACGGATCTAGTATTTCTTCTGAGAGTTTGCATTTGGCTGACAAAGGTAACTGTGTTGACATAACACACGCAGACTTCTGTGTGACGCTTGACTTTGGCTGGTGTGACAGCCCAAGAGCAAAATCCCCCGCACTGTGCAAACAGCAGTGTATAGTGTATATCCAGAGGATTTAAAAGCCAGTTGAGCCCAGTGACCTCGTTAGAGTTATACCTGCACTGCCTGTCCCCACAGAGGTTTTGGATCCCCCAAGAGATGACGTTCCCAAGAGGGAAAAGGGCCCGTGAGGCAGCAGAAATTGCTCTCTGCACACAAAGCTCCAGGCAGCACTGCTGGGAGATGCGGGTTTCCAGGGAATGCACGTTTGGGCTGTGTGCCTAAGTTTGCAGTGAGTTCAGAAGAGCTAGAGAAGGGTATTGCAGAGCCTCTGCCCAGGGAGCAGGCTAACTCATTGAAAAACATTGGCTGGTTTTAGTGCTGATTTTCACAGCTTTGTAAAGCTAGCCACAGGCAGAAATGGAAAGCTGTAAACTCAGCCATGCCAGCAGCCTTTGGCTGGTCCTGATCCTGCACGTGCCACATAATACATGGCTCACTCATATTATTTCCCACTTGCGTCCTAATCTGTGCTCAGCACTCTGAGCACCTTCCAGTAACAACACTGGACACATCAACATACGTTACACCTTCCCACATGGAAAGTGGAGTAATGTGATTTCTCTTGGTAAGTTTTACAGGGGAGTTCTTTTGCTTCCCAACTCCCCCAGTGCAGGGATATCAGGGTGGTCAGGTTTGCCAGAGTTTTCAATTGCCATAGAAGTTCATCTCTCTCATAAAGACAGACAGACATCTCTCCTGCCAGAGGAGCAGAGTTATTTCCCACGCCCTTCACCCTCAATCACATAATTGTCCTGCACTGTGAACATACAGACCAAAGCCTGTAGCTTTGATTGAACCTCTCTGACCACACAAACAGCTACAAGTGTCCGGGTAGCTGAATGTAGGAAAGTTTAACGCCAGCAGTTCTCCAGCAAGACTGACTGAACGCGAACTGTCCATCACAGAGGAAGCCTGTGGCTTTCAGTGAATCCCGATTTCCTCTGCCCACAAGCACCGCCCACCTCCTTCTCCTCATTCAGCTCCAGGCAACTGCTGATATGAGACCCTGCCCTACAGACACACGCTCGTACTCTGCCCGTTGTAGCTGCGTGCAGAGCAGAGGTGCCGAAATGTGACAAGTACTGCAGGGAAGTCCAGGGGAAAGGACCAAAAACCCCATCCCCACAAACGTGATCACCCACCACGGTTACTGAAGCAGTGCCAGTCACACATCCCAGCCTGAATACAGCTTATCCTGCCAATACAGTTTTAGGTCCAGCTGGACAACCTTGCATGGGCTTGCTCCAGAAATGGAGGGAACGAAGCTTGGTGCTTCCAGGATTTGGCAGGAGCTGACACAGCCATCACAGGTGCCCTTTTCATTTACTGAACTGGCTTAGGGTATGTTTGCACATGAGCAGATAAACTCTTTGTCCAAAGGACTTCAAACTGGCTGCTGGGCTCCAACTGAGCCCCCCTCATTCACGTGGCTGTTCACATGTCAGGAGGAGCATGAACTGAGCTGAGATCCCTGACTTTTTGTCCAACCATACTAAATTTCTCATAAACCAAGTACAGCATGCCTGTGTACTGTGGGTACTATGGGCACCGTTTTGTGTACCAGTTAAAGAGCAACTCACTGTTCAAGGTCCCTACATCCAGCACCTGCTCAAGCCAATGGCCATTTCTGTACTATCATTAATGAATCAATCAAATATTAAAGGCACTGGGGAGAAATTGTCCCGTCAGCCTTACCCACCAGGTACTTTCACAGAACTCTGTTGAGTCACTCCATAGTCACGTAAGACTGAGAGAGACAGAGATCAGTGTCTCAAAATGCTTACAACACATCATGAACACTGGAGATATTTCATTAAAACCATTTTACAAGCTATAAAACTGAAGGTCATTTTATGTCTTTCTCTATAAAAGCAGAGAGCGGTGTACTCCTCAGCAAAACATATCCTACAGTACACTTTAAGCAACACACTACTTGAAACTCCTTACAGAGTAACTTACATCCAATATTACTTCTTTGCTTTTTTGTTAAAATAACAAGACTTTGAAGGAAAACAAATTTACACCCTCAAACAATACAGCCTTCTTAAAAACGTTTAATAGTATCCACTGCACAATTTTCCTGGATTAATTCATTAGGGAGGCTAATACATAAGGCTTCAAAGCAGACTTCTAAATTACCCGTGGAAAAAATCATGTAAAATCTTACTCTGCTTTCAGCATCGCAGCTTTACGATGAAAATACTAAAACATTTGCAAGGCTAGAACACAAAAGCAAGTGTTCAGCGTTGTAATGGACTCGTCTCAAAAACCCGAGCGCTCTTTCTCCGCACCTGACACGGCACTCGGAGTTCTCACCTGTGCTTCTGCCCCGCTCCTCCCAGCGCGGGTCGGGTGGAGGGACGTGGGTTTTACCTGAGTTGGGGCTCCTCCACGTGCAGCTGCCTCTGGGGGACAGAAGTTTCGAAAAGTCGGAGGACAGCAGCAGCGGGACGGGACGGACAGAGAGCGAGCCGGGAACCCGACGGCAGCCCGCTCACCGGAGAGAAGAGACGGGCGGGCGCTGCTCCGGCTCCCCGGCAGCTCGGACCCGTCGGTCGGGGCAGCTCGGACTCCTCGGCCGGGGCAGCTCGGGCCCGGGGGTCCCCAGCGGAGATGCCCTCACCGCTCCGCTGCGGGGCTGCGGTCCTGCCCCCGCCGCCCCCCGCGGGCTCCTGCCCCGCCACCAGCGGGCCGCGGGGCCGTGCGGGGCCGGAGCAGCGGAGCCCGGGGCGCGGTGCGGGGCCGCTCCGCTCCGCTCCGCCCGCCGCCGCCGCCCCCCGCGCCCGCCCCGCGCTCACCGGCGTTGCGGAGCTTCTTGTTCCGCAGCACGGACAGGATGACCAGCGCGTTGCCCAGCACGTCCACCACGATGGTGAAGATAAGCACGGCCGCCAGGCCCGTGGCGGCCCCCGCCGCCGGGCCCCCCTCCAGCCGGCAGCCCGGGCAGCTCCCGTTGCTCCCCGGCCGCTCCATGCGCGCCTCTGCCCGCGCCGCCGCCGCCGCCGCCGGGGCCCCTCCTCCTCCTCCCGCCCCGACGGCAGCGCTCCCCGCCGGGGCGGCGCGGGGAGGACGCGCCCCAGGCCCCGCGCGGGCCCGTCCCGGGGCGCTCCCGCCGCCCCCTCCCCGCGGCGCCGCCGCCCTGCCCGGGGCGGGGGCTCGCGGTGCGCGCGGGGGCTCCGCGCCGCTCCCGGGCCGATGGCGCCACCGCGCGGCCGCGCCGGGCAGCGCCGGGCGGGCCCGGGGCGGGGGGACCCCCGCACCCCCGGGGGGGACTCGCTGACGGCCGCTCGATGCCACCGGCCCGCACCCCCTGCCCGCCCGCCGCTCGCCCTCCCGGCCGGCCGGGAGCGCCTCCAGCCTGCGCTGCTGCCGGGACACTCGCCCGGCTCCCGCCCTCGGACGTTTTCCGAGTCGCTGAAGGGTTCCCTGTGCCCGTGTTTCACTCTGCCTGTATTTCCCGCTGCCTGTGTTTCCCGCTGCCCCGCGGCTCCGCTCCCAGCCAGCCACCCCCGAGGCAAACCCATCCCCACAGGGACTTTTTCCAGCCACTTACGCCACAGAATGATATACCATTCGCTTTCGGTGTAATACCTTTTACCGGTTGCAATGTGTGCGATGCGGAAGCCTCAGCAATAATTTAAACTCGAGCCAGCGCCCTGGCACGCTTCTCAGCCGCAGGGAAAACAGCACGCAGCCGGGATTCCCGCAGCCCACACCCGCGGCTGGGGCTTCCCGGCACCTTCTGTGCTTCATTCCACACCAGCACGAGCGAGAAGAGACCAAGCCTCTGCGGTCAGACTGTGGCCGCAATACTGCAACCCCATGAACTCTCAGCTTTGTTTAGAAAACAAAATCAGAAAATAAGTTTTATGGATAATATGGAACTGTAGAATGGTTTGGATTGGGACGGACCTTCAAGATCATACAGTTCCAATCCCTCGGCTGTGGGCAGGGACACCTTCCACTAAGACCAGGTTGCTCAGAGCCCCATCCAACCTGGCCTTGAACACTCCCAGGGATGGAGCATCTATAGCTTCTCTTCCAGCTCTTTTGTAGCCCTTTAGGTACTGGAAGGTGCCATAAGGTGTCCCTGGAACCTTTTCTTTTCCAGGCTGAACAACTCCAACTCTCTCAGACTGACTCCAGCTGCTCAGCATCAGTCAGGACGCTGTGCTGGAGCCCGGGTGGGGGCAGGACAGAGGGCAGGGGCGCTGGGGCTGCCCATCACCACCTCCTCTGGCTTCGGCCCAAAGCCACCCCTCTGCGTGCAGGTCAAAGTGCCCAAGCAAACATAAAGGCTGTGTCACAACCCGTCATGGGGGTTTTACAACTGCCCGGTCGAGTGAATCAATAACAAAGCTGAAAGCGAACGCTTTGATGGCTCATTCCCCGCCGGCAGAGTACAAGCAGCAGCACAGCACAGCCGAAACCAGCAGCAAACAGGGTCTGTCCCGGCCTGGTGGCGCGGGGTCAGAGCCAGCCCCGCATCTGCACTCAGACCTTAGCTGAGACAAGCTGCCTTAAATGTCTCTTTCCCTTTTCCCCATGGCTGGAGACCACTCAGTTTTGAAAGAAAAAATGGAGTTTTTAAAGGTAATGATCAAAATCCTGAATTCTCAAATTGTAAAAGAGCATTTTGGCTTGAAGTTGAGCTTCTTTGGGCTTCCTTTTGACTCTGCACTGAATTCTGCATAGTTTTGCAGGTTTTGCGTAAAGCAAATAATTTTGTTCACAGACTTTCCGCTGCTCTGTGTTCAGGACCTACCTGTGGTACAGAAGCAGGGTCAGCTCATATGGACAGATCCTTTTGGCACCTTTTGCCTTCACTCTGCTCTTCTCTGACAGATTTTGCACCACTTTTAAGATGCTCTCAGGTGGTTTTCTTCTGTGGAGAGCTGGGATATGACTTCAGAGGACCTGAACTTTATATACAGGTGTGTTGGCAAGAGCACCAAAGCTACCCAACAAAGATTTTGGCCTCACCTGTACTTAAAAAAGCCTTGCTTGCACAGCAGTGCAAGGTAGGGGGGGGGTGATGTTTTGTGAAACTGATGCAACAGGAAAAACACAAAAATGGCTTTTCATCTGGCAACTTATTTTGGTGCATAATTTATACCTGCAAAAAGCAGCCTTCTTCCACACCTTGGTGTGGCTGCCCTGGATGGGAAGGCCTGCAGAGCTCTAGCAGGCACGTGTGCATCTGCACAGTTGCAGCAACTAATCTCTCGTAAGACACTTAGAAGAAATTTTGATATATGTAGTGAGCGACTGGAGTGATTTAGATGAATGATATTGAGGCTGTTTCCTCCCACCTTCCTGCTAAATGGTCTCCTCACTGCTTCAATTAAGACAAGACTCTAGGAGGCAGTGGCAAGGGAAAAAAATGAAGGTAGAGGTATCAATAAGACCTTTTTAATTACACTTTACTGGAAACCGCTGACATAAATCATACTGAAATAAGAGTATCCCCAGTGTGTTAGAAGAATTTAGGCTCATTTGCTTGTGCAAGGATCATGAACATGATCACAGGAGAAGGCAACTGAACTAGAGTAGAAACTGGAGCTCTTCAGTACCCAAACTACACTGGGGAGGGTGTGTACCTGTATGCAAACAGGAAGATCAAGTAAAATGTAATCACTGTAAAATATTGAAGCACCATAAATGCACACTCCTTGTGCAAAAATGTCACAGCTTTGGTAATGGTGAGGCTGAAGAAGCATCACTTCTGCAGTGCCACTCACACCCATCACAGCAGCCATGTGCAGAGAATTGTTCATCCCTCTCTCTGTGCCCCTGCCTCGTGTCCAGGGGCACAAAACACCCCCCTTTCCCAACCCTACCTACCAGGGCACACAGCTTAGTAAGAGTTAATCCAGGTATACTGTAATAAATGAAAGCTTACATAATTGAAAAATAGCTGAGGCATTAATCTTCCTTCTCGCTACCATGAGTCCTCTTTAAAAAGATTATTTTGTCTTCAGAGACAGCTTTAATTCTACTTAATGAATCGCTTATAAATGAAGGATTTTTTTCTCCTCCTATACAGGGAGAGGCTGACTACTACACTGATTTTGTCACAGAGACAATTAACTTTTGTCAAATATACAAAGACAGTGGCTGTTCTCCACAAATACTACTCTACTGAATTTGGCATATTTAAGGCCAATTTGTCTTGTTGTTTTGACTGAGCCTGATAAGTGACAGTGACATACCCATTCCCTTTAGCTGGACCTGGGGAACTCCTCATGCTTACCAAAATAATTACTGGCCCCCTGGGCATTCCCTAGAACAGGTAGGTTAGCACTGGATAAGGCATACCAGGATGAAAAAATCCAGAATTCCAACATGAGCTCATTCAAAGGTGCCTTGGTGTCCCACTTCAAAGGAAGGAAGAGACATGAGAATAAAGGAGAAAGACAGAAAATCAGGGCACCAGGAAACCTCCCCCTGAACTTCTATGCTGACTTAGTTGCAGGCAGGGTGCAGGCAAAGTGTCTTTGATCTGTAACTCCCTCCCTGCAAAACCAGGCACCAGGAGCACAGGGACCACCAGGATTACAGGGCAGGTTAGTGGTTTCCTCAGAGCAAATAACTCAATTCTGCCCTTAAATCCAGCATGTGTCTGGGAGGCAGAGTTGTTTCCAAATCGTTATCAGAGAGAGAATCATCATTATCCACCTGCAGCTCTCTAGCCAAACACATACAGCAGTAGTTCCTCTCTCCCAAACTTTTTCTTGTCCATTTGGACTGTGCAGCTGTTTACTGCAGAGGCAACACAGCCGTCCCGTGCATGGCGTAGGAGAATCCCAGTCTTGGGAAAAACAGCACTGGCTGCTTCAGCAACAAACAGATGAGTACAGCAGCTTGCCCCGAGCTGCCTTCGCAGAACAGATCAACAAACAAGCGACTCTATTTGTGCCGTCGTGCTTGCCTGGAAACTCCAGACAAACTAATAACCTCGTGTTCAGCCACTTCCCCTCTTTGTCCCTGGAGCAGCAGCCTCACGCAGAGCTCGCAGCTCACTCACCCAGAATAGGCCTTTTTGTTAATCACTCAAAAAGCTGCGGACACAGGCCTGTTCATTCAGCTCAACTGCTTAACACTGCAATCTAAATAAAAAGGGAAAGAAGAAAAACTTTGTATTTCTTTTCTACCCTGAATATTAAATGACACCGTCAATGTTGCCTTGGGACGCAACATCAAACCACTTCCTTTGCTCCGAGATGGGATTTAGGAAGAATGACTTTGAGGCTGACTTGCCTTTTCAAATCTCCCATTTTTTTCCCCCATCTCAAACTCGAGGATGCAACATGAATGAAATCAGAATTAGCCTCATTACAAACAAGCAAGGAAGGGTGACCTAGATTCACTCTGCCTCTCAGAAGGAAGTGACGGCAAAAGTTTAAAACCTGTCAAACGGGGCTGTCGGCTGCAGCACATTTGGGTCAAAGTTTGTTGCAATCAAATCGTGCTTTCTGAAAAGGCTTTTACTGGTGGGATGATTTGTATGGCAGAGCTGAATTATGCATGGGATTTGTACAGTCTCTGCTAGCAAATAACTCCAGCCCTTCTGATGCGTGCGCAGAAACTCCAGCTCTTCTCTGCAGCACCATCAGTGGCTTGAACCCAGCTCCGTGTCCCTGGGCACACATGTGCTGGGCATCGGGGTAGCTCTCACCACCAGCTGTGTCAGGCAGCATCCTGTGCTGGGCTAGATTGGAATGGGTCTTGCTACAGGTCTCAAGGTGCTAGGACAAAATGTGGGGGTTTTCAATTATTTTACTAAATCCTGCCCCAAAAAAATCCCAAATCAGAGGGCCTGCTCCCAGCAAAGGCAGCCTGGTTGCTGTGCAGCCTGCCAAGGGAGGATGTTCAGCCCAATGGTAGCAGAGGACTCTGCCCAGGTGACAGTCCCACTGAAGGAAAGATACGGAAATGATCCAGCTGATGGAGTTTGGGCCTCTAGGAGATAAGACTGGCTGCCTTCCTGAGATCCTGGAGGGAAAGCTCTCCTCTTCATGGATAGTGTCCAAGCAGAGGTGGTTGCTCTTATCTTCAACACCCCCAAAAGTTTATGCAGCATCTCAGACATTCAGCATGGCTCAGGCACCTTGCCTTGTCGGGCGAGAACAGTGCGAGACAGAAACTGCCGGGGTGCTCTGGGGACTCTCCCCTCCACATTCCCCCCCTTACCCATCCCCTATTTGCACTGCAGTTCACCCAGATGCACACCCACTTGCAAACATTCTGCCCACACCAAGTCCAAGCTGCTTTTCCAGCTGGGGACAGCACTAGCCATTGCCATTGGCAGCTGCTTTCCAGTGCTAAGGCTGAAATTTGCCATGGTCACCCTCTGCAAGGAGAGAAACAACTGTCTTAAGAAAGAAGAGCTTTCCCTTTTCCCCAAGCAGCCCCTCCTGCAGCCTGGACTGTGGGAGCTGTGACTCGAGCAAACTTGAGGAGCACTTGGCTCTAACTGCCTTGCTATGAGGCAGCAGCATGGGAAGGACAGTGCGACAACGCTGCACTCCAAATATCGAGCTCTTAATTATGTCCCAAACAGCACCTCTGCGCCTGCAGTAATGAGGGCTCAGCTACATCCGCGGCTGTTAGTGAGATCCTGTTTTACTTCATCCTCATTACGGGAAATAGCCTGCTCAGATCCAGCAGCTGGTGGAGACGTTTCCTCTTGTGAAGCAGATTGCTTTCCCCTGTCAATTATGAGCGGAGAGCTCGACAGCCCTGCGCAAATTGGTGGGTGAGAGCATAAATAGGAGGACATGGGAACCGATTATGGTCTTGGTGGCAGGCTTGCTTAAAACTGGCTGATGGGAACACAGGGGTCAAGAGAAATAAAAAGTGGAGAGGCGATGGGGATGATGGCTGGCACAGCAGCGCCATGAAGCCAAGGAGGACGTGTGGTACCCACCTGCCCCTACGGAAGTGCAGCCACCCACAGCATCAGCGTGGCAGAGTTAACAGAGGGGCTGCAGCCAGTTGACTCCAAAGCCAAAGTTTTTTCCCCAGTGAAGAGATTCCCTTTCCTCAGGCTGTCACTTTGGTACTTATCAGCAATGTGCATCCCCCAGATGGGAAACTCCGCACCCCTTGGGGAAAGGGAAATGATTCCCTTCTCTTGCCGTACTCCCACCAAAAGCCCCGATTTCACCAGATGCTCCAGCACACCTGCAAAGCTCCACAGCATTTCCAAGGGGTGAATAACCAGGTCTCTGGGCTGAGGTTGCACACCAAACCTTTACCCAGTGCACTGGTTCTCACACTGCCCACAGCAGCTGCCCTTACCCACAGAAGCCCAGAATTAACTTTCATCATAAACAGTCTCTTGTCCTGGTGGATTCCCTTTCCAGAGAAAAGGATGAGAAAGTGTGTGTGCATTTTAACCAATGGTCTTGGAGATGGCTTCTTAAGCCCTATAGACCTTGCTGGCTTCTCCCAGGCCAGGTTCCCAGTCCTGCTGCCCTGTCAGACCCCTGGAGCCTGCCTTTAGTCCTTCCTTTGGGGAAAGAGGTAGCAATGTCTCTTCTGCCTATGGATTAGCCCAGGGTCAGGGCTGATTCAGCAAAGGGGCAACTTTCCTGCAGCAAACAGCTGAGTGCCCATCTTAGAACAATCACTTTGCTCTGCCCTATAACACGTGATTGCTCATGAATTTCCACTGGTCTTCAACCCACTCCCCATTGCCTGATCCGATCTTCAGCTGCCCCTGTGCCTTCTGCTGCCACTGTAAGATCCACACCAGCACCCAGCATTTGTGTGAAGCGTCACTCACGCTTGCTCTGTCCTGCCCATCTCTTCAATAGCTCCATCCAGAAACCTCCTACTCGGCATCAGCTCTGCACACTTACACCCATCAGCATTTTTGCAGGCTCTGCAGAAGGGTATTGATTCCTGCTCATAGAGCAGTTCTGTCTGAAGAAAAGCCATTGTGTTTGCCTGGGTGGGCCTTGAAAGCTGGCCCCTCTGTGCCATGCAGATCCCTTCTTCACTCTTCCGCTTCTGCCATGCCCACAGACACGCTGGGAAGTGGGGCTGCTCACCTGCCTCACCCCAGCCACTTTGCTTTCCTTCTAGACCCCACAGGCAGAGCTGCCTGTGATTTATTTCCTTGTATTTAATTCTGCTAAGTCAGAGACACCAGAAATCTGCAGCTGGCAACTCCAGGCTGCTTTCCAGCTTCTCCATCCAGACCTGCCAGCAGACGTTTTCAGTTTTCGTTCTCAGATCTCCATTACAGTCTGGTCTCAAAACAGCAAATCCACCAGCCCTCCAACTGTGCACGTTCAGCTCCACAGCTCCTCAAAGCTGCTACAAACGAGCCGCAAGTTCCTCCTGCTCCTCGGGAGACACATCCCTCCGATGCGTCTTTCTTTGGCAGAAAGCAGTACCCTTCGCATCTCTTGAGCACAGTTTGGTGCCTGGTTTTCCCCTCCTCCCTGATTGTAGACTCGTAAGCAAAGACAGCTCCTCAGATCTGGAGGTGTTAAAATTCTCCTTTATCAGTAACTCCACTTACCTCTGCAACAAGGTGAAAACTGTGCTTGCATTTCTGCTGCTTTCCTGGAGAATTTAAGGCACACTAAGCTGTAGAGCATCCGTCCTCCTGCTGCCTTTCCCTCAGCTCCTGGGTGTGCTCTGCCCTCCCTGCAGGCATTTCTGGGCCCAGGTTTTATTCAGTCATGGAGAAGAAATGAGAGCTGCAGTTCATAACTCATAGGAAATTTCATTTAAAGTTGAACTAATAACTTGAGAGAAGAGAGATGGGAAGAAAAATTTGGGATTTGCATGTCTCAGGTTCACCCTACTCTCCTAAAACCTAACTGAAGAAAGTAAATTTGGAGTTTTAACATTAAGTCAGTTATAAGGTTTAAGAGGGTTGTACCCACTTAAAATGAAACTCCCAGTAGATGGGATGACCTCCACTCCAGTCAGGGCTTGTCCCTGCTCCCAACCAGGGGCCAAGTGCTCTCCCCAGGCAGAGGGGACTTGAGCCTGGCACGCAGTGTGCTCAAAGTAGCCTGAAGGAAAAGGCAAGGCTGCTGAAGGAAAGCTGGATGCAAACTTATCTCTCTGAGATACAGAGAGCTTGAAATTAAATATAAATTCAACTATAGGGAAAGTTGCCAGAGATATTTAGGATTTGTATATGTACATTACATATATATACACATACACACACGCATATATATATATAAAGACCAACAAATCCTATCTGTGTGCAACGTGGGCAAGATGTTGCTATGGTAATCTTAATTTTACATTCCTTACATTTAAAAGAAGATTGTGAGTTGTTTGGCACCCAAACTGTCTTTTTGCTACAGCATGTGCTGCATTTAACTTAGTGGGACTCTGTTCTCCGCCTCTTGGAGCTATGGAAATAGAAATAATGACTAACAATAATGTCATCATCATCACTACATGGCAGCCTTGGATTCAGTTTCCTTTAAAAAAAAAAAAAGGAAAAAAAGAAAAAAAGAGGCAGACAGATAAAGAAACACCCTGTGCACGTTAGCATTGAGTTTAGGCTTGGACATGGACATGTCCTGGAGAACAGGCATTGGGAGCTGCAGGGGGAACAGGGGAGACCTGGATGGGAACAGGAGAGCAGGGGCAGAGGAGCCAGAAGCCATATCTACCACTGGAAGGGGAACATCCTTTTCTCATCTCCCTCAAAGAGCAAAAGCAGACAGGTCCCCCCTCCTGAGAGGGGTGTGGGGGCTACACAGTGGGCTACAGCCTCCAAAAGCTGGAGACCCAAGCCCTCCCAGGGAAGAGGACTGGCAGCACTTTGCCTCCCTGGATCTGCTGGAGCTTCAGGTGGCAACAGACCTGGGGAGGTGTGAGGCTGGGGATCCGTGTGGCCCACGGGCACATCCCATGCTCGCAGAGACAAGCACTGACTTCGTACATCCTCATCTGACACTGGCTCCCGGGAGCGTTTCTTCTCTCCAGATTGATGGCGTTTACAACTGCAGGCATCTTCTCAGTCATCTGTGATCTCTGGCCATGAGCGGGTCTCTTTGGGACATTGAGTGACAAGTGTTGTTACGGTGCCAAGGAGATGGGACTCTCAACTGCCTGTGGCAGGCAGATTGCTGTGAAATCGTGATTTATCTGGAGTTAGATTAAGTTATGTCTCTCTTTCCTGCCTGCCCTGGCAGTGGCTGCATACAGGTGTGCTGTATTTCTTCCTCTAAACAGGAGAACGCAGGGCCATTTACCAACAGCTAGAGATCAGAAGGTGCCCAAATGTAAACTCCAGGACAAAGCTCATCTGAACATATCTGAAGGAGGGAGCTGACAAGTGACAAACAGCCAGAGCTGAGTTTGCTCTATTTTGGCTTATGCCATTGCTTGGGGGAACACAGGAAGGGAAAACAGGTGAATTATTGTCACCTCCAGACTTAAACAAATGGAGGCTTCAAACAAAATTGCATTGCTTAGACGTTCAGAGAGGGAAATATTTACCTCGTGTGCAGAAATAAATGTTAGAGTTTATGAGTCACATAAAGCCTTTTATGCTGAAAATCCCTTCTGGATGAGGATGGGGATATTTCTCATTGTGGTCTTGATCCATCCAATTTATTTGTGGAGCAAAAGGATCAGTGAGGGCCTTATTCTCCAGAAGACCTGGCAATGGGAAAAGTTCTTCCAGTGGGGGCTGGATGCCCACCTGTCCCTCCCCATTCTGGCCCATGCAGGTACCTTTGCCCACCCAGGTAGCCCCCATCACCCCTGGCAGGACAAGCCCGTGCTCCCTCTGTACTGAGGGTTTTGGCTGCAATAACAGGGTTGCTGTGCCACATGACTGCTCCCCAGAGCCAGGGGATGGAATGGGACTGCTTCAAAATGCCCTGTTCAGAGGGAAACCCAGGCTTTGGGGGCACATGAGAAGCTGAGCAAGGTGGACCACAGGGACAGGCAGGGTGGGCAGGAGGAGGGTGCTCACTCTCTCTTCCTGCAGCCCTGAACAAAACCACTTCACCAGGACACAGGATCCCAAACACTGGCATCCATTCTTCTAGCCCAGCATATTAGAGAGAGGTATGTGTGTACCAATGCATGGATTAATGGATGAGCCAAAGAGGGACGACCCGAGCCTTTGGGGGTGCTACATCCCAGCTGCTGGCACCACATTCCAGGGAGACAGACACCAGCAGATCCTGGGGGAGGTAAAGGCAGGAAAAACTCATTCATATACAAAGGGTTTGGGTCCTTGGGTGACTGGCAGTGAGCTCAGGCAGCACAGAAGGAGCCTGCCCAGATTTCTCTGACTTTTGGAAAAGACTTCGCTACCACAGGAACCTCAGGCCTTAAGGAAAACCACCATTTCCTTCATCACTGATGATTTATTTGGGAAGAAGCCTCATTTTTCACTGATCATATTAGAAGCACAGAATGGATTACAGCATGGAGTAACCTTGATAGCTGAGAAATTCAGTGTATGCAAATGTGAGCCTTAAATGGCTCTTTCTGTGAAAGATTGCCTGTAGCTGGGATGCGTTTGAGATGTGGCACCAATGAATGGGCTGGTATTTAAAAGCAGAGGCTCTGCCACAAGGTACAACACAAAGTCTACTGACATCTACAAACTGCAGCTATTCCCTGTGAACACAACTTGGTGTTGTGCTCAGCAGCAAATCTGCTGCTTTTGCTGCAGAGCCCCATGCCCTTTGGGATGCCTGGTACACCAGCACACACGCACCAAAAGACTGTTAAAAACAAACCACTAAGTCACGTGCAGCATCCACGAGCTCTCAGGGCCACCCATACTGTTTCCTTGTACCCAAACTGCAGCCCAAGAGTGGCCAAAAAGCAGCACCAAAGGCCCAGGACTGTTTCATCCTCTCCCACCTCCTCCAGCCCCTCAGAACTCAGGCATCAGAAGGGAGCAAGTACAGTTGTGAAGAGGAATGAGGTGAAACTTTTGTTTTTCCTGGACTGATGCTGCCCACTGCCTGGATCACCTGGTGCATCCTTGCTTAGGCATCCCTTGTGGACCCAGGCTGGACCCACCACTTCCAACTAGCACAGGGATGGACAAGGATGCACAGAGATGCTGTGCAGTGTGTGGCAGCTGCCTGAAGATGGCAAGCCAGCACTGCAGTTTATAATACATGCAAATAACCCTGCTGGAAGAAGAAGGGGGCTCCCTACAAATAAGAGGGCTATATTTTCTTGGCAGCCCATGTAATGCAGGAGAAGAATTTAAATTGCAGTGTTTATCAAAGTCTGAGCCTTTTTTTCTTTCCTTTTCTTTGTTAAACGCTGCCCATCTTACAGAATTTTGAGCAGTGCTCCTGGTACTGCACCAGTTCTCAAGCCCAAATGCAAAGTCTAAGGAAGAAATTGCAATGCATCCTTTGGCACCAGGGAGCCGTAGAGCTAGTGTGTGCATGCAATAATTTATCCTAAGCCTTCTAGTGGCATTTTATGTCTTTTTGCTGTAGTGCTATTACAGCTTTGATTACTCCATTTTTATGTTTGTCAGCACAGCATATGGGCAAGATAATTTGTATTCAAAGTATTAAACTGGTAATGTAAATTATTAAAGACCCAATTCATAAATGCATTACACACCATATGCAGATTCCTTCCCCTTAACTCTCCCCTTCTCCTCCTCCTCCTCCCCATTTTGCAGACCTGGCTTCACACAGTTGGAGCAGGAGCAAGATCACTGCCAGTTCCCACCCTATGGGCACCAGGTTCATCCCAGTGGATTTCAGATGATCCAGCCTCTTCCTTTTCTTGCTGCCCCCTGCACAACTCATTCATGCCCAGGTGCCTGTTGCCCATCACGTCATCTCACTTTGGCATCTCCAAAGACACAACAAGAGAAGAAACTGTTTCCCATTTTTACCCCAACCATTTGCAGCAGAGCACCCTCCAATGTTATGTACATCTCCCAGTGCAGCCATTGCAAGGAGATGTTGGAATGGGCACAGGAGAAGAAGAAGACAACCACTGTGAAGGTCCCACCTCCAGCTCCACACACGAAGGGTGATGGCAACTTGCCTCTGGTCTCACGGCAGGGGCTGCTGTGCCTGCGGGCAAATACCCAGCCTTGTGTGCAACAGGTCACCTCTCTCCATGCTCAGCCCCAACAGGATTCCAGCAGCTACTCCAAAGGGCTGGGGGCAGTGAAACCCCCCGATCCTGCAGGGAAATTGGGCTGTTCAGCTGTAACCCCTCTGATAATGGGCAACTCCTTTCAATAGCTGTTTACCAGACCATACACAGCACCATTGTGTTGAGCAGATGCCGTCTTCTGTTTTTCTCATTACCAAGATTTACTGTCTTATAAGCTTATTATTGACCGAGGCTTTAGGCTTCCTTTGGGGTTGAGGCTGAGGGGGATGCAAACTCCCAGCAGCTCCTGCTTCCAAGAGCATCCCCTGCCGAAGCTGGGGAACTGACCTGGGGCTCAGGGCTGCCTCCTCCAAACCTGGACCCTCCACCTCACAGCAAAGGTTTTGCCAGCCCAGAAGAGTATCAGGGAGCTGCAGGGTGCCCTGTCCCTGCCATGGGGCTCCTAAAACCCCTGGGCAGCCCCTCAGGCTCTGCCCCTGGCATGGAGCAGTTCCAATGCATTGAGCTGCTGGCAGAAGAACTGGGACCATGATGCTTAACTGGACTTTGTGTGAAATCTGGAGTCCCCCCACAGCACAGACACACCTTTCTGGCCCTGCTTTTCAGGCAAAACATACTCTTCCTCTCATCCTGGGATGAAAAGGAGGATTTTGAATCCAGCTTTCCAGAGGTTTGGCTTCCAGGGTGCCCACAGGTGATGGCAGCAGTGTTGTACCACTCCTCCAGACCTCCATCTCTCCAGACAAAAGGTGCAGCCAGCACAGACCAAGAGGCAGGATCCTCAGTGTCCTGATCCCAACAAAGGAGCTGGTTTACCTGTGCACCCACACACCACCCAGCACCTGCAGGTCGCCCTCAGCAGCAGCTCCCTAAGCTCACATGGAGAAAACATAAGACATCACATTTCAGCCCCAGCAGGTCATAGAGGCGCCAAGTAAAAATGCTGCCAGTGCCCACCAGGACCCAGCTCTGCTCCCCATTAAGGTCTTCCCAAATAAAAACAAGGCAGTTTTGCAAAAAACAGGTGATAAAAAAGGGCAGCTCAGCAGGAACTGCCACCCATCTGTGCTGTACCCAGAGCACCACGGGCCAGATGAGTTTGTGTGTAGCTGACAGGCAAAACAAGAAGATCCCCCACAAACTACAAAAAAATGGAAACGGTGCTTTCCTTCTCTCCCTAAATTTTGCACAGCTTTGACACGACATGGGCACATATCGCTGAGTCAGCACTTTCAGTGGATGCTGCCGCACAGAAGAGTCTGATTCGGGCTCACTCCTCAGTCCTGCTTTAATTCCCTTGGGCATCATGTCCAGCAGCAATGGACACATGTCCTTCAATCAGTCCCGCCCAGGTCCCTACTGCCCTGGTACTTGCCTCTCTTCTGCAGTATTGATTATTCTTTTTAATTAAAAATCCCCCTGCTTTTATCACCCCAAGCATGACCCAAAGCAGCACAACCTCGTTCATCTGCCTCAGGGTGATGCATTCATGCCTGAAGGTCCCCTCTTTACCTTCCCCTCAAGCCACTTTGCTTTGGCTTTGCCAGAAACGGGGTAGGGTGAGAATTACACTGCTCCCCTGAACAAGGAACCTCTCAGGGCCAGCTTGCTCAGTGTGATGTTTCTGCTTCCCACCTGTGGGCAGGTGGGACGCTATTCCAGCAGCAGTGGGTATTTGCTGGGAGCACTGCAAGGCTCCAGCTGTGTACAGCCACATTTAGTGACGTTACAGCTGTGGCCAGAATTGAAGCTGCGAGGGTAGGTTGTCCAGAAAGGGGATGGAAACATGAGCAAAGTGCTGGAGATGGAGGAGCAGAAAGGGAGAACACGCCGAGAGGCTGAGAAAGAAATTACTTTTTTGGGGAAAAACAAAACAAAACAAACCACTAGTCTGCTATTGCTGTTCACAACATATTTGTAATTCCTTCTCCAACACTGTGTTTTAAAAAAAGGCAGAAGGATTTTTCAACTCCTATTTCATCATCAAATGAAGAAAACTCTGTTCTACCCACACTCTGAGGACCGAGTCATATCCTCATCCTCGTGCCCGCAGGACAAGGGGCTGGAGGGGAGAGCGGGATGGGACGGGGGAAGCTGACCCCAGGCAGACAATGCTCCACAGCAGATGCTGGTGGGGGTAGAAGCAGCCCTGTGCTGTAACAGCAAGCTCAACTTCGGGAGAACTGGGCTCTGCACACGGCAAGGGCTCAGAAGCCCCGAGCTGAGTTTCTCTCCTCCTCCCCTAAGCAGTTACTTTTCTATTGGGCTCTGTTTGGGCGCCTTTCCAAAATCACAGGGAGCACTGTGCAACCCAGGGCCTGAGCATCCACTGTAACACCAGCCACGGGGGTGTGCGAGGCTTCTCCCCAAAACCTCAGAGCAGCAGGCAGAGGTAGCGCTTACAAACAGTGCCATCGGAGCATGTCCCTCCAGCGTCAGAGGGGGAGCTTGAACGCACACAGCTCTGCTGGGGAGGGTGGGGTCCTCCGTAAATAGCAACAGAAATTGTTATTTTGGAATATATCCACAGAGATCCCAGCTTGCTGGTCATTTTTGGTGCCTATAACCCATATACTGAAGACACAACCCACCCCAGCAGACGAGCTAAACAGCAGGCTTCCAGATGTCCACCCGCTCGCCCATCTCAGACTCCTAATCCTCTACTTTGTCTGAGCTCTAGCTCATTTCTGATGCATTCAGATTATCCAGCGAGCATAACTGCTAGTGAACATCTGAATATTTCCCCCTCCATCTCACATTTCACCTTGGAGGAGAAGCGCCTCACAGAGCCCAGGCCCTTCTTTATCAAGCCAATTAGTACAACACAAAAGCAGTGAATAGGACCAGGCAAAGCTCAATGGCCTGTAAAATCCCCAATATTTCGAGATGGGCTGAGGCCAAATATGACTGTTTTTTAAAAAAAAGGGAAAGCCAAGGGTGAGTAACCGGAGTGCTGGCCTTTCCAACCACATTAAGGAGAAATCCGTCCAACATGCAAGGCAGTTCATGGATCATAAAGGAAAGTTTACAAACAGAGAGGCTATAATTCCTTCTATAACATTGGAGGACCCAAGTTTGCAAGGAACAAAAGGAAATGATTAACAGGGGAAATATGCATGGTACAAAAAAGACTTTTTAGTCCAAAAAGGGATGTCCATATTTAGAAACACTTGATTCCTGTTGTTAGGGCCTTGCTTTTCCTGAATGTGTTTCTCTCCCGTGAAAGAAAGAAGTCACAAAAGGAGTTTGTGTGCAGCCATGTCACATGCATGCAGGGCACTGCTGATTTTCCTCCAGGATTAAGGGAAAAATGCAAAGATTCCAGAGCAAGCAAAGAAATAAATAAAAATAATCATATCCATATTTAAGAGAGGGCTTCTAGCAAACTGGCAGCTCCTCTGGCAGGATCTCACCTCCCACCACAGGCATCCTCAGCCCTTGTCAGGACCCTCCCCATGGGGTTGCCCAAGCACTCCTAGCAAGAGGGAGGCTCTCACTCCCCTGGGGCTGTGGGGCTGGAGGCAATCCCACTTCCAGATCACAGAGATCTGCAGCTCTGTGCTGGGATAGGCTCTCACCTGCTCTGGCACAGCCCCACTAACCAAACACGGCCTGGAAAGGGGTAAATGGGGAAGAGACCCTAACAAAGTGCCTCTGATGGGCAGGAACCTCAGGTTTGGCAGGATGAGGATATATAGGAAGGTGCTTCCCACTGACACATTAACTAACACCTTATCTCACCCCACAGCAGCCCATTCCTGTCCCTGCCATGAGAAGGTGTGTCCAGCCCAGCTGTGGCATAACCTAACCTATTTCATTGGCAATCACCATCTCCATGAGAGACCCAAGCACAAGCAGCAGCAAACATTTCTGAGACCACCCCTTCCCTTTCATCCATACTCGCTGCCGAACCTTATCACACAGGGCCGGCTGTGAAATACTGCACCATATGGTCCCTGACACAGAGAGAGACCCTGTGGGCTGGATGCCGTCTGCTCAAGACCTGGAGACCCACACCCCTCAGCTGCCTCCTGCTCCCATTTCCCACCTCCATCACAACCGTTCAGCCCCACACGCGCCGGCTGGTCCAGCACTCCTGGAGCAGCAGCTCCTGCATCCCTGTAACCCTGTAACCCTCACCCCGATGCTGCTGTGAGCACAAAAATCTCAGGGGAATAGCACCAGTGGGTGTCTGAGCTGGCACAGAGCAACAGCCCACAATAGCTGAAGATCTTCCCTAAGCAATCCAACTACTGGGAAAACACCAGCCAGTCTGCTCCCAAAACTTGGGTGTAAATTACACCACCTCAAATAAGCCACTGGGTTGGATGTGCTGAGCACGGCTGCTGCACTGGACTGAGGGAGAGCTGGGCAGGGAGTGGGAGGTGAGGAGGAAATTAAACAGGTGAAGAATAGGATCTTTAAAAGCCAGGAGGTCTATGAAACCAGGTTTAGTGGAAGGTGTCCCTGCCCATGGTGGGGGGTTGGAATGAGATGATCTTTAAAGTCCCTTCCAACCCAAACCATTCAATGATTCTATTTGGTCACGTTTTATTCTACTTTCAGACAAATCCTTCAAAGAAAGGGTTCTCTTCTAAGACTTTTAACACAACACCTTGATCTTTGAGCTTGCTTTGAAAAACTTCCCAGCAGTTTACAAAAACTAAGTTACTGTATGAAGCAATTAAATAAAGCCACAGAAAACCCAGCAAGTTTCCTTCTGCTCTCCCTGCTACTGGGGAGGAACCTTGGCTAGCAGCTGCAGGTAGCAGCTACCTTAAACAACTGCAAAAGGCAAGTCCAGGGAAGAACCCCAGTCTGAGCTACAAAGCTAAAGCAAACAAAACTCCACCAACACATTTTTTAAGAAAACTGGAGACCAAATTGTTCCTGCTTACACTTTTCTCAAGTATCTTTTGCAGGACCAGGAATTACTGCTGGTACATCCCAGGTAACATACAGTAAAAGAGCAACCACACAGTCATTAGCAGCAGACAAGAGGCATTTGTCTCAAGCAATCCCTCAAACCACTTCATCCTGCTATGGGTATTAATTTTCTAAACTAAATAAGGCAAATTTTAAGCTTCACAAAGCAGCAGTTAAAAACACTTACAAGCAATAAGCTCTTACAACAACAAAGCCAGGCCACGTTTGATTAATATTTTCAAAAAGAGCATTTTTCTGACCTGAAATACCTGAAGGGGCTTTATAAAGGGGACAGGCTGGGAAGAAAAAGCAACTCATGGGCTCAAAAGTCAACCACAAACACCATCAGAACGCCCAGCCCCACAGCAAGGCTTGGTTCCCAGCTGTGGTTTTCCTGGCTGCTGGATTCAGCCAGGGACAAAATGTCAACCGTGTCAGGGCACACAGGACATACACCCCTTTACCACGGTTAATGCATTTTCATCTCAACAAGACAAAGATTTGCTTTTATCCATCCCAGCCTCCAAAGGTCTTAGCCCCACCACAGCACCAGCTTGCTGCTCAACATTCAGGCTCTCCACTTCTGGAAGGATCACCTGCCATCCCTGCTCCATAAAAGACTAGTCCTGGTTTAGCCACTTTACAATGTTTCTGTGAGGACATGCCACATCCAGGAACAAGAGAAGGAGGTACTCACCACTCAGAATACATTGCTGTCAGCTCCACCAGGGCTGTGCTGCTTCCTCCTGCCTAATTTAGGGATCCAGGTGCAGGAGGGCGCTCAGGGAGGAGCTCTTAGCAGCAGACAACTCCAATCAAGACTGTTAGCACAGCCAAGGAGCACTCCCCCTCATCCACATACTGCTTTACCACGTACAGATCAGACCTATTGGAAGGATGAGATGTTTGCAAAGTGCTTTGCCAAATGCTGCCCAAGCACAGGCAAGCACACATCACACTCCCACTGGAGCCCAGCCTGCCAGAAAGGGACAAAGATACCTCATAGGGGATGAAACCCCCCCCTCAGGCATGCTGGTTATTTGGTCCCTTCCCCACTGCAAGCTGACACACATTTAAAGAGCAACAGCTTCCTAACACGATCTCCAGCACACTGTTTGCAGTGCTGCTGTGATTTGCAATTCAGTTTACTGCATTAAAGTGTGGTGCAGCCCTAGTAGAAAGAAATAAATATGTCACTTGTCACAGTTCCTCCCGTTATCCTTTAGAGGAAAGCCAGCTCGGGTGAGTATTCAGAGAGGGGAGTGTGAGGCTCATCAGGAAGCTTGGCCAGAAATGCAGCTTCCTGCTCTCGCCCCAGTGGGGACTTCCCATCTCAGCTGCTCCTCCTCATCCAAGCTTCCAAAACCTGCAGCAGAAGAGGGCTTACTTAGGGGATGTCCCTCTGCCTGTGAAGCAACAGCTTGAGTGAGCAGAGGGAAAACAAACTTGAGGCAGCTGCCAGAATTGTGCTGAAGGCTGGAAGTGAAAAGCCATTCACCTGCCACCGCCTGACCCAGAGCCAACAGAAGCCCTTGCACCTCACTGCTGTTCCTGCAGGGTTTATTAGGAGTGAATAAAACTACCTAAAAATCAGCTGTTCAAAGGGAGCAGATAAGGGAGATGGTTTTGCTCTGCCTGTATCCCCAGCACTATCCCCAAAGCAGACTCTCACCTTCCTATGGACCTCCATTAGAGCTGCAGACGTTCACTGCTAATTGATTCAATATGCATTTGGAGTAGGATTTTTAATTAATTTTTATTATAGAAAAATTAATGCACTGCTTCCCCACAGATGTGTTAGGGTACTGACACAGCAGTAGGAAACCATCCTGCAACGTGGTTTTCCTTGTGCTGCTTGTGGAGTGACCCCCAGACCCTCAGGGGGACTCCCCCAATTCAGCCCCTCCCCCAGAGCCCCCCTCCTTCAGTCTAAGTGCTCACATTTGGCTCATGCCAGATATTTACCACGTCTCAACTGAATTTCGGAATACACAGGGTACCAAGCAGTATCCTCTGCCTCCCTGAGTAGTGCTAAGACGCTAGGGCTCATTTTCAGCAGAGGCAGGCTCTGCCCTGCACGGCACAGCTCAGCAGCCCTGTTCATCCTATCACCCCCCAGCTGGTTTGATTTCAGAGGGAGGTGATACATTTTGGTAGCAACTGTGTTCTCAAAAGTACACACAGGCCTGAGTGCAAATCAAACAGCACCAATCGTGGGAAATGACCTGTATGACACAGGTCAGTGCTGTCTCTGCCCCACAGCACCCTCAGACACTTTCTCTTGAGTAAAACCTCTCACACCTCAGCCACTGGTTTAGGCATCCGGAGGGACCATCCTGGCCAGCCAAGCCACCCTCTGCCTCCCCAGAGCAGGGAGTGGGGTGTTAACAGCTGCAGAACCAGGACACTATCTTTTTTCTTAACCAAGCCCCTTAGTCCCCACAGTCCCCACCTCAGCCCAACTTCAGCAGGTACAGGGGGATGCAACACATCACATTCTGGAAATGCAGGCACTCCCAAGCTACCTCTGTCAAATTCAAGCAAGGAAGAGTTTCTCTTCATCCCTCCCCACCCTTTGCCAAAATCTATTTTATCACTACCCGTCTCTACATATTGTGGAGTTAATAAGAGACATATTTACTCTGCTTGGCTTGGGACTAAAGTCAAACTAGAAGTTTGAGCTGTGCAGCAGCTCAAAGCAGAAGTGTCTGCTCTGAAACACCACAACCATTTCAAAGCAGAGGAAGAGCATTTGGAGGGTGTTCTATCAAAAAAAAAAAAAAAATGGAGCTGGGTGAAATTAAGCAGTTCCCAATATTTGAGATATCTCAGAATAGAGAACGGGGCTGTGTGTGTGGAATTGTGTTATTTATAATAAATTCACACTGTGCTGTTGATAAATACCAGAGTATTGGGGAAAGAAACATCACATCTGCAATACCCAAACTTGAGTCCCTGGAGTCCTGCACTAGTGCTGTACTGAACAGCATTCCCAAGGCATGCCTTATTTTAGGTGTGTGCAGAGCAGCAATAGGTAGTGTACTGTAAGGTCCAAGACCTTAATCAAGCTCTGCAACTCAATAGATTTCCAATATAACAAAGACAAAGAGGTGTCAGCTCTAGTCCTCATTTGCTAATACTATCAATAGGCGCTCAGCTCACTAGCAGTTAATTCAAAGCCAAGCTCGATTTGCACAGCAGTGATCTACACTAATTCCCATATGTGGCTAAGGGGAGATTTTGCCAACTAGACAATAGAAACAGTATTAGAGCTCCTGAACTGATGCCATCACTTTTTTATTCTACTCCACCACTTCCCCATCAAATTTCCTCATGCTGGAATCTCCAGTTGCCTTCTCCCTTGCATCAGAAGACATGCAGAAAGGGTAGCGAATACAAAAGTACCTATTTCTTTTCCAGATGCAGCTTTATTGAGGCTTTTTAAATGCAACTGCCCATAAAATAGGGGCAAATTTCACACTTGGGGTTTTTTTGTGCATTAAAGACACTAAAAATTAGCATAATTAAGCAACTATAAAAGTATTTCTAAGTGATCAAACTGTAACTTTGCCTTAAAAATAAAAGTTGCTACATGTTGCTATGTTTCATGAAAGTTTATTAGCTTGCTCCATCCTGAAAGTTTCGCTTTCAGGTTTCAGTTCATCTCAACACTAGATCAGACTTATGCCAAGCTGTTGGTCGCTGAGAAGTTACGGTAGGGTCGCTGAGAAGTCAGAGGAAGCCAGATGTGCTACCCAATTAGGCAACAAAGAAGTTTTAACCACATTCTAAGTAGTTACTGCCTGTAAGCCTGGCCCTCATTAATCTACAACTTGGCTCCAAAGCAGCAGTGGCAGCAGCCCATACCCACCATTTACACCCCCGAGTTACCCTGGCCTCTTAAATCAGCTGAACACAGCAGCCCACAGCTTTGACCTGCTATTTATCCGAGTACCCTGGCACACCCCATCTCCTCCTCTCTGCCAAGCAAACACCAACTGCTAGCTACAGCCAGTACAAGGAAGAAATTCAGGGGCAGAGAGAGAGTGCTGTAGTTTTCCCAGTTGGTGCCATTTCCATGCTAAGGAAAAATGAGATCAGAGTCACCAGTTAGAGACCAGGTGTTACCTTTCGCTTTCAAGGGCTGCAAAACATTCTCAGCTCGGATTTGGAAAGAAGGTAAGACTTCAACACAGCCAGTTGGTCAACAAAGGGGGGAAGACATACCAAGCTGCCCCAACCCACCTCACAGCACCCAATTCCTGCTAAAACTTGCGTTGTTAGAGAAAGGACACAGACTAAGTACCTGCGCCACGCTCCTACTTCAGCAGGGAGTTAGGGTAGGCGCCTGGCTCCTGCCATGAATCAAGAGGCTAGAAAAAACCACAAGTCTGAAACAGTTTAACACAGGACAAAAAAGGCACATTTTAATATGTACAGCAATGCATTTGGGCTATAAATTTACCCAACACAACTGAAAAAAAATCCAAACTATGCTTTTATACTTATTCCATGGTGTCAGCCTCATTCCTAGCCACCTACCTTTCTCTGCATCTCTGAATGCTGCTATATACACACACAAACAAACAATTACGTCATGAATGTTCATTTAGGCTCCCAAGTTCAAGTAATAAAGTTCAAACTTGCATAGCATCTTATGCCACTCAGCCATAAACAGTTACGATTGCATATTAGCTGGAGCAGCCATCTCTTTCAATTCAGCCAGTTTTGGCTGGCCACCATTTTTTTTATTAATTTTTTTTTTTTTTTAATCCTTGAGTCAGAATGTTTCCTAAGTCACCAGCCCTGAGGGATGCCACAGACTTCAAAATGAACCTCTTGCTGTTGTTAAGATCCTTTTTAAACCAGAAATTTAGAATGTTGTCAAGAACAGTTTTAAAAATGTAATACTGTTTATTTTGCTTCAAAAACATTTCAGCATTCTAAACATACAAAAAAAACAGAACGTTGCAAATTCGTTTAAGTACAGAGTGTTTTTGAACTTCAGTTGCTGCACTGGCTCTTCACTTAGTTGACGATGAAGAGATGTCTACAGTTTCAGTTTAAAAACTACCGCACTTAACTAAAAAAATCCATACACTTCTCATGCCAGCTGAACCCCCTTCCACAACTAAGAATGGCAGCAGAATGCTATTTCACTATATACAGAAAGACAACTTTAAGCTAAATGGACGCCCACTGTAGTGTAAATAGATCTACCCTCACAGTGCATGCTTTGGGCCATGGCACCCCGGGGAACGTACAGCCTTTCCAAGTAATCACTGCTCCTCTAAGGCATCATAACTCTAAGCATGTACCACAAGAATCTGTCTAGTTTTTACAAACTATAGATATGTACAGTTTATAACCCAGGATTTTCTAGCCAATAACCATATAGTAACACCACCTTACAAATTAAAAAAATGCTTGAAACATTTTTAAATGCTTTGTTACACCAACAGCAAAGTGCACAGAGTTAGGAGAACACTAGAGCGCCTTTTCATTTTAAAAATGTTTGGAAATATGTACAACTTTGATACAGTTTCAGGGTGCTCACTACACCCATGGCCACTTCATGTAAACCAGTTACAATTTCTAGAGCACTTTTAGAAACTACAACGCGATCGGAATCCAAATTTTTTTTTAATTAAGCCTAATACGGGCAAGAGACACCATCTCGAATAAGAGGTGCTTCATTTATGGTGTTTCCCCTACTCTATGGTATTCACATGGAGACAAGTATTGTACAGTTTTATTCATCATCATCATCTTCATCCTCCTCTTCTTCATCCTCCTCCTCCTCTTCATCTTCTTCCTCTACCTTTTTCCGAGCAGCTTTGGTTGCTGCTCCCTTTGCGCCATCAAACTTTCCTTTAGACTTGTAGTCTGCAACATCCTGCAAAGTCAAGGGGATGTCTTAATTTGCTCTAAGCAGCAAACACACAGAGCATTTGTACAGCAGCAGGCGTTTATATAAAGGGACTGGCCTTCCAGAGCTGCACCCCCAGAGGGGAGACAGCCAGCACTGGAGTACACAGGTGTGCTGACACCTCAGGGTGCTCAACTGCCCATGGATGATGGAGGCTGGGAACCCTGCGTTTTATGGTTATTTCTTTGAAGAGGAGATGAGAACCCAGCCTCTCTCAAAAGTTTCCTGATAATGGGACAAAGTTCCTGTAACAGCACAGCAAACCCTTTGCTGGAGCAACACTGTGCATCACTGGGGAAAGCTCTCCCTCCTCGCTAGAATCCGCCTGTGGCTCTCTATCCTGCTCTGCCCCAACCTACGCAAAGCTTGGCTGCACAGCATGATGAGAACAGGGCTGTAAGCTGGAGGTGCTCACTGTGCTGGGGCCACCTGAGCTGGGTCTACGTTACAGAAACACATCAGTGCAAGAGCCGGTACAGAGGAGGCACAAGTGACAACTAGACTTACCTTCTCGTACTTCTCCTTCAGTTTAGCTGCCTTATTATTATAAGGCTGCTTTTCCCCATCACTGAGGTTGTTCCACATTTCACCCAGTTTCTTTGCTACATCCCCAATGGATATGCCAGGGTTTGTGGACTTGATCTTGGGGCGGAACTCTGAACAGAACAGGAAGAAGCCAGACCTTGGGGAGAAACACGAGAGGACAGTCAGCATTGCAGCAGCATGCCTGAGGAACACCCCCTTCCTCCATCCCTCACCCACAACACTCAAACGTGCACTCACACACTGAGTAGAAACTTTATTTTTATTTATAAAATGAAACACAAACCCAAACGTGTTTCAATTTTACTGAGGCCCAGATCTGCAGCCTTCACTCAATGCTCTTTTTAATTAAGTGTTGTGTATCCCCCCCCAGTTTCATCTTAGACACACAAGGATCGTTGTGATACAGTCACTTCCATGCCTTCCATAACTATGAGTTTGACAGTATCAAGTATTGACAGCTACTCTTAGTGCTCTACATGCTCAAGATTACAGGCTGCCTAAAAGGTCTACAGGACAGTATCACTACCAATCCTGCTACACCAACACTATGCCCCCCATCTACTTCCTTCGTGGAAACCTGTGTTACACACAGACTGTGAAAATGAACCAAAATACTTGTGCATTTAGAGCCTCAAAGTTACTTACGGTGGTCGCTTTGGGGCATTGGGGTCCTTCTTCTTCTTGCCACCCTTAGCTGGTCCATAGTCTTTCATTTCTCTATCATATCGTACCTTATCAGCCTTTGCCATTTCATCAAATTTAGCCTTTTCCTTGCTTGACATGGTCTAAAAACAAAAGCCCCAAAAACAAGACACCAAACCTGTGATTACCCAATTGTTCAATAGCTGGCAAACTTTATGTAAACAAGCCAACACATACCAACTCAATATGGGAGTTTCAGAATTTGTTTGTTTTCTAACTGGACCACCTTGGGGACGAAGGTCCTGTACCAGGAATCACAGACACACCACTAGAATACTCAGTAAGAGGGAAGCAAAGGGAATGGAACAAGAACAGTCAGAGTCTTCTTCGGGACACATGTCTATAAGGTGGTAACTGCTAAAGAGCATTGCTTGGGAAGAGGAAAAAAGGCCAGACTGTAGTGGAAGCACCTAAGTGAGCAGATATACCAGGCTGAAACCTTCACAAGTGCTACAGGCGTCAGCAACACGCAATCACTGGCCAGGACAGCTTGCCAAGAACGACTCACAGACCAAAACAGCACCAGCTCCCTTGGTGTTCAGACACACACATGTCATCCTAGCAGATACTGTAAGAAGTTATCCCTTGAGGAAGCCACAAATTAAGGTACCTTCCACCTCTCTGAGCACTTCTTGGAAAACTCTGCAAAGTTGACTGGAACCTCTGGGTTCTTTTTCTTATGCTCCTCACGGCATGTCTGCACAAAGAAGGCATAGGCAGACATCTTGCCCTTGGGCTTCTTCGGATCACCTTTAGCCATCTTGACTCTACAGGGAAGAGGGGGGAAAAAATAACAAGTGAATGACATATGGATGAATGCATACACCTATGTATATATACATATATGGTGTGCACATATTTCTAAATACACACCACCTTCTCCTGACATTATGTCCCATCAGTAACATAGGCCTTTCTTCCCCCAGACACCTCTTACCATTCCCAATACAGAGATTTAAATTATTCTTCCTTGACACTTGAGTTGCAGACAAGCCAAGAGAAACCAGTCACTGGATTTAAATTTTACATTAATATATATTTACATCATGTCCAAAAGACTGGAGACAGCCTATTAAATATACATACTTCTGCCTATTAAGTGTTATATATGAACTAATATAAAATATTTGTTTTAGTTGGCTACCACACTGGGGTTGGAGTGGCATGCACAGTGCCAGGCTGTGACTTATCCCTTCAGGAGCTGGAGCTGACATGTTAGCAGCTGCTTCTCAGGTAGGAAGGCAGGACAGATTACTCGCCCCATCAAAGTGCAATAACCTTTTATATATAAAAAAGGGCGCAAATAAAGGCTGACTTTAACCACGATGGGACCCCATGGAGCCCTGCGAGGTGAGCAGTGCTTGCTCTTGCTCCACCAAGTGACACATGCTCCAGGCATAGTGGTCAGCGCAAAGATGCGATCAGCAAGTCACCGAGAGGATGATGCTAACTTTTGGGCTCTATTTCTTTCCCCACTTCCGCATTAATTTTTTCCCCTTTTATTAAAAAATAAATAAATAAACAATCCCGCAACAATATTTCCTATTTACAGCTCCCAGGCGTTTGAAAATTTAACTTTTATTAGCACAACGTTAATATTTAATTGCGCCCATTAACCCCCCCAGGTGCAGCACAAGTGGCTGCGAGGCGCCCTGCCCGTCCCGGCCACTGCCGGGATGCCCCGCTGTCCCCGCGGGGAGCGGAAAACCCGCGGTACCGGGGGCCGGGGCACGGAGCGGGGCAGGGGAGCGGAGTTGGGGGCGAAGTTAGGGGCGAGCGGCCCGCGGCGGTCGCGCCGGCCCGGCCTGGCCCCGCTCCGCGCCCCTTCCCGCACCCGCGCCCCCCCAAGGTCACGGCGGCGGCCGCGCTCCGCGGCGCGGGGCGCGGGCACCTGCGGCGGGGCCGGGGCCGGCGGGGGCAAGCGGCGGCTCCGCCAGACGCCAATAATTCATCTTCCATTTTGTGAAACGCCTCCTGATGAAAGAAAGTGCCCCTGAAATGCGGCGGGGCGGCGGGCGGGGGGCGCCGGGGGGCCGGGCGGCGGCCGGGGGCGCGGGGCGCCGGGCCGGCCCCGGGCGGCCGGGGCGAGCGGCAGCGGGAGCGGCGGCGGCGGCCGCGCTCCGCGCCCAGGGCCGGCCCCGCTCGCTAAGATGGCTTCTCCCGGCGCCGCCGCCGCCGCGCCGCCGAACAAAGCCGCGCTCCCCCTCCGCCGCGCTCGGCCCCCCGCGCCCGCCGCCCCCGGCCGCCGGCCCCGCCAAAACGCCGCCCCCGCCGCGAAGGGGCTCCCCGCTGGCCCCCCGGCGGGCGACGGGGGCGGCGGGGCCGGGGCGCGGGCGGGAGCCCCCCCCCCCGCCCCTGCCTAGCGCAGCGCTCTCTAACAAAGGCTCCCGTGCAGCCATTACCGCCGCCGCTACGCTCCTCCGCGCCGCCAGAAAAAGAGTGCGGGGAGCCCCGGGGCGGCCCCCGGGCGCCCGTCCGAGGGCACGAGGAGGTGGGGGGAGAGGAGCCGGGGCGAAAGCGAAAGGTTTGAGCCCCCGGCGGGGCGCCGGGAAGGAGATTTTCCCCGCCGCGACCCCCCTCCCCATCGCCGTGCCGCTCACACGTCTTTCTTCCCTTCGCCGGGGCTCTCCAGCGCCAGCCATATTAATGCCCACAGCACGGGCGGCGCGGCGCGGGGAGAAGGCGATGCGGGGCCCCGCCGCGGGCGCAGCCCCACCAAAGACACCTTCCCGGGTGGGGGAAGAGCAGCGGAGGCAGAAGCGAAGGGATCGGGGGAGTTTGGAGGCGTCGGCGGCGAGAAAAAAACTGCCTGGCCGGGACCGCCGGGCGCAGCGCGCAGGGTTTATCCCTGTCAGATGCTAAAGCGACAGCCATATTAATGCAGAATAAACAGCGGGCACGGCACTGCGCACGGCCGACAACTTTCCCACCGCCGCCAGCCCCACCGAGCCCACCCGGGGAAGGGGGCACATAAAAGCCGAGGGCGCCGCGCGTTTTGCCGTGCGACATTAGGAGGCGGCAGAGAAAAATCCCTGCCCATGCGGGGGAGAAGAGGAGTTAGTCCCGGTGTAGTTGCTGCACCAGCCATATTACTCTCGGCGGCACGGGAGCCCGGCGCGGAGCTACGGGGCTGCACCGGGGGGCAGGTGGCCCCTCCGCGGCGGGGGGAGCTCCCGGCGGGGCAGGGGAGGAGGACGGGGGGCAAAGGCTGAGCCTCGCCCGCTGCCCACCGCCCCGCCAGCTGCGCGCAGCATCTGCCCCGGCACCGCCGATCCCCGCGTGAGAGAGGCGGCGGGGAGTGGGGGGGGAAACAAAGTTTTAGGTGATTTTCCCCGATTTTTTTTTTCCGATTAAAAAAAAAAAAAAACACACCAAAACTCAAGAGGACGGAAGAAACAGAAAACACGATTAAAAAAAAAAGGGGGGGCAAAAAAGCGGAAAAAAAAAAAAAAAGCAGGCTGGGGGCAAGGCAGGGCAGAGGGGGCGAAGGCGCGGGGGCAGGGCGGGGCGGGCAGGGGGCAGCCGCCCCCCGAAAAGTTGCGGCGGGGCTGCACGTACCTGTATTGTTCGCGGTAGTGTGGACAGGAGCGGAGCGCAGGGCACGACGCGGGGCTCGGCGCGGCTCAGCCTCGCGTTGGCTGCCTACGAGAGCGGCCTGATTGGCTGCGGGGCTCTGCCGTTTAAAACAACCTCCTCGCCCGCTCATTGGCGCGGCGCCTCATGAATATTAAGCGCGGCCGCGCGGCGGTTGGCGGGCGCGGGTGAGGTCATTCATTCAAAACGAAGCGCCCGCCGGGGGGAAGGAAAAAAAAGGGGAGCGCGGCGGGCGCGGAGAGTTCGGTGCGGGGATCCCGCCTCCCTTCCCCCGCGGGACCCCCGGACCGGAGCGGGACCCCCGGGGGGGGAGCTTCACCCGCCGCGCACGCCGCTGCCCCGCCGGAGAGTCAGCCCCGCAGCCAGTCCAGCGGAGCCACAGGGACTTGGGGCAGCACCCCGGGCGACAGTAACACCGACCCTTTATTGCTGATTTCTGTCCTAAAACCGTGTAAGGGGCGGTTCCAGTCGCAGCGCGCTGTTTGTAGAGCCGGCTGGTACTCTGCGCGTAGCAGGGAGGGAACCGAGCCCAAAGTAAACTCTGCTGACAGTCCCAACACGCGATGGATGGAAAAGGAACTACAGAGCGAGAAACTGCACGTTGGTGGGGAGGAACGGAGCTTTGCCCGCTCGTTCAGGAAATAAAACGCCGAAAGGATCAACTTGAGTTACTCTTTCTAACATACTTCCACAATTTGTTTGGTATTAACTTTCCAGGATTTGGTTGTTATTAAAGGGGCTGGTTGCACACAAGGAAATCTGTAAACATGCTCTGCTGACTGAAACCAGCCCAGCGCGGCTCTGGGGCCACAGGCTCCTTTGGCTCCCTTGAAAGAGCTATTTCCTATAGGGCAGCTGCCAAATGGTTAAACTGGTATTAGTGGCTGACCACAACTGTTGGTTGGCTCGGAAAAAAGAGCTGTTATTTTTAAGGATGGAGTGGTAAGACTCAGAAACCACCCCATACTGTTATGGGCTGGGCGTAACTGCCACACTATTATGATAGCCAGAAGAAACAGTTGCCCTCTTTAAAGAACAGATAGTAAAAAGAAGCCTCCACCCTGGGCTGAGACGCTGTCAGGCAGCAGGGTTTACCAGATACTGCCCTGTGGAAGCGCTTATGGCTATAACAACATATGGTCACAGGTTGCCTTTGCCGGAAGAGATCAAAACAAAACGACTGATGAAACACAGAGTGCCAACCTCCTGCTGACAGATCCACTGGGAAGTGTGCAGAATTTCACCCAGGATTTTAGCCAAAGTCCTGGCTGGATTTCTCCCTTAGGGTACATCTCAGCCAGTCTAGCAAGCGCCAAAAATCCAATTGTTATCCATATGCTTATGGAGACTTTACACCCGTGTCCTTGGGCTTTCCAAAGCATATATGGTAAAACCAGTCTTATTAGCCTCTTGCCCTATTTCTACTTTCTAAAGCCAAAAACATAAAACAAGGGGTTCATTCATAAACATTAATGAGGCTACCTGAGGGACTGTATTCTGTAGCATCATCATAAAATAAGACAAGCAATACTACTGCAGGATAATCTCTTTGTAGCTGACAAACCTCCCTCTCACCTATTTTTAGGGATACTTTCAAGTGTTCTAAACTAGTTGAATAATTAAGGCTTTTTTTTCTTGGCTCTTGACTTGTGCAATTTTTTTGTTCTGAAATACTTTCTTCCTCGAACCACAATTTCATCCTACAGAGAACACCAAGCAGGGAGCATTACCAAGGTGATGGATAGGCTGTTTAGGAGCTGGCTTAGGACAGGCACTGGGCATCGAATGTGCAGTCCTGCTAGTCATCTCCAGAGCATCCCTCCAATTTCTCACTGGCCAAGAGAAACATTCCCCAAGACGATTGTTCTAGGAAGGCCAGGAAAGTTTTGACAGCTGGTCAAGGGGCAAAGGAGATATTTTGGTAGCTGAGAGACAGCTGGGTTGAAGGTTTTATCCTAGCACTCGCAGCATGCTTTTGAAAGCAGAGGAGGGCTGAGTAGCAAATGGGTGAACATAACCCCCATAGGGAAAGTTTCAACTCGCCCCCAGAACTGCCACTGCCGAAATTCTCCTGCAGTGGCCTCTGCCCCACACACTGCACCTGGCCCCTGCGTCGGGCGCCTTCCTGCCGTGCACCAAGAAAACAGCCTAGAAAGTTGGCTGAGCAAATACAACCCTTTGCTGTAATATCTTCCAGGCTGTGCAGTCCCTCTGCCTCTCACAGCTCAGCTCTGGGTCCTCACCTGGCCCCTCTGGGAGACAAGGCAGCTCACCAACCCAACAAAAAGTAAACAAAGCCCAAAATTCTACCTGTTTTTTTGCTGGGTTAGTTTTCTGCTGGATTAATGGCCTGAACCAGTGCACCAAGGACTCAGACAAGTACCAGAGCTGAGGCAAAGGAGTGTGCAGAAGGATAGAGCCAGGAGCAGGGACACACTCCCAAGTGTGGGTTTGGCAAATTTTAGTGGGGTTGTTTGGGTTTTTTTGTTTTACTATTACTGATTACTGAATATTTAGCTATGGGAAGCATGAAAAGAAAACCAAAACCAAAAGAAATTTTAAGAAGCCTGGCTTTTGGCACAGCAGGCAGCAAGGTTTTCACTGATGCTAGGAGAGCTCAATGAAGAGTTCTGGACCTTCCCTTCAGAAAGTTCTGACCTGATTCCCACCAGGCAGGATTTATTTTGCAAACGCATGCTACGTTTTTAAGCAACCGTCAGCCATACCCTGCCTCCCACAGCAGGGACCCAGGCCAGGCAATATCTTGAATAAAAGAACTGAGGCATAAAATGTGGTTCAAGGTCCCATAGCAAGGAGACATCTCCTAATACTTGCAATAGCTTGCTGCTGAGAAGATTGACTGCAAAGACCAGTCCCAGCTAGAGCTGCCAAACATGGAAAGCCTCTGGGCCACATACATCTTGTTGGTGCTGTCTGGGAAATGGTAGAGTTGCAAATACCTGAGACCACACCATTACCTGCCTAGATGGAACAATATCTTCTCTTTTGCTGGAGATGATGGAACAGGGAGGCTGCTGTGAAAAAATCTGGAGTTGCTGAGGAGTTCTCCAACAAATCAACAGACTACATAAATATACTTTAAATTCAGGAAAGTCATCTGCAATGAAGTGCCACCTTCTGCTCCCTGTAATTGCCTGGGGTCTAGAGCAAGTTCACCTATCCTTCAGCCAACAGCCAGATCTCACCTGAACACTAGTGACAGCTTGGTGGGATTGGCCTTCTGACAGCTCTGTCCAGCTCCTGTTGTGCCAGAGGGCCAGCAAATTAAGGCCCACCATGTACTTAAGCTGTTCAGAAACAAAAGTGCTGAAAAGGACCAGAGCCATAACTGATTTTTGTGGAACACTGTTCTATGGATGTAGTAGGGAAACTACATCCTTCCCACCGCTGATCAGCTCCACAGCTCATCCACCTTTCTCACAAGGTACCTCCACCATCTCATTCCCATCGGTGAGACAGTGAATGCCTTGAAGGGATCAAGGGGGATAACAACTGTGTGTAAAAGAGTAGTCCACAAAACCCCTCACAAGTTTCCCAGTATGAATCCAGATTGTACTGATGTAGAAAGTTAGCCTGACATTAACCTGTACTCCAGATTTTGCTGGTTTCACTGGACAATTGCTCAGCGCCTGGGATGATTTCAGCCAAAGAGTTGATTCGAATTGATGTGATGTTCTTACTGGGTTTGTCCAATATTGGGCAGAGCATGTTGTGCTTGTTCTGTTGGCTATCGTCATCATGGGCAGCATCACCTACTAGTAGCTAGGAGGAGGCTGGTGTGAATTCACACACTGAAACTGTAAAGCGTCTCAGTGAATTGGATTGCCTTCAATGCAATGATATGCTCAAAATGAGCTATCATGCTGAAAAGCTTCCCAAACATACACTATAATTTCCAGGGAGAATAAAAGTTACCTGGCTCCCATTCTGGAGGGGCAGCTCAAATACACAGTGCATTGTCAAAGCAGTTTCCTTACAGAGGAGTTTCTTGGACTCAGATTTGGCAGCTTTACTGGCAATAGCCACAAGCTCCTCTGGTCTCTAGCATACACACTTGGAGATGTGCTATTTCACCCAATTAGCCTTTATTTTCTAGTGCTGATACCTGAATTTCCACCTTTTTATCTGTCAGCTGATGCAGGTATCAGAAAGCAAAGAAAGTCTGTTGTGGCAGATAGCTGCAATGAGGTATTGGATACCAACACAGCATCAGTTCCTTTGCTCTTTACCCCCCTTTGGAATATGTTGACCCCACGACTGTGCAGTTAAATCAGAATCACCCGTGCTGTTGTGCTCCTGACCATGGCACTGGGGGGGGTGTAGGGGGAGCTCATTCAAGGCAAGGAGTACAGGAGACAAGAAATCTCACAGGAGAGCCTGGGACCATCTGCCTGCTGTCCTCCTGAGATAAGTAATTTTCTGAGGCCTTCTAGACAACAGAACACCACGAGTCACAGAAAAAAATGAAGTCTCCCCGGAAGACACACACTTGCTGTTTCACAGAGTGAGGAAGTTCAGGAAAACATTTGTGAAAAACATTCAGTTCTACCAAGGTATGCAACTTGGTTCACATGAGATATTTTTTCAAGCAACCTGAACATCCAACATCACCACACTAAAGATGTGCTCGCAGCCCTGGCAGAAACACCAGAGAAGGGGATACCCACTCTGTCACGAGGGTTGAGCTCCAAGGCAGGTGCCAGCAGAAGGTGCACTCCACCAGCCCCGTTCCCAGCCCTGCCCTGAGGTTGGCACCGCAGCGGACCCATTTGGCTCACAGACAGCTGAGCTCCTGCTCACCAGCCCTGTGAAACATTCCTAGTGTGGACACAGCAATTCCAGCACTACATCGGATGTATCAAACCATCCTGCCCTCAGCAAAGCCAGTCATTCCGTTGTGGTCGCTGAGTTGCAGTTCCACCAGGATAATTACAACTGCATTTGGCGCTTCCACTTCTATCCACATCATATCTCTTCACAACCCGTACCCACTGGCAAAATTCTCTAGTGAAGACTTGACCCGAATGAAAAGGCTGATATAAATACATCCGTAGGGTTCTGCCAGCAATTAGGAATAAGGGAGGGGGGGAAAATCCCTCAGAGGAATCTAACAAAGCCAGGAAACCTTTTTAAGCAGAACTAGCCTATCAGAGTGACAGAGTTGGCATTTAAGGTTGGATGGACAATAGCGACATGAAAAGTGTTAAATGACCTGTTCATCTCACCAGCATATTCATTAGGCTAGTTAGGGGGCTGTTTCAAAAGCCTTCAGTGTGGACCTAGCTTCTCCCACCACTGACCTTCTGTGTTAACATGCAATGGAGATGAAGAGGCTCAATTAACCCTTCTCTAACTGGTATAGTCAAAAACTCTTTGCAGAGGTTTGATTTACAAGTCCAAGAGCTGGGCTTTTTATTTTTAAATGAAGAGTTTGACTTCAGCAAGATGAGGAGGAATCCCTCTGTACAAAACCCTCCCAGTCTTACAACATGTGGGATTTCCACACATGGATTTTCTGATGCCCACGGCCTGAGGCTGAATTCCAAATCCCGTAACTATAATAAAATATTTGTAATTGCTCACTGGGATCTCAGCCAGTTAGAATATTTCCTCTTTAACCTATGAAACAAAAAGAGTTATCTTAAATACATGCTGAAAGTAGAAAATAAAATTAGAAATGCTCTTTAAGGAGCTTGGCAGCATGCAAGTTCAGAGAGACAGGTTAATCTGGTACCAATTCAACTATGGGAAACCTAATGTTCCAACAATTAAAATATTAGTCCAGATGAGCAGGTGACCCCCCAAATTCCCTAGTGGGGTGGCACAGACTGTTATCCCCTGTAGCCATATCGCATTAAGCTGACACCTCTGCAGGAGTAGGATACGCTCCCAGTTGCACACACAAAATTAATTATTGTCAAATGCACTTCATGGGGACTGAGGTGAGAAATACAAGTTAAAATAATTGACAGCCATGCTAGGCAGCAGTTCAAAACCTCCTTGCGGTATAACCACAGGCAAGATAAACAGAAACTCACGGTTACCTTCACAGGTGGGCTCCCCCTGCGTCTTGTCATCTTGTCCACATTCCTCTTGGCTTTTTCCTTCCTTTCTCCTCTCCCTGTTTTTGCTTCCCTTCGCACCTCGGCCCTGGCTCATTCCCAGCACACACTGCCAGGCTGCCCAGGGGGTGGCAGGCAGGCAGTTTGCCCCTGCACACCTGCTCCATGAGATTTGCCACCGCAGTACAGCACCTCCTACGCTGCCAGGCTCCTGGAAATTGAGTGCCCCCTGCATACTGCCTCCTTACATTCCTGGCTCGTCTCTGCTCCCTCATCTAACACATCTTTCCTGCCACAACACACTTTCTTTAGGCATCTCCTTCCATGCTCAGCTACCACAGGACCATCTGTTTTCACGTATCTTCTTTTTAAAGATGCACTATCCCAAACCTTGTAAACCCCAAACGACCTGGTGTAAGAGCAATGAGCAACACTCAACTTCAGAGAGCCTTTCTGCTTCCATTTTCAATGCAAAGAATCACAAACACACACACACACACACAAAAGAAAAAGGTATTTAATGAATGAAAAAAAATAAAAAAAAAGCTCATTTATCTACCTACCTCACCAAGCCAAAGACTTAAAGTAGGAAGACAGGACAAATGGAAACAATCTCTGCAAGTTTCACATAGCCTTCAGAGGATGGAATCTAGACATAATTTTAAAGGAGAAGATTGTAAGTGTTTCCCTTGCACTTTAATTGGCAAGTAATCAAGACCACATTCAATGCAACACAAGTTCTTGCAATCACGCTGTGACAGCAGACCAAGAAACTCTATTAAGAATCCAATGCAATTACAACCCAAGAGCAGTCCAGCAAAGGGCTGGATATAAAAGCAAGCATGACCCCACATTAGAGAGAAGCCAGTGATGATACAGGTAAAGTGTAGTTCAGACACCACTGATGTGACACTAACCGAAGCAATCAGAGCGTCTGGCACTGGGACAAGAAAGCTGCACTGGATACTTATTTTGCAGTCCTGAAATTTTGCTATAAGGAGAATTGCTTTCAGATCACCAAATAACTGTTTCCAAACCCATGAATACCTGCCCCTGCCTCCACACCCCCACTCCCCGCTCAGCAATATCTGAACTCCAGTGTGCATCCTTTCCTCTTTGGCCATCCTGCCACTGACCACACTTCCAAACAGCACCCGGCATACAGATGAGATGATGCATTAAAACCACTCATGTGCAGATATGTGAGAGAGGAGAATGTTCTTCAAGCAGTGTAATCTTGGTGCTACTCTGTCCCACAACACATTTCTGAATGAAGCTTTGGGTCTGGCCACGGTTTGTAACTTTTCAAGACCAGCTGCCTGTCTCCAAACGCCAGTGTCACTGTGAGACAGGGAGTGACACACAAAATCCTTGGCTAGAGAGGAGGAACAAGTTCTCTCCACAAGAGCTCGGTCTCTTCCCTGCCTGGTCAGGCTGCTGAGCAATCAGCTGTGGGGTTGCACAGTCCAGCTGCTCCAGCTGGCATCTTAAGTAGGTTGAAGGTCTGGGTGTAAGAAAACAAGGAAAGCATTGGGTGATTCTAGCCGGGTGGGAAAACATGCTGCCAGCACAACAGGGCTTTAGGAGGGGTTAAAAATCTAATTTTTAGAAATATAGGTCCTGCAAAGTGGAGAGTAAAGCAGGTTTCTTGATCTGTGATCTGCATTACACTGCTGGGACATGAGATCTGAAAAACTGACTGTAAAGCTAGGACATTAATACATTGCCCATATGCATGTAAACTCCCCAAAAGCAAGGGAAAAATGTGAAGTTGTAAGTATTTACAGTTTAGGAGAATATTAAATTGGTTATAAAAAAAAACCCACCAGGGTGACACTGCACAGGATGATTCTTGGATTGTCTTCAAACTGAAGGCAGACCTTCAGTTATAAAAAGCAAAGGAGAAACATTGGCTCAGGAAAGCCCTCAAAGTCCTTTAAGTTTCACCCACTCTTTCCCATGACCTCTCTTTCCCCTATGCGTTTTTTTTCTTCTTATAAATCTGTTCAGAAAATATCGTTTCCTTTTTGGTATCAGTTTTGTGCCATCACTTCACCATAGCAACAGACAGCAAACAGCAGCTCGAACAACTGGAAGTTGTTGGCTGACTCAGGTGGGCTCTCCTACCACAGCAGCCTTGAGCGACTCCCTGGAAAAATCATCAGTTGCATAATGCTACTTTTATTTCCACTAAAAGAAATAAACATACACAATTAAGTAAACGCCACCAATTAAACTATCAGTAGAGGCAGGAATGTTTTCAGTAGTGCAATTGTATACAGCTACGTTGTCATCAAGGTATGACAGCAGCTCCCATGGCAAACCAAGCTGCTGTTAAAGTAACTACCTCAGGTTCTGGAGACAGACCTGGATCCCAACTCCCTGCAAGGGCAGCTGGGTCCATCTTAGGCAGTTCCCCTACATACACCTCTGTGCTGGCATGGACCAAACTGCCAGCAGTGCCCGAGCTACCAGAGCCTGGGGGTGACATTTTGTGAAAGACCAGAGGTCCAGGTGCCTCCCAAGTGATGCCCAGCAGTGAGGATGTATCTGAGCAAAAACTGAAGCACACGAGGCTCAATCCTGCTGCTGGACCATGCAGGTGTTCCTCTCAGCAGGGCAGCAGGGAGATAGAGAGGTCAACAGGATGATGAAGCAATGAAGGAGAGGAAAGGGAGTGTTGCAAGGCACAGTTGGGACTTACACAAATATCTTCACATCACAGAAAAGCCCAGGAACTCTGTGCTCATAGACTCTGACAAGGTATCCAACTCAGGTTGCTACCAGCAAGTGCTTACATTGATCTTTGATGATGTCGAAGGAGCAATTGATTTGGGAAGGAATTTAATAATAAAGGGTGTAGATTTCTGCCAAGTTCTCCTGAATTCTTTCTGCTTTACATTCACTGAACATCTGTTTTGTTAACATATTTAATCCCTGTTATGCATAGGAGTGTAGGAACATTACAATGAGTGAATAGAAAATATATTTACAGTGAAAATGTTTTTTAAGTTGTTTAATTTATGTGTGCACATATTCTTTATAGAGGCACACATATGTATACACACATACATTAAGAATCACTTTACAGTTAAAGGAAGATGAACTTCCTCCTAAAAAATTGCGCTATTTATATTTTCTTTTAGGTGTGTTAACCCATTTCAAGTTTAAAAGACATTGTCTATTGAGATTGGGGGGTGTATTGTATATCTATAATTAACTTTTTTAATTAATTACAAATTCTCATATCAAGACAAAGGTAGTTGATAAAACTCTTCCAAAAGTCTCAGCTTTGTGCTTTTCCCCAACTAAAAGTAGATGCCTCTCAAAGAGAAACAGCTTCAATGACAAAAGAAAGACAAACATACTGAAAAGATTAAAGCAAAATAAAAATAAAAAAATCTGCCAAACTTCCTTCCTTGTATCATCAGAGACAACACACTTTTAGGATATCAGCAGCAGCCCAGTGTATGTTTAAAAATATCCAAATAGCGTAGACCCTGCACAGGCCCTGCTGTTCTTTGATTTATAAACTAGTGTCCAAATCCTGACCTCTGGTTACAAAACCCCACTGAATTCACTGGAATTTCACAGATTAAATTCAGGACAGAATTCAACTTTGTGTTGCTTAAGTATAGTATTTTTGCTGTTGGGAGATGTTTTTTTCCCACCACTGCATAAACTGTGGAGGTAAAAATGTTTTCCAGAATCCCGTTTTCCTGGGGAAAAAAAAAAATATGTGTAATTACATGTAAATGGCAGTTATTTGATCTTACTGTGAACACAGTAACTGTGGTGTCTGGGTTGTCTTGTGCTCTTTTTGTCCTTCAATCAGCTCATTTGTTTTCCATGTGGCTGCTTGTGTACGTACAATTGTCTCTGGTTATCATATGCTGAACATGATTGTTTTGCACTCAGATTTATTCCCAGCATGAAAATTATTTGAAAACGGGTGGAACGAGAGAGAAACACAGCCATCATTTGAGGAACTCACACAGTAGAGTGCTCAAGAGCTCCCTTTCAGATCTGCCTTCCCTGCCAAGAAAAGGCATTGTTACAGTGACAGCCCAGAGGCGTGTGTTACAACAGGAAAATCATATGGGATGCAAAATTAAAATCTCAATCACAGGTGAAGAATCAAGGCAGCAGACGAGTGTCTACACAGAATTGCTCTTTTTTTCCTGCCTCCTAGAAGAAGTTGCAGATGCCTCGTCCCTACAGAGGTGACACTGTAAGATGGTCAATGCCTGTCGCAGGGTAGCCAAGCACCATCCCAGCACTGTGGCCTTTCTCGGCTCTGTTCAGAGCAGTGACTCTCTGGTCACCAGACACCAAGCCCTGCCTGTGTTCCCCCAGCCTGGGTCCCTGCTCCTCTCAGGTCTGCACCTCTAGCCAAGCTATCACCCACCTCACCAACTGCTTGTCTCCCAGCTCTTTGCACTGCTCAGGAGAGGAGACTGCACCCACAGCAGGGGCAGCAAGCAGAACAGTCACCCCTTCCACCAAGCTGGCAGCCCCTTCCAGTCCCTAGCTCACAGCTGGACCTGTGACAGGTCCTTACCAGTCAAACCCATCAAAGGCAGAGCACGACTTTCCGATGCCCCAAGCCGGCGTGGCCACACCGGCGGGATTTTGCAGCACTGCCTTGAGTGTCAGCGTGACTCGTAGTCTGTGTTATGGTTTCCACAGAGGAGCACAGGGCTAACACCTACGCTCAGCCAAGGATTTGAATCGCGCCTGATGACAATTTAAGTCAAACTTGTCAAGCCTGTGTTGATTCAGATAGAAATCAGGTGGGATTTCTCCATGCACAGCGCACTGTATTTCTGAATGGAAGCTGCTCCTCAGCTTCCTCTACTTCCAGCTACTCAGTATTTCTCCCCTCTTGTAGTAATTCTGGCCAAAAATCCTTACTACTACTTACCTTCTTTGGATAATCACACCCTTACAGTACCTCTCGCAGCCTAATGTTTTACAATGAAATCCGAGAAGCTCTGAATAATCCTAATAGCAGTTCGGCAGCAGCACTCGCACAATTATTATATAAAAGGTAAGTGTGCTCCTACCAGCTCTCCATTTAAATTTATAGTGATTGATTCCATACAGTAACATGGCAAATGAAAAACATCCCCTAGCCTTTATGTAAGAGGTTTATAGTAAATAAATAAAATGCCGAGGGTTGTGTGTTGGCCCCCAGCCTGGCAGTTCTCTGTGCAGGAAGGGGATTCAGGCTCCCTTTCCTAGGCACACATAAAATGCCGGGTGATATATGGCTCTGCTCCCCGAGGAGTGTGGCTGCAGCAAAAGCCAGAGGAACTCAGGCTGCTGGTCCTAAGGAAACCTTCCCCGCAAGCCTGGGCTGGGAGGGCTAAGGCAGAAATCACCTGTGTTCTTCTGCAGCCTGCTTTCCAGAGATACTCCAGCATCTTTCCAGGCTTTGGTGATGCACTGTTTCCCAGGTACGAGACAGCATGGAGTTGAATCCCTGATTAATTTGGTACACAGTGCCCTTATCGTATTGATCAAGGGCTGGCCACTGTCAGCTGGAGCGAGTAGCGTCTGAATTTTTTCCACAAGGAGCACAGACCTTGAGAAGGTTTTTATACCATCTCCTGAGACTAAAGGCTGATCTGTTGTTCTGAGCTTAGACTGAAGGGAAGACCGGTCTTCACTCATGAGATTTTAATTTCAGTACCTGCACGAGTTCCTTTAGAAAATACACCTTAGGTCTGACCCTGACTCTTTGCGAAGTCAAAGGTCAAGATCCTGTGCAAGTTAATGGGAAGAAAGGTTTGATTCTGTTACACAAAGCCAAGCATCTGGGGCATGCTCAGCCCTATCCTGCTGTGAAGTTCATTGCTCCTGGGTGAAAATACCAAGGTGCCTGTTCCTCCGTGCTCCTTCTCTCTGAAACCACCCTGGCAGCCTGCAGGTCCCCCCTTCTGCCCCTCACCACCTGACCTCACACCACAGCCTTGGGGGAAGAACAGCCAGTACAAGCCATACTGGCCCAAATTCTCTCCATATTACTTTGGAAGTAATGATCAGTGAGAAGGGCCCATGGCTGCTCTCCTCTGACTGGCTCCAAGAAGGGTCCTGCAGCTGGGTCAGCAGGTACAGCAGGCACCAGAAAGGTCTTCATCACCTTCACCCTCCCAACATCACCTGGGCATTATCTTTATGCTGCCCAGACTTTCCTCCCTTACCATGTGCCTGCATTGCTTCTCCTGGTGAGGAAGGGCAGATCCTTCAGGTTTTCACACCTTCATCAAGCTGTTTCTCCACCAGCACTCAACATTCTTGCACTGCTGTGATGTCCTGACACTGTTTTCCCCTCTCCTTCCTCCCCATCCATTTCCTCCTTAAAATAAACAAACAAAGGAACGCTTTGCTGGCTGAGCCTTGACCCTACACAGCCCATACTCCTGACAGGTCTCTGCTGCTCCGTGGTGTGACCCCTCTCCCCCAGAGCTGCCAGACATAGCACAGCCTGACCTGTCTCCATCACCCTGGTGCAGCCTTTTCCCTTGCACACCCATAGTAGTGATATTGCCTGACCCCTAATTTGCTGAGATTTCTCACCAAGAAACAAATGCCAGTGTGTCTGTGAAGTGGGAGAGAGTCACCAGCTGTGCAACATCCAGAGACAGATCCCAACTCCCGGCCTAGCCAGTCATAGCTGGCATCTACCTTGCAATCACTTCATTATTACATCTCAAGACTCACTCCATACTTAGAGAAATTCTCCCTTCCCTACAAGAGGACACAAAGCAGAATGGACCATCTCTCAAGAGTTTGCATCTCTCAAGGCATACGGGGGGGGGGGGTCAGTGGTGAGTCTGAGCACAGGGAGGGGTCTGCAAAACTGCCTTTGTAAATCCCTCAGCGGAAGAAGTTACAGACCCCCTCCCCCAGCTCAGAGGCTTTACACTCCAGCGGCACACTCCCAGTCTGCCTTGCACATCTGCTGAACTAAGGTAAAACTGGACACTGCAGAGCTGTGATTGATGTCACCAGGCTAAGGCACTGCTGGAGAGGTCCCTCCCTGCTGCAGGAGGAATACTCACACACACTTGTCTTTCTCTCCTCCGCATCTTGCCCTTGTGATCATGGCACAGTTGCAGAGCCGAAGCCTGTTGTGAGATTGTCACTGCTCCTTCTTCTCCTCTTGCAGTGTCCAGAAATCCCAAGGCACATAGCTACTGTGCCACCCTACAAAGGCAGAGGAAAGGCTTAGCCAGCCCTGCTACAGTCCCTCCACACTGTACCCCCAGACCACCATGCTTTGAAACAGCATTGGAGGCTTCACCTTTCAGGAGCTCTAACTGGGACCTCGAAGAGCTCTAGCAGAGCTGGCAGCCAGCTTGGCCACAAGAAGAGTTAACTCAGTGGAAGAAGGTAGAGAAATAAAAGGCCTTCCTTTCTCTGTTTGTCAGGCAACAGGTCACACATGCTTGCAGACAGATCCCAAAGCCTGTCTCTACTCTCGCATTTCCTCTCTTCCTTTCTCTGACGCTTTCCTGACACATCTTCTTGTGCACTTTGCTCAGCTTTTGAAGTAACACTCCTCCCTGCTTGTTCTCCTTCCCACTCCTTGTCACTGAAGTCCTGCTGCTGTCATCACACTCCCATCAGACTTCTCCTTTCAACTGTGCGTTTCCACGCTGTCTCTCCCAACTGTCACATACGCTTCTGGTTCAAACATCTGTTCCTCCCCCTCCCAGGGAAGTTACTCCAAAACAAGCTGCTTTCTGTCTGAATGGCAGGAAGGATAGATTTGGTTGTACATGTAGCACTACACAACCATCATGCTGCCAAGTGAAAGGCTCCTCTTCTGTGATTTGGTCCTATCAATTCCCAGGGCTGCAGGCTCAGGCCCTCCTGATTCTGCCAGGATGAAGAGTGAGAAGCCGGTTTCTTGCATTTGGGAGCCTGGTTACTTAGGGCTAAGCCTCTGCTGTGCAGGAAAACACAGGGGATACTTGCTATCCTGCACAGAGGGAAGGTCTGCACGATCATGTCTGTAACAAGGTAAAGGGATGCCCACGCGGGAACGGCTCAACCCAGTGGAGTACCAGGAGGCCAGCAAGGGATTGACTGTTTACAGGAGCATCATGACTACTCAGTGTCCAATGGCTGGTATTGCCCAATGATCTCAGAGGTCTTGTGTCATTGCAGGTGAGTGTCAGGCCAGTGCCAAATTCAGATGTGGGGTAAGCCCGGGCAGCACGGCCAGCAAGGTGTCTGCACAGCCTCTGGGTACCTTGGGGCTCAGAGGCAGAGCTCTGCACAGGCCACAGCAGCTCCACTGCCTGCACACCCAGCTCTGCTGACAGCCTTGGGCTGCCCAGCCTCACTGATGCCATGGGGAGGGAGAACAACTGGTGTCTGGTCTGCTCCTTGCTCTGTCCCCATGCACTGGCTGGAGGCAAGGCCACTGTGCAGGAGCAGGCTGCCTCAGCAGCGTTACTTTGCCTTCATGCCTGGACTGACAAAACCCCAGAACCCAGCTCTGTGTAAAACCTCAGGGTACAACAACATTGCAGGCAGAGGGAAGGACTACAAACCCACGCTGTCCATCCACCATCACACCAGCCACGGCTCCTGTGACACCTCAGCTCAGCCATCCCTGCGGGCTGGGGATCAGTTCCCAGCACATTCTCGTTCACCACCCGTGAGCGCCCCAGGCTGCTCCACATCCATGGCAAGCCTCTGAACAAATGGGGCAACTACCTGGGTTAAGGCAGGTGAAGCATTTGTTCCTCTATTAGTGCAGTCACCGAGAGTCTCTCACAGAGAAAGTTGGTATTTCATGGGCTTCAGGCACATCACCAAACCAGGTGTCAGAAATTAGAGAAGAAGGTTCAGAGGGGTTTTATCAGCAGTAGGTTCTGCCCTTAGCTGCCCATAACCACAACCCCAGTGAAGAAACAGAAGTGTAGTTTCTATTCTATTCCCTTTTCAGCTGCTTATAAGCTTCTCAAACAGATTCCTATTCAGGGTGAAATGTTCAGTGCTTGGTCTCAGCTCAGAGATGATTTCTTTTATTTCCCCCTGCAGGAACTGTGAGCAAAATTCTAAATGGAGTAGATTTGGAGTTTGGGGAGCATGAGCAATCAGATATTTCCCCCTTGTTCCCTCTGATACCATATGTTCCAATTGGAAATTTTACACTTGCATACTGGTAACTCGTAAATGATGGAAATGATAGACTTCAAATGTTCTCATTGAGAGGCAGAAAACAAACCCAGATTTAACAAAATAATTGGTTCAATACTGTTAAGATGAGTTTAAAGAATTCTGATAATGCTTTTCCCTTCCCTGGTGTCCCAGGAGGGACAAGTACACACATTTTACTTTAATCTATGTGCTATAATTTTAAGGATAGCTGACACAAGGTGGTCTTTGTTAAGATGTATCTATTTGCTTTGAAATCTAAAGAAGTTCAGTGCTTACAGGCTGCCAGAAATCACAGACCTATTATTCGAGGAACTTTTGAGCTGAGCTGTCAAACCCATCAGAAGTCTGTAAGCTGAACAGCTCCCATTCAATGCATTTTTGTGCTCATTTACAAGCTCTACGGTGTGTTTGCTTGACGCTTTATTCCCCTCACTCCCAAACTCACTTAAAACCAAAGGCAGAGAACCCCACTGTTCTTGTAAAGCTATGTTTGGAAACCCAGCCTTCCAGAAGCAGTGGCACCCTGATCATCCTCACCAGTAGCGTCAGCTATGTCACCTTTCACATCAGAATCTAGCAGGTTTTTTCCTTCAAAGTCAGTCCTGCAAACCCCATGCAAGCTTTGGATAACCTGTTAATACTCTGCATGTTGGTACAAATATAGGAGTTTTAAGACACAGACAGTGAGCTTTAAGCACTGGTAGCTCCTGACCACAAGTGATCAAATTCATGTATGCACCTAGATGGTTACATACATTATCTATTCCAGGGGCAGGTTTACTAAGAGGATGTGGGGAGGCAATATCCCTATTTCCTTCTCCCATTTCCACTGCACAGCCTGGCTGTCCTTTTGTACGTGGCTGGGCAGACACCAAACAGCTGCCCAGCCCATCCTGCTACCCCTCCTCAATCCATGGTCCTGCTCACAGCCAACAGAGGCACCACTGACAGCTCACATGTATTTAACAGCTTGGGCAGCAGATCACGACCAAAACAGCCTAGCACATCGTGGCATAGTAAAAACAGCCCACAAAATCACCCTGTTCGGGCAAGGAAGTCTCATGACCTGGAACTCACCACACACCAGGGTTGGCAGACAGTCCAGGAGGCAGATGATGGCTCTCTTCCAATCCCACTGACCAAAGTGACCCAGCAGCCACCTGGAACACAGCAAGAGATGAAATCTCTTTGGCAAGAAGCTCCCAGCCTATTCTCTGCCTCCACAGCATCTGGCACAAGCTAATTTCACCTCTCAAGCTGCTGATCTCTTTGATCTCCCAGATAGTTATGTACCTTAATGATTCATGATTGTTACCCGAGTCCCACCTGCAAGCAGGGAAGCCTCCACACTAGCCTACAAAGGTTATGGGATAGCTGTGGGCTTGCTTCCCCAACCTCCTGGGAGCTACTTCCTTACACCAGCCTCAGAGCATGGTGATTCTATTAAGTGCTATGGAATTAATCATGATTTATGCCACTTGGAGGGAGAAAATAACCCAGTCCTGTGTCCTCACCTTCTGAGCTACCAGTACTGCTCTGATCTTGTTCATACTTTGAAGTGCTTTATTCCAACCAGGTTGTTAGAATTACTTTGTTCCTGTATCCTTAAGCTCTGGTCATTCTTTGCTGTAATTCCTTGCAGTGGCTTCTGGAAAGGTGTTTTTCCTCCCTCCACTCCCTGCAATAAATGAGTTTGTCACTTGAAATATACTGCCAATGTGTTACATGTCCCACAGTGTTTGTGGTTATATCAGAAGTGTTTGTTTATAGCACCATAATTCAGCAATATCTTGATTACAGGAGAGATGGTGTTGTAACTCACTGTGGCTAGAGAGAATATTATTTTTCTTTTCCTTTAATATAAAATGTTGATTTTCAGTCAATACACTGAAGGAAAAAAGTGCAGTTGTTGCCCTAGTAACCAGCTGCCTTGTAAACCATAAGATGTTAGGAGCACAAGGTGTTAATTGTTCCAAGTGCTGCTTGTGTCAGGGATAAAAGCTAGAATGGGAGAGATCACAAGAAACATCTGGGAAGATAAAGTCAGCTGGTCCCTGGTTAGAGAAAGCCTAGACAACAGCAGGTAGAGACAAAATGAGGAGAAATACCATAGCCACCAGAGGAGCAAGATGAAGAGAATTGCGGCCACGTGTGAAAGCATCTCTGAGTGAAGCCCTCATAAGCACAACATGACTTGAGAGCCTGATGGGCTTTTACCTGGCACACTAAGGGTTCAGCACATCCATCACCAGACACTTCTCATTCCCTACTCTGGACCAGACCCATCTCTGTTTCCCCTTCTGCTCCATGTGCTCTGCCCCAGGAGGCTCCTTCCTTCAGCAGCTGAGGCTTGTCCTGCAGAAGGTGCCACCAACTCCTGCAAAACATCTCCTCCACTAGTGCAAGCCTGGCCAGAGCACCCTTCCTGTCACAAACCTACCTGGGCTGCAAACATGCCTTCCTTGCCCTGCTGAGCAGCTCCTCGCATGGCACAGCACAATACCAACACCTTCAGTGGGCAGTCGATGGCCAGGAGGGCAAACTGAATACAAAGCATCTGTGCCCCTGCCCCAGCCTCCTTTGAGGCAGCCCCCAAATCCAGTGGGCTGCATGCTGGGGCTGGGAAGGGGAAGCAGCGCCAGGAGGGCTCCTTCTGCAAGAGGCCTCCAAGGGAGAAAGGCTGCAGGGGGGCTTCTCTCCCATCTCTCTTCTCTCAAACGAAGGCAAGCTGGCAAGACAGCAGCCTCAAGCTCTGCAGCATCTGCCACCTCTCTCCCCCTGCCCAGCCCCTGCAAAATGGAGAGCAAACAGGAATACTGTTAAATCTGGGCAGAAGTTTTCTACTTTCTAGCCATTTACCTTCTCCGGATGCTCAGTGAACCTGCCAGGATCCGCATTCCCTTAGGAAATAAAGGCAAGGAGCACTGAAAAGGCAATATATTTGCAAGCTAAGCCCCTCCCCGGGGCAGGGTTATGCTAACCAGGAGCCTCTGCCCCAGCATGGGACACGGATTACATCTACCCGACAGTAACATATGGAGAGGAGGGCTCACGTCCTGCTCTTCCCGCACGCGTGGCTGGGGGGTTTCGTGCCACGCCTTAGCCCGGCACAGAAGAACGGGGCGGGGGGCAGGGCCAAGTCCCTGCTTTGACCCGAAGAGAAAAAAGATGGACCACCTTAGACTCCATCTTCCGTGGATGTACTCCTGATGTCTCATTAATTTCTGGGAGGGGCAGTTTTCCCCCCTGTTGTTTTTATTTACTAACTCTTGGTGTTTATACCAGGTGATGAAGCCGTGTATCACAGTGAGCCACACCACAAAGCCCTGTGTGCAACCTAATGATGTGTCACACAGGTGATGAAGCCTGCTTCTAACTAGAGGTTTATTTGCTTTCTCTCACTTCCCCTGATACACTTTCCCACGATAATGCAGCGACCTTCACCTCAGCACAGCCAAACGCAGACCTCTGCTGCTGACCAGGGCTGGGACTTCTGCCATTCTCATCCTTTACACTAAAAAAACACAGTTTGAGCAAATAAAGCTGAGAAACTGTGAATTTTTCCAAGCAGAGAGTGCCTGGGCAGCACTTCAGATAGCAGAGCTGCATTTAAACTGGGATCTGTGGGAAAGAGTGAAAAATAAAGATGAATGAGTTTGGTTGGGTAATTAGATAATAAAATTGAAGGCTCTGGAGTTTAGCCCAGAAATGTAATCCAGTATATGTGGCTGGCTACCCTGCTCCCTCTCCTACTTCTAGCAGCATCATCTTAACCCAGCAAGGAGATCTGACCTTCAGAGTCCAAAGACAGAAATGCATTTGGGCAGCATAGGATCAATCCTGCCCTCTGTCATTCTCCCAGCAGCTAGATTTATTCCCCACATGTGAAGCAGGGCTGCAGAGAGGTGCTTCAGGACTCAAAGTGGGCTTCCCACTGCTCCAGCAGGGAACTGGACATAGCACCAAGCCTGGCAGAGTTCAAGGAGCATTTGGACAATGCTCCCAGGAACATGGTGTGGATTCAGGGGCTGTCCTGTGCAGGGCCAGGAGTTGGCCTTTGATGATCCTTGTGCTTGTGGGTCCCTTCCAATTCAGGAGAGTCTATGATTCTATGAACTCTCAGGCATATCTCATGCCAGTAAATACTACCATGGCTCTGTAGAGGGTGGTGTTTCAGGTTAAAAAGGGCAGCAAAGCCAGTCTGAAAGGAAAACTGAGGGTGGTTTCACTTTCTGGAGCAACTGCTTTCCTAAATTCAGCTTTCAAATTGCCACAGAGCTGAAAAGCAAAGCAGAGGCAAGTTCTCTTTGACTTGGGAAATCCTTACAAAATAAAGCAAACCCATTTTTAAAGGCAGACTTTGTCAGCTGCCCTATTTTTAGGATTGACTCCTACAGGTCCTTCCTTCAATGATAGCAGTTTTGCCTGAGCAATGACTAGGGACTGCAGGATTTAGGCTTTTAATAAAGCAATTGTGTAATTAAAAATAAATGGGTCTCTAGTGTCACTATTTAAAAGAAAAGAAAACTTAGATCAAATAAGGCATTTCTTTCTTTTTGGTTTAGTCTGCTTGGATCATGCAGAGCTTTAATGACGCAGTCACAAATGTTGTATTTAAAAGGCCTCTTAGTTGCTGAGAGGAGCCCCAGGAGAGGGCTATTAACTGGCCAAATTAGGCTATTTATTTTTGTGAGTTTTGCAAGTTTGAAAAAGAGAGGCACATTTTCACTTAGGAGAGTGATATTTCAAATAGGTCACAGGAAACTCTGACAGGCGGGGAGCAAAGCAGAGCGTCAGTAGGAAAACATTAACCAGAGACATTTTGCAAGTGCAAGTCGACATTTGGGTTCCTAATGGCTTCTGAAGTCCATTCAAAAATCTTTCAGTGAATGTAAAATAGGGACAAGGCACTGCAGCTGTGCAGGAGCCCCAGCCTGATCATGAGAGCCTTTAAAATGGCCGAGCCATGCCTGGGGTGCTGCTGCAAGAGAGCCCAGGAGGTGGACTCTTCTTGTTGCTCAGGATGTAGCTCCTGCTTGCAGGGGTGGATGGTCAGTCCTGAAACCTTATTGCACCTTTCCTGCCTTCAGCTTTGATTTGGATTGTTTAGACAATCCATGAACTTCGTTTTCCTCTCACATAATCACAGCCAGAGCAAATCAGGAGTGACTTCAGTAAATCCTGTACACCTTCAGAATCAGGAACAATACTCTTTACATGTGGGTTGGAAAACATCCCTCCACACCACCTCAGTGGGCACAGCACATGCTCGCCAGTAGCACACCTTGTCTTCCTTTTCACCTTTGCAAACAGGATCAATTAACTTAAAGCCCACTTAGGAATGACTGAAGTTCCTTTGAAGAACTGGTCCATCTCCCATTGCCCTCAGTAGCTCAGGATGAAGTTACTCAAGAGTTAAAGAAGCCTCTGGGGCAACACTGGGCTGTTGCTGGGTCCTGTCCTTGCTCCAGCAGGGCTATGGTCCTTTGAGCTGCTGCCACACAAGCAAAAAGAGCACCACTGCATCTGGATGTAAAAATTTTGCAGGATGAGGATGAGAAAATAAATGAAATATTAAGATAATAAAAAGCAGTGTTCCTAGAAAGTGAGGTCTAATGGGTTCCTCTTGGTGGACTATAAATCCAGCAGGCATACGTGTCATAAAACAAAACCAAAGTTAAAGTAACCACACACGTATTAGAACAACCTTTCTCAAGGTTTTTTCCTGTATAAACCAGGTAATTGAGGGCTCAGAGTAGTGGTATGTTAGAGGCTGGGACTGTCACATCAGTGCTTCAGTGAATAACAAGTCTCTACCAAAACACCTTTCCTTGACTGTGGTGGGACAGGCTGTCAGTACCATGTTCTCCTCAGACTGGATGACCACGTGAAGTTGCAGGTGCTTTGTGCCCAACATTTCCACAGGAATGAGGGAGCCAGTGAAGGGAGCTGAAAGGGAAATAAGGAACGTACAAATTCACTGAAAGCCTTGTCAGTCGATACACAAAATGTCAAAAGGGCCTGACCCACATCTTTACTCTTCTTGTAATCATAGTACTCTGTCATACTAACATAAAACAGCCCATCCCACCCCAGACAAACACAACCAGAAGCAGGAGGGCTTTCTGGCATGGTGAGGCCGTGGGCTGGACTGTGAATACCTCTCAGCAAGAGAAAACCAGGCGTAGAGAGGGTCCCTCCAAGCATGCCACAGAAGAAACCTGTTCCAACCCATGTCACAGGTGGTGTGTGACAGGGTGGGCATGTTTTTCAGAGGTGAGGAGGGAATGTATAGGTATGGGTAAAGAACAAACATATACCTTGCCCATTTGGCATGAAAGGAGCTATAAATATTGTGACAAGTGCCTCCACGAACCCAGGACAACCTCTGACTGACTCACAACCACACACTGTCCCTTTGGGCTTCACTGAAACCATGCAGGTTGCAAGTCTCCAACTCAGTTGGCTTACTTGTCTGTTAATTCCCACTAAAAATAGTCTAGCAAAATCAGCCCTTTCCAAGGAGATACAGAGGCTGGTTCTCTGCCTCAGACTGACCTGCTGAAGCCCCAGTGTTGGTCATCACCCAGTTGAACGGTACAGTTCTCCAGCTGGATATTGTGTCCTCTGCATTGTGGTAATGCCTCCAGACCTACTCTGTGTATTAGCTTAGCCCAGCAATATTTATTTAGCAGGTAAAATTTTGATGCTGCTCCTGTAGAAATAGTTTGCAATACATTAACAAGGCCATAATATCAGTCAAAAGCATTTCTCATGTGCCCTCAAACGTCTGGTGTAAAAGAAGCAGCAGATGCCAAAGGTCACAAAGCCAATTCAGTCCTTAAGAGAAGTTAACCATTAGATAAAGCAAAAGGATGAGGGTGATCTGGGGGAACCATAAACCACTCTTTCCTCCAAGACCTTGCTCATGCTGTATATAATACATGCAAGGTTACTGCTTAAAATAATTAAATATGATCTAAGTCTGTCCAGACACAAAGAAATAAGTCATCCTTTCCCTATGGACGGGCACAAAACAAACCATGCCACAGAGCCATGCCGGGACAAGTTAAATGTTTCTTGATGGATGTGCCTGCATGAACTCCCACTGCCCACCTGGCCAAGATGGGGCTTTCAGGAAGGCTTGAAAGGATTTGGGTCACTCTTGCTTTCCATAAACCCCCTCATCCCATTGCTCCCCTCTTTGGAACAGCCACAGGCATCAGCATCCAGCTGACATCAGTCACAAAATGACAGCTCCTGTCCCCACTGCCCCGCCAGCAGCCAGGGCTCCTTCCCTAGCAAAGGGCAAAGACTTTCCTCTTGGCGATGGGGGGCTGGCAGTGCCCACTGCAGAAACCTCCCCTTGGCCTGTTTTCTTTTTGTCTCTGTTTCCCCATTCAGGAAAAAGCTTCTGTCACAACAGCTGCTGATTCATTTTCTGACTTGGTGCCGAGCGTGCCAGACATAACATTCGTTTGCTGCCAAAGTGGTAAAAACAATGACTTACCAGCTCATTTTTCTTCAGTTGATTATGTTGGGGAGGGAGATAGGAGCTTTAATTAAAATTAGATAAGGAGTAGAATAAATCCACTGAGATGCAAAGAGCAAAGCTCTGCAAGGCAAGAAAGGGGAGAGCATCCGAGGCAGTGCAGGAATAGCCATCATCAAACAAAGGAAAACAAAAGAGCCCATGGTCAGTGGTGAGGGACTCTGTGCTCTCTTGCTGCCCTTCACCAACTTCTCCTTCTCTCTACTCTTTCCACCATTCAGGTGTCAACAGCTTCCCAGATCAGTAATTCTCAGATCCACCATGATGCCTTCCAGACTGAGAGGAGAGAAGCCACCTAGGGATGGCTCCAGTTAAGGCAGAAAAATATACTGGTCTTTGATCCTTTCCATCTTTCTTCCCTGATTTTTTTTCCTGTGATGTAGTCCTGCCATCAACATTTATTTACATCTTGGAACATTGACTGATGATTTCCCCAGTAGACGGAATCCACATCCAACCCACACTGTGGAGGTGTTCAGGGCAGTGGTGACTGGATTTTGGCTTGTCTGTTATATGTTAGAGACAAAAGAGCCAAGTCTGGATCCAGTGAGTGAAGTCTGACCTGTTAGACTGTCCAACATTTTTTCATTTGACAGGGTGCTTTGGACACATGGGAATTAAGCTGATCCATATTCCCTGACCTCAGTCATATTCCACAGGCTGTATTTTGAAACAGCTCACCTGGTCACTAACTCTCATGGCAAACATCCAAGGGAAGTTTAGATGCCAAGAAAACAATGGCACAAAGAAGCCTGACCACAGTACTGTCTTACTGATGTAAGTAAAAAAAGCTGTTGTCCTCCTCCAAGTGATTCATTTCCATGGGGTTTGTCTCAGTTGGAAAGGAATGAAAGTCAATCAGTGCAAGGACATGCAAAAGAGTCATGGTAACCAGTGTCAGGGTGAGGACCAGCTGTGGAAGAACTATCCAAAGCCATTATCCCAACATTTACCATCATCATCACATCTGGTGATAAAGAAAAGGCTAAATCATTCAGAGCACCAGAGGCTACAAAACATTTTTAAGGCAGCTGAGGACCAATCATTCCACAGGTCTCTGACTGTGTGGAATGGTCACATTCTATGATTCAAACCAAGGACTCATCAAGGACTACTTATCTAATGCCCAGTAACCACTCCAATCATATGAGGAGGAAAAGCCTTACCTTTGTACTTAGGAAGCTTTTGCATTCTTTGCTTTAAATGGTTGTTTCCTTTCTTTATTTGACGGGAATACAAAGAATGGCTATTTGGGAATACAAAACCCAAGATCAAAAAGTCATTCATGTTCACCAGAGAACATGAAATAGACACTAGAGAAGCTATTTAAAAGGAAGGAAGGATTTTCAAGAATACCAAGTGAGGCACCCAGTTACCACCAACAAGCCACTGAAAAAGCTGTCCACCTTCTTGGAATATTTTTGGAAATCCACCTCATTATGTCAACTTCCCTTCAGAACCCAAAGGGAGTATTTTCACCACCATACTCTCACAGAACAGGGACAAAGGTATTTAAGAGATCTCTTATGTTCTCTGCTCTTATCTCTGCTACACAACTAAACTACTCTTTGCTTGACTTGTCTACCTGCATCACTTTGCAAGGTGTGATGTACACACTGGCCCTTGGATGATATGGCTAAATTACAGCAATATAGCAAAATATAAGTATTTAAGAAAATCACCAATTCAATCAACCATGTTACAAGAACACCCACCAAGAAAGATGTCTCCCTCCTGTTACCTTTTGCTGATTCAGATCCCACAGAATGCAATGCTGCACTGCAGAGCAATGCTCAGGTTGTGGATCAACATATCTGACCATACAGAGACACCCTGCCCTCCTTGGCTTCAGTTGGACCTGTAGTTTCTCAGCACCTTTGCAAATTAAGTCCAGAAACTAACACATTAAATTGTATTGCTGTATAAGGACCTTCATTTCCAGTCTTTCATCAGCAGGAATGATATTGCCATTCTATACACCAGACCTGTTTTTGTAATACTATGGTTCATCAGAAGTTTTTATGTTAATACCGAATCAGAAATAATACACATGTGATTCATAATAATCTAACTGAATAGCTGCACTGAATGCATTGTAAGAAATTTTGGTTAGGAAAGAAACTCATTAAAGAAATAGTGACTACTATTATCCCACTGCATATATTGTTCTACTGGAAAGTTTCCTTGAGTAGTTTCTTTAATTAGCAATTTGATATTTTGAAATAGTGTGATCTCCACCACATACAATTTGTAACACAGACTTGGCTGGCAATACAAAGGAAAACAAGCAATCTTTTCAGAGTTTGCATCTCTAGGGTATATCTTGTCATTTGCTGCTGTATATATGTGTATAACACAGTGACACTGTTCTTGTGGGAATTTGATTCTTAAAAGTTACATAGATAAAGAGCTTTTTTATTGGAAAGGAATATATTGTCTTTTTCTTTTTTCTTTTTTTTTTTTTTTAAATCCACATAAAAATATTTGCATAACTTTGGGCTATTCAAATAGAAGATGTTGACCCCAGCTGTGTTCTAGTGAATGAATCATTTATGTAGGAGCTCATTGCACAGAACGTATGGTATTTTATCTTTGCTGGTTTTCTGCCAAATACAGTCTGTAACAATTTTTCCCCTTTGCCACATTTACTGCTTGATATCCTTTAAAATATACCAGCTCCAAGTGTGAGAAAGCAAAACAGATTCTGGCTCGGTCTGGCTGAGAGTTGTTTGTATGGATACCCTTGTGCTGGCACTGAGTTGTCCTTGTTTTTGGAGAACCAGATCTGGGAATCTCCTTGCATTGACTGCTTTTAATCAACATTGATTCAAAGTTAATTTAAACCTGCAGGGAACTGCAGAAGCCCAGGAGCAAGGGAAAACAGGGATCCTCTTCATATACAACATAGGAGTTGCCCCAGTGTAGAGTGACAAAATTCCACAGCCTCGAACATCTTAAGCTCTGCATCCGCAGGGAAAGCCTGGAGTAAGGGAGGATGTTTCTGCACAGCTCTGCTCAGTTACAACTATCCTCCAGGTATCACTTAAGTGGTATTTGGGCAAGACATATATCTAGCCAGAAGGGCAGGGAACAAGATTATTTCATTAAGTGACTGAGGCACTGCATGGCCAAAGCCACTATTACACCGGGTTTTGATTTGAAACGGTAAGCAAGAGGTCAGACTCTCTCAACAGTGATCTCCCAGGGGAGAAGAGATAAGGTAGAGTGCTTAGATTTCTACACTCCCACATGAGTAGATAAGGTCTGAATGAGCAGCCTCATCCGTAGGCTGCTTCCCTAAGCGTTTTTCATAGCTTACGCTGGAAACCCTCATACCTCTCTGCATTCAATCACATAATTACGGTTTCCACGAGAAATTCAGAGCAGGATCTCCTCCCACAAAATTTCCTCTCACCTGCACTCCTTTCATCACCGGAGATGACTGTTTGTCAGCACTACCTCTACTGCTGAGAGAGTTCACATGCAGCTCAATTTAGCAGCTGAGGGAGGCAAGCACCCCACGTGCAAGCTTCCCAAATGTGCACCCGTGTTTGTGTGGCATGAGCATCTCCACGAGGAACTGTTCATTCAGGACACACCTGCAACCTCGCTCCCTGCTAAGCAAGGAACTACTTTTACAACAGACAACCTCCATCATCTGGAGGTTACCTTCCAGTTTCCCAGGAAAGCCTTGCTCAGATGGAGATATTGCATGTGGGACGCAGCCCCATTAATCTCTGCCACCCCAGCTTCCTCCTGCCTGAGCTGTTCCCCGTCATAGGAGGCTCCCTCTTCATTACACCCTTCCTCCCACGTGCAACAGGAACATAATAGCCCAGTTAAACCTGACCCTGGGTAAACACTGAACACAGACAACACACTGCTCTGAAAGTCACCAGTTAATTCATCTTTCAGAAGCAGATTATTTCTGATGTGGAATGTTTGCTCCCATGCCCTCAAAACAGCAAGCTGGGGTGTATCATAACTCTGCAAGAAAGTTCTTCCTGAGAGAGTCACCCAAGAACTTGCACTGACACTGATGCCAGTGTTCCAGGCAGAGTTGAAAGTGCTGCTGTAATTACAGGTGACTGTTGTATAAACTCCAGTTTTGGTTGCTCGTAACCTCATGTATAATTAATTGTTTTGGTTGAAAACTTCTCCAGCTGGATTTGGCCTTGGGCTAAACTCTTTCGTTTTGGCTGAAATGGCTTGAGTCTTTCCCAAGAATATGTTTAATGAAAAAAACTCCTTTGCCCCTGTTAAAAGGATCTTTTCGTAATTTACTGAAACGTTCTCACATCTCCATGCTTCTAAAAGCAATACCTTGAAATACTGGCAGACTTGACTGCTGTGAAACACGTCTCTTCATATTCTCAGGGTGAAAAAAGGATCACAATTTGGCTGTTTTCAGCCTCAGACATATATATATCCATATAATTGACTACCCTCAGTGCTGAGCAAGCTTGGTTCCCCCACTGTGCCAGACACACTGGTGAGGCAACACACAGCATCCAACAGTGACCAAGGATGCTCCTGAGGCTACAGGGTGTGGTGGGGCTTTCACTGCAAACTTTTGTTGCCCTTTGGTTTTGTGCCCTTTGGTTGCAGGGTCTCTGAGGTACCAGGCCAGAAGAGAGCTGGGAGGCAGGTCAAGCTGAGCGAGACACAGACACTACATCTCAGTGAACACTGGAGAAGCAGCTACTGAAAAGAGCCTGTGATCAGCCTGGCTACAGAGCAAGGTCTGACCTGCAGACAAAGAACACAACCCTGAATGCACAGGGAGCAGCAAAGACAAGTCAAAATGTTCAGAAGTAGTTTAATAAATAGCTTCTGGCTACTCTGAAAACAGACAGAGGTATCTCTACAGACGCCTACTCTACAGAGACAGAGGTGGAGAAAATCAGTATGTGAACACTCATTAACAAGAGCACAGCACAATGCAAGGGGCCTGAATACAATCTGCATGAACAACCTAAAGTTTCCTTCTTCTGAAATATCTGAACTTGAAACCTTATGACAGGCTAAAGATGTTGTACCCACTTTCAGAGGGGGCCAGCTTTGTCTGGCCATGCCGAAAACAGGCAGAAAGCACATCTCACTGCAGAGAACAAACCCCAGCAACATGGGAAGTCCTGAAATATATGAATAGAAAAGTGAAAACTACTTCATTAAAATCTTTACAAGTGCAATAGAGTCCAGAGATGTCATTAGGAAAAAGAAACTCCAGCACTCATCTGCCTCTGAGCTAACTGGGAGAGCAAAATGGGCCCGCTCCAAACGAGAAATTAAAACACTTACAGACAGTTCTTACTACTCTGTGAACACGAGTCAATACAAGTGAAAATGGTGCACAGATGGGCCAGCACAGAAGCAACAGAAGTGCCGTGATATTTACAAGGGGAAAAAAAAATCTTCCCTTACAAGTGTAAATATACCAGAGAAATCATCCGCTCGCAGCACAAACCGGGCTTTGATGTAGCAAACACTCCCACCAGGGACAGCACTGGCTCCGCCGGGAGGAGCAGGGATGGTAGACATTGCATCTGGAAGACAGTAGGCTCAAAGCACTGAGCTCTTCCACGGAGTCACAACACACACAAACACGCCAGATGACACGGACCATTTTATAATCTTCATGCACCCAGCAGCAAGGGGCCAAGCACCATCCCCGGCCACGGGAAGATGCGAAGAAGGAAAGAACTGTGGTGAGTGTTGGCTCTAACAGCTGGAAACAGTACTGTGAGAGCCCCACCAGCCTGGGCTCTGATGCACACAGCCTGTGCACCTCAGCCCAATCCAGCTTAAAGACTCATGAATCCGTGTTCTGCACAGAGCCAATAAGTGGCACCTGAAGTACTGTGTCCAGCTCTGGGGTCCTCAGCACAGGAAGGACCTGCAGGAGCAGGACCAGAGGAGGGCCACGAAGATAATCAGAGGGACAGAACACCTCTCCTACAAAGACAGGATGAGAAAGTTGGGGTTGTTCTGCCTGGAGAAGAGAAGGATCCAGGGAGACCTTAGAGCACCTTCCAGTGCCTAAAGGGGCTAGAAGAAAGATGGGGACAAACTTTTTAGCAGGGGCTGTTGCGATAGGACAAGGGGTAAAGGTTTTAACTGAAAAAGAGCTGATTTCCTCAACTGTAAGGAAAAAGTTTTCTCACAATGAGGGTGGTGAAACAGTGGCACAGGTTGCCCAGACAGGTGGTAGATGCCCCATCCCTGGAGACATTCAAGGTCAGGTTGGATAGGACTCAGACTTTGAGACACTTGATCTAGTTGAAGGTGCCCCTGCTCAGTGCAAGGGGATTGGACTAGATAACCTTTAAAAGGTCCCTTCCAGCCTAAACCATTCTATGTTTTTGGGGTCCTTCAGCCTCTCCCAGAGCAACAATAACACACAGGGTCTCTTTCTCCAGCCTCTCACAGGTCACCCCATCAGTGCAAGCTGCTCAGTTCACAGCACGGCCACGAGGCTGAGCTTTCTGGACTAATTACATTTCTCCCCACATGTCTTCCCCTCACCTGTAAAACTGCAATAACAATATTTACACTTCTGCAGTTGGCTCAAGATGCGGGAATGAAAACTTAATTATCATCAGTGCTATTTACCTGTGAGGAACAGCTCATGGCTTGACCACGGTGGGAATGAACGGAGCCTAAGGAGCCAGTGGGGCTCCCAGTGTGGAGCCACAGGAGACAGCACAAATCTCATCCCAGCACTAAAAAGGTCTGGCAGCTTTGAATGGGAAGAAACAGCTTCCCCATCACTTATGAACCTGCTTACAGTGAGTTATCACAGAATTTCATAATGGGTTTCCAAGCAGGTCAAGCAAACTCCTACCCATTCAGCTGCTCTGACCGCTGACTCCGCAGTGACACATGTACTTGTGATCTACAGGAAAACCATTTTTAAACAATAAATCCGGCTTTCCAAACCTCTCTCCTCCCCTGGGTCCCTCTAACAACTTTTGTGGGTTTGTGCTACATTGTCTCACTCTCCAAGACCTTTTTTTCCCCCAGTGTTGTGTGAAAGACCCGAGCACAGCAGGAGAAATTAATTAACTGAGCAGACAGCAATTCTGCCATCAAATGAACAAAATGAAAGAGTAACAGAGACTTACACTTATAGTCACCCCTAAGTGTTTCACATGACAACAGCAGGGAAAACACAGTCCAGACTGTTGTTTTAATGTTGATAATATTCCAAAATCCGCAGCGCTTACCAATTTCTCAGTGGAAATAAAACCTTTGACATCAGTGGGAATTCTGTCTGGGCATGAAAGTTGGTTGTTACATTATGATCCAGCAATAAGAGTCTGTTTTGATTGTAAGATCTTTAGCACCATTCCTTTCTAAGCCTGCCCAGAGCACCTGGGCTGACAAGCAGAGGACAAAACTTCAGTCAAATTGTGTTAGACCCGAATACATCCGTGCGCTCACATGCTTTCTGCCAAGGCTTGTGCTAGCAAAGGATTGATTCTGTTCTCCACTAAGGGCAGAGTTTATACTTTGCTATCACCTCCTGGCAGCTGGAGGGCTGCCCGATGTGTCAGCCTGCTCTGCTGGAGAGCGTTGACTGTTTGCATCTCAGCGGGTTTGTTATTGCCACGTGCATCCCGCCCCGACACAGACCGGGACTGGACAGAACAAGCCTGGTAATTTCCCCCAAAACTGTGAAGATGTTAAAGAATATGGGAGGAGAGAAGGGGGGGGAAGGAAAGTGTTCTGATGACAGCAACAGCAAGAGGGAAAAGAGTTAAAATGAAGACAGGAACAAAATCCAAAGCTACACGGTGTAAGACAGCATCACTTCAGGCATATGTCAAAATAGTGTCAGATTTTTCTCTGTTCATTAAGTCAGCAGTTAAACACCCACCAGCTCTGCTTTTTGTTAGCCCTGGGGTTTTACTACACCTGGAGATCCACTCTATGGTATCAGCAGTAGAAACAATAGGGTTTGTCAGCAAGTAACTTCTTTCAAGAACAGGTTGAGTGACCCCTTCCACTCATGTCACCGTAAGGGCCACCAGCAGAGGTCAGGTCACATACTCCTTAGGGTGGAGACCAGCCCAAGCACAACAAAAACCATGGAAAAAGGGCCTGAATTTTATAGATTTTTCCTAATTTTACGTCACACATAACAGCACTTAATATACGGCCCCAGATTTTGATAAAAAGAAAATTATCCCCATAATACTAAGTTAAAAACATCAAATTCATATCTATCCAGCTAACGTGGTAGAGATCACCAGCCTGTGGTGAGCCTGAATGGTCCCAACAAGTGAACATCTGTGCACTGGTCTGAGAAGAACTTGCCCATCTCCAGCACTTGGGGTTGGGTTGTTAACTCTCTCACATTTACAGAAGAGTCACAGAGAAAAAAAAGACATATGAGCACTTTTTGATAGGGTTTTGAACCTGTAATAACATTTCATATAAAATCACTGCCCAATTACAAAATGTTATGACACGGTTAAAGGAAACCAAACAAACAATCTACACACAATAACTTAAGAATAATCCCAAACTTCTTGAGTTTTATAAGCGTTAGTTTCCTTTTTTGTATATAACTTCTGTTATACTTAATGGAACTTTTCCATTACAGGTAGAAGGATGAGTAAATAAGCAAACCCTTATTTACAAAAGAGGAATAACATTGTCCAAGAGAGACATTAGATTGAGAGGATGGTAATTTCCTAGGACTGTATTTAGATGAAAGAGTCTGGGTTTTTTAGTGGTTTTGGCCTCAAAAGCCTTCCCAAAGGACACGTACAATTTAGCTGCGCTAAAAGTCTCCTCTAGGTTTAGAAGCCAAGAAGACAGTCATCTCTCTTCTCCAAGAGCCAGCATCCAGAATTTGGCAACAAACACACTTTCCTCCCAAGCAGTATCAGCCCTGAGTCACACCTGCTCTTTGCCATTATACCAGCCCAGCCACATAGATCACCCCTGTCCAGCCTGAGGGAAAACATCCCAAGCAGACACCTTGATTGCCCTGACACTACCTGTTCTGCACTCCAATTTCCACACTTCTCAATCTGAATAAGGCTGCTTTTTATGCACTGTTTTATTACTGCAGGTAATACTGCACACTGTCAGCAACAGGAACAAAGATTTTGGTGAAAGCAAGTTTGTTTGTCTGAGGGTTTGGTTTTTTTTCCTGTAAAAAAAAAAATTCTCCCCATTTGTAACTGTGCACATTCCCCGCCAGCCCTCACCTCAGTCAGCCAAAAATCACATGAGGTCTTTCTGAAAAACTAAGTTCTGTGCAACAAAGTTATTAACTGCTGGGAAAGGCAGGAAAGCTTTTTTACAGCTGTTCATTGATCCACTGAACCTCACCTTACACTCTGCCTTTTGGATCTTGCAGACTTCTGGAGCAGGCTGAGTGAAAACAAAAACCTTGGCCAGAGCAGTTATGCTGCTTCTTGAGACATGTTTTTTTTGGGTTCAGACCTCAGATTCTCAGCCAGCAACTTCTGTCCCTGGTGGAAAATTAAAAAAAAAACACAAAAAAAACCCCCAAAAAACCACCACACAAAAAAAAAAACCCACCAGGTTTTTCTGCTTTTCAGGAATCCAGAGAACAAATATGAGTTTCTAAGGCATTTGCAAAAGATGCAAATTGACCCCAATGCCCCAGCGTCATTCCATCCAAGATAGGAGTTATTCTGATAAAATATTTTAAGTCCCAACCATCTCTGCCTGCAAGTCCTGGCATCAGAAGGGCAGAGCAGCACCCAGCTCTGAGTGTGCTCCCAGCCACACAGTGCTGGGAAGTGGGAGAGGAGCAGCCTGGCTGTGCCAGCTCCCATTCGGCACCAGGGCCCTCCTGGCTCCCTGCAAGGCACATCCCTGTGCACACACAAGTCATGTCCCCACAAAAGGAGAGAGCCTGGTCCACCTGATGCTGAAGTCCCCATCACCAATGTTTGAGTGTCCACAACCCTTGGAAATCTCTTACGTGGACACAACAGCTTGTGCCAGTTACTCCGGTTTCAAATGGGCACACGTTAGCCTTGGTTTAGGCAATTGGCTGTCATCCTGCAATGAGCAAGGCCAGAATTAATTTTCTCTATTTAATTTATGATTGAATAGTTTTATTCTAAAACTGCACATGGATGCTTGGGGACCAGCAGGTGGATTTCATTGGCACATAAACCATACACAAGCAGTCCTGTTCGCGTTCCTGTATGCTCGCACAGGAGCACACCATTCCTCACACTCAGCCTGCTGCTTATCTTCCTTTCCTCTTTCCCTTCTAAATGGCACAGACAGCTGATGAAGAGCCAGGCACTCACCTTGACCCAGACTCGAAGCTCCATCAGACTTTCACAGCAGGAACAGCGAGGTCTGAAACGAGAGGAAATGCTTGGCAGGTGCTCCCAGGGGACTGGCCAAAAATAAATGCACTCTCCAGTTAATTTCCATTTGAGTACTACTAACATTTCTCCCTTAAGAGTGCCACTAAAGCATTTGATTTATACAAGGCGAGGCAGTCCTGTATTTGTTTGCAGTCACAGTGGCAGATCCAGCACACAACAGGCAACATTCAGAACCATTTTAACCACCTGTGTAAGGCGTCCGTGCTCCCCATACAGACAAGGGATCTTTTAGGGTGTGATTCGCTGCAATTAGGAACCTACCTCTCACCTTTGATTATAGCAGGAGTCTAGACATCTAATGTTGGCTGAGAAGTGACAGACTTAAAATAAGCTTGTACAAATATTCCCCAGTGCATCGGTTCCGCAAGGAACCAGACCGGAGGCTCTGTGGGAAGAGGGTTATATAGCGAGTAGTGCTCGGCACTTGGCAGCGGTGAGCAGCAGGTGAGTCTGTTTACAGGGAGCTCTACTCAGGCGTGACTTGCACAAGGCAAGGCACCGCAGCCAGCACAGAGCGCTGCGGGCTGGGGGGAACCGAGCCCCGAAACCGCTTCCCTCCGCTCAGCTGCTGGCGCTGAAGGAGGAAAGTCTGCTGGATCTCAGCTCTGGCGCAGGACCAGAGCCGGCAGCATGGCGACCCGCCAGCCCATTGCCCAGGAAAACACTCCTTCCTTCTCCACGGTGATGAAGCTGTGACAGAAGAGCCGGGGAATATCCCCGAGTCCAGTAGCCGCGGGCTACCGAGTGATGCAGACTGAGGGCTGCTTGTAGCTCTGCCATCTCATGCTGCTGCTTGCCTTTTTTTTTTTAAAGGAACCACTTGGATCATAACTTTAATCAGGACTTTAGAAAACGAGGCATCTAGAAAATTTGGCCAGATGCATTCTAGCTTCATAAAGGAATTTAAAAGACCCCCAAATTTGCAATTTTTTTACTTAAAAAATAATTGTATCTGGGAACAGGGCTATAAAACAATACCTCAGGCAGGAGACAGTCACAGGTGGAAACGTAATTCAGCCTCTGAAATTGCTCACTTTAAATGGTGTATTTTTGTTTTCCAGTTAACTGTGTGGTAAGGCTGTACATTGCTACATGACAGCTCGTTCTGCTTTTAAAACAGCAGCACTTCAGTAGCAGCTAAATTGATGCTTTTTATGTGTCCATCACTTACCGAGGGTAATTGATTAGTGCCTGCAAGGGGTTCTGAGATCTAACGGTTTACATGTTCTGAGCCTGCTAAATTATTTGAATAGATTTAGGAAGAAAAAGATTCTAAATCAGATTTTTTGTGTGACCCAGCATTACCTTTCCTAATCAGTGTTTCTCCTGCCCATATATTTTGCTCGGATAGACAAAAGTGTGCTAAGCCGAGGGAGCAGACGTTCAAAGGCAGCAAAAAGAATCAAGCATGATACCTGTTAAAATATAATGGGAAGTGAGTATATTTTCCCACGGAAAGTTTCTCTGATGGCTGTTTATTCCACTTTTTAAGGTTACAGCTTTAATCTATCTCAAGAGAAGAAAATGGAAAGGTCACAGCTCCGTGGAGCTTGGAGGAAAGCGATCCAACAGAAAGGCAGCAGTGCAGCCTTGGGCAACATGTTCGAGGCTCCAGCCTCCCAACACATCCTCTGTGGTAAAACTGGAAGCATTTAAGCCTCGGCTGCCTTAAACACCGCCCGAACCAAGAATAGCCCGGGCTCCTGGGCACAGGTCAGGCGATGCTGAGTCACTTGCTGGCCAGGCCCCAGGCTCTCCAGCTGCCTCGGGCTCGGCCTCCCTTAAAGACACAACTTGTGCCTGCTGCACACAGCCCCAGCTGGGCACGACCAGCCAGGGATGGCATCCTTGGATGTCGGGAAGTTTATAGACAGATGCATTATTCCAATATGAATTCCTGGTTCGTACCGCCCTATTTCTCTCCAGCTTCAGAGCTCAGCACTGCCGCTGCCTTCCTGCCCATTCAGTGCTACATTCACACATCTCTTTGTAATTATGAATCAACTCACAGGCAGCGGTGCGCAGCCCGGGCTCACACAGAATGGCAAACAATGTACTGTCACGGGTTGCATCAGCTGCACGATGCTCTCTCATGCCTTCAGGCTTGCTAAAGCTGATCCAACGCTAATATAATAATAGCCTTTTTACCCGCCTCCTCCCCCAACAATTACCAGAGGCTTGGAAAGCCATTGAAATGCAAATAGCACATGGAGAGGTTATTGGGGAACCAGGCTGGGAAGGTACAAATGGTGTCCTGCTAGTTTCCTTTAATTTGACTCGAACGGGACTGTAATCCCGAGTTTCTCTTTGTGTAAACAGGGAGAGAGCCAATATTGTGAATGTGCAAATATCCTTGTGCAGCAGCTGAACTTCAACTTCTCCAGTATCGCTTCTCTATATCTGGGATCCCTGTAACTCCCCTTAGTTGCTGCAGCAGCAGAGAGAATTGCACAGCACAGAAGCATTTGCAGCTGCGATGGCACGACACGAGCGTGCCCAGCTACATTAACTCACCGAAACCCACACCCAGACCTTCCCCCCGGAACGCTGGTGGAAGGCAAGGCACTGGGGAGCCTGCAGTTTGCTGTGTGGCCATAGAGGAAAGTCAGCATTACAGCATCCCTCCCCCTGTTATCCCACCGCATGCTCCGACCCAGGCACTTCTAAGGGGGACACTAACTCCCCTGTGGCTGGAGCAGCAGGGCGCAGCGCTGTCTCTCAGCTGCTGTGAGGTGGCGTGGGACTGGGATAACCCAGACACTTCTTCAGGCTCTCAGTCCCCACTAAAGTTTCAGGAATTCCTCCACAAATAGGCTGTATCCTCACCCCCTCTTCTGTAGCAAAACAACCTATAAGTACCACAAAGAAGATATTTACCGTGCTATTAAAAAATTCCCTACCCCAGTTCAAAACATGTATAGAGAAGAGGGTCCAACACTTGGTGCACAAGGGGCAGCTTGTTTGCTTTGGCGAAGAGTCGGCTGAAGGAAGGTCTAATGGCAGTTTACAGCTACTCAAGGGCAGGTATTGAGATGAGAGAGTCAACACAGCTGGGGGTGATGGTCAGTGGGAGGGGCAGACTGGACCCAGGAGAATCTTCCTCACAAGGCAGTGGGGCAGCACGGCCGTTGGTCACCCAGGGAGGTGGGGCAGCGTTCAGAGGTTTTCGATTGATGTAACCTGGTCTCCGCGGGTCCCGCTCCGAGGGGGCCTTTGGGCTGGAGACCTCCAGAGGTCGCTTCCAGCCAACAATTCCATGGCTACGTAACCTCCACGTTAAACACTTGGCATTAAAGGGTGAAACTGCAACAGCTCCTTCCCCCGTATTTTCCCTGGAGCGGCGCAGAGCACACGCGCAGGCACCATCGCTCCATCCCTGCACCTCTGCCACTGCCCAGCTGGAACACGCGGCTCCCGCAGCTCCGGGGTCCCGCCCACGGGCACACGCGGCTCCCTAAACCCCGGGGGTGCTGCCGCCGGTCCCCCGCCGCCCATCACATCCCGGCAGCAGCAGCAGTCCCAACCCCAACCCCTCCCTGGTTCCCTGCGCGTCTTCCCATCGCTATCTGCCGCGCGGAGCCTCCCCACTGGGATGAGCAGATGCGGAGCAGCCCCGCACACGCCCGGCCGGAGGGTGCGCGTTTTCCCCGCGAGGGGAAGAGGCGGGCGGGTGCCGGGGCACAGCGATCCGCCGGGGGGGCCGCGGGGACTCCGCGGAGTCTCCCCCTCGCCGTGGCGGGGCCGGCGGGAGGAGCGGGGGGCGGCGGCGCCGAACGCCCGCCCATCCCCGGCGCGTCCCGCCCCGGCGGAGTCGGGAGCCGAGCCCGCGGCAGACGCAGCCCCGCCGCGCCATGGCCGGCCGCCGCCTCCTGGGGCTGCTCCTGGCCCTGTCCGCGCTGCTGGGCGCAGGTAGGGCACGGCCCGGCCGCGGGCACCGCGGGGCGGCGGCGGGAGGGGGCGGCCCGGGGGGAAGGGGGGCCCCGGGGGGCGCGGCGCGGGTGGTTTGCGCATGATCGCGGCGTCGGGCCCGGCCCAGGCCCGGCGGACCCCCCGCCCCCCGCCCGGGGCACCCCCGCGGGATGAACCCCGGGGGGACGCGGGGGTCGCACACACGCACTCACACCCCCGTCCCCGCCGCGGGGGCTTCTCGCGGGGGATGCTTTCCCCGGCAGCGCGCAGCCTCCCCCCGGGGGTCGCACGGGGCCGCGGAGATGCGCCCCGAGGAGGGTCCTCGGCTGGGAGGATGCACCCCCGGGGGATCGCCCCGGGTAGGGGGTCTGCACCCCCCGGGCCCCGCCCTGCGCCCTGCACCCCGACTCCGCAGCGGATGGCGGGGTGCCAGCCTGTGCATGGGGCCGGGCCACAGACGATCCTTGTCCCCTCTCCTTCTCCCGACCCCCACCCTGGGCTCTGCCCGCCCCCGCCGCCCCTGCCTCTGTCCCCCCTGCTCGCCATGGGGCCGGTCCCGCACCGGTACCCACAGGTAGGGCGGCTCCAGCCCGGCGTTATGTGTCAGTGATGATGACGAACACATCTCGGAGCGCAGCGTCTGCCTCCGGGTGACAGTGTCACAGCGGTGCTTAGAATGTGCGATGCTGCAGGTGTAAAGCGCTGGAGCAGCCTGGGGCTCAGCTAATCCCAAGCAGAGGGATTCGTGGAGTCATGGGGAAAGGAGTTTGGGTCTGTCTCTGTGCTCACTGAGCTGTTGGATTAGCGGATTCTCTGTGTGACCCAAATTTGTCGGGCCACTGGTTGTATCCTCACTCTTTTTTAGTCCCACTGTTATTTCTGCAGATCAGAATAGCCTAACCCAGAAATCAGTCCCAGCTGAACAGCAACTAGGAAGATAGGGGAAAAAATACCCTTTATTTTCGGGGGGGAGGGAGGAGGGCGAGGGAGGAATTAAAATCAATGCAAAGCTCACCACAACTCTTTGTTTCCTTAAAAAAAAAAAAGGTACTCTTAAAAAGCTGTTTGTGTGAATAAAAAAAAAAAAGGCCCTTTTAAAGGTTATTCAGAGAAAATAGGAGGCAGTTATGTAAAAGGCCTCGGGAAAGTTTTTCTAAAAAAGACCCCTGCTATTAGCCTGGAGGAACCTGGCAAACATAGACTGGTTAGAGGGTATCATCAAAGTGAATAGTGAACTGAACCCCAAACAGCTTTTGCTGGACTGTTGGACTAGATTAGGTTTTCCATGAGTCAGTCTGGAATTAGTCTCAGTTTGTGTTCGGTACTTACCTGCTCGTGCACCTGGAAAGGTAACAGCTTGGTACAGAGTTGCTTATGCTGACCAGATTAGCGGCTGCATTTTTAATTGGTGGATATCAGATTGACAGGCTGAGTTTAGACTCTGCATAAAGTCCTGATTTTATGTTAAAATAGTAAAAAAATCTGCTTAGTCAACACTAAAGCTATTTGCATTCTCTGCTCTTTGCAATGTGGGCAAACAAAAATGCTGTTCTGTTTCATTTTGGAGCTCTGGGCTGCAGGTTCCAGCTCTTAAATATCCTTGGCTGTGTTTGTATCAAAATGAATTTCACTGAAACGTCCATAAATCATTCCTGCCAGCGTGAGGCTTCACAGGTGATTGAACAACATTAAGTTCGTCTCCTCTCTGAGCTGCTTTAAATTGCCTCTCCATGGCAATCACTGTATAAGGGTAAGCAGGCTCTGGGCTTGCCACCACTCCTGTGCAGAGCCCTGCCGACACGGGACACACGGAACAGAGAGGCTGGTGCATGGCTTCAGTCTTTCCACGTGGTCTCTGCTTCCTCCCCCGGTGTGTTGGTATCCGGGTAGTGGCTCTCCCAACTCGTGTGTGGGTGCTTGCTCCTCCCTCTGTCTCTCTCCCAGACGTGTTGGAGCAGCTTTGCAGCTCCCTATCAGAGACTTGGGAGCCCTTCCCCACCTGAGCACTCAAGTGGCCTTTCAGGTACCAGTCCAGACTCCTTGCCATCATCCTGTACCCATGGGAAAAAACCAGGTGGTGGGAAGGCAGTGGGTTTCTGAGGCAGGGCTTTGTATCCCAGCTCCTCAGTACAGCATCAGTAGAGATCACACTTCTTCATAGCCTCTATTCCCTGGCTTTTCTTTTGGCTGCTTGTCCTGAAACAGTTGCTCCAGCACTGCCCAAGGTGGGTGGTGGGCAGCCCAGTGTCTTTCAAGCTTGAATGTTTACAAATTACCAAGAACTAAGGATAATAAACAACAAAATCAGGACTTACCGTGATTCCCGTGGCTGGGGTCCGGATCCACCACTGACATAAGACTGACACGTGTCTTGTCTGTGCCTGTCCAGTAAAGCAGGAACAAACTCCTCTTTTTAATTGAGAAAAAGGGTTTGGGTTTCTCTTTGATCAAATTCCACTGCATTTCCCTTCACTTGTGACTGTGTGCTTCAGCACCAGGTGGACTATTGGACACAGCCATGCTGATCAGTCTGCACCTCCAAGCTCCTGTTCTCCCTCTGTTCCTCAACCCGTCTGGCTGTGGGTGCAATGCTGGAAACGGGCATCGCTCACAGGGCACCAAACTGTTTCCCAGTGCCACTCAACTCTAGCTTATTCCCACAGCGTGGTTGGGGCAGAAGCATTAAAGTATTTTGAGGCAATGGAAGAAACCAAACACCCTGCAAAGCCTCTTTGCTGCAGCCAGAGGCAAACATTCCCTACGCCAGCATGTTGCATGATGTTTTAAATGCACACATCTGTGGCTTTTCCAGAAAGAAGTTATGTTTGAGTCATCCAAGGTTAGCCTCATACTTGTTGAAAACAGTAAGACAGTGAAGCAAGGAACTTTCCGCAGTTGTTTTGTTTCCCCCTCCTGCCCTCACTCTCGTGATAAGCCAGTACAGAAGTTCATTGATGCGTTTTCATGGAAAGATGACAAATTAGACATCTGAGGTCAGTGTTCTTGCAGGGAGCACAAGGTTACCTTTGCAGGACAGGCAGAAGGGGCACGTGCAGGATTTTATGCTTTATGTTGTATGAGAAAAGATTGGAGAAAAGCTTCAAGTTACAAACCGGAGACAAGAGCAGTTGGGCACATCCTCCAAAGTTGCCATCTCAGCAGTGACGAGCCACTCGTCCTGTTGTCACCCATGTCTTCATAGACAGTGTCTCACAGATCACCTCTCCTCTCGAGTGTGACTACAGTATCCCACCAGGAATTACAATAATTACTTAAATGTGAAAGTAATACTAGACAGTATAATTAGCTATATATAACTGTTACACAGATGGCTGCAGTCACTGCAGGCGCCTCCTCTGGGCTGGCTTGGCATGATGGTGCCCAGCTGAGAGCATGGAGAAAGCAGAAAGGAGCCATCTCTTTCCCAGGTGTTTTTTCAGGTGTCCAGACTCTGCAGTGGGCAGCCATGGATGCAGTTGGCAGAAAAGGGGGTGCTGGTGCCAAGTGACCCTCCATCTCTGTGCCCATCGCTTGCCAGGGTCACTCACCACAGATGTACTGGGAGAGTTTCAGGGAGGAATTATTTGGAGTAAAAGAGAAAGGCTTGGTTTGGTGGTGTTGTTGAAACTGAAGGAGATAGCAGCATTGTGTAAAGCTGCTAAAAATCTTTATTATAATACATTATTATGTTATTAAAGTTATAATTACTAGGTATCAGCAGTGAGTCAAAGTAATACATTTAAAGTATAATTTTTACTTTGATAGTGTCTTCAGCGCATATGACAAAGCAGGAGAAGCCAAATTGGTTTTCTTAAAAATTATCTCTGATCTTTGAACAAATATGCATTAATTAAATGTGCCATGCCCAGATATTTGTGTACATAGCTGTGGAAATAATTAATTTTCATACTTCTGCTTGTATTTTGAAATTTTTTCTTCTATCAGCTTAGTGATATCTGTGCTCAGAAATGGCCATTTAACTCTTGGGATTTTTTTTCCCCCCTCTACAAAACTGTGATTTTTTCCTTACATCTGTTGCAACCATTTCAGCCCTTAAAGCACATAAAACAGAAGTGTCTATTGATCTCCTGAGTTGACTGGAATAAACTTTTAGCACTGCTTGGTTTAAAAACAAATTTGTTTCTCCTTGGAAAAATATGTCTCGGAGGTTTAAGGCATTGACTTTATAATTAACTAAAGGAAAAACTGGGGTTTTATTAGACAGTGCTTCTGAAGCCACTCTAATAACAAAACATATGTTTAATAAACTACATAATGTTGATGGCAAGGCGAAAAGCTTTGCAATAATTCCTTTGTAATCCGATTGAAATTCACGATCGGTGGAAGAGCTTGAATAGAGGAAAAATGGGAGAAGGCGAACATGGCACATCAAAACGCAGAACATGAAAGGACTTTGAAAAGGAAACTTCAAAGTTGGGGATCCAGATGCTGGAGTCACTAGCTGTGATTTGGGATGTGGGCACGGGAACGTGATTTCTGAGGGAGCAGTGCTTTTGAGGAGGAAACAGAAAGTCCCGATACAGGCCCGTCAGCTGTGGCAAAGAGAGAGGAGAACACTGCCTGTACACTCACAGGGATTTCAGTGGAGCTGCACAGGGTCAGATTTGGGTTTGATCTTAGAGCTCAGCCTGCTGGCATGATGGGGATGAAGTTAATGCTAATGCAGATTTACAAAACTGCCTTGCAGTGACTCCAAAATCCTTTTTCATTGCTTTTCAACCTTGTCTAGGAAACACAGAAACTTACTGTGGAAGGAGAACTGGGGCCACAGGCAGAAAGCTGATGCTGAGTGCGAGCTCCTCTTCCCTGAGGTACCCAACCACAGGAGCAGCACCTTCAGGGAAGGAGATAGCCAAGTTTCTGTAGGGATCCAGTGCTGTCACAGCACGTATGTGTAAAACAGCCAAAACAAGCAAAACCAGAGGCCTTGGCAGGATTTTGGAGGCAGTGGCTCAGACAGGGAAGAGGGACTCTGGGAACAGCATCGCTCTGCTGTTGGAAGGCTCCACAGGCTGGCACAGGGTTGGCTCCAGCAAACAAAGTGCTGGGAAAAGAGAGCTGCTCAGCATTTTGCTTGCCCTTTGAAATGCGCTATTTGCCCATGCACAAAGAAGTCTGGGTAGAAAGACCTTGTCAAAGTTGGAATAATCTTACTGAAATCCCACTTCAGAAGGATGTGCTTCGGGTTGGGTGTTTAGGGGTAACCACAGCCCTAGCTCTGGGAAGGCAGGAGGCAAAAGCTAAACATCCAGAAGATGTTTCCAGCCCCAGCTGTGAGCGGCAAAGGAGGTGCTCATGCTGCACAAGAGATGGTAGATATAAGATTTTGAACAGCACAATAACCTGTGACCATAAAGCATTGTCTGCTGTCAAAAGTGTGCTTTAGGAGTAGGAGCTTGAGGAAAATCTCTGTGTCAGATTTCTGTATGATCTCCATGTGGGATGAAAGCAAGCAGCTTGGTGGAACATGAATCTCTGCGGTGACCAGCCACCCCCATTCAGGTGTCCCTGCTACTGCAGGACTTGGGTCATCTTTCCAGACAATAAAATCTGAGCTAAGCTAATACCAGACTAATGTAGAGTACCTCTACCTAAATTTGGAGCAAAAACCTTCCCGGGTCCCATCCTACCATCTGGCACATAGCCTTCCTCTTGGAGCTTTGCATAATTTCCATTACAGAGCCTGAAGAGGTAGGCAGACCCAGAATTGGTGGAACTTCCCCTTTGCCCAGCACTTTTTCCCACCCTGGAAGTTCTTTTGGCTAGATAATCACAGAATCAATTAGGTTGGAAAAGACCTCTGAGATCACTGAGTCCAACCTTTCACTGACCACCACCATGTCAATTAGACCATGGCACTAAATGCCTCATTCAATCTTTTCTTAAACACCTCCAGGGACTGTGAGTCCAGCAGCTCTCGGGGGGGGGGGGGGGGGGGGGGGGGGGGCCATTCCAATGTTTAATCACCCTTTCTGTGAAGCAGTTCCTCCTCATTTCCGAACTAAAATCCCCATGCACCTTGATGCCAATGCAGCACTGGGCATAAGAGGTTGCATCCCCCCAAACACAAAGCATCCTAGGATGATGCTTCCAGCTGGTGCAAGCCTGCCCTGAGTCCCCACTCACCCCCAGGCAAATCCCTACTTTGTGACCCAGCCACAGCCTGGGTTCTGCCCCAGGAGCTTCATCTGGGGTGGGTGTTCAGCCTTGCCCCACTCACTGGGCACCAGCTACTGCTGCTGGTGACAGACTGTCTCACACGCTGTCAAGAGACACTGAGCCCATGCCACACAGTTTCTGTGTTATTATTTGCCAGGAAACTGGAAATTGTTATTTCCACAGGACACCACTAAGCTTTGAGCTCATGGGTCCTTTTAAAAACAGCCACAGCTCTCCAAAGGTGTCTTTGGCCTCATGCAGAAAATAGAGCATTTTTAGTTGAGGTTAAACAGATATTTGAAAAGAAAGTGTATTCCTTCTTTCTTTTTTGTAATGATGGTCTTAACTGAGTGAACTATATACTTTCACAGAGAAAATCTGAGAGCCACAACACTTGAATTAAAGTAACAGTTTACAAACAGTTGGGTTTGTAAGTGTTGGTGCTATTTCCTCCACAAGTAGGGTCAGAGAGAGCAAGAGACCTGTTAGTGGATTTCTCTTTGAACTCAGTGAGCTCCTAGTTTTATGTTTAAATTATTTCATGCCCTATCAATAGCACAGGGTGCTCTGATTATACAGCACTTGTTCCCCTGGTGATAAGGACACAGCCTGTGCTGGGTACAGGAGATAGCAAAAGCTGAATAAACACCCCAAACTCCACTTCTCAGGGGCTTCTCCAGAGTGCTCTATGAAAGCAAGGAGCCAAACTCACATTATTGAAAATGAGCCGGTGCAAAAGGCTGAGGGATGTGGCACAGCTTCCCTCTCTGTGGGCGAGCCAAGAGGGGTGGTCTCACAGCTGCCGGCTGGGTGGTTAAAAATCACCACCAGTTCCTGCACCACCTGCTAAAAATTATCTCCAGCAGATCTCTGCTGCCTCCTATTTGGTGGGTGCAGCCCCCTACCCTGCTGTCTCTCCATGCTGGCTCCTTCCCATGGCAGCACTGCCTGGATCTGGGATGCTCTGGGAGCAGTAGAGCCGAATGACCCAGAACTGGGGGAGAGCAGGAGCGAGGGAGGAGGAGGAGGGTGTAGACAGCAAGCAGCAGGGGCTGGAGTCTCAACTACCCCCCACCTGACCCAGATACCCTATGCTTGCATGGGAAGGTGCTGTGGGAAGGCAGGGGTGTAGGGACAGCACAGCCAGGCAGGAGCCCCACAGTGCAGCTGTGGTGACAGGGCAGACAGATGCCCTCAGCCAGAGGAGAAGGTTGAGCCCCCCATGCTCTCCCAGAGCCTCCCTCCATCTGTCAGCCTTGCCCAAGTCTTCATTCCCACTACTGCTCTGCTTCTAAGTAGCACGGTATGACAGGAGCATCACATCCCAAGTGATGAACCAGCATTTTTACCACACAATTCCCTATTTACCTACTTTTAACTACAGCATCTTCTCTTGATCTTTATCTGATGAGAACAATCTTTTTCCATGGGGAATCAGGTGATAAGGATTTAATCTCTCACTTCAATTTTCTTTGGGCTCCTACATCACAGACTTTGTCATCAGTTGTTCTGCGCTGGGTTATGAACAAAATGCTTTCATGACAATTTTTTGTCTGGTTGATAAACAGGCATATTTGGCCCTAGGCAAATTCATAGACATTATTTAATGTGTAAGCAGAAATCAAGTGACTAATGTGAATGTACATCATAATCTTTCTAGGTGGACAGCAGGCAGGAAAACATGGAAGCAGCTGTTGTAGTTTAATCCCAGCTTGCAACTCAGCCCCACGCAGTTGCTCACTCAGTTTCCCCATATTGGGATGGGGAAGAAAATCAGAAGGGCAAAAGTGAGAAAACTTGTGGGTTGAGATAGACACTTCATAGGTAAAGCAAAAGCCACATGCACAGGCAAAGCAAACCAGGTATTCATTCACCCTTTCCAGGGGCAGGCAGGTGTTCAGCCTTCCCCAGGACAGCAGGGCTCTATCACATGTAATGATGACTTGGGAAGACAAACACCATCAGTCCAAGTGTACCCCACTTCCTTCTCCCCAGCTTTATATGCTGAGCATGACCCATATGTTCTGGGATATCCCTTGGGTCAGCTGGGGTCAGCTCTCCTGGCTGTGTCCCCTCCCAACTCCTTTGCACCCCCAGCCCCTTGCTGGCGGGGTGGAATGAGGAGCAGAAAAGGCCTTGGCTCTGCATAAGGACTGTTCAGTGATAATGAAAACAGGCCTGAGTTATCAGCAGTGTTCTCAGAACAAATCCAAACCACAGTCCCATACTAGCTGCAGTGAAGAAAATTAGCTCTACCCCCGCACAGACCAGCACACCCCCTGATTTTCAGCCCTGCACCCACACTTACAGGAGGAAAAGGAACTTGCTGAGTTTTTTGACCTTCTTTCGGAATCACAAACCAAGTGAGTTGGGGCCAGTGTTTCCCACCCTATACCAAGCTGGGGGCAGCACACCCGGGCACAGGACGTGCCAAGGCTGCCCCCAAAGTGGTGTCAGATCCTGCCTCGTGCTCCTGGGCTGTCTTTCCCAGGCAGGACTGGTTCTCAGCAGCACTGGACTGGACCATGCCTGTCTAGGGGGAAAACAGGCTGATGCCTGCTTAGTAGCAGGGTCACAGCACCCCCACATCTCCCCTTCCCTTGCTGCCAGAGCAGTAATCCAGTTATCCAGCAGACACCTGCAGAGTGCATCTGGCAGGGACAAACCTGAGCCCAGGGTGACACTGTTATTTTTCCATCACTGAAAAAGTCACCTTTAACCATTCCCTATGCTGTGCAGTGGGGTCAGTGATAATTTCCCCTCTGCCACTTGCAAAGTGGTTGGGGCCTGGGAATAAAAAGATTATGCTGTCTACATCCTTTACCCTTTAGGTACAATAAATTTTTCTTTCTTAAAAAAATCCCAAACAAACAGCAAGAAAGTGAAAAGGAAAAACAACTCCCTTTCTTGTCAGATACCTTTGCAGGTATTGAGAGTTACCTGGCGCATTTTCCCAGAGTCCCATGGAGAGCCAGAGGTCTGAAGAGCTCCTGTGAGGGCTGGCACAGCCTGAGCTCCCCTTGCCCTCCTTAGTCCTTGGCTGCAATGTCTCAGTACCCAGCCCAGGCACAGAAAGCTAAGCATCATCCCATCCTCATCACAGGTACAACTGAGCTCAGGCACTCCCTAGAAGGGGAGGAACCTTAAATATTTGTGCTCTAAACCTTTCAGCCTTTTGCTCCTGATGCAATTCATCTGGGACTAATTGAAAGCAGGTTTTGGCGGTGGCTCTGCTGTGGTAGAGCCCTCTCTGACACAAACCTCAAAGAACAGTTACCATAATAAAGTTGCTTAGAAAACATCACCCAGTCTGTGTGCAGAGATGGCAGAGTGCCCTGGAAACCTGGAAAGCTTGGAGTGCTGATACTGAAAAAAACTGTTTCGATTGGCATCTTGTGCTTTGCCAGAGCAGGGCTACCTGCTCTCTGACCATGCTGGGATGGAAGAGACGGTGAAACGTTTGTTTCATGTGGGGTTAGAGAGAGGACGGTGCTGTGGAGCCAGAGCTGGGGCAGACCTGGCCAGTGGCTGCTGGTCCGGGGCATTTCAAGGGAAAACCCCATGTGAAGCCTTTCCTGGCTGTGGTTGTGACACCCTTTGCTTTTCCCTCTGAGCTGCTGAGAGTTGCTGCCAGCACCCAGAGGTGTTTGTCTGTCTGTGGTAGGGGGACTCCTCTGGCTGGTTGCTTTTGTGGAGTCTGGGGTGCACGAGTGGGTCAGGGGCTTGCTGGTCTCCCTTGGAGCTGAGGGCTCCAGTCCAGCAGCCTCCCAGGGATCAGACACCTTCATCCAGCAGATCAACTCAGTGGTCTCTGCACAGAGCTTGCTGCTGGGGGTGATGTGATGCATCCATACTCCTCTTTAGGATTGTCCCCAAAGAGTGGGGTGGGAATCACATTAAAGGTGATGCAAGGGCCCTTCACTGTGCCACAAACACCGGGGCTGCAGCCCGTGCCCAACCAGCCTGCAATGACAGGATGGTCCCCCAGGCACTGGGGCTCCTCCGTGGCTCTGCTGCTGTTACACCAACCCCTGTCACACTGCGTGGCAGTGGCTGACGGGATGTGACCTGTGGTGCAGGCCCTGGGATGGGCACCCCCCCAGACAGATGTTGTGTGGCTGCCCACGGGCACTCAGTACGTCAGCCCAGGATTAGGGTGTCTCCAGCAGAGCCGCAGTGTCTCATGGCCAGCTGGTGCCTGCAGGCCCCCCCCACTCACAGCTTTAGCTCCGTGACACACCGACACAGAGTTTGCTCTGTCACAGACTGGGATGTGGAGAAAGACCTCTTTGCCATGCTCCTGCAGGCTCCGAGCTGGCAGCCCCACGCTGGCTGGAAAATCAAAATCAAGTGGCAGCAACTGAGCCACTCTGCCAGTAGCCTTTCTTGTCTTGTCTTTTTAATAAAATGTGGAAATACAGTAATCACCACCAGCTTGAGTGGGACTGGAAGAATCAAGTAAAAGAGAAACGCTGAGATAAAGGAGTATGTTGGGATGAGAGTTCAGCATGAACCTCTGGACTGAGGGTGCCTTCTACCCCTTTGGGAGCCATCTGGGTGTGGGTGGAGGCTGTTGGGTTTGGTGGTGGAGGCTGTTGGGTTTGGTGGTGGAGGCTGTTGGGTTTGGTGGTGGAGGCTGTTGGGTTTGGTGGTGGAGGCTGTTGGGTTTGGTGGTGGAGGCTGGTGGGTTTGGTGGTGGAGGCTGGTGAGTTTGGTGGCGGGAGCTGCTGTTGCTCCAAGAAGGACGATGCTGGGGAATGAGCAATCTGATGGCAAAGGTCATCCTCCTGCAGACAGGTCTGGAGCAGGGGGTCTGCTCACGTGGCAGCATTCAGGAAGAAGAGGCCAGCACTGGTCCTTAGCTCTCAGCTTTCAGGATTTCCTTGCAGCCTCCTCGGTACATACGGCGGGCTCTCTGTGAGCCGGTTACCAGATGCAGCTGTTGGGAAAGAGAAGTCGAGGGCGCTTCCCTCTGGGGTTTTAAATCTTGCTGTGGAGGAGTGAGAAAGGCTGTGCGAGATGGCAGCAGATGAGAAACTCCTCCCTGCTGTGTTTTTTGTCTGGTCTCTGCAGAGGGACCTGCTGGCAGCTCCTGGTGTGGCCGTGGCAGCAGAGGCTGAGCCACTGGCTGCTCTCCCGGGGCTGTGGGACACAGAAGGGCATGAGGGGTGGTGCTGCTTCTTCAGGTGCTTTGGAAGCAGCCTGGAGGTCTGTCCTTTCACCCCAGGTGAGAGAAAATGTGCTCGGACCTTCGTGCAGCCCTCAGCAGGGTGCAGGGTGGACAGGCACTGCGTCCCCTGAAGGTCCAGCCCCTGGCAGGGCAGCTCCCAGCGAGGGCTCACCTTCTGCTCACCAAGGAGGCCTTTTGGCCTGGCCCCACCTCATGGTGCTGGGGTGTCTGCTGAGGAGCCTGGAGCCCACCAGATGCAGGCTGGTTTTGCTGGTCGCATTTTCCTCAGCAGCTCCATCATTCCTGCTGGCTGTAGAGTGTATTGTGTGCTGCCACCGAATAATTTAAATTATTCCAAGTAAGCCTTGAAATCAAATTGCAACAGACACCTGCTTTTCGTCCGGCTGCCCCGGCGCACAGAACCTCAGCGTTGTGCTGTGGCTCAGAGCCCAGGCGAGGTGTACTGCCCTGAGCTGCAGCCAGCAGAGCTCACACTGGGGCCACACTGCCTGTCCTGCCCCGTCCCAGGTGCCCAGTCAGAGGACAGGGCAGATCTGGGATTCTTGTGGAGCTGAGATCCCCGTGGGGATCTGTCAGCAGGGAGGGCAGCGTAGGTGATGGAGCCAGCATGGGTCAGGGCAGCAGTGCCCTGGCTGTAGCAGAGGCTTTTAGGCATTTCTGTTAATAGGTTTCAAACACAACCACCATCAGTCCCTCCACAAAGAGAAAGTCTTCATTATGCAAATTCTCATCTTAAAGCTTTATTCATGTGCTTCCTGGCAGGCTTTCCTTTAATCTCAAGAGCGAGATTGCTTAGAATTACCATATACCCTTGTTAATTGCATTAAAAAAAAAAATTCAGCAGAGGTTGTTTTTGCCATAATCAAGAGTGATTTTTGATTAGTACTTCTGGAAATCAAAATGTTTCGCTGGGAACAGAGAACAAGGACAGCAGCATTCCCTCATCCCCCACGAGAAGCAGGGGTCATCCCAGCCAGGGGCTATGTCTCCCTGCTCTTATCTGGCCGTGCCCCAGACTGGGATGATGTACCCCTGGCATTAGCTGTTGGTCCCACTGCTGTGGCAGATGCAGGGGCCTGAGTTTCTCCCCCACTTTGCTTCCCAGCAGAGCCCTGCCACCCCTTGCTCCGGCGGGCTGCCAACGGCTTGTCTGTGCAGGGCATATCACTGGGCAGCCAGTCTTCCCTACCAGCAGCTGAGGAGCTGGAGGAAGTTCAGTCTGCTTTTCAAGGCAAAACTACCTTGAGGAGGAGGTCTGTGCTGAGGAGGCAGCCTGGCCTGTCTCCAGAGAGCAGTGCAGCTGCAGTGAAGCAGCCCTTAGCCATGTGCCCCACCAGCGCTGCTCCCAGAGACTGTGACACCTCAGCTCTGAGGAGCACTGCTCTCCCTACACACGTGGAACTGAGCTTTGGCCTTAGCAGTCAATAAGGATTTGGGATTTGCAAGAAGCTTGGCACTTGCAAGTAAATTTCTCACACATTGGCAGTGGCTGGGGCCGGTGCCAAGACAGCGTTGGTAAGTCCGAAACTCTGCTCTCTGCTGACCAGGATCACTGCTCTGGCCGGTGGTGTTCTGCCTTCACCTGCACAAGGAGAGGTCCCTGGGGACCCCCAGTGCTGCCAGAGACATCTCAGCTGCTGCAGGGCAGACCTGTGCCCGCAGAGGAGCAGCCATTTGCTCCCCACAGACCTTTGGGGCCGTATCTTTGCTGAGACAGCAGAAACCCCCCTGTGATGATTCAGTCCAGCCCCAGTAACACAGCTCTGCACCCAAACTCCCCCATCCCCAGCGCCCTGCCCAGAGGTCCCAGCACAGCTGTGGGTGCCCCCAGCATCAGGGAACCACCTGCGTGTGCCGACATCACAACTTGGAGCCAAAAAGGTCAGGTTGGTCACTGGAGAGACCCTTCTGGGCTACCTCAGCACGCACTTTCCTGCTTTCCTCCTGCTCTCCCACCTGCCACGTTGCTCCTCAGGTAGATGCATGAAAGTCAGGCAGTTGGAATTACTTTGCGCTGCCCTTGTACCTGCTTTGCATTCTCCCGTAATCTCCCGGGCTGTCAATCTCGTACCGTCGCAGGCTCTCAATTCCCAGGGAAGCTAAACACATATATATTGCACAAAGAGATCCGTGGGCTGGCGCTAAAAATGGAATACACCTCGCTCCGAGTGCTGCAGACGGCCTGGCAATATACTGGGTGTGAATTATGATACTGTAATTCAAGCTTTGTCAAACAGTGGGGCTTAATTAGAATATATATATAATTGTAAAACCTAAAAAGCTGACGAGTACAATTGTGCGTTTGAGCTGCCTGCTACAGAAAATAATGAGGAGAGAATACATTAAGGCACAAAACCCTTCTACCTTCAAAGAGCAGCTAGCTCTGATTAAAAATACCCCCGGCAAGGCGAGGGGACTCAGCAAGAGGCAGAAGAATCTGCAGCACTGGCTCGGCCATAACTTTCACTCCTGTTCTACAGCTTCTGCCTGGCACAGCTGCAGCCTTGGGGTCCTCCAATCTCCCCGTGCTGGCATTGGGGGTTTCATATTAGGTACCATGTCCCAGCTTGGTCTCCTTGGATTGTCAGATTAAAGAACAATGTGGTAAACATCTCATTTGCCTGTTTCCCCCCAACATAGAGCTGCAGACCCACGGATGCTTCAGTGCCCTTGGCTGGTGGCACACAGGGCTTGAGTCACCCCTAGCTACCCTTGGGGATGTGCATTTTCTCCCAGCAGCCAGAGAGCAGAGTTCCACCAAGGACTCATTGCAAAGGTCAGGAATAAAACCCCAAGCTAGCCTAGTCATTGACCCTGGTGAAGATCCCATACTGCTCCCCAGCACTGAGCAACCAGCAGAGGATGGTTTTGCATATCGGGGGTATTATGGCCCTGTAATGGGTTGTAGGTGGCAGGAGGGATGTCCTGTGGGGGAGGTGACACGTCACGGCATGCACGACCCTGCCTGCTGTGTGGGCACTACTGACAAACTCTGCTGCAGCTCAGCAGCTTGTCAGTGCTGGTGTGTAGGAATGTGCCCTGGCTTCTCCTGAAAAGTATAAACCCTTAATGTAAAGATACTGTGTGCTGTGTGTGGGTTCCCATCAGAGGATGGGTTCTGGGAACCCCGCTCCTCCAGTGATGACAGAGCAGTGTCAGGGCTCCGGAGCAAAGGGATTTGCAAAGGACAGTGCAGGGAGCAGCAGTGCTGCCTCCCAAAGAACTGCATGCACAAGGTAAATGCATACCAAGAGCTGGTGGGGCTTTCAGCATCTGGCTGTGAAGTGCCGGGTTTGTTACTGCTTAATAACAGGATAAAGGAACGAGGAGAGCGTTCCCGTCTTATCTGTCGGAGCAAGCGGGGGAGTTTGCGTGCCTGTGACGGCAGCGCTCTGTTATTGATCCATAAAAGGTGTAATATGTCTCTATAACACCCTTTGCATGAAATAGAGATGTTGTCAGCTTCAATTAACTGGCAATCTATTATTAATCCTTGCCAACACCTATGGGAATCCTGGAAAAGGATGTCAGTCTGCCGTGGATGGCGGTGGGAAAGCCCTGGGTAATGGGCTCTGCCAAGCACTGCAGCTCCTTGGGAAGGTTTTACTGGGCAATTCAGTGCATTGACAGTTTTTCCAACCCTCCCTTGGGCAGCATTCACACCTCTCCACCAGTGTGGGAAAGCCCCCAGGATGCAGCTCCAGCCCAGGACATTACATCAGCCCTGAGAGCACGGAGAGCCCTGAGCACCTTTAACCCACCTGGGCCCCCTCACATGCCAGTTGGCTCTTGAGAGAGTGCTTTTGGAAGTGGCACCCTCCTCGTGTCCTGTGGGGAGAAATGCCAAGGGGAGTTGTCAGCAAACCCAGGGAGGTGTAAGTGCTTCTCAGCTGGTGGGTCTGGTGAGACCTCCAAAGCCAGGTGGGGGGGAGGCCATTTTTTGGGGCACTTTTATTACCTGCAGGGCCCACAACCCCCACGGCCCTTCAGCAGGAGACCGGGTGAGCTGCACACACCTCACAGGTGTCCACTCCCCCACTTTGTATTCGGGCTCCTCCACGGAAGGTGAAGCTCAGGGAGGATGTGCTAACACGGGGCTTGGCGTGCAGCAAGTCAGTGCCTTAATATTTACTTAATCATGGAGAGCAGAGGGAGCGAGGGAGAGGGAAGGGGTGGTTCCTGGCATACCAATGTGAGTTGGTGCTGCCACCTCATCCCTGCTGCCAGCTATCACAGCGACAGTGCGCTTCCCCCAGCCGGGTTTGTAATGCTTCTCATCCCGCCAGAGGCACGACGTGGGCTTCCCCTTCCACCTATTTTTAAGAACAGTTTAAAATAGAAGGATGAGAACGACGGGGCCCTGTTGGTTCCTGAAAATCCAGTAAAGACTGGGGAAAAAAGCTGTGCTGGGAAAGGGAGACTGCATGAAGTTGTCAGACTGACAAGCCTGGGGCAGTTGGCCACAGCAGTGATGATTGTGTCGGGTCTCATCAGGGATGTTGGTGGCTCAGCAGCCCCCTGTGCAAGTGCTGGAGCTGGGCAGGTGTTTCTCAGTGCTGTGGATGGTCTTGTGTGTTCCTTACTTTGCTCCTTTGCACCGACAGACCGCTTGTTAGCCCTGTGACTTCGCCCTGTCGGAGCAGGAGAGCATTGCCTTCCTCACAGTGCCAATATTTCACCAGCAATAAAGCCCAAGAGGGAAATACTTCGGGAAGGGAGGAGTGGGGCAGGGAGGGAGGCTGAGAGCGCCTGGCACAGCCGTGCTGCGCTGAGAAAGAGGCTCTTCCACGTGCCCGTTTCCGCGGATTTCACACGGATTTCCCTGCATCGCCCGCTGCTGGCCGTTCCTCCGGGCTCGTTCAGCTCGATGAGAAACACTGCGTGGGCTGGGCCACGCGTTCCTTACACACCCCTCTCAGCAGTGCCTCATGCCGAACCTTTGCCGGGGGGAGAAGCCCATAGCGACTTCCCAGCCGCAGCCCCTGCACATACATCACCCTCAGGTTTGCTGAGTGTACGTTTAACAGACGGCAAACGAGATGAGATGTGATGTGTGAGTAAGTGGAACCAGAGCTGCAGCTGTTGCAGTACTTAGTGACCACTCTCAGTAGAAGTTTTTCACCGAAATGCTGATACCTGCTTTCTGATGGACTGATGCCTTCCCGTTGTTATTGTCCTTGTCAGTAAAGCTTTAAATTTATTCATGAAGCATGCTGGAGCTCAGGTGGCAATAGCTAAATCCATTTAGCAGTAGGAATAAGAGGAAAGCCATTTTAATGTTCTCTTGCAGTGCTGCAGTACTTAGCAAACCCAAAGGATATTAATTACTCAGCATGCTCTGAGATGTAAAAGCATGAATTTATCAAGACAAATACATTCAGAACTAGGGTAAGTCAACAGTAATTAATGCCATGGAAAAAAAGACAGAGAAAGGAAGGATTAGCTGGCCCTGTTGCAGGAGAACATGATGTAGCACTGAGTTATCCCTTGGATATGGGACTGGAGTTGTGGTGACAAAAAAATCTGCCTGTGCCTGTCAGGTATATCCTTGGGATGGGGGTTTGGTCCTGGTTCACATTTCTGAGGCAGAATGATGCAGGCAGCCTCTGAAATGCTAAGTCGTGCTTGGCAGCCAGCAGCAGCATTTTCATACAAAGCCTTTGATGTTGGAAGGCACTTGAGAAGAGGGGCATAGGGCTTTTTTGTTTTTCACTGAATTTGTCTGCGCTGTCCCAATGTTTTCATGGTGTTTAGCAAACATATAATCGTGAGCACAGCCACAGATGAGTGGCAGCTCAAGAGATGAATTGGTAGGCTCTCCTTGACAAATTTAAGCATAGCATGTGTCTTTATACTGCATCCATTAGGGCAGACAAATGGAAAATCTCGAGATGACTGCTCTGCAATTTAACAGTCACAGCATTCGAAGAGGGCCGATGTCTTCCTCATCACCAGTGTTGGGTCAGGCTTGGAAAAAACCAGCAAAAAACTAAAGCAATTTTAGCAAACGAGTCTAGCCATGTCTTATTAAAGGTGGTTTACTTTGTGAGTACACCCAGTGCTGATTCTTTGTCTCCAGGTCATGGGGATGATGCAGATGACTTCAACCTAGAAGACGCCCTGTTTGACCTCACCACCAAGCGACGTAAGTCACATTTATGTATTGTTTTAAAGAGGGGAAAACAAATAGATGTTAATAGATGCAATTTGTTCTTTGGTATCTGATGCAGGTGGGAGGGTGGTGAAGGATACAGCTACCTCATCATCTCTGCCTGGGAGACACAGGGTCCGGGTTTGTGGTGAGACTGGGGACAGTCCAGGAGAAGCTGGCTGCTGACCTGCGCTTCCTGATTCCTGTGAGGAGCCACAGAGGCACAGTGCACCTGTGTTCTGACATAGCAATGGCCCTGAACACGTCCCTCTGGCTTCCTTGCCTCCTTTAGTTACAAGCTGGTGAGGGCAGCTCACTGTGCCCACCCAGGCAGGGCAGCACCAGGTCCTTCCCTGCTGCCATTGCAGTGCGGTGTCTGGGAAAGCAAATGGCACGTTAGGTTGCTGCTTTGCTTCACTTAAGTTCCACTGTAGCCCATCAGTTCAAGGAAACTCCCTTCCAAAAGGGGTGCCTCGCTGCTGGCATGGTGAGATTCAATATTTGGTGGTTTACACCCAAAAGAGAGAACCTAACTGCCAGCACAGCACCTGATGGGAGGAAGCTCATCTCCCTCCCTGGGACATGTCACACACCTCCTGCCAATGCCGAGGCTGAGCCCAAGAGCATCACTCTGCACCCAGACACGTCTCTGGCTCCACTTTGCTGCCCAGCCATGGAGACTCTGTGGTGGAGCTGCAAACACCAGCACTCAGGACCCCTCACTGCCCATCCCTCCCCACTTGGCTCAAGGTGACTGTCCCCAGACTTAGTGCCTGTCCAGGCGGCAGCAGGGAGTGCTCCGTGAGTGAAGCTGGGCTCTGGGATCACACCCACATGTATTTAAGTGAAAGCTATAAGAGGGTTATAGCTTAACCTCTTATGCTGTAGTCTAACAACATGCAGGCACTTGTGCTGTGTTACATTGGAGATTATGTTGAATAGTGTCAGGATGCTCTGTGCAGCTCTCCCGTTGCATGCCGGGTTCAGCAGGAGGGGAACAGGATAGACCATGGGGTTCCAGGCTTGGTCACAGGGCTGACTCAACTCATTTTGCAAGCCCTTCAATACAGCATGTGAGGAGACCTGGTTAGAAATGACTAATGGCCACCTCACGTGGAGGGAAAGCGGCATTCCCCAGGCTGGAGTCCCAGCAGTGAGTGAAGAGGCAGCTCTGTCCCTGCAGCCTCCTCAGCCGCTGCATCCCACTCTGGATTCATTGTATCAGCCCTAGAATAATAGCAAATCCAGGGTCTGGAGTTGGGTCACTTCAAACCATACTGACACGCTGGAAATGAAGCCCAGCAGCACCACTCCAGTCTAACAGAAATTAATGGGAATGGAGCAGCCACAGCTCTTGCTCATAATTTATTCATATACTTGGTAATGCCAGCCACTATTAATAGGTAGTGGTTTCCATATTGTCCCTTCCCTTCCCCCTCAAAGGCTGGCTGTATCTTGTTTTAGCCCAGGAGCAGTCAGGGGGCTGGGATCTGGGTTTCAGGGTGTCACCGAAATCCCTCCAGCTGACAGGGAACCTCCCGTACATAACACGGCACTGGAAATTATCTGTCATTGAACCGACCGACCCACCAGGGGACAATGAAACACTGGCAACTCACTCCTGGTTTCCACGCTGTTCTGTACAGTGTCCTTGCCTGTTTGCTGCTGTCTCCAGGAGCCTTAATTCAGAGCAGATTGTTACAGTTCCCTCCTCTTCACCAGCTGGGTGGGATGGTGGCTGCCCGAGGACAGGGCTCAGCCCGACACAGCAGTGCCCTGTGGAGTGCTGAGCTCTGTCCTTGTCCATGGGCAGTCCTGCTCCCTGTGGCCATGCACTGTGTATGGGGTGCTCGTGGCTCTGGGCCCCAAGTCTACAAATGCAGACGTCGGAAAGTCATGGTGAAATCTTTGCTGGTTATTCTCAGTCTAGAGGTGACATTTTCACTGATGGCCATGATTAACATTTTTCCTCCCCATCTGTTTTGTCACAGCCACTCCCAAGGGCCCCAGAAAGCCTGCAGGTGGAACAGGTGAGACCTTCTTGCATGCTCAGCCCAGCATGGGGTTTGCTTCCCACTGGGATTTGAACTTCGTAGGCCCCCACAGGTGCCTGTGTGTGGCTGGGTGGTGCTCTCAGCAGGTGCTTTGGGACCCCTTCACTTGCCCATAGGGAAGCTGGAGCCAGTGTGTGCACATGCACTGCTCCTGTGCAGCCAAAGAAATGCAATATTGATATTTCTGTCCATGCTGAAGGCAAGTGGCAGCAGAGCATTTACAGCCAAGGCTGAATTTCGCACACTTTGCAGTATCCTAATGGAAAAGACACAAATCACTGCTCAGCTACACAAGGGCTTTTGTTCCTGGCTGCGTGGCACCTGCTAGCTTTCCTTCCAGAAGGGAGCCCAGAGGATATTTTCTTTCCTTTTTTTTTTTTTTTTTTTTCACTCCAAGATATCCCTGACCTCTATGGAAAATCCCACTTCCCCATCTATGGGAGAGTGTCTGTCTGACTGTTTGTGCACATCAGATGTGCTGGCTGGCTGGCTCCCAGCAGTGCCACAGTTGAGGAAGCTCCCTTAAATTCACCCGAGTTCTGTTGCCAGCAGCTCCTCTGGCTCAGTTCTGGCCAAAGAGTGCTATTTAAATATAGCGTGGTCACAGGAGCCCGGCGTTGCTCAACCCCGCCAGAGGAGCCTGAAATAAACTGCGGCAGGGGAGCGCTCGGAAGTGAATCCGCTCACCCCTGCATGAGGATCTTGGCACAAATCTAAGCAAATTCAACTGTCTGACTCCTTGGACACCATGGTCTTTGCTAGGGAAAAGTCAAGTGCCAGAAGCACGCGCAGGGCTTCAGCGTTTGGACTGCAGCCCGAACGAGAGGCTGTTTGATCCAGTAAACTCTCCCTGGGAAATGGACACATGCTGAGGCTTCTTCTCAGACAGTTTCTTCTTCCCCAGGGGTCCTTTTTGGATGAACGATGGCACTGAGGGGCTCCTGCAGTGGGTTTCCGTGCCCTGGCCCCGTTCCCATGCATGCCCTGCTCAGCTGGTCACTCACAGGCGGCTGCACTGGGAGCAGAGTGTGTCCAGCCACTGGCTCGGCCCTGCAGCACCTTCCCATCTGCAGCAGCTCTCAGCAGATGCTGCAGGATACTGGCAGGCTCCCCCACATTATTTTGGGGTTGCTGGGGCCGGGGGTGGGCAGCAGCCAGAGCGTGCTGGCCAGGCTGGTCTGAAGGCTCTGCTGTAGCTGTAGTTAAGCAGTGGAGTGGCTGGATGCCCTTTCCAGCTCCAGGTTGATGTGGGTTCCAGTAACCCCCAACAGCGGTGCAGCACCAGGTGCACAGCACCTGCAGAGCTGCTGTGCAGGATGTCTACCCACAGCCTCACACCATCCCCACAGACAGCAGGGGTTTGACAATCCCTTCTCTCCTGCAGACTTAGATTTGGCTGATTTCTTTGACACGCCTCTGGAGACTACCACCAAACCAGCCAAGCCGACTTCGAAGCCCTACCCCAGGCCAGGGAATCCAGGTAATGCCCTGTGGGCTTGAGCATCTCCAGGGCACCCACAGGCAGGGGTGCCCACTGTGTCAAGGCAGCTAAAGCTGTGGAGAGAGCAGAGCACTGAACCAGCCCAGCTGTCTCCCTGCAGGGAGGGGGCTTTCCCTTCCCAGCACTTGCCTGAACCCACATTTTAGAAGGGAACATAATTTTGGTCTTTTTTTTTCCCCTCTCTTCAGACAACAGCTTTTGGGATGTCATCCGCACCACCACAACCAAGCAGCCAAAAACTACGAGAGCCCCTCCTAAGCGTAATCCAGGTGAGCATCAGCCCCACAGCCCCTGCAGCTTTGCCCTGGCTAAGCTGCTGGCACAGGCAGAGGCTTTGGGATGTGCCATGACAGTGGCACTGCCCTTGTATTCCCAGCCTCTAGTCTGTTTGCTCAGGAGACACCTTGAGAAAAAAACAAATATAAAAAACCACAGAGCAGAGAGGGCAACTCAGCATTACCCTGCACTTCCCTGAAGCCCTAAGTGGTTCCTGGACCATTTTTCATCCCTGTGCCTTTTGGAAGGCCGTGAGCTCGCTGTCCTCCCCATCATGGCCCAGCCAGGCTGGGCTCCACCAGCACATCCACCCCACAGGCTCCGGGCACCCTGTCAGCCGGGTATTTTGCCGCCTGCTCAGGCAGAGTTTTGGCAAAAGGCACTTCCAGGCTTAAAAAACCCCCTCGTTTTGGATCAGAACAAATTCAGGTGAGCACTGGTGGGAGGGCTGAGGAGCTCAGTTGGCTCTGTGCTGTGGTTTTTGATGCCATTTAGCAGAGGCAATAACCTCTCTCAGAGCCAGGCTGCTCAGTGGACCAGCTGGGCATTCATGGAAGAAAATGACCCCAAGAAATCAAGTCACAGGCTGTTCCAGCCGGCACATCAGGGTGGTGCAACGACCTCATTCCCCTCCACTGGCTGGGCCCTTGGAGTGCCTGTGTGGCTCTGACCTTTCCTACTGGCTTCATTTATCCAATTGCCTGGCAATCCAGCCATGGTGAGACTGTTTCTGCAGGAAGGATATGACATTTCCCACCACAGGGACACAGAATGGGATGGGTTTAGAAGATCTGCCATGAGGCTGAATAGTGGAACTGGGAGATGCTTGTGTCAGAGACTTCATCTCTTTCAACAGTGCTTTTCCCTGGCAAAACTGAATGTTTCCTTGATTAATGAATTAATTGCAGAGCTCCTCAGCCTGAAGCCACATTGCTAACCCTGGTCTTGTTTTCTAGGAAAGGATCCTATGGATTTTGACTTGGCTGATGCCTTGGATGATAAGAATGATCCCAAGAAAGATCCTGGGAGGCCGGATCAAAGGCCAGGTGACGGTATGCTGACCTCTCCTCTCTATCCTGCTTGCCACCAGTCCTGCTATGCCCTGGAACCTGCAGGAGATCCTCCCCAGCCCCTCACTGCCAGACACCACCCCCACTAAGTGACGGGATAAAGGAATACAGGCGCTGCCTGGTCTGGGGTCCTGCCTCACCCACTGCCCTTGCCCTGCCTGCCCACAATGGGGATTTTCCGCAGGCAGCTCAGCCCTGGGGAGGGAAGGAGCCCCTGCCTCGACAGTCCCTGGCAGAAAGGGGCTCTTCCTAATGACCTGCTGCCTCTCTGTCTGCAGGTTTTTTTCCCCAGGGTCTCTTTTGACCCATTAAATTGCAGTAGTTGTGTTGAGTTCTCCTGTCCCTGTACCTGACAGCTCTTTAACCGAGGGTGTGTGCTTCTGGGGTTCGCAGTCATTGCCAAGGTGTAAATCTAGAGCAGGCTGAAGCCCCGGCATAACATGTGCTATGGGCTGGGAGGGGTTTTTTCCATCTCTGAAATACTCCAGTGAATGAATCATTTGTCTATGAGGATTGTTCCCCTGAGCACTTGAGCTGGGAAACAGACTTTGCACGGCTGGTTTATTGATGTTGGGATGGCCGTATACCCTGCTCACACGCGTAATTAACAGTCAGGTATTTTATTACATTGTATTAACTAGGTGACTTGTCTGCACTTTGGTATTCTGGGCTTGCTGAGGTTTCAGGCTCCTGCAGGAAAGGTTGAGGTGTCGAACCGCTGGAACGTGGCACTGGCTGCAAACCAGCACACGCTCCCCCGGCACCGCTGCTCCCTCAACTGCCTGGGACCTCTCCAGGCTCTGGCATAGTCAGGGCTTTCATTCTTTTTACACTCATTACTAAGCCCATAAATCTGTTTTTTGTGGTAAGCTGATGAATAAGGCAGTCTCTTCCAGGCTGTTAAGGCAAAGAAAACCCTTCCCAAGGCTCAGCATCAGAGAAGGAGCCTTCTGCTGGCTTGGCATTGGGTCTCTTCTGCCATCATGTGCCTTGCTGCACACCAAGGCTCCCTCTGGGACCAGAGCCGAGGTGTTCAACAGCACCACTCATTCAGCTGCAGATTCACAGACCATGTTTCTCTGTTCTTATCCTGCATGAGTTAAACGTTTCTACTTTCACCTGTACTGAGACACGCTGCTACTCAGTTCTGCCCCTGGACTGCTCTGTCCCTCAAGGAAGGATAAGGGTCAGCTCCTGCCTGCAGGACCCCAGGCCCAGCTGGTGCTGCTAGGATCTCACCAGAGGCAGGGCAAGAGCACACTGGTCCCTGGCAGCATGGCAACTGCACACACAAACTACTTCTTCCTGCCTCCTCCACTGCCAGCTGAGCCCGGGTACCACAACGTTTCGTGAACTCTTAAATACATCAGTCATTTCAGTTAAAAAAATAGTACAATAGCATTTCAACTTTGTTTTAGGGGTATTTCTTTTGAGCTAGACTTAAAGTCAGTTGTTACCTCTTCTACGACCTTAAAATAATCTGGGGTTAAACATTTTGTTAACGTCTGGTAATCGCGAGAGGAGCAGAACTGCTTATTCAGCAGTCCCGGTTCTCAGTGGGGTCTGAGCAGCCCATGACATCAACCTCCAGCACAGCCACAGCTCCCACAGGTGCCAACCCCGTTTATTCCTGTTCCTTTTAAAGGGATTTCGGATGATGACCTGTTCAGCATTGTGGACGGCGGATACAGCCCAGACAAGAAGAAGGGTAAGTGGTGACCTACGTACAGTTGTTTGCTTTAGCAGCTGCAGCTCAGGCTCAGCAATCACCAAACTGGTAATTTGGCAATAATCTCCCAGACTCCTGGAAAGACCCCTGAACAGAGCAGCACTCACCTCCATGGCAGGGGCAGAAAGGGTCCCAGCCATGGAGCCAAGGGGAAAGGTTTTTGGCCTCCATGGTCACACCTGGTGTTACCGGTTGGAGGTGCTTGGTTTTGATCCTGTGGTGGGTCTGCAGCTCCAGCTGCCACCAGGGCAGGTGGGGCCTGTATCTCCCCTATCACCTCGAGGGCAGGCGCCTACCCCAGTGCTGTGAGAGGGCACACACCTTCGTTTGCCTTCCACCACACAACCACCACTGTCTGGAACAAGGGGGAAAACCAGCAGCAGTTGGATAAGCCCGTGTGCTCACGAGGATCCACAGTATTAAATATTAAAAGCAGCCGTGTAAAGAGCTGAATGCCACAAGCCCAATCAACATTTAATGAATCCCTGTGCCAAGGACAGGATGCATCAGAGGCATTAATACAACGCTGACCTGCTTCCATAAATTCAGGATGTAAGTGACTCTGCAAGGACCGCAGCTTCCAGTGGGAGCAGCTTCTCCTCCCACCCCGTTTCTCCAGGGAAGGTGAAATAACTGAAAGCCAAGTGAGGGTTCCCTGACACATGGAGCTCAGCCAGTCACCTCACTGTGATGGCACCAGTGTGCTGTGCAATGCTCTGACAGCCTTTGAGGTGTGCTCCTTACACTGAGAGCAGTGAAGCTGCAAAGGGCAGGGATGAGGGTAACTGTCATGCAGGCAGAGGTGTGTCCTGCAGAGGCTCTCCCAAAGCCCCCCCCAGGCACACACAGAGGGAGAGGAGCAGCTTCAGACCCCTCTTGAGAAGCACAACAAGCTGCCCTGGGCAGCCTGGTGGAGCCATGGGGCAGCAGAGATGCTGCACCCCACAGGGGTATCTGCTCACCCCCAGCCCAAGGGTGCCCCCAGGGCTGCACTGCCACCCTTCTGCTGTGTGCCCTCACCCTCCCAGCACGGCAGCAGGGGGAGCAGAGGGGTGCAGGGCCACTGATGGGTTTGTTTCTCTGCAGGTGCCGAGAGCAACACTGATGACAGCTACAGTGGAGGTAGGTGCTGCCGTGGATGCAGGGGCAGCAGTGGGATGCTGGGATGGGATGGGTGGTGTGTGTGCCCCCGCTGCACAGCACCCCCCTCTCTGTGCCCCACAGTGGCGGAGACAGGAACTATCGCCGGCATCGCCAGCGGCCTGGCCATGGCGCTCATCGGGGCCGTCTCCAGCTACATCTCCTACCAGCAGAAGAAGTTCTGCTTCAGCATCCAGCGTAAGTCCCTCCCTGAGCACCCTAGGGGCACAGAGCAAGCACACTCCTATTTTCCCCCTGAATCCCACTGCTATTTTCCAGCCTGGAGATGGGGTTTCAGGCACCCAGTGCCCCCGGGCTGGCAGAACAAAGCCCCAAGCACAGGTCGTTGAGTCCCCCCTTCCACCACATCAGGCTTTCCACAAGCAGGTACCCACCAGCAGTGACAGCCCCAGGACCCCCTGCCACCCCGGGGGCTGTGCATGGCCCCTCACACCCCCAACAGACAGTCACAGCCCAAGACCAAACTATCAACACCAAACACTGTAAATATGAAAAAAAAAAACCCACCCCAAAATAAACCAGAAAAACCTCCAAAATCTCAGAGGCAGTAAAAACTCACCAGGCAGCAGGAGAGGAAGCAGGGGGGGGTGTCTGCAGCTGTGGCAGCCCAGGAGGGAGTTCAGCCCACCACACCCTCAGCAGGTGTGTTGCAATTGCTGCACTTTAGGGCAAATTAAGCAGCAAAACTTCCTGTTCACAGAAAATACCATCTGCACGAGGTGCCCTGCAAAGCTGCTCAGTGCAAGCTCTGCAGGAGTGGCCTGACAGCCTCAGCCCACAGCACCCACCTGGTTCCTGCAGCCCGTTATAGGAGAGGGGTTGCAAACAGCTGGGAGAAGCCCCCTTCTAAATTAATCAGTTGAAATCTCCTGTGAGTCCCCTTTGCTCTAGGGAAAGGGTGTTTGGGGTTGGAAATTTCTGCTGGAATCGTGCTATTTTCCCAGTTGTGCCTGAAACAAACAGCATTTTGGTAAATTAGATCAGCAGGAAAAGTCAAATGAATGTGATGGAATGAAACACCCCTTATATATTCCCCCCACTTAAATGTTATTTTGGCAAGAATAAATAATAAGAAAAAAAAGGAGTAAAGGCTTTGATGAGGGGGAAGCTGAGAGACACAAAGCCCCAGAAAGGCGGCAGGAAATTAAAGTTAATTATAAAGGAGGATTAATTTAAGCCATCAGACATGGCATGCTGGGCTAATGTCAGGCCTTAGACGCATTGCAATGCATGACAGAAATCTAAGAGCCGTCAGCCGCTGCAAAAGTGGCTTTTTATTGAAAAACATAAATTGCATTTGGTGTTATCCCAGCAAAACACATGTCAGGGCGGAGGCAGTGGTGGTGTGCAGTGACCACTCTCTTGGCACAGGAGGAACAGGCTGTTTCTCTTGCCCAGCTGTCCTGCGGGGTCGAGGCTGCGGCTCCGCTCCTCGGCTTTGAGTCGCTTCTGAGGAGCATTTGCTGATTCCTCTGAAGGACATTTACAGTGCTCCCTAGAGTTCTTCATCCCACCTTTTTATGTTACACCTCACCTGCCGTGTACCAGCTGTGCCCTGGGCTATGGCACTGCTTTGGCTTGGCCCCGGCACCGTTCTGTGCCTCCCTCCTGTATTGGCAGATACCAGTGAACCCCATCCAAACCTGGTGGTGAGGCACAGCCAGTCCCTGCCACACCTCACGCTGCATTTAGATGTGCAGACGAGTTCAGATGCCTAAAAAACGTGTGCTGCATGGCCTGATTGCCTCAGGCTTCCTTCGCAAACACCACGATCCCCTCCCCTTCTCTGGTCCCTCCCTAACGGATGCTACAGTTAGCACAGCACTCCCACCTCTGCCTCTCCCCTCACTCATCCTTCAGAGGGAGCTGCAGAGGATGCCTGAGGTCCATGGCACACCCCAGACTGTCTGAATTCACCTGCAGCTCTGAGCTGGACCTCAGCGAGCAGTGCCATCCCCTTCCCCTTGCCCACCCTCCTGCAGCCACCCCTGTACCCAGCAGAGCTCAGCCTCGCTCCTTAGCCTGGGCTCCACTTGTTGCAAACGTTGGGAACTTCTTTGCATTTAAATAAGGGACTTATTCGGGATTTGACACCCCACTGGGATCCTGCTTCATCACCACAGCCCTGCTCTGAACTGCTGCTGGAAGCTCTGCATAACTTAGCTTTTAATGAGGCTGTGCCACATCTCTGCCGAGGCGCAGCTCCCGCTGCACAGCAGTCCCGGCCGGGAAACCTTCCTCCTCCTCCCGCACTCCGAGCTGAGCGCCTTAGCACAGGAATTAGCTGTGCTGCCTCGCGTGATAAAGATGAAGCAAGAGCCTCAGACAAAAGAGCCACTGCTGGGAGCTGTGTCTGCCAGGAGAGTCTGTGGGCACTTTGAAACCCAGCGAGTCTCTCAGTGCTGGCTGTGGGTTACTGAGGCTTCTGCTCTGCTGTCACTGCAGAGGAGGTTGCAAAAAGGCATCTTGGCTTTTACAGCACACAGGCCCATCACCAGAGTTTTTAAGGCATCAAAGCAAATAATTTTTACTTCATACCCTTCCCATCTCACTCTGTTCATTATACTTCTCAGAGGGACTTAACGCGGAGTATGTGAAAGGAGAAAACATGGAAGCTGTTGTGAGCGAGGAGCCCCAAGGTGAGAACCTTGCATCCCTTACCCCTGCCTGCATCTGGCCACAAAAGCTGCTTTACCCAGGGACTTCTTTAAAGTCCCTGGTGCTGCACGGAGCTGTTGTGTCCCTTTGATGAGGGCACTGCTTAGGTGGTGCTGCAGTTTTTAGTGAAACATCCACCGCAGCAATTTTCCCCCCTTTATTGCACACAAAGGAAAGCCATGGTAAAAGCCCAAGGAGCTCATGCTGCAAACGATGGCAGTTAATATTTAGCTTTCATGTATCCAGCCATCGAGTGTCTTGCACAAGAGAAGCATGATCCTTCTTTCAGTGACAGACAATCAAGGCTGCTGCAAAGGCTTTTCCAATGTCACATACAATCAGCAAGTGCCGGGCGCCCGTTGCTTGTGCCCTGGTTCCATCATGTGCTATTGTACTCATGGTTTTTTTTCTTTCTCCCTAGTTAAATATTCAGTCCTGGAAACGCAGTCAGCAGAACCACCAAAACAAGACAGTGCGAAGATATAAAGCGTGATCCAGAGCTAGAACATACTCAGCAGCAATGGAGATCTTAACATGCTTGTAATTTAGCTTTTTATTTAATTTGACTCCAAAGCTATTTAATGTGTACTTAGGCTTGAACTGGCTTCTTATTGCTCTAGGCTTTAGGGTTAGACTGGTAGCATGTGTTTACTTTTTGTAAAGAGGTTTATGTTTACATCGAAGTAATATTGTAGGATTGGTGTGCAGCTGTATGGAAACCCAGAGAAAGTACTTCAGCCATGGTCAATGAGGAGCTTACAGGTATGAGGACAGTGAAGTGCCTGTAAATAGCAATCCAAAGCCAAACCATGCAAAACCCTCTGCAAAGCACCTCCAGCCAACTTCTGCCATCAGCTCTGGGCACGTTGCTTCCAACGGCGGGGTTGAAAGCTGCACATTTCCCGAGGGTGGATTGCAGTCCTTAGTGTAGCTACACCTAAAAATGAAGTGCCTATGGTAGGTCCTCATGTGGGGCCTCGAGCTGAGCCCTGCTCCAAAGTCAGGAGTTCAGGATGCTTCACCACCACCACACAGCGCTGGGCTTCTCAACCAAATCAGAGGACCTGCTTTTCGTGCCAAGTCACAAATACAGGTAAAAGCAGTGTGTGCAGTGTTCACTTTTAGCACATGCCATTTGAATGCTCTGCTGTGCTACAGATCAGAATGGAGCAGAAACGATACAGTTTGTCTTTGTGACATGAGATACCTTCAGTTGTCACCACAATGAGAGCTGTGTGTGTTTGGATGCTTTCAAGGACAGGTTCAGATCTCAGTCACACTAGAACAAATGACAGATTTAACCGAAAAGAAAATAAACAAAGGAGGTATTTGTTAAGACCTGTAACGCTCAGTACCAGAACAGAAGCCAGGCTTAAAAAGATGCAGTCCTCCCCTTCTCCTTTTATCAGCAACTATTGAGAGTGCTCCCAGGCACCCAGAGGCAGAAAAAGGATTTAAGCTTCACCCTTTGTGTCACTGACTAACCTTTAAAAAAAGGCAGAATCTCCTGAGGACAGGTCCTCCATCACTGTCCTGCTTGTCTGGGAAGCACTGGGCTGTGCTCAGCAGGACACTGGGCTGCCCCAGGACAGAGTGCACACACAGCCCTCTGCGGCGCTGCCAAACGGCTGCCGGGCCCGACCTTCGCTAGCTTGCAAGAGTTTCTGTTTAGATTTCTAATCTCTTCCTAACCCTTTTTTATTGTTGCTAAAATGTGGATACTGCCACTTTCCAATACATTTGTCCAAATCAATGATTACTTAAAAAGCATGCTCTCAAGTGAAGGAAATTTCACTTTACATAGTGTAAGAGGTACTCATTATTTATATGTAAACTTAAAATGTGAGCATTTTGTATTGGTTTGCAAACCCCATATTTTGTGAATATGTATTAAAAAAACCCCAACCTTTTCAGTTTGATGTACAAATTCACAGCTTTCAGGTAGACATGGCTTCCAGAAGGCCTTGCCAGGAGGGGAATCGGTCCACGAGTATTGCTGCCTAACATTTCCATTTGGAAGGAAATTGCCTAGTAACTTGGTTAAGTATTTTGCAATAGCTGCACAATTCTTTATGCTCTTTTTAACACTTGCATTTTTAAAGCCTTACACTAGCTCCTAGCAGAACAGCTACAGTGGTTTATAAGGTGCCTCTTGACTTTCAGAACACTTAGGCTAAAACAATACTACTCTGAACTACTGCTGCTTTATTTTATAGATGTGTTTGGAATAGGAAAGAAAAATATTTAATGACTGGCTGCTCAGATAAGGGAAGCAGAAGAAACAGAGATGTGCTTACTCCCAGAGAAGGGTTTTCATGGAGGAAGTGTGGTCTGCAGGATGTGGATCATCACGTGCAGGTGCTCCAATGCCGGCCCAGCTGAGTTTGTGAATCTCCAGTCCCAAGCACCAGCACCTGTTTTTTGTTCTTACCCAAACACATTTGAAAGCTGTAGCATGAAATGTGTTTTCTGGAAGTTATTGTAGATGAAGTGTTACAGCATGGCATTGATGATCACTAGAAGCCGCTTTCCCAGCTTAGGTCCAGTGACCACTATTCCATTCCTCCCTTTGCCCATGTCCGTGTTCCTGTAGATGCAGGTCAGGGGTTTTCCCCTGCTCTCCCTGTTTGACCAGAGGAGAGTGCAACAGAGTCCACTGTGGCTCAAAGAACACAGCCCCTACCACTCCTTTAGGAATCTCTTACATCAGGACGTAGAGGAAACACGAGTCTAATTCAAAATACTGCAGTTCTGCAGTTTAAAAAAAAAAAAAAAAGGCAGCAAGGGGTTTCACTGAAAAACCCAACCCCGTTTCTGGGACTCAGAATTTGCTCCTATGCCCAAGGCTTTTCTCTGACTTTGGTGTAATGTGTGAGTATGTAGAAATCCACAAATGCACAGTGAAAGAGAACACTCGCAAAATTTACAGTAACGGGATTCAAGATCTCTTTCTCTAGGATTTCAAATAGGAAAATATTGGCAAATGCTGCAGTAAGGAAATGAAACTCGGTCTCTTCAAAACTGGACAAAAGTCAAAGTCTTAGTGTGAAATGTCAGCAAAGGCTCAAATTATTGCTGTCCCCTTCTCCATCTGAACTGCCAGACCAGTCTCTGAGAAACAGGGATTTTATACATCATTCATATTTTAGGCATTATAGCAACTGAGAGGCTTCCTGTGTATTTTCCTAGTAGTGATCTGAGTTCTGGAACAGCTGACCCAGCGCTGACTTCTAGTTTCATTTAATTAATATTCTCTTTAAATCTGAATATGGAATTTTTAAAAATCCTGCATTTAAGTTCTGTATATATGGTATGAACTTTATAAAGAAAGGCCACAAACCACTGGAAAACTCGGATTTTTTTCATGAGTCCAAAACCTATATACAGATGTCCTGAGAGTTTCTGTACTACCTGTGCTTTTTTAATGTCCTCTCTTCAGCTTAACTAAAGCTATTTTTAAATGGCAATAAAATGATTCAGAAAAGGTTTGTCGATGACAGAGAAAAGAGAGAACTGAAAGAATTCAGCTGGCTCTTTTTCTGTTGTTTATTCTCTCAATTACTTGCATTTTCCTTTGGCAGTACTGTAGTACTTTCTTTGTTTTAGATTCCTCAATTGAGAATACTCTGACATGAATTTCAGATTTTTGGCACTATAAACTCAGTCATTTTCATGCAACCCCACTAACTAACCCTTACAAGTGCTCTATTGTCATCCTTAACTACTCATGTGTTGTGATAAAAGTGGAATTAGTCCACAATACCATTTCAGATTCTGAAAAAATAGGATGAGTCGACAGGCTAAGGCTTTAAAAATTGCTTCTGCAACAGACGAGGTTCAGGAACAAAGGAAGTTCAGAAACAACAGGATTGTGAAATTAGAGAATCCTTTTCTTTTGAGTGAAGTTCTCACTTAAAGGAAGGCAGATTGTTTGCTGCTGCAGAAGCAACCTGTTCCAAACAGAGGTTGAATGTTACACTCTAAGAAAAAAATGATTCCTTTTGTTAATGTGCATGTAAGGGACATGGGGGGAAAATCAGAATTTGACTACCTTTGGAAAACACCAAATAAACCAAGTTGACTAGTAAGACATTTTAGGCTTGATTTTTTTCTGGGTTTTTTTTTCATGGTGCAAGTAAACTGCAAGTGGTGGGCTGTATCCTTACAGTACATCACCTCTTCTGTGACTACACCAAAGATGTAAAAAAAACCCCAAACTGGACTTTTTGATAAAACAAATACCATTATGAAAACTGTAATTTAATGGTAAAAAATGAAGTATTTGCACGCGTGCACACACACATGTGCTCCCCTTAAGGTCACCCAGCAGCTCCACTTGAGGCAGTGCCCTGTGCCCCTGGCTGCACTCAGCATGGCTGGGTTTGGTCTTTTTGGCTGGTTTTTGGTCCTCTTTGCTGCCCTAGGTTTCCTGCAAAATCCAGGAAAGTTTTCTTTGGATTTTCACACCCACTAGATGAATCTCCCACGCAGTGCAAACTATGGTTTTGACCTTTGTATAATGATGAAATGCTCAGTCTCACAGTCAAAAAGGGTGGTTTATATTTCAAACTAGCTAATTCTGACTTGTGCTTCTTGTGGAGATAAAACTCTTTCTTCCCAATTGCACAAGATCTGGCAGGTAAAAGCTCTCTACGATACCCACTTAGTTCAGCAGATGTGATCTCTCTACAAATGGACATTCCTTTTTGTTTTCTACCATAAATGCTTCACTTGGGGAATAATCTGAATTGCCCCTTTCACTATGTCCTCTGCTGTGGGGCTTAATGCACATGAATGAGAGTTGTTGTCTCATTTCCAGCTTATAGAGAACCAGCTGTTCTTGGTGTTACTACAATACAGCATATGAATTAGTACAGCTTTTCTTGGAAAATGAAAGCAATGAAACACTTCTTGTTTAAAGCTTTAACTCCTTGAGAAGGCTGCCTCTGCAGGGAACAGAACCAGGCAGATAGGAGTGTTTACCAGATTTAAAAGCCTTCCATTTTAATGAAACAACAAAATATTACTTTTATCTACAAAGGAGAAAGAAATGTAAATTCAGCTCTGAAACAACTATAATGGCAAAGTGTCTGATGCTGATGATTCACTTGACTTACTCTACCAGCAAAAAATGTGTCAGCTGGTTACCAAGGCTTCATCCCACTCCAGGACACTGGATGTGGGTTTTTCCCCCTCTCACATTGTCAATGACATCACTGACAACAGGAAAATCCTACAGGCCAAACATAACTGCTTGCTGTCTTTGCACATTCCCTTTATATCCAGCAGAGTCAAAACCAAAAACCAAAGCAAAAAGTTCCAGCTTTTGAACCAGAAGTTGATAGTTCTGTCCAAAGTGCATCAGAGAGGGAACAGGGTTCTGCTCTCTCCTTAACTAGTTCCATACTGCCTTACTGAACAATAAAAAAGTAATGACAGAATTAGTTGTTAAATCAACAGGAAAAAAATCTGATTATCAGGAAGCAGACTGAGTATGGTGACAGTGACCTCTTCAATTAAGTAGCACATATGAGCTGTAGAATACCTTTGAGTATTTCCATGTGAAGTAGGTACAAACCCATCCATTGTGCTGACACACAGGACACCAGGACCCTCCCCCAGTGCTCTCATGCAGATCAGAGACTCGCTGAGCTGTGTTGAAACTGGTGGATACACAGCCAGTCAGCTGAAATAACTGGTGTTCTGTGCAAAACCAAATTCTGAGTTTAGCTCTAGGAATCCAAGCTTTAAAAATCTCAGAATGCCCAAGCTAATCCAGTCATCACTTTTGCAATAATTACAGAGAAAATGTTGTGATTATTAGCACCAATAAAGAGAAAAACTTCAAAAGATTTTCTTTAGCACTGCATTTTAGAGATAATGTGCTTTACTTTAATATACAGTTAAAATGTCAAGGAAATCCAAAGTATGGAAGAGTTTAATTCAATACCATCTCAACATATTTTGGCAATGTAAAATTCACTGCTGGCACACTGTTCAGCAGAACCATTTTTACAGGAAAACATCTTTCATGTCTTTATAAAAAGCCTGAGGTTCAAGAGATGCAACACTGCAAGCGTTCTTAAACTCTGTTCTTGTACGTGAATATCTATTATAAAAAGCATTCACTACGGTAAAAAGGACATGTTGAAATACCCTGCACTGCACAGTAAACGTTTAAGACTGGATACAGCACTTCAGCCTTTCCAAGCTGAAGTCAGGAAAGTGCTCAGCAGCTCACCTTGCTCATTAACTACATGCTGTGTGGAGTTACTGCAGAGAATGAGACAGAAAAGCACCGACACGTATTAGGAACAAATGTGCAGCAACAAATAAGTACTCACAGTCACTGAAACCCACAATCAGCATAGGGAGTCAACTGGCTCTTAAGAATGGGGCTTAGTTCCCACCAGCAGAACTCAGAGCAATACAAGCATGAGTCAAAAAGCAGAGCTGCAATATTTAAGTGTCCTAAGGAGAAGAACCACATTTTCATTGAAACACGGCAAGGAAAACAATCCAGGGAAAATTTGCAGCATGCACCATTTCTGGGCCTTCCAGGAAGGCCACTGAATAATTTTCTAAAAGGTGGAATGTTACAGTAACCAAATCTCTCTGATATGAGGATTTTTGGGGGGAGATGAAAGAAAGTTGAGAATGTATATTTTACATGAAAACACAGTTAAATTATTCATTTACGGAAGAAATGCTAGTAGGAACTTAAAAAACAAAAAGCCAAGAGGCTTTATTTCAAGAAAACCAATTATTATCATATTACTCAAAAACTTTGTCAAACAAAGTCATTGCAAGTTAAGGTCCTCAAAAGATTTTGGACAGGCAGGATCCATTTTCTGAACACACAGCTTAAACCCACGGGAGGATGCATATGTTTAACATCACATACACATGTGGGCATAAATGCACACAGCTTTGCATTTTGTGTGTACACTCTGAAACAAAACACACTTAACAATGTGGAGCTATACAGACTATACAATTTACACAGCTGGGTGTCATTCCAACCCCAAATATTACCATTTGCTAGAAAACAAACTTTTACTTTGTACAAGACCTTGACATGAGTAAGTTTACCCCTCGCCCAGGAGGCTGAAACTGAACAATAAGCTAAACAGTCAAAAGACTTTATTTCAACTTGTACAAAAGGCATTAAAAAACCTAAAATACATGCTTTACCAAATATATTACATCATACAAGTCAGTGTGGTGTACTCGATAAATCCAGCTTAACTGCATCCACTTTTAATGGCATATTTAGTCAAAATGTAAAACTGACTACACTGGAAAACATTTATTTTAAAATCAATTTCCAAGTGCATTACCCTAAAAAAAATAAATCGCTCTAGCAAAAAAAAATATATATATATTACTGAGTGAAATAAGGAGCTCCCATTCAGAAAAACGTTCTGTGTAAGCATCATGTGGCATTTCATCTGATTCTCTCAACCAGGCATGGTACCCTACGCAGTGTGAGAGGCATTTTTCTGTCTGCTTGGCAGATGGATTCCTTTTTAGGATGGTTAAATTGTTAGTTGCTCAAAACAAAGTTTAATTTCACAATTGGTGATTTAGCTAGAATGTCAAAACACATGTGGGAACTGCCAACAAGAAAATACATCACATCTATTGAAGCTCTTTTTGGCCTCATTGTGATAATATCAGACACAGAATAAGGCATGTAGATCATAGCAATTACAAGTCACTCACGATCCTTTTGTGACAGGAAAAGCATTTCACCCTCCTCTCTGTATTACCTGACACTGCTTTTTTCACATGGCTTTTGTTCCACATCACACAGAGGTGTGCACTGGCGTGGCAGAATGGGAGGGAGATGAACCTCTGTCAGAGGAGGAAGAAATGGAACGTGTAGCAGCTTCCCGCTGCAAATCTTCAACCTTCTTCTGAAGCTCTGCCCGGATGGCCAGGAGCTCTTTAAGATTTTGGTGGATTGGAACCTGCCAGGTAAAGAAAGAAAAGGCTTACTTTGACTCTCATAGTGAGTTATTTTCTCCAGCAATGCTGCTGCTGTTGCCTTAAAGTAACACAAGGAATCCAACATCTTTCAGTATATCAGTATTTAGGAAAAGTGTTTCTTTAGCCATTTGAAATGAAGCATTTCAGGAAACTGTCCCCTTTTAACAACACGGCAGGAAATCTATTCAGAAGAGTGAAACATATCCCAATAAATGTACCTGTATCCCTTATCAATACCACTGTCAGCTGAACTTAAAATGCCTTTCCTGGGAACTATTTCCCCTGCCCGAGGGGGCAGGACTTATTATATAAAGAGAGTAGAGTTCACAAAGCTGGCTCCATATGGAGCATCTTGTTACTCTTCTAACCAGGCATCTTTCCAAGAGCCTGACCCCTTCCAGTGAGAAAAGTGCAGCAGCCAAGTGAGTGGTGCTTGTGCTGGACCTCCCAGAGTCACACTCCAATAAACCTTTCACAGAAGTAGTGGGTTGTGCAGGTTTCTGCCTCTGCTTCTGACAGTACCCAACAGACACCAGAGATGCACCACTTGTACCAGAGTTCTCAGCATTTTTCATGTTCATCTGAAACATTGAACTATATCATGGTCAAAGGAAGATTCAAGCCACACTGGGTTTTGCAGCTGGATTTTTTATCTCAGACAAGCAAAGAGAGACCTCCCCCTCTTCCAAATTCCACAGAAAGGCCAAAAAAGTTTGACTGTAAATTGCTTTTAATTTATTTTATCCCGTATAAACTCTAATTGTTTATAACTTTTGGAAAGAGCAAGATGGGAAAAGAATTTAATGGGGCTGATGCAACAATCACAGGGAAATGCAGCACTGGGAAACCTATGGATTGCTGGATGTTATCCACATGCTGGAATGCCAGGCTCCAGGGAATTGCATTCACCCACTATTGCTTCCTACTGCTTAGAAGTGATTACAGGGCTGGGATGAACATCTGAATGTGCCATTTTCACATGGTGCTATGTGAAGGAGGTAGCAAACACCAGAAAGGGTTTTCTCTTCTTGCCATCAACACACAACTCAGTCACAAGTTATGTTTTTCTGAATTCTGGCTTTTTAAAGGAAGCACAGCAAAATCCATGGACTGCCATATTTTCAGAACCTAACACTCATGTTTCTGACACAGGAAAATACCATTTAATTTCCAACTTTGGTTCTAACTTAAAACAATAAAATAGTGTCAGCAGTCTTTTTAGGTCAACAATTTTTTGGCCATACACTTTTTTCTTGTTTGTGGCTTAGCCCACGAACAGAAACTTCAGTGTATTCAAAAAGTGCTGCTCCCAGTACCCTGGGAGTCATCAATTCATACAGCATGTCATCTCCAGCAATTTTAAAAGCATAACTTTTTGAGTCTTCAGCAGAACAATCACTGCACACCACCAAGTTCCCAGTGACCCTGGAGCCCTGCCTTCACTGTGCAATGAACTCCCTCTCTTGCAATTTTATCCTGCATCCACCATACAAACTCTTCAGCAAATGAGGCCACAAATCTACAGAAGAGCCTCCTTCACCAATCAGACACAAAGCACACCCTCCAGAAAGCCAATCTCATTTCTGTGAGACAGTCTACAGAAAGTGTATACACTCAGAAACATGACAGAACTGAGTCTGGTGATGAAGTTTGTCCCAGGTGCTCTAACACATACTATAGAAAATTCAGATTTCAGTGCAGATTGAGACTTTCTGGAATTAGCACCCCCTGCATTTATTTTTTTCCCCTGAATAAAAGATCCCTTCCTCACAGACTCCCACTTCACAATTCTTTATGAAGACATTTCCCCGAAACACTTAGGTCCCTAGCACAGTGATTTACCATTGGTATCATTAGTCACACAAGCCCTGGGTCACGGCAGATCTGTACACCTGATTTCTGCACAGCTTAATCACAACTCAGCAGACCAGGCCAATTTCTCTCAGACAGCTTTCACACGGGCATTGGCTGCTGTGTTCCACTGCACAGGGCTCAGGCACTCACAAAGAGCAGTTCCACACAACCAGCTTTCGGGGAACCTGCCACAAAAATCCTTTCAGGATACGCTACACAAAAGCTGCTGCACAATCTGGCATGCTCTGTAAAGTGCTTCAAGGAGGAAAAGCGTGGCTGCACATCTCAATCCTCCTCCTGCATTCCCAGAACCTCATTCAACAGACAAACGCTCCAACTTTGACGCAAGTGCTGTTGTCCCCACAGGTCCACCTTGAAGAGCAGAACTGCCTTTAAATAAATTAGCTAAATAATAATAATGACATTTAAAAAGTCTGTGTCTAGTCAAGTCACACACAAAACTCTTCAACATTGAGACTGCAAAATTATGCTCTCAAAAAATTAGGAGGTGTCAGAACAAAGATGACTTCTCCAAACTCAATTCAGCCTTACCATACATCATTGGTTAAATAAACATTAAAATACTGCCTTCCCCCTTGTATTCCTCATTTACTCTGTGCACAGTTTGATGCTACTTAATTAACAAGCAGTTATTCAATATTTAGCTTTCTTTGCAATGTCTGACCCCATCTTTTATTTATTCTTCTGAACTTAAGATGTTTAAGTTTCTTCTTCTGTACTTTCATCTCACGTCAAGAAACAAATTTATTTCTACAGCACCCTAATGAGATATGGGAGTACTAATGCTCCACTTGTACACACAAGGATCTGAAGCTGGCACCTCCCTGATTTTGTGTACCTTGGATCTCCAATTGATTTAACAGAGAACTTGGGAATTCTGCAATTGGGCCAAGTGAGTAGCAAGCAGGACACCCACTAAATAAGGAGCACACACAGACTGACTGCTCCAGGTGAGCTCCCTTACAACAGAGGAATCCTGTGGCAAAGGCAGGGACAAACCTCACTTCTCTGGAGCAGCATCATGCTCCCTCTCCCACAGGGCAACTCTTCCTTTGTCTGCAGGCATGTCCCCTCCAGTCTACTTTCCCAGATTGTATTCCATGGGTTGAACAGAAAGCAAACACCTCCAGTACTTGGAGCATTATTCAGTCCTAGATCCTATTCCCAGTTAGTGATAACTCTCTCACAGATCCTCTCTCTCAGTCCTTTTATTTATTCTCAGTCCTTGAGAATTCACTGAGATTGTTATAGCCTCAGACCTCTAAATTGGATGAATTTCTTCCAGGAAATGAGCAGGCGTGTTTCTGAAACACAATCTCTCTTGCTAAAATCCCATGTTTGCTCTAGAGATGGAATATTTACAGAAAAGCAGCCCCTCGCCCCAACAGAAGTTCACAATACCATATTTTCATATGGGAAAACATTTTCCTTAGTCACATTCCCATAAGCAACTGAGCCTTCTTGGATCAAGTTTTACAAAACAATTCAGTCAGACACACATACTTGGTGACTCAATACAAATCATTAGAGCCCAGCAAAGCTGTAAGCAAGGCAGAGAAAGGTCTTATAATTGGAAAAAAATTATTGGCCATGTTTTAATAAGGGTGTGTTAGATGTAAACATTGCAAGACAGTTCTACATAAATACCACCATGCCATTTCATATAGTAGTGTAAACACGAGGGGGTTTCTATTTCAAGTCTTTCCCAGGAAAGATTCTTTTTGGTTGCCAGTAACACAGCATCATGTAGGTGCACACTGATGTAAAACAGTTCCAAAAATAGGTTTCACTGAACTCCCAACATATACTTTAATTTAATGAATAAGTCAGATTCAGTCTAGAAAAGTCTTGAGCATTTTCAAGCAGCAGTGACTGATTTTTTAGTGATAAAAGTTCATGCTAAAATTACATACTCATGGGGTAAGGAAAAGGTGGTAGAGGCAGCTGAAGTGTTACAGTAGTTCTTACAGTAAGACTTGAAAATCAGCCCAGCATGGGCAGCTGTCTTTTCCCCCAGATGTCTTCAATGCTGCTACTGTAATACCCCTGTTTATAAAAAAACCCCAACAAATTCCAAGGGGAAAAGATAGAGTGAAAACAGAGGAAAATGCCCCAAACAAAACCCCTAACCCTAACCCTCAACCTCAAGTTATGCAGTTTGGGGGGGGGGGGGTTTGTTTGTTTTGGTTTTTAATTAAACCATTCAGAGAACCAAACAGAACTGGAATTATGATGCTTTCTGGGAGCCTCCTTGCATCTCGGAAGGAGGAGGAAAAGTAAAAGGATGAAGCATTGTCAAATGAATTTTGTCACAAAAACCATTAAATAACAAAAGAACTTCAGTTCATTTCCACATTTCCTAAAGACTTATCTGCAGGTAGACCTGTTGCTGTCAGTGTCTCCTCTTACCACCCCATGCAAATTCTTACAGATAACTATCTCCATTTTGTCACCTCACACCATTCTATATCAGCATGTCATTTCTCTCTCAAACAAAGCCTTCTTCAGAAGGAAAGGGGTCCAACAACCTTCACAATAACACCTGTAATGGCTTGCTGTGAACAAGGCTCTCCTTTACTTTGCCACTGTTAGGAATAAAAGGAAGTGGAAGAGTGACAGATTCTGTAAGGAACAAGAAGTTTGAAGAAAATTGTTTATTAAAAGATCTTGTTACCACCTTAACCCTAGAAGTGTGTCCTTGCACAGCACAAGTAGTGTCTCTTTTATTACAGTCTTGTTAAGAAATCACGTAATTGATTTGCCTGACATGAATTTGTTGGGAGGCTGACAGCAGCTGTACTGTTTTCTAATCTCTCATCCTGCCTCTCAAATTAGGAGTGGAAGCTCAAAAGATGACTCTGGACCCATCACCCAGACACATTCAAGTTATTTGTGCTGCTCCACTCCACACATTTCAGCAGAGTGTGCAGCCCTTCCTTTGTCACACCAGCATCCCCACAGTGATGCTGCCAGGCAACAAACACCTGGCTGCTACAGCCAGGTCCATTATTCCTGTCCATAAACCAGGGAAAAGCACAGACCTACTTCTGCTGCACGAGAGGAGCCTACACAGATGAAACCTAACCCTGCAGCACATCTGTGGTTTGCTTGGGCTGGAAAATTGCCTGGCCATTGCTCTTGAGGGTGTTTTTCTTGTGCTATTCAAATTATTACCTCAATGTGCTGAAAAACAATAAATTTCATTTCCGTGATTTAACAAAACATTCCTGTAAAATTAAAGTAGAAACATAAAGGTGAATGCACTACATTAATTTTAACAGATTTTGGTGGGTTAACAGGTTAACCTCACCAAAAAATTCTGAACTATTTATAAGAAATAGAAACAGATTTCTTTAATCACACAAAATTTACAAAAAACAGATTAGAAGTTTATCATTCCAAAGCAAAACTGGCACTTATATCTAAGATCCATAGTACTGCCAGCTGCCCTGTATCCACAGGGTGTTTCTCCTCTCTGGTATGTGCAGCCTCTTTCCCCTGTAAGACTTGAGATAATTCTCCCACTGCTAATCATACTTGCAATACTTGAAACCACATCCCCAACCAGTAAGAAGCAGCAAAATGCTGCAAAATTGAGCGAGCAAAGTAACATCCTTCACTCAGAAAGAACGGATTGTAGGTTTCTGCAAATTAACCAGTTAAAATGGGTGGGGTTTTACTTTCCTGATTAGCTACTTTTGCTGTCTCTTTCATTCCAAAGCAGATACTTTTCCTACACTTTAAATCTAAGGTACCTACTGCTTATAATGAGCTGAAAAATACTGACAAACACTGCTAAAAACATTCTTTATTGCCTAAAATAGCATTGATACGAAACTATTTTTTAAACTGAATTACCCACATACTTCAAAATCAGAACCTGGTGTAGTGTAACTCTCAGCACACATCACTTCACAGTTATAATAATTTATTCCTGCTTGGGAAAGATAAAGTTGGGGTCTTTTAAAATTATCTCCACACAGAAACTATAATTATGCTAAACAATGTACATGCTACATCCCATCCATATAAAAACCACCCAGACATAAGACAGCTCCATTCCCTCAAAAATTCAAACCTTCCTCTTCACAGAATTACTACAGTTCACTTTCAGTATTGATTTTCAGGTTTTCATTCCCAAGGAATCCTTCAGGATCCTCAAGTGCTTTTGGACAGCAAAATTTGTCAACACAAGGATACGTGTAAGAGAAATTATAATAGCTACTCACTTATAGTACTGCCAAGTCTTAATTGGATGGATATCTAGTGTGTATTACTGTACTAGCTCAAGGACAGTCATTCAAATGAAAATTGTTCAACAGTGAATGCATTTTGTCTTGTTCAGCGAGCACACTTTATCTATTTTAGCAACACGGAAGAAAGGCTGCAGAGGAAAATGGTTATTTTAAATTCATTGCTTGACTTAGGACTGTCAGTTTTCCAAAAACCTACTCTGTGCATTGGAAAGACAACAATATCTTTCACTTGAGCTTTTTTGCTCATCTTCATGAAGAGCTGGAACTCTGACAGTCTTGCTTTTAAAGCCTAGTTAACAGGATACACGCAGCAAAAGCCAGCCTCGAATGATGAAGACACTGGTTTCCAATAATAATCAATACTTCCACACTTACTGTAGAGGTGTGCTGCTGAGAAACCAAGCAAAACACCTCCTAGCCTTCTGGAAAAGCAAGTAGAAGCAAACAGAAATTATTAGGAATCCTACCAGGTCGGAATTGGAACAGAGATTTTTGCAAACAACTGCTAGATTCAACCAGACTTGGGAAACTGTACACGCTACAAGCTGATGCCATTGCTTGTTAAAACCTACAGCCCATTTAGATTTAGACATCTGATAGATGAGGGCAATTATTTGAGTGCTTGCCCTTCAAAATATGTGAGAAACTCACAAAAATGAAGATAATTTGCACAGTACTAGTTTCTCTCATTCTGTGCATGTTCTGATGCTGTGCTCATTACAGGATACCAATTTTTTTTCCTTAAATAACTATAGAGTCTTTCAGCACTCAGGATAGGCAGTTAGTCTCTATTTTATTCCATATAAATTGAATGCTGGGAGTTTTATCTGCAGAAATCTTTACACCCCGTTAGAGAGAAACTACCGGGCACTGCATGAAACTTTTGCCCCATCTCACAAGAAACTCTTTGCTAACTGCAGGAATGAAAATCTCCTTTGCTAGGCAACACTCAGTTATCTAATCTACAAGGTGGCTCCTTCTGACATCTCCCACCTCATTCTTTCATGCAAAAAGATGGACTCAAGGCCAGCAGTGCCAAGCAGTTCCAGAGCCATACAATGGCTTTGTCCTGCCACAAAATGGTGTTAAAATCAAATGTATGAACTTTCAAAAATATTACAACCAATGTCAACATACTCAGAAAGTAACACACCAAGCAATGTGATAAATAATATCAACACCCCACGTGCCAGGCAGTAAGTTCCATGCAGTAAGTTATATGTTATCCTATTATATGCAAGATAAAGTATGTCAGTAATTATGTTTTCCAGTTTATTCTCAGCAATTTTTCCAGTGACATTTAGCACGTTATTTGTTCTTTTCAGTATACAATATTTTGTGTTTATTGACACTGAAGTTCAGCTGACATCTGATCACAACTGTTCCACACATCAAATCCTTCTGTAATTCTATACATAGCATAAAATAAAAGCAGCAATTGTAAGCTATTTATATGCTTTACAGTAATTTCTGTATATACTGAACAAGCAGTTTTACTTATTCCTACCTTTTCCTTTCATTTCTGTGAGTGAGCTGCTAACCTACCAACAGACTTTCCCTGGATTTTCACAGAAGCTCCAGGACTGCCTTTAGCAGATTATTCAGTAGCTGAACTGAATTTCTGGGTTATAAATGGTGCTAGCCTTTTACTCTGGATGACAGTCCACACACAAAGAAAAGAATGAATTTGAAAAAATGATAGGGATTCCTGTGATATTATCACTAACACTGTGGCCAAATTTACAGAACAGAGCTTGAAGGAAAATGATCAGGCACAGAAGAATAAAAAACCCTACATAAAACCAAACCAAAACTAAGCCCTGTCCTCCAAGGGTTAAAATGTCACTTCCCAGAAGGCATAAAAACAACTAAACACATCCTAATGCACTATGCAAAATTTGGTGACTAAAATACATTCTCTTCCTTGCCTCTCACATAGCAAGATACAGCTTGAATTAAAAGGACCAGAACTTTTACTCATGCTCTGCATATATGAATGGTAAGGGTATACTACTTCAAAAACACTGCTGTTTCAGAAGTCATACTCAGGAATATAATTGCTGTGCTCTCCCCACCTTCCCGAGTTGCCCAAGCAGATACCTAATGACATCTGGCAGCCAGAGCTCCTGAAACCAGTGTCAAGAACAGGTCAGAATGACTACATGGAAAAGGAAAGGGAAATATATATCAACTGAAAAAATTCAAAAGCATCATATTATCTTATGTATTCCAGACTAGTAGGGTCATCTGAAAGCCAAGGAGTAAGCACCCAGAGAGCCCACACCTCTGTATAAGAGAATGGAAGAACTTATCTTCCAGATGTCATCTACAAACATGCATTTCTCCAACTGAAGGGAAGGACAAATCTGAAAAAAGTTTCTCAGTCACTGAACTCAAGTAAGATAGAATTTAAATCTATCTAATTTTCTCGGGACAAGAAGTCAATAATGATGTAACACCTCCAAACTCAAACCACAGAACATTTTATTTCACTTAAGAATTTAGAATGACCTTGCTGAAGCACAATTTAGCAAAAGGGGAGTCTACAACAAATATCCACATTTAACCTAGAATCTTCCACAGTGTTCACTTCTCAGACTCCTGAGCTTTGAACCCTATGGAAGGAGGCTGGGTGTCACCTAAGTGCACAGGATCTATTGCAGTGCAAAATAAACAGGGCTTTTGATGCAATTAAACACTATCAAAACCACCATTTCAGGCTTCCACAAAACTCAGATTGAACTGAAGATATATCATTCTAAGTAATCTTTTCTTTACAGAACATAAGAATAATCCTAAACTCTGTATGTCCTAGTGCAATTAAGAGTATGCTCAGACTTATCACGCTGGTAAAGGTCTGATGAGACACAGATATTTGAAGACAGAGTACAATAATGCAAAAATTAATGGTTATATCAAGTTGGCATTCAGTAATTCTAAAATTAAAAAAATGAAAGGTCATATATGCTCATTTCCAATAGAAAAGGCAATGAAGTGCAATGATTAACTTCTCTCAGTCCATTTAAAGATTCAAGCTCACTAATCAAGCTGAAATTAGAAAACCTAAAATATTGCCTCAAACAAAAACCTGCCCCTCTGCTCTTATGAGTTTTCTCTCCCCTAACACAAAGCTGGTTGAAAACAGGCATGAAAGATCCATTCTGATTATATTAAAGGACTAATATTCATCTTCCTTTAAATTCACCTACTGGGCATTTCTCCTTTTTGGTGAGCTTCTAGAAAACAATAAACATTTCCTAGTTTCCTGAAGATGTTTTTGCAGCTGATGAAACAGCACGTGAGGTTGCCTTGAGCTATTCATCAGAGCTCTTCATTAACGTTAAATTTATTTTATTTCCCCTTATATTTAGTTGAAAATCAAGAGAACACATTAAAAGGTATTCAACAAAATCACCTTTTATCAGTATGCAGGGATGCCCATTCTTTTAATAAATTCACTGATTAAGAAATTCTTTCACTGAAGATAAGTGAAGACCTGCTGGGCATCACAAGGGTCATTGTCTTTTTTTCTGTCATGGAATGGGTCTGAATGTTACTGAATCAGTTAACAGGGTGTGACATCAGACAATGGAAACACAGAGGAAAGCACATTTAGTATATTGTGATTATGAAGACAGTTTATTTACTTGCTTGTATGAGTTTGTGCTTTCATAATTAGACTGCAATTCTGCATCAAAAAGAGTGTAATTTCTGCAGCAAATTTATCCAAGTAGATGGGAAACACTTCCAAATATTTGTCATAAATATCACATAAATTCAGGCCAGGGACAAGAGGAAAGGGATGATATATCTCCACAAGACAAAGCTTATGTGGTAGAACTAAAAAGTTGAAACAGTTGTATAAGTACTTCAAGAAAAACACGTGGTAGTGAAGCTAAGGCAGTTACCAGGACCATCATATTTTATTACCTTCTGCTGCTGATCTGAGGGACCTGCTCTCACAGACCAGTGAAGACCAGTGGGTCCCACGTGCCAAAGTGCCTGCAGAGTGCTCTCTGACAGGACAGTGAGCAGGGCTTGTCACTAAGCAGATGACAGCTCTGATATTTTCTCATGTCATCTCTTCCCCACCCTCCCCTCTTCCAGACCAGGACTAGCTTTCATGTGTGTCTACAAAGACTGCTTGCTCTCAGGGCCTACAGAGCTCAATCAAATACAAGTAATAAACTGACACTGCTGCAGTCAGTTACACTAAAATGTGCATAAACCACCCAAAATGGTGTTCGGCAAACAGGCTAAAGAAAGGATGTTATTTTGCTAAAAAGCAGTTGACAATTTTACTTTAAAAATTATAAAACTTAAAATACGTGATCTTTCAAAGTTTTAACGAGTTAAGAGAAACAAAGCAGCTCAGAGGAAACACCTCAGTGAGAAGGTAACTAATCCAGACTTTTCCAGGACCAGTGTACTGTCCTTGAAATCTACCTTGGAACACCATCTTTTACAGCAGCCTCTGACTGGTGGGTGTCTAATAAATCTGAAACTCACATCTCATTCTAACACTCCAAGATGAAAGCAGCTTTCAGGCAGTCATTTAATACAGGTAATTCATCATAATATGCTGGGGGGTACCTCGGAATGTTACCTTAATAAAGAGATGGTGTAGCACTCTCAGATATATTATGGCTGTGACAAAATCTGAATGTTCTTCCTTCAGACTTCTAAGCTTGAGAGCATATGGAGTATTTGTCTGACGAGATTTAGAGATTTATCTGAATAGCAGACGTTACTTACAAGAACAAAAACTGGATGAATCAAGGAGCATGTATAGTGAGTGTTTAATCTTTAGTATGCCAGCTTGAAATCGTAAAGGTCAATTGAAAACAAGCATCTATGTGGTGCTAAGTTTAGAAAGCCTGCAAAATGAGCCAGTATATACTCCAATTCGTTCAGAAACTGCTGCTATATTTTATGTCATCGTTGGTAAAGGGCAAAACATGATTAAAAACAAAGGTACACAAAACTCTACAAGAAGGTTAAGGGCAATAAAAGTATTAAAAAGGGTTACAAAGTATCACAGAAGTGGTATAAAAGCAATCTTCTGACGACAAAGACTGTTAATCTGTTACCTTTCACAAGCCAATACAGTAATACTGTAACTCCCTATTCTACTGGTGACGAATGAAAACATCCTTTTTCCAATTTTGAACACATCCTGCATCTTCTTTGACACAATCACCTTTTCCCCTATCAGCTGAAATACACGCAACAGATGAGCACTTTTGAAATTAAATGCTGCATTCAACACTACAAAAACCAGTAATTTCTCTTAATGTCTGTGATCTTCACTAAAACATAAAAGACAGGTGAAAGCTCATACCTGAGGCCGCATCCTCGGGTTCCACCTGACGTAGTAGTTCACCCACAGTTCCAAATGGTTCAGACTGGCAACAGGATACAGGACGTGGTTTTCATAGTTCACATAGAAAGGATTTGTGAACTCCTCTAACTGGCTGTTTATGTAGGACCACAGTGATACAGTCTTGGTGCTCACCTCCTGATGGAAAAAAACCAGTAAAAAAATTCATTATGTGGATTACAAAAACTTGAAGTATGACGTTAATGTCTGTGTATCAGTAATTCTGCCTGTGAAATTTACCTTATCTACTAGAAAATTGCAAGGTGGCTGAGAACACTTCCAGTAGCTGATCATTAAACAGCCTTAAAACTTTAGGAAAACATTTGAACACTTATGCTGGTCCAAGGCTAACAGAGAAAGGAGATTTATATTATTTTCAGAGACACTAAGTCCAGATGAGCAAAAGCAACTCGTACTGCTTACAATTTACAGCAATGTTTACAGCTACTTAAAGATATGGCTACACACTCACCAACTAAACAAACAAACAAAAATAAACTGGTTTTGACAAGAAAAATCAGTGAAGAGATCAGTCGTTTAGAAGATCCAAAACAGCACCTGTGAAAAATAATTACTCAATTTTCCCACTCATACTACTTGCTCCTACCAATTGATACTATGCTTTAAATTGCCTATTTTACCTTTATTTGCACTTCTGAAAGTTGTATTACCCTAAATTTAACCAGCATAATAATGGTTAGATCAAAGATTGTAAACCTGAGCTTGTATCAGATTCATCTTGCAATTTTACACTCCTTCAGCGTTGTAAAGCATGTGTTTCTACTACCGCTGTGTCTTAAATTGCATTTCTTTATTGAGAATTACATCTGACTATTCATTTACGAAAGAAAGCTGCCTGGAAACACTGCATTTGCTGAGAACATGTTATTCAGCTCCATCTTGTGGAATTTACATGCAACTTTTCCCCTACAGAAGCTGTAGAGACAAACCACAAGAAAACAGCAAAGCTGAATGTAGTACGGAATTGCAACTTGCTTTAGAAAATATGAAGTATTAAAACAACAAAGCCAGAAGTAAGCAAAAGTGTACTTGGAATATTAACAACATTTTAATTTTTTTCCCCACAAACCTACACTATTTCATTCACTTAATTTCATTTCATTTAAAATAATTTAAATTTCTGTAGTCTTCAACCATAACTTCTATGTCCTAAAGTGACCTGTAAAGTCAGTGTTAAGAGTTCCTTTGGAAATAGTGAAAGAAATGCTAATATAATTTGATAATGACTATTATTTATAATTGTGTATGTTGGCTAAAAATACCTGCAAGACAACTTACTAAAACCCTCAACCCCCTGAACAGATAATAACTAAAGAAACATAAGTGCCACCTCATTTAATAGCAGGGCATTCAGTACATATTTCTCATACCAAGAAAATTTCATGTGCAAATTGTCTTTTAAGACTATGTGACAAATGTATCCCAAACCCACAGCTCAAATGTTCTTAGCTCTTGTATTCTAAGCATTCTTTTATAAAATCAGCAAACTAAGAATGTGCATAACACTAACTATTTACCTCTTTTAATCTCTCTTTTTCACAGTTGCATAAGAAAGTACCAAAGAGACAACTGTAAAGGTGATCCAGAATGGTGATCAAAAATAACTCGTTGAATTCAAAGGCTGCAGGAAACTGAAATAAAAAAATTGGCAAAATTACTTTAAACTTTATTTTAAGCAGTATAGAAAGGAAGAAACTCGGACATAAGAAGTAACCAAGTAAGAGTTTTTTTCTTATTATTTAGAGATTATTTCAAGGAAAACTCAGGAATTTCAGTAACTCTCACTGCAATACATTCCACCTATGTACTTCTTTATAAATACTTCTCAGAGACAAACTTTACATTCGTTATCCAAGTATAATAGAGTACAAGCATTAGCTGATGTGAAACTGGTGATACAAAGCAATCCATTTAAGATGCTCTAACAGTATTCTGTTCTCACTGCAAACCCTCAAATATATACTTTTTATCTCTTGTTACAAGACAAGAGAACATTTTTTGGAAAAAAAAAAAGAAAAAAGAAACAACAAGATGATGGCATTTAAGAATTATTTCCTTTTCTAACATGGCATGAATTAGACAATAAAGACTGCTGCAGATACATTGTGCTCAACATATATTTAAAATTTGTCTTTAACTTTCTACCCAAGTAAGTTACTCTTCTCCATTTCACCCCTTGAGTTTACTACCAGCCATATACAATAAGCCTTTAATCCCTCTTCTTTTGTACTGGAAAGTAAATCCTGTACATCTGAAATGAAAGAACTGTTATTCCCCTGAGCACCATTAGGTATTTTATTCACAAGCAGAGGTTACCTGATACATTCTAGGAAAAAGAGCTAGAAATCTGAAAACACTCAAAATGTTTCTTTTAATCTGTAGCGCTCTAAGAATCATAAAGGAAGAAATCACTGCAAACTGCATGGGCTGTTAACCATTCAGATAGAAAAAGTCCTTCTGCAATCAAATTTTATAATAGGACTACATGTGGCTTGATGTGTCAAAATAACTTTGTGTTCAGTATGACAAGGGTTGCAAACACAGATACGGAATGATAAGACATTTAGAAGAATAAAAAATTGAGAAGACTAAAGGAAAACTTAAGAAGTAGCATTTCTCTCATTAACATGAAAGAGAATGTTATAAGAGACTAATTTTCAGGACAAACTAAACAAAATTTTCTCATTCCCACTAAAGGACTAAATCTTTTTAGAAGTCTAAGAGGCAAAGCTACAGATTCATGAGGCAGAATTTCTTGCTATATAGAGAAATGCAGAGGACTGTTTTCTGTTATTTGACACTGAAGAATACTGAACACCTTGGCAAGTGACTCAAGAGCTACTTTAAATAAAAGAAGACAATAAGTATAACTAGGAGTAATAACAGAGCAACTGGGACTGTGGCTGAACTAGCTGATCCAGAAATTCCTCTTCAGTGTCATCTGTGATTTATGAAAGGCAAATGTTTATTCATGTTGAAAGTAAAGAGCTGAATAACACACAATGAGTGTGCTTGTATTAAACCCAGAAAGATCTAAGTTTTAAACAATGTTCTATTAAAAGAAGATTTATGTAAGTCAAACATTGTAAAAACATTCTCTTTCCAAGCTAATATATACCAACTTTTGACTGAAAATTTTGAGTAAGGGAATTATCAACATCATTACTCAGAAAGTGAATGGAAACCTTCCTTCTTCTGACTCTGCTACAGATTGCACACTATTCACCAGCACAGCTCACACTGGGGGTTCTCTCACAAATCACGGGTTGTTTTCACCTCCCAACCACTTGTTTTCAGAAAACATAGAGGAACTTAAGATTATCAAATTCTCTTTTCCAGTCATGTTCAAAAGTTATTACTTACAGCACTTCCTTCTCTCTAAGAAATCGTGCTGGAACTTAATTAGAAAACAAGGATGTTACCAAAACAGCTATGATTTTAAATAAGCACGAACAGAACTTGACAAGCAGGTGTGCCAAAGCCAGTCAGGAGAAAATCGAGTGGGGTCTGAGACCCCAATCTGCTGTGTCCAGCCCAAAGCAGCAATCAGATACAGAGAGCAAGAATAATTTGCAAAGCATCAAAATGATATTTGGAAAAAACTTTGAAGACAAAGCCTCTCCTAAAGGGACCCTCTTTAACTGAAAGCATTAAATGAGCCTTGTCACATCAGGGTTCTGTGCTGTGACAGGTCCATACTAATCAGACGGATGCCGACATGGCCACTATTCCAATCCAGTGAAGCATATTCAAAATTCCATACATCAGTGGTTGCACTCCAACTAATTTTTTAATAAGTGATAGCACTTTATTGAAGGCCTGTCTTTGGATACAAGAGTTGTACTGTTGGAGCTGATGTATCAAGACTGTAAAGCTTCTATTACTGCTGCTGAAAAATCACTGACCTAAAAATGCCTTCCTCTGTAGTTCCAAGCCCATTAGCGTCTGTTTGAAGATTCAGGTGGAAAAATTCCCCAAATGAAAATTTACTTCTTGTCAAATCCACTAATTGTGAGAAAACACACGGGTCATTAAAATCTGCCACTTGATGCTGCTGGAGTTGTTAGGGGTTTTTGTAAAGGAGGTACTTAAAAAAAGGAATTCTCTTGTTACGTCTTGTGATGCCAAGTGGCATTTGATTCAGAGACATGCAAAATAAACTTGCTTGTTAATCAATGAACTTGTTCTGCGCCACAGTTACATTTCACATTGAAGCACTTTGCAGAACGGACTGGATACTGAACAGAGAGTGCACTGCTGAATCCAGTGAAAAATGCATCTAATGCATCTCCAGCAACAGCTGACACCCAGTTACAAACAGGATGAAACTGGCAACTTTAAACAGACCTTTCCTCCTGTGAGGGTTCTGTGCATGAAAGGTAGAAAGTTACAACTGATGCTGCAGTGCTACATGCAAATTTTACAGTTCTGTTTCATTTTTAACAGGGCATCAGTATTTCATCAGCTCACATGTGGCCTTTCCAATTTGACATCTGCTATTCGAAATCACCAGAATTTACTAACAGAGGAGGGAAATCACTTCACCATATGTTTTTTTATTAAAATCTGATGTCAATGTACTTGCTCTCAAGTTCTCTGTTATTGTATTTGTGTGTCACGAAGACCATAAAACCAAGGGAAAATATAAGGCTGTCAAGGATTAAATTTCATTGTCTGAAGCTGTCTGGAAATTTGTATCTTAGTGGGAAGTTAGAGATTCTCTCACTATATTAAGTCAACTGTTTTAAGAATGTAACTCTTAGAACCCAGAAGGGCAAATTTGCTTGCTTTGAGCCCATGCCCAAACTTGAGCCTTTACGCCCTCATGCAGCCATTAACACTTATTTGGGCTTTGGAACATTTCACATATGTTTACCATGAACTCTGAAGCATGAAACTACCACTGTTTTATGAGCAAGTGATCAATCTACACAAGGATAAAATAGAATCCTGCTTTTCAAAAGTCCGTGTCAAGGTAATCACAGTCTTCACATCTCTTCTCTAGGTGTTCAAGTCAACTAAAAAATAGAAATAAGTAGGCAGGAACTGTTCAAGAACCATGTTATCTGTCTTTCCCTATGTAACATTAATGATTTTTCAATGCCACTGGTGTCCATGAATTTCAGAACAGTTTCTGGATTCAGGTTTTGAACAGATGTGGGATTGGCAAAATGTTTCACAGATTCTCCCCCTGCCCCCATCCCTTTCTGTTTTTTAAACTAGAGGGAACTAAACTGTTTATAGTAAGAAATAAGAGGCAGCAAGGGAGATCACAAAAATAGAAGAGGCTGCTCTCAATTAAGGAACTCCCCAGAGGACTTTTGTTCCTACCAGGTGTTTAGAACTGCTTCTCTCTGCTATTGTTATTAGCTTTCCTCTGAAAGAGGGACAGAATTTTACATTTATTTTCTCCAGCCATACTAAGCAGCACATTAATGTTGAAACACAGATATATAGAAAGAGAAAGTTTACAAGACAGCCTGGACAAAGGCCCAGTGTACCAGAAGGGAACTCTCATAAAGCACCAAAGATAACTGTTTTGAATACAAGTTTTGGAAACTATGGTGTAAGGTTTTAAGAACCATGTTCAGAACAAGAAGACTAATGTAACATACCTGGAAGTGCTAGGATCATACAGAACCAGACTGTTACCCTTCTCTCTTCAGAACAAATCACATACTATACTAACAGCTTTTACCATAACAGCACAGACCTATGTTAGCTTCCAGGAGGAAAAAAAAGGGGAAAAAAAAAAGAAAAGAGAAAGGGGGAAGGAAAAAAAAAAGAAAAAAAAAAAAAGTCAAGCACCAAGCACTTCTAATTCACTTGGAAATAAAGCCTTCATGTGGACCACCTACTTCAGTAACCCCATTAAGGAACAGAAATATAGAAGCTCAGAAAAATGATGGCTAAATCCATTCGATAATTTAACTTTTCAGAACAAAAATGAGAAGCTCAATATTTTGGTATCTTAAGTATCACTAATTTCAAACATCTCCCCTGGTCCAGAGGTAAAAGCAGCGGTGGAAGTAAGAAAACTTACCAGAGAACAGGCTTATGTGTTAGAAACGCTGTACTGTCTGCATAACACTGAAAACAGCTACATTTGAGATATATATAGAAGAACTCTCTCCTGCCCTCAGTTCACAATCAGCCTGGATTTTTCCTCTTTCTTTAGGACAATATAAATCCATATGAACATTTACTCCACCAGTGAACATGCAATGCAAATCATTTGCATCATTTATCAATAACCCTCATTCATGTAATCAAGGAATCCTCCAAAAGCCTATTTTAAACAAAAAGAATTGCTGGTATTTTGGTCTCAAGACAACACTTCTACTCTATCTCCTCGTACCTCACTTCTGAGCAGAAATTTTCCCTCTGTGAGCACAGTGCAGCCACAGCACAACCAACTTCGGCAAACACGCTACTGCAGAGGAATGTGTTCTCCTACATGAATTACATTTGCAAGATAAAGACTGAAACCTCATAGAAATACTCTCTTAAGCATCTTACCTGCTTTGTCATTTGCCAAACACAGTCGATGAACTGAAGGAAAATCGGAGATCTGTCAGCATCTGCATGATCATCATCTCCGTGTCCTACTCGCTGAAAGTCAAAGCACACTTCATTTCAGTCTGGGGTGTTTACAGTACCCTCCCAACACTGTAAAGTTCAGCAACTCTTAAATATGTTCCAGTGGTGAACAAGACAAGCAAATCTTCCATAACGCAAACCTGTATTTTCCAACTACTAAAAATGCATCCCAGTATTCACTTACGGACATGCATCTGCTGTTGAGCAGAGCTGGAGAGGTCCTTGGTCAACAAAGCTGTGCCTGTTGTTTCCCCATCTTCTACTGCATAGCCACTGATTTCTACCAGTGTAAAACTGGTAGATATTTACTTTAAATGTACTGAAACAGTGATTATTCCATATCCACCTGCCATAATCACATGTCATTTCTCCTAAACCATCTTAGAGTTAGAGCCCACAGCATGTCACAACAATTTATTCTAATTCTCCACTAGCCCACATGTTAAAATAAACACTTTAACCTTAAATCAGAGTAATGGTTCCAGCAATTTTACCTTCTAGACACCTTAACTGTTTTCCTTGTTACTCCATTCATAAGCTGGCTGGAGATGAAGCAATGTGTTACGATCCCTCTTCCTCATACAAAAGCCATGTGATTTTTTTTAACCATTGTGTTCAAGCCACTTCATTTTCATTTACTTTATTATTATACCTCACATAGAGATTTCCCATTAAAAATGATCAGGTCACAATTCTCTGACACACTCAGACCATTAAAAGAAGGGCACCAGAGATAATAACCAAAATGCAGCAGAGCACAGTGAGAAAACATGCTACTCAAAATAAAAGCACCGAAGGTGACAAATTCCACACTAAACCTTCCAGCTTACCATTGCAAATCGGTGTCCAAAACTTATCCATTCTTTCTCTACAAGAACTTCAAACCCCTTGATGGTTCTGTAATAGCTGTCCAGCATGAGCATGGCCAGTGCAGTGAGCTGTGCAGTTCGGTCCCAGCCGTCGCTGCAGTGAACCACCACAGAGGTTTTACCAGATTCGATTTTATCTGCAATTCTCACTGCTCCGGCAAGAAGCATCTTCAACAAACAAAATTCAAGAAAACAAGCATATTAAATGCTAACCAAAACTCTGCAAAAAAAGTTATAATGTTATACTTTTAAAGTCATTATGTTTTTAAAATTTCATATTAGTTACATAATCATCCTAATGACATTGCTTTAAATTAGAGGTTTCCAAATGGTGTCATGCATACTCCTAGAGGTACAAAAGCTGTGTGCACTCTGTTGTCCAGGAGAGAGTTCTTACCAGCAGCTCTCCCTTATTAGCAGTACATAACAAAGGAATCTGGGAATCCCTTCTCTAAATTAATTGTTCTTCTGTATTATGATGAAAAGACAAAAATACTGTAATCTATTCCGAAGGCTGAAAGTTCAGTGTTTTCAAAGTCCATTTCACATTAATCAATCGCTCTTTCTTCCTCCGTTTTCAGTTCAACTGAAACTACTGAGTTTAGAGAAAGGGACAAACCATCCAGCTAATCTGAATCAAAACACAACCCAAACAAACCAGAACCCCCTGGCTGTGAGTCTGTTCTGATTTGCTGGTGCATGGAGTATATGTCATATTCAGCCCCTGAACAGACCATCAATAGCCTGGATTCAAGAGCATGCCTGAGAGCAAAGGACAGAGATGGCACAGGACTGAGATCACCTGTGTGAACTTGTTATTCTTCTCCCCACTAAAAAACCTGCCACTCTTGTTCTCTGATGTCACCCTCTAGGCTTTTTTTAAACTTAAATAAACTCTCTCTTGTGAGGATTTGTCTCTAACATGTCCCATCACAGCACCGAAAAATATGTGGGAAAAAACCCAACCACTAAAAATAGGACCACAGGAGAAATTCCTATTCTCCATTCCAACATCAGAAAACGGAATCTTTCTAAATACTTGCACTTTTCCCTTCACAGGCATGCAAAACCATCTCTTCTGGGAAGTAGGAAAGCCAGCATCTGCTGGAGAAGATGTGCACAAAACCAGTCTTCAAATTATTTCAAGAAGCAAGCTTTAGAGACAATTTTCATTGATTGTATCTTTCACTGAGCATATCTTTTATGGTAACACTGAAGGATGCCAGGATGAAAACACCAAGAAACAATACTGAAGTGCCTATATGGCCTGAACAAGTTAACTGATTACTTCAGTTACAAAGCTCTACTGAACTAAAAAAGTGCAAATATTAAAGTAATTTGGTCTTCAATAAAAGCAGAAAACTAATAATAATCTATATAACATACAGGTATGCAATAACTTGCTCTAAATTGTCCTAAAGAGAACACAGGTACCTCTGAAGGAGTACAGCTGGAAATAAAGGACAGAACACACACAAGCAATAAGCAGAGAGGAGGAGACAGAAAACAGTTACTATTAGTTAAGTAAATATGTGTGGAGTAGGTAAAGCACTTTATTCAACTTTGGACAAAAGCCTTTAGAAAACAGCTTCCACTACAAACTGTTATTATCCTTTACAGATGTTTCAAAACTTAGTAACCATTTCACTTAGGGCTCCTAATGAATAACTGGCTTTGGATTGGCTTAGAAAATGAGAACTGATTTAAAAATAATTAAGCTCAACCCTGAAAGACAGAAAATATCCTGGAGGGCATAAAGAAACATCCTGGGTGTGCAAAAAGCACCAAGTAACTCTACTCCTGTTACTACTGCCTTCACACAGAGGCCGTTCCTGGTGCCTCCCCAGACACTTCTCAACCATCTCTGAAGTGCTGTCAGTGCCTGAGGGTAGGAAATTGAATTTCCAGTAATGTATTGCATTAAACTGGGACAACAGTCACACTGGTCTGAGCCTAGAGAACAGCAGATGTGTTAAGAGTAAAGCTGTGGATTTGTTAATGCTATTACAAGCCAAGTCAAAAGGCAAGGAAGGTAAGGAATTCTTGGATAAAAGCCCAGGGAGATACTATCAAGACTGTTCATGCAGGAATGGCAGCTTTTAAGAAATCAGGCTGCAGTTTGTGGTGTTTGAAATAGTTGAAATTCAAGAGAACAAGAAAATTAAACTCTTCCCAAAATATTATTAAATTTGACTCTTAATCTTCTGTTTGCTCCCTCTACTGGCTCTCCTGCAGCTGTCAGCAGGCACTACTTAACAGTGCAAAACTAATGAACAATCCCAAACATGTTTTGCATGAGTGACATTTGAGCCAGCTGCTAATAAAATAAATTACAATCCATCCATATTCATCATAAACAGGGGAGTGAATGTGGTAATGAAATAATCTACTCTAAAATAATTTCAAAGGTTAGTGAAATTGAGTGTGGTAGTGATTTATTTAAGTATTATGTTAAATGATAGAGTAGATGATAACTCGATAGAGCACTGACTATAAACAGCCCAAGGAAATGTAGGTGCCCATCACAAGAACAGTAACATTGCGTTGAAGAAGGCAAGGAGGGAAAGACTGCAGAATCCACAGTCAAGACCTTCTGGCCGTTGCTCAAATATAATCTGAAATTCCCAGGGCATTCTTCCAAAAAAACAGGGATAACCCTGAACTGCTCACAAACATTCCTTCTCGAGAAAATAAAACGCTGTCCAACAGTAAATACAACACTGTGCTATCAGGAATTAACTCGTTATCTACCAATACATAAATCTGGAAATACAAAGTCATTATGGAATGCTTAAAACGCTGCACTCAAAGCGACCGTTTAGTAACATTTTCAGAAATGCAAATTAAAAAGATGGTTCAACAAAGCAATTGATTTTTTACATCAAAAGCATCTTACCCTTATATATTCCAGCCAATGTGTGGAGTCCAGGTTTGATAACCACCGAGTGTCATCAATGGTAGGATAAACGATTTCTTTAAGTTTCCGCAGGGATTCTCTCATTACGTGGATATTGTGAATTTCCAGGAAGACCAGCTCTGCATTTGGGTAGGCACTTTCACTTTCGTATCCTCCACCTTTTGCCTGTCATTCAAAAAGTAAAAACAGACGAAGAAAAGAACATGCACAGGACTTCAGTATAAGGTTGAGAGAGTTACTTTGGTCAGGTTTTAGCATTTGCTGAGAGATTATTTCAGCCCTAACAAAAACATATAAGCAGACTTTTTGCTTTTGTTTTTCTAAGAAAAACCAGAGTACTTTTTCCTTTAGGTCAAAGAAATTCTAATTGCAATAGGTTAGAATGATAAGACATCCATATACCCTCCCCTCTTTACTAATGAAACCTTTGGTCTTCTGTGAGCTTTACTGCATAACTTCTCAGCTACATCTTGATGCTGCCTGACAGCCTTTCCAAAATGCTACAAGCAACTTACCTTCCTTCCCCTGCCCTCTTCAGGAACCCTTTCTAATCAGTTTTCAGCATCATGTTCTCCACATCCTTATCTCTTACTCCATCTCCAGCCTTGTAATAAAGACAGAACTACTAATGCTGGTTATGCTCCCAACCTACCTTGTTTGTATCTGCAACACTATTCTGTCTGGCATCAAAGATGATAAGTTTATGAGACTGAGCATTGGCATCCATTATTGTCTGCAAGTATTTTTCATCTTCTTTGCAGCGCTTGTCATTTGGGCCTACTGATGGCTGACTGCATCGTGTTATTGTTGCTTGGCTCTCAGGATGAATCCAGGATAACACCTGGAATAAAAGAAAACTATTTTAGTTTACCACATTACTATAAAAGCAGCAGGCCAAGAGCGGAATTAGACAATTCACTCTCACCACATGGCATTATTTCCTGGCAAATCAACAAATGCAGATTTTAAGGACAGGCTGACGCAAAATCATATTGACAGCACACTAGCACTGACTGCTCATCCAAAGTTGAGCTTGAAACACAAAGTGGTTCCAACATCTTAGCTTTTATTTCCAGTAGCAACTAAGCCTACTACTGCATCTTATTAATTAGGGAAAAAAAAAAGCAATGGAGGAAGAAAAACCACTTCCTTGTGTAAGTCTGTGGACCTGCTGCCTTGCTAAGCAGATCTACAGCATTAAATATGTTGGATGGTGATGTTTTTAAGGGGTTCTTATGCTACCTGCACATCTTGTCTATTCTCAAGCAAAGCACTATGGCTGTAACTCATTCTACTCCAAATCAGAACCACGCTAATGTGTGCCTTAGCACCAGATACCACTGTGGCCTAGAAGTGTTAACTCAAACAAAAACCTTACTACAGAGCACAATAATCGTGCAATTGAACTCACAGTTGAGTTGCTCTCTTCAGCTCTAAACCCATTGAGCCTAATTCTTCTTTCTTTGCTTCCCCCTGTCCCCTTCCAGGAAGGAAGCCATCCCACTGTTAATTAATAAAGTCTAAAAGAACTCTGATAATTTCTTATAAGCTATCAATTATTAAAGCACTTATATCTCCTTGTAGAAGTTTCACTTACTGGAACTCTGCCTTTTGCTCTAAATGCTGCCACTTTTGAGAGGTCATCATCCTTTACACTGGTTGGCACAACAAGAACAGCAGGATATGTATCACAAAGCTCATAGGTGCTGTTAATTTTGGATATTTTCCAACTCTCATTGGGTAATCCCTGTATGAAAGCAAAACAGTTTTGTATTTTTCAGGTTAGACCTTTACATATCTGGGGTTAGGGGCAATGAAAATTTTCATATGCTATGTACTTTTTAAAAATAGGCATGCTCACATTTTTGTTCTGAATAAGCTATAAACTTAGGTCTTCATACTGAATCATAAACCAGTACACTGAAAGCCTTTCCTACTTATATCTTTAAAACTGATGTGCAAAATAACCATTTGGTTAGGCTGCACACTCAGGTAAAAAGTGATCATATAGCGAAATAAAAACACTTTTGCAACTGGGAAAATACAGACTTACACTGAAGAACTACAGTTACTCCTCTGCTCAATGCTGCTTATTCAAACTGAATTTTTTATAAAGTTTGTATTTTGTAGAAACAGCACTTGGAAAATGAGGATTTAAGAACCATGTTAAGTTAGAACAAGTACTCAGCACCTGTTATCTCCATCAACTTTAGCAGGTGCTCAACACACTCAAAGTCAGGCCACTTGCATTTTATTATCTATACATGAGATGCAGACAGTTTCTGTATGTAGTGAAAGCTGAAAATGTTGGGTTTTCTGTAATTTTTTTTTATTGCTTAAATGGCTCTGGGGGAGATGCAGGAAAAAAAATACACCAAGTACTTCTATAACTTACCTGCCTCTTATATTCTGCCATTGGATCATACACTTTCCAGCCATTTACAGCAAACTTCTCTTTATAGCTGAATGCAAAAAGAGGCTAAGACAACAAAGCAAAGTTATAAATTGCTGCCTGATGGGCTGTATGCACAATAAGCTCCAAAACAGTGAACATTCCAATATTTCAAATCTAACACTTCTAAACCTGTTAAACATTTCAGTCAAGACTGAACAACTCTGAGCTAGTAAGAAGATGAAAAACAGTTTCCTGCATCAAGTACAAGCCTAAAATTAACAAAATCAAGATAGGAAACAGAGAGAGTTGAAGTTATCTGCCTCTGATAGCAGAACACATCAGTGGCAATGCCAGGATGAGGAAATTGTTTTCCTGCCTCCCAACCACTTCCTTATCCACACAAGCAAATGAAATAGAATTCTGCACCTAACTAATAATAAGACTAATTGTACCTATTTGTTGTTTCAGACAGAACTTCTAGACTGAATTATCTACTGCAGAAAATAAAGAGTTAATACATATGTATTTTTAACCAGCAACAACAGGCAAATCTAGATCTCAAGGGCTATGTACAAACTAACTTCACCACTAGCAGAACATGCATAATGTTTTATGAATTAATGCAAAAAAGGAAACACGGTCAGAGCACCCTGCCCACTCTGCAGCAGATTTTATGAATCAACATTTCAAAGTTTGCTATACAGGCCTTGCATTTCCTCCCCTACACTTTCCACCAAGAGGCCAGTGACAGCCTCCTCTCCATCTTAAGACTCACCAGCCCGTTAGAAACAGGAAATGCTCGTGTGACAATGTTCTCAAAGATCTCCAATCTGTTCTGCTCTTCCTGTTTACAGGCCAGCCGCAAATTTCTCATATCCTGTCAACAGTAAGTTACACTATTTTAGTCTATGATAGATAAATAAATAAAAAAGGCAGTTATAAGAAATTTGATTGAAGGAAGGTATATATGCAGCACTAAGTCACTGATATCACCTAACCCACACTGGAAGAGAATTCTGTAAGCGTTTATGTTAGATAAGGACTGTCATTACAGTTGCTAGGTATAAAAATAGCCACTTTTCCTTTGAATTCGCTCTTGACACAAAAGGCAGAAGTGTCTAAGACTGCAAGTATCCTAAGAGGAATTGAAATATATTATCTAAATGAAGAAGGGTTCAAATATAGGGAACTGATCAGAGAGAAAACCAGCACATGGGCTGGCAGATTCTTTCTACAGAAAAAAGAAATGAAAGTACTTTAATATTAATAAATCTCTACCATGCCTTACCTTGCAAACTATTTCTATACCACACGAGTAGTCTCCATGGCTCTGTACTCCAATTTTTTCAACCCTACTTATGACTCCAAGGGGAACATCGACAACAAAAGGTGGATCCTGAAATTTGTGTATGAAATAAATGAATTTTATTACATTAGGAAGAACACAAATTTATATTATTCATATATGTTTCATTACAACCAACAATAATTCCCTCTTAATGGACTGCTGGGAAACATCATTCTTCACTTACACTGAATATGTCACTTTCTGAAATCTACTTCAGCAACATTCCTACCTGACTGAAACAACATGCAGATGGACAGTGAAGTCTTACCCTCTCAACACTTTTGATAAACATTCTGAAGTCCGTCACTGTGAGCGTCCCACTGACTGCTCCCATAAATGGACAGATGTACATAACGTCCTTAGCTGGAAAACAGACCAATTAAAGCTTTGTTTTACAATTACAGACATTTGTTCCAAAACAATCTATTTCTATTTGTAAACAGCAAGGTTTTGGCAGCTCCATAGGATTCTGATGCTTGACCTCTATAGGAGAGCCTACAGTTCCTTCAGAGGCTGTCAGGACTGAAGGAGTTGTCTTTATCTCAGCACCTAAGAGCACCCAGGGCTGGGCTCACCAGCAGGGCTGCAGGGAGGGCAGGTAGGTAACCAGCACCCTGCAGGCATTCTCTGGTTCCTGCCCTGAGCTGTCAAGCACCCCCACTAACCCCAGGGAGAGCATCCAAAGGGGCAGTTACTGATCCATACAGAACCAATCTCCAAATAATTCAGTTATATGCCCATGTCTTAATTTTCACTTTTATTGGCTAGTGTTGTTTTCTAGACAAGTACTGCACTGCCCATGCAGAGCTTGCTGTCACAGGCCAAAATGAAATAAATCTCATTAGGAAATGGAAATTAAAGTTTTCCATAACTTCATCTTCCTTGCTATCACGATTTTGAATCTACCAAGTATCCTTGGCATCCCCAAGCAGAAATACAACCCATACACCTCTATGGAACAGACTATCCCTTGAAAAAAAGATTTATCTATATAGAGTAAGTCATCCTCTGGAACTGACTTCTCCTTCCTACATTTGAATTTAAAAGACAAAGAAAAGAAATCCACATCTAATCAGTTAATCTAAAGTGGCATTAAACTAAATAAGAGAAGTAAAAAGGAAATAATATTCTGTTTTTAAACAGATAAACCAGCAATTTAATAGTATTCAGTGTAGCACTCAGTAGTGCTCTTACCGATAACTTTGATTGATTCTCCAGGAAAAAGTGGAGCCTCTTCCATCTGTGCCAGTTTGTTTCCATCCCGCAGTGCCTGGCAGAAACCCAAAGTCATGAGTAAATCTCACTTTCCATCTGCACCACATCGATACATTTTGATGCAAAGTGCTTCTACTACCAGATTACTGGAACACAAGAAGTGGGTCTTTTTCTACAAGGCACAACTGTACTAAACAGTATCACAGTTAAAAAAAAAAGGAACAAACACGAAACTTCATATTATAAATATTGCTCAGACATGCACGTTAGTAACATATTAGTAACAAAGCATTTATGCAACAATTAGTTTCACATGCTAGCTACATATAGCATACAAAAATATGAACAATAAGATCAGCCTAAATTTGTAATTAATAATTTGTTAGTCTTTTGCTAAATGCAGGTATTATTTTGGGTATTTTATCTACTTGAGAACATTTTAAAGCTCTTTTTTAATTGTTTCTTTTTTTAATCTTAATGTTGCTTATTTACTATTTGAGTATTTTCATCTGAAAGAATTATATGGTAGAAACTTTATTTATTTAACATTTTAACTTTGTGGTTTTGATAGCAAAAAGTCTGTGCACCCTATGATGCTCTATTTCAATCAACACCCTACTGAGAGTGCCACAGATTATGGAATAGGTTCATTATAGCAATTTTGGATCCAGAAGGTCAGATTAAGAATTAATAACAAAATATAGCAATTAGCAATTTTAAAATAAGTGTTAGTTCCATAAATTTTCTTTTAGGTAAATGGCTTCATTCCTGAATTATACAAGATTAATCCTTTGGGTCCTTTGTTGGCAGTTAAGATTTAAAATGTACTAAGGATTTTAATTAAGAATAAAAGGGTTTGTGGGACTTTTAAGGACCATGTGAGAAAGTGATCTCTCTCAGGTCAAAATTAGGAGATATTAAGGTTTCTATTTTCTACATCCTCAATGAAGAATAAATATAATGGGCTACGTTACAGCAAACAAGTAACTCTCCCTTTGTCTTGCAGCTCTGACCCACATACACAGAAATGACAGGATCTGTCTGCTTCCAAACTACCCCAAGCTCTCGTTTAGAATAATTTCTAAAGATACTTCGAATGATCTCTGGCTTTAGACTTCCTTGGAAACTAAAAGAATTTTACATTCAGCACCCAGCCATAAAAAATAATGTGTAGAGAATTAGCCAGTGCTTACAAATTGAGGATGGATGTGTTCTGTGAGATGGGGCTTACCTGCAGTATTACATTTTAGACTACATGACTTTACCTGAAAACTCACTCTAGAACATAACCATTTACACACTAAATGTTTCTTTAGGGATTCTCTTGCATGAGAAACATAAGATTTGTATGCACTGTATGAGTACTAATATATAGTACCTTGCTACACAGTTAATGAATGAAAGATGAGTAAAACTTGCCACCTGATCAGGTTCTGCTTCAGAATGATAGCCATTGTGTCCATCCTGAATCTCCTGCTTTGCATGAGGCAGCAGTAGGGCAAGAGAGAAGTAACAGCAAAAAAAATGCAGACAACAGGTGAAAGGACAGAATCTTCTCTTTTTTTTTTTTTTTGTTTCCCTTTTTTCAATTTCCTTAAAAAGACAGCACATACTTTAACTCCAGTTTAGCTTTTCAAAATCTTCCACTCTGGGCACACAACTTTCCACAGAAAGGAATCCAAGCTATTAGCACCATCCTTTAATTGTTATTTGGCACAACACAAAATGAAAAATTCACTCCCTTTTTCACAAAAGACTCAGTGTTGGTAGATAAGAACATAAAAGTACGTACTGTCTTTTTAAGACAAACAACCTTACAGTGAAGAAAATTAATTTCAAGTATGCCACATGCTTATCAATAGAAGAAATTGAGTACAGCTTGCAATGGTAGCATTATGGGAAATCTCATGCAACCTTTCACAGAAAAAATAGGTCGACATCAAACAGATCTATCTAGACACTTTAAAAATGCTTTACTGTGTAAAACGTGTTTTAATTGAACTCTCAGCTTTATGGTTTTACATATTTTTTCCAGTAACTTCTATGGTGTTACTTGAAACTTGGCCAGTAACTTTACAGAAGTTAAAATTACTCCTCCTAGTAAAATATGCAAACAATTCACATTTTCATGTTAATTTATTTTTGCATCATTTGGCAGCAAATCTTGAATATTAATTAAATTTCTTTAATAAACATAAGGTCCCTATGCACGCCAGAGAGAAGCACAAATGTCATTAGGTCAGATGAAGGAATTGTTTTAATACATTCAGCCAAAAATGCTCTTCCGTCTTCTTTTTTTATTAACTGGAGAGAAGTTGTGCTCATGACAGTCTATTATTCCCAGTTCACATGCAAAGAACTTCTCGCTTGGCCAGACTGTAAAATCAGCCTCAGTCTAAATTTACAAATGTTTGCTAAAGTCAAGTTTTCTTTTTACAGTATTTTTACAGAACCCTCAAGAAAGAACAACTTAGAAGAAGGACTTCAGATATGTTCAGATAATTTGAACTGTACATGAGTTTAAAAAGTTGTAAGTAATTAAAAAACTCTTTCAAATTATAAAGGACTACTAACATTTAGTTATGGGTGCAATTCTATTAAATAGCAATTACTTAAATTTAAGGTCATAATTATGTTGTTTCTGAAATCAAAGTGATTTCTGGGAAAAAACCAATAGGACAAGGAGCAAATACACCAAAAGATTTTAAATAAATGAAAGACAGAGAAGCACAGCAGACCATTCAAAGATCAAAGCCTTTACAAACAACTATGAACCACTGAACAAACCCAATTTTTGTTACTCAAGTCAGACCAATTACTTCAAGAGCTATCTATTCAAAAGAAAAAGGAAATCAACTTGTGGATTTGTATGATTGGACTAAACACATCATTTTCAAATATGTAAACAACAGATGAGGAAAAAGAAATCATTCAGACTTCATGTCTTGGTTTCAGACTGAACAAGGGGTCTTTGTTTGAATAAAAGTGCTCGACACATTTCATGAACAATGTCAGAACACTGCTCAGATCATTTCTCACTCCATAAGTGATACTGAGAAAGAGGAGCAAGAAAACAAGGCATGCCCTTTTTATATCTTCAGTGAACAATGGGCAAGACCTAGTCTCAAAATTACCATTAGAAAGATGCAGGTCGTTGCACTAGTGTCTAACTCCAAGCCTAACTTTCAATCCTCTACAGCTTGGTAACAACTAAGGTAAAACACATACAAAGGCAAACATGAATTTGGAACTTATTTAAATAGGACAGACACAGACATAATGCTTTTACCACTGGTATTCTTTAGCGTAGACATGTTAGAGCTGCTAACACAGTACTCTGCAGTCCAAAGCATGTAAACCTCAGTTTCAAGCATCCATTTTGTCAAAATTAATGTAATAAAACTGAAGTTAGTATCGCACATTCATAACATAATTTTAAAATACTGCTCTCTTACACATTGACTTTTATTGCTCACAAAAACATTGTAACGTATATAAAGCATTTCTATGACGAAGAAGCTGTTGCACTGCATAGCAAAATGGTCTGACTGGTTCATAAAACCCATTAATGGTGTAAAGAGGAACGCTTGACACACCAAGCTCTCACACAGCACAAAAGACAAACAGGTAGGAGGCCGTTTACTGCTCGCCGAAGGTAATCTTACCCGTATAACCGGCCTCCTGTACACCTGTTAGTTAAAATATAAAATGTTATCCAGTGAAACACACAGATTTGATTTGCTAAATATCTTATTTCATCAGATTTTCAAGAGAACTCTACTCTCAAACATCATAGACAGATTTTGAAAGAACAAAACTATGCACAACCAGTAACTCTCATTTGCAGGATTGTTTTGGTCTAAAAAAAAAAAAATCTCAGACACTTCATTTCAGTGCTGCAACAAACGCCAAGCTCTTTGGAAACATTCATTCCTAATCACCCTTTTATGCAGCTACAATGTACTATTGTGAGAAGAGAAGAAAGAGCCTGGTAATCCTTCTAGGCAGAAGACAATAAACCTGCCTTAACAACCACGAAGTATAACCACTGTACCTTGTGGATTCAAATGGCAAAACAGGACACCTTCTGAAGGTGTCTGCAGTCAGTCACTACAATCTAAGCCATTTTCATTTACATGAGCACCTCAATGAAGAACTCTCTGCAGGCAGAGTGTGTATGGGAGAAGACACACAGAGCAGAGCCCAAACTAAGAGTGAGAACATGTTGCTGAAGGGTTTAGCAAGCAAGAGCTCTCGCCCAACGCTCTCCAGTTCTGACTATTCCATTAACTGCCCCTTTGCCACCCTTTGATTCTCCCCTCCCCTAAATTACATTCTGGTAAGTTAAGTCACACAGACTAATGTAACACCATTAGATACCAGAATTGATATATTTACTGTTTTTACAAATATATTCATTTAAACTTTAAAAGAAAGGATGGAAGAAAGAATAAAGCAGGGAGTTCCTGGTAAATCCAGCAGAAAACAACAGAACTTCCTGACCAGTTCCAGAAACAAACACACACATCTGGCCCAAACTGAAGGTTCTGAGTTGTAAAATAGTCTCTAAATGCAGCAATTCAAGGTAACCAAAGGTAATGAAGACTCAGGAAGGTGACCAGTGTGCATCAAAAGGAAAATACATCTCAAAGGAAATTTGAGTTATATCTGGGCATTGACTTTTTATATGTGAATTCCACAGCAACAAGGAATAAACCCAATCTGTTAGTGGTACTGATTAAACAACTATTGGTATCACTGAACTTCTGCAGAAGATAAGTGCAAAAGAAACCCTCTGCTAAAGCACAGACACTGCTTCATAAGATACTGGTCCTGAACATAACTAGACATTCCAGGATAAAGAATTCAATGAAGTTATATACAAATATGGGATTTCAAACCACAGGAATGCAATGATGCCAAATACAATTTATTCACAAAAAAAATCTGAATTTAAACCATCAGGCTTATATTAATTTTCTTTCATTCCTAGGAAACAGAGAATGAAGTAGAATTTTAATTAGGTCTTAAAAGATTTATTCCTGTTAAAAAATATCCAAGATGAGTTTGGTACAGAGAAGGAGGTTACTGAGAATTAAAAAGCGCTCTTTATTCGAGAGGAATGCATTCTAACTCAGGGATAAACTGAACACCAAGCTTACACACTTGGATCAACTTGGATACAACATCAACAGCTGCAATGCAAAGTTTCCCAGGGTGTTTTATCAAAGATGTTAGCCTTGACCTGGAGCAAGCATTTGCAATTTATCTGTCGTAGCATGCAGGAGCTGCGCTCCATAAGCTGCTGACTGTGCAGCTGAAACTGCAGTCTGAAACTCTGTGAGGTAAACTTTTAAGCAGGCTGTAGTCCAAGACATTTTGTGGACTTATCTTCAGGCTTGGGCTGAATCTCACCTGCTGTCACTGAATCCAAAATATGCTGTTTCTGGACAACAAACTTTGTAATCACAGAGCATATCAGAATTAAAATCCAGCTAAAACGAAAAAACCTAAACGTAAAAAAAGATAAAAATCTTCCTCTGGCCATTCTGCAAGATGACCATAAAACCCTTTCAAATCTAGGGAGGAAAAGGGATCTAGAAAGCAGCAGCTTGGGCTTCTTAAAGAGAATTGAAACATGAGGGACTTCTGTTGAGAGAAGAAAAACTGCCCCTGCTCCACTCCTGACAGTTCAGTTGACTGGCTGCATGGGGAGAACAGCCAGCGAGCGTGAAAGAACAGGGGCACAAAAGCATAATGGAACTGTCAGGTAAACCACACTGCAGTCATTACTTCAGTGACAACAAAGTTGCTGGGAGGGAATGAAAAAGGTGACTTGTTTGTTTGTTTGATGTTAAATTATCTGTCTCTGCTGAAACCCCATGAAAAATGATAGTCATTTATGTTCTCTGCACAGTAGCAAAGACATGCATTTATTTTTTGTGAAATCTGGAGAGCTCAATTCTGTACTCTGAATGACACATACTAGAAACCATTTCAACCTGTAACTGTTAATCTACTCTACCAATTTTATTGTATAGTAATCAAAAGAAAACTCACTTTTGGCATATTAGGCAAAACACTGACTGTTTAATTTTCCTTTCACCTCTCTGTTAACTATTATACTGTAGACTTCAATGCCACTATTCCAAATGTGGAGGAAAACACAAAGCAGATTCAAAGGGCTCCTGTGCATAATGAGATGTTTCTAGTTCTGAAACATTCAGTGATCACTCAAGTACTTACCACCTGCTAATCAAGACAGCAAGGACTCTCCTGATCATTCACTTTTTTATCTTAAACAAATCAATGTATTCCTCAAGCCACTTACCCTGTAGTCTCTGGACACACCTTCTGATGGGACAGACCCTGAAATCTGACTCGAAATGGTCGCAGCTATCAGCTGTTTACACCACTCCACGTGGGATCCAGTCGGGCTACAAAACCGGAAATTTTAAATTATTTGGCAGTAATTAAAAATGTATATTGAAAACAGCATAGCAACTGAGCACATCCAGAAAGTAAGTGATCACTAACATCAAAAATTAGCTTGCTCTGTGGGCAGAATGCAACTATTCTGCTGATCAAATTAGGAAAAAGATTTTTATTATATTGAATCAGAGATGCAGAGCTGTCAGTAGGTTAAAAATGAGGTTAGGATCCTATTAACTTATAAAAATGTTATGTTCCATATCCAGTGTAATTTTTTTCATCATTCACAAACTTTTTTCTTAAACCCATTCATAGAATGAGTTTGGTCAAGTAACAGGAAACTCCTTATACTGTCCTTATTAATATTTCCTTATTATTCTGTAAATCCTCAGAAATAAATTACTCTATGCTAGTATTAAAGAATTTAAACTATACTAGTGTTGTATTCTATTTAATGTTAAATGTTGAAAATATGTTTTCTAAAGGGTAACTTCTAGTTAGCTGTATTTTTTTCCAATTCATAAAACAATCTCTGAATAATCTTCAGAGCAGGCCTTTCCACGTCACAACAAGGAATTCTGCAGTGTAGGGTGTTTGTAAGAACCCTAAAGCATCTGAACTGCAGAACTGCACTAAATCCCAGATGGTGCAATTTGAGAACAGTCACCTGAACCAGTGCTGCTCTCAAGTAAAGCAGTACTGAGGGTGAGAAGCAATGACAGTTTGAAGTGCACTGGCTCTGTTCAAACATGACAATATCTGATGAAAAACTGGCAATGGCAGAGGGAACTGTTCCCTGAGTGCCACTACAGCCTCGGCTGACATCTTAGATAATTGCCATTTTTCTTCAAACCATTTAGCTGGGCTCTTCTACAGATTGAATGCTTATTCAGAAGCCAAATACAGCAAGAGAATGTTAATTATCTTTTTTAATTCATCCATAAAATAGCTTTAGATTCTGTAAGTATCTCATGACACTGAAGTGAATATACATACACACCCAGCACCCAACAGGTGCACCAGACCTCTGACATTAAGAGGGTGGGGTAATAGCCTTAGATGACCAATTATTACTTAACTAGAGGTCTTTGCTTGCATTGACTCCACCAGGTGACAACTTCACACCTGAAATGAAAGCTCTTCCAAACCTTTCCTGATTATTTTAGTAGCTTTCTTCCCACCTGCACATTCTATACAGTACTAGATCTCACAATGCTGTTTTGCAACTAAAACAGATCTATGACAGTCCTGCTTTGAACAACAAAGATAACTCTCAGGTTAGTGCTGAACTGGAGCCCAGATTCACTTAGAGAAACTTTTCATTTAAGTTTTTCAATTAAGAGCACAAAGGCTAAATCCTACAGTAATCCTTTCCTGATCTCATTTATTTCTCTTTCTCTCACATCTCTTTAGGGCTTGCCTATGTTTGTTTTCAAATAAGCATTTACTTGTTAATTAAGACAAGGATTAATTTTTCTATGGCTTATCTTCACCAGGGATCACTACATCAACAGAGTTAAAATAGTAGCAGGAAAACGAATGTGCATGCAGGACCATCCCCTAGGACCAGCGTCAGGAAGTGTCAGTGTGCCAGAGATCACACCGCTGCCTTCCCACCATCGGCCAAGTGGGGCACACACCAGTACTGCCTTTCTATTCTGTCTCATCTGCAGTCACTCACATCAGCCTGGCCTGTTACTGACACACTGACAAATAAATAAGCCATATGACCTATGGACATTATAACTTCCCCAGGGTAGAACAGGATTAGGAAAAGAAAGCTGAGAATTAAGATATGAAAGTACACTAATAAGGAATACAAAGGTGCATGTTCTGGTGATAGAAAACGGACATTTGATTTCCACCTTCACTAGACGAACACTGTAAAACTCCAGGTTTCTCCTAACAGAGACATAAGAGAATATAGAGACTGGAACCTGGTACTGATTTCTAAATAGAGTTTGCTTATTTATTTTTCATGGCAGTGAGACTTCTGTTAGTTTCAACTCCTTGTTTAAGGATTTTTAGGCTCAGCACTTAAATCTGCCTTCAGCTGGAAACTTCTAAATGAAGGAATGACTCTGCCAGCAGCTGCTGGAGGAGACGCGGTCCCATCTGGCGCCCAGCTCCTGGCACCGTCCCGGTGAGATCCCGCGGGCAGTCGGGCACCGGGGACACACCGCACATACCTGCGGACACACGGACAGGATACACACCGCACACACCTACGGACACATGGACAGGGACACACACCGCATACACCTGCGGACACACGGACAGGGGGACACACGGACAGGGGGACACACCGCATATACCTGCGGACACACGGACAGCACCGGGACACACGCACAGCACAGCGGGGCACACCGCGGGGGGCTTGGGGAGGGAGGGGTGGTTCACAGCACACCGAGTGACACCCCAGCGCACAGCGGGGGCACACACGGCGGTGCCGGGGACAGTCACACCTCTGCAGACCAAACCCACGCACAGCACCCCTCGGGAACAGGCTCCAAGCCCGCGGTCGCTCTCCCCGCTGTCCGCACGGACGCTGCCCCCGCCCCGGGCCGAGCGCGCGCGGCCGCCCGAGCCCTCGGCCCGCCGGAGGCGGCACTGCCGGCACAGGCAACCGCAGAGGAAACTTTGACAACAGCCGGTTCCCGCCGCGGACCATGGGCAGCAGCCGCCCCCAGATTGCAGCTCCGCCGAGGCCGCCCCGAGGCCGGGGGGCCGCGCTCGGCCGAGGCTCGGCCCGAGGGGCTCCCGCCGCCTCCCCGCCCGGCGCCGCGGGGAGCGCAGGCCCCGCCACCCCCTGTCCCGCCCTCCCGCCGGCTCCGGCCCCGCTCACCTGTCCAGGGTCTCGGTGCTGGGCTGCCGCGACCCCGCGCCCGCCGCCGCCGCGCCCCCCGCCCGCACGGCTCGCCGGCTCCCGCCGCCGCCCTCCACCGCCGGCCCGGCCGCCGCCGCCGCCCGCTCCATGGCCCCGGGATGGCGGGCGGGCTCCCAGCCCTGCCCGGCGCCCCGGCCCGGCCCCGCCGTCTCAGCCCGGCCCGGTGGGGCCCCGGCGGCGCCGAGCGCTGTCACCTGGCGGAGCCGCTTTCCCAGAGGCCCCCGCGCCGCGAGGGCGGGCGGCGGGGCCGGGCCGGGAGGAGGGAGGGCCGGGCCGGGAGGAGCGGGATGGATGGGATATGGGATGGACACCCTGGCCCGCCGCCCCTCCGGCCCCCGCACGGACACCCGGGCTCACGGACGGCGCGCCAGTGAAAGGGCTGTCGGAGACAGAGGGTTCAACACTGACATCTTTATTTTCCCCGCCCCGCACGTACGCGGCAGACAGAGGATGTTCGCTCCTCTCCCCCCGCCCCAACGCCGCCCGACACACAGGGCCCGGCTCCGGAGCGGTCCCGCCGTATCCAGGGAGGGCGGGCGACAGCGTTACTGAGGAAACAGTAGTACTGAGGAGATCCTGCTCGGTTATAAAACACGTTTTCTCATGCACGACAGGATGCTTGCTGCGAGACAACACCTGAACTCAAGGCAGAGGTTAACAATACATCAGGAGGTAGCACACAAGTCATGTCTTGGGTACAGCCATAACAGTGATGCTGGGGGGGGTAAGGCATGAGCAAATAAACAAGGCATTCGACAAACCACCTTTCTAATTAAGTAACTGAAGCCCAGCACAAAAACTAGGTTATTTCCTCAGGTTCATGGAAGTAAGAATACATAAAAAAACCTAAACTAGCATTCCAAGACGGGCGTTTCTTATGGGATACTGGGCATTCATTGCTGGTGATGTGAACATCCCAGCTCTGCTTTTTCACCCCTCCTGGAAAAGGCACTCGGCACCTTCACCTCTCCTTCACCACCTCAGCAGCTTCCCCAGATGTGTTCCTGGCAGGGAGCTGTTCCTGCAGCGTGCACAGGGCAGGAGGTGCCGTACAGACACAGCCTGTGTGCAGAACAACAGCCCAGATCACCCCGTTACAGGGAAAGGAGAGAGGTGTTAACATTGACCACTTTGTCTGCCTACATTCACAAGTAGTATCTTCCAATATGTATTGGATTAAAACCACCCTTATATTGGTCTAATATGTAAAAACAGAATTAAAAGAAGTATCTTATCTGCTGACTTGAGAAAAATCCAAGCCCACACAGAGCCTTGTTAGAGAGCTTCAAAAATAAATTCGGCTGAACAGTAATATGAAAAATGGTATATATGTAATGAAGTAAGTGCAAAAAGATCCCTTCCATTATATTACACTTTCCCAAATGCAATAGGTTACCATGTAGTGTTTAAACAGTAAAAACTATTACATTTTCAGAAATTCTTCACACCACTCACAGATGTCACCAATATGTTCAACTCAAATACAGAAACTTTAAATATTCTAATAAAAATAGCTTTTTTTTTTAATAAACCACGAGTAAGTAGAAGGTAAATATACCAGAGTATGCATAGCTTTTAAAATGTAAAGTACATCATGAACAATTGAATATCCTTCCTCATTTACCTGATGTAATGCATCTTTTTACCTTAACAAGTCAAGATTTTGGGACAACATTGTTATTTTGGATACAGATACTGGAGAACACAGATGGGAGAGTGAAATTTAGAGGACAAAATAAGTCATATAATCCTATGTATTTAGAACATACCTGTTGTATGCTCTGAACTTCCCTGAAAAACATAGTGCAACTCAGTGCATATAATGAATTAAATCAAGAGGCGGTATACTTTTATTCCTTTGAAAAAATACTGTTTTTAAAAATATTCACTGTCCTCTAAACTTTGACTTATTTTATGGAACTATAGCTTTAAATTTAGTTTTCATATGCAAAATATTTACACTTTATAAACCTGCAGAACTTCTAATAAACTATATTATATATACTTACACAAAACTTAATTTATATATAATCCTATTATATCTTGCAGATCAAAACTCACCACACGTACAATAATTTACACTGACAGAAGCCTCAAGCATCAAAATATCTCCTTTAAAATAACAATATTAGAGTCCTCTGCAGATTCTGAACTGCAGTATTTCCTGGATTGCCTGAACATCATTAAACTTATGAGAATATGCAAAATTTTAATTAAATATCAAGAGCAAAGTTTGTGCTGTCATAAGAAATGCTTGCAGCTATTTAAAAAATACCTGAAATGAACAAATTAAAGGTTTACAAAAAGCCTGTGAAAGGAAGGCTTGAAACTAGAGCTCACAGGAAGGTTCAACGTAAGTGCACTCACTATATGCAAATCTTGGATACCAAAGCCCCTTAAATACTTAAGAATAAAATTTGCTGCACAGAAGTTAAATTAAACAGTAAACTATAAACGTACAAGTTTTCAAAATTATTTATAACTGAGAATTTTTCCCTACTTTGGTATAAAAGCTCCTTTAAACAGGCACATTTACTTGAATGAGACAAAGAGAAGCTTTAATACTATGGCTATTGGTGGATATTTAAGTAATGTCTCTGTGGGTCTGTTTTTAATTATATAAACCGTCTTTAGAAACATTTTATTCTGCATTAATCCAAAGAACCAATATTGCCCACAGTGATGATTTGCAATATACTTTAGATCTGAACAATTAGCCAAAACAGGACTTCTCCGAATCCAGTACAACTGGCATTTGCTTTTCTTTTTTTAAAATAAAATTAATTTACAATTAAAAAGGTTTTTTTCTATTTTGATATCTACTGAGCTATTTGAACTTTTTAATTAGAAGCATAGCAGTGAAATGCCTTCCATATTTCTATTTCAAAAAAGGAAAATTTGGAATTCTCTGATAACCAGAAAGTTTCAGCACTGCTCTCTGAAATCTTACAATAGAAGTTATTTTTACCTCATGAACTCATATGTATTCCTAACAGGAATACACACATACCTAATTTTACACAATGTGAATATTCCTATTGCCATTAATGTGTTTATTCACGACATGTATTCAAGACTGAGCATGAATTTCCTTATAGGAACATGACCTACAATGTAATAAATTAAAGCATTCTTATGAAAACAATAAATCAATTTAATTTCAATTGTACCACACTTTCCAAAGTAACTCTTAAAAAGCCCTCCATAACTATGAGTTGATTAATAATGTTCCCAGTCCACAGGTTCTGAAAGGCACATAATTGAAGAGTTGGTTTTGTTTGTTCTGAAGTCCTCCTCAAATAAAGACAGTCTAAAACACTTTGTGTTAGGACAGTCTAACGTAAGGCATTAGAATATTCCTCCTTTTGCTATAGATCTATGTGAAGCACCACTTGCTATTACAGTATAGAAAGAAGCCAACACTTTCTTCAGAAATGTGTTTGTACTTGGGACATCATTTGTGAGGGAGATGTTGATGAGGCTGATGAATTGGGTATCTTAGAATTATTTGTGATCTGTAGCTCTTCAAGTCTCCTGATATAATCGTCACGTAACGCAAGGAGCTCCATGTAACGCTGCTCCACGGGGTTTGGCTGCTAGAAAGAGATCCATGTTAGTCTTATATCACTTCAGGCCAACTGCTTCTACACAGTCAGGATGCTGCAGTATCCGTGGTTTCTTAGCACATGTAGCAGGTTCCAGCTAAACAGAAACACTCATTTCTGTAACCTAAGAGCCCACTGCCTTCCACTTGTCTCCCCCAAAGAAAATCTTTGCACAGAACAGTTTGTCCTAGCTCAGTAAAATCAGCCACCACTTCCTGGAGCATATAGATTTTATTTTCTTGTTATCTAGCTTTGTGTTCAAAGTAGCTATTCATATACCTTGTCCAAAGCTTTTTTCTTGACTTATTAAAAGCTTTTAGATTCCAGAGGCCAGATGTCTCACCATCTTCCCTAAAAACCAGCGTTTAGCCAGATTAGATTATGAAGACATGAAATCCATGTCTTCAGATTAAATAACTTCTCTCACTGATGAGATTTACTTGAGTTTTTAATAGTAAATTTGCAACTTAGCGTAAATAAACAAGTGAAATAAAAAACTTTATGAGTGAATTCTGTAAGAAAACTTAAATATGTTTAAAATCAACTGCCCTGGTTTTCAGGAGATTACTCTGGGAGAGCATTTTAACTGTTTCCACTTTATTAGACTGATGGAATGGAACAAATGGAAAAGAAGTATTACCAATGTCCAAGGCAGATACAGAGCCTAAAGTTACCTTCAGCTGTATATAACTGTCCAGAAGTCGCTGCTGTTTCACAGTCAATTGCCTGTAACTCAAAGCTAACAGCAGTGCAGTCTCAGGAGCAAATGGAAATGCCTCCAAAAACCAGCTGAACCTGCACTCTGAGGGGCACCACTCACTGCCCACCCATATGAGGATCATGATGAATGCTGAGGCAACTGGGGAAGTTGGATCAATGCTGAATGCAGGTACTAAGATCATTAGTGATGTAGGGATAATGATTTTGTTAGTGACAGACCAGACTCTTCATTAGACTGAGGTCTGATGCAGAACATGCTTCGAAGTGATGGCACTAACAAAGGTAATCAAAAAAATGGTTCACGCCGTGTGTTCACAATTCAGCTGCTTAAGTGAAGATGAAGCATAAATTTCAAGAGCAGAAAAAAACCTCTTGCATTTTGTATAGAAAAAATGGTGAAAATTAGGGACCAGTAGTAGCAGCATGGAATACTGTCACATGGGTTTGCATTTCTACTAAGAAACTCCTGCCAAAAACCTCTCCTGAATAATGACAAAGCGCATTTTTAAGTAGATCTACAGCTAAATTGCATGTCTTATAATCTTTCACTTTCTAAAATAAATCTGTGGATTCACCTTTTGCAAAACACCCCCATCTTTCACAGTCAGCAAAAAAAGCTTTAAAACAAGAACTTCAAATTAAAATACCCAAAATATTAGCAAAAAGCCATAGCAAACTGCCTGGCTTCCCTGCAGCTTCTAAAGTGCTGTAAATAATGCAGGAGATCGGCTTTGGTAAAGGGAGTGCATTGCTTCAAAACTCCTGACTCATTCCAGGGGCTGGAGTGTGAAGACTGCTTCTGTCAAAGAAATTGTCCCTCTATCTTGTCCTACTCAAACCTCCACAACTTGTTAAGGAAAGACAAGTTAGTCTCTGTGCACTATCTTCACGTGCCACATTGCTGAGATTTTGAGCAAGATTGTAACAAACATCCAGTGTCCATATACTAAACATTAAAAGCACAGAACTCAACTATGTGTAACTTGATAAAAGCTTTTCTGGGCTTCCAGTCTGAGCCACTTGTATAATTTTCAATAACAGCCTTCCTTCACAGTGTAAACAAAGTTGGGTCATCAAAGTTAAATAAAAAAATTACATCTTACCATCAGTAGAAGCCATCAATACAGAGAGTTTTGAAAGAGAAAGGACTGAAAAGGTCATTTAATTTCTAAAGAACTTCATACCCTCTCTCAGAAAAAGAAGAAAGACTAAGCAAGTGCAACTAAGCATGTTTGTGATGCTAATGCCCTCACTCTTCAGGGATCAGCAAGCCCCGTTTCTAAGCATTGTCATTCAGCATTTAGTAGCACCAAATGCCCTTAAAAAAATGTTCCCGAAGCTGTCTCCAAGAAAAGGGGCTAGAAAGAAGTCGAGGACGACTTGCTACTAAACAGTGAAATAAAGCTCAGTGTTCTGAGAAGAGCCGAGTTCAAATAAGAGAGAAATGAGTAATTACTTTCACCTTTTTTTCTCCATCTGTACAAACATATTATTAAAAACCCGAACAGATTACAGGTACTATCCTACAAGTCAGTTATAATACAAAAACTTTCATATTTCCGAAGTCTAAAAGCATTTTTTGTCCATTACAGAGAATTTACTTACTTGTTGCCGAATTCTTGGGTTCCACCTGATGTAGTAATTGACCCAGAGCTCTAAGTGACGCATACTGGCTACTGGATAGAGTGCTCGGTTTAGCTCTTTACTATAAAAAGGATTGGTGTACTTAGATTTTTCACTGTTTATCAAAGACCATAACGATAACGTTTTCTCAGTCACTTTCTAAAACGAAATTGAAATAAGAACAGTAAATATTTGCAAAAAAAAAATCAGGAAATCCATCACAGAAGCCATGGCTACATTCTAAAATTAATACACTTCTGGTTTACTTTGAAGCATAAGTTACTGTATTAGAAAGATTCCAAAATCAGTGCTTGACAAGTATTGCAGTGACTGCGTACAACTACTGCCAAAGAAGAATAAAGCCAAGGACTATAACCAAATACAATACAACCAAAACTTTTTGTAATCACCTAGAGTCAGGACAACAATGCAATTAAACAAGCAGTGGTTTTACTAACCTCTTTTTCTCTGACAGACTCGCTGTTATACAAGAAAGTACCAAACCGGCAGCTGTACAAGTGATCCAGGATTGTAATCAGGAACTGCTCATTGAATTCAAAGGCTGTAGGAAACTAAAACCAGAAAAGACAAATTCATTCTTTATGCAGAAAAAGCAGAGAGATATGCACGTGCCCTGCTTGAAAGGCTAAAGGTAGAGTTTAGAAGCCACTGTACATCTACAAATAATTTTTAAGGTAATATTTTCATGTACTGCATAGCAGACTAAGTGTTCAGATGACACAAGGTGTTCAACTTTCTCAAACTAGCCACTAAAAGAAACTCTTCTCAAAATGCTGTGCCTTTAATTTATAAAAAGAATAGAAGACAGATACATTTTCATATTTTATGTCTATAGTGCACTCATAGTGCAGCACCATACAGGACAAAAAAGGTTTACATCCTAATCCTTGCCCCTAAACAGACCAAGTTCACTGCTTTGTCTCATTACTTATTGAACATACAATATTTAAATCACAGCACTCAGAAGATCTCAAGCTTCCTTTTCAAGCTTTGACAAAACAACATGTCCCTGCAGTTCAAGGGACAGCTTCACAGAATGGTGAAATGAAACAACAGACTCCATTAAGCCAGTTGGATGCAATTCCTGTAAAAGCATTCTGCTGGGTACAAAACATCCCTCAGTATGTTTCCAAGAAGTGTCCAGGACACATCAGCCGTGCCTGCACAGCCAATGCCATGTCAAGCAATGTAACTACAAGCTTGTATATCACTTTCAGAAACAGGGTAGAGAGATGGTACAGTTTAAAAGTAAATACATGCTTTTTGACTACAGGTCAGAGCAGAGGGGTACACTGTCCTCTTCAAATACTTTTTTAAAAACAAAGATCTATGGGTTTGATTCAGAAGGTAATAGTGTGAAGAGATTACTGAAAAATAACACAACGTACCTGTTTAGACATCTGCCACACACAATCAATAAACTGGAGGAAGATGGGTGATCTGTCTGCATCAGCGTGATTTTTATCACCATGGCCTATTCTCTGAAATGAAGCAATATAGCCTCCTGTTAACCAAAACAGGCATTTTATGGCAACAGACATTATTTCTTCTTTTGTACTACAACATTCTTTTGTAACAGAGCAACTTCGTCTTATAATTTACAAATTAGCTACTGCACCAAGGAGGAGAGATTCAGATATAGAGAAATACTGCAAAGCTGTTCCAAAGATGTCTGAAAAAAATTCCAAAGTGATAACTGGTCCTGTCACAAAAACGTGTTAGTTATTGGACAAGAAGAACTGTTGAAGCATGCATTACTTAGCAAATAATCAAAACATATTTTGAACTATATTTACATACTAAGTCTGTCAAAAGCCAAGTTACATACTTTGTCTTCTTTTGTATTTTAAGCCACTGGAGAACCCAGATCAAACTACCCACACAGAATCCCCTCTTCCCCCTCCACACTTGAACCTTAAGTAGTCAGCAAACATGAGGGAGCTCAAGGAAACGTTCATGTTCTTGACACAAAATTAATACAGATTTTTGAAGTTTGGGTGAATCACTTATTCTGAGGAGCCTAAAATAACAATCAAAGGAATTCTCCCCACAGACAGAAAAAAATTTACATTTGGTAAAAGCTGTTTACTTCCTTTTAGCATCTGATAGCTGAGAACAGGTAAGATTCAGGGAACAGAGATTCTATTAATTCCACAATTCTGTTTGAATTTACTTGCCTGGAGGAGACAGGCAAGTCTTAGTACGTTGAACTAAGATGTTGTCTATCTGCCTGTAAGATCACCAGCTTAATGTCTTAAGGACATGAAAAATCATAAAACCCCTACACTACTCTGTACAATGGCTTGCAAGATAGTTTAAAATAATAGAATTGAGTGGTAGGAAATAGAGGGAGATGAGAGATTGCAGCTGAACTCAGTCAACAGTAGCAAATTACTCGAAAAGCACTATAGGGAAGACAAACAAATTGGCCTCCTTGCTCTTCAGTTTTCATGGTCTGAAATGCTTGCTATCTTTTAACAGTCATATGTGTTCAGTAAGGAGTAAAAGTCTGTCTACTTTCACTAACATTAGCAGTTTTAGGATGTCTGAGTATTTTTCATCTATAATTATGTCTTGTATTTGTCATATTAGAATGAAATTCCACATAACAAGCAATTTTATCATCTGCATAGTGCACTATGTTCACTACACATAGAAAAGTTGGGGTGGGGAATTCCTTTTCAACAGGGAAACTTCTTGCACACATCATTAGATAAAAAATACGGAGAGGAACTTAAGTATTCTACTATTTAGTTATTTGATATTAAATAATGCAAATTGCAACTCTGGTTCCATGAAAATGTGAAGCTTGCTCTAACCCAGACAATATAAGTAACATCCTAGTCCTCAACTCCTCACTTGAGGGAAAACATAACAACAGTAGTTTCAGAGGTGATGTTCAGGAAATGCTCTAACTGCACTGAGTGTCTAGCCCTCACTATTCAAATTCACAGCTCAACCAAATAATTACCAAACTAAACCAGGGTATGTACAATCAAATATTTTTTGCTTACATTATCAGGTTTTTTTCACAGAGTCTTTCATGTTGGAAAAGACCTTTAAGATCATCAAGTCCAACCATTAAGCCAGCACTGACAACTCCACCACTAACCCATGTCCCCCACAGGTTCTTAAATCCCTCTAGGGATCCTGACTCCACCACTTCTACAGAACACTTCAGGAAAGACCTACCTTCACTATAAGCATAACAATCCATCACATCGAAATTTACAGGGCTCTCAGATTACAGCAGGTGGCTAAAGAAGAGTGGCTTCAACCATTTGCAAAGATTGCTACTTGAGTGAACAAATTGGGAAAATAAAATAGCAGTTTAAGCAAAAGCAGCTACTTAAATCATCCTTATTGCTGCTGCATTGTCAGACATGAACCAATGGACTGAGCGAGTCACCTGGAAGGGATGTGAAGTCCTGCTTCACTATTAGGGGAAAAACATTATCCATTAAAGAGAGAACACAGTCCTTTGACTACCCAACTAAAATGAATAGTTTAACAAAAAGAATCACAGATTATTTGAATTTATTCATAATAGTGAAGGACACATATCTTTCTTTTTCTACTTAACCTTCTAAGCATCCAGAAGACAACTGAAAAGAACAAGAACCAGCATTACTGGTGACAGCCTCTTGAGAGGTATAATGACAAGTTTAGAACATTTTGGGAAGCAGCATTCAAAATATCACAATATACACTGGCCAGACTTATTCATCTGCTTTTTGTGACATTCAAAACAGTCCAAAGGGAGAGTGACTGAGAACCTCACGTCCCAACTTTCTCTGATCTTTGGCAGAAAAGTTTCAGAGGATGTAATTTTTCTGCCTTCTTATTTTCTTTGCTCAATAACCACAGTAAGCCTAGCAATTCTGTGGTTTTAAAAAGGATGTAAAGGACGAAATATGAGTTTTCAGAGAAAGAACAGCAAGAAAAACACTGACCAAACTGGCCCAAACCCAAAAGCTCTACTCAGTTTTTCTACCTGGAAATGTTTTAAATCCAAATTCCAAAAAAGTGAAATGAATTATCAAACCTTTACACAAACCAAGTATCTTAACATTGAAACCTCTTTAGAAATTTAATACCGCACGGTCCTTTCGATTATCTTTTAATTCTTACCGATGCAAACTTGTGCCCAAAGCTTATCCACTCCTTTTGCACCAGAACTTCAAAGCCTTCGATGGTTCTGTAGTAGCTGTCCAGCATCAGCATGGCCAGGGAGGTGAGCTGTGCCGTGCGGTCCCAGCCGTCGCTGCAGTGAACCAGCACAGAGCTCCGGCCCGACGACACCTTGTCTGCCACCTGGATCGCCCCTGTCAGCACAAGCTGGCAGGGAGGAACACACACCGAGCAACACACATTGACTTCTGCTAAAATGATAATGCTGCACTGATTTATTTGTGTCTACAGTACCTAAATTAATAGTGTTTCCGTTCAAAGACCTAAAAAGCGCGGTGCAGTTAATTGGAAAAGAATTTTCTAGGAGATCAAGAAAATTTCTTGTATAAAAATAGAGGAACGGATTGGTTCCCTAATCCCTTAGTAAGATCAAATTCATCTCACAGCAAATTCTTAAAAAATGGGGCAGAAAACAGTAACCTTGATAAACCAAAGAACATAAGCTTCTTTTTTAAAGAAAGAGAGGATTTACCATAGGATATACCCTCTAAAAATTCTGTATTATTTCATTTGGCTTCTTTCTTTGAACTAAATTCTTTGAATTATCTCAGTTGTTGGAAAAAAGAACTTGTACCCTTCTAATATGCTTATTTTCCAAATATTAAAATAAATTGAAAATTTTATTAAAAAGGATTCATTACATAATACTCTAAATACTTTTGCACAGCTGTACTTGAAGCAAAAGGTTCAGAGGTCAACTAGTAAGAACATTGGTGAATTACCAGTTTAAGTATTTTACTTGTGCTACAAGACGGAAATTACAAAATTTACTACTAAATTTACAAGAGCATAATTCACAAAATAAAGTCACATACATACTGACAACTAAAGTATTTACTAATCTTTCACAATGACAGTTATCTGTAGTCCTGTATTGCCAGAAACCAAAATCAATCAGTTTGCATACACCTAAAGACAGTTAGTCTAAGAATTCATTCCTCTATTAAAGACATTTAACTTGAGGCAGACAAACACTGAATACTGTTACTTAGTAATGATATCTCATAATATACTCTCAGATTAGTTGGCAAAAAAGTCAACACTCACTGATGCTGGCTTTTTAAGTCCAAGTAGTTCAATGAGTTCCATACCAGGACTATCTCAAAGCTCAGCAAAGAAAGCAAGTCTGATACAACAGATCTGGACAAACTCTTTTCAAACCATCAAGAAACAGTTACCTTTATATGTTCTAACCAATGGGTAGATTCCAGACTGGACAACCAGTGTGATTCTTCCACATTAGGATAAACAATGTCCTTCAGCTTCTTCAAAGATTCCCGCATGACGTGAATATTGTGAATGTCCAAGAAGAAAAGTTCTGCATTGGGATATGCATCTTCACCTTCATATCCTCCCCCAGTTGCCTACAAACAGGAGATCTGAAATTAACTTTAGTCATATGCACACTGTTACAGCAGCCTTTCAACAGAGCAAGAAGGGAATGAATGTTATTTATACTTTATTTTGTAGTTGGGCAATATATATAATTTCAGTTGCTTGTTTAAAACAGCAGTCTTGGATATAAGCTTTGGAGGGGCAAATGCTGGAAGTGAATACATGGGGGGTTTCCTTTGTCCAAAAGGATAAAGTATATGAAGCACATGAAAGCACATGGTCAGAAAGACATTCAAGGTGCTCCAGCCAGCCTAGTTCCTTTCAAAACCTTAAGGAATCAATGCTAAAGGGGAAAATTATTTTAGATTAGCACTGAAAGGCTGTTTGTACTATTGGACCCAGAAACCTTTGAAGAGGGTTGAACTAGCCAGGTAAGGGACAGTGGGCCAGCATCACATCTGCTTTGGGAATAAAAAGATATTTGGACCTGCCTCATTACTTTTGGGACCCATGGTGGAAACAGCTTTTCCTTGACCAACAGACATTACAATGACATTATTTTTTCTTTTTTTTATGTTTTTCTTTCACATCAAGGCTTAAACAAACTCATGAAAGAAATCAACTTACTTCCCAGACACATTATTAAAATCCAATTAAAACAGATCACACAAACAGCTATTACTCATAACATACTAGGTTCACCACTTCCAGGGAATAAAATTGCCTATTTCTTTGTTTTTGTATCAATCAGAGAAATTAGGTCATAAGGATTTGTCTCTTCCACCACTTATTCAAAACAGAGCAAATCTCAGGTTTACCAGTACAAACTTTTTAGAAAAAAAACCCCACAGCAAAACACCAAGCCAACAACAAAAAATTCCAGTGATGTTCCTGTGTTTTAACTGCCTTGTTATTTAACTACTAAAATTGAACTGATATTGAAATAGATTAAAATGATAAAATGTTAGGCCAAGTAAAATGAAATTTAAGACTTCAGTTAGGAATAAGTTACCTTTAATTTAAAAATGAAAGACAGAATCTATACTTCTTGAACATAAGAAGTAATTAGTAATAACATTAAAGTTTAAATTTTCTAATACTAAATTTTATTGTTGAAGACTAAACATACATTTAGACCATTAAGAAATTAAAGAGCCACATAAGTAAAAGGTCTGTTCTACTGCCGCTCTCAAAAAAACATTTCACCACCACCACAGCAGAGGATGTGCCTGGTCACAAAAGGGAGTGGAAAAACCACACATATTTTAGGGCACAATGCCACTGATGAGACTTTCCATAGACAGAATCATGAACTCTTTAGGTTGGAAAAGACCTTTAGGACTGAGTCCAACCATTAACCCAGCACTGCCAAGTCCACCACTAAACCATGTCCCTAAGTGCCACACCTTTTAAATACCTCCAGGAATGGTGATAGACCCACTTCTCTGGACAGCTTGTTCCAACCTTTCTGTGAATAAATTTTTCCTGACTTCAAATTTAAATCTCCCCTGGCACAACTTGAGGCCATTTCCTCTTGCCCTATCACTTGTTATTTGGGAGAAGAGACCAACCCCCATCTCACTACATCCTCCTTTCAGGTAGTTGTAGAGAGTGATAAGGTCCCCCTGAGCCTCCTTTTCTCCAGCATAAACACCCCCAGCTCCCTCAGCCTCAGAGAGCTGCAAAATTGCAGCATTTCTTGCAGACAGCAAAAACATGCCGTGAATAGGGATAAATAAATTTTGCCTTTATAAGCCATTCCAGCCACCAACTACACATCAGACAACAGCCTAAAGCACAGTATAGCCTTTCCCCATGAGTACCACCTACATTGCTGCACAGCAGCACAGTATCTCTATTCTATGCTCTCTGTCTCCTTTCTCAACTGTGGTGTTATTCTCAGAGCTGCCAGGCTCTGCACTGAAAGAAGAAATGACAGTATTTTTCTCTTCCCTTTGAGTATTATGAAGTCCTGGTGAGGAATGATTGTAATTTTAGCATTTGGGCTGCTGCAACTCCTATTGACTGTGTGGTTTTGACCTATGTTCAAGGAACACAGGAATGCACGAGTGGCAAAGCCCAAGATTTTGCTTATACTAATCTTCACGGCTGTTCACAAAAACTTTTTCCAGCGGTGATCAACTCTGACTTGCACTTTTTAGATCACTGTCCCTCAGACCCAGAAATGCACTCTGTTTCTTCTACTACTCTGATGGAGCATTTCGTATTTAGACATGTCAGGAGTTAATTTAAACACACGGGTGAAATACACAGAACTTTAAAAAAACCTCCAAACTGTGCTTCATGCTTCAATACACATCTGTGTATCAAGTTTGTCCATAATATGTTAACTTAATTTTTTTCCCCAGTTCTCACAGTGCAGAGGGGAGTCATGCCTGATTTCAGTCCCATGCTAAGATCTGTGCTTGACTAATGACACAGTAAAGCATATCTGGAAATCCACATATGGTCCTGAAACCCTGCTTACTTTAGGCACTCATGTCCTTTCACGGCCTTAAGCCTCAGTATTTGATTATGTACATATGTATTTGACTGTGTAAATTTATCTATATTAAGATTATACTACTCCCCAAAACCTTCTCACAGAAAACTCCAAACTAAGTGTCCTCCCCACTGCCTTCCAAAATAGGGGTATTAAAAGTATCCGTTTACCTTGTTTGCGACTGCGTTGACATTGGGCCTGGCGTCGTAGATGGTCAGTTTGGAGATCTGCCCGTTGGCCTCCCTGATGATATCAAGATATCTTTCATCATCTTTGTTCCTCTTGCCACTCATTCCAACCAGGGGCTGACTGCAGCGCATGATCACAGCTTGAGTCTCGGGGTGAATCCACGACAGGACCTGCTCACGTGTCACACACGCATCAGAAAAGCAGCATTTTATAAAAAAACCATAACTTAAAATTTAAAGCTTTAAAAGAGGTAACGTGGACATTAACACCTTTTATTTTGTCAAAATACAATCCCTAGACACCTCACCTGCTTTTACTTTAGTCTCATAAAATTTAACAGTAATCTTTGAGTTCATTCTCTTACATATTTAATGCTTACTGAAATCATACTTACCTATATAATCCTGTGTATTTTACTATTTTCGTACAAGTCTTAGGTTACACAAATAATTCTGAAAAGCAAACTAGAAACAAACACAGCAATACCTGCTGAAACTAAGAAATAATTCAGAAGAATGAACTCATTGTAGAAAGAGTGACTAAGATGCTCCGATTCTACAAGAACAACTTTTCCCCTTTTTTTTTGGATAAGGAAGGGAAGTTAAACCTTTCTGCAGTATCTTGAATGTTTTCTGTTCTCTTTAAAGCACATTTTGTTCCTCAGCCCTCTTTACAAAGAGGAGGCACTGGAGCAAAGCACATGCTGCCTTTGTTGTTGTTCTGAGCCGGAGAGGACTTGCCACAAAAGAGAGACAGAGAACTGCCTGGGGAACAGATGCTGTGCCAGAGATTAAAGATAAGCAAGAAACCCAAGAAGCAAGCAAAAAAATGCAAATTCATTGTCGGAAAATATTAAGAAAGAGCATTCACACCCAGTCTGAAAGTTGTGGGTTACAGAGTAAAAGAACATCAGAGTTCAAAAAAAACCCCAAAACAATCCTCAGAAAGTGTTCAGCCCTGAAATACACTCTGAGCTGTAGATCAGAAACAAGACCTGCCAGTGTGTGTGCAGGTGAGCATGATTGGCTATTTCCTGACAAGAATAAAATTACTATTTAAAATTACTATTTTAATAAAATTACTACTCCCAAGGAAATTACTCTCACTGTACAGGCATAAGAAAAACCCTGTCATGAATTCTGAGATGACAGGGATGATACAGAGAAGTTATAAGAACTATACGCACACTCTACACATTACATATATATATTCTATACATGTTACATATTATACAGATATGTGTGTATATATATAGTAAATTTACAATTATAGGCCTAGTCTGTCAGTAAATACCATATCTAATAAATATTTATCATATTGAGCTGTGCATCTGTTTGAAACTAACTGAGATTCAAGGCAGCTTTCCAATAGTGGCTAAAAATACAGCACATCTTCCACGTTTGCCAAATGCAAATATTAGTTAAAACAAGTGTTAGGATAGAAATTACTATTTTCTATAGTGCTGTAAAGAGCTGACACATAAAAATTCTCTTACCTCAAAGAATTTTCATTGCAGAAATATACTTAAGTCAAATGGGTTTTTCTTAAATTGCACAAACTAAAAGGCCAAAGAATTCACTACAGAAACCACGCATGAGGTCTTATTTTAGGATTGACCATTGGAACTATGTTTAAATGCCATGTGGTTTGCTGACAGGATAACATTATGGGCATCCAGCAATAGTCAACCAACCAGTGCAGATGGCTCATCCTTCATTAAGAAAAGGGAAACTGCACTGCTGGCTGTTGTTACCAGAAAAGTCAAGTTTAAACAAATGAAGCTGGAATGGGTGATTGTCGTGGGGGAAAAACGGAAGCGTGGCTTGGCCAAGACACCAGTTGCAAGGAGTGAGACCCACCAGCCAATCAAAACTATTTTGCTGTAACCATTTCCAAAAAAAGCATCCTGTTTGTCATGTTCAGCAGAAAGTTGTACGGATGTGTACTTAAAACGAGCTGCACCTTAAGGTAAGTTCCATCACATAATACTCACCGGGATTCTGTTTCGGGACCTAAAGGCAGCAACTTTCTTGAGATCCTCATCTGTTGCATTATATGGCACGACTAAGAGTGCTGGGTACGTGTCACACAGCCCATAATGTTCGTTAATAAAAGTCACTCGCCACCGTTCGTTAGGCAGTCCCTGAAACGTAACACACGGTTTTGCTGCTTGTCTTTGGCTGCACAAATAGTTAATTCTGCTCTTGAATTTTACATGACATTATGGCCACATGGTGGCAACAATCTACCAATTTAACCTAACTGAAGCACTGATCAAAACAATAGAAGAAAAAGATTACAGGAACACACAAACCAGATCATTGCAGATGGATCTGCAGCCTTAAACAGCCGCACAGCATTCTCATACCCTTATGTACAGAGTTTGAGTCTTACAGTAAATTACAAAACAGTGATTGAAACTAGGAGATATATTTAACTGTGGGACTGAGGAAAGAAAATTAGCTTCTCTCCTTCCTTAAAGCTCTGCCTTTCCACTTTCTCTGCTGTGGTCCTAAGCAGCTGTGGGAGGAAGTCCCATAACAACCTCTCTTCCCTGTAGCCCAATACTACCTTCAGGTTAAAAATATGATTCAGGGTAACTTTCTGATTGAGAAAGAGCAACTCCTAGTTGCAGTCTGCCCAGTAAGGCATTTCCAGGAAACTGAGAAATACTGATAAGCCCTCCATACACACAGCATGGGGTTTGTGTGGGTGTTTGTATTTTCACTTTTTTGGGTCTTAGGCTTGAACCATGAATCAAAAAAAAACAACAAACCTACAGAGGAATAAAAAATAAGTAAGTTCTTATTGTCTGCTATTTAATCTTTTTAAATTTTGTATTTAAAGCAAAAAATAAATTATCTGAAAGACATTTTAAAATTAAATATATCATCCTCTTTCATTGACATTTTTCCAAAATCACCTAAGGAGCAAGGTAGAATACTGATAGACACTGATAATTTCTGTAAAGTAACACTGTTTCTAAAACAAGCTGCTTCCCCCCCCCTTTACTTCAGGAAGTAGGAGACCAAATCAAATCTACGTTTAGGACACTGTAGTTACATATTTTGCACAATCTCCCCACCCCCTGTGGCCTTAGCAGTGGCACATTGTAAGAAGCATCAATAACCTCCTTCAAAGAGCAAAGACTACCTTCCTGTGATATTCTTGGTTTTTTAAAGGTTCCAGTGTTTTATTTCTTTTCTTTAATTTTTTTGAAGTTGCATTTCCATTCTCTCCAATTCTCAGCTCCACCCTCCCCAATAACAAAAAATGGTAAGAGCAATGCACAAACAGTAACTCCTCTGTGCAAGTTGTCAGATGTGAAAGCACCAGGCAAGGGCAACTTTAGTAACTCACTTGTCTCCTGTATTCGGACATCGGGTTGTACACCATCCAACCATTTTCAGAAAACTTTTCTTCATTTACAAAGGCAAAAAAAAGCTGTAAGATGTAAGAGAAGCTGATTACACACCAAACTTGGACTAGAATTGGCAAATACGAGGGCTCATCATCAGTCATACCCTAATCCCCACCACAAGACAGGACTGACTGCTCCATGCCAGCCCCACTCTCTCCATTTAAATCTGGTATGTCCAACATTGTAAAGCAAAGAGCAAGAAGTAACAGAAGATGCAGATCTGCTAATGAAATAATGAAAATATGACAATAGTTAGGAGGTGAAAAAATAATAAAAACTATAAAGCTTAAACAGTTGGATCTTTTTTACTGTTAGGAGCTTTAAATATTTTAGAATGGTTTGTTTCCTGTATTTCATATTATCACCAAGTAAACTACCATCTTCTCATCAAAATTCCTCCAACAGGCACAGCTGCAGTTACTACACACAATACTAAATGCTAAATTCAAAGTGTAAAAAGGTTGCAGTTGCTGTTCATTTCCATTAGGAAGCAGCTGCCTTTCTGCATCCCCTCCCCAACCGATCCTCTCTAAGAGAAATCCTATTTACTGTGAAACTCCACGAAAATTTAAAAGTTGCCACTGAAAATTATATGGTTACACTACCTACTTTTCTCTTGCTTTATTGCTCACTCTCATGACTCATTTATACAACACAGCATCCTCAACCAGCATTCCAACAAGTTCCTCATACCTTTTAGCTTCCTCCTCCTTTCAACCAATTCCAAGTGGGCTGTATTACCTAACCCTTTTTTTTACTTGGTTTGTTTTTACAGTTTATGATGAAAGCAAAAATAATGTTTATTTTAAGAATCTCCTTCACTGAGAAAATTGATTTTGGTGGCCTACAAATTCTTCAGATGCCAAAAGGAGCATGAAACAAAGTTGCTTAAAAAAAATAAAAAAAAAATACAGAAGAGAATGTGTTGTCCTGAGCTAACTGAGCAACAGCAGGCAGAGCAGAAAGTACTCTAGAGGCCATTATAGTTCATCTGTAACAAAAGAGCTGAAAGCTTCCTAGCTATTCAAGAGCATTAAAAGATTGGGTGTTAAACCAAACATCCCATCTGCGTAATTTTCACAGGTGCAGACTGGAACTGAGTAGAAGTGCAGAAAACAAAGCAAGCAAGAAAAAAAATATGTGGTCTAAGGTGCCATGAATGATTATGCCTACAGAGGTACAGCAATGCTTCACACGGGCACCACAGCCCCAGAGGAACAAGGTTTTAGATCTTCTGGAAGCAACCCCTAATGGCCCCAGGCAATTCTGTTCAGCCCAATAGGTTACACTGGTTTAAACACCTCTAATCAAAACACAAAACTGAATCCTTCAAAAATGAGGAGTTTTTTTCCTCGTGTATTTCAAATAAACAAGTATTTTAAAAGGATGTTACTGCTCGCACAAGATACTTTATCTCACTGGTTTTATAAACTGGAATTTTAAATTAAGTCGCTATTTTAGAGCAAGTGCACTCACTTGCAGGCTTGCAGAAGTAAGAAATGCATCCCCAGTTTTTGTTTTCTGAATTTCTTCGCCATTTTTAAAGGGGTAGGCTTGCAGTGCAAGTAAACATTACAAACTCTTCTGACTAAGTAAAGTGGTATCAAGTGGTATGGAGGGAGAGATGAAGAAAAGGTGGACATAAACCATATCAGAAAAAAGAGTTCACTTAGAAGTACATGCAAGTATCAAAAGTTAAGCAGCAAAACTGAAAATGGTTGTTTATTTTAATTGTAAAGTAGGAATACAGCAAAACAGGAATATCACTATCTGAAGCCGTAGATCCAACTCATTTGCTTAACTATTAATAAAATGCTACACACAAGAGCCATCCCCTCCTCCCAAAGGAATTTGCTAGATCCCAAAGAGCAACTATGCTAAGAATTCACCAGGGAACCAGAGACAAAGGAGAAACTTATAACAGTAGGAAATAGAAACACTGGAATCCTAACAGATCACTTAAAAAATGTCTCAAAGGCAGGAATAAGTTATTTAAGTTCCTGCTTACTGCAAGTTTCCTCATGAGAACTTAAAAATTACCCAGCTAAAGCCATGATAAATCAAGTAAAACACATGAGTTCATTACAGGGCACCGTGACAGCTGTTATGCAGAACAGTTCTTTACTGACAAAAAAAGTTGTTGCTCCAAAATAAAAACAAATGGCAGCTACACTGCTCAGCACAAAAATATTCACAATACATCAAGTGGAAAACTGTATTTTGTTTCCACCTTTTAAAAACCAGGGTTAAATTTACTATGCATGAGGAGGGGAAGGATTGAATCTTTTCTGAAAGAACAATGTCCTACTGTGTACAGCGTGATTCATTCAAAATGCTTGGCTACAGCAGCTTTACCACATCTGCTACAAAAGATTTCACTCACACAGACCACAACTATCTAGGTGGACAATTATGCTTCATCAGTTCTGTTGACATTCTGGGTAGTGCAAATTCTTCCTATATTGCTCAATAAAAAAAATTCACTGGTAGAATGGATGAACCAGCAAAACTCTGAAGTCTAATGACTCACAGAACACTACAATGAATGCAAAGGTGTATGGAGCAAAATCTGGACTTAGATTTTTATGTGAGCGTTCAGATACTCTGCATACGTTTATACTCAATTCATATATTTCTATTTAATTTCAAATTACAGTTTGAGTTTAACAAGCGACCCATATTAATAACCATTTTAATACCAAGAATCAAACACTTAAGCAAACATAAGATCTATGCTTGGATTCAATTGTATTTTATGAGCTGTGTCAGTACAAGCCATTTTAGCATGTATTTGGACGTTACTTTTATCTGTTAGAAACAGAATGTGATAACGAGCAATATTAAGTAATTTCTATTGAATGATGCTTTTTGTTGAATGGGATATTTTCTTATTCTAATGCACCAAGTTGACAAACCCCATTATAGCAAAGAAGTCAAGGTGGTAAATACATATTTAGATCCCAGAACGGTTTGTTATAGTTCAGGCAAGTTTCACATCTGCACTAATGACCCACATATTTCCACTTTTCTCCTAAATAACCCAAGATTATGGATTAAATGCAGTATTCTTGTAGGTGTATGTCTTGATTAACTTAACTCTGCTGAAGCTTTTACCTCACAGGGCACACAATCTGAAGGCAATTCTACAGCACAGCAGGCAAATGGGACAGAAAGAAATTACAGGAAGAAAAACTTATGCCACTGACAATATAATATGCATAGGTTCTCTTATCACTTGATGTAAGATTTGAGAGGTGCCATCTTAGTCAAATTACACGGCTTAGCTTTTTGTGGATACAGGTTCCTTCACATAAGAGCCCCTCATACACACACAGCTCTCATGTAGGGATGAGAGCAGGGAGGTCACTTCACTGCCCACAGGCATTTAGAACAGACCAGCTGGGTGTGTATTTATATCCTTCAGAGTGTGGAGGGCAGAGGAAGGTCAGAGAAAGGAACTACATGACCAGCTATCAGAATCACACGTCCCCACAAAGCAGAAAAGCCTTGCCAGCCTCTCTCAAGAGCATCATTATTCACACAGGTAAGCCTTTCAAATACCAGAAAAAAAAAAAAAGTTGGCCAGTTTACACCTTCTTCACAGACCTTCCCTTCCCTTCACAGCTGTGGTACATCTCTGCTAAACCCTCCTTCTCCTTAAACAGTACTTCAGGTACTCTGAGTCTCCACCCTGACCTCCACTCATTTCTTTCTTCCCTCCACACACAAAGTTCCATTCCTTCTCTCATTGTTAATCCTGCCTCTCCAACAAAAAGCTGTTCTCCACAGCTCCTACTGTACTGAGTCTGTTTTCCAAGGAATTAAGTCAACTGCAGCTTCATCAGACGTGTCCAGATTTGACAAAAATTATTGTAAATTAAAAAAAACCAAACCACTACACACAAAAGATATTCAGGTTCAGAACAATACTGCAGTAAAATAAAAGTGTTTCAGTGAGGGTTTTTTTAGATCATGAACAGGTTTTTCTAAATCAAGAACATATAATCATAAAACAGAACTGTTGTTTGTACAACTGTACCTGAGCCAGCTCTACATTCATTTTTTTATCTCACATCTTGGGTTCAAAGCAGGATAGCTTTGAGTCACTTCCAATGTACTGACCACATCTATTCTAAGTTTGATGGAGATTAATGCTACATGTCTGATGCCAGTCCATCAATTCCAATTAGCCTATCAACTAATTAAAAATCAGTTTCAAATTCTTCTGCCATGGGAAACAAAGAAGAAATCAAAGAAAGAATTAAAGAGGTAAGAAATAATAAAAAAAAGGATAGTAAATGAGCACTCAGAACACTTACAGGGTGCAAGGCTTGTGACTTTTCAATACCTGCAGTTGGCAAAAACAAGCAAGACTCATCATGCATCTCATCATTGCAAAAGCAAATTAAAGCCTCTGCACAGAACAAAGGTAGGGATTTCACTGCAGATCCACAGTCAAAAGCAAACAAATACTGCTTCACGTGAAGCAGAAGGCTACTACTTCACTTCAAAAAAAAGCCTTTAAATCTTGTAACATTTTTGGTAAACTACTTTTTATGCTCCAGTGTACAAATAATTGTTTACTTCCTCGCAGGTGCTAACCCACAATTTCAACACACGCAGTCTCTTTTTCAGGTCTCCTACAGACAAAGTACTTGTCTTCAACATTCAATTTATCCTTACCATTTTGTACACAAAAATAATTTGTGATACACTGGTTGCTCACAATACAACAGTTCTGTGAGATAAAGGAGAAAGCAGCTGCAGTCTGACGGTACAGTTTGGCAAGCAGTCTATTTACCAGTATAAATATTATATAAATATATAAATATCAGTATAAATACAGTAGTTAAATGTTTACTATTTATGGAATCACAGTAGATAAATACTTGTAAATGAATACACAATGTATACACACTTTATTAAATATTTGACCAATCTTTGTGTTTATTTAAAAATAAAGGTATCATTATCCTCGCCTTTAATATGCCATTTGTACAACTCAGCCAGATACATCTTACCTGTTCATCTAAAAACTCAGATCAGGCATTGTAGTGTTTATGTAACTAACTTCTGATCATTTGAGGTCCAAGTCAGACAGCATGACTACCAGTGTCTCATCAAAACTGGCATTCCCACAGAGCTATCACGCTTAGAAATAAACACACAGTATGCAGATATTATGGTGGCAAATAATCTTATAAAAATGATGATGTGTAGTTTCAAGATAAGCTCAGGCAGTGAAGCAGCTGCTATGCAGAAACTGAACTACAGAGATTAAATATATCTCATCTTTTGTGGTGCACCAGGAGGTTTGGCTATTTTGGTTTTATTTTTTTCAAACTTTTTTAAAAACACTTTCAGCAACAGTTTTCTTTCAATTAGTTCAAGTTTGCAAATGCAACAGAGGATTAGGAACAGCAGCTGTTTGTTCCCTATCAACTAAGCTGTCAGTCAGATGAGCTATCAGATTTTACTTAACGTTACTGATTCAAGTTGACCTGAACCCAACCTGTACTCAAACTGGAGACAAACAAGAATTAGCTGCTGGAAGTAAGCACAAAGGACAATGCTGAGGCACTGAGGAACAGTTGTGAACAGACTTGTCCATCACCATCCCCACTGCTGTTGGGATGGTGATGGAGACCAATCCTGAAAACAGTAAGTACACTCCACTCCATCTTTTGGGCTGTATTTACCATCCATTTGTCTGAGAAATGGTACAGCATGAAGAAAACAGAGGCATCTCTGCAAGTTCCTGTTTAGGATCAGCTCTAAGGATATGGTTCCACTACAGCTGAAGATCAATCACACAGAAATCTGACATAAAATATAAAAATACAGATAAAAATCAGGACAACAAAGCTTTAGACCTTTGCTGTACAAGCATCAGTGCTGCTGAAAAAGCTGAAGATCAAGGATGCAGTTCCACAAGGGGGTCTGAGCAAAACTAACATTTAACATTACTAAAAACAGAACAATCCCCTCTTTTCTCTCCTGCCTGCTCCCTGTTCCACTCATATGCCCTCTCTTGCACTGGTTCCGATGCATAACGATTTCACAACAGGTCTCCTCAACTTATTAAAAGTGGCACAAGACTAACCAGAAAATAGAATATTTTGTGCTGGATAACTGAGCTACACTGGCTTACTTAGTGATTGTACAAATATTGGTTTGGTATTAGAGGAATAATGAACCACATGGCTGGAAAGTAGAGAGAAGGAGACCAGAGAAAAGCAAGAGCTCAGCATTTGAGTAGCAGTGGGCCACATCTTCATCCAGCTATCATGTGGAGCCACAGCACATTCTTTACAGAACATCTCCCTGACTGAGCTGGCTACATGGCCAGAGTACACCCAAAGGGAAAGGCAGGCACTGCACAGCCCATTCAGATACACTGCCACATTCAGACAGTGAAACCTTGTTCTAAACCAGCCACTGAGAAGGGCAGTGCCATCATTCCTCTTCATTCACATCCACCCATACATGCCCTGACCCCACTCTCACATTGGTCTAATAAGACAGGAAATAACTTAGCGTAAAGCTTTTATTTTTATCTTTTTGTTTAACTTTAGTCCCTTTCAGTTCCCTATCTGGCTCATCATGCAGCCTCAAATTCATGCAAGAAAAACCACAGCAGGGATGAAAAAACAGGCAGAAATGCCCACTTTTGGCAGGATCAATTTAAACTGCTTGTCAAAACAGAGTGCATGAACACCTAAAGAATCACACCCTTGCTTACCTCATGGTAAAGTTAAGGGCTCATCCACACTGTGCCATTAGAAAATAAACACAGGTGCAACTTCAGATGTCACACAGGAACACTTTATTTCACTCCAAAGTAATCATCATTTCTAATGGGTATACTCTGCTTCAGACATAGCTGAGACAAAGTACAGCCATGCTCCACACTGTCACTATCTTCCCAGCTTTGGTGCCTTACTGAATCCAAAGGCAAAATTGCTACTGCCTTGACCAAGACTTTTGTTACTGAGTGCAACTTTTACTGGCAAGTTACACTCATGCAGGCAATATAAGGATGAGCTTTACTTGGTTCAACAGGTCCAGCAAATAAAGCAGGAAGTGGACTACTCCCCACATTAGTCACTGCCATCACTAGAGATGATCATCGGGTCTTTTTGGGTGACAAAACCTAATACAAGTCCACATTTCATCAACACAAGCCCTAGAGTCGGATTGGACACCATAAAAAAAGTAATTCCACAAGGCACTCAGTCCTAAGTCAGTTACAACTTGATTTATCCATTTTCACTACATTCAAGTCCACAACTCCTCAATGTAAGGAAAAAAAATTCTTCACCATGAGCATGTGGATGAGATTGCCCAGAGACATGACAGAACCTACCTCACAGGAAATATTCCAGAATTGGCTTGGATAACCTAATCTACAGTCCTACTTGAAACAGAAGCCAGGACCTAATGATATTTCTACATATAGCTTCCTCTTTTCCATCATACTTTCTAAGTCCATATATCCTGTCGTGCATTCAATCATTCTCCATTGCAAGATACGTAAAATGCCAGTAGAGTTGAGAGATATATTCACTTCATCTTCTTTGTGACCAGAACTGCTCACACTACACAAATGTAGAAATCTGTTTAAATTCTAAAGACCTATTAGTCAACACTACAAAATATGCTAAGCAAAAGCATTTATTTTTCCTCATGCTTTCATTTCACAGTTTGCATAGGGAACACAAAATTTCTGCAAAGAAGTTTTGAAGAGTTAAATGTTTACAGGGTCTAGCCCATTGACTCACATGTATCTTCGTAAAAGGAAATAAGATTCTTGCTGCAGCCTCATATATCAAACAATTCTCAGAACACAGTTCTTAAAAATTCAGAGCAGAACCCTCCAATATGTTGTGAATGGAGCTCTTATACAACTATCCTAAATAAAGGTACACCAATAAAGTGTAAACTAAGTATTACAAAGGACAAAATACAGCATTTACTAAAGAGATGTCAAATTATTCACACCAAGTACAATAAACAGATTTTGTCAAAGAAATAGAAGATAATGGTTAGTTTGCATTATTGTCACTCAATTCCTTCCATAAAATGCTCTTTTAACCTGAAATAAATCTGTGTAAATTCATTACTGGATTAGTTGCCTGTTATATTTTTCATAAGTTTCTTCAATAAAACAAGTGTTGTCTTACCATGTCTTTTTGTCCTGAAGTAAAACTCTTGGTGATCCACATTTATCATTGCTTTGGGGATTGTCTGATAGTTTAACATTTTCAAGAAATCAAGTAAGGCATGTACTATTATATTCCCTAATTAGAGAGGATAACTTGCAGTTTTTAAGCAATGAAATCTGTATGGAGCAGAGGTGCTCAGTAGTTTACCTGAAGTACAGCGTGTAGCATCCATAATTTTACAAAATATATAGATAGAACTGTTGTAAATATACAAAATGGAAGCATTAATTTTTTTTAGTTTATGCTGACAGCAGATTCTATGGTTATTCTTTTTAAGCAGATGTAATGTAGCCATTAGTAGGTCAAACAGTTAATTGGCAAGAACTCTGCATTAAGAGACAACTCAGTAGTATAAATGATGTAACTTACCAAGTTATGAGACTGGGGAAAAGCATATTTTGTGAGGACTTCAAATATATCTCTTCTACTGTGCCCTTCTTGTTTTAATGCAAACCGTAAATTCCTCATATCCTAAAACAAAGCCATTATCGTTTAGGTGAACCAAAGCAGAAAGATGCTTCTCTCTGTACAAATGCTATATTATACACTAAACATGATTTAGAATCTGCTTGCAACACACCTCAAACCCTTGTGAACGTTCAGTTTTATTTCTTATCCCATAAAATAGAATAGAGCTTAAGAATTGTACAAATAAAGCAGTACCACACTTTGTGTGGTGCAAACTCCACTTGGGCATGAAGCCATCAGAAGGGGCCGTATCTGATTCACTAAAAAGCCTCCCAAGCTATTGAATGTTTGCAGGATGGGAATTATGCTACATTTTCAAAATGAAAATTTGTCAATATTCTGTGTAGAATACATCTCTGGTTGTTTTCTCACCACTAGTGTCAAAAATAAGCTCTCTGCACATTAACTGCTAAGAATCAAATGTGCAAACACACTCGATTAATGAGTCCAATAAAGGACCCTGAATTACCCACTGGGAACTCCCCTATGACTGTAATTTTTTATGGCAACAATTTTTTGTGAAACTAACAAAATAGAAATGGTTGTTACACAAACTTCTCACTGGTTTTACAGCTTACAAAGGCCCTATTTGAGGTGTTCTTCAAACAGATTATTTTAAAAATTCCTTTTAGAACAAAGGAAATAATGAAGCAATGCAGGAACGGTATCCTAAAGCAAGACTAGTCTGCAAAACCTCTTGTCAATTAGTGATTCAAAAAGCAAGACCAATCCTCCTTGCACGCAGAGAGGACAGTTACACAGCCCTTCATACAAAAGGTATTTCCCTGTCCAGTTCCAAAAAGCTCTTTTTAAATTCAGCTGTAAGGAACATGTACTTTTTCCTTCCTATAAATAGGTAAACCTCTAGATTTCATTTCCTATTTAGTTACTGGAAAGTCTTACTTTACAGGTTATATCTAATCCATAAGAGTTTTCTCCTCTGCTGGAAGCTCCTCCCATTTTTTCAATCCTTGAAATTACGCCCAGTGGAACGTTCAATACCACAACTGGATCCTGCAAGGAAAGTTTTGAGTAAGGAAAAGATTATTCTGAAAAGAAGACTCAAGCAAAATGTTCTTATGCATTCCAGAATAGAAAGCAGACATAAAATTCATACAGGAAGCAAAAGCATGTTTCTGCCTCTGAGTCTTCCCTCCCAACATATTACGAAGTCTGTACTGTCACTCTACAGCCTTGAGCATCATCCAATTTAACATGCAACAGAAATATTTCATGCCTAATACAGGACACAGAGAAAATAGGTGGCAACACCCTAAAAGATGCCTCCTGCTATATTCTATTGATTGCCTCTGCTTGCTAATACTGCTTTATTGATATACAGTATAAAGTAGAACTAAATTTAAAAAAAAAGATATTACTAGTAGAGTTATCTACAACCACAAAGACCTCAGTTCAAAAGTCCCAAACCCTTAATTTTTAAAAATCCCCAAACATATGAAACGGATCACAAGTGCATTTTATTCTCTTCCATCTTGCTGCTTATCAAACAACTACCACTCCCCCCATCCACGAGGTTCTATTGATCAAAGTATTTTTCTTTTCTTTTTCAAGGACAATCAAAGTTTTGCTTTACTGATTGCCATGTTAAGAACTATTGCACATCATTAGCTGCTGCCCTTGATCTATCATAGAATAAGTGTAAAGGGAACAGCTATGAAGAAAGGTCCAACAGGCAAAATATAAAGGTATCAGTTCAGTGTGACTAAACCAATTTTACCAGGCAAAAATCACCCTTTTACAACACATTTAACTTTGAAGAACTTCTGTTTTTATACAGATTTCTCAGTGGCACAAAGGCAATTACACATTTAAGATATGGTTACTACAAACATTACGGACCATTTCAAGCAAAAAACCTCCCATGCAATTCCACAAGCATATGTGTGGCCACAAATAATGGCCACAAAATAAATCAAAGGCAGTGGGGGTGAACAGAAGGAACTTTAAGCCAACCCATCCCATGGAAGTAATTGTGGCATATTACTCACATTTTCCACACTTCTTAGGTACAGCCTGTAGTTTGTGATGTACACTCTTCCTTTAACCGGGCCATTAAATGGACACATATAAATAACATCCTTGTCTGTAAGAAATACAGCACTTCTTAAAGATTGTGAGAAGACAAAATGAGAGCTAAAGACAGCATCAGTTAAGTAGCAGTAAAATAAAAAGAGAGCTGTACTCATAAGAGCCACTCCGAGATGAATGAATTTAAAAAGTAATAAATTTGAGTTTTATCCACTAGAATTATTAAAAAAATATGAACGACTCATATACTAAACTTGTCCAAATTAAGTGCACAGATTTCAGTAGCCTTCCCTGGTTACATCTGTGTTCTCTTTCTCAGCAGTACATGGGAGAGGGTGGGACACAGAACAGTGAGTCCTGCTATTACTGTACCAGTCTATTCACTATCCCAGAAGAAATACATTGTTGATGCCATTACATCTTTCTGTAAACAATTCTGCTTTAAAGTAGTAGTTCAAATTGTGAAGTGTTTAGGGAATTCAGCATGCTGAAGAGAAACATTACGTTTCAATTTGAGGAATCAAATCAGTGCCATCAGCAGTGTTTCAGCAAGGACAGTAACAAACCAAATACTAACACATACCACTCAAAAAGCAGATTTAAGTGAAGCAATGCAATCAGAATCATGGAATTGCTAAGGCTGGAAAAGACCTCTAAGACATCGAGTCTAGCCATGACATTAAAGACTTCCACCTATTTCTTCCTGTCCACTCATTTCTTTAGCCCAAGCTACTTATCTGTCTTCCACAACAAGCACCCTCCTTCCAGTGTGGTGCCCTGAAGCACAGTCAGTTTTCATAAGGATCATATCATACATCCATCTTAGTCCCACACCCTCTCCCTCATGCCTTCCTCATTAAAAACAAAACTGCTTCCTCTGAATCACCACTTTGCTTTCACCTCAGTCAATCTTGTTTACAAACCTACCTAATAAATCCTCGGCAGGGGGGAGGAGAAGCTCCACAAATAAAAGACAGACCTCAACAAAAAGTCCACTTCAGGAAGATCCTCCATCAAGTAAGAAAATTGAACAAAATACTTTAATCTCCCTTATGCTACAACATCACTGTATGTAAAGGCCAACAAGGGCAGAGTAGCCCTGTTCCTGTCCTATTGTGTCAAGGACACACAAGATAGTACTTAGGGAAGTCACAGTTTGGGCTCAGGTTCCACACTGCTGTACAAGGTATCAATACATGGTGGGTGGCATGTGGAATTCTGACTTTGGAAAGCTTGGAGGAGCTCTCATCACTAGACATGCACGACTCAGTCTGTAAATACAGTTATGACACAACTTGGCTTGCAATTTCCTTCTGTCAGAGGATCTGCTATAGGTGGAAATCAAGATTTTAAAGGCTAAAAAAGTCATTTGTGATATGTGATAAAAAGTCCCTTTCACAATTACTTTGAAAAATTCAGGACATTTCAGCATGACTTACTTTGGCCCCCTGCCCAAACCAGGCCAAACTACAAAACAATCCAGTAAGATACATGTATTTGCCAGAGTGCTGAACACACTGCATCAGGCAGCTCTAGAGCTTATACCTGTAACTCTCGTCTCTCCTGGTAGACGAGGTATTTCTTCATTTTGCTCCCAGTTAGTTCCATCTTTTAGAGTCTAGAGAAGAGAAGCACAACAGCACACCATATTTTATTTACAATTTCTTCAGGTTTCAGATTAAAAAAAACCCTTAAAAGTAATTCCTGCATTGGAAAGAACAGGTTTTGCCACAGTAGGAATTGACAGACTGAACCAAAACAGGAACATACCACTATCTTAAACTGCAGCTATTAAACATTTAAAGGTTGAACAGATCTGAAACATAACCATGTTCTAGTCTTTCTCCTAAAAGAACAGTCAATTATATTTGCATTAAATTGGAATTAAATTTCTATACTGTAAGTTCTCTGCAGATTTTGTGCATTTAATTTTCCAAGTAGACCGGACTCAGAAGACCAAATCAACTGAAATTACTAAAGCAATGTACTCACAACTATCACACACTATCTACTCTTTTGTGACTTTCCCACATTCAGTAGGTTCTGTTTTCTTGCACCCAGGTTACATTTTCTTCAGCTGCACAGCATCAAAAAGCAGAGGGGGATGACATTTAGATTGTTTTAATGTATTTTTCACTGCAGATGAACATTTTAAAACTGAGCCAAACAAACATAACAAGGTTTAACTTTGCAATTGCAATACAGAATCTTTCTAGGGCAAAAAGGGCCAAAAAGTTTCAAGGATAAAAGTACATTAGAACTGATTTGAAGGAGGCTCTCATTAGCTGTGACAGCGAATACTTCACCCATCCATTCCAAAAGATATTTAAATCAACTCAGTTAACTGCATTAAAATTTTAGCAATAAAAATAAGTAGATACATTCAAGAGTTCATTTAAATACTCATTTTTCTAACCAAATATGCAAGACAACGATCTCTGAGAACTCTGATGTAAAAAAAATAAAAATATGAAGAAAGTTACACTCACCCTTTTACCTGAACTCTCCAAGGAGTTTGAATTATATTTAGGTGTTGACGATGAGGCCATACCAGGTATCTGATAAGTAAGCACAAATTGGAGACTTAAACTTCCTCCTGGAATACATACTATTTACAGGAGAGATTTTTAGATTTTGGAGGTCTACAGGTAGACATCAAGAACTTACAAGAATGTTTTGCAAGTTACTGGTAATTAGAAAACACTACACAATGCCTCATAATTGAGGGTCACTATTTAAAAGCATCTAAATCCAACAAATTCATTACTAGCTTTGCAATTGGTTCTTATTATAAGAAATATTCTGACTAAAGCTCTAGACTGGAATTCAGTTGTTGGAATACTATTATTAGTTCAGTCAACAGACATTAGAGTACTTGTTTTAAGTGACTGGAAACACATATTATGAAATGCAACCTACCTGGAGTATTATTGCACAGCTCTTGAAGTCACAAGCATGTCCATACACTTAAGTGTTTCAAGTTTAAACAACAACAACAACAAAAAAACCCCCATTTAAAAACAATCCCCCATTTCCTAACTGGAGCTTCAGTTAGCACACCAGAAGAGGGAGTGTCCAGCCTTCTGGTCCAAACAACCTTCACGTACTTGAAGGAAAAGGATTTTATTTATTTTTTAAATGGTATTACTAAAAGACAGAATCTCATGGCACAGGATGCATCGTCTTAATTTCCCAACAGCGCACAAGGGGTCTCTAGAAGTAACACTGGGAAAACACTCATACTTCCCTTTCACTCGTCACACACCCTTCATCAACTGATCTGACATCCCACAGCAATCTTGAAGAGGTTCTGTTTGTTTGGGGGGGAAAGGCACTACAGACTACACAATCTTTGTTCCTATTCTATACATGTAACATTGTAGTCTTAAATAAGCACTTTTTCTCCCCTCTCAACACCGGAAACTTTGCCCAGATCTCTCTGCACCTTGACAAGTCAGCCCATGCTCCTGTGCAACAGGGGGCTGACAGTGACACTGCAACAGTCCCACACAAGTGACAGCGACAGATCCGACTGCAAGAGGCAAAGTGCTTTGACAGTCCCATAACAGCACAGGAACGTGTCTGTGCAGGATTAAAGTGGGAAACCACAACCTGAAGTTCTACAGGTTTGTTGCCCGAGCCTTCCATAAAGAATACAAGAAACTCGACACTGTGTTTAGAGTTGTAATATTCAGTGATACAGTTTATCAGCAAAAAAATCAGGCAAAAAAAATATTTAACAAAAGAACACGTTAAGTTGAAAAAGTGAAGAAAAACAGAATGCCACAGAGCCTGTGTGCCCCTTCTGGGTCTCCAGTTATCTCAGCTTTCTCCACACACTGAAACAATAGTCCTGAACTAATGTTAGTGCAATGTGAATAGTTTAAATGAAAAGCTATTAGCAATCAAAATTAAATCACTGCCCTTTCAATCTCTCCTTTACAGAAATACTACTGCAACACTGGAGTCTAATGTTTTGACAATAAAATTTAAAGGGAAGATACTTTCACAGTTTTTCCTTCCTTGCAGTATCTTAAATACCACAAAACTTAAGGCAGATTTAACTTTTGCTATATTACTATGCTAACTTACGAACATCCAATATTTGTTCAAATGACTTCCCCTAATTGACAGAAATTTAAGGTTTTATAAAGGTAAAAGGCATATACTTAGAAGTCTATTTTAAAAATTCTTCCACATGAAGTGGTTTTTATTTGTATTTTAAGTGAGAAGTGCCAGGTGAGACAGACAGAGGCACAGCAGCACCAGTTTTTCTATGTCAGCAGAGACTAAGCGGTTTTAACTGGAGCTCACATAAATTTAAATTAAGGCTGCACTAACCACGAGAGACAAGAGTGAACAAACAAGCCCTAGAAAAGTGACTTTTAGAAGGTGTGACAACCCTGAATAGATCTGCACTGCAAAATGGAAATTCTGACTGCAGCAGGTACTGGCACACCCGAGCTGGCTCTTCATTTTGCAACTACAGCTACTCCACCAGCAAAGCCACGGGAAGGACCTCAGCAGAGGTCACACGAGCCCACCCAGGCTCCTGGACACTCACCTGGGAGCCAAAGCACTGCCGAAGCTCTGCAGAACAAAAGCTCCTCTGGACGTTCCTTATCCCTTCCAATCCCGAGTTACTCCTGCTGCTCACACAGGGAACAGCACCAAGTGTTTCAAAAGCCTTTCCGTTTCCTCCTTTGCTTTCTGTATTATTTCCTCCCCCTACTGCACCCTCACTGAGCTTTGGCTGAACTGCAGAATTACATGAGGTGAGTTGAGATTCGGAAATAATCCAGAACGCTGACTACAATTTACACCGAGATGTAGAAAAGTTAAAAGAAACAGGCACAGACCCTTTCAGGTTCTCAGAAAAATTTCTCTTTGAGGAACCTGACATCACAGAGGTCAGAGCTCCCCTCGATGCTGCCACCCCACCAGGCCACTTCAAGCAAACAAGGTGTGTGTGGCTCTTGCAGCAATTTGTGTTTCTGTGTATGGAAGTTTACTTTGAGTGAAATTCCCCCAACTCTTCATGAGACTCATTTCTTTCAACATACTTTACAGTGAGAATGAATTCACTATCTGACTTCAATTTCTATAGAACACTTCATTATAGAACTACAACCAACTACTCTGTTTCATTTTCAACACTTTAATGATGCAAATTAGAGTTATTCAGAGCTAATCAAGTTGAATAAATATGTAATGAAGATAAGGTATTATCTGTCAGGGTATTTTTTAAATCCAAACATTTTCACTAAAATTAATGCAGGTTATTTCACCAATATATAAGTGGAAGGATTCTTCTAATGCTCCAAAAATCTTACTTTGAAATCCAATCACACCTAAAACCCCCAAATACTAATAAGCACATTTATAACCACCCACATTTCCAGAAGTAAACTATGGCCAAGTAACCCCAACCCCTCCTTTTGCACCATAAGGCAAAAGTCAGGCAGTGAAAACAGGGTGCGAGGAGGTTGCAGTCTCCGTTCTCTGAGGTTTCTAAGACACAGCTGAACAGAGCTTTGACCAACTGGGTCTGATCCATCTTTGAGCAAGGGCTTGAACAAGGCCTCCTGAAGTCCCTTTCAACCTGGATTACATTATGCTTCTGTGACCTTCAGACAACAGACAAGATTAAGTTCTCATCAAAAGTACCCATCACACAAGGACAAACCCTTAAGGAATTGGACTCCTCTATGTCAAGAGAAAATAAGTTTTCAGAAAGATGTAAAATGAACATGAAATATTTCCTTTTATAATATTATTTCTTTTTCTGTCAAATTGTAGAAGCAGCTTCTGGCAGCCTCTCAAAGTAATATTGCCATGAACAATTTAAAAAACATACTCCACCATAGCCTTAAAATAGCTACAACTTTCTCATTATCACAGAGCAGCAGTCATTCCACACAAGGAAAAAATCCTGCAAGTAGTTTTCCACTGCAAACACGTTTTATTTCCCAATATCACCCATATGTACTTCTACACTTGCACAAAAATTGAAAACCATACAAAGCTCACGCTTGTCAGCAGCTGAACAGAAGTACAATTACTCTGCAAATTTAAAACAAATCAGACAACTTTGTTTATGAGATCCTGCAGTTACAAACAGTTGAACATTCTTCCCTGAATCTAGAATAGCAAGGAGACAAAGCAATTTTACTGGATTTAACTTGAACTAATAAACAGAGCTTTGTTAAAATTACCAGAACTTAATATAGTAACACTGTCGAGAAATGTGGGCTCCAATGATCTTACAAGAACAATTAAACTGCTTGGGATCTCTGTGTTCATTAAAGATTATATTTATACTTGTGCTTCCTAGGATTCATGGGAATGGAGGCACAATATTTGAAAAGGTAGGCACTGAGGGTCAGATTTTAAGAAGTCAATTCAAGGATCCTACTTGCTTTTTGTGAATAAATGCCAACAGACACAAGCATACGTTCACACAAAAAACCTAAATAAGCTTTAAAACACATAAACAAGCTTTTGAAGGTTGAGACACTTGAAACAATCAGCTCCTCTTCCCTTAAGGTTCTTCACTGCCAACAGGCTAGAGAATGTGTGCAGTGCAACCTGGAAAGACCACCAAGACTCTTATTACGACGTGTTAAGATTGACAACAGTCTGGTGAAACCAGTTCTCATTGTTTATGACCTAAGAATAAATTAAAGCTCATCTGACATTTTGCTTGTCCTTTTAAGGCTTCATCTTCACACCAGAGTCACAGTAAAAAAATTTTAACTATTGCCTGAGCCACGTTTCTATCAACCTAAAATCTTTACATGTATAAAGTAGTTTGCAACCAAACAACATAATCTGCATCTGCCAAAGGATTACTGCCACAAACATCTGAACTCAAGTAAACTGCATCAAGTAAATTGTGAGCACCACTTTCCAGATATTTAATATTTTACCTTCCATCACTGGATTAAAACTTCAAAAAAAATCACTTTCAAATTCGTACCTATATCAATCATTTGGAGCAACAGGAATTTTGACAACGCTTAATGAAAAATGGAACTTTTTCACATTGTATAGTCTATAATGTTCAGTATGTTAATGTGGAAAGATTGAGGAAATTAAATTGCAAAATACCATACATTGAAGAAATTTACAGAATACACTGAGAGGTAAATAGGATGAAGAAACATTCGTGATTCATATTATTATAGTTGAAATTTTTGTGTGTTTATTTATATATATATATATATAAAATATACAGGCATCTAGATAAGCACGAGAATTATTTGCTTTTATAGGAGTCAGATTTATGCAAAAAATGAACAACAAAAAGTTCAACAGAACATATTCTAGAATCATTTAGATTTCTGTCACAGATTCATAACCACAGCACACAAAGTTCTCACAATCCTGCTCCAGGTAATGGTTTGTGCAAGAATGAACAAAGTCTGTGCATCTCCCAGGCCTCTCCTAAATAGTTACAAAACTTACTATGTCCTTTCATTTGCTGAAACAGTAATTCAGAAAATAAATGGAGCACTTCCAAAAATTACAGCTGGACAATTATATGACACCCAAAAGCGATCAGTGCATGGGGTTAATCAATGAAGATCTCCAAGGCATCTGCCAGTCTAGACAAAAATGAAGTTATTTTCATAGCTAGACCAAATAAGCAATTATTTCAAATAGAAGAAAAACAGTATTACACTAGTAATACTGTGCATGAGTACAGGGATACAAAAACAAGTCTCAATAAAAAACTACAGCAACGAAGGCAGTTTTCCAGACATCAGCTGTCCCTAACCAAACAGCACCAATCAACCAAAATAAAACAGAGAGAGACCAAAGTGCCACAACCAGCTAACCAAGTCCACAGATATAAACACATCTCTTTCGAGCTCATTTAACCAGTTATATTTTAGCACAGAAGAACTACACTCAGAAACAAAAATAAGGCAGTAGAAGTCCACCAGGCTTCCTGTCCCCAAGGAAGATAAACTCCAGAATCCCTCATGTAGCCAATTCTCTACTAGACTGTGAAAAGCAGCTGTACAACTCAACAGGGACAGCTGAATTTGTTTGTAAAGAGCCAGAAAGGCTCCATCTCCCAGAAAAGTATTCTCTTGTTCCCTAATGTGCCCTGCATTTGACAGGGCAAGTCATTGTCCCCAAAGGATTCAACATGAACAAATGCAAACAAACAACAGTTCACAACAGCCAAGTGACTGTTAATTCACCAAACAAATTAGAAGTGCACCAGTTCCCTGCCCACTCCTGTTTCACAAGCTCACTATACCAGGGAGTAGTATCCTGACAATGGAATTCTACAAATGGCACCAAGCAGCAACAGCTTGGCAGAAAGTTTGGCCAAAAAAAAAATCTCAGTACCACCAGATCCCTATGCACTTCTGTGTACACGTTCCTTAAGAAAAATTCTTGTAGCTTGTACGTTGGAGCCAGGTATTGAATAAATAATAGCTGGAGGGAGTAAAAAAAAATCCTCAACTCTGCCTTGATTGATACTTCTCCTGCCTCCATTTGAAGGTTTTTGTTTTACTCTCTTAACTTCTCATGGAATTTAACTCCCACCCTATTTTCAAAGTAAATCACAACTTCCAACAAGACCTACCATAAAGGTTTGTAACGTACTTTTTTCTAATTATCAACCCAACTGCTTCCTCCTTTCAAATTATCTTGAAAATATAGCTTAGGGTGATATCCCTAGTTTTTATCCTGGCAAGCTTTCTTGTAAGAGAGTTAAAAGTCCTCTCACAAAGACATATGATACAGTAAGACACGTGGCACCATGGACACTAAATAACTTAACTGCTGATGGACTGATCTGTTAGATAATTTTCACGCTTTATATTACCATTACAAAGAAAAGCAGCACCTGTTTCAGTGGTAATACATATAATTATTTGCTAAGGCCTGTTTTCCAGCAATTTTTGGAGGGTCTATTTCTTGCAATTTACGGTAACAATTATTTCTGTCCACTTGTCCTCACCTACTGCTAATCTTGTATTTATTCTATGTGTATTACCTTTCTCTTGCCACAATTATCTTTTTTCCCAGACTGCTTCTTAATATTCAGTGTGGTAGCTGAGTTCTTAAATCAAAGTTCAGTCTTGTGAGTGGATCAAAGAAAGCAGTGGTTTTCTCTCTAACAGTTAAACCCACCTAGATTAGGTACCATGACAGAAGTGAGTGGGTTTTTTAAGGAACCATTTGTCAGATTACCTCTAGAATCAACATTACATCTGTAGGAAACCTCTGCCTGAAGGCTGATCCGTGGCTTTCTAAACCCACCCAGTCTATTTTCACTACTCTGCATCCCCTGCAGGGAATGCATACCTCCCACATTGTCAGAAGCTGATGCAGTTGACAGGAAAGCCTATGGGATAGCAAACACGGCTTCCAAGTTTTCTATTAAGAAAGCTTTCAGTTGTTCTCTGCTCATTCTTCTTGAAAGATATCCCCTTAGGCCACTGCAGTTCTGTTGCTAAAGATTTAACTGATGATTCCACAAGAGAAATGGAAATTGTATCTGTTACACAGTGATATACTGTATTAAAAAAATGACACTAACAGTTAAAATTGCATCCCCTACTCAGACCTTCCTCCAGCTTTCCTTTGAGAACATATACAGCCAATGCATCAGACTCATCCTCTGTCATCTGCTGTTTAGTTCCTTCTTCTACTACATGAATATACATAATGCCACAGAGAAAGTACCATTCTGAGCTGGTCTGTGCTTAAAAAAGTAGACTAAATAGACTATGACCTAATAGACTATGATGAAGTCACCCACAAACCACTGTTTGCTTCCATGCCTAAGAAAGGGAAGACTGGGACTATCCTGACAAAGTCATTCATGGGGCAGCACCACACTTCTGGGTGTGCTCTCTTTCAACCAACAGGCAGAGAGAGTTTGATACTTCCCACACCTGCCCGTGTATGTTACACATTGAGGGGTCCAGTCACATCCCAGTTTCTGGCACACAGCCTTTCCACTCACTACATGCAACAACACAGCAAAGATGTTGCATATTAATTAGATTTTGTTGAAAAACACACACCTCATCTTATACAAAGGTGTAATGCAGTCTACTTAAAGACACTTACCTTTTTGTTCTTTTGCTCAGAAGCCTCCAGATTTAATAAGTCATTTCAGTTGTATAAAACATAGATACACCAGCTTCAGTAAGATGAGAGGAAAACAGTGTGGTCATTCCTTCAACTTTCCAACAACTTTTGACTTTCGTGCTGTAGCTGGCCCCTGACAGGAATGGAACAGGTAGGAAAACATTGTTAGCACTGCCAGAAAATTTCAATTGATATTACTTTTATAAAACTTCAGAAAGGAAGCAAAACCCCAGAACAGTTCTATTAAAACATTCTGGAGAAAGGAAACAAACAGTACTAGTTCTTTTTATGTTTTACCTTGTGTCAGGAGGGTTGACATCAAGTAACTGGAATTGAGAACGTTTTCTTCTAAACCTATAAGATCTGGTTTTGAAATGCTTTAAAATCAGTCTTATGCAGACCTTTAACCATGCTTATGTTCCCCATACATATTTGGACATCTTGCTGCACACAGTCAAGCATTTCCTCTCTCAAGCCTTCCCAAAGAACACTGCCATTTGTTTCTTTTCCCAAATACATTCAGGAATGATTCTCATATGAAAGCTGCTACGTAACTTGGTCAAGGCAGAAGGAAGAGACCACGAAACCAAGCTTATTTCTAACCAATTCAAAGTCTTAGAGAAACTAGTATGTTGCTTCCTTTAAAAGAACACACACAATATTTACAGTTCTAGAGATTTACAGTTACATCTCATTAAATCAGTCTTGCACTCTAAATTAAGTACTGTTAGTTAACACTGTAACTCTACCTACAGGAATACATTAGCACCAGAGTTTGCTCAGCCTCAGTGATGCTATAAGCCCCTCTCTTCAGCAAATGCGTCTTTTGCAAGTTGCCTTCTGACCAATCACAGAATGATAAACAAAAGTGCAAAAGGGGAAAATTCTGCATTTCATTGAAAACAGCTCTGTAACATCTCCTGTGACATCTGCCACACAATGAACTCACATGCAGTGCCAGAAGTTCCTGTGCTAAGGCTCATTAACAGCTTTGTTAATAACTCTACAGCCTAACTTTTTTTAACCACCTAAACCACAAATTAACATTAAAAAGAAAACTACAGCAGGAAGGAGTTTCTGGCTTTCTGTCACACTAGTCCTGTACCGTGACATACCTTGTCCTTCAAATCTGGCTAATGATAAACAAATGTATGCCCACTAGCAAGCAATGAGCACAATACTGCCCAGAACAGGTGCTGTGCCATAGAGCCAAGGTAGTCTTTAAATATGCACAGTTTTGGTTAATGCTTATTGTGACAAGTCAATCTACAGGGCAACTACAAAACACTTAACATCTACACATTTTTAATACTGAATTTGCTGCTTTCTATAATACCAATAAAAATGGAGGTTTCTGTGCAAAGAGCTAATGCCCTTATTACGCTCTTAATAAACATACATCTGAAAAAACTCACAGAGACAAACTAAACCAAACAAACCAAAACTCACCAACTACACAAAACAGAAAACATGCTTTTTGACTGCCACAGCACAAAACCCAGCAAGCAGAAACAGCCTGTCGTGTTCAAGAGTCATTTCTTGCTTTAAATCAACTAAAAAGTTTGCTCTGTGACAGAAGGTTTCATCTTTTCAGCTGTGAACACCAAAAGAAGTCACGTGCCTCGAACGAAATTTAAACCAGTCAGAAATGAACGCTGCAGAGGCTTGAAGGTCTGAAAGAGAACCAAGAGCACTCGGGGTATTTTCACGTCGCTGGGGAGGACTTCTTTTAGCAGGAAGGGCAGAAATCTTGCTCCCGGACTGATGCTGCACATCGGGGCGTGAGGCAGGAGAGGCCGGAGCTGAGCGGCTACGAACAGCCCGGGCAGCCGAGCCCCGCCAGCCGCCGGGCCCACGGGCACCGACCGGGGCTCTCACCGGCACTCACCGGGCTCTCGCGCCTCCCACACCGACACTCACCGGCTCCTCACCGGGCTCTCACGGGTCCCACACCGACACTCACCGGCTCCACACCAACCCTCACAGAGCTCTCCCGGGTCCCACACCGACACTCACCAGCTCCACACCGGCTCCTCACCGGGCTCTCACGGGTCCCACACCGACTCTCCCGACGCCGCCACCACCGCGGGCCCCAGAGCGGCGCTCACGTGACGGGCCCGCGCCCGCCCCACCCCGCGGGGGCTGCCGGGAGCGGCGGGCGAGGGGCGGGGCCGGGGTTGAGGGGCGGGGTTAATTTGAGAGTGACGGGGGCGGGGGGCGGGGCCGGGATGAGGGCGGGGCCAGAGGCGGGGCGGGGGCGGCCCCTGAGGCCGTGAGGACTCGGGGGTCTCTGAGGTGTCGGGGATGTGTCCACCCCTGTCCGTGTCCCATAGAACGTTCCTGACGGAAACACCCAGAGAAAAGGGAGGGAAGGAAAGCGAGGTATGGCCAGTGTGAAGCAGATCGAGCTGGTCGAGTGATCAAGGACACACCTGGATGCCCCCTGACCGCCACTATGATAAAAAGAGTGAACTATAAAAATAAACGCTATAATAAAAGAAGTAAAAGAACTGATGATGCAGATGGCAGGGGGATCACTCACATAAAATTGAAAAAAAAAATTTAAATAAAAATTCTTTATGAAATGGCCACTATCACAGTACAGGGAGCAGCTGTGGATGTCTGGAGGGCATGGTAGGATTTGGGACCCTCTGCTGTCTAATGCTCCATGCTCTCAGGAAAGGGGGATTTGTGATATTGCCATGCATTTTTTTCATGTTATAAAACATATTTTTGAGTTACAAAACAATGTCCAGCTTCTCCAGAGGTGTGACCAACCCTAAGTTGTTCCCCTGTCAGTGGAAGGGTAATTCCTCCCTGCTCGCAGGACTGGATACCACAGAAGAGCTGATTAAAGAAAAAATAAGGGGAATAATACAATACAAAAAGTAACCTTGAGTCCCTTCGGATTCCAAACAATTAGGAACTCAATACTCAGTTTAAGGCACATCTCAGCCTCAGCAGTGCCCCATCACACCAGCACAGGGCTGCCACTGGCTCCTTTGGGAGGGATAATGTCTCCTGCCAGTTCACAAGTATCGTATCAACAACTAGCACCTCTGCTTTTCTATGTCTTCCTGAAAAAGTCTTTCTTCAGTTTAATTTTGGCAGTTATTTTTTGTCTATGAATAAATACTGACATCATCTGAAGAGCTGACTCTGAGCTAAAGGCGCTTAGAGGTGAACCATGCATTTTGTACCAGACACTTCAGCCATGCATTTGTACTTTCAGAAGGAGCCACGAGACAATCATTTTAACAACAATTTTATTCATTACTTTTAGGTGTCTTCTTTACTATCACCAATTTACATCTGGAATTCCAAAAACTTTAGAAAATCAAAACCAAAAAACCACAAGGGATTTGGGCTGGTGCCTGTTATGACGGAAAAAAATTATTCTGGAGCGAAAAATATTTTTTTACAATAAGCATGGAACTGTGTGTTTTATATTAATAAGCAGCAGAACCAAGCAGTGAACAAAAGGAGATGAAATGTCAGTTCAACCTCCCTCACACACAGAGTTTTGTCTGTTGATTTCTGGTATGATACACCTTTGCTTCTGACATCATCCTCTCAGCAAAGATCAGCTAGAAAATTCACTGATGTAGTTTTTGAAGTCTTGCTTTGCTTTATTCCAGTGTGGTATTTTCAACGGTAAATCATAAATCATGTATGGGTGTACATATATATATATATATATATATATATGCAGTTATATGTACAGGTCTACGCATATGTGTGTGTATACACACAGAGAATCCTTCTTATTTGATCATTCATTCAAGATTTCATTCAAATCATGTTTTAAAGCTTTTCTCTGACATCATGGAAACTGAAAGATTTTTTTTCCTTGCTCATTTCTGACACTTCATGACTCAGATCACTAAAAGTGCTCTCCACAAATGTTCTCATAAATTTGTTTCTGGCAATTTTGTCCTAGATCTTTTCCAGCTTGGCTTATGCCCTTTGTATTTCTTTCAAAAGATAAAGTCTCAAACAGCCTCTTGCTCATATAACCTCTAATGATCACAACTATTATTCTACCTGAATCTGTCAAGTGAAATACTCTCCGCCCTTGTTCAGTGACCAAACTCTCCCTTTTTATCCTCCTACATTTCTAATGCACCTACTGGCACATTTTTGAGGGACTGTTTCTTACATGCCTTCTGGCTTCCAGTAGACATTAACCAGGCCTTTCTCCTTGGGTCGCTGCTCTAGTTAATCCACATTTTATCCCGAGGTAATGTGTACTACAACCACAGCCCAAACAATATTTTCCACTCAGTTTTTTCCCAGCTATGCCTCTTCACTGCAGATTGACGTGCTTTCCTAAATAAACTCTTAGCTTCTATCTCTAGTACCTTCTTATGACTCTTCTGTGGGACTTCACCTTCCTCTGCACACAGTCACAAACACCCCGTGAGTCCCACACCTGCGTGGTCAGACGACTGAAGATGATGTGAATTGAAAGAAATGTGCTGAGTCCCCTGACTGATGATTCCCCTGGTAACTATTTGAACCTGCAAGAGCATGCTTTATTAACATTTGGGGTGTGAGTGTGGTTCGGGGATGTTTAGGCTGTCTCTATTTCTGAGCCTGGTCCTCGCTCTGTTGTACTGCAGGATTTGGTGCCTGGGTTGTAATCAGCCCAGACGGCACACAAATACTCCAGCCTCCAATCCCTGGACCATCTGGATAAAAACTGGTTAATTGACAATGCTAATGTCATTTTCAGCTCAGTACAGTTAAAATAGTGTCAAGCCTTCTCCCACAAGTACTCTCTACTTTATCTATTACGCTATTATCTGTCTGTATGTAATCATCTTTGACTCAGACCTTTCCCTAGCCCTTTATGGTCAGACTATGTCTAAATCTGTCCATATAGCTAAACTCCCATCTTCTCAAATCTCAATTACTGCAACATCCTTTCCTTTGGCCTTGAAAAATATAACCTTGTCTTACTCATTGAGAATGCTGCTAGGGTGACCATTTTTCTTAGTCTGTCATTTTCACCATGTTATTCCACTCTTTCCATCCGTGTGCTGGCTCAGCCTACTCTGTCATGTGGATTCTTACCTGCATGTCTTTACCTTGGAAGGTCTCAGTAGCCTGTCTACTTGCCATTTCCATTCCCTGCTGACATCTAACTACAGCTCCATTCAGCTCACGATGCCAGTTCTCACAGCCTTGTAATACCTTTAAACAGGTTCTTCTGTGCATTCTTTTGGCTGCCTTTTATTTGAAAAGATCCTATAGACAGCCCAAAAGTTGCTGGTAATTTTTCTTCAAACCTCTCCTTCCTGTAATGTCTACAGTGCAGGGTCACACTTCATTATGTTACCTATCCTGCCCGGATTCCTCAGTTCTCTCATTTCATCCTCTGTAAAGCTCTCAGTGTTGACCCCAATCCATATCAGGCTCTTGCAGCACTATGGTAATGCAAATAATAAATACACATGTAGAACAGCCATGCCAGGGGGAACTAAGGTATTATGAGATTGATCATATCAAAGTGCAATTTGGGAGCATACCTGATAATAATATTAGCTTGTTTTCCTACTGTTATGGAGAGTAAGGGGGCAAAAGTAAGTGGAGCTGGGGAGTCTGCGTCTTTCAATCAAGTCCATAGGTCAAGTGAAAAATTATTTATATCCATTTAATGCACAATAATTTTCTCTGTGACAGGTAAATTGGAAAAGACAATGCAGTGTTAAACATATCATACATCCATAGGTATGTCTGTATGTTCACATGTGTACATTTTTTTTCCTTTTAGGAGTTAGATATTAGAAAAGATATGGTATATCAGTGGATCTTTTGCTTTTCTAGCGTGGTGCTACTTACACCCTTTGTTTCCTGTCATTGTCCTTTGTTTTTAACCTGATGTTTATTTTTGTCTCTGCTAAATAAAGACCTCCAGATTTAATTCTTTTAAGCTGTACTTTAAGACCTCTTTAACCTATTTCTGTCTAGCTTTTCCTTCAATTAGCCTAATCGTTTCTTTATCAAGTAACATGTTACCAAATAAAACACCTATAGCACCCTGAAAAAAAATAATCTGCCCCTTGCTGCTTGACTCACAATAGCAATAAGGTGAGTTATATAAGAGGCTTGTTGTATTTCTGGATCCTGCAGCTCCCAAGGGCTGGAAATAGCAATTGTATTTTGGGAAGTATTTTCAGAAACACTGGCTGAATGTACATACTTGTTATTGTGATACCAGGCAGATTCTGGCTTGCTTTCAGATACCTGGGTTTGCATACACAGCACTGCCGTCACCAAAACCTGGCACTGATGCATGCATATACCTAAATATGTGTATGCACATAAATATACACATCTGCTGAGACTAGTAAGCAGATACCTCCTATTAGATGCTGATTCTTTGTCTTTCAAGACAGAGAAAATTAATATCAGGTACTTACTGATTCTGTATTTAGGTAGGAAAAAACCCTATTATTTTCTCCATGCAAATATTAGAAGCAGTTAGTATGTTTTATTTGAGAAATAGCTGCATTTCACAGGAAGACAAACTCATTCTCACATGTATCATACCTAATTTGCATAGTAAGTAAAGATTTTAAGAGGACTGGAATGAATTTGGATTAGAAGAACCAAACAAATGGAAGCTAGTAATATCCACTGAATTACCCGAACTGATAGTCGAATTAATTTTAGCAGAACAATGCCCCTAATTAAGAGAAATAGAAGAAAATCCTCTTAAATTAAATAGCACACAAAGGCATAAGCTTCCAGTACACATAAATGTAAATTGCAATAGAAAGTTACCTGTTAAATGTGTAACTACAGCTAGTAAAACAGAAGGACCTTTTAGACTAATACCTGTTAAGTGCTTTGCTTTTGCTCTGTGCTCTGAAGTTCTCCAAAGGGCTGAGGTTTCATTCAAATCCTGAAGGAATTCTAGTGACACAGGGCAGCTGTGACTGCAGGACTGAAGTGGTTAAAGCTAAAATACCTTATAAAAGCAAAAGCATGCTAGCATTAAATGGTTTCATCAGCATAAAAAGCTGTGCAAGATGGACCCCCCAACACCCTCCTCCTACTGTCAGGGTCCACACGTGAGCAGCTTAAACCACAGTAGTGTCTGAACCACTTAAAATTCAGCATATGAGTTATTTGAAGTGTAATTTTAAGTATGCAAATAAGCACGACAGAGATGGGCTGTCACAACAGAATTAAATACATGCTCTATTCAGAAAAACCTTTTGGTTTATAGTTCAGGAGTCACGAATGTTGACAGGGTGGGAAACCAGCATTTCCTACTCGCAGTGGAATATCTGTGCATTTGGAAAACACAGCACAGCCCCTCTCAGATCATCCCCCAACAAAGAGGAGGTAGCTGTAAAACTCAGACATGCTCCAGGCAGCAAACTGCGTCTGCCGAACGGCCAGAGAGCCTGCAGAAAGATCAGCACTTGGAAAGCCTTTCCCCTTTCCTCTTTAGGATCTGCATCTATTTAGAACATATTTTTGCTTGATTTCCATGATAGTATTTGCTGTCATGTTGTCAGCAGAAGCGACTGCTTATGCAGGATAGGCAACCAAGAAGTTGGCAACCTCTTCCAGCCACTACTGCTCACCAGAGCTTTTCTGATTTCTCTCTCTAAAGCCCAGTTGACACATTAATTTGGAAGAAATTCTGCACTTTCAGGTGTTGGTGATGAACTTCAGGTTGGATTCAAGCCTATGTCAGCAGAGGCTGCCAGTTCTCAGCTCAATGAAATGAGAGGAACTTTGGGTTCTCCAGGGTTCATGCTTTGCTGATTTTGGTTTAATGCAAATTTCCCCGACCATGTTCTGTAAGGAAAAATGGATCTAATCTTGTTCTTCTGAGGTGTAATCCTTTATAATAAAAAAAGAAACCACATCAAAACCACACCAACATAGTCAGTTTGCCTAAATATGTCATGGTAGGGAGATGAAAAAATGAGTTTCAAATGTAATTTTCTTTTTCATTGTTAGAGAAAATTGCCATTAATGGGTAGGATTAAAACCAACTGGCATTTGTGGTGTTAGCAGGAACCTCCATTGCAGCAATCAATAAAGATCTTTCTCTTAACTCCCGAGGGCCCAAGGATCATTCCTGTGGGACTGAAAGAGCAATGCTGCTGTGGATCATCTGGCCTGGCTCATCTTTGCACTCTGGTGAACAGGAGAAAATAATTTTATTGTGAAGTGGAATTTCTTTAGCTGCTCTAATGAGTGAAACAAACCCTTTCTCAGTTCTGCAAAATCACTGAGACAAGTGAGGTCTTCAGCAGCCTGAATATCACATCAGGTGTTGATATAGGCTCTTCAGACAATTAGCAAAGCTTCAAGCAGCCATCTGAAGGAAATAATGGCTTTTATTGGAGCTAATGCAGTCATTTCTTCCATGAAGCTTCTTGTGAATAATTCTTGCTGGAAAAATTGTACATGATTTCTTTTCATTTATATTTTAATGCAATTTATTATACAACAGCGACCCTCATTCAGGGTTCAGAAGATCAGAGTACTTACAGTAATCTTCACAGCACTTTTTATCTCCAGCTACAGCTTACATTCACAGCATGAAAAGAATAAGAAGTTAATGTACCAAATCAGAAGGTCTCTGTGTGGCAGTGTTAATCTCAGTGTTGAGTTATTATTTATTAGTAGTATTATTGTAGCATCTTGAAACCAGGGCCTCATTGTGTTGGGCACTGCATAAAATACACAAAGAAGATATTTGCTCTCTAGAATAGCTCAGAGTTTAAGTTTGAGGATGATTTGAGGATGTGGAACAGAAGGTACTACAGCTATCAGGAATACAATTACCCACTGACAGACAATTAAAATGAAAACATTATTTTGGGATCAGACCTCAAAGATGCGAGAAGATGAAAAGAGCCTCCCTGTCTGATTTCATGCCAGGCCAAGCACGGTTGCAGATGGTGTCTTGCTACACTCTTGGGCACATTAGCCATCCATAAGAAGCTCAAGAGGTGTCAGGTTTGAGTTTCTAAACCAGTCGATCATGGAGATGTTTGCAAGATGAAGCAGTGGGTAAAATGGTGAAGCAGTTTTATACCATCATGAATTACAGAGTGCTGGAAAAGTGTGAGCCTGTGATGGCAGATCTACGCATGGCTCAGCATGTTAGCTTTTGGCATAGCAGCTGGAATTGTGGGCATGTTTCCTGGTTTGTACACTGGTAACCATTCCAGGATGCAATGACCTTTTTTTGCTACTTCTAGTAAATAATGTTTGACTCCTCTGTTGAATGCTGTATCTATGTCACAACTCACTTCTAGCCAAGTCCCTCTGAGAATGACTCTGATGCAATCATTTCTGTGTGTATCTATCTAGGTACACCCTCACACCTCCCTGACTAAATGACTTTGCACTGTTGGTTAATTGTACCAAATTGAAAATACACTAGGTCTAGGGGTCTCGAACAGACTGAAGGGGGTCACTTTCCAAATAGTTACCCATTCACTTCTTGCAGCCTTGGATTCCCATCAACCACTATTTACAGCCAGTCATGGCAGTCCACAGGTGTGTGAAGGATTCTGTGAAGAAAATAGAGGAAATATATAGGTATGTGAAGAGATTAAAAAAAAAAAAAAGGAAGCATATGTTAGTTAAAATGTCAGAATAGCTAGAAATACCAGATCTGTAAGAAATAACTTCCAGTGTTTGAGGAAAACTGGTCAAGTAATGCAGCAAAGCTGAATTGTAAATCCAAGAGCAGATACCCTCTTGGAGTACTTGTGTAGCTGAACAGCATGAACTCAGTCTCTGAGCAGCTGCAAATAACTACAAATGCACTGTTACCCCACAAACTGTGGAACAACACCACCACACAAATTTTCCTGGTGCATTCAGAACATGGCCTGAGATTCATTGCTGTAAACCCCCATTTCCCTTTTAAACAAGTGATTGGGTTCTCAGTCAAGCAGCAAAACTCAGCCTGTTGCAACCAAATATTTACAAGTATTTAGTTTAAATTTTTCTTTGGATACTCAGTCCCCCACCACAGGCAGTGGGAACTGCTGCCCTTGGCCTGAAAAGGCCAGCTGTAGGCTAATCTGCTTTGCGTGGCCTGTGCTGTGTGGGGAGCAGGTGCTGCAGGAGGCTGCTACGGTACCAGGAGGCTCCTTGATCTGGCTGACACAGAAAGCAAGGACATGGAACTAATAATAATATCTGGCACTTTTGCAGTCCTAGCTGCTCAAAGCACTTTGTCAGTGTTAAACAGTTACCCTCAAGCCATTTGTGGATGAGGGACTATTTCAGTTGTATGGGTAGGTAAACTGAGGTGCAGAGACCAGCAGCTCCCTATTTACAGTGATGAGCTCACCACTAGGCTAGAAAGCCACCTTGAAGGAAGGAATGGGCTCTGCAAAGCAGCAAAAGAGTATTCCACAGCAATCAGCAGTGCAAACCCACCCTCTCACATATCCAGCTCTCCACTGACAAAGAAACACCACTACATTTCTGCACACCCTGGTCTGGGTGGGGATGTGACTGTGCCACAGGATCTGTCCCTAGGAGGAGGGGTCACTAGAGGCTGTAAGTGAAGCTCTAGTCATGCTGTCTCCAGTGTATTTGTGCTCCCTCCCTCCTTCGTTTCACTTTCTGCTTCCTCTGGAGTTGGATCAAAACTCAAATTTGCCCCTTTTCTCCTGCTCTCTCCGCACAGGTCTTCTTTCCCCTGATAGCTGTCTGGGTACTTGCTGCATTAGTATTAGTAGTGTACCACATGTCATAAACCAAAAACCTTAGCAGAGTAAATATCTGGAGGCTTGAAGCAGGAGCAGGACTCCACCTGCTCTTCAAGATGCACAGGTGGCACTTCTGAAGAGTTTGTAGGAAGGAATATTGGCCAAGAAGAGTGACCCACTCCTGTTTTCATGTGAGCCCAAGACCTCTGGCAGGGCAAGGTGTGCCATGTCCCAGAGGTGGGAACAAGGCCTTGAGTAAAGCAAAGTGCTTGCACAGGAGAGAGGTGAAATCCATGGCTCATCCTCCACTGCCTACCTGCTGGGCTGCATGCTCTCCCTGGCTGGAATGAGCCAACTGGCTCTTGAGGTTGGAAAATTAAGACACCGAGGGCCCTGACTCACAGTCCCATTTTGCCCACAAGAAACCATACAGAAACAACCAGCTTATCCTCTCGGAACTGTAAAACAAAGTCCAAAGCTGTGCACAGCCTCTGACAGGAATACACAATCCACTGCCTGCAAGAAGTAGCTGCTGGTCCTGCTTAACCACACTTGAAAAATCCTACTGGTGTCTGCCTGCCTCATTAGGCACTTAAATATCTTTGGGATTCGAGTCCTGAGCCTTTTGTGCCTCACAGTCCCCTGCTGTTAATGGACATCATCAACTATCCTGAAAGAGCACAGGAAAACATATATATTTATTAAGGATTGTGAGGCTCAAACAGGGGGTTAATGGGAACCGCTTAGGCAAAGAGTCCAGCCAGCTAATAGGTGAGGGAGAATAATAATTTATGGGCTGAGAAGAGGAAAGAAACAAGGGTCTCGGTCTCCCAGGTAATTCTGTTTCCCTGGCTGCCATACAAAGTCGGCAGGGCTGACAAGGAGCAGTCTGTAAACTTGAAACAAAGCATGTTTCTGCAGCTGGATGGAGTCAAGCACAGCTCTATACTAGCAAAGAAAAAAAGATATTTCACAGCTTTATAGCTTCAGGCTGGTTACCCCTCAGGGAGTGAAAATAGACCAGTCTCCCCACCCCTGCCACTGCCCTGGGTCTTGTCTGTCCCAGCCATTCATCAAACACAGCACAGCTCCAGGACGTGGAACCCAGCAGGGTCAGCATGCGGGTCCTTTCATTCCTTGAAAAGGGATTAAGGCAACATCAGAACAATTAAAATGTCCTTTTTTAATACAAATCCAACTTTGAGCTTAAATGGCATTTCTTTTTTTTTCTCCAACCAAGTTGTTTAAAGCTCAGACATTAAATTGCAGCATCAAAAACCTTGATAAGGACAAAAACAACGTGAAGCACAAACCTCAGGAGCTTCTTACTTGGTTTCTGGCTTTGATACATGTTGAGACTGGCAGCGGGGTTCATCCACGCAGCAAAGGGCCCTTTGGGCTGTGGGGACAAATCACTGCTGTAGCTGTGGGTTGTTTTAATTGACACATACATAGCTGTGATGCAACCCAGACTACTGTAATGCCAACCTTGATAAAATGAAAAAAAAAATTCCAAATGTCTCTACTTCCTGAGCTCCAGAAAGCAAAGAAATCGGCCTCCATGGCCTCACCATGAGCATGGTCATGTGCATGTGGTTACACAGGGGGCACACACGGCCCAGCACCAGCACACACAGCCCAAATCACACAGCCCCACGCTGCACAAGCCCTTGTCAGGCGAGTGGCTGCCTCGGGCAGAGCGAGGACGAAAGCCAAGTCCCAGACCTGCCGCGTAATGGGAAATGGATCAAGACGTGCATAAAACAGTGTATTTGTTCTGCACAGGGCTACAAACCCATCGAGTGAGACAGGAGGGAGCAACAAAAATGGCTGTGATTAACTACAGCACCAGTGGTTTCAGCCCGACTGCTTTAATAAGGCGCCTGTCCCCGGTTTCATGCAAGATTGTACACAGGAGGCCTCTTGACCAGCCAGAGTCTCAAGTTCTCAGTAACTCCTGCAGCTGCCGACCAGTACTTCTGTTTTAGCTTGCCCAGGAGAGACCCTTATTGGTATTTAAAACACCTCACTCTCTTCCAGACTCTTTTATATATTTTTTTAAAATATGCTATAGATACAGCAGGGAATAGAAGGTGAAACAGGCATTAATTTGGCATTAAGCACCAAAACCTGAGATCAGCCTGAATAGCTGGCTGGGCAGATGTGCCAGGGCCAAGAGTCCCCCCGGGGCCGTGTGCCACCTGCCCGTCAGTGCAGACGGCAGCAGAAAAGGAGGCAGAGCCGGTGCAGTGACCGGCCGCTCATCCTCACTCCTCCCCTGTCCTTGCCTGCCCTGTGACCAGGTGCCAGCACGGAGCGCGTTCTCTCTTGGGGCCTCCCCGCACATCTGCGGCACCTCTCCCACCGTGCGGGGCCATCCAGGCAGGACCACGAGACAAGTGCCAGCTTCTTGCCAGGTGCTCGCTCTGCTCCCAGAGTGGTGTAAATCAGGGGTTACCCTGCGGCAGGCAGTGGAATAGCTCCTGATTTACAACATCCTACACACGAGGAGAGCTTGACCTTACACTTCAACATCAGTGCAGCTTCCTTTGTTGAAAGCTTCTTAGGACAGACATGTAATCAATCCTAGAGAGCCACTGAGCAGCAGGGCTCAGGTTCTGCATAAGTCAGGGCTATGTTTCCCAGGGAAATTGTCTGATCCAGGCTCCCACGACATCTATTCCTGGGTGCTCCCTGCGTACTGTCTGATAGGAATGAGAGTGTTTTTCTGTTTTGCCCTTGTCATAAATGGGCTGCTTTAGATTAATATAATCCACAAAGAGAATTTTTCCGTAGCAAGTCTGGCTTACCTGTCCTACTAACCCTTCTGTGAGACAGGCTTTTAGTGAGCTCAGGTCTTTGGAAATTCTGGCCTTTATAGGCATTTGATGTTATTTTAGAACCCAAGAGGAAAAGCTTACTGCCTTGCCTCTGTTTTCATGGCCATAATTATGAGGGCAGTCTGGTGACGTAACTGGTACAGAAAATAAATGATGGCTTTCAACAGCAAGTGCTGTCAGACACTTCATCCCTTGTAACTATTCTAGAGATCCAAATTCAGTTTGCACTGCCACAGCACCAGATGCTGCTCTTATTAATGTTTGTGTAAATCCCATGCTACACCACTGCCTTCAGGAGATCAATTCCATGTTTACACTGCATGTGAGGCAACAGAATTTGGCTCGTGGCATAAGTCTATGTATGTCTTGTGGGGTGATCTGCTGGTCCAGTAAACACAGCAGGAGAACCATGCAGACATATTTAGTCCTACTCCCTCACTAGCCCTCACTGGCTGTAACTATTCACCTTAGTGACACAGATCATGAGAGTGAAGGCAGGATGAGACTTCGGGCATTTTCACACTTTAAACGGAGAGAAGAAAAGAGAAGGCAAAGTACAGACAGAGGTATTTTTTTACAGAACAAAACAGACAATTTACTGTGATCATTAACTGTGACACCAACCAGAACTGCCGTGCTGATGCTCCAGTTCCTGCAATGTTCCTCCACAATCATTATGCCTTCACCCCACACATCCCTGTGCTCCAGCCTGAGCTGCCGGCTGACTCAGGGAGAAGCAGCAGCCCCACTCCTGGGCTGCAACCCAAGCAGGGCACTGGCCACTGCGGTTGTGCCAACTCCCCAAAAGACAAGTTTACTAATCAGCAGTTTCAAGTGCAACCAGAGACAGCAGGATAATAATAATTATACTTAGTCCTGTTCTTCTTCCAAGCTTGATATAGTCCTGACTCTTTACACCACCTTTGTGGCAAGGAAGGATCATCATTCCCTTTCATGTGCAAGGAACTGGGATATAGAGGGGTGAAAAGCTCTACCAGCTGAAAAGCTAGATAAAAAACCAAACAAACGAAAAACCCAAACAAACAAAGAAACCCCACTAGAGTGAAAATAAGTGGGTACACAACACAGGTACAAGATAAACTGTTTTCTGTAAATTCTGTGGGGAACATTTGGCTTTTGAAGACATCCTCCCTGCACTGTTTTTAACCCAAATCCTGCAGAACTGAAAAACTGAAGTGTGCATTGACACAAACAAAACAAAGAATGAAAAGATGGCACTTTTACTATTTTTATTAATATCCCAAAGAGGAATGTGCAGGCAGTAGCTTTCTCTGCCACCAGTGCCTGCTGTTCTGTTGGCTTGGAGGGCTCAGGCGCCTCTGGATCCAGACCTGTGGTCAGATCTGCTGCTGCCTGAAACTCCCTGTGTCCTGGCAGGACACAGCTCGTGACAGAAAAGCTGCTGAAACGGTGCCAGTTTTCACAGCCAAACAAACTCACTTTTGTCCTCACCACAGACACACTCACGGGTATTTCTCCCCCTCTCTGCTGTCTGGAGGCAAGTCGGCATTTCTGCCTCTTTCACACACTTACCGAGTTCTACAGCCTGTTTTGGGCAATTGTTTGGTTTCCTTTGCTGGAAAAACTGGTTTCTTTCCTCCTCGCCTTGGTTTCACATACAGGCACATGCCAGTCTCGAGACAAAGCTGGTTGGGGTCATTCCCCTTAGAGCTGCTCCGTGAGGACCTGCCAGTGCCATCAAGAAGCCAGAAGGATCTGACATGCCTGGGGTGGTTTTACTTGGAGTGGTCTCCTCCCCATGTGAGCACCACCAGCAGAGTGTGGGCCCAACTGCTTTAAACCCTGAACATCCCCTCTCGTTTTTAACTCCAGGAGCTGTTTTCTGCCATCCAGCTCTGGAGAATGGAATGACCCATTCCAGGATCGGAATGACCTTGCCAAACCCCTCCCTCCAGCATGGAATCCTCCCAGGAGATTTCCTCAGCCTTGCCATGCCCACAGCATGCCCTGGGACAAAGGGCAACACTGACACATTTTCTGCACCAGCTCTAGGAAGCTGGGGCGGCATCTGGCTCGGTTAAATGGAGGCAATTATAGTTCCAGATTCTATTTGTGCACTTATTTAACGTTACTAAAATTTTCCTGTTCCTTCCTACCCTTCCTCCCAGCCTGGCCTCCCGCAGGACAGGCACCAGCTCTCCAATCAGACAATTTCTGTGTCAAAGGAGTGACATTCCATACCTGCCACTGCCCTCGCAGGCATCACGGAATGAGCAAGGTCCCCTCCTCACCACCTCACCCTTGGTGTTTATACACGAGAACTGTCACTGAAATAAACATGGTGCTATGTAAAAAAAACCAACAAAACAACAAAAAAACAACAAAGATTAATTTCACATTCATCTATAATTACACTGGAAAAGGACAGCGGGCCTAAGCAATCCCATCTTAAAATAAAATTAAAGCCTGCTTCGACTCTCCATCTAGCCCACTGCTTCTACTAACAGCACATACACATTTGTACATGTTATTAGATGACGTTGTAGCATCCTGGACAAATCAAATTATTCAAATATCTGCAGGTACAAAATGCTGTAGCTGAGAAATGAGCACATAAAGGATATGCAATTTTCCCCTGGCAGTTTATTATGGTATGAAGAAAAAAACATTCTGTGCTTGAAGCTGACGTTATATTACAAATGTATTGCGAAGTATGACGTGACTATTAAAATATGATTACACAAAGTATGAACATTTTAAGAAGTTTACAGTACAGTGAATCTTTTATAAACAGACTCTTAAATATATATAGGACAATAGTAGCTGACAGAAAAACATCAAAAATTAACTATTAATGTTTATAGACTTTTCCCCTGAAAAAAAGTCTCACATTAAAACAGAAATTATGAAAAGCCTTAAAACCAGGAACAAATCACCTGTACACTACCAATATACATGGCAGAGGTGCACAAACCAGAGTTACCTTTTCGCTGATGGGTTCAGCGGCTGGAGGCCGGGCAGTGCCTCCTCTTCAGTGTGACCCACCACGGGCCACGCCACGCTGAGCCCCCAGTCCTGGAACCCCCGGGCACATGGACACACCCTGGTCAGCAGCTGGAACGTCACAACCACACGCTCACTGCAGGACAGCGATGGCGCGTTGTCAGGGTCGAATTGACCTACTGGAGTGTATCAAGTTGAGAACAAGCCCAGGATCTGGCAAAGGGATCTCTGCAGACAGACCCCTGTATGCACTGGGGGCCTGGATGGGACTTACATACCAGGACTGGGCTGCAAGACTGAGCTATGGGGGAATCAGCAGCTCCTTTTAGGGATTTTATTTTTTTTAATGCAACTTTTCAATCTTTCCTCTTGATATGAGAGAACAGATGCCACATTTGATTTCTGCTTAGTCTGGTTGCAATGACACCCCTAGATCATGTGTTAAGTTATGTCAAAAACATAAGTATTTTATGCTGTAATACACAGTATTACTGAAACTAACAATATTATTTGCATATTTATAACAAGGTATAATGAAATCCCTATAATAAAACCAAAAGTTATGCTATAGATTTATTTACAAAGAGTCCAGCAAAGAAGTATAAATACTTCTACATTTAAGGTTTAGGAAAACATAATTTACAAAATATTCAAATATATACAGTCATCTGAAAAACTGCCAATATTAAGCTTTGATGCAGGCAAAGAATTGGCTGAGTGTTCACTCTGTATTGAACGAGGTGGCGGTTTTCATGGGTTGTCTGTTCTGTTCGAAGCCATATGCGAGTTATTTACAACGAGGCTGCTTCTCTCCGAGCTAAACGTGTCCAGAGCTTTGAGCGTGCTGTCCCAAAATGTCATCTATCATTGTCAGATTGTTCAACCACTCTTCGTCGTTGCTGCTGCTGCTGTTCTTCATGAGGGAGTCGAGGAAGTCGGTGTCGCTGCAGTTGGTGGGCAGGATGGAATTGCTGTGCTGGGACACAAAGTCGTACTGCGGCAGCTCGGCGGCCGCGCTCATCCTGCTGAAGGCGTCGGGCGGCTGCCCAGTGGAAGGGTAGCTCGGTGGGCCGAGGCCTGGGGCGGGATTGAGGTGGTTAAAACTGGACACTCCCTGCGGCACCGATTTCATAACATTCATAGCTGGCAACGGTCCCCTGGTTAAATTGTGTCTCAAGTTCTGATTACTCATCGAGCTCAAGCCCTGGCCAGACTGTCCCATGCTCAGTTTCTGCATCTGCCTGACCTGCACGCCGGGAGCGATCTGATTCGGCGGCACCACGGCCTGCTGGGAGAACGCCTGACCCGGCGTGCTTGGCCTCACGCTCTGTTTGGAGAAGAGCGTGTTCCCGGAGAACTGCTGCATGCTGGTATCCATTTGGCTTTGATTTGGCATCCTTGGCGCAGTAGTCGGCGTCCACATCTGGCCAGATGAGTTGGGGTAGACATTGGGGATTCTTGGCATACTCGGCTGCCTCAGTGTTGCTGTGTTGCAGAGTGATTTGTTAAGGAACCAGAACTGAAGCCTCCCCATCGGCATTCCCGGCCGCACAGTGGAGTGGCTGTGCACTGTCTGGCACCCCGAGTTCATGCCCAGTGAGTTCTGGCTTGGCCGCAGCGGGATGTTAAAGTCAGAATTAGGTGGGAAAATCCCCTGCTGCTTGCCAGGGTTGTGTGGAATCATCACCATCGTCCCGCTGCTCTGGCTGGCAGTGGCTGGGGCCATGCCAGAGCCCAGGGTGTTCTGCAGCATGGCCGGGTTCGAAGGCAGCATGCGGTGGTTGGGCGGAGGAGCCGGCATCACCTGGTTGCAGTCAGTGGGAAGGGGCTGCTGCACAGCTGTGGGCAGAGAGACATGTTAGCTGTGAGTACCCTGGAAATGCGGCAGAACCTTTAAAAACTCCTGCTCTTTCTCTTCCATGTCACGGGCCTCTCCTCTGTGTTCTTTGTAACAGAATTATACTGGAGCCACAAGGAAATGGGGGTATCTCAAGATATGTGGTAAAATGTGAAATGCTTTTAATTCAGGGCAGAGAAACATTAAGTGTCTGTATTTAACTAGACCCCAGGGCCCTGGCTTCTTAAGGATTTCATAGCATGCCATTTCCCTCCTTACCTTGAAACTGGTTTATCTGCTGAGCTGCAAACAAATTCCTCTGCTCAGATGTTACTCCCAGCATGTTTTGTCTCTGCTTTTCCTGGAAAACAAGGGGCATAATAGTCAAGTTGTATCCTCTTGACAAGGCAGAGCAGCAGACGAAGTGTAGCCACTGTTATCATTAACAACCTCTCCCATACACCACCCCCCGCCTCCTCTGATGAGACTCAGCCCAGACAGCTCATTTCAGACCATAATTGCTCACATGGCCCTTCTTGCTAAGACATCCCGATGACAGCCCAGCATTGGGAAGCACAGCCTTCAGCAGATGCTGTGCAGGCAGCCAAAGGGGAGCTGGACAAACATGGAGACTCCCGTATTCATCAGCCTATGAGCGAAGTGCGCTGCAGCTGGAGGCTGCAGGAATCCTGGCATCTCCCCAGCGCCTCTTGTGCTGACTACTTGGATGTGTTTCTCTGAAGCAACCAGATCAGGGGACAAAAAGTGCCCAGAATCCATTAGTGACCAGACTGTGTGGCAGCATTGCAGGGGACACACTCACAAGCAGGAGAGCACTGGTGGCCTTTACCCTGTCTGGAGGATGGCTCTGCCTTTGTGTACCATCCCCCTGTGAGCTGGTTGCCACTTTTAACCAGAACACAGGGAGCCAGGGATCCACAGCAGGTGCTCCCTCAGCAAGGAATTGCTGGGTTACTCCAAGTGACCTGAATTTGAAACCAGAACCACCACGTGCACTCGCATCCCTGCTGTGGACAGTAGCTGTGACAGTAGCGTTCTGTGGGAGCTGAGGGTCTGGCTCCTGCGGTGTTAGAGTAGCCCAGTAAAACTTGAAGCCAAACAATATCAGGGAGGCAGGGCTGGCTTTGAAAGGGAGTTTGATCAATGGGCAGGACACAGCTTCACTGAGGGTTTTACTGAGCTACTTCTCATCTCATTTCTCATCCGCAGAAATGAGTCTCCTTGACCCAAATCGAGCAGCACACTCAGAAAGTCAGAGGCACATGGTCAGAGCTGCCTCACCCAACTCATCTGTGGGATTCCCCCACCCTGGCTTCCTCACACAGCCCTATTACAAACATCCTACAGGGCTTCTGTTGCTAAAGAGACCAGTCAAGTTCTGGACAAATGGAGTCTAGCATCTGCTCTGGTAAATCCCCAGGGAACCAGAGAGAAAGGCAAGCAAGGAGAACATCTCTCCTGAGGCTGACTCACTCTCCAAGCCTCCCTGCTCTGCATCTTCCCTCCCGCTCTGTGGCTGACCAAGGATGACGGCAGGAATACGGAGGTGACCAAATCCTTCCTTGCAATACGCGGGGGCAGATCTGCACTCAGACCCGCTGAGCAGCACTTGGCCTTGGGCTCCTCTTGGCCTAGAATCACCACAGCCTTAGTCCTGACCTCAGCCTAGCAATTCCAGGGTCACTCCTGGTGTTTGCTGACTGATTGATTTCCTCATCCAGTCATTCCTGTCCTTCCCAGTGAGGGGGACAGCACAGTACCCCACAGAGGCACTCGCATTGTACCTGCATCAGCTGTCGCTTCATTATTTGCTGCGTCAGTAAATGGTTCCTCATCGTGTACCCCATTGACCGTGGCTGGTGCCGGCACAGAGCCCCCACTTGGGATGGAGCCTGGCTCCTGAAGTCGGGCAACAATTCCAGGATTTTGATCCTGCCAAGAAAGACCGGAAAAAAGAAAATTAATCTCATCAGGGAGGTAACACGAAGCCCTTATCCTCTCTGCTGATGCCCTCTCTCTGGTCTTTGGCTGTCCAAGGCCAAAACACCTCATGGATTCACATGGACCTGCGTGTTACAGTGAGGTGCAGGGGACTGCTCTGATATCTGAGCATCAGCACAACAAGAAGTAGACAAGCAAAAAGGTTAATCCAAAACTCTTCACGAGTAGCCCAAGGCTGCGGGACTGATTCACTATCACTGCTGCAGTCAGGGCTGCCTGCTGGCAGTGAGTAAAAGCGTCACATTTCCCACCAGTTCTCCAACTGTTACACTGAAAGACAGAAGGAAAGGAAAGTTGCATCAGGGTAGGATTTGGCACGTGAATGTAAAGGAGAAGGCTACAGAAAAGAGCAAACTAAAGAGAGAAGAGGGAAAAGGTGCCATCAGACCAGGAACTCAGAGAGATGGGGAAAATGTGGGCCTAGAATTGAAGTGGTTTTTGTGAGTTCCATGATCAGAGGAATGAGGAGAGGTCATTGAGAAAGGAAAGGAGAAGATGCAAAAATGCCTGAACACAAATCAGTAATGAATGCTGTGGGTCCAAATCCTGCCTGGTGCAAACCAGCCTTGTTGTAAGTTCTCAGTGGAAGATCTGAGTTGGCTTTGACAGCTGAGGACTTGCCTCCAAAGAAAGAGCATGTTGGGGAGAAAAGAAAAAAATTCAAGAACATGATGAAGACACAACCCAAAATGGAAAAAAAAAAAAATAATTACTGAAGTCCAAACTTCTTAAGAGCTGGCAGGTATTCAGGGAAATACAAGAGCAAAATGAGGGAATAAGTCAAGGCCTCACTGAGGACAAGAATCTGTGAGTGCTGTATCCAGGAACAGCAGCACCAGCGTATTCCCTATTCTCCATTTTCACATCCAGCTTCTACATTATTTATGATGTTTTGTTATTATTGGCAGGCAGAAGTATGTATAATTATATCCAGCATCCTTAGCTGGGCCATGCTTCCTTTGTTTCAGAATGGAAGCCCACATCCTTTGTTTGAGAATCAATGTTATCAGGAGATAAGCAAGAGAAAATGGTTGTTGCCTTTTGACATCTGACAATTAGAAGCATGCTCAGATGGAGAAAACAGGATACGAGCCATGTTATCAAAAGTGGCCAGAAGAAAGCCTTGGAAGGCATTTGTCACCAGGAAAGCTTCTCAGGCCTGGGCACCTTTCCACAAAAGCTTCACCATGAGGAATCACCCAACTCCTTCCAAGATATTCTTTGTAAGAGGGATTACCAAGAAGGTCACTGAAATTACTCATTTTTATGGTGCCTCCTTTTGTTGTAGCACTTCGGTCTATTATGCAAAAGCACAATTGATGAAATGTAAATGCCTGCTAGATAATTTACTAAAAGACACAAACCTGCAGCTCATCACTGCTCTCATTATCATTCCTATCATGGGCAGTCTCATAAGACTAGATTTATTACCGGTGCTTTGCTTACAATTCTACTGGACATCTCTCCTCCTCCTCCTTCCCTCCTACCCATTTTACTCCCTCTCTCCCACAGAAAAAGAGAAGGGGAGGAAAAAAGTAAATATGATTTACTACAGATGTAAATATGAAAGTTCACGTAAAGCTGGCACTCTGCTTTCATGTCAGACAGGATTCTGCAGCCACAGTTAAGCTTTGAATAATGCAGATTGCCTCTGGGGGAATATTTGAAAGTGGAGGGATTCAGTTTGTGTACTCTGCACATGAAAGACACTGAAATGTTCATACCACCAAAATCCCTGCCATCTATCCAATTTCCTCCAAACTTGTCTTGTTGCGTGCAGAGGGTCTGTGCTTACTGAAGCAAATGAGTTTAGTGCAAGGACAATCATTCTGATGTCTTGCTCTGGGCTATTGCATTAACAAGTCATAACATTAAAGTCTCTTTTCCTAATCATGTCCACCTCATTCTAATTTCTCCTAAACATCATCAAGAAAATAATGTTGATTTTTCCATATTATTAATGGTAAAGAAGTGTAAATCACATTACTAATTGTTGCTCTGGTGCTGTGGTGGTACAACAGCTTAATTATATGGGATTTTCTGCAGGCACCCTATAGCAATAATGACAATCAGTGAAGTTCATTTGCAAATACAGAAAATGGGTTGTTGAGTTTTTCAGAGCAAAGTTGTATAACACTTAATTAGCCAGTAAAGAAACAATCTATAGATATACAGTTTGCTTTGGGGGAAATTAGGACAAAATAGCATAGATAGAAAGACAAGGAATTAATTCAAAATCTTGCCTTCTACAAGTTCCATTTAGGTTAAGCCAAAAAAATAGTAAAAAAAAAACACGAAAAGGAAAGGAAAAAGTTCTCTCTTTTCACCACTAGTGGGAACTACTGTATTCCTGTACAATAAAAATAACCACTTGCACGTCATGACTAAGATAGCTCTGGTGTAGTCTAAAGGACACTGCTATCTGTATCAAAGGTTAATGAACTTTAAACATTTTTCCTTTTCATCGTTCCCCAAGAAAAATCACTTTCCTTCCCAGAGTAAGGCCAAGCCAAACCAGCCATAATCTTAACTCATCTGTAGTTTGGACAATCCCACTACAGAACGCAGGAAGACAGCAGAGAGAGGATTCTGGTGCCGAAGCCGGGAATGATGGAAGTGGGTGTTCCCACCCGAGGGGCCGGTGTGGGCTGAGCTGTACAATGGAGGGTACAGATGGCTACAGGGGGTTCTGATTCTTTGACTTAAAAAAAAAAAAAAAGACATTTGCATGTAGGTATCAGGGGTTTTTTGCCATTCTCCCCTCCCCAAACCCATATTAATATGGCCAGAATCCCTAACCAACTGGCACACCACACAGACCTGGAACTGGAGAGTGTGTTTGAGAACATGTGTTCTTGTTGCCAGGCAAAGTTTCATGCAGCAGGTCCGGAGCTCCTGCAGCACTCCCTGGGCTTCCCAGTGGGGCAATTTCAAAATGCACTGGGACTAACTGTGCAGTTTTGACTTCGTATCTTATACACCAGTTTCAAGAGCAAGGAGGAAAGAATCAGGCTCCAGGCTTGCAGGAATGCATACTGCTCGTGTCAGTGTTCCACCACTGACTGCACTTGTAAAAGCCACTGCACAGCCCAGTGAAACCAGTGCCCCGCAGCTGCCCAGCTGTGCACGATGGGCAAACACATCTGCCCGTTCCTGCGCCCAGCAGCGAGCGTGGGCCTGGTCCAACAAACCACTCAGGCAACTGCCTGATGGAAGGCATGCAAACAGTCCCACTGAGACCTACCACATCCATTCATGAATCTACATCCTTCCAAAAATCCACTGGCGAGCTCGACCTGCCCAGACACATCATCTGACTACGTACAAGATGCACAACTGCAGCAAATAAGCACAGAGATGAATTGTTCTGCGTGAACGTGGTTGATAAACTTCAGTCCTCAGCACTTAGTTATATATCCAGTAATCACTTTGTGGCTTCACTTAAGCGAGAATGAGGAAATTTATGGCCCCTAATTCCTCTGAATCCTCATTAACAAACAGTCCAAAAAGAATTTAAAAGCAAGACTTTCCGAGGATCTGAACCAGAGCTTTAATCGCTCCTTGGCAAGTATGTAAAAATCCCTCTAATCTTTAATAAAGAGCATTCATTGTTTTTTAGGACTATGTGAAAACACTAAACTCATTTATCATTATTAAACTTTCCCATCTGCTCTTACGGTGTAACTCCAAAGAATATAACAAAGAAATTGTACATGTTAAATTGTATTGACTTAAGCCCAGAGCTATTCGAGATGTACAATTTATTTCAGTGAGGGCAGGAAGGGGACTGCAGGCTGCTAGACAGAGTCATTTGTCCAATGCTGAAAAGACAGTTATCTGCACCAAAATGGCTCTTGGAAAGGCACATTTGCTTTATAAGAAATAAGCTGCCAGGTGAGACCATTCAGCATTATGGTAAAGACTCAGACAATAAAACTAAGTCATGAATTTCAATAGTTAACAGATGGACTAATTAGAGACTGAATTCTTTGTGGTTCTAACAGATAACCAGGTCACAGCAAGGTTACTGAGAGAGGCAGGCAGCACTGCAAATTTCGGTAGATATTTGCAGAGTTGGGAAAAGGCTGCACTTCCTCACTGAAAGCATTAGCAGCAGTGGAAGAAAGGAAACGTGGCTAATTAAAAATACTTCCAGTACCTGCATTTAAAAAGTTTATTCCATTGCAAAAGACACTGCTAATTTGAGGAATATCCCCTCCACTTCCAGTGGGGCATCCAGCTGAATCCAAGGATTACAGAGCTTAAAGCAGAAGGGTTGTTGAGATGAGCTGCAGCATAAAAGCAAAAGACCAAAGGCAATGCTCACCCAGGGTGGATGTTTGCTGTAAGTACAAGAACGGGACAAACTGCTTTTTCCACCAGTTCGATTTTTTTTTTTTTTGGTAACCAAAGATAACTTAGTTTGAAGTATTTACCAAGACATCACACAGTAAACAAGAAACAAAACCAGAAAACCATGGCTACAGGACTTTAGCAGAGCCACTGCCACTGACCCGCTCCCAGGCCCCAGCTGCTGGGCTGGGGCTCCAGGGGGATTCGTGCTCTCGGCAGGGACAGCTCTTCTCTAGGGGTGGGGTGCAGTTTCACCAACCGAGTTGTGTTCTGTATTTTAAGAACATGTGTTACGTACGGGAAGTTCTGCACTCTGCTGAGGAAATGCAAATACTGGTTTCAAACTAATGCCCCTGTGTTTCCCTGCACTCCCACCTGCCCACCCTGTCCAGGAGCTACGCTGCATCTCTGCGGTGGGGACTTCATGCTTGGGCAGCACTTGGCTCTGAAGCCCAGGAATGAGACTCATAGGCACAACCACTCTACAAGTACTACAGACTAAGCAAATAAAACACTAATAGCATTAAAGATGCCTCACTCAATTTATGGTTTTAGTGAGTTTCATGTTTAGAACCACACAGAAGCCACATGTAGACCCCTGATGTGTAGTAACCTTGTGTGGACCCATAAGAAACCTTGATGCCACCTTTACAAAGAAGGATCACAGCCTCCATGGCTGTTAGTCCACTTAGATACTAAGACGGTGAATCTGTTTGGACAATGCATAAAAATAAGGTAAACAAAATCCAGGGTCACGGTTTGGCAGAAGGATCGTGTCAGCCCACTCAGGAGTGTGATGTCTGTGAGATGCCACTGCCACTTGCTTCACACAGAAGTCAGGGGTTACCTCGTTTCTCGCCTTTAACAAAACTCTCCATTTACTCTTTGGAAGTTTTCTGTCTTTTTTCCCTCCTCTATTCTGCTGGCAATTCAGAGATGCTCTTCAAGATAAACAGCCTTTCAGCTTAGAAATACTCCAAAGCTTTCAGTTTGTTTGTGTGTTTGCTTTAGCACAATGTAGGAACATTGATAAAACAAACTGTGCAGTTCAGTGATCTGGGGGGTTTTTTACCCATCTTTCACCCATTTACTTGATACACAAGTATGTGAAAATACTGCCAGACTCAGTTTCTAAGCTTATCGTGGGGGCTGTCAATCAGGAAAAGGCTTTGTTTGAAGACTGTAAGTGATCTGTGGGTATACAGTTTTTGTTAAAAAAAGTTCTTTTAAGTGTTCTTTCTTTTCATACCTCACGAGCATGCACAGCTTCCTTGAAAGGTAGTCCCCCTTCTTTGCTAGGAGCAGTGACAAGATCACCACACCTGGTTAGCAATTGTATCAGGACCTTCCTGCCTTAAAGCAAAGTAGATGAAACACTCATTTCCCTATAGCTGTTCTTATACTGCATGCTGTTCAAAACAAAACAAAATCCCATCGAAGTATCCAGAGTGCAATTCTAATGCACCCACAATTTTAATAAGAACTTAGTCCACTTCCCCTCTTAAAAAAATTAATGAAATTAGTTAACACTTTTGTGCAAAGACTCCTACCAATATTTCAGAACGGGTTTCATCCATCAAAACATGTCATTGAAGAGCAACAGCAATCAGAGCAATAGAAAGACAGAAAATCCAGAGTAAATATCGCAATAGTGATTTTTCTTTTAGATGAAAATGCATCCTTTAGCAGGCACGTGGTAATCAAGCAGTGAGGCATCATGTTGGTAGAAGGAACATGGGAAACAGCTTTGGGAGCAGCCAAGAGCCTGAGGGACAACCCAGATGGGAGAGAGAGTGTGTCACAGACACACACAACCTCCCAGGAACTGTGCTGCTTATAAAGAGGCACGATCAAGATTTCAGCAACAGCAGCTCCCCTGCAAGCAGATCCTCTGGCCCAGGTGAACTCCCAGGCCATGGGTGAAGGCAGCCTGGAGACCAGCTTTGATCCACCATCCTAAGTGCAAGGCAAACCTTTCAGGAAGACTGGAGACCCACGGAGGCTATACCAGACCCCTGATGGCAGTGGGTGCCCACAGTGTTAACGCACTTTTCTTCCACCTGAGAGCAGCAGTCTAGGGTTGGACTTATCCCTCCCCACCATTCTTTAACATAAACTGTATCTGTTTCTGTTTTTCTGTGTATACACCCAAAGATGCAGAGATGGGTGTTTTGTACCTGTCTGTATAACATATAGTCAAGATCCAAAACTGAATTCTCTGCAAAGAACAAAATATTTATATTTGGCTTGTACAGCTGTCATGATTCTCCAACCCTTGACACCACGCTCTCATTCCCATGGAGGGCAGCTTGCCTATAAATTCAATGAGATAATCTAAAACTGTATTTATCTCACCCAATTTCAGCTGGTAGTCCTTCTGCCTGTCTCTACAAGGTTGCATTAGCTGTGATGACAAACTACAACATCTCGTATCTATAAAGTGGTTTGACTCAAGTAATCCTTGTGTTATGTCAAGGCATGCTCTCAGAGGTGTCGATGAGATTCCAAAGGAGCCAACTTAGCTCAACACCCGGCAGAAGTTGCTACAGGGAAATGCAATGACTGGTTGGTGAATTTATATACTAGGGGGAGCAGAAAAGATCTGAAAAAAACCAAAACAAAACAACCAAAAAACCCAAAAACCTGAAGATTTCACACTAACGAAGTGAAAGTCATAAAATCTTGAGCAAATGGGATAAATCAGTTCTCTACCTGCCCATTTCTGAAAAGCTCTGCAAACTGCAGTGATCTGTATCACTGAGACTTTGCAAATCCCCTGCTTTCTCCAAGTTAACGTTTCCATGAATTCTCCTTTTCCTTTGCACGCAAAGGATCAATTTGCAGAGGCAGATGCCCAAGTGTTCACTCTCAATAGCAGTTGGTTGCTCAGAAGCCCTTTGCATGAAAACCCGTCTGCATGCAAAACTCAGCAGATTTACTCCTGATTTCTCATGTAAGTGCACAAACAAAACATGCTCTGGCACAAAGCATCACATCACTTTTTCAGTGTTAAACCTCTCAAAACCTTATTCTCTCTTAACAGATGAAACTAGTCAGACATCTAAAAAGGGTTGTATCAGATGTCAAAAATCAACTACCATGACTTACAAAACAAAATGCTGTGATCAATAATATGCTAAAATAATGGATACAAAGGAGGCTGAGACTAGGTAGTCCTCATGATCAAATTTTCAAAACCAAGATATTGACATGTTAAAAAAGAAAAATGTATTAAGGTGACCTTGAGTATGGGGAACAAGGAGCAATTCCATTATGTTTTTAAATGGAAATTATTATTAAAACATCCGAAGCTGAACTGTTGTAACCAAGTCAACTCAATCTCCCCTTAAAAAAATCCCTTTTCTCCCCTTCCATTCAGATTGTATTTACAAACTGTAGATGTCTCATTTTTTTCTGGTGTCATTTCATTATTACAGAGTTGAGATCACTAGCCATCTGCAGCTTCATTTCATCAAGCTCTGATTTGTCCTTGGAGCAAGGTCATCCGGGACAAGAACATAAAATGCTGCTTTCCTCAACTGACAGTTCTTTATGCCTTCCTGTAAATACTCCCCACTAATTTTAAATAATTTTACCACTTCATACTCCCCCTCATACACACTGAAAAGGCTGATATACACACATATTAATAAGGATCTTGTCGTTTAACCACTGCATGTCATATTAGAAGCAATTAATGGTGTTTATTTGCTGATAACGTAGGCATTTCGAACTCCAGCTCAAGAATCCATGGAAGCTTCATGTGACTTGCAGGATATTAGCTATGGGTCAGAAGTTGGGATCCCCCCATTCAGCATTAGCATATGCTTGGAGAGACTCTGTTTTCCATCAAGCAGAAAAAAAATTGCAGTCAATGCACAAAAATTACCAGCTGCTCTATACCCTATGGTGGGTGAGTGATAATAAACATCACTGGGTGTGTGGGTTCATTCATCGAAATCAACAGACCGGTAAAGAAAGATTTTCAGGCGCATCGCACAACGTTCCGAGCTGAAAACAAAGGAAACGGAACATGGAATTCTCCTCAGATCAGATTGACTTGCACAAACTCTGGAGCATCTTCTCTGATGTAGAGACTGCTGTTCTGGATTACAGAAAAACCCAAACCGAGAAAAAAAAAAAGCAGAGTAAATTGAGTTGAGAGTCTTCAATACACACCCATAAAGAGAACTGAGTGACTGAGAATAATCAGCACTAGCTCTGGGGTCAGTCTCACTCCCAATCTCTGTTGCAGATTCTGGCAACAACAGACTGAAGGTCCTGGCTCTAATCTCCAACACAAGGTGCCTATCTTTTGGCACCTGGAAAATTCATTACTGGGCGGATGTGGTGGATTCTGAGATACGCTCTGCTGTACGCAGCCATCTGGCTCACAAATAACCATGCGAGAGTTTTTACCTGGGTGCCTTTAATAGCCTCAGCAGCCCTAGTCATGAAGATGTGCACATCATGGAGGTCTGCTTGCAACACCCCTGGCTCTGTGCGTGCAGACAGGCATTCAGGCCTCTGAGGAGTTCAGCTGCACAAGAAGTGTCCCTCTGGACACGCAGTGGAGGGTCAGCTCATGAGACTGTGAGCATGCATTTGTCAGAGGAGATGTGGAAAATGGATCATTACAGGTGAACTCCCAAGCCTCTAAAGGAGGTGATCTTGAATGGTGAGTTTGTTTGCAACTGAGTCACAGGCCAAAACCATCCCTATGGACCTTGGGCTACAAGACCAGTCTAGTTCCGTCACATGTAGATTCATCCTGTGACTACGGGCGAGCCACGTTATTACTCCCTCTGCCTCAGGTTCCCTCCAAAAGGAATTAAAGTTAGTCCCAGAAAAGGGGGATGAGGGTAATTTCCTGGGGCAGCATGGGGCTTACATCTCCAGGCTCCTGAAATGGTGCCTTTCCCATGCCCTTGGATTATGACCCCGCAGACCTGTGGCAGCTTCTTGCTGCTCACCGGTGAGAGGTGGAAGGGCTTTTCCTGCTGCACTTCATGTACAAGCACTGTCATGTTCTCCTCTCTGCATCTCTCCTCTGGGTCCGGCTGCAGCTGGTTGCATCTCAGCACAGCACTAAACTACACCGAGTTGTAATGGTCCCCCAGGGCCTCCAACCTGGCTGCACAGCCCAGTGGAGCGCAGCATGTCCCAGCCACATGCCCTGTGATCCCGTGACTCGACCCTTACGTGCTGCAAAAGATGCTGCTCCAACAGCTATGGACATTGCTGCACCTGGAGAATCCCTCAGTGCCCAGCTGGGAGCTGCGTGGGGAGGGTTGGCTGCTAGGACATGTCAGCCCTATGTTTTGCCTGGTACGAAAAGAAGAGGCTGGCTGAGGCAGTTATTGGTGAGAATCCTAGGATTTTTCTGCGAGTCCTGCTTGATATTTTATCGTGACAACTTTTTACTTCCGTAAGAACCATCCAGTTTCACTCCACACCCTCTCCTGCATCCCTAGCTTTGCCCTGCTCCATCCCCATTATATGTCCTTCTCCATCATTTACATGGCAGGAGACATTTTTCATTTGAAATTTATCCACAATGAAGAAAACCTTCCAAGTGCCTCCAAATACCATCCTCTCACGTCAGCCAAGAGTTCCCTGAAATTCTGTGGGATTTTGGTGTCTCTGTCACTTAAGATAATAGGAGTCTAAGAAACATGTGACTTTGAACATTTGGCCAGCCACACTTTCCCTGTAAGGAGGGAGGGAAGCGTACAAAAGAAGCTTGGAGGCTGGAGCTCAGCCACGTTCCCTGTGAGGCAAAGATGTTGCAGAACCCTCGCAAGTGTTTCTTCAGCAGAGACACCGCATGTCAACAGTTAAAACTTCCCTTTGTTCCCATCCAAATGATTAAGGTTAGAAGCTTGCCTGGTGACATCACCAGAGTTTAAACATGCTGGATATGGTCCAGGGAGCCAAAGTTATTGCTGACCCCATGGTTACTGATCCGCTCTGCAAGTAGCTGATGTCTGCTCTCACTTTATGAATTATTTAATGGGTTAAAGATTGGTCAGATCTTCTTTATGCAATGTACAGCTATACAGTGGGCAGGAGGACATAAACATGCATTAACAAGGTTAAAGTCATATACTGTAACTACACTGTTTTCAGCTTGCAGCTTTATTGACTTAATCATGCCAGCACCACAGCCAACAAATCATTAAATCCATTCCATTCTTCTGCTGGTTACCAGCCACAAAAACAGAGGCAGGCAAACACGGAGCAAATCTCAGAGGGGGTGGGGAGCGGCGGCGGGGTGCGGGGCCGAGGAGAACAGTGGGATCACTATGGAGCGACGCTGGCCTGTCACTGCCAGCACAAAGACGCCAAATCTGTCTTTACGGACTAAGTGGTTTCATGGTTTAAAGTGACACACTCATTTGTTCCTGTTTTGCAATGATTATAGAAAAGAAGAAGGCGGGGGGGCGTGGGGGGAGGGAGGGAATAAAAAGCAAACTGAGCTTCTTCATACTGTAATATGTGTGTGTGTGTGTGTGTGTGTGTGTGTGTGTGTGTGTGTGTGCATCCCCAGAGCCACAGACCTCGGCTGCAAACACACCCCAGGGCCAGGGCAGAGGAGATCTGGGCGCTCACGGCACCCCAGGGGTCTCGGGCTCTGCACTGCACTCACTGCTAAGCTGCAGCCAAATGCAGGCATGATTAAGAGTTCAGTGTAAAAGGAAAGAGACACGGAGCATTAAATCAGTCCTTCCATTGCCCTCCAGGAGCAGCTCTGACCACACAAGCCATGGGAGAAGTCTCTGCTTTCAGATCGAAGTAACAACTTCACTTTCAGACAAAGGCTTTAATTTTTGGCCTGGCACTTCACTGTAACTTTCAGGTCCATGTCCAGGCCCCCAGAAACTTCCTGATTGCCAGCAGTGTGCAGAAGGCAGGTGCACACTGCAGTCAGCAAATTACCAAATACTGTTTCTAGGTGGTTAGTTGAAGACATCAAGGTTTAGGAATGGAGCTGTCAGCTTACAGGGTTTGAACCTGTGAGATCTTTATTTACCACTGCTGTTGCACCCATTTGTGCCCTGCTGGAAACCACCTTCTCTATCACCATCATGGCTTGTTCTGTGCTAGGGCAGCATCCTGCCAGGACACAGCTCCTCTGTGCTACTATCAGGCTACAGAGGAAGAATTCAGCATGAACTCTTGGAAACCTTCACACATCAGGGTGTTTTGCTTCTTCTACCAGTGGCTATTTGCGAGCTTTCCTCCACTAAGAGAACATGAAATAAGCTCCTCTGTTCTGAGGAAGACTCAGCTACACTGAGAGAGATTCCTGGCCCAGTTCTATTTGTTTTCAAAAGAATAAATGACCCACAAGCTCCCTTTGCTTCATCTTCTGGGTACAAGCTGCTTAGAGCTCCCTGGGAGAATAACCCAGATTTTGGCAACCTACCAGTGCAAAAGCTTGGCAGACACATTTGTACCTTGTCCTGAGGTACACCACTCTAGACCTTTTTGAGCACCATCATTATTTGGTTTTATAGTTGTTTTCTTTAGAACCAAACAAGCCTTCTTACAGTCTGAGTTCCAACCTTGCCTTCTTTTGTTTACTAGTCTCCAGATCCCTATCACCCAGAGACAGCTCCTGGCTCCATATATTGCAAATAAACATATCATCACTTGGTGCAGGAGTCGGCCAGAATTCCTCTTGGAAATGGCCACCAAGGAAGAGCCTGTCCCCCAGCTGCCTGCCCATGGTACAGAGGCTGTGGAACACACCATCAAAGGTGCTTATTTCCAGCCACCACACTGGAAAAAAGACAAACAAAAATGATTTCTCAGAGTCCGAAAGTCAAAAGTTTGCTATTTAAGGTACCTGTGTGACTTGACTTCACAGACTTTTGTATATTGGATCACCGCAGCTGCTGCTGCTTCCACAGACAGGGAATAAAGGCACCTCCAGCAGACAAAGGGCCAAGCCTAGACATGTTGTCCAGGCTTCCCTCACCACAGCCCATCCACCACATCTTGGAAGTGCACATTAGGGTGAGCTGAAATTACCCTCTAAACATCTTTTCCTCCACTGGCCACAAGAGGAGCCTAAATGATGGGAGAAGATGAATCCCAACCAGTCACAGAGGAAGGCTGACAGTGGAGAGCGCTAAATCCTTGTCTCACAAGGCCCAAACCAGTGCTCAACCACGCAGCTTTTTGCCTTTTGTCTGGGGTTCAGCAGCCCCAGCTCCACTGTACCCTGCCAACGTTGCCTCCCTCCACTGAATCCCAGCTCTGCAGCTCATGCCAGCCTGCACCCACCTTCCATTTGTGAGTGCTTGCTGGCCCAAGATGGCAATTTGAGGGTTGGTGTGATGGACCTGTAAGCCTGGAGAGCACCTTATCATTGCCCTGTGCTTATCAGGAGAACATGGGAATGCAGAGGAGGCTCTGCAGCCGCAGTCATTAGCCGACAAGCTGCTTCAAAGGGAAGTGACAGTTGTGATGTTTAAGGACCGACACACCCAGCCAGGAGTAACACACTAGCTGAGCTATTTATAATCCCTGATTCTAGAGGCTTAAAATAGCACTGCTTTTATTTTTATATTTTTAGGCACACTTGTGTATTTAAGCAACTCCATTCGCAGGCTCCACATCAAACACATCACAGGCAGTCTCGGAAATGACACTCAGTGCTCCATGTCTCCTCACAGAAAGCAGAGGTGAATTTCCCTCTCCCCTATCTGGCCCCTATCTCCTTGGTCAATGTGATTAAAATCCCCAGGCCTATTTCCATGTATTTTTACATACAGACTGGCTCTTCCAAAAGCAAAAAAAGCAAGGGCTATGCAGCACCTGCCTGCAAACAACCAACTAAAGTGGAACAGCAGAGGTGTTCCAGTTGGCAGTACATAGCCACACATGTGCTGCTCTCACCAACAGGCACCACAAAGCCTCTGAAGGAGTTAATGGGTCCTACAAGAAAGCAATCCTCACTGTTTGTGTTTTTCTTAAAAAACAAAGGTCAATATACAGAACTAGTCAAACAAACCAGGGCTGCAGGTCTGAAAGGAGCATTCCCTCCGGCTGCTGCACGGGCATAGCTATTTGTTCTCTGCTCCCTGGTGCCACAATGTACCTTGGTTGGCATTTCTTAATGACTGGAGCATCCATGTGCTCTTTGTAAAACAATTATAAAATATTCAGGACAGGAGAAAAAATTCCTTGCACAGCCAAGGCTCCGGTAGACTGCATAGGTGTCAAATGGTAAATCATTAGGTGTTTTGTTTTAATTGAAGAGTTATTTATACCCTGGAACTTGTTATTAACATAGGAAAAACCAGAACTTATAGTTACCCATAATTAAAGGGACTATTATGGGACTGCAAAAGCATGCCTGGCCCCAGCCAGACCACCCCTCCTTTGGCAGTGGTGACTGTCACAGGGAGGAACATTAAATAGAGGCTCCAACTTAAGGTACTTCAGCCAAGAGGTTCAGAGGGGCAGTCCCAACACATGAACCCCAATTTCAGCACTCAGGCTCACCCCTAGCACCCCTCTCCTGCCTCTGGCCACAGGCCAGGCATAAAGCAGGGGAGCTCTGAGGAGAGAGTACTGCAGGGATGCAACCCCACACTGCCCTATTGGCAAAGCCCTTCTGACCAAGGGGCACACGGATAAGACTCATCCTGGATTTGGCCCGGAGTTGCATAACCATCCTGTTAAAATTCAGGATTAACAGGTTGTATTTTCATTTGCGAGATTGTTATCTGCCCCAAGAAAGGTTTCCGATTTCACCAGCACTAATCAGGAGCCACAATGGATTTCCGGTCTCGGCAATGAGGCTCGAGAGCCTTTGTACCTTGTGGAGCCGGTTTTAATTCAAATCTAACTGGCAGAGCTATTGTAGCTGCATGTTGAACAGATTAAGAAAAAAAAGGAAAAAGTCACTTCCATGCTACTGTAACTTATTTCTAAATCCATTTCTTACAGACACAAATCCCTCTGACCACCGAAGAATCTGGTAGCTGCATTCCCTTTCCAGGAATGACACCCTCAGTCTCTCCAGTGGCCCTGAGCAATGATCCCCATTACCAGTTCTGTGCCTTAAAAGAAATGCGCCAAAAACCTGCACTGGTGCCCACCTCAAGTTCTGGTTTGTGCTGTTAAGGATATCATAAGAAAATAAGCAGCAAACAGGTCCAGAATAAAGAGATCAGCGTACCACGACAGCCTGTGCTCCCGCACAACGCGGGGGGGCTGCGAGCCCTGTGCTGTGCTGTTGGCTCAGCGGCATTTCACGCTGGAATGCTATCACCCAGACACACAGCCCGGCAGAGGAGGTGCACTGGCCTAGGACAGTCAAGTACGAGACTACAGTTGCCATAATTATAACTGGGAGGCCAAACAGACCCCTCTGAGAGGATCTATCTTTGTGGACAGAGGGGGGAAAGGCTCACTGACGACTGGCTGTACCAGATGGGTAAATGAGACCTGGGTTACAGCCTTCATGTTCTCCCCCTGCCTCCGCCCCCAAGGACTGCGTGAGTCAGTGGAACTGGAGGGAAAATATACACAAAATTCTACAAGTGCAGGAATTAAAGAGACATCTCCAAAGCCTGCCTCTGGCACTCAATACCAGCTGCAAAATTGGGTTAGCTTGACATTGCTGCTGGAGGTGAACAGAGCCTGGCTGAGCTGAGTTGCAGGCGAGCAGAGCCCTTCTCTGCAGAGCAGGTGAGCACAACGCTGCCTGCAGCCTCATCGCTCCAGCACGGAAACACGTTTTTAAATTTTTAAATCCGGGAGCGAGAGCAATTAAGAAAACAAACTTTGTTTCCTGAACAAACGTGGGGTTCAGACAGTTTGGGATTATGAGATACATGCAAATCTGCAAGTCTGGCCTGAGCCAGTTTTTGAGGGCTGGAGAACTCTGCAAGTTCTCCAAGGTTCAAAAGAGCTTTGCCTTGAATAGTCATGGCAAGAACATGTCGGTGTTGAGGCTGTTTTACAGTGACAGCACCACCGAACCCGTCCCAGCTGACAGTCACACTGCCCGGCGAGAGGCTGGGAGAGCTCCATAAACAGTACAGCAGCTCTGAAGAGGAAATCTCAAATGTCTTGTAAATCCTGCTGCAGGGAATGCCACATCATAGGGGGCTCATTCGAAAGCTCTCCTGATTTGTCCACTCGGACAAGATGCCGGGAGCTGCCAGTGATGACACCCTGCTGCCTCTCCCGACAGGATGTCGCCCGAGCCACCTGCCTGGCACATGTCCCCTGTCCCGGCAGCATTCAGAAACCAGTGCACAAACTAACCCAGGAAAAAAGTGACTTTCCTTTCTATTCCCATTTGCTGCTGGGCTTGAGATAAGGGTACAAAGGCTGATAAAAACGAGTCCACAAACCTTTGATACTCTGCCCCCAAGTTGGGGAGGTTTCCATGGGGCTGGAGCAGGGGCTGCTGCCGGAGTCAGCTGGGAGGAGGGAGAGGAGGCAGGGGAGGGAGAAGGGGAAAAAATGAACAGCTGCAAAGCAATTAAGCCTGCCTCCCTGCCGTACTGTCCAAAGCAGGAGGCAATCTAATTCAGCCTGGTGCCTCTCTTCCTTCAGCCGTCTGGTGCCTGCCTGGGATTCAGGAAAGGGGCTGTCTGACTGCCCACTTTGTCTGCCGAGCCAAAGGGGCCCTTCCCAGCCACAATTTCCAAAGGAAAGAGATCTTGGCTGGCGGTGTCTCTTCTTTTCTGAGAAAAACATGCACTGAATGTAGTGGCAGCAGCTTTATAACCCTCTCCTGCCCTTCCTCAGCAAACAACCAAAGTGGAGCTGGAGCAAGAAAATGACCCCGCTGGCTCCTCAGCTCAGCACTTGTCTCCCAGCACAATGAATCAATTAGCATCCCATCATTATTGTGGTAACTGTATCTTTCACAAGCAAGATTTTATATAGAGATAGAATAGGATGTTTTCTGCTCATTTCCTTCCTGTCATTCCAATCACGAACTACTGTTAAAAATACAATGCATTTAAAGTCTGTAACATTTGCAAGCCTGAGTTCCAGTTTCCCAACTGAATGGCTGGTCTTTGTTTTCAGCCCAGTAAAGGTGTGGAGGATCAGCGATAGAGGGGAGCCTGTGGTGCAACTGGGTTAGAAACCCACGTATACAGAAGGTCATCTCATTTTCATGTTCCTAATATCAGGGATTACTTTAATTCCTTATTCTGGCCAACTGTTTTGGTTTATAATCCACAGCACAGAACTCCTTCCAGCATGTCTAAGGTGGTACTTGTTCTGCTACTTCTTCAGAAACTGACAAAAATATTTTATTTGGAAAAAGTTAGTGCAGCAGGGCAGTAAAAGACTTTTAGTACCCAGTCAAAGAAGCAAATAGGCTCTCTTAGGAGAACAGAGTACAATTCAACTCTACTTTTGGTTAAATCTAACAGTAATGTGGGCAGCAGGTACATATCCTCCCCCTGGCTCAATCAAGACAGAAAAATGCAAAATGTGTATTTTAAATGCAGCTAGACAGCATTTCATCTTATGAAATGCCTCAACACTGCTATCATAAGCAGAAAAAAATAAGAAATCACAGAGAACAAGATTTTATCCCACCCTCCTGATAAATGGTTTATAAAGGATGAAATTCGAGGAAACCTCTGTAAGCCAAAGCACAATAATGTTATATATTGTGTCAACATAGAACGGAGAACACCCAGGACAGGAGTTCCTTACTAATCTTATTCTACATAAGGTCCCTCATGAAGGTAACAGTTCTTTTTAAACATAAAATTTATAGACATATAGATATATGCCATCTATGTAGGAAAAAGCTCTGGACTGCGCAGGAAATGGATTTGTCCATATTCCCTCTCAATACCAATATTTTTTCTTAATAAAATAGTTCTTACTAAATAGTAATTTTTAATTTCCTTTAAAAAAGTAAAGTAGAACATAAATAAATGTTCTTTGATTTTAGTCAAAGTCCTAAACTATGGGAAAACGCTGGTATGTCTAGCAAAACTTTTTTCAGTTAAAGATTTACTCACATTTCAGGACCATCACACAGTCTATGGTGATGTTATCAGCATTTCTCTGTTCTTCTTGACCTTAAGCACTCTTAAACCATTAAATACATAATATTCTCTGATAATAGAACGCCATTCACATTTCAGTAACAATAATTCACTCTAATGAGATAAGAACTTACACATCAAATTACTCTTCATCTATTTGAGAGATATTAACAGACTTTGGGGAACTGTAGAATCACAAATAATGACATCAAGAGTCCGACATGATTCCTGGAGAACTTGTAACTCCCAGTTACATCAATAGGAATTTGAGATGTGCAAGAATTGCAAAATCAGATGTTAATCTGCAGCAAACAACACAGGTATGGGCAGTCTGCATTTTTGCCTTAAGCAAACAAGAACCAACAAGACTATTAATGAGAGAAAACAGCACCAGTTGCTAAATGCACGTATAAATTCGCATTAAAACCAACTATATTCCTCAAGTGAGTCATTACCGCGTAAAGAAAACTTTTACAAGAAACTTCATGTTGTTTACAAATTTCCCATTTACATTTTGTTTTAATTCTTGCCTTCCCACTCACGCCACGTGCCCCCAGCCTCAGCAAAGAGCTGCAAGAGAGGGAAACTTGATGCTTAAGTTCAAAACAAAGAATCATCAAGATTTACTCCGGCACCTTCAGGGAACAGGTTCTCCACTTTTTCTGCGGTCAAATAACTAATGCAATCTGAACACCGACCTTCTTATCAAACTAAGCCAAGATCACTCAGTGTTCTCCTGGCACAGGGGACGGAGGCTGCTCTGGCACAGGCTGGGTCCGGGCTGGGGGAGCGAGTGGCTGCACCGCCTTTGGCGCTCCCCGGTGCAGCACTGCTGCCGAGCCAAGGATGAAAAATACAGCAGGAATAGCTTAATTCCAGCTCTAAATGAGCTCAGCGGGGAATCTAAACAGTCAAGTCAATTGCTGGAATCTGCACTTTTCAACCTCGTTCTGCTCCTTTGATCAGACTGAATTTTGAGCTACGGCGATTAATGGACTAATAGAGGAAGTCACAGGGTACCTCTTGGGAGAGGAGGGAAAGGAGAAAAAAAGTATCTCATCCTCATCATGCAGCTATTCTGCAAAACGCCACAATTCCACGTAGAAAACTAAAATACCGCTGCAGAAAGTGCGCTGACTGAGCTGGGAAGGAGGGGGGAAAGGGGGTGGTACAAAACGAAAAAATAATACTCATATGATCACTCATTCATTGCTTAAACACACCCTTCAGAGCAACAGGGAAAGAAAACAGACTACCCAAGTACAAGTGCCATGTAAACTACCCTTCAATCAAGTACAGCAACAGTTTATACTTAGTAATGCCAAAGAGTAAAGGAAATATTAAACACATTTATTATGCAAAGAGAAGCTTCCAAAGGCCCTGAGTATTTAAGCACTCAGATAAACTGATTTGTTTATGGCAAGGACAAATACTACTACTGATATTTCAGGATAGTATGTCCTTATCTTGCTAGAAGGGGAAGAAACAGATTAACATTAGCAGCCTGCAATCACAAAAGAGAGGGAAAGAGTCTTTGTTAAGATTTTTTTGCCCATTTGCTTTTATTACTGTGCCTGATCGGAGGGGGCAGTTTTTCTTCCTGCAAAGGCCAAATTTGGCTTCTGCAATTGATGACCACAAAAGACAAACTCCAGAGGACTGAGAATATAATCACTGGACTGATTAAAACACGAACTTATTCAAAGTTTGGCATGTTTGCAAAATGCTGGTGCTAACCTCTAGGGGGAAAAACCCCAGTAACAACAACAACAATAACAGTCACCAGAAAAGCCAAAAATAATTCAAATACAAAGTTAGGCTGAGGTAGATTCAAGTGCACCAAAGCTTCCAGCTCCCTCTCTCTTTTTATTGCAGCACTAATATGCCATTGCCAATGACTGTTGTGCCCCTTGCTGCATCCTCCTCCACCTTTGGTCTTACTTGAGCATACAAAGCCTAATACATACATGATTCACTCTGCTCTCAGAAATAATCCTGCAGTCGCCCTGGAATGACCTCCCACTGCGTAAATTTAGGCGTGTGTTTGAATCTTTACAAGATCAAGCTGTTAATGTAGTATCTTAGACTGGGATATCATACTATTTTTTCTGCATTACAGGGCTTACCCTCCTTGTGGGTCTCTTATCAATTCTGTAACGGGGAAAAATAACTTGGCACAGCTTGTCTGTAACCGGCATTCACAGTTGCATCTGTCTGACACTGATCCAAGGAATCACATTTTCATTACTTCCGTGACAAATGTTAAATAATTTTCCTGGTTATACAGAGAATATTATTTATACGGAACTAATGCATTTCCTGTCTTCTTCTTTTAACACTCCTATATGCAAAGGGTTAAACTGTAATACCGGATTACTTCTTAACAGCAGTACTTTTCAGAATTATGTACCGATAATGATAATATTTGCCTTTATATATGCTATAAAAATTTAACTTTAAAAGATGTAACAGAGTGATTAGCCTTCAAAGCCCTACAAAGAGCTGCTGCATTCTGATTGAGGATTTCTATCAATTATTAGTGCCAGCTGCTTGAAATAGTCAAAGTGCTTGAGACAGAAATATTACACAGCCAACAGGGCAGACTGATAGGCTTCCTAAATGTACAGTTTTTGAAGACAGCTCATAATAGTGTTTGGCTTTCAAACCTTAATGTTAACAGCTTTGATGGGACTGCTTCTAATTTGTATTTAAGACCCATTACCTTTTCCTCTAAGCAATCTTTGTGAAACATCATTTGTTCTAGGGGGATATTTGCCATCCAGCGCAGCTCTGTAATGGCCGTTAATTCACACCATTTTGCTTGCTCTTGTATTAATCAGCAAACTGTGAATCATCCCAGTGTTTCCAGACTCACAGATGTATGAGAGAGCCACCGAGGCCAGTCCAGTTTCTCTCCCCATTCAGTCACAGAGACAATATCAGTTCCTGTTTACAGCCTCGGCTTTGTTTTCCCCCACCCACACACTGAAATTTCTCCAAAATGCCCAAAGAAAAAAAAAGAGAGACTGAGTTCATTTTACCAGGAAAGTTATTTCTAGGTATTGCATCTGAAACAAAACATGTTTGTACTTTGAGCTGGTGTGCAGCACTCACTGCAGCCAGGCAGAAATGACAGAGGAGCAGAGCAGAAAGGCACAGTGGGCTGCTCCCGTCACCCCACCCTGCCGGACCGCCGGCCGGCACCAGGCACGGGATTTAACAGCATCTCAGGGACTCTCCTACTCATTTGTTTGCCTGTTATTCTATTTGTTAAATTAGACTTTGGTTCTGTACATATTTCTGCATTGTGGAGTACAGATGTAATTTTAGGCTATGACAAGACAACACTAGGTAGTAGAAAGCACCCCAAAATTCAAGGGTGCACACCATGCTTTCACAGTATCACTGCAGAAAGAATTAAAATGATTTATTAATTTAGGCATTGAATTTGAGATAGTAAGGAGGATATGGTTTTGGGGAAGTGAGCACATTTTCCAAAAGCCATGCTGCTTTTAGTTCAACGTAACTGCCATTTACTAAGAAAGAGACAGAAAATACAGGCAAAGAACAAACCTATCTTCCACAACCATTGGAAAAATGGAATGAAGATGTTCTGATATTAATGGGGATTTACAGCACAGCTGAAATGAGTTGGGTGTACAACAGGGTCATGGAAACCATTTCCTCATTGCTATTCCTCAGCATGCCAGGTCATGAACACACCTCTGCAGTGTAAGAATTATGGGTGTGCTGACTTGTAAGTGAGGATGCAAGTGGTGTGCCTTAGCCATCACTAACCACTCCACAAGTTGTTATTTTTAAGAATGATACACAGAAGGAAGTGACAGCATTCCTCCTGAAGCCAAGCAGTGAGAAGGTTGCCGAGTCTTTCCCTAGATTCCTGGGATGTTTATAACTTCATTGCATCTAAGGGCGCAGTTGAGGAAACGTGGATGTTCAAAACCTTTTTATCAACTGCTTATAAATTAAAGATTTCTGCATATGGATTTTTTTTTATTTGCAATAATAAAGAAAGCAAAATGGGTTACCTGGAAAAAAAAAAAGCAGCAAGAAAATGTGCAGCTGGGGCCTGATTCAGTGTATGGCTGTGCCAGGAGTCGAGTAGGGACACTGTAATGACACACAGGCCCTATCCTGGGCACTTGGAAACTCATTGCAAGCAGCCTGTCAGGCTGAAAATGCAGCACCTTGCCCTAAATTCCTCTGGGATAAGTCACATTTTCATCTACATGTTCACAATACACGAGCACTACTTACTCTTTCTCCACCAAACCCCTGGACAACACTCCACCAGCCCACACATACATCACTTCATTGTCCTGCAGGTAACGAAGAGAAAGACTTTCCTGAGCACCTCCAGCACCCTCGTGGGTGTTTATAGTACTTCCCAAGTCTCTTTTTTCTTTCCAATTGGACTCTAATTTGTCCAGTGTGAGATTCCCATAGAGTTGTCTGTGGGAATGCTAAATGCTAAACTGCTGGAATAACATCTTCCATTTTATTAAACAGGTCATAACCAAGAGAAAGACCTGTCTGGGTCAAGGCAAGTGCTGCAGCTTTGATGGAGTGTCCACATTAATTTTGGATCCAAAAGGAGGGCGATGGTGAGGGTGGGAGAGGATGCTCCCCACATGGTGTTCAGAAGGGTTTGGCCTATTTACAAGCTTCTCCTCTGCAGATTGCTTCCCCTAATGATGTGCTGCGTGGTGTCCAAGAGTGCTTTCAGCACAACAGATAGCTAAACTGGAAGGCATTATGAGTGCATTAGGCAGAGCTGCTGGAAACATCAGTGCCTGTAAACATCTTTAAAATACAAGCCAAAGAAGTGAGAAGGTTAAGACATGGCTACAAGGGCTCCACTACCTGAAATCAAGAAGACAACACATGCGATTTAAAAAACCACTGCAAAAGAGCAATGTGCTCAGAAGACCAGATGTGAACTAAGGTTTTTTTATCTTGATCACGGCACTTCTGCAAATGTTGTATTACTGTTGACATGTTGAGGCCAAACACCCCATTTCTTTCTACAAGTTTACTCCTTACTTTCCAAAACTTATCTGACATTATTTATTCACAGGGAGGGGAGGAAGGGAGAAGATGGCAGTCGATAGCTTCAGTCAAGCTCCTCTCCAACTCTCTTGAGAAAGGGAATGGAGAGTCTTCAAGTTTGAAAAAAAAAAACACAAACAACTCATTTGCAAGTGCACAGATAAATATAAATTCAGAAATGACCATTCAAAAAGGTGTTCTTACATCTGTAGAGAGGTCAAACTCCAGGCTCAGCCTTATTGCTCTCTGTAATCCAGGTTCATCACCAGCTTCCTTTATTCATCTATTCAAAGGCACTTAATTAGCTGAAGGGCTTGTTGTTTTGCCTTCAAAAGCTCTCCATCCCTCAAAGGCTTTGCTTTGGTATTGTGCTACCACTGCCCTTTGAAATCAAATCTGGTTTTCACCTCCATAGCATTAGTAAAAGAAAAAAAAAAGAGTAGTATTCTAAAAACTTTTTTCAGAGAAAGAAGGAAAGGAAAAAGAAGAGGGAGAGAAGAGGGAGAGAAGAGGGAGAGAAGAGAAGAGAAGAGAAGAGAAGAGAAGAGAAGAGAAGAGAAGAGAAGAGAAGAGAAGAGAAGAGAAGAGAAGAGAAGAGAAGAGAAGAGAAGAGAAGAGAAGAGAAGAGAAGAGAAGAGAAGAGAAGAGAAGAGAAGAGAAGAGAAGAGAAGAGAAGAGAAGAGAAGAGAAGAGAAGAGAAGAGAAGAGAAGAGAAGAGAAGAGAAGAGAAGAGAAGAGAAGAGAAAAGAGAAGAGAGAAGAGAAAAGAGAAGAGGAGATACCAGCAGAACTTCATTGAAAGTGGCTTTAAAAATAAGTTTGACACTTAAAAGAAAAAGAATGAGGCATTGAAACTGCAGATGAAATGTGGCCAGTACTTTTGGTCTTATTAATAATACATGATACTATGGTTGTTTTATGTGTTAGCAAGACTCCTTGTGACATCTTGGAAATCCCAAATGAACCACTGTTCTTCCCTGTACTTGCAAGAGGACTGTATGTACCCAGATGCTGTGGGCTGTGTTCTCTGCTTTTCCAAACTTTTCATCAACCCGCATCAGAGCTTCTAAAGTGCTGCTGGATCAGAATGGTCTCATCTAACAGCCACAGTGCACTGACTTTTCACAGGCAGAAATAACTTCACATAACATATGACACCCAGGAATTAGTCTGTGGTATTACCATTTCTGTTTATATTAATAAAAGCTGTATTTTGTATTCTATTATATTTATTTAACCTTTGACATCTAAGCTCTGGGTCAGTTTGCTCTTTATAACAGTGTGTTTCTTCTTCAGTTTTGTTTCTATATTTTGAGAACTCATGGTCAGAAACAAGATTTTTTGTTTCATTTCCCCCCCTAGTATATTTAACCTAGCTCAGGGGTTTTGGTGTTTCTCTGCAACCTACAATTTACTCTTCCAACTCAGTTAATGTATTGCTGCTTTTACCACAGTTAAAGAAACACTTTGCTTTTCAAAGGCTTTTTTAATCTTCAGCGTGTTCTTCACTATCTCACATGCAGTCCACATGTAGTAAAAATACAGCCACTTTTACTGCAAATTATATTAGTTTTCTCTGTGTCTCTTCTATCATTTTTTCTCTACCATCATTTTTGGCAATGGAGATGAAACAAATACACCCTTCACTGACAATCCAGCGTGCAGCTCTCTGGTTGTCAGCAGGAATGCGGAGAGCTCTAAGAATAGCACAAGTTCCTACCACGCAAGAGGAGCTCAGAGAAGCACAGTGTGTCCCGCCCAGACAATGGCTGTTTATTACCTACATCCCCCCAGCATAACAACCTTTTTGGCTGTGTTTTGGTTCTCAGCATTTCACACACAGAGCAGTGGGCAATGCTGCCCTCCTTCTCGGGACTACCAAGTTTTCACTCAGATCAATATGGGCTTGGAAAGGGAACTGCCACCCAAAGGGTTTATTTTATTCCAGCCTGACTTCAACTGCAAAGATCACCAGCTTGTTTTGCTGCCTTCAGGGAGGAGGGGATCCCTCCTTTCCCTGCACAGAGCCCTGTGTCTGCTCTCACATCGGAGGGAGTAACAGAAGAGCTCTTCTGGGAGCAGGCGTGTTGTATCAGCATTGCTGAAGGCAGAATTGGGCCCAATGTATCTGACTTGCCAGAATAGGAGATCTGCAAGTACAAACTATTTAAACATGAAAATCAGGGAGATGCCCAACTATTCAACCTGCCTGGGCAAATGCAGCTTTTCACGCAGTCAGAAACAGCCAATAAATTTAAGTGGAGAATCTTAAGCCCGAAAACTGTGTATGATAGTTCTGGAGACTATCTTTGACTCTCTGGCATTTACTACCATCTTTATGTTGGGGATTTACGAGTCCAGACCTTTGAGTACAATTTCACTCACAAGCACCAGTCCTAGAGGAATAAAACGAAAACCTGCCCTTACCCAGGAGAGCAGCGTGAGCCCCCACCAGGCTTTGCGCTGCCCCACAATACAAACTGTCAGCGCCTCCATCAATACCCATCAATGCTCAACAATACAGACACAGTGCTTCAGATGGGGGCAGATTAGCCCCTATCAGATTTACCAGTTGTCCAGGCAATAGAGGATCTGGGACACAGACTGATCACACTTAAGAGATACATTAACTACAGGAATGGTAGAGCTGTGAGGCACCAGGAGTAACCCCCTGCTTTTGGAACGTGGAGTCTTTGTTTTAATATGCATTTAAACAACAGCAAAATGCTCACTCCGGGTCTATGTCCTGGCTGCTGCTCTCTTCCCCATGTTGCTGTGCTTGCTACAAGGATCAAATTTCATGGTTTATTGTTCTCCCTCCAACTGGCCACCATCCACATTCTTCCTCTGTACAAAGCTGCACCTCTTGCTCCAAAGAAGAAAGTACTATGCCTTCTTTTTACAAATTTTAGTCACATTTGCAAACACACACACAGAGTAAGGGGACGACACTTAAGCACTAAACAACATTCCAGGGAATGCCGTTATTTTTCTCCGAGCAAATTTCTGTGAATGAGGCTAAAAAAGGGCAATTTTCCACTGGAAGGTTACTAATTTCTGAGATGAAGAAGTTGTTTCCCCTGCCTCCTGAATCTTTAACATTTTGCCTTTTAACCAAACAACTGCTCTATGCTTGAAAAGTCCTACTCATCACCTGCCTCAGGAGAGAATTGGCACTGAGGTTCTGCAAAGCTCAAATTCAGCCCTGGGTACACCACTGGAAAACAAACCACAGTCACCGTGGCTACTTCACTATAATGGAGTAAAACTGGTACACAGCAGGTTGGGCCCAAAATTCAGTATCAATCTCTCAATGTAAATAAGAAATTTATTGCAGATAAATGACAGATCCTCATGCTAGATTCCAAGAAACATAGCAAGTATCTCAGACTCTCAAAGATTCCCACCTACAATAATTTTTCATTTTAATTTTTCTTTTAATTCAGCACTCTATGAGATTTGCAGTGAAGTTATCAAAATCCTACAAAATACTCCACTCCTGAACATCCACCATCTTTCTTCGGCAGCTCAACAGACTGTAAAACTGAAGCACTGTCATCTGGTGTGTAATTACTGTAATAAGTCTTCCCTGTAAAACGAGGGAGGTACCATAAGCTTACCTAACTAGTCTGAAAATGTAAAATGCTCATCATCTGTAATCATTGTCTTAACTGTCCTTGATCTTTACTGATAGCAGCCAGCTTAGAATAACTCTCTCTGACAGTGAGAATCAGCTGAAAATGCAGCATAGGCAGAGTACCAGGAAAGTTGCTGGAAGAAGGGCTATTTTGGCCAATTAGAGAGAAGCTGCATGAATTTTTCTCCCCTGTCCTCCTCCTCCCTCTCCCCCTTTTTTTTTTTTTTGCTAATCAGTTATGTAGGGGGTTCAGAGGTGGTTCAAATGCAAAGCAGGGAAAACTGGGGCATAGGAAACCTCAGGAATCCAACAGGGATATTGCAACTCCACAGACTCTGGTGGAGCCAAAAAAATGCTCAAAGGTTATGGATGTATGCTCAAAAGTGATCATGTTACTGTGATTAACAACTTACTAGCCCTCACTCAAGATGCAAAAAACCATTGTACATGTGTTTCTTCACCCACACCTGCCTCCAGAGTAAAACATCTGGTGGGCAATAATTAGTGAAGCTGCTGCATTTTGCTCCCTTTCCATGGCATGTCCATCCATATATCTAGATCCCAAAGCAGCAAGGCCCTCTACTGTGTGTTTAATTTGGGTCTCACTGAACACAAACAGGGTCCTCGTGCACTTAAAGCAGCAAAACTGCTCCAGGTCTTTGTTTAATTAGGGCCTTGTATTGATAACCCTTTGAAGTGCATATAGATGCCATATTGTTACCTGTTCTACATTTGTGTAACCAGTTCAGGGAGTCACCACTTCATCCCTGCTGCCTGTTTTAAGCTGCTGTATGAAGTGAGGGACTACAACTTGGAAGAGAGCGAGTTGATCCTAAAGAGGCAGAGTGGAAATGCACCTCATTGATTTACCACTAAGAAGCTGACATTTAGTAACTACCCCCTTATTTCTCATTGCTATCATAGGACAAGGTAACACCAAGTCACCTACACTGAAGAAGTCCACCTCCATAAGAACCAGTCACTTAGCAGGGAAGGAGAGCAAAGAAACCCCAGCTCTGGAGTGCATTCCCCAGCTCAGCTCTCACACGGATCCCAGCAGAGCTTCAGAGATCAGTCTCTGGTTTGCTGGGAGAGAAGTGTCTCAGTCCTTCCCAAGGAGTTGATGGAGGGCCTCTGTGCACAACTGATGGAGGACTCTGCTTACAAAGTTCTGGTTCACCCTAACAAGGTCCTTGGTTTGGTGGTGAGGCTCAGTGTTCCCAACTGTTCTTCCTAACAAAAAGACAACTGTTTATTCCTCACACCCAGGCTGCTCTCAGACTGACTCCCCAAGCCCTTCCGTGCTCCCAAGTCCCCATTCACAGTACATGTCTCTTATCTGGGGTAGTAGCAGAGTCACACCTCTCTGTGAGTCTCAGGGAGAAGGTGGCTGGAGAGAAACCAGGGCTGTGCCTCCCTTCTGCCAGCTGCACTTTCGCATTTACCAGCTCGATTGGTATCGCAGATCACCATGGGTGGGGAATGGCCCTCATCCAAAGCAGGGAATGGCTCCTGGCAAATGCCAGTAACAGGTATTTCAAGTCTGCCTCTTTGCTATTCGGGAGCTGTACTGTTTGACCTGCTGTCCATGAAGGACATATTTTAACTTCACTTCTCACCCCACCTGATCTTTTCTAGCCTCAGAAGCATAACACGGATATGAATTTGTTGAAGGGCACTAAGATAAAAAGAATCCTTTCCCACTGAAAGGATGACAGGAAAAATGCGATGACAGTATCTCTACAGCTTATAAGTTCAATAAGAATATCACCTATACACATAAAAGAAAATTATTTTAGTGATATGAAATGTGCTTTGCCTATTAGCACAAAGTTCTCCACTGGACTGGAAGAGACAATGCATGGAATGACAGTATATTAAATGTATATTACAGTATAATACAGTATATTACAGTATATGAAAAAAAATAAAGTTACTCTGATAACACCAGAACCTTGTTATTGCCTTGTCCATGTATACACTGCACACACCCCAGAAGTTTAGTGACATCACGTTTCAAACACAAAGGAAAGTAAAAATAAAAAATAAATGACTCAATATTTTCACATAAGCCATGTAAGACAGAAGAGATGTTCTCACCTGTCTGCTCTGAGATGGCAGCGTGGCAGGCTGCATCTGCCTCTGCACCCGATGTGGCTGCATCAGCTGTCGGAACTGCTGCTGGAGAAACTGGCTGTTGTTGGTCTGCTGGGACTGCTGTGTGGCTGGAGACTGCTGCTGCTGCTGCTGCTGGAGATAGTGAATGAGAGACTGCTGTCCTTGTCCTGCTGTCAGAGGGGACATCTTTTGAGTAGCTGACTCTGAGGCAAAGTGAGACAGTGGTTTGGTGTTATTGAAAGAAAACTGGTCTTGGTTAACAGGGCTCTCATTCACCAGACCTGGCTGTAAGCTACTGGATGGCTGCTGCATAATTATGTTCATATTTTTGGTCTGGTTTGTAGTCATTGATTTAAAAAGCGAGTTCTGCATACTTGTGGGGTTGCTGGTGGGAGTGATGTTAGAGATTAATGTACCTTGAGGACTGAAAGGCTGCTGATGCAGAGCTGGGCTTGACAGCTTTTCTGGCCTGTATGGTGGAGAAGGTCCAGTATTTGTGGAGGCCATGCTGCCAACCATGTTGTTCTGTGGACTTTTAATGTTGTTGGCTGGTAAGCTGGCTGCTGTCAGGGCAGGCAGCATGGAGCTCTGCGGGCTGAAGGGCTGCTGGTTCAGAGCCGGACTGGAATGCTTCTCAGACCCATAAGGAGGAGAGGGGCCATTGGATGGGGTGCTGCTGGAAGTCATGCTTGAAAGCAGAGTGTTCTGAGGACTCTGAATGTTGTTTCCCGGTAAATTATTAGCAGGCATGCCAGACACCATGACATTTTGAGGACTGAAAGGTTGGTGGTGTGGGGATGATCCTGTCCTGTAAGGCGGAGAGAGACCAGGAGGAGACATAGTTGGCCAGCTGGGAGCCTGTACTTGTTGCTTAGTACCAGACACCTGCTTGCTTGCTGCCAGCTGCTTTAGCTGCTGAGCGTGCCAGTTGGAGCCGGGCATGTTGGGCAGGGGTACTGGAAGCATCGGTGGTGGCTGGTTCTTGCTCTGAGCTGCTGTAGAGATGGGCGATGCAGCAGGTTTGTTCGAGGGAGGAACTTGGAAGTTGGCTCCAGCAGACGATGGTCTCATCTGAGGAGATCCTCCACTGGTTGGATTGCAGCCCGGAGAAAAATCTTTGTTAGCAACATGGTTCTCCAAGTGTGAAGTCTGTGGGGAGGACTTTGGAGTGGTACTTATGCTTGGCTGAGAATGACTCAGACCAAGCGGATCTTCAGCCTTGCTGCACAAAATCTTCTCCAGATCCAGGTCATTGGGAGAAGGATCAGGCATTTTCGTCAGCTCTTCCAACAGATCTTGCAGCTCTTGGTCCACAGACTGCAAGCTGTTTCCTTTCTCATCGTAGTGGACAATGTTGTTGGTTTGCCCTGCTATTGACCCCTTCTGATTTATTTCCGTGTTGGGTGCCACTGAAAACGGGGAGCCAATGCCACCTCCATTCATGTGATTGTTTTCCAGGAGCACCGGATGCCCCGCGACTCCCAGGGAAGAAGCGCCGTGACCGGTGGAGAACGGAGAACTCTGCATTTCTGGACACGCCACGTTGGGATTGGCACCCTGGCCCATGGCAAGGTTTACGTCATCGAGACAAAGTCTTTTACTGTCATTTGGGAAAATGACATCAGGCACGCCACTGGAGGCAGGAGAGCTGTCATCTTCCAGTTTTCTTTTAATGGATCCCTGTAACTGTGGAAATATAAAAGCAAGAAGAAAGGATCCATTATTGACCTTATTCTGATGTGTGCTGAAGTCCATACTGCAACACCGGGTTGGAGATAAAAAAAAAATCAAATCATACAATTAAAAACCCAGTCATGTGAGGCAAATTCAATCAGGATTTAAATGGGTGCTACTTCACTGAAATCAAAAGAGTTATAATCAGACAAAGGCTAAATCTCATGTGTTGGCCTTAAAACAGATGTTAAAGCTATAAAACACTGTCTGTCATGTGAACTGTAATAGAAGTTTTTTAAATAGTTTCTATTTCAATTAAGACATTATACTCCCTGCATAACAAACATGCCAACATTTTTATGGTAACATTTTTTAGGTCTAAGTGGTAGATCTGAATGAAACTCTGGACTGAATTTAGTGACCTTCTGCCAGTGATTTGGATTAAATTCAGACCTGAGACAACTAAATTGTTTTATATTCTTTATAGGCAGAACATCTGAAATAACTGGCATACTTTCTAAACAAACCAAAACAAAACAAATTCTCAGCTATCTATCTAAACAGACTTTCCAGCTTCCTAATCACAGATGTTTTAGATTCCAGAAAGAGTAAATAACAGCTAAACTCCTTAATTTTTGTTTATTCTTCTAAGTCTAAGGCATTGTGGGCTTTGCTCCTTTGAAGGACTGCCACTCATTCATAAAAATGGATGTGTTTTCAAAACACCATTATATAAATATCTTCATCTACAAGACATGGTGGAGTTGTAAATCCACAAATCTTAGGGAAAAGGAACCTGCCTTCTACACATAAAGAAAGTGAAACTGAAAACAACACTTCTCATACTAATTCAACATATGGCAATCTCTTCCAAATAGAATCATCCACGGCTTTCAGTTTTAACAAGCATGACCTGTATGTCACAGGATTAATCAGATATTAACATTGTTGCTTCAAGTTAAGGGAAATAAGCATTATGACCTTGTTTATCAATAGAGGGAGGCAGCATTTAGAAAAGTATCTGATCAGCAATGGGAAAACTAAAGAACAGTGGTTCCTCTAAGCCAGCTCACAGTAGAGCCTCTCCCAGCTCTGGGCTACATTTCCCAGTGCTGCCAGTCATCTGGTGCCATCAACGATATTCACATCTAATAAGAGATGTGAGAATCCCTCCCACCTAACCCCAGCATAACCAGACCCACTCTAGGGCTGCGCTGGGTATGACCAATTTCTAAATTTTACACTACTTTTTAAACACATCACAGTTTTGCCTAAATCACTCCACAACTGGCAGCAACTTTGGTGCTCTCAGATAACAGTGTCACAGGATGTGTGATGTGGAGGCTGCAGGGCACAGGGTGGGTACACCATGTGTGGCTCCTTCTGCACTGAGCACATGAAGGTCACTGTGCAAACAGCTACTGGCCACCCCTAAACTCAGCCTGTCTTCAGGCAATCGCCCACAAATGTACATTGTTCTGACCTGGGAACGTGGGAGAGCTGCCTGGTGGCTCACTCAGCTGAACTCACACCAGTGTCCTTTCATCACTCATTTCTAAACTGGTGGGCAGAGCGACCATGGCAGATTTGTGCCATCAGTTGCTTAGGCTGTAGATGCAGTTTGGGGTTAGTATTGGACATTGCCATGCTGGTATCCAGCTTACACAGACATTTGAAGGAGAGTGAAAGAATATATTTGTTCACGACCATCGTGGCAAGTCTGCAGATTACTGATCAGCTTTTAGGAGGAGTTCATCTACCCTCCACCAACAGACACAGCAGCTTTGGCATTAGGGCAGAGCCCTTTTCACATGGTTATTTTCCCTTTACTCCCTAAGAGTTATCTCTCATGGAGTTGCTTTGACACGGGCTGTGCTCAAAAAACACTGGAGAGTTGATTCCAATGCTTCTTTGGGCAGCAGTGCTGGGCAGGGTTGGGATCCCTGCTTTCTCTGGGAGAGACTGTCCCTGCACCACAGCCAGACACTGCTGAACCATCAGCCATTTGCTTACTCCTCTGGGCTGATGAGGCCAAAATTTGCTTAGCTTTAGGAAATGGAACAAGGCTTAACTCTTCTCGCAAGTGTTAGTCTAATGATGGATGAAATTGTTTTCCTTCATTTTCTTTGCTAAAACTAAGCCAGAGTTGCATGTTTCAACAGATGTTGCCCTGCGTAGGCTGAAACATGTTGGTAGAGCATAACTACATATATTTAAAACCCAGACATGTATAGAGAATCTTTACAGGGGCTTCACACATCCAAAACAAACACAGTGCGTTCCCAAGTTGCACCCTGGGAACCTTCAGGCAGGAAGTGGTGGGGGATCTCCCACCCTTGGCCAGCTGACATGTTGGCATGCATGTCCTTGCCAGCTCTTCCTTTGCCATAGGACATTCCTGTGCTCTGAGTTACTGGGGAAAAATGTGGGCTTTCTAAACACTCTGAAAAATATTTTTTTAACTGTTGCACTGGGGAATAAATGTGATGGGAAAACAAAACTCCATTTCCCCAAGACTATTACTAGATATAAACAGATAAAATAAGGCCATAGCTTTCAGATGGCATGGGCATTCCAAAACTGGGATAGGACTTTTAAATAGGATGCTGTTGCTTAGCCCTCCTGAGAAGCCTGGCTGTAAGAGAGGGAGTGAAATTCATTGAGTGTCATGTTCTCTTGAAAATCAAGACTCCTGTTTCCCAGGTGAGTATTTGTAGAAGGACCATAAAATCCAGAAGACCAATTTCTCCCAGTGCAGGCAGATATAACTCCACAGAATTTAGTAGCACTGCTTTGCTTAAGACGGATTTGACTACAGACCCAACTTGAGAGAAAAAGATAACTCTCCTTAAAGCAACTAAACAAATCACAGAATAATTTTGGTTAGAAGGGACACCTGGGTGCCATCAGCCCTCTGTTTCAAGCACATCACCAATGAAAAAAACAGACAACAGTATTTCACCAGGCACTTAAGTATGAAGTATCCACTACATGCAGAAATCCCTCCTTGGGCTGGCTGAGAGGTTGGTTTCAGCGTTCCCCACGGACACCCAGGTGGTTGTTACTCCCACACAGCACTCTCCGGGCTGGTGCTGGCTGTGAGGAGCCAGCAGTTTCCTGCCCAGCTCCCAGTGACTGCTCCCCATGCATGTGCTGCTGTGGCAGCCCTGACCAGTGCAGGGGACAGCAACACAGTTTCATGTTACTGGGAGACAGCCTAGCTCAGACATGCCAACCACAACAGTGGCAGGAGAGCATCACCAAGGCACTACAACTTTTAGGGCCTGGAGCTCCTGACCTCACTAACTCAAGAAGCTGCTTGTTGCAGAATGTTCAGGCAGTATTCCCAGATGACTCAAGACCACCTCTTTAAAGCCTATCTTTTTGTAAACTCTTCCCTTACCAAAAACATTTTTACTATCCATTTTCTTCATCTGGCCCCAGATTCCACAGGAAGGAGTCAATTTATTCCAACCCTTTCTCCTTTTTTTTTCAAGAGGGCTTACACAATTTGACAAAATCAACAGAAACGAGAAGAGCACCAAAATATGTTCTTCCCCTTTCTCTGCTGATTAGTATATTGGGCAGCTGTGTTTCAAACTGAATACCTGATAAGTGAAGAGAAATATTTTAGAAATGCATCACACACTCACACACACACTCCTAAGCTGGCTTGAGGCTGCCTATAGCTCCGTATGGGAAAGCTTCATTCAGATGTGCAAGCAAGGACAAAGCAGACAAGCAACAAAGGGGCTCTTGCGACCTTGTCAAAATGCATTAAAATGCACTGGCATGCACAAGCTAACTTCTGTTTGGGAATACCTGGGAAACAAAGGCAGGCCCTCCGATTCGGGGAATACCCGATTATGAGTTCTCCATTATCTCAGGTTTGCTTTTAGAAGTGAAGAGTGCCACGATCCCAGCACTACTATCCTCTCTAAACCAGCAGGCTTTCTTTCTGGGAAAGACCCGAGTCACACAGGAGTAGCCCTGTTAGCTCGCAGTGGCAGCACAACCAGAACAAATAATAACTGTTTACGCTGCTCTGTCCACGGAAGCTGTACAGCTGTGGTTACAAACAGCTAATCTGTCACATGCTCCCAGTCCACACAGAACTGATTCCCTCCGTGTGGGCAGAGTGCTCCACAGGCTCCTCTTGTGCAAGGAGGGAAAGGCAGACCTGGCAAGAGAAACCAGTCCTTGGCTGTGCCCTGCCTGCTTGGGTGACCTTGGGCTTCAGGCACCTTCCAGACTCAGGAGGTGGTGCTGGCCTTGAGTAACTTACTATTACTCAACAAAGGGAGGAAAGAAGGTGGGAAGTGACAAAAACTGAAGCAGAGAGAAAAAATGGTTAATAAATACCCACTGTGGTGGTTCCACTGGATTTTAACAACCAACCAAAGGGACACCTCTGGACTGGTTCCCTGCCTGGCCAGCACTCAGCCTTCCTCCCGTCTTAACACATCAGCTGTCCTCAGCTGCCACCCCAGCTCTCCCTGTGATCCAGGCTGCCCCATGGCCCTCCTGCCAGCCCTGTTAATTCTCCACCTGTCACTCACACCTTCACCTGCAGGTGGGAATCGAGGAGAAAGGAGCAACCGCATCCTGCACCAGAGAGTCTCACTTCTCCAGCCTCACAGTGACCCCCCCTTCCACCAGAAGATTCCTATTTAGGTCAAGATAACGCAGAAATGAGAGAGGAAAAATGTTAGGCAAGGTATTTCTGTGCCTCTTCCCGGTGCCTGCAGCCTGTCAGCGAGTCAAGCCTTGATTTACAGCGACTGCAAGGTGCTGACTATTGATCTGCATCACCCCACCCCACTCATTGCCATGGACAGATCCAACCTACAGCAGTGATTCCCACACCTACGCAGCCACTCCAAGTGAGAACTGAGACCAGGGGGATGCTGCCATCTGCATCCCCCCTCAGCAATTGGTCCACTTGCCCCTTATCTGGCATCCAGCATCACTGCTGCAGACTCTCCTGATTTAATAAATTGAATTTTATGGATCCATGACTGGGATATCCAGAATGGGAGTCAGATAACCTTCTTTCACTAGCAATCTCAAGACTCCTGTAACTCTTGGGAAAATGCAGGTGTTGGCTTTTTTGTTTACTTGATGGAAGAAAAGAGAGAAATGATGGTAAAAGGAGATGAGGCAGGTGGGGAAAACATCCATCTCACCACAGATTCTGGGATTCCTAATGTGGTGGCAGCTTTGCCTTTCAGAGTAAAAACACCTGGGAAATCCAGGTCACCAACAGGCTGCTAAGATCTGACATATCTGAATTATTTTGACAGAGAGAGCATGTTTAATTTTTGGTGGAAGGGCTGAGGAAGGCAAAAGCCCGAGATGAGTAGAAGTCTTCTTTTTTTCCCAGTATTTTCTCAAGGCATATTGCAAACTGTTTTTACTCTCTGCAAAGTATAAAACCTGAGTTTAAGGTTTGCTCAACTGAACTGACCAGAGAATCTATCACTCTCTGTCTCTTTCAAACACTAGACACTGCCAAAACTGGAAGTATGTATTTGCCAGAGGCAAACTGTTTGCAGCATTCAGCGATCAAGACTTCAGCCTCTGTGGCTTCAACAAGCTTCAGCGAGACCTATCTGCCCATCAGCCCAAAATGTTTCTATCTGTTCTGACAAAAACAGTCATGCAATGAGAAAATGGAACTGGCAATTTTCCATATAAAACAAGAAAACTTCACAATTTTTTCTCCTGTGCCTTAAATTCACAGTTTGGAAAGTTTTGTGCTCTCTATTGCTCATTTATCCGCACTCTAGATAGATTTTAGTGTCCTACTAATCTTTGAGGACAGTTTGTGAAAAAGAGGTGAGAATGTGCCTGTGTGTTTGAAGGCTGGAAAGTGGATCTGATATAATATTACCTCTTAAACGGCAGCAGTTCCTTGCAGACGTGCTGTGTTGGGTAACAGGCTGGCTTGCACGTGAACAGCAAAGCCCAAACGCTTATGGGCAATGATCCCATTCCACTACAGCAAGACCTGGCACTGCAGTAAGTGCATTTAGCACATCTGCAAGTTTCTGCTCCCGCATGCTGGCTGCAGTTTGGTAACAGACACTCACATTATATACCTGAATCTGAGAAAAAATGCCTCCTGCCAACCGGTGAGCAGCCAAAGCAGTACCTAACCAGGAGGAACATAAACTGCGCTTTATCGAAGTCACATCTCAGTCTACAAGGAGAACTCAAGGAGGCTCAAGCAATTAAAACTACCATTCACTTTCTCCACACCAAGATTAAACATAAGCTAAAATCACATTCTTCCCACTGCTTTAGGCTGTTTGACCCTTCTGATTTCAAGCGATTTCAGCATGGATGGACATAGAGATCACACTGCGATTCCAAGCTACCAGAGACAGGTTTCAGTGTGCTTATAAAAAACAATTCCCCAGTTCCTCAGCTAAGGAGTGCTAGAGCAGAGTCCGCTTTGGGGGCTGTTGGGTACTTTTAGGCTGGAAAGGTGGCAGATCCATTTATAATGAGGTGTGGTGGTGGAGAAAGGATTACGAATAGGGAAAATTCACGGGGTGGATTTCCTTCTATTCATCATGCTCACAGAAACAGGCAACTGGAAGGGAGGATGTAGGAAGAGGAACCGGGGATGTAAGCAGTCACTTTAACCACGAAAGGACATTGGTTCTTAGCTAGCTTGTATGCATTATGTGGATTATTTTTACCTGACACTAGAGCTTCTCCCAGTTTCTAATTTACAGTGGCAATATGAAATCTGCCATCTTTAAAACAAATATATTAAAAAGGATTCAAAACTGCTACTTAAGCTGTGCACACATAAAACACCTCCTAAACACTGCTGCTGCATTAGGGGAATTTGATCTCCCATCAGCATACATCAGTTGACTTGATAGGAGTGTGCTGTGATCCTTTGCCCCATTACTGTCACCACTCATTGAGATCTTCTCCAGTTATTCCCTCAGTAAATCAGGGACCTCAAGCTGTGTTAAAAGAGGAAAAAAGAAAACAAGGTGTGTGCTTTGCCTTAATAAATTCCACGCTCCCTGTTGTGAATGCAAAGCTGTAGGGACCAGGAGAATTGTGTACACCACTGGGGTCTGGGCTGACAGACCCACCTCGTGTGTGTCGCCAGAGACCACAACATGGGGTTTTGCTCCCTTGCACAGTGGTTCCAGAGCTATGATCAATCCCCTTTTCCTGTGACACCACTGCAGTACAACAGGTCTCTTGTTTGACTGTTAGATAAATGTGAACTTCTAAAAGGTGACTGCAGACCTGGCCGTTTAGCTGGTAAGCACAAAAATCCCGAAGGTCAAACGTCATGACTATACAAAACCGGAACTGAATTGTGATCTTACAATAAGCTTCAACCACAGAAACTAACAGGAAATTCAACCTGGACTACTATGAGCCTAAGGTAAATTTCTAAAATTTCTAAATTTTTACAAAAAATTAAAGGGAAGAAAATACTTTTTCATACTGATTTGTGTGAATGCAATTATGCTCATAATGACAGACATATGTGTGATCTATATCCTGCTTTAAACTGGAACAACTGACAGGCTACAGAGCAGCAAGTTTGTGAACAAGTTTTTTCTAATTACCCTTTTGTAAAATTACAGGAAACATCACTAATGCTCGCATGAAGAGATCAGTGTAGGACCAGTTCTGAGGAGAAAAAAGACAATCAAGAATATACCTGTTTTGCCATCCCACACAAGCCAGCTGCATGCAAGAGACCAAGTAACATTCACTGTAAAGAAAAAAGAAAAAAAAAAAAAAACCAAACCAGCAGCATTGCTACTTTTCAGGTCAGACAGAATTACCAGACTCATTTCAGAGGCACCAACAGAGATCTGCCCTATCAAAACAAATGTTCAGAGACTTCCCATCTTGTCTTTCCTTAGCAATTCATCTGCTTTCAGTATTAACGGCACTGCTAAAATGGAAATTTTTCCAGGAGAAAGATTGCTGTTGACAAATGGATCTGGAGGAACAGGACTACTGCTTGCTCCGGTGTTGTGCTGCTAGCAGGAGATCTCTGTACAGATGCCTCGCAATTAGTCATCTGAAGACTTCAGCAATCACGTCACACATATTGTTTGGCTGTAACTTCCATGTTCCATTTAATGACAAGTGTTATTAACTAGACAGCTGAAGACAGAACAAGTTCTCTGCCTCTTGGTTTTAAGCTGTAGTGCAAGAGCATTTCTTTCCTATCTGGCTATAAATCAAGATCAATCTTAGACTCAACGCCTTTCTATCAGTATTACCTCATCTTACCTCAGTTTTAATACCAGCAGTATTGTTTTATATCTTTTTTTATAGTCCATTAATTTCAAAGTCCTGTGGAACACTTTGCAGTAATTTTGTAGACTACATTAATTTCTCATGGCAATAGCCAGGCTGGAGAATTGCAGCTCCTCTCCACTAAGCAAAAAGGGATGTTTTTGCTACTTGGGTCTCCCAGGATTTGTAAGATATTTTTCTCTTCTCTTTTTCATCCCCTAACACTGGCACAGTTATGCAATGACCACAAGTAGAAGAAAAAGGCTGTACATGTTCCTAAATTATGTGGTAAGTTTACCATTTACTAGATAACCAGATAAACCCCGGGTTGACTCTTTTCTCTGCTACATATTGCATTATTTTTTAAAATCTCAGAAGACTTGCTCTTGCAGTTTTACCAAACTACTGGTGCCATTTTGTCAAAAGGTATGGTTGGGGAATTAACAGCCTGGAGGCAAAGCTTCCAATTAGGTCAAAACTAGGGACAAAAAGCTCTGAAATTCACAGAACAGTAAGAAACAATGGGATTTCAGTCTGAAGAAAAGGGCATTTTTGTTCCAACAGCTGAAGTACTCACACTTATTCTCCCAAAGAATAATAGGTCCAGCCTCCCCTGTGTGGCTGCACCCGAATGCTACCACCAGTCTCCTTACAACTGCCAGCCCAGTGCCCTCCTGCCGACTGTCTGTACTGGAAAGCGCTGCCTTACTGCATCCAGAGCTCTCCTCTAGGCTTGGTGGGGACCTAAACATTTAAAAGAGCAGTTTGAGGCTTCTCATAAGTGGTATCAGAAACTGGAACACAACTTTAAGATGGATGGGAGAAATGGGCAAGAAAAGGAAATGTACCAAAGCTCCTCTCCTGCCCTTTGTAGCCTCCTGGATGTTCCTCTGCCTTTCAGAAAATGAAACAATAAACAGGATATTGATTAATACAAAACCAAAAAACCAAGCCTCACTTAGAGAAAAAAGATGAATCTAGTGAGTGACCCACTAGGTGTAGAGAGAAATCTGCATACATACAGAAGCAGAAATGTTCTGTAAAGCAGAAGAGTGAATATTTAATTTGTTGCTCACTACTTCATTTTATCCCACCACTTTCATCTCTGTCTACCTAGCACCTCCACAATTCTCAGTGTGTATCAACTGGAACAGGAACATTGTTCATTGGCAACATGGTGTTTGTACACACCTTTCCTCCTGGACCAGCACACAGCTCTGGCTCCTGTAACATGCTCTTTGAACAGTAACTGTTACTTACCCAGGGACCTTAAGGGGATTCTGCACATCAGTGGTACTAAAAACCCCAAGCCAAACACAGGCTGCACCCCGACACCTTCATCCTGTATAAAGCCATTGAAATCCTGGCCTCAATGAAATAAATCAGTTGGACTCAATGATTTTGGGTCTTTTTCAACCTAAATGATTCCATAAATATTTTGGGACAGTGACTTATCAGGGATGAGAGTTCACTCTTTGTTCATTCGTTATTATTAACGAAAGGAGTGAATTAAAAAAATGTACAGGAGTTGGAGAAATTCTCTCTAGCAGAATATGCAATGCCTAAGTTACTTGGGTTTTAACCAGAGAACCTCTCCACTTGCTATAGATACCAGTTCCCCTCTGTCCTAGAAGCAATGTTAATCACACATTCATCACTGCAAATTGACAACATAAATGCTGACTTGTGCAAACAATGTTAGAGAAAATAGTGTTCTTGCTGCAGAAGTGAATTACACATCCTTTTAAGCTTTCTACACTTCTCAGTTTTTATGTAAACTCTAATTTCTAAGGCTTTTGTTCTGCCTTGAAAGGTCACACAGTTGAAAGCTATGAAGCATAGCATGTGTTCCCACCGATATTAAAATACTGTTTACTAAATCATGCATATAAATGTAAAGAAGAAACTGTTTGCAACCTACTGCGTTAATAAGAGATGATTTATCAGACAACATGGTTCCAAGTATCAACATGTGGAATGTAAAGATCTGATCTTAATCACACAATGTGATTTTTTTTTGGTTGTTTTTTGAAGCAAAGTGTCTGCATTGCATTGCAATCACACTGACTTCTGATGACACTGTATTTGACTGATTAAACTCTTAATCGTGCCAATGCTTAACTTCAGGAAAACAAGTGGTCTTTTTAGATTCAAGCATATGATTGCACATTTGCAAGATCAGGATTTCATTTGCATATTCAAATTGCAAAACTGCATCTTCCCTTTGTCTGTGTAAGGCCAACTATAGCGCTCCAAATGCTAAACAACCACCGTAGAGTTGGACAATATTTTTAGCATCTCTGTGGTGCGCTTCTATCTTTAGCTGCTGTGTTCACAAACAATCCCACAGGACACTGCATAGCTAACATAGCTCGGGCTCTTCACCACATTCCAACTTTTCTCCCAAAACATGGTGAAAGTGGACTATAAAACTCGCCAGTTCAAGACCTGCCAAAGTTTCCTTCAATGCACGGTCTTGAGCAGAGCAGAACTATATCGAAGTACTAAAACAATAAAACCTCAGAACATGCTACTCTGGCGTGGTGATGGAGCTTGCTGTGACTTCCTCCAGGGAAAATACTGCTCTACACTCCGAGTTTGCACTGTGCAGATAAATCAAGTAGGACAGCGAAGGATTTCTGCATGTTGTTTCCTAGCAGGATGTGCCTGCGAGTTCATGGCAAATTTCTGGTCAAAGCTTAACCCTGCAAGAGAAGTTAATAATTGAACCTGCCAAATCATCACAATTTCTAAACCCAACTGCGCCTTGTTTTTACAAAGGGGCATATTAAACCAGTGAGCCATTTTATTAGACTCATGCTCATGTAACAAAAACATGTGTTAGCTCTTGAGTGCCAAGTACCATCCTGGAGGGTTACCAATCCCTGATACAGATTTTGTAGCCAGACTGCAGTTATCTGTCATAACAGAGGAGGTAGTTTGAATACACAGGATGAAGCACGCTGCTCGGTTTGGGAATATTTTATGTGGTCCTGGTCTCTGTAAAACTCTAGGAAGATGCACAGCAGAGGGGCAAAAACAGCCTTGAAACTTACTGCTGGCTGCAGTGGGTCTGTCTTAAGCAAGCCTCCTGGATGGCTGGAGCTTGTTCCTTCACTCCCTAGAGGAACTTTTGCAATGGTTGCAGCACCCCCAGTTCTGCTGTAGCAGTTGGGTCAAGTCTGAGTACATAGGAAATGCTTTCAGTGTCATCTGCATGAGGCATTTCAGAACTACAGGGTTACCACAAAGAGAGAAAAGACTCATCGTGGGAATGGCAGCATTAATCAGATGACTGACCTTCGAAGCTTTGAATATGAAATACTTTCCACACCGAGCTGGAGCTGCACATGGAGACAATATCTTGATTTACAGAGGAAGTACTGATAGAATCCTATATATCCTGTTAATGGTGAAAGGAAGGGAATCATGTAAAGGAACTATTTTTTTTTCATTAAGTGCCTTAGCTGAGGTTTGCAGATGAGCCTAGACACTTGGCTCCAATTTAATTTCAAGGTGACAAGATAACCTGAAAACCTTAGACCTTGTGAGTGCTTCACAAATGGGCTCCTCATTTCCACATTTCACTTATCTTCTCTCTCATTACCATGTGCTATCAAACACCTGTTATTAAAACTCTTTAAATGATGATGGGACTTTCCAAACAAACTGTGTTCATTAGTTCCTCTACCCTGCCACAGGTATGGCCATGTCTGGGAGGTGTGAACACTGGGGAAACAGCATCAGGGCAAGGCTGAGATGCACAGGAGGCAGTGGCCAGGCAGCAGCACACACTGTGCACTATGTCTGCAATATTCATCTGCATTTCTTCTTTTTTTTTGGTCAGAGTTATTTTTCCCTTGTAAGCATAGCACATGTTCAATCAATAGTATCACAGTTATCTGTCCAAAGTGTTCACATTACATAACCTGAGCATCAGGTTAAGAAAAAAGAAAAAAACCTGCAGACACTGTGTTTGTTTTTGTTTGTTTGGTTTGTTTTTTGTTTTCTTTTTTTTTTTTCCCCTGATCTCCTTCTTAAAGTACTTAAACTTTCAAAAGAGTAGGGGCTTTTCCTCCACCCAGAGTACAAGGTTGACATCTTAGGGTATGGTCCTCATCCCAGGAAGGGCTCCTTAACTGGGAACTGTGGGTTGCAAGACTTAGCCTTTGCTAAGAAACAACAGTATTACAGGAAAACTCATGTATGCTTTTGAACATCAACAGTAAATCACCCTTCCATTTTCTAATACAGACACGGTGTCTGGAGTTGAGCAAACATATTCTTGAAAGGTCAGAGCACTTAAACTGTATGTATCTAGTTTAGGATGAAAAAACCTGTTGCTGCCTTTTAGTTATGACATTTCAGTTTACCCACAAGAATTACTCTACTTCCCCTAAAAGTTTTCAAGCCCAAGAACATGCTCTTCTTCCAGTGTTGGAAAGTGAAGGTAAAACTCTTTTGCTATATTAATTTATCACAGCTGTCACTGAATCCAGTGACTTCTTGAGAATTTTCTCATTCCTCCCCAAAGGGCTTCAGCCACCCACGGGCACAGAAATGGGAATGTCCTGTCTGCCTTTGAGGACAAGGGGCAGGAGGAGCTGGCTTGCCCAGATGGCAGCTGATGGTGAGTTGCTGCCCACGCAACCATTCACACCAAACTTTGCAAACCTGAATGAACTATGAATTCTCCCAAAGCACAGAGCTAGAGAGCAGCTTCATTTTTTTTCTGAAAGAATGGGAGGAACTTCCTCTTTCAGCTACTGTTACTGTTTAGTGAGGATACAACTGCTGCAACGATCAGGAAACTGTCATGTCCGGATGGCACTATGGAGTGTTACTGGAGGGATGCAAGGACCTTGCAACCTGGGAACAAAAGTTTGGATTTGCTGGAAGTGCTCTGATCTGCCACTAAACACCGTGTTGAGTCCACCTTCAAGTTTCAGGGCATTCAGGGAATTGAAGGGGCACCAGTTTAACCCTACAGAAAGAGAGGAGGTTCACTTCATTTCAGAGATGCTTCAGATCACTTCATCACTTTGGACAATATTCCTTCCCTGGGGCTCAGACATTCCAAACCGAGGCTGTTCTGGGATTAGTTAGTGTGGGTGAGCACTATGTTAATGTGACCCACTGTTCTGGGCCATGCTGGGACCTCAGCAGGACGTTGCATGTGCTGCACCCAGGTCATCTCAGCAATCTCAAGTGAAACTGTACCAAGAGAAAGTCCCCTTATCTTATTCAGTGCTGGTGAACAGGGACATCTGAAGCACGGTGACTGTCCTCTATAAGAAATGACAGTCCCTCAGGTGGAAGTAGCTGAACTGCAGCTGAGAAGCACTGACTGACTGCGAATGCAATGGAGACTGAAACAGGTGAACCACTAAGAAGTGGCTGGGGGTAACCATTTTATTTCACCTTGGCACAGAGGCTGTCAGGTACTGCTCTGTAGAAGGAAATGAAACTTCTTCAAATGGACTAACTTCAGTAGTTCCAAGTGCTTACCAAGGCTGCAATCCCTCACCTCCATACTTACTTATTCAGAGCTCTGCCAGGTCCCTGACAGCACTGCAACCACCATGACCAACAAGCATTTAACCAGTCTCACATTCCCAAGTTCCTAATAGAAGGCCCACTTCTCCTCTGAAGCAAATTTTCAGTAGAGTCTCTCCTAGTGCTCACCAGCACCATTGTTTCCATACTGTGGCACATACCCAGCCCTGTACACCTCATCCCACCACTGTGGTTGCTTTGGAGGAAGAGAGCTCCAGTTCTTCAAAAGGAACTTATTTTCTATTGAAATTGCTTGCAGAAACTGCAGAGAAAATGTACCTGGTTTCCCGTGCTTCAGTCACTAGATTTACCAGACATGATATAGGAAATGGGCAGGAAACGTCAACCTTATGTATCGCAGCAATTCTTCCCCTTCCCTCCATGACACATTGAGCAGCACAGCAGGACCTGACCTTGCACTTTTTAGTGCAGCCTTTCTTACACAAACATTTGAGTCAGATCTGGAGCCAAAAACAAACAGAAAGCCAAAAACGTTGCCTAATTGTATATTCTTTTTTTTAATGAAAAAGGCCTGTTTTATACCTATTTGTACTCAAATATAAAATGTGCTGTGCATTTTTAACTGAATGAATTTTGTAAGATCAACAAAACTTAAAACCCCTGTTTTTTCTTCTTCTGGTACCAGTGTAAAGACTGTTACAGAACTGATATTATTTGAGCTCCGTACAGACATGAGAGGTGCTGATGCACGAAAAAGGTGTACTATAATTAAGCACATTTGTACAGAGGTTTCAGCTATTATATTTCTCCCTTTTAGTCATCTTCACTTTTTTTCCATTAAAAAATCCAAGGCAGAAAACCAACACAGACCTAATCCTTCACCTTGTTTCTTTGTGCAGTCGTTTGGACAATGGATGTAAAATAGTACTGTTCTAACCTGGCAGTATTTTATATTTACTTTATCCACATGTAAATGACAGCCTAATGGTCCTAAGGAATAAGGAATAGCAATCAGATAGAGCATGTCTTTCTCTAGTAAAATTACTCCTCTTTTCCTCTTAAAGGCCTTAAGTTGAAATACAATTTTCCTCTTTTTCACCACCATTTATTATATATTAACAGGGACAGATAAGTGTATCTCTGAAGGAAAAATGTATGACAATTTATCAATCCTCTAAAAAAATCTCCTTCTTGGTTTAGTCCTTTGTTTTTACAATAATTGTCTTACCTTTTCGTAGCTTCTATTTATTGCCAAGAAAACATGCCTTACTGAAGCACTGGAGAATCTAGAGGTCCTAATTGATCATCCAGTGTCTTTCAGATCCTGCCATCTGTACTGCTGGTCATTTTTGAAAAATTAAATCTGTATTATATTTGGTCATGACCAATGAAGGACTAACAATACTGAATTCAATCTGAAGCACTTTCCCTTAGCACACAAGAAGACACAAAAAATAACACGTGGGAGAAATAGAGTGACTTTGGGGTAGACCTCTGATTTAAGGAAGTTTTTGCTCCAGCTGCACCCTGCACCCTTACACAGCATTTCCTGGTTTCTGCGAGACAAATCTATTCTGTAACAAGACAGACAGTAAGTCAGAAGTGTCAATATGAGCAACTCCCTGAAAATAAACTTTGCTCATTTACGATACAGCGATTCTGGTGTGGGACATGAAGCTGCACTGCAGGAAAGGACTCGCCAGGTTTCTGGGAGTGAGCTGCATCCACAGCAAAGTGTGAGGTCCATTCCTCAGCCCAGCCAAGGACATCAATCCCCTGCAAGAACGGCAGTGCAAGCTGATCAGACACCGTGTCACTACGTTTCCTCACCAAGCACTTGTGCAAGATGAGATTCTGCTCATCACCAAGTGCCCCTGCTCCCAGGGCTCGGGGTGCCGGGGTGCCAAGTGGGATGGGGCTTGGATGGAGGGAGCACCTTGGGCAGCCCTTCCAAGACAACTCTAGAAAACACTGGCTCATCAGGACTGCCCGTTTCACTGTGCCAAAACAGAGGGATTCCTAGACACATCTCACATTGCCGTGGTCTGGATCTCTCACTGACACATACTGGTTTGGGGTTTTCTGAAAGAGGCCAAACTTTTTTTCTCCCTAAAATGTGCAGAAGCTCATGGATTGAATGGGAGAGAAGGAGAATTAACCTCAAGTACATTTCCTCTATTTGCTAATGGCTTGTGCTTAACTCTAAGGGTAATCCAAGAATCAGGAGGAATTTTTACTACCTCTTAAAAAGGTGTATATCTCCATATAGGAAAGCAGCAGCAGCCTTCACCAGCACATAGTAAGTTCCTGGCTTGTGAACCACATGGCTGTCAAACAACTAAACACTTTTAATAGAAACCTGGTCCATTAACGAGTTGAACCATCAAGCAGTCACGCAAGAACAGCAAATAACCCCAGGAAGAGCTGCTGTCTTTCCATGCTGAACGAAAAGCTATTTACAGTAAGAGAAATAATGCAGCCTCTAATGCTGCTTTGCCTCCCTCTCCAATGCATCTGTACACAACTTTCCCTTGGCTCCTGATGCAAATCTAAAGGAGCAAACCCTGCCCTTGTCTGTGCTCACCTGTTCTTGGAGGCTCCTTTGTGCAGATGTCCTCCCAGCACCCATTCTGCCACATTCCAATGCCAATTGCAGATCTCATCGGGTCCAGGCTCTCCACTGCCTCATGCATCAAACACATTTCTGTTTGGGTATCTCAGTGCTCATCAGTAATGTTTTTTAAAATAAAAGTAGAACTTTCCTCTCTGAAATCTGTCTTTAGTATATTCTATATTCGGAATAATCCTTATTTTCTTTTATAACTGGACCTGAGCTGCTGAAACAATTGGAAGCTTTCTTGCTGATTTCAGTGGGCATTTCTCTGTGCATCCACTCACAGTTACCTCTTTTGAGAATGAAATGATCTCCACATCTTTTACAATGATACCAGCACTTACCCTCACTTCTCACATACCTGTGCATCTGGAGAGATTTTGTTGTTTCTACACTCACATATTTGAGTTGTTTCAAACCCCACATGTAATACAAATAACTGCACTACACGGAAGGGAAAGTACACATCTAACACAAACATTTATAATTCCAAAGCCTTAGACAACAGTGAGATAAAGCCATCATCAACGGCAGTGCAAGCTGTGCTTTGTGATTCAAGGGGGGTCCTGAAGGTGCAATTTGCATTTAATGCTTTTGCCATTAGCTCAGGCTTTAGGTGAAACAAAACACTCCACCTCATTAGACAGGTGGAATAAACTAAAGGTGAGATTTGCAACAGTCCTGCCTGGTGTGGGAAGAATCACGCTCACTTGACAGGCAAGGTGATGTTGTGTCCTGTGATGAAGATTTAATTTCTGTAACTTTTATTTCTGAAAAAGGGTCGATCCCCTCTCATTTTAAGTATGTTCCCGAAGGCATTCCTAACAGTAGTAAATCCGTGTGCAATGCTTCCCTCAAATCTTCTGCCTTCCATATATAGGGCAGCTGCTCTCCAGGCACAGCACTGGGCTATAGAACCGGACTGCTCTGATTTATAACCGAGGTGTTTAAAATCAGGCAATCTAATTATCGACTTGATAGTCCACAACGTCTGCAGTCAGCAAAATTTAAAAAATGCAAAATATTGACAAGATCAGACAAATACATAATGAGGGAGTTATTAAAATGCAAATTGCCTGCCTTCTGGTACTCCTGTGGTGCACAGGACCCCAGAGCCTGCATCCCTTTAACTCTGTGCTGGTTACGAGGCGGGAAAGAAACGGAGTTGGGGAAAATGAACAGGCAGAGCTATCACAGGCCAGTGGGATGGGACCCCACACCTTGGGGGGCCCCCAAGAAAGACAGTAACTGCATGGGAATGGGAGGCATTGTGAAAAATAGGCAGCCCTGCACACACTGGACCCCAGACTTTTACGGGATTTCAGAAAGGTCCTGGAGCAGACAGAAGCCCAACAACAGCAGTTCAGGGCCACACCTATACATCTATTTTGAGGGAACAGCCAGAAGTGGAAATTTTATGCAAGTTTGAAACTTCACATCAAAATGCATGAAAGGCACTGCATTAAGATTTGGTAAAAAGAAAAATATTCCAAAGAAAGGATGTGATGGAAATCCCCTCTATCCAACCTGCTCCAGGATGCTTGAACCTGGCTTTAAGAAGAGAAAGTCCAGTGCCCTGATCCAGTTTGGGAAGTCCTAGCTGGAAGGTGAAAGAGGGTATTGTTCCAAGCCATATAATTCCCTCCCTTCTCATCTGTCCCCCAGTTTTTCTTCTCATTTAAATAGCCTTATAATCCTGTGGACTGTCTGGTATACACTTATTATTTCAACTTGCAGACACATTCCTCTAAGTCTGAGGGCTGTCTATCTGTCTAGATGTCTATAATAGAACAAGTAAAATAATACCATTCCCAGCTGGGCTGGATGATCTAAGCCCCCACCAGGAGAAAACTTTGATGGATAATATAACTTCATGCAATGCATTTCAGTCATGTTAATATTGCTGTAACAACCTCTAAAAATGATGCCAATATAGACGGTGATACCTAATTAACAGGCAAATACTAAGGGGGAGGTTAAATGCTAGTTTTACATTGGCATTTAGTCTAAGAACTTCATTATGCCATCTTCTATTTTAAACTGCAGCCATCCTACCTTGTGCTGTGTTGCTGCCTGTTCTCAGTCAGTACTGTGTGGATCACAGTAATTCCTTGCAAGACAGACAAGGTCACAATGGTTGGTCCTGGGTACCTGCCCAAAACCAGGATAAAGGTTGGTCCCTCCTCCAAGATCTGGTGCAGGGCATTAAAGTGATGGTATGGACAGAAGGATGGAGCTACTTGGTGCTCCTGAAAACGCCTCAAGAGGAAAAGGACACTGCAGGAATACAATCTCCACTGAGAGTTGGCCCTTTCCAGTACCTGGTTAGAACATCCATGGGAAGTGGGGGGTGAGGCAGCCAAAGGTTGCTGAGCCTCCTGCACCACTGGTGAGCAGCACTGATATAAAGTCAGTTCTCTATCTCATCTTTCAGATAAATTAAAAAAAAATAAAAAGGAGATGAAGCTTAAAAAACACAGACAATGGCAAAGGTACAGGAAAAAAAATTGAAACAAATAACGGCATCCTTGAAGCCACAGCCAGAGCTGTGGTGAAGCTGTATCGGATTTGCAGAGAAATTAGATGCCTCGTTAGCTGTGGATAGATGCACAACTGCCCAAATTTAAACTTCCTCCTTTCCTCAGCTCACCACAGTCATTACAAATCATGCAGCTGAATGAAAGCTGAAAAAGCACTAAGGGCTCGGCAGTTTTGTTGTGGCGAGTCCAATAATAAATGAGGGACGAGGGGTGGCAGCACTGATAATCCTAATATCAAAAACACATTTTCTGCAAAGCAACCTACTATTGTTCGTATGTAAAATACATCATGCTGTTAGGAGGGAACAAACTGTCCTGCAGTTTACAGATAGTAATTTTATTACAGATTCCTCCGATTGTGACTCAAAACCCACGCGCCTCACACACCCTTTCTTTCTAATAAATGCTCAAGATGCACAACATGGCTGGATCATGTCATGCCGCTGCAGACAGAGGTTCAAAATGCAGTGTTGGAAGAATATTTCTACTGTGCAGTATTGCACATAAATTATTAACAGAAGTTAAGGAATGAAAGCAGAGCATAGCTCCAACTGTCCAACTAAAGTCAGTTCCTGAAATATGCTGAGCAGCATCCCCCGGTTCCCAAATCAAATGGGCTGGAGGCAGCACAGCACCCAGGAGCCCTGGTCCCCATGGCATCTCTTCCTGCTCTCCCCATCTTTCTCCCTGAAGCAATTAAAAAATCCTGAAGGCTTCTTGGCAAGCCAATTTTTCTCTCTCCCTCCCTCTGAAGTGACAGTGGCTAGGTGGGGTTTAGCTCTGTAATCACTAGGCCCTTTTCCTAAAGCTAAAAACGTTAGGATAGATGTGAGCAGCCTTGACCACGTGCAGGAAAATCTAGTGCATTGCTTATCAGTCGATTTGGCTCCACACCAAGAGTAACACACTGCTATAAAGGGCCAACACAGTGTGAAAAAGGAGCTGTTCTACTAGAATACACTCCGTTAATTCTGGTTGAACTGACATTCTCCTAGGACAACAGCTTAAACCACATTTTGACTATTGTACTAAGCGTGGCAGGGAATGGAGCAGCAGGCTGGTTTCTCTCTGATGTCACTAAACAAGAGGCAGACCCAAAAAAAAAATTTATTTTTTTTTTTTTTTTAAATCAATCTCTTGAAAAAGCACACATGGGGCAAACTCTTATGCATCATCTTTCACCAAAATAATATGTAAGGTTTTAAACAAAAATCCCCACCACCCTAGCAGGAAAAAAAACCACTGAAAAGTCAAAAATTCCAGCCTCGCTACACTTACTGTAATTGTCCTTTATAGGAAGAGCCCTCTAGTTATGTGAAATGACATTGCCTCGGTGCCCCAGGCTCCCCGCGCTCCGCACAGGAAGGAAGCAGACACACATCTCTTTAAGAGCCGTTTCCTCTCTGCTCTATTAATTTCGGAGATTAAGCAAGCCACTCCTTTGTGGCATAATAGAGCAAGATAGAGCCATTGTGTTTGCAGAGAGTCCTGCTCACTGGCTTCCTACCTTTCAGCAGGGGGATGTCTTAGCACTTTATTCTCAGATGAAACACCAGAAAACTTCCAGCAGCCCTAAAGCCCCTCTTATTCTTAAATTACGATTTTAGCACAGAAGGGGCCACCAGCCCCATTCCTTTCCCCCCTACTGATGAGCATTTCAGTGTCTCACTGACACAGTGCAGGATGAGAAAAAAACCAGTTGCATCAGATGAGGAATTCTCTTTTCAAGGGCCCTGAATCAACAGGACTTATTTAATCAGGATTATTTTGCCTGGACACACACATCCCACCTTCCTGTCCCTCCCCGCTGCGTTGAACCTGAAGCACTAAATTTACCATCGTTTGTTTGTCCCCTTCTTTTCTTCCTTTAAAAATTTATACACCCTTTTTGCTCTTTTGCCTTCACAGCACAAAATCCCTTCAGCTCTTACCAGATGCCTGATGACCTTTAATAATACAGAGACCATTGTCTCTCTGTTTCAAAGACTATCAACACATCCCATGTTGGATCCTGGGATTACACAGGCTACTGAAGTGACCACCAGCAGACCAGAGCCTCAGTTACTCCTAAAGTTTTTCTGAAGGAAGAAGAAAGAAGCAGGAGAAGATTCAGCCACTGCAGAGCAATTCAGAACCCCACTCAAAGCCTGGGCTTCCACATTTCCTCCTAAAGCTCACTTAGATGCTTTATCCTCAACTTCCCAGATTTCTTTCCAGACTGTTAAGCAAGTGAGGTTGGGAACACAGGACCCTTTTGGAGTCTGTGGCCATAGGAAATACCACTTTGCGGGGGCGCACAAAGCTGCAGGATCCTTGAGACTAGTTCACATTTTTTACAGTGTGTAAACACGGCCGTTACTAAACAGAAATGCCATCAGCAGTGAACAGATATCTTCAGGGGGAGGAGGAGGAAGATAACACAAGTTCAGGGCTTTTGAGCAGCAGCAGCAGGAGAAAGAGCGATGTCCTGGCTGGAGCAGGAGTGTGTGAGCCAGAACACTGTTTGTACTGTACCTTCCCTTGCAACACAGAGTCAGGAACACAAAACCCATCCAGATAAAACAATTTGCCTATTCAGCAGCTTTCTTTTCATGAGCTGCTTCATCTTTGCAGGCTCCCCCCCCTACCCCCCCTTTCCAGTCGCCAACTGAAAACTTCAGAAAGAAAAGAAAAGGAGAAAGGAGCTGTTCAGACAAAGGGCTGATTCTCTGCAATGGGAGGGCACACACACTAGAAAACATGGTCACGGTGTTCTGGGCACAGTGCTGGCACGTTGCTCTGCCAGTAGTTGTAGGAGTCTGCTCCCCAGGCTCTGCTTCAGGTTTAGGGACTGCGCATTAAGAAAAAGGAGAGCGCTGCAGCTCCTGCAGCCCCAGCCCCAGCCTCCTGGATGTGTTCCTGGGTATATTCCTGGCCAACACTGCAGCTGGGTATTTGCATCTCTCCACCTTCTCCCAGTAGCTACATGGGGCAGGTTTCTGGCAAGGTTTTGCCCATCTGCTGTCAGCAGAAATCTTAACCCCGTCCAGAGATTTTTCTTCTGGGACAGTCCCTTGCAAGAGCAGGGGTTTTTTTCTATTAAACAGAGACACTTTTCTGGTGTATGAATGTAAATCACCAGTTCATATTGCAGAGGTGACTCAACAGCCTTTAGGTGCCAACATGTAGTTACTTCTGGATGGAGCAGGATGTGATTCAGCAACTACAGGCAAGTAGCAGTGTATCCATTTCATCCTCAAGACTCCTCTTTTTTTCTTAACAAACTAAAAATCAGTTTTTTTCAATTTTACTTTGGTCTTTTTCTTTTATTACAGTGACTACTCGTCTAACATAATACACACCCCTCTTACCCCTCTCCTCCAGTATGAAGAAAAACTATGACGAATCACAGTATTGCCACGCATGCCTAAGACTAAATAAATCCTGTGCTTGTCATCACATTGGGCTTAGCCTCTGAACAGCTTTCTTCCCCATATTATCAAAATTTCACCCAAAACACAGCTCCCACCACCAATGTCTTACACCAACTGCTGGAAGCAGCTTCTCCATTGCTCTGTCCTCTTTGGATGGTGCCAGCGCAGGGCACATGAGCTGCTTCCAGCCAGTGGCCCCTGCTCCATGGGCAGAGCTTGGAAGAATACAGTCATGTCCCACCCACATACGGGCTGCTGGGGAAGAGCAGAGATAAGGTGATTGCAAAACACAGGTGAGATGTTTATTTTTTACCGTGTTCTTTGTGAGGTACAGAAGGGAACTCACTGCACTGAACATATCAACCTATAAAGCTGAGAAGCTCCTGTTGGCACTGATGATGCAGAGGGTGCTCAAGGATGCTGGGATGTGCCCAGTCCTTAGCATCTTTTCCTGAGCAGTTCTGAGTGTCTTTATCAAACTGTATGAAAGTAGAAGAGTTTACCTTTTCATGGAGCTTTGCATCAAGTCTGGCAGGGGGGAAGCAAACTACCTGAGCAGTCTTCGAAGATCCAGCAAGCACGATTTATTAGTTTTAATATTAAAATATTAAAAAATCTACCCTGATAATAAACTCAGAGGCTTTGATTCACTAGAGAAAGAGATGTGTGGGGGGGTTAAATGTAATTTTGGAGTTTAGAAGCCCAGACTAAGTGACAATATTAAAATCATCAGTCAAAGCAACCCTATCTCCAACATACAAACCTTTCCTAACATCTATACAGGCAATTCTTATTCGCTTATTGCCTTTGTGCCCAACCCGACTAAAGAAACAAACGCGCTCTTTGTCACCTACTTTGTGTCTGGGTGTACTTCCCTGTGTGACTTGCAGGGATTAAGTGGAATTTGGTGACTGGGAAGGTCTGGACCAGGACTTTACATTAGTGAAAATACCATGCTGATTGGAAGGTGTTTTGGCCCCCAAATCTGGAAAACAGCCACCCATCTACTCACACATTACTGCACAACAAATCTGCATTGGATTAGTTAAAAGTGTGAACTTATGCAGTTTGTATAAGAACACTTTTTAAAAAGTACAATAATGGCCTATTAGCTTTCATTTAAATTGGTTCCTAATAGAGGTAAATAAAATGGAAAGGATTGTTTTTACCCAGTCTGCCTAAACCCCAGCACACACCAACTGATAAACAGCATCATTACCTTGTTCAGACAAGACCCGAGTCCACTTGATTTAAATTCTGCCCTGAACATAGTTCGCCTTTCAGATGTGTCAAATCTCAGTTCTGCCATGTAATAGTTACCTTTATATAGGGTAAAAGCAAAACACAGTAGAAGAAAACTTTATAAATAGGGCTCAGCACTCTTTAGGCAATTTGAGGAAAAAAGAGGAAAAAAAATAAATTAATGATAGGGCATCATCTCTTCAAAATTTGGTCATTCAGAAAAAATTACCAGAAATATTCTTCTAATGCTTTGCACCACACAAAAGCAGAAGCAAGGGATTACAGCAATGAGCTAAAAATGGTTCAACTCTAAAAGCAGATTGTAAAGCGAAGGGGAAAACTCCCAGGGAAAGCTGAGAATAAGGTTTCTTAATCTTACACTGAAGGGTCGTAAATGTGCAAGCTCGATACCTCACAACCCTTTTTGAGTAAATAAAGGTTTAAAATGTTCTTTCTTTAGCGTGACTGAATTCCTTTCCAATGTGACCTCAACATGCCATTCCTCTGTCTTTATCTGCCGACACAGCAGAGCTGTTGACCTTTCACCAATGACCTGAGCAATCAATAAACAGCCGACAAACTATCTCCACAGAAATGCTCCACCGACAAGTTTCTCCCCTGCTCTCTGCACCGTCAAGCTCTGCCACTCCTGAACTTTTCCTCGGGCCCTCGGCTGTGCGTCAGTGTGACTTAACACGAGGCTCAGAAATACGTTTTCTTGGGCATTCCCTATCCAAACATATTAAACCTGTAAGTGGTTTTGCTGTTGTTTGCAGTGCCACAAACTGCTTTCGTGTTATTGCAGGATCTACAAGATCTCTGCCCCGTGCTAAGCACTTTGTGTTGACTTCTGAGGACAGAATCCAAACTCAAATATGCACAAATTGTTGGAGAGTAAGATAAAAACTTTAGAAAACAAAAGACCTTATTAAAGACTTGCCCAAACACCAATTGGCAAAGTCTCCTCTTAAAGAACTTCATTAAAAAAATTAACACAGTCAATTATAGATGCCTGGAATAAGAGAAATTAAGGCAGGTCAGAAAATAGTAGTGTTATTATGGGTGTCCCTCAAATGAGTTCCAATGCTATAAATTCTGCTGTACTTCATGTCACAATACATGAAATACATAAATTCATGTCACAATACATGAAAAAGGATCAAAACCAACTTTTCTGTCAATATGTTTTACGAAATCTTGACTCAAACAAAGACATATTTTATAGGTGTTACGAAACAGGGAACCAGTCGAGTGCTGCAATGTGTTTTAGTGGGGTACAGAAGAGAGAACAATCATTCCCTGCAGTGCTTACAGCAAACACACCGGAGCACTGATCAAGATTTGAAAAGCCAAAAGAAGAAAACTATCAGAGATCAGCCATAAGCAGAAATGAAACTAATTAGCCAATAGAGTCTTTATCAAATTGAGTGAACACAAAAGTAAAGCAGAGCAGCAAGTACTGAAAAGGAACTTAAGATTATTAAAACTGAAAGAGTAACAGCTTGAAGAGCTTATTCCCATGACAACTAAAATGCTTAACAGAAATGGAGTTTCTCTCTACATATACATACACACACATATATTACCTTTTCTCCTGTAAATATATATATATTTATATATATATATTATATTTATATATATATAAAATCTAAGCTCGCAATGGCTCTTAAAATGTTAATAATATTCACTCTAACTTGAAAGTATGTTCACTGCGCATTGTTACGACCCACTAATGACAAAGATTAGTTCTTTGAAAGGCAGTGGAAGCAAAATTTTAATAAAAGTGATCAAGTAACTAACCTGCTCATTACAGAAGCGTTTGCATTATTACCTGCACTGCAGAGAGTTGAAATGTGTGTGGTAGCTCTGGTTTATTTATTTATCCTTAATATAAACAAGTAAGACTGGTTCAAATAGCATTTAACAGATTGCATTGATGGATCAATACAATATTCCACTGAACTTAAACTTCAGGCAGACAAGAGCTACCAAAGTCTCTGAATAAAAAAAAACCTTGGCCTTCCTGTAAGATCCAAGACCAGATCTTACAGCCTGATCCCCTGAGCAGGATTTCGTAGGCAGGAGCCCCTGCATTTCACTGGCACTCGGGTTGTTTCATCCCTGGTCAGGGGCCCTGCAAGAGCCACCAAAGCTCTCTGCAAGCACAGGAGTCATCTATATCAAGCCCCAGGTATTTGTGAGGCATGTGCTAATAACCTGGTGAAGTGAAAGAATACACCCTTCAGATTTCTACACATCACAGCTATTTTTCAGTGTAAGTGGGAGTCAAACCTCCTGTTTGGGATCGCTTAAATAAACTGGCACAGATTTCCAGCCATGGGTGTCTGCAGCCCAGGACTAGTAAATGCAGCTTCCATAAACATCAGGCATCCCTCTTCCCTGGTTTGTGAGTGCAGGATGCCGGGTCAGGAAAGGAAGTGGTGTGACTGCAGGATGAGGTAGAGAGGCAACCAGGAGCCCTTGGCTACCAGCCATGGCCCTCAACTGACTCACACTGTGACCAAAGCTGCATCACCCCCCGTGCTGCAGGGCCACAGTGCTCTGATGAGGGGCATGAGCCATCAATAATATGGTGGAAGAAAATGCAAGCCCACCTTCTCTTTTTTTTCTCCCTCCCAATGTGCAGAAAGCCCTTGAGATCCCAGCACTCTGCAGGTCAAAGCTATGTGGGAATATCTGAGCTGTGCTGGGTTTTGGGTTTGTTTTTTTGTTAGTTTGCTTTCCTTCCTTTTCTTTTTTTATCTCCATGGAATGAATTGAAAGTGCTGCTTAAGAGGAAAATACGAATGTAAAAGTGGAGAAGCACCCTAAGTAGGTGTATTAATAAACAGGCTTCTAATTTCTTATCTTTGATGGTATTCAGTACTATTTTAAATATTCTCAAAAGAATCACAAACATACAGAAGGTCATATATAAAATCCCTGATGAAGCAATTTAATGCTAAATTAAAGCTGAAACTAGGTAAGCCCAACTCCTGGGATCTTGGGTATTTTCAAAGACTAGAATAGAATCAACACTACTCAAGAACACCGTGTGTTTTTCAGATTTTTAAATATTTATTTCCTAAATTAAATAGAGCAGTTTTAGCTGTTTCTTATAGCTTAGCAGGAAACAATTTTATTTCCAAGCCAATTGTATATTGACAGTTGGCAACAATGGGTTTACTTTATAAAAAGAGAATGGGAATATAGTTGTGCATTTCTGAAACACTTCCAGAAAATTTCCTTTGAGAACATGTTGAATGAAAAGTATACAAACAGGCATTAAACATGAACGTAATTTAATAAACATCCACTCAGCTATATGGTGTGATAAATAGGTAATAAGAACGTAATACGGGCATTTAGCTTTCACCTTCCAAAGGAGCTGGAAGCTAAAACAATAATACTTTCATTAGAATCTCCTGCCTGGCATCAAGAGCCAATTTCCACCTATTAATATGGATTTCTATTACCTGCCTTGTGAATACTGTTAACCCATTTATCAAGCAAGGAGCTGTACTTTTGTCACTTATTACAAGCAGAAGGGGAGCAGAAGGATTGCTAAACCATGTCACATTAGAGCATCGGATTAAATCATTTGACCTAGAAGATAAAAACATTCCACTTACATTTAAAATGGAAAAAACCCCCCCACCCTAGCCTTGCTCGTCTTACAGTCAGTAAAACCTCTTGCAGGATCAAATCTTTCCTTGCTGTGTCAGGAGAAAAAAAAAAAAAAAAAAAAAAAAAAAATCAGTCTGCATGTGTAATTAAACATGCCTCATTGGTTCTCTTGATCTGTCAATAGTGGGTAGGAGGAGGTTGATTTAAGTTAAATTGCTCAAATCTTATGAACATTTGTCCCTTTCTGTGTCCTCTAAGCAAAGCATCATTGAACAGAACAACTGTAGCCAAATATGAGGAGCTTGGAACTTAATGTTTGTTGCTCAGATTACAGTGGTGCCCAAAACATGCCAGGCAGTTTTCTATGTGTGGAGGGAGGTGCTGGGACAGAGCCCTTTCTTGGCTCCCAATTTCCACCAAGAGCACATGTCCCCCCCTGAACACAGAGCCACTCTCCTGCTCCCTTCTCCCAGTCACTGTGGAGATGAATGGAGGGAGGACGGTGCTATCTCAGAGATGACAGGCACGCAGCTATTAATCACATTTGTTGCTAAACACACCAAATTCCCACTTTCCCACAGCGCTGAGGTCTCCTTGTCCTCACACCCAGTTCTCAACTGCAGTGAGCAGTGCTTGGCAGCTAATGGGTCTAAATGCGCATCTAGCTTTAGTCACTTCATATCTCCCTGCTCCACCACTCATCTCTTGCTCAGGTATTCAGACCATAATTTTTTTTCTTGCTATTCACACTGGATCAGTTTATAAAACATGTCTGCTTCCATGCCCATGGTAAAAGTTCCACAATACCCACCTCACCCACTTTCTCCAGAGCAATGACCCAGGAGAAGTACTTGTATTCCTCCCACTCTACACATCTCAGTTACAGATGCCAAAAATACTTAAGACTTCAATCTAAAAGGGATATACAGAATCTGGTAAAGTTGCAGAATGAGAGCAAAGTTCCTGAAGTTATAATACCTCAAATTTTCTGGTCTCTGTTCAGCGGAGTCATTAAAGATATTTGAATTGAACTGGGGCATCTCAACCTCCCTTGCCTCATTCGCCACTGCTGTAAGACCAAAAATTTGGTTGCTTGACTCAACAGCTTGGTGCTGGTTTATCCCCCTCACCTGGCTATTCTTGTTTCAGTTCAATTTTGCCAAACTGCTGAAGTCTCCCCCTGTGTTTCTTTTGGTAAGACTTCCATACGACTTTCACCTTGGCACAGCAGAGACCTTCCAGCACCACGCCCTCCAAGTGGGGCCAAGGGACCTCCAAAACTCCCATTGAGAAAAGAACATTTATCTTTTCCTCCTCTGAAACCTCGCAGTGATCCGTAAGTTAGTGAGTTACTAAGAAGTCATTGAGCAATCAGGCTGCTCATTACACCCCTCAATGAAATTATTACCACAAGTAATTCTCAGTGCAGTACTACAGGTTGCCTAATCTTACATCCTCTTCAAAAGACGGGAAGAAGTACTGCATTTTTAATTCCTCTCATACTCTCTGGCAGTCATTTTATCCCACATTTTACCTTTTTGCACACTTCAAGTTCATCCATACCCATTTCTTTCTCAGTGGTCCTTTAATCCTTTTCTGTCCGTGCTGCAGCTCAGCACAAGGACGGGGGTATCTCTATAAGCCGCGTGCTCAGGAGGCTCGATCAATATGCATGCATGGTGCAAGGCAGAAACATATTTCTGCTGAAGAAGAATCAGAAGTTGGGGTCAGACGTTTTATATTTTAGTCAGATTTTGATAAGACATATTAGGAATTCATAGGGCTTTTATCATTTTCAGCAGCAAGAGGATTAGACCCTACGCTGACAAGAGCAAGAACATCAATTGTTAAAAGAAATATGTGCCACACTGAAATACAGTAAAGCACCTGAAAGACATAATGTACTGTCTGATAAAAACACTCTAAGCACTTTCAAATTCAACCCAGTGATGACTTGCCGAGTCAGTGCTTCATTTGTCTGGCAGAGCCAAAACTACAATGACTTCTGTTCCAATGCCCAAAAATGCAACAGACGTGCAAAGGGAAGCCAGGATTTAAACCATGGCCTCACACAACAGCAAGGATTCAAACTATGGATAATACACTGATGCTTAGGCCACAGGGCAGAAAGGAGCAGCAGGAATCTTTATTTGGATTCAAAAATTCTATCCAACAAGCTTGCAATGCTGCTGAAAAGACCAAAGTCTTAATTTAAAAAAATGGCAATTTTTTTTTAATCCAAATTCAAGGAAAGGTAAAGATAATGACTTTAAAAAAACCCAATCTCCTTGCAGTCTGAAGAAAGATCCCAAAACCGAAAAGAATTTCAATTTCATACTTCTTCCGCCTAAAATATTCAGAGCGCTGCAAATGTGTTACAAACTAAATGACTTTTTGTACAGAACTTCTAAAACCCTTGACTTTTAATAAGGTCGTGCATCATTTGATTTTAATTACAGATTTTTTTATCCCTTAAATTTGACTAAAAATGATGTGATTTACAAAGCAAACAAGCCAGTTAAACAAAGCTAATTAAATTCACTAGAGACAGCCTTGCTTTTCCCCTCAGTGAGTGTTTATTTCAGCTCCCAGTGCTCTGATAGCTCCTGACAGCTTGCTGGGACACAAGAAAGAAGTAGGTCAGGGTAAGCCGGAATCAGCAACAGAGGATCCCATTAGACAGGCTTGTAGGGTAATACGGAGATCGAGGAAGTGTGTGATGTAGTGACAGTGTTAGAGACACATAACAAACAGCCCGAGGACAGCCTCCAGCAGAACCGGTACATTTATCTTCTCTGTGTTATAATGACCCCTCACACAGCTTATCCAGTCTGTGATTTCTCGTACAAGAGGTGCTGTACAAACCTAATGACAAAAACGTGCTCATGGTTTGCCAGGCGATGTCGGGCCAGCGGCAGCACTGCAGCAGCTCGGCTCCCACGGAGCCCTGGCCCTTGGGGGGACAGAGCTGCCAGCTCCAGGGGCAGGCACATATCCACACACACAGGTTACACCCCCTCACTCTAGCTGGCAGTTCAGGGAGGAATCTCACCGTGCACAGGGATCAAAGGAGAAGAAGACTGGTTTCTCCTACCCAGCTTCTACAACATTACCCTGATGGTGATGGTTGTGTGGTGCCTACACTGGATCTGAAAATAGCAAGCACTCAGTAGCAAGAAAAGCTACTGTGGCAGCTGGGGAGCGCAGCAAAACCATGTGACGGGGCACAAAGGATGCCTGCTCCCCACTGAGCTGTTGTCTGGGGGTTCTCAGAGAACCACCACCCAGGTCCCCACGTGCCATTGGAACAGGCTTTGGTCTGTCTTCTCATACCACAGCACCACTGCCTTTGGAAGCAGCTACTGGTAGGGAGGAGAGGCTGAGAAAGCTGTGGTTTCTGCTTATTTTCCCAGCTAGCTTTGCTGTGTGATGAAGAAACATCAGTGGAACCAGGGAGGAGAACAAAACCAAAAGGACTAAAGTGATCAATGTAAAATACAAAATACTCTGTTTGTACCACTGTATTAGATGATTTAATGTAAGGTGTATTTGTATGATGTAATGTGAGGTGTATTTACTGAATGCATATATACTCAGATACTTGCTAACGCAAGTCTTCTCTCCTGAGGAAAAGGATAAAAGTATTTTTTTTGCACGTGCCTGGACAATAAGAGCAGAAAACACAGCACCATAAGGTCTGCAGTGTAATATTAAGTCAGAGGCAAGAGGAAAAGCAGAGTTCTAACTCCCCTTGTTCTCATGACTACTGCTCATACCATTAAAAGTTCAAAGTCTCCCCTCATCTTTGGCAGCACTGTACATACCCCAAACATTTCAATCATGAGAGTCCATTTCTCAGGCTCACACACAGCCAAAGAGATTCTCCCTAACCCCAAACTGTGTGGCTCACATTAAAAGGAGAATGTGAGCATGTGCTATCTCAGAAAATAGGTACCTTTGACAGGAACAATTTAAATTGCCATGGGCATAAACAAACACAAATGGAGAATGTTGTTTTATTTTGTTCAGAGCTCGATACATTTACTTTGCTCAGAGACATCTCCAGCATCCACTTTACTTGAAGTGCCTGAGTGACTTGGTTTGCAGCACCAATAGGGGTCATACTGATAAAACAGGAGTTTTCATTTTTGTCATCATTTTCCCATGTATTCAGCAAGAGTGCATCACGTTCAGCACTTATCCCCTTCTTTGTTTCTCATTACAAGCTTTCTGCAGCACAATTGCCCTCCTGCGCCAGCCGTGCTTCCTGCTCTTCAGAGGGTCACACTATGTGGTCACTTGCACCCACCCATTTTACGACACCACACATCCCTTTCCTGCCATTTTTCCTTAAGCAGACAGTTCCACCGAGTTCACAGAGGTTTGGACTGAGTGACGCCTATTTGCTCCACCCCTGAGCATCGAGGTAAAATCCCAACCGTGTCCTAAAGAAAAACATGCGTGTCCTGACGAAAATATGCATTAGGATAAAAGTATTAAAATAGAGAAAGACAATGAGAATGATCAGAGCAGCGTTGCCTGCGAGGAAGGAAGGAAGCTTTTAATAGCACTAAAATATAAAATTGATTTGTACACATATTTGATAAAAATCAATACAATTAGCAAGTAACTGAATACTAGAAAGGGAAATTGATTGCTCGAGGGCCCAGAGGACTCAGGGCAATCAGTCCATTCTTCTAGCTCCTCCACTCTTAATAAAAATTTACTTTTTCATAATCCTGCCTGAACTCTTTGCCCATTAATAATGCCGCTAAATAGCTCTTCTTTTAGCACTATTATTGCAGACCTGCTTGAATTACATTTGGAGGTAGTTTCGAGTGGCATGTCCTGGCCATTTTGCTATCTGCAGCACAAACCTCCAAGCAAGAGCATAAAAGAATACGGGCTAATGAACAGCAGCACAGGCACACTTGAGAAGAGCTTATAAATTTAAGTACCAAAGTTTAAATAAACGGATTACCATAGAATTGATTTGCTACATCAATTTGGTCAGCTTTTGCTGATACATCATTGCTGCCTCAAAGGAGAAGAGCCACCAGTTTGAAACAACTAATTAAGCATTTTGAACCATGGCCTTACAAGGGAGCAGGGCTGCACCGCTCTGCTCTCCTGCCTCCCTTCTCCCGCCCAGTGATTCCTCACCGCAGCTTTAAAATCGTTACTCCACGTGAAACAGGAGACTGAAATTACAGTCAAATCTAGACAAAAGGAAGTGGTTTCTACAGCCACCATCTCTGACTGGATTTCACGCAAAGGCATCTTTTTTCCTTCATTAGGGTGGGACTGGAAGAACTAAAAGGCAAGGGTGCTTCCCCACACGGAAGGAGGGAGGCTCCCAGAGGAGCCAGGTTAGGATTTCTATTACAGCCAACTGGCTGCACAATCTGATTGAGGGTGCACACAACTTGTGCATCTACAAAGGAAGCTTCTCTTTCAAAAGGTCAGATGTCTTCTCAGATAAGAACTTTCTGAGATGTTAAGCTTTGTCCACTGACTCATCTTGATAGGAAGCTCTTTAAACCAAAAACTACCTTTGGGCTCTCAACAGGTTCCCAGTCAGTCTGCAGTTCAGGGTGACATGGCCTTTGCTGCTAACCAGGGCTCTGATTTGGCAATGAACTTCAGTGTATGCTTAAACTGAGCTCTATGAGTAGCCCTGTCCAAACCAAAGGTAAACAAATAATTTTTCCATATTAATGAGACCACTTTCATGCTTAAAATTCAATAATATAATTTAAGCACTTTCTAATGCAGTAAGTTGAATAAAATTGTGTATGCATCTCATCATATTCACTCCAGCAGAGACTCCTTTATTCCAGAAATCTCAGCACACACCTATTTCTTTAATGGTCCAGCCAGACTAGTGACTAAACTGAGCCATTATATTGGCCTAAGGAAAGGACCACGGATGCTCTGCAACTCAAGCAGCAATCTGTGGGGATGCCTCTGTAAGGGTGGATGAGAGACTGCGGTGCTGAGGGAGAGCAGTGCAACCTCAGCAGGGCACCAGTTTAAGTGGCAGCATCTACTTAGGTGCCTCACTAAATTCTCATGATGTTCTTTCTCCAAAGTTTGTTCCACTGCTTCTTACAAAGAAGACACTCTAGTCTGGACACAGAAAAAGAAACCTGAAATTACACAGTTTCAGCACTGGCCTTCTTTGCAACCATGAGCAAAGTACTTTAATCTCTTTGCTTCCGTTTCCCTGTCTTTATTAATAAAGCAGAGGGAGTAAAACTTACTTCACCTAACTCATACATCTTTTGTGAAGATGAAATGCTTGTTCTGTGTAAAGTACTTGGAAGATGAAAGGCATCAAGTAAATATTAATCATAGTCACCACACCTACCAACAGGATCTCCAGTATGCTGATTTGGATCCGTGCTTGAAGAGGCTTTCTTTGTGCAATTCAGGAACTGTGCTTTCCTGGAGTAGTAGAGCTGAATTAAAGCTAATCAGGAATTCCCACGTTAATCGGCCTTCTAGCATTCAGAAGATCATAAGAAGGATGATGCTTCCATTTCAAAAGACAGCACAGTGCCACAGAATGAATTACATCAAACTGGCTGAAGCCCATTTACAGCATGGTCATGGAGGAAAGTATTGGAGTTCATCCACCAACATTCATCTCGGGGCATACACACTTGTAAATCAGCTCCTATTCAGTAATGAAATGTCGAGTGACTCATTCTTTCTACATTTGAAAAAGCTCTCAGAGAGAACCAAAGAGTCTTTTACTTTGCTGTTTGCCTTTGTAAACACTGAATTACATCTCTTTACTTCAGAGAAGCTACAATGCTTCAGAACCAGCTGTAAAAGAGAACATTAACATCTTTTTGACAAAATCCAAGGCCACCTTAAGATTCCAAATTTCTGTTGAAGGAGATCTGGGGAGATGTTTCATTAGCAGCTCAGATGATCTTCTGAGCCAACTTCTCGTGCCCAGCAAGGTGCACTAGTCTCATGCAGACGTGCCTGGGAGGCTGGCCCAGGGAAGGCTGACCCAGGGCAGGCTAGTCCTGCTGCTCCGGGCACTTCTGCTGTTCCATGTGGGTTAAGTGCCAGATTATTTACTTAATGTCTTAAGCAACTTCTGCAGCTCCAACTTAGCTCATGCAGCCATTGCTGTCACTTGGCAGCGAGCAGCAGGTTAGCCAGGTGAAAGCGGTCTTCACTGTTTCTGCCCCAACCAGCCAATTTACACAATAAGGACAGCAGAGCTGTCATACCTTGACTTTTGTCCCAGTGTTAGCATGGCTCAAATCCAAGGGGCACATCCCACAGCTGCATGTGGAACAGCAGCTGTGTTCTCAGGCCACCTGTGTGATATTTGGTCTGCCCCAGCACTGAGCTCGCCCAAAGAAAAATCCTCCTGACAAACCAAACCAAACCAAATCAAACCAAACCAAGCTGTGCTTGTGATCACGGGAACTGTGCAGCCCTGGCACTGAGCCACTCCCTGCCACAGCTCTGTGTCTGGAGAGGTGACACCGAGTGAGCTACCCGGAGCAGAGGAATCACAACAAAGGCACAAAAGCAAGAGTACAAGGGAAAAACAAGAGTTGCGAACTTGAAAAAAACAGAACTAAAGAAAAGCAGTGCCTGGAAGTCAGTGTTCAAGAAGGACAGAATGAGTTTGCGCACAAGAAACACTTACTGTTTGAACGGAAGTCGTTGGAGATGCTGGACCTGGTGGGCCAGGCACAGGAGGGATTCCAGCCCTACTGAGGTGGATCTGGACCTGCTGTGCCTCCATCCCTCCCTCATCTCCCAGATCCCTGCCCAGCTTCCTCAGCTCTCCTTCTGTCTCCTTGGCTTTGCCCTCTCTTTGGTCCCAGCCCACCCCAGCCCATCCCTCTCTCTCCCCTACCATTGCCTCCTCGTACTTTGGACCTCTTCAACTCTACACCCCGAGGTCTCTGGTTCTCCATCTGTGGCTTGAGCAGCACCAGCCCACACAGATGGGCCAGTTGGTGCCGCAGAGCAGCTCAGCTTGTGCTGGCAGTGCCAGTCCACCTCCTCACCGGGACCCAGCAGGACAAATGCACAAACAAGAGCTACACTACCAACACAGCTATGCTCCAAAAGGAAATGACCACTGGATGTTATTGCATAACCTTTCTTAATAATGAACGTGTATTTCTTGAAAACACATGCCACCTAATCGTCTTGGCATTGCAAACATGTACCACAGGATGGTAATTTAAGTTAATCAAGCCCTAAGCTCCATGTAAAGTTTAACAGTTTGCTTCACTATTGAACTGGTTTGGGTAGCAGATGGCAAAGCACTCAATGGCACATTTTCTGCCATCCTCATATAAAGGGCTGTACCTGTTTCTGTTCCAGGCACGAACGCCAACAAATGGACATTTGCTGGACTTGCTGACCATTGAATATCCTGAAATAACAGACACGTAGATGCTCCACAGGGAGGTCCTGTAGGCAGCCAGAATTGGTCATTTCCCGGCTAGTTCATCATTACTGCCTTTCTTAGATAGGATAAAATTAAAGCTACAGGCTGGCACAAGACCTCTGGTAAGTAATCCAGGCCTTATCTGAACAGCTACCCATGCAGGCAGTAGTACAGGTCTTCTTACACAACAGCACTTAACACTGTTGCTGTAGCTCACAGTATTTCTAAGTACACTGTCTTTCCAAGTGACTCCAGACTGTACATAGCCTGGCACGTGAGCAGCAGAAACCAGTCTGAGTGGATCGTTTGGATTTCAAGCCACCTCTGGACAGTCACTGAGGTGCTCTATTTCTATCTAGCTTGTGGCGTGCTGGGGTGGGGGAGAGAAGAACTGACAAGGGGAAAATAGAAATTTGTAAATGATGTGTAAAGCCCAAATGATTTTAAAGAAAGGACGATCCAGATTGCCAAAGCCAAGCATTTTCCACATACGTAGAGAGACTGGGAAGTGACAGGGTGAGCAATAAACAGTTCAGCCTGGGACATTAAAGATTTTCATAATTTATAACCAACAGAAAACACACACTTCTCCTTCAGAACACAGAGCGCAGCCCCCAGCATCCAGTTAATGGTGGTGTGTACAGGGAGCATACTTACACTAATTGACTGGGCCATGGCTGCCCCAAGCACTTCTGGAAGTAGCATTTCTACAGCAGCACCGTGCAGAGATGCTTCACATTTATTAACTTGTTTGGTTTTGATTGTTGGATTGGTTCCCCATTCCCAAGGCACTTAGATTTATTCTTTTAGCTTAACACTACAAAGTAATCAAATCACTCTGTTACAGTTGACAGACTGTGGGAGCCCTGAAGGGGAGGGGAGAGCGGCATCAGAAGAAACATCTACATTTTCTTTTACATCCTTCGCGCTTGCCCTAAACTTCAGGTTTGACTCATCTATATCTCTGGAATTCAAGAATATTGAACTTTAACTGACATGGGAAGTTATTTGAAGATGCAGGACTTTCACTTGAAATTAAGGCTGATCTACCTTCTGGGATCACGGACCAAGATTCACCTCTCATAAAGTCTGAAAAGCTCAAATGCACTCTCCTTCTGCTTCAAGTCAAACATAAGTGTTGCTGTAACCAAGAAAACATCTTTCCAACGCTGTGTAGATTCAAACCAACCAATCCATACATAAGAAGAGGAGATGAGATGGAAGATTCAAACATGCCTTTGTGCCCTTCCATCAAATGTGTAGAATAGGTAAGAACAGGAAGACAAAAGAGATGGCTCAGAGAGTCAAGATTAATATGGAAATGGAGAAAAAGGGCATGCCTTCAGCTGGATTTTGTCTGTGTCTCTTCAGTAAAATTTATTTTCAGCTTTATGCAATGCAGTATCAGAAAATGCTTAGCACACAACCCATGAAGTGGAAGACAAAGAGCATTTTTTTGATTTAGACAAATTCCAATGTCCTTGTCTAATGCTACCCAATGCAAAATTAGAAAAAAATTAGTGCTTGCATGGTCCTGTGTGTTTAAAAATAATTTGAATGACCCACTGCCTAAAGTATGGAAAGGGTCCTCTGTTATTAAAATCCAACTATATTTCATTTTAGTCTGCACCCAAACTGACCGGGTAAAGCTTGAAGAAAATCCCCCAATGAGTTTTTTTAATCAAGAAAAACAACAAAAAAAAATCATGGAGCCTGTGATCAAATAATCTTACAGAGTTTGGACTTAATACACCAACAATGTCAAGCATTTCAATGCAGTAGCATCAAAACTAGATATTTACTGCTTGGCAGTGAGTAACCATTTGAAAAGGGAGGAACATAAATTCCTTTTTAATGAGTCACCATTTGACACTCAGAGATCAAAACCTTTTGCCTGTATTTCTGACTAGAAGATTGTATATACTTGAGTTTTTCTCTGTGACTTTACCTAAATCAACACAGTTAATTAGGAAAATAAGTAAATTAAAGTAACACAAAAAGTGAAGTTCTTATAAGTACCTGACCATCAGTATGATGGTTCCTGAAATACTGGACACATTCAGATATTTTTTCCTTATACAAGTACTTGGGAAAATCCTAGTAAAATTTTAAGTACCTAGTCAAAGCAAAGTAAAATTATACTCAACGTCTATTCCAATAACCACATTAAATGAGTGTTGCATAATTATTCTTAAACTAATGCAAATGTTTACATACTAAATGTTACATACTAATGCACAGGGACAAAGCTTCTCGTGGGTGAGCGGAACTGTGTACTACAAATGTCTTCATAAAATATTGACCTGATTACTTTTGCCCAAAACTTAACCTATGAAGATCTGTAACAGAGAATGAAACATTAAAATACATGCTTGAGGGTAGATGCCATTTTTGTCTTTAAATATTTTCTTTCCCCCTACATAGAATTCTGAAGTTTCAGCAAAATGGGAAAAAAAAATAATAATAAAAAAAATCTACTTGCGTTGGCATTACAGCCAAAGCAAAGAAATAAAACTGTTGTTCATACTGAAGGGACTTACAGTAGGATGTACCTGCCCTAATTTTGAATGTAATTTCCAACTATTTGAAAAGACTCTAAAGACCTCAGCTAGTAACAAACACTGATGATTTACGAATTATTGAACTAGTTAAGGATGCTTAGTGTGCAGGTAAAGGTAAAGCACTATTACTCCCATTTTACAACAGATAAGTAAGAACCTGGGAACTATTTGCTCCAAAAATTTCCTCCAGCAATACATACATACAGATATTCAGGCCCTTTGAAAGAAAATCTTGTCAGCTTTGAAAGTAGAACAGGCATTACTCGGGCTTGGTTTCCACCTTAGGAAACCTCCAGTGTGTTATATGAAAACTCATATCCTAAAAATCAGAGCAGGGACTTCCCAGTCCTTCCACACAGCCATGAAACCACCATCCTGTGGAATTACTGACCAGCAAGAGCGTCTCCATACCCGACTGTCAGCTCACTGAACCATCCCGCCCCTCGCATCAGTCGATCTTAATTTATGTTCGATTTACTTGTAGATTGGAAGTAATTAGAGTAAATAATTACAGTAACTGGTTACAGTTTGGGAATTGAGAGAACTGAAGAAAGAATTCAGAGAAATAACCTGATCTACTACTGTAAAGAGAATCAATCATCGCTCTCCTTCCATTAGTCTTTTTGGCAATCCTGTGTCACTGTTGTCACAAGCCTGGATAACGATGCCACATTAATTCTCCTTCTGAGAAAGGGAATACAAGATGTGACTCTGTAACTGTGTCCTACCTGACCTTGGGGAATCTTTAGGGGAAGTTTCCCATCAAATGCAGTTACAGTTTTTACTGAAGGAGAATTAGTCAGTTGGGCTCATGCTTTGTAAATTGAATGTGATACAAAATATAGAACCAATCTTCTGTCTCCATTAGAAATAAACTCTCAGTACATAATCAATGATTTTTCAGTTCCAACACTATGTGAGAAATCACATTTTCAAAATAATTTCAACAAGTCTGGCTCAGAGGTGATGAATACGGGGCAGGATAACAAGACAACTACTGTACTCTTCTGATGTAACAACAGCTCTTTTAGCTACATTTACCTAAACTGCAGATAGGCTGCATTTCCCAAGACTAACCTTTCCAAAGGAAAAAAAAAAAAAACCATGCCTTTGTTTTATATATTACAGAACTGGAAAAGAAGAAATTCATTCCGTGTTTCGTAACAGGAGCAGACTCATTCCCTTCAAGACAACAGGCTGCTCTCAATGCAGCGTGAACTGTGGCACTGCTGATGTCAGTGTGAGCAGGGAGAAGAGGACATACGGCCTTTTGTACTGTTCCCATGATGCTGCATGTTTAAAAAAAAAAAAAAAAGTCATTATCCAGGCTGGAAGAAACCCAAGCCATCATAACTGTTTGTTTATTGCAATTTGGCAGACCTTTTGAGAAAAAGCAACTACTCTTAGACATGTAATCCTAAACCAAAATGTGAGATGGGAATCAAGCAGAAACCATGCATTATTTTGAGGAAACCATTAATTATTTTGGGGAAACTTTTGCTGTGATGCTTATTTGAGTGCTTCTCTGTAACTAGGTATCACTTCTATTACTGTGGCTATGACTAACGAGTTAACAACACTATTTACACTAGTACTGTTGTGTCATTAGAAACAACAAGATTATGTACTTTAATTCTAATGCCAGTACAATTATTTTTACACCAAGTGTGTCAGATCTGACTCTGTACCCCCTAAATTAATTTCAGAGTAGTGGCTAAATAAAATGACATACTTCTTTGTGCTTTTGTTATAACACGCTCGTGTGCAGCAAACTGTGAAGAAAATGTAGTAATTAGAGGTTAAATTAATCCCTGACAGACAGGCAGCTTAGTAAAGCTGGGCCCTCTTCAGAAAACCGAGCATAATGCTTGCCAGTCTTTCAGAATTAGGCACAAAGACCAGGGAAGATTGGCAAGTCCCTCACCGCTGTGATCCAACTGAAGGGATGGAATGCTGAGAAGTCGGAGTAAGTCTTCGAGCAGCCAATACTACCAGGCAGATCTTGTGACAAATGTGATTTAGAGCTCCACGGGATTGTTGCTGCAGCCACTCGAACTGCCTGATCAGGATCAGCCACTTGAAATTACAGACAGTCTTTTGCCCAGCAGAACAGGCTTCTAACCGCCATGTAATCCACCTCGAGATGTTAATAAAAGCAAACAATGGCATTATATTTCACAACATAACTAGAAAGTTACCTTGCTGCTTCGGATTTTAATGCAGGTAATGGGTTTCATTGCCCACAACAGAGTAAATGTGCTGGGTTACTCTGAAAGCAGTAACCAGGTATATCCCGGGTCGGTGTAACTCCCGAACCAGCTCAGAGTTTTGAGGTACTTAATTCTAGAGAAAGAAAAAACCAACCAAATTTCCATGGAAAAGAAAAAGAACACAAGAAGAAGGAGGCAGCCAGATCATGATGATGATGATACCCAGTAAGTATTTCTTTTGTGTGCGTGTCAACAGAGGTAAATGTTTTTTCCAGTCTCTCTAGCTGTGGCACAACAAAAGTAGCTGTGTTTTAAATGCATGCAAACACAACCTCTTATCAGGAGGAGGGTAAATGAAAGGCACTCTGCTTCATGAAAAGTGTCCTGGCTCCCTGGTTTTGATGGCAAATCCTGGTGCAGGAATTGCAGAGGTATCACTACCTCTGTCCCACTGGACTGACATCTTCCCTCCAAAGGTGGAAGGTGCAAAGAAACGGCTTCTCTCTGAGTTAATGCTGTTGCCACTCAAGAATTTGCTTGACATGAGATGACACAATCCCACTGGTAACACCCAGCCCTGCAGAGGCAATCTAGATCATGTCTGCACCAGACTGAGTCCCCGGCTGTCCCTGACCAAACAGGAAGGCACGACAGGCACCTGCAGAGGGATCACCAAGTAAACTTAAAAAAAAAAAAAAAAGTAAAAAAAAAGTAAAATGCCTGTATTACAATTCAAGTAGAAGTCACACAGGAGGCCTGTAGAGATTGCAGATCCATGTGGGAGCCCATTAACACCACCAGTATTTCTGTACTACCCAGATCATCAATTATTAACAAATTAGGACATGCCTGATGGGGCAATTATGTAACACTCCTTTATCAATAAAACTGCCAAGTCCCTTGCAGGGAAAACCAGTGTGGATCTCAACGGCACACCTCTTTGGACAGGGCACGACAATGAATACTGTTTTCCCCCTCCTCAGCCTGGCTGCCCATTCCCAAAGAGGAATTCTGTCCAGCCTGGCAGCCCCGTCGGAGGCCTGGAGCACACCCCAGCCTCCCGTGAGCAGCAGCCCTTTAATCAGGTCAGTGCTTATCAATGGCTCATTGTAGCGATGAGGCAGCGCTCGGAGTGAAGGGCCCTACGAAATCCTGCATCCCGCTGCATCTCCCACGCCTGGGCCCCACTGGCTCTCCACTGGCCCCACAGATACAGCCTCTGGCCACACACTCCCTGGGCACAGCACGTGTCTGCCACCCAGTCCAGCTGGCTGGGCTGCGGGGTAGGGAGTGGAGGAAGGAAACCCACAGTTTTTTCCCCTGCTCTTCCCTTTGGGCACAACCGGTCCCCCAGAGGAGCAAAGATTCAGGTAAAATTCAGCCATCAGAGACAATACCTGAGCCCTGCTTCACTTCCATTTCATTTCCCCCTTCAGTCAAGTGTGAGCAGGATAGGGGTACACAACAATCCCTCGTCCCTACTCAAGGGCCTGATCCTTAAGCCCATAATTCCAGGACGAAAACTGAGTCTCATCTACTACAAAATGAAAAAACGGCTGTTAGTCTGGGCCTGATAGAAGAAAGCTGGGTGTACTCTCCTACCATCAGGTCCACCAAACACCTTGCAGTTCATCCAAGGTGCACACCAAAGTAAACAGCTCTGAAAGAGCTTTGCAAGTAAACACGGCACAAAGAAGGTATTTTCCTCTTGAAAGAAAGTAATGACTTAGTAATACATTTTCCTCTATTTAAAAAATGAAAAATATTATCAGTGAGCAGGGCTCCCAAGAGGAATAAGAATTCTTCCTAGCTCATTTGCATTTGCAAGTTATCCCTCTGACTGCATTGCTCTCTGGTAGTGCAACTGGTGACTTCTAAAACCATGGAGTTGCATCCTAAGAGCCATGAGCCCTGCTTACACTGTCACCCTGATATATACCTTCATTGTGAACAGAGTTAACAGGCAAGTCCATAGCAACTGCAATGAAAGAGATCTACCAGAAGACAAGAACATAAAGTGAAACCTTTAAGTGATAAAGACTTCAATTATCTGTGCAAAGCACTAAAAGTAGTAATACAGAACAAGGGAAGGAGACTGTGATACAAGCACACACTGTTTTGCAAAGTTTCCCTTCAGCTGCTGGCAGCTCTGAAATGAGTTGCAGAAAGTTAAAACTGTGATCAATATCACTGCCTATTCTGCAGGGCTGGTTTTGGATTATTTTTTTTTAATCGAACACCATTATTCTTTTTTCTATTTTCGCTTAAAACAATATTCTGGTATCTTCCAATATCCAGTCCAATCCTGAAACAACCCTAATAAGGGTACTACTAAACACCCAACCAGTTTCTTCACATATTTGTTAAGCGATTGCCTTTTCAAGGGCACCCCTTTTAGGAGTGCACAACACAAAACTTACTACAAGTACACAGTGCTACTGTGCACATTTGGCATTTTACAGCAATGATTTAAAGTTCCCCTTCAAAATTACTGGCAAGGAAGGAAGTTCTGCATAATTTTAGCACTCAACATCTGAAAAAATTAGAAATGTCCCAACTGTTCTTTGAGATGTATAAAAGAACAGTTGAAAAACTTACAGTTGACTGGTGCTACCTAGGTTACCCGTCAATGGCATTGAGACTGGTATATTATTAAGAGAGGTGTATGATGGGAATTGGTTTATTGTGCTGATCCATAGTAACCAACTCCTGTTCGTCCATCATTTATCTCTCTCACCAGCGACATATGGGTTTGTCTATTCACACTCTCAGCATTCTCTCTGCTCCAACAAACAGTCAGCCTTTTCTGCTGGGATAAGGAGATTTTTTAGTTACATCCATTATGTGCGTATCAACATTTATGGCAGGAAGATAATTGCCAAAGAGCTCAGGGGCATAAAAGCTCCCTCTTTATAACACAAACCCCCTTAAAAAAATCAATATTGATATAAAATAGTTCAACGCAAAGCCTTGGTGTGTCTTCTGCTTCCTTCAGTTTAAAATGTTGGTTTTTTTTTTTTTTTTTTAAACATAGCAAGTCAAACTGGAACATCAAGTAGAAAGCCTTCGTAGTGAGTTATACCACTGCTCTTCCCACAGAGGAAGAAACAGCAATGTACAATATTAATTGTTCCTCAAAGAAGTGAGTGGCAAATGTGTCAGATATAAAGAGGGTTCCTTGGAGAAGTGCCAGCACCATTTAAACTGATTTAGCTATCTTTATTTGGAGACCATACCAATTACTAATGAATCGTAACTTATAGTCACCTTCGCCTAAATCTTGAAAAACGCTGACACAGCCAACACCAGGGAACAATGAAAACCTGGGAATCCTGCCTTGTTCCCTGTTTCAGGAGTTCAACCTTCTAGTACTCAATCCCCCAGTTTGGATAAACCCATTTGTCACAGCTCCTACAAGATTTACTTCACATTCCCATGGCTATGCACTCATAAAAGTTATTTTAAGGCAACTTTCATCAGAGTAGCAAGTAGCACAGAACATTTATTGATTAAATGACTGGGAACCAGTGAGTTGCACTGCACTTAACCTACAGGACGACTCAGGGATTTTACTTACTGTTGTCCTTGCCCTTGTGTTACCTTCTGCCTCCCTAACTTTTGTCTCTCTCATGAAGCCCGTTCTTAGGTCAATCCTTGTCCTACAGTCACATCCAGGCAGGCTGCCCTGACCGTTTAAGTCAGGGCAAGAGTGTCAGCCTGACACCTGGGATCATGAACTCTTCCAGCAAATCTTCCTGCATGTTCAGAAAGCATCTTGCACAATAGCTCTCTAATCCCATTTTAAATCTCTGAATGCTGCCATGCTATAACATTTATAACAGGGTCAGTAAAAAAGCAAAACTAAACCCACCGTATTTATAAAGCACTCCTACCTGTGTTAACTGGAAGCCATACAAAAGAATTTTTAAAAATATAACTGCTTCCTTTAATTACTAATTCCCCTTCAAACCCTTTAACAACTGCCTTAGCTTTAAAAAAATCCAAGAGACTTTGCAGGCTTGAACTACTTAGTTACAAGGGACCAAAAGCGAAGCCCTGTCAATATATGCTTTTCTGATTCTGAAGTATCAGTGAAAAAGGATTAAAAATAGGATTAAAAAAAATGTCTGAAAATAAAAAGCTAAGTTAAATTTGAGCTGCTCAATTCTAAACATTGAACAGCTTTTCACTCACTCGAGGGCTCTTAACTGCATGTTACCTGCCTTACAGTACAGACTATTTGTTTTTTATCCCTGAGCAACAGACTATTTCCTGGTTGAGTTTAAAAACTCTGTGACGTTCCAATATCAACCCACACATGTGTGTCACTGTCAACGTCAGTGGCAGGAAAACATTAGAAGTCACCCCTTGCTAATGCTTTCCTAACATGGAATTTCCTTGTACCTCGTCCCCCAGCCCACCTCCTCCTTCAGCTGAGAGCATCCTTCCCAAAGTGTCTTTTTTTCCTCTTCTATAAACATATGGCAGGGAGAGAGAACTGAAAATGGGCAGTGCCAGCACTAGATCGCTGCTTTTTTAGGTGCTCGCGTGTAACTTACTCAAACTGCTCTCGCCGCCTTTCACTCGGCGAGTGCGGTCGCAGCGAAGAGCCCCCCGTGTGCGGGGGCTTCCCGCACCGAGGCGGGGGCTCCTCCCCAGGGCGCTATCAGTGCCTTCCCCCCCGCTGTTCTCCTCCGGCATCGAGCTCCTCCCCACTGCCACACAGGGGTACCACGCTGGTACCACACGGTCCGGGCAGCCCGGTTTGGGGGCGGCGGGGGCCGCGCCGACCCCGAGATACCGGGGGAGCCCGGGGCGGGGGGCCAGCACCCAGCTGCCGGCACCGGCAGGTTCAAGGCCGTCCCAACTCCCTGCCTCCCCGAGGCACCATATGGTCCATCTCGCACATCAGCAGCTTTATTTCCCCCATCAGCTCGGCCCAGAGGGGGAGCACCGGGAGCAGCGGCCACCCTTTGCCCCCCAGTCCCCCGGGGGCACCGGCATTAGGGCATTACCCGGGGATTACGGGGCTAAGCAGGGGAAGACTCGCGTTATATAACCGGGGGAGCGTTCCGCCCTCCCGGCGCTCCCACAGCCCGCCCTCCGCCCCAGCCGGGGCGGCCGCACGGCGGCGGGGGGGAGGTGGGAGCCCGGCGCCTCCGCCCCCGGCCCGCGGAAGGGGCCAGACGCAGTTAATCTCCGCTCTGGAGGGTCGGGGGAGGGACTGCGGGGTGCCCCCCGCTGCCCGAGGAGGAGGAGGAGGAGAAGGAAGGCTCTTCCAGGAGGCTCCCTGCGAGCGGCCGGTGCCCGAAGGGTTTATCGGCTTCCGACGGGACGAGGCTCGGCGGCCGCGCGTCCCCCGCACCGGGGACCTGCCCGCCCGGTCCCGCCGGATCGCGGCTCCGCGGAGCCCCCCGGCCCCGCTGCCCGGCCCCGGGCTCCGCCGCCCCCCCCCGCCGGGAGCACCGTGGAAAACAAAAGCGGCCTTTTAATTTATTGTTCGGGGGGGGGGGGCGGGGGTTTGGGGGTGGGAGGGGAGAGCGGGCGGTGTGAAAGGAAACCAAAGCCCGTTTTCTTCCCAGAAACGGCCGCTCTCCCCGGGATCCTTCCGAGTCACCCTGGTGACAATCCCCCTCCGGCCAAAGCCGAACAAAAGCCGCGGTGCCCCCAACCCCGGCGCTGTCCCGGGCCGAGCAACAGGCCGGGATAGGCGGCGGAGGAGGGACCGGGAGGAGGGACCGGCTATTGACGGGGGAGAGGAGCAGCCCCTGCCTGGGGGGGACGTGGGACCGAGCCAGCGAGCGCCGTGTTTACCCTGCGATCGCTCTGAACCCCGATCTTAATCACAGCATGAGAAACCAAAACAGTTTAAAGCGTGAGTCAGCACGCGTTTTGTTCACGCGTTCTCATTCCTAACACACGGATGGTCTGCGAGCGAGCGGCGGACGCGCCGCGCCGGCCCCATCTCCCGCACTCGGGGCTGCTCCCGCACACGCGCGCCCGCAGCTCCGCCAGCGCGGGGCTGAGCGCCGGGCTCCGCGCTGCCCTCAGCAATAACCCAGAGCTCCTCCGGGGCTCGGCCGTCAGCCTTTTGTTCGCAATCCTGCCTATCGAACGTGCGCTTGAGGCTCCCAAAATAACCAGGCACGCGACTGCCAGCACAAATACCAGGAGTTATTAAAAAAAAAAAAATGATACTACAGGGACCGGCGCTAGCCCCTCCACGCGTGACATCCTCCCGGCGGAGTCCCCGGGCGATGACGGGTTTATCCTCCCCTTGCTGTCTGATCCAAGTTTAGCTGGAAATCCCCCGCCGATAGCTGAGCCCGCCCGGCCGCACTGACACGGGGACCCGCGGGCTGGCGGTGCCGGGCGCACCGGCGGGTCCCCGCTCCCGCTCGCCCCCGGCAGCATCCACCGCCTCTTCCCGCAGCCTCCACCGCCTCTTCCCGCAGCCCAGCGCGTCGCTACCCGAGCAATGACACAGAAACCCACGGAGCGTCCCCCGCCGCCGCGCACTGGCCGCCCCGCCGCCGTGCCCGGGACCGCACCGCAAATCATCTTCACCACCATTTTAAAGCCCACAGACCCCCTCTCCCTCCCTCCTCTCCGTGGTCCGAGCTGAGCTCTCGCCACAAGGGAGGGCGAAATTTCCCCCTCAAGTTTCTGTCCCCTTCCCTCCGGCGGCCCCGGCACACGGGACCCGCGGGCAGAGCCAGCCCAAGGTGGGCACTTCTTGAACCGCCCCTGCAAACTTTCCAGCCTGGCTGCGGCCGTGCCGAGCCCGGCGAGCAACTATTCCGAGGGTGTTTAAGTCCTTTTAAACCAGCTCCTACTTTCCTAGCCCATATCGATTTCAAATGCGACTTACTGGAATATGTGGCTCCATCCGTGGTGCTTCTACCCGCTGGGAAACCAGCAGCATCTTGGACTGGGGATCAACCGGCTTTTAGATCCACTTTGGCTGTATTGAGCAAACCCAGCGCCGCAGAGGATTCGCAGCCTGTTTTCGCCTTTTAGGTTCCAGACAAGTTCATCCTGGCGTTGCAGTTTGCTAATGATTCACTGTCTGTCTCGATCTGCTCACTACATTTCCATCAACCCACAGCTTCCTCACTTAGAAGGTGGAGTTTGTGGGGTTTAAGTTACTGATAGGCATATCTAAGTGCTGTGTCACTCAAAGAGGAGGAGACACACACACACACTCACACACACAGACCGCACACTCACACACACACACGGACTGCTCCAGGCTTAAAGGGGAAGTAACACTTTCTTCTCTACAGAAACTGGACACCTCACACATCCAAGGATTTTATTTTTTTTCTCTGGGCATGAAGTGAAAATTATCCAGCCTGTGGTCCGAATTTTAACACACAAAAAGCTGCTTAGCATGTTTAGTGCCTTCCTTGTAGAGCTTCAGGTTCATTTAACACAAAGTTGAGTAGGTCAAAAAGGTACTGGCAATTAATTGATTTTTTCCCCCCCCCCTTCTAAATCAAAGTGCACAAACCACTGAAAAGAGAGCCCGAGGCATGAAGTGTAATGGTTTGAGTTATTGTTACAGTGTAGCTTCCTGTCCCTTTATGCCCTATGATATTCAGCACTCATAACACTCATAAAAGGGTTAAACTCGTCTCACACAGGTGAACCCAGGTTACCAAGAAGGAAACAGTAGAGTTGTTTCATTTTCACCTTTTGTGCTATGTGCATGTATTTTTGAAGACAGGTACAATTCAAAATAGGGAGCTCCCATAAAGCCACACACTTCTCATATGACTAAAAATGTGCTTGTTACAAGCTGCAATCTTTGAATATTCATTTTGATAGACCAGCAACTGAAAGGTGAGAACCTGTTCAGACCTCCTCTTGGACTGTGCAGAAAGAACTGGGAAGAACAAGCTGCAGGCAGCTAGAAGAGCACAGTGGGTCTACAAATAATTGCTGGTATAATTTCATTTTATTACCTTGCTAAATCAGTACAATTGTCACTCCTGTCCTGATAGATCAGAGATGCTAAAAACCCTGTCCCAGTACGCTGACTCAATGTATGAGATGTGGAAGACTTAGTAGCATTTGTAATAAAGTGCCTAATTTCTTAAATCATTCCTGAAATAGTAATATCAGTAAATTATCTCTATAAAATCACAAAGAAAGTTATTTGAATACCCTTTTACTGTAGCCAAATATATAAAAGTTAGAGCCAGACTCTGGCCTCACTTTCCTGAAAGTTTTCTGGACAGCAATCATCAACTTGCAGTAAACTTACAGACCACCAAACCCATCTTTGTACCCTGAGTTAATAAATATGAGCAATATCAGTTCTTCAACAGAGAAACACTGGTCTTCAGCTTTGCTGAAGCTTCTCCCTTGCCTGTGACAGCTGTAACAATGGGCCCACTTCCCTGAGCAATATTTGTGGTACTTCATTTGACACTGTTTGGAAGCTTTTCTATTGTTTCTGCCTTCTGCTTTATTTAAAATTACTTTGAAGTATTTTGTCAGTTGAAAAAAAGAAGCACAAAAAATAATAAACTTGTGTGGGTGTAAACACCCTGAATTCTACAGCCTCTGAGGGCCAGATCTCAAAAGGTTTCAGTGTCTAAGGAGGGGGTTGTATTGACAACTGATGTTCGGGTTTGCTGTCCAGATCAAATCTACAGCCCTGCCTTAGGTGCTGAGGCTCAAACACAGCATTAGGGCATCAGCATGAGATCTAAAAGAGCTAACATACTGAGCAGGCTCAGTGAAGACACACATTCATCATGGAATTAAGCTCCACCTGCAAGGAGGTGCCACTGTCTGCCCAGTGTGCAGTGTCGGAAACGCTCCCCTGAAGATACATGTTTGTGTAAGGGCTCCCATCTTTCTTCCTGAAGCATTTTGGACTAAAACACACACGTATGAAACAAGGGACACACAGGGATTCCCACACTCTGTAGCTGGACCTACTGACAACACCGTGAGCAGATGATGAACAGTGGGACCATGTCAGTTTTTCTATGCAGCACCTACAGTGCACACCAGTCATGGTCCAGAAGTTTTGTCATTTATCATTCTTGCCAGACATCTAAAGTTCCTGACAGATGACAGTATTTCCTAAGAACTGTCATTTGCTTTGATCACTTCATAAAACTAGACCAAAAGCCTTCCTCAAAAGGAAGACTATGTGAGTAGGGTGTACAGGAGTCCTGTCCATGCCTGCTCATGCAGCAGGAACTATGCTGCTGCCTTTAGTTGCCAAGAGGATCTGCTTGCCAGGTAGTGGTTTGCGTTCTCCTCTCTAAGATGGGATGTGCTCTCAGAGGGAAGCCAAATTGAGACAAGTGCTTTTACCAGTTACTCCACAGCAGAATTGTGGCAATATTTTCTTTTCCAAACCTGATGGCTGGAGCTGTTCAGGGTCTGGGGGTCTGGATTTCACTCTGGGAGCCCAGTGCCCGTGTTCCCATCCTGTCAAGCCTGGTGCAGTGGGCTGATTGGGCAAAGCTGTACAGTGGCACAAGGACAGGTTTGGGTGTAGACAGAAGCCTAATTCCAGACAGCGTGAGCATTTAACAAATCCCTCACAGAGATCACTCATTTTCAGTGATGGGTAATGGCTAAGCAGGGGATTCCAAGGCTGCAGTTTTGGTCTTTGGTGATTAAATTATGACCCCTTTCTTTAGGGATATTTACTCTACCTGACCTGGGGGAATCCCTGGCTGCTCTGGAATCAGTAACAAAACTTTCACTGGCTTCTTCAGGGCAGTATTTTGTCTTCCTAGGTTAGGCCTCCCCTAAGCGAATTGCAGACTATCTTATTGCTGTGCTTCTGTCTTATTTTGAAAAAGTGAGCTGTAGGATTTTGCAGAAGAGAGGCAATTCTAAGGGCATCAAGGCTGTTGTTATGGCCATGAGGCTTGACAGAATGTATCCTAGTACCTCAAATGCTTCCCCTGACACTGGCCATCAAACCTGGGCTTGACTGGCTGTGATTAATCACATTCTTTACAAATTTTACAGTAGTTTGCCACATTTCATTTAGCATCTTTAATATACATAGAAAATACAGTTTGCTTCATTCTTTTATAAAACTAGTGTTTCTTTCCAAATGGAAATGTCTTATTCAAAAGCCAGAGTCTGAGAGGTGAGAAGTTATAACTATCTGAAAAACAACAAACTGATGAAGAGTGCTTTGAACTCTTTTCTGAAAAAAACAAAAACAAACAACCAAAAAACTAAACACCAAAACAAGACAAAAAAAACCCACCCCAAGAAAACATAACAAACCAAAAAACTCTAAACAAGCCCTTTACTCCATTGAAAAAGCATTATTTTTTTACCTAAGGAGAAGTGTTAGCTGGAAAGCTGCAATTTCCTAAATAACTGCCCAGTGTTAAGTTCACCAAGGGAAAGGATCACTCACTCAGACACAGCTTTGACGGGCTGTATGAGCAAGAGGCACTGCCAGTATAAGATGGCCAAGGGCTGGAAAAAAGACTTGCATCTCCCAGGTTGGTGTGAACTAAACATGCTAAAACTGAGCATCCAAGTAAACATAACGGTGGGACTCCGTTCTCCCAGGAGAACTGTGCCTGACTCCCAGCTGGCCTCTGGCTGTTCCTGACCTCAGAAAGGACAACAGAAGTCCAAGCAGACAAGGGACGCTCCACAGCACGCCTTGCACACTGAAGGGAAGTGGCAACTGAGCAGCCCAAGGATGCACCACAGATTCACTGAAGGATTCACAAATGTGTCAGTGACTCAGAACCAGATGGATGGAAAGCACGTGATGCTTTCTTCTTACATGTCTGCAACATGAAATCAAGTGAAATCAATGGCTTTGGCCAGATGGACCTTGGGTTTGACTGGTCAGTATTGCATTTCCTATGCTAGATCAGATCAGCGATCCAGCTGATTTGGTATCTTGTCTCTGACCACAGGCAATAGCTGATGCAACAGAAGATAGAAAAGAAACCTTTACTGAACAATTGCAGGATGAATTGCAGGTAGTGGTGCAAGTTTCTTAGCAAGTTTCTTTTTAAGCAAAGCCAATCTGTAACTGGCTGATGCTCAGAACCAGGAAGGCTCATGTCCTTTCGGTACTTCCCCATAGGACACCATAATATATTGGGGATGAAATTACTAATGCATGCAAAATTTCAATTCATTTCTGAAACCCATGATGCTGTCAGCATCAGTAACATCATGTGTTGAGTAAAGCAGCATCTCACATCATTTCTGAACATGAAATTGCATGTTCTTTTTCACAGATTCAAGCCATTCTATGATGCTATGTTTTGTGTTGGAAGGGACCTTAAAGACTATTTACTTCCAACCCCCTGCCATGGGCAGGGACACCTTCTACTAAACCAGGTTGCTCAGAGCCCCATCCAACCTGGCCTTGAACACTTACAGGGGTGGAGCAGTCACAGCTTCTCTGGGCAACCTGTGCCAGGGCCTCACCACCCTCACAAGGAAGAATTTCTTCGTAATATCTAATCTAAATATACTTTTTTTCAGTTTATCTCTTTTCTATCACTACATGATTTTTTCCTACTGGAAGTATATGGGAAATACCTGAAAATAGATAAATTGCATCAATAAACAATTTTAATTTCCTCAGTAATGCTTGCTACATTAAGTAATTTTATAAGTCATATAGAAAAACGTCTATAATTGATAATTCTAATAAATTCTAATTTTTTTAAGAAATGTTACTTTTAGGAGAATAAGAAGCTTCAAGGAAAACGTGTTTGTGAGCAGTTAACTAACGAGTTTCAGCATGACCTTCATTTGACACAAAAGAAGAAATAAATCATTATTTACATGAATTTCCATGGAAGAATGTATAGGTAAAATCATCAAAGGATGGCCTGCCATGCTACCATTTCAGTGGATACATGAACTAGTTTAGAAAATTATATAAATTTAAGTGAATTAAAACTTTGTCTTTTGTACAGAAAAATAGACACCAATTTAATCTCCCTGCTTAGGAATTAAGAGATGACAACTCTGTGAGTACTTTCTTCATATTTTCACAGAAAGGTACTTAGCATAAAGTGTGTATCTTCCACTATAGTATAGGTTAAAGTGAAGTTGTTATATTGGTTGCCAAATGCTTGTTCCAAATTGATCTCCTTTGATCTTAAATTTTAAACTCAGAAATCAATTATTTGCATAGCTCAGAGAAACACTTACGCACATGCTTCACATTATGTACAAGTATCTCAGAAGTGGAAGGGATTACCTGTGTGCTGGGGTGAACACACAGATCATCAAGACTTGCTTGCACGAGGCAAAAATCACAACTCTACTGACGTCCCAAACTCAAGACTGCTACTCAAAATCTTTTCATGTAAACATGAGTCTGTGGATCTCATCCAGGCATTCCACTTTCATTTGAGTCAAATCCGGCCCGCAAGATTTAGCTCTGCGATATTTTACCTCTCGCTGTCTCTCCTTGCAGTCAGGCCATACAGAAATCTGCAAAGAGCTCTGAATGCAGATCCCCACCATGACTGAGGCTGGGAGGCAATGCTACAAGAATATGAAATACCTGCTGCCCCTCTGTCAATGCCAAAATCTATAGAGAGGCTGAATTATGACCAACATGTTTAGCCTGGAGAAGAGAAGGCTCCAGGGTGACCTTATAGCACTTTCCAGTACATAAAGGGGGCCTAAAAGGAAGATAGGAACAAACCTTTTAGCAGGGGCTTTTGCAATAAGCCAAAGGGTGATGGTTTTAAACTAAAAGAAGGTCAATTTAGATTAGATGTTTGGAAGAAGTTTTTTACTGTGAGGGTGGTGAAACACTGAAAGGTTGCCCAGAGAGGTGGTAGATGCCCCATCCCCAGGAAACTTTCGTGGTCAGGTTGGACAGGGCTCTGAGCAACCTGATATAGCTGAAAATGTCCTTGCTCATTGCAGGAGGGTTCAACCAGATGACCTTTAAAGGTCCCTTCCAGCCCAAACCATTCTGTGATTCTATGGACTGTCTTTGTAGCAGATTTACAGACATTTCAATTCTGACCTCTTGCAGCTAATAAGATTTTCCATTAAAAGCACAGAAGATGATAGAAGTGAATGTAATATCACATCTAATAGCTCTATTGTTAGCAACAATACATTGAAATGTTTGCTAATTAATGACATTTTTCCACTTCTGACTTGTGCATAAAACATTATCCCCCTTGATTGGTGGCATGCTGGCTCTGCCCAGCAAGCACAGTCCGTGTGGTGGGCTTCAGGTGCGTGGGATGGCAGGGCTGAGCATTTCACCTGCAGCCTCAGCTACATCTAAGAATAAAAACCACCACACACTGAACTGAAAGGTACCTGCGAGCCCACAGGCATCATCTAAACGAGCCCGTGTGAGCGATGCCTGTCGCTACCCAGGAGATGCCTTTTCCCAGCAGTGTTCTCACATTTGTCAGTTGCTGCAGAGCTCCAGCAGCCAGACGGGCACAAAACCAGCTTCCACAGCCCAAGGACGGGGTATTGGATCAAGGAGCAAACAGCGACAGGCATCACTTGCCAAATTTCCAAGTTAATGACAGGCCTGGGCAATAGGACGCACTTATTTGACTCCTGTACCTGACTGCAATAAGACACCACTCAGAAGATATAACAACATAAACAAGGTTTAGTAATAATTCTAGCCTTGCTGTTTCTCACAGTTCATACACACAAGCAATGATCAGGGACATATGGACCTGCCTCAACTCCTCTAGAAGACAACAAAAAGGCAGAATCTGACCCATACCTGATATAAGATATTCCAAATTTAAATATCTAAGCATGAGAAAATGTTTCTATACTCATTGTTTTTAAGACAGGATCATATAATTTTTCTTTCCTCTGGAAATGCACCTTTCTTCCTTAATTTTTCCTTTCATTCCTAAAGCTGTCCTCTCTTTGCTACAGCTGACACTATTTTTTAAAGCATTTTCTATTTCATGACTGTCAAACCTTTCTTTCCATGCCAGATACATGGCAAAGTTACATATTTTTCAACTCAAAACAATTTACATGAATATTCATAAACTACCTGATGGCAGAATTGGCCCTGAGATTTAAAACCATAAAACCCACAGAGACAAATGTTACCCTCTTCCCTTTGTCAGAGATCCCTTGGATCATGCTTAGAAATTATACTTTTATGCAGTTGTCAAGAAAATGCAAAACCAATGCATGAAACATTGTATGCTCTGTTTATTAAAGAATGTCTGTGATGATACAGATATTCAGCCAGACTAGGATGTTGCCAATGTCAGTTTGTGATTTACTAGAAATTATTGATTTCAAATCTTGGTTTCCCAGGGCTACTGAGCATATCCTGTCATATAAATATGCATCCGCTTGCTAGCGGCTGCAGCCTTCTGTAAAAATGTGTGTTGTCTCAACTAGTGTCAGATTTCTTGAGCCAAAAAAATAAAGCTTTACTTCCCTTCAGTACAAGAACGAATAACAACTATTAAGATACATTTCTATGTCTAATACGGTATCAACAAAAGTATGGCATCCATCCAGAATTATACATTTGGTTATTGAAAGTAGTAGGGCGGCACAATCCTGAGAAATTGCACTACCCTCCCTCCAGGTCCCCCAAAGAAAAGTACAAAACAGGTAGCCTCAGACTTCTCATATAAATCAAGAAACAGCTTGAATTTAACTACTTTTAGGCACAGATCTGTTACAAGCCAGTTACAGAACATACAAGTGCAAAAGGATGATGGGTATAGTAACTGTAAAATAGGGCCAATAGTTGAATTGCCAACACTTGTAAGGGCAGATTGAAAGGAGAATACCACTGTGAGCCCTTGGGAGCTCAAGCATCTGTGTCCTCTCAGACTGTCCCCCCTCCCCAATTCCACTGTTCTCCTGCCCATCTTCTGCTCCTTGTTACCCAGCACATTCCTCCACAGTATTTTTCATTTTAGCCCTATTACTCCTTAAGACTTTCTCCTGGTACTTCTGCTGTGCTTACACCTCTAATCCCAGCTACCCACTCTGCTGCCTTCCCTTCCCAAGGGAAACACTCCTGGGTGGAGACAGGTCTGTCTCTGACTTACTGCTGCAGCCGCTGCTGCCAGGACATGGCACACAGTCCTGTGGACAGCACCAGGCTGCCTGCCCACTGACAGGGGACTTTAAAGACCAGCAGGACAGTTAAAGAGGTTTTGGACCTTTATGGTTCAGCCATTAGCTGTTTATGAAAGTTCAGTGGTGTCTGTAGGATTTGGAGAAAGATGCTTACAACTGTGCTGCATGCTCCCTTTGGTCCATATCCATCTCAGTGGTCTGAGAATGGGTTTGGGTTTATATTTTTCTCCAAAAAAGAAACCTCTGTTTTACCATCACTTTTCTCAAGTCGCTTGCCTGTCATTATGACTTCTCTGTTTACAAAAATACAAAACCTTCAGGGCTGACAGCGGTGGCAGAAATGACAGAATCAACAGGATTGCATTTTCTTTTGACTTCTCACTTCACCCTCACTTGTTTATGTACAGCACAGAATAGATTAACTTTGGGAACAGCAGAACAGGGCACAGCCCTCGCAGGACCAGCCAGTCTAACCTTTGCAGGTAAAGATTGCAAGAGGTACATGAATCAGCTTCCCTCCCTTCCTGCTGCTGTGGCTGGTGCAGCTGGGACAGGCAAAGCATTTCCCTCCCAGAGAGGTGATGGTGATCACCCGGCTCTGCTCTGCCTTCCAGTTGCTTTTTGAAGCAACATCACCTGCATTTTACACATTAAGTTGTGGGAAGCTGCATTTTGCCACGGGAGGATGGAAAAGGGGGGGAAGCTGCTTCCAGTCCCCCCTGGCTGATGCCTGCCTCATGCACAGCACAGCCCCACAGAGGAAACGAACCCTTGAATTATTTTTGAGCAGACTGGCTCTTCCTAAAGTATTTGAAAACAACTTATTCCCAGATTATGGCGAGACCCTCTTGCTCTTGCAGGAAAAAGAAAGGAGAGAGAAAAGGAAGCACTGCAACTTCCCAAGCCACTTCAGCACTAATAGTATGATCCCTAATCAGTGCAGAGGGGCTGACAGCAACAATACGTGTTAACTGCTGTGCTGAAGGGGCTATTTAACCTGGCTAGGAAAAGTTATTTCTGCCACAGCTATTTGAACAAAACATTTGGCAATTAAATTAATTCAAGCATATCCTCTCTTTTCATGGGAAAAATGCAGGAAAAATCCAGGCAGAGAATGAATGGCATCTCGATTAATGAGAAACTGCTCAAAAAGAGAAAAATAATGGTTTGCTAAAATATATTAGTATTACATTCTGTGGTAGCACCATATGCTAGTTTCCTAGATGCTGGTAATCCTGATGTATTTTTATCTTGGCTAGTACCAAGGAAGGAGTTGTGCAAGGCCAAGTTCTTCCCACATATCCATGTTGAAAGCAGTTTACCTTCCCTCTGTGTTGTGAATATGAACCAAGACAGCCAAGCAACTGCTTCAGAGCATGCCTTTATTTTCTGGCTGTATCTGACTGGCTTTTAAATATCATAATACTGCATCTCTTGAGTCTTTGATGAAGCCTTTTTTCCATAATAGAGCCTGGAAATGTGGGACTTAAAAATCACAAGCCTCTACTGTTTCAATTTAAGGGTCAGATCCACTAATTAGATGCAGCAGGAGACTATATAAATTGTTCATGTTCCAGACAGAGGAGAACAACAGAAAGCCATTCTGTGTTAGTGGGGATGTATTAACATATAGGTAGGCCTTCATTCTTCTCTAAGTTGAACAAATATTTCTTAATCAGTCCTTAGAAATCACTTTTGAAGGTGGTGGCATCATCCATTATTAGACAGGGAAAACCAGCTATGATTGTTCTAGAAAAAAGAACCACCACTAATTAACATCATTTAATTGGATGGACTTGAAATATCTATAGCACAGGTGACCCTAGAACGAGCCTGCTGCTGAATTATTGTACTCATTCCCCTGTATGCAGCAGTCATGCCACTCTGCTAGGGCTGCATTGCCCTCTGGACACTTAACCATAGATCTCAATACAATTTCTGGTGCAATGATTCTGAGGCTTTTGGGGAGTCAGCACTCTGAGGATGAAAGCAATCACACATTCATAATTCCCCAGGATTCACACTGTTTTGAAGGTTTTGGAAAGGTGCTGGTATGAACACATATCCCAGTTTCCATAGGGGCTATGGGAAAGTGTTTTCAAGACAGCTGGATTGAAAGCTATGGCAATAAAATGGAGCAGTTTCCTCATTGGGGCTCACCTGACACAGAGCAGCCTAAAGAGGTGGGGGAGGAGGCAAATGGGTGTAATGCCCATATATGAGGGAAGCAAGGCATGGTATGTTCCAGCAGTGCCAAGCAGCAACTCACCCACAAAAAATTAAGAGATTTGCCTTTGTCATTTAGGGGTTCTGGGAGGAGAATCCAAGTGTCCCAGGCTGTCTAGTTAGCAATTCATGCTATGCTCATCCCCACGGTATGTGACTCCCTGTGACCACACTGCCTCTTGGTAACTTTTAGCCACTCTAAAGATAGGTGTGGTAGCACTTCGGAGTCACTCTGGAAACCAGGAATACACGTTTGGGAGGCATCTTTTATAATTGGCATGGCTGAGCTGCAGCTCAGCCTCAGGCAGAAGGTAGACTCTGTCTCGCTGGGGGTGGTGAAATGAAATCTCTTAGCACAGAAAGAACACGGAGCTGCTCGGAAGCCTGCAGGAAGGGGCTGGCACCTGGGGGTTGCACAGAACCTCCTTGCAAAGCAACTGGAGGGAATTTTTTTTCCCCCAAGTGAGGAGTTTGTGCAGTGAATGTTGCTGCCGAAATCACCAAGGAAGTTGTAGGAAAACTGAAATCACGAACTATGTCAATCTTTCTGCTTTTTGGCAAGATTGGAATCCACAGCTGTTTATAAAAATGTAATTAGTGGCCTGCCAAGCACTTTGAAGATGTTCTGAGAGCTAGAAAATTGCGATAAACTTATCTTTCTGTGCCTCTGTGTCTTGTGAGCGATTATTCAATCAGTAGGTTGTTGACTGGAAGACTCAGCCAAACAACGATTGGGCTTCTAAACTATTCAATTACCTCTAATGAAGAAGGATCAGAGAAACAACCCTTAAACACCTTAAACAGAGCAGCAGTATTAACAGACAAAATGACTCTCAGGAGAAACCTCCAGACACTTGCCAAGGTTGGCTTTGGAGCCAACTGTGATACAAATGCATAAAATATTAGTTCCTTAATGGTTGTGAAGTGTTGCTCTTTAAAGGTTACTGTCTTCCTGTCCAGACAAGGCTGCAGTGGAATGATGAATGAAGCGATCCATAAATCTGAGAGGTTTTCAAGCACCTGCAACTCCCATTGAGGTCAACAGGAATTTTGGATTGCCAGGATTCGGCCAGTAAAACCTGACTCTGCATGAGATTAAGAATCCCTAGGGCTATTGGCTTCCCCAGCCCCAGTGTTTACCTGATAGAGTACTTGGAATGAGGGCTTCAAAAATGCTGGTTATTTGGATGCATATTTGTGATGGGAGACTTGATCTCTAAAGCACAGGGACCAGGCAGCTGTGCCAGAGAGTCAGGCTGCCTGGAAGTGGAATTGGGAAGAAGTCTATCTGCAGCTGGAGCAGAAGCATCGCCATCCCTGCAAAGAGTGCAAGACAGGATTCTGCTTCTGAGGGAATTTCTCTCTCTTCTCCATTACAAGTCTCGCCATATACAAAGAGCTGACTTGTTATTGCAGCTCAAAGGAATGAATGAGCTCAAAAGAATGTGAAGAGGAGAGAATGCTACAATTCCACTGGGAAGAGCTTGCTTCTTTTTCTTTAACTTTTCCATTCAGTTAATATTTTACCGTGGCCTTGGAGCGCAGTCCCATCGGAATGCCTCGGTCTCTCTCCAACACCGGACAGTCAGCTGAAGCGTAAACACTGCACCTGCCTGTAGCTGTCTAGAAGCGTTGCGTGTGTCTGCATTTTTGAAAGTATCTCACGGTTTTGTTTCCTGTGAATGTGCATTCAGCCCTGCACACCCGCGAAATGCTTAGCTGGGCTCGGGAGCGTGTACATAGCGGGCCATGGCGGGGGGGAGGGGGGGGTGTGGGGCAGGGGAAGAAAGAAGGGGCTGTAAGGCAGCTTGAGAACTGATACCATGCTAATGTGAAACTTCTTTGTGAAGGGAACAACATTGCCAGGTTTTGGCTTAAAGATTCTCAAACGCTCCAGCAGTTTAAGAAACTTGAAACGTGTCCTAGGCTCAGCTGTGCGCAGACACAACGCTGGAGAGGAGCCTCCGTTTAAAATGGTGCCAAGTGCTCCGACAGCTCCTGAAATTCCAGGATCAGGCCCTAAAAATAACAACACGTTTGACCCAACATAGCCAGCAGAGCCAGAGGATATGATAGGCTGCACAGCAGTTTTAAGCCTGCCTTCCTAAACTGCAAACCCATTAAATATTTAGGTGGCCATATGCAAATCATTTAAATTCTGTTTCTCAGAAGCACACCATGGTGTACAGATGTGCTTTGTGCTGAGATCCTCGTCCTAAGCTTTCAGCAATTATTTATTTTAAACCAGTAAAAGACTTAATTAATGGCTAATTGTGAGCTACCTTTTTTTTTTTATGGGTATTTATATATGGGGGGTGGGGTGGAAGAAGCAGAAATGCAAAGACCTGGGTTTCTTTCAGAGCAAACTAACATAGAAGAAAACACATTTTTGTGGCCGTACCAAAGAAAACCCCAGGACTGCTCAGATATTTTCAACCCCCTCCACGGGTAACAATTTGCTAATTCAACAAATAAACAGCCCTTTATGTAGGAGCTGTCTCGTGGACACTGTGAACACTTTAGAGACTAGGGCCCCAGATCTTCTTTTCTTAATGTCACTGTGAATTTGCTTGTGGAAGTGTATGACACCATGCGCGGAGCCGAACAGCTGAGCTCATGCTTCAGGCATTCTCCCAGGACCGAGGGGGAGGGGGCTCTCCGCCAGCTTTCGGCCGCCTCTCCCCTTGCATTTACACACACACAAATCATGTTATCATAGTGAAAATATGTAAGAATTCCAGGAAGCAGAGGAAGTTTGTGTGTTGACCTTAATTTAGTTTTTTTCCAGAGGAAGATCACTCTGAATGTTAAAAGGACGGTGGACGCTGGCTAAATTCACTTGCAGATATTTTAATATTCTTTGCAACTCTTTCTCCTGTTGTATTTTGTCTTTTAGGATTAATGCTGTTAGTATTTTATCCCAGGTGGGTACTTTTACTGAGAGAACCAAAATCACCTGGTGAGAGCTCTGTGGGACCTATTTGGACACTAAAAGATTTGGTAAAAATCCCAGTGCATTCTGGTTCCTATTTTCCATTACAGTACAGTAAAATTGGGTGAGACTGTTTCTGGAGGGGAGGGAAGGAAAGGGTGGATGAAAGAGCTAACACATTAGGCTTTGGCAAATGGAGGCCTGGGTTTATTTTGCTTTACAGTTCTGGGCTGGAACTCTTAAAATGCTGATCAATTTGGCCCCAAACTCAACTGCACTGCACTTCTAAAAACATGCCTAGCTTTGAACCTGCAGATGTTTGGAAGACTGCAGGACCTTGGAAGTTGGTGCACCGGAAAGCACAGTCACCTGCACTGGCTGGTGCACCTTCCAACATCCGACCGTTCTCAGCAGCTCACCCCAACACTCTGCCTCTCTCCCTGCCACATACTGTCAGCCTCCACCTCTCCTTAGTGCTCACACCTATTGCACATGTTCAAACACAGCCATTCCACCACCCCTAGCACGCTCTTGTGTGTCTGTGTACGCAGAGCCAGGAAAACAGTACGTGAGTCCTTAAAATACATCTCTCCCCATGTACTGTGGACAACGTGGTCACACAGAGACTTGTAGAATGGCAAGTAAAGATACCCCACACCTCTTAACTGGCCAACAAGAAATCCAAGCAGTGAAAATATTTCTGCATGATTACAGGGGCCAGTCATCCCTCAGCCTGGCAGCCTCCATGAGGAGCACTGGCCATACCTGGTGGAGCACTGGCTGTGCCCTGTGCACACCCAGGCCTGGTGGTTATTCCTGAGAAATCTCACACTCTATTGGGTACCAGGGCTCTTTTAGGTCTGGTAAAATACACTTTGACCATCATGCATTTAACTTGCAAGATGACTGGGCAATAATCCTGGACAAGTCTTGAAGAGTTTTGTTTAAGAATCTATCAGATTGCTTAAGATTTGCTTGCAAACTACTTCATTTCTTATGTTTCCCTGTTGCAAACTTAAGCCTGAAACCTGATTCAATTTTAAATGAACAAGCCTGTTCTTCTAGCTAGCAGGCAGCCTGTGATGTATATTCAGGCCAGGCATCCCCACCCAACAGCCCTGCTCAAACAAGTAGGGCCATCTCGGGAAAATCGCCCAAGCAGCCTCCCTGAAATCAAGGGATCTGTCACTGCATCCATCAGTGCAGGACTTGTTCCCACAGAATTTATTACTCTACTCAAGTTTTTCTTTATTATTTTCTGCAGGTTTTCTGAATTGTCTTCCCCCCCCCCCCATTTTATTCTCTTTGTCATTTCAAATACCCACCTGCCTTCCCTGGCCCAACTCTGGTGGGATGGGGCAGAAGACAGCAGCAAACGTAGTATTTGAATTATATTTTGGTTTTCAGACTATTCAGACTTAGAAGTAAGCAACACAAGCTTGCTACTTTGCATGTTTTGGTGCTGAGGCTTTTTTTTTGAAGCATACAACCCCCTACCAGCTGCAGTCTAGATTTACACCATGGGGAAGAGCACAGTAGAACCAGATTGGAGATTAATCAAAGCAAATTCTGGCCTGCTGTTCCATGTGTCTCAAAGATTTAGAAAGTAAAAATAAAGAATGAGGGGGCTTTGGTTTGGTAATAAACACTACAACAAAAAGGCACAACTTTCCCAAATATGCTGTGAAGGGAAGACAGATGCCTTCTAAGGCTTCTTGGTGTCTTCTGGCCATTGTTGTGGATTCCTGGCTGCAAGCTGCCAAAATGGGTGCTGCTGGCTCTGTCCCAGCACTGCTCCCAGCGTGGAGAAAGTGTCTGACCCCCCCACTGGGGCTGCCCCAGCAGGGTCCAGCATTTCTGGCTCCAGCACATGCTATAAACATGCAGCAAGTTCTGGGGTGTCTCCGAGGAGGACTACAGAGCCCAGTTTGTCTGCCTCCTGGTCACTGGGAAAAGTAATGGTCCAGAGGTTTTGATGTAAGTTAACTACAGTGCCCAGGAGAGTGCCAGAAAAACACCTGGGATGATCTTTCCTACACAGAAATCCTTTATAGTAATCTGTTTCTTATTCTAAATTATATAGCTTGTGAATAACAAAACAGGTCACATACAATGATTTTAAGCTATTCTAAAATGTGAGATACTCTTCAGTCTTTGAGAGTATTATTGTTCTGTAGGGACTACAATCAGGTGAAGGTTTATAGTTAGCAATCACTAGAGTAACACTGCTAGTTTTCATTAAAAAAATCTACTTAAATTTTTGAGGTACCATCCTCTATTGGCATAAATTGACAGCTCCATTTAAGTTAATGCAGCTCTACTTAGCTGCATCTGCTGGGGAGCCAGCCTTTGCTTTCTTGGGAAGGGAAAAAAGAGAAAGGAAAAAACCCCCGCTGATTAGTGGGGTGAATTTTTTCTTTTAAAAAGGTAGCACAGGTAAATCACTACACTTAGATATAAGAACTGAGAAGATACCAGGACTAGTGAAAGCCATCTATATCTAGCAGAAGAAAATGTTTCCATCCTTAATGACCTGTATGAGATATTTTAAAGACATCACAAATTCTTTCCAGTATGTTTCTGAGTAAAGACATGGCTGAATTGGCCCATGTGTGTAATCAGGGCAGGGTTACACAGTAAGGCCCCGATTCAGCAAAGTGCTGGAGCACACCTTCAGCTTTTAGTGCATGAGTGGCTTCATTGAAGTCCTTAGTAATTATGTGTTTTGCTGAATCAGGACTTGAATTTATTTGGGGCAGGAGGACCTTAATATCTTCCAAGGAATTATACTTATTAAAGGGGACAGTCTATAAATTAGTGTTTAAGTTAAAATCAATTTCTAGATAATACATATCCCTAAAAGACAGATTGTTAGTTTGTATGAGCTTTGTAACAAAACTTTAATTAAACCCTTTTTAAATAAAACCTGTTGTACATTATACTGCTAATTGACTTGACCTGGTACAAAGAGGACTCTGCCAGCTAGAGGAGACTAAAGGAGATTATTCTGTCTGGTGCTGCAGTGATTGTGTGTTAATAAAATTTATTTCTGCAGTCTTGCCCAACTCCCTATTGTGTATTCAAGAAATGTGTGGGCTTGAAGCCAGTCATCACAAAGCAAAAAGTAATAAAACCTCAAAAGCTGACTTTTTCTACCTCATTCTGCTGCTTTGCTGTGGCAGAAACTACATGGTACAGTCTGCTTGCATGCACACTTCAGATTTCTCTTTTTTAATTGTTTTATTTTTTAAATTATGTAAAACCCTTCACCTTATTAACGTGAGCACTGTAACAAGTGAAGGACAATTAAAGGATCCAAAAAGCTCGGTGATGAAATATTCTGGGTGTGGCAATCATATTTTATTGCCACTACACTGATTACATACAATATAACACATCTAGCAATTAGAGAAACATGTTAATCCTCCTGGCCCAGACCTATTTCACACAGAATTCATTTCAATGGGCCAAATTCTTCCTTTACATTCACATAAGTACGACTGAAATAACTTCTTGCCAATCAGTAGAATCATTTGGATTGACATTCATGTAAACGACAGCAAAACACGACCCGCTGACTTCACAGAGTTATTCCTGATAGATGCTGGGTGTAATCACAAAAAGTAATCACAAGAACTTATGCAAGAAATACAGGGAATAAACAGGAGGACTTGGAAGTTTTAATACGTGCTCAAAATTATGAATTAATTGGCACAAGAAACTTGTTGGGATAGTTCACATGACTAGAATATTAATACAGTCAGAGGAGTTTGTTCAAGGAGAAGAAGGATGAAATGCTGTCCATAGATATATTCACTCCACAGTGTAAAACATGGGAAGAGATGAACCAGTTGAAAATCCCTAGCTAATAATAACAGGGGGAATGAACACAGGTGTTATCACGATGGGGGGGTGTGGGGTGTACAGAGTAAAGCCACAAAGAACAGATGGACGGAGCTACTTCTTTTGGAGGGCAACAAGATGAATCATACATCCAGGCCACTGGGCTTGAAGATGATGGAGGCACGTGGCAGGAGGCTAATGGAGGTGCCTGCTGGGACACAGGGTATCACAGGATAAACTCCATGCTGCCAATGTCTCGCTACCAAAGCTGAAGAAGGTTCTTTACTTTTGATTTTAAGAGTCGGGAGAAACAGGTTTAGAAATAAGCAATTTGGTGAGTTATCATGGAATGAGAAAACTTACTGCTCCTGGAAGGGAAAACAAACAGGAAATAGAAGCAGTAGACTTGAAAAAAAGCCAGTTTAAATAAACTCAGAATTGGTAAGTATTATCTCATGGGGAACATACTCAGAGTAGCTGACAGTTCCTTAAAATAGTTCTATTAGCAGCACGAGTCCAAATTATCCCAAAGCAGCAAAACCATTAGAAGTGTTGTAAGAAACCACCTTAGCTAAATCATGAACTCCTCTCTGACCTCAAACACCAGGAGGGCATAGAAAGTTGAACCTAGGTCAGATTACTGAAGACCAGGATGAAAGAAAAGAGAAAGTGTAGGGCCCAAACCAGGAGGGTCAAGTGAGAACAGGGAGCACATTAATGTAGAAAGGATAACAAGAAAACATGATACAAACATACTTCATAATGAGAGGAAAACCTGTTGGCTATTGAACAAGATGGGGAAAGTTATCGCCAGGTGATATTGAAGAGGCTGAGGGCTTGAAGGTTATTTGCTGCAATCTTTATCAAAAAGGTCAAATGAGGTTAGGAAGGAAACAGCAATAGTGACAAAGAGGGAGAAACACCAGTGAAATCAGGGAAAAAACAGATTAAATAGTACTTAGATAAATCAGATCTTTCAAATTGGCTGGGTCAGATTTGTCTTAAAGTATCCTACCGAACTATCTGAAGCAATCTCAGGCTGTTAGTGGTTTTTTTGGAGATCTTTGGGAATATGGGTGAATATCCAGAAGACAGAAAAATGGCACATATTGTGTGTTTCCTTACAGGGAGGGAAAAGATTGTAATGGGGAATTAAAGAGCAGTGAGTGAAGGTCAGTTTTTGGAAAAATACGGAAACAATCACATTATTTGTAACCACTCAGGAAATAACAAGGAGATGAGTAACAGCTAGCATGGCTTTGTCAAAAACACAGATTTGTTAAACCAATTTAATTTCCTTTAGTGGGAATAGAGGAGAAGCAATAGATAAATCTCAACTTTATTAAAGCTTTCCAGGATCAGCCTCCTCATGGTCATAAGTGAGTTAGGAAAAATATAGTCTCCCTCCACCTACAAAATTCTCTGTCAAGCTGTAACTGTGTTGTTAAATACATTTCTGCAGGCATCTGTCCTGGATTTGCTTCTGTGAAATACTTCTACTGCAGTCTTGTGTGTTAGATCACAGTGACTTACTTTCTGCATACAGCAGTAGTGAGAATGGTTGCACAGGCCAGTCTGAGGATGTTTGCTTAGAATACAAGGTGATTTTTGACAGCTGGAGCAGGGTAGCCAGCTTGGGGCAACACATTTCAGCTTTAAAAAAGGTACCAAACAGAAAAGATCTAGCAGAGAGCACTGAGAGTAGGTAGAGGTCTAGGAAACACCAGCTGCAAGGAGAATTGGAAGGAATGTTCTCATATAGTCTGTGGAAAAGGGTGAGAAAGACTACATATGTAATATACGTACACACTTAAGAGTAAAGGAGTAAGTAATCTTCCTTACCCACTACGGATAGAATAAGAAGTACTGGGTTAAACAGGAGAACAGGAAATTTAGGTTAAACATTAGGAAACACTTGGTAATAACACAGCTAGTTAAGCACTGGAAAAGATCACCTGGGGAGGCTGCAGAGCCTCCCTCCTTGGAAGATTTCAAGAGTATGCAACATGTACACTTATCAGAAATTACACTTTTAAAGTCATGACGGACTTGGATGACCCCTAAAAACCCACTTCCCTTTATGAGGACTACTTTTCCCCTAGTTTGAAAGGACAGTTTGCTCTGGTGAAGCAGAAACCATGCCTCGATTCTGGAATGGCACAACAGTGCAGCAATCCCAGGCCTCTCACAGCGTCAGCGGCTCAGCAGGTGCGTAAGCCAGTGCTTCACCTCCAGCAGAGAGGCAATCCCTCCTGCAGGCATCTCTGTACTTGAACTAACATTTCAACACTTTACTGAAGCGGGGGCTCAGCTGGCAGCCTTTTGCCTGCCAAGGTGCAGCACAACTGCCCCCTGCCCACTGTTCACACCTGCAGCAGCCCTCAGCCTGCAAGTGCTGCTGAAGGACACGGAGGGGCTTTACTCAATGTACAGTTCTGCTCCACATTTCCAGGAGACTGAACTGCAGGGTGAAAACATGACCTGCACTCCATGCTCTAGCTAAAAACTCATTTCAGAGGGAAATAAAGTACTGAACACTGTCATTAAACCACAGAAATGCTGAAGCCCAAGTTACAGTCTCATGTGCTACCCACTGCACCTCATGCCCTGCTCGGGAGCATCTGCACAACAACCTGTAGGTAACGCACATGCAGTGAAGACATCGGATCCTTGGCCACTAGCCAAGAATTTATCTCTACAACAAATGCCTTTAAACCCAGATCGAGCCACGTGTAAAACGACAGTTGAATCTAAACGGTATTTAGAACATCAATCAATAAGTTCACAGTCACAAAAATATTCACATTCCTACCCACAGTAGTCCTGGACAGAATTCACTCTCTCTCTGGCCACTGAAGCCACAGTGCTGTAGAAAGTCACAGCTCCCAGAAAATGAGACAGTTAGTGTATCTGAGCGTATACAGCATGAGATATCACTGCAAGGATAATAAATTTGGGGGGAATCAGAAGGAGGCAGAGTTTGTCTGCTGGTTGAAAAAGAAAAGCACTCAAGAGTTCTCGCATTCCCCTTCTGTACAAGCACTAATCTCTGTCGTAGGGTGTCAGTTGTAAAGGAGGTGTGATCTGTTACACAACATACTTCACTCAAACAACACTTAGTTACATGCTAATAAAACGTGTATTAAGAATACATCAAACTAATTTAATCACAAATCCTTCCCCCAGTCTGCTTAGCCTGGACTGGATTTGAAGCATAAAGAGGATTCAGTAAATATTTTGCTGTTTCAGTAGATTTTTCTGACACACTGGGCCAAGTTTCTCAAACTTGTAGCAGGAAGGAGAAAAGCCACAACACATGCGCAGGCACACACACACACACACACACACACACACACACACACACACACACACACAAACATTCACAGAGAACAGGGAATGAGGAGCTGATACAGCCACTGGCAGGATGTGTCTGCTCTTGATTTCACAGTGCCACCCAGCCCTTCCCTGGGTTACAGAGTGGATTTTTTTCCATGTTATTTTGTGTCTCAGTGCCAGCACTGATTGTGGTGATTGATTGACTGAGCTGGTGCTGCAGGATTCAAAACAACACCGGTGGCAGCAGCCCAGGGAAATGCAGAGGATGCTGGGTTAATCCAAGGAGAGAAGAAAAATGCTGGTGCTCTGCCAGCTCTGAGCATCCTACAATAAATTAGGAATAACTATATTCATTGTTTCAAAATGAAAGATGCAAGCAGAGCCTGGCAGAAGCATTTTAAACACTCTGTGCTGAGTTTCAACCTGTGGGCACCCAGAGCAAAAGCCCTTTCTCCTTCACGCTGAGCTCTTCCTCACACACCTCATCCCACCAGCCTCTGCACACTGGCTCACAAAAGCCATTCCCTGCCTTTGGAGAACAGGGGCTTCCCACCTGCCTGTCCCTGATGTGAACATCTATTATTCACCTAGACTGAAACATAAGAGGTGCTCCTTACACAGCTTCTCCTCCCCTCTGGCAGCCTGGTCCTTTTCCCCAGGGTCATCCCCTCCTCACTGAGGATCAATGAAACACTCTCAGACTTTCCTCCTGCACCTCCTACCAGCACAACTGCTGAAGTATCACAAAGATTCTTTTCCAGAAGCAACTTTCCTCCTTGAGAAGAAACCAGATAATTAGAAGACAACCCTTGAGCTTTTTGTCTTTGTCACTTTTCCCCGCCATCCCTTTACCTCATGTAATCTCCTGTCCCTGCTCACTCCATTGCTGCTGCCTCTTAATTAAACATTCTCATTTTGACACTGACCCTATTTTGATTTTATCTAACTCCCCTCAGCAGAGGACAGTCCCACCAACCTGCTCCCCATTCTCCTTCTCCTTCCACTCAGCTTATAGTAGTAGCTACTCGCCTGTTTTCCTGATAGTAATTCAGCCTTTCCTTGGCTGCATTAAGAAGATAAGCTGCTCCTACTGACAAAGGAATCACTAATGGACGTGCCTGGGGACAGTGGCTGCTGCTGTCAGGAACTTTTTCCCTAGCACAAGTAGTTTTCCAGCATGCCCTATAAAATAGCCCACATTTATGATCACTGGCATACTCACAGGGTTACCAGGCAGCTTTTTTCAGGACAGACTTTACAACTCGCATATAGATGGGCCCAGACACGGTTCCAGTTAGAGACAATGGGAGATTTACTATTGCATGTATTTGCACCATGATTTGGTGGCTTTGTATGAACAAAATAGAAACAGAAAATAATTATTTGTTTGCCAACCCACTGAATGTAGGGGAGAAGCACAAAGTTTTATTCATCTGCAAGCTCAGCAGATGTCAGTCTATGAATGGCCTGATTTCAGTCTCATTTTTGGACTAATGAAGATTTAATATAGCTAACAGAACCATGAGGTAATTCTGGTTTTGAACAAAAAGTGATTCCATATCATCCCATAACTTGTCACAATTAAACATTAACTAACCCATGAATTTTGTTGGTGGTGTTTTGTTAGAACAGCTTCTGAGGGGAGTGATAGTTCAGTCATTATTTGAATGTCTGCTATAGTGGAGTCTATCACCACTGAAAGCCCAGAATAATGGCCTGTGTTATTCTTTTGCATCTTTTTCTATACAGCTTTTGAGGGAGTTGTAATTGAAGAGAAATGAAAGGGCAGCCAACCAAGAGACAATACTGCAAGGATCAGTACTGGAATGTGAGACAACATACTTTAAAAGCTGAAACTTTAAAACTCCTGCTATGTGTGTACTTTTGAAAAGAGTAGCATCAGTTGCAAAAAAATAGGAACTCCAGCTACTTTCCCCCCAATTAAGAAATAATCAAACTATTTTTTTTCTATTTTTTGTTTATAATCTAATGGCCTCCTATGAGGGCATGAAAAAAAAGGATTAATGCCTTCATTGGATACCTAATTTTTTACTGCTGTTCTCTTTAGAAAATGTGATTAACTAAAAAGGTGGAAAAGAGACCCATGGAATAGAGACATAAGAACACCAAGGCAGAGTGTCAAGAAGCAGGGACTCTACAGCAATTTACAAAAAGGTTGCAAAATATGAACTTCTATTTAGTATCAAGCCCTGGGTCTCCAGTGATGTCAGTGTTGTACCTCTTCATTCCTAGTGTTTACAGAGAGATGAAACAGAGCAGACAGCATTTTTCATACTTAAGTTTCAAACTCCAGTACTTAGAGGATTGCCAGAGGCTCACCACTGTGCACCAACTGATGCACCAAGCTTAAGTTATCCTCCTGTTTCTACAAATATTGAGAAGTAGAAGCTCTCTGTGGACCCAATGTAAAGCTACTGAAGCCATTTTAAAGCCACTAAAGTCAGTAGAAATCTTTACATCTGTCTCTTGCACTCTTGAATTCTCCAAGTACTTATGTGTGTACTTAGTGTTTGCAGGAACAATCCCACTGAAGAAACTGTTTGTCTTAACCACAGAAAATGGCTGAGTTTAAGATGGCTTTAGCTAAATGTGGCCAGGCTAAGCACAGACTTAAGCCCTTCCCTATATGAGACACTTCGGCAGTACTATCCATTTCTGAAATTATCCATGCCTGTGAAGATATCTGGGATATGTTTGTGATTAAGACTTAAAATGATACAGTCAAGGACTGAGCTTATTCAAAATAAGCTGGATCCCAAACATAGGAGTCATTGAATCACAAACATAAGAATACTGAGGCTATTTCAGGCTGCAATAAGCAATGTTTCCTCCAGTATACACCCCAAAAAGATTAAGTTTATGTTGCTTTTAATGATAGAGAGTTTAACAAAGCATAATTTGGAACCAGTTTTTGGTACTCCTGCCAAAGTCTGAGGAAAACATCATTTACCTCCTAAGTGAACATTTTTTTCTGGCAATTTTGTATGAATTAAACATTTTGGTCATTTAAAGGAAAAATGTTAAAAATCTGGAGTGTTCTTAAAATAGCAGATCAGTATACTTGAAATATCTTTTCTGATTTCAGGGAACTCCCCCAATGCATGTAACGTGCTATGAAAACCACAGCTATTTTGCACTAATTTCAGAGCAAGCTTATGAAAATAATATAATGAGGCAAAGCACTCAGCAATGCCAGAGCATGGGGAGCACAGTGGTGTAATAGATGATATCAGGATGATGGCAAAATAATGTCACTGCAGTCACTGGAGACTACATTACTATGTCAAGATGATGGCAAAATGATTTTGACGCAAGTCTATTGAAACTCTGCTAAAATATCCAGATGATTGCAACATATCAGGCAAATTCCCCAGAGGCAGTGACTGATAAATTTGTGTTAAAGTATTTCAAATACACCACTCTAACTTATGTTACATGGGCAAGATCCTGGTGTGCTAATGCATTAGCCTGACACCACCAACACCAGCTGAGGCTCTTGAAGGGAAGCTTTGGAAGCTTTGCCTTTTGAGAAGTTCTGATGATCCCAGGCATTTTGGGATACAGAGTTGGTTTGGTCTTCTGTGCATGCACAACTATAGTTTGAGATTGCCACAGCTGACAAAAACAAGTCCACTTCAAATGTGGCCTCATCTGAGGCTGAGCAGTTCTAGGAGTTTATGCTGTGGAGAGGCAAATTGTGCCCTGTTGCTGCAGGTGTGGAACTATCAGGGGGTAACTGAGAATCACAGCCAAAATAAGGCATAAGCTTTCCCGTCCTGGAGAATGGCAAACATGTCAAAGGTAACAAAGTTAAGGTAGCTTAAGCAGCTTCTCTCCATATGAAGTATGAGTTAATTAGCAAGGGATGCTGTCTGAGACAAAGTCATCATTTACCTATGGGGGCTAATTTTTTTGCAGCAGAGAAAAATGGCTCCTGGTCACAGCTAAGCTCGTGGGTGCTGACAGAAGTTAGCTGTGGACATCCTGATGGAAGCAAACATGTTTAGCTGAGCAGATTACAGTGAAGAACTGCATCAATAACAATTGATAATGTCTTTTCTACCTCTTATGCAAGAAAAACTTGCAGAACATCAGCCAACACTGCTCCCTGCTCTGCCAGGGCTGACAGTCCCTTAGTTTTAAGAGCAGCCTGCTCAGCAGGAATGGTACGTACTGACTGCAGGACTGAGCCCTCGGAAGATTGTTACACCAATTAGTGCAGAAGCAGCAACATTCCTGTTATCAGAACTAACAAGAAGCTGCAAGAGCTGTTTCAACTGAAATAGTCAAGGCTGCTCTAATTATATGTTCTTTGCATAGGCTGGCGAGTAAGATGATTTTAGAAACTGGGTTATTCAAGCTTCTGAGGTTACAAATGCTGCTGTGCCAGCTCCACCCACTAAGTAAAAGGTTGCAGGCTGCAGTCGGCTCTGGTTCCTTCATTACAGCCACAACCGTGGGCAACTTAGAAGGGAAAATAAGGTCGTTCAAAGGACGGCCAGTGGTATTTAGAAGGTTGTCTTGCTAGACTTTTGGTTCTACTACAGGTATATTTCAACAGTGGTGGAAAGTGTTTTCTGCTATTTTCTAGTGAAAGAAAGCTTTCCTGCCTGTTTTCTAATCTTGCTGCTCTGACCCACTTGTTCCTCACCTCCAGCTGACAGTGCTGGGCTGGTCATCACATTCAGCTGTGCCCTGGATCTTAGGCTCATCACATCTATTGTGAACAGATGGAGCTTGGGGTTCCTACAAATCCCATCTGCTCCTGCAGCAGCCACTCCTTTAGGAGGAAGCCTAGGTCCCTCCAGAAATCCCAGTCATCTTTCTTGCTTTGCACTGTCACTTACTGGGGCAGGATATGTCAGCTGCAACCCCAGAACTCGGCACACTTCATCTTTCCAAAGGAATACAAGAAAGGTCCTTCAGGTCTCACTCTGCCAGTGTGAACTTGTGGCCACCTCTGCCAGACAGCTGCCTCACCACAGTGCAAATCCAGCTGGAGGAGCCTGTACCTTACAAGTTAAGTGAGCAAAGAGGCTTATGAAAGTACATATAGTTTTGCACAACACAATTCACAGCCTTAGTTGACCCCTGTATAATTTTTGGCTCAGATTTAAAGTCCTAATTCTAATTTACAAAACTTTTATTGTTCCAGGGCTAAGTTACATGAAGACCTACATTCAGGTGCATCTCTCCATGCAACTACATTTGCAAGAGAAGCTGCATTTAAGCAAAATGAATTCTGTCCAAGTTCCAAGAAAGGGCAGCACAGTATCCTGTGGGAAATGAGACTCAACTGGAACCTAGCCCGCTTCAGATCAGCATTTCTGCTCAGAAAAGAAGTGAGAGATGAAGGAAGGGAGAATAAAGAAGTGGAGAGAGCAGGACTCCCTTTGCATGCAGCTCTTCAGCTGAGAGTTTAGCCCATGCTTACACCATAGGCTCAGCTGGAAGATACAGGAGCACGTTCCCATTTCAGATTCCTGCCTCAGCTCTCTTGGTAGCCCCTCTCAAGGGGAGACCCAGCAACCCACCATCATCCCTCCTGATTTCATGGGAAGGAGCCTGGCTGCCTGGGCAGCAGGGAACCAATTTCCATGCCTGGGGAACTCGGACCCACTGGGAACTCTCCTAAACCATTCAGTCTAGATACAGACCCCATACAGGTGAATTACAAGCCCCAAGTTAGAAAGCCAGATCCTCTAAAAGTGGCACAAAGGAACAGATTTTGCTTTATGTGACCAGAAAAAAACCCCTCCTTCAGTACAGGGATAAAATTTCTGTGCCTTACCAACTCCATTATGGATTTTAATTGGGAACGGGGTATTTGGGATGCCCTGCTCTAGTGATCCTCCATTTCATGTAAACTCCAGTCCAGTAGGTCTCATCATCATTTTTTAAGTCATCCAGGGTCAGTCAGTATAGATTGATCAGCACATAGGAGGTTATAGTAGCATTTTGACATCTTCCCCATTCTCCACTGCTGAGTAGAATTGTGATTTACATAGAATCTGGTAGAAATACAGATTGTTTGTTTTGTTTCTTATTAAGACAAAGTTCTGCTTCCAGTAGCACTAGCTGAATACAGAATAATGCCACTAAATTCTGTGTTGATAGCTATTAAATTATTTGGTCCTCAAAGCTGCTAATCAGTGGTTGAAATACAGGCATCTCCCCTGGTGTCACCCTGACACCTAGTAGCAGCAAGCAACTGGAATGTGAACACTGTTCTTTTAGCATGAAACTAGCTGCTGTAGCTCAATTATTTCCTTTATTTTTCTAGTGTCACTAATATAAATCAATACTTTTCCATCTGCTGCCATTTCTAGACTTGAACCATGTATCGCCTTCCTAACCATTATGCAACCTCTTGACAGAAACCCATTATAAACCTTTCAATTTATTCTGCAGCGCAGCTGTGCTAGTGATATTTACATCTGTAACATACACGTCTCATACTCTTTTCTTTCTTGAAGCCTCTTTTATTGCACCACACTTGCACACTGTACTCACTTCAGCCTCTAGCCAAGGCAAACACAGACAAAAGTATACTTCTTAAACATATTTCCGTTTTAACTGCAAACTTCAGTATTTCCAGTGAGAGGATCATAAAGAGCTGTCAACAGAAAAGGGAGCTGATTTCAACTTTTAGTGCCTTCACGGTACAGGAGACTTGTTGCAGATCACAGCACTGTAGTGGATGCCAAGCTGCTCCACTGAGTGTATAAAGCTGCCCCTTGGATGTGTAAGATGCAGGCACCCACCCCAGCTGCTGATCCCCCTACTTGTGTATCTCAGCCAGCCCTCCCTTTTCCTACAAATGTATCCATACATTAGTTTCACAGCATAAAAGCAGCAGCCTCACAGGACCCCTGTCTCTGGTGGCAGGAGATGATGGGTTTCACTGCTGATCTAACAGGACCATACTTGTTCAAAGTCACACCTGCTTTCCTGCCAGTCCCACTCACAGTTTCTGCTGTCCTTGAAGTAAGGCATGCGATGACTACAGAAGAAATACTCTGACCAAAGTAGAGCATGCTAAGTAATTTCCCAATATATATATTTTTTTCCAGACTGTGATCTTGTCTTGATATTATACTCTGCCTAGTCCACAGCCCAGTCTTCAACAGCAACACACATGTATGAGAACACTCCTCGCTCGACCAGCCACTGACTAGTAGGGTGTAGCATCAGATCAACAATCAATCCACACAGTAATTCTAGAAGTGTTTTCAATGAGGCTACCTGGGCAGGAGCTAAAGATGAGGAAAAAGAAATAAGTGGATAACCCCATATTGCCCGATGAAACCCCCAAATGGGCTGCACATTTGCCATAGGCACATCTCCCAGAGAACAGGGATTGTTGGCCACAGCTTGCATCTTCCACACCTTGCAGGAAGATGGGAACTGCCATCCTGGATCACACTTGCTGTCCCTGTAGGCTGGTATCGTGGACCAGAGGAAGTGTGCCTGTAATGGTTGATTATGGAAAAGCCTGCCCTAGAGGGAAATACTTCCTTAAGTCTCATCAGTCAGTACTTACATACACTGTGAATCACAAGCATTTAAATCTCTTAAGATTTTTATCCGAGTTAACATCAGTGTAGATAAGCTCATGACCTGCTTCTGAACATTTAATTGTCCTTTCTTGAATACTAGTAAGGCCTCAATATTTTATTTCTCCTGTTAAAACAGGAATAAAGCCAATACTTTGTCTGTGAGTATGAAGTCTTAGTAACTTTACTCACTGGTGATGTCTTGTGCAAGCAAGACCCAGCATTACAGGCAGATGGAGGAGAAGCTCCCAGGCCTCTGACTAGGAACAGCATGCCAGAAAATTAGGAAAAAAAAAAAAATCCATATCTTGAAAGAAAATTATCTTTCCATATCTCACAGGGCTTTTGGCTTTGTTATTATCAAAGATGTCTTGAGAATTCCCTGATGCACCTTTTGTCTTAGATTCATTGTTTTATCTATCACTAGTCTGTCAGACTTAATTTGCCCATTTCCTCAAGTGTTCTAAAAAATCAGTTTTCCTCAGATATTTACATGTGTTCTTAATGAAAGAGAAAGCTTCATTTTCAAATGAAGTACAGAACCACTCTGTACATGCTGCTGCTCGGTGGTTCAGCTACACCTTTAGATAACTTGTCTATGTTAGCCAGGACCCAGCCAAGAACAGCCTCCCCTCTCCCATGCTCTGCAGCATTATTCCAGGGCTTAAGAACTTGCACTGGCCCACTTGACCAGTTTATAAGAGAGAAGCTGGACTCACCAATTAGTACTGTCTTATTTAAGTTTTTTTTTCCTCTTTGATCGCCCTCTATGTTTTAGTCACAGCAGTTTCTTAGGCCAAAAAAATAAATGGCTTTATTTATGTAACAATATTCTCATTGACTCTCCCCTCAAGTGTTTATAGCATACATAGTTCAGTTCACACAAAAATGTAGCCTGTACACAAACCCTTGGCTACAGCACTAGTTGGTGTGCTGGTGAGCCAGTCTGCTCTTCATATGCACTTTATACCTTGGCACCTGGTCATATTTCAGTACTGTGTCCAGAAAGGAAGTAGGACTGTACATAAAAAGATACCAGAGCTACCCAAGGAATATTAGGGGTGAGGTGTCTGGTTGCAGCAGGAACATAACTAAGAAATGAAATCATAATTTTGGTGTGGATGTGACTGCTGATAATCAGACTGAACAGCTGAGAGCATCCTGCTTCTACCAAAAAGGTGAAATCCTGGTTCTACTGAAGTAAAACTTCAGAAGTTTCTAAACACCAGCATAAAATGAACCAGAGCTGACTGTTCATACACTTAATAATAGGTAGTGTGCCTTCACTCCTGAAAAACCTGCCTCTCGAGTGTTTATAAAACATTACATGGTGTCAAAAGTTATCTTGAGCCAAAGATGGAGCAATTACTTCCTCCAAGTCTGCTGGATTTATGAGGGAAGCCTGCAGAAAAATGGTGTCAGCTTAGCAACATTTTGAAATATTCTCTGCCAAGGGGGCTGCCGAGGAACAGCTGAAGGGCAAGCAGTGACAATGTATTGAGAAGGGAGAAGATACAAAGAATTTGACACAGTGATAGGTGCTAAATAAAAGCCTTGCAGTGATTAGGAAGGTCAGATAAACTTGTATGGATGTCTCAAAGCAGAAGGATCAGCTTCAGAATCAGTGGGATATGTTGGGGTGTGCCACCCCATACATAAGCATCACAGAAGTACACACAACAAAAGCAGTCAGTCACATATACGTTAATTTCAACCATTTCAATCCGTCTGACTACCAAAATACACTGTCAGAGCAGCAAACGTAAGATCAGGCTTTCAGTCACAACCTGATTTCTTTGTGCCTTTTCGCTAGGAAGAAGGGCTACGGCAGCTGGTGTGACCCAGTAAGCGGCAGGTTTACCTAGCTCTGCTTTGGGTAGAGCTGACACGCTTGGCTCTGCCTCCTTCTTTAAGTTTTACTCCTCATATTTCCCCAGTCCAATGAGCCTCTCTCGCTCCTGTCGACAGTAACCCCGCAGAGACTCCCAGCCTTGGCTGGAGCCGCGATGAACTTTCTGCCTTCTCCTCCTCACTGGGTGTGCCCTGTCCTGCTGGGGATAAAACGGAGCATTCAGCTGGTGCTCGCCACAAGGAATAAATAAAGCCAGGAAGGAACTGCGGGCCAGCAGGGGAGCCGTCGGTGGCGGTGACGTGCGCGGTGTGACCCCGCTCGGGGCTGGCCCCGCGCCCGCCCTGGGCGCGTCAGCCCCGGCGAGGGCTCCTCACCCCGCCCTGGGGACACGGCGGTGGCCCCGCCAGCTGGACGCGGTGCCTGGTGGCGGAGCCTCGTGGGAGGAGGGCCCCCAGCCCTCCAGCCCTGCCTGGGAAGCAGCTGTGCCACTGCGGTGCCACAACATCGCTGCTGTGCCACCAGCAAATCCCGACCTGTGAAACCACTGCGCAAGGAGAGCACAAAGGAATTTATTTTATTCCTTTTTTTTTTATTTAATTTTTTTTTTAGAGGAAAAAACCCAGGAGAGCAACATACTCCTGAATTAGCACCACTCAAGCAGGGCAATTCCCTGTATCAGCTGGGAAAGGGCAGGAATAAGTGAGTGAAGCAGGCAGAGGGACGTTTAATACAGTCTGCCTGAATAAGGACCTTGTGCTACTGCCAGAAGCCCCAGCTGTCAGCACCACCTTTCACCTGAGACTGCTGCCTCCAGAGCCAGCTGGGGGAAGGTGTGTGTAGGCAGTTTTTGATGACATTCAGGGGGCGGAGGACCATTAGCTGCTGCCTCCCACAAAGAGCTCAGTGGCCGGGAGGCAACAAAGGACGGGGCTGAGGGGCAAAGGTGCTGGTAAGAGGGATCTGTGATGGCTTTCATGAGTGGTCTCCCACACGGGCAGTGCTTCACCTCTGCTTAAGGCTGAGCCATGTGAGGTGTCACCTGAGGTAAGGGACAGTGAACACTGAGCTCAGCTCACTGCCCACGAGTGCTTTTGATAGCGCAAGACTGCCAGTGCTCAGCAGTGGCAGCTGTGCCCTGTGTGTGGGCACAGCCAGAGCTTCCTCAGCTTTCCGGGGCACAGCCCTACACTGAAGGCACAGAACAGACAAAACCACCCCGATGATGAACACATCTGTCTCGTTTCTGTGAAGTTGGACAGATTTCAAAATGACTTAATAAAAGTTACAATTTACGGTATTGAAAAAGATGCTTTAAGGAAGGCACTTTGAGATAATGCAACCAGAGACCACACTGGTCTTTCCTGAGGAAAAAAAAAAATGAAATCACTACAGAGGGAAATAGATATATTAAAAACATTGCAGAATTGTTTTGCCAAGCAAATTGAGGAAGGAATTGATCCCTAATATGTAGATTCAGGACCTGATTTCCTACTTGATGATTTCTAGACTCCATTATGTCCTTAAAGAAGTGCCTTACTCTGATTCAGTATTCTAGTTTGCATTCCAAAAAACCCCCACAAAACAAGATCTTATGTGAAACAACTAATGTTTATATGTACTTCCAGGACTTAAAAAAATTTGGCACACAGTTTTCTATGACATAGTTCAAAGCAGTGTTTTATATAATTGCTGTATTTCAAAGGCATATGAAACTGAAAACTTGATAAGAAAATGAGAAGTGGAGTGTTTAACTTCAAAGAGAAATAAAACCTCACTTCCTACTTCTGCCCCACTGTTCTATGTTGCAATTAAATGAGTAGTTTCATACACAGTACTGTGATTTATCACAACTCAGAATGTACAAGCTAGCATGTACTTTAATAAGAACTGCCCAGTTTGTGGAATTGTGATGCCCAACTGTAAATAGATTTGACTAATAAATTAAATCCACTCAAGAAAAAGACGTGAACTTCAAGATGAAAGTAAGGACCGGGCATTAAGAAATAGCAGGCTAAAACAGCCCAAGACCTACATCAAACTTCCATTTTTTGGTTAATTTCTTAAAATGCTAAGCCAAAGACTGAAAAGTAAACTCCAAGTCTAGAGCAAAGGGATCAGTAGGGAAAACCACATCAGTAATCAACAATACAGAAACTCCTCTAGGGGGTTAAATTAGTATTTCCAGGAATAAACAAGTTACCAAAAAAGACACCCTAAACAAATAAACCCCACCAAACCTCACCACACACACCACAAAAATCATCTTTTTTGCCCCTGCTACCTGAGCCCCACTAAGGACTAGAGGGAAGCAAGACAGTGCTCAGAGCACCCAGAAAGTTCAGCTAAGCCAGGCTGGGCTCACCAGCGTCTGTTACCCAGCCAGTGGGAATTACACAGAGGAACAAGGGGAAGCAGGAACCCAGCTGGAATCTGGATTCCCCAACTCCTTCAGCGTGCGCTGCCTTTTATCTGGGGCTTGTGGCAACTCCACAATTAAGAGCTTAATGCACGTAAGATATACTTTGCAAGCAAAACATTATTCATTAACAAATCTGATTAAACTGCTAATGCAGTGAGCGGTAGCACAAGTTCAGAAAGACAAATAGTCTCAGTGGTGCAGTGTTTGTGAGGAACATTACCCATAAATGGATTTTAACTATTTAAATTGGCTTCTGTTCAGGAACTATGAAAAGACACAATGGAGCACAGAACACTTCATTTAGCTTACTGGGCTTAATGTGAGAGGGGAAAAAACTCTACAGATTAAGGTTTCTGACTTCAGAGCAGTAATCTGCATAATTCTGCAAAGATACCTGTGTCATAACCCCAGATTAAAAAAAAAAAAAAGAAAAAAAAGGGATATTTTTCTCCCCCAGCAGCACTTTCCCAATTATTAAAGATTTGTTGGTAACTGGTGTTTCTTCCTGTGTGTAGAACATTTTAAACCCATTCCACATAGACTAAATAATGTTCAAATCCCAGATTCCAGAAATGTACACTGTGCTTTGCTGCTGTAGTGGTAAAACTGTTCTGCTTTCATCCCTTTATAAGCATTGTGATATTTCAGATCATGGAGGCAAGTTGTTACAGGAGAATTTTAGCTTTTATCTTTTAACTAAAGGTATATTTTCATCATTTTGGCAGGACTAAAAGAAGTTCCTGCTGGCCACAAGAGACATCTGATGGCTTTCCTTCCTTGCACATGCCCACTTTTACCATTTTATTTTTTTTTTTCAGAAGCCTTATATCAAATCCTGTAAGCAAGTAACTCTGGTTGATACATGTAAATAAACTGTAATAGCTACTCCTGCCTGACTGTGCCCCAGCTCAACACAGGTCCATTTTGAGCTCTTTAAGAGGAACCTGTTCATTGCACTCAGACACCCAGCCCGTATCTCCAGCTCTCCTGTGCCATCCCGAGCAGCCAGGCTGGGCGTGGGAGCCTGAGGTGTGGGCTGTCTCGGAAAGATTGCCAGCACTGTGTTTTATTGCCTTCCTTTGATCCCTGTTTGAGAGGTGGTAGGTGCACAGCACTGACCTACTGAACTGAGCTATGCTAATATGGCTGGAACATTTCAGTAATTATTTCACCGTACGACCTAGAGGTTCTCTTATGACCGAGAGCTCTGATTGCTTCTGTACAATGTCAGCCCACCAAAATGCATATTCTTGTATAACCTGAAAAACGAATAGTTTTAAAAAACCCTAGGTGAGTTTTTTTGCTCTTCCCATTGATCTTTCATTTCATTCTCTAAAACTCAAGATGAGCCTCAACCCAAAAGTTCCAAGATCAACAGGAGTTTGGATTAAATCAGAGCTATAAGATTTGGCCCATGATTTCTAGAACTATTATTGCAGCCTGAGAAATACTGCTGGTCCCATCTCCCAGTGATAACGAGCTGTGTACACACACTGTTTACAGTAGCCTGATATAAACTTTACAATATAAACTCAGCACCTTTTCCTCCTTTTATAGAAGCCTGTTTCATACATTCAAATCCTGTTTGATGGCAGTCACGGAATCAAGCAGTTTGGAATTTCTGAAACATCTAGGGAGATAGAAATCAAATGGTGCTCAAGCTAGTTAATTAAAACATTTCAGAATCTTTCACCTGAGGTGTCAAGCTGTTTTGTTAAGTGAAGAATTGAGAGACTAACAGAGCAGGTGCTGCTGCAAGCACAGATTGCCATAGAAAAATCACTTTACAGAAGCCCATCAGAAGCAGTCTGACTACAGGATCTAATAGAGAGGGCAGCGTATGCTCATTGCTTCTCATTACCTGATTGTGAAATCTATAGTTTAGGAAAGCTCTCATTGAAGTCAATTGGGATTTTCCCAGAGTCAGACTGCAGGATTGGGACCACACTGTGCCATTATGGTAGATATCACAAAGACCAGGCTGCCTATATTAGAGTTTTCAATGGCAGCATCTGATCTGAAGCCAAATGAATTTAATAGAACATTTCCCATTGATTTCACTGCAGACCAGATCAGGAGAAGAGTCACTACATGGCTGGTTCAGGATGAAATAGTAGAAGGAAGCAGCATCCTTGAATTTGTTTAATAGGTTGTGTGTGTCTGTCCGTGTATATATTCTCCTCCTCAAATAAAGAAGAATAGTTATTAAAGAATATCAAATGATAGCACAGAAGGGAAAACCACCTAACCTACAGTCAGTTAGAATGATATGAATGGACTCCTGTTTGGTATTTCAGGGCATCATTCATTTATCTTTAATGGAAAATAACGTTAAAAGGTCAGAAGCAAACATCTGCACACCACTGCACATCTGAGCAGTACCAGTGAAGTCAATGATGCTTGATCCATTTGTGCAGAAAGACAATGTTTATGATACCAATTGTCCAAGACCTGTTCTGCTGGGAGGTCTCTTAAGCCTTGGCTCTGGAGGACCCCTTCGAAATTATTGTCATGTATGCGAACAAGAGCATTTGCCTCAGTCAGCAGTTTCCAGGACAGAAACCTTAATCTGCGTGATCCTTGGGGTAGAGGGTGTAATTTATCTGCATTTATATGGATATCCCAGTCCTGTCGAGGATTATAGGTAACACCATAATACCAAGCAATGAGTCACACATCACTCCTTTCCAGATAAACTAAGAGAGAAACTGGAGAATATTTTAAAGGACTTTTCAGAAAAAAACCATTTACTTCAGGAAGAAAGCTTCTCAAACCTTTGCATTCTCACTGGGCTCCTGAAGTGCAATCCCAACTTTCCTACTCACCTCAATAAAAGTTCTAATCAAGATAAAGCATTTTTATCATGCTGAACCTTGTTTTTCCCAGTGAACCAACCTCCTTCTGGAAGTTCATCTTTACTAGGACAGATGTGCTACATCTTTCCCATCGGTGCAGCATTGTCTTACCAGTTATCTTTCTGATGCCCCAGAAGACTGGTTTTACATGGGCTAAAATGGAGAGGTACTAAGAAAGGAGTGGCAGAAAGATGGACGTGCAGCAACAAAGCTTCTTTTCCCAACTTATTCACGTGTTCCCTCCCATAAATGGACCAAAACCAGTAAAGGGTATTCCAAGTCTCAACTGTAGTGCTTGATGTACATGTATGAATCAAAGCAAACAAAGCTACAATTTAGAAAAGTTGCCTTGTAGAGTATTTTTTCTCTTAAAAATAACATGAAAAGATAATTCTACCGTAATACATATTCTATGTTTGCAAATGCACTATTGTTTGATATGTGTTAGCTTCCCAGACTCCCTTGTATGCATTACTGCCAGTTACCATCTCTCTCAAAAGAGCACACCAGTCAGAGCACACCAGTCAAGATGAGCCTGTACAGATGACCTTCTTTATTTTTCAGAGGCAATCTGTCCTTCTGGTTCTCCCTCCCCCCTCTCAGATGTTTTTTTTTTTTCCAGAGATGAAAAGAGCCTTTCTCAGAAGTTGCTTCCTTTCCATCTCTGTTCCTTTTTATATAGGAGATGGCTCAACTGTAGAAGACTTCAGGAAGGGTATTGAACTGGAATCAGAAACTTGAGATTCCCTGTGCTTCTGTTTCCCCACTTACCAACTACTGTAACAGTGAATAATCTTCCAGATTTAGTTCATTAATCTCTCCTCATTATATGAAACTATTTTTATGAAAAGTGGTAGATATTATTCTGGTCTCATTGACATTTTAGGACAACTCTTAGTTCTTTTCTTCCCTCTCCTGGAGAGGGAGTTAATAAATATAACTGCCCTTCCAGGTGGATTTTCCTCAGGTAGTAAACCTTGAATTTCTGCACCAAAACACCTAAGCACCACTATCTCATATGTAAGGGCCAAAACTATTAGATGGATGAGAAGCAATAGCAGATTGAAGCCTCTGTGCACATATAATTGGGACAAAGAGCCACACAAGTCCAGATTACACATGCGTGCATAATTATATGTTACCCAGCGACTATGTGGAGAAAGCAATGCCCATCTAGATCTGCACCAGCTACTGTGCACACACACAAAGCATCTACACACTGCCTTATTGAGGAACAGGAATGGAACAACCTTTTTTTTTTTTTTAAAAAAAAAATCACCAAAGAGGACAAAAAAAGCATATGTTAAGGTATGATTGACAGCCGCCATAATGGACTGTCATGTCAAAAGAACTGCCTTGCTAATTCTCTTACATAATGAGCTAGATGCTAGGCTCTCCTTGCAAGTTTGATTGTGCACCCTTCCATCAATCTTACCGACATCTTGGCATCTAAAATACAGCAAAACCACTTAACAAGGGCTCTTTAAACAGGCAAGAGAAGGGATGTCTCTGTGTATTAAATGTGATGTGGAGGTTGCTATGGTAAATTTGAGCATGTGAACATTGCAGTGCAAAATTCCATACTGGTGGCTAGAGCTGAGGCTAGCCATGCCTCCAGGTTCTTTAAGTGTACTTGCATTGCATTATTCAATGAATGGAAAAAATATGGTTCTGGTGCCACTTTCATGGCAGGGTTAAAAAAAAAAGTGCCTTTGTCTAATCCTTTTCTTTGTGTGTATGTGTAGATCCCCGGGGTGTTGAGGAGGAGTATCCGAAATGGATTGGAGTATGTTCTCTCTGCAGCTTTCAAATATGGGGCTCCATCCCCCAGACTCCTTCAGTAACTAAGACTGGAAATATATATGCATTTCTCTCTCTCAGGTTTTTTTTTTTTCCGCTTCGTCTGGTTGTCACAGTTACATAACGCTGCCAGTTGTAATCGCAGCTCAGTGGTGTTGTTAGGCAACTCTGTTAGCTTTAGTTACTGAATTGAAAATTGCCATATAGGTGTCAACTATCTGCCCTACAGTTCTGATGATTATAGCTTTATCTATTGGCACTTCCCTCATTACCAGTCCTCTGAGTTCCCATTTTGCTTGCCAGATTTATAATCCACAGAGCCCCTTCAGCTGTGAACTGCTCCCACCCAAGCAATTGGAGATTAATTGCCAGCTCCACTCCCGGGCCCTATATTGAAGGGGGACTGAACTGCTCATCAGCGAGTGAGGTTTCGTGTATAAACATTTACTGCAATTCACTGTTCTCTGAGTTATTCCCTTTTAGAAGGAATTTCACAGGAAACCTTCTGGTTTCCCAGCTCCACAGTGACATTTCTTAGAACTGTTTTGTTGTTACTATTCAGTTATTATTGCAAAGGTACCAAAATGAGTAACATAGTACAAACTCACTGCTATCTCCACCATAGCCCAACAGATTACAGGAGCTGCCACCACCATTATGCCTGCTATTTTATCCAGTGACTTTGGAGCTCTTTATTGAGGGATATTATAATTTCTGCTTATTCCATTTTTCTATTTCTTCCTATTTTTCTTGCTCACATTTATAATTTTAAGCATCAGTTTAGCCCATGCTCCCAAAGTCTGTCTTTCCCTTTTGGTCAAGAAACATTCCCCTCCACAAAGCATCATTTTTGCATGCACGACTCCATTGTTCTCCCTTCGCAAAAATCAAACTCTCTGGCAGACAAATCCTGGTCTGACTGAGCACAAATGCTGATCTGACTGTTCAGTATGATCTTCACAACCAGAGTTATTTTCAACCTCCCTCAGACTTCCCTCTTTGCAGCACTTGGTTGGTTTCAACTTCCAGAGTTTTTGTGCAATTGCTACCAATATTAGAAGTTTCTCTATGCTTTTGTTTATATGTATTTAACAGGACTCTTAACTTTCAGCAACTCAGAAACATTTTCCTAAGGCACTCCCGTGGCTCCAGAGATCAGTCCCCTTTTACATACAGCAGCTCTGGCAATAACAGCACCAACTCTGTCTCATCCAGCCAACCTCCACGGTTTTCACAGTCAAATGCCAGCCACAGAGAAATAAATTTGGTACCCGAAGCATCACTTCTCAAACAATTTTTAGTACAACATTCGTTTTGCTGAAGTTTCCTACTCACCTTGTGCTCCCATCTTTCCTCATTGTGGTTCCAGGCTTCTCCAGGACACTGGACAAGTGATTCCTCTTTTTCAGCCTTTCTCTCACCATTGCAGACCTGCAGCCTCTTTCCCAGCAGCACCCACGAAGCCTAAAAAGCTTTGCCTCCCTGCAGGACCCTCCCTCATTTGCCACAGGTGTTGCTAAATTATTGCCTTGAATGTTCAATTAGTAGAATTGCACCAAGGTGGTGGCTGTATCTTGTAAGTTTGTGGGGCCAGAGGTGACTTTCTGAAAGTGTGAGCAGACATGGGGAGGTTATCAAGTCCATTTTATTCATATAAAACTTCATTCTCTCCTTTGACACTGATAAACTTTCCCCCAGTATTTCTGGATGGATTTTTTCAAAGCTGTATGTCTGTTTTGGCCATGCATTTGTTCAGTGTACTTAAAAACACTTCAGTAACAAATTCATCTGCTGGGTTGCAGAATCCTGCTCCAGACAATCTCATGTACAACAGAAGTCTTGCCCATCCTGCACATATCAGTTCAATATGGGTGAGATATTTCCATATGCACTGGGAGTGGAATTTGGGGTAGGGAGAATATTTATGTGATGGAAACATGTGTTAAGGACTCTGTTCAGCTCCTGATTCTACCTATCCTGGGCCTTCTCAGTGATCTTGGACACCCTGCTTTACTCCTTTATGACTGAACTTCCTAGCTGTAAAATAATGAGGATAATCTGTTTGGAATGACCAGTGCTCATGAGGTTGCGGGAAAAAAGCTATAAGGAAATTAAGCAGAAAGATAAAAAGATCTTTTGCTCTCATATGCTGGAGTAAGTTTTTTTTCCACCTACCCCTCTTCAGAATACTTGAAAGTGAAAAAAGGATTATGTTTCTTAGTGGGCCAGGTAGTCTCAGAGAGGGCATTTCTCCATTTTTTTAAAGACTCTCTCATTTCAATTGTTATTCAAGGATTTTTTTTTTCCACTTGTGTAGCTGTTCTACTTCTAGCTTTGTTATCCTGAGTTCAAAAACATTTCCACTCACTGTTCAGATAATTTTGTGTTTCAGAACTCCAAACATCAGCAGTATATGACTTGTAACATGACATTTAATATTTTTTTTTTTAGATCTACGTTTCTCTGTGGGGCTCTTAAAATTGCTTCTAGTAAGGGCAATCTCTTAAGAGAAAAAAAAATAATTCACAGCTGTCTTGTTTTGCATTAGCATGTAAAATCACCTTTCTACTTTCTCGCAATTCTGTGGTTTCTTGTACAACAGTACAGATTAATGGATGCATTTTTTGTTTCTCAGAAAGATCTAATCATAGCATGGGAAGAGAAGAGAAGCCAGTGAAAATCCTCTGATCAGCCAACTCTCCCTAGATCAAATGCTCTCTGTTTGGGAACATCTGCCTTAAAAGATACCACCTGTTCATAAAAAAATACCAATAATAAAGTGCTCATATGTCAAATATTGCAAGGAATGTTTAAAAGCTCATAATAATCATTCTTTGTAAAGCAACTAGGTTATAAATTTAAGCTGAAAATAACATTGAAGAGCCAAAGTGAGTGCATCTGCCTCTGTGGTTGGTATGACAGGATGGTGCACGTACAGCCATGAGCACATTATAACATTTGATATTTTTAATCAAATCCCATTTTAAGATGTGATGTGTGTTACTCCGCTAAAGGTCATTTTAGTTACAGTAGCATTAAGGGTTTTCAATAAAACATTTTAAATGCCAGTTATATAACTGCTTTTAAAACATTTAACAGCCACATTGGTTACATGACCTGAGACAAAGGATATTTTCTCAGCACTTTGATATATTGTGGCTAGATTATCCTTATGGGAACGTTCAGTTCCATAATGGTCTCAGGTCATCCCATAATATGTGGTATAGGATTTTTTTTTACCAAAACAATAATTGCTAATGAAGCCAATGGTGATGGAAGTTCAATGACATGGCAGAGGATAGAGACTGCAGTCAATAATAGCAGCAGACACTGGCCAGTACAAGAAGTTCATCATCTTGTTCAAGGACAAGAAGATTTAGCAATAAGGAATGAACACACATGGATGTGTCTTAGCACTGCATGTACATTACAGAAAAATAACTCAGGTGAACAGGAGTTCTTTCTTCCCCTGCATTTCCTGGACTTTTGCACCATTAAAAGATGATAGGATATAAGATATATAGAACATAATATAGGATAATATAGGATATGTTTCAGGACTTCATACCCAGGTGTACCTGGCCATATATAGAGTTACACCACTCCATACCTGCCCGTTACTTTCGAGACAAGGGGATTTTGTGAGGTGAACAACTCCATGTGATGTACGAGAGACTCGTGCCAGATCTTATTATTGAGGGTAGACAGCTATTTCCTGTTAGGTTCTCTTCAGAAAAATATCACTGGAGCAGCATTTTCAGCTGTTGCATCTCCCCTGCCAGCACTCTTGGATGCTGGATCTCACTCCCAGACACAGCAACCTTTTTGACTCAGAATCCACACGGCAGATCGTCATGAGCCAGCCAACAGGATACACTCCTCTCTCTTCTGTCTCTTTAAATTCTGGGTTCTTGTGGTTAAAGCCAACTACCTACCTATTCCTGTGTGATCCTGGACTGTGTGTAGCATGGCTGGGGTTGGCAGGTGGTTCTAGCCATGCTTGTAGACTTCCGCCCCTCAAAGCAAAGCAAGTGGCTCTTTTCTGGTAAAGTATTGCCAAAGCCAAAAAATATATTCTAAAAGCAAGCCTTCTTAAGCCTTCTTTTTGTTTGTTGGTTTGGTTTTATTAATAAAAATAAAATCTTTGTTCCAAAAATGAAATAAAAATGGTGTATCATTATTTTCTCCTGCTCTGAGCAGGAGATACTCGGTGACTGGCTGAGGGCCTGCCCAGCATGAATTATTCTAAGAAAATGTGTATATTTGTTGAAAAGCAATATAAGCAAAAAACACAGTGACAATCCTTTTTCTCAGCTCTTAGGCATCGTGTCTTCCTCAGCGACTTCAGGTCGTAATGAAATTAAGAACTTGCTGTGTTTCAGAATAATATCTTCCACAGCCAGTTTTATCACGGGCCAATGAAATAAATGTTTCCAAAGTGAACAGCTGGCATCTCTTTTCATAAAAGATTCCCTTTTAGAACAGTATTTCCAAACAATATTACAGTAGCTCCATTCACATGGCTATAGTTAAGACTGTGTCAATACTTCTCTTATAAACCTTGTTTTTCAAGGGTTTATAACTTTACAGCTGAGCCATAATTAGCTGTGATTTGAGTTAAGGCACAAGAGTTCAGTCTGTCTGCAAGGACATTTTTGCTAATATTAATAAAATCAGTTTTAAATCATAGAAGAGTAAAACATAGTAATTTATATGCATAAAAAGGATTCTTGAACATTAAGCAGCTTTGATTTTAAAAAAGGAATTTTGACAAGTGATCAGAATATAATATGATCTCCACATTTTTTGTCTATTGAAAAGAAAAAGAGGCAAAAAATCACTTTAGGTGCTCATTTCTAAACCAAAGAGTCACCCAGAAAAGCCAGCACTGCCTGCAGACTGGACTCACCTGAGATCAGCACAGATTCAGAGAACCATATATTGCTGTCAAAACCTTTATTGTCACCAGCAAAATAAGGGTTCAAGAAAACCTATGATCCATTTGTCTACAGGGCCACTGGTTCTGTTTCTAACTGTTTGCATTCCTCCTGCCACCCCTCTGAGACTTCTTATCCTAAGAAATCCCAAATGTCTCGAGCTCAAAAGGAGGTCTAGCTCACATTTTTAATAATTCCTTCTTCCTTCCCTCACTTCTCCTGTCGCTCAACTGAGCAACATCTCAAAGATGTTGTGGTCCTAAAAGACCAAGAAAGAAATATAGAGAAAAAAACTGTGAGAAAATACGTCCAGTCACATATAAGATGAGTATAACCAAGGACCTCACTCACATACATTCAGAAAGGACCCTCTGCATGAACAAAACCATGTGACACTCCTTCCTCTTTCTTCCCTGTGTAGGCACTGTCAGTATTTTCCTCCTTCTTCTCTTCCCAGTTAGCTCTTTATACACCCTGAGTTTGGTAACATAATCTTTGTTAAGGTAGGAGACTTTTTCTAAACAGATGGACAATCGGGGTGATTTGGGAATATGCCTGTTTTAGCCTGGTATTTATCTCCAATGATGCTGAAAACAGGGCAAAAGGGATAGACTTTCACCTCAGCGTTACAACACTGTGGAAACAAACACAAATCTTTAACGTTACAGTGCAAACAACAGCCACAGAGCTCTCCTTGTTATCCTTGCTGACTGATCTGTATGATAATTGCAGGCTAGGATGACTGTATCCCTCTCAGGCCAGATTTAACCATATTATAGAGTCAGAAGCCTTCCTGAATTCTGTGGCCATCACTCTCCACAAAAACATGAAGTTAAAATTGTTTCTTCAAATTCAAATGGGATCAATACCTCTCAGGAGACAGATGGGGTTTTCTTTTCTACACTGAAAAAAGAATCAGTGCCTGGAGTTCTGGCTCAAAGTATTCATTCAGTTACAGAACAACACCAGCAAAAAATCAGCAGAGACTGGGCACTTGCTTTTTTCCTTGATTAGCCCTGAATCTTAAATTTGATGTTCTATATAAAGAGAGCTTGCTGTTGTTTTTGCATGTGGCTTTTTAAACTACACGGTTTGGCTCAGGCAAGAAGGACATGTTTATTCTTTTTTGGAGCTTTTTCATTTTCACTTGTAGCTGAATCCTCTAGGTCAATTGTATCTGCAGGGGTGGGAGAGGAATTTAATTGCTTTTACTTCCTACCTTCATCTCAGGGTGACCAGTCCATTAATAATGCACAGGAAGCAACTAGGAAATGCATGGTAGATTAGGGATTAATTGATATTTGGAAAGATTTCAATCCACATTTGAAGGAAAAGGTTACGCACTGTACTCCAGCTCTAGTTACTATGTGCATTTGATTATTACTTCTTACAGCCCTGCTTTTTCTGGTTTTAGATCTGTTTTCCCCTTTCCTCGGTCAACAAGGCTTTTACAAAAATTTCCTTGTTTGTTTCTTGCTACAGGTATTTGCTATATTTCTCGTACACACCACCCAATATCAAATAAATACAAACATTTGTCTGTATTTTCCAGTAACTATGTTTTTTTTCTTCACTGACACCACCCACAGTTCCTTTATGAACAGTTTGACTTTCCAAAACGTCATTGATTTCTCTGCTTGGAAGTTACAAGATTAATAGCTTTAGAGGCAAAAGTCCTTCAATCCTTTCTCTGAATAGGTGCTGCAAGCTTGCTTCAATGCCTGCTGATGTGCTTCAGCACATCACTTTTAGTTCGAAACGCGAGTGAGGCACTCCTCAAATCAACAAGGCACTAAAATACAGGAAACAGATGGGTAATTCCAGTGATGTCAGGGCAGGAAGGTATGATTTAGTTTGTTTGAAAATGACAAGCCTGACACCTCGACTTGTTTTGCCATAGAAATGATAATGACTTCGGTAACTTCTTTGGCTGTTTTAAAGGCTGCAGAACACCTAATACACCCATAAAACCAGTAACTGCTGTTAGCAGAATTTGACTCTAGCTGTCAGGAGCAAGGGATGAGAGTAAATAACAGAAGACCCAATAGAAAAGATATATTAGATTCTTTTAAGACCTTGAGAAATTCACCATCTTTTCCCAATGCCCATTACATTAAAAACAGACTAAGTTAGGAATGTAACATAAATGTCCAGTTACAAGCACTTTGATAATGTTAGGTGAATTGGACAAAGACCTTTTGAGGACCCCTGGTGTTACAGCAGATTTTATGATGGTATTTGAATTTGAGAGTAATGGATTCCTCTCAGCAGCTAAAGCCAGACAATTTGGAAGAGTTTCAAAGCTGCTAAATGCACACCACAGAGACACACTGATGACTGTAAAATCTAAGTGGCCACCTCAATTTAGGATTAAAATGTCAAAGGAGAGGTAGACCTACCTTTCATATGTCATATCATGAAGTATTTAGAATGCTAATCATGGAAACACTTAAGTTCTTTTCTAATAAACTGTCACTTTGGAATCAGAGCTAGACTAGTTACAAAAGCCTGTTAAGATACAATATGTGAGTAAAGAAACAGTGATGGTGACTCCTTTGAAGTAATCATTTGGGATTGGAGAAGTTCATCTTTTCACCACTGAGGTAGTGAAGGTCACATCATAAGTGACTTTCATAGTCCTACCAGTGAGTGTTTTGCACCCCCAATGCAGTTCTGTTTTTCTTTCCTCTGACAGCCCAAGAGAAAGGAAAAGTCATTGAAATATATGAAGTAGCTCAAGAAGATGCCCTGGAGGAATCTCTGCTCACCTCACCACACCATGGTGATAACAGCTGCTGAAAATGCCACATTTTTTTCTACTGCAGGATATCTCAACCCAGGCCTAATTTTATTCAAATATCCACACCTAACGAGAAAGAACAGTAGGCAGCATATCCTATATTACAGTATTAATTTAAAAAATATGCTATTTACAACTGTTGTTAAGAGCTGTTTTCAAATCCCTTTAGTATTTTTCATCCATAGAGTTATTTGGAGGATTTTGCTAATTCTGGTTTTATTAACATATTTGGTGGAGCTTATCTGAGTTTCATCTCTTAATCTAGGAGACTTTGCAAGCACTATTTGCTGATTTATCTACTTTGATTGATTAAATAAATGAAGAAAGACTTGTAAACTGTAGCAGTGTCACAATGGGGTAGTTATGCCTTATTTTAATTAAAATCAGGATCTAAAAAATATTTTATTCAGTGGCTATCTACCTGGGTGTGCTTGGCCTAGTTTTTTCAAGTACCTAGAGATTCTGCTGAAGTCTTCATTTCCTCAATCTGCCAAATCCACAGAGCTGCATTCTGTGTGCAGCTCAGGCTGCAGGCATATTTTCAGCCCAGAGAATCTGAATTCTCTGGCCACAAGCATTTGTGTAGGGCCTGTTTTGCTTTTATACAAATCTGCTCTACTTTCCACAACTTCCAGGCTCTGCACCTCGCTGTGGTTGCAAGTTGCCCCTGCAACATTTGAGGAAAGAAGACTCCACGAAACTTCGGTTTCTATTTTACTTTCCACCCAGTCTCTGCCGGGGCCCAGAGACAGTCATGGACAAACCTCTGGTCCCAGTGAGTTTTCTGCCAAAGAGGAATGACCAAGAACCACAACAAAATAGCGAAACTTGTGAAATCATCACATCACAAAGCAGTACAAGTTCTTTAAAACAGAGGAATCAAAACCTAATTTCCTTACCTTTGGTGAGACTCCCAGCTATGTGGTTCATGGCTGCGCCTCTGTTCTTAGTCGTGCCCGAGTTCTGCTGGAGGAAGTGACTGTAATTACCAGTCAAATAAATATGAGTTTCCATCACAGCTTATTTTTCATTTTAGTTGGCAACGATCTCATCCCTCTCAAAACCAGTTACATATTGCCTTGGAGACCACAGGTTACCTGGGTGTTGCTAGGATGCACCATTTGCCTGATTCTCTCTTCCTCAGCCACATTGCCCACTCTCGGTGCTGTTAATCCATTTGGATATTGCCCTTATCTACCCTTATGCTGGGAAGTTCCTAAGTAGCCATGTGGCTTGGATTCCTCCTCACTGCACTGTGCTTACCTTGAAACAGTGAACAAATAGTATTTGCATGTGCATTTATTTTCCCTAGATGGGCTGTGTTGGCCTTTTGTGGGAAATGTTGCAAACAGACCACAAATGAAGTTGATGTCGAACTGAGAAAAGCAGGAGGACAGGGTTATGTAGGGATAAATTGAGAGAGGATGTGGAAGGCAGAACAGATCTACTATCTAAACTTCCACACAATCAATGCCACTTATGTGATTGACCTGTATTACCATCGGCAGCGAAGAGCTGCGGTTGGGAAGCCCTTGTTGGTACTGACAGCAAAGGGAAATGGAGTGAAAAAACCTGAATGAACCCCGCTGAAAAAACAAGTAGCCCAACTACCTTTTCCTTCCTAATCATCATGTTTTAATACAACAGAATAAAGTGGCACATAAAAGGGTAAATGTGCATTTTCTTCAAGGACTTGTTGAAACACATAATACAGTATCTTTGTAATTTACGGGTAATATGTACACAATGTAAAGGATCAGGAGCAGAGAGTCCTATCACTATATTTAGAAATAATGCTGCTTTTCTTTCATAGGCTTGATATAAACTTTGATTACATAGCATTTCCTTAATTTGCTGCTATTCAAGAAAACCCTTAGAGCACTGCAGCAAGCAATGCCTCTCTCTTACATTTGCATTTTTTAATTTGCATTTTTTAATTTCCCAGACTACAGCTCCACACCTACACAGGCTTCCCCTGTGGGAGGGAAGAGAATATTTTTCAGTATGAATGATACTGTTTCTCTTCTCAAATAGCTGCAGTTATTAATTCCAGAGATTTACAGAAAAAAATCACTTTGCTACTGTTTCACTTAAATGTGTAGGGTTTTTTTTCTAACTAACATCAGATGCCAATCTATTGCTCCACTGGTACCCATTTTAAATAGGGCAGCCAAGCAAAAAGTTCAGACTGCTCAAATGACTAGCTGCTGCTCTCAGCAGCCTGCTCGTGCATTCCTTGCATACCCCAAAATGACACTGAGTGCAAGAAGGGTTTGGTGCTTTTAAAGGAAGAGCCATTATGTCCATAATATGTTAAGCCCCCCGTGGCACACTAATGGCAAGAATCTAGACCAGGTTACTCAGCGCAGGAGACTATTTACTAACCAGCAGGGACCAGTTGAGTAGATATCTTTAAAACATGTACTAAACTCCACGTTCTAGGAGATAGGGGATGTGCCTGTGACTTGGGTGATCTGCATTTTAAACCCCACTCTGCCTCACCTGGATGGGGACCTCAACCCAGATCTCTTTCATCTCTTCAGAGTGTCTGGCTCTTCTCAATTCAGAAATGTTATGACAGGAAGATCCTGTAAAACAAGGGTTACATCACTCACATGGCAGGTTACAAAGTCAGGACATCTCATCAAGTTCTTTCAACTGCTGGTGTTTCACTGTGCAAAACTGGAGCAGTGCCAGTGGAAGAGGCTGAGAGAGCCCACAGCACTCAAAAAGCCTGATGGGCAGAGCCCCTTCTGAGACATGAGAGACCTAAATTTAGCTCTATATGCCAGATTTGGCAGAGGGACATTTAGCTTCCAGTTTCCTAGAAGAGGCCCAATTAACAGGCGAAAAAAGAAATGGTCTCTCCCTCACTCTGTTTTTGTAGGAAAGGGTCAGCTCTTTTTGTATATTGATATTTAGGAGCAATTTCAGAGTAGCAGGGGACACCTATGCACTCAGAGGCCAGAGTGAAAGGCTGTCCTTCTCTGGGGCATCTCCTCCTGCCTCACTCACCAGCTCCCCTTCAATATGCTGTCTTCAGGGACTGTAATTTTTAAGTTCCTCACCTGGTCCTGCTTTGCAGGCAGAGTCTGTGCTTAAATTGGATTTCTGTAGCTCACACAGAGTCTTTCCTCTGAAAATCCTGGGATGTTACATATAAGGCATGGCATAAAGAGGGAAGGCAACAAGCAAAATTAGACCTGGAAGAGAGATGGCAACAGCAGGGCAATGGCTTTGTTCAGGCATTTAGCCAAGTACTAATGCCTGTCTATTGGAGAGTAACTGTCTCCAGAACAACTCCATCCAGAGGCTGAGGCAACAAAACAAATTATTTATTTGACTTTCTCTATCCAGGACCTTGCAAAAGAAAATTTACGAACACAGTGTGTCTTCCCAAGACTGAACGTTTCCTCACATAATAAGGTGGGAAAAAAAAAGAACTTGGGAGACTTTATATAACAGTACCATCTTGTGACACCTGCCATAATAATATTTTATTTGTCAGTCTTTTCTTATCCTATGTCTCTTGAAGCTTGACTAGGTTACCGCATCAAAGGGAAGGAGTAATAGTATCATTTCAGATAAAAGAAAAAGAAAGAAGTGTGCTGTACACAATCTGCCCATCATGTCACCTCACAGTTACATTAACCAAACAGGCACCACATCTATGAAAAGTACACACATAATATGGCAATCTGTGTCAACTACAGCTTCTCTTCAGGTATGGGAAAAATTGCTCCAGTCTTACATGGTAGCTATAATTCAAAATGCTTTACACAGATTAATTAATGGAACATACTTTATGCACATCAATACACTGAGTCAGAGAAATATTAAATAAATGACAAAGCACAAAATTAAATAGATGCGGGAAGTGGCAGAGCCATAAACAACACTGAACTCCTGGATTTCAGAATTTAGAAAAAAAAGCCCTACTCTAGTGCAACTATTTCCTTTCCCTTTCTTAGAGCATGTGTTTCAGGCAGCAAATTCTGCTGTGCAAGCATTGAGCACATCATCAGCTCTTTTCAAGTACTGAACTGAATAAATAATATTAACTATAATCCCACTACCATGTCCTAAACCACTAAATCTATTGAAATTTGAAACCTTCATATTTAACTGACTTTGGTAAAGATCACTCTGAAAGCTGCACTATCTTTGTACTACTAATTAATATGTAATAATAATGATAATCATGACCAATAATGCTGCTCTAATAAGGATTTAATCCTACAGATCATTTTATGAAAGCACTTTGATAATAATGGTTATTTACTCTTACAGTGCATTTTTCATGCTAGCAACTTCAAGTACCATGACGATTAATAAAGCTAAAGAAATAAAGAGATACATAAAATAACAAGCTTATGAGACTGCTAATATGCTGATCTTATTTAATAAACCTTACCAAATATAAAAATGTAAGGGAGATTCTCTTGGGAAAGGGCAAAAATAAAAAATAAACAAAAAACTCCTCGAGGCTATGTCAGCAGGATTAAATTGACCCGTGTATCAATGTCATTTCCACTGTCACTCTAGCAAACAAAATAAAATAATAAATAGCATTTAGTGAACTGTGGGCAAAGCTGTCAGCTGGTGTAAAGAGATGCACTGGCATTAATTTAAAGGAGTTGTGCATCTGGCCCAGCATTTTCAAAGGGCTGCAGAAGCATAACAAAATGCCCAGTATGTCCTGTCCATGATGACTTCAACACACAGAAGAGGAAGGATACATACTGTCAATGCTCACATCCTCTGGTGATAGTTTATATATATATATATATATATATATGTATCTGTGTGAGCTACTTTGCTGGATTAGGCATACTGAGATCTGTTGGGGGGTTTTTTAGCTGCAGGGCCTAGGATTTAAGTTCAATAGAGGGGCCTCTTGCCTTCCTCCTCCCATGTTCCCACTACTGCAGCTAAACCAAAGGCTTTGGTATGACCCAAGTTGGATTTTCATAGGTATTCACAGCAGGGCAATAGAAAGAATTCACCTGGTCCAAAAAAATCCACCATAAGGGATCTGTGTGGCCTACAATGCTTGTATAGGCAGCATTTTGCCAAAATAGCTTAGAAAGGAAGTCACCTGGGCTGGCACAATTTACAGCAGCAAAAGAAATCTTCTGCAGGATGGCTTATATAACTAGGGAAGCCTGGTTAGCAATACAGACAGTTTTTATATGCAGAACTCAATCCTTCTCAAGAAGCCTTTACTGGTTTGACTTTCCTGGCAAAGTCTTGGTAGTAGAGATCAACTCTGAGAGATATACTCAACAGCAAAGATGTCAGGCTGAGTGACTTTCTATTTAAGAGTCTCCTGACTTTTTCTCATCTGGCACAGGTCAATCCAGTAGCAATGTGAAACCAGAAGGAAACAGGTTGTGGGGATGCACAAGAGAGAAGTCCTCAGGAGGAGGTTTACTGAGACATGAGATATAAATGGAAATCATCCACAGTGACCTGCTCGTGGGCTCCACAGCAATATCCACATGCTGGAGTCAGGGAAATGGAGAAAGGAGTATCCAACCTCAGGTGTGAGATAGGGGGAGAGAGGAGCAAGTCTTTGGAAGAAAAGCTGAAGGAACTTATTTCAGGGGAATTCTGCAGTTCTTCCTCTTCATAATCGTATTTGCTCAGACAGTTTAGGAAATGATTGCACAGAGAAAGATACAAAAGAACCAAAAAAGATGCCAGGTAAACAGAAGCCCTCTGACAAAAGAGAAGCCCAGCCCATGGTCAGAGAAAGTATACGATGGTAAGAAATAGCTGGCGTGTTTTGAATACGTGCTATATAAACACTGTCTGAGGTTCATGGAAGTACTGAATGGAACCAACTATCTCTTTGTTAAGGGGATGAACAATATTTCATTCCAAATAACTATCAAGAGTAGCCTCCAGCCACAGAAAGCAAATCTGAATAGGAAGAGATCTTAGCAGATCCAATACAGGCTTTCTACACTACCAGTCGATCCTTCTCCAAACTAATTTGTGAACAAAGAGAACAAAGGGCTGGCTGTTTCTCTGGGGACAGTCTTATTTTCTAACTGAAGAGTAAATTATGTTGAATGAGAATACAAAGTCATAAAACATAATCAGGCTATTAGCTAGGTAAGAATTGGGGGAAGATACAGTGCTCCACAATGAATTCCCAGTGTTACATATGATAAGTAGAGACAATAGAAATCAGTGGGAAAATTTGGCATGCAGTGATTTCCTTCCCTGGGCCTCCTGCAATTTGCAGAACTCTGCAGAATTTCTTGGGCTGCTTGGTCAGCTTTCTCTTTTGCTGAAATATACTTGGATTTCAATGCTAACTACCACTGCTACAAAAGGAGGGTAGTTATAAAAGGTTGATTTGCAAAAATATTTATAAATTCTGCAGCTTTCTATTTTTAGGTGTTCAATTTAAGGCTTCTGGTGGCTGCAGACATCTGTCTTGTCAGAGATTTCTCTGTGGTGCTAACAGAAGTGAAGCTGAACTGAAGACTTAGATTCATCATGAAATGGGAACTGGGACTTTGATTCTACAGAAAATAGAACCCAGAGGAGAATCACAAACACACACACATTTTCCTTGCATATAGATATTTCTATTATTCCCAGGATTGTTCAGCAATGGAAATAAATAGGAATTTTGTTAGGGATTTCCGGTGGGATCAAGATGGAGCCTGGCTGTAGTCAGTAACAACTCTCAGGACACCAGCAAACTTAGAATCATAGAATCTTTTCAGATGGACCTCTAAGATCACCAAGTCCAACAGTTAACCCAGCATTGCCAAGTCCACCACTGAGTTGCTTGCCCCTTCTTCCAAAGGTCATAAACTCTCCTTTTTCCCCTGAGTTACAGCCAAATCTCTCTGTTCAGCTGGGCTAGTCTTCTTCCTCCCTGATTCCTCTTCTGATACATGGGGACAGCCTGCTCCTGTGGAGATGTCCTTCTTAAAGTATGTCCAGCCTTCCTGGACTCCTTTTCCCTTCAGGACTGCCTCCCAAGGGACTCTGTCAACCAGTCTCCTAAACAGGACAAAGTCTGCCCTCAGGAAATCCAAGCGTGTCTGTTTGTTGGACTCAGTTGTTGCTGTTCAGCCTGATGTGAACTCCTGAGGCTTGTGTTCCCTTTCACTTGGTCTGTCTTTCAACACCACACAGCTCACTATCCGTGCTTAACCACGTACTCTTGGTTAATGGTTCCCTGTGCAGTCTGTAAATGCTCTCCCTCCTCAGTCATTTTTAATTTCTGTATCAATCAAAATACCATCTGATGTAAAATTAAAGTTATCAGAAGCCCATTTGCTCAATGTTTGTGCTAGAAGACCAAAGTCCTGTACTTGAAAGGAGAACTTTTTCCTCGAAGGATTACCCCAAATAACATTTTCACAAAGGCTGGAGAGTACATTATGCACAAAGTAGAGATCATGCAAGACTTCTCTTGGAGTCTCAGCAACACCATATTTGAACAACAGAAATCCAAAAGAGGGAGGAAAAACTTGCATGTATGTCAGTGGGATGATCAGCATGGAGCATGTGATGGGTGTGTGGTGTGTTAGTTATGAAAATTCAACTAGCTATAAGAAGGGTTTAGAACAGCAGAGTCTAAAAATATGATTATTCAGGTTATACAGAAAAGGAGGTGCTGGGAAGTTCTGGAGTACATGGAAAGGTTATTAAAGAATAGCAACTAGGAAAACGTTTTGGAAAAATCATCCTGCTTAAGGGAAACTGGATATGAGAGAATCATAAGAGCTGTTCAGTCAACTTAGAAAAAAAAATAAAGCAATTGGCCAAATTTCAGCTGCAGTTTGTACATGTTGGTACTGCTCACAGGATCAGAGAATGAAGCAACAGGAATGGCCTGACCAAAAATTCCAGTGGGGAGCTAAGTCATGGGTTGGAATTTGGAATCTGTAACAGGGTGAAATAAAGACTGTGAGGAACTAAACACAGGCATGGCTCATGAGGTGAGCAGTGGGCTTCTGCCATCAGCAAGGTGCAGGGTATGGAAGACAAAATTAAGCTCAAGAATGAACTGGTAAAAAGTGGGAAAACACCTTCTGGTCTTGGATCCAACCACGTGGTTAATGACATTGTTGATTTTGATCAATTCAGTTTGCACGCTGCAGCTTCTGTTACAAAATCCATCACAAGATATAAAATATTTTGTTTGTTCTTAAGATTTCCATTTTCCCTTTTCTATAAGGTTCAAAAGAATCTTTTGCTCATGCTATTTTGCTCATACTGTACTTGAAAGCACAAAAATGTGAACTGTTTGTTTATCCTCAGGGCAGGTGCTCTGTAGATTATCACAGTCAAGCTTTGTTGTTCTGCACTACAAAGTCTTCAACCTTGACCTGAGAGGTTGTTTTTCCCACTTCCCCACCCCCTAAAGAAAGAGAACTAAAGCAAAGACAGAGAAATAATTCTGTATTCTAAGCTAGTCCTCTGTCTTGCTTTACCAAAGCCTTTGTCATACAAGTTTTCTAGTTACCTGTACCTGACTGCTACTCAATACTGAAGCTGAGCTGGGGCTGAAATCACTGTCTTAGTGTGGGTAGAAAATTAGAAGTGCAGAGTCCTGTGGGGAATTCAGCAGTGTTAATTGTATGACTTGGCAATACTCAGGGGAAACCTTCCAGGTGACATGTAAGGAAATAACACACATATATCTTACTTTAATATGAAGGGAACCAGAGTGCTCATCTCCCTGCACAATCTGTTGACAACTTCACCCTTATATTGAATGATGGTGCACAGGTGGAATTATCTTGTTCCATTAAGGATCTTTTAGAGAAACATATATAACAACAAAAGTCTGCTAAGGTTTTTTTTCCTCCCAGACAAATATTGTACCAATCCTAAATTCTGGAGTTATTTCAAAAGAATAAATCTGGAAAAAATACAAAATGTTTTCTATTTATTGGTGTGTAGGGAAAAGTAATACAGTAAATTACTGCTCCAGTCCCTTCCCCTGGTATGATCTGTGATACAAGATAAAAAAGCACACTACAGCTCAAAACAGGAGGTGCAAAGGTGACTTTTGAAATCCCCTGATCCCAACCTAATTGCTAGACAGTCCCCAAGCATAAGTTAGAGCAGCCTCCAGCATCAGCATCTAAACATGTCTTTTGTTCCAGTCCAAAGCCCATCAGGAACCATGCCCTAATACCACAGAAGTATTCTCTGGGAAAAGAATTAATAGGTTCCAGAGCCACTTGCTTCATCAGCCTAGAGAAAGCCTTATTTAACTCTTTGCATAACTTTAGTAGTGATTGTTTTGACCATGTCTTGTGAGAATATATCACTGGCCGCTATTCATAATTTAACATCATTTCTATAGTATCTAGTTAAAATATCCTCCTCATAATCCATGAGTGGCTTTTGTGATATCTGAGTCTGTGAAAGTTTCTGCTTTTTTGTTTCAGAGAATTTAAAAGCTATAAATGGCCATTAATCTCAGTTCCGTAGACCTCAAACTGTATCTAATAGTCTTGGAAAAATTTTCTCAGGCCCAGATGGATACTGCCTGGAAACTTCTGACTACACTGGTTAAATGGCTAAAGCATAGATATATCCCAGATGTTACCATGGATGTTTGTCTTAACTAGTCATTAAGCTTTGATATGCATAGATATTTGGCATCAAATTACATTTTCTTAAAACTGTTACCGGTGGTAATTTGATACTTATGAAAACCCATTTTCCTATGAATGCTGAAATGTGGCAATTATCAGTATATAGGGCCACCAGGTTTACACAGGGGATTCACATATGAACAAGGGAAATATTTATTTATCAGGAAAGACAAAAATATCTCCCTGCTTTTCCTGCAGTATCAGAAAGGCAGATGGGAGTGATGGGCTGGATTCTGATCACATGAAGTCACAGCTTGCAGGAATGAGTACATGGATGTAAAAATGGCATAGGGCTAAAAGCAGTCTGCAGTGGATCTTGTTCTAAAATAAGACTTTTGTTGATCCTTGGATTTTCAAATGAGTCAAAGATAGATGGAAACTCTTCTAGTACAAAATGCAGAAGTTAGATGTTTCATGCTTTAGGTTCCTTTGATAAAAGGAACTGTCCTAGTTGCAATAGAAAACCCTAAACCAACCCTCTCTCTATTTATACTTTAGCTATTCCATGTCCTTCTCCAGGAGGACCAATTTTGCAGCACCACCTAATCAGGTGGCTGGCAGCTGGGCACCACTATGCTCAATATTCAAACTCAGATATTGGAAGTGAAAAGAGAGAAACTGTCAAGGAAGTCTCTATCAGCTGTACCCTGTAACTTGAAATCAGAGGCCCCAAAAAAATACTTTTGAATTCTTGCAGGGTTATAGGCCTCCAAAATAAATCAGCTCTGCCAGTTGTGAAACACCCTAGAGCATGTATTGGAAACATTCACTGTCTTTTAAAGTGACAGATTAAAATTTCTAGTAAAAAAGTTCTGCTCTTTCCTTAAGCAATCCATAAGTAATTCCATTCACAGTGAAGGATTTGGGTGTTCTTCTGAAAATCTTCCAGCAATCCCCACCAGCCTGCTTCAGACTGATTCTGATCTTACTTGCGCTAGCAAAAAATAAATTTAAGTATACTGCATCAGAGATACTTTGGTGCATGTCCAAAATTAGGCTCCATTTGCAGACCTGTGTATTTTTATGCTAAGAAATCCTAAGCTGGGCATGCAGAAGAGTTCTGCTGGAGGGGACCAGGGAAGAACTGTCCTTGGGTACAGTAACTCAGCCATACAATCTCTTCCAATGATGCCTCCAATATTTTGTCTCAAATGCTGTCAGCATGCCAAGGCGACCTCGGGGACACAAAACAGGAGTACAAAGGCAGTTATAAAGTCTCCCTAAGCCATTTATGAATGATAGTAGATACCTGCCTCCAAAAAATTTGAAATCAGTTTAGATAAAGCTGCCCCTTTTGTAGTCAAGTGGAGTCCTCCGTACTGAAGTGAGTGAAAGGTCCTTTTTGGCTTCAGAAAGAATATATGACCATTCCCAGACCCTGCTTGGGAGAAAAGTTCCAACTATTCCTAGTGCTCTCTGCAGAAGACACCTAGAAAAACCCTCAGTAGCTGTGGTGGCCATGGGCTCTGCTGTCAACTCCCAGCAGCACCCGGCCCAGCAATGTGTGCACTCACTCCAAACAAAAAACAGGGCTCATGCCTGTGGTACTGGCCCAGCACCAAACTGCTCAAAGAATGAAAGAACAAATCTGGGGAAAATTATTCTTCAGCATAATTTCAGTTTAAAGAAAATATTTCTCAAACTGGGCGAACACGAACTCACAATCAGGAGCTGAAGACACCATGATTAATTCTGTCTTTCTGAGTTTGCAAACAACTGCTCCAGGAAGTACAAATGACTGTCTTATTTGTAATGGACCAACTCTGAAAACTAATGCTGGCAGTTAAACAAAAAGTTTAGTATTTCATCACCTGATAGCACTAGCAAAATATTTAGTCAATGTCGGTCCACAATTTCCATACAATCTTCCTCCACATGTGAAATCCGTGTGTTCTAGACCTCAACTCTGTTCTTCACTTTGTACATGAAATTTTGCATGACACAGTTATGCATTTTCAACCCAAAAAAACCAGTTGGATTTGCAGTACAACGGTGCCAACTGCAAATGGGGAGGACGGAGAAGACATTACGAGATACATTGAATATGATATTGGAAGAAAAACCATGGTGTGGGCCCCTGCTCTGACTACATTATTCATTTTCATATTTAATTAATAAAAAATTTGTCTGATTTCCACAAGGTTTTCAGCCTCTTGCAAAATACAGTCCCAGGATCTTGACATCCTCCTGCAAAATTCTGGTTGAGCTGGGTGCTTAAAAGTAAAAATACTAATTTTAAAGACAAAGCCCAAAGCTGCAGTCACAAACAAGCTTTAATGTTATTTAAGCTATTGTAAACAATTTTGGACAACAGTTCTGAAAAAGGAAGTGGCTGTCTTTTCAAAAACATCTTTTGAAAAGGGCCAGATTCTGACTGATATGTAGGACTAATGTAAATCGGAAGCAATCTCCTTGGAGTTAATAGAGATCAGATTCCAGGCTTATAAGCTTTTGCACACTGAATTTAACTATCTGTCATGCCTGCGAGGTTACAGCACAGACCTAAAAGAAGGTACAGTGTAAGATCAATGTTAAGGAAAGAGTTTCATTTAAAAGACCATCTTTTCCCATCAGACATGATAGGAGATTTATTATTCCAATATTATTGTTGAAACTAGAAGAGAGAGGAAAAAATAAACAGGAACATATATTTTCATTTTATGACTGTGAACAACATTTCATACTGTAAACATATCTTGGTCTATAACATTTACCCAGTAAAAAAAATAATTTCAATACAGTCCTTATTGCTAGCTCGGCAGAGCCTCCCCAGAACATTGTGTTAATGATTAATATGAAGTCAGTGGAATTCCACAGTTGCTGAGAGTCTTGTGCCCAAGAATGAACTGCATTGCTAAATCAGCAAAGACAGTTGTCAAGGTAACCTCTATGTAATCTATTTAACTGGCTCCCAAAACACCAATCAAGGTCAGATAACGCACTCAAGCACCATATGAACACACTCATACGGCATAAAGCTTTGTATCAAGACAGCAGGGAGGAAAAAACCTCATTAGGAAGTAGGGGGAAAAAAATAAATTCAGTTTTGAGAAGTGTTAATTGGGATTGCAGTTAGCTTTGTGGGGAAAGCATGCCACTCATCTGAATACGTTTTATCTATAGTAAAAGTAATTTCACTCCAGTTCAGTTTGAATGGAAATATCCTTCTACTAGTGTTAGGGAAAAGAAAAAGACAAAAACAACCCACCCAAAATGTAAAAACAGCCACGGATAAATTATTAATTTCATTTATTGTTTTATTAATGCATGTCTGGCATCTACTCTGATACAGAGTTCTCATTTTGTTTTGCTCTGCAATAGATTTTTGTGTTCCTTAACAACAAATGAAATAGCAGCAGGATTTCAGGGCTGGGGATACAGCTCCCCACACAACACAGTTCCACAGGTCCTGCTCCCCTGAGGCCTCTCCCCTGCTATGGAAACTTTCCAGTCATTTCTGGAAAGGAGAATGATCTATCTGGAGTTACAATCTGATGGGTACCTTGAATTTTAAGCTGTGTTCACTTTCTGTGCATTCACATCTCTATAGCCATAACAAGGACTGGCAAGAGTCACTGGGGTCTGAACTGATTTTTATTCCAACAATTGCTGTGCATACAAATCAACATCCTTTGCTTGATATTTACTTCTTTGTTCAATATTTACTGCTTTGCTCATCCTGGAAGCAGAGGATAGTAAGCATTACGAGAATTAAAATGTTGTCTCTTTCCCTTGGAGCCTCCATATCCTTGTCCTCTGCTGGAAAGCTACAGTACTCCACAACTTCTTACAGCCTCTAGTCCTCAATGAATCTCAACAAATATCCCAATGCTGCTTACAGTAAAAGCACATACCAAGGGAGCTATTTCCTTCCTTCACTTATACAATGTCAGTGTCATGGAGCTGTGCTAAATCAGGACACTGCTCCTGTTCCACAAAGATGCCAAAAGGTCTAGCTGTAGAAATGAAGAGCTAAAATTAACAGCTCCAAAACTGCAGAAAGCAATCACAGTAAAGACTATATAACATCCCTGCGTTTAGACAATATCTTTGGTCAATGCCATTCATACAAAAAACCCCCCAACAACAAACTCTTTTTTAAATGCAAAATGGTTGCATACATCAGACTTTAATGAAAGAAGAGCTGCAATTCTGGGAGTCACTATCAACTGTGCTTAAGTTGTAGATGTTTAGCACTTCTCAGGGTTTCCTCCTTTGTAACACTGTGTGAGATCCGTATGCCTGTCTGGGATCAGCGCGGGATCCAAGGGCTATAAAATCATGTACTAGATTAGGAAACAAGGAAGACAACTGCACATTCTAGTCATCCCCAGTGTGGGAGGGTGTGATGGTGCCACAAGCTGCTGCTTATCATGTTGCTGCTGAAGGCAACCATGTAGGCAGAACCCACAGCCTTCACAGACCTACCCCAGGACTGCTCTGGATCTGCTAGGAATAGGCTGGGAATAACAAAGCTGCCAAGCTGCCTCCAACCTACTTGAGAAAGGCAAGCTTCAGGAGAAGACAAACTGTGTTGCCTGTCACAGCATCTCATCTTACAGATGTAGGGCAGATGTGCACCCACAGACACCCACATGGTGCACCCATGTTGATTGGGTTCCAAGACATGCTCTTGAGTTTCCATCTCAAGGAAACAAGACTAGGAGCTGGGAAGGACCTAAATCTTGTCTGGCTGTGGAGTCAGAATAGACACAGTGTGAATGATTTCATATGAACACTTTAAGGATCCAAATATTATTTATGACATTTTTCTGTAAAATAACCTTCACCATAAAACCTGAACACATTACCAATACTCAGGAGTTTACCACAGACCTGTTAGGGCACCATTTTGAGATCAAGAAGCTGACAAGGATGTGGACTAAGTGATTTGCTCACTGTCAACAGGATGCACGTGGCAGCCACAGATGGATGCTAAGAACCCCCCAAACCCCAGCCCAGCTGAGGCACTGTGGTCTCTGTGTTTAAAAAAGCCACTTCAGAGCTCTAAGCACCCATAAAACCTGTTGATTTCAGATTTCACCAGGAGGTAAGAGCATTTGGCACTTGTCAGGTGTGTTAGCATAAAAGGAAGGAGCTTGTATATCTTTTCAAGCTCTAGACACTGTGGCTGCTTTCAACAAGAAATTAGCAGCTTGTCTCTGGGTTTTGACATGTCAGGCACAGAGGGGAGGACTGACAGCTAATGAAGCTCTGAGACAATTACAGTGACTCTCCCATGATGAACCGAAATCCACCTCTGCATTGCTGGGCACCAGTGTAATGAAAGTTGGACTATTCGTAGCATATCCCCTTTTGTGCCACTACAAACACTGATCTGACAGTGCAGATGAAAAGGAAAGAGGATGAAAACTGAAGGAACGCTCATTTCTAAGACAGACTATGTCAGAGATGCTGTATACAGTCAATCAATGTAACAGGGTTTCTTGTCCTGGCAAATATGTGATAAGCCAAGTTTCAAACCAAACAAGACTGTAAATATAAATATTTATTGCCATGCTTGAAGTAACCTGGTATTTCAGACCTCAGAAAGTGGTTCTGGATTCACAATGACTTCAGCTCTTACACATCTTTGAATGTGGACCTAGCTTACTTTTGAGTTAATTTGATTACACGAACAGAACCCATTTAATTTCAATCAATACTCTGCCACTGTACCTTTGTGTGTGGGTGTGTGTGTGTGGGTGTGTGTGTATGGTCTATCTGTTTTCTTTATTAATCCCAATTAGAATTGTAAACATGGACTGTACCCAAAACTCTCCTCTTTGCATCCATAAAATTGCTCTTGTATTTCTAGGAAGTTTAATGCAGGCATAGACAGCAGGTAACATCACTGGCTCTGTGAGGGTGTAGCACAGCCAGCGTAGGCAATGCTGGCAGGAGATACCATGCACTTCCTACTCAGAGACAGGCTAATACAGCTCTTGTGGACAGCCAAATATAAATATACATATGGAAGATAAAGCAGGGTGGTCCTACCATCTAGCCACAAAAGTGATTTTAAAAGCCTCAAGTAAATGTATATGAAACCATCACACTTACTGCACCGTCTCTATTCTGCAAGTTATTACAGTAAAATCATGCTTACAATCATTTCAGTCAGCACTCCCTTTATGGAAGTAATTTCTGGAGGTCACAACCTGAGAGCATATTTATATCTGAGGAAAAACATTATGCTTTGCAGGTTTTTGAGACTTAAAAAAAACCACCAAAAAAACCCCCCAAAACCTCCACGACACTATTTGTTGACTTTAATAAACAAATTTTCTAAAAGGGGTTTCTTACTTTTTTCTATTAACTTTTAAATACTACATTTAAAGACCTAATTTGCTTATTCCTAATACCAGCCTAATACAATGAAAAGCTCTGAAGCAGTTCAGAATTGCAGGTGTGGTTTTCATGTGTGTTTCTCACCCACCCACATGTTCATACACTTCAAATGTATTGTTAGAGCTGCATTCAAGAAAACCTCAAAATCTGGAGGGGAAGAGACCCCTACAGACTCGGCCTCATGCATGGCATCAGGATCAACACTGTAGATTCTCACATCTCCAGAGGAACATGAACTAATCCACACACTAAGACAGGATTTATAAAACGGACTGTAACAGCTCCTAAGATAGCTGTTACTGCCTCAGTGTTGTTAATGTGTTTGCAAGATTAGTATTAATTACTCAATAAGGGATATATCTGTTTTGAGAGCTTGTAATAAGTCCTTACTTAATATTAAGCAAATAACATGCAAATGAAAGAACATAACTGTATAAGCAACAAAGTATTTAATTATTTGTATGTATTTTAAGGGTCTATAATAAATATATGTCTTTGCAGGATCTATTATAGGTATATATTTATGTTATCTATGAATAGTGATTATTTAAAGGATATATTCGATACAGACATTCAAGGTTAAACAAGCAATGCAAAGGTGTTATGAACTAATGATTGCCAATACACTCAAACTTAGATGCTTTGATTCTAGCTGTTAATCCTTCACATAAAGGACAGTGAGTACCTTCTTGCCCATCCCCTCTCCCTTCCTCTGACTTATCATTCCTGGGTTAGTATCATGTTCTGAACCTTCTTTAAGCATCCTGCTTAATATATGATAATTGCAAAATTTTTCTTAAGTAAAGGAGACAGAAAAAAAAACCACCTGGTAGAAGAAATCCAATGTAAAGTAATGTCATTTCACTGCAGCCCAACAAGCAACCCTGACTTTTACCAGCTGGGACCCCAACTAGAAACTCTGACCCCCCCCCAGTCAGGCACCCGATAACAAACTGCCAATCCACTGGCCAGCAGGAAAAGCGCTGCTTCTCCTCCTCCCATTCATCACGTTCCCCAGCTACTTCCCAGCAGCGGGCGGAGGTGGGGGAGCAGAGGATGCCAGGCTTGGCTCGGCGCTGGCAGGGGGCAGAGCTGGGTGCGGGTCCGCAGCCTGGCGCGGGTGCAGCGCCGCTCCCAGCGCTGCCGCCTGTGACTAATCAGCGCCCACAAGGCTCGCGCTTGTTTATTCCACTTAGATTCTTCTGGTTCGTATCAAAACACAACAGCCAGGGATACTAATTCATCTTCATTTTCTCAAGTAAAAAAAAAAAAACCAAAAAAAAAACCCCAAACAACATGGTAACTCAGGCAAATGTTTATATGAAAATGCGCTTTTTATCTCTTGATACCTCTGTGACTGAGTTTTCCTTCAAGAATAACAGATGGCTGAACTGTACTAGGTAAAGAGTTTGAATGAGTTGGTGACAAAAAAAAGGGTTGTACAGTGGGTTTTTTTATAAAATAAATCTCCCCCAAACCCACTCCTGTAAACAGTAATAAGAACATGCAGGGCTTTTTAATTGAACATTAAACTCAGAAGTCCTATTACATTCACAGTACAGTATCCAGTTAATATATCCTTTGGGTTTTTTTTTTTCCTTTGTCCCACCCACAGAGATGTTACAAATTGGATTTAAATTAAATTTCATTCTAAACACATATATTCAATCATAACAAAACAGTGACAAATTAGCTTATTCCATTTAAACTCATTGTATGCTCAGCCTGAGTGCCTCCTGCTCCAACCCTGGGCCTATTTCCCAAAGGTTGAGTATTTAAAGAACTGACGCACAAATGTGTGTGCAGCTATTAGCAGGGGAATTGGTTTGATTATTACATGAAATACCAGGTTGAACTGCAGTGTGTGTTTTAAAGTGTGAATATGGAAAAGGGCTGTTTTTATTATTGCATGAGTAAAGGCGTATAAACGGATGGAGTGGGGCAGAGGTAGTTGCAGCTGTTCTAGAAATGCCTGTATTTATTTTTCCCTCTTTTTAAAATATGATCTGATATAAAAAGAAACCTGACTAGTAATTTCCCTTTTAACATAGTCTGTTATACATCCATTGAAACACTGTTCCCCCATTAGCCACCTTTCCTGTACAGGAATAACATATAAGGAGATTTTTTTTGTTTGGTTGTTGGGGGTTTTTTTCCATCACGGCTGGGCCCTTGCTAGTTTTAGTGCTTAAAGGAAGCCAGAATGGGTCAGGTGTGGAGACAACAGAGCGAATTTGATACCACTCCTGAGAGAACTTGGATAGGTTCCAAATCAATCTGTCTCGGGGAGTGGAGGGGGGGGGGGAGCAGAAAAGCAACAGGCATGAAAAAAAGATCCTGAGTGTTACCATGGCTAAACATCAACTGCGGTTAGATCAAACACTCGTGAAGCAAAGGATATTGAAACTGTTATTTGTGGAGGAAAAAAGCCATCATTTCAAAATTACAGTGGAATGTGTTTAGAGAATAAACATTCTCAATTTGCCCTAAAATTTGTTAGCAGTAAACAAACTCACTGCTTTTACCAGGTTTATACAGTCTTTGAGCACTGTGGATATTTTAGAGATGATTCAGGACTCACTGTTAGAAATTTCTGAAACAGGTAGGGCTGTGGCATCCCTACACAGGGATGTGCTTTAGCTGTCTGTTGGCCTAGGGTAGTTAATCACAACTGCTAACAAACAGGAAAAAAAGAAACAATTAAAATTCTAATTGGTTTGAAATTTTAAATCCCATCCCAGCATGCACACTCATTCCTCTGTATACTACCCAAATCCTAACAAACCTTCTTCCCTTCTCTCTGTGGGCCAGCCGTGCACAAATTTGCTGCTTCCAAAATTCAGACTCCAAGTTTAACTCTGAGTTTAATCCTGCCAGATACCCAGAAGCCATGACCTTCCCTGAGCATTCTAACAGCCTTTACAACAAGGCTCCAGCACCTGATGGAACTGGCTGTGAAGGAACACTTCATAGAATCGCTTAGATTAGAGAAAACCTCTAAGATGATCGAGTCCAACCATTAATGCAGCACTGCCAAATCACCACATCACCATGTCCCTCAGTGCCACATCTGCATCCCTTCTAAATGCCTCCAGGGATGGCGGTAGAAACGTTTCCCCTGGGGATCATGTTCTAGCACTTTGACAACCCTTTCAGTGAAGGAATTTTTCCTAATACCCTATCTAGACCTCCCTTGGCACAATTTGAGGCCTCTGGTCCTATTGCTTCTTACCTGGGACAAGAGACCAACCCCCCCCCCCGGCCACAACCTCATTTCAGGTAGTTGTAGAGAGTGATGAGGTCTCCCCTTGAGCCTCCTTTTCTCCAGGATGAACACCCCCAGCTCCCTCAGCCGCTCATCAGACTTGTGCTCCAGCTGTGTTGCCCTTCTCTGGACTTGCTCCAGCACCTCAATGTCTCCTCTGCAGTGAGGGGCCCACAACTGAACACAGGACTCGAGGTGTGGCTTCACCTGTGCCCAGTCCCAGGGGGATGGTCACTGCCCTGGTCCTTATGGTCACTGCTGGTCACACTATTGCTGGTACAGGCCAGGTGCCATTGGCTTTCCTGGCCACCTGGGCACACACTGCCTCATGTTCAGCTGCTGTTGACCAGCACTCCCAGGTCTTTTCTTGCCATGCACTTTCTAGCCACTCTCCCCCCAGCCTGGAGCTGCAGGGGGGTTGTTGTGACCCAAGGGCAGGACCCGGCACTTGGCCCTGTTGAACCTTGTCCAACTGGCCTCAGCTGAGAATCTAGTCCCCAGACTCCTCTCTGATAGCCAGTAGATGCAGAATAGATCCCTAAATCAGGGCTTTGTGGTAGCTGACAGATGAATTTGTTCCCCAGATGCCAATGGTCATGACTACTGTGAAGCCCTTTTGTACCTTCACAGCTGTACCAGACTCACTGACCAGGTGTAACAACTCCTGGCACTAGCAGTTGTTCCTTTTCCACACTAAGGAGAGCTGCAGAAGTGCAAATTACTCCTTCACCAATAACTGTACACAGCTTCAGGATCTCAAGACATGTTCCCCCTTCTGCACAAGGTCTACTGAGTAGTGTTAGAGGCTGTACCATCTGCACGAAAAATACATCCACATTATTACACCCTATAAATCAAATACAACTGTAGGAAAGCAGGTGGTCATAAACTAACAGAAAAATCAGACCTATAGTGCACATATATTAGACTAGATCCACTCATCATGTTGCCCAGGGGTTGAATGCAGACAACAGGACAATTTATTTAGGTTATCTGTGGTTGACAGGTAAGAAGCATGCATGGGGTCCTGGGAGAGCGTGCACATGTTCTGGATAACAAGGCTTGCATGTTCTGACTGGTCTGACAGGGAAATACCTTCCCTCTGTCCTCACTCCTACTTGCCTGCTGGGGGTCTCAGAAAAAAAAAAAACCAAACAATGGAAGGGTACCCAGGAGGAGGAATACTTGTCTTAGGAAAGAGAGAAGTGGGGCACATCAGATAATGATGCTGAGGTAGGCAAGCAAGTGAAGCCAGAGACAAGGGGAAAGGATGTCTCAAAGAGGTAAGGGAATTGATGTGGGTGGGAACTGTAAGTGGGGTGGAAGAGACTTGAGTGAAAAAGGAAAAATTGATCCTAGCATTGATAAGATGGAGTCTTCAGTAGCCTGTCCACTGTTTGAGGCCAGGTGTGCTGAAGAAACATCAGGCTCATTGGGAACTCTGCCTGAGCAAGGATCTCAAGCTCAGACCTGTAGTAAGGAATCTGTGCAAACCATTTTTTTAGTTGCTTGGTTTTTTTTGTTTTGGTTTGGTTTTTTCCCAATAGTCAAGGAGTTTGAGCACCATCAGCAAGATAAGGACAACAGACAGTGTCACATCCTCTGGGGTAAGAGATGGTAAATCTCTGTTAGGAAAAATGAGCTTCTAGAAGTTAATGGATGTTGCAAAAACTACCAATACATTCTTCTTCTTTGGGCTTCCCTCGAGGTGTGAAACACAAACCATAACAGCTTTTCCAAGCAGCTCCTCGACTTTCCCATCAAGGAGCAGCACAAGTGGGGCTGTGAGCCCACAGCACAGGCTGGTGCTGAGCCCCAGGGCACAGTCCCACAGCACCTGAGCCCAGCGAGCAGAACAGGGCAGTGACAGCAGCGGGTCCTGGTGACAGCTCAGGGAGCCACAGGTGAACAGCAGGTTACACACAGAGTCCAAGGTCAATTGGAATCCAAGTGACATTCCAGGAGGAGGGCTGGGGCCATGCACACCTACATTGGAGGGACAGGAGCCCCAGTGCTGAGCTGCAGAGGGGTTCCTGGGCCATGGACGGGGTGCCAGGGGCTGGGCAAGGGCATCGGGGATCAGGTGGGGCCCTGACAGCTCTCGAGGGGTATCTGTCAAATCTATCAAGAGACACATGTGCAGCATTAATGCCTGCAGCACGTCATATCCTAACACTGAAATAAGGGCAAAGCTTAATAGGCACAAGTGACCCTTATTCCAAACCACTGGAACTGCTCCGGTGAGTGCAGGTTCTACCGGTCGGAGCCAGTGAGATCCAGTCTCTCTTGATTCTGAGGTCAGATCCATGCACATATTAATTAGAGGACAGAAAAGCAAGCAGAATAGTATGAGTTAAAAACTACTGCCAGCAAAAGCATCATCTTTTAAATATTCCTTAAGACTACTTAAGTATTCCTGCCCCAAGGAAGTAAATGAGATTATTCATATAAGTAAAAACTACTTATACGAGCTATGGTTTGCAAGACAGTTTACCAATTATGGAGACAGATTTCTGCAACAAAGTCTTACAAAATACACAGGACCATTCGACTAATTTTTTTCTACTCTCAAAATAATAAAAATCCCTGACTATCCAAAATTGCAAATTGGAGGGAAGAAAGGGAAAACTGCAACAATAAACCCTCTGACAATGGTGTTGTCTAAAAATCAGTTTCCTTTTAAAAATCCCGTATTTACTATTTACTTTCAGTTTTTAGAGTACTATTTCAAATAAAAAGGGACACTTCAAATATGCACCAGGAGTTTCTTGGACACACAGAAACAAAATTGCTTACAATGTTAATGATAAAACCCTTCTTGTTTTTCATGGCCACAAAAAATGCCGTTTTTGGAAAGGATAAGGTCCTTTATGATGTTGATAAAGCACTTCTCTTGCAGAAACATGGGGTACCATCAATCAGTAACATTTGTCTCTGGCTTCTTTTGTTGACATCCCAATATTGCAACAGCAAATCATAATCTTAGCAAATAAAAAGGCTCTAGGGAGAAGCAGCTATAAATTGGGCCTGGTTGGATCAAATGAACTCTACCATGAAGGTCTGTTAAGCACTGAGTGTTTTACTTTCTAGCAGAACATTCAAATTGAAAAGAAATAGCCAAATTGAAAGTAAGAAGCAGAGTTAAGGAACCAGAGAGCCAAAGTAATTTGGTTCTTCAGCTAATTAGTAGCATATCACCCTGATAATCACTGTTGTGCCTTGTTTTACTTTAGCAGTTATTGATTTCAGTTTACCTCAGTATTTTCACATTTTTTCCCCCTCAATTTGGAAGATTTCCTTAAGTGCAAAACTCAGGCTCGATCTGAGCAGACATCACTCCATTGCTTTAATGAGCACTAAGGGCCTGTCGACGTAAAAAGGCTGCTCCAGATTAAACACAGCCCGTTACGTAAAACATCTGAGCTACACTGGTTTAAAGTGGCTTTATTGGGGTTTAACTCAGGGTGGCCACACATCAGTCTAAATGAAACTGAAAGTTTTGCCTGGCACAGAAAAAGGCAGGCAAATAGAATCGTGCACCAAAATATGCACGAACAACCGATGCAACTTTGTCACGCAGATAAATCTGGGCTCTTCTTGTTGACCCTTCAGTATAGAAGGACTAACCCACTTAAACAACTCTAATTTTCATAAACAGATTTAATGGTGTGTTGTTATCATAAGAAATTATCATTACAATTATTCCCCTTCAGTTCCTCAAAGCATGCTGTGTAGTCTGGTGTCAAGGTTCAGTTTTGATCTGGGTCACACATGTATCAGGCCATGAGAAGGAACAAACTTGGGTACATTAGTATTGAGCTGCTGCTTCCACCTAGGACAAGTGCACAAGCAATCTGTCAATACACGGAGGGCAGCAAGACCTCAGAGCAGGGAGGGAGCTCACCTCAGTTTACTGGGGCTCACTGACGCCAAGGCTATGCAAGAGGTCCAGCTGACCCCAGGACACAGTCTAGACCTTGATTTTAGCTAAAATGCAATGATGAAAAGGGGGCAAAGTAATTAAAAAAAAGGAGCTAATGAGGCAGCAATGACATGATGTGTAGATACTTTGATGGTGATGTGATGATCTGCAGTACAAAGTTCTGCTGCATGCATGCTCTCACAGATGCATCCTTGATTGTCATGTGCATTTCAGTACACACTGGTATTAAATTCAAAATCCAAACTTCGAATAACAATTTTATCATTATCAATTTCAAATAAAGTACAAAATACTCCTGTGAACTGTGGAGATGTATTTTTGACACAGGGAGCGGGATCTAAAGGCAGACAGCTTACCTTCTGACTTTACACTATTTACAATAGCTTTCCCAACTGCACAGGTGTCAAAAATAAAGCAAACTGTATTGTGCAGAAAAAGTAACTCTGACAGGTCTAATTTACTGAGACTGATTTGTGTGACAGCATAAACAAATCATCCTTGTCAAAGTCTATATTGAAAACGGAGTAAATTGATCGTGGAGTCAAGTGCACTAGTAATCTCAGGGAGTATTGTGATTTCATTTGTAAAACTATTGCAAAGAGGGGAAAAACCTGTCTTTCAGAGCTGGCTTCAATTTTTGCACTAGTCAGAGCTGTAGAGGAATATGCTGGTTAAGAGCATACTGCTACTACCAGTGCTTTTCCTGTGCAATCCTGTTACTGTGTATTCAGGGAAGTAACATGAGAAGTCCCCTGAGAGCTTTTGTACAAATATACAGTGGAGATCAACAAGAAATCCTCCAAGTGAACAAAACATTCTGTATGTGTTTTCCTACTGCTTCTGTAGGGGCAGAATGTTGTGACTGATTAAAACACTAGCGTAACATGTAGTTTCTTACTGGAATTGTTTTTTATGCTTAGGAGGAATTAGAGAAATAACATTATGAGAATGAGGTTTTTCAACGTGGATTCAAATTATATAATCTCTGAAGTCATTGTTTTCTTGCTCTGCAGGGGAGAGGGCGCGTTCCTGAGAGTACAGGCTGACAGTGCCTGAGCTTCTTATCTGGAAATGAAAACCAGGGAGATGTAAACTTTGTGAAGATAAGCAATAGCAAAACTCGTGTGTAATGTATCCAGCAAAGCTAACGATCCTCGGAGCAGAGAAAGTGAAGCCAATAAGTTATGCTAGACAGGCACTTACAGAGGTCTTCTGGGGTCATGTTTACTAATCTCTCTCTCACTCTGTCAGAGTGCTATGAAGGAGCACAAAGCATGCAATCTACAAGGTAGATAAACAGTGAATTATTCAAAACAATACCTTCACACTTTATATAAAAATAACAAATGTTAAATCAAAACTGCACTTAACCGAAGGGGAAATTTTAATAACTCAAATCCTCAGTGTGCCAAGATCACAACAACAACTGGGATGTGTCTTGCAGGAACGGTTTTGTCCATTTTGCAACAAACGGGTTTAATAACATGCCCCTGTTACCTCCAGTCCCTTGACTTGGTACAGCCCTTTGCTTTAAGTTCCAGATGACCCCCCTCTCTTTCCTTTTTCTTTATTTTCCCTTCCATACACAGAAGGTACAAAATCTATTGTTCGCATTTCCAGGGGAAAACCAATTCTGTCTCAAGAATATTCACCTTTTGTGTTCATCTTTAAGCTTCATAAGGTCAACACAAAATAGGGAAACAGAGCATTAAATTTCTAAAATCAATAGCATGTACATAAATTGACATTCATTACTTTACAGCGATTTCCAGTTTCTCCTTGATTGATTAAAGCTAGGGGTTGAAAATAAGTGCTTTTCCCCTGCCTGGAGAAATTCCCAATTGTCCATGCTGTGAACCTTCCATTATGAGACATGAGACAGCGGTAGCAGTACATGGTTCATTTCACACCGCCACAAAATAGACTTGTCATTCCACAATCGAAAGTAAGGAACCTGATGGAAGAGCAATGTGTCAAAAACTTGTCAAAAGAGGCCCGCGCTTAATGACAACTGAGAACAAGGAAACCATATCCTGAGGTTTTCACTGGCTAGGTTTTACAAGCAGGGAGCAGAGCAGAAAAATTATCCTGTTAATTTGGTATATGTTTAAATGTGATATTGAATGGCAAGTCATTTTTTCAAACTAATTAACTTTGATTCCACATTAATTTAGGGAAGATAAATATTTACAATACAATTATATTAGTTAATTTATAAAAGCAGAGGGGCAAAACCATTTGAATAAGGACTGCTTAAATTAATGCTAAGAAAAAAGGGATGTTTTCTCTACACTAAAAATGCTGGAAAGCTAATGCTGCATTAAATGTCCTGTTATTAAGTGTTCTCTATACTAACATGATAAGTATAACAAATTGATCTTTTGTATGAATTATGTTAGACCCTGAGAAATGATAATGTCAAATTCTGTGGCACAGTGGAGCTGAACCAATTAGATGAGTAGATAATTTGGCCCTTCACAGTAATAACACATTGTTAGTAGGAATATCTTCAAAGAAAAACATGTATCTGGGGAATGCTTTGCAACTAGGTGATGCTTTTAAAATGTTTATACAACAGAGATGGGGATCTGGTTTCTTAAACCCCAAACACTAGGAAGGCAATTCCATAAGGTGAGGATTATAATTATATAGAGACGACAATATTGCTGGTTTTATTAATAGTTACAGAAGCACATGTATGTACATATGGTGCATATGTCTGGAATATTTTTTTATGGATGGGCTGATTAATGATGGGCAGAGCTTCAAAGAGCCACAAGGATTCATGAGGATTCAGAAGTTTGGCTGCTTATATCTGAAGCTCTTCAGCTAAAAAGTCAGGCTAGAAATGCCACTTGAAAATGACTTAATGTTAGATTTACAGTACCTCTTGGTCTAGCAAAGACTGAAAATTGTGGAGGGTTGTCTTTCCTCACAGTGCATTTTTGCATTCATTCTACTGTCTGAGCATGTGGAAAAGTTTTGAAAAGTTTATATTAGACCCATGAAAAGGCTTAAGTTCACTTCCTCAAAGCAAAGTTTAGAGCAAGTGATACACATGCCAGATCACTTGATCCCATAGGAACCTGCATGGACAGCAAGTCAGGCTGCCTTGAGAGACCCTCCTCTGTCACAACTGCCAGAGCAGTTTTGTTCAGTGGGGATCCAGGGAGGTTCCCACCTGTCTCCTTTTTGGTTATGAACTTCCGAGCGCTTGCAATTTCCCTAATTTGGTGTCTTACAAGAGCTGTAATACCACCTAAGAGCAAACTCTTCCTGTAACTCACATACAATTTGTGCAATTCCATTTTTCGACCAACAGAGACTCAACAGAAGACGTTCACTGAGCCATGTGGCATCACACACACCTCTAGAGAAGCCCCACTTTTGGGGATATGGACAGGGGAGATCTCTCAGTCCTGTGAGGTTTATTTTGTCCATGATCCTCCAGAAGCAAAGGAAGGAGTCATGGATGAGTACAGTAGATGAAGAACTTCTCCAGAGTCCCTTCTCTCCCAGGAGTTCTAACATCTTTTGTTTGCCAGAACAGTCTCATTACCCTCACTTGTCTCCCACAGAGCCCAAGGCATGGAGTCAGGTTTCCACTGGCCATTTACAACTTGTGGACTTTGTCACCTTTTCTGGAGCTCAGAAAGTGAAGGGCAGAAATCGATTTTATTTCTAGTGATCCAATTACTGGGGTGTGGGGGGGTTCACGAGAGCTTTCAGGAGAGTTTCCTGCGTTCATGGGGAAGTAGAGAGTTTGTGTGAAAGGAACATCTTGGGTAGGAAAAGGAGCATATTGTCAATTCTGAAATCAGCCAGCTCTAAACCTTGGTCAAAAGTGGAAGGATGAATAAAATTTACATGTATAAAACTGTTAACCCACAACAGTATTTGGGGGAAAAAAATAAATAAAATCAATGTTAATGTAACAAGTAACCTGAAATTGCTCTCTAAAATTATTTTCTAAAGAATGTTTATCATTTCAAAGTGAACTGAATCCAAAACCCAAGGTCAGAAGAAGTCATGGACTAAAACAAGCAAGCACACCATGTTTTTCTGCACTCTCTCCTACCTGGTTTTTCAGGAAAGATTTTACCATCTCCCATCTGAGTTAGGTTAGTATTAGCCTTTAACACGCAGATCCACTGCAAATACACCACGAGATGGTTCCTGTTACTGAGCACCATGGGATTTGGAAGGAAAACCTAAGCATGCTGTTTTTGAAAGAAAAAAAAAGTAGAAAATGTAGCATGCGGGAAATTAGGAAAGCAGCTGTTTGATTCTGGGCCTTTTCTGCAAACAAAAAAATCTTAGAAACAAGAAGACTCACAAGAACATTTGAAGTTGGAGGCAAAATTATAATTTAATTTCAGTAATATTAGCAAACACCTCGACTCCAAGGTGGGAGGCTGTTCCATTCCCTGCTCCACACTGTGGAGTGCTGTGAGAGTGTGTGTGCCTGTGCCTGGCAGAGGGGAGGGCAGCAGTAACATTCCCTCTCAGCCTCACCCTCCCCAGAGCATTTACTCTGTTCCTGTTCTCAGAGCCATCTCTTTCTTTTCTCCTCCTGCTACAGACACTAAACATCATATTTGGTAAAAAAAAAAAAAAAAAAAAAAAAAATAGTTCTTCCCTATTTAAAGGACAATAGGACAATTTGCTAATTGAATAAACTGATTATTTTAAGGGCATTTACAAATCCATTCAAAAACCATTCACCCTATCAAGAAAAAAAAATTCCTATTGGTGTCGGGAGTTGTCCTTAGGGATACACCACTCTAAGCCTCTCAGCATTGCGCTGCCAATGTCTTTGTTCTTGACCTGACCTAAAAAAGCGCTCCCTTTATGAGTCACAGAGGATTTATTTTCTGCCTTAGCTTAGCCCCAGCTTCTTTTAGGCAGAAAATGACAGTTTTGCTCAGTTGTGGCAAATGACCTGCACTTTTTACGATGTAGATGATTGTCCATCAGGATCTATGCTGGAGCCACCAGCGTAATTGAATTTAGGAGCACAACTGCCTGGAAATATTTGCTAGAAACACCACTCTTGGAGGTGGCAGTAGGTTTTGGAGTTCCCTCCTATTTTCCTAGAGATATTTAAGCCTAAAAATGCAATTTTTCAGAATATTTTACAAGATACTCCTTCATTGTGCAGTGAAATATTTAAAGTGTGAATCAGATCTTTAGGTCACATAAGTCCCTAAGAAATGTACAGGTTAATCTTAATTTACACCAACTGAGGGCCTGGTTGTATGAAAACTCTCTCCTTTCGCCAGTTTTATATATTAATTTGTCCCTTGAATCATCTCAGAACAAAACTCTACAGTCTATATACTCAGTTCTGTAACTTGTTAGAGATTTTTGTACATCTGCAGGGAAACATTTTATAATATGGGCATTAAAGCTTATGGGCATTAAAGCTTATTGCTATGTGCTTTATGGCTTATAGAAAACTGAAAATATGTGTCAGGACAGTGTTTATTTGAACTTTAAAAAAATAATACTTGTGCAGAGAGGAGTCATAACCACTACCTACTCCTACAAATTCAAATCAGTTACTTAAGAATTGTATCTCCCAGATAACCTAAGGGGACTCTCCTTTTCAGCAGGTCAGGGTAGGGATGGCCTACAGCCCCTGCAGTGAGACCAGCATCACTTCACATGTTCAACAGTTATTGCAGGTGTGAGCATCATGCTCAAGAAATCCGAAGTTCTTATGATGGTCCTAATAACAGACTTTAATTAATGATGGTCTTTTAACACCAGATTGTAATTTTCCTAGGATTCCTTCTGCAAAGCAGAAATACAGTTCAAATTCTTTCACTGGATCAACACTGGCTGATAATCCCTGGGCCAGAACTCTTCAGCTAATGAAACTTTTGCTGTTCTATGGCTGTTCACATCATCTGAGGAATTGGGCCTATGTTTTTGTTGAAGACTGCACTCATCCTTACTTTGATTTGCTCAGTACTTTTGTTTCTATTTTCACTTAATTCTTACCCTGCAAATTTTAATTTCCAGATCTCAGGTCTCTGTAATCAGATCAAAGATTCATTATCTCAGTAGTACCGGCAGTTCTCAAAAACTGTAACCCTAATCTCGCAGTGTTGTAGTAGGGGATTTTAATTATTTTTCCTTCAAAATTCTGATCAGATTCAAGAGCTTCTGGTGAAAAAGAAAAGCCTGCAAATAAGACAAAAACATCTCAAAATAATCAAGAGCTAGAATAAAAAATTGAAGCATATTATTTTTAAATCCTCATGAATTTTAAACCAACTTTCAATCTGAGGAGGCTGAGCAATTCATTTTGTAGATATGGCTAGTTATTTACAATTTTTTCCCATAACTAGCAGAGCTTAGACTTCTATCACGGTTTTACAGGGCTGTGTTCTGTACACTATGTAAACAATGCAGTGCTAACACTTCTTCCTCCTCTTTCAACCTTCCAATTGGTTTTACATTCTGACATTTTAAAAAATGTAAATGTTAAGGGTTACCTATTTATATAAGGAAGCCATTTACTCTACCATTCAGGGTGAAGGCACACCATTACCATCTGAAATATTAAATCACTTTCCAATTCATACCACGTGAGAGTTAGGGGTTTTTTAGAGCAAATGGATTCCTCGCTGATTGCCACTGTTACTTTCAAAAAAAGAAGTGCATGTGATAAGTGGAGGACCAGCCTGCGGACCTGCAGTGAGAGGGGTGGTGCTTCAGTCCTGCAGATGCACAGCTGTCATCTGCCACACCTCCACTGAAAGGGGAAAAGATGAAGTTTAGCATGGTGGGACTTGAGGTGTGCACGTTGCTGTCTAACAGCTCAGCTGGAGCCCATCTTCCCTGTCCTTCAGGATAACTGGCAGCAGGATTCGTGCTGCTGGACCAGGTATCCAACCCATCCTGCCAGCACCATGGAGCTCCATTCTCCACAGGGAGCTGAGAATGGCTGGGCTGTTGCCTGTGGGTGTGCTCTGGATCTTTGCCTAAATCCACACTTCAGCACAGGCTTGTGCATAAACAACACTGATGATGAACAAGCTGGGACTTGAGAATCAGCTCAGATCCACATGTAAGCAGTGCTGTGGAGTGCCACATACTCAGCTTGAGAATCCAATTTCACCTTGTCTGGAGCAAGGGTGTGCAGAGGTGCACAAGGGACATGCTGACTCCAAAGACTCTGGAACCCACAGCCTCACTGTGTGTCAACAGAGGCTCTGGATTTTAAGTTGTTTCTATCTACAGTTACAGGAGTTTTTGAGATATGCAAACCAAAGAAGCCCACAAGCTTTCCTTAAACAGCTATGAGAAAGCTACAGTACTACTCTAACCACAGCTTACACTTTCTGTGCACTATTACTGTGTCTGCAGGAGCAGGGAGTCCCACTGGATGTTATTTATTCCTAAGAGTAGTTCCATAGACTTCCCTGACTCACAAAGCCTGTATGCCCAGATGTAAAAGCAAACATTGCTCTTTGTGGGCAATGTTTGCTGAACTGGGCTTGAACCAGCTGTCTGCCTCCTTTTTTGTTCTCATTTTGTTCCCTTACAAGCACACGCAGTGTCAGACGTCATCTAGTCTTTGTACATTTCTACAAAAACCACATGAAATCTCTTTGCTTATTGGATATCTTTCCTTAACATGACATATACCAAAGCTCTACAAAGCCAGCTGTTTGATAGATTTATTGTCCCTTCAAAAAAAGTTCATTAATACCCATGAGATGTTACTTTCATGTGGATTTGTGCATCGGGAAACTGATGTTAAATAAACTCTGATAAATCTTCCTTAACTAACAACATCAGAAACAATTTCCAACAAGACCTTCTAGGAAATATTCAGTTCACTGTGCAAGGATTCATTTTTATCTCTGTATTATACTACTGATGTGCCAAACGGGAGCAGAATTGTCTGCACTGATAGAATAACATGCTCTCCCTTTCTGTGTTACCCATTTGCTTTATTTTTCTTTCGTGCTCTCTGGGCAGATAAAGGGCATGATATTAAACTGTTCTGCCATCTCGTCATACTTTGTTGGCTACTGTTTAAAATATAGCAGATGTAGCTTCAAAGTGATATGAGAATGCAGTCTAGTATCTAAGCACAATACATGTACCTTACTGAAGGCTATTTATTGAGGAAAAAACATTTCACACATCTGTGTGTTATACAGAAGATGCTTTAATAAGGTTATTGTATTTGCCTGTCATATTGTACTAGCTTTGTACTGGAAATACTCTTATTAAAGAGAAAGACTGTCTTTTCTATGATCAGGGTTTTTGATATTTAGAGAAAGATAAAACAAAAAGAACAAACTGCTCGAGCATTTCTTTGACATTCTGACACACTATTTCCTAAGCTGATGCTCTTGAGGTGAAAGCTTAGAAAAGCAGAGAATGAAATGCTTTGCCTTTTCTACTCCCCAGCCAGTAATAAGCCCTTTCATAATCAGCAATAGCCAAAGATATTCCCCTCCATCAAAACCAAACACAAGTCATCCCCTGTGGAGCCAACAAGAATTTTCAATTTTCCACCCTTTTAGTACAGGTGCTTTTTAAGAGCAACTTAGAAGAAGACTACTCAGTGCTCAGCCATCTGGTCATATCCAAACCCCCAGACACTTTGTCTCAAAGGCTATTAGAGAATAGTTTTAAGGAAAATGAAAAAAAAAAAAATTAGGTGCAGCATTCTTTATTGTGAACTGTACTGTGACATGCTGCTCTCTCACTAATTCAGGTACGTCCCCTCCTGAATTCTAAAGTGAGTTTCATCCAAGTCCTTCATTTTCCAGGATGGTGGCCACCAAGGGAATGAAGCAGAAAAAATGTGAAGATCTTCAAGGCACCATTAGCAGCTCCACTTTCTGCTCATACACATGCACATACTACTACAGGAAGAGAGATTTTTACTAGAAAAGACATTCTTTCTTATACTCAAAATGAAGCCTCTTGCAAAAAGTGGTTGTAGTTGTTCCACCTTGGATTAATGTTCCATTTCCTCCAATATGTCTCTGCATTGAGTGTTCTTATCTGTCCCCAGTTAATTCTATTTTCACAGTTTTCTCCTCATTTTCTCTTTTACCGTCCTTCTCATTTTTAAAACATCTTTTATTATTGATTTTCAACCCTAATTACAACCACAACTGTGCATTTTATTTTCTCTCACACAGCAGGTGAAATTTCATCACTGACTACAGTGAGCTTACACTGATGACAAACACAATGGACTACAACTGACAGCAGCTCATTTATCAGCTGCTGCCATCAACCCATTTGAAATAAATATAAATGCATGAGAGTGAAACAAGCAAAAAGTTCGTAGAGTGGGTTGATAATAACTTCCATCCTGAGTTTTCCCAATCCTTCTGGGGTTTATTTTCTATGAGTCAAGAGAAAACACTACGGTATCTCTTATGATTCTGACCAATCATTAGGATTTGAAAGCAAGCACCTGACAGCACCTATTTCCTCATGGTTATACTTTTGTCATCTTTCAGCTGTGGAGTTGGTGCTAACTTCTGCTTTGAGCTGACCTTTCTAATGAACTTTTCTTCTGAATGATTCCTTTTATCTTTATGGTTTGATTTTGTATGTGGGTATTTGTGCTCGGTTTGTTGGTTGGTTGGTTGTTCTTTTTTTCTTCAAGTACAGAAAAGGTAACAGTGGCAACAATGCTGCTTAAAAGTACAGAATAACTTTCTTACACAGAGAGAATTAGGATTTTTCAGACTGAAAAAGTGATAACAATGAGTGGATAAGGTGGAGGGCTATAAAAAAGAGAAACCGCCTATGAATAATTTTTTTCCTCACATCCCAATAATTTGTCAGTGCACCCATTAGTTAGGTAGGAAGCTTAAAACAAAGAACAAAGATAAGTACTTTCTCACCCAGTACACATTTAAATTGCAGAGGCTTACTTTCACAGATTGTTGTAGATGTAATGTGTAAGTAGAGTGACAGTCACAGAGTAACTCCAGTGGCTGCTCCGGGCACAGTGGTTCAAATACTACCTCTACTCATGAGAAATGCAAACTAATGTTTGCAGGTCTGTCTCTATCTGTCCTCATTTTTACCCTTCCTTAAGCATTAGACACTAACTCCTATTCTAGAAAGAATATAAGTTTAAATGGACCTTTAGTGTGACCCAGATCTCTTTATGTGTTAACAATAAAACTGCAATGTAAACCTTTTGGTTTGACATTGTTTACTGGGCAGTGGGAGGAAGATGTTTTCCTACATTCTGCACTGGCCTTACACGATCCAGATCCACCCCCACTGCTGTACCTAGAGTCACTTGCACATGAATCTGCCTTGTGAATCATGCCTAAAAAGCATACACCACTTGCTATGCACTGAAGCATACAGATAGAAAATGTCTTTGGGGGTTGGTTTTTTCCTTGTTGGTTTTTTTTTTTTATTCCCTTTTTTCCCCCCAAGTCTGTGAGTGGATGCCTCAGTTGTTTGCAGAGATCAGGCACACAGCAGAAGTGTTTCCTCTCTTAATGGTTTGATATCTTTAGACTATGACTAAGTTTCTCATTTTCTTCCCCACCCACTTGCATAGCTCAATACAGCTGAGCAATACTGTAGACATAGCAATGAAGATAAAAGACTTACTGAAAAGATTTTTTTAATTTAAAACTGACAGAAATGACATATAAATGTCTGATCCCAAAGTCAGTAGCACAGATCCATTTGCCTTGGCTGCTGAAATCAAACCTCACATAACAAAAATGCATTAATGCACTTTCTTGAAAACATTTACAATGAGATTTCATGTACACCATGATAATAAATGTAAGGACAAATTGCACTGATGTCCATGTTACCCTAACCTTCATATTGCACGGAATGTCTCTGTCAGGAACAGAGACATGCCAGTTCTTCCCAGTAACATTCAGTTTGTTTTAAACTGTGATCCAGTCCAGCCTCAGCAGCTGTCTCTTGAAACTGCACAATACAGAAACCTTTTTCTAGAGACTCCAGTGCATGAGAAAATGAAGTTTAATCATGCTTAAGATACAATGCTTACTCTTTGAGATGTCTTGTTCTCAAACAGAAGCAGGTTTAAGTTGAACTCTGGACTCAGAATTTTAAAAGTGCTGCTGTCTTAAACATGAGGAACATACAGAAAAGATTTTGAAAAGCTGTAAAAGATTGTGTGTTGTCTGAGACTGGCTTAGCAGAAATAAATCCTATTAGCTTAATATGCATACACATATGTATACACAAAAAAGGGCATCTTTTCTTCACAAACATACTTGCACAGCACCTGAAAATGTAACTGCCTATCTAATAATAAGATAGATTATGCAGTACCCTTATTTTATGACCATCATTTATCCTATGTTTTGCAGTGCACACTTGTAGACACATGCTTCAATTAGTGTGAGACAAATGGCATAATTCCAGATCCACTAAACCTCGGAGACCTATATTGTCATGCACACGCAGCATGCACTTTACTACTACCTAGGAAGCTGTATCTCTTCACCTCCTCCTCTTTTTCAAAAGAAGCCACTTCTGAATAAATGGGATAAAGAACCCCCAGGCAGATAGTTAGAAATCACAGCTAAAACAGACCCTCGTTTATCTGTAGGCAACCTCAGTGAGGTGAGTGCAGAGAAAAGCTGGTGTCACACAGAGTGAGCCAGCTGAACAGTGTGCAAAGCTGCCCACCACTAGTGCTCATGCTGGGAGGAGACTCCCTCTTCCACAGGTTTATGTGACAAGGGTGAGAGAGACTTTCCAAACTGATCAATATCAAGCAACATCTAAAACAGTCGCACCCCACAGAAATGCTCTGCAGTTCCTTGGGAAGGTCCAGTAGCAGCATATCCTGCACAGGCTCCATCCTGCCAGGCTTCACTCCAGCCTGGTTTTCTGTTGGGGTTATTTTGCATTTTGCTTTTTTGTGTGGTTTTTTTTTTTAATTCCAATTCTGATCAGGACTGCTAAATTTCCCCACAGTACAGTAGTCCACTGCAGCACCCACATGCCCATAAACATGCTCATGACATGTGTGACACAGACTTACATGGCAGGACACAGCCCCTTCTGTGTCTGGCAAATGAGGCCAATGACTGCTTTGTCAGCAGGGCAGGGGGCAGTTTTGTACCATGCTCAGCCTAAATACGTGTAGGAACAGCTCTGGAAAAATAATGAATCCCCTTTATCAGTGGAAGGCATGCTAGAGACCTCCCCATACCAGCAGCAACCCTACTACAGTAACTGAGCATCCTGTTCATGGTGCCCTCACGAAGGGAATAAGCAAAAATTTTCTCCAGTCATATTGAAATCACTTCCAGGCTGCAGTACATTTGAGAGGAGGAGTTGTGAGGAGCTTAATGGTTGGTATTTTGGAGTGGCATCATCCTAAATAATAGCTGAAGGAGCAAATGTGAAATCCTTGGGAGCCTCAAGCCACAGCAGACTGTGTAGAGCAGAACCCTTCTTTGTCCTACTTCTGGCTATGGGAAAGGGCACCTGGCTACTGGACTGGAGAACTCTGTCCTGCAGGAAGAACTTGGTGCTTCCCATGTTAGGGGTCCTATGCCTAAGCTGACCAAAGAACCCAGCCCTGGATAAAAGAAATGCTGAAAAAGTGTGAAGTTTTCAAACTACTTCTTTAAAGCTCACTATGATGCTGACACTTGCCTCCTTAACAATGTGGCATGTGTTTAAATATTAAAATTTGCTTGGTAAGATGGAGAAATGAAAAAAAAATAGAGGAATGCCAAATAAAGTGATCTCTACTAGCTGAGCACTGAAAAAAATCCTGGGTGTTGTCAATTAAGTGGCAGTTTTACAATTAAAGCATTTGATTTTCATAAAGGTGTTGCAGCATGTCAGAGGAGAAGAGGAAGAAAAAGTCTGGGGGTGGGAAGTCACAGAAGGAGGCACGATACCTCCCCCTGCAGAAGTCTAACATTCATTTTACAATTGATTCATTGAACAGGAGCATCTTGGCACAGCAGCCACCCACTTAATGATGACAAAGCACGGTGAGCGCGGCGATGACGGCACAGTACAGTCAGGCATGACACCTCGGATCAGGGATGGGTGGCTAATGCTACTACCCAACACCTACACCCTGAGCTCTGCCCACCCTCTTACTGTGTGAAAACAAGTCACTTCAAACCTCAAGGCAAGGAGTAAAATAAACTAACAGGCATTCAAACGGGAGGTTTATGTTCCCTCATGGATCGTTAGGAATATGATTCCTGACAAACTGCAAGGTGGGTTATATGCAAAAAGAAAACATTGACATTTCATATAAAATAAGTAAATCAGGACTGTATCATAAATATATAATTTCATGCTCTAAAAACACCCTAAAATTCCCCACAATGACTGACATTATTCCAAGGAATTCAAGAAATCTTGAGGAAATCGTTCAGCTTTCCTGTCACTTGTGAAGGATGCAAGAGGTTAGGTTTATTTAGGACATAGATGGATGTGTGTCAAGCCATAGCACAGGGTGATCTGGAGGGTAACATTAATGCATTAACTCTAACCTGTTTTTACATCATGAATCTCTCTCCCCAAACCCCTCCTCCAAGTATGTAAATTGGCAGTAAATGACTGGCATTCACAAACGTGCCTCCAAGCAGGTTAGGGATAATTAGTAAAGCATGTAGACACCCTGTCCTAAGAGCCAATTGTGACAAATCCACAAAATAATGAATCTCTATTAATAGTTAATGATGTATGTCAAGAAGAGCCCAGTCTTTGGGCTCTTCCTCTTTAAGGGTTTGTGTTCTCCCCTTGTGTTTCAGCTGGTCAACGCCGTCCTCCCCGTGTGCCGTCCTGCTTTGAATCTCAGCCAAAATAAAGTAATTGAAAACTGCCAGCCCGAATACTTCAGAAGTCTATCATGGAACAAGATTCAACAAGCCTCTTCTCAATTTGTAAATATGTTGGAATATAAGTAGTAAAAAGGCTCCAATGTCAAACAAGTTTAAGCATTAGCCGTGGTGTTTTATGAGTGCTACAGCAGTGCTTAATGCTTTATATATTAAACCCTATTAACACTGTAAAGTTATTTCATCCCTGTGTTCCTCACACTGTTTTGCTCATAGATTTTTAGAGAGCAAGCTATATTATTTTTTTTTTACCATTTAGAGCATTCAGTTACTGCAGTGATGAGTATGCATGGATAATTTTAAAGTCATATTTAGAAACCAAGGTTCACAAAACATCGTATTTCTACGATTTTGGCTGACACCAAACAAAAGCAGTTTTAGAAAGAACTTGTGCTTTGTATATTTTGTTTCTAACATGGTAAGTTACCTATTTTGGGTATATACATATTCATGACCCACTTGTGGGTTGTTGGAACATATTAAAATACCAAAGTAAAATGTAAACAAAACATAAACCTTTGCCATGTGGAGAGAGACCAAGAGTAACAGTGAGAATTGAGATGGCATTACAGTTTAATGATGAATGTTCTTAAGTCCTCCTAGTTATTTGCAATGTACTGCCTCTTGATGCCCGACCATTACTGACAGGCCATGTGCTGTTAATTGGACTGAAAAAATTACCTGCTCCAAAATTCATCACTCTTAATAGCTTAGCCTCTTTATTGTCTTCACAATTAATCTTCTTACTACCAGAAAAGTTAAAACAGTTAACTCTACACATAGTGGGTTGTCAACAGTGGTGTTACAAATTTGAACCAACACATCTTAACCCAAACTTCTAGGAGGTTTGATCCAGATCAAAGAGTGGCAGCTTAGGTCCCTTCCTAATTATTTAGAAGTACAGCTGGCAGAGTATTTGTAATATTTGATTTCTTGTGGCTTACATAGGAATCATGGTTCTTACCTTGGTCTCGTGGAAAAGGCAGAGTTTCAAAAGAGAATTCAGGTGATTTACTGTAATCAGTGGAAGAGCAGTGCAGCTGGCAGTGATAAGGAAGAACTTTCAAACTATCAGATTTTTACATGACAGGGTCCCTCCTAGAAGCTTTTACACCCTCTGTTTAAAAAGAATAAGAAGCCTATAAAACCTAAGCAAATGTTTCTGAGTATGGCCCCTACCTTTGTCAGACAAGGTTAGTGAATCCCCATCCTTTATTTGCCTTTCTTTGTTGTCTCTTCAGAGACACATCACTGCAAGTCATCGAACCCTATGGAACCATCAGAGGTAAAGAGCAGACGAGGGTTTGAAAAGTGCCAGAGCATTAATTAGCTCAGAATTCCTGAATCTCCACTGATATAATGAAAGTTACTCAATCACAGGATGATGTGCAAAGCCTAAGAGCAGCTTTACAGTGAAAGCACAGGAGTGGGAGGCAAGAAGTGCAGGTTCTATTCTTACTGCCAGCACCTGTGTGCAACCTTCAACAAACCATCAGTTTTCATTGCTCATTTTCTCTGTATGCAAAGTGGAAATAATTGTGCTCACAGGACTATTCTTAAGCTAACTTCACCTCCATCTGGGATCTCCAGGTTAGAGAAACCACTGAACTGTAAAATATCATTTAAAATATGTATTTTACTGGATGTGCTTAAAATAAGTATTCCCTGTGCCAGCGTAGAGAGGAATTTTGAGTGTGGGATACCAAGTCTAGATAATTTAACTGTTACCTTGAAACGTAAAAATGTTGTTTGCAAAGGATTTTTCAATTCAGCAGATGACTGTAAAGCAGCACTTCAAACAGCTTTGCATAGAATATCTATTATTAGTAAACAACTGTGCCTTACAGAATTATTTTGCAACATTTTACATTAGGTACACTTGAAGTAGGCTTCTGAAAATAGAGCTTCAAACATGTTAAAAGATATTATGTGTGTATATGAAGATACTTTTATGTTTTCTACAAACTTGCATTCCTGTTTTAACAAACAAAAGTAATTTCAGCAGTGACATTCAATATCTGACTCACTTTTATCCTCGGTAAAGGTGACACACTGCAGAACAACAAAGCACGGAGCCAGCCTGGCTTTGGCTATTTCCTGTTTAGTCAGAAATAGCTGCTGAACTTGTGATTAGCCCCCTCACATCACATCAGCAAACAGCAATCGTCCCTAAACACATCTGTCCAATTGGTCCTGGATGTAAACACTGAAAAGTTCCAGTCCCTGTGACCAGTTCTGAAAAGTTTTATGTATGAAAGAGCAGAACATTTACTGTATTAGGATTGTTAATAGGACTGGATGACCCCCTTCAGACTTTTCCTTTTAAACAGATGCTCAGATTTGTCTAGTAAAATTGTGTTGCTTAGTCTTCATTCACTATTGTGCATTACAGCTTTTGTGCTCCTCTCAATGTTTTTTCCTAGGGCCCTTCTACCCACACAAATGGCAAACATTTAGTAAATATTTGTTGAAGGCTTCAAATATAAGCTACCTCTATAACTCAGATTGTTAGCTAAAATAAAAAGGCATAGTCTCTATGCAATCATCAGTTTGACTCCAAGTAAACTGGGGCTCAAAGGAGGTCAAAGTCATAAATAAATTCATAGCTTCAGCCTAAGCTTCAGTCATTAACAAGAGCAGAATAACTGGAAAAAACAGTATTATTTGAGTTTGAATTCCTAAAATGAAAGTGTTGCCACATGAACTCATCTGCATCAATGGGTAGAAAAAATAAGAACAATCCTCCCCTGAAACAGCCTCCTCCTTATCTCAGGACTTTTACTAGAGAACTCTTTAGAAGTTTTTCCTCTATTTATGTGGTTTCCCCACTCAAAGGGAGACTGAACCATGCTAGGGATTAAAACAGGAAAGATATGGCAGCCCCATTTTGATGAACTAAAACCACTGTGCAGCAGTTTATTACTTTTGCAGGAATGTGATTGTCTCTTACTAGTGCTTGGTACCAAAGGACACAAAACTGCCATCAAAATTGCCAGCAGTAGACAGAGACCCAAATCTACATAAGTCAAGGTAAATATAAAAGTAAGAAAAGGTCAATATACAAGTTAAAAGGCATCATTATTTTTTTTCCTGGTGAAATCATAAGGACAAGCATCCAAAACTACATTTTCCAAGTGTCATTACATAATGGCTCTCACAACTGCATTTCCACCTCAAATCAAGTGACTTGAGTGTGTTTTATGATTTCTCCTATTTCTTTTCTTTTCAAAGCAAGGGAGAGACGAATCACCATCAAGCCAGACCTGCAGCACTGCCTGCAGGGGCAATAGGTAGGCTATGGTGAACCTCTGTAAGGGCTTTCTGCATTTTTGCAGCTCCAAAGACATTTCCTCTGCCAGCAAAGATTTAAGAAACCAGCAGAATTTTTGCCTTTGCAGAAGAAGAATGACAAAATGACACAAAAAGAGAGGGTAACAGCAGGATAGCATCAATAACAGCAATGCCTTTACCTTTCACATCAGGAGCAGACAGCAGCACACATGAGCTCACCACGCAGGGACAGCTACCAGCACTCTGGTGTAAAAATCCTCTAAAGTAAGTTGTTATTTTCAGTCTGAGAACAGGACAAACTGCCAAGGCTGCCTATCTTCTGCAAGTTAGGCAGCAAAACCCAGCTCTTTACAGCACCCCAGAAATCCCTGGCCATAGAGCCTTTCCCTGCCTTCTCTTCTGCAAAACCTCCCTCCATGTAACCCACTCATCTTTTCAGGCAGGAAGCCTGTTCAATCTGCCAGCTGGGAATGAGACCATAGCTGATTCCCAGCACCTCTGCCATTTTGCAGCCTTGGCCAGCTGTTCTTGCAAGGCTTTAAAGACCAGGAAACTCTGCTATCCTGCTCATCATATAAAAAAGAGGATATGCTTTCATAGTAGGGGAATTACGAGCTCTTGCTGTGCTTGGCCAAGCAGTGTGCTGGGAGAGCACACAACCCAAATCCCTGGTAAGGCATTCCCTTCATACCAAAGCAAGGTGAGAAGAGAGAAGTGGAAACTGTCAGAAATTATCTGAATCAGGCATACAGCATTACCTTTATGCAATGTGACTTTGCCTCAGACTGAAATAGGGCACAGCTGAATTTGTAAATAGCTCAGTATTCACCCCTCTGTCCTTGTGTAAATTAAAACAGGAACCTTGTGAAAGACAATTCTGATGTCATCTGCAATCTTTTCTGGAGGCTCCATGTGGAGCTACCTCGGCAGGTGACTGAGATCTTACCAACTCTCTTACCATGAAACATGTTGGTGATGAAGGTAACTTGTAGCCAGTGGTGAGATATGGTGACATTGAAATAAGGATGTATCTACAGAAAAGACTTTTGTAGATTCTTCTGTAAGGATTCTGCAATACAAGAGCATGATTTGGTGGTGATTTAAAAGTTAAAATAGACGGTGAATCTTTATTTGCTTTCTTGTCTTTTCGAAAGCTTTCTTTTGAAGTGGAATATTCTGGCTTCAACTATGACAGAAACTAATCTGGGCATCTGCAGTGCTCACTATTAGCTGCTTTTATGATCTCGTGGATGTTTTTTGAGTTGCTCATTAATTACAAAACATTGCAGTATAAATACGTGTGTATTTCTTGGAAAATGGATGCAGTCACTATTCCTATTTTTGTTACTGTCCAGGTGCCAGCCATGTTCAAGGTCCTATTTGTACCTACACAGCAGAAGGTACATGTCTCTAGCAGCTTCCCACCCAGAAGAGTGGTTTTGTTGAGAAAATGTTGCCCAAGCTCCCCTGCTGAACATCATTTATTTTATTGTTATTTGATTTTCCCACGTCACTCATGTCCTTGTTTTGCCACCTGCTCTCCCTCATTCAGCACATAATTTATAAAACTCCATAAGAAGGATGGAGACAATCTTCTTGTTACTGTTCTGTACAATATGAAGACAAAGTGATCCTGGGCACAATAGGAACGAAGCCATAGGATGGTATCAGTGATTACATTCCTCATCCTAATTTCAAATTAGATCTAGAAAAAAAAAATCCAACTGATTTGGTAACATTGAGATTCCTGGGTAGTTTAAAATGTGCCCATTTGTATTTGCAGTGTAAATAGTCACTGCAAAGAACAAATGGTATCTTGAAGTTAGCAAAAGAGGGGGGATCAGAAGGCTGCTGCTCCTGTTTAAGCCATTTGGATTTTTGCCACTGGTACAACAGGGCTGAGATTTCATGCTGGAATCTAAATGTGAATTACCAACTCTATGCCAGAGGGGAAGCCACACATCCTTTTCTGTCTTGGTAGGCTCAATTGCAAAAATAGGTAAAAGCAAGACCAGGCAAAAGTCACACTGCCTCAACAGTGAGATTTCCTGGGAAAAAAATGACTCTCCATTTGCTACACAACTACTTAGCAGTGATGTATCATGACTGATTTTGGTGCAGATGCAAAAGAGGGCAGAGAAATGGATCTAATGCATTTTTCAAAAAAACCAGGACTTCCAAGCTTCCACTCAGGCACCGTGAGGTGCCAGGTTTCTGCTGACCGTGCTTAACAAACATGTTCTCTTTGCATTTGTCTGTGCCACACCATGAACACTTTAAGTAATTCTAAACTTTATCTTGATAGTTATTTGTCTTTTTCTCATTCATACTCTGACTTGTGTATGATTTATAATGTTTTTACTGGGAAAGCTTCATAGGCAAGTAAGCTTTCCCTTGTGAGGGTTCGTACATTACCATTTGGAAGCATCTTTTTACTTTTACTATAGTAATATTTCCTACATCGATTTTCAACTTCGTCATTACTGGAAATTGTCTAGGTAATAATTCTAAAGAGCTGCTGGTATTTCATGCAAAAGCCTGACAAACATTCCATTAAAAATTGTACTGGTGATAATTCATCAAAAGGTACATTTTTCTAATCCCTTTCTTTTATTACAGACTTTGCCACCTGAAGTTACACACTTAATTTCTAAATACATGATTGGCCCCAGTTCCTCTTGATTGTATTTTCCCCAGAGAAGATGCTGAGTCAAACAGAGATAAAGCAACTTCTAACATAACTAGTCATTCATTGTATTCAACCCAAAATAAAGAGGCCTGAGTTGCAACAATCTTTGAAGCTTTCTTTTTATCAGGACCCTGTAAAAAGCTCCCATTGAGACTTCCCAAAAAGGGAAAAGAAATAGCAGTCTTATTGGTACCAATGCAAGAGCATCAGACACAGCTTATGTAATGCAATGAGCAAAAATGAGATGGCAAAAATGAGGAGCATAATTTTCACTTAATTAAAGACCTTTTTTTCAGACATTTTCTACTCAAAGTTACCCTTATTATTATTTGTTTTCAGTCACCATTCACATACTAGTCATAAAGTATTCAACTTTTAATCTCTATATATTTTTACCTACCTATTACTTACATAGGTACAACAAATTAGCTACATTTTAATTCAGTTCTTTCATTAGCACATCGAGTTTAAACAGAAAGCATTCAGATTACATGGATTAATTAGATGTTTTATTAAAAAAAACAGGAAAATGAGTTGCCGAGTATAATATAAAACACAGCAGGCTTTGACTTTCTGCCTGGAAGCTGTTTAAAAAAATAATAATAATTAAGAAGGAAATGAAGAGTACACTGTATTCTATGCATAAATCAGAGATATTAAAGGCAAATATTTGCTTTTAGATTATGATGAACTCAGATTTACACAAAAAATGGACTTGAGATGTTAATTTAGCTAAATATGAGCTCTAATCAGTCATTCCTCCTGCATCATCTTCCATGGCTATGCATAATAATAGTAGAGGTGCTCGTACTGTAACACAACCTTTCACTGTAAGCTGGAGCCTGAGGATGTTTTCTCCCCTTATCCTTGAATCCCCTTTGCACAGCCCTAAGCCCCATCACACATTTAGAAGGAACAGTTCAAAAACTAGATGGAGTATAATAAATTAATCTGGACTTAGTGGGTGGATAAAAGGTCCAGCAGGGGTTTGTTACAGACCCTGGGGACAAGAAGAGAGAGAAAAATGGAATATTGCACAAGGACATTAGTAAGGCAAACAGAGATAATACTCTGTGTGCACGCCTGTGTGCATGTGTCTGTGTGTCTACAGAGTGCTGGGGGAAGGGTGGCATCAGTATTCTCAGCCTTGAATCATCTTAATGTAATAATGATTGAATACTGCCAGCCTATTTCCAGGGATGCAAGGAAGGAATGTTTCTACATCTGTCCTTAAATTATCACACAAAACCAAATCACAGACACAAGAACTCCACAGTAAAAAGCAAACAGCGTTAGCAAGTCTCCATTCTGAACACTCTTAACTCAGGAATTTGAAACCATTGTTCTCTGAGCAGACTTACCCAGAGAAGGAAGGTGTGCACAGCCTGCATCAAGTTATTATGGTACAACTTTTTAACAGGACATGCAAGAACGAATTCTCCCCCTTTTGAAAACCAGATAAGCACACGTGTGAAATACCAGAAACCATGTTTGTTCTTATATGTACTCTTAAACATAGTACCAGTGCCATTCCAATTTTGAGAGCCAAGGTGGCAGCTGCACTGTGTTTAGCCAGCATTCCCACCTTTCCAAAACTACATGACTGACAGTAAAAGTGCTTGTGTCCTGCCCACAAGCTGTGAAAGGGGTTCTCCTTTTCACACAGACTGAGACTTCCTACATGCTATGAACCACCTTGAGGTAGGACGTAAAAGTGGATAATTTCATAAAGGAAACATTGCAGAATGCAGAGAAACACACAGCAAAACAGAGTGCCAGGAAAGACAGAGGGGGTTCAAATGGATTGAGAATTGCCTTGTCAGAAGCCTATGAATCGACAGGTTTGGGAAAGTAATTTCTGATGATCCATTTGAAATTTGTACCTAAAATACAAAAGGTATGAATGAAATGTTCCTGTCTTGAATACACATTCATCAAAACTTGACATACAATATGCACTTTGAAACTGAAACGAAACAAAACTAATGTAATTGTAAAATATGCCTAAATAGCAGCTGCTCCTCGTTCCCTTTTTCCTCACCTACCATATGCAAGGGCTTGCCACAGCTCATGCAACTTGGGTCATTACACATTATAACAAAGAATATAGATGTCAGTGCTTCCCATTTTACTTTTTCAGCAGGATTCTGGATGACATCTTTAGATATACACAAGAAGAGGGAGATATGTATTGGGAGCTTCACCCTCTGCTGCACAAGGGCCTAACAAAACTTAGGTTAAAGAGCATTCTACTGCTGTTTGCAATGACCAGAACCATCCCTCTATCAGCTCTCTGAGAGTTGTTAAGGAAAAGTGGGGACTTGGAGAAGCTCCTCTTAGACATCACTGATATTTTCCCCATATCCATTCTTTTCTAGCACAACTCTACTAACATAGTAGACTTTTGTTTTTTTGAAGGGGAATTTCCAAATTTGAGCCTAGCTTTAGTTTGAAAACATTTTTTTTATACATTCTCTCAAAAACTGCATCTGCAATGAAGTCTTTGGAGTGCAAGAATTATATGTGGTTACTGGCTTAAATCTCTGCTGGATTCCCAACGGTCTATTTTTATCTCATGATCTCAGAGCAATTTGTGATGTTGCACAACATCCAACAGTTCTGATGCAAAGAAATGGCAGCAATGCAGTTTTTCAAGTTAAAAATGTGGATATGATGCTGGTCTGGTGATATCTGGCTGGCTGAAGATTTGTGAAAGAAACAGCTAAAGAAGGGCAAAGGATGTTAACCAGAAAGGTGTGTTAGCAACAGACTGAAATTAACACTTGGATTTAGAAGAGAGAGCTAAAATTTAAAACAAGCCCAAGGTTATCAAGTCTTTAGCAATATCTCAGATATAATAAAAAAATAAGAAGATATGTAATTAACTGGACAGTGAAGAACAGCTCCAGAACTTGCAGGGAGAGTTCATTTTGAAGTTATAGCAACTTTTTTCATGTTGGGGCTGCATCTGACTGCTGCCAGAAGGTACTCAATGCTGAGTATCTCTATTCCTGCATAACTCCTATTCACAAAACAGAAAAAGAACACAAATAATGTTCTTCCTTTCATTTGTTTGTACGTATGTTTTAGATAAAGCTGTTCTGATGGCTTAAGACTCTTTGTTCAGATTGCACAAGCTATTTGGTGCCAGAGTTATTTAAATCCTGGGAAGAAGTACTACAATAGATAGAAATGATGTATGAATAGTACATAAATGATGATAATGGAAGGGCTGATTTAATAAATGGAAACTTTAGGCTGAAAGCATGAATGAGAAGGCACTGGATCTACAGCTCTACTGATGCAGAACATGGGGTCAGGAAGAACAGAGGAGAAATGCTGCACATTGCCCTGCCAGGATTTATCCCATGCTCTGAAAACTTGGACACGTTGTTGGGTAAGCTACTGGAGCTGCCACCTTGCAGATGATACCTAAAGCTGACAACCTAATCATCTGTGGCACATTTTGTAAAGGACAAGGAATTAGCTATAGTGAAGTGGCCTCACTTCAGCCTGCATAATTACATCCTGCACACCTATGATTCCTTTGCTGTTTTTTAGAGGGGGGAGAAAAAAAGAACATATTCTTCCCTTACGGTAAGCCTTTTGCCTAGAAAATCTCAGATACAGCTGCAGTCATCTCATGCTTAAGTCTGATATCAAACTGTTAAATTTGCAATGTACTTTGAGATCATTTATTCTAAACCTTAAGATTATTACTGCAGACATCTCCAAGGACTACATAATCCACACTGTATGTTCCAATAATGAGGCACGAAAGAGTAAACTGAGAATTTGGTTTCTGATTCCTCCCCCTTCTTTGCCCTGCCCATTTCTGTGCTTTGAAAACAGAAGCCATAATCCTGTCGGAACATTTTTTTTAGTGGTTTAATAAACATGACATGCTTGCACTTGCTTTGCATTTTAATAGCAATGCAGTGGCAATAAGACACTTCCACAAACACAATGCATGCAATTACATAGGGTTTTAAGTGCTAACTTTGTGTCAGGCATATATATACACGTTTTAAAAGTCTTTTGTTCAAAGCCTAAAAATCCTCAGTTTTCTCTCTTCCCTGTTATGGCCACCTGACTGCCTTTCAGGTGGAGTTTGATGGGCACACACCACTTGGAGTAATTAGGAGCTGTATCTTTGTGGCTGTATCACTGCCACATCACTACTCCAGTGGAAACTTTTTAATGGCACCTGAGGAGCACCTATGGAAGTGGCCATGTTGCTGATCTGACAGTTTTTAATTTTTCCTTTTTCTTCCTTGAAGACAGTTCCAATATGAGGGATGGTGGTAGTGACCACTGATAGCTTCAGTTCTAAGAGCAAGAATGGCCAAGTGTTGCTAACACATGAAATTTCATTCAGGATTTTGAAGTCCCAAAGTACTGCAGTGGTCTGTCTAGGGTTTTGGTTTGACCCATTTTAAATACCTTGTGCCTATTACAGGAGTAGACCTTCATTAACCTGCCCTGAAGTTCTTAAAAATTAAATTAAATCTCACTAGAAAAGATTCAAGTAGTAAGAGTGGTAGTTTTAGTTCTAAGGGATATAACTCATTCTGTATTAGTGCTTCTGATTTTGGGCCATCACCCCTCGCTCTCTATTGCCAGGCTCAGGGTGACATTTCACTCATTTTTATTCAAAGGTAAATTGCATGACCAGGAATGAAATTAATTCCAGGGTCTGACTCAAAGTGCATTGTAATAAACAAAAGGGCTGATATTATCTTTAGTGGAGTACCTACAACGTTTAGTAGAGCACTGAAGTTAAGCCATAATATGCACATAGTTTTAAAGAAAAAGCTTTAATATTCCCTACCATAACGACAATATTGAATTTGTCTATGTTTATGCTAAACAGCATAACTTCCTTTTATGTTTCAGATATTAATATTCATACATTTACAGTATAACACTGTACTCTGCTTTTGCATTAGGTTCAGCTAGATTGTTACCCTGACAAACATTATTAAAGATTTTTTACTTACAAACTCAAGAGACTACAGTCGGAATTTTTCTGCTACATACATTCACTGGTGTAGGGATTATAGGCTTGAGCAACTTACATTGTATAATAAACTGCCAAATGAGATGAGGTAAAACAGTAACTCCACAGAAGGATCTAATTCAGAATACTTACTGTGTGCTAGTATTAGTCAGTGATTAGGTTATTAAATCCTCTCTAATTATTATTTGAAGCTTTTCATAAATAGCTTTTTGCAAAATGGATCTTATCTAAAAATTTAATTTATTGGATGTTTACAGGCTTAAAAAAGTGATTTTATGATATAAACCCAGAATTACTTCCTTTTTAAATAAACCCAACTGGTGCTGTAATTGAGATGAGCACGCTATTTTTTTCATGCAATAATCTGATATGGGACTTTCCTTTCTCAAGAGACTTGCTTGATCTGCTCTTTATAGACATTCAGTCTCTGTAAATATGCTTTTGGTTTCTTTATCAGTAATAGTATTAGACCTGAATGCTTTAGTATACAGTATAATGGGATATTAAAGGGCTTTCTGTATATGTTTTAGACAAGCCAGTCTAATAGAAAGAAATGAACACATGAAGGATATTCTTTACAAGTAGACAGTACCATTTATAAGGATTTTCTTCTACCATTTAGTTATTACATTTTGAGAGAAAATCACATTGCTTTCTTTGCCTTTTTTTCTCTGTCATTGTTTGCCTTTTTTTCCTGCTTGTACTTTGCTACCAAACCATCTGACTATCTGTGTTGCCATGGGAAGGACTGTAATGCCATAAATTCAGAGAAGAGAAGTTCCTGTGTTCATTTTTTTTTCCATTTTATTCTTACACAATCACTAGCACAGATTAGCTGCTTTCATAAGGGTGTACTGGCACTAGAGCAGGATTGTAAAATATTCCATTTTGGAAAAGATACAGCAAAAACATTCTACATGTTTCACAGAATGGCACCAACCTACACAAGCAAAAGTCAATGCTTCGTAAGTTGTAGATACCTGACTGTTCCAGAACTGAGCCAAATTATGGGCAGTTATCCATCTAGTCTTACAGTATGTGAGTTCCAGAAATGCAAAAAAATGGAGGGAAAAACATGCTAAATCACAAAAAAAAACCCATGCTGGATGCCTTAGGGGATTTGCCATACAATTCAGAGACTTTAATTTTCAAACTACTGGCTAAACCACCACAGGCAAGTAGTGACTGAAATTTGCCACCTTCTAAAATCTGTAAAGAGTGGCCCATCTAGAAGGACCTGTGGCTTCAGCTCAGTTGGCAGCGCCAGCTCTTCCCATTACAGAAAGGAGCTTCCTTGACTGGTACTCACTTAGTGGGATCCATGGAAAGGCAAAGGCCAAAACATCTACCAAGAACAGGTCCTCCAAGTACCACAGTGCAAATAACAGACCCAGGTTTGTTCTACAGACAACTCACTCAGCCACAAACTAAATGTCTTTGGACAGCAGCCCCCAAAAGTCACATCTACCACAGTAAGAACGAATGTACCGCTTGGGGACAGCAGAGGCAGAATCACACACTGTAAATGCAATTAAACTTCCTCATGAAAACCCAGAAGTGCCTTTACACATCAGAGCAGGGTCCCCTACGTGCTGCTCACTGCAAGTGCTGGTCAGCATCATCCACATTACCTGCAGTTACCATTCAGCATCAAGGCTGGGGGCTCAGCCTCAGTTCCTCAGGATACAGTTCCAAAGCTCCAAACAGGCAAAATGAAGACCCTAGGTGGTAATTTGTAGTGAACATAACCTAGTCCTACCTCTGCCATTGTATTAATCATCCATTGCTGACATGGAAACAACTTATTTTGACAAATAAACAACAGAAATGTGATTCAGAAGACACAGGAAGCAGATGTGCAAAGCTCAGGAAGCCGAGTGTAAAGACTCACCGTCCTGTCTGCAACCACACACTAATCTCATGTTTGGCTGATGGCTGTGGCTGAGCTGCTCTGTTCAATATTTTGTATGTTGATTGGCTTGTTATTCACTTCTGCCTCTGCTGGAAGCCAGACTAACCTGTGGGGGAAGTGTGGAAAACAATTACAGTATACTGAAATGGTCATACAAGTACAGCACACTGTAACACTTTACATAATTTATTAGGTGTTACTACACACACTGGCACTCACATGACAAAGGTTTTAACGAGACCGACAAATAGGACAACATCTGCATTCCTGTGAGAACATTTGAGATGAAAATTTAACATTAAACCAAAACTGCACTTACTACAGTGCAAACACTGCAATCAAGTGGTCTGCCTTGACTTGCAATGCATAATGTTAACACAGTATGGTTGCCAGAGTGAAATACAAATGTTCATTACAGCAGCAATTAATTGCTTGCTATTTTTGAAAATTAACAGTTAATATACTTTTCCAAATCAATCCAAAACAGTGTTACTCTGAATTTTCATGCATCATTTCTTTATTTTCGTCCCTATTGTGCACACAAGGTCAATTAACTGGTAAATATAATTATTTTACTAACATAGCAAGTGGCAGCTTATTATAAATAACAACTTATTTGCATATTTCCTTGTTTCTGAAGAGAACAGCAATGTTACGGGTCTGAAAATTTTTGCAACTAATACAGTGAGATATTGTTTTTAAGTAAATCTTCTATTTAAGTAAGTAGCCTAGTAAATATGCCATTTCTTAGATTAAAATCAGGAAGTAGAAGCTGGGTTGCAGATTTCAGAACTTGCCTCATTTGCATCTTGAAAATGGAATGGAACTGAAACCTTTCAAGCTTTATTGTTCAACTCCACAATTCTGTTACTCTTTGTAAATGAAACAGAAAAGAGATGTATGTGAATATATCACACACTTCAGCCTAAATGAGCTTTTCAAATTTTAAATGAATATCATTGTTTGTAGTCACCTTCACAGTATTCCTGAAGTTGAAGCTGTGAGCTGAATTCTGACTGAATTTTGTGAAAGATTTGGGAAAACATGACTCACAAGATTTTAATACTGGCAGACAAAGACCCCTTTCTGACTCTATTTTTGATTTCCAGGGTCTCTTTAAATAAAGAAGATATTCAAGACGGAGGGACAATAGAGAACAGCTGCAAGGATGATTTCTTCTAAAAGGAGAAATCAAAGGACAGCACTCCTCATGTGCACTATATATGGCAGTCTCTTTGTCTGAATATCGAAGAACTGGTTGGTACTCGCATGCTGTGCTGAAACCGCGTGGCTGTAGAGGTTTTCCTCGACATATTTCTTGATGACAACTGCATGCTGTTGGATTTGTTTCAGTGACTGCGAATCTGTGAGCCATGCATATTGCGTTCCATTTGCCACTTCGCAAGAAAAAAATATTTAGTGAGCTCATGGCAAGCAGAACACCTCATTTGTGCTGATTGGGGTAGATGGGGTGATTTGTAGACTCACACACGCTGAGCTTCAGGCACTCCGAGAAAAACTCCATTGGGCGAACTCGAGATTTATGCCCCAGCCCCAGTGCAATTCATGTGTTGGGGTGCTCCTACTGAGACCTACCAATGGGAGCTGACAGCTGCGTACAGTGCACTGGAAACATTTTAAAGCTTGCTGTAAAGAAAATAGAGCAGTCTACGCCTAGCAGGGAGGAAAATCGATGAGTCGGCACTTGGCAGTGGTGACCAGCAGGAGGATGCTTCTGATGAATGCTGAGTCATTGATTTCCCTCCCTGATCAGCAGCAGCTGCTCCATTCACACTGCAGAAAGCCTTCTCGCCACGACCACATGTGTCAGCAGGCTTTATTGTCATTAAAGCAAGAGGTATTAGCTGACAAGACATCCAATTTATGTATTTTTGGTTTCGATAGCTCTAGCTCACAATTTCAAAGTTGCTTCTCAGCTAGGGCACCTAAAAGGACATACGTATCAAGGCAGGAGATCCAATAGCACAGGCAGCTTCACAGGTACAAACAGTATTTGCGTGACAGATGTGTGAACGTCGCCCCTGCCTTCGGTTTCTTTTCTCACCAGGAGGCACATATTTCATAAACTCAGAGCACAGACGAGCAAGGAAGTTAAGACATCATCTGAGAAGGTAGGCTTCAAGTCAGCACAACGCTTATGTAGGAGAGCTCACATGTTTAAATTTAAACATACGTGTAAATATTCAGATGAACTGGGCTCTGCTCATGTGCCCTGCCTCCAGTGTGTGTGATGTACCATGGTATGGCTGAAGACCAAAGCATAATTGTAGTTTGTAATTTTATGACAATAAAAAAGCAACAGGTAAAACAGGTGAGACTACACCAAATGACTACAATAAAAGTACAGTTGGAGCAGGTTATTACAAATCTCAGCATTTGATGAGGATGTATATATTTCTCAACATGTTCTAGCCTTTGTTATGCTGTTTACATTACCATAATTATTACTTAATGTGTCTGTATATCTGCTTGAACTGATCTTTGAGGAAGCAGTTTACAGAAAGAGAAAAAAGAAGAGAAGGGACTGTCATGAGATAAATGCTGTTTCTCAGGATTAAAATTGACTGAAGTACACTATTTATAGTCAGGCACTTCACTGCTAGTAGCAATGCTGAGCCTGTTCATTTCAGGTTCCATTCATCGCAGAATATGCATGACTCTGCCTCAAAAACACTCACAGAAAAAGTCATAGGTCAGACTTCTGTGCTTGAACTGGTATTTCAGCAGAAGCTCACGTGGCCAGCCACAAAAAACATTTTCCCTCAACTCTACGGGCATTTGTCCTTCGAAAAAGAGCCTCTTCACCACAGTGACAGGCCTGGATTCAGGAGAGCCCATAACTGGCAAACTGCATTTTCCTAGTTCATTCAGCTGCAGATTGAAAATTGCTCTTTTATAGCTGGTTCCCCTCTTTCAGGAGGCACGAGTCCACTTAAATTCTTTTGCTTTTTAAGGGGTCTCATCTCCCAGCTTCAGCGAGTCCTTGTTAGAGCCCCATCAAACTCAGTGGTTTTGGGTCACGAAGATTTTGGAAAAGTGTACCTTAGCTACAACATCCACTCAGGTTGTAGGGTTTGTGAGTTTAGGAACTCTAAAATTTAAGATAAACATCACTGCCAGCCCATTTCCTTCGCCTTATCTCCCTACATTTCTGAAAGCCCTCCTCCATTCTGCTATGCCTGGGGGCAGCTGAGGAGGCTCCTCCTCGCAGGAGCAGTTGCATTAGCACAGAAGCTTTCAAGGATAACTGCTGCTCCTCGGGGAGCCCCAGGAATAGGAACAGGCAAGAGTGCTCTCATTCTTTTATTCCTTTGCACATCTGGGGTCTGAAGTATCTTAGGCTGTGCTAAAAATCTGCTAACTTAAGAAACAAGTCTTTGAAATCAGACTGTCAGCTACAGTGCAGGTAATGAGCCGTGTAACTTCTTAAATCACACACATATCACTTTCTTTAAAATTGTTGACCGAGGGTATGAAAAGCACAAAACAGAAATAGCAGATGAACTCAAAAGTATAATGTGACCCTGCCTCATGTCTGAATTTCTTTGGTATGATCCACATGGACAGAAATTACTTGCACATTAACAGTTGCCACAGATGCAAGTAGCAGTGTTCTTGAAATTCTCCATTTAATTTCCTGATGATTTTAATAAAATACTAACTTTGCAAGCTGAAGGCCAGGTTCTGGTACTGACTGATGACAAGGTGACATGGAGTAGAAGAGAAATCAAATGAAAAATAAAGAATATGACAGATCCTAAATAATTTCATTACTGACTGAAAGCTAAGGAACACTGTACTCAGGACCAAATTCAGAGAAAATAGAATACTTAGTATGTAAAATGTTTGAAACTCCTATAAAACTGATCAGGAGGGGATATGCTACCCATAAATAATGAATTTCCAATACAAATGACGCACATTGGGACACATAGTCCAAGTTTAGGAGAACAAGAAGTTTCATTAAAGAGATGTTCCAATGAACAAGATCCTGCTATGTTTAGATCATATCTACCTAATAAAATTAAAGATTTAGACATAATTAATATAGATCCAGACATTTACCTAATTAAAATGAACTGGGTAGAAAGAATTGATTATACATTTCCCTATGAATGAAAATAAACATACAAATTACTGTTCATCAAAAGATAGTGTATAACTCTAATGCTTTGATGATAGAAATCTCACATTATTTTTAATGTAAGATTGCTACTGATTAGAAAAAATGTATATGATTACAATTAGTCAGTCAGATTGTCTAAATCAGCATATGAGTTGATGGAGCTATGACAATTTACAATATCTGAGAATCTTCTCCTTATCTTGAACCAATGAGGAGAACAGAATCAACATTTGTAAAGAGGAATGATTCCTTAGACACACTATCAAACAAAATCTTTTTCAGATGAAAAATGAAAACCAATGACAACACTGCAAAGACTGTTACCATCACCAGTACTCAAACAGCCTCAGTTTATGTAAAAGAAGAAAATTTATCTGAAAATAATGAATTTAAAAAAGGCTTTCCATAATGATGTGAAATTCTGAGAAGGGGTTTCAAATTTTTCTTGAGCTCTGAAATCAGATAGAATCCTTGAAAACAGACTTTGTTTCAATATTTTTAAAGGTATTTTATATGAGTAATAATAGAAAACTGTCTCTTACACAGTGTCCTGTGTGGTGATGGAAAGCCTAGCTGTGATGTAACTGTTCCAGCATTCTGTCTTACACAGACAACATACTGGAGGATGTTGCTTATTTACCAGAAGGACCTGAATTACCATAAATATGGTTGTATGGTAAAACAAACAAACAAACAAACAAACAAACAAACAAACAAAAACAACCAACCCAAAACCTGATTTTAGTGGTTTTCAAACCTTACTAAAGGCATTTTTTAATTTGTGAGAGTAGACTGAGATACTTTACTGCCAACAGTACGAGTGATAGCTTTTGAACCTAGCAGTCAGTGGTCAAATTCCAAATTTAGAAGAGGAAAAATTAGTTCACAAACCTTCTGTCATCCCAGTGGATCTGGAATGGCAAACAGGAGAAAACTCGATGCGTGAGTTCTCTGAAGAGTAAATATGATGCTTATTGCTGTACCTTTAATACAGTACCTACTTTTATAAGTAGAAGCATCAAAATAGAAAATGAAAAAATGTCCACGTACCATAATGAAGATACGAGGCTGGCCCTAGATGGAGCAACATTTGGAGTTGTCGTATTTTATTTTGTGTATCCTTTCTGTTACATCCCTGAAAATAAAGCCAGAGTGTTCAAGAACAGCCCCCAACAGGCTGCCTTTTGGACACAGAAGACATCCTTAAAATATATTCCAAAAGCTCTCAAATGTTCAGAGAAACAGCTGTTCAATCTTATGTCATATCACTACACCATTCTTGTTGCAAAAGATAGAGACCTTGCATAATCAACATATTTTCCTGGCGCGGTCTCCTCTCGCTCCCTTTCTCACCCTGCTGACGGAGCTGCTGCATTAGCAGCACTTCTGTTTGACCAAATATGCTCAAGATTATTTTCTAGAATAGACTTTCACAGTCTTCATGACCAGCACATGGTCAAGTGCTGTCAGGAGCCTTCTTTACAGAAGACATCATTTTACTTTTAACTAAAGACATCTGGTCAATATTTGACCTGTAGATCAGTTTGATGATATGGGGCTAGAAATCTAGCTGATGTAACCCCAATATAATTATTATATATTATATATTTATTTAATATTATATAATTATTATATATTATATAATTATAATATCAGTAGAAAAGCTGTCCCTAAAAACTACAATATAGGAAGACACTAAGCAGGTATGCATCTTTTTAAAACTGATTTGAACTTAAAATCTTCATTTTCCCTAGATTCAACTAGGGAATGTTCTAGCCCTTAAGCAAAGCTATTTGAGGCTAATGTCCTAGTGCAGATAAGAACTGAATTTAGCTCAATGTGCATTCACTGGATATGCTCCATCCTGTAGAAACACCTCTCCCCATTCAGTACAACAAATATGTAGGACAGAGAGCACACAGTACTATTTCATTTTTGCTCACTTTTTAAAGGCTTCTTCTCAAGCATCTCTTCTCTATAAATGTGTGTGCATGCACATGTTTCTACCCCTCCTCTTTCATTTCTTTTCTCTGTAGGGCACCGAAAGTGCTTTTCAGGTGGGAGGGCAGCAGGGTAAAATTGACTACCATTCGAGTCAATTTGCTTCAGCAGCCATTCCATGTGTAAAGCTTTTTATACAGAAGGAAGCTTTTTAGACCTGAAGACCAAAAAATCTATTCTTTTACAGTCACAAAGTCCCTGTGAAATCGGAGAGGTTTCAAGAGCTCATGTGAGGATAGAATTTGGCATGGAACCTACTAAAAAAAAAGGCCTATTAAGATCTTGCAATCTGTTTTCCCCGTTTTTTCTCATTAGCAGAAGGAAAATAATTTGTTCTAGACAGGAACGTCTTTACCTAGGAACTTCAGGCAGGTTGTACACAGAAAGCACTGAAGCACTTTTCACTGCCTCCTACTGTTTGAAAACAAATGTTAGTGTTATTTTAAAATCAAATAGGGCCTAGAGAAATAAAATTATCTGTCTACTTCCAGCTAATATGTCTCACACTTGATTGACATGGTATTGTCCAGTGATAAGTACCATCCATTTCAGTCTTCTGGTGCTTACTGTTTTTCTGTGACCTTCCATAACTTATGCTTAACCCAGTGTTTGATAGGTGATCCACCTTTAAACCTTTAAGGATGCCTGTCAGTTTTACTTTATTTGTTGAGGACTGGTGTTGAGGACAAACATACTCCTTCTTGTTGCTGTTAATCCGGAATGAAGGTCATTCTCGCTGGAAATGTTGTACATAGGAAGACCCAGCAGCTTTCCACGTGGCCAAGACAACATCAGACCAGTGTAATAAGTCTTTTTAAGATAAAAAGTTTCACTGGAAACTGGAAAAGGCTTCAAGGCCATAATTTAAAAAAAAATCCAAAACCTAGGACAATGCATAACTACAATTAATTTACAATTAATTTCTAATATAATCAAAGACGTTACTTGGCTTCCAGTCGCTACCCACACTAAGTCACTTCTTATTTACATACCAGATCTTCCATGTTGCTTTCAATAATCCTATTCATAAAAGTGTCTGGCTCCCGTGGCAGATTTTCAACCTCAGGAGCCCATAGCCTTGGAACAATGTTTAGATACAATTTTAATGGAAACTTTTCCAATAAGAAAAAAACATCCAACCCCTGAATTTGGACACCCACAGCCCCATCAACAAATTTTTATTTTGTTTTCATTGTAAGAAGAGAATTAAATTGTCATTTTGGGACTACCCATGTCTTTGATGATGCAGCTTCCTAAGATACCAGAAAATAGCTGTCTAGGATGCCCAGTGAGGAAACTAGTCAGGAAACCAATATGCAACCATTTGTTAATCCCAATCATATAAACCCTGCTCTCAGCTAACTCAGAAAGCTGGCCAAAGAGTAGGCCAACCTGCATCTCCAAAATATGGATCAGTCCTTGGGAGGTTCTGAGACTGTGATTTAAAGCTACCAGTCAGGGTCAGCCCAGGGGCAAGCAGAGAAACAAGTCACCTGGAGAGATTTCTAAAGCCTCTCATAACAGGTCAGAAAATGCTACAAAACAGGATAGGAAGGAACTCCAAGAAGAAATGTTGTGCCTACCCCAAGATGTGCTGAACTATACCCTTCTCATTTCAGGCAGGCCCTTTTTCTAACCTCAACATGATGAAAAAAAGGTAAAGGTAATTTGCGTTTAACCAGTTTTATTGTCAAAAAAAGCTTTTGCCTAAAGCCTAGGCAACCATTTTGTTTTGCACTTGAATCACTCACTCTCTGTCCTGTCCAAGGTTATTCCCTTTGGCTTTGCATCACGTTTTTCCATATTTGAAGATGGCTATCATGTTTCTTCTAAGTCTTTTAACCTCTAGTCTAAACAACCCCAAACCTTGTAAACTTTTCTCATAGGTCACTTTATTGCTCTGTTCTGCTGCATTGTGAGACTTAGCTTAGAACTTTTCACAGCTGTAAACCAGAAGAAATATTTTATTCATTTTGCAGGCTGTGCTCCTGCTTGTAGAACTCAAAATTACTCCACCCCACTTTTTTTAACACTAGTATGGCACTGCCCATTCATGTTCAAGATGCAGTCAGCTACAGCCCTTGGTTCCTTTCCTATATGACTGTAAATTAGTCAGTTGTTTCTCACTTAGTTGATTCTATGAATGATTCTTCTCGTCCAAGCACAGAAACTGGACTTGTCTTTAATTGCATCCTGGGGTTTTTTCATACCATCTTTCTAATTTGCTAAGATCCCTTGGAATTTTAATCATGTTTTCTATACCTGGAGCCTTCAAAGCTTTGTGGCATCTGCAGATTTAAAAACATTCTTTATCTTATCATTGGAGTCACTGATGAAATATTTTAACAGTATCTGGCTCAGGACAGATCCCTGTGGAACCACATTTGATATATCCTTCCCTATTTATAGTAAATCATTGGTAACTGTTCTCTGACTTTGGTTTCCCAGCTCATTTTGCTAAGACTCCCCAGTACAGTTTCTTCTATGTTTTGTTTTTCCAGCTTGTTTAAGAGAATGTTATGTGAAACAAGAATGCTTTAAAGCATCTCTAAAGTTAAGATTTATAGCTTCAAGAGATATGGGATAGAAACAGTGTTCCTTTGTGCCTGCAAATAGCACTCCCTGAGTAGTTTTACACCCCTGGGGTGTTATTCCTTCACCCGCTCAAACTTTCTCCCAGTGTAAAGAAATCACATCCAAGGGAAAAAAACCATGAGCTGATACAGAAATTCATAGAGTCTGGAGTGGTATGAAGTATGGAGATCAAGTTATAGAGGTATGCTGTCTGTGAGCATACTCTCTGTCTCTGAGTGTTCCTCCACACCCTGGAAACCTTTTAACTAAAGATCCCTGTTCCCATCTCATAATTGTGGAGGGATTCTGCAGGTATGTGCAACAAAAACTATTACCTCCTAACCAGTTCATCCAATCTAGCCAGTTCCATCAGTTTTAACTCCTTCACCTCTACCAGTACTTGAGAAAGGGAGTATCCAGACCCAGACTTTTGTACTAGCTTGGCCCAGTTAGTTGATCAAAGGAAGGAATGTTGGCCTGAATTTCCTCGGTCATGTGCATTACATTAGTCCCTTATCGTTACTTTGATGTCAGTTTTTGTGGTTTAATTATATATAAGAAGTATTCTTAGGTAAGCCAGGAAGATCTGTCCTTATGACTCAACCATCCACTTTTTGGCCAGCTGACTGTACATTTAATTAACATCCTAGGCATCAGTTCCGCAGTCCTACCCCAGGCAAATCTCCCATCAAAGTGAATGGGAGTTACTGTCTGTGCAGGGCTGAACACAGAGTCAACAGTACAGCACTACAAGTTTGGGCAAACAGTCAATCTTTATGAATTTTTCAGTAATGCTGTTAAAGTGTTCTTAGCTTAAAATATTCCTTTTAGTTTGAAGAGATTAGTTCTCTCCTTAACTAGTGTGTTTGAGTCATTTATAAGCAGGATGTTGGTGCAAACATTAAGAGAGGTCTTTTTCATCCAGTCCTTTAATTTGTATTCCTTCCTTTGTGTGTGGACATTTGAGCATGGTGGAGGAACCTGATAGATGCAGCATGTGTGTACCACATCGAGTGCACAGAAAAAAAGTTACTCCTTTGACATAGATAACTGTGCATGAAAAACTCCAGGTTGAAAGATACATTCTGGTCAATGCCCAGAGGCAGCAAACATGAGGGTGTTTAATGTTTGGCAGTAGCCTAACATTTCACCCATTCAACTCAATGGCAAATCCCCTCTTAAGTTAATTAAAAAAAAAAAAAAGTCCATTCTCAATATTCCTGAAGGACTGTCCTAAAATTTCAAATTCTGTTATTGGATTACCTTAGCCAGCAATAGGTACTATGAAATCAATTTAGTGATGGGTCACAACCATTTGGATCTTTTACAACACTGATTTTAAGAGGCAGTATAAGAATACAAATAAATCCATGATACTATTGAAGACTTTGGGAAAAGCTCAGTGGGATTTAGGAGAGCTGAATCCCATGCTAACCTCTACCTTTCCTGATTCAATCTGATTTTTCTGTTACCACGGCTGCAGCTTCCTCAATGGTGCTGGATCCCTTTTTAAACTCTCCTCACCTCAACACAACTTTATCCCTCCAAGACTCATAGACTTCCCACACCAGTCACAGCTCTGCTTCGCTCCTGAGTTGTCTTGGAGACAAGGAGAGGAACGGAGGAACAGCATAGCTTGCCTCAAGCACCGAGTCACTGGTCTGTGGCTGGAGCAGAAAGGCTGTAGCAGCAGACACAACTAATGGTAGAGAGGAATAGAAATGGGTTGAAGACCAGAGAACAGGATATAAGACTTACACTGCAGCATGAGGACAGCACAACAATGCCGTGCATTCAGAATGTCTCATGCACACATAGGTATGGGGATTGTCTGATGTGTTTCTTTTAAGAAGCCAGTGAAATCAGAGAGCAGACCCTGCCAGACTCAGAAATGTAATTTGGATTGAAAGAATTGGTCATGCTTTGCCTAAGAAGGTAATAAGTTTAGTTCACAGCCACAACAGCCACACGAAGTAGCAGTAAACTGCTTCTGTGACTCAGGAGACAACAAAAACTACAAAAAAGAAAAGCGGTGATGGACCAGAAAAATCAGCACTAGAAAAACAAAAGCATTGGATCTCGCATGTCTCCCAGAAAACCTGTTCTTGGGCAGAAATAAGACACTGGTTTATTTTGTGGAACAGTAGGCAGGAGAGATTTTTTTCATACTGAAATGATCAAAGAATAAATTCAGTTTTTAGTTTTCTCTGTATTGTGTTTAATTGGAGGTGGGGAGGTCTGTGGTGATGGGGGAGAATTTAAGAATCTGGTTATCTTTAAAGAAGGTTTTCAACCTCATACTTTCAGCAGTGAACTGGGCTGGCTAGAAATCCATCTTGTACTTGTCACATCTATATTAAATTATCTACTTTTTTCATTTTACAAGGGAAGACGTGAGCAGAACATTACTCAGCTGTCAGGATACAGGACTGTGCTGCTGAGCAGAGTAAAGTGAATATATTCTACAATGCTGCAAATCTAGTACAAAGGTACCAGAGGAGGGATTTGTGTCACCAGTTTTTACCTACTGTGTTCCTGGAAGGCAGTTTTCAGTAGGCTTTGTTTTGACTGCTTTTTGCTATGATGATATTCAAACCTGATCAATGGCCCTTTCTTCTGCAAAAATAATGTCTCCTGACTACAAGGTTACAGATAAAGACTGGAAAAATATTTTTAGCTTTCAACAAATACAAACTGACCAGTGTAAATCTACTATGATGACTTGTGCAGATGGTCCTTGCCCTAATATCAAAGGGTAGTAAAGAACAATCTTGCAACTGAGTTTTTAGTATGTTTTTCAGGTATTCCGGCTTATCAGAAACATAGTGGGTTATAAAAGCATTAAGACACATTATACATATCATATTCATGCTTCCCTAGACTACACATGATAAACTAGAAAGAAGCCCACAGAATTTCCTGATAGTTCTCTGCCTGTATCTTGCAAACTGACCCTGTGGGTCTTAGACTTTGATGTAATCAATTTTCCCACTTAGAGAAATAAACACGTAAAAGAAAATCTTATATTCCTTCTTAAATAATTCCTTGACAATTTTAGACCACAGAGAAGTAACAGACTTCCAGGGGACAAAAAAAGCCAGAAAGCTGGCCCTGAGTGACTGAACCGTGACCACAGTGGGCAGGCAGGGAATATGCTTGGGGATGGCTAAAAGTGGGATTACAGAAAAGAAAATGCTGAAAACCAAGGTAGTTCCTGTGCTTATCACTTCCTTCCAAAACATTTGCATGTCAGCAGTGCTTTTTATTGCATTTCCCTGTCTGGGTACTGTCAGGGTAGTAACCTGTACCTCTGTGTATGACAAGTTGAACGAGAGCTTTTTTATGAGAGAAAGTTATTGCACAATAAAACCAGAATGTTACAGTACAGCGTGTTAGCAACTTTGCAATGTGTGCATGTACTCAGCATACTGCAGAGGAACTTCCCTTTATGTTTACTACTAGCTGAGAATATCAGAATGGGATGATAATACTATTCAGTCAGTGCTGTCCACATTTGGAGCCTAATATATCATACAGTTCATCATACAGAAAAATCCCAAGACACAAACAGAAGAATAAAAGAAAAGAAAAAGCAAATTTATTCCACTAAATAAGCAAGTGGCCACAAAGGCAAAATATCAAATATCAACCCTGAGACATTTTCCATAAGAATACAGACAACCCAACTCTTAAATATTCCTAACTTTCACCCTAGTGAGTCACTGCACTCAAAGAGCTGGATATTAGTTGTTTGCCAAGAACATGTTTAATCTAGAATCTGCAGACTCTGTCACCAGAGGTGCAAGAGATGCACACAATGCACTTCCCCAGCTCATTTTCAATAGGGGAAAACACCAAATCAGCTGCCAAAACGAGTGCAAATCTCCAGTGTCATCAGAAAGCGCTGAACTTAGACTGTGCCGTCTGTCTCGTCTGCTCACTTTCATTTCCCCTCTCACAGAATCCTTTCAGCAGTTGCACTTCGTGTGGCATTGGGTTACACAGAAGCCTGCTCTGCTCTTGTTTGATCTTGTTTGTTTACCTTACTCATGCTATACACACTAAATCTATTTTCCAGCTTATGACAAGTGCTTCCATTATTCCTTCTTTCCAGCACCCTAAGCATCTGAAATGCTGGCCACAGAAATGCTGCTCTTTTCTAGTTTCCATTTTCTTATTTGACAGAAACATCTACAAAGCTTTATGTGTAATTTGAGTTTTAAAGTTCACCAAGCTTTTGCAGTTCCTTGCAGATATGCTGAATATGGGGACAAATACAATTTTTAGCTTATTTCAACTACTTTTGAGGAGTGAAAAGGCAAACTGACAATATGAACCCAAATATGTAATTCATCTCTGCTAGGGCTAAGCTGCAGCAAAATACCTTGAGAAAGGAAAGTAAGAGGCAATACATCTCTTCCTCAGCCCAGTGTTCTTGGGAGGAAAAAATAAAGTTTCATCTTTCAAATTAACTGCCAGTCAGAAGGGTCCATGCTGATACCCACTCCCTTGAACTTATTAGTCTGAGGATGCTGCTGAACCCCCCTGTGAATGTGATGAGTTTCTGGAACGACACTAACAATCTCTGACCGTGCATCCCTGGACCACCCCCCAGTTTTCACTTGTGCCAGTGGCATATCTCATGGATGCCCTCCTTTCAACATTTCTCATTTAGCTGCAGTCCAAAATGGAGGAGCAGCATTTTCCCTTAAAACAGAGTGACTTACAAGAACTTACCAGAAGACTGTTTGATAAAAAGAACATTCTTTTGTACTGCTGAACATCCTGCACTACTAATAAATTCATAATGAGAATAAAAGGTGTTCGGCTCAGCAGGGAAAGGATAGATCCTTGTACATCTTATAAATATAGATGCATATTTTACAAAGACCATTTAAAAGTCAGACCTAATATCTCTTTGCACCTTCTGTAGTAGAATGCTGGAGACAATGAGTAGGATTTAATTGGTCCTCGTGCCATACCAGGAACCTCCCACCTACACTCATTTACTGTGTGACTGCTAATAATCAGTATCCTAGTGAAAGCAGCATCTTTATCTGCTTCAGAGTATATTTCTATATATGATGATATTTCAAAGTACATTGCAAAGCCACGTAGCAAGATCTCATTCCAACACTGACTCTGACATTTGTGGCAGCAGGAGCTGGACTCAAAGACACTGCCCAGTTTGCAGAAGAACACTTTTTCAGAAAATTCTCTCTGGAACTTACGAATTCGGGTCTTCCTAGTCCCTTACAGCACAGCCACAGAAAAGCAAGAATGCTATAGATCTTCTTCATTACTAGCCTTTTGCCCAAGGTGCTTTCCTTACTATTTAATTTTTCTTCCTTTTCCATGTTTTTCTTTAGCTTGAGTGGTTCTGTATCAGCTGTTAGAGTATGGATGGCCAGAACCCACTGTGGCATCATGAAGCACTGTGCTACAGCTCTGCAGGCTCATGTGACAGTAATCCCCCCTATGCACATTCAGTGCATGGATCGGTCTTGACATCCACCCTAAAATTTCCCAGAGCTTCCCTTCAAGACCTCAAGGGAGATACCTCTACCATTCATGTGCCTTTTCACTATTATTTTCAAACAATGTGGTATGCAAAAGTAAATACCCTGTCCTCACACGAGGGAGACAGGCAGTAAAAACAGTGCCATTGTATGAATTAAGAGAAAGATGAAAAACATTGAGATAACATTGTTAACCACAGAATTTGACAAACATGGTACTCTCCCTAAAAAAACCCTCCCCCAATACCCAACACCCAGCATTTTTCTTTCAGTAAACAAAACTCACACATGTATTAAAATCAGATTATTAATAAAAATTAGATAACATGATACAGCTGAACTACAAATTACAGGTCTTACACTCTATATTCTGTCCTACTGACACTTTTGCTTGTGGCTTTATATCCCAATTTTTTTTTTTTAGGTCACTTCAGTTGTTTTGAAAAAGGATTGTATTTTAACTCATTTAAATATCATATACATGTATTTATTTACCCAGGAAATAATAGGAAGTTTCTGATAATTTGGGAAATCTGATCACATACTGTTGAACTCTGAGGAGGAACTAAGAAAAACACTGAAAAGGATGGTTTTCCCATGAGGAAAAAAGTATTTTTTATTCTCTAAAATTCCTGACATTGAAATATGCTGACTGGAAAGGTCAGAGTGATATTCCATGTTTGAAGGAGAAGGTCTTAGCTAAAGAGGTACTTGAAGAGAAGAAACTCACAAAATCCTGGCAGGACACATACCCAAATCCTAAAGAATAACTGTAAGCACAGCAAATGTCAGGGGAGAGTTGACTGTTCTATCTGGATATGTCTGTTTTTCACACTAAAGCAAAGAGGGTTTGCTCTTAAAATCCCTCTGCACATTGTGTTGATTTCCTTGTCTGTGTTTGTGACTGTAGAGCTGAAACTGGTCAGCCAGATAGAGAGCAGGGATGTTTTACCTTGTTAAATGCCCCGGGCAGGTTAATACTGGTCCTGGAAGTAAGGGATGGGGAACTTAAAGACTCTCCTTTTAAGCAGTGGTGTCATACAGAAGATCTGTGCCAGAGAGTACGGCAAAGATGGTGCCTGGAGCCTGGCAAGTGACTGTATAGAAGTTTAGAGGCAAACAGTCAGCATGTCTGTGGATCCAGACACAATCCAGTGAATGCTGAACTTCAGGAATGTTACCAGAGCTGTGTAATAGTCTTCACCAGCAGTGCTGCTTGGGAATGTACACATAAAACTACTGTCTGGACATGTAACAACACTTTGAAATAGTTGTTTGGTGTCTCCAAAAACACCTGATTAACTTGAGCAGCCCCACCTTCCTGCAATTACAAATCATTCATGAACTTCAAATCCCACAGAAAAGTACGGCTCTGAATGTCCACAAATACTTGGGAAGTGGACGAATACCTGGGAATTCTCTGGAAAGTTTGAACTGTAATCTAAATTAATTGAGTGCACTATGAGTCACACAATTATCTGATACTGTATAATTGTCAGGCACCCATCCTATTTGTTTAACAAAACTGTTAAATTTTCTAGTGCAGTAAAAACACTGATCTAACATCAAGAAGCCATTGCACTGCTCACTGTTACTGCACAGCTCCTCTACCTGCACAGCACTGCTGGTATTTCTCTGGGCCAGCCTCCACATATGGAGGTCACAGCCAAAAACACGGCTGTTCTGGAGACTCACTGTCATATCCTGAGCTTACAAACTTAGCCAAATTCAGCCCCAAAACCTCATGAACAGAGTTAGGTAATGCTTGTGCACAGCACTGCTGGTATTGAGACGTTTGATATTGAAATCTCACATATGCCCTTCGTTCTAAAATAATTAGCGATTGTAATTTGTCCCAGGCTGTGCTCTGTCTACTCAGACACCACACAGAACCCATGGCTGTGCCATCTGCAAATACATTTGAACAAGGAAGTTTTTGAGCACCTGCCAGAAAGCAGAATATCAGCAGAAAAATACATTTACTCAAAGAGAATGAAAATTTGCATGGCAGCAAAAATAAACCCAACGTTGCCATCACCATTATGCCAGTGAAGTGCTATTGTAAATGGGCATTGATTGTTTGCTCACTGACAGTAAATAAGAAACCAGCTGCTTGTGTGTGAGCAGGATACAGTTTCTTCTAAAAGAAAAGGATCTTCTAAGACATCAAGTCAAACTGCTGGGAAATGCATCTGTCCCTTTTTATTTTTTAAGTGTGAAAAATAAGTGGGTTTGATAATTTAAAAAAAAAAACAAACAAACCAACAAACAAACCAAACAAAAACCCCCAAACCTCAGGCTTTTTCCTGGAAGTTCCCGAGAAAAAGCTGTATTCCCTTTTGAGCTTTATTTCTTTTATTACCATCTATAATTGTTTCCCAGGGTTTAATCAGTCATATGTAGCTGCAACAGTACTGACTGGAGAATGTTTCCTATATAGGCTTTATTTATTTTTTCCAGAGGAGGGAGATGGAGGCCTGAAGCCATGATTTTGTCTTCATTCTGTGTGCAGCATATCTCAAGGACAGAGCACTGGACTGTAAACAAAAGGGACAGCTGTAAGGTCATGAACATTCCTGGAAGCCTATTATACACAAATACAATGTGGAAAGAATATGGAAATCGGCCTGAGCTTTAGCAATATTCATTTTATGCGGAGTTTTACATGTTTCTAAGAACCCAAGCTATTTCAGATTCTATTAGATCTTTTGTGTTGTATCATTTAATGTATTACAAAGCAGCTGTAGCTAACAGCAAAGGTGGGGGAGAAGTACAAATCTCACAGCAGTGTATAATATAACCCTCTTGAATCAAAATGTTGCCTGTTTTTGGAACAAAAAGTAACCCTATATAAAAATGGGAGTTTCAGTGCTAACTACACCACATGGAGACAACTGAAGAAGTATGAATGGGAAAGAGAGAGGAAATGTTACCTGTGTGTTCAGTAGGTTATTTCAGTCCTACAGTGTTGCAATCTGCTTCTAGGTTGATCCTTTTGTAATTGTTCTTTAAATAAATAAATAAACAAATAAAAGCCCTGATATTAACAAGGTATCGTGACTGCAGGAAAGGACAGAAATCCTTTGCAGCATATTGGCCTTCTCTTTTTTTTGGTTTTCTCCTGCATAGGATAATATTTTCAAGACATGTTTTTCCCTGCATATTGTGCTTACACAGACTTTTTGGTGGTGCTCCAAGAGAAAAACGTCTGCATGTGCAGTTCTAAAAAGCTTTTCAGCGATGTAAATGATTAAAGATGCAGGGACTCAAAACCATACAAATGCAGTGAAAAGCAAAATCCCTGTTGGCTGCTGTACATGACTGAGTTATGCATTACTTTCTCCTTATCTTCATTAAAGTTTGCACAGGAAAATCATTCTCTGTGGCTCCTCTTCTCTGTCAAATGCTCAGCCATAGTCTATGGACACAGCACTGCCTCCTCATGCAACACTCACTAACTCCTCAAGTTAGTACTGGGACTAAAGTAAAATTAAATGGATACTTCAAAATTCTTCAGTTTTTGGATTATCACATGTGATTCTTGGCACTGCAATTGCATGAAGAAAACATATAATCTTTACTCATTATTTCACTGGATACTATGTGCCAAGAATGACACAATGTCAAGTTAAAAAAAATATATAAAATCTCTCACCTGCTCCTAATAACTCCCCCTTCCTACCTAATCCTTTTTCGCCTTAGAGAAGAGATGGGTCTCACAGTGAGCCCCGAAGGTCAACAATCTTGAATTCCACTGGAGCAGCAAGAGCAGCAAATTCCACAATTAAGAACTAATAGAGGAATGTCAGAGTCCCGAGTGATTCCAGTGGTTGTAGTCGAGGTTCAACTCACTGCATGAAAGCCCTGCTTGTTAAAACCCAACACAGCAAATTAGCCCGACAAACAAACCGGAGGCCAACGCCTCTTGCAGAAGGCAGTATCATATTCCTCAACACTGAGCTAATACCTCGTTGTTGCTGCACCATCAAGTCTGTATGACAAGCATATGCCATAGTGCCAAGAACCTCCAAAGTCAGCACCTCTTCTGTTCTGGTTACTCCCCAACTAACAATTGGCATAAGGAATACAATATTGTTTCTGTAAGAGCAGAACAGTGAGAAGTGACCTGAGGTAGTCCCCGACAGACGAAAAAACACAAGCAGAAAATTCATTTCTCACTGAAACACATTTCTCGCCACTTTTTTCCTTTGATATCGTTAAAATAAAATATTTTCTCTTCTAAGGAGGTCTCCCGAAGGAATCCAGACATCACTGGCAGAGGCTAAGTATTTTATTGTCACTTCAGCATCTGCTCAATCCAATGAACCTGCCTACCCTACCTGCTCTGCATCACTCCCAATGAAATGTGATCAGTAGGCAAATGGGAGAGCAAAAGGGAGGAAGCAGCATAGATGGTCTCAGTGCCAGCAGCTATCAGCCAGGCAGGTTTGCGTGCCATTAGGAGAAAGAAATACAAAGTGCTCTTTTTGTATGCTCCTGTTTGTATTAAAGCAAAAGCTCCAGGGAGTAACTTAAAATCAAAGGCTGACAGGGCACAGTGAATCTGAACAGTTATTTGCAGTTTTAAGACTGCTGGGGAAGGAGAGGCACACAGGTGCACAGTGAGAGGAAGGTGGGGAAGATGTGGATCCAGAAATAAAGTTGAGCAGTAAAGTATAAATCCACCTCACCCCTTCAGCTTGTTCCAGCAGATGCTGGCAAACAGTTACAGAGAATAGGAGGGATCTTGGCACCACCACAGGGGTAGCAGTTTAGCTAAGTTTGGTTATTTTAGAGTTTTTCTGAACTCTGTTGAGATGCAAACATGCTCTAAGTATGTCAGAGACATTTTTCCCTTTTTTATTTTTTTTTAAATTGTTCAAATATATTTAATGAAGCCAAAATAAGTAAGCATTCTCCTCCATCCCTTTTGGAACTCCCTGCTAATATACCAAAGTGCTGAGGCAATCTGAGTGGATCTACTTGCAAAACAGTTCCTGTTTTATTTGATTTCCATGTTAAGAGGCCAGTGCCACAGTGGACTTGGCAAGCCTATAGCATTCAGTATTTATCATGAGGAACTGGCTTTTTATTTCTTCCCAGGACACAATGTTGATACAGAGCGTGAGTCTCTCTCCTCTCAGATTCAGTACTAAAACAAAGCCTCAGGATGACATTAACAGACACTGCTGTGGCATATGAAATCTTTCAATATTTATTCTGATCATATTCCCAGCAGTAACAATGTAGTTAATAAATTCACCTGGAGTCTCCACTAGAATTTTTCATGTCCCATTTTGAGCTGTTTTGAAGTGCTCCTGTGCACTTCAGAGTAGTTGCTCTCTTTTGTCAGAAATGCGATTTCTTTTTAAGAGTAGAAGAGTCTGATTCTGGTAGATCCCAGAAATACTGTATGCTACGTATTAATAGAAGTTTGTTAATCTACTTAAGATTGTAAGACAAAAGTAATCTAAAAGTTTAAAATATAAATATATGTATATTTATTTTTAAAAAGAGCTGGAACATGTTGGCAGTCTTATAATTTACACTATTTTCCTGTTGGGTCAATAGAAAAGGATTTTCTCTGCTGATAGTTGAAACACATTGCTGCTAAATCCTATGCAAAGATCCTAAGCATCATGCCTAGATGTGCTTACATTTTTTATATCACAAAGACAGCTAATTATACAGCATCATTTATTTATTTATAACTGTATGACTTTGATGCTCTTGATGCCTACAAGATTCCAAAATCAAGGACAGATTCAACAGAGGTATGTGCTTGTTAATGTAGGTACATAAACAGCAGGGAACTGGGCCATCATTTCAGAAGGACTCATTCAAAAGCAGTGTGACCAGCAGATCCAGGGAGGTGATTCTCCCTCTCTACTCCACACTTGTGAGACCCCACCCAGAGCAGTGAATCCAGCTCTGGGACCCCCAACATAAGAGCGATGTTGGAGCGAGTCCAGAGGAGGCCCTGAAGATGCTCTGAGGGCTGGAGCACCTCTGCTCTGGAGACGGATGTTCAGAGTGGAACAGAGAAGGCTCCAGGGAGACCTTAAAGCACATTTGAGTACCTAAAGGGGCTACAAGAGAGCTGAGGAGGGACCTTGGGCAAGGCCTGGAGTGACAGGACAAGGGGGAATGTCTTCAAACTCGAAGCGGGTAGGTTTAGATTATGTATTATTAGGAAGAAATTCTTCCCTGTGAGGCCCTGGCACAGGTTGCCCAGAGAAGCTGTGGATGTCCCATCCCTGGAAGTGTTCAAAGCCAGGTTGGATGGGGCTTGGAGCAACCTGGGATAGTGGAATGTGTCCCTGTCCATGGCAAGGGGCTTGGAACTAGGTGGTGTTTAAGGTTCTTTCCAACCCAAACCATTCTGTGATTCTATGATGATTCTATGATTTCATGTATGGAATATGGCAGGTCTTATCTTGTATCATACTCCAGGTTATGGTAAAAATTAAAAGCATAGAGTAAAATGCTCTGCTGTTATAACCATCACACCTCCATTTGCTTCAGTGGAGCAATGCTAATTGCTGAAGAACTGGACACATTTTAATATTCCTAATGCAATTCACTTAAGGTTTCAACATTGGGATCGTCGAATGCTGCGTCATTGTGTGGGCTGTATGTGGAACAAAAGGGTTTTCTTTGATACGTGCTGAAAATGGAAACTATCATTAGCAATGATGTTCTGACTGTGAGGCATTTTTCAGTGACAACTTTCATGGAGAGAAGTGAAGAGATCTGGCCTAATGTTGAATTCAGGACCTTTTTTAAGCACAAGTGTCATACAGAAATCCAAAGACTGTGTCCTACTTGCACCTCAAAGAAACATATCCAAGAGAGATGTTCACCTCATGGTTTCTTAGAGCAGTTTTTATCCTGAAGGGACTTAAGCAAATGTATATGTGGTTGTTTGTATTTCTACAACATTTACAGATATATGTATGTGGATCACTTCACCCAAGATTAAACTAAAATCATCCTTGAAACTAAACAAAACAAGTTAAAAGTGTCAGAATGAAACTTCACAGGGTATTAGAAACTGAGGAATACCACAGATTTAAATTGCAGTTTGGCAAGAGGCAATTATCCTTGAGAAGACACTTCCTCTAAAAGCAGTTTCTTTCTTGGAAAAAAATTTTGTCATATTATAATCTCTAAAATATATCTACTTGTAAGTACAAAAAAGACTGTTTAGTAAGAACTTCATGTGCTTTGATTCTTAATTTATATTGTAAATGGATAAAAGAGGATACATTATAAATTTAAGTCAGAACAAAAATAATGTAAACATAAAAGGGCTATCATCAGTTTAAAGAATAGACTACTGTCTGAAAAACTTCTGGCGGTTCTTATTAATCTTGTATTTTACCTACCTCTTCCACTTGTTTTACATCTCTGTGAATCTGAGTACACTCAATATGCCATTTGATATGTAGCAATGCTAAAATATTCAAAATCTATCCCAACACTCACATCTCTAAAAGAAGTTCTGTGGTAAAGAGATTTGCCTGTTGTGGCAGTTCTATTCTCTTTATTACAGGGGTGTAGCAAAATGCCAGCTAACAAATAAGAATCCACTTTATTTCTAGAGTTCCTTTGTGATTGGTCCTCCTATAGCTGAAATGTGTTTTTTTCCCAGCCAGGACTTGACTTTCACATAAAAATATGAACTCTGCTATATTCTGACCTGGATCTGTTTATATCTTCTCTTTGTTAACCAGGTGGAAAAGCCATTGCCTTAATTGAATAAATAGGACTGGTAAGTCTAGGCTATTTTACTGGTTAACTTGGGATCTAAATACAGATTTCCTTAGCAAACCTTCTATATCCATCAGCAGGAATAAAATGTGTGCAGACTTCACATGTGACTTTCCACTCACTTTCAATTTAATAAAAATAGAATCCCTAAGTGTTTGAATGTACAGTTCCCACTTTGTTTCTAAATTTGGGGCATTACTTTAAATTATTGTTGGAAGCATCTCTCACTAAAGGAGATCAGAAGGAAAAAGGACAATGTCTAACTGTAAAGTCGTGATTGTGGAGGAGTTTCCTTTTACTCGGTGTTCTGCAAAAAGCTGTTTTGTGGCATTGCAGAATGCCATGATTTGTTGCATCTTACTGCAAGGTGAAAGAAAACCTCATCATCTGATCACCACTGTATCTTTACAAGCCCTGAAGATAAAGTATGGAAAATCTATAACTGCAATGTTATGTCTGTTGCTGCTGCACTCTTTATTAATCAATCAATGCCTCTCAACAAAGCTCTTTCAGTCTCCTCCCGTAGCAGTTAGACCTATAATCAGCTCGACAAAAACAGTTCAGAGATGCATCCTTTGTGCTTCTGTGTAATTTACATATACTAAAAAAATCCCTCAGTGTGCTATTCATAACATGTTATGTAGTATAGAACACGCCACATTATGTGCTATAATCACAGCCATTACTTAAATAGGCTAAAACGTTTTTTTACATTCTAGAGTAAATTTCACTATTAAGACCAAATGGATTAGATCATTGTTTCCCTATTTCCTCCGTAAGTAAAACACAATTGTTAAATAACTCCCTGACCTTCCTGTGCATGTAAGGTAGGACGAGAGTTCTGTAACAGAAATGACTGTTGTAACAATTTGTAAACGTCTGCACCTGATACACGGACACCTTCTGGATAATTTTTAATGACGAAAGAGAATTTTCTGTATTTTCTGAAATTGAACAACAGTCATCAGTGGAGCAAAAAGCATTTCATGCTGCATCGATACAAGCTTCAGCTGCTGCCATTACCGTGCCATTTCAGACACTGTGCTATCCCACGGCACTATCGATTTACTCGCCTTTCCTTCACCACAGTCCTCAAGGGGCCCGTCTCACCTGCATTTAGCCCAGTCATTTTCACCCCCTACTGTTTTAATAGAAAGTCAGATTTGGAAGAGTTAGCACCGTAGCTGGCGACTGTACATCAGATTTTACTTTGCTTTTTTGTAGGTGAATAGTCCAGAAGGGAAGGGGGAAGGAGCCTTCATTTCACCAGCTTGTCCACCTTCTGCATCTGCTGCAACCCCTGCACAGGAGGGTCAGCAGATCCACAGTGATCAGAGCTCTGGGTCAGCTGCACAGAGTCTCTCAAAGAAAGTCATCTGTTAAGTACTCAAGGAAAGATTTATTTAGAAAGCCTTCCGTGGGAGGCCAGTGAGGTGGATACAAAGGTGAGAAGTCCCAGGTGCTCTACTTGTTTTCAGGGCAGGAGCAAGGCTTACAGTGAGCTGGGTTGCACAGTGCTCTGGAAAAGACACAGGTAGAAGCTTGGTTGCAGATCTGTTGTCTGACTCTTACAGAAATGCTGGGAACTAATCAAGTTTTACTGTTCATTAATAAGACATCTTACACTTCTCTAAGCTTTTCTGAAGATGTCAGCACTGTAAGGGATTATTTCTGTGCCATTAACAACTCAGTCAAACCTGTGCCTTTTAGAGAAGGTGATAGTACCTCAATGACCAAAAGGGGATGTTAAAGCATTACAAGAAATGCATATTTTATACGAACCAAACTATAATATGCTATGGTCACAATATGTGTTATGATCTCTACAGACAGCTGTTGGTTAGGCATTTTGATAAAAAAAATAACACACAGGACTTGTCTAAAATTTCGGCCCTTCTTTGTATAAATATCTCTACTTTCAATTCCTTGAAACAAGTTGTGATGAAATAATAATAATAAAAAAGCTAGAACAGTAAAAAAGTGATAGTAAAAGGGGAGAGAGTTTCTCTCCTCGTATTTTCATATCCAACCTATCTTGATAGCATCTGAGAATATGAATTTGGCTGGTCCCTTCAAGAAATTCATGGTAGAACATACTCTTACCTAGAGTGTGAATTGTTAGGAACCATCATTGCCTACAAATGGAAAAGTACACTTCCTTTTTGATTTTTCCTGCATGACGGTAAGGCCATTAAATACCTGAGTTCAAATCCACACACTCTATCAACTGATAGTAAAAGCATGAGTCACAAAGCTAAAATCTAATCCTCCAGACACCTGATTTCACTTATTAGCAGATACAATGTCAATAACAATTTTCAGCCTCCAGTTCCAGTTTCCTAAGGTTATCTGTCATCATTTTGATCTTCGGAGACACAGACTATTGGAAAGTACATCCCACAGAACATTCCACCCAAGGAGAATGGTCAGAAATTCAGAAAGTGGGCAAACAGGGACAACATTATCTCTAAACTATTGCTAAGTTTCCCTTCATTACTGTAAGGTCTTAATCTGAGTGTTGATCTGAATAGGCCAGAATTTTGTGGAAGTCTGAATCCAGTTCTCTATTTTGCAGTTGAGATCTACGTTTACTGATGCAAATGCAGCCTCTGAGTTTTGATTCAACTTCATCTATATATCCATGTCATCTTTACATTACATCCTGGGCTATATGGGGAGGTGTGGCAATAAGCCTCTCCCTGAGGGTGAGCTATATTGGATGTAACATGCTCCATATATCTGCATTCAATGGCATGGCAGCAAACACACAACTGGATTAGCAAATCTTGTTGGACAAGTCTGGAAACCACAGCAGATGCTGGCAATCACAGAGACAGCATTGAAGTGCAGCCTCACATATTATCCTCACCCTCTGTACTGTTGAATTCTGACAGGGACTGACCTTTAAGAAGCTTCTTTGGGTAGAAACAGTCTAAAGATCTTTTCTGTTTGTCTGCTATCAAATAAATAGCTCTTAACACATGTTCAACATTGTAACAAAGATATCTATATGAGCAAAAACTCTCCCACCAAAATAAGGTAGCAGAATTAAATGAAGATCACCGGTCTCAGTTATGAGATTAATTAAAATTGATATAGCCTTTACTACAGAAAATAACTAGAATGTGCTGCAGGCCTCTGCAATCTGAGATCACTCAGAAGTTAGCTCGGAATTTTAGATCAAATTTTTTCCATAATCATCTTTTATTAAGTACTGGTACATTTTGCAGTCAATACAGGAATCAGGTTGATTTGAAAACATACCTGAATATACCACAAACATGCTTCTTCACCACTTTCATGTATTTTCCAGTTTGAAACTGTGGTACACTTCTGCAGGTGTTTCTATGACATCTACAGCTGCAGCTGACTGGCTTGTTGGCTTCTACTAACAACTGACTAACCTGGTTAGCATTCTCCTTTAGGCTTGATGTTTTTAAGAGCTTTTAAACTCTTTTTAACTCAAATGTTTTTTAACATTCTTCCTTTCTTCCTTTTCCAGAGTCCACTAACTCTCCATTTGTTCTTCGCCCCTTTCCCACCCTCATCTTTTCTCTTTCTCTCAGGGGCAAATGCTAACAGAATTTATGCTCAGCATTTTGTCACATGGCAGCCATCTAATTTCAGTTGTCAGATTGGCCAAAATTGAAGCAAAAGTATGTTAGCATGACAAGCAATGCGAATTCTCTGGGTCAAATCTTCATCAAAAGATGGCTGCAACAAACATACTTGAAAATTATTTAATTAAAAATATTCAGGCTTGGATAACAAGGGACAAAATTGTCACATATCCATTAAGGCTATTATTTTTTTTTAAACCAGAACAAGGCACAGGATGGGCACAACTAAAAGCAAATTGGAAAAATCAATAGCCATATACCAACAGATCCCTTTTTAGACAAATCTATCTGTAAAAAGAAAACTGGAAGTGACTAATCCTTTATTCTACAATAAAGAGCTAAAAATTTACATGTGCTGCCAGTTTGAATAGGACCTACCAACCATGTTTAATATATTCTGGATTATGTTTTGTCCTGGATAAATCAATAACAGGCAACCATTCCCCAAGGTGAAAATACACATTAAGAGGAAAAGACACTAGGCCAAATGACTTTTCACTTATTTAAGAAGTAGTAGTAGTGATGGTGGTGGTGGTTTTCCCTTTCTTGTAATGAACATATATGGATTTTATCTGCAAAGAAACATCAGTATGTGATGTAATAGTGTTAAAGAAACCAGGTGACACTGCTCCCTGTTTGATAACACAGTGCTCACTTTTCTGTTATTGATTCTCCCACAGAAGTGGCCTGTATGGAGCATAACATGCTGGGTAGATTATGCTCCACAATGCTTGAGACTGAGCGAACCCAGTAAGCAAAAGGTTCCCAGCTGCATAAACAATCACACCCTGCTTACTGTCTGATATGATATAAAAATGAAACAGCTGTATTAGCCTTGGCAGAGAATTATTTTGAATACAACTGCACTTGATTTACGTAGGGAATCCGTGAACATAAAGCCAGATTTGGGTTTCTAGGAGCTGATATGGTCAGACTCACTCTGTGAAACCAATAATGGGATGGTAAAGTAGCAGCAGCCTGGGACTGCATGCTTTTGCCCAGCATTGCAGGGTACAGTAAAGCCATTTAAGAGAAGATGGTTATTCTTCCCTTTCTACCAAGGGCATGGAGTACAGTAACACCTTTTCTCAGTGATGAAGATATCAGAAGGGGTTTTGATGTTTTAAGATACAAAATCACAAACCTAATGACTTCAACTTTAGTCAGACTAAACCATATTTGAGTGGATGAGTTCTGACAAATTACAGCCCTTTAAGGACCCTGTCCTCCTCACAGTCTGCTATATCAGTTCCTTGCAGCTCCCCCTTGGCTCTTCTGCTTTCTGTCCCCACAGCTGTACAGTCATCTCAAAGTGACACAGCACTCCAGCTTCAGAAATGGCCAATAAAACCTTGAAGCCAAACTTTCTAGCCTTTCTAGCCATCTCTTCAAGTTTATTAGGAAGTCTGGTTTTCAGAGTTATGTCTCCAGGAACATAGGGCCACAAATGACTAAATTGTGAGAACTTTCTTATCTAACAAGGTGTTTAAGAACACTCTTCTAATGAAGAAAAGTGGTGGTATTTACTGTCTTGTAAGATGATACACTAAAGCTAAAACAACATAAAGCAATAGAGCCAGGGATCTTTTAAAACTTTAAATAAACTATAAAGAGAAGTGTTTTAAAGGTCAGAGATTCTAGCAAAACAAAGGAGTTCAACTTCCAACGCACCCTGCCTAAACACACAAAACTTGTTTATATGTCTAAAACAAAATTGAGTTATAATAGTTAACGGGGAGGGGAATTTAAGAAAGGAGTTTTAATCCCTGTATTTAGAGGACTAAGATAAATTCCAGGAATGAATTAACCACAAAAAACCACCACAGAGTGGGTGAAGCATTTGTAAGTATTAGCTGCTCCCAGAGAGAGTACACCAAACTCAGAGGATTGGTAAACCTGTCCCACAAGGCAACTTCTTTGTTCCCTCACACAAAGCACATTTAAGCACGTTTTTTATGCAGGATTCAGGATTTGGTTCCGGTATTTTAAAACTGGTAAAATGTGTGTAACATCTCGAATGCCATCCTAAACTCGGGACTCCTGGGAGTCAGGAGTCCTGAGTTCTGTTCCCACGCAGACTCCCAGTTTCCATGTGATCTCAGGCTGGTCACCCAATCTTGCAGCCTTTCAGTCTCCCAGCCTGCAGTATGGGTATAACAGTATTTGTCTGAATAAGATATTTTAAGACTGAGCATTTGCAGCATGGTTTAAGAGTCTCAGATGAAAAGTATTACATAAATCCAAAGGATTTAACGCTTAGGAAGATGAAACATGAAAAATTCTTTTCAGTTATTTTAAACTATTGACAAGAATAGTCTTTATAACCCATTTTGTCAAATTTGAACACACATTTAGAAAAAAAAAGAGCTTTGGGGGTAAAATTTTTAATTCTTTTTTGATTTTCTGTTTTTATCAATTTTGCTTCATTTTCAAGAATGGGAGAGCAACTGAAATGAAATTGTAAGCCGATGTAAGTCACAGTATATTGCAGATGTGTACAAAACCCACCAGTTTACAAGCTGCAAAAGCCTCCATTCAAAAAGGAAGGCAACCTGCCACACACTGCAGAAGCAATCCATTTTGATAAAATGCATGTCTTTGTGAATCATAAGCAGACTTTCTACAAAACTGTCTCTCTTTTTCTCCTGATTCCCTGCAGACGTGTGCAATTTTCACTGCCTGTCAGTTTATCAAAAAGACCAGAGCATCAAATTTCAGCTCTGGATTGTCAGGTCTGATCCCTATTTCCTTTCAAATTCCAAAATACTGACACATTGATTGGAGTTCATAGTGTCAGACAACAGCACTTAAGAGACATTTTTGCTAAAATATAGCTTCTGATCTATCTTTTATGTTGGGTTGGGGTTTTTTTGTTCCTTTTGCAGCCTCAAGAGTATTGATCTGGGACTCATTTATATATGATTTTCACAAAGTAGAAGGCAATTCCCTCAAACAAAACAGTTCTTTTGTATAACCTTTTAAAAGGGGGCCCATCAAAGGGGACTGATCTAGCTTATTTAGTTTGCCAGGACATCCCCCTTGCACTTCATGAATTGCCTGTATCTTTAAGTTCCCAAATGCAAGCAAGATCTACAACAAGGGCTCACAGCTACACAGAGTGCTCAGTGTATCTCAAAGTTTTGGCATGTTAATATCACGTAAAAGTTGTGACTCCATAGCAACAAACATTTTTATACACACACAAATACACACACACACACTGAAAATCCTGAGTATTATCTGTAAAGCATTTTTAGTAAATACATTATCAGAGCAGATTTTCTCTATCAAATAGTATCTGGGAATAATGTCATCAATATAGTGTTTTGATTCTGACAGAGTCCTCTCTAAATTATAGATTTCAGCCACCCAAACAGTCATCCTGTCTCCTTGACAATTATCCTTTCTCACTGGAGATTGAGAGACTGTGTTGGACAAAGCCCGTGTCTGTATTTCTGAGGCAGTAGCAGCATTTGGGGGGTAGTGCAGTAGTTCTACAAATTGCATAACAATGGATTTTGAAGCACTCTAATTCATGTGTACATTGTAATTTAATGTAAATGGTTAATTTGATTCTCCCTCAAGTGTGGAAGTCAGGGAATGCTGCAGTGTTTCTCCAATTACATTAATAAGCTCATTTTTTTTCCAAAAGTGTGTGGTGAGGAGGGGGAGTTACCTCCTCCCTCCCCCCCTCACTCAGTATATTTAGCAATGTGCGTAAATATTATGTATTTATCTGTGATGCAGAGTGGAAGATTTGTTGCTGCCTTGCCCTTCAGGGAACACACTTTTCCTTTTCTCAATCTTTCATATTTAAAGCAAGCACCCTTCAAGGATAATTCTTCTATTCAAATCACACGTGTGTGTGTGTGCATGTACATGTATATATGCACACACACAAACATTTTGATCGAATAACCACCTATTTCTGGGATGGCCACAGAAGAAGAAAATGAAATATCTGTTCCACCATACTCTCAACTAGGTGTCTCCTTTCAGGGACAGAAAGTGTCAGGGCGGTCAAACCGTGGTCACACGTGGGAAAAAGATGGACAGGGTAAACACTGCCTGTATGAACTGGATGAAAACCTGCAGAAGCTTCTCAATAACATTTGAAAGGACAGAAGAGCAAATGGGAAATTTTACAGGGTTTGAATTGGGATTAGAGATCAATGAATAAGCAATCCTTAGAACTTCCAAGTAAGAAATAAAAGCTAAAATAATATAAACTATATCTGCTAAATTCCTGATGTTTAAGCAAAAATTGATTTATCTAATCCTCTTTACAAGCTATCTACCCCCTTCAAGAAAGTTGTATGAAATTTTCATGAATTATATCGCTTTCACTCTTAAACCTTTTCATATCTGAGCAGTGATATGAGAAGTTTTTGCACTATCCTTATAGTTCATTTTTTATTTGTATTAACTTCTGAGAGCTTCAAAACATGTATGTTATTTTTAAAAGGATACTCGGGAGACATTTGGGGCAGGGGAGGAGAAAACAACACAACATTACATCTGTCCTAAGTATGGTAAAATCCTAAACTGCCAAAAGCCGAATCCTTTGTTAAGGATCTGAACTCAGAATGGAGAAAGACATTCTATATGCAACTCAAACACATCATGCAGCCAAGGGAAAAGATATATAATTAACTGAAGAGGATCTTAAGAAGTTGTGCTGGCAACACGTAGGGTTTGTGGGAGCCAGTGCCGCGCACGGGGTGGGAAGCACAGATTTCCTTCTGCGGGAACTGACCTACATTTACAGCAGGAGTTGAAGCTGCCTTTTGCTCATCTTACTGAAGGGGATGTCTGTTTAAAGCCTTCCATATAACACTGGTTATATCCAGAAAAGTCATATACAGAACACTGAAAACATGGAAGGCTAATAACGAACTACAAGGATACATGAAACATTTCTTTTTAATACACTGTATTTGCCTATTGTGTACTCATTGTAAGCACACATATACAGCTACATATACAGCTAAAAGAGCTGTTTTTCATTTTTAGGCATAAGGGAAGTTGTAAAAGCTATCATGGGCAGAAGAAATCCTTTTTTATTTTTGCTATGTTCTTCGCTTTAAAGGATATAAAATACTTTGCTTGTATTTGAATATGGAGTAGAAGGATGAACAGATGAGTGACATTACAGAATATATGCCATGATGTTCTCCTTTATTGCAGAACTTTGTCTTTACACAAGTAAATCAGTACTTTCCCGAAAAGGTAATAATGTGTTTGGCTAAATGAAAAATTGGTTATGAAGTTTTAAACTTTATTACTTTTCTTCCATTAGCACCTGAAGTCCAAGCCAAGATCGGGGTAGAAGTCTTGTTTCTGAATCATTTACAATTTAGTTAATTAATACCAAAAGAAAACCAAGGCACAGAGAAGTTGAGTGATTTGCTAAGGGTCATAAAGTAATTCAACAGCAGAGGCAATAAAAGAGCCCTGGTTGACTTTCAGCCCATTTCCCTTCCCACTGTGCCTTTCACCCTGCAACACACAAGGCCCAATTTTCTCCATGTGTTACTGTGTCAGATAAAAAGTATAAACTGGCAAAACCGACATGGAATTCTTTTTACTGGAATTAAACTTACATCGGTATTTCATTTTTGAGAGGATTCTGTAATTTATCTTTCACAGAACAAAGAGGAACTCGTCACTACTCACACTACAAAAAAAAATCCAAATTAAAAACAAAAACCCAAACCAAACATTTCTGAAGATCTAAAACATTTCAAAGGCCTTTAAAAGAGAAATGGAGCAGAAGGCTACCCTTCATAGTGTCTTAATTCTTAATGTCAGTTCTTCTAGAGTCAGAACCTGATTTTTTCAGGTTTTCAGACATTATGTATGTGGAAGCTATGAAAACTCTCAGACTATGAATGCCCCCAAATGCAGAAGAATCTTCTGTCAGCATGGATGCACATACGTGGGTTGGGATGTGAGACCTTTGTAAAAGCATAAATCAACTGAGTGTGAGCTGTTCAAGAAGTCAGGTACTTTTATTTTTAGGGAGATGAATCAATATTTACTCAAATATTGTGTAGAAACAAAAACATTAAGTAAAAGCTGCCCTGAGCTCCGCTGGAATTACCATGGTGAGACTGAGCTCTTCCTCGCTTCATCAGCTGTCATGAATTGCTGTTTATGTCTAGACCTTCTATGCTACCTAAAAAGCACTTTTACAGTGAAGTGTTGGACTCAGTATCAGCTGACAGACAGTTTTTTTCCTGTCTTTCCTCCAGTGCAGAGACAATATTTTTCAGATCTGTTTCCAGTCAGGTCATGGTAGGCTGACTCAGCTTCAATCAGATTAGGATTTTGCCTATACAACTCTAAATAGAGCAGGACCAAATAGACCTGTAACACAGGCTTCTGTACTGCTGGAAAAGAAAGCTGTGCTAAGAGCAGAACAGGCAGCAGTGCTGTCAGCCATCCATCCATCCATCCATCCATCCAAACGAAGGATCATCTGGCAGGAATGCCTTGCTGAAATGGCCAGCGAGCTGGGGAAGTGGGCACAGTGCCATTCCAACAGATGGGCAGGGGTCTTAGCCAGCCAAGAGACTGTGCATGTGTGTCAAGTGAGGGTACTTAGGGCAGGATTCCCATGGCTATCCAGCCTAAGCTTGCACTTTGACAAAGAAACGCACCACTGCTAATCCAGCTGAGGGCTGGATTAAGCGGGAAGGGAAAAGAACAGCTTCTATCACCGCTTGGGACTTGGGATGGATTGGTGGCTGGAACACAGAAAAGACTATTTCTGCATTGTCTTTGGTCTTTTGCTGCAACACTTCCATAGGAAACTGTGTTCTGACCGGATACAACACGAAACACAGGAGCTACTGTCTTTACTGAGAAAGAGCTTTACTTCTTCTTTTCAATATACATACATATAAGGAATACTCTTCTTGACAACCCCCATATTTAACTGAGCAACTATCTGAAGTGTCAGTAATCATTTCTCCTTTTCTGACGTAACCTTGGTTATGCAATATTGGGAATAACTGCTATGCAAAACATGCTTCAGACATTCCACTTACAACACTAGGTTTTCCAGTCCCTGCACGGAATTAATGTGAGGAATTGCAAGGCAGAGGTGTGGAACAAAATCTCCATTGATGTCAAAACCTAAATTACATTAGAGATTAACATTTTGGGTCCAACTCTACCTTATTTTAAGCTCTAAGTAAATCACAAGGCAATCAATAGAATCACAGAGGGGTAAGTGAGGGGCTGAATGTGTAGCTTTAGTACTCAAGTAGAGAAGTGATTAATTACATTTTAGTTGGCATTAGTGCATGCATAGCCCGCTGAAAAGAACATCATAAACAACCAAATATTCCATAATCAGGACTAGTTATACTTACATGATAATGTTTAGTGTTTCTAGGTTGTTTCATACCCATGGATTTTAAATAATTTCCATTACACTTCTAAGAGGAAAGAGGTATTATCACCATACACATATAAAGAACTGACACCAAAAGAAGCTTCAAGGACTGCTTACTTTGATGAAACAAGTAGCAATGGTTATGGAATTACAAGGAAGTTTCTAGTTCCTAATTTTTGTGGCCAAACACCTAGATCTAACTAAGGTTTAGAGCCAGAAGAAATAATTTTACAATTGCTAGTAATTGCAGCTAATGTAATTTATGCTATAAAGAAAAGCAATCATCCTGAAAGTTTAAAAAATGACAGGATTTGATTCACAATGGCATTGCAGGGTTAGAACAAGGGGGTTTTGGGTAAAGACAGGTTGGAAGCTGCAAAGAGTGATAGAAAGCAGAAACCCTCTGCAGTCTTTTGGCTCATGGAATGCATACAGCTTTGCAACTAAGGTCACTGTAATAGGTTTGAGCTTGAATGCAAGTATTTAAAATCCTTTAATATTGATTATCTTCATATGACAATGATATATTTTTTAATATTCTGTTCTATAAGGGGTTAGAAAACATTTTGGTTCTCATCAGTATGTAAATCATCACATTTTGGTGAAGAGTTCCCCAAGATTTTTCCTGTGTTTAGTTTGGATGCTCTTTAAAAAAGCAGCATACATTTAAAGAACAAATGATGTTCTACTCTTCTATGATTATGAAAAACCATCCTAAATTTGAGACATGCTGACCTTTCACTTACACTTTCAGTCAGAAAAAATGGACAGAAACAAACTTGGTGTTAATGAAAAAGGTGCCGGTGTAGGAATTCTCAGTTCTGTTAAAACTGAAATTCAACAATCAATCATTTGAGCTGCAATCCTTTTTTGTGAATGATACTGTTAGTTCAGTACAGCTAAAGCTAGACTTCTGTACCTTTGCTCTCATTTTTCCATAGCCTACACATTCACAGCGTGGTGATTAGTTACAATTTTCAGTGTTACAGCAAGGGAACATTTGTATTTTTAGCACACCCTGAATTTTTTTCATCAGTGCCAGTCATTATGCAGAAGCAGGCACAATATCAGCCAGGAAAAGTAACAGAACGCCAACATTTAAACACAAGGACAATCCCATCCTCTTTAAACATGGACTGATGAGCTGGGGAATACTGAATGCTTTTGGATTTGACTGTCTGTAAGTGGTTCTGCATAGAGAACATAACAACATAAGCTTTATGAAGCTCCCAAAAATGAGAAAAGCATGTTGTGCTGTATCTCATTTCTATGTAAAATTAATGAAAATAAAGCAATGCACTTCCCATGCATAATGAATAACCATGCAAACTGTATCAACTTTTTCAGACTTTCCCTCTAGAGGCTTTAAATGAGGGTCAACAGCAAACGTATCTTTACATTTGATCTGGACAGGAGCAGCTCACAGTAACAGAAATTGGCCATGAAAGTGTAGTAACAAGCTCTTCTCAATTCTGGTGATTGAAAACAGAATACTAAATACTCCCTTGTATTTGTACCAGATAGGATCTCATAGATTCCGGTTATGGAGAAGAGGACAGGACTGTGAGCAGAGATACACAGTCCCCATTAACAATGCTGAAAAGATCAATGCTTGCTAAGCACAAGAGTGACAACCCCATATTGTCAGATTCAGTAAGACCAACAGCACGTGCCATCCTGAGGGAGAGTGTTATCCCTAGAGGATTGTTCAAAGAATCAGGTAAAATGCTCACATTCTACCTCAGAAATGGGTAATTAACATTCTGTCTTAACAGAAGTAGCACCAGCATAATCACAATAAGGAAAAGGCAGTGAACATTTTAAGGGCACTAATTCAGTGCAACAACTGTAACAGCTCATCTTCAGTTTTCCTGGTTGGAAGCAGACCAGATCAGCATACCTTAATTCAATATTGGACATTTTTTCCTTGTCCATGCAAAGACACTATTTCTTGGCTATGACAGACCACACTCTGGAAGTACAATAATATACAGCATATGCATTGCTTAACTAAGACTCATCCCTCCTGTGCTCAAAATAAATCAGCTATTGCTTTTGTTACTTTAATAAAATTGCTTTTATTACAGATGTGAAATAAATTACATTAAAGAAAATACTGGTAGCATGTGGGAGATCTTTGTTAGGCCTGGCATCTCCTGCTTGATTTCTCACTAACTCTGCTAATCCCTCTTTATGCCCAGCAGCTTCACGTTGGTATGTCCCAAGTAAGTAATAGACATTGGAGCACTGGGGATCCTTCCCAGACAGTCCTAGAATCTGTCTCCTCTGCATTGCCTTGTAGTTGTAGCAAACACAGGCTGGCCTGGGCTGTTTCATAACCTCCACTTAGGACATACTGTGGCACCTTTGCTCCCAGAGGCTGTAGTGTAGTGGACACAGACCAAAAGCAGTGCCCAGCCTGCAGCTGCAGGATTGCTGTGCACGGGTAAGTTTAGAACATGTGCAATTCCCATCCCCGAAGCAAGATAAAATTGGAGCAGGCAAGCCTGGAGTCCCTAGGATGAGCAGCTCCCTCTCCTGGAAGGATGCTCTCCCTGGTCAAGGAGTAACGATCTCACTCTGCCACTTGGGAAAGGGCAATTTGAGTCTTGGGAGTCGTACAGAACTACCCTAATTAAGAATCAGTCTCTAACAAGTGAGGGCTAGAATTTGAAGGTACACCCTTACTTAAAATTTTTCTTTATTAAGGGTCTATTTTTATTTGTTTTATTTTTTCTAATTGTATTACTATTTTATTATCATTAATATTATTATTTCAGTAAAACTTACAATATCACATTTTCATTATACCTTAAACTGTGCTAGGCACTGTGAAATATATTCCAAGTCTTTGTCCTGGAGATTTTTGCATCTGTATGACTGTTTTGCTTTGTTTTGTTTCTTAGATGTAAGACATCATCACTGACTTTCTCACAGAAGTCTCACAGAAAATGTCAAGAATCAAATCCACATCTTCAAAGTGCTATTCCAATATTGTAAAAGCAAGGCAAATACTTTTATAGATACATTAGAGATGTTTGTTTGTTATTATTATATTTAAAAGTTTCCTTTTCAAACTCTTCTCTGCTTCCAAAACTTTCTAACGCCATGGTTGGGACACTTTTACGATTTCACTGGTAATTAACTGTGATTTTTCATCAATCAGTACATTTTGTGAAGTTCAAAGTAAAAAGTCGACACTAACATAAATTCATTCTTTCTTTTTGTCTTCTATGCAGAGACACTGTTGGAGTGTTTCTCTGCAGCACCCTTCTGCATGACTCACAGGACAAATCAAACTGGGCATCAGGATTACTGAGCTGGGCCACTACAATTTAAAGACATCTGGATTACAAACACAGATATTGTTGTTTGTCTCTCAACAGAAGTACTCACAAATCATAAAACACTTCACAGTTACCTCTTATTGAAGATTAATCTACACTAAAATGGTAACAAAAAGAAAGAGGAACCATTCCTCTCCTGAAATGCTGAATTCTGGAATGGGAGCCTCACAGATCTTGTCAAACTTCATTTTTTTGCACTTGCTCGCATAATTTAAGACTTGTTGGGGAAAAGCTGCTTACTATGTTTGAAATTCAGGCACTTCTTAAAATTATAAGAAAAACCTAATAAGTACAAACATAAAAGAAAGTTTCTTCCTTTATTCCAGCTCTTGTCACACTGCATCTATTCAGTCAGATAATTCACAGCCACGACGGTGGGAACACAAGATTTTTATGTTGCTCTTCAAAGTGATTATTCAAAATGGGTGTTTTGACTTCCACCTCATCATTGAATTGAAAATTTGGAATGTATTTAAGTTGTTTGGGAATGTACAGCTTGTTAAATACATTTATTTGTACAGTAAATTCTAATGTACTCGGGCTTGCCATTAAAAGCAAACAGAATCCACAGAACAATTACCGCTCAGGAATGTGAACTGCAGTGCCACACCCGCCCTCTCCTGATATTCTTCTCATCTGTATGTCAGCATTTCGCCCCAGAACGAGATAATGTACTTGATTTTGTCATTTTCTTTGTACATGTTATTTAAAACAGAAGTTAGTAAGCAGTGATACTTTAGTTGGATTGAACAGGCAGAAAGGGATTTGGAAGGAAAAAGACATGCTAAAGCTCCTGGAGAAGAAGCTGCAACTATGCAAATTGTTCACAGTCTCAGTAGTCTGGATGGAATTTAGGGAATTTGGGTTAAGCCCCCAAAGTGAGCAGAACCTACTGGGAAGGTGGAATGGCTAGGCTAAGTGATCACTAATTTGGGCTCTCTAAGGTAATTTACATTATAGTAATTAAAGTTTAGATTCCCTTGCTGTTCTATTTACGAACTCCATTAACCTATGACCTTTCCCTGAAGTTTACACCCAAATGTTTTCAATTTTTTTTTCCTGAGCAAAAGAAAAGCAGTTCCTATGGAAGTTATTTCTCATAATAATTAACTGTATTTGGAGCCCGAGAGGTAGATAGACACTTTAAGACAATCTGGCTGCACTGTTATGCTGTGTAATTATACTACAGATCTGTCTTCGTGATCCTTCAGCTGAGCCATTGCTAATATTCTTGGGTTTGTTTGTACTGATTTTGCTTTAAGTACAGCCTGCTATATGTTTTTCATTTAGCTGAATATAAAAGGAAGAGTAAAATTCTGCTGCAAATTATAGAGATGCAAAGAACATGCTTTGACCCTACATATCATGCCTGATATTAACTCAATTTTAATGACATTCTAATAAGCAAGTCCAACAGCTTTTATGCTATGCATAGGCACATGATATGGCAAGAATTAAAAAAAAAAGGTCTAGAGGTCTGTGTTGTAGCTCAAACAATGTGATATCTGCTTCTCTGAACAGATATGAACACATATCCTCACATATCCCCGTCAGTGAGTCACAAACCAGCTCATTCTGATCCACAGCTGAAAGGCTCTGGAATAAATGTCACCGTTTCTGACTATGTCTTAATATTCGTACTGCACTTTTAGCACGTTATGATTGGACAGTGCTGCTTTCAGAGCACAGACCTTTAAAGCCGAGAGCAATCGCTCCTATCCTGCGGCTCATCGGGTGGAATACAATGGCTTAAGAACACAGAGTAGCCTAAGTAGCAAACTCAAAAGTGTGGGGGGAAAAATCCTTCCCAAAGAAAGGGAAGTGAGTTAATCTGAGAGCTTTCTGCTTTGGGGGGCTGAAAATGGGCAACATGGATGCTAATTTCTGGAGAAGGAGAAAGGGGCAGGTGCTGGGCTACATAAAAAGCACAGTGCTTCTCACAACGGGGGAAACACTGCATAGAGAGAATTAATGAGTATGTTGGGCATCAGGGAATAAAATAGCATCATAAACTCACTAAACAACAAAGCTCCAGAGTTGGTCTTAATTTGTAAAAGACCAGGCCTCAGGAATCCACTGCCCTTGAGAGGCAGCTGCATCAGGCATTGATACATCTACATGTATAGATGAATACACTTACATATTAAACTAATGTGAGGACCACAGAGATACATGCCTATTCATGGAGACATTGCCCTTCTGCTGAGGCATGATAGATATTATTATTATATTATATTAGGCTCCAGAATTATATTCATATGGATATCTCATGGATTTTATTCAGAAATAACTTGTGACAAGATCTCTATATAGAATAAAGTTTTAATAAAAATGGATTTTCCAATACCACAAGCTAGCTATCCTTCAAGTTTATATTTTCCCTGAGAAGCTGGATGTACTTTTTCTTCAATTTACATTGCTAAAAATAAACAGTGTGTTCATTTGTATTATTGATACAAAGACATGACCATCTGCCATCCTCAAGACACCTACAAGAGAGTTTTTCTATCTTGGATATGATATATTCACATCACTTTTAATGCTACTGGGAAGAGACATCAGCAGCTGAGACATCAGAATTTGAGACAAAAAGTAACTTGCACCTATTCCTTTAATAAATTAAAATGTCACCTCCTCCAAATTGCAAGTAAATTTTGAGTTAGTGAACTAGATATATTAATCAGATCATTCATTTGTTGTGCTGTTAGTTTTGTCCTATTAGTAAAACTTTAAAGGATGTAGCACAATTCATAAACAGAGATACATTTTCAACCAAAAACCTGAGTTAATTGAATTCCATCAAAATTACTGTCCCTAGTCAATCTGAATACAGTTTCTTATCCACATTTGCTCACCAAAATGTAAATAAAGGTAATGATGTCTGAGAGCATCTGATTTAAATGCTGATTAAATAGTAATCACTTCCAATAATTTCCCAGGATGTAGATGCCACTGCTTGGGATTGGTTTAAGATTATGATCAGTGAAAGTGCAAAAGTTTGTTTAATTAAAGCTATTTAAAATTATGATTAAAGCACTTCTATTTTGACTAACGTGGGTGCATCATAACCCATAATATATGTGGTCTTCTATCTGTTATTCTGATCTATTAAAGGATTTGTATTCACAGAGGACAAATTTCTTAAGCGTGAGTGTTGCTCAGGAAAGACAGAGATAAGATGCACATCCTGAGGTAAAAAGCCAAAGTGAAACCTGAAGAGGAACACTTATGCTGTGTGTCCTGAGGTATGGGGGAGAAATGTACTTCTGATAAGCTCAGCAACAAGCTATATCCTACCCTCACCTTTTCTCTTGACTAACAGCACAAGGCATTGCTGAGAACAGAACAAAAATCATCTCCAAATAGGATCTGAAACAATACAGAACTTCCAGTTTTCAAATAACTTGCTATTTTTCTCACACAAAGACGTGACAAAATTCACTGGACAAGAAACCCACTCCTGTAAACTTTTAAACTTGCATATTCGTCTTAGGCACATTTCAGCAAACCCCAGAATTATATAAGACATGATTTCTAGTTTCCAGGGTTTTGTTAAAACTGACGAACTATATTTTGCCGTTTTATAAAACATATATTCATATTCTCCATATATCACATGGATAAAAACATTCTTACTTTCAAGAAATTAAATTTTATAGTGTTGTGTAAACATTTAACTTTTAATTAGAAAACAGAAGTTGCAAAGCCATTAGGTAAATAATTAATTTGTAAGTTATTGAACTAGCTTAGTTACCTATTTGCCAAACAACTGCATTGGTAATAATTTGACATTTCACCTGAGAAAAAAAGAAAACACTGGATTTACTTTTTTTTCCATTCTGACCAAAGGTTCTCAGAAGAACTTCTTTTCCTGGCCCAGGGGATGGTAACATGCCTGTAGGCTCCAGCAGTGACAAATCTCAGTGGCAGAGCTAAGTCTCTACCTTGTCTCCCCTCCTTCCCTCACCTAGGAGCAGTATTCATATAATAGCTATGTATGTGCAGTATGTATATATATTGTATTCATGCACAGCATCTAGTTCATATACATTACAAGAATAAGCTAAACTGCAAATGTTTTTTTTTTTTTTTTTTTTTTTTTTTTTTTTTTTTCTTTAAAAGCATTCTAAAAATGTGTGCCTCTATGTCACCATTATCTTTACTAATAATATGAAAATCCTGAAACATTTGGGGTTGCAGTTTACAAGCAGTCAAACTTTCAGCAAGAACAGTGTAAGCCATGTCCCAGTGCTGGCTGAGGCTACAGAAACGTATATTCTGTAGACTCTGCTGTATTCTAAAAGGATTCCAGCATTTCAATCCATTCTTAAAGATGTTTCAGAAAAGTGTATCAATCACATCAGTCCCCTTGGGCAGCAGGAAACCTATCTTTTTTCTCTGCTTGATTTCAGACTGTGCATACAGGGTAGTATCATTATTAGAGATCAAGAACAAGTGTGATTTTCTTCCTTGGTGTGAAAAGAACATACAATCACTTACTCTCAACACCTGCAATATAGGCTAGAGCAGGAACCTTTCTGTTAGGGTAGCTGCAAATCTATAATTTCCATTCATTCCCTGCTGGGAAATTGTTATTGTTATTTCTTATCACCTCTCTGCTCCCCCAGTACTATATAAGAGGGTATTAGGAAAATAAATAAATAAGTAAATGGACAGATGAATGGGGCATTCCTCTTTTAAAAAAGATTTTAACTAAAAGCCACAACTAAAGCTCCTAGTCCCCAGTATTTCAGGAGCTGCCTGCTAACATCCACTACAACATGATTTTTCACCAAACTCAAAATGACGAGGCTTTGTAGTGACCAGTGTTTGACAGATGACTATTCTGTCAAAAAGAGTATAAACAGCATAGCAGAATCACTGTTTTCTCTCTTTATTCATTTGCAGTCTTGTTAGTTTCAAGTAAAAAATGTTTTAAAATGCCAGCTAAATTCATCTCTAGATTTAGCACCACATTTTTAGCAGAACTACAGCTTGACTTAATTTAAGGACAAATCTTGCCTTAAATACCATGTATGAAAACTTTCCCCTCATTTATTTGCTCTCCCAAGAGAGCAGCAGTTAAGACATTTCTATATTCAAAATGAAAACTTTTAACTTGTGTCAGCCAACGAGACTGTTGATACCAAAACAGTTAATGAATCAGTGAGTAGTTACTAAAAACATGCACATGAAATCTGAACTACTGCCTGAATCTAAAGCACATTACTAATCACACTGGCTCTAGGATGTTTCCCACCTGGCCAAACCCCATGAGCCACGTTCACCCAAGCCTGCAGAGTGCTGTGTGTGGCACTGACCCTATTCACTGCAGAGTGATCCAGACAGCGAGGGATAATGAAAAACTCTGCATTCGAATGGCAGCCTGAGAGATGAGAGCCAGTACAATCTCTTCTACAATTTTACCTACCAGTTTGCCCTTGAAAGTGTCTCAGAATCACTTGGTGCAGTAAGATCTTGAAATCTGAAGACCAAGTGCCCCATTTATCTATAGCTAATTAGTCCACACATCCTGCAAAGCAAAAATATAATTGTCTCTGTGTGTAAAGCTATCTTGGGGGGCAGTGTATTTGCATGCTAATACAAGGGACTGTTTGTAAAGATAGACCCCTCTGTTATAAATGGGATATCAGAAAGGTGCCAATTATGAAGAAGGGGTGTACTGCATTATAAACCAACTGCCTTGTGCAACCAACTAATTGCTCTACGCTGTACAATCCAAAAATATAATTGACCCTGTCTGTAAAGCTATTTTTGGGAACAATAAATCATTAGCATGCCAAAACCAAGTGCCAGTTACAAAGCAAGAGTATGACCAGTGTGACCATCTGCCTCCTAGATGAGTGATCCACACTTTCTGGGGCGGGGGGAGAAGAAAAAAATTTCCCCCCCAAATCCTCTCTTTCTTACTGCTGTCCAAAATAAAAACAGGGCTCATGGGATTTTATGTATAGGGCATTTGCAGTACTCTGTAGAAGAGGAATATCCTTCAAAGGAGTCCTCTGTTCAGTCTGAGATCCTGCCAGCAAGGATCCCTGTCAATGGGAGTACTGTGTCTTTGCATACTGTTTTGGGTTGGCAGTGATTCTCTCCTAGGGGTTTTCCTTACTTCCACCTGGAGAATGGGTTCCACACAAACACTACAGAAAGTCCTTTAGTCGGGCAACAGGCTAACTTTTCCCATTACTAAGCAATAAACATCAGTGAATTAAAGATGTACGGTAACGGCTCTGTGTGTACTTGAGAATAACAACGGGGCAGATGCTGCAGTTTATATGATCCCAACCCACTGTGAATAATCAGCTGTACCATATAAATAGCCAATATTTTTTTTTTTCTTCAGCCTGCATAAAATGGTTCAAAACTACTTGAGTTTTTCAAGTATAAAGCACTTCTGTATTTCCACGATCCAGAAAAATTGATGTTTACACTAACTGTCTTTGTCCAAATATCTTTTGCACTGAGACATTTATAAGAAAAAGTTTCTTCTTCACAACTTTATTACCTTGGGGAAAACTGATGAGAAGTTTCCATGAAGTTGTACCATTTTAAGCAGCTCCTGACAAATGATTCTCTTTATTTTCCTGGTCCCATATATTCTGGTGGTAAAATAATACAAATCTGTCTTTATAAACCAACACTGTGAATAGTCACTAAAAGACACCCGAATCATAAACAGAAATTAATTGGATCATGCACTCTTTTCAGAGATGCAGATGGGGCCTGGTAAGACCATGAGTCTTCTTCTGTGTACATCTTGTAATGGAGCAGAGAAGTGGAAAAAGTTTATGAATTGTGCACCATTTCTTCTCTGCCTGCAAGGACTTCCCAACATGCATTACTCATGTAAAATAAATTTTGAAGTCTGCATTCGGGAATTTTGACTCCTGGGCTTTGATCTGCAGGCTTCAATTCACATTGGGTACATGCCAGTAAAATCCCTGGTGAAAAGCAAATGAATAAACTTCTTGTAAAAGGGTTTACATGTGTATACAGAGGTAAGTTCCTATCTGTAAATATTATTTCACTAAACCCAAACATCTGTCCTGCTGTGGAGCATAAGTAGTTTTGTTCCATGACATTCTGTCTGGTCATTTTTATCTGCTCTTTGTAACAAAATGTTTTTTTACAGACGTGTTCCAGTTTTAATACATTTTAACTATCTTCTCATAGAATGCCTATAATGGCATAATTTACTCATTCTTTAGTACATCTTCATTTTAAAAATAGAACGGATTAGTTTAATTTCCTGATATTTCAGAAGAGGCAGTACCTCTGTGCTGTTCTTGGAATGTTTCCTTGAATTTCTGCCTAGCTAAATGGAAACTGATAGACTGAGTCAGCAGGAAAAAGAAAAAAAGAAAATAAAAGGAAACGAGAAATGCCGTCAACAAAGATTTTCTTCTAGGAATGTTTACAACCTAAGAAACCCCAAACTAATGATTAGTAAACAGAGTCAGAGAAGATCCGATTCTGGCTACCAATCTGGACAGTGGAGTTTTCTTTTCTGTCACTCTCTCCAACATACCTATATATACTTCCTTGAGTCCTCACATCAGCAGATGAAGTCTGCCCTTAAATTATATTACAATAAATAATTATATTGCAATAATTAAATAACCAACCTTATTTACCAGGATAACTGTCTAGATTTCCCCCGCCATATTTTATTAATACAACATATTGTAGTATGTTCATTATTTATTTAATAATTTTTATTATTACTTTATGAATAAGAATGTATTTATTAGCACACTATTCTGTATTAATAAAATAAAGCAGGATTTTACAAATTGTAAAAATGTTGCTGTCTTCAGAACTTTGTGGTAAAAGATTTTTTTCCCCAAATTCAAGGGGTTTCCAAGTCTGTTTGGAGTCACTGGATATAACTCCTTCCTATCATGTATTTTTTAAAAATCAATAAAAGTAAGTGTAATTCACTGTCATTTTTATTCATAACTTTATTAGGTAAGTACCCAACTGCAGCATTAAAGGCAAACTTCATTTGTACTACCACACCTGACTGAAACTTCAAACCCTGAGAACAGCAACCGAGCTTTTCACCCTAAAAACTCAGCAGCTCCAGTGACATAATCAACACTGTCTCTCCTCTATGGATATTAAGGCAAACGGCTTTTCGTTCCTTCCTGGCTTCTGTTCTTTTCTAGGAAAGTAGAGAAAAGTCCTGACAAAGTATCCGGGAAAACCCGGCACCCGCAGCAGCGCACACACGAGAGGTTCCTGATGATGTGAGCATTATTCATCTGAAAACCCCGCGGATCCCTCCCCAGCGGCGGCCGCTTTCCGTTCGAGAGCTCTGAAAGGAGGAAGCTGGAGTGGCGGAGCGGAATACAGAGAACTGGCTCCTCTTACTTCAATAACGCCTCTTCTGTTTCCTCTAAGTGCAGCAGTGGCTATATCTGACACAGCCCCACAGTCAGGATTTTGGTGGTGTCACCACTTTCAGCTTGCAGAGCTCACAAACATCAGAGTTCGCATCTCTCAGAGGCATCACGTTCACATAAGTTACTGGCTGTGATACGAAACTCTCCTTAAAATTCAGTCTCCTTCAAAAAGCGTTATAGCCACGTCTAAAATTTCAGTTACTGGATACTAAAATACAACTACTATTTTATAGGTCCATTTAAACTAAAAAAAAAAAAATAAATCTCAGGAATTGTAATCTTTTTAACAAAGTTTCAAATTGAAAAAAGCACACTACGGAATTCTAAAGCTGGTGTGCCCACACTGGTCATAGCAATCTATCAGCATTAAAGTGCATTCTCAAGTCACCTTAAATGATGTCAAACAAACTAGCACAGTTTGCAATATATAAAACATTTAAACAATTAAAAAGATAAGAACAAAATAATAATAACTGACCAAAAAAAAAAACAACCTTTTTCTTTCATGCCTTTAATTCCCTGCCCCATTGAGATAAACATTATTTGACTTCTAACATGCAATTAAAACAATGTTAAAATTCTCTTCGGTATCTCTGCAGCATCTGCTTCACTGATTGGTGTCAGTTGAGGTAAAATTTTAGTCTTTATTTTGTAGGATTTTGCAGTGACTAGCAGATGCTTAGCTATTGTCTCAAGCAAGCAGAATCTAAGCAGTGAAGACAACCATATCACAAACAACTGTTTGTTAGAATAATCACATAATATGAGTATTCAATGCACTGCCTCCTTCTGCATTTCTAACATCTCACAAACTACAAGGAGCACAAGAACTTTGTGATGTAATCCTCCTCTTTTGCTTCTACATGGAGAATGTAATCTGTTAGAGCTGTAATAATTAAATGCAATTAGATCAGTCAAACCACATATGGAAACAAACCCTTCAAATTTACAAAGACATCTATTTAGTCAAGTAACTTAAGTTTCAAAGCTTAAAAGAACAAATATTTAAGTTGATGGTTACACATTGTGCACCCTAACAATTCCTGTACTCATGCTGTCTGGCTGTGAAAGTGTGAATTTCTTCTGCTAGAAAGTCTTTTTGCTAGTGAGATTCAGTTTGTCACCACTATTTTGTGGTTGCATAACAGATTAAAAGTCAAAATGTTGAAAAAGGCTGTCACAACTCTCAGCTCTTTGTGGCACTTTTGGCTGAGACAAAGAAAGCCCAATGTGCCAACTTCAGAGGCCTCCAGAACTCAGTGAAAACTGCCCCTTCTCCCTTTCTCCCTGCAGTTCTGTCCAGGCAGTTTAGTCCCGACCTCCAGTATCCCCACACTTCAGCTGCTGAACCTCTCCTGCCAGAACCTGTCACTTATAGGAAACTGGGCCAGACTCTGGCTTGGTTTTGTAATTTGGATTACAAATGTCTTCTTGGAATCAAACTGAGTGGACCAAGCTCATTTCACCTGTCCTAAGCAGTTCCTGAAGCAAGGTCACCAGAGTTGGAAGGTTATGAATTAATACACACAAAACTTGACTTATTCCTTCCTTTCTTTTTCTTTGCCTCTCTCTTTTTAAGAGCTATTTATGCTCATTTATCAAAATGATTTGTAGCCAAGCTGGAAAATAAAATAATTGAGATTGGTCTATTAAAGTATTTATCATCTTAGAGTTTTACAGGAAACAAAGCCTAACAATGGTACCTTGAATCTGTTCTCTTCTTCATAGAATATGAAATATCAAGAAAGAAAAGATAGCAAGAAGTGTTTGTCATACTGTCTCAATCAGGTCTAAAGAAGATGCAAAGAAAACTCAAACAAATAACTTCATGATAGCTGATTACAAAAAATTATGATATGTAGGTTACCTCTTTGTTAGAGGAAACACCCATATTCTGGATTAATTTGAAAGCACATGAAACGTCATTGCTGAACTTGTTTCAAGAGTTTCACCACACCTCAATTCAAATGTTCTAAGATCAGCAGGAGTTTTCTGATTGGCAAGATCTGGATTCTGATTAGATGCCTGCAGAAGGTACCTGTGCACCTCCAGCTGCTGTGAATACATCCTGCTGCAGCTGGGCTTTTGTTATTTCTGGCCTGGTGGACATGCAGTCAGTGTGCTGCTAAATGTCATCCTGATTCAGGCAGTCATACCACATGGTGATGAACTTTGTTAGTGTAGTCAGCAGTCATACACATTGCAATTAAGTCCTTCTTTGACATCCTTCAGGTACTGAGGTTGAAGCCTCTCTCCTCCCAAGGTTTTCTCCAATCATTGAATCACTCTTGAGATTAAAATCTTATAAAATTAGACAGAGAACTGCCATCACAGTGTCTCTGTTGCAACAGTCTCACTGTTGCAGTATCTATCTATATATTTATACAGCTATAAAATCCTTTCCCTGGCTCCTTTGCATACTCTGTAGTGTTACTATTCAAGGCTTCCTAGTGGGAGCTGCTGCTGAATCGTGTGATGACAGGGTTTGCTTTCATAATCAATTATGAATTCCACTGAAAAAGGCAATCCAATTATTCCCTAGTTCCCAACTATGCCAAGCACAAGAGCTTACCAGGCCACACATTCAGTCAGATAAGGAAACTGATCCAGCTCAAAACTGACCTACCAAAGAAAATAGTCAGCCCCCATTTGGGTGACCACATGGCCACGTGCCAATGGAAATTACAGGGAAGAATCTTCCTTCAAGAACAAGAACTTAGACTGTCTTAATAACACCATTCAAATTCACCTATGGATTATTTTCTATTTTCACTTCTCACAGCCCCCATTTTTATATAGATTGTGTCTCCTGTTCCTATCCATCCAGCTTTATGACTCTGCATTTGTCTGTACCAAATGAATAGGTAGATTTGTTTGCACGAGCTGAGGTCACAGAGTGACACAAACTACTCTTCATGGGTGCCCTGACCAGGTCATGACCCACCACCCAAACAATTTTTACGTCACCCTTAGACTAGCAATGATTTTATATCTATCATTCATGTGTGGAAATGCAGAGAGTCAGGCCTCCTGCCATCCCCACACAAGCATGGTAAAAACACATTTACATGATGATTCCCCATTAAAAACTACTTTTTGATATCTGTCAGTTAACCAGCACTTAAGCCATTTAAGATGGGCTTTGCTGATATTGTAGAGTGTTAATTTTTTATCAGAATGTCACGAGTTGTAAGTCAGATGCTGTACAAAAGCCTAAGTATATTACATTTACATACACAATAAAGCCCACCGCAATTTTTTATCACCGCAGTTTTACAACCTGAACTTCCAAAGCTGCTAAATTCTTTTCCATTTTTTAACATTCCATGTCTAAGTTTCCAACCTTGAACAGTAACTGAAGAAATGGAAATTAAATAATTTACCAGTTTGAGATTCTAACCAGTAAATTGCTGTGAATTTGTAACCGCACTATCATTTTCATTGTACTACATTGGCCATTTAGGTGAATGATAACCCAGGAGACAGCACCATGCAGGGCTAGCAAACAAGTAAATCATTTAGATTGCACGCTGCTTTCAACTGAAAAAGGGGCAGTAAATCTGTCCTGCCATTGCCTTCCCTTTTGTTGAATTTTCAGGATGGTGCAGTCTTTTCATTGAAACAAATAATAAAAAAAAAAAATCTACAGATTTAATTTATTGTCTGGGTTTTGCGCATAATGACTGAGGCTGACCAATACAAGTCAGTGTGCTAAAAGAATAGGCTTAGCCATTTAAGATCGTGCCAGATATAACATACAGCTGGTTTTAAGCACATGAAGAGAATATTCTGGTTACAGCATAGCACCATCTAATGGCTTCGGCTTTAACTGCAAGAACTCCAAATAAACAGCACTAAGCGCTGGCAATACAAACTGCCCTTCTATCACTATTTTCCTCACCCACCTCATTGTGTTGCAAAGCCATATAGAAGACAAAATAAAAGAGGAAATAATGCAAGTTTAAGATATAAATCTGGGCTGGCAACTTACATGGTAGTAGCAATTGCAGCCTATTTTCAGCCTATGGCTGAACATTTTACTTCCAAGATAAGTACTTTAGCACAAACAAAATTTAGGTATACAAGCAGTGCAGTGTTGTCTATACACAGAAATAACAGAGTATTGTATTTTCACAGAATCATAGAATGGCCTGGGTTGGAAGGGACCTTAAAGATAACCTAGTTCCAAGCCCCTGCCATGGACAGGGACACCTTCCACTGGACCCGGTTGCTCCAAACCCCATCCAACCTGGCCTTGGACACATGCAGGGATGGGGCAGCCACAGCTTCTCTAGGGAAACTGTGCCAGTGCCTCACAACCTTCACAGGGAAGAATTTCTTCCTAATATCTAATATAAAACTACAGGGGTCAGTTTGAAGCCACTCCCCCTTGTCCCATCACTACATGCTCTTGTAAATAGTCTCCCTCTCCATCTTTCTTTTAGGCTCCCTCAGATACTGGGAGGCCACACTTAGGTCACCCCAAAGCTTTCTCTGTTCCAGGCTGAACAGTCCCAATTCTCTCAGTCTTTCCTCATACGAGAGGTGCTCCATTCTTCTAATCATCTTGGTGACCTCTCCAGACTCACTCCAACAGGTCCATGTCCTTCCTGTGCTGGTGACCCCTGAGCTTGTAACTAACTTTTTGATAACTGTTGCTAAGAAAAACCATGCCTAAATTTTACATTATTTTGCACAGTGCAGCTTCACTTTTCTTTGAAATGCATGCTGAGAAACACAGAACTTCTTACAATACATTGGCAACTTCTGTTTTGATTTGTTTGTAAGCAAGTGTGAGGTAAGCAAGAGGTAATCAAGCCTCTTGGGTTGCTTTCCCATCTGCTGGTGACTCACTGTATCATACTAAGCAGATCACCAGTATACCTGCATGAACATTGTTTTTGTTAAAAGTATGGAAACGCTGATATTAAAATTCCTTGTAAGGATGCCAACAATTTAATAATCTTTTAAGCATGTTAAGAACTAAAAACATGCATTGTCATAAGAAAATTATAGAAATTTCCTGCTAAGAGGTGCAATGGCCAGTATTTATGCACAGAACAGCCACAACATAGGCAGAAACCTTCATTTGATATTAGTATAAGAGTAGTTTAAGACCACAGTTGCCATTTAGAGTTAATAAGAAAATGTAGTACTTAAAAGTGAAAGGCTCCATAACTTCAACATTCCATCAATTCCATTCGACACTGTCAAAACATAGTTTAAGTCTAAAAAAGGGTATTGAACACAGGAAGAGGTTCCCTGGAGAGGTGTGTAGTCCCTCGGAGATACTGAAAATCCAGCATGACTCAGCTGGACATCCTGCTGGAGCTGCCCTTGCTCTGAGCAGGGTTGGACTGGCTGCTCTCCAGAGGTGCCTGCCCACCTCAGCCATCCTGTGGGGCTGTGATTTCCTCAGATGTTTGTAGCTGCTTTTGAAACAAAACCCAAAACCTCAACACAGAATTAAATTGTGTTGCCTCCATATCTTGTGATTATCCTTTAAATCTTCTGAGATTTAGAAAAGTTCACTCTCTTATAAATATTTAGGACAATATCTGAGGCTAGACAGGGAGTGAACTACTGGAAAGACTTAATACCGAATCTGGAACTAACTCAGTGGCTCCAGAGACAAACTAAACATAATGAAAATGTTTCAAGTCACTGCAGTGGAATTTGGTCACAGCTGGTATAATCCATATTATACAGATTTTTTTAATCTGAAAAAATGGCCCTATGAATAAAACAGCAAAAATTTAAAGGCAGATCTATAATGGAATTCAACTGTTCTCACATACTGAAAATACATTTTTACAAGTTATAAGAATTGAGAGAACAATTTTTGAAAAGAGTGGATAAAAGCACAAAATCTAGTGAGAGAGAAACAAACCCAATTAATCACATACCCCAAACCTCACATTTCTTATCCTTCTGAGAGACACATTCAGAAGATCTCCTTGCTACTGTTTCCTCCATACAGAATTTCACGTGTTCCACTTATGTACAAGTAACCAGTCATTTTTATGACTCCTGCTGCCTTGGAGCCTGCTCATATCACTAATGCAAAAGCATTTGCTGACTCAGTTATAATTTGGATGTCCCCTTTTACAGCTGCAGAGTGAAACTGTTGGGAAGTGCAGCTGATTCCGACCCGTTCGAAGCAGCAGGATGTGTTTGGATACACAAGCTTTGGCAAAGCCTAAAGCACCATGACAATGCATTTCTATGAGATCCCTCTGGTAAAACTGGATTCCAAATACAGTTTTGAGGTCTGTGCTTCAGGGATTCACCAACACATTTGTCTGGCTCGTAGCAAACCAAGATGTGAATAGGGAGCCACTGCTCCTCCTGTCCAATGCTCTGAAGAGTTATGATCACAGTCCCTTGGACAGGAGTGCAGGGTATACCACAACCTGCACAGAAAAAGGAATCTAGCAAAGGAGATAGCCTGAAATATACTGCTATTAATTGTAAGAGTAGATACATTATTCAAACATAAAACATTTTTAAAAGCAAAAATAAAAAATTTATTTGGTATACCAGAAGTACCTATACATGGGAAAAAAAACCCCAAACATAAAATAATTATATAGTCACAGAATCAATATTGTAACTTTGCATTTATAAATACGTTTGGAGGTTCCAACTTCTTGCAAGTGGAATACAAAAGCCCTATGGCAAAATTTAAATCTAAATGTAGACATAGTTCTTGTTTACAGGGATAGTTGTAAAAGCAAGAAACAGAAACAACAGCCTGAGGCACTGACAAGAAGTTCTTTCCAGCTGGAAACGCCATGCACACAAGGTAAACTGCTTTACAAGGTAAGCAGAGGGACATATTTACCACTGGTTGTACAAACATACAATGAAAGATCACCATAGGATATATATGGGGAAGTAAGTAATGAAAGTAAGTGCATAAAGGTCTAAATGTATTTTTTTATGAAAGGAAATCAGAGCATTTGACAATGCCTAGCATCAAAACCAGGGAAAAAGATTCACTATCTCTGTACACAGAGAAGAGAACAGAAGTCAGATCCAGACCCAGTGGAGTGCTTCTTATTCATAGAAATAATTGTAGAGTTGTATCCCTTATTCTGATTTTGAAATGTGATTTCAATGAAATTCTTCCTCTTCCTTTAATCCATCCCTCAAGCTTGGTAGCAAAAAACCAGACGTTTCAACAAATAGCACACTTTCATTTCTGCATAAATTAGGCTTAGCTGGCTGGACAATCTGCATCCAGGGGTTGAATAACCTGGGTTTGTAAATATTCTCCACTCCACTCTTTCAGTTATAATCTCTGCTTTCCCCAGTTCTTTAAAATCATGTCACATCCTATCGAAGTGTTAAGTAGAGAGACAGAAAAATGCAAATTGCTGTTCACATTGAAAGGAAATGACAGTTTAGAGGGGTATTTGGAGTACATGATTCTGACTACATCTTTGCTGCTCCTTCTTGACTTGCTAACTGGCTTTATGAAAACTGATTCAGCTGCACAGTGTCCCAGTTCAGCAGTCATGACAGTGACCAAAACAGTGTGTTCTTCACAAGCCTAGAGATACCTACACTGCAGACAAAATCCTTATTCTGAGGCTTACTCTGTGGAAAACATTTTTATTGCTTAGTTCAAAGCCAGCAGCAAAGTGAAAAGCTATTTTGCATTACATAACATCAACAATAATCTCAGTGGGCAGATATATAAGCACAAAAATTGTTTCTCTCACAAGGTAGCTTGACTTTGGTAGTATGATAAAAACCATCATGCCTTTTAATCAAGCCTGGTTAACACTCCTTGGTCAGAAAAACAATCAGTGACAACTTTTTTTCATGGAGCTCCTTGGAACTATAGGCATTCCCAGACTTGGTTTCCTCTGGTGCCACTGAGCCATGCTCTGGAATAATGCAGAGATGTGAAAACATTTTGTTCTTCCTCCTGTCAGACTTCAGCCAGCTGCTCTGGCAAGTCAGACAGGAAGGATCTAATCAATCAACACCACAGCATCCTCATGAGGTTCTGAGGACTGCACATGTCTGCACAGACAGAACGGCTCCTTCAAAGGTCACAGGTTTGTTACCACCCAGCCCTAGTCCTTCCAACACAGTCAGTCCTCCTGAATGCACATACTCCTGGCTCAACAGCTTACCCTGAAACCAATACCTCCCTGGATCCACACAGCCTCCTGGATTAATCAGGTGCTCATCAACGTGGATGAGCCAGGAAAGGGGCCCACAGCCACACATTAGGAAATAGTGACAAGCTGAGATAACCAAAACCAACTCACTGCCAGCAGTTCCTGCTTGACCACAGATTCCCAAGAGTAATGACAGCAGCAGTAGCAGCAACACTTCTGACTAGGCTCTGCAAAGCTGTCTTTGTGCAGCATAGTGCTTTGAAGGCCCTGGTACACTGTTAGTAGTTTGTGTAGCACAATTCAGAAACTCTGCACTATTTTTCTGCTCGCACATATATCGTCTGCTCCTGACTGCTCCAGGTAACTACAGTGCCACACAACCCTTCTCAGAAAAAAAGTCATAATTTGTTACTTAAACTTTTTTTTTCTTGGCAGAGTACTTCCACAGATTTCCCCCCCCCCAACAAATTCCTCTAATAAAGAATGTATTTCCCTCTGAATTTGTATTTTATACATACAAATGTTATATGATATCCTGTGGCTTTAAAATGTTCTGTTTGGCCACTTCATCAGGGAAAAAATACTATTTTCTTCTTTGTATAAAAAGATGTTTTTCCAGTGAATGTCTGTGCAGATCAGATAATCCTCCTAGAACAGAAAACACATCATACCTACACAGCAAGAACAACAGTTTCTCAGCAGCCACTATCTGTTGTTTTGCATTACAGTAACCCCACTGCTGACACTGTACACTTTCCCCAGAGTACTGTCTGTATTACCAGGACTGACTTCCCTTTTTTCTGTATGTGCTCTCTCCCCACAAAGCTCTCCAGATCACCACCTGCTCCCTGGTCTCATGAAAATGATGTTATGTAAGTAGTTTTGTCCCTCTACATTCAATATATTCTCCAGATTACATCTGGCTGTGCTGTTTATCTCTATCATACAGACAGAACATCTTGTAATATAAAATGTAATTCAAAAGTACTTTATATACGATTCTCTGTATTTTCTTGCTGTGATGATTTACCCTGAAGATCAGTTCAGACTGTGCATTCGCAACTGACTGAAAACCTTTTCTCTGAATTTTCTTTCTAGGAAACCAGGGATCAGAACAGCATTAAGGGTCTGACACTATACTTCAACAAACATGACTGTATCTGTTAGCATCAAATGTAGATGAATGGTTAGAAATTGATGCTGAACTGGAAGTATATATTATAAACCAGCTTTGAGTTATATGAACCAGTCAACCATTTTCACTTATTAGTCTCTTTACAGCAGAACTGAGTTTTAGTTCAACTGCTTCAGATAGCCAGAGGCCCATACACATGCCAAACTCTAACCTTTTTGTTCCAGCTGGATGGCCTTGCAGGGGACTAAGCAGACACTGTCAGTGCCAGCACAGCTATGCTGCACAGTAAGCTTCACAGTACGAGCACTATTTCTTCAGTCTTTGTATTTTGACTTAGACTGGGCTAATTTAAGTGGATTTACCATGGGTTAATACTACAATGAATACAACAAAGTTCAGTTGCCTATGAATAAAATATAAAATAAGCCATTAAGTGCATTCACTGCTTACCAATTTCAGGTTCTTAAGATTCATTTCCAGTGTCTAATTTTCAGACAGTTGACATAACATTTAAGTGATAAGGATGATGATGGAATTAAATAGTTTTAGAGTACCTTTACACTGTATATCTAGAAATAATGTACAAAGTTTCATCTTAAAGTCTCATTACTGAAACAAAAACCTTGGGAGAAGGATGTATTTGTAAATAAATCATCTGTTACTGTTAGCTAATGCTAAAAAAGGCATTTCATAAGAGGTAAGAAAAAAGTACAAATTCTGGGAATTTGTACTTCTAGACCTTTCTTCAGTAGTGTCCCATGGCATACAAGACACTTCTAACAAAACAGTGACTATTTTTTAGTTTAATTTCCACAGTTCTTAGCAGAATTCTAAAGACAGTGGAGACTGAGGGGAGACCTCACTGCAGTTACAACTTCCTCGTGAGGGGAAGAGGAAGGGCAGACACTGATCTCCCCTCTGTGGTGACCAGTGACAGGACCTGAGGAATGGCCTGAAGTTGTGTCAGGGGAGGTTTAGGTTGGATATCAGAAAAAAGGTTCTTCACCCAGAGGGTGGTTGGGCACTGGAACAGGCTCCCCAGGGAAGTGGTCACGGCACCAAGGCTGACAGAGCTCAAGAAGCATTTGGAAAATACTCTCAGGCACATGGTGTGACTCCTGTGCAGGGCTAAGGGTTGGACTCGATGATCCTTGTGGGTCTCTTCCAACTCAGCACATTCTGTGATCCTGTGATAATCAGCACTTGGGAGGGTAATCCATTTCTGTGAGCAGTCCAGAGCCTCCCTGAACAGGCAGCTCTCTCACCCTGCATTTTAATCACTTGGGAATGCATGAAGAAGAGGTAATACTATATGTAATATATATATATATAAAAGTAACTTGGATATATTACAGTGGTGTCTGCTTAAGATGATTCCATACTTCACCTCTAAATTTCCCCACTAAGTCTATTCTGCCATTATCAGCAAAGCCGAAGGGGGCAGATAAAGCAGGGGAGAGAAGCATAAAGAAGGCCATACCATTAACTCAGTTATAATGAAAAGCCACTTATGGCACTTTAAACAGTTCTTAAAATTCATGAAAACTTTGGTTATGTGAAGTTTCACTCCTACACAGTCTTCTCTGAATTACACATCAGTGGGATTTCTTCTGTGATCAGCAGCTCTAATAATCAGGCACCACAAAAAGGTTCCGCTCTACTTGTGCTGGGGTGGTCACGCAGATGCCTGACAGACTGTGTACAGATGAGAGTATGTATGTAATACTGAAAAGGGGCAGGAGATTATTAATCTCTTTTCCATCACCTTTTTGTCCTTTTGCTCCCAATGGGACGATTTTGCAGTGGCATAATGCAGGGTTTGCACACCCCATTATACAAGTCTGGAAGGAGCTCATGGGTTGTTGGGCACCTAATCAGCTTCTCCCAGAGGCAAACAACAGACTTCAAAGGAGGAACAAAAAAGGAAGAGCCTTGCTTAATTAGTGCTCAGCTAAGAAGAGGAGCAGACTTGGGGGAAGGCACAAGGGTAACTGCTCCCTGTCAGAGTCCCCTGGTAGAGAGGCAGGCCTGGCAAAAGCTGTTCCCTTCTTTGGCTGCCAAGGTGCAGCTTCAGCTTGCCTGAGTCATGGCAGCATGGACACTTCTCTGTGAGGGTTGTTGAGAGAGGAGAACAAAGACTCTGCCGTCAATACAACCCAGAAGCAAAACAAAAATGGAACTCTTCTGTATGTTTAGGTCTAATTTTACGTACACCAAAAGAAACAGAGGTTGCACATATCTTGAGCAGAGGGATACATCTGTTCAGTCTGTGGAGCAGGGGAATGACCAAGAGGGAATGCAGGCAGGGAGCAGGTTGCTGCCCACTGGGGGAAGGGAAGGAGGACACAGTCCCAGGCACACTCACTCCCTGCCCAGCTTTAAGGAACAGGGACAACGCAAGAGGCATTTTCATAAATTAACTGTAAGCTGCAAAGGGCTTTTAAACATTAACTTTATACAGCTTTTGTGCTTTTTACTATAAAAGGCATGAAAAGCTTTGGTTTTGTCATGACGTGTTTTTAGGGTTTTTTTCTTTCTTTTTACCAAAGAAATGTCAGAAACTACATCTGGTCTTCAGTGACTTGCCTGTGAGAGTGGACAGTAACTGAGAATAGAACAATGTTCTAAGAGAAATATATGTTCACAATGAGCTCATAAATAAATACTTAATAAAGGACAAACAAAACCTGACTTTCTCTCACAGAATTCCTACTTCACAGAATTGTGAATCACAGATACCTCATCTGGCTCTTTGCATGTTATCAATATATTATTCAAAACAATAAACTTAAAAAATTAATAATTTAAGAGTAATTAAAGATAACCAAGATAAAATTTAATTGATTTTTATACCTGCATCTTAACTGCCTTCAGCAGAAAGAGATTACAAGAAAATATTGTTCCATAAAAAAAGTTTCATAAACAATTTCACTATCAAACTAGATAGATTGTTTTGCTTAAATGTTTTATGTCTGCATGTGTATACATTAATATTTAAATAAAAAATTCTGTCCTTTTTTTGTATGATTAATTTTAAATGTTCTTTCTCAATTTAATTTTTCCCTCTCCAACTGCATCTTGGATCAAAGTTAGGATAAGTAGGTACACGGATATTTAACAGAATATACCATTGAGTTTAGAGACCTCCAACATGAATATTTTCTCTTAGAAACCTTTTAATTTCTTGCTTGCATCTTGCTGTGTTGGCAACAAAGTAGATTGATTCTCATAATACCCAGGAGAATACAAGGCATTGACAGCTGAGGAAAGGGACACAGAAGCTTTGGAGACATTAAATAACAGAGACAAGAGCTTAAAAACAGTATCCATACAAACTGCTTCACATCTGTATTATGAAACCTACTCACGTCTGAAGGATACCACTTTGTTTTCAAAGACAAATGAAGTGCACAGTCAGATTTATTATATGCTTCAAAAAAGAGAGATATGGTCCCTGAATAAGGAATCCATGCTCTAATGCACAGCAAAACAATGTACAATTTTCCTACTTCTCATTCTTCATACGGAGTATCATAGAGGTGCACAGCTTTCCATGCAGGTTAATTCATGGATGGGAAAATAAAACTCGTGTTATAACAGAAATCTATAAAGCTCAAGTCCTTAGAACAGAGGCTTTTAAACCAAGCAGAATTAAGAGTGGCTGTTCACCACAGGGTAACTGAGAGAAAAAAATGTTAGGAATGGATAAACTGTGGTGACAGTGTCTGTTTGCTCTTTATCTTAAGATTAACCAAGCAGGGCATAAGCAAAATATTATAAAGAAATAAAGAAATGTGATAGACAATTCTTGAAGTGGGAAAGATTAACTGCTAACTCTCCTAGTATTTACTATAAGCTCTTGACAATCAAGTACCTTCTGTAAAAATACCCAACTCTTGGGTTTTAAAACACAATGAATAAATTCTAAGTTAGAAACATCTGGGTTTTGTGTAAAAAAAAAACTAACCAGAAGTAAGTAGAAACAACATCCTAATCTAAGAGGTTAAGGAAAGACAGCATGAGGGAAGTACACTAAAACCAAACAATTTACTATCTTTTCATTTAATTTTCAGTTCATTGTGAAGACTGCCACCTAAAACATTGCCTGAAAGTATGGGGGAAGGCAAATCTATTATTCTGTGTTAACTTCGGCTGTTTCAAAGGATGGGGTATCTTTATCATGAACCTATTAACCAGTATCTATTTTGTATTAACTTTTCACCTTAATAATTGTTATATTACATATGTAGCTGCAAAAAATTAGTGATAATATAAAAAATAAAGGTGTTAATTTAACATCTTTTTCTGAAACAGTCTTGTGAATAGCACATGCAATGCAAAGCTAAAATCTCTGAATTTAAGAATGTCTTTGTTTTGCCACTTAAACAAGACGAATACAACATCCATAAGGTTATTTCAAGAGATTTCATTAAAACTAGTACTTTGCTTTCCTAACTCTGTATTAAGAAGAAACTCATATATTATCACTACCTCAGAACTTGACATAGGGCTAATAAATCAGCTGGAAGAACCTTAACAGTGAAAATTTGGCTGCTTTCCTGGCAAGTCCTGCTCACATTTGACTTCCCTGTATTCCTTGAAATGGACATCCATAAACACACCACGAAATGAATAATATATAGGCAGAAAGAAACACAAAACAGACACAAACCACCCCGTTAAGAACATATGCAATTCTCATTTGGTTGAAACACTCAGACCAATGGGAAATTTCTTTAACAACTTTTAGATGCATGTTACTTCACAGAGGTCACAGAATATTCTGAGTTGGAAGCGACCCACAAGGATCATCAAGTCCAACTCTTAAGTGAGTGGCCCATACAGAGACCTGCAACCTTGGCATTATTAGCACTATGCTTTTAGATTTCAAATGCTATAAGACTGTTGGAACATTTTCTTTTACACAAAAGTATATTTAAATTCATTCAGAACATCTATTCAAAGGTTTGACATGCTAGATCTATAGTCTACCTAAACATCATGAATAATTATTACAATGCAACAACAAATAAAACTCTTTATTGGAAAGGATTCTTATCATGCAATTCATTTGATGCCATGGCCTGCTTATAAATAACAAAAAGTCCAGTAACTTTAATAGAACCCACCAGAAACACTGTCATTTCACAGCTTTCAACCCCAAATCTTGCCTTTGAAAATCTGGGACAATAAACATTGCAATATGCCTTTATAAAGAACAAAGGCAGTCTCCAGTTTCAGAGCTTGGAACCTTCAGCCATATCACAGCTCAAGTGTCCTCTCTCCTACAAATCACTGCTGCCTAGGGAAATTAATATTTCAGGTATTGAGTTCAAAATACTCTGAATACCTAGTCCAAGAGCTCACCAGGTTACATTTCACTAGAACTTAGAGAGAACAAAGGGAACAAAAGGCATCCTTGGCCTCCTGTTGCTGCATGAGTATAATCTTACATAACTAAATGCAACCCAGTAACAAACTGGCAGCCCCCCAATTTTTTTTTCAGAGGAAATTATTATTCAGCTATTTCTTTTGGTTGCTTTCTGCACACAAGGAATATTTCTTCAGGCTTCTCTGGGTGGAAAGTTCAATTAGTTCTCCTCTAAATCTCATTATCATTTATAGATCTGTTAATGTGTTTGTCAGGTTGGCTATCATGAAGACACAGATGTGAACAACGGTTTACTGGGGATATTTTGACACTTATCCTCTGATTTCTTTTACTACTAATCTGTGGCTATGGAAAGGGAGGGGTGGTAGAAGTGGTTTTATGTTATTATCCAATTTGTAGGTTTTGGGAACAGGTCTGTAACTGTTCAGTAGAATTCTGTGTGATTTCACAGAGAAAAAGAAACGAGTCACTCCAAAAGATTTTTCCTGACCCTTTCGAAGGAACAGCAGTGCTACCGGAGGGTGACAGCACTCAGGCAGTACAGGGAGAATAACACATGCCCAGTATCTACAGGAACTGACTCCTGTGCTATGCTAGTACAGCACCTACATCACCTATGAACTGATTGGATGAAAGAAATATGAAGACTCCAGGCATTGCACACCTACTCACAAATCATAATGTTATCCCATGCATGCACTTCCCAGAGACAATATCACATAAATCCTCCATTACCAACCAGCCAGGGAAAGCCCTATGGGATTCATCACCCCATCAAAAGCAGCACTGCAGGTGTCTGTCACAGCTTCCCTCCACTGATGGTCACATACTTCATGTTTGCTTTTAGTCATTCACAAATCTTAATGCAATATCTTCAACACAGTTCTCAGATTCTGGCAACCATGCTCCACCTGCTTTACAATATCCAAAAGCCTTTCGTGACCTTACTACCCTATTATCCTACATTTACTCAAAAAATCCAGAAAATTAGTTGAAGTACAACTTTCCAAGTGACAAAAATGAGGAAGGCAATTAAGGAAGTCATTCTGTGCCACTGTAATTACTACTGGAGCTGGGTGAACACTAATAAAACGAAAACAGGTTGTTGAGGGATATGATACATAACAACTGAAAGAGTTGTCCAAAGTGCACAAGATGACAACAGTTTCCTACTGTAGCAAAGTACGTGGTTTGAAGGCATTCAGAGTGGTTCTGCTGCTTGAGCACAAATATTCTTATGCGTGTGTGTATCAATTTTCATTGCTGCAAAACCAAGAGCACTTATGTGCTGGTTTTGGCTGGGATCAACAAAACAGTATCACTTCACAATATGGTTTAGTGTGCAGGTTGGTATTGTGTTGAAGGTTGGACTTGATCCTGGAGGTCTTTTCCAACCTTAAAGATTCTGTGTTTCTATAGAATCCATTTTTTTCGTAGCAGCTGGTAAGGAACTCTGGTTTGGATCTAGGCTGAAAACAGTGCTGGTAACTCAGGCCTGTTTTTGTTAACACTGAGCAGTTCTTATGCAGAGCCAAGGCCTTTCCTGCTCCTCATCCCACCCCACCAGCAAGAGGCTGGGGGTGCACGAGGAGTTGGAAGGGGACACAGCCAGGAGAGCTGACCCCAACTGACCCAAGGGATATCCCAGGCCATATGGCATCATGCTCAGCACATACAGCTGGGGAGAAGTAGGAAGAGGGGGATGTTTGGAGCGATGGTGTTTGCCTTCCCAAGTCACTGCTGTCCTGGGGATGGCTGAACACCTGCCTGCCCTTGGGAAGTGGGCAACGAATTCAGTGGTTTGCTTTGCTTGTGTTTTTTGTGCATGTGTTTTCTGCTTTACCTATTAAACTGCCTTTACCTCAACCCACAAGTTTTCTCATTTTTACCCTTTTGCTTCTCTCCTCCAGCGAGCAGCTGCACGGGGCTGAGTTGCCTGCTGGGGTTAAACCACGACAACTTACAAATTATTGATAAGCAAAGATGTGAAATATTATTATAATAATAGTTCCTCATTATATACTAGAAGACATCTCCCCTCCACATTCAAAATAGCCCCTATTTCCCAAGGATAACTGTAATTCTTAATTATGAATTATGACTTAGTCAGCACAACTGCCTTTTAAGTATAAAATACCTCCTTTACAAAGTATGTGCCTCTTTTGTGATTTCAAAGAAACTGTAAATGTAGAAGAGTGTGAAGATCAACAGTCAGCAAACAGTCAAAAAGCTTTCTGATGATGAATAACCACCTTTGAAGTGCTCTACTTCAATATTGTTATTTCTGGAATTTCAAGCATGAGCTCTACAAGCAGCCAGACCACACATTTCTATTCAGTAGCAAGAGAAGTCAGCTAATTTGGTACCAAGTACGACAGGATATTATTGTTTATGCATGGCCTTTATCTCATAGTTAAGGACAAATCTGCCAAATTCCACAAGTTTTTTCCTTATTAAAGGGAAGTTTAGAAATAGAGGGACCCACAGTGTTACTGTGCAGTTCTCTAATTTTTTTTTCCATTGACATGAAAATTTCATCCTTGAAAAATAGACTTCAGTACTGAATGTATTTATTAGCCTTTGTATTTGATGACGAAGACATTAATGGATGTCATAATACAGTAAATGCAGTTTTGACAATGGGTTCACTCACACATTGTAGTAATAAGAAAAGGTCCTTGTATATCAAAATGGCTTAAAATTTCAAAGAATCATCTCGAGAGATGATTAATGTACATGATAGCTTAAAAAAAAAATCCTGTCATGTTCATATTAATTTTTTTATTTTTTTCCTTAAAAAGTAATCAAAACACATTTGCATGCTGCAACACCATTGGGTGGCCCCCCTGCAAAATCACAGTGCATAAATTACAAAGAAAGCTTTTTCACAGCAAACACAGAGCTGTGCACAAATTATAATAACATCCTCTTAATCCCTAAAGCAGAGCAGAGCTAAATGCATCTTTATATGTCAAGAGTTGCTACTTTTTCCTTTTTTTTAACCATACTGCAATGCTATGAGCTTAAATTTCTCTCATTGCATGCTCCAGGCAGTGATCTCTGAACATACGTGCTTTTATCCTGTGAATATAGGTAAGAGAATAAACCAATGCCTGTTTTCCAGTCTTCAACATAAAGGCATTTGTAGTTACATGAGAATTGTGAGATATCAAACAGGCTAATGAAACCTGACTGCTCTGAAAGGGACGGGCTGAGAGCTTGGCATTTGTTTGTTAAATAAACATCTGAAGTTGTTATCTACTGCAAATGCTTTCACTTGGGGTCCAACAGTAACTTTCTTGTTATAACACTAATATTTAAAGTAATGCCAGAATGCACTGTATGTTAGCTGAGTCATAGTATTTGACTGTCATAACTATATTAATATTAATTTCAGAAACTTCTAGGCATGGAAAATATAAGCTTCTATAAATCTAATAGAAAAATATAGGTATAATTCAATGCTTGAATAAAATTTCCTAATAGATGTTCCAATGTCCTACCACACAGTCTAACTAGAAACTGATTATCATCAATGAGAAATATCTTCCATCCCTTAATAAAATACGTACCTATCTTTCAGTGAAAATGGAGGTGGATTATAAAATACTAAAAGAATTTTTCAGCTGCATTTTGTTTATGATATTGTCAATGTCTAAGGAAAAATAAGGTAAAAAACTTGCTAGAAAGAAGAGGGTTGTCTCCCGTGGCATGGTTCAGAACACACAACGAGGATGGACCAAGAGGCCACTGTAATACTTTCCATACAATTATTGGTTTCACTCATATCAATAAGGAAAGAAAGTTGAACTTTCATCTAAACTCCTGTCTCTCAAATATCCCTTCTCACTTTTGAGATACTAGAGGTTTCCAAGGTGGTATCCACACCTCAGGCAATATAATAATGGAGAGCCACTTCTTCAGACACACTGGCACCTGACTAGGCTGGAAAAAAGCCCCCAACACTCCTAACAACATCAGCATGTGCGTACAGCAAGAGTAAGGTTCCATGGTAGAATGGGATTTTGAAATTTTCTGGTTTCAAACTGCAGCCAAAAAGAACTACAGAAAGTAGAAGTCATCTGCACCTGGGCAACTGGACAGAATTTGAACAGCACACTTGTACACACAGCCTGGGCAGAACTGCTAAGCATCAAGCAGATTCAAGTTTCTGCTTTGGGATTAAAGCCAAACAGCAAATACAAATAGCGTGAGCACAATCAAGAACAAGTGCTTTTTAAAAAAAAAAAAAAACAGAATATGAATCCTTTCCTGAATAACAGATTATAAATTTGTACTTATAAATCACATATTTATTTTTTCAGGTGTTTTCTGAGGCTCATATTGAATCCTATACCAACATGCAATCAAAGCTTAAAAAAAAATATCTTATTTTTAAATATGATATGAAATGCATAACAATTCCCAAGAAGAATGCCACAATATAAGTGGAACACCCACATAACTTCTTTTTTTCCATGTACACAGAGACCTATGATTAAAGTCTGAGCTCCCATGGTTTTGATGCATACAAGTATGTGTTACACACACTGTCTCAGCAGGCACTCATTATGCAGTCACAGCAAAGAAACAGTAAATGCCTCACTGAACAAGAAGGAAGGAGGAGATTTTCCACTAGTTCTGTCGAAAGGCAACAACAACTTAGAGAAAAGAGCAATTATTGCATACCCCCTTTTCATCCATGATTTGGGATAAAACTATTTACTGATAATAAATAGCTAAAACAGTACTTCAGCTAAAAATCATTTCTGGAAGCTATAAGCCTCAAGAATTCCTCACCATTCAAAGAGTAACTACACAAGTATATAAGATTAACTAAGTAATGTAAAACCTGAGTAAATTATTAATTCAACTTAAGCCAGAAACAATAACCTGCCCTTTAATATTTTGGAGGCAAACGATCTATGTTCAATTAGTCAGATGCACACTCACTGAAAGCTCCAGGAGTTACTCCAGGAGATGTGGTGTCATTCTTTATAGTATTTTTGTTCTACAGTGGATGTCAATTAACCCATTGGTTTCAGATACATTAAATAATACAGATTATGTCAATATGCCCACTTGAAGGTTACTTCTAAAGTATGTCCTCAATTCTTTGTCCAAAGCCCACGGCATACACTGCCTTTAAGACACTGTCCCAAAGTCATTATCCCATCTCTCTTGTAGGCCTTTTAGGTACTGGAAGGTGCTATTAGGTCTCACTGGAGCCTTCACTCTAGGCTGAACAACCTCAACTGTCTCAGTTTGTCTTCTCAGGAGATGTGCTCCGGCCCTCTGAGCATCTTTATGGACTCTGGACTCAATTCAACAGTTCCACATCCTTCTACACTGGAGGCCCCAGGGCTGGGTGCAGTGCTCCAGGTTGGTGTCAAGAACATGGAGCAGAGGGGGAGAATCACCTCCCTCAACCTGCTGGTCACACATTCTTGTGATGCAGCCCAGGGCACATTTGGCTTTCTGAAAGGCTGCAAATGCACATGGCTGGCTCATGTCCAGCCCCTCATCCACCAACACGCTCAGGTCCTTCCCCTCAGGGTTGCTCTCAATCCATTATCTGCCTACTCCTACTTTTGCCTGGGATTGCTCCGATCAAGGTGCAGCTGCTCACCAAGGAGAGACTGAGGGTGCATTTTCAAAGACTTGCCCTCTCTCATTTTAACCAGAAATTTCAAACTTGACAAAAAAGCCTCTTACTGGCCTAAAATGAGTTCTAGTTTGAAGAAATCTGACCAATAAAATACCTGGAGTAGTTTTAAAAAGACATTATGGTGACATACTATGGTTAGGACTGTACATCAGACTTTGGTATCTACAGGCAAACCCTACTGACATAAGTGAATGTCATTGATCTATACCTGAGGGAAGAATTTATTTTTAAGAATGCAAATACAGGTTACATATTTAAATTAATGAAGCATGTAATGTAGGTCAAAGACAAATTGGGCAGAATTTTTTTTAGTAGTTTTAATGCTATCTGTAGCAGTTTTCACACATACTTAAATTAGTCTGTAGGCATTTTGAAGGTTAAAGAACAATGAACTTTGAGAACATAATCATGAAGTTCAACGTGAAGAACAACTTAAATCATATGCTGGAAGGGTGGCATTTCAATTTTGCCAGAGGCAAGGCAAAAAGCATAAAAACAACTGTGTTAAATGGAAACTTGTTAAGTAAAAATGCAGCTAAGAAAGAAATGCTGGCCAGCACCCTAGAAATGTCCTCTTCAGTTATTATTATACACTGATTGTTCCGTAAGTTCTTCCACTTCCATCTCAACATTACTAGAGCCTTACAGGCGGAACTAAGACAAATACTCCCTCAGAAAAATAGAAGCTGGAATTGCACTACTGTGTCACTGAGCCAAATTCTGAAACTCCAGCTACTAAGTTTTAGACTGGTATATGGCCAGGCTTCAGCCCAGCCATGGGAAAGAGGCCCTATATTCAGTGTACAGCCAGTGTGATACCAGAAGTGCCAAAACTTATGTAAAGTTTCCACTCTGAACATGTACACTGAGTCAAGCTTTTAAATAACTTCACTAATAGTTTTAGGATAACATTTTTAACAGATTCAGCTGGTTAGAAAATATCTAGCATATCTAATACCCCTCTAGCCTTTTCTTCCTTGTGGTGGTTGAAATATGCCCACTTTGTTGCTAGAAGGATTTGCACAGCCTGTCTAAGGCATAAAACCCTCACCCATCAGAACTATGGACTTTTTGCTGACTGTTGTTGATGGCTTAAATTTTCTGTTGAGTAGAAAACCCAAGTCTTCCTCTTATTACCAGTATAATTGCAGAATTATTTCCTATTATCAGGAAGTTTTGACTCAGCCCAGCAAAGACTATGGCATGCACATAGTCTTAAGCACTTAAGATCTTCATTTATTTAAATTAAGGACTTTACTAAATGTGGATGGATCACAGTCACAGACTAGTTCACAGTTTCAGGATCAATTTGGGCCACATCTATACAACAACATGACATCAGATTTTTTTTTTTGTCAGACTACACAACACCTAGAGTTGAATTTTAGTGTGTACACATACAAAGACAAGGAATATTCCTCAAAACAGGGATTTGTCCTACTAGTTCTTCAGTATTATGGATATGTAACAGATATGTATTTTTATCACACAATTTTGATTATGAAATGTATATAGGTAGACATACAAAAGAAATTTAGCCAGTACTGGACTAAATACTAGAGAGTTTGCTCATGTAGACTATTTGCAAGAATAAATCAAGGAAGACTTGGCTCATTATTTGTAAACATATTCAATACCTACAGTAGAGAAAGACCAGAAATACTGAATATTCTAAAGCAAATCTATCCTAGCTCTGTAATGAAATTTTAAATTTCTAAGCAGCTAAGGACTGTCAAATGGAAAGAAGATAATAAAATTATTAGTTTGTTTCAAGGCGATTAAATTTACATAAAGACTGTGGCTTTGATTAAATGCTAGGGGGAGGGAAGAATAGTGCAAAATACAGGAAGACCTAAGTCTCATCTGATTTTGTCAGTTTTAGACTTCATCCTTACACATTCAGTTATAGTAGTAGTAAAACCTGAGTGTTTTTCATCACTGAAATATGGAACAGCTGTAAATGAAATATATTTGGACTCTGACTGTGTACAAGCTTAATTTTGAAAATCAAATCAGGAAAAAAATTAAATAGAAGCAGTAGCTTTAGAAGTGCATTTTTTTGTCTATTCTTTTGTAGGTGGCTTGCTCAAATAATATCAACACTACCAATAGACAAAATTCCAAGAACTGGAAGATTGCTTCCATGGTCCACATACTATTCATTAAGATGGCTGAGGCTTTCTTATGAAGTATGTTTCTCAAAGAATTTCAGTTTACAAACTGCAGGAGAACTCTAACATTCTGAATTTAAGTGAGTAAAAAGAAGGGAGTGGAGCACAATCTAAGAAAAATACACCAATAATATGTAAAATATATAATACTATGAAATCACAAATTATTATCAAAATAAGGAATCTGAAAATCTTGTTTTGATTAAACAAAGCAAAACCTTCTGAATTATTTGGCTCAATGAGGAGAAAAATGTTTCAAAGAACTTAAGTCCCTTAAAAGGTACTAATAAAACCCATTATTACCACTTAGGAATGATACTGGAAGAGAAGAGGATGCAGCATCAGCATATCATCCACCTATTAGTCTAGGTTGCTTTATTCACTGTGAAAGTACTAATTTTGCTGCCGTGTTTGAAAAAGAGTGTTTTACTATATGTACTTATGCAAATATGCAGCCTAAGTCCCACCAAGTGCCTTGCATAGATTCCCACCAAAGTATGAGCCCTGCTAATGCTCTGCAGGTTTTGCAAGGTAACATCACATCCACTCATCTCCCGAAGACATCCCACTGCTCACTTCCCGACATTCCAAATTTACTGTGAGCCATTTACAGAGATCAAAGGTGGCTGCATCATGCCAAAAGAACTGTATTTTCACATTAAGGAAAATCTCTCACCAGAAACTGTGACTGGTATATAAATGATGTACTTAAAGTGCCTTATTAGTCAGCTATAAGCACTTGCCTGCTTGCAATTCAGTAGCTACTTCAGGTAATTTATTAGGACAATACTGAATAGATTCTGTTTCTCTTTCCACTGAAACATCTAAACTTCTAATTTTGAATTTAAATGCTGACTTACCAATTCATGATCTTCAAATCATGACAGAGATGCTTTAAAATGATTTTATTAAAACACATTTTACAAGATAGCCTGCTTTGATTTGTGAGATAGATAACCTAAAAAGTGCTTTCTGTGTTTCCAAAGGGTGTAAAACAAGATGATCTTCATTCTTTGATGCTCTCACAAAGAACATAAAGAAAATTCCAGCAAGATACTATAATTAAACAAATATGAGCAAGTAAATCTCTACAGTGACTTGTATAAAACCAACAGTATTTCCTTTTTGCTGCAGTTACAGCTTCTAGCAAGGCCACCATTCATCAGCTGAAGGTCTCTCCAACAAGAATCTCAGCTAACAAATTATTAAAACACTGGACCTTGTTTTCATACAATATGAGGGTAATGAGAGCAGTATCAGTTATTTTTTCCTTTTTACCCTTACAGGCACAAACAGCATTGGAAGCACCAGTCAGATTTAGACCACATGTTGGTTCCACAACTGCCACCAATAAATACTTGATTCCAAAACCCCTAATATTAACTTGCTGGTATGAGCAGCTCCAGATCTTCAACTGGGGGCCATATGTGCAGGATGTCTTAGTACTAAAAAAGCCTCAACATAGTCTGTTGAACCAGCACGTTTTGATTACTATTACAGCTGGATCTTTATGTGCTAATTAGTTTCACAAATTCAACATTTGCCCATTACAGCAGATTCCTACATAGAACAAACAACAAAAGTCACAGGCAGAACAATTAGTTTTGGTTTTCTTGGCTTTTTACTGTTGGACTACCCACAATCTCTTTTTCCTGTTTTCAGATAAGTCTATTGTCTTTGAACAGGTTATTTTTAAGAATTTGATGAAAAATCGTAAGAATTAATTAAATTTTAATACTTTGACACACCATTCCATGTTACAAATGCTACACACAACTGTATGGGTAGATGGCTACATGCACCACTGCTTAATGAGTTTTACACAGCTGTACCACAGGTCAGAGCATTGACAGCCTCTCGAGGGTGCAGCCAGCTCAGACAGACCCATCGTGCCTGACCAGCACACTGATCTCATCCAGGTGGGCCCCTCTCACTTCTCAGTTCCAAAGATGGGACTTCAGGCTGGCTGGACACAAGGCAGAAGCAAAGAACACAGCTTTGTTTGCTTGGAAACATACTTAACTAGCAAATCCTACTTAAACAAACAAACCAACCTCCTCAAAAACCCCACAACTTCATGTGACTAAGACACTGCGTTAGGAAGATGCACCCCAAGACCTTCTTTTCCTTTTTTGTACCTCCCTTGAGATAAAAGGTCATCATTTCTGGGATAAAGCCACTTGTCTTCTAGTGTCCTCCTTTTCTATCTGTATATTAGCATAGGTAATCTCAGACAAATATGAGTGTTGAAAATACGTTAATTAATGCTTACACCACAGTTTCATAATTAGGTGTTGAAGGATATCTAAGGACTATGAAAGACCCTGTTATCATTTTTCAGTTAGATCTAATTTCTGTTATCTCCTTTCTTGTGGTTAGTCACCAGGTTCTAGCCCCAAAACTATTCTGCTGAGCACTGCTATCTACTTTTTTTGCTCTGTGTTTTAAAATAATCCACTTCAGCTCAGGTCTAGACTGCCACCATCAGCATTGCTACATCTCCCATTAGGAAGTTACAGCAATGATTTATTATTCAATGACAGCAATGTGGCAGAAGTGCTGGCGTTATGCTTCTTAATATCTATTAAGAGTTCAATAAAACAGTCTGCTGAAGATCTTTTTGTTTCTCTGATATGCTAAGACATTTTCTACAGACAACACAGCAGATCACACAGGAGAAAGTATGAATCTCAGTAGGAAACTTGTATGCTTTATTTCAAATCTGTCAACATTTTTCATGTATCTCCAAAGAAACTATTCATTGCAGTTTCCTCCCACAAATTCTCCAAATTAAATATGCTTAATACAGAAAATACATTCTAAAGACTTTGAATGGAAAAAAAAAATGCAAGTATTAAAAAAGTTAGAAAAGCATGTAAGGTTTGTCTACATCTTCTTTCACTCTGCATAAGATAGTGTGCTAAGCTAAGGACATAATTCCAATGGAGGTACATAAACACTGGCATATCAGTTTGCATTCTATATACAGCTCATATACTGTACATGGGCCTAGGAGGCTTCTACCCTCAGGGCATATATATTCATAGTTTGCAGCAGCATAAAACACATTAATCAGGTACTACAGACATCATACTCTGATCTAGAAGCCACAGAAGTACTCATGAGGAAATGCACATTTCTGTCATCCAGGCAGTAACTATAAAAGATGAAATTATCATTCAGCAGTAGGGAAATTCACGATCATAGAACTTAGGACTTCACAGAAGTAAGAGCTGCAGCTTTGAACTCAAAGCTGTCTGTCAGCTTTACTACACTCAGAAAAAGAAAATGCAAGAAATACAAGAAAGCCAGTGAAAATAAAAAAACTTAAGCTCCAAATTCTATCCTTTTTAGGTCCAGCTGTAATTTTCATGCATCCCAATCAGCCATATGAAAAGAACCCACAACAATCCCAGGAATGAGAATTTTTCTTTGAATATTCATCAGATGTTTGTCATCATAGAAAGCATCTGTGCTTTCTCATTAAAGGAACATCTTTTTACTTACAGATATGTCTTCAAAATGAAAGGGAGTTTTCAGATACAAGTGACTTACAATATAGTGCTATTACTGTTTTGTGACTTGCAGAGTCACAGTTTTCTGTACCTCAACTTTCCTATGTGTGAAATGAAACCAGTAAAAGATATTCTGCCCAGACAGCAGAAGTGTTATCCTGTGAATAACCTGTAATTTAGAATTCTCAAATTCAGAATTCTAAACACAGCTTGAGCTCATGGACAAGGACTCCAATCTAAATAAAAGAGCACTATAATATTCTAATTCTATAGCAATAACCAGCCAACCCACAAATATAATAGTTACCATGCAAGTTTTGTTCAAAAAATTAAGAGTAAAAATCCCCCTTTAGGTATGGGAGCATCATTAAAGACTACCAGCAGTTCATTGAGGAATCAGTCACAATACAAGTCAGTTGTATCAACTGTTTCAATTTTAAAGAAATCCTCAAGATTTGTGGGGAATCAACCATAATATTTCTTTATTCTTTGGCTATTTTAACATAAGAATTTTTAAAACATTTTAGTAATGTGTTTCTCTTTGATTATTTTTTCTGACTGCCCTATCCCTTAGCTCATGCATCTTCCAAGAGGGCTATGCACCAGTCTGTATTTATATTTTACACATTTAAGTGCACTGTGACAGGCAAAACTTGGTGGGAATCGGGAGATTCTCCCTCTTACACAGGCAAGGTGCTGGTGATCACCAGAATCTTGCTTATGTGCAAGGCAGGAGCTTCCAGCTCCAAGCAGGATCAGAGCTCAGCAGGAGCTGGCAGCAGCTGCTTCTCACAGATGCCTCTTCCCAAGGAGGCACAGCCCCCAGCTCTGAGCTGCTGGCCCTCAGCAGGCTCTGCCCTGTGCCCCTCACACAGCACCTGCTTACACAGCACCTCTCATACCTGTGTGGGAGGCTGGTAATCCCTGCTGTACTGCTTTGCAGTGGAAATTATATTTTAAGCTTAATTTCCTTGTGACCAAGCAATTATCACTCCAAGTCAGGAGACAAGCAGAGGACTCTTTTAGTCTAGGATTTAGCAACCCTGAAACCATCACAGCTCCCTCTCATGCAACCTCCTCGCCTCTTTCAATATAATACTTCTAAATTAGTGATGAACCATCCAGAAGAAAACACTTCATTCTCTTCTTATTCTTAATAACCCAGTAACCACAATGCTTTTCTTTCCTTCTTTTTTTTTTTTTTTTTTTTTTTTTAAGTACCTACAGCTCTATAGGCAACACAAAAATCATTTCTGGAACTCTGACACCAGGAATTTTCAGCTGAGAGATCCTGGATAAAGCACAGTTTGCCAACAGCTAAGCCATTTTTCTTTATTTGATCATCACTTTTCACAGTAACAGCCAATTTGTCACTAAACAAACAAAGTACCTGTGCACTGAGTTTTGCAGTGACAGCAGTGATGTTCTGAATCCAGAAACAGAGAGTCCCTTGAACTGCAGTATTTTTTTCAGTTTAAATCCTTTTCAAAATTATTATTTTGCACTTTGCTTGACTACAACCACATGGGAATAGCTCAGTGCAGTAGCTGATGTTTAGCTTAATACATTGATTTGGGATATTTCTCTCTCTTTCACATGTACATATATAATAAATGAAAAGACCTGAGAATGATGATTGGGTGGGACAAAAATATTTGAAAAGGGCTCATAAATTTACTTTTTTCTTAATTTGCACTTACTTTCCAAGGGAACACAGCATATCAGGATTCTTAAAAAAAATCATCCACCGTTGTTATACATTTTAGCAGATTCGTGATGTGAAATACAACTAAACAGTTCACACTAAAGCTGACTCAGATGGCTCAGACATACTGAGCACAGTATTTTACAAACAGTTTTCCAGACTGTGGTACACACACATGTAGATTATACACGAGATGTGCTTTTAAAACCTTCTGTTACTGGCGGCTTTCTTTTAATGGCCATCAGGTTTTCTCATTCTTTCCATTTTCAATAGCAACACTTTAACTACCCAAGGCCAGCTATGTTGTGCCAAATAGTTACCCAGATGAGCATGAAAGCAAAATGACAACACTGCACAGAGAATATAACAGGGAAGTTGCAATCACAAGGAATTAATAAGTATTTAAATTGCTGAAAATTATGGCTTCTAACATAGCTAAGACAGATATTCACAAAATAGATAAGCAATCAAGATTTCTTAAGTTGGTTTCGTGTTTGGTTTTTTTTTTTTAATTTCTTTAGAAAACTTGAAATATTTTCACCAATTTCTTCAGAGCTGTCAGAAGCTCAGCAGCACCTACACTGATCCCTGCATAGTCTCCCATCTTCAGCTTATGGAACAACTTCAATTCAAATTGCAAGAATTAGAAAAAATACTAGAGAGCACGATATATATTAATAAAAATGTTAAGACTCACTCAGATGAAGAACTGAAAAATCACCCCTGCCTAAAGAAAAAGAAATGTATGTGATCCTACAACAGTGAAGTAAAAAATTTTTCCCAGTGATTCTGAAAAAAAATTGCAAAGGTAAGAGCTCATTATTAACAAGCTGAAGATTACTTATGGTTTGTTGCTCCTCCAGACTGGCTAAAAATTGATGTGTTGCAGAATAAGTTTGGAGTGGGGAAGCATCCACCCTGTGAAAACACACCAGTACTCAGCAGCTATTTGTTTATCCTCTTGTTTCTGAAGCTGCAGAGGAAATTACTACCTGCCTGTGGTAACTGGCAATTAGAAGCAAAAAAACCCAAATTAGCTAAAATAACTGTTACCTTACTAAAATGGAAGTAGGCATTTAACAAAACAAACAATAAACTACAGCAACGAGTTCCTTAGGATGCCCAGTTTCTTTATGCAGAACACATTGTATGGGTGACAATGTTTCTGGTAGCTTGTGATATATTGTACAACCATTTTAAACAGTGATACAATATTTCACAGATGATAAATAAGTAAATACTCTGGTGGCTTCACAGTCCCGCTCTTTCTCATCAACATGATTCCATAGTTCCTGAGGTTAAAAACTGTTGTGGCTTTAGATTTTAAGCACTGGACATAGAAATAAATTATATGTGGGAATCAAAAGTTGCAAAACTTTGTTACACTTCATTTGCCCTGTGCCCTTTTCACAGGCACTAACAACACTGGAGGCTCTACTGTCTTCAATGCTGCCAAAACTGATATATCAGACTTCAAGTAGGTTTAAATATTTATATCTAGAACTGCTATTTTCAGGCTTTGAACAGATTTATCTGCATTTATTTTTAACTCTGGTGAATTCTATGCACACTTTGAATTCAAGTACGGCAGATGTTTAAATGCCACAGAGGATTATTATTACTCATTTACTTATATATTCCTCATGTAAGCAGATGCTAACAAGAAAGTAAAGACACTTCCAGAGAGGGGCCACACGGTCCTGACCCCCTCTTTCTTTACAAATAACCTGTAGGATTGGGACAGTGGGTATCATGCTGCCTTTCAACTTAACCTCTACTCTCAATAAAACACTAACTGCAAAAGATTCACAACTCCTCTTTATCCAGAACACCTGCTCCTCCTTTGCTATCAGGTATCTCAGAGACATAAGGTTTCTTCTCCCTTTAACAAAACCAGCTTTTCTCTGTTTTCCTCATGATTAAATCCCTATTGCCCTCTACCCCAAAGAACTGGCATGCGTTCTTGATTTTGGGTATGAAGACAAAACGTTTATCGAATGATCACACAGTGTAGTCCTCCACATTAATTATGTGGCTCTTCAGACCATCTGGTTAAATTCTTTTTGCTCAATCTCAGCCCGCTTGAGAAGCAGGACTTGCCGTTACCCCCACAGGTGTCTGAACTTAGGGGCTAACGAAACAATGCAGGAGCTGCAGCAGAGCTGTAGTAATGGTAGTAAAGCGGGACTAGGATTGGAGCTGGGAGTAGGAAAGCAAATTAGATCTAAATTAAGCATGTAGTAAATGAAGCTCTATACACACAACAGCAGCTCTTTGTTACCTAACTAAAGCACAACTGTGCCATAGACTATTGCACTGCACAGCGTGTCAGCATCCTCCCTCCCTTTAATGTACAGTAATTCAGTTACCTACATGAGATGCTTCCAAGTTGATTTTTCAATTAAATGACAGTTCGTGCTACCAACATAATCTGTTGTTCCTGTTCTAATCATCACTATTTCTGACCTGGTATGGAAACAACGCCGTCTCCCAGAAGCAGAGCAAGCGGTTTAAGGCAGGCCGAAGGAGGGTGTTTGGAAAGGCGCAGTGCCGGTGTCAGCCCCGGGCTCGGGACCCGCGGGACTGTTCGGTGGGTCCGGGCGCCACCCAGGGACAGCCGGGACAGGCTACAGGGTGTTTTACTGAGTTTCTTTGCAACGAAGGGGATATAAGCCCTCAGTTCACACCTACTTTGATAATTAAGATATGCTCAGACTGGGCATAAAATCGGCCTAAATTATTTTTTTTTTTATATTTCTGCTTGCTGATGGATTAGAAATAAGGCTCATTTGACATCTTTATTAATGATTAAAACACAATGTGGAGTACTGCAGGGTACACTTAGATTAACACTGTAGAAATAACTGATGGCAGACTGCTTTCTCTTGGCAAGTATGCCTAAGGAAATGTAACCCTTCATCTAAGTAGGCACAGGTGAATAAAATATACTGTATTTGCTAATGGGAGCAATAAGGAAGTGGAAAATCAAGACACTTGACAATCAAGAGAGCATTTAAGTCCAATATATGCAAAAAGTTCCTGAAAACAACCAAACCAACCAAACAAAAAAACCAAAACAAAACCCCCAAACAAACAAACAAAAACGGAGAAAGTATAGGATAGTGTACCTCAAAACATATAGTGTACCTAAAATTTCAATATATACATATATAAGAAAAAAAATATAAAACTAATAATAACATACAGTTATTACTGCAGCGAAACCCACAAAAGTCACTAAAGTAATATTAGGAATATTAGTATTATTAGGAAGACCAAGCCAGGAATTAAATATTTTTAAATCTTATGCAGAATGCCAAAAGCAGTTTTAATCACCACACATCAAACCAATCAGTTCTAGATTTGGCTTTTATACACTTCTCTAATCATCACAATCATAAACATGCACATCAGTGCTACACAGACACCTATGTGCACATTTGTGTCATAAGTTTCCATTTTATCTCAAATATTTTACACAGTAAGAATAGAAAAACAACCTGTATCAGCTAGAAGCAACATCTTTCTTAAATTCTTTAATTATATTCTTCCCAGTAATATAACAACCTACTTATTGGTACCTTCTCTAACACAGACTATACAGACACTAAGAATCTGAAACCAATCAAACAAAAATGACAAAAAAATGCCTGAAAACACAACTCAAAAAAACCTTCACACTGAAAAGCCCCAGCCAAAAAAGCCAAGAAGAAACAGAACTGAACTGACCCCCGATATGGAGGCATTTCTCTCAGGGAAGATGCTCAGAGAGGAAGATAATTCAGAGGAAAACTGCATTTGCCATTTCTATTAGTGTTTTATCAATAGTCAAAAAGTAGTGTTTTAGTTATAAAAGAACGTAAGGTCCAGTCAGAAAATGCATTTGCTTCTGCTCATGAATCCCTTTTTGTAGTTCTTGTCAGGAATATCTTTTGTAGTTAAATTCAAAATGGTGAGGCAATTCATTTTCTCTTCTTCCTTTAAGTGTCTCCTGATTAGATGGAATGAAAAGGTACTTAGCCAAACACAGTAGAAATTGTTGAAGAATTCCTAAGCATTGTAACTGTCATATAAAGTAGATTTTACTAAGGAAACTAAGGAAGTTGTTCATATTTTACTCTAGTAGTGCAAACTTTCCATCTATTAGAAATAGCTCTAAATGATTTTTAAAACTTGCAGTAATACCTTGCATCTGAAAACAGATTAAAACCTGAAATAATTATAAAACTGGACAGACGGCATCAATTAGATGAAGTAAGGAAACCTAGTCCCTTTATAGCAGGAGTGCAGATTAATTTAAAAGTAGTTTTCAGCATTTCAGAGGGCATGAACCCTGCTTATGGACTCATGGCCATAAAAAGGTGTTGATCAGTCTTATCTTTAAAAATGTTTTATGCAGCCACATACTGCAGAGTTGCCTGTGGATTGGACATAATAATCAGCAGGGGAAGGAGAGCTCATTACTACAAGCTCTCCTTCCCGTGCAGATTACCTCAGCATGGAGCCACGTATCTCAATCAAAAAAGATTGCTACAGAGAGCTACACAAGATGTTTCTAAATCAGCTAGCTTGGTGTTCAGCCTATAGCTACAACCTTCTTTTAACCTTCAGAAAAGCAGAAAGACCAGGATGGTCTCTGAATACTAGCAACCTATAAGTTTGGAAATCAATCACTAAGCAGATAAAAACTCACCAGCAGACCTGGCCTGTCCCATGCTCACACAACCAATGCCCAGTTCAAATACGTGGAAAATTCAGCAGCAAGATCTAATGGAAAAGGGACAAGGCAGGACATTGCATGTGTTGGGAGTAATAAAGGTTTAGGGATGTCTAGCACATTATGTAGTACCAAGAACATTTACTGGGGAAAAAAAAGTGCACATATTGTTTCCTTATATACATATCTAGCTGCTTTAAATAACACAGAAAAATAAGCATAGCTGCAGGAAGTAAAAACATTTGCCTATCAGAAAATTTTGAACCCTACTTACATAAGAGCTCCAAATCATAACATCAGTGTTTAGAAAACCCTTTGATTGCAATGTAATATTCTGGAGAGAAACAACAACGTTTGCTCCTTGTCCCCAACAAGTAGGAAAATCAGGCACTTGTGGCAATTTTAGAGGACTAAAGGTGCCATGAATGTAGAGACTGGAATGCAACATGAATATCACCGAAACAACGTTCTAAATACACAGACTCACCCGGGTATTACGTACGTCCTATTTATTTCTGAGATAAATTATCATAAATAAATTATTCAAAAAGCCCAGTAATTGGCAATGAAAGGGAAGACAAAAACTCATCTATGATGGAAGCTTAGGAGTTCAGCTCCCCTGTTAATAAGATCCCTGTTGCTACTTTGCATCACATCTTGTCTGTCTGGGTGCATGGGAATTGCTGACTCTTTATTCCACTGCACACCTGCAAAGCTGTACAGACCAGGTGTGCAGCCTCAGGTGCAGCCTCAGTGCAATGTGACTAAACAATTGTCCCTTTACCAAAAATTCATACCTATATGCTTCAAAAAAGTTAACGACTCCAAAAATTAGAAGCTCTTTCATTTGGCTATAAGAACAACATGAAGCTGGTTTTCCAGCAAATATTGAAGCTTCAGAAAGTATAATATTAGAATGAGAGACAGAGTAAAATTAAGGCAAAGGGGGCAAAACACAGAAGGCTGGTAGAAGTCTTTAAGATGGAACTGCTGCCAATAGTCACAGCATCACATTTCACAGTTTGATATTCTAAAATGTAATAAAATGCCTGTTCATTTGTCAACACAGTCCAGCTTCTTGTGAACGTCAACTATTAAACAGTGACCACTCACTACAAATAATTGTATTGAATTGTATTTCATGGCTTATTACCAGCCAAAATTTCAGTTTTGACCTCCATATCCTGGAACATCCTGCACTGCATCTGTCCCTGCTTCTGAAACAAACTGCAGCTGATCAAGTCCCTTGACCTGATTTTGACCCAAGATATCCCAGCCCCTATTGCTGTGCACTGAGTCCTGTAAAATCAGCTACTAAGTGGATGTGACAAGGAACACAGCAATGCTCGCCTATCCAGATGAGACCAGACCTGCCTCCTTAAAAATGGTGTACCAGGCATTGTTTTAGCTCCTCAGAAAGCAGTAACACATTCTGTAATGGGAATTACGCAGTCTTTATTCTATCAAAATTAAACTTAGGGTTGTGCTAAGAAGAGCTAATACAGAAACACTGAAAGGAAGTATATGTTACAGGAGTACATACACAAGTTGCAGAATTTCCTGTTGCTGAGATTATAATCATGTGAGGTACTGCACCAAGAGTAGATAATTTGGGATTGGTGTTAGCACTTGAAAGCCACAATGACTAAGAAGCAATTATGTGCATCTAAGATGATAAGCATAAGATGATCATCTGCTAAGATCAGAATGAATTTTCTTCATCACATTCAGTGCTGTACACTTCAAATCATTATCTTCTATCCTGAGAAAACCTACGAAAGTCAGTTTACCACTCATCACACAAAAGGCTGAACACAAACACAAAGACTGCTAATTTTAGGGCCTTATTTAGGTGCTGCTAGAAATTGTTTTTAAGTCTCCTGGTGAGTATCACAATATGTGGGGCAAGGTTTCTACAAACCAAGTAAGCTAGTTTTGTGACAGGAGATTTTAAGCATAATATTTATTCACCTTTGGCAGAAGCAAACAAGTCTTCTGCTATTTACATTTTATTTAGAACTCTCAGATTTGAGATTTTAAGTACCTCGGAGATTTTTCCTTAAATCAAGAAAAAAAAAATCTATTTTATTTATGTGATGAAACACGATACAAAATCCTACTCATGTAAATTACATGAGTATAAAACAAAGCTACTTATACAACATGAAAACATTTTGGCCTATATTTTCCCCAAAATAAATAAACCTCACATAAACTAGAATTATATAGTGGAAAAATACCCAAAGCAAATACCAAAACCCCCATGAAAGCTTATTACTTACTTGCAACTCTAAACAAATTCAACAGGTTCTTCAACTAACCATGAACATCTAGTAAGATGGAAATAGCTTAAAGCCAAAAAAACCCCATTCAAAATAATAACCCTGTGAAAGCTACAGTGACTTCAAATTCACGTCATCTATTAATTTATCTGCTTATTATGGCGTTATATAAAGGACTGGAATTACTCCATTTGGAACATTTTGAACAAAATATTGGAAATATTCAGGGGAAAAAAGGGATAATGAAGCAGAAATTTCAGAAAATGGTAATAAGAAAAACTATGTCTCAACAGTTAAAGTCTATCAGCCATAAAACACTTCAGAACACAAAACATTCACTGAATGTATACTTAAAGTGTACACCAAAACTGGCTCTCAGAAAAGCTATGTGAAGGACTTATCATCAGAAAAGAATCATCTAACCCTGCAGTTACAGAATACTAAGGTTACAGGTGAAGTTTTACTGATAAATACCTGTTATTCACAAAGTCACAGATCTGGACAAAAAACATCATTAATCTTACCTTTTGCTGTATGAAGTTTCTCTGCCCTTCTTAAAGGAACAGCCCACCTCTCTTCCAGCATGTCACTTTTCTCTTTCCATCTCTGAGTTCCTGTTAAAGTAATTTTGAGATTTCTCATGGTTGAAAAATGTGGTTCAACAGAGCAAAGGACAAAACAAAGGTCATCATCACCCACCCCTTTGTAAATATTACCATTTTTACTTTTCCTTCTCTCCTAGTTTTCCTCCTTTTTTCTCTTGCCTGTCTCTCCTAACTGCTACTGCAAACTCACTCCTTTTGGTCAGTGTTCTCCCCTCCCTGCTTTCTTACTTGCAGATGCTGCGTGCGCGGAAAAGCTCCCCAAATACTTCTCACATTTATAGCCCTCAGCTGATATATATGGCTCTCCAGGAAAGATGGCCTCTCCTGTGATTTCTATTTGGATACAGACATATCTGGGGTTTTTTTTATCTTCTATACCTGCAGAAATTCAAGCAGGACTTAACTCTTCAACTTGCTGCATCAGTAGCCATTGTCAGTATTAGTGTCTGCCTGAATGAGGTCACTTTTATTTGTATACACTGGAAACTGACTTTGTAAAAACACGTGTTTACCAACATAGAATATATATATTGGTTGCCCATTAAAACTGAGCACACAGAGAATAGCAAATCAATTTTAATCCCCTTTATATCCAAATTATCCTTTACTGTAAGGTCTCTGATTTTTACTGTGCTCACTAGGCCTTCACACATCGCTCCCTGCTGCCGCAACGGGACCGGCATAGACAAAACCTGTTGTCAGTAAGTAGCCTCGTTGCTCAAAATATTTGTATTAGAAAGGCAAAGCCTTGATGCCGAACACACACAGCTGAACAGCCACAGGACACAGACGAGATGCTCCTCAAGCAGCAGGGCCGGATGAGAGCACTTGGGAAAATTCTCTCCCAAACCAACCAGTGGTTAAAGAAAGAGGGGAGGAAAAGCGGCCGGCCCGTGACCCCACCCGGCCTCCAGGGACATCCGAGAGCCCGCAGAGACCGGGAACACGCGGTGCCCCTGGCGGGACCCGCAGCACCGCCGGGCCCGGCAACCCGCCCCCGGGGGCGCCCCCGCCTCCCGCCCGCCCCGCCGCCCGCCCGCACCCACCGTCCCGCCGCGGCCCCGGCGAGCGCAGCGGAGGGCGCGGAGCTGCCGCCCCAGGTAAGCGGCGGCCCCGGGGCCTCCATGGCCGTGCGGCGGCCGAGCGCTCCCCGCGGGAGGCGGCGGGGCCGGGCCGGGCCGTGGGGCTCGGCAGCTCCCGCCGTGGGGCCGGGGCGGTGCCGGGGCCGTGCTCGGGTCCGGGCGGCGCGGGCAGAGCGGGCAGAGCGCGGCCCGCGGTGCGGACCCGCCCCCGGGGAGGCCGCGAGCTCGTCACGGGTATCGGCCGCTTGCAGGGACTCATCTCCGGTGTCTGTGTGTTTACAGGAAATAAACGGGCTCTGATGCGGGCAACGCGATGAAATTCGGGTGCCTTTCCTTCCGACAGCCCTACGCGGGGTTGCTTCTGAACCACATCAAAACGGTGGAGACTCGCTGGCGTCCCTTGCTAGCAGGCTACAAGAACTGCACCATTGCTATTCATATCGCTGTTAAGGACTGGGAAGATGAATCATGGAGAGACATTCTTTTGAATAGGTTTGGTATGACACCGAAACAAGTGCAAGATTTGTTGGATGAAGGGGAAAAATTCGGCAGAGGAGTTATTGCAGGTAAGCAACCTGAGGTTTTATTTTCCAAGCAAGCTTTCAGTTTGTTAACATTCAGATACACATGTGCTTCACGTGGTTGTGCTCATTATGACATTTTTTTAGCACTCTGAAGGAGTGGAGCCTGAATTGTGATGGGGAGGGTCTATTTCAGTTCCTGTAGGCTGAGTACAGCAAGGGAAGTTGTCAGTAAAATTTGTACTATTTCATTGTGTTAGAAATGTGAGGTATTTTTGACCTTTAGGTTGAAAAATTTTAGTCAGGCCTCTGTCTTCTAAAAACACTCTACTTAAAACTTCAGGCTACAAATTCTGTACAAGAAATAAATGGATTTGTGCTAACTCGTCACAGAAAGATAACATAGGTTGCACATTATTTTTTTTCAAGATAATAAATGTCAATTCCACACTTTTTGCATTTTGAGCTGAGGAACTCTTGCAGTACTCATGGCCAAGTGAAGTCATGCCATTGCAGTGCTTTACATGTCATTTTAGAATATTACATAAGTAATTACATAAATCCTATTTCAGTTTTACTGAAACAGAGTATTTGGGCAGTGAAGAAGTTTGTTTCTGTAACACAGTCAGGATGGAGAGATGTTTCATTGTGTACGTTGTGCTGACATACAGTGGATGTTGCTGCCCTGTCCACTTACAAAGTTTTTATCCAGCAGTCATTTTGCACTGTTTCTGTGCAGGTATATTTGTTAAACCATCTGTCTTTCATTTTCATTTGAATAGTTGTAGCTATTCCAGCACAACAGATTACTTCTATCACGCTGAAAAATTGTTGTGGTTCTGTGGTGCTGAAAACTGTAGGTCCTACATTATATGCAGATTTGGAGCCTTGGCATAAATTGCACAGTCAGTTGCAGAATAAGTATCAAGGCTTCTTTGATCTTTATTTAACATTTTTAATCACTAAGCAATATAGAAATTCCCTTTTGTGACATGAAAAAGGTTTCCAGACAGCAGGAATTTCCGTATAGTTTAATGATTTTAAAATGTTAATAGAATAGTGTCCTGAGAGGGGCAGAGAGTTTTTTTTATGCTTTAATGAATCTGTTTCAAGGCCAAATGTAGCTCAGGAGTTTTGGTAGCAGGTGTATCTCCTTAGATGGAGGCTGCTTTTCACAGAATTCTCTATCACTGAGTTGTGGTGATTATAACTGGGTGCTTCTCCTGTTCTTCACCCATCTGAGGTCAGTCACCTGGGGCATCTTCTGCAGCAAAAGGCACAGGCTGGAGGTGTGCATCCCTCTGACTGTGTGCCTCTGGTAACAAAGTGGCTGTTCTGTGTGTCCTCAGGGAGGGTAACTTCTGGAAAACTTTTCTCTTGGAGATCAAACAGGCAACTAATTTTGTATTTTTATTTTACAATACAGGATTAATTGACGTTGGAGAAACATCACTCTATCCAGAAAACCTGCCTCCTGAAGAGATTCTGGAGCTGGAAAACAAAGCTGTCCTCAGTAATCTAGAACAGAAGTACTTGACTGTTGTTTCAAATCCAAGATGGCTCCTGGAACCAATTCCTGCCAGAGGGAGAACAGGTGTGTGGCAGGTGGACATCCCTGAAGAACTGATCCCTTCAGAAGTGTAGGTGTTGCCCCTTACTACTGTTTTTCCTGCCCCCCCCAAAAAATTGTAATTCACAAGTCAGCATCTTGTTTAGGATTCCCTTCCAAAACTGGGCAAATACATTTGAAAAACTGCTCTTTTAAGGCAAAACAAGCAAGATGTGATTTTTATGACTATTACTGGAAATTATTAATGGTTTTTTTTCTAGATTTTTCCTATATATAAACAACTAAGTAAATGCCATTTTTTTAAACACATCATTTTGTATTGTGTGCCAATTTAAAATGTGAGTAAATAAAACCATATTATATGATGCTTCCATCTCTGATTATAGGAAAATAGTGCTTGAAAGCAGGCTGCCATCATTAATAGGGTATCTGTCTCACAGCTCACTCCTAATCCTACTTTAAGGATAGATTGTTTTCACTCACAGGGAAGTACACAAGATACCCATATCAAGGATACAGCTCTGTGACCTGACAGAACTTGTAAGAACGCCATTATGAGAAAGAAGGTGCTTGTTAAAAATGAAATGAAGCAAGTATTACATTTCTTTCTCTCATTTAAGATGAAAAATACCAGTAATCTTTCAAAAACATACAAACTGATCTAAAAACCCAACCACCATTGTCAGCCACTTTAGCATGGAATGATATGATGCTGACACATACCTTCTCAGCCACAAGAAAACTGCACATCGGGTACAGAAAGACTCACAGCAAATTTTAAAAAATCCCATTGAGAATATCTTTTAATTTTATGTGTTTAAAGTACTTGGATATAACCAATGTATATTCTGTCAGCATTTCTGTTACTCAGAAATGGTACCTCACGAGTAGAGAAACAAATGACAGAGTTTACTGCCATGCTCATCTCCCATGTGGTAAAGGCTTATTTCATTGGAACAGCAATCTGTCCCATCAGAATATTCTGAGTTAGTTTGCAAACAGAGGACCCAACGTACCTCCCTAGATGTTCCTCCTGCTGGCATCTCATTGCACCACCATTCCTTTGAACTATTCTTCATGAATCACTACACACTTTCCCTTGTCACCCCACCAAAGGGACTCAAACCAATTGCTCTCAACACCATCCCAGAGCTGCTTTGGAAAGCTGAGGAATGTGGAGGCACTGCTTTGGCTAGAGCTCTCCTCAGGTGAATTCAGATGCTCTCTTCTTGACCAGTGTTGCTCAGTTGGTTTGTAGAGACTTTCCTTCTGTTGGAGATCCAAAGGCAGAGTCACTAGCTGTTCTTTTGTCACATGCTGGATGAAGTCAAGCTTGACTCAAACCCATTGGCCAGAACAGAATCACGTGAAGTTTCCAATGGGGAAAGCTCCATTTTAAATTATTTTTTCTTGGTTTGAGCGAATTTTTCAGTTGAAGCCATTTACCTTAGCAGCCAGATGGCTCTGCAGACAGACAGCTGAAAGGAAGTGACCAACTTGACTGAGAATCCCAAGGGAAAGTTCTCAGTCATCACTAGGACACCCATGCTGTGCTGCTGGGACATCAGAGCAGCATCCAGTGTCCCAGTGACATGAAACAGCAGCAGCAAATGTTAAATACCACTTGTTGGTTTTCATTTACAGATTTTTTTTTTACTCGAGCCACGAAACAAATAAAACTGCAACAAAATATAAGGTATGGGATAGGACAGTGCTGGGCTGAGTTTCAGCCAGTAGCTGCTCCATAGGCAGGAATAGGGAGCTCTGCAGCATCAAGAATGGAAGCACCACATCCAAGTTTTCCAGGTGTGCACTTTGCACACATGCAGAAATGTCCATACGCTCCCTTCTCTTATTGCCATGCTAACACTAAGGAAACATAACCTATGGTATTTAAACTACCAAAACTGGGGGTTACTTAAACACAGAGAGCAGTTGCAAGGATCTGGGAATACCAGACATCCATTTTTGTAAGCTACAGGACTATAGATTTCATAGACTCAGTTTCTCCAAAGCACCTGTAAGTCCAAGACACTGTCAAAGCAGGTCTTTCTTCAGACAAGAAAATGCTATAGCAACACCAATGAGTTCCTGTCTTGAAAAGTTTAATCATTTACACCAACCAACACAAAGTTGGTAACAAAGACCAAGCTATGATATTTATACCTAACCAACAGCTGTGAGACCTACAACAAACGTTTCTGGCACAGACTGCACACAATGCAATGGGGAACAGCTTATTAAACAGCCAGTCTAGTGGGAGAATGGTGTACATGCTGCTCAGGAAGTATCAAAATGTGGAACTGGTAAAGCAACAAAAGCAACATGTGACTCCCAAGACAGTGCAAAAGTTGAAATACTTACATGAAAATTTACATGACTAACTCAAAAGCATCATGTAAGTTGCCATATACTCTACTTCTCCCCCCCCAAAAAAGCTTTCCAGTGTTGCATGAGAAGAGCAACACTCTTGTGCCTCTGTGGTTGAGACAATGATTGTGGCTGAACAGAAAAAGTAGTAAAGAGGTACTATGCTAAGGCATCCCCAAAGCATTTAAAAGAGACACAAAAATCAAGTGTATATTTAGGACCTAAAAGACACCTGGAATAGCATAGGCATTTCATACAGGGTTTTTAAAAAAATACTTTTAGATAATACTTATACTGTACACAACAAGACTTTTAAACAATATATTACACTGCTAAAAATGTTCATATAAATACTATACAGGCAAGCGTGCAACCAACCCGTGAGGAAGGTTCACAAATTAGACAACCACAATCCTCTGGAAAAGCTCTCAGATTATCTTCGAGATCTCTGATTTGTGTAATCCAAGCCACTGATTCAGCAATACCTATTTTAAAGGGATTTGGACAAGGCATGAGATGAAATACATTTGTCTGCTGATGACCAGTTCAAGTTTAATATGCTACTGTCATCTTAATCTGGCATATCAATGTTTAACTTGGGAGGTGGAATCACATATTTTCCAGGACTCTGTGTAATGACCACTCCAGTCTTTTTTCGAAACATTGGTGCAATTTTTGGCGGTTCAGGCAGTGGTGTTTCTTCTGTCTCCTCATTATCTTCATGATGAAGATCATAAGAAATATTTCCATATTCTCGTAAGAATGGGAAGATTTCAAGTAGGAACTGGCAAAAGTCTTTGCGAATTCCAAACCACCCTAAAGAAAAAGGGAAAATTATTTCATGTTACTGCAGAACAGAATGAACACATAATTAAGCAGGCAGACTATGCAATCTCATTTAAGTTCTCTTGATTGTTTGCATGTGAATAATATAAAATTTGTTAGTGCTGCTTCTTAGTGTTTCTTACCCCTACAGTTCAGGTTACATACACATAGATATACATCCAGAATAGGGACATGGATTTGCACCCACATGCCTGTGTGTATATCCATCTCTATAAATTACAGTTATACTACCACAGCAAGAATCCATTTCATTTCACAAGTTACACAGTGTCAGGTCACATCAGTACAGAGAAAGAACACAAAGGACTTTGCATCTCAACCAAAGCAAGCAGTGCCACATAGGATAACACTGTAAGCACAGAAAACTTACTGCAGTCACCTGAAAACAACAGTCTAACAAATATGTGAATTATTTCATAAGAATATACATAGAAAAGCCCTTTTTGAAAATACAAATATTAATAAAATACATGTAAGCATTGATTTTCAATCTGTTTCCAGGATTTTGAAAATACTTACAGTGATTTCCTCCTTTTTGCCCAAATGTTGTTGCCATTAATGTTATCAGTGAAAGCCAGAGAGGAACAAATATGGGTATGAAGGAAAAAGAATTATGCCCATCCAGTCTGTGTACTAGCAAGATCTAAATTGGAAAAAAAAAATACAGTGTCAGTTTAATTGCAATACTCACTTTCAAACTGCTTAAAGCATAGGCTGATTTCAGATCTTTAACTTCACACATTTGTGGGGGAAAAATGGTCTCCACAGAAGCATGTAGTTACAGTTCCAGTGCAATGCAGGTTTTACTCAAAAAAACTTTGAAGAACACATTTGCTGTTAATATTTTATTCCAAAACAAAAAGCAGCATTCTCATTTCAGTAAGTTAAAAAACCCAGTATTCATCAGTCCCTGAAAAAAGGAAAAAAACACAAACTCATAACGCTTTTCCAACCTCAAATGTGAGCAGTGGAACCACAATTGTCATCCAGCTGACAGCCATGGTGATGTGTGTCCTCCTCTGCTCAGCAATCACGTCCATAGAGCGCAGGAACAGAACAGACCACACAATGTAATAGAGCACCACCAGGCACAGGAAGGACATCAAGATCCACAGTGGAACACAAACAACCTGAGGGAGAGAGAGATTTGATTTGTTTCAGGTGTGGTTCTTCTAAATGAAGCAAGTCTGCCTATTAAGTCTAAACAAGAAAAAGAAATTTAAGTCTTTAACTAATATAATCTCTAACAGGAGAGCATCAATTCAAGCATGCTGTTATGAGCCATATCAGCTCTCTGAGGTTCCCCAGCTTTTTAAACCCCATGAAGATGAAACAATTTAAAATTAGGTCAGTGTAGTTCAACTTTAGTAAGACATCCGTGATTTTACGTGGGCTCAAATTGTACCTGAAATTGATTTCAGCAAATATTTCCTACAGTGGATACCTTATTTGGAAGGGTTTCAATCCTTTCTCAAAATTTTAGGAGAAGAGAAAGGACAGACATAACCACGCCAGATTGTCAGTTTTATGGCAGTTTACAAAAATCCAGACACAGAAACGGCACTTTTGTATCCTAAAGGCATTTGGGACAGGACATCTCAGCAGTTTACAGTGACACAGTAAGTGGACTTACACGCATGGTAACATAACAAATAAAAGCAGTTATTTACCACAGCGTATTTACCAACACATTCTCTAACTCACCAATCATATTCATGGCTAGTTTACTGTTCCCATTGGAAACTTTGGTTAGGATTTCTCTTTCAACTACTGCTCAGGGATTAACTGCAGTTGGTGGCACATTCCTCTCCCTCAGAGGGTGAAATGCCCAAAGAACAGCCTCCAATTACCACTGAATGAAATGCCAGACCTTCAGTGAAGGATTGCTAAGCAAGCAAAAATGTTATCATGGACTAATCACATATTAACTGTTCCCTAGAGTAAATATCTTTATGAAATTCAGCATTTAAACAAAGATAAGAAGAAAACATTTGTTACGTACAAGCCACGGCCACTTGATGATCTCGTCTAGTCTGAGTGCAATAAATATGAACTGTAGAATATTGACTGAACACAAGATTTCCAGCTAGGAAAAGAAAAAATGTTAGTTAATTCTTAGCATGATAAAGCTATTTCCAAGACAACCAAGTCAAAGGACTTCTCTGACTCCATGTTCATCACTGCAATAAGCAGACAGTATTTCAGATTAAATACTTCTGAAAATAATAATAAATTAACAACTACTTTGATTACTCATGTCAAAAATTAATGTCCTGGATTAAAGACAGACCCCTCTTATGTTTCTAGCAAATCAAAGGGAAATAATGAAATCTTCACGGAATAAAAAGAAAAGAAAGTAGAACAGCACTAACTGAAGATGATAAAAGACTAAAAAAAAAAACCCATTATAAAAATGAGTAGAGACAGCTGTTGCCTTTTATGGATTCCACTTTCTTCTGCCAGTACTTAGCAGCTGTGCAGTCATCTGTAAATCAATGGGCAATCAAGCATCATCCAGTAGAAGGCAAGTACTTCTACACAAATTTTACTTTTAGGAATGGTTAACTGTGAATAGAACCCTGCAAAATAAAATTCTATAGGCAACTGTTTTAAAATGAGCAACCTAAAGTAGCAGTTTACCAGCCATCCTAACAATCACTTACTATAAATGTTTCTCTCTCTAATGATAAACTCACCCTAGGCTACTGTTAGAGAAACAGTCCCTTAAAATTAAAATACCTTAAAAAGCTGAACCTCATCTAAAAATCAGATTTTTAATGGGGTAGTTCAAGGACATAGCAAACCAAAAAGCTCCTTAAACAACATAAATTCAGAAAGAATTCTAAGTTCATTGCAAAACGCCAGAACCGTGGGAATATCTTGAGAATCCTTCTAAAACCAAAAGGAGTTAGAGAAGACAGAGGCAGAAAGCAAAACCTTACTGCTTTATGCCTACCATCCACATTCCCAAAGTAAAGATTAAACACAGAGATTGGGATATTAAGACATTTTCAGCCCTGATTACCAAGAGCTCTGGAAGTTCAGTTCTGCCTAGGGACTGGGCTTGCTATCAGTGGAATTGTTTTCAGTTGTTTCCATGTAAATATCCACTGTTAGTCCATATTGCAGAGTTCCTGGTGAGTTGTTTTAACATACAATAATAAAAAGGCAGGTTCAAAACATGCTGCAATGTGGTAGTTGAAAAAAATTAGAAGATACTAAAAAAAGTTATATTATTCCTGATCATGATTTTCATTCGCACTTGCAGGTGAGTGCAAACAATTAATTGGGTTGATGCAATCCTCCATATCACACTTTCCTGAGAGTCAAACTGTCACAGAATTGGTCCTGCACTGCCATGAGTTTTACACACCACAAATGAAGGCTCACCTCCAGGGACCTGTCGTGTCGGAATCCCCACACACACGCTGCAACTGACACCGGAGACACGAAGAACAAGGGCATGAAGACCAGAAGCCAGAAATGGGTTCCTCTTTCGATCCTGTCACACACCAGGACTTCGAACATCAGCAGTAGCAGGTGGATGCCTACTGCAATTAACATAGCTTTGAACTCCACACAGGTTTCTCCTTCTGCTCTGAAGACAGGATAAGGAAGCATTCAATTTAATTGCCAAAAAGAAAGCACACTATCCTGCAAACATTCCAAGACACTTGGTAAGCTGATGATAATTATTTTTAAAATGTTGGAAACAAACGTTCTAGATGCTCTTATGCTGTTAAAAAACCCCTTTATGAACTGAATTCAGTACAGAGCATACATCCTATTCCCTCTGTTCTGCCAAATAAACATCCTCAACTTACCGGTACTGCGGGTTCCGAGCCCATACTCCTGTTCCCACCGAGGCACCAACAATCACCATCAACTTCCACAGCCATATTGGAGCAAACACAGCCCAGTAACTCCACTGAATTTTGTCATCCAGACGTAGAGAGAGCAACACAGAGAAGAGCAGCAGGCAGGCATAAATAAGGAATTTGCTATTAAATAAAACAAGCAAACAAACAAAAAAAAAAGAGTCAGAAATCACGGCAGGCAACTTCCCATGAACTTTGTACAGAACAAAATCAGTCATAGCTGAAATTTAACTGGGATACTTCCTAACAGAAAACGTGTGTCAAACTTCTTTGCAAGGAATCCAGTATTTCATTACAAATATAGCACCTCTTTCACTTATAAAACCATTGCTTCGAGGGAATGCATCAAAAGCATTCTTGCATGACAATCTCAATGAATGGACAGCTATAAATAGTTCCCTCCCACAAGGATCTAGTCAGGAGCTGTATTATTAGAGGCTCAGAAATATACCAGCTGTATGTGTTTATAGACAATGTGTTCTGTCCTATGAATCAAATAACATGGTTTTGAACATCAAAAACTAAATTACGTAATTTACGAAATTTTATCCTCACTGCTTTTAACTAGAGCTTATAAGCTACTACAAACTGTAATAGGGCAGACTCCAGATATTTTTTTTCTTAATATTTACATTCAGTTAGAAAAGCAACACTATGGAAAAAAACAACAGGTTAAACTTTGTTAAAAGTTATTGATTGCAGATTGAAGTTTCTAACTGGAATACTGATGATGGTGTTTATTAGTTTTAAGTAGCTATATTGACATATTTTATGATTTAGTCAATTTAAGAATGAATAAATGTATCTGGAATACTTGAGCAGTGGCACAGCAATTGATTTCACCATCAAACAAAATAATTACATAGTAGGCAATTTCCTCACCAGACAGGAAGGGAAAAGTAACCCACCCATTCACCAAAAGCTCACAGACTGCCTTATAAAAAACGTAATTAGGCTTCAACACCACTTTAGTGAAGTATGTATTTTAAAACATGGATAACCTAAGGAACAGAGTAAAGCAGCAACAGTCAGGGACACAACCCTCTCTCCACCAGCACAACTCTAACTTCCCATTCTCATCAAATAACAAAGCATTCCTCAGAACAGCATTGCTACCCTTAGACATCAAGCTGTTTTGTCTCTACTCAGGACAAGTGTCTCATCTGCCTCTTCATAAGGAAAAGCAGATTTATTGTGTCAGCATTTCCTCACATGTTTGATAAAGCTACCTCGGGATGGGATGATATAAACCAGTCACTCTTCACAGCAACAGAGAGATGTCTCAGCTTCCTCAGCTAGTCATCCTTTTTTAATATTCAATATTTGTGTAATTTATATCTTCCCTGGCTCCTTAATAAATACAGCAGCAAAATGCCATGTGGTAAAGCACCACTGCTCCCCGAGTGTTCCAGCAGCATCAAAACACTCGAGATGAAGATTTCTGCAGACGTGCAACATTCAGCTTGCTCATTCATCACTCAGCACCCAAATAAGCTGCAAGCATCGCTCTTGTAACAAAACTTCATAAAGCTTCTGGGACTTCTGGTCCTACTTTTCCATTACTTCCAACCACGCATATTTCAATTGTTTACTTCAGCCTCTGCAACAATGCGTTTCCCGGAGCGCTGGTTACCCTTTGTTTGTCTAAACAACCGACTGAACATAGCTCGCTGTAACTGCCATCACGTAAGGCCTCTTTCACATGCAAGGCTTTTCCAGGACTCTCAGCATCTCAAGCCACCTTGCACAAGTTACTTGGAGACCTTTATTCCGTGGTCTTAAAAACACCCGGTAACAGCAAAAAATTCAACTCATTCTCTCAGTTTAACAGTTTCATGTGTGAGTACTTGCTTGGCGAGCCAGCAGAATCCCAGGCAGCAGTGACTTGATAATTTTAGGAGAGCCAGGATGCAGACTCGCCCCCTGGGATGCTCCCTGTCCATCCCAGGACTGCTCAGCCTGCCAACACTGAGCCTGAGTGGTGCGTGGGGCAGCTCCGCACCCCAGAGCACCACGGCGAGCACTCCAACACCACAACGAGCCTTGGAATCATTTGAGAAAATTACACAATAAACAAAAAAAAAGAAGACTGGAATTCGGGCTGGGAACCAGGTGAGGAGCGCCGGGGAGCATACACCGACCCCCGCGGCGCCGGGAGGGCTGGACTCCATGATCTCAGCGGTCTCTTCCACCCTGGCTGATCCCGTGAAGGAAACCGGGAACGGCGTGTTCCCGGCGCCGCCCGAGCCCGCGGTGCGGAAGCGCCGCCCGAGGCCGCGCTCCGCTCGGACTCTGAGGGTCCCGCACCCAGCGCCTCTCCCGGCCGGGCTGCCGGGCTGCCCCTGCCGGGCCGGCCGTGCCCGCGCCGCCCTCACCTGGGGTTGAAGTCCTGGAAGAAGCCGCGCAGGTTCATCGCGGCCGCTCTACCAGGCGCTCATGGCGCGGCCACCGCTCTCGGGCCTGGCCGGGCCGGGCCTCGCCGCCTCCGCGCGTGCGCACGGCCCGCCGCCGGGAACCGGGCGGTGCGCGCCGCCGGCCTTCCCGGGAGGGCACCGCGCATGCGCGAGGCGGGGCCGGGGCGGGGCTGTGAGGGGCGGCCCCGCCGCTCCCGCTCCAGCGCGGGATTCCTTCCTCAGCCTGAGCAAAACCGGCCTGCCTCCAGCTGGAAGCCCTTCCTATTGTGCTGTCACTCCATGCCATTGTAGAAAGTCCCTCACCAGCTCTCCTGGAGTCCCTTGGGGTACTGGAAGTTGCTATAGGGTCTCCCTTCAGCCTCTTCTCCAGGCTGATTAGAATTTGGTTGACTATTACACCTCTCTGGGCAACTCTGAGGCATTTAAATCTCTAGGACGATTAAATCACTGAGCATTTAGGGACAGCTCTACGAAAAGTTGCCATAATCCAGCGTTCACTGAGCAATGTTTCAAATACAAATTCAAACAAACAAACAAAAAACCAAATCAACCAACCAACCCCATTAACTTCGTTTCAGGCAATCAGGATGGTCTTTTTCAACGTCTGTTAAAAGTTTTTCTATGGCCTAGCACAGTTCTGCAGCCTTTGCTGCAATAAATCCCCCACCCATACGCTCTGTCAGACTGTGGTACACGGTGGTGTTCCCCCCTAGTTCCTTTGTAGGCTGGAGCTTGTGTTTCCTCTGTATCTCCAAAGCCTGGCTGCTCATTCCGCTTGTCAGGGGACTTTCTGCAGGGACATGTAAAGGAACACCCTCCTCTTGCAGCCCCAGAGTCATGCCAGCAGCGTTTGCCTCAAGTTGTATTATTTCTGTTTAAATATGAGACTGCTTTTCAGAAGTTACACACGGAGCTTGGTTATTTTAAAAATATGGGCTTAGATCACTTGTTCTAAATCTGTTCAAAATGTCTTATGTGTTACCCGTTCATTTGTGTTTCATCTCACACTTGAGTAAACTTATAAAGTCTTGTATGTGTTAGGAGAAATCCTCATCAGACATTCTTCAAACTATTAGTGAAGATGAGCCCAGAGGATCTGGAGACAGGTTTTGTTTGTCATTTGGTCACTTAGTTTCCGCTGCAATTTGTGACATGGCTGTTTTCATATTCTGCCCCATATATTCATCTGATAAAGCAAGGGTATGTAAAAGGCTACAAGAAAGCAAGGACACGTCAGCACAAATAATGGCAGTGGGGAGATGTGAGGAGATTGGTGAGAATTCAGGATAAGAGAGAAACAAGAAAACACAATGGAAGAAAGGGAAAGAAAGGAAAGGATGAGGGTTAGGCAGTCTTCAGAAACTGATAAGATGGAAAGTGCCCCTATGATAGGACCTGTGCCAGGGCAGTACGAGAACTTGTAAGGAATCAAAGAATTAACAGGCTTAAAAAATTGGAAACTAGAACGTTGATCTTCATTCTGCTTTTGAAAAAGTTGAGCCTTATCAGTTTGAGAAAGAGAACAATTATGCATAATGTATTTATCCAAGATAAAATAGATCTACTGCAACGCATAAAGGAGGTACTAGACAAGACAGTACCTGTAAGAATTATCTGCAGCCAGATGCAAACATAAAACAAAGTCAAAATATTAATAACAAGGAATTAACTTGAGAACTTTTAATAATTCAGAAGGCTAATAAAGCAGCTTGCCATTTCTAAGAATAGTCATGAAGGTCTGTAGAAGTAAATCAAGGAAGATTTCTTCTGCAGCTACAATGTTTGGCTGACTGCCCAGGCAGCAAAATAGTTCCTACCAGGGAAAGAACTAGGAAAGAAATCCCTAGTTACAGAAATGAAATCTCATGGGACATAATTTCTACTGGTACCTCAGGAGAGCTACAGCTAAATTTTTTGTCTTGGAGTCAAGTAACCAGGAATTTTAGGAGCTTTCTTAGATCTTTTGGTGGTCTCAGGTTTCTTGAATGCTATGGCTTGATACTACACATGTGAGGGTGATACTAAGGAGAGTTGGACAGCAAAGAAAACCCAAACTGTTTTCTGAACTTGAAGACTTAAAAGATTTATCTCCAGTTTACATTTTATAGACTTGAAAACTGGGAATTCCCTAAGACAGTTTATGCTAGAGACCAAACACACATTTTGGTTTTATTCCATTTATCTATTTCCTCAAATTAGTTAAAAAAGTCATGTATAGTGTCTTTCTTACACTGCCATGACTGCTCTCATAAGCTATCTTGTATATTCTGCTTAAAAAGCACAAACCAGGAGGATCCCTATCCTTGACAGGCCAATGTTAAGTGCAGGAAACAAAACCTGAACCAGCTTTTTAATTTGTGAAGATTGCTTTTCTGTTGACAGTCAGCCTTGACTCCTTTCTAACATACCATATAATCCATGTTTACTTTACAGACTCTCAAAGTGTCACTGTTAGATGACTGGAACATTTAAGGGAGGACAGCAGTTCAGTAATAACTGACTGATGTGGCTGACAGCACAGCCATGAACTGTTTCTAGGATCATCTGTCATGGTTTATGACAGAACATCAAATTGTTTACAAAACCAAATCTCCAGGTTTGAAAATCCCCATTTGAATTTCAGCTGATTTCACTGTAGGCCTTACTATTAACATTTATTCACAGAATAAACAGAGATTGACTGGTAATTGACAAAGAAGGGATTGTTCCATCTATTTTAGAATCTTTAGACCAGCCAGTAATTTTGCACAGTTAAAAACAGTAGTGATCTGATATCCACATAGATATGTTGTCATTGGCATTACACAGATGCTTGGTTTTGAAATTAGGGCCTCCAGTTTCAATGAAAATTTCAATAATTTCTGCAATAATATTGTTTTGTGTCCCATTTGGGAAGTTAGTTCAAGGGCAACGGCTCTAAATCATTCTATTTGCTTCTGTATACTGGATGCTAAAATAATATCCTCCAGCCTGAAACCTATTTTTAGAGTTGTAGTTCAGCAAGCTGCTGTTTATATTAATGCCAACTATGATTGTGATGTGAAGCAAATTATACTACTAAATCACTATGAATTTCATAGGCTGTTCTGCCAGTTGGACTCTAGAAAATGCATTGTTGCACAGCTGCTTGGCCAAAGCAGGATTTGACATAATGATCTGCTATCACCTGCAAAAGCTGTGTCTAGTTATACTTTACTTTTCCATCTGTTCAGCTAGTTTTACTCATTACTTGTTTTCCTGTTGAAAAGAAGCTCATTTAAACGAGTCATGTTCCATGCCTCTTTTCTTATGGAATCTGTTTTATTCCTGCCTCCCCACAGCTTCAAATTGTTCATTTTTTATGTTGCTCTATGCCTGAGTTTTCTTGCACAACTTTCCCTTCCACTGTGTTTAGGAGCTGTTGAAGATAAACACCTGAAAAAAAGGTGCTCTATAAATTGCTCTATAAATAAATTCTACCAATTTCCTAGTTGTAATGATTCATGAGAGCTGATGCTTTCCTTCAAGGTCTTCTTAATTCCTTCTTAATTTCTTCCTTCTTAATATCCTCCAATATTTTGATAAAAATAAGTGGTGGTGGCATCCTTATTGACTCAGGTGAAGTCAAAGTGAGGTCTGTTTTGTGTTAACTGGAAGACACAGGTCAACCTGACCCAGATGTAGATTTCCTTATTTTCCTATTTATTTTAGATTTCCTATATTCATCAAGTATTTTAGGTAAATTTTTCTTCATTAATTAAAAGCAAACAGATCCAGAACTAGTGAGGTTTGGTTTTTGTTTCCCTTAATGGCTTTTTCAAACACTGTTACTATGTGACTTCTTCATTGAAATTCCTGTCACATCCCTGGGATATTTTTGGTTTTTTTTAACAGTCACTGAACTTTGTTCAAGTTAGTACACTGCTGATTTTCATATTTTCTTTCAGCTCATACTTTGTTCTTGTTTAATTGCCAAAAGTAATAGTCATCCAAATTCTAAACACAACTAACCAAGGTGCACATTTTCAGCCCTGCAGTAGTTTATTCTTTGACTAAAATTTACCAAATAGGGTTTTTAAAATAGCAAAGCATCACATTTCTTTGTTATTTTTAAAAGTTTTTTCATGCTTGTCATTAACCAGAAGTATATCTGCAGCAGAAATGTCCTTATATAAATAGAAAATAACAATTAATTTACATTAATTATTAAAAAGAGATTGTGTAAATTTAAGAATTGGGGGAAAGTGCATTAAGTAGTTTATATAATGGAAATACAGCATCTCTTTGGTTTACCTTTAATTGTTGCATTTAATTTCAATACAGAAAAGTAAGACTGAAGGTAGAATGTTTGATACCAAATTCCCATGGTTTTGCTATAAAATTCATTATGTGGTTGACTAATACCATCACCTTAGTCCAACCCAAAGTAATTTAATTCTATGATTTGTGTTCTTATAACTGAAAAATATAGAGGTGTTTAATGTGAGGTTTCTAAGGAATTCAAAAATTGCAGTACAATTCTGCTTGTGGTTTTGCTAAATTTGCTATGATTTTTGTTAACTTCACCTCTACTTGATCAGTCCTGCCCATTATGAAGGGAAGGCAATTTGAGCTTTCCCTTGACCTGATAATTCATGTGAAAAGACCAACCTGTCAGCTGTTATGAAAAATAGGAACTCTTGTCTTCACTAAACATTTGTATTTTACCGAAGGAAATTGCACTAGGAATGGGACCTTTCACCAAGGACAGTCTGTGAGTTAAAGGAACTGATTGTGCCTATCATGTCATGGCTTGAAAGGGATGGGTGTTCTGCATGAAACACAAAGCTTCTAACTATTTAAGTTCCTCCTTTTTTTTAAGTAAAGGCACCTAGTAATTTTACCTAAAGCATTATTCAGATTAAGAACTTTAGTGCTGGCACAGGTCAGGCATTCCAAGAGTCTCAAGGATCTGCGTGTCTGGATAACACAGACTTCAAATGAGATTGCTGTCCATGACTCCTCTGGGCTGCTCTCAGAAGTCAAGTGAGATAGCACAAGATAAATGCTTAAATGCCACCAAATCAAATAACAGGTTTCAGATGTTGGACACGAGAAGTGAGTTCCACATGCCTTGCAGCAGTGAAATAATTTGCAGCAGTGTAGCACGTGGGCTACAATACTGGCACCCTGATGTACTAACACTGTGCAACATATACTTTAGCCAGTGATGCAGGACAGTGATAAATCAGGCTTCACCTTATCAGTAATTGGATATAACACAGCTCCTTTTGCAATGCATTCAGGGAAGAGAGTCGGGTTAAATGTCAATATGATTGTGGCAAATTTACATAGCTTTTACAGAGATAAAACACTTAACCAAATACTTGCTGCATTTTATTCTGTGACAGGGACTTACTTATATCTCACCATGCTGAAAAGGCACACAAAAATACCTAAAAATAATACAGCTCACTTTGGTCTCTGATGTTTCAGCCATGAAGTGAAAAAACAATTGTTAACAAAATTGGATGGGAGACAGGGAATAAAAGTGAAAAAGATCAAAGGGGGTTAGCTTCTTTTTTTTACCTTGGCTTCAGGACTGAGGTTTAGCAAGATGACATTTTGGAATCATCTAGGAGCTGTCAAAATTAAACATAAGAGAAAATCAGAAAGCTTAAGCTCAGTGGTCCAAGAGGAGCATTGGATTACCAACTCCAAGCTCACAAAAATGACTCAGTAAGAGGAGAGTATGAGGTGATTTATCTTCCCTGGGCTTTAAGCTTTCCCCTAGACTATTAGCTTTACATAAGTCTACCAGACATTTGTTTTTTAACTTCTATTTCAGTGAACATGTGTGTATCTTTCAAGAAAAAAACACCCAATATGTTTTAAAGCACTGAGATTCTCACAAAGCCAAGCTGTGCAAAGCAACCTTCAATGACATGAGATCACATGCTGGTTTTCCCCATATGATTCCTATGGGAATTATGTAAGTTGGAATTGTCTAGTGAAGCATCATCTTGGGTATGGTTTTGTTGCTGAAGGTGAAAGGCGTCCTATGAAGGAGTCAAGGAAGGTGTAACCAGATCACAACTGCTCACTTCTTACCAGCTTGGTACCGTGCCTCCCTTGTGATTGCCTGGACCAGTGGAAAATATTGCTCAGCTGAGGCTGGAGTTTCTGCTGAGCGTGGGCAAAGTGGTTTCTATTTATTTATTTTTAAAAGAAGGCTTATAATATCATCATGTTCATGAAAGTTGACAGCAAGATCAATACTTATTTTTGGTTGCTCATGCTTATAAAGTTACAATTGATGTTCAGTTTCACGTTTTAAGACCTGCAAGGGCTTTGCCTTTATTTTACTCCCCTCGTTTTCCATTTAATTTCTGATAGATATTTAGAGTTTTCATATCCTGCTGCTCTCTGCTATCACTATGGCTACCTCCTCCCAGCAAATCTGTTTTCCAAAGCTTGTTGCCACTAGAGCATTTCACGCTACATGTGAAAGTCCTTTGTTTTAAAAGTGATCAGAGATATTTTTTGACTTGAACCAACACATACTAGAACACCTTTGTGCCTTTGTGGTTTTTACCTGAACCTTTTGAACCATAGAATACTGTTGACAAATTATGGGAAAAAGAATGTTTGGAAAGGGCAAACAGCTCCTGCAAAACACTTTTGAGTCTCACTGACTCAAGGGAAAAGATGGTATCCAGAACAGATAAGTTACCTTGCTGAAGTGTCATGCTTAAAAGCACTTAGTAAACTCAGCACGGGGCCTTTGGGATCCAGTACACTACAGCTATTGTAGGAGATCAAGGAACACATTACACAGAAAGAATCTTGGGGTTTTTCTGCTTTTACACTAACAAAAAGAATGAAATGCACAATAACTGTTTCAGTAACCACACAAAAGCTATTCCATCCTGCAGTTGTACTCAGGGTAGTACCAATTCCCGAATACATTGTGGATTGTATCTTGATCTGTTACATATTGAATGGGGAAAATGACTGTGGTGGAAATGTGCTTCTCAAGAACCAGAAGGCCTGCTGTGGAGCTTGCTGTGTGCTGGGGTCATACCTGGCAGGTTGATGGGATGCTCCTGGAGGTATTTTTCAGCACATGAACCAGTATTACTCGTGGGTAGCTGTATGGTCTTGCAAAGCAGAATTAGGAACCTACTGGCATATTAACAGAACCAGTCTCCTACTGTGTACACAGTAAACTCAGACCAGTGCTAGAAATGTCTGCATTGGCTGTGAGAAAAAATGCTTTTGTAGTTCTTAATCTTTTATGTCGAGGATTAGTTCCCTAAGGTGAACTGTGAAGAAAGGAGATAGCAGATAGTCTGATCTTCTCAAAAGACTGTTACACACTATTACAATTGTTAGTGCTATGTCTCTTGGTCTTACTACTGTTGTTTTAGTGAAGCATGATATCATGTGTCATTAAAGGAATTCTAAGGAGTAGCAAGTCCTTGCTAATTTTCTAAAAGACTTTATCCTAACCTTGAGCAATTTTTAATTCTACCTTGCTCTGCCTAATTACAGATCCCTGTTTATCCTCCCCTGTGCTTCCACCTTCATGACACTTCCTTTGTATCCCACAGTTTGCACATATATGAGAGGCAGGATCTGCCCCTTCGCAGGAATCACTCCTCTTATGCTTTGTAAGTAGAATTACAATACAGAAAACATCACCTTAGTCAGAGCACAGTAGTCATGTACTTTGGTGTCCTTGTCAAATTACTAATTGCAAGGTTTTAATGTTTGAAATGGAGAGTTGCTTAACAGAAGAAGGTGACCTTCCTGTTAGCAATACCTGAATACTGATGAGTTTATTCACTTCCCCTCTAAGGGAGTTGTAGAAAGGGGAATAGAGGGTTGGTTAGATTCCATTATTAACAATAAATGGGAGCCAGATTATTTTGGGGTTTTTAACAACTGTATGCTGTAACTACACTGTGAATGCCATTCCAAACACCCTCTAAAATCTGCAGCAACTATTAATCTCAAGTAAATACAAAACAGAGTTTGTAGATGTTCAAGTAATAGACCAGCCCTTGACAGCCATCCACATTAAAGAATTCAGTAGCCTTATATGACATCTTGTTTACCCAGGCTTTCCTGTTTGGAGGTCTTATCTCCTTATTGTATTTACCATGTAACTTGAGGAATTGTCTGTGTCAATACTCATGTGCATGAAAGTTACTTCTAGGGGCAACATTGCACTGTTCTTGTCTGCCCTCACCAAGCACTTGGAACAGTGTGATTTCTTTGAGCAGTACTTCAGCTGTAGGCACGTTTCCTGAAACGGGGGAAGGGAGGGTCAGGAAGAACTCCAGTTCCTCAATCCACCCATCTCTTTTCTGGCCAGCACATCAGAGATGGAGGTGCCAGTGTCTAATTTGCCATGTTTATAGGCCAAACAGGAAATGGGAGAAACCATGACAGAGGTGTGCCTTTGATTCATTGCTTTTGGTGGTGATAACAGCACCTGCCTTACCTATTGCCCAGTACTCTGAAGTCAGTCTAAATAGTATCTTAGAAATGGCTCTCATGTGCACTACATGTGCTTGGGAAAACTCATGGTGTGAGATCACTGACTCAGGGCTTGGGGAGAGAGGGAGCGTGCTGCAGGTGAACAGATCTGCTTGACTCACTTCAGCCATAGAGAAATGACTGTAAATGAAATGAAGGCTTATAATGAGCATTTTTGGATTAGGAATATTTTTAACTGTTCTAGTGGACAGCTCTGCAGGTCAGACTGCAAGGAAGGACTACAATGGCATCTTATCATTTATCACAACAATGTTAACAAACTGAAAGTCTGTGCAGATGCCTCTGAATGATGTTTAGCTTACCCTTGAGTGCTAATGTTCACAGATGACTTAAAAGTATGATTGCTTTGATTCTGAAAGTACAGCTATGAAATTCTTTAAAGATAAAAGTGCTGGTTAGAGACTTATCAGCAGTATGTCTCAGGGGCTCATGTTTGCTATAGGTATTTCACTCATCACCATATGTGCCATAGGAGGCTACAGATATTAATGCAGGTTTTAATATCTTTAACAGGTCTCTCTCATTTTCTTCATAGCAGCTTGTACAGGAATAAATTTAATCTGTCCATAAAATAAAAGGGAAAACAGTGCTTTTTTGATATGATCTGTTTAGGGATAAATAAAATTGCCAATCAGAAGCTTCCTGTAATGATTAGTCACTTTTTATAATGCGTGAGAAATAAATGATAATGGATTTGGGATTAGTTATATTGATTCACTGAAAACTGCTTTGCTCTTTTTGAGTTTGACTAAACTGATCAAAGTGCCCAACCATTTGTTTCTGAAAACATGGTTTGTTAGAATCACTGAGTGATGCAGAAAAATTCCTTAGATTGGCTTTTCTGCCAAATGCAACTTCTGATGTCATCCCTGGAGGTCATGTGCAAGGGCAGGTTACATATGTGAAGTCAAGACATCCTTCCCAGGCAGAGCTCAACAGCTGGGGTATTTTATATTGCCTGACCGTATTCACTTAGTCTTAAAAGCACACTTTATCTTCCTTCTCAGAGGAAACTTTCTTGGAGACCATACCCAGGCATGGAAATCCTACTTCATAAGATCTGCTATGGGTCTGATAGTACAGCAATTTCTTACAGAGTCCCATGAATAGTATTTTTCCCACTAAAAACATTGCTGTGCTGAATTTTTACCATGCTCTAATGTGAGTCTGTCATAGAAAATATTTGCTTTTAAGATATTTAGCTGTTATGTTGGTGGCCTCATCTACATGACTAACATTTTGGCAAGCACTGCTGTGGACCCCCAAACCTTCAGTATATGCCTCAGCATATTGCTAAGCTATCAAACTGACAGATTTGGTGCTCAGTCGTAGGTGTGGGAGACTGATATTCATAGGGGCTGCTGGGACTTCTAGCAGAGTGACTAAGGAGGAGTGCTGTACAAGGTATCAACAGTTCAGCCAGGGTTTAGGTTTAACCCTTCCTGTGACATCCTTGACTCATCACAGCGAATACAGCAGTGGTTTAGTTCAGGAGCTGAACGACAGGCTGCTCAAAGGCCCATAGACATCCGGGGTGGAGTGGACATCTGAGCTGTGAGACCAGTTTGTCCAAGATACACTATTAAGGCTGTGATTTCAGTGTCTGCAATCATTCATTGGCGTCATCCCAACTTGCTTTTTAGCTTCAGAATTTGTGTGCTGTTTGAAAAAGAACTTTACTTGTGTAATTTGTTCTTCTAGTGGACTGAACTTAAGATGATTGCTACATACTCATGTTAGGCAAACCAGGAAATCCATATCAAGTACCACTTATTGTATTTGCATTTGAAAGAAGCAAGCGTTATGGTAATTAAATGCATGTGCAATAGCAAAATAATTCCTTGGCTTTTTGCATAAAAAGTCTCCAGATGAAGAGAAGTGTCACTTGGGGATGCAATGTTCAATACTTTTCCAGCAGCTGATCTGTGCTAGGAGAGTTGCTAATACCTGTGAGATACACTGCTTATACACAACATTAATTCCAAAATATGCAGTCATCAAATACACTGAACAGCATTCATGAGCTGCTTGCATATCCTGTGTTCTGTAGTAACTGAACTCATAGTAACAGTGTTCTTGATTTGATTCAAGCTTTTCCAGCATGTCCAGAAAGGAAGTACAAGACCCACATAAAAATAAACTTCACTGTAATAGTTTAGAGAAAGTACATGTGCTTGAACGTGTGTGCACACACTGTGTAATACACAATATACCGGACTTCTGAGTCACACATCCCGTGGAACATTAGGGTTGTGACAGGTCATTTTAGCCAATGTTCCTGGTAAGCTTATGGTGAGTGCATACACAGTGTATTTGAGGTCACAGGTATGATTCCTTATAGACCAGAGAGACAGATTATTTTCTACCCTATTCTCTTAAAAACTTAGCAAAGCAAACCAGTTATGGGAAACTAAAGCATTCTGTACTGTTTGAAAATATCTGAAAATGCATAACTGATGAATTTTATGTGTTTAATTGGCTTACCCTTCCTCAGCTTTATAGTTTTTTTCCAGTAGATCTGCTCTCTTCTGAAATATTCCTACAGGTATTTTAACAAAATAGCTATCATGCATTGCAAAAAATTTTAGATTGAATTCAGGTTTGCAGTTTTGTCAGCTTTTTCAGTGATGAGAAAAAGGTTCTTCTGGCTGTGGGAGGTGGGTCTGTTTTAGCATTGGTACCCACTCCAGTGAAAGAAGCCAGCAATTTGGGGAACACTGGTAGGAACTCCTTGGCGGTTTTAGGGCAAAGTTGCTATATTTCAGCTTCAGATTCTCCAGACACACAGAGTTTCCTACGTTTCTGCCTCCTGTTTTCCATCGCACATGTAGTTTAATGCCTGATCAGAACGCCGCTGACTGTTCCCTTTCCCAGGGGAGCTGCGGCTCAGAGTGCTCAGAGACTCGTGCAAGGAGTAAACGTGGGCAAGGAACCCGCGGGAGCAGCGCTGCGACCTCAACGCGGAGAGTCCCGCTTCTCCCGGCCGGGCCCATCCCGCCGATCGCGGGGCAGCGGCGCCACCGCGCGGGGCGCGGGGGAACTGCGGCACCGGGCGGGGTTAAAGCTCGGGACCGCCCCGGGACCGCCCCGGGGCGGCTCGCCGGGACATGGCGGCGGCTGTTCGGCCCTGCCTGGGCCTGCTCCTGTCCCTGGTCCTGCTGCGCCTGCCCCCGGGAGCCGTCGCGGCCGCCCGGGCGGGGCCCGGAGGTGGGCTCGCTCTCGGGGGGCTCGCTCTCGGGGGGCTCGCTCTCGGGGGGCTCGCTCTCGGGGGGCTCGCTCTCGGGGGGCTCGCTCTCGGGGGGCTCGCTCTCGGGGGGAGCCGGGGATGCTCCGGGGGAGCCGCGGGTGCGGCGGGACGGAGGGAAGCGGCCGGCGGGCGATGCAGGGCTGGGCTGGGGGCTCCATGTATCCAAGAGGGCGTTTTAAGAAATACGCATGTAATTAATTTGAGAAAAAAAAAAAAAGTATTTTTATCTGTTCAGAGCAGCATTATACGGCATGAGACTGTTTTTTACCTGTGGCTTAACACCCCCTCTCAGAGCTTGTAGGGGTAAGCCCATAAAGCACCCTCTTTATTTTGCACCACCTTTCTGTAGCCAGCTGAAGAAAATATCTGTAGCAGCTGGAGAAAACGGGAATAAGCAATGAAATGGGAAGGGAAATGAAAACCACTGCAGTTCTGTCTAGGCCAAATAAGAATTCTTACCTGTAGAAGAATTAATTCTTCTACCTGTATAAGAATTAATCCTGTTGTTTACATTTCCTTACAAAGATATTGATTCTATGATGTTCAGTATTCTTGCCCATCTAATTAATTTTTTTTCTTATATGCGCTTCAGGGTTAAAACCAGCATAAAGTAGCCTCTGCTTACTGCAGCTCAAGTTAATTTGTTCTTAATTGTGTTTCTTCACAGATGGCATGAATATCCTGTTTATAGTTGTGGATGATCTCCGTCCTGTTCTGGGCTGTTATGGAGATAAGCTTGTTAAATCTCCCAACATTGATCAACTTGCTTCTCGAAGTATTGTGTTCAGCAATGCATATGCCCAGGTGAGATAAATGACTTAAGCATATTTTCTCTATGCAAAATAATTACTGGTTTTGTCACAGTAGGTGTTAGGCAGACCAGTGGAAAAAGCAAGTATTTAATAATTTTAAGTATTTACAGTAGAAAATAAATGGTTAGCCTGACCTGTGGTATGTGAACCTATCTTTACTAAGGTGAAAAAAATGAAAATAGGGCATTTAAATTATGGTACTTATGTAGCCCTTGGAGGAGTGTAATGCATTTTCAGTGTTAGCAGTCAAGTGTTGCTTAAAAATGCTGTTTTACTAAATTAGAATTATTTTTTTCTACTGCTTATAAAAGAGTATATTTTACTTTTTAATCTTTTCTTTTGAGGAAATTGATTGAATAGGCTGCTGTGGAGGGGCAGTTTGTGTGGTAAGCATGACTTAGATAGAGGACTCAAAGTCTCACTAATTGCTCTTCACTTGGATGCTCTGCATAGGATGCCTACAGTCCCAAGTTTCTCTCTGCTGAGAAATTAGAAGTCTGAGTCTAATTCTGACTGGGGAATAGGACTTCAAAGCAATAACTCTTGGTTCTTGTCAGTCTGAAGCAGAATTGGTGAGGCCTTTGGACCGTAACCCAGACCTTTTGTGTTTATCCTTTCATTATTCTTAAGGCAGTCCAGATCAACTAGACTTTGGGTTTTTATCAGCACAGTCCACCTGCCACTGCTGCTTAATTCCAGGTGATGTGAGCAACCAGATTTCAAAAGCACTGCCTTTATGGAACCTGATTATTTTTTTTCTTTCTCTTTTGTGTTACTAGCTCCATAACCAAAGTTTTTAGTGCTTAGGAATTGGCTATTTGATATGATGAAAAATTATAGATAGTTAAGTGTCTATCTTGGTAAAAGCTTGCAACTGGGAATGGATATTGCTTAATAAGGATGCTGTTCGTTCCAGCCTGAAGTGGATTGAAACATTCTCCCTGCAGTTCCGGAGCCTTCTCAGATGTTCTGCCCAGCCAGGCCTCAGTCAGTTTGTACTTGTGTTTTGCTCTCTGTTCCAAACTGATTCTCTCTTTGGCTGGCTCTCTCCCCAGCAAGCCCTGTGTGCTCCCAGCAGGGTGTCCTTTCTCACTGGCCGCAGACCTGACACCACCCGGCTGTATGATTTCTACTCCTACTGGAGGGTACACGCAGGAAACTATTCCACACTGCCCCAGTATTTCAAGGAAAATGGCTACGTGACCCTGTCTGTGGGGAAAGTTTTTCATCCTGGTATGGTTTGAATTGTCATTTGCTTTACATACAAATGCTTAACGTGTGTTAAGACTTATATGACTATCGGTGTGTTGTTCCTGTCTATCTTGAGAACCTAAATCACAACCACAGATTTTACAGTGATTGGAGGTTGATTTTAAATCCTAAGTCCTAAGGCATTAGAGATGACTGTATTAGATGACTCTTACCTAGTGAATATTTTCACATCTTGTCTAGGAATTGTGGAAAAAAATGCCTACATTCTAAAAATACGTCTGGAAGTGAGGTATTTGCTGAATATGAAGCTACTGAACACCCTCATTGGCTTAGTTCTGCCTGCATGTGCTTCATGTTGTGGTTGTGAGTGTGGATCAGGACATACAGAATGTATGATAATGCTACAAGTTCAGCAGGAAATTAGTTCACTAGTTAAAAAGCAGTAACGCTACTGAGTTGAAAAATACTGTAATACTGACCCTCTTTTTGGTAGTTTTTTATCCTAGAACTAAACTTGTGTGGATATATGAACTTTCAGTTGATAGTAAAGCTAATCAAGGATGTGCATGAAGACTGTGATTAATCCTGGGGTTTTGGGGAGGGTTTTTTCTTGCTGTTCCTTGAAGTAATTTCCCTGAGGAATTACTCCCATTTAGTAAGGCTCTTCAACAGGCTTGAATCTTACTCACCAGTAAAAAGTGTATTCTGGAGAAAAATGTCTGTCTTAAACTTTTTTACTTTTATTTCTTGGCTTTCTTTTTGTCTGCTGTCAAAGATTATTTGAAATGTTTCTTCATTTGCATATTTAAAAAAGACCCCACAACTGAAAACCAGTTAAACTTGTGTTTGAGCTCTTCCTGGTTCAGTGAACTATTAGAGAATTTCTAATATCTTTTTCCTTTTCAGGGGTTTCATCCAATCACAGTGATGACTATCCGTACAGTTGGTCCATTCCACCCTTTCATCCTTCAACTGAAAAGTATGAAAATCATAAGGTAAGAATGATCTGTGGGACTCTCACAGGAGAGTTTTCAGGATATAGCCATCCTGCAGATGTTTTAACCATTTCTAAATTGGTATTTGGAAACTTAAGTTACTGAGATATAAGCAAGAGTGGTCTTAATTTGTGTATATGTCATTAATTCCTTTGTCTGAAAAGTGCAGTTGTCAACTTGCACACTGGTCTGGCTTTGCTTAGTAAGTGACAAAACATTGTCAATAGTCTTAGTGAATTTAATGCAATAAGGAGCCCAGGACTGAGTGAGTGGGGGTCATAATTAGAGTAATCTTTAAATAATCTGAAACTTTATAATCTGATTCAGTTTTCTAGAATGTTTGTTACTTTTAAGTGTGACCAAAACAATGTTTATGCAAACATTGCATTAGCATCATGTGTTGGAGTCTGTGCATGGCCCAGCAGGAGCTGCAGCCATGAGGGTACAGGGAGCCTCAGCAGTGCTTTGGTCTTGTGTTTATTGCAGGAAAAGGCTGGTTTTAACAACAACAGTATTTGCATCCATGACATAAAGAAAAGTATGTTCTTTTAGCAACTCTCCCAAACACCCTGCTGAGGCCACCTTTCCCTGACAACTGTTTAGTCCAGTTTATCTCTCTTCACTGATTGCACATCAGCCACTGCTGGCATTTGCTCAGAAACTAAGTCAGTAGCTTCCAGGCAGCTTTCTGTGAACTCTTGGGATCGGAAGGAGTTTAAATGCATGTGTATGGCATAATTGAATACTGCTGCATTGCCAATAAGTCAGAGATTCTATTCATCATAGAAACTGTGGGGTTTTCCCCTGTGTGACCACGTTTAATCTTCTACCCAGCTTTAGAGAGGATTTCTGCTTTTCCACACACATGAATGTTGTATTCTTTTGTTGGCAGAAGGTTTGAGAAACAGATTGGTTTAAAAGTTATGGAACAGAGTATTTTGTCTTTGCTTTTATGGAAGTTACTTAACTAATTTTTTTTTTTTTTTTTTTTAAATAAAGACTTGTAGGGGAAAAGATGGAAAACTTCATGCGAACTTGGTGTGCCCGGTGGATGTGTCAGAAATGCCCAAGGGTACTCTGCCTGATATTCAGAGCACTGAAGAGGCCATACGTTTACTGAACGTTATGAAAGCCAACAAGCAAAAATTCTTCCTGGCTGTTGGTTACCACAAGCCACATATCCCACTGAGGTACCCTCAGGTAAGGAAACGGGAACCTGCAGGAAAAGGAACTTAGACAATCGTTGCTTTTGCTTTGCAGAGCTGTTTCCACAAATGCTTTGTTGCTGTTGTTTCTGGGAAGCGAGCTGAAAACCAGCCTTGGTTTGGTGTAACGTCAGGAGTCATCTGTGGTGCATTTCAGAATGTTTAATGACAATGAATTGTGACTTCTCAGCCAAAAGCCAGGCTTCTACCACCATAATAGTGACTGCTACTGCATGGAGATGGGGCTCAGCTTGATGGAGTATGACATAATGAGGCCTTAAAAGATCTTGTATTCCATTCCCTGTTTGAGTTGATGGCAAAATTCCTACTGATTTTGGTGAAAGTGCTGTTGGACCTTTTATTGCAATGTTATTTTGAGATACAGGAGGCTGGGTTTAGGTGCTTACTAACTCAGTATTTTTCAGGAATTGGTTGGAGCTGACTTGTATTGCTACATTTTACACTGTGAGGGAAGGGGAATGAAGCCCTGTAAATTGTAACATTTAAGGGTCATGCAAGGGGAAATGATTGCTGTTTTACAACACAGAGTTTACAGTAAATCTGAGGTGAGGACAGTTTTTATATGTGTTTTGTATTGTAAAGGAATTTCTCAAGTTGTACCCGTTGGAAAATATCCCATTAGCCCCAGATCCCTGGGTGCCTGAGAAACTACCTTCTGTGGCCTACAACCCCTGGACAGATATCAGACAGAGGGATGATGTGGAAGCATTAAATGTTAGTTTCCCTTATGGACCACTTCCAGAGGAATTCCAGGTAAGCTGTCAACACAGGGCACTGAAGTCAAACTGCCTCCACTTGTTCAAGTGCAAGGAGGGAGTCGGCTGTTCTTAGATGTTCCCAGTTATTCAGCAGTTGTCAATTTGCAAATTTGACAATTGCATACTGTCACCTCTATAGACAAACCTTCTCTGTCACTGCAGTTTGGTTGGCTTATGAGGGAATGTATGTAGCAGGTTTAGCAGTGTTATGTTTGTGCTCCTATCTGAGTCTGTTTATCTGTTTCAAGCAAGCACAAAGGGTATCTTTTGCAAGCTTTTCCTTGGCTTTCCAGTGCTTATGCCAAAATAAGGTGCACTGACTGGATCAAGGGAATGGATTGGTTTGCAGTGTTTTGCTTGAAGGCACTTCTGGGAGATAGAATTTTCAGACTGCCCCCTCCCCTTTTACATTTTCTGGGACATTAATCAGGCTACAGACACTCAAAAAATAAAGCTTTAAAAGTAAAATCCCATAGTTCTTTTGCACAGCCACACCCACTGGTTCTCCTGTGTGTGTGTCTGGGGAAAAACTGACTTTTGTTCCCTCTCTCCTGTTTCCTTAACTTGCAGCGGCAGATCCGTCAGAGTTACTACGCAGCAGTTTCTTACCTGGATGTGCAGGTTGGCCTGCTCCTGAATGCTTTGGATAATGTAGGACTCTCAAATAACACAATGGTAGTTTTTACTGCTGACCATGGTAAACATTTCAATCTTTCACCAGCTCACTTAATAACTTCATTGTGCAACTAAAGGCTGGCACATTAATCCAGTGTGTGTTTCTGTGACGTACAGCAGAGCTGCCGTCCCTTGTATCTCTGGTTGGTCTCTCTGATTGAAGGGACTGGCTCTGGCTTCTGTGGCTGCACAGTTCTGTCCCCACAGGCACCTCTTTAATCAGGCTGAGGGTTTGCTGGTGAGGGATGAGGCTGCCTGCCAGGACTGGGGCTGAGCTTGCTGTATTCCCAACCCCTGCTCAAGGAGTGACTCTTGCTGGGAACAGTCCTGTGAAAGAAGAGCGACCATTCCTCCCCCCTTACCATTTGTAGAGAGCTATCTGGTGCAGTGGCTGCACCACAAGCTTTCTCATTAATGGCTCAAGTGTGTTTTCTTGCACTTGTCATTGCTGCTTGCAGAGCATCTAAACTCATAGTGATATGGTCCCCCCTCATAAGTGAGGTCTTGTACACTCTGGATCCTGGTGGTAAAAAAATGAATTTGATCTGTGGGACCAATACATCAAGCATTTAATGGTTGTTTCAGTACTCTAATATTCTTTTAAATAACCCATTAATGGGGGACTGGCTTAGCTGACTTAAACCACTTAGGATGTGACTTAACTACATTGATTTATAGTCACAAATTTAGTTAATTTGGGTTGATTTTTTTGTATAAACAAGCCCTCATGAGTTGTAGAGCAATGGGGTTAATATTTTTGGTACTAAAGTGACTCTAGAAGTTCCTACTGACTTGCCACTTGACTTGGACTTTCCATTTTAAACTGAATTCCTCTTTCCCTTGTGTGGAGAACTGTGAATAATTGGTGTTTCCTGTGCCATGGCTGGCAAAGTGATTCAAAATATCATGTGTTAACACAGCTGTCATAGAGTTCCTTTATCTTCCCCCAAGTGAAGTTGGCAGTAAATCTGCCTAGAAGGAAATCATGTTGGCATCTCTTTCAAGAGGAAGAGGAGAGCTAAAAAGTTTTATCTCTATTGCTTCCTCAGGAGTAACGTCCTGATATGGCAGTCTGGCATGGATAGCAGCCTTGGCTCCAAGGGATGTTCAGTTACAGTGTTAACAGGAGTAATGGAGAGCTGGCAGCTGCCCAAAACTTAAATGAGTGCTTTGTGGTATTGATCTGGAGACTCTTGCAGGAGCTGTGACACATTCCAGTTCCTCTTTTCTGCTGTTGTAATGCTAATTGCTTAATTCTAATCTAGAGCAGGGGAAATAAGGAAAGGTGTAATTATTTCCTTAATAAAGAGTATCAAGTTGCAAGACTGAGGTGGCTGTTGAAATAGCTTTCACATTAGTGAAAAATCTTCTTATATCTAAGTACAGATTATTTACCTTTTAATATAACCTTTATAAAAAGACTAGTGGCCCTAACAGCCAGAGTCAATTTACAATGAAAAAGAAATGACTACTAAATTACAGCCCAGTATCTGCTCTGAATTGTGTTCTTTGTCACCTAGGATGGTCCCTGGGAGAACATGGTGAATGGGCAAAATACAGCAATTTTGATGTTGCTACCCGTGTGCCGCTGATGTTTTATGTACCAGGAATGACAACTTCCCCTGTCAGTCAAGGAATGAGGATCTTCCCCTACCTGGACCCTTTTAGCCATATTGTAGGCTCAGTACCTCAAGGTAAATTTCCAGTGTTTATGTTTTGTTTGCAGTGGATATATACAAAGCAGAGGTGATGATGTAATGATACTTTGCCTACAGGCACCTTGTGAATTTGCTTTGTCTTTCTGAAGAGTTCTTTTACAAAGTGATGGATATTCTTGTCTTTAAGGCTGCACATTTGAGAAACATAAGTGGAAAAGTATTCTTGTTTAAAGTACATCATAAATGTATAGCCTGGCATCTTCAGAGCTAACTGCCACCCTTTAATTGCCTTCATTTTGGTACCCCACAAATCCAGTACAAAGTACTTTCGATAAAACACCAGCTGAATCATCAGAGTAAGTTTCTAGAGCATTCTACCGGTGTCGTCAAACCATCACGTTCTGTAACTTGTATTTTGATATTTTTTTCTTCTAGGGCAAAGCAAAAAAGTGGTGGAGCTGGTGTCTCTGTTTCCAACACTTGCTGAACTCGCTGGCCTGCAGATTCCTCCCACGTGCCCCGAGACGTCGTTCCACGTTGCCCTGTGCACGGAAGGGACAAGCATTGTCCGCTACTTTAATGCCTCTGAGGAGAAGGTGCAGGAAGGGAAGGAGGGCTGTGGTGACACTGCCAGGTGTTTTAATGAAGAGCCTGTTGCTCTCAGCCAGTATCCCCGGCCTGCAGACACTCCCCAGTGGAACTCTGACAAGCCGAAGCTGAAAGACATCAGGATCATGGGCTATTCCATGCGCACCATTGACTACAGGTACACGGTGTGGGTTCAGTTTAATCCTGACAACTTCAGCGCTGACTTTGAGGATGTCCATGCAGGAGAGTTGTACATGATGGAGACTGACCCAAACCAGGATTACAACATCTATAACACCACCTCACGTGGTTGGTTTTTCAAAAGGATTCTTGGCTTTCTGAAGCACTAGGGTTCGGGAACGTCTCTGTGCCTGTTCTTGCAGCTGAATTAATGCTTCCCCCCTTTTGTATAAAACCTTTCTGTTGTACAGAAAACACTTGGATTGAATTAAAATCCTGTCTGTATCAAAACACTAGCTATTGCCTTTTTCTTGTTGCAGCCCTTACTGCACTGGAGGTAGTCAGAGGGAATTTCTGCAATTACGTTTTAAAACACAAGGTCGCAACACTTTTGGAAAGGCCACACAGAGTATGCAGGCCCATACTATGAAACATCTCTGTGATCTTCTGTAGCAAGTGAAGAATTGAATTTCATTATCTGTGCTGAAACTGTTGATATGAAAGGTGGAAAACCAGAACCTTTTGTGTTTGAAAGGCTGTGCAGAGGATGTGTGTCCCTACACAGGTCCTGTCCCGTTTACTTAGGAGGCTTGGGGCTGGAGTGGTCAAGGAGACATTTGGTGGTGGTGAAGGGCCGGGGTGTCTGCTGTCATCAGCCTTACCTCTGTCTACAGCTAAAAGAGAAACTTCATGTGTTTCATTCAAAATTTAATTATTTTAAATAAAAGCTTTAATTTGGAAATTCATACTTCTTATCATACAGCAGGAGAATCTGAACTTTTGATTAATGTGTGTGAAATTAGTGCTTTCATCACTGAAACACTAAATAAGACTGGGGGCTTAAGATAACACCAATATGCTCTTCTGGATATTTTCCTGAGGATTGGTCTAATTGGTCTCCACAGGTTAAAGGAGGTGGAAACCTTTAGCTCCTGTAGCTTGCTGGTGGTTGAACTGCTCAGTGCACTTGAGGGTTGTCATGTCCAGTGACAGAGACCCGGATGTTTGCATTCTTCGGTGCTAACTGGGGTTTGGCAGTCTCTGTTTTGGACTAGGATAGCTAAAAGCCTCCCATTTAGTTTTAAGTTTTTAGTGTGGCGTTTATCAGCACAGGATGTGGAGCATTAGTTGTCCCAAGCAGTGCCGTAAGTAATTTCCAGATGGACAAAAGCATTAAGGTAAATATGTTTGGGAGCTTGTATCTGAGAAAAACGGGTTTGCTGAGTATTTTATTTGAGTGCTGTCTGTACCATGTGCTCACAACCACAAGGTACACAGTGCTTTAGTGTGAGGGCAGTAATTTGTGTTGTGTTCTATCAGCCTGCTGGATTTCTGCATTTCTGTCTTGGTAATTGAGGGTCTTGGAATTCGAGCCTTAGCAAATAAGAGCTTGTTCAGATGGTGTTAACTCCTGCTACCTTCCTTAATGAACTGCTCCAGTTCCTACAAAAAGCCAGCCATTACTTGTCTTCCTCAGATAAATTGCTTTTAATATCCTAGAGAAGCCACAGACATAACTTTATTTCATTAAAATCCACGTGACAGTCTTATTCCTAATTAATGTGGAGATACCCACATGAATCTGTTTCTCTCTTAGAAGACAGCGATTATTTAGTGCCTTTAAACTCAATTAGAATATATTTCTTATGAACTTGTCATTTGTTTTACTCAGCCCAAGATCCTGTGTGTTCTGCAGCATTATTATTCCAGGTGAAAATGTATTTTCCTCTTATTTATGCATGTATACTTAGATCCTCAGCTGATGTGAAGTGCTTCAGTTGCAGGTAGCAGATTCAATGTAGCTGTACCAATTTCACACTGGCTGAAGGTGTGTTTTACTCAGAGCAGTGCTAGACAGAGTTTTGGAGTCTGCAGCTAGGGCTAATTATATCTCTGACACACTTCCCTTCAAAGGAAAATTAAATATTGGGAAAGTTATTTTGGGGCATGTATCGAAGCGTTAAGGATTATTCTAAATCTCTGATGTGCTGGGTCAGTAATACCCATTTGCCAGATCAATTTTAAATGTATACTGTATTATCTGAGATTTGGCTAGTGAGCTTTGTGTTTTGTTCTGCTGAGACACCTGTAAAATAACCAAACAAACCACACTTTTTGGGGGGATGTACAATTATAGCATGTAGATAAATTATTTAGGAATTTGTTTGCATGAAAACATTCCTGTGCATACCGTGCCCTAAGCCTCCCATCACTTCAGGCAATTTAATTTTTCAAGTGGAGATAAAAGTCCTGGTGGTAGGTGATGAGTATTTTTTTCCTCAAGTCATTCTCTTTATATTGAATGGGAAAAGCTGCCCTTGACCTTTCTTAATCAAAATCCAGTAATCTTTTGGGGAGACATGAAACAGAATTGTCTCTGACAGCCAGTGAATCAAGATGTATCCGTGAGCTGAGGGCAAGGACGTTCTTGAGTAATTGCAGAAGTCCCTGGGCAGGTCTCTGCAGTCCACCTGGAGAGCTGGGCCCTCCTGCCTGCTGCTGAGTTGGGACCTAGTGTTTTGGGGGAAGGGTGAGGCACAGAGGTGAAAAAAACTCTGCTCTTACAAGTGCCAGGTGATGGTTTGTTATTGAATAGGTTGAGCAAAATGTAAATCCAGGGAGAAGACCTGTTTTTTTCAGACAAACCAAAATGCTGCTTCTGCTGGAGAGCCTGAGCTGTGGGTCTTGCTGGGCTGAGCAGCCTCCACTGAAGAACAAAAGAGCTTAACAGGAGCAATAAAAGTAAAGTGCTCTTGCGAGCGCGCTGCTCTCTCTAGAGGGAAGAGGATGCAAGCCAAGCATCAGGAAATAAATGAGATGCCAGTGTTGACCCTGTTTCTCAGGATGGCACCAGAACAGCTGGAAGAACAGCATGATGCTGCCTCAGCAGGAATTGTTACCTGTGGTACATGTATGGAGAGACTCCACTGGGGACCCTGGAGTAGCCGCCGTAAGCACTTGGCACAAAGTGGAGTCAATAAACAGGCCTTTGTTAATAAGCTAATGCACAGGAGTGATTAAGCAATGGAATTAAGATTTTGGTCCCTAAACAGCTGTACATCAGTCAATCATAACTCTTGATGTTGTTTCAAGTGTGTAGATATACAACACCCTAAATCAAAGTTTTTGAAGCGAAGTAAAAAATTCACTGTTTACAAAGTAGAAGCAATAGGAATCTTTAAAAAGATGGAGGTGGCTGTGTATTTGGGTGTTCTTTGTAACACTAAGTGAATGTTTACAGCATGCTGTTTGCAAAGAAAAGATTTGGGTTTAATTTCAGGCATGCTGTGCACACTGGAGTATGTGCAAATGCTGTAGCTACACACTGTGCCGTGCAACAGATTGGAATCCACCCTTTGGCCTGTGCTTGCTGGGGGAAATGGGGTATGTTTTGCATTAATGTGAGAGTTGCAAATGTGTTTCTGTGGTGAGGCAGGCAAAGGCAGCTGAGTGCCCCAGCTATTGGTCAGATGTTACCTAATTAATCACCACTGCATGTTAATTACGTATTAGTGACTTGCTGCTGTGTTGTATCGGTCAAGTGGAGTCCCCTGCTGGAACGAGTGTTCCACAGCATGAAACATGGGACATGGACATGATGGTTCAATATCAGGGATGTTTCCTAATTCCTGGTGCTAATGTGTATTTTCTGTGATAAGCAGCAATATCACCAGTGGCAAAAAGGGCCATAAAGTCATGGTCAGCACCCAGGATTGCAGGGCAGTGTGCACAGTTTGTTTCAAACTATATTTGGGAAGTGCCTGGTAGTTGCAGCTGAGATCCTTTGTTGAATGTGTAATTCTTTTTATTTTTTTCCTCCAGTGGTTACTTAGCATTCAAATGTGAAACGCTACATAAAGAATGAAATTGCCCTCTTGGTAACTAGGTTTTCTGGTGCTTTACAGTTTTCTAGGCTATAGAACTTCTTGCTTTTCACATCAGAAACTCCCAGCCAAGTTAAGATGACTCTGTGTCAAAACTTTTTATGTCTCTTTGTTTGACTTCCTAGCTAATGAAAATTATCTTCAGATCTGCATGGGTGGATCTCAACTCCAATGTTCTTCTCTACCTAAATGTACAGGTCTCCTTTTAAAGTCTGTGGGAGTTCTGCTTATGAAAGAAGAGGGACTACCAATGTCAAGATCCACCATATGAAGCAGCAAAAAGAGCTTTGTGTCCTCTATCTTTAACACTTGACTCGGTACTGAGTAGCAGAAGAACATTTCTATCCAGCAGTGTGTGAAGGCCCCAGCTATAATGGAGCTTTGACTAAGGAAGAGGAAATGACAAAGTTTGAGATATTTCTGTAGGTGCAGTTGGACATGGAGTGGGGATAATAGACTGAAGCAGCAGAGAGGAAAGGAACAGTAAGATGTAATGAACAGTGAAATCAGATGTAAAGTCGTGATCTGAAAGATTAGGATCCAGCAAGAAAATAGAACAGAAATCTAAAGAGAGCAAGATTGGAAAGGGAAATGTTTTGTATCTCTGGTTTTAGGCTCTGCATGCATCTAGGGGCACTCAGATCTTCCTTCAGATGTTTCTGCTCTACTTGTTTTCTGTGTTTAGGTATAAAATCCCTAAGCTTTGTCCATGTTGTGATTGTACAAGTTCTTTGAATTTATCTCAGAAGCACTTCTGAAAATCTACCCCAGTATGTTTGGGGTTTTGTCCCAGGTATACTCAGTCTGGCATTATCCATGTATTCAAACCCCTTACTCTTTTCTTTTGGTCCCAGTGCTGTAGGAGAATCAAAGCATGTAATTTCTAGTATGTTTTACACCTGTGCTGAAGGTTCCATGTTTCCTGTGTGACTGAAGAGCAGTTACCTGTGGGTTACATGCCCCTAATGGTTTGTCTTGCTCTGTGGCCAACCTGCACTAAATGTCTGGCAGACCTTGGGGCTGGATTCCACTGAGGCTGCTCGGTGAGGTGGGGACAAGTGGCATCAGTCTGGTTGTGCCTCAGTGCTGTGTTGGGCTGCAAGTCTCCTGAAAAAAGTCTTGATTGTGCATCTTTTGTAGACATTATAAGAGCTGGCTGTGTATCACCTGACTGCAGCCTTTTTTTTTTATTTATTTCTGCCAGGAAAGTATTTATTTGATTAAATCAAACTGTCTTATGTAGAGATATTGCTTTGGTGACAGTTTTATTGAAAAGTTTTGCTTTGATAAGATACGGGACCTTCACTTCAATTTTATTGCAATTTTTCATTTATATTGCATAATTTTGACATAATATAAAAGGGTATTATAACAAATGAGAATGCAATTACTTTGTGAAAATAATAAAGTCAAAACCAAAATGTTGATCTCAGAAGGAGAGTGTTCACCTCTGTGAAAATGAAGCAGCTCACTTCATGTGTCAATTCGAGTTTTTGAACCGGAATTTTTTGTTATTTTTGTCTTGTGGGAAGACTTTGAAATGTTAGCAACAAGAAAGTGATGATAAATCCCAGTTCCTGCAGCTCCTTATGGTATTGAAATCCCAGTTCTAACCTGGCTTCACAAATAATTATTCACATTAGCAGAGTGTTGAGGGCTGGATTTGGGTTTAGGCTGTTTGTGTTTGCAGTGCTCTGGAAAGAGTGGACCAGGAGTTGGACTGGATGGTCCTTGTGGATCCCTTCCAACTCAGGATTCTAATTCTTGTCTGAAAAATGGAGCAGCAGCTTTTTTTTCCAATTCCCATCTCACCCCCACCATCAAGCTTTGTTGCTCTCAGGCTCACCCCACGCTGCTGTCAGATACTTCTCCTTCTCCTGCTTCCAGGAAAGCCAGGCTATACAGTCCCTGCACAGCCAAAGAAATGCTTCCCCTGGCCAGAGAGCTGCAGTGAATTTTAAGCAGGGCTTTTTCTTTTTCTTCCCCCCTCAACAAATTGCCTAATAAGAGGGTAAATATTAATCACATGTCTGGAAAAAGTTTGTTTTGATCTCTGTGCCTGCTATTCCAGCTTTAAAGAACAGAGCCTTTTCTGAAACATTTTCCTGGTAACAGAATTAGGATATAATTCCTAGAAGACAAATCTTGGCAGGTATGAAGTGTATAATACCTATCCTTGACTGAACCTACAGCCTAGCCTAATACTTCCCACATTTTCTTGGTTTCAAAGTGAGTTTGATCTTGTGCTGAAGGAAATTATTCTCTTTACTTGAGGCCTCTCAAATATTTCACAGTAAGAAGGATGTGATCCATTACTTCAGGAGCCCTCATTATGTGCAGCTGTGGGATACTCATCTTTTTCCCTTATCTTCTCTACTGGAAAACTTGGATACCTTGTTTTACTAAACAAAATCAAGATCAGGGATGTTAAAAATAGATTGACTTATTGAACTTGATAGTATAATAATTTTCTTGTTGCCAGCTTTAGCTTTTCTTCACTGAAATAAGATTAGTAGAGATTAAAGCTATTTATTTTGGAGGTATTCTGGACAAGAAAGCTGTGATGGGTTTGCTTTAAAAGGGTTTTCAAATTTTAAGAATTTGCAAACCTGCTTTTCTTTTGAGGGTTATTTGTTTCTGTAACTGCTACTCTTGCCTGCAATTACTCTTTTCCAGGAATGTGCTTGGTGGAGTATCTCTAGTATCCTCCGTATTTGTTCCATGTTGCTCTATTAAAGCAATGACATTCTTTCCAATATAAAGCCATGCAAATGAGATGCAAATTTTTCACTGCCTTTTTAAGGTATGGTTTGTCTAAGGATTCTTCAAATATTCACTTTCTGAAAGAAATAAATGCTAACCTTCATTTACCTTTATCAAATCCAGCGAGGCCCTGACCTAGTAAAGCACTAACCCATGCACTTAAATACCTTCCTAGTCAGTAAAACACTTAAGTGTGTTGGCTGAGTGTGTGTTTAAAATGCTCTGCTGAACCAGACCCAGGAGTCTGTGACACAACCATCCCAGGGCCACCTAAGGAACCAGTGGGCTGGAGAGACCTGCCTGAGTGGGAACTGAGTATTAATTAGTAGGATTTAATTTCTGCTAGAAAAGAAAGTATCTTGGTGCTCTGTGTTTTAAGGTCCGTTTCACTTTTCAGGAATATGTTGTGTGGATGTGGCAAGGTTTTGGTAGCACAGGATGGAATTTCTGTGCTCAATGGGCTTCATAAGGCTCCCACATCTCTCTTGCATCTCTCCTTTCTCTCTCTCAAATGTGTTAGTTTGAAACAGGAGCTGGGTCTGGATTCCTCAAAATGTCTTGTACCCTTGATTGCAGATCAATAGCATTTCACTTTGGCTGAGAGGTTTAAATGAGTCACAAGACATTAAAGCTAAAAACTAGGAAGTGCAAACACAAAATGATCCTACATAAAATCTCACACACAGCCTTCCCTCTGTTTTATAGACAGTACTTCGTGGCTATGCTGGGCATATTCCTCGAGACCACAGCTGGGAAGAGGAAAGAGTCCTCCAGCTTTGCCCTGCTTTGTTAGGATTTAGAACTGCAGATGACATCCACAAATGTGGGAGCGGCTCTGCTCTGCAGTTCCAGAGCTCCTCGACTAGAGGTCAGTAACACATCAAAGAACAGCAGACGGAAAACCAGAAACTGTGGGATATCAGCTGCCACTAGACATTTCATTTCGCATTTGAAACGAAGACTTGTGATCTGGTTAATCAGCAGCAGCTACAAGTCCTATTTGTCATGTCCTTACAACTTCATAGAGTGTAGAATAGATCAGTCACTATTTAATAAAGGGTAAATTTAGGAATGCTTAAAGGTAAAATAAGAGATATGATTGTTTCAATTTACTTTAAAAATACTGCTTATTGTTCTGTAATCATTCCATTCTATTCTTTTTTTCCCTGCTGAGTTGTTCCTGTTTGGTGATAGAGGAATTGGTCATCTGGACAATTAAAAAGCAATTTATGGAGCAGCTCTTTCTATTCCAGATGCATTTCTTTCTGCCATTTTAGTAGCAAGTTGGTCAAATTCATGATCTGAATCATTTCTTCATAGAAGCAGGCACAAAGGATTCTGTTTGTATTCCTTGAATATGCTCTATCCTGAAAATACTGATTTTCTTTATCATGACTAATGCCTTTACTGAGTGGTTTTGCTGAGACATTTGGTTCAGTTGTGTTCATGACTGTGATTAGTGCATTTGTCTCCAGCTAAAATGCTGATTCTTATTAGAATACTGCACTCCTAAGAGCTGTACTCTAAGTCTTTATGAAGGAGAAATCACTGTTTCCCAGCATTTTTGTGTCAGCTAAGTTGATTTTTTTTTCCCTGCAGAAAGAAACACAGGCCAAGGCATTTTGATAGTCTTCTTACTCAAGTCCTGTTTCCTTCCCTCACACCACTTTTATACTTGCCAGCTACATCGTGATTTATGCCAGTTAGTAGGAGTGGAACCAAACCTAGTTTTTTAAAAAAGTAAAATATTAGCAACAATTAGAATGACTGGTGTAATTCCAATCAACAATATCAAGATGAGAGATGCAAGCCTTTCTCAGTGTAATGGCAACCAAGAGGGACAGACCTGCCAACAGTCCAGACCCTCAGGACTTCACCAAGCTCATTGCACTCCAAAAATCCCTTACTGAAATAAGTGAGTAAAGGTGCTTGTGCTATCTAACACAGGTTTATTAACTCTCTGGCTCAAAACTGAGCCAAATACTTAATTTCATCTGGATTCTACACTTTGGTTCTGTTTTTTTTTTTTCTTTTCTTCTCCCTCCCCCCCCTTTAAATTCAGCAGAAAAATAAAACCAAGTCTCCAAGATGTGTCTTCTCAGTGTAGTTGGTGACTATCAGTACAGACAAGTTCATAGGAACCTGTGGAGTAGGGGTAATATGCAGTCATGTTTGCATTAAAAAAGTCTCAGTGTACCTTGAACTGAAAATTTAGAGAAATAAAACAAGATGAGTGAGGCTCCTGTAGTGAACTGCAAAATCAGGTACCTCTTCTGCTGGAGCAGCAAAATGTTTAAGTCTAAAAGTGGCTGGTTTTAAGGAATGATTATGCCTTGGAAATGTAATGGGCAGGACATGGAGATGAGTTTGAGGGTTGGTATTTAGTTTTGTAAGGATGTTATTAACAATAGTTATGCTTAGAAGAGGGATTAGGCTGTAAAGCTGTGTCCTTTTCCTCAGTTCTCTTCTCCAGGCAGCCTTCAGGCTGCACAGTAGTTTCACTCCTGTGGACAGCCTGCACTTTAATGATTTCTACCTCATGGTCAGTTTGGTGCCATACCAGCACCTCCCTCTTTAGCACCAGCAAGGCAAAAAGCTCTTCACAGCCAGCAGTCACTGACTGGGGGTTGAACAGTATAAATGCTTTTAAAAGCCCAGTGCAGTCATCTCTTTGGGTCTGGCATCTCTTTTCTTGAGCTTGTACATTGGCAGAGCTCTCCACTCCAGCCTGCCAGCTCCAGAAGTGAACGGTGACAGGCCGTCATCATCTGTTAGAGCCTGTCATTCCATCAGCTTTAAAATGGAAACCCGAGCTTGCGGGGCAGAATTGAGGACTCTCATGCTTTTGATCATTGAATGAGTAGGGGAAATGAAATGTAATGGGAACTCTGCTTTTTTTAGCCTCTTTCATAAAGTAAATCAAGTTCTCTGCTGGTGTGCCTGCATGAAAGCCACTGGGATTAGCAGATTTGCATTGTTTCACTCGAATGACAGAGGTAGTTTCTAGTTTAAGTGGTGCCGTATGTTGTTTTTTTTCCCTAGAAAATGTTCAGTGTTTCAAATCTCCTGTTCTTAGTGATAGACACCTTGCAAACCATCGTGGGGGGAGGTTTGAGCTGTGGCTGAGTTGGCTGCCAACAACAGGGACAGTCCCACCTCCGAGCTGCTGCTCACAGCTGGCTGGCTCTGCCCTCGCCCTTCTGTTGGTGCTTGTCTGGTTCCCTGGAAACTGGTTCAGCTTGATAACCCAACAAAAACCACGTTTTCCCCCTCCTCCTGTTGATTTAGCTCACCAAGAAGTCAGAGAAAGGCCAAAACAGGAAGAAATACATGACCTAAGAAGCAGCTCCTGCCTTGCAGAACTTGGCACCTATGTGAAAAAGATGGATGAAAGCAATGTCATTGCTCTTCCCTTTCCTAGTAATGTGTCTAAACTTTTCCAGTGGCTTTGCAAGGAGTGTGGTGGTTGTAGGGAGTCAGCAGTGCAATTAGGGGATGTGCATTTGTATGTTGTTGCAAGGGTGAAGGTGATAGCCTGGCCAGATTCCAGAAGGGGATGAGCACCAGGTGGGAACTGGATGAGTTCATGTTGTGAACAGCAGTTTAATGAATAATATAACTAGGGGGATCTGATACTACCACCTTCCAAAGTGGGCAGTCCCAAGATCCTGAAACAGCCTTTTTGTCTGGTACAGAGACCCTTTAAACACCAGTGTTTGCTTTAGGGTGAATGAGTTGCTCCAACTCCAACTGAAGTGTGTAAGTTGTAACTTAGCAGATTTCTTCTCCTTTTCCCTGAAACTCTCCAGTCTGCTGTTACAGTCCACTGTCTTGGAATGTCTTTTAGCTTTGTGGTGGGACATTGTCTCAGAAAGCCCAGCTTCAGTCCTATTATTGTTTTATTTCCATAGACAATTTCGTGATTGTTTTGAAAACGGGCTTATTGCCAATGTGAAAGCAAAGAGGGAAATTTTCTCTGTGACAATTTTCATACATCTGGTATCATGATAAATATTTTATATTATTAATAATAAATAGCAGTTTTATAGAAATGCTTCCCTTTTATGGGCAATGGTAGGACATCTGTCTAGTTTGTACTTCTATAATTTGTCCTACTGGCAATTTTGTGCTTATGGCATATTGACTTCAATAGGGAATTCTGCTTAGAACCTGATGGCACAACAGATCACTCTCTGTTTCCATGAAGGCAGGTGTAGGTGTTTGTGTTTCTGCTGCCAGTCCCTAGGTGCCTCTTTGGAGATGCTTTGGAGGAAGAAATTAGTGAACTTTCCAGGTGTGTCCTGCATGTGAAAGGTGAACTTGCTGGGAACAATTACAATGATCCCTGGTGTGAGTTGGAAAGTTACCTACCCTCCCCTTAAGAATTGTTCTAATCTCCTCAGAATACACTGGGCCTTTGTCATTAGAAGCAGGATCACAACTTGGATAAATGTTACTGAAATTGCAGAAACACCTCAAAGGTTTATCCAGAAGCCACACTATGCTGATACTGTGCAAGTACAAAGGCCTCTTTTTAGGTTTTCTGATGTGTGCTTGAAGACATGTCTATCCCCATCAGTAGTCCTTGTGTTTTAGGGGGACTTGCTGTGGGGTAGAGATTATTGCCTCTATCTGAAGAATATCCTGATTCATTTAAGGGACAGTAGAACAGCTACGGACCCTTAGAATGGCTGATTGTACTTAGCAGAGCTCTCCAGTTCTTGTGAGCTGAGCTAAGCTGCTGTCTTGCAGGTGAATCAAAAAGCTCAAAAGCAGTTAAGGATCTGGAAGAGTTGCTGCCTTCCCCTAACAAGACCCTGACTGGCAAGTTGGGTTTAATAGTTCTAACATTAATAGCAAAACTGCTGCAATCTACAGACTGGTTCTCAGACACAAACCAGATACCTGGGATCCAGTATACAAAGTCTTAATCCCCAAGGCTATTGGGCCATTTTTTCACCCTTTCAAATAACCTTGCCTCTCATAAATCTGTTGCTCATTTAAAGCAAACTTTCTGCTTGCATCAGAAATTACTTCCAGCACTGGATATGAAGCATTCTTCAATATGTTATAAAGTGAGGGCTGGATTCACTACTTAAATAAAGAAAGCCAGTTTGCTTCAAACGGATCATTTATTGCTACCTTCATGCTGTATATTTATTGTGAGGATATTGTCACATTTCTTTCAGTTTTGAAAATGTAAGTTGGATTTTCTCTTTCAGGTTGCCATCTGGTGTATTGCGAACAGTCTCAGAGAGTAAGAGGCCATCTGTTAATACTTTTTCAGGAAGCTTTTTATAGAGCAGTGAAGTGGCAAATCTCAAAAACACGTTGTAATGACTTACAAGATCTTGGGTATGTGTACAAGTAAAGGCTGATATTTTATTCCTATCAACAATATAGTTATCAAGCTGGGGAGGAAAGGAAGAGAAGAAAGAGAACTTGCACACAAATGCACATGCATTTTAATGGCTCTGTTGCATATATTACTTTTTCTATTTTTATATAAAATGTAAAGTGAGTTTCTGAAGCTCTGATTCAGTTTATGCTTATGTACTTTAGAAAGACTGATTGCCTCTTTGAGAAGCTGTTTCCTTCTTTAACCATTAATAGAGATCAAATTACCCAGGATTTTGCCTGATAATACTAAGAATGTAGCTTGTGTTCCTGTAGCATGTGAGTTTACATCTCCAGTGGTGGCTACCCAAGATGCTGATTTGTCTGCTGCAAGATGTCGGAAGACCTCCAGTTCAGACCTGCTGCTTTGAGTGCCAACAACTTTGGGTCAATATCTGGTGTGTTTCTATGGCAAAAGGTTATTTCCACATGCAGCTCCACAAGTAGAGATATTTTCAACCCAAATTTCATATGCTCACTTGGTCATTAATGGTGTCAGTGGAGGATATGACTGACAGAAGTGTTGTCTGATCAGCCCCTGAAATATTCTGGTTGTTGTGGAACAACCAAGATGGGGAATGAGGTAGATATGAGCATCAGCAGTTAAATGCAGTGATCTCCCTGCAGAGCACTGCAGGAGCAGGTGGGTTAGCACTGCCCTCTCTGTGTGTCCCACAGACAGTGTCTCTGGTCTCTGCCCACGGCTGCCTTGTGCAGAGGGAGGGAGCAGGTAAATCCTTGTCAGGTGCCACGATACTGGTGATGGTTTAAAAATAAAATTCATGTTGATGATTTGTGCTGTCATTTCACAGTGAGATAACTTGAAGACCTGAGGAAGAGAAGAGGGTGACCTTTGTGAGGTTATCCACAAGGTCTTCGGTACAATCTAGAGTAGGTACTGGGTTTCTTGACAGCCTCTCTGTGGGCTGGATACGTTGAGCCATTTTTTTTTCCACTTGGATTGACTTCCTTGTAATTTTGTGGTACAGCAGAAGCAAATAGAGCTACATTATGTACCTGCTGTGTGCAGTGCTGGTGTTTACTCTCTTCTGGCCTCTCTGAGAGAAGACACTTGCTGCTTTCGGGATCAGATGCTTTGAAAGCACTCAGAGGAGCATCAGATGACCGATTTCTTTGTAAGCCTGACATGGAGAGGAAAAAGGGCAAGTGCTGATTGTCTGGGCAGGTGACTGGAGTTTGATGAGGTGTTTTTTTGGGTGCTCTTATAAATCCTCTATGAATGTTGTGTTCCACTTCCACCTGTGCATCATCTGAAGTGTCCCAGTCAAGGACATTTTTCTGTATTTTAATGCTGTAATAATTTTCTGTGCTTTGTGTTCTGCAGTGAGAAGACACTGTGGTGATGTTCTCTGTGGAACCAATCCTGCTTCAATTAAGAGCAATAGCTAGATCTTTTTCTCTTCAGTGGTTCCAAATTTGATAGTGAGACATCAAAAATATCATCCAGGTATCACTGGTGTTAAATGTCAGTGCTGCTGCTTGTCAAGGTCATGTAAACCTGTAGTATGGGGTTGTTCAGACTGGCATTGTGCTTAAACACTCTCATCATTTAAACAAAACTAGGCAGCTCTAAAAGCAAAGGCAGCATGAATGTCACCATAAAATTAAGCCCACTAGCCAGTGGTGAGAAAATCTGAGACCTGTATGTTGGAAGAGTTTTAAAAGCAATACAGGTTGGTTTTTTCAGTGCTAACAACCCTTAGAAATAGAGAAATAAGTGACCCCAGCTGTGTTCAATGTAATGCAAGTCAATTCTGCATAATGGTATCTAGCAGTGGTCAGAGTATCTTCCACAAGTTTTATTTATAAAAAAGGTCTTTTCTTCCAAATTATTTTTAGAGGCATTTTCTTTTATTGAATGAAGAAAAACTAACCTTTTCCTTGTTCCTATATTTTTAATGTAAAAGCAATATAAAGACTGAAAGCTAAAAATTGGGGACAGGCTTTTTTGTTGTCCAAAAAGGTACAGTATCACAATTTTTAGTTAAGAAATATGAGGGTTTTTTAGCTATGTTGTTGAATGATTGTTTCTTAATCAAAAGTAATAGGCAGTAATAATTTTGTTACTGCATTATTTGAGGATGCTATTAGAAAGACCTTGAATCCAGAGAAGAATTGACAGAAATTACTTCTGTTGTCTCTATTCTTTCATCTCAAAACAAACCTAGGCGGTCTTGACTGGCAGCTGCCCTGGGCTCCAGCATCTTCCTTTCTTTGTTAAACTCCAGAAACTGCTGAGAGGTCTCCTGAGATGTCAGGAAGTTAAGTGCTGGTATGAAGATGTGCGTTGTGTCCTTCATCTGTTCCATGTCTATTAAGCCAGGTCAGCATGTGGGCAAAAAAGCTCCTGGTTCCCCAGAGGTAGAGGCTTATACGAGTCCCCCTAAAAGCCAACAGCTCAGCACTGAGAATTATGTCTTATTGGGCCACTATGGAGCAGGTTACTACACTCTCTACAGAAGAGCGACTGAATTAGCAGGGCATCCCTGATGAATCTTCAAGTGCCTCAGCATATGGGATACTGCACTGTGCCATCAGAACTGAGCTGCCACTGAAACATCTGTGAGCTACACCCAAGTTGTGCTGGTGTAATCTGGAGCCCAGGCCTCTCCAAGTGTCAGGACCAGAACTTTCCTGTGTTGTGGCTTGTCTTGTGTTACCGTGCGTCGTGTCTGTGAGCTGGTGTTGTGAGGATTTACTGGGGTAATGAAATATGAAGGATTGAATCTAGTCCTATTTAGGGTTAAGAGTCTGTAAATCCACGTTGCTTGCAGAGACCAGGAATAATTTAAACACTGCTCACATTCCAGCCTCCTCAGTAGGGATGGGTATTTTGTTTTGAGGATTTTTTTCCTTATCTCAATTGCTGTACCATTTGGCTATCTGAAGCTTTTGCATGCCTCACAAACACCATCTGTTACAACCCAAGACACAAATACTGCAAGTGATTAGTAATATAAGCCAATGTTGCAGCTGTATGTGGTGTGGAAACCTGATAGAACCAGAACTTCCTTTGTAAGCCTGACATGCTGCATGGTGTGTTTGTGGTTTGTCTAAGCTCTTGCATTCGTCAAGTAAAGATTAACTTTCTGCTGCTATGGAGAAATTGTAGAATAAAAACAAATTAAAACATTCCCCCCAAAAATCCAAACCAGCCAACTAACCAAAAAAACCCACCGTAACAAAACCAAAACAAACCCCAAAAGACCCAAGCATTCCTTTTAGCAAATGTTCTTGGAGCTGGTAAAGCACCTAAACAGAGGGAGCCCCTAGCAGGTAAATGTTTCCAACCACCACATCCTAATATGTTATTAGATGAATCTTTTCTGGGTTGAAATAATCTTATCTATTCTTATCAATGCTCTCCCTAAAGTCATAAAGCACTTAAAATACACATATAACAGGGATCATTCAACTGTTCTGGCCATGGGCAGATTGCAATAAATACCAATACTCTCCTCCTTCTATTGTCATTCAACATGTATTCACAGCACAGGCTGGTTCTCCTTGAGTTCCAGTGTTGATTTTTCTCTCTTTGTTTTGTTCTCCAGCCTTGAATGCAGTAATGGATGAAGAACTGCTTATGATGGTACCAAATTAGAGAGGAACACCATGTGTGCTCATGGATGTACATGAGAAGGAATAGGAAAGGAGAGGAAAGCTTAGATTTGACTGCCTGCAGGATAATTGTGTCAGTGTGTGATGATCCAGGGCCCGGTCCAACCACAGAGACTGAAATTCTGCATTGGTGGGGTGAGTCCCTTTATAATGTTGAATAAAAGAATCAACAATAACAGTTCAGTTGTTGCTAATCTTCCTTTCCATCATTAAGCTATGCTTTTGCCTTTGCCATCTCAAGGCATTTGGAAATATGAGGACAAAGTTTGAATTGCTTTTGTGTTTCCTGTCTCTGCAAAAATCTTTCACAAAATGCTCAGATCCTTATCATGTCCTCATGTCACATAGTGCTTGTTTTGAAAACAAGAGTTTTAGTTCTAAAAAACTCATTAGTGTTATGGATAAATAGGGAAAATTTGGAAGAAGATAGGTGGGTGTTTTTTTGCTTATGCAGACTGTTTTCTCTATATAAGTGTGCTATTGTCCTTAAACTTGTATTTTTTTTTAATTTTTTTTTTGTCCATGGAGACAGAGCAAGAAGTAATGCCCTTAAACTGAAGCAAAACCTTCAGTCTAGATAGTGAGGAAAAAAAAACCTTACTGATGGAAAGGACAGTGAAAGGGGGGGACAGGCTCTCAGGGAAGTTGTGATGTCTGTGGTAATGTAAAACCACCTTTTCTTTTTTCTTGAGTAAGTCTTAAGCACCACTGGGTGTGCTGTGGCCAGCTGGGCATTTGCAGTTTGCCAGCCAGCACTCATTGCACGGGAGGGAGGCAGTGGGACTTTCCCATCTTGTGAGCCAGGCATGTCCTTGGAAAAGGAAAGGTGCTGTCTAGTCCCAGGAAGCACTGAGGGGGATGGGGGGAACTGGCATTTTTGTAGTAGAAATTTCATTCTGATGGTTTGATAGCTGCTATTTAAATAACTGCAGCATATTCTGGAGCACTGAGCAGGCACGTGTTTGTGCCCTGCCAGTTGCCCTTTGCTGTGTATTATGAAGTGTAAGACAGCAGGATTGTGAGTGGCTGTGATTTAAATGACTAAATTTACTCTAGATTAAATGTTTGCCTTTCATGTTTGATTTCTCATTAACTGAGAATTTACAAAGTCAAGTACAGTCTTATTCTTATTTGTAAACGTGCAGCTTTCTCTTTTAATGCCTAATAATAAGTTCTCCCCTCTGGTTGTTTAATGTATCACTTGTGATTCCATTTTGACAAATCTCTCAGCAGTTCAGAAAACTCTTTGTTACAAGGAAATAAATATCCTGCTGACTCAATGGGAAAGAAATGCTTTTTGTCCTTTGAAAAATGTTGCAGCCCTGTAGATTGGTCAGTGTTACTTATCTGAATAGTGCTATTGTAGAGAGGAAAAGGGTACTTTATTGGGCCAAAGAGCATTCGAGGGTACTGGAGTATGTAGGGCAAGGTTATCAAGGCTTTGCTTTGGTAATTTCTATTTCTGCTTTGAAAGATCATCTTACATGTGATATTTGTCTCTGTTAAATGCATCGCCTTTATTATTGCAGTAGCTTTTCTTTTTTAATTACAAAATGCTGACAAGATGTTTTGCAGTGACATATTATAACTACATTAACCAGGTGCATTAGGATCTGTGTATATGGCAATTGATGCTTTCTCTTTGTCACTTACATAATGAACCTTCTGCCTGCACAGAATAAAATATTTATCTGGAATGCAGGCTAAAGCAAATGCTGGAGACTGGAGGAGGAAAAACACAGGCTGCCAGCAGTGAATAATTGTTATAATCTCATTGTCCTTTGCAAAGTTGTTAATTAGGGCCTTTACTAAGCAGACTGTGCTTGCAGGAGTCCCACAGAAGTCAAGTTGTTGTACTCCTGTGCATCTGTCAGCTCACAGTGGTTTTAACATGCTTAATGCAGGGTTCCCCAAGTTTCATCTTCAGAGAGGCTGTATATGGGGGGGGGTGTTGTAATGCTCTCCTCCTTCTCTCCCCTGCACTTCTTTCTTTGAAATAAGAATGAAAACAACACCTGAAGGAGGCTGGTAATCTAATGTATAGAGTTTGGGTGTCCTCCATCATCAATATTGGCATGCAAGCCTGCTAGGGATGTGGGGCTGTTAGTTTATTTGCAGGTGCTCTCTGGAGTTTTCTCTGCAAGGAGCAACTGGTATAAATTGTGTGTACTTTGCCTACTTTAGTTCCAAGTTCCTTTTGTTATTTAGTATTTGTATTTCTATAGCAACTAGAAGATCCACTTAGGGATCTTCTAGTGTAAATAGTATAAGGAAACAATATTTTAGGTGAAGAGATCTGAGCAAAAATGATCTATTGTTGTCAGTTTCTTTGTAGGCATTAATGGAAAGGAGGATTTTTGAAAAACAGAATGATTTAATTTTTAGGTTGTTTCCTGTGTGAGGGGACAACATGGGAGGAAGAAAAGAAAGCAAGAAAGTCCTAATTTTAAAAAGTAGCAAATGTAGAAGTTTGGTGCCAAGGGCTGATTGGAGGCAAGGACTGACATCTTGGGAGCAGATGAGAGGAAATGGGATGTGTCAGTAAATCATGAACATCCTTAAAACTCAAGGCAAGCAATTCATAAATAATAGAGAAGGGAAAGCTGAAGGAGGAAGGAGAAAAACAGCAAGACGTGAGCTCAAAAAAAAAGGTATTTGCAACATGATTTGGGAGGGAATGGTTTTGGGGATAAATTGCTTTAGGAAGGCCAGAGAGAAGAATGTTTATGTGACAGTAGGATTGACTGGTTCCTGTGTGGAAAAAGTAGGGGGGGAGTAAACCCCCAGCATTATGCAGACAGAATGAGCAAAATGGGTGAACCGAAAGGTGGAGAAGCAAACAGAGTCAATGCGGGGACTTCCTGAGCAGAGAGATACTGAACATGGTAATGCTGAGTGTACAAAGACATGGAGGAAAATAGGAAATGGGATGAGAATGAGAACAATCCCTGGAGAACTAAGAGTTGGCAGAAGCAAAGTAATTTCTATGTCAAAAGGGAAAGGAGGAGGAAGAAGGGAGAAGAAAGAGTAAGACGTTCAAATGTCTAAAAGTCTTGTGTCTCTCTTTTTTTCTTGGTAGAAAGTTGGCAAAAGCCTGTATGGATAAATAATAGGAGGAAGAATAAATTGTGGAGGTGGATTTATTTTTACCAGAAAAGCAGACTTTGCTAAGGACATGCCAGAGAAACTGGTGGAGGAGGTAATTCTACTGGAACTGCTTTCTTCTATAAGCTGAGCTGATGTGGTATAAATGGAGCTGATCCGGGATGGAGGCTTGGAAAATAAGACCTTGTTAAGTGTGAAAAGGTCAGAGATAGTACTAATGGAGGAGAGAAAGGGAGGCAGTAAGGAGGAGGCTGAAAGCAAACAAAAGTTTTTCCTGTGTAAATAGACACCTGATGCAACTGAGTTGTGGAAAAGCTGACAGTCCTAAAGTGGGGTAGAGGTGGAAAAAGCAAATTGTGCTAATAAAGGCAGTTGTAGAACAGGGAACTGCAGCAGGGGAGTCAGGCCAGACCTGCAGGTGTGAGACCAAGGAGATGGGTGACTCTGAACACAGGTGGCTTATCAGTACAGAAGTTGTTATTGAGTTAAGCTTAAGGGGAGCCAAGAGTCAGTTGGAGAGGAAGGTTGATGAGGAGCTGGATCCATGGTTGACAGCAGTGCTGAGTAGGCGAGATGGCAGGAGTCCTTGTTTACTAAAATAAAGTATCTCTCTGCTGCTTAATTAGTTTAATTAGGTCAGTTGTTTTAAGTTAGAATACATATCTCATAGTTTTTGGCACTGTCTGTAAAAATAGGATTTTTAAAAAATCAACAAATACGTATGATTGAAAATGAGCTCTCAGTTACTGCCTCTAACAGCTGTTTGGTGTTTATTTGGTGAATAGGTGGGGATAAACCTGGAGTGGCACTGCTGGGTGGAGGGAAGGTGCTCACAGCAGCCCTTCCAGGGGATATGCCAGGGCCCCTCCAGCCCCTGCCCTGCTGCTGAGCAGGACCAGTGGCAGCATGAGCACAGTGAGGCGGGCAGTTCGTGCTTCCCAGCCTGCTGACCCAGCCTCCAGAAATTTGGATTTTCAGGGCCAGTCATTTCTTTTTTCTCCCAAATTTCTTCTGTCTGTCTGAAGAAAATCAATGCTCGGAGGGGAAGCTGAGCTTCCGCCGGCAGAGGTTGCTGCTGTTCTCTTCACCTCCTCCTCCTCTCAAGCTGGTAACCTGTCATGTCAAGTGTTTAGCTGAAAGCAGTGGGAATTGTGAAGCTTTAATGTTTCTCAGACTGTAGTCTGCCACATTAACAAATCTTTCACTTTTCAGAAGATGATAGTGTCAATCACTGTGACAGGCTGAAAGACACCATTCATTGTTAATTAATTATTAGCTGTCAACTCAAAGACTTTGTTGAACTAAGAACATTCAGGCAGATTGTGGATTTCCTCTTTTTTAAACTTTATGTTTAAAGGACACTAAATACCCTTAATTATCAAAGTAAGTTGAAATCCTTTCATACCTCTTTCTTCTGCAGGTGACTGCTTCAGGTACAATATTAATTATATATAGAATGAAGATTTTGTAGCTTCTTATTGCTGATTTATGTTTTCATAATGGATGAACTAAAAAGAAATAAGTTTCCTTTCTTTGCTTTGGTAACAGCCTGTGATCCTTAGGCTGCCTCTGAGTTTTGGTGTTTGGAGGAAACAAGCAAAAGAAAAGAAACTCATGTTTCTGGAATAGGCCTGAGGGTTGTATGACCTACAGTGGGGGCCATGACTTTGTGTCTGACTCCACCACAGAGATCCTTGGATTTGAGCTGTTGGAATATTTCAGTTTCACTCCTTTGACCAAGAAATCGAGGATAGCTTTCTCACTGGGCTTCCTGCAGGTGGGAATGAACTCTAATGGCTTTTTCATAAGCAATTATCTGATTTTTCCAGCAGTTCTGGGCATGCCCAGCCATTCCTGCAGAGCTGTCTGCTCCAGGAGCCTTGCAGTGAAATGTGAAGATGCTCATGTGGGCACTGCTCTGGCTGGGGGCCGTGGGAATGCCCAGTCCAGGAGAGTGGCTTGGGCACTGAAGTGCTTCCAAAATGTGTCTGCAAGTTTGAAAACACTGGCCAAGCCTCTCTCCATTTGGGCCTGCCAAACACAGAGGGATACAAAAATACTTACCTACCTCACAGGAGTGCTCTGAGGCTTAATTAATGCGTAGGGTAAAATGCTTTGAGATCCTCAGGTCATAATGATACTTAGCACTTTATATCTTCAAAGCCCCATACCCAATGCGAAGGAACTAATCCCAAACTAATTAAGCAAAAGGCACTATAAAAGTGCCAAGTGTTGTTATTTGCCTTAAAGTATTATTATTTAATCACAAATTGCCTCAAAGTGAAGTGTGACTGTATGAGATTAGAGACATAGTAATTAAGGCCCTGATTTAATATTTTAAATTTATTCAGCATACTTCAATGCAGCTCTTGAATTTTTTTCGTTCTCTCCCAAACACCCAGCTCACATTTTAATTTTTATAAACACTGCATCCTCATCACTTAATAGGCTTTCCCACTTCTCTCAGTTGTGTGCCCTTAGGATGTTGCAGTGCTGAGGGAAGATAGTTTGGCGAACAAGGATTTGGCCAAGTTGGAACATAGCAGACTGACTGTGTGCAGTTATGAATTAAATATGACAAGAAGGAAATGTGTAAATAAAGTCTTTCTTGCATGTGTAGTAGATATATTTATGTATGTGCTGTGTAAGTTCTACAATGCAAAAACAGCTATGAAAGCATCTGTCACCCCACATTACTTATTCTGCCTTTGAGATACAAGCTGTGGCAGAGCTTCTTAAAGACGGCCCTTCCCTGCATGTCAGGGAGCAGCTGTAGTTGTTAGACTGATTTGGGAAGCAATGACTTTGGGTAAATAGTCTGGTGAAATTCACCCCTCCGTACAGAAGCTCAGCAGAAGGTTCGAGCACCACTTCCCTCCTAGATAAACCTTTTTTAACAGTGGAAAGGAATGTGAAGACCTTGTGTACAGGAGTAGATTTCATCCAGTGTTGATGGTGAGATTAGGGAAACTCCATTGCTGGGAAGTGACTATATTTGCTCTTCTTTCTAAAGCAGTAGAAGAAATCTATTTCTTCATATGTAAATGAGTTGAAGTTCATAGTTACATGTGGGCTGGATGCAGTATGACCATGCTGTGCCACTGTAACTTTACAGACCTTGGTGGACATAATCCCCAGTCTTCTGGTGCTGTGAGATTATAATTCACAAAGTAGTGCTCAGAATGACGGCAGCACCACCGACAGTCTGTTTATTATTGTGTATGCATTTACATTTGTAAATTAAAATTATTTAGCATTTATCCAATCAAAGGAAGTTTTAGGAAGTTCAGGGTTCTTTTGTAGAGTAATGGTTTCTTATAAACCATAGCAAAAGGTTATAAAGGCAATTTTCATAGAGTTGTGAAAACTCATTGTCTCTGCTCTCTTACCTTCTCTCCAGAAACATTCCCCTGCAAGTTAAAGCATTTTTTTCATATCTTGGAAGTCTGTGGAGCCTATTTTTGAGGGGAGCAGCTGTTCTGTTCCCAACTGATCTCTGAAGAGATTGGAGACCAGGAAGTGTTGACACTGGTCTGCATGAAATCAGTCAGAGAATTGCTTAGGTAGCAGTTGGTGAGGCTGGGCTGAGTTGTGGAAAAAGTTGCAGGATATTTGTGCCTTGGTTGGGAGCATCAAACACTTGCATTCAGTTTTGAAACAGGAAAGTTTTAAGGGGACTCATGGTGCAGCCACATACACTCTCAAGGCTCAAACTTCTATTCCTTGTGCTTTCTATATTGCATGATACAGGAGCTGAAAGAAATTCAGCCAGGGGCATGCAAAGCCTGTTTGCAGGGACCAGATGTTCAGCTGTGGAACTGCAGTAGCTTCCCTTACTTCCCACCAGCTGAAGATACAGTGCTGTACACTGGGACTGGGCTGCAGCACACAACTCTTTAATGACTCAAAGCTTGAGAGGGTTTATTTCTCAGCACGAAGGACCAGCAGGTTTCTGTTTATTCTTAGCTTGCTTTCACTGAAGTGTTCTGCCGTCTTTTGCAGTGCAGGTGCATTGCTTTTACAATGAAAGCCAACTAACCTTTGCCTCCTCCTGGAAAGAAAGCAAAAATCCTTCATCCTAACAAAGAACATCAACGTAGCAACGATCTTTAAAATGAATAAGTGAACCAGGAACTTGTGCTTAGGTAGACGAGTGGGCTTTTGTGGTAATCTCTTTGCCAGCATGTATTTTGATAGAACTTCAGGGGTGGAGAGGATCTATGTAAAGCAGGGACAGCTGAGTGCTCCAGACAAGCTGCTTCGTTCTGGAGAACTGAAGCTCTTATTGAGGAGTCTGGCAGTAAGCCCTTTCCTGAAGCTTACTCTTGATGCTAAGGGAGGAAAAGGTGAAGAGATGAAACAATGAGACCTGCTGTACTTGGGAGCATCTTTTGGTTAAGCTTCAACAGCTCCTTTTGTGTTAGAAGTAAAGGCACCTGTATGTGGATTGTGAAAGAGAGAGCTGCTGAAAATCAGCATGGCTCTGCTGAAAGAATGTCAGCTTTTGACCAGCTCAGCACCTGACCCATTTGCCCTTACAATGACAGAATCTGCTGAGGGGTCAAAACCGTGATGCTGCCACACCCAAGCACAGGCTGGGATGAGAGACAATAATGTCTTCCCACTGCTCACACACCTTGGGGAAAGATGAGGTGAAATGAAGCACTGACCTAAAAGACAAGAGCCCCCGAGGAGAAAGGTGCTATCAAAATGTCATCTAGATAAATAAGGACCCGAACTCCTAGTATCTTAAGTAGCTGGGCTATTGATTAAAGAATCATGATAAATGAGTATAGGGCTGTGAATTAGATCAATACCATCAACCTTAAAAGTCAATCTCCTGTACCAACTTGAACAGAGACACTAAAAAAAATGCACTCAGGAGAACCACAAATCCTTGGGCTGATGGTGGCCTTGAGGCTTTGGGCTTTCCTCTGCCATTTCTTTTTTTCCCTTTGTTTCTCTGAATAGACTTTAAAGCACTGGTAGAAGAGATGTTTATGACTGTAAATATGTCATTAAGAGCACCAAAATCTGGGCTTTGCAGTAGCTAAGGATGTCTTAAGGACACTGTTATGCAAGTCTAGGAGAAAAACTTCTCTGTGGCAATTGTGCTAAAAGGAAAGGTTGAAAAAAAAATAAGGGGTGAAATCCCCAGCTATGTTGGACAGATATTGACCCTCTTGGGGTAAGTTTACACTTGCAAAGAAGGAAGCTGTAAAATTTTTTGTTTTGCTGAAAAGAGGACCATGTGCTTGGGAGATTCTGCAAAATTAAGTCTTTCTATAGGGATAAGAAAGGAAGAAATTACTAGGTTTTTGAAAATTAAGTACCTTGCTCCATGTACTTCTCTGGGTAAGGCTTGGGAGGGGGTAGTTGTCCATTTTAGCCCAGCAGGTACTGGAGCAGACTAAAAGCCATGGTGCTATGCTGAGTCAGAGCATGTGTCTGCCTGTAGGGCTTTGCGTGGACAAGGGTTTCATTAAAGGTCTGTTTCTCAGGTCACACTGATCTTTTTGTGTAAGCTTCAGCAAAGTCACATAACCTTTTCTCATCTCTGTTTTTGGATCTATAAAACAGAAATGTGCATGCCTGATTGGATGCTGATAAGTTTCATGATTTCCTCTTTCATATCACTTCTTCATGTTATTCTTGCAGCAGAATTGCTCCAGGGTTTCTTAAAGTACCTTCCTTCATTTGCCTACATCCCTACAAAATGAAGATGTAACAACCACTGTTCAGCTGTGGCTGTTGGTTGTAAAGACTGGTGGGGACATTTGCAGGAAGTATTTTTGTTATTTTTTTGTGGGAGAAGTTCTAAGATACCCAGTCCTAATTCTTGCCCTTCTAAGTCTTTTATTCTTTAGTGATGGTTACTTTCAGAGGTTATAGATATGTTATTTATGTCTCACGGTGAGGAACAGACTTTCATCAGTATTTCTGCACTCAGATAGGACTCAATTAGCACAGACATTACCCACAGAGAGGTGTTTTCTTGATGCTGTTTTTGAAAAGTTTCATACAAATCAGAGTCTGTTAACAACCTGTTTTATTTCTGACTGTATATAGCTATTGCTATCAGAATTTGTTTTATGATGCTATTAAGAGGCTTTCCCAGTACTAATATGAGAACTGTATCGATGCTGGTAAACTGCTTGTGTGTTGATTTTAATGAAGCACTCTCTTGTCATCTGACTTAGGATGAAATTAACCCCCTGTGCAGATATCTGGCACTTGTGCATCACTTGAGTTCCCTTTTGACACGTTAATTGTGATTGAAATGATACCTGGTGCTTCTCCTGCTTTCCTTCAGAGAATTGCGTTTCCTGCAAGCTTGGTAGCAACTCTTAAAGCAGAAATCATCTTCTTCCCAGCAGCACCCTCATCTTCACCTTCAGAGTGCTGATGCTCCCACCTGAAATAAGGACACAAGCTCCAAAAACTGCTGAAGAGTAGCGGTCAGGGGATTTCTTGGGAGCAAGCTGTCATTTGTGATCATTCACATAGGGCAAGATCCTCAGCAAGTGTTAATGCATAGGGAAGAGAACTCCATCTGAAAGTAGGTGTCTACTCTAGGGAGTTTCAGTTCTCTTTTCTGTGAGGGTGAGAATCTTTCAAAAAGATTAGAGGTGCAGTAGGTCATCAAATCGTTTTTAATCTTTACATGATTCTTCTTCATGGCAGAATTTTGTATGAAATAAAGAAAAAGTTAAGGAAATATTGGCAGTTGTTGGAAAGATTTTTTCCAAATCATGATTCTAGAAAACTAAAAAACTAAAAAAAAAAAAAAAAAAAAAAAATTAAAAATGGACTCAATTAGAAGTGCTAAATGAGGACCATAATGAGATATCCAAAGTCTTGCCAAGTGAATTTAATCACTTTCTGATCCCAACAGCCACACAATTCAACTCTTTCTTAGCATAATTAAGCAAGTGACAATGAGGATGCTATTCCAAGACATGGTAATGAGATGCTGTGGGGCCTGAATTCAGCTGGAGGGGATTTCCTATTAAATATTTATTGTATGTGCAGCTTCGTCAGTAGTTAGAAATATAGAAAAGGAAATTTAGCCAAATTGAACCTCTTTTCTGAGATTAATCTGTGAAAAACTGAAGAACTGTGGTCACTTGGTTTTGGACTGACTATTATTTTTGGCCTGCGGGCTGCATTCAGCATCAATAAAAATCATAGTGTATGTAGGAGTAAAATAAATATGAGGGAGTTAGAATGTAGGAAAATAAAAATGGAAGGGGATTGAGAAGGAAATAGGAATGTGACAAACCAATTAGGGAGAGTACAAATGATAAAAGTCAACAGGAATTAACTAATGATGTGCTGTAGAATGCTGAAAGACTAGAAGGTTTATAGGGGAAAAAAAACATGTAGAAAGGAAATAATTGGATAACAGAGATGATGGGGTGAGCCAGTGAACTGCAAAATAATAAGACTTTTAAGCATAGTGAACATTTAATTCTGGATCCAGGGAGAAGTGAAGTATGCTTTCATCACATTACTTTTGACACTTTATGGGTGTTATGGAAGTCATGGCCAACCTATATTTGACTGAAACTGCAGGAGAAAAGCTCTATCAAGGCCCCAGGGATTTATAACACATTTGCACACACAAGCCCAAGAAGAATGCTATTTAGGCTACAAAATTGAGTGGGGCCTTCTTGGCTATTGATTTCTCTGATTCCAAAAAAACCCAGGCTGCTTTAAACCTCCTCAAATGTCCTGATCATCTTCCATACTGTCTTATGATCATGCTTATGATAGAGGGAAAAATAAAGTCAGAGCAGAATTAACTTTATTAAGTCTGGGAGCACCTAAAATTAGGTTGGATGGTGTTGCTAATCACTTTTTTTTTTGTTTCAAATGCAAATGGTGCATAAGGAAATGTGTTCATAAATGCCTTCTTATTCCAGGCTGGAATGTCCTGGGGGCCTACACAGCAGTGCAGGTGCAGGGGGGCTTTGGGACACAGAGGTGATTGCAGATTGTTCTGTGCAGAGCTCACCAAGTCCTGCTGCTGGAGGGGTGACCCTTCAGCTCTTGGGGCTTACTGTCTGTCTTTCCCTGTGCATTTGAGTGATATCTCTGGAGTATTTTGGAATTCCATGGAGAATCTGCTATGTAAATAATAATAATTCCCGTCGTACTTGCTAAATGGCACTCATAATTTAAAAAAAAGTTTTTGGCAATAGGATCAAATTAACTTGATGAGAAAGCTCTTTTTTCTTGTAAAGTACTAGGAAAGCTGTGAGACAGGAGGTGCAATTAATTATCTCACTTGGATTAAAAGCTCTTTTATTTGATATTTGATCTCTTATTACTTGATTTCCCACAAAATTGCTGGTAACGTGCAGTCCCACTTAATAGCTCATTAGCACTCCAGTGTGGTATTTGTAAGGTGGTCAGGTTTGTGTATAATAAAGCAGTTGCTGGCTAGCAGTGAATGACTTCAGCCATAATTAATTAATTAAATGTGTGTAAAACATGGTTCATTAGCAAGGTGTGTGACAATCTCATGGTGTCCAATGCTGTCCCTCTAATCGTGTAATGGGCGTGATGCTGCTGCAGCACTGCTTCATTAGTTTCCAGCTTCTGCTAGTGTTGTTTAGGTAAAAGACCTCTCAATTCCAGGACTTGTTCCAATGACCTGGTAGCATTGGAAGGAATAGTTTACGGTAACCAATCGAACAGCATTTCTTGCTATTTTCACTTAAAACCCACACAATTAGAAATTATTACTATAGCTTAGCAGCGGTAGCAGAACATTTGCTAGGGAAGCTGGAAATCTCAGTTCAACTGTAGTTCAGGCAATAACTATTCTTTATACTCAATTATGCACTGTAACCCATTAGGGAAGTCTGTGGTTTCCTGATGTAGTTTTTTTTTTTCCCCCTTCTGTTTTACAGCAAGGTTGCAACTGGCTGCAAGTATATCAGAAATTGGTACGATTGTGCAATTATTCTGCAGGCTATCTAACTTCTACCCACTGTATTTATCTGGCACATTTAGAGACCCAACAAAGCCAGGAGGCTCAGCCCTTTAACCCAGATGTTAACTGTGGGAGGACACTAATCTGCAGAGCCGATGCACTTGTGGTGTACACCCATTAGAAAGTCATTATTCAGACCTACTAGACCCAGAAATCAGTTACTACCTAGACTTCTGGGCCTTGATCAGGATTGTCTGCTCACAAAGGAAAAGCTTGAAGAGAAGTTTGCTTGCACCACTCGAAGCCTCTTTCATTCAGCCTCCGACAATGGGCTCTGTTGGGTCTATCAACACCTTATTTTGCTTTCACAAGCCAGGCAAAAACATTTCTGAGTTTTTGAGAGACTCTGGGGGTGTGATTATAACTCAGTCATTTAAAGGAGGTATGATAATCCCCCTTTGTAGTGAAAAAGGGCATTGAATATTGGTCTTCCTTGGGTTTAGATTCAGTCATGCTGAGCATGAGGTTCAGGTTCTGTAGTTGTTGTTGTCGAGATGTTTCTCTGTGCCCTATCATTTTGTGATTGGGAAGGCAGGTGGGTTTGTGGTGTTAATGTTATGGTTTTCTGCTGCCTTCTTTTGAATGAATTCCTGGAGAGCTTTGAAACCCTGTGACATTGATGTAAGAAGCCCACAGTAACCATGTTGTGGATGGCTCTGGCTGTTGTTCAGAAATACGATTTTGCAGTGTTGCTGTCATATTTGACTGCTATTTAATTGACTTTCTGTTCTTGATGTTTGCCATAATCAGAACAAGCACAGGTAGTTTCCTTCTCTGACAGGTGCATTGGAGGTCATTAAAGAGGTTATAATGGAACTAGAAAAGAATAACATGTGTGGTCTGGTTCTAGTGCCTTTCCTGCAACAATTTTCGCATCTGAGGCATGAGAGAAATTGCCCTGCTTCCTCTGAAGGAAGGACCTTCCTCTTCAATTGTGCAGGTTATTGTGGTGTGACTTTGACCCAAGCTTTTGGATTGTGTTATCTGAACTTTGGGCTTCACCCAAAATGTTACTGAAGCACTGCAATACACACAGAGCCTTTATATTTTTGCTTAAAATACATATAGCTATCAAGGACAAAGTAACCAACTGCATGGGCAATGGCACTGAGAAGAGCATCTCCAGTTTCAGGAGTTCTCTGATTGCCCTAATTCATTTCACTGCCATAAGCCTGGGCATGAACAGGTAGCTACAGATCAAATATGATGTGCAAAGCTGCTCTTCCCACCTCTTTACTTTGAACACCACTCACAAGCCAGTTATGTGCTGCCAATGCCTTCAAAGCCATTAGTCCTCATTGCAGTGTTTTAAAGTCTTATCTTGCAAAATTCCCCTAAAATATATTTCTTTCCAGAGGTAGGCAGTGAAACTTGTTCTTTTTGAGTGGCGATTTCTGAAGCTTTTTGTGGATTTGTGTTGTGGGGGTTTTTTGGTGCTTTTCTTTTTTTTTTTTTTTTTAATGCAGAAGGTTCTCTTAAAGAAGGACATATTATTTCCCCCTCCTTGAGTCTTCTTTTCCCCCCATTATTACAATTTTCAAAAATGTAGATGCTCCTAATACAGCAGAGACCGTTCCACAGCTCTGCCTTTAATGGAGTGAGCAGATTGCAGTAAGAATGCAGTGCTGCTCAGTAAATTTAATGACTTTATGAAGATAAATGTTTCCCTTCCAAAGCCCCTTCTTGTCAGAATACATTTAATACCACCATTCCTTTGAGAACTAAATTCCTGTAGCACTTTGCAGCATATTAGCATGTTTTTCTCACCACATGAAATTGCACTTCAAGCAAGAAATAATAATGTTTCTGCATCCCCTTGTACATTTTTATTACTGCCAATGAATAGGAGTAAATTAACTATTATGGCTAACATTATTCACAGGGACAAATTCCTAACTCATTTTACAGAGAATAATAAATAACTGAATAAATAAGATGCCTTTAATTTCACATGTGAATTATCAAAGATTCCTCTGAGTAGGAGGAATAGGGGCCAGTTGATTTAAGAAACAAGATACAACCCTAGAAAAGAAGTTAGATGTATGTCCACTCATCTTTATTTTCTTTTGTCCTTCCAGAAGTATAATAAATATCCTTATCATTACATGTCATTCCTATGAAAATAGGTTTCTCCCTTCTGATTATCTGTTTCTATGTATTTAACTACTAATATAAACATATTCTACGTTTATTCAGATACTAATGTGGGAGATGAACCACATTTTGCTGTTGGTTGCTTGGATGCAATTATCATATGGTTTACTTCATGTGCAGACCTTAGAGTGCTTTTTAAAGACAGACTTATTGTAGTCTTTTACAACAAAGGAAACTGAGGCTCAGAGTAATATGTGGCTTGTAGTACTTTACTCAACACATCCAAGTAAAAGCTGCAGTGAATCAGAATGTTTTAGACTGTTCTAAAGATTCCCTTGTCACTTGACTGAAGAACTGATCCTAGGCAAACGTTTATTTTCGAAAAAGAACCAAAACAAAACAATTTTTGTATTGGTATCCAGTTCATAAGCGATCAGTCTTTATTTCAAGCATTTTAAAGTGTGGTTAAAAAAAGATTATTAAAATACAAGTCTATTTTTGTATGATTCACCAACAATTTCAATGAAAATAAATAGTCCATAGTTTTGTAAACAGAAAAATGAGAATATTTGCCTATGAATTTTTTAACTGTGAGGGGAAAAAAAGTGCCATAAGTTAATTTCTGCTTCTTCAAAATCTGATGGCAACAAAATATTTCACTGAACCAAAATATTATTTAACCAGGACATTCTGCAATTATTCTTGAGCCTTTTAAAATTGTATTTCACGCTCATGTCCCTGATCACTGTGTTTGCTCTTCTGTCTGTGTTTATGCATGTACACACACACACACACATCTATTTTGGCTTCATTCCCAACTGTTGCTGCACTGTTTTCTTCCAACAATACGTGGGGATCCAGCAGTGCCCTACAGGGTGAGTTTGGCTGCAGGTGGCCAACTGTGGAAAGGTCCCTTCTTAACTGTATTTGCCACCTACTTCCCTTGATGAACCCGCAAGGGCCTGCCTTCAACCTTCAAACTGAGGAAATGGAATTGCCAGTTCTGCACACTGAGGTGACAAAGACCAGATTTTGTACGAATTCATTCTGAAAATGCTGCCACAGGGTGTTGGAGATGGAGAAGGAAGCAAGTGTGTACTCAGGTACTGTAATTCAGCATGTGGCTTTTTGTTTGAGGGACTTGTGTGTGTGTGTGTGTGTGTGTAACAAGAATTGCCTTTCTTAGATCTTTGCCTATTCCCCAGGGAGAGCTGCCAGAAGGGTGGAGTCTGGATGATTTAACATACATCTCCACAAGTCTTCTGTTATAAATTTATACATTGATTCCTGTAAAGGTGAGCATGAAGATGTGTGGGTGCTGTTGTTATAACTAGAACTATTTAAAGACAATCCGTGAAACCCATTTTTTACTGAGGGGAAAACTGCATCAAAAGCTTGGTGGAATTCTTTATTGGAAGCCACACACACACATACCCCTCCCAGCCCCCAGCATGAAGAAATTTTTATCATGATGAATTATTTTATTTGGCTGTTCTTTTATTTTGTTGCAGAAAAGGATTTCCCTCCCTCGGTGTTTTCTTTCAGTCTGAAGAATATTCAGAATTCCAAGGGGAGAATCACAGAATGCTTTGGGTTTAAAGGGACCTTTAAAGGCCGTATAGTCCATCACCCCTGTAATGAGTAGGGATATCTTCAAGAAGATCAGGCTGCTCAGATTTCTGTCCCACCTAACAAGGAATGTTTCCATGGATGGTGCACCCACCACCTCTGTGGGTAACCTGTGCCTATTCCGTGTGGCACTGATGTGCCAGAGCTGAGCGCTCCTTCCAGTCCCTTAGTCAGTGTTTTGTTTCTTCCCCTCCTCTCTTCCTCTGCAATAACTGTTGTAAATTAAGCAGTTACTTTTCTTCCTACGGTTTCAAAGCACCAAACATGTCTGTGAGCCCTTTACCTTTGATGCCAGTTTCCTGTCAGAACGTGTGTTTTGCCGTTGCAACATCCTGAAAAAGTTTAATCTGAAGCAGAAGAACTGTAAAATGAAGAGAGCAATTATATACAGCCCAGAGCACCGAGCAGCTGAAATGACAACAAAGTTTCATCTGTTTATTAGGTTAGCTCTGTTTCAGATAAAACACTATTAGCAATTTATGAAGGGAGAGTAGGACTTTGAAATTGAATATCTGTCAATTAAATCTGAAAATCTTAATATGAAATGCTTTTAAAAGTCAAATAACATCTATTAAAACTCCAGATTTAGTCAATGAGAACAGGCTGTACTCTGGGTATACACTGAAGTAAAACCAGTGTATGCATGACAGAACCTTACCTGGGAGTGGGAGGGGATCTCCTTGTAGACAGAGAGAAAAAACAAGGAATTAAAACAGCCTTCTACTCTGCAAAGAGAATTGCTATGTAAAGATGGCTACAGTTGTCAAGGCAACTTTGTTTTTACAAGTGCTCCAAATAGGGGCTCTGAAATCCCTTCCTTCCCTGCACCTCCTCCGCTCTTCCCTGCCAGACCCCCCCCCCCAAAAAGACCCAACCCAAACCCAAAGAAAAACCCACAGATTTCTTCAGATAATTTTCATTTTTCTATAGAAAAAGCTTGGATAAAAATAGATGAGGATTGACATTCTTTCCGAGAAAAAATAATAGAAAAATCAGCCAATATTTGGAACTGATGCTTCTTTGCCTGTAACTTGTTCTTGGTAGTTAGTGATCAAGTTCCAGTGTTTATCAGGGTGGATTGGGATCCTGCTTGGAGTACACAGAAGAAAAATAGACATTGATCATCTTTAATGTAGAAGCAACTTCTGATCTCTTTAGTTTCAAGTGTCCTTTTGTTCTGTGTCTGCACACCACTCAGCTATTGTACAATCTTGGTCCACTCAGTGGGATAAGTCACTAAACCCCTCTTTCTTTAGGCTTGAAGGTAAGCATGGAGAAGAGCACAAATCCTTTAGCTGACTCTATTGAAGAGGGTGGCAGGGCAGCCTGGGTGAATGGGATTTGCTGTTCCCTTTGCTGCAGAGTGCCTGACTGACTCGTCCTGCTGGGTGGCCTTTTCTGTTATATTGCATTTTCACCTGGAGATTGAATGCTGAGAGTGACAGCCCGGCGATGCTGTATTTACTGACACATGGATCTTGCAGCTGTATCCTCATGGGACCCTTTGCTTTCCAGAGCAGAAACCATCTTTTGGTGTGTGTAAGTGCATGCATGTTTACAACATCAGCAGAAAGGGCTCAGGGTTTGTGATCAGTACCTTAAAGTTCAACACAGCAGTAACATCTGTATTTTCTGTCTCTGTGCCTGTGGGCCAAGCATGAATACTTTAAACAGGTTGTATGCCACAATATAATCTTCACTGAAGCTGCCTCAGATTTTCTTATTTGGCCACAATAGTACTGACAATAATCCTTGTTTACACTGATAATGCAAAAGGAAGGACAATCTTGTACTTAAAGCCCAAGGTTCAGCTTCCTGACCTATAGTACTGGAATATGAATAATTCCTTTTTCACTCTGTCTCACAGTACTTAAAATGAAAGCTCTGCAGGGCAGATGCTGTATCTTAGTGTGTGTCTATGTGGTACCTAGGATGTGCTCTGATCTCAGCTGAGCCATCAAAGTGATGCTTTATCACCTGTAATGTCAAAGAACAGATGTAGCTCAGTTTTTTCTGGGCTATAAGAAGGGTTTATATTCTGCCTGTGGTGCCACACTTGAAAATCAATATGGAAAAGCTGTTGGTTTCGAACACGTTAATAATGCACAAAATTTGTTACAATCCTTACATTAAATGACAGTTTCTGTGGTTTCATATATCTTTGTGGTATAACTGCATGACAGTATAAAAGTTTTCTGAACAGACTCCTTACATTTTTGTGTTGGTCCCAGTAATTCTCTTTGCCATGATACATCAGTCCTTGAACTTGATTGCCAGAAACCCACTGGGCAGAGACCATTACCTGTCTTTTTGAGGTGAGGACTTCCTGCCATCTATCTTGTAGAGTGTCTTGCATAATCCATTTTGGCCTGTGGATCCAAAGCAGTACTGTAACACAGGCTGGTGAATGCCTGTCACAAGGGTGTGATACCAATTTCCAGAGCAGATCAAAGAGTCCAGTGTTGGATGGTTGAAAAGATACAGACAAAAAAAGTCATCTATATGTGTGAAGCGGTGCTTGGGGGAATAAGAAGAAATATGGGTAGTTGTGATATTGTCATGCAATGTATTAAGGAGTCCCAGGATCACTATTCTCATTGACAGAGGGAAGTCAATTATATATTTTCTTTGATAGAAGCATTGATAGGCATAAGACTAAATAGATAGGGATAAAAAAAATTTTGCTGTAGGAAGGGTGTATTCTTCCCATTCTCTTCATTGTCTCAAACCTGGTTTGCAGATGGTGCTTTTGGGACAGACCTGAGATATTTGACTCTGAATTAGTTTGAATTTCTTTTACAATCAGTAGAAATCATGTGTTTTTTAGGCTGTGATTTTTACTTGATCTCTTTTTGGTATGTGTTCTAGGGTGAGATGAACTTGTGAAATCTCTCTCTAGGGGGCTCTAAGGTCATTCTGGACAAGCAGCACAAATGGAGAAGTCCCTAAGGGTTATCCAAGTTTCGTTCCTCCCCCACCTGTCGGGACCATATAATCCTAAGGACTCAGTTGCCCAGGGGCTGAGCTGGAGTTGATGAAAAGGTGTTTCTGAAACCTTCTTGTCTCTCAGCATTTTCAGGCGCTAACTGTCTTGTGAAAGCCCAACCTTAAGTGTGTAGCTGAGCTGATTTAGCTGAGTCTCTCTTCCCAGGGAGCTGTTACTGTTCAAAGGCAGTTCAGTGGGTACTGAAGTGCCGAAGGACAAATACAGTTGTGTCAAGGAGGGAAAAAAATTCCCAAACTTACGCCTGAGTTCTTGACAAGTTCCTCATTTCCAAGTCACTTTTTTTTTTGTGTTAATATGACTCTTCTGCACGTATGTTGGTTTTATTTTTTGGTGGAACACACAAAACACTGGTACTTGTCTCCAGTCGTATAGATTTGAATGTGCCTGTGATAAATACTTCAGAAAAGCATTATAGTATGAAACATGTAGCTCAATGAAAAGTTAAGCTACGCTAGCATTTGCTACTATGTAAACACCAGTTGTTAGGAAATGATAAGCATTATTGATATCCTAAATGTATGTATTAGTGGGAACAATGTTATGTAAAATGTTAACATCTGTCAAGACAATATAAACAATTATAAGTAACTTTCTTTTAATGATGCAATTATACCATAACAAAAGGTGCACTGTAAATTTACATGACACCACACCAGGTTTATGTATTTTAGGGAATAAATTCCAGTCTGGCTAAGAAAATAAACAAAGTTTCCAGGAATCCCTTCAGAAAAAAAAATAGCTCTGCTAAAGCTTTGCGAAATAAAGTCTGAGAACTGAGATTGTTATTAAATCTGACCTTGATCAGATTTTTATTATGTCAGAAAAAATGGTTCTTGAGAGACAGAGTTGTCATGGGATTAGAGTACATCTACAGCAAGATGTTTCCATGGCAACAAATCAAACACCATTTCCTAAGTCGGCAGTCGTCTGCTTCAAACCCATGAACTTAGCATTGAATAATTATAGAGAAACGCCGTAATGTTGTGTAAAGAGAAGGGGGGAAATAAATCAATCTGGAGGCAGTGATTTATTTTAAAATGCCAATTAACCCCATCAGTGTGATTGTTTGGAGCTTCTGTTGGTGGCGACAGGTCCCACGTAGGTATTTGGTTTTACAAATTGAAAGCATAATTTTTTTGTCACACATAACCTTAAAAAAAAGTGAAAGACGAATCATAATTCCACCAGAATTAATGAAGTCTGAAAGTTATGTATAAAAGCTGTAATAGAAATTCAGAGCTGTGTCAGAGACTGCAGGCGGCAGTAGCACATGATATTCTACCTGAATTCTCCTCATGTTTGAAGGATCTGAAAACATACTTGATACGGGTACGTGTTTAGTCTCCTACAACCAATGAGCTATCTAAATTCATAGGCTCCAGTGTCACACAGCTGTAATCTTGGTGGAAAGTTAAAACCAGTGAACACATCACCACTTAGAACTTGGGGAGTGAGTTAAGGCTATTTAGTTTATCAGTCTTTTTCCCATTCTACCATAATTGTATTAAGAATGTATTGTTCTCCTCCAGAAGCCGTATCTTCTGAGTTTATCTGCTCTGTGGTGACCTCTGGCTCTGTGTCTCTCTCTCTTTTGTCCCTCCCTCCCCTCCAAAATGGAGCACGCTCTTCCCCTCTAGTTACTGGGAGGTTTTTTAGTTACATCTGAGACATTTTGTACCACCAGTTTAGAACACAAGTTGTATTTTGACATTGCACCTGATGAATGACCTTTAATAAAAGGACACAGGTTCACGGTGCAGAAACACACTCCTCAAGCACTGAGTGCCAATAGCCTGTGCCTGCTTTCTTCATTTTGGGTGCCTGTTACTCCACAACATAGAGGCTGGAAGAGGGTGTTGGGAGAAGTTTTGGAAAACATGGGTTTGAGGCTCAGTAGTGACATGCTATTTGCACTGTTGTAATTTCTCACACAGCTGCCCATTCTCATCTCCAACGAGGTCTTGCTAAGAGAAGGATTCTAGGATGGGCCATTCCTGTGCATCTACTCCAGCTACTAATAATTTGATTAATAACAGTTGGTGTCTCACCATTAGGTTGCAGAAAGACAGCAGAGAGAGAAATGTGCTAATGGTGGATTGTAGACTGCCCCAGTAGATCTTCTGTCACACATAAGGTAACACTAAATTGGCCTCTGACTGCGGTACAAATTCTGACGAAGAGCATGGATTTTATGCTGCAACGTGAGTGGTCTTACAAGGATTTTCGAATCCTTGAGTCTCATCACAGCTGCTGCTTTCTCCTTTTGTGTTGGTTGAAGGGTTTGTTCCCTGTCTTTCAGCTACCCTTGCTGCTGATGTGGACCAAGGAAATTCATTGCCTGATGTGGTGATGAATCAACATCCTGCTCCAGATCAGGTCATTTGATACACGTGGGCAATGGGTACCAGTCAAATTTTCTCAAGAAATGCTCATTTGATGTGGAAAAAATGCTGGAATCTAGATTTGTACAGTATTACTCTGCCTACCTCAGGAGGCTAACACTTTAAGCCAGAAGCTGTATCTTGTTTTAATTCAAAATATCTGTGGGGGCATTCGTGTAATTTTAAAATCAGTGAGTCAGAATATGGTAAATGCTGCAGCTGAAACTTTCATATAGATTGAAATGATAGGAATCTTTCACTTCTTATGTGTGTACAATTTACAGCCATTAAAAGTGTATTAGTGTCGTAGAAAATGGGAAAATTGTTTGTTCCCTAAAGGTGTAAGGAAAATGATACTCGTCTTTTTCACAATAGGGAATTATTAATAAAGATGGATAAGTGATCCGTCTCAGTAATAACATGCTTTTTTTAACATAGCTGAAAATAATGGTAATATTCTGAATTTTTAATGGAACACACTGATAAATATTTGTATTTTGTTTTCTTCTTTAATTTTTTTACAGTAATAAGCCCATTGATGAAGGAAGCAGCCGAAAATCAAAAGAATCTCCATTACCATGGCATCACAGATTTCAGTGAGCTTCTTTTCACAGCACACACGTGAGGTGTTTCTCTTTTTTTCCACTGGACAATGCAGCCACTGAGAAGAGACATATTTTTTTCTGACAATTTCCTTAATACTTTTGCAAATTCCATAGCTGCACCACTGACTACGTGAAAGCTCTGGAGTTTAATGACTTCCCCAACACTACACCAGCTATGCTTAGCAGATTATGAGTTTGAACCAAGCTTTTGCAAGGCTGTGGTTACATTTCTAACTGTTGGCCCCATCTTTTCAGTGAGGCCATTTAAATGACATTAAATTCCTCTGAGAGAACACAAAAGATCTGAGCCATGTCCCTTTGCTGGTTTAACTCACATACCTATATCATGTATAAGTTTATGGAAATGTCACCCTGTTACCTTTTGTCTAGTAGTTGTCAAGTTATGTTTAAGATTTGAATCATGTTTCCAATCCCCTTCCTTTCTTGTCTTTATTTCAACAGTAGAGGTGTGGAGAGATGCCAGTCCCACAAACAGCTAGATGGATGTGCCATACTGGTAGATAGATACAGCAGAAGTGGGTTATATCAACCTATATTGACTAAAAAGCAAGAAATAACCCAGAGACATTAAAACTTTGTTGTCATGCTCATGTCAAACTGCATGTTCATTGCTGCTTGTTTACAAGTGGTTGAGATATGCAATCACTATTGATTATTATGCTGTGGAAATGCGTCAGTGCTACTTGAATTTCTTCTCTTATCCTAGTACCAAATTTGGCACTTCTGTTGGGACAGTACACTGTTCTCAATGAATGGAGGATGGGAGAAAGCACAACACCATCCATAGCCATGATTCACCCGGTATAAGGGAGAAGACTGCACTGTGCAGATCCTGAGGCTTTTGGGCAGTGAGTTTTTGGCTGGATGTGGTTGCTGATGTTGAGTGACTGATGTTGAGTGGTGTGTTGAGCCAACAATGGAGGTCTGGACAGTGCAGGATTGTGGTTCATCCTGTGGAACCAGGTCACTGACTCAGTATTTAGTGAGTCAGAAGGTCTATTTTCAAGCATGATTTCAGAAGAACTACACGGTTTTCAGGGTTTTCCAGTAGGGACCATGTATCTTCTCCTTGCAAGCTCAGAAAAGCTCCAACTCTTATTCTTTGTAATTGTCAGAGACTCCTTGAGCCAGATGCCAGCAGGAGGACGCATAGTTATGGGGTGAGGACTTGTTGCTGTCAGAGTTGGTGTACTTGGACAAATGAGAACATTCTTGGGCAAATGATGTGAGGTCAGAAGTCTGAAAAAATTAGTCTGGATGAATCAGACTACACTGAGGCCATGTATTTATGTGTAACGTTCCTGGAACATCTTTCTGTATAATCAAATCTTGGACTTACAGGTTGTGTATCCTATGTAAACACTGAGCTGCAGATGAATGCTGGAGCAAGCAAACAGAAGCTGCAAGCAAGGGGCATAATCAGAGTGATTTTTCCTCTTTAAATAGAAGGAGTAGATGGCATTACGCTTCAAATGGTGTTTAATTTGTGGTAGAGATGCAATGAATATTGCTTGAGTAAACGCAGGAAAGGAAGGGCTGCACATCTGAGCGGGCCCTGTGGGATATGTAGGGCCCAGCAGTGCATGTTGGGGGCAGTAGGGCTGAGGTTCCTCACCGTGATGCCCAGCACTGGTGGGACTGGTTTACATATGATGGACTCTTCATATAATAATGTGAGGGTTTATTATCCATCAGTTGTATCCAAGGAAAGATTTTGGTGCGAGGAGAGACTGAAAAGTCTGGGCCAGCTGAGGAGACTGAGGGGAGACCTCATTGGGGTCTACAGCTTCCTCTCAAGGGGAAGTGGAGGGGCAGCACTGATCTCCTCTCTGGTGACCAGTGATATGATGGGCATGAAGCTGTATCAGAGGAGGTCTAGCTTGTATATTAGGAAAAGGTTCTTCATCCAGAGGGTGGTTGGGCGCTGGAACAGGCTCCCCTGGACAGTGGTTACGGCCCCGACGCCTGACAGTCTTCAAGAAGTGTTTGGAAAAAAATGCTCTCAGGTACATAATGGGATTCTTGGGATTGTCCTGTGCAGGGCCAGGAGTTGGACTTTGACGATCCTTGTAGGTCCTTTCTAGCTCAGGGTATTCTGTGATTCTATGACTAATAACTGGGATGATCAATAAAGGAAATATAACAGAGACTGTATCAAAATAGGACAGATGGACACAGGCGCTGCTTACTCCCCTTTGCCCTTTCCCCACAGGACATGGACACGGGAAGATGCCACAGTTAAGATTAGCTGAGGCCACCTGGGGGTTCAAACACAAGCCCTGGGACTCAGTGTCTCATTTACCACCTCAGGCCGTGGCAGAGGGCACGGGCCTGGCGGGGCTGCGGGATGGACGGACCGTTCGCGAGGGCAACGGGAGCGCCCGCTGCCTGACCGTGAGGGAGCAGCCGGGGCGGTGAGTTTAATGTGAGGGGCCCCGCTCCCGGCCCCGCTCCCGGCCCCGCTCCCGGCCCCGCTCCCGGCCCCGCTCCCGGCCCCGCTCCCGGCCCCGCTCCCGGCCCCGCTCCCGGCCCCGCTCCCGGCCCCGCTCCCGGCCCCGCTCCCGGCCCCGCTCCCGGCCGGGGCTGTGCCTGCAGTGCCCGGCGGGGGCAGCAGGTGGCGCCGTCCCCCGCGGCTCCGCGGGCCGGGCCCCGCCGGGGGTCGGTTCTGAGCCTTAAACTCAAGATTTTCCCCTTCGACCGGAGAACCCTCGGTGAGAACCTGCTTGGAAACGGTGACACTGGTGACAGTGCGGGTTTTTCTGTTAAGGGGGCGGTGACGTTTAAAAATTAGCCTAAATGAGTTACAATTAACAAACCCGTTACTCGTATCCCTGCTTTGCCTCTTTCATCTCTCTCCCGGTTCATGAACGCCGCTGGGACCCGAGCACCAGCGGAGCCCCCCGGGACCGGCGGCTGCCCCGAGGGAGGGACGCGCCTGTGCTGGGGGTGCCTTTGCAGACCCAGGCGGGTGCGAGTTCAGAGGTGCAGCGCTGCAGCCCCTGTTGGGACACGCGGGTATCCATATGAGCATCTCCTGCGAGGTCAGCTGCCCAAAGTGAGCACTCGTGGCCTTCGGCTGATGGCTGCACTTGCTTGACGTGGCTTTTTGGCTGTGAAGGCTTGTGCGTGGCCATGAAGGTGCTGGGCGTTCCTCCCCTGTGGGCAGCGTCCAGGGGTCCAGCAGAAGCAAATGTGTACAGTACAGTAATCTTTTACCTCTGATCAACCTACCTCCCTACCTTCTGCGAGTATTGACTGGCTCTAAGGGCAGGAGCTGTAAAGTATGGGCCAAGGGTTAGTTCCTGAGAGAACACTATGTCGTTACGATGTCTTTAGACGAAGACTGAAGACAGTAATCAAAAAGGCTATTTTTAACCATGGGTTGATTTATTTGTTTTTCTTGTACAGCTATTGCACCTGGAGCCACTGATGATGGCTTGATTAATTCTCGGTGATTTCTTTTTTCTCCACCTTCCTCTGCACGACTCTTCTGACTGGCGTGAGGTTGCATTGCAGCAAGCACAGTGTCTGGGTTCTCCCCTGCAACCCCAAGTAAAGGCAGCTTTGGGCTTGTTGGTGAGGGCAGGGATCCTGGAGCCATGTCTGAGTTCGTGATGTGGATGGTCCATGTGGAGGTAAGTCAGCCAGGAGGGTTCTTCTGTTCCTCCTGTAGCCATGAGTGTGGCTGAACTTGCTTCAGGCCACATATTCTGTGTGGGGTGAGCACAGTAGCAAAAGATAGAGTGGCCACCATTGGTTGCAAAGCTCTCTCAAGAAAGTGAATGAGTTGGTGATGATTACTATCCAGCCTCTGATGGATAACATGTTTCTGTCATCACGGTGTTGCTGACTGTGCCACAGCTTGTTAAAACCAGGTTGGTATCTGTGCAACATTATTATATTGACTTTGTAGACCTGCACTGGAGGAAAAAGAGTGATCCTGAGATTTTTTTTTTCTTCTTTTTCTTCTGTGAGCATTGGGCAGATGTTGAGGATTCTCCCTTTCTCTTTGGGCTTGTTCCTTGCAGTGGGGGATAGAGAGTGAGGTGGTTTCCCGGCCATATCTTGGGGCTGAATCTGCTCCATCTGGACCCAGCAGCTTCCTAGACAGATACCTGTCCTGACCCTTGTAGCAGCACTTAGTGCTAATTTCAAGTGTAAATTCAAGGCTACACAGTTATTGGAGCACTGTGGGAATATGTAAGGAACCAAGATTTTCAGAAGTGCCTGTGGATTTTGAAATCTCAGACTTCAGACATCTATCCTGAGAAAACCAAGGGAAACCTGATGGCAAACCTGCACCAGAGCAACTACTTCTGCAAACCCAGTGCTGCTAGTGTGTCTGCCCCATCCAAAAGCCTTCTCAAAATGCTCTGCCTCCCAGGATTTTCTAAATATTCTCCATTCATCCCCATCGTAATTCACACCTTATTTTTTTCCCCTCTGTGTGACTCAGTAACAGTCACCTCCCTTTTTTATTTTTCCTAGTTAAAGGTCAGCCTGAGCTGTGTATTACAGATGAAAGGATGCAGCCCAAAGCCAGCCTAGGGGCCCAGTTTGTGTTGTGGATCTCTCCTGAGGGCACCTCTGTTTGCAAGTGTGTGCCTTGCAACTTCTGAGAAGCCTACAGAGATTGCTATTGTTTAGGATAAGTTCTGTCAAATTTATTATTCAGTAATTTTTTTTCTTTTCGTATTTCCTTCACAGAACCCAGCCACTTTCAGGCTGTAGTTTTGAGCCTACTCTGTGCCAAGTGTCAGGAATGACTTTTTGTCCTCAACACTGAGGTGACATTTCCCACCAGTGCAGATGAAAGTGTCTCTTCCCTCCAAGGACATAGAGGAGGAGATGGCAGAAAGCGAGCTAAGTTCTGTTTTCACACTTGAAGGTAAAATGTTGCCAGATTTTGTCCATCCACACATGCTCCTTAAAATTTAATCTTGAGGTATCTGTTCTAATGTACTTGAGCAAACAGTAGATAGACACAGTGGGAGGGAGTTCAAGGGCAGCTGCAGTAAGCCCTAGGTGTAAATACAACTGAGGAGAAATAAAAAAGGGATGATCTCCTACTGAAGCCAACCCCAAAGTGAGAGAACCTCTACAGGACTTCCTATAAGGAAAAAACATGTTCACCATCCTCATTTTTCTCTGTAGCTCATGTTTTCACCTAGGTTGCCAGGTGGATGTTTACTTCCAAAGCAGATGTCTCCTTCCCCCTGCTTGGATTCCACTGGCTGTGGACAGTGTGGCTGCTGGCACACTGTAACACCTGGCTCCCCCAATGATTAATGCTCAGAGCTGTGGCTATGTGGGTGAAATCTGCAGCACTGCCATGTGTGCCTTTATTTTAGTTTCCAGACTATGCAGATACATGTGGTAGAATCTTTATATATACACCTTTGAGATGCACACCTATAAAGGGAATACACCAAAATCTTGTAACCTTGTATCAGTTGTAAATAAGGAATGGCATCTCATGTCTTTTTTTATTCTTTTGAGGGGATTTTATCTATAGGTTGAGCGTGTTAAGGGAGTTTACCTCACTGCAGGTGTACCTAGCACTTTTATTGTGATGGAGCATAGATTGCACTATGATTTCTGAAGAGGCTGCTCTTTAAAGAGGTAAGATACAAAGCAACAAGCAGATTCATATAATAGATCATCATTTAAGGTAACACATTCTGCCTGACATGTAGTGTTTTGCACATTTTGAATTGTCTCCTGCCAAAATATTCAGGCCTGCAGGGGGAACCCCTATTGGGAACACAGGACAGATGGATCTGAATCCAGTCATGAAACTCCCTGGGGCCAGCAGTGTGATGTTAATGATCACACCACAGTAAGATGTAAAACATACCTTTGTGCAGCTCAGTGTAAACAGCAACTTTGGTATTATGATGTAAATGAGAAACCAGCAAGAAATGATGTGTGAATGGAAACACAGCAAGGTGCTCTGAGGGAGCAGGAAGCACAGTGCAAGGGGAAATTCTGCACATTGCAAGTGGAGGTAAAATTAAACCCTGGACTCATTTCATTGTAGAGATAAACTTTGAATACTACTTGGGCTGATGCAGAAGGGAGGGAACTCACCAAGCTGTACCTAACCCCAGCCAAGGTTCTGGCAGGGCATTGGATAGGTTACCATTAGGCTTGAGTTCCTGGGATCACCAGTTAAGAACTGGAATGTGGGACTGGGTCCAAAGAGAAGATAAAAATCACCAATATACCTTATTCTAATATATCCTATGGTCCACCTTCCTGCTCAGATTAGGGCTGGCTTTAAAGTTAGGCAGTGTTGCTCAGGCCTTTGACTGTCTGATTTTCAAGTGTCTCCAAGGGCAGGGATACCTCTCTGGGGAGGCTTGTACTAGTGTTTGGACAACTTCATGGTGAAAACATTTGCTGTAGCATTATGTGAGTCTAAAATGGTTCCATGTTTGGAGGGCATGAAAGAAGAGAACCTGAGAACAGGTAGAAATTAAAGGAACTAGAGGGGCTATCCAGAGATGCAGGATGTGCAGCTGGGTCCCCAGCATTATTTCAGAAATCCCTGGTGCCCCTCTGGAAGTCCTCCCCTGAGTTGGAGACGTGATTTGCATTGGGTCCTGGTGAAACAGAAGGTGCAGTCAGAGAGCCTGATGTCGCCAAGGTAATTTAAAAATGTGCTGGGCAGCAGGAGTGGTGCTGTGTCTGCTGCTGGCTGTATTGTACCAGTGATGTGCCTCTTTGTCCCAGAGTTCCCCGTCCTCTTCCTCTCATCTCTAGCAAAGGAGTGAAGGGCTTGCTGGGAAGCTGAGCTTGAAGCTAAAGGAGGTCATACTTAACTAACCTCCTGGAGTTCTTTGAAGATATTACTGCCAGGCTAGATAAGGGGAATTCAGCAGTGTGCTTAGAGTTTCAAAGAGCATTTCACAAAGTTCCACATCAGAGATTAATAGCTAAGGCAAAAGGTAAAGGAAGAGGAGGTAATAGAGGCTGTTGGATCAAAACCAGCTCGAGGGCAGGTATGAGACAATAAGCACAGATGAAAACTTTTCAAGCTGGCAGAAGGCTGTTCTTGGGACTGTTTCAGGATCTCTGTGATGTGTAATCCAGACAGCACAAAGGTGCCCCACCATGCTCATGTCTCTAAGGCAGCCTGGGTTTGGCACCGCCAGCAGCGAAGTGTCCTAGCTAGACCCCCTTCTGACTCCCCAGCCTGATCAACCAGGAGTCCTTTCATGTCTCTGTTGGGTGGGAGCAGTTGTCATGGTCTGAAGTCACCAGTTCCTCTGGGGCCATGTCAAGGGGCTGCCAGCCCTGCTGCACCACCATGTGTTTCAGAGCAGTCTATTTGCTGGACCTTGGAAACAGTGAGCTTGCTCCTCAGAAACACTGTGCATGTGAAGCTGCTGAGGTCTGAGAAGTTACTCCAGCTTTGCAGTGGGTTGAGGGAAGAGATAATTTGGTGTAAGGTCTCCTCAAATCTGGGCACAACCTAAGCAGATTCACCAGGGCCAAAATCTCTTCAATGACTCTGCTAACAAATGACAAAATGGAATTTAAATGTGGAGAAATGTAGAGTAATTAATCTGCAAGCAGTGAATTGGCCTGGGGAATATGCCTTAACAGAGCAAGCATTCAGCAGACCAATGAAGAGAGGGATTTGATGTGTGCATGGGGTTAGTTTCTTTTGGAAAAATCCTTGAAACTGTCTGCCTAGATCACATCTGTAGCAAAAGGGCAAGCAAGAGTGCATTAATGGAGGGACAGGATAAAAACTAGAAGAGGTGGTGTGTCTATTGCTGGTAAAGGCATTAGCTCCCACCTGGAATATTGTTAGCAGTGTTGGCCACTGCACCAGTGTCTTGTAGCATAAGGCAACAAAGAGTAGCCCTGCAGAACCTGTGCACAAAGGTGAGAGAGCTGGATTTTCCTCCACGGGCTTCTTCCCACTGCATCCATTCATCATCTAAAGAGGAAATCTGAGGAGCACAAAGGGTTTCCCTTTAACTCTTAACAGATGTTGGGAGTTTTGAAGTCAGTTATATTTTTCTCCAGAGTATTTATTTCTCTCTGTGTTTCTCTTGTTCCCTTCCACCCATTTCTTCTCTTCTTTTATGGTTTCCTCTTTTCTTACTTCTTTCTGTCCTACCCTAAGCCAGGGGGTTGGTTTGTTTTTCCCTATTACATTGCTTCTCCTCCACCCCTGCCCAGGAAAAGTCAACTCACTTCTGGTTCCTGAAGGAATCCCATCTCCAGTGAAGGGATTGTTACTTACAGGATGTGCAGGAGGGTGAAAAATACATTTTTCCACATAGATTTGGATGAAAAGAAATCAAAGCCATTGCTTTTGAAGAGGAGAAGCTCAGCAATCAAACTGAAGGCAGGGCATGGAATATTACTCAAACTGACCATTGAAACTCTCAGATGTGGCTTTCCTTCTACACTCAAAGGAGTTCACAATGCCATGGCTGTTTCCAATCAGTACTAAAATCTTTCTTTTTTTCCCCCTGGTGTATATTCAGAGCAAGTTCAGCACGTTGCTCTGAATTTACCCAGCTATAGAGGACAGCTGATTTCATTTGAGCTGTACAAGAGGCAAGCTTATTTCTTTCCCTTGGATTGTGGTAAGCTTGTCAATCAATGCCCAGGGCCAGTCCATACAACACAGTTGTGCCAGGTAAGAAATGCACTTGTCAATCTGTCAAAATATCCATTTCTTCTGCTCTTCTCTTAACCAGTCCTGAACACTGAAGGAAGGCTGAGAATTTTAGGTCTGTATGTATGTTGAGCTGTAAGGTATAAGTCACAATCACGACAGCACCTTAAATGACAGCAATTAGTATTTCTCAAAACTAGGGCTTTTTTCCCCCTTCATTGACTGATACAGCAATCAACAGACTGATGCACAAAATGATAAAATAGGCCTCTAATAAGAAAAGGAAAACCTATTATTCTTGCTGTTTAAATCCCCTGAAGCAGGATTGGCTATTGCTATAAAATCAGTGGAATTATCCTTGCTATTTCAACTTGCCAAACCAACCTTTTATCCCTTTAAATTCAGGTCTTTAGAGTAACTTGCCAAAATAATCTCTTGGCACCACTGAGGTGAGAATCCACATTGTGCTGCTCACATAACTTCCTTGCTCATAGAACCATTCATCCTGGACAGATTTTGACTGGGGACTTGTGCTTTTAACCCTTTTAGCTGCTTTTGAAAATACTGCCTTGCTATCTTGCGGGAAAAGATCATGCCATAATGTACCATGACAATGGTGGTTGTGAGGAGCGTAAAGAAACATTTAAATAGAAATTACAGCTAGAAATGACAGCATGTAAGGAAAAATCAAATTACAGGATTTACCTTCCAATTCTTAAGAGCAAAGAAATTTATTTGGCCCTTTTCTTGGATGTAGCTGGGCAAGGGAAAGAAATGCTGAGTCTCGTATGATCTTAATTATACGCTCTGGGTGCCAGCAACTTTCAGGGTACATGTGGATTCTTGACTGAGGCTCAGTGTGTGAACTTTGTCACTAGAGGACTGTGTCACACACAGAGCTGGGACAGGAGCCATCATTCACAATTCAAACAAACCCCAAGCCCTTCAGAGGGGGGGCATAAAAACCGTGGCACGATTCTCCATACCCTCGTGCCCTTGGGAACAGAAATACTTCAGGCTTCAAGTCAGGCCCTTCTTGTGAGGCTCTCGGACTGGACTGGAACCATCAGCTATTCAAACTATTGTACAAAATCTTGCTCTTTTGCAACTCCCAGCAGTTTTTCTAGACAAGGAGCATTATAATTCTAAGCTATAGATGCAAGTCCACAATTTCACTTCAAAACTTTTCCCTTGATTTCTTGGGTGTCTTGGCAGAGGGTGTTTGGACATGACAGACCCTGGAGGTCCATGCCTTGCCATGGGACAGTGGAGAAAAGGGGCAGGTGCTGGGTGCAGGAGGCTGATTGTTACCAGCTGCAGCAAAAGTGCCTGTTTCCTGTCAAGTTTCAACAAGAAAATCTAGGTGAAAGAGATGATGTTGGGAACATTTCTTTTCTGTAGATATTTGGTCTTTGTGTTGACTGAAGGCCTGCAAGACTTCACTTGTCTGGCTGTAAGCCCCTCAGTGGGTTTTGTAACAGCCCTTGAGCATGAGAGATGGTGCAGCTGCTTCCATCCTCCCACCTGAGCTGCAGGGGGATGTCAGGCATGTTGCACCCTCACCCCCAGGACACATCTGAGTTTGGTGTCACAACGGGAATCTTGTTGTGAGGAGCAGGAAGGTGTCCTTCATGTTGCCTCTAGAACTGAAGTTAGGCCGCTTTCATGTTCCTACCTTAACTGTGTGTGGGAGGAGGAGGGCATGCAGGGATATTCTTGTGCTCTTCTGGGATTGCATCCTTAACAGAAAGCATACACAACTGGGGGGGATGTTCCTGTGGCCAGCTGTGTGACAGCAAAATTACTGCTCTCATGATAAGCAAGAGAGGTTCTGCTGCTGTTCAGAAATATACTGAAGGTTCAGACCAGAATGAAAATCAGTCCTACACATGGTTCTTCACACTGTGGGCTCTTTGTACTGTCTTCAGGGGGAGAAAGTCTGCTGTGGAAATCCATCATGTCCTGGCAATTTAGAAGAATTAGAGGGAACATGCTTACTTACCTAAAAGAACAAATGCGAACATATGGAGATAGCCTTTTTTTTCTTAACCTTAGGAAGTACCAGCAAAGATTTTCATGTTTGTAAATTGTCATTTTTTTAGAGCAAAGCCTTATGGAAAAGTCAAGGTTTTTTTGTGGAAGACGTGATGGAAACTATTACAGCTCCAATTCTCGCTATTGCTAGAAAAAACAGAGGTAGCAGCAGAAGAGGAAAGTAAGCGCTAAAGGTCAGCTATGAACCACAGGAAAAATGATGTGGCCTCATCAGAGTTTTCTTTGGCTTCCTGAGGTCCCTACCTGCCCTCAAGAGAGTCCTTTCTTCATTGGCTCCTGTGTGGATCTGTCCTCTGATGGCTGAACAAATTGCTCTTCTCAGCAGTGACCAAACGTGAGAATAACAGCTTTTCTCATGAGGATCACATCTGGGCAACTGCTGTCATCTTTCTCTGTCCTGCTTGCTCTAACTCTTGACTTGGAGGGGGGAAGACTGGTGTTTCAATGTATGAAATGTCAGCTGGGATCAAATCAATAACATTGATTTCATCTTGCGCCTCCAAAGAGCTGGGACTTTTCCTTTTAATTTTTTTTTCCTGTAGCTCTATTCTTTGAGAAGTAGAAGAGTGAAACAAAGACATTGAGTGCTGCCAGTGGTCCTCAGGCACAGAGACCAGAGCCAGAGCTGCAGAGCCCTCCATGGGTTTGAATAGCTTCACTCTCACTGGACTAAATCAGGTTTGGATGTAGGAACTTGGTTTTCACTTTTTGGGTTGGTTTGAGTCACTGTTTGTGAGTCCTAATAGGACAGAGTGCCCTTGCTTGCTGGGACCAGCCCTGCAGCCAGCCCAGGGCCAGATACCCAGCTGGTGAAGGTGACCACATACCTTAACCTTAGAGAGTTATGCCAGGTTACAGTTGCCTATGTTATGTCTCTGTAGGTTTTTTGACACGTTATAGTCGTGCCTACGCTGACTGTTAAAGACAGTCATTGCTGACTTCTTTTGTGACCAGAGCAAGCTCTCTGCAGCAGCAGGGACTGTAGGCTGTTGATGCAGCCCCTTGCACCTACAGAGCAGGCAGCAAGGGTGGGAGGAGGGTCTGCTCTGCTCCCCGCTTCTCAGGGCAGTATGGACACAGCCTGTAAATCCTGCTGTGGAGCAGTTGTGGTTTGTCAGGTTAAGGCCTGTGGAGTGGTTATGGATGCTAAAGTAATGCCAAGATCTTCCTATGGACCCAGTAGTTCATAAAGTATCAGAGGGCAGAGCAGGGCAATTCCTAGTAAGGCAACTAAAGTAAAATATAAATGGAAAGATGTAAACTTGATCATCCAAATGAGTTTACTTTCCTTTTTATACGACAGATGTTGTTTGACCTAGGAGAAAGAATAATATTATAGAAATGGAGATCAGTCTGAGGGGAAAAAATAAAGTCATATAAAAATAAACCACAAATAGCAGCTGCTTGAATTGTATTTCTAATATATCAGTGTTGACAGCTCTCTCTGTCCCCCAGTTGAGCCAGGAATCTTATACAAGTGGCTGGTAAAGAAGAGATGAGGAGGGATGTGAGCAGAGGCAACGGAGAGGCAGAGATGATACTGCTTTGTGTCGGTGAGTGTCCTGGGAAGGAACAGCCTTTGGAGATGTGTGAGGGGATGTGGAGGTGTCACTGCACAGCACATGGAGGGGCTCAGGGTCAGAAGCTCTTGCTGTTGGTTGCAGTGAGTAACACTCATCCGTGGTTAGGAACAACAACGTAACAGGGTAGAATAAAGAATAGTAAAATAAATAGAATAAAGTAATCCAAACTTGTGTTGTTGCCACAGTCTGAATGCCCATTTGGAGTGAGCTGTCTGTGGAGCATTAAATTGGTGTCCTGTGTTTATCTATACCAGATGAGGAGCTGAGCTGAGTGTGTAAGGGTGGTGGGTTACATCCTTGGGATGTAAATGCAAAGCAAGTTTCTTACTCTGTAGGCTCAGTCAGTGGGAGAAATACTACCTAGAAAAAAAAAAAAATAAAAGATCCTGACTTCTCAGTGCAGCAGACTGGGCTGTTCAGCCAGGACTATGTGCCTAGGTTTGATTTGCAGCAAGTGGTAAACACCTCCTCTTTGACAACAAGTGATCTCTGACAGGGGCTTAAGATGAACGCAAAAAAAAAATAAATTAAGGCATTCTTTCATTGTTTGTGAACAGTTAGGCTGGAACTGGCATGATATGACTGTGAGAAAAACTGGCAGTGCTTTCCTTTGTGTGTGAGGAGCTGTGCCTTGGGCTGTGTGGTGCTGGGAGCCCGGGCAGGCACGGTGCAGCTCCGGCGTCCTGTCCGCAGCGCGCTGTAGAGCAAATAACACATTTTTATTTTTATACAAATGTGCATAACTTCATCCATTTCTTGTGGCTGCTCTGACAGGAAAAGGAAATTTATGACGCACATCACCCATTTATTTGGCACAGGCACTGTTTATTGCTGAGGGAGGCATTCTCATGGAATTGATTGCACAATTTCCTCCTGGTGTACTGTTTTCAAGTAATATCCCAAGACCTCTGTGTACTAAGATACAGGGACACTTCTTTAAGGCCTGCAGAATACTACAGCAGAGGGGGGAAAAAGCCACATAGTGGAAAATAAAATGTAAAAATACAATTTTAATCACACTGTAAATCTAGGTCTCTCTCCACTCTGCTGGGAGTGTCTGTGGAAACACCCACTCCCAATTGGTTAAAATTCTAGTTTTCTCCACAGAACTAAGAACAGCTTTGGATTTTATCACTGTATGATTTTCACAGGTATGAAAGGTCGGGGTTTTGTCCTGGGTTACTTGTAGTTCATGCTCTAAGCATGATGGTGGACATGTGGTGGGGGGAGAAATTCTGCACTTCGAAAAAAAGAGAATGGTATATGCTTAGTGTGATGGTTTGCTGAAAGGGTGGGATTGTTGCCTTTCCCAACAGGCAAAAAGGGGTTGAAACTGTTAATGTCACAAAAGGTAGGATGAGAGGGGTTGTTGCCTTGATTCAAAGAGCTGTTTAACAGCCATACTATGAATGGCACACCATAGAGAGAGAGAAACATCTGTCCTGGAAGAGGACTCTTGGGTTTTTTTTAAAATTTTATTTTATTATTTTTAAAAAATTATTTAATCTGCCCATACACAGTCATTTGTACCAAATCTTTGGTATAATAGTTGTCTCATTTGCATTTGGAAAGGCATGGAGTTGGATGCTTGCACACAAATATGTGCCAGGTGATGACACTGGTTACAAGTAATCATGAACTGAAGATTACAACCAGAAAATTCAGAGCTCTCTTTTGAAAAGATGACTCAAAGTGCAGGGATGGAAAAACAGTGGTGCATAACAGCAGTTCTGGACAATAGATTCTGCTCCCTTCCACTCCATGGGGAATGTCAGTGACAACCCCACACATATCAGCATACTGAAGGTACACATTGCTTCTGAAAGAGTTGCCTGATGAATAACTTCTTTTCTTTCTTGTCTGCCTGGTGAATGGCTCCTTACCTGCTTCACTCTCTTAATTTCCTGGAGGGGAGTTTGGCAGCCAGCACAGCTTTAATTTTGTAATTTCACTTCTCTGGTGTCTCTGTTGGTTTCTGCTAACTTCACAATTATTCTTTCGGGCTCCAGATGAAAGCGATCTCCTCCTAAGCTTCTGTTTTCACACTTCTGAATGGCAGCTTCCTCATCTCAGCCTCCTGATGCTCCTCCTCGGGGCTCGAAGCTGGGGACCAGCTTGAGCCCTGAGTGTGTGTTCTGCAGCTCTCGGGTGTACAGCTGTGGCGTGGGCTGGAGTGGGTGTTTGTTAGCACAGGGGAAGCTCACTGGCCTTTTGTATGTGCTGACCTCTGAACCAGAAACAAGATTCAAACCTCAGAGGAGACCGGTGATTAATCAAATTGGGGATCAACTGTGACTCAACCTTTAGATTCCCAGCTGAGGTTGTGTCCACGGCTGATTAAAAGAGGAAAATATATTTAGCTATTTACAGCTGTATCTCCCTCCGAAAGAGGACAAGGCACCATGGATAAACATATTTATGTTTGTTAGATGTGCAAATTGTGGTTCCTTTGAAAACCTCACAGTTTATCATAGAGCCTCAGAAAGCACAGGGCTGTTTATTGACGCTAGAGGACTTCCCGAGACTGTGCCGTGGCCATCCCTGCTCGGAGTATTTGACACAGGCTGGCACGTCCGCCAGGGAAAAACGCCCAGGCATTGCCATCTGCACATGAAAGACTAAAGGTGGCTCCAAGCAGTCCTCTGTAGGAGATAATTTTCTCCCTCAATTAGGTTACACTTTCTAGATGCTGCACCTCAGAAGCCTACACTCTTCCCAAGCCCAGCTCTACAGTCAGCCAGTGGTGAACAGAACATACAGACTTTCTATTGCTAATATATTTCAGAGTGCTGTGTGATATTAGCAAACTCCAAATAGCTGTCAGGACCTGAAGGTATTCTGGAACATCCTTTGATGTTACGAAGTAATGCGTTTTCCATATTATTCCTTTGAACACATTATATATGCAAAGTCTAGCACTTCTTATAGGAGAGGTGGAATTATCATACAATAAGATATTTTTTCCTCTAGTTCTTTCATGGCTCATAACATATAAAATTTCTCCTTAAAATCCAGGCTAGGAACTCAAACTTAATTTATACAGTATTGAAAACATTACAGGGCATAAATCAGTTCAATTTTTAAAGTTCCTGCATGATATTTTCAGAGCAGCCAAATTCCTTCATTCGCCTGGACTCCTTCCAAAATTCTGCCAGCGCTCATGGAAATCTAAATAACTTTGGAGAAAAAGCAGGTTTTCTGTGGAGGCTCAGATTACCCTGTCACCCTTCCTCCACTGCAGACAGGCCTCTGATAAACATGGAGAATAGGGACAGGGAAATTACTTCATTACTTCATGTCCTTTTCAATTACAAACATCAAGGAGTCTGAGCCTCCTGCCAGCTCACGCCCCAGACCCTTGCAAATTTGTGGCTTTCAAAAGCCAACAGTTGCATTTCCTTTGCCAGCAGGGATAAGCGATAGAAAGCGAGCAGGGGAGCTCACTTGAATTTTATTTCTGAGTGTTATTTAAAAAGTTTCAAATCTCAGCTCTGTTTATTTAAAGTAGGACTCCAGCTGAAATGCAAGTCTGTGAACTAGAGAAGTGATCAAAACAGGACCGCACCTTCCTTTCTTTTCTGGGAATTAATCACTTACTGGTGGTGTGTTACTGTAATCTTCCTGTGATCATTTAACCTGGAAGTGGTACTTCCAGAGAGTTTTGTGATATTCTCCTGCTGGCATCTTCAGATCTACTATTTGTACCATTCATCTGTTTTCACAGCACATGAGGATAATGCATTTGTTTTCTACCAGCTTTGCTTTGTGTTTTGATTTACATCTAGAGAAACAAGTGTATTTTCTTTGATGTAATTTTTCCATTATTGATGAACCAATATTACAAAACCAAGGCTTTTTAAGATCTTACTTAGAAACCTTATTATTTCTACCAAATAACAAAAAAAGTAAACCCCAGTCTCAGAACATTGTGGCAGGATTGAATCTGATTTCCTACTTAAAGCACAAATCATACAGTCTCAACCTCTGCTCAGTTTTTAGGTTTTTTTTAGGCTTAAAGTCACCAAAATAGAAGCCTGTGTTTGGGTTAAACACAGGTGTCTGTGTATAGCTCTGGGAGGGTTTGCTGGGATTATTCTGTTCCTCTTCTTTTACACCATGATTCTGCAGTGTGGGCTCAGGTGACTTGGTACCTCGACAGGCCAGATGTCTGCCCTGCAGTGGTGTATGTCCTGATCACCTCTGTGATCATCTTTGTGGTCAGGAGAGAGGGAATGGAGAGGAACACCTGTGAAAAAGTTTTGGGGTCCTTCAGTGCTTTGCAATTCAGGTTTTGCTTTGATATGAATTCAACAATCCAAACATTCTTGTGAAATGAATCTGCAGTGGGTGTGTGTAGAGCAAACAGGTGATGACATGGAAATCAAGAGGCTATCCAGAAGTTCTCACTACATCTTTTCCGAGGTTTTACTTGTTTCTTACTTGCACATTACTTGAATACTTCTGTTCAAGTCAGTGGGAATTTTTCTAAGTGAAATTGAAGTTGTTACCTAGAAGGTGTGCAGAATCTTTTTGATGCCTTCAAAGCTTCATCCCTTGGCTGGAACTCTCCTGGATTCAGGCTCTGTGTGGGTATGTACATGTATGTATGTGTGTGTTTGCTTCTTGATATTCTCTGCTACCTCTTGGGCCATAAATATTGTGTGAACCACAACAGAGGCATGTCTACTGCTGGTATCAGCCCAAGTGTGGAAGTACATAAAACAAAAAAGTACTAAGGAAAAGTTCACCAGACTTGGAAACTCCCAGCTGGCCAGGGAGCTGCCTGGAATGAATGATCTGTACCTGGAATAATTTTGTGTACTCACTGACTCCCTAAGATAGGATGCCAAAACTGTTTTTTGCATAATGCTAAGGTCACAATGATGTAGGTATTTTTTAGTTAATGGAAATTTTGGATGCACTGTAAGCAATTTTTTCTTTTAAGAAGGAAAACTGCAGGTAGACTCTCATTCTATTTGCTGATATGTAATAAGGAAAGGTGTATCAACCCAAGAATCCTATTGTTGTGACAAATCACAAGAAGGGGAGTAAGACAGTGCCTGCTAAATGTCGCCTGTGCAAATCCAGTACATTCCAAATCCATGGAGTGAAATACTGTTTGGAATAAAATATGATCAAAACATTTCTGGAAATATAACTCCACTGGCTAGTTCACCACCTGGACTTAGTTTTCATATTGTAGGAGAGTAATTAAATTTTTATTCTTTTTAAATTATAGCCCCCCCAACCCAATATCAGTTCTCTTGTCTTCCCACTGAAGCAAGCACTGTTAAGCTGCTATAACTTTAAGAGCATGAAAGCAAATGTTGTAAAGAGGTCACTGTAAAGGTCACGCAGCAGGTTTGATGTGTCAGTGGATAAATGATGGGATCACATCTGGAACAGTTTGGTGAATAAATAAAATGTGAAAGCTCATATATCACTGCCCACCTTCCAATCTGTAAGGGAAAGAGAAAATAAATTCTCTAATAACCTTGTAAAGCACATAAAAGATATTGAATAAACTCTTGAAATTTTGTGACTAAAACTGTCTGTATTAAATAATGATTTTAAGAGTGGCAAAAAGCTTGAAATACAGTATGAGTCTTCCTTGTAAAATGTTGTTTTATTTTATGGTTTATTTATTAGACTATACTTGGATAGCTTTGAAAAATATAATTTTGAGTTTAACTATGTGTTATTGAAACACTCTTCCTTTAGATATGTCCCCCAGAGGTATTTTATATTTACACTTAGGGAGAAGAATTTTCAATTTTTATTACGCAGTGCTGCATTATTGCTTATACTGCCACTATATTCTGCCTTCTGCAAGTAACATTAATATATGCATATTTTACTGCCATTACCTTCAAAAGGCCTTAGAAAACCCATAGGTCTAAAATGATTTCTCTAAGTTGGTCATTACTGACTACTGAATTAAGATACCAACAGGCTGTATATTGTTTTACTGGGCCATTAATAATAAGCCCCTGTGAGCTGTAAGACAGCAAGCTAGAAACTGAGTAATTTCAGTCACCAAAGGAATGTACAGTATTAATAAAAGGCTCATAGAAACCTGTTCTGGAGTGTGAATGCCTTTGGTGTCTGATGAGGCACCCAAGGCAGGGGGTGAGTTTTGATCTCCAGACTCCTGCAAGCAGCTCCTTGGGACGTGAGTGGCAGTGGCAGGGGCTGGTTTGCCTGTGTGGGGAAGTATCACACTCGTGTAGAGAAACAATACATGCAGATGTGTGATGTACAGTCACTGCCAACAGCTGCAGAGGAGTCTTGGTGCTCGTTTTCCTCCCTTGCACAGGCCATTGCAGTGCCCCAGCTGTGCTCTGAGGCACAGAGCCACGCGTGCCATGCTCTGCTGGAGGCCCCGGGACTGGGCAGGCAACTGGGTGCACCCAACCACAGGCTGTGCTGTGGGAGTAGCAGACAAATTAGTCATGACACTCCCACAGTTTTGCTGGGAAGGAAGAGCTGAAACCAGTGCCTAATGTAGTCATGGAGAAAGTGTCATCAGCTTAATCTGGGAGCAACAGGGCGAACGCTGGAGGGTACGGATGTAGGAAAGTGTGGAGTGGATGGCTGGAAAACCAAGGTATGGTGAGTAGGCTGTTAGTGCTGGGATAGTTCCTGAAGAAACCTGAAATGTCACCAGCTAATGCTTGTTTTCCTCCTGCCTTTCACACGTGCAGTGTAAGACATTTAGCATCTGAGGTAGATGATGGAACAAGAACAAAAAAAAAGGATAGGCAAAGTCTAAGCTGGTTATAACCACAAATGTAGCTTTTGTTCTGGAAGACCATGTTACTTGTAACCTTTAACTTAAACTTGGAAATCACAATTGGTTTTGTGACTTTGCTAAGAATCACTGAAACTGATGCCAGGAAGCAAATCAATGACCTACAAGAACACTTTTATTTTCCCAAATATGATCTTGTTGCACATAGGTCAATCCTGCAATTTCTCCAATTCATTTATTGAGCTCCACCTTAACGTGGATTTGGTTTCTTGTCCCTGTCAGACAGCTGTTCTAAATATCTTATTCCTTTGATGAGCCGAAACCCCTTCAAATATCCAGCTCATACTTTATAGCCAACTTAGCTCCATTAAATTTTTTGGCAAATATGTGGTCATGCAGTCTTTGAAAACAGCCATATTTAATACAACCTCGTGCAGCTTTTTTTCCTCAGAGGAAAGGTAATTTAACTTACAGAGAGAATTTTATACTTTAGCACAGGTTTCTGATTCTCTGAGCAGAGCATTGAGTGTGTCTGTCCTGCCATGGAAACTTGGGCTTTTCTCTTTCATTTTCCTCTGAAGGATTCTTGTTACTCTAAGGATGAACAGGAGCATGTGGAATACTCCACAGAGAGTGACAGAGCTGGGGCAGAATGTGACACCAGTTCGAAGGCAACAGAGGTTGTAAAGGCAGCAATTTCTTTAGCAGAGACATGATGAGGTGCTGTGTTGAGATAGTCTTGGCCAGTAGCAGTGATCCATGAGTCTCCCTGCAGAAACAAAACTTACTTTTTGCTCAACTTTATTCAGCCTAATTTTTTCTTTTTTGCGAGCTGAATTCTGTTCATTTAGACCTGGGTCTATCTGAGGGTCTGTGGTTTTCTCTTTTTATTGCATTGCCTCGCCTGAGCCCACTGTGGCCATTGATAAACCTTCATGCATTAACCTGCTGAGAGGAGGGATGGGAGAACCTCACATTGCAGCTACAAGATTAAATGCTGCCATTGAACCCTGGACAATTTTGTGCCACTAATCTTTTGGTCTGACTAATATAGCTAGATATACTACCCAAACCTTTCAGTGATGGAAATCATGTCTAGGTCTGGTAAGCAGAGAAGTAAGAAGACGGGGTGATAAATATGTTAGGAAGAACTGTTTTTGATTGTGTATTTGGCAGCTTTTGGAGGATGCACATGACTTAGGGATGCCACCTCTATAATCTATGTTAAGAGAATACTATGGCTGCAAAATAGCAGAGCTATATTTGACCATTTACCTTCCAAATTTCTTATATGTATAGGTAGCAATAGGATGTTATGTAGGAAACTTGCATATGAACAGGGATAATCTTCTTTCTGTGCTGAATTTAACATCCATTACTTGAATATCCAGTTGTCTTCTAGTTTCTTTATCCAGCCCAGACTTAGGATGGATATGAATTTCTAGCCACATATAGTTGTCTGTGTCTGTGATGCCATTCATGTGAGTGTAGAATAATGTAAGTACAATAGCAAATAAAATTAAAGTCACTCAGGGAAACTGAACAGTGTAAAGCATAAATTTTGCTTCCTTTTCTGGACATGTGAAGTCCAGACCATCAGACCCCAGTCCGAAGCAGACCCTTCTACCTCATTGCAGAAACCTGCCTGGAATTGGGGAATCTGCACCCATTAGAGCCTTGGGGAACAGCCCATGAGGAGAAAGACATGACACAAACGTTGCCTGTGACGTGACTTGTGCAGTCACAGAGAAAGCATCTGAGGATGGGTGGCTATCAGAAGCTCAGTTTTTGTTACCAGCTGATGATTTTGTCACTGTCTGCTTCAGAGGTGCAGCCTCTACTTTCAGCAGGCAACATTAGCCTGTGAGAAGGTTTGTGGCTCTGGAGCTAGCCAGGGTTTCAACCCTCAGCTGAGAGCCAAGGCTGCACATTTTGCATCCAAGTCCCCCAGGCAGACCCTTTAAGGCTTCATTCTACCTCATCTCGCAGCTGCAGAGGGAGGCATGACCCAGCCTTAAATGAAGTGGTTCAAAGTCCATAAATTAACCTTTGCAAGCCTGCACTGAATTGCTATCTAGACAGCCCTGTTGGTAGGAAATGGTAAAGCTGGGAAGAAAAGCCAGGAGCCCTAATTTCATGGCTGTGTTCCTGACTGTCATTCTAGCCCTGCACAGGACAGTGTCTCTCAGATTTCACTGGTGGCTAAGCACAGGAATATCACAGCTCATCTGACCCTAATCCCGCAGTTTTTTGCCCCACTGATACCCTCACTGTACTTTTGGAGCCAATTACTAGTTTCCTGTGGGATGTCTTCAACTTCCCTATATTTTTCTGAGAAGTTTTAATCTTGAGGGAATGTCTGGGTTTAGAGACATGTACAGCAGAACAACTATGCTGTGAAGAATATGGTTTTAATCAGAGTGAAGCAATACTTCTGTTAATTATGTTGTGTATTGTGTGATAGAGGAGATCTTATGCTGTTTCCTCCTTCGTACTATGCAACATCTTGTATTTTCTATGCCCTGCCAGAAGCCATCAAATCTTTTAGAAATTCAGTTGAACAACTGTCCTTGCAAAGAAGAGGTTAGCAGATGATATTACAGGCTGAAGGAAAATTATGAAATTGAGGAAGAAAATACAAATCTATCAGAATTATAAAGATCATGGTAAATACTCATAAAATTGGAGCTGTTGCCATGCTGTTAGAATATCCGGTCATTTTAATTTTGAAACATTTCAGCACATTTACAAACTGTGGTCAGCTCAACATGCTGTTAAATCAATACCTGAAACATTTCTTTAGCTTTTCCAGCTTGGTTCTTGCATCTGGCTTTTCTGGGGGAGGGTGCCGGGCTTTGAAAATTTACTGTAACATAACATATATGAGGTGAGATGTGATGCATGGCTGAGGGGAGGATCAGACCAATAATCCATGGTAGGGCTACATTATGGTTCTACAATCCCCCATCCATCTATGTCAGGTGAGTATGCTTTAAATGGGAAGGGGTAGCCATTGGAACATGTAAGATTAATAGGGGATGTGTGTGTTAATTACAGGATCATAGATGTTGGGTTTGGAGTGGTCTTTATAGACTGTTGAGTCAAGTCACTGGGATCTCTTGCAGTTTACCCCAGGTATTTTCCCTCTGAGAGATCTCATTGGCGTCGGCTGGAATGTGTCTGTTGATAATGCTCGTGCTGCTTCTCTCTTCAGAGGGCTACGCTGTTGAATTGCTGTTCCTGTTGGAAAGTTTTTTCTTGTTATCTAATCTAAACTTGCCCTTCTTTAATTTAAAGCCATTACCTCTTGTAGTACATTGTACTTGGCCAACCTTAAATAAGTCTTTCTTCTCCTTTACATTATTTCCTCTCAAGTATTAATTACCTCCAACACTTCTCTTTATTTCTCTAAGCTATTTAGGTTAACTTCCCTGCTATTTAGGTTAACTTCCCTTAACCTTTCTTCGAACCCTCCTCTCAAAGGTTACGTTAGCTGACATATTGTCTTGAAAATGTTAACTGTTGCTAAAAGCACTTCTCATAGAGCACACTCCTACCGAGCGTGCAGCTGGATAAATACGTGGTGACCTTTTTTCTAGGAGCTCTCGTGGTCATAGCATGGTCATGCAGACGATTCTTAACTACTGATTTCCCAGCAATGTACTTGGTGTTCTCTGCTTTTGTTTGTAAACAAATCAGGGTTCACTTAAGAGTAAAGGAGCTGACCTGAAAAGTTCCAGATATGATTGCTCAAAAGCTAACGTGGAAAACTGAGTGTGTGTGTGTGTGTATGGGCTGGCAGTAAAATCTGATTTGTTGCCTTCTAGAGGCCAGATTCTGTCCATCAATGCCTCAAGATACCAAGGAAGCATGGAACAGCACAGAGGGTTTAGTGCTGTGCAACCTTTTAGGGGATTTGAGAGACTTGCAGCCTTGGTTGGCTCTTGTAACTGAGGGCTGGAACCCTGTCTGTGGTCAGGACTTTGTTTGGTGGAAACTCAATTGCATAACTGGGGTTTGCAGCTGATGTAGACCCAAACCCACAAATACTTATAGTCACTAGCCGGGAAGTGAAGCTGCCCAGAAACCCCTTCACCTCTGTCCTCCCCTTGGTAGGATTATTCCTTCCAAGAAATGCCTACTTCCAAAAATTCACAGAGGAAGGTGTCTGTGCTCTCTTGGTCACGTGGGCTAATTTTGCAGCTGCTAATGCAGGGCACTTATGGACAAAGTGCCATCAGAGTATTTCTACTCACTTACCTTTGAACTGGTCAGAATCTGGTCCTTAATCAAGAATCATTTTTTCAGGAGGAAAAAGTTTTGCTCTTCTAGTCTGTGCAAGGGATGTGCAGATAGGAGAAATTGTTATCCCTTTACAATCCAGCCATTAAACTCCACATGGGAACATCTGTTTCCGTCATATTCTTCACACAGGATGGGGGTTTCACTCTCAAAGACAAGGAGCTTTGCTATCACATTGTATATTTTATTCCATTCCACCCTTTCACTTTTTCCAGAGGAGATTGGAGGTGTTATTTGATACCTGTCAGAAAAGAGCCCATCTCTTACAGCGTAGGCTTCTTGTGTTGCCTCTGAGACCCTCCAGCATTGCTTGTTCCATCAGGGAGTTAAAACATTCAAATTGATGCAAGCAAGATGAGAACAGTCTGAGATTCTGGAAGAGTGTTTTTTGTTAACAGTTGTTCCCAGGCCAAAAACAAATTTGAGGACCTCTGTATTTAGGGGAGAGTAAAATTTGTGAGAAGCCACCTCCATCTCACACATGTATCCAGTTTGCTGGCTGACAGAAGCCGCATATCCAGCGTGCCCAGTTTCTCCCATGCCTGACAACAAGCTCCCTGGGATCTTGTTTTAGAAGCATATGAACAGTGGTAAAACTGAGGTTTGCTGAATTCTTGCCCAGAGCTTTTCTGACTCATCATATGGTATATTCACATGTAACTCATTTTTCCAGCAAATCTTTACTCCAGACCTCAAAGACGATACAGGAATGAATGAAGAGTTGCTGTTTCTTTTCTAAAAGTTTATATGGAAACAGATTCTTTCCTATTTCTGTGGTCCTGATTGCATTTTCAAGCCTGATGCTGCTCTAGGTGATGTTTTAAATCCAGTACTTGAAAATGTTCCAGAATAAAGGGAAATACTTGTAGTAGTTGTGCAAATGAAATGATCAGGTGACAGGTGATAATTTGGTGGAAAAGGGCAAATGAAAGTGTATTTATGAATATGCCATTCTCTCAGGCACTGAGAAAAGCAACCCTTTTTTAATTTTTTTTTTTTTATTTTAAACTGTCTTATGTGCCACATTATAAAAGAACAATAAAAGGCAAATTCTGATCTCCAGGTTTTAACCTTGCAAGAGCTGCTTACTTTTTCTGATAGAAGCCAACCAAGATAATCTTCCAGTTGGAAATGAAGCGTGGAGCAGCTCTGTGATGGCCCAGGGTCTTGGCTGGCTTAGTGAAGGAGTTTTCAGCTACCAGTTGTGAGCCTTGATCTCCTGTTGCTCTGGTGTTCCCTCCTTCCAAGGTATGTTATTGTCTGCAGCCACGAACCAGTGATCCCTTCTGTGGCAGTGTAATTTCTGGAAGGAATTCCCTAAAGGGAATATTCAGTACTAATTTTGAATCCTTAAACTGAAAATCTCTTATATATTGGTGCTACTTGACCACTGAGCACTTTGTTGTGCAGAAATAGCAGAATGGGACCAGAATCCACCAGGGAATATTCTAGTGAGGAATACTGGAAAATCCTTTATTTCACCAAGCTGGGGGGTGAATTTCTTACATCTAATAGATTAAGGCTGCTCTCCCTCCCCATGGAGGAGATACTAGAATCTTCTGCAGGATTAGTATTCCCAGAAAGTCTGGAGTGGTTGTGATGAGTACATCTAGCTGCCAGTGTGGGCACTGGAGCCTCCACAGGGCTGTGGGTACAAGGGGAGCAAATGTGGAGTACAGCTCAATCTCCTGCTCGTGGATTGCTCTCTGCAGAGAGGGAATGGTGGAAATGGTGATCCTACCACTCACATTGGATGCCTGCACCACAGTAGCACTGTTTGGTGCAGGAACCTCCTTTGAAACATTCCCAGAACTCCTGATTTTCCAGCCCTCCTGATGTCTGCCAACACACACGCACTTTTAGTCCCACAGAAGCCAGAAATCAATGAATCGTGCAGAGACATCTCTAGAGGATCATCTTTGGCATTAAATGGGGAATGATTGTTCATACAGAATGTGAGAATGGGAAAAACAAATGTGGCACCCTCTTGAACGGGTTGATTTATGATAGCAGAGGAGTTGGGAAGTACAAAGCTGCCTTCCGGGACCAGCTAATTTCATGTTTTAGTTGCTTGTAAATAAGTGAGTTTCAGATAAATGCACCCATCTAGCTGACTGCACGTTTCATTACTGGGAGGATTAAGCTAGTTTAAAAGATTTAGGGGACTACTGCGCCAAGTTCATGTTTTTTAAGAGTGAGGACTGCCAAGCCCAGTGGGTGTAAGAGCTACTTTGGAAGCACTTTTATGAACTATTCCTGATGCATATCTTCAAAATATTTAAAGCAACACCTGTCATAGACCATTCTCTCTTTATCCTCTCTTCATGCCAAGTAATGGTGCCATGTGGCTTCTAGAACTGAAATAACTCTTGGAATACAACATCTTGGAGCTCTGTGTGCAGTATATGTTGGCAGGACTTTTTTTTTCCTTTTTTTCCCCCTCCAGGATTTCTACATATCAGTTATGAGTGCTAATAAACTGCTTGGGAGCCACTGTTATTGTGTTAATCTGGATTTGGCATTGTAAGGATATTAAAGCTATTCCATTATCAGCCTTGTGAATATAAAATGCCACGGACTTTTAAATATTTACATTACCGTGAGGTTCAGGCCCAAAGGTATGAGGGGGCTGTATTCAGGCCTCCCATGATGGACTCTTGGGCATAAAGAGGGTTTAGCCTATGCAGGATTATCACATCCTGTTTCCCTATATAATGAACAGAGAATAAGTGATTGTGTTGGGTAAGTTATGTGTTTATTGCAAATGATAATTTTTTTCCACTGGTTTTAGAGGGAAATGGGGTCTGAACAATAGGTTAAGCCCTTGTTATTCTGAATGCAGCTGCCTGAAAAGCTTCTCTCTTGGCATCTCAAAGTTCTGGCCTGTATCAAGGTCAGGCTGTGCAGAGCTTCAGTTTGGGGTCTCCCGAGCCCAGACTTCAAGCTGCTTTACCTGTTTTTCACCCAAAGAGCCCTTAACAAAAAGGAAAGTCTTTACTGGGATGGTTGTTCATACCAACACCATCATGTTCTCTTAGGGCATGTCTAGGCATTTCATCAAAGAATCATTTCTGTTGCTCTCTGTACCTGGTGGCTGCAGCCTGGGGGTCTCGGGCACAGCACGACGTCGCTTCCCTGTGCTGTGCAGAACCTCAGAACACACTGCAGGCCATGTGAGTGGTAATATGTAAATCATCATTAGCAGATGTTTATTTGTTCTTTTCAGAAAATCAGATTTGACTAATCAGCCTAAGTGAAACATATGCTGAAATTAATTAAAGTTTGTTTTAAAATAATTTGCATGCTTATTGCTTTTAACTGATTGTAATTGGGGCTTTTGAATACTTTTTAACAGACAGAGTCACCTAGGTTGAGCTTCAAAGCTTTCAAAGCACTGATTGGCATGTCGCTATACATCTTCCACTAGTGTTTTGCTGGCTAAATGATCTGTATTGCACTGAGTTCCCAATCCCACTGAATCACAGAAAAAAAAAAGAAGGAGCATGTCATTGTTTCCCATTATGCTTTGGTGGTTTTGTAACGGGTACAGTTGCTGAGATATGTGTACCATGATGAAAGATGTGATGATTACAGAGTAACTGGAGACAGCAGAGCTTTTATGAATAATACAGAGTTGACAGCATGCTCAAGCACCGTGTGTGGTGGAAGCTCTCATTGTTTTGGCAAGATTGCTCACCTGCAGACAAGTGTTCCAGCCACCTCTAGCATCCACCCTGGACAACAATGGGTATGTCAAGACTGTCAGAGAAGCCCATGGTGCAGGGTGGCCCTACAGGTGAGCCCTGACCAGCCTTCTCTGGAGGAGCTGTCTGACACTGCTTGGAGCCTTGTGGGAGCCAGCTGGCTCTGCAGGCAGGGACATTTAGGGTGGGGAGGGACTGGCAGCCTCTCAAGTTCTGCCCCGACATGCAGCATGGCTCAACTGGCTCAACCCACTTGTCTCTGGGAATCCAGCAGAACAGCCAAAGGCAGCAGAAGCCTTGCCAGAGCATTCTGTTGTCTCACTTGCGCTCCCAGCCAAGACTCCTGGGTTCCACGTCCAGTGCTGCTCTTGACTTATTGCTGAGCACTGGGCAACTTGCTTCTGTTCTGCTCTCCATGCTGTTTTGGCTGAAGTAAATTTTTGGGTCCAAGAAGTGTCTCTTTGATACCAGCAGGTTATACAACAGGGCTCTGAACAGTATATGCTTTTAACTGTGGGCTTCTCACTGGGAGCCAATGAATAATATGCTCCATGGGCTTCTTAATGGTCTCCGAGTGGAGATGGAGGTGTGGGTTATGACCTATAACTTCCTAAATAGCCTGGGGCTGGCCTAGCCATGATACTGCCTTTCTCTGCATTGTGTCCTGCTGTGGTAGGCAGAAATGGGCTCCTTTATGGAAATTACAAGGTGACCAGCAGTCTGCAGCTGGTCTTCAGAAAGTGATCCCTTTTCCTCCACCTCCGCTTCTTTGGTTTGAAATTATATGAATTTGGCGACTGTCAAGAACAGCCCTGGAAAAAGATATGTTAAGTGAATCTAGAGCACCTAGGGGGCAAAAGGTTGCCTAGTCAACCAGGTGAGCTCCAGTGAAAGGCCTTTCAGTAAGGTGAAAGTTAAATTTAATTGCAGCTAAATTGAATCGTATTTACTTTTATACATCCAACAACCCTCATCTGGAGAATCTAAGCAGACCTGAGGACTTGGGCTCTTGTATGCAGAGTGGGCCTGTCAGTGGAGCTGTGTATCAGCAGCCTGCCACTGATAAATAGTGTTCATCCCAGCAGATTTGTCTCACTAGCACTGCTTACCCTGCAGCAGAGCTTGCAGGGTTACTGCAGGACTTGGTTTGTTCTTATCATTCATTAGCTCACTTAGATCTTCCTCAGACCACACTGAAGACAAGAGGCACTTATTAAGAGCAGCAGTTTGTTTCAAGTGCTTTCTCGTAAGTTTTCAAATCTTCCTGCTATAATGTCACAGCATCACTGGCTCCTGTGATGGAGAATAACAGTGGTTCATTAGGCTCATAAATCCAAAAGGAAGAAAGACTCTCCTGGAGACATGAGTAGCTTTATAACAAACAGAGCAGCGGGAGAGCCTGCAAATTATCAGCCCAATGCTTTATAAGCATTTTATCATCAGTTGGGGGAAATTACAATAAAGAGCAATGAGTAAGTGAAACATAAACTATGGCATAAATATGCCCCATGTTCCCTTCTGTCCACGTTTCATGTAAAAGCTTATTTGAAGTCGTGACACCAGGGTGAGAATCCAGGACAGCTTCAGAAAGCTCTTCCTCATCCAGAGATTTGCCCAGGCTGGAAATTACACAGGGTTATATATTATGTGTACAAATTCTGCCAGAAGAGTGAAAATACATGCAACATTTAACAATATCTCCCCCATTATTTCAATGCAAGTTCTGCATGGCAATGAGCTTGATGATGTTTACACCCTATCCAACAGTTTTGCCACCATCACATTTTTAAGTGCACAGCTTTGATTTATGACTAGTGATGCTAAGATCCCAGCCTGTAAATTTTTACAGCAAGCAGACTTGAATTATGTGTTGAGTCTGCTGCACTGGATCAAAAATGCTCAAAATCCTCTCTGGGAAGATTTAACTGTATACACTCTCTAAGCCATGAAAATATTGCTCTAATGTGCCTATGTGATTTTTAACAGATTGTGAGTTCAAATCCATTTATCAGCTGATGTCTAATGAGTTTGGCAGGCCCCTACTATATTAAGTATAAGAAAAACTATGAGCATAATGATGTAGACTGAGGAGAATTTAATGAACAAATAAGTGACCTTCATGTTTATGTGAAATAAAGATTTCATGCCAAATTTTGCATAATATACACTCGAGATAATGGAGTATTTATTAGATTTCTTCTCTCCTTTATCCTCTTCTTTATACACTACATTTTTTGCATAGCAGACCTGTGTCATCCATGGTATGTTGACTGGGAAGAGTGCAGCTGGCCTGCAGTGGCTGAACCTTTTAATTCTACTTGGGGGAATCTGATTGAACAAAAAAAAGGGAGTAAGCCACCCAAGGCCTGTTTCAGGGTGGCAGCTCTGTAACAGGGTTCACCTTGGTGCCTCTGCTGACATCACTGCTTCTCACTTCTGCAAAATCATGTCACCAATTCTGATGCTTGAATATGTATTTAGGATTTTAATTACAGGTGTTTTCCTCTGCAAAATGCATCCCGTCATTCTGGGCTGAATCCCACAGTGCTTCCTCACTAGTTACCATTAGTGACTGGCTCCATCCAGCATCTTTGAAGAAAGGGGGACTATCCTTTGGATGAAGAAATCTTGAGCTCAAGGATGTACTTGAAATTGGCTGGATCTGGGCTTTGTTTTTAGGGCTGCTCCGAATGATGAGGCTGGAAGAGCAGGGTAAGGCTCCAAAGGTCTCCTCATCCTCCTGCCCTGCCATCTCTAGTTAAGTTCAACTGCTAACTGGTATTTAAAAGTCCCCTTCTCTCTTTAAATGTCATGCCCTGCATGGTAAGATCCTGGATGTTGTATTGCCCCAGGCCAGGGCCCTGACTGCACCAGCTGCTGGACAGTAACAGCTCCACCTTCTGCATCCAGAGCAGCAGTGGCTGTGCCTCCCTCCATCCACACTGCACAACTGCAGACCCAGCCATGGTCCTGTTTCCATACACGTGGGTGGGTGAAATGCTGTTGGATCAACAGATGCTGCCTCCACAGCTCATCCCATCTCCCACGGGCAGAGTCAGTGCTGTCAGTCTGTCCCCATGCACTGACTGGAATCCAGCAAGCATGAAGGACAACCCACACTTTTCCTTGCCTCAGCTTCCACCTTTCCACAAAGGTGTCTGGTGGCTGCTGCCTGCCCAGGGACAGCCTGACAAAGAGACCACTTGCAACAGTCTTCCTTGCAACAGTCAGCCGGACTGGCAGGAAAAATACTAAGTTGTTTCTTGAGGCTGTGACATTGTACTGTCATTAAAAATAACCGATGCTGTGTTTTTCCACCAGAAGCAATGGGAGATTTTGCTGAGGTTGTCCAACTTGGTGGGAAAGAGAGAATCACAACCTGATAATTAAAAAGGGAGCAAGGCAGAGGGGCAGTGTTCCGAAGCAAGCGGACTGAGCCAACTGGTAGGAAAAACAGTATCTTATTTACCTTTTTTTCCCCCCATCCTTTTTTTGTTTATGCAGGAGCAGCAAAACCTGACTTCATTTTTCTAGTTGAAGTGAACTGTGGCTTTGCTGCGTATCCTGTAACTCGGCAGGTATTACAAAGTGTATTTCCAACTAATGAACTGAGTGCAAAATTTATTTAATGTGTCAGACATGGCAGAAGGTACTGCAGCCAGTCACCGCTCAAGGAGCTAATTGCTGCACTAAGAAAACAAATCTGTGCAAGTCCTCATTTCAAAGTTATTTCCAAACGTTAACTCAAAAGTTATTTCAATAACGAGGCCCCTTAAAAGAAGCATCACTTTTCACAGTACATGGCACAGCTCTGTTGACCCTCGAGCACTGCTCAGCTGGGAGAAGCACAGTTCAAACAAAACTTCAACCATAAAACTTGGGCAAGAGGGGGGAGGGGTAAAGTCTGTGATTAATTAGCAATTAGCAACACTGAAATACAGTGAGAAGGGAAAGAATTGGTTCTGTGCAGAGCTTTTGGATCCCCTGTTTGCTCGGAAGTGTTTATGTTGAGGTCGTAGGCACTAAGAAGGTGTGAAAATTGAATAGTTGAACAACCGAAGCAGCAGCAGCTTTGTGGCTTAGATGAGCAATGGTTTAGAAAGTCACCTAAATACCATGTTTTCTCATTGCAGTTGCCAAATTTGATCACAAGTCGCATTCACCATTGAGCCAAACTCCCAGGCAGATGCCAGAAAGTATGTGACCATGGAGTGCTGTGTGTTCATCCAGGGAATGGTCAGATTGCCTGTGTGAAACTCCTGTGTCCTGGGCCTCTGCTGATCCCTATTTTAAGGCAGTAGTGTCCTGGTTTTGTGTTAGTTTTCTACAGAAGGTGAGTTTCTCTGTCAGTAAGTGGGATTTGTGCTATCCCTTGCTTCATACAAACAAGATAAGCGGTGTCCTAGGATTTCTGAATCTCCTGTAAATGGAAACTCATGTCCCTCTCCTGCACTAAGCAACATGTAAGTGCTTAGTAAGCACTTATGACAAGTAAGATATATCATGGACAGAATTCCCCCCTCCTTCCATCCAATTTTCTTGAGATCTTACGCAGATCTCCACCTACTGAAAGTCACTCTTGGCTTACCCTGGAGAGATTTTAAGGGTATTTCCCAAATAATTCCAATAGAGGAATCCTGGCTAAATTAAGCTTTCCAGAAAACAGCTAGGCAGCAGATAGCAGGTAACTGGAACGAGCTCACAGCCTGCACCTGCTCACCATAGCTGTTCCTGGGAAGCAACACAGAGAGGTGACATTTGCCTCCCCCTGCTCTGTGGCCAAGGGATGTGTCAGCCTTGATGTGAGTGAGTGCAACTCCATTAATTTCCATTTGAATTTGATTATACCAAGACTGAAGTTGGTCCATGGTGTTTTATTGTATTCCTTTATTTGGTTTTGTTTTATTTATGCTTCTTATACCATGAAGCTGACCAGTTGAACCAAACAGCATGGAGCAATTTACAGTAAACTGTCCTTGTTCTACTCAGTAATGGATGGAAACAATTCTGAAGTTAATGGTATTAGTGAGGAAATACAGTCATTCTTAACCAATCTTGTAATGCCCTTTTGGAAAAATGATACTTAAGACTGCTTTTATAATTCGATTTACAAGTCACAAATTTGTGCAAGAAACTTGACTTTAAGTCAGTCACACACCTTATAAACTGAACTGGGCCAGTTCACAAATGGTTTTACAGCTCTATACACTTCCCTGGAGGAGCCATCTCCTTCCTGCTGGCCAGACACATTGCCTTGAAACAGCTGCCAACTTTTTAAGAGTTCCTTTTTGGCTATATTCTTCTTTTCATAGCAGCATTCATGGCCCCAGCCCAGGTTCATAAGGAACAAAGTGTAAAATTAATCAATGGATTGATGCACTGTTTAGAATAAAAACAGCCAGGTTTTGGCTATGTTTTCTGCCCCTCCAGCCAAAAGAGTGCATGTGTGTACATGAAATGTAATTTAGTTTTTCCTTTGCTGCCTGTTGATTTTCCTCTAATTCATTTTCCTTTTGCCTCTTATTGAGTCTCCTCTTGTCTGAGCAACCTTAACCCTGTAGTGCCTGGTCTGTGGAGCACACAGGGACCCTGTAGGTGGGCCCTGGGATGGTTACAGGCTTCATTAGCCACTGGAAGGAATACGATGATATGCAGGAAAAGGACCCTGTGAACTCAGCAAGCCACAAGTGAAGCCTCTGGTAGGTAAAATCTACCTGGAGTTTTAATGACTTGTAAAGCCCTGAGAAAACCTCTCACTTGATATTTATTGCCTTGAATGTCTTCCAAATGAACTTTATCTAAAACATAGCTCAGCCTTTTTGGAAGCGTGTGTGCCTTGGTTGAAGCTGTTAACACACAAAGTGGTTCCTCCCCTCCATGGACAGAAACCACAACTTGTCAGTCACAACAGGATGTAACTTGAGACTCTGTGTTACAGGGATTTAGTGCATAAACATGCACATTCACACTTTAAAATAACACTAGCAAATATTAATCAAACAACTCGAAGCAGAACGCAAGCCCGCGTACTGTCTGAAGCAGGAGGAGGATTTAGGTGGGCTGTAGGATAATTGCACACATCAAACAGACTCCAATGAGTCCTTTTCAGCCAGGGGAAAGTTGACAACAGCTGTGTTGGTAACCTTAATTTCCAAAGTAGCTGGTCTGGGAAAAAGTTAATCATATTGTAGGCACTGCCTACCGCCAGTCAATCTCATTTCTATCACTCTCAAAGTCATGTATTTTTAAAAATACCAAAAGCAATTTAAAAATACATCTAACAGTAATCACTTCATTGGAAACAACACACTGCAATAACATAAAACAGCAGCCACTTTCCTGTGAAGATTTATGAGACAGACTAGTTTTCTCACGACTTATGTTATTCCTGCCTTATTGTTTTGTCAGCATTGGATATGGAAAGTGGATGATATGTGAACACTCTCCAGCACTAGAAAGCTTCAGAGTTTTGATTAGGTAACAAAATTGAAAAAGTGAGTTTGCTTTCCCCGTTCAATCTCTGTGATTTAAATTTCAGTATAACAAGGTTGCCTAAGCAGTGAGCTGCCCTCTCCCAAGCCCACACATGACTGGCTCTCGCAGTTCCTATCCCAGAGCCTGATTCTGAATTTCACCTGCTGGGTCTGGAAATCCAGAGGGATTGTAAATGTCAGTCAGACACTCACTTTGCAGGATGAGGAGAGTGAAAATGATAGCAATGGTGAAAAAATGGAGTCATGAGGATGTTTCAGGGCATGTAAAACCATGTTGAGACAGACCCTGTGATCACATCAGTGTGTTCGGCTCATGCTGTGCCAGAGAAACTGGCTGTCCCATGTCTGTGATGGCCAGCTGCTGCTGTCCCCTAGAAATCAACAGCATGAGATGACATGATGGGCCAGAAATTGGATGGAAAAAACTCCTCAGTAGTTAATGGGGGAATTCACACTCTGTTAAAGCCTGGAGAATTCAGCCCAGAGTCCATCACTTTGGAGACGGAAGGCTGCTGCCAGCTTTCAGAGTGACAACAGAAAGCTTTGGGTTCTCTCCCCCACACATCCCACTAAACCAGAAAGTCTGCCCTGAGTATGGACACCAGCCTCCGTTAAATAGTCAGCACTCCCTTTACAGACATGCCTCTCGTAGCTTACACTTCTTACACCAAACGCCTGCTACTTCCACAACAGTAATACAAGGAAACAGCAATCTGTGGCTTTTAAATCTAGAACAGTCATAGAAGTGAAATTTTATTCATTCATATATTATATATATTTCTACATGCAGAGACAGAATGTATAAATAATAAAATGGAGGTTTCTATATGCAGTTTACCACCCCAGGATATATTACAAAGCACTTTTATTATAATCAAACAGCGGCCAATAACACAAAAATGCACTAGTCCGGTATTATTGCTATTGGTTTCTCACACCTTTTAGTCCACTTCCCCAGTGGCAGCCCCAATGGCATCTTGTCTGTTCTGTTTGTAAATTAATAGCGATGTTCTGAAATGAAAGTTTATTCTGGGAATGTCATAATCCAGTGTATTCTCTACTGGCATTAGCATGCTGCCAGTCCCAAGTTCCTTGGGTAGATCTGCTTGCTGCACAGCTGTCTGATATCTACCAGGCACACTTACTGATGTGAGACCATTTTGGAGGCTCAGGCCATATATTCATTATAATTTGTAGCAATTCAATAAAAATAAGTTGCCTGTATTCCTAACAGAACAGCAATTAATGTATATTGAAATAGTGATTGCTTTGCTGTAGTTCATTAGGAAGTCAAATTTTAATTCCTATTTAATTACAATTCAGTTACTACCATTTATTACCAATAATTCTAATGAGGTAAAGTAAGAGGTGTATTGAGGACTAATGAAAATGTTACAAAGGTTCATTTGGAATTCACACAAAAATTCCTATTTAATTACAATGGAATGACTTGTATTTCATTCACATGAAGTGGGATGTGGCTGTGATTCTTGCTGAAGGATCAGCCTCTGCCAGTCATGGTTGTTGCACCATGATCTCCTGTGCTTCAGCCTCCAGCATATGGAGCAGTATCTGCTAGATGTGTGCAGGGAGATAGGAGTTCAGGAGATAAAATGGAGAGCAGCTCTCCTGACCTGCATCCATGTGGGGATCATTTCTGAGTCAGAATGAGGTGTGGGTGATTGTACGTAATGGAGGAGAGACTGAGATGTGTGTAAGAGGGCACAGTAAATTTAACAGGGATGTAAAGCTGGAAAAAAAGACAGAGAAGTGCTGTCTTTGCTGTGTATGGGCTTTATCCCCCTTCTCACCTCCAGGGAAGATAGGCTCTAGTCTAACTTTAGATTCACCTTTTGAAAGAAACTTATGTGGTCATTCCTGGCTTTGCATAGCAAGACCACCTGATAAGGGGCAATTTGAGGATAGTCATTTTTGCTTTGAGTTAGACAGCCTGAAGTGTTTGTGGGAAGTTACCATGTGCTTCCTTAGCTTGCATTAAGTTTTGATATCTAAAATTCCCCTTAAAAGCGATCAGCCAAATCTGTCTCTAGGGTAAGCTGTTTGCTGTAGTCACAGGTGCTCCACCAGGGACTGATTTGGTCAGATGTGCCTGATGCCACAGTCATAACTCAGCACAAGTATTCCTGTTCTATATTGAGCCTGAGGCACGGGATATTTATAACACCCACTTACTTAGGCCCTCATATTTTTCCTCATTCTAATTTCCCCCTTCTCTTTATTTCTCTGTGTGTCTATCACCTTTTTTCATGTCTCTCCAGATGCATTTCCCAGCATCAGATAATTGAAAGTCAGTGAACTGAGTTTCAGGTTATTTTGCTAAAAGATGCCTATTATTTTGATGAAGCAGGTGCACAGAATTAAAAAAGCCCTGCATAATTGCTACTTTACTATCAGGCTTCTGCTGCCTAATCTTCTTCGATGTTGGTAGAACAAGCTTTCTATCTCCTCTAGGATGATTACAGGGAACATTGCTCTGTTCCTCCTACAGAATCCATTCCTGATGGATATTAAACCTGGGTTATCAATTAAAGTTTCTTTATGTGCCGAGTGATTAGAGTCAAGATTGTGTGTGATTTCTAGCATAAAGCAAGTTTGAAGTGATTTCTGCCATTAATATTAATTAATCACTGATATGCCCAATGTTCACAAATGAATGCACGAGGTGAGCATGTACAATTTGCCTCAGTAACCTGGGACTGAAATAACAACTGAACTGCTCTAATTTTAAACATTTGGCAACAGTTTTCATAAAGTCTTATTGATGTAATTAGCTGAAAAAAAAATAAAAAAAGAAGCAGCAGAATGAATAATTGGGGTGTTAAAAGCATGGCTGTAACACTGACTCTTACCAGAATGGCTGGCTCTTCCCCTTTCATACTCTGCTCTCACTTACAGCTGTGATGAATTTCAAATATTTAGTAAAATTTAGTATAAAAATGTAGCAAAATTTTTGATGCCGGTTACTAGCTTTTCTGGGTACAGATAGTACCCAAACATATGCATGCTGCAAGTCTTAAAATGGATGTGTTTGTAAAGAGAGAAAGTGTTGAGAGAAAGTGCTTGGGAGAGGGTGCTTGAGAGACGTGTATTTGTACAGACTCAAACTTTGGCAGATTCAAAACTTTTTAGATTAAAAACTCAGAAAAGCATCTACCCTCATGTTATTCACACCTTCTAGCACTGACCAGCTAATGCTCACCACCTCCTCTCAACTTCTGTATGGGACTGGGATACCCCTGAGCTTGCTGGGGACACATAGGTGGGCATGTCAAACACTCATAGAGGTGGAGCACCCTCAGAAATGGGCATCCATTAGCAATTTTAGACCCTCACTGCACTGGACTAAATAGTTTGCTTGCATTGAATGAGAGTGTAATGACTGCCTTTTCTACAGAGTGAGACAGGCATGTTTACAAGTATTTAAGTGGCACTTACATCTGTAGTATGTGATTGCCTCCTAAAGGGCAATGAAATTGGGCAAGGAATCATTAAAGGTCTTTTCCAGCCTAGATGACTCTCTGATTATTCCTGTCCTGGAGATTGAAAAGATGACAAAAAAGTTAAGCAACACCAAAAACCAATATCAGAGTTGGAAATAGATAAAGTATCAATTCTATGCTTTAGATGATGCTGAAGTCAAAAGGTCATAGGACCATATAATTGACATAATAGTAAAAAGGCACAGCGATGACCATTGCACTCTGACAAATGAATAGCTGGCAAATGGGATTTAATTATCCCACAGCACTAATCACACAGTCCATTCCCACTTTTACTGTTGGCAGGAGTATGAACAGTGCTGCCAGGCATTAAGGGCCTGCTTTTTATCCCCCAAGCATGTGACGTGCTTCGCACATACAACATCATCAGATGCAGGTGGCAAAAGAACATGCTGCTGCTTAATCAGCTGCATAGCTATACCCAGGACATCTTCCAGATGCTGTCAAGGTCCTCTTCTCAGCTGTGAGCTGTTCACATAACTGGTGTTCAAGACCTAAATTTACTGCTAGAGCACACCAGTGCAGTGCCTTTGGCCTCCCTGGAGCTGTATGTGTTTATACCAGCAGTGAACGTAGCCAGGTGTTTGTGGTAACTCGTGGCTTTTGCAAACACTTTCAAATTTCTCCCAAGAAATGCATCTTCTAGTTGGACACTTCCTCGTTTGCATCAGCACATCTTAAATCTGAGTCTTGTTCAGCAAGTGCCCAGTTTATTCGTTACTCACATTCTCATAAATCTTACAGAAAAGCAATTATGAGGAAATCATATTTCATTCTTTTATGGAATTCCTTAAAGCTGATGAGAGCAGCCAGATGGCTATTTTCATCAATGAACCTTCGATAGAGCATTAGGAAACAGAGATGGTGTCTTTTAATAGACCTTTATTACCTGCCTTGGGTGCAGGGAGCTCTCATGCATTCCAAAAGTATATTAATGGTAGAGTAAAACATGACTTAGAAATAATATCCCCAGAAAGGGCCTTATTTTCCCTCTTAAAATTGTTTTAAATAGATTTAGCTTTTGCTATCTGCTACACTCACGTTCAGTGTGGGAGGCGGGTGCAGTGAAACTGCATTTCCAGCCCCCTGAGACAGAGCCGTGGGGTCCCTGCCCTGCACAGGAGCCACTGCTGGTGCTCGTCCTGGTGTAGGTGCCAAGGTGAGGGCACACAGAGCCCACAGAGTCCTCTCACAGCTGGAGCAGGGAATGGCACAATGAACTGGCACCCTGTGTCTTTTACCAGCAGAAGATCCTTGGTAAAGTGATTTGCCTCCCTCTCCACCTCCCTCCCCCTCCAGCTTGCCTGCCCCAGCTGTTGGGCTCCAAAGGGATGTCAGGGAATGGAGTTATTTCCAGAACGATGAAGTAACAGGTCTTTGGGAAGTTAAGAGTGCCATGGCATAGCAGATGTTCTGCTCTCACCTATTTCTGACCATACTGAGCTTACTTTATCCAGTCCCATGTGAGGGTGGACTGGGCGAATAGAATGGCAATGGTGGAGGTGCCAATACTGTGGCCATCTGGACTCGGTTTTGAGTTTAGCAGCTCCTGGATGGAGCACACAGGCAGAGGACCACCTTCCAACGAGATACCCTAGGGCAAACAGTGAGGATACAGCCTCCAAACACTGGAGCTGAGAGAGGAGGTTCAAGCAAGGGAATAGAAAACAAGAAACATAAGGGAGAGTAACAGGGAAAATGGACATGCACTTCTGCTTTTCAGCAAAGCCACTGCCTGTGGGAGATGGTGATTCTGGGGAAGGCCGAGACAAAAGCTTTTGGGAAACCTAAGACGAGATTTGGCTGCAACAAGGAGCAAACAGGAAATTCCGTGCTGCTTCCACAGGAGATTTGAAGGAAAGAAGCTGATAGAAAAAAAGGATTTCTGTGTTTTAGGAGAGATAAAGTGTAAACGTTTCAAAGTCTAAAGGAGAGAATAATGAGAAGTGCTTGCAAAATTGCCTGCCATAGTTATGGAGCACGGTGGGCACAAACACCCATGGTGACTCTGCTGTGCTGTGCCCCTTCCCACAGCAGTGGCAGGGAAGGGATCGATGCAGCCACAGGACACCTCCGGGCTTTCATCTCCATCTGTGGGCAAGCAGGAATGAGGGGAGCAGTGAGGGCCTGAGCAGCATGTGGCAGTGTGATCCAGGAGATGGATGTCTGACAACAAACATACATTAACAGGCATTATGTCCCAAAATAGGAAGGCTGCAGTTTTCCAGCTTAGCAACAGCTTCAGCCGGGGGGTGTTGCCTGAGACCATGTGCCACTGTGGGTCACCCCAGGCCATGGCTGGATCAGCCCAGGGCTCCTGTGGCCACCACCTCGCCTGGCCCCAGCACTGGGCACAGAGCTGCCTTAGCGCCATGTCTGCACCACTGACACCTTAGGGAGCACTGGGAAGAAAAGCTGGGAGAGGCAGGACATTTGGAGCAAATTAACAAAATCAGCATTAATAACATTCACTCTCTTCCATCGCTATTGTTTGAAGCCAAATTATGTTTTGCTATAAACCAGTCTTAAAGTAGTACTGTCTTTCCACTTGTGACTCTTAATTAAAGTTATGAATTTTATAGGAACTTTTTTTTTGCTTGCAAAACATGAATTCTTTCTCCTCCTTTCTTCTCAGGTTGCTTTAACAATCTTCACAGACCATCTTTAAGGAAGAGGAGAGCAACCAATTAATAAAAGTGTGAACAGGTGGTTGCTCTGCTACTAAAAAAGATCAGTAGTGCAATAATTTCCTAATTATTATTGCACCTTTTAAAGGTTTTTAGATACATGATAATATATTTCCCCATCGCTTCTTCTGGCACCCCTCTTGCTCCTGGCATTATTTCTCATTCAGAATAATAATTAATGAGAGCTGAGGTATCTAATATATATTTTATTCCTTCTGTTTCAGTCCCTTAAGTAACCATCTTGTCACATTTGTTATGCAAATTTTCACACATTGCGTGTAATTTCAGCAATATGTGAAAATGCCTCTCAAAAATGCCTTGAGTATTTTATTTTATGTATTTGTAAAAAATTATCTTTTTTTTTCTTGAAAGCAACATTTTTTCCACACAGCCCTTTAGAGAAATGGATGAAGCTACATAATTGCTCTTGCTTTACTGAAGCAAAGGAAAGCAGAGGACCATTTCTAAGCATAAGGCAGTGTTAGCAATAGCAGTGATAATGATGATAATAATGATAATGATAAAAATAATTTTTTTTTTTAAGAGAGCACTCTGGTCTTGGTTAAAGGCTGCAAAATGTACAACTATGAACAAAGTACAGTCTCTACTTGGACAGGTAAGTATGTGCAAGTTATTTAATGCAGATGATGGACCACATAGACTGTCAAACACATGGAACTTTAATGAGACTGAAGCACATCCTCTGTGCATTCGTCAGCTTGGTCTCTTTGCTTCTAAAATTTTTGTTGTCTAACATAAATCATCCTCATTGTAGGCTGAGTAAGTGGATGTTTAGACATAAGAATCTGGAGGAACTAACAGAGCTGCTGAGTGATGGAGAAGCTTCTGGAGCAGACCAAGGCACGGGAGCTTTGCCCAGTCCCTACACAGGTCACTGTGCACACCAGTGTGGCAGGAGCACGTCCCTGGCCCTGGGCCTGTCTTCATGGTAAAATTCCCAGGAGCAGGATGCAAACCCAGTGAACTTCTGAAGACATTTCCTCACACACTGTCCTGGACCAAGAGTCACTTTCAACTTAAAAAATTGAAGAACAACTGGTTGATGCAGCAATTCATCTCTCATGTGGTCCATGCAGCTTCTTTTCACTCCTTCTGGATGTCCACCAGGCATGTCCACCATCCAGTAATGGGGATTTGCAGCTATACCTGGGCACTTGGGATAGGAGTGTCCCCAAACTCAAAAAATAACTGGGCTCAAGACAACCTGTTTTCCTTCTAAGTTCACCTGTACTCTTCCTGTACGAAGATATAGATTTCCCTATTAAGTTGCAGATATACATAAAGTGGAGCAGACATCTGTATTTTGGATTTCACAGCCAGCAAGTGTCCATCTGTAGGGCATAAGGCAATTTGCCCTGAGACCGTTTAATTTTAAACATGTGTGAGCAACCTCAGTTAAAAAAGTACTTCCCTGAATTAAACTGTTGTACTGAGCACCTCACAAAATGGGTCCTTATTTAGAAAGGCACTGTAAATTCATGTGGATATCTTGGCATACAGTTCAGGAGGGGCAAAGAAGAGAGATGTCTGACCTGAGTGGCCAGTGTGACCCCGTGTGCACACCTACGTGAGGACTCAGACTTTCATTCCTGAAGGGAAGCCTTCCATGTGCTTGTGTTGCTTGCAGCTGTGGAAAAATAAGGGAACTTGAGCTTCTTATGTGGCAGATTAATATGAATGTTATGGATCTGTTGGTGCTGTACAACTCAGTGAGCAGAAGTTTTCCTTAAAGATTTCATATATTACCTTCCAAAAGGAGTGAGTCAGTGGGCCTGGAGGCCTTACTAAATCTTTTCACTGTGTTTTTTTCATTGGCAGCGATCCTGGGGTCATGCAACACTCCCACCTGGTTCTTCCTTTTACCTTTAATCACACTTTTATAGTGTTGGGTAGTGGCAACCATTTGTCCACAGAGTCCCTTCAAGGCCTTGGCAATCTATTTCTGGTGACCTTTTCCATGCTTTGTTGGAGCTGTGGTCAATGCTAGCCTCAAATTAACCTGTGAAGGGAATGATTAATTAGGCAAATTTGAGGAAAAGTCAGATCTATTTTTAAAACTGTTCCACCTCACCGAAGGATAGAAATTCTCTGTAGAAAAAGGGTGGTTGCTTTCTATACCAAAATATCTGGGGTTGTTATAGGGAACAAAACCTGTGAAATATGATATTGTCAGTGCTGTGATGAGTAGATATGGGGAGCTGAGGTTTGAGTTTGGGCTTCTGTACCCCCTCAGCTATGGCTTTGCTTACCTAGTCTTGAAAATGTCTTGTCCTCAAGATTGCTAGATTTTAGCAAAAACATTACTTGTTTCTGAAAATTAAGGATAAATCCCTAGAATTGCTCCAGTCTTACAAAATTGACAACACTAAAGCAGATTAAGCAGCACTCTCAGGAATACCTCATTATAAGGGTGCTGCCCCTATGTCCACAGGAGTCACTGGGATTGGTGCCTTTGCTGAGAACTGGGATGTGCTTGATCAGCCCTGAATCTACTCCAAGTTACTTGTGATCAGTGCTCAGTGCCCTTGAGGGCCAGGGCAGGGATCTGTGACTCTTTGAGCACCATTGATAGATTTTCCCTCCTGCACAAAAGAGTAAGAAGTAGCAGAGCATCTGAATGCCAGCTTTTGCTGGGAACCATCACTGACTCCAAAACAAGCCCTGGAGCCTCAGCAGCTGTACTCAGAGCAGAGTCTGGTATGGATTTCAGTGTAAGGTGCTCTCACTTAAACTGGGGGAATCTGGAAATGTAACTCTGGGGTTGCTTAGTCTGGTACTTTCTGTGCAGGAAACCTGCTCCCCATATAGCAAACCCCTAACTCCCAAAGATTTGAAAAGCTAATTGGGAGGGAGCTAAAAGCAGCCTGGTATGTAATATAAGGAGGAATAGTTTGCCCTCCCCATCCTGAAAAGCCATGCAATAAAAATGTAAATATCTCCCTTAAAGGCTTTTTTAATAAACCCTGTGATTTCCTTAAAATTCTTTCTATAATATCAAAATCCTAAACCACTTTGAGATGAGCTATTTTAGACTGTAATTGGGCTATTCATTCCCTATGCATACAGCGATCCTAATCTAATATGTAACAAGAACTTAAAAGCTAATCAATAATGGAACACGATTCTCTATCAGCAGAGCTGCCTGTTGACTCCTGTGAGAGGGATCTTCACAAGACAGCTCAGCTCTGATGACAGCCTTATATTTATTTTAAACATGAAGTTGAAACATCATCTTTCTATGTATTGTCACTTCCAATTATTTTTGGAACAAAAACACCGGGGGAAATGAGATCCTCATCCTGAAGAATGCATTCATATTTGATAAATAGCCACAGATTCTGGAGAATGTTTACTGAAACATGGGCTTGAAATGCTTTCATGTGCATTTTGCCAGAGCCATTGATTATCTGTTGTAACACGTGTTCGGGTCACTTTACCAAGCTGCCTCTTTCCTACACCTTAGAGGTGAAGAAAGAAAAAGGTCTGATTACCCTGGTGTGGGCTTCCATGTTTTCCCCGAGAAAAACCAGGGAAAATTAGCATTGAGAAGGAATCAAAGCAAACCAGCAATTATTGTTCTTCAGTGGAAGTCAAGAAGAGTTTTTTACCCTCATGTGCAAAAGACAAAATTCCCACTTTTCATGTCTAGGCAGTGGTTTGAGATGGAGAGGGTGGAGGGGAGGGGGTTAAGCGAGTACACAGATGTGCCTAAACCATATCAATCACAGGCATGAGAAAACGCCACCCTTTTAATAGGCAGACTGAACCAACCTGCACAGCTGGATTTTGAATTTTATGGGCTCTCTCAATAAAATGCAAGTGGAAGACATCTTGCATCATTCCCACAGCTCTGACCGTTTGAGCTCTGCACCACTTTCCCTCCGAGCCACCCTGGGGATGGAGGAGCTGAAGCCCTATGGTTGTAGCCATGTACAACCCCCTTGCCACTGTCTGGAGCCAATTAACATGCATTTTGGAAATACATGGTAGGTTTCTGATGTCACATACACTTTCTACAAAGTCAGTGGATTTAATCTGGAATTACTCAGGGTATGAGGGATCAGCAGCCGGCTGGGAAAGCTCCCCTCTAGAGGGTCCTAAATGCCAGCAATTTCACATGATTATTTATTGAGCTTTATAATAGTGCATATATCCTCATGCACACCCTTTCTCCTACAAATTACCCTACAACTTTCCAGTCCTTCATTACGTTGTAGAGGTTCAAGCTTTCCTAAGTAATCAAAACATGTAGGAAAGAAAGCTTGCTAAATGCTGAGCTCAGCTTAAACACTGACCCTGTCTCTTAACTGAATCAAGAACTTTATGTACACTGTAAAAAGTAATAATTGGTATGGTAACTGCTCATTCATATTAACTAAAGGTGTAAATAGAGTTCTGTAACATAGCCAGTGCTAATGTTGGGAGCACAAGGGAGATGTCCCCACTGGAAAGTTTAATTGATACCTGTGCCCTATAGGAAAATTTGCTTTTTTCCCCCTGAATAAGCATATTTAAGATTTTTAAGGCAGTTCTCTGTCATTCTGCTCCCACTCTTGCCTTGCAAACCCTTTGGGTATAGACACAATTAGACAGTTGCAAGGAGACAGCAATTCAAACATGAGCTGTGTTTGCCTTTGTTTCACTCCGGGTTTTAACAGTACAGTAATTTGACCCTGTCCTTTTCTCAGGTGATGCCACACAGAGGGAAAGAGTTAAAGTATTTGTTCTTCCTCTTTGTGTGACTGGTGATGGGTTATTCCCAAGCTTGGACTCTACTGTCATTGATTATTTCCCTGATTCTTTGTCGCTTTACTTTTGCCACTATTTTGATCAATTCCATAGGAAAAATCATTTTGTGTCAGATGCTCTGAGAGGTCTGTAGGAAACAATGTCAATAGAATGACTGGGAATTTTATAAAGGCCAGCTCTGGACTGTATAATGCATATTTCCTTGGCTTCTTAGCCAACACTTAGGACACTGACATAGTTAAAAAGCATATATATGTGTACATGCATAAAGGTTTAGAGATACATTGTCTCTTCTAGTTGTTCATTTGTTGTAGAAAGGATGCTTTTGCTGTTTAGCTAGAGTCTGATTGTCTGATTCTGGTGTTTTACAGGAGAGAATATGGCTCATGCCTTTTATAATGCTCCAATGATGGAAAAAAGATCAGTGATGGTTTCGTCTGCACATCCCTCTCCTGAGCAGGACTTGTGTGTTCTGGACAACCATTGCTGTGCTCAGCAGCCAAGTCTGTGTACAGAGCTAATCACAGAAAAAAGCTACACCATTTCTTTGGGGATAATTGAAAATGTGAGCTCTCTATTTCCTGGCCATCCCAAAGCAGGTGAAGATCAGGATATGCACTGAAATGCTGAATGGGTAAGTTATGGTGTTAGGGCTCAAAAACGTGGGGGTAGGGGAGTACCTTCCTTTGTTGTGAGAGCACTCAAGTGGTGGGTCATTGTGGTAAATCTGAATTGCAGCTGAGTTGTTCTTGCCCTTATTGTTGGAAAGAAAAGGTGTTTTCCTGATGGCAGCCATTTCTTTTACTTCATACTACAACTGGCAGCCATTAGCTGCTGGGCTACCAGCATAGAGCTGAAAACCTCTGCAGCCCTACCTGGGTCCTGGAACCACACCAGGCTGAGACAATGTATTTCCTGCACCTCCTGAATTAGACACTGTGGGTTAAATTAATTCCCCATGCAGTTGGCTAAGTCACACCCAATGTGTCTAGCCCAAGAAGCAGAATGAATGTACTTAGATTGCAAAAGATATCTCCTATCTTTGCACAAACACACTCTCCATAAGCCTCAGTTCGGTATTTTCCCTTTGCCTCACTGAAGCTCAGTCTGCACCTTGAATAATACATGTAAGTTTTTGACTGACATGCAGTCTTAAGCATTTAGCTATCTTGATGTCTCGTCAAGTCATCCTTTGATAAAAGCATTTTAGGTGCCACAAAATCATTTCATGGCAGCATTCTACATTGCAGATTCAAATTTCTCTGCTCATTTTTCAGCTAAGGATCTTGGCAACATCAATAGATCTGTTCCATGAGTGATTTTGGATGGATCTATTAATATTGCCTCTAAGAGTAATAAGTCCTGCTCCTTCATGAAGTGAATCATCTGTCTCTCCTGTGGACAAGTGGAATTCTCCCTCATTGGACTTGTAGTCCACAAGTTGGCAGGGTTTCCTGTTTTGTTAATAGTCTTCATACAGCAGTGAAGTAATTTCAAAAGATGTTCAACCCAGTTTTGGGGCCAAGTAGTATGTCTTGGTTATTTGTTCTTCTAGACAGGCCATGTCACCATTAGTCATACTTCGGAATGATGGTTTACTTTCATTATTCACTGACTGCACTGCTTCCGATTCAGCACTCTCCAACTCAGCAAGATTTTCCTGTGCTAATTCATCTGAATCATTTCTAGAAGAGTTTATATCAAAGGACACATTCTCAATGTTAATAAAGTGCAGAGGTTTTGGAACAGCTTGTAATTCTGGTTCTTTAAAAATGTGCTTTTTAGAGATGTTTATGCTACGTGTGTGAGCACAGTATGTGTCAGTAGGGGTCTTAACATGATTGATAGCCCTTTCCCTTTTAATTTACGTTCCATTTGGGACATCTAGCACACACTCACTGGGTGACCAGAGCTGGGCCAGTGTGGCTCCAGACTGAACACTGAGTCTACTGCAGCAAAACCAGCAGCCCCAGCATGGTTTAGGATGTGGCTCCCAGAGACCACCACTCATGAGACACTAAACCTGGCCACCTGATACTGTTGTCTCACTTGATCACTTACTTCCAATGAGGATAACCGAGATTCCTGGAAGGGGCTCAGTACTGTGGATTTTTGGCAGGGCTTAGTGATTTGTGTGCACTGTTGTGGGCCCATCTCCTCCCAGATTAGCTCGTTGGGAACAGACACTTGTATGGTACACATCTGGATCTGTGTACCTACCACTAAGGGCAGGGGCTTTTTTTCTTTTTCACTCGTTTCATTTCTGAATGAGTTTTCATTCACTAGAAGGCTTCTCAATTTGGTTGCAATTTCCTAGCTCCCCCCACAAACATGAGTCTATCAGGTTTCATGTACTGTCACATTCCTGGGTTGTCAGCCTGCCCAGAGCAGCAGTGAATTGCAAAAGGAAAAAAAAATAGCAGAAAGAGTTAGTTAAGTAGAAACGTAACCACCCACATCATCTGGTGTGTCCTGCTTCATTGAAGACATCTCAGAACCTAAGGAAACAGAACAAAGGACATACTGTAACTCTGAGTACCCTGGGAAGAACCTAGAGAAGTTATCCCAAAACTGCAATTTTCAGAGCCGGAGTGAAGAGAAGGAGAATTTTGACAATTGAGGAAAAAAAAACTGCTTTGGAACTAGAACAGGAATTGCTCAAGTGTTTACATGAAACAGGAATTGTGTTCTTTTAAAATTTCCCAACTAATGTTAATTGCCAAGAGTACATTCAGCATGTGACTTGTCACAGTAGGCCCCAAAGACCCTTAGAATTGGTGTCTACAATATTAACTTATCTCAAATAAAACTCACATCCCCTGACTTTCTGTAGAGTCAGTGAAAAGAAACAAGATGTCACATCTAGTCAATATTAGTTATTTATAGACCTGAGTATAGAGTCCAGACTGTACTCAAATTGCTTTGCGGACTGTTACCTTATAAAAACAAAAAACCAAGCTCAAGTATCAGTTTGGTCAGGGTGAACCAGATTCTCTGAATCTGCCAAGTTTCTTCTCTTGGTAATCAATGGAAGGACTTGTGTACCCAGTCAGTAAATCTGGATTTTTTTTTTTTCTGAATACTTGGACAGGTTTTGTCTTGAATTTGGAGGTGCCTGTTGATTTTAGGTGCCTGGAGGCTTATGGGTGGTATGAGGGTGGGAGGTCTGCTCAGCCTGATCAGCTACGTGTTTTAAAGACAGAAATCATGGACCTCAGCTTGTCCTATCACTGCCCAGCCTTAAGGACTTGGCATTTTCCTTTGGCAACACTTGAAACTATGCCAATTTTCCCTTGTCCTTCCATCCTTCCTCTTCCACCTCAGAACACTTCTTTGGGTTCTCTGATTCCCATTTGGCGTGGCTGACATTTGAGCCCTGGGATTACTGATTGTTCTTGTTGCTGCTCAGATCCCTTCAAGCTCTCCAAATCAGTACAAAGGTCTGGGCTTTGGGCCAATTTACTCACAGGTTTATCATATGCTGACATTGTTTCTCTATAAATAGGTCTACCTTTACTGACATTATTGATTCAACTGCCTCTCTTCTCACTAATACTCTTTTTAATGTATCCAACCCGCCTTCGTATTTCACCTAATGAAAGGCTGAAGTCAGAGGAGTAGAGGTCGAAGAGGTTAAACTGCAAGTATAAAGGTCCTAGGCTTTAAAGTCAGTCTTTGCAGTGTGAGATCCACAAGCTTGTCAGTGGAGCAAATCTGCAAGTCCACCAGAAAATATAAGCCATGAAGTCAATTTCACATTTTATTACTAATAATTTGAAATAAGGTCATTTTGCAAACGGTTTCATATGATCCATTTATGGGTTAACAATGATAACACAGACCCTACTCTGCCCATCTCAGACTGCATGATTTTGGTAACAAGGAGCAAATTATCCCTCAGAGATAGGAACACATCTCACATGATGTTTGTCTTGGAGCTAATCCAAATGAACAGACCAAAGATGTAGTTGTCTTTCTTGTAAATTAAACTCAGCTTCAGTAGATAATTTATGCATTTTCTATATATGGGGTTTTTCTGTGACTGACTTACTGGGCAGCTTCTGTACACAGCACAGCTCTGCAGTTGCAGTTGGGAGCTGGAGAAGCAGTGGTGAGTGAGTGCCCAGGAAGGTGCCAAGGGACAGGAGTCAGGTCTGTACTTTGCAGTGAAGAGAAGGAGGAAGCTGCAGAATGAGATCAGGGTGGGTGAAAGTCCACTGGCATATGGGACTAAGAGTCATTCAAGATGAGCTCAGCACGGCAAACCTGGCAGCAGCCCTGCCAAGGGCTCTGGGAACCTTCAGAGGTGCTGGGGAAGCTCCACTGACCCACAGCAGCCCGGGTGTGGTGGGAGAGTGTATCCCAAGGGACAGTGTCACCCTGAGGAGGTGCCTGGGAGCTCAGTGTCTCCACAGCACAGCTGTCTCCTGCCCTCACTGTGCATTTGTGCCAGGCTGGCAGAGCAAAACCTCTCCTTTGTGTCCTAGTTTATCCTGTGACGTTTTGGCTGCTGGGCTCAGCCCTGGCATGGCTTGCAGAGGCCACGGCAGCCACCCCTTCCACAGCCTGAGTTCTGCTGGCACCACCTTGGAGCTGCCTTTGGCCAAATGTCCTCAAGGGGGCAAGAGAGTGAATTAAACATCCAGGTCTGGCAAGGGAAGCTGCCAAGGCTGGCAGAGGAATAGGCCATTAAATCTTACACTGACACTAAACAGCATACCCCTCCCCAAATAAATAATAAGAGAGAAGAAAATATTTCGCATCGTTGAAAGTTTAGACTATCTCTGACTTCAGACATGTTGCCATTAACCTGGGATTTAATCAGGGATTTTCATTTGCTCCTTGTTCTGAACTATAATGAGCTCTTTAACAGTGTAAATAAAAAGATCTAAAGATTCAATAAACTGTAATGTCACAAACGGCAATCAGCTACATTGTGAGGCCTTGGTGTTAAAAAGCATCTCACAGCTGGAAACAAATGCTTCTGTATAACATTGTAAATAACCTCTAAGCCCACTACTAATTAAACTGAAGCTTCGCTTCTCCTGGGCATTGAATATATGAACCAATTAAGAAAATATAATTTCTTTTCTAGAGACCTATGTTGTACCTCTTAAAAAAAATGGAGCAGGGGGAGATACAGAAGGAACTAGTGACAGAGAAAAAAAGGGAAAGGAGAGAGGGAAAAGAAAAGAAGAGTTTCACAGGAGGGACCACACTGATGTGCTGGGGTTACAATAATGAGACATTTCTGCTTTAAGCAAATTTTGCACCTGTAACCTGCAGAAATATAGCCATAGCACTTGAAAAATTACTTCAGTGCTGCACAGTGCCATGAAAATTTATCTTTGAGATGATTTTATTGCATGGTTACCCTAGGCAATTAAATCAATAAATCTTAACTGTCAGAAAGGTTGGCCCGCTGCCAGGAATAAATGAAATGCGCGGAATCAGTAAATAAAAGGTTTCTGACAACTCATTCTAGGAATTATTTAGCAGTTGGGCCTTTTGTTGTTGGTGGTGTTGGTGTTGCTTTTGTCTCCAGCATTTATTGACATTCTCCATGAGAAATGATTATGCTAACAGAAACAACGTAACACAGGGATATAGATGGATGGGAGAGAAGAGTTGGGCTCTTCAGGGTAATAAATTACCCTCCTGGAATCACACACGAACAGCAACTTTGGGGGGCTGATAGCACTGGCTGATGCAATTAGAGGGCTGGGGTCTGAGCCATGGGCTGGCAACACACCAGCAGCCCCAGTGCCAGGCACTGGGAGCTTTGTGTGCTGGCCCACGGTGCTTCATTATTAACATAGATGTGCTTTTTTCATTGATTGATTCAGAGATGATTGAGATTGAAATGCCTCCTTGAGACACGGAGGTGACATTTCCGTTGGTCTGGAGTCCAGCATTCACCACGGGAGATGCCAGTTTTGACAGCAAAATCATAGTTACACCTGTGTAAACCCTGAGTGGTCAATGCAGCTGCATTGTTTTTCATGCTGGTGCTACAAAACTGAAGGCCTGAGTCTGATTTCACTTACCCTGCGATTTGACATGCTAAGTTAGTGTAAAATAACCTGGATTTAGGCTCAGGCACTGTCTCTCTCTCAAAGACACTGTGGTGAGATCAGGTGATCTGATTAATAAACTGATAGATTTTTAGTCATTGTCATCATCTTAATGTTCTGAATACCAACAGACCACCAACTTCACCTGGGAAGTCCTGGTTCGAGCTTGCCTTTGCTGGCTGAACAATCTATTCCTTCATGAGGGCAGGAGATGCCAGGATAAAACTGGGGACAGCCCTGGACACGGGGGATCTGAAACCCCCAATACCACCAGTGGTAAAACAGTGATGTCACAGGAGCGAGCAGTCTGCTACGCTGAGCAGTGAAGGAGCCTCTCCTGCCTAGAACAGAACTAATTAGATGGTTTTCAAGGCCAGTCCCTCATCACCATCACATTGGGGCAGCCTGGAGGATCTGGCTCTGTCCTTGAACCAACACCAGCTCGGTGGAGCCTAGAAGGGGTTTATTTGACTAGTGTGGAAAAGAGCCTGCTGCCAAAATGTCTGTATCCAGTCCCTGGACACATACAATACCCTCAGTCATAGGAACCCTTAAGGAGGAACTCATCTCTCTGCCTGGGGCTGGCAGAGGCTCATCGAACACAGCTTGGGCCAAGCCAGAGACATCATGGCATCTTGGCCGGGGAGCATTTCATGCTCCAAGGTACTCTCTGGTTCCTCAATGCCACGTCAGAGTTTCCCAGCCATATTACTCCTCTGACATGTCCCGTCCCAGTCATGATTTTGCAGCCTTTGTGCAAAAAAATACCCCAGCAAATTTGCTGCCTCCCACTGCGGCTCCCTGGAGCCAGGTGGTACCACACTCGGGAACAGCAGCTCAGGCTCAGGGCTTCGGCAGCATTGGGTGGTGGCTGGGGCACAGGGAATGCCCTGGATGCCCATCTGGAGGAGGCTTCTCTTGGTTAATCAGCTCCCAGACCATAGAGGGCATTAGAGATCCGAGTGCAGCACTTAACTGAATAAGTTGTATCCACTTCCAGGTACAGATAAAGCCAATGGAGTTTCACAAGGCTGATTGGCAAGCAGCTTCTCATTGCAGATAATTCCCTGCCAGCATATCCTGAACACAGAGGTGATTGCTCTTAAATTGATGGCTCGAAGCACAATAACAGCCTTTTTATTTAGTTCCTGCTTGATAGGCAGCGAATGTAGAGTTGCCAAAAAAAAAAAAAAAAAAGGAGAAAGAAAGAAAAAAAATAGAAAAAATAAAAAGAGCTGCAGAATTTGCTCTCTGTTACACCTCTCTGAGGATGAAATGACTTGCGATGGAGAGTTAAACAAGGCTCCTGATGCTGCCCAAAGTCTGGGGTCAGCACTAAGGGGTACTGGGGGTGTGATGAGTTTTCCAGCAGCCCCTGCTGCAGGTACGAATTGCCCTTCTAATGCAGCAGTCACTCGGGGGCTTCATTTCCCCAGCAGATTAGAGCTGGCATGCTGAAAGAGAGCAGTAGGCACTGAGGTTTCACCAAGGGTGGCAGGGCAGAGGGGAGCTGGCAGCATGACTCATCTCTCTTAGAAAGTAGAAGAAGGAGTATTTTTCATGTGGCTTCATCACCTCCAACGACACACATTTCTCACAGGACCCCCTTGCCAAAAGGATGAACCTCATCACATAGTATCTTTTCTCCTGCAGTCCACTTCCTGAGGGCTGACCTAATAACTCATCCCTCATGTGCTCATAGGTGAACAGGTTCCCAAAAGAGAGAATATCTCTTTCCGAAGGCCAATCTACATACATGCCTAAAAATATCAACAGGGACTCTTGTGTAGCTCACATCAACATGAACTGCTGTTTAACATCAGCCTCACACGTAGTTTGTGTGCTGAACACATTTGCATTAGCTACAGTAAAGTCCTTCCAACTGCATGGACACAGTATGGAGAAGAAAGATCCCCCTATGCACATGTGCCTTTCCCAGTAAAAGATATCTAAAATCACTTTGAAATGCAGCTGGTAAATGAAATTCCTCTCTATCATATGGAGCTGACACTGCATTGCTTTGCTTCTGGACCGTGTGCATAGGAGAGGCTGGGGAGTCTCAGTCTTTTAGTGACAGTATTTAGGCTTTGCTTCCTACTCCTTAGCTCTGTGGACCTTGGGAAGCTCCAGCCAGACTTTTCAGATATAAATAAGGCTTCACAAGCTCTTCGTCTTTTCTGCTGGCAATGAAACATCCTGTGGTCTAGAGCAGCTTGTCATGGGCCAAATTAATTCTTGAGGGAGTTGTGCAGTTAAATCATCTTAATTGGCTGCCAAACTGTAGTGCTTCCATCTCTCACTTGAGCCTTATGGAGCTCTTACCAACATCCACTGCCTCAGCCTCAACCACGGAGGGAAAGAAGTCTCCTTGGCTGGGGAACAGGGCCACAGTACCTTGCCTGAGGTTGTTGTGAAATTGTGTATGAAAATGAGCATCGAAAAGCCCATCTTCTCTTATCCCTGACTGCCATAGTTGGAGGAGACACTCCTCCCTCTACTCAGCAGAGTGGCGTTTTTTGCTACTGTGGGAATTCCACGTACTGGCTATAGGAATAATTATCCCCCTTTTTTATTTCCAGACTTTTTTTTTTTTTCCCTGAATCCAGAAGTCACTCTAACAGTGCTGTATAGCACAGGTTTATGTGGAGCCATTCATCATTCATAGCTGGGATCACAGAACACTTCACAGCCGATTACAAGGTTACACATGCAGGGAATGACATGAGCTGCCAGTCTGAAGTCAAGCTGCAAGCTGGTTTTGGGCACACTCAGAGGATGCAAAGGACTCAGGGAGTGAATGGCACACGCAGAATCAGACCTGCCCTTCCTCGCACTGATCCAAAAGACATCTCTCTCTGTTTGCTGGTTCCTTGAACACAAAATGGGCACCTGCAACACCATTCCAGATTTCCTTCTGAAGTGACTTATGTCTAGGAAGGACTGGGGCTCTAGCACCTGCTTTACAGGTAACCATTCACACAAGTGGGATGGTGAACACTGTAAAAGCTGTAGCGTGGCTGGACCAGAGAGCTTTACACTGCTCATGTGGTCAGAGTGGTGCAGAAACTCGGAGATACCAGCTACTGGCCCTTTGTTCCAAGCAGGACGTTCCAATAGATAGTGAGGCTCAAATCCAGACTAACACCTATTGTTAAGGCTCTCCAGTCATCCTTCTGTGACACCATTTGTGTTCTGGGCTCACCACCCCTCTCCCTGCCACTGCCTGGGCTAAGCTGTCCCCACAGCCGCCTCCCGGCCGTGCCCTCCTGCAGCACCTCCAGCACGCGCAACTCTCCAGGCTAAGATAAAAATGTTTTAAGCAGGACTCTAAGTGTGAGGGGCCACAGAGCAAAACACAGCGATGGCTTCTTTATCTTGGGAGACAGTGGCCCGAGATGGACTCTTGTGCTGGGTGCGCTGCGGTTCGTCTCTCCCCGGCGGGCACCTCGACCTCAGCTGCTCCGCACCGAGCGCCCAGCCTTGCAGGCTGGGCAGCCACATCACATGCTGCTCGGCCTCTCCTGAGAGCTCGTTACATCTCTTCTGAGCTGGTATTCTTGGCACTGCCTCTCCGAGCTATTTCTGCAGCGATGATATAAAACCTGGCGTTTCCAGTTTTGTCCTCCCGGGGAGCCCCCGGGGACAGACGCGTCCCCGCGCGGAGGGTCGGCGGCTGAACTGCGCCGCTCTGGTCGCGCCGGAGCCCTGGGCTGCTTGTCAGCCAGCAACCAAAAAAAAACCCCTCCTTTGAAGCCTGGCCCCTTTGCTCTCGAGGCTGGTTTTGGGACAGACGGGATTTAGGCTGCTGCCTTGCAGCTGAGGCCCCTCAGGGAGGGGGAAAGCACGCTATTGATCCTGTTACCTCACAGCTGGTATCAGCACTGCATTATTTTCTAACATCGAGTCATTTTAAGTCGCCGCAATGACACAAACACATTGATTAAAAATTAAAACCCATGACAGCTCTCCCACAAACAGTACTTACTGTACCATACTTATTGTATCCTGGGAGGAGAATGAGAAAATAGCAGAAGACAGAATAATTTATAGTGATAAAATGGGTTACATTTTCATAAAAATTTTATTTTACTTTTTTTTTTTTAAATAATTCAATGCACTGGCAGTATAATTAATCCCTCTATGAGAGACACGAATGTACCAGTTCGACCAATATTATTTATACAGAGACATTGTGTTTAAAAACAACAAAAGTACATTTAAAATGTTTGTACATAAAGTATTACTGTTATTTTTTTTCTGAAGAAGGAACAAATGTAAACAAAATGCATAATTGTGCAACACGTTGGAAATACAAAGCAAAACAGGCAAGATACAATTTTATACATATAAAGCAAAAGAAATCAAACTTTTATAACTATACAACATTTCAGTAATTGCTTGACATTTTAACAGTTACCTTGGTCTGTACAAAACAACTTATACTTAAAACTTTACAAGAATAACATGCTTGTTCAGAACAAAGACACCTTGTGGAATTGCAATGATTATTGATATGATACTTGCACACATGAGAAAAAAAAGGCTACTTTGATAGTAAATAAAAAGTAAGAACATAAGAACGTAAGGTAAAAGGCCATTTAGTAAACCATAATCTAATTCCAATAGCTAATTAAGTTGCACTGCAATGCAGAAATTAAATCTGACTTTTGCTGGAAGACCATAAGGTCATAATGTTGCTCTATTTCCAGGAACCAGAAGAAAGCATATATAAATTTTCCTGATATTTTGGTTAATTATACATGCGCGCACATACACACACACACAAAAGAAAAAAAAAGAAAAAAAAAGTATTTGCCACAACAGCCAGAAATGGTGGGTAAGAGAACACACACACAACTACTCCCAACATGGCAGGGTTAAAAAAACAGGACAGCTAGAAAAAGCAAACACCCACCGAGTTTGCCAGGATTACTTCTCCTGAACCTTAGTTGTATTTTGCCTTTTTTTTTTTTTTTTTTTTTTTTCTCAGAAGACAGGAAGCAACTTGAATTGAACTGAGCTGTTTAAAAAATTTTGGGAGTACTACAGCCAAAGACAAAACACAAACTGAAGGAGAGCGCAAAACCAGAGCAAAACATCACCAGATCTTTGACTTGCTTTAATATTCTCGGATGATATGTCCTAGGACTTTTGAATGTGGGTTTTAAAAAAAACAGCATTTAAGATTCAGTAGAAGATATGCAATCCAAAGATGTCAAAAATACAGACAGGAATAAATTATACAATATTTTATGGAAATACAAGGACTGTCAGCTTGGATAAAATGTACATATTTTTTAAGTGTCCTCAAGTGATACATATGGCTAAAATTAAACCCCTGATTGCAGCAACCTAAGATATTCAGTGCCTGATTCTGCAACCTGTGTGCTGAGCACTCATTCACTCAGTTACTTCTGTGGACTTCAGTGGGGCAACCTGCTGATCAGGATGCTCAGAGGAAGAACAGCAGAAATGGTCCTAGATAAGTATTTGCCATGACTTTTAAATGTACAAAACCCATTTGTCTTAGAAAAGCCACTTTAGCCTGCTGCAGCGTCTTTGAACTAAAGTAACAGATTCCATCTCTAGGCTGAGAGCATTTATGACATGTTTGAATTTATTCACCATTTTTCTATGCAAGCTAATGCTGATGCCAGTAAATATTTAAACTGGGAGGTAATGAAATTGCAACATGCCTTTTAGTTAAAACCAAAACATATGCAAGCCTAGATGGCAGGCAGAAATCACCCTCCAATTCTTTTAGCAGGGATTATCTGGTGCTGAATCAGAATAGTTCAATATACACTGAGCTTCAGTGTGCATCTATAAAGCTGCATTAGGGGGTGCAGCACAGTATGAAAAGGGAGAGGACTAGTTTTTCAGCTGGTGTAAATCAGCACTGACATCTACGCAGCTACTTAGAGGCACATCAGCTGAAGCTTCAGCCCACAGTCATCAGAAACATGCAGCCATCATTCAGTCTGTATGTAAAACTCAGCAGTGGAAGTGGAGAGTGAAGTGTAATCGACATCAGATAAAAAGCTGCTCTCTTAGTCTAGTTTCTGATAACGCTCTTCCAGACTGTGTGGTCTAAAGCAGTTTTATGATGTGCTGTATACTGCATAGCTCTGCAAAGTACAGTATTTCCTTACAGGCAAGGATTATGGTACATTAATCATTTCATTGGCATGATCAGTAAAAAGGCATAATGATAAAAGCTTTGGGAGTTTATCTGCATGGAGATATATTGGCAAAAATTAGTCTGGGGTTAGAGGGTTTGCTCCTCGGTGTGTGCACATTGGATTAAGTCCACTGAAATCAGTACTCCTATACCAGTTTACACCAGCTGAGGAACTTTACCTCTGTTGTAAATAAAACTTCTGTGTTGCTTCATTCATAAATTCAAGGGTAAATGTCTCCTGCCAGTGGGTCAAAGCTTCTCCACGTCCATAACGCCGTGTTACTTGTCACTGAAGTCAATGGTGATTTCCCTGAGCAAGGGCTGAGTCAACATATGGTCTGGTCGAAGAGCAAGTCTGCTTGCAGTTACTCCAGCACTTGTCCAGAGACCTTGAACTACTTTCAGTGAGGTGAGTGCTCAGCCAGAACAAAAATGGGTGCAATTCCACTGAATTCACTGAGTTAATGCAACTCAATTTCTGGCCTAATAAACTTAACTCCAGTAATGTTATGCCATTTTTTTTAACCAGCTTCTCTATAAACAGTACCCAGCAAGCTCCATAAGACCTGTGCATTATTGCCACATGATAGCAGAATTTGGTGCCATGACTTTCACCAGTTGTGCCAAGTTATTTTGCATTTGCTTAACTCACAGTTTGGTCTATTGTAGTCACTCTTGTCCATTAAAACAATGAAATTCACTTCAGGATCTGATCTTCCTTTTATTTCAGAGAAGGAAATAAGTCAGTAGAAATTAGGGCTATCTATACTTGATGGGTCTTTCAAAGGTATTACAACAGGGTGACACTCACACAACGGTGAGTAAACTTATATCCAGCACGGAGAGCTTACGGAACTTACATAGAGGGGAACTCACTTAAAACCAAAGAAGAAAGCAAGTCTCAGACAGCTGCATTGTCCACTCATGTGACTTTTATGACTGGCATGAGCAGGACTGAGGTGAGGCCAGTAAGCATGAGTGGTCCTGTGGACACTACAATTTAAACTGCAATTCTGCACACAGTGGGCACTGCCCGAGTTCTGTGCTGTTACTGCGAGCACGGCTTCTGTCAGCTCGTTTGGCATTTCCAGATGCAGTGCAAGTACAAGTGAGTGCTCAAATCCCAGTCCCATCTGCAGCTGCAAAGGACCAAGATCTGAAAGCAATACAGAGCCACAGCTCTGCCACACCCAGGTGGTGGGGCTGGGGTCCCTCAGTCCTGCGGGGCGTAGCACTGGTCCCCCAGCACAGTGGACAGGGCTATGTGGATTCACACCACAGAGACTTGTAGCAGTCCAACACCCAGTGTAGGCTGTGGTCTCAGGGAGCTCTGTGTGGCTCCATAGCCTGTGGTGGGCAACATCAGGTCACACATGGCTACTTGAGCTGGCCCCTAAGCCCGTGGGCTTGGTCCTTGCTGGACTTGTAAAAATAACGGTTTAACTGTATGGTGACTTCAGGGCAGTGACAAGAGTTAGCTCTCTATGACACGTGGTGGTACTCTGAGGGGGATTAAGAACTGGATGGAATGGTGTTATACTCTGGTTTTATAGGATACCATGGTATAGGTGTTATTTTACAGGACACATCAAGAGTAATGAATCCTCTTTCCCAAGAAGCACACACAGGTTAAATTCATAATGCCAGACCCCACCAACTCGCCCCAGTTTCTTTAAACCACTCTTGATATCTTGAATTGCCTGATATGATCACAGTGCCAATGAGCTGCCTGACATGTTGCTACATATCCTGTGGTCCTGGGAAGAGCTTATCATCATAGTATTTCTGTTACAGGGCTTTCTGATGAGGCCAGGTTTGATTCTCATCTGACACCAGTAACTCATCTGCACCTGAATTTGCTCTCACATCTGTAGAGCCACGTCACCCTCTGGCTGTACACAAGATCTGAACTCAATCTATCCTGAATTCAGCAGCTACCACCAGGGGTTTAAACAGGTGTGAGATGATCAGAATCACTGATCTTGGAAGACAAAACATCTCTGAAACAAAATGGCTTAAGTAAAGCCACCAAGTCCATCAGAAAGGCAGGTCTGATAAGAATACTGGGGAGAGGAGGACTGCTCTCTGAGTCAGGCAGGAACATTATGCACTCAGGGGGAGGTTTCAGTAATAAAGGAGAGCCTAACAGCTTTTAGCCTATACCTGTAGGCTAAATATCAAGTGATATAGCTAAAACATACCACTATATCTAGTGAGATACATATATCTATATCTATATCTATATATCTATCTCATTAGAGAATGTCTATATGCATTGGTGAGGATAGTGCTCTGGTTATATCATGGAAGTCCAGGAGAAATTGAGCCTTCCCAACATTAAGAAGACTTGTTTTATTTGTATTTATAAAGTAGTATGTAAAATAAAGCTGGAAGATGTCATAAGGACAGGGGACTGGTTTCTCATCTTCATCCCCTTTGCCTCACTCCCAGTGCCCTCGTGTGAGGTCAGGGAGATGCTGCGAGAGGCAAAGGCCCTTTGCAATGACCTTTCACTGGTGCAAGCTGCCTAGAGATGGGACACTTCTACACTTGCTTCAGAATGACAAATTAATTGTCTTTGGTGACTGGTGAAATATTTCATCTTTCTTAAAACTTCAAGACATTGGTCTATGGCAAACGAGTTAACCTGAAAAACAGCATGTTGACAGCACATTCAGTTTTGACACTGACCTCAGGGACCACAGGACCAAGATGACAAAGTGTTGCTACTTTCTGCCACAACTTCATTGCCTGCAAGAGACAGTAGGTGCAAACAGGAGTATCACATACTACAGAGGAACACTTGAATAATGCCATTACCATCAGCAGTGGTAAGAGTGGTTTCTGTTTACAGCTATCATATACATTTTCTTGTGCTATGAAGTAATGAACAAGGACTTTTTGTTGCAAATACACACACACACACACACACACACACACACAGACTCACTCACGCACATGTGCTTGCTTCAATGCTGTGTGTAGTGGAGTTTCTCCTGAACTCAAAGCAAAGAAGTATGTTAATACTTAAGTCAGAATCCTTACCAGCCCCGTTTGTGCTGTCTGTTAAGTTGCTCTCACAAAACTAATGACTGGATTTAGACAGCATTAAATGATGATAAAAATATATGAAAACTTTTCTTCCAAAGTACCCAAAAACATCAGTGAATCTAAACTGTTACAATAAAAGAACACAATAAAACCTGTGAAATTAAAAAAGCATGGAAATTAAGGTCCAGATTCAATTCTCAGATTTTTTTCTTTAGGAGGAATGAAGATCTCCAATGCTATTTTTTAAAAAAAGTCCACATGACTATCAACAGACCTGTCCCTATTTTTCAAAGGAGACCATTTATAAATGAGACAATATAATCACAGAGAGAGTATATAAATAATTAGAAGTCCAAAGAACATGTAAGAAAAAGTGAAAGGAAGCTGTTAGAAGCAAGCTGTGAAAGTTGCCACCAACACTACCAGCAAAAAGGCTTTCCTTCCAATCCCTGCTCTGGAGCACCCAAAACACATCACATGGCTGAGATACTGCACTCGGAGCAGGACATTCTGTCTGCACGATGTCAAAGACTTCACTGAGGAGCTGCTGCAGCTCTTGACAGGGAGGTTAAGTGCTATGCAAATGCCTCGCCTGAGCACTTAGCACTTTACTGCCCTTGGATCTCGCACCCGTGGAGCTCCCCAAATGCTTGAGTTTAGTCCTTTACTGGCCTGTTCCCCTCACTGCTGAACTATCAGTATTGCTCCAAACCTCCTCAAGCATGGGTCACAAATGGCAGTCAGTTCTGGCAATTTTTTTATGAATCTTGGTGTCCTTCTTAAGTCCCAGCTGCAGAAACCAGGAGATTACATCACTGTCCCAGTTTATCACTATTAAAAACAAATGTGTGTTTTCCAGCCCTTGTCATGTTTGGAGAATGCCTGAAAATATGTCGTGAAATCAGTCTCAAAGCTCAGTATCCAGAAGGCAATACAAGAACCAAGGAGTTTATTTAAAAAAAACCAAAACAACCCAAAAAAACAAAACAAAAAAATCAACACAATTTTAAGCCAATCTTGTAATTTTTGGTGCTTGGTTCATGAGTTTGAGAGCCTGAACTGGGCAGTGTTAAGTGCAGACATAGCAAATGCCCAAGCACAGACATGCAGCTTCCCCACGGACTGAAACAAACAAACAATCTCATTTGATTAAGTCTGCTGGAAGTAATATTTTAAGGGGTAAAAATGATTCCACAAAGATGACATGTTGGCAATTGAAATGAGATGAATACAGTGCCTGTAAAAGTGCAATAATCCTTAATAACTAACCCAAAAGAAGCATCATCCCCAGGGATAAGATGGTAATACACTCTCCATATTTAATTTGTTTCTAAGCTGCTTTTGAAACAAGACTGCTAAATAGTAAGTTGGCTTGTGATCCTAGACTTGACTGCTGGACTTACTATAATGATGCCATTGATTCAGCATACATTTCAACCTAAGTCACAGGATACAAAATCAGGTGGGCTAATTCCTTAAGCTGTTTAAGCAAAAGATTGTGAACACGGGGTAAATTTAAAGACAGGAGCCTGTTTACCACAAGCAAGAGGAGAAAGATAATACATTGTCTTCACTGAGTGACTACAGCTAACTCTGAACAGTCCCATGTCTGAAAACTGTCTTTCAAGGCATAGCTACCCCTCGTAAAGGCATGGAAGTCTAGGATTTCAGTCTACATTAAAGGAACAGGTGATGACAATGCACTTAATTAGACTAAATAGTTACTTGCAAAAAGAATGGAAAACTCTGGCTTATGACAAACCAGCCCAACACTACTGCATCTCAACTACCCAGCCTGTTAAAAAAAAATTTCAAGTGTTTTGTTTTCTTTTTCTTCAAAAAAACCCCCTCAACAACCACCTTTCATCTACAGTTCTGAATAGTTCTCTCTGAATAGTGGTTTTATTCATTAGCTACTGGGCCCAGAATCAGTGTGACAAATGCTGTCAGATTCAGGTTTCAGCCGTGTAACTGAAACCCTCAGAGAACAGATAAGAGTGTATCGACCACTTCAGGAACAGGAGTGTGCAGATAATACAGGATGTGCATGTTCTGCAAATGTCCTTTGCAGAAAACGCTAAACTGGATGATTTCTCTAATGATGCACGTTGGCTATGTTTACAATACAGCCTCGTGGAACAAAATGTTAGGAATTATTGATTTTTAAGAAAAGGTAGTAGTACTGGGAGCTAATATACAAAAGCTACAGAAATGTTTGTCTTAAATGTGCATTGGGCAGAGTCCTTAAACTGCTCTTATTGCAAATATCCAAGGCCTGCTCTAAAAATCGTAACAGTCTGAACCCTTTAAATGCAAATTTGTCCTATTTATCTGGTCACAACCCAGTGAGTAGAATCCAATAACTCACCAGATTAAAGGATATACAGGTTTATATAGCAGAAGGTAATTGCAATTAACTAATATCTGGATGGCATTTAATACACATATTGTATTATTTCAATGAGATGAGACAGAATAATATTTACATTGCTATGAGCATTTTCTGTTTATAGAAATGGAATTTACAGTTCAGTAAGGTATGCAGGTGTGTATGCAAGAATGAGATGAGACCATTTAAAGTCTTGTGAATTATTGATATAAATTCATTTTGTTTTGTTTCATGCACCAGTGCTTCTTGCAGTGGCACCAGAAGAGCAGTGCAGTTTATAACAAGGAAAAAAAATAAGAGGAAAGAGCAAATGTGAAATGGTGCAATTTATTCACAATTGCTTTGAAATTCTATCTGAATTGTCTCATTATTATTCACGCATTAGAGGAATGGTCCAAAACATGACAGCATGGGTAAACAGATGCAGAGCTTGGAAAATAGGTAATCTGACTGAAGTATTCATGGCCATTATTAAACAAATGTTATATTGCTTTTGGGTAAATCTGGTGATTTTATTTAATTTGACATTGTTTTCAAGATAGCAAGATAATACTGTTCGTTTCTAATGCTCTGAAATGAACAAAACAGGTGAAAAATGATGCCACATGGAATTATAATGTTTCAACAGTAGCTGGTTAGTTAAACTTCTAGATAGTTTCATGAAGAATCTGCATACACTTATTAATGGACTTTTACATACAATATCAATGCTTAGAGTGCAGCAGTCCTGTTAAAATCTGCTTTCAGTGAGTCACTATGCAAGGAGAGATTGTTCTATGAAGAAAAATCTTGGATGAGTATTTGTTTGAGACTAAACAGTAAAGTAGAAAGAAAATTCACAGATTTAGTATAGGAATGGTAGATAAGACTAAGAAAGCTAATATTTTGAAACTGCCTAAAAACTGCAATAAATTCTGCTGCCTACTGAAATTATTAAGCCAACAATAAACAGGAAGAATGGAATATCAAAACCTCATTGCATAGTGTGTCATCATTCTTTAATGAGGCATTCCTTCAACCTTTTACCTCTTAACACCTTTGGTGATCTTACATTATGTAGCTGTAAGATATTCAATGTTCTCTTTTAGAGATTAAACCTATAGGAAGTATGAAATCTTAGGAATGTACTGAGTCAGGTAATGATGCCAGAATTAAGCGTCGAAAAGCTTGGTTCAGGTTCAGAAGATGATTTTGAATGAATAGCTATAACTTCTACTAATTTATTTCAGAAGGGACTTCTCATATATACCCTCAAATATTTAAGACGCTTTGTACTATTTCTCAGGAATCCGTATCTTCTCAAAGTGCTTTTTTGTTTTCACTTGAAGGCAGCATGGACTTAAAACAATACTGCAGGGAATGTACCGTTCCATAAAGCACATAAGGATGGCAGGATCCAGGAGACACAAGGCATAGAAAATTGTCGAAAATGATTAGATGGTACAACACATACTGCTCTTGAGTCATAAGTTTCTTTTATGGTGACTTCTACTTCCAATAGATAGGATATTAAAAAAGGCAATAAAAATGAAGTTACATGAATAAACTTCCAAAAATGAGTGGAGTTCCACCAGTGATCGTCTCTGCGCTGGTAGAGGTAGAAGAATGGGGATGTTATGGAGAGGGCAGCAGTCACTACAACAAATGAGCCTCAATGCGGAGCCAGTGGAGTCCCTGGCGAACGTAACGAACCAGATTGGTCATACTGCTGTGTTGTGTTAAGGGTCCCATCACTGAGTCCAGGTCTACAAAGAACTCTGCAATACACAAGAAACAGAGGCGGTCGTTTCAGGCAATGGTACAGAAATACAGGTATTACCATGATTTCCCAGTCGGTGCAGTTACTGAGTTCTCAAGGCAGTTGTGCACATGAGCACAACTGTCAGCATGAAAGAATTTAAACCACAACAGTACATTTAAAAAGACCGAATTAGATTATCCATGCTGGGAGTCTACCACAACATCGTATGAGTGGTTGCCAGTAGTCTTCCTTTAACTCTGATGATCTACACCATCAGTTTTCTGAGATTAGGTTTGCTGACTTCACAATTTAAATAGTTGGCAATGAAATCTAGCATTTCCTTTTCTGTGCTGTACCCTCTCCCAGGCATGAAAGGCTAGTCTGGATCCTGCAGAAGACCCTGCTTGCTCTTTTCTCCACCCTCCAATTTCTGTTACTGCCATTGCAGAAGTTTTGGTCCTCTGCTCATTCTGCTGCAGCTGCAGGCCCCAGAGGATGTGTGTGGGGTGGGAGGGGAGAAGGAAGAGGACAGAGGGAACACAGCAGGAAAATAGCATCTAGGAGACAGGAACCTATAAAGGGGAAGAATCACAACACTAGGATTCCATGGTGGAAAGAGTTAACAGGAGGTCACTAAACAGAGAGCCACAGTTAGGAAGCAACACACCAGTTTACATTATGCCATGTGTTATATGTTCTCTGGGTGAAAGACTAATCCTGTTAGGGCCAACAGACCTGTCCTAATTGCTGTCAACGGAGAACTGAATTGTGTCCTCTATTCTCCCACAGCTTGTCTTTATGCTCACTGGGGCACAGGCATTCCCACACATACAACACTTACACTATATTTAGGCAAGTGGGAGCCTGCTCTCAGTTAAAGCCCCTCAGAGCTCAGATAACAACCAGCAATCACAATAACAGTGGCTGAGCCCTTACATTCTCACCCTGCCTAAAATCCAGTGCCCAGCACTCAGCCAGCCAGCACTGTATTGGCTGCACTTCAGGAGAGCAGATGCCGGGTACAAAATCATTATCAGTACTTTCTTCAGCGAGTAAGTGCTGCTTTGAGGTCTTCTATCCAAGTATTGACAGCCTGACCCTGGTCAGCTTGGGAGCTACAGCAGTATCAGAGCACAAAGTGATTTGGCTGCAGGCAAGCATAATGAGAGCTCAGGGCTAGCACCAGAGCTGTTCAGATGCTGCAGCCAGCAGCTACTTTTAATCTTCCTTCCTCTGTCTTTTATTCCCCTCCTCTAGTGTAAAAATCAATACATTTAGAAGTGAAATAATGCACTATCTTGCTTGCATTCTAGAGATCTCATTTGAGGCTCAGATAAATAATTGCTTTAAACACTGAAAATTCACCTTAAAGCCTAATTTCAGTTGAACGTTTCTTGAAAAAGCTACATGCACTGAAGCCACTTATTAAATTTATGCATGAGAACAGGTCTTGCTCACTACAGAGTTGATAGTTTTCCACTGAAGACAAAAAGCACTGCTATCTTTGGAAGCTTAAAAAAAATGATCTGATCTTGTAAAGTCAGCTGAGAGTTTGATGTTATAGATGGTGAACATCACGCTAGGTGATACAACACAAACCAGCCCATGGGTTTTGGGAAGTCTGCAGTTTAGTCTGGACTGATACAGATGCAGATTTATGACATCTATTCTCCCACACATTCTCAACCCTACTGACCAGGGAAAATTCCACCAAAAGTACATGGCAGTATGTTCATGCTTTCCCTTTCAAACCAGATCAGCCTGGTGGGTCACAGTTCTGCTGTTCTCCTCTTTCTATGCATTTTTATTTTAATGGCACATCTTTTGTCAGGCTGACAAAGAAAGGCTTCTGTCTGCTGCTCTGAGCCAGCTGGACATGAGTCAAGTCCAAACTGGGAGCGTGCAGGCATACTCAGAGGAGCACAAAACCTAAGCTGACAGCCATGGACAAGGGGAGGCTGCACAGCTCCTACAATGTGGAAGAAATCTCTTGTGACTGCATGGGCATGACCTAAGAAACATCTATGACAGCAGTAAGACCTAGAGGTAAAGGCTGTTAGGCCACAGCTTTATACCCATCTCTATTAGCTCTCATCAGAGACATATTCTTGGGCAAGACACACCCTGTGATTCAAAGGACTACAGAAACAATGAGAGCTGACCACAAAAAACCCCACAAAAATGACTGGATCTGGTTTTTTTGGCTTTTTTTTTTTTTTTTAAAGGAATTTAATTTTTATCTTAATCATGGTTTCTTTGTGGGTTTGTGTTTGCTTTTGAGACCATTCTTATTTTAACGGGCGGGGGGGAAAATCTCATTCTTTATAATGAACTGACTGCCCAAGCTCCTGGGAGAGAGGCCAAGAGATCTGTCCTGTACTTGAGACTCATAGCAGAGTCTGGGGTTTGCACTGTCCTGTTTGCTGTCATGGGGCATTTTGGAACTCACAGTCCACATGCCAGTGTACCAGAGCTTGGGCACTGCGATGGCTGGTCCAGCTGGCAAAGGTGGACTAGAGGGGACAGGGGTGAGTCCTGTCCCAGCCAGCAAGATATAGGTGCTCTGAATTATTTGAGAGGTACAGATGACATCTACTAAAACAACTACAGCTAGGTTTCATGAAACACTGCAATATTTCTCATGTCAAAGTATCTTAAACACATCCTTCTGTAAAGAGAATCCGTCATGTGACATGATGAAGGCCTGCAGAGCACCACAGCAGTTCCCATACACTTTTTGTTACACCATGAATTTTTCAAATTGCAGTTTAATTGTGTTAAAGCATGCATCTTTAAATCATGTATTTAATTAGAAATGAGGTTCCAGACAAAATGTAAAGACAGACACGGTATAGCATGTATGAAACTCTGATCTCTCTCCGATGGTTTATAATACTTAAATCAAATTTGAAGTAACACGAACTTTCCATTCCCTGTAACGTGTCTGCAGTTTGTGAAACAAGATATGAAAGAACAGGTCACAACCCTACATGTCTTGCTGATGTGAGAAACCCTTATTCATGCATCCAGTCCCACTAAAGTCAAAGGGACTGCTCATCTGAATAAAGAGTATTCCTATATGGCTTTGCAGAATTGGGTTTATTTGATCGTAAATCAAAATGAGAACAAAGGAGAGTGTAGGGAGGAAAATGCAGAAAGAGAGTCAGCAGGTTTTTTTCTCATCCAGCTCTAGGACTGATAACAGCAGTGGCTGGGTACATTTTCTGTCTGCTGGCTGAATGCCTGAGCTATTTTGATTCAATACCAAGTAGAACATTTAACAACTCCACAACACACAGAGCTAATTACAAGATTATCACCATCTCTTTCTCCTATCAGGGCATCCTTCTGCATTCCCACTGTAACATTCTGCAGTACATTTGACAGGGAATCGCTTTCACATTCTGTGAAAATGGATGCAGCTATGGAAAAAATCCAAAATGACTGCACTGCTACTAAATTAATCAATGCGAACAAAGACAAGAAGCAGTGGGGAGGACTGGACAGAACTTCTATTATTGTTCCTCATCCAGGGATAGATCATTATGTCCCACCATTCAGACATAAAACTCTATAAATCTCAAGCTCAGTTTCTCTAAATCAGTGGAAATTTGCCACTGACATTAATGGGAGTAAGATCAAACTGCATACAGCAAGCACATTTGTCAGGACAAGTCAGCCATCTGAAATCTCACTATAATTTAAGAGAATGAGCCGACTCACGATGAGAATATTTCCTAGTTAGGCTCTGCACCTCTAGTGTCAAAGAAGGCTTTCTCAGTGATTTGTGTGAGCCCAAAGCTGGAATGTGAATAATTACATTATCATGGGGAAGTTCACAGCTGGCCAACAATACGCCAAATTTGTCCTTTAGTTATATCTCAGACACTCCACTATACTTGATATAACCCAGTCACAAACTGCTTGCTAAAACTCCTTTAAAATGGCTGTGGTAAAGACCTATGTTTTGTTGTTAGAAATAAACAGATTGCAACCCAACCATAGGAGAGTCAAGGTCATGGCTTTCAGTGGACATCTCCTAATCGTTCTCCCCGCATGAACATAACATCTAATGTTTGCTTATTATCCTAGCCAGCATTTTAATAGTCTTAAACCCATTGACAGAGCAGTCTGAAAATAATCTCAGTGCCCTACAAGACGCTGAAACTGTGAATGAATTTGCAGACTCAAAAGCTCTCATCACTTGGGGCTCATGTTCGCTAAATTATTTGCCAGCTGCTCTGATAACCCCATGTTCAGAGTGTGTTACACATCCCCCTCTGTGCTTGACAAGAGAAGATACGCATTGGCTACAGCGACCAGCAAGCAGATTTGGTCTGTTTGCTCAAGCTGTCACAGTTGTGCTCTTAGATGCGGTGGCTCCGGGTCCAAAGGCAGAGAACAGAGAGAAAGCTAAAGCTGGTGAGCCAAAGGGGACAAAGAAAAAAGCAAGAGAGTGGCGCACCTTTGTTCTCCTTGGTCAGCTTGTCAGCCATGTCCCAGTGCTCGTAGCTCCGCAGGACGTTGTTGGTGATGTTGACGTGGCTGGCAGCCATGTGGTGGATGCGCTGGGGGATGGTGATGGTCCCCGCCGAGGAGGAGCCGGCGGTGCCCGTGGTGCTCCCAGCAGAGCTGACGGGGGACGGGCTCAGGGACATGGGCGATGGTGTTTCTGTGCTCCTGCGGGAGGCAAAGCGAGAGTGAGTCCCCCTCGCACGCCCCACTTCACTGCCGTCCTAAGCGCACTTCAAAAGTTACCTCTGCACCCCAGCCAGGGGAGAATGTGCAGTGGTATCTCCTGATTTTACGAGAAAGGAGAGCATATAAACTGGGGATGACTGAAAATAAGAAGGGATTTAATTTTACCTTTAAATGAACCTGTTATTTAAAAAAAAAAAAATAAAATCTATCACAAAAATAGAGCAATCTTTCAGAGAAAGAAGCATCTCATAGCTGTAATGATTTTTCTACCTGCTGCCAGAAGCTGCAATGGCAGTTAGAAAACACTCAATGTGCAATATTGGCTTATTATCAAAGTATTTTCTGGGAACAATAATGACAGTTTGCTCCAAAAACAGTCACCACAATAAGTAAAGAGCAAGTCTTAAAAGCACCCTGCTGAGCAGTATTAGGTCCTGAGGGTACTGCAGGATTATGAATATCTCTATAGGATTCTTTAAGGCCATGGAGATTTGTTCTAATTGCCTACAGTTTCATCTGCACAGTTCTGTACAAAGCAGTGTTTTAAGTTACCTACTTAGTGTGGCACTAATGTTCTAATATAGATTTTCCTTTAATTCTAACACCAGCAATTAGGAATCACCTGCTGGCTGCAGGCAGTGCTGCGGTCAGCACAGCAAGCTCTTGGTTAGAGCTGTGCAGTGCTGAACCCTCACAAAACAGCTATTCTCTTTGAAAATTTATAGAATCATAGAATTGTTCAGGTTGGAAGATACCTCTAAGTTTATTGAGTCCAACCACTAACACAGCACTGCCACGTCCACCACTAACCCATGTCCCCAAGTGCCACATCTACATATCTCATATCTTTTGAATATCTCCAAGAATGGTGGCTTGACCTCTTCCCTGGGCGGCCTATTCCAGTGCTTGATGACACCTTTTGGTGAAGAAATTATTCCTAAACCTCCCCTGGTGCAACTTGTGGCCATTTCCTCTTGTCCTATCGCTTGTTATGCGGGAGAAGTAACAAAAGCTACCCTTCATCAGATCAACACTCCCACCCAACTTGTGTTATTCATACACTGACTAAGGGACTGGCCCCCTGGGGAACACCACTGGTGACCAGCTCCAGCTGGATGTAACTCCATTTGGAACCACTTACCTAAACTAAAGCATTCTATTTGCTGTGGAATACACTTGAGATGCAGGGCTGCAGGACAGACTGCCACCACGGCACAGCCTTGGGCTGTAAGGCATCGATGGCAACAGCTTTTGCTGCAGGTTTTCTAGCAGTGCCCTGCTATTACCTGTGCTCAACAACAGGCTCCTGTGATATATTCTTTTTCCAGAGCTAGAGACCACGTTGATTTGGCAGACAGTAGCTTTTAACACAGCTTATGTGTTAAAGCACATCCTAATGCACAAATGTTTTACTTTAAGTCTCAAAACATCCTAGTTATCTGACATGCCACAGTGTCTTTAATGCACAGGAGAGCTGAACTATACTAGATTAGGTCTGGGAGCTGTTAAAAATGATAAGTATCTGAGGATACCAAGAGTATTTTGTTAGAGCCACTTAGAACAAGCTGACGCACTTCTGCCAAATAAAGCACATTGTTCACTGGATTTTCCCTGTTGTGCACAGCCATTATTACTGTGGTGAGTCTACTAAATCTTTGTAGTTTGTGCTCTCTGTTGCTAGAGGTGGGAAACATTTCTGTAATGAAACCAGGGAAAATCTGTTTCATTGCCAGCCTGGAACCCAGGCCAACTTTGTAGAGGTTCACAACCCTTTCAAACAAGAGTAGGCAGAAATTCCAGTAAGGCCAAATGAGATTTTTGATGTTTTGAGATCCTGAGGACACTACAATTCATGGCAATGGATCAAGTTTTGCTTTGTAGAAAAAAAAAAAATATTTGAGACTGCCCCACTGTTTCCCCGTTCTGCACCAGGCTGCTGATCCATCTCCATACCTCTGTGGTGTGTGAATTCTCTACCCATCTGGTACAAATTTGCAGGGGAATAAGAAGAAACTGTAGAGTGAGTAGCTCTGGGGAAGGCAGAGCACGTGCTGCCAGGGGCAGCACCAGGCCTGTGACAAACTGGGGGCCACCAGGAGACACCTGAGATATACAGCCACTCTGAGTCAGCCAGAGAGCTTTTCTTCTGAGACTCCACACAGGGGGGATAGAAGAGCTGAGTGTGGACTGTGGTCACAGGTCACAGGTGTCACAATAACGCTGTTATAACACGGCCTTGTCATGTTCAGTTATTCTCACATGTCAAGTGCTTCCTTCTCTGAATAAAAGACAGAGATGTGCTCTTTCAGAGCTTTGCTTCCTTATCTCCAAAGTTAGTGGGAAGAGACTGATCAGCTGGGTGTTACATTAGAACTGATGCTGACCTGAAGGCTGGGTTTCCGCTGCCTACTTTGTGGCCAGACAAGAATTTTCTCCTCCAGTCAAAACCCACTTATTCTAAATCCTGAACACCCAACAGCTCCTTTAAATAGCAAGGGAGGTGTCATCACCTGCAGAGCACACACTTCATCCTGTCTATTACAGGACAGGAATAAAAGGATAACTTCTGCTTCATGACATGTGTATGTACAAGCCACTTCTTAAGAAAAGAGATGCAATGCTCCAGCGGTCTATTTCATCACTAAAACTTTACGTAAACATTTATGTATTTTTACTGCAATACAAGGTTTCACTGACATTTAAATGCCTCAAAAAACTGGCATATAATGAATAATTTAATTTAGTAGTTGCTTTTCCAGTGTTAAAATATATTTTCAGTTTTTATTTAAAGGTGATTTTGTATTTCATCACTTTAGTTTGTGTTATAATCTATACTTAAATATCTATATACACACATATTCAAAATAACTTTGTGTATTTTGGGTGTATATTTATATATACGTACACCCCAAAACACTTTGAATTACCTAAGACAATATTTTCCTTTAAGCAAAATGTTGGAATTCTTGGTTTTGTACTGCTTGAAAACAAAGTCTGCTTGAAAACTTCAATTCTTTGCGTGCTAAACTTCAACCCCTTCTACAGTTTTATTATGTTATTTCCTTGGCATGTCTAATAGTCATTTCTTCTGACCTACCAGAAAGAGACCATTAACAACAATCATTTTCACCTAGAATTGAGCCCACTCAAGTCAAGATGGAAAAAAAGTTAAAGTCCTTCACCTTTGTTTTACCTGTATCTGTGTGATACAGGAGGAAGGAAAAGGAAAGATGTGTCAGGTGGCAACAGAGATTGGAAGATAAAGGCAAGGTTGCAGCAGCAATGCACCTTCATCAAACAGCAGATCACAACTGAATTACCCTGACTTCATATCTGAGGTGAGGGTGTTTTAACGTTAGTATAAAGTCACTGATAATTGGCTGACTAAGTGCCTTCACATTTTCACCACTATTATACCTTCAGTTTTATTAAACAGCACTTACCATATATCAGTGAAGTATTCATTGGTCTTTCATTGCTGAACGAATCATTGAAAAATCATTGCAATGAAGGTTAACTTTACTTTGCCTTCCTAAAATGACACGGTACTTGCTAGCTAATTAACAGCTATTTTTATGGCCTTCATTTGGCTTGAGAAGCAAACTGTCAAAGAATTCAGCACAGACCCACCACAGCTGAATTTAGACTTAAGGGGGCTTTGTACAGATGAAGGTGTGTTTCAGCTCTTCCTTCCCAATCACAGTGCATGGCTCACACAGGTACCTGATTCGGTCTGGTGGGAGCCCCTCACCCCCACAAGCCCAGGGCAGCTGTACGATCAATTCTGTAGGCAAAAAGAACATTTTCTACCTAATACATACTTCAAAGACACCTGTAGCTCCCGAAACGCTGATCCCATGGCCTGTCCTTTGCCTTCAGAGGCACAAAAACATTTCCCCCCATTTTTGGAACCTTTTGTTCCCAGACAAAAGTACTCAGCAGAAAATACTCACTTTCCATTGCCGCCCCAAGGTGAGGGGGCCTGTGAGGCTTTTGAAGAGTTCTGTAAGTACAAAACCAAAATGTAAATACAGGTGATGCAAGCACATGAATACTGAAGACAGAAGCCTCAACACTCCCCATTTTCACTGCAAGAGCTACAGTGCATAGAGCAGAACAGCTCTGCACATCGGTCCCATAATTAAGTGGCTGGTGGATGATTGGTAGGTTCCAACCAGTAGCTTGAAAGTCACTTGATGAAAGAGGGAATAAGTTCCAGTAAAAGCAGATGTAGGTCACAAAAAAGTGGTTTAATTACCACTGAAACTTATTCTACAAAGTAAGTTCTTGAGAGTGCAAATGACTGCTTATCATTAGGGGGACCTTCAATATTTTAATAAGGAACAAAAAGAATTTGGCTTGATGCCTTAATGAAATTAATCCCTCCCAAATTGCTAGAGAAGGTGGCTTGGGATTCAGATAGCAGTATAAATAACATTTCTAGTAAGGATCTGCTTGAATACCCTTGTTTTTATGTATTTTAGTTGCACAAATTGACTTTCCTTACCTGCTTACTCATTCTGCCTTTCACGTCTGTGTAGCACCTTGTAAAACCCTGTACAAAAAGATTGCCGAGCAACAATAAAGCCCAGGTTTTTCCAGACTTGCTCAGACTGAGTGGTTATTTTATTTTCCATACAAAGTGGTAGTAACAGGGCTGAGGCTATCTACGTGTGCTCTCTGAAAATAATCACTCAGCTGCCTTTCTAGAAGTCAGCACACACAGTGAGAATTCAATCAAATTTTACAAGTTCTCTGCACAGTATTACCATATTACAACGCTCATCCACTTACTGTAATCACTATTTTGCATGGGAGGCACAGAGATTCAGTGGAGCCCAGAGCCTATCCTTGACTTCTAAAACACAGCAAACAATCCAACAGTCCTGTCCAAAGCAGCAGACACTGTCAAACCATGACACTGGCCTGGCCCGTGTGTTCTCCACATATGTAATGTATGTTTTTGCCACCTGCTCAAATATAGGAAGGAGGGAGATCCTAAACTGCCCTGGAAAGTTTTCAGAGATGAAGAAGAAGCTGGTGTCTGGGGATTGTTCCCAACATTACCTGGAGACAAATTATAGGTCTGTCAAGATTAAGACTAGATCTCAATTGGAGCTAGTTATCTGATGATGAAAATATTTAACAAAAGTATTTCAATGACTACTGACATCACATTTTCAAAAACAAAAAAATCTTCCTCAAACTTTCAGGGGAAATACCTCAGAGGATGTCACTTTTTCTAATCTGGAAAAGTTTGATTTCAATTTTAAAAATTTATCACTTTAGTTATATTTTACTTCAAGTTATCTCTAAATTTCAAAATTGCTTACATACTATATGGTTATTTTCTGTATTTAAATGTCAAAAATATCAACTTGAAGTTTTTAATTGGAAATTAATCAGTACCAGTTCTGTCCACAAATGGTTTCAATTTGGACAAAGTGGCATTTGTGAGGAGAAATATGGAAAACAATTCAGCCAAAAAGTTCCTCCAGCTCTGCTGTAAAGAGTGGGCTGCTTTTCACAGTTAAAACTGTGTAAAATTCTGAATAACAACTCTATTCAAACACTTAATCTCTTTCATTTGTATTACAGATTCTCTCTAGTGAACACAGAGAACATGGTGCAGCAATACAAAACTAACATGTAGTTAATAGCTCCCATTCTTTTCTTTTCTCCTCCTGTGCCTTTATTACAAAACATATAATCTGTACATATAATCTGTACACACTCAAACACTACTTCTAGGAAATGAGTTACAGTGCCCATAGCACACACATTTACTGAAACACTCAGCTTCAACTGGATGCCTAAAATAGCATTTCTGATTTATTTTATTACATTTAACATTTTTTTCTCTTATTTTAATTTACATTAAAAGGCATTTTCTCTGTGTGGATGCAGTAAAATGGGCTTATGCTGGGAGTATTAATATATTCTCCGTTGTACCTATTTGCACAGCTAGACAAGTAAAGTGGCTTTAAGGCAAAACAATCCTCCCTGCATACCCTTCTTTTTTTTTTTTTATCATTACTTTCTGCAGAAAAAGTTTATCAAAACTATTTGACTAATAATCCTTTTTTTTTTTAAGAGAAAATCTACATTCATCCTGGGTAAAATGTGAAGTGGGTGGAACACATTTCATGAAAATGCTGAGGTTACAAATGCGTCTAGTTCAAATTTAATTTGTTTTGCGAATCCCTGGCTGAAAACTCCATGAACACAACAGAGGCACTACTAATGGTGGCAACAGAGACTCCATTTAAGCACGAGACCAGGAATAAACATTACTGAAGTTGCAGAGATACACACACAGAAAACACATGGGAAGTCAGGATTATGGTTGCTTGCATGATAGTACTGGAGTTTTACAGCAGAAGGACCATTTTATCACCATTTACATGAAAATATTAAAACTGCAGTGTTAGAGGTTTTACTGGTTTGCAGTACCAATATATGTCAAAGCTTGGAACAAATTCACAGTGGCTGAAAACACCAACAAAAAAAGACTGATGGGCTGACAAGACAGTATAATTACCTAATTATAGAATAATATGTAGTAATAAAGTACAAGAATTAATGTGTGCTTCAAACAGCATTAACCAGTAAAATGTAAATATCGAAACCTTGGCAAAGTTGAAGAAAGATTCTATTTCTCTCTTAATCCTAGCAACAGTGAGGATTTGTCATTCTTACACTGGGTAAACAGCATTTGACAAGGTAAAACAAAACATCCCCAAGTCATGACAATCAGATCTCCACTCAACTTAAGGTAAAGGGAAACCTTCAAGATGTAGATAAGGCAATTTGAAGTTCCACAGGAATAAAAGGAGAAACCTCTGAGACTGCAATAAGCTTCAGCAAACCTCGCTGAATTGAAAATCCAAACTTAACTAACTACAGCCTAAATAATTGCTTTATTATGGTTCATTGGGGGTCAGTTCATAATCGCTTCCACATTGAAACCTTGAAAGAATCAGGTTCCTTTTTAGAAACTTGCATAAACATTACATGGTGTTGAGAATAATGTTATTTTAGTAGAATTACTGAGTATGGTCCTTTGAATCAAGTGACTAATCCAAAAATCCCCTAAATCACTTCTGTCCTCACTCCCTGGCAGCCATCCTGCCTGCACTTCCCAGGGGAGAGGTTAAATGTGGGACTTTTAAGTCACACTGAGAGCTTGTGAGAGCTCTCAGTGCTGGTATGAATTTCATTTCATATCAATAAATTAAACAGAATAAAGATTACCTTAAAATATTCCATCAGAGATCTCGAGTACTTCATAGCATGGTCCTTCTTTAGTTTAAACATTCTCAAGTAGAGAAGTGATAAGCATCGGTAGCTGTGGTAATTAGGAAAGGATTATGTTAATTCCATTGCTTAATGAAACCTATAAACTGTAAAAAAAAAAAAAAAGCTGACCTATATTTTGTAGTTTCTGTTCTAAGGTTAAATTTTGAAACACAAGCAAATGGAGAAAGAAAAAAAAAGTGGTCAAAAGCATTAAAATCCCATCTTGATAAGAGTATAAATTAGAAGAATAAATGTTTAGTCAGCTGCTGAAGAAATCCATTAGTTATCCTTTAATAGTTTAATGGAAAACAAGAATAATGATCTTCTGTAAGCTGCTTAAGTAATTCAGTACTTTTAAAGTCCTCCTTAAGATTTTAGCTGCTTCTCTCATTGTCACAAAGGGACTTACCATAAAACTGCTAATTTCTTGTCCCCTTCTGTGGCAGAAGAGCCTGTGAAATTCTTGAGTCTCATTGCATACCTTGCCAGAAAGGTGAGGAGAGAAGAAATTGAGAGTTAAGATGTTTCCAAGCATACTAGTAACACTGAAAAATAACAGCCACTCATAGACACTCTTCTCCAACTGCAACAGTTAATGGTCACAGTGTTCTGTAACGATGAGATCAATGTAAAATTCAACAGAAAGCACCACTTAAAATCTGGAGGGCTAAAGTAAATCACCAACCAATTTTCTGGGCCAACAAGGTGAACTATTCTTGGATATATTAATGATATTATATCCAGCCAACTAGGCTGAGTCCTGCGAACATTTGTGATGGGTGTTGGACAGAAGCGTAAGATCTTGGCCCTCTATGTACTGAAGCGTAAAGTAATGTATAATAAGATTTTACATATAATACTTTGGGCTTGAATAATATCTTGAAAATCCTTCTCATAAATGCTTCTTCAAAGCTTTTAATATATTTTATATAGAAAATGGTTTTAAATACAGGAAAGGTCACGTTCACAGCTTTTTTAATTCATGGGTTCATTAATTTATGAGTCTTGTATACTTGGTCTTCCCTCTCTATTTAATTGCTGCTGTCCAGCATTTAGATGATCAAAGATTGAGTATTCCTCCCTCCCCTGTCTTTTTTTGCTTTAACTGAGCATACTCCATTCCATGCATTTAGTCTCTTGAAAATCAATTCATCGCATAAAATCATTGTTCTGAGCCCTAATGCAATTTCACAGGTACTTGTGTTAGAATAAGTAATAGGGTTCAGCGTTGCGTAAGAAAGTTTTAAGGTATCCAGGCAGTCTTGATGAGTCCTCATTTACAGGGAGGTAATGGAGTGCAGGCAGGCTGTGCTGCTCTGGCTCTGCCTTCTCCCACCACCCCCATCATCAGCACCCAGCTCCCAGCTGTAAACACACCACCTGATGTGCTTCCTATCCTATCTCACCTGCTCCTGTTGTTCTGGCCATACTGAAGGAATCTCATCAAACATAAAGATATGTGTCTCTTCGGAATTTTCAGCGTTAAGTTAGGGATTTTAAAATTGCCATTAACTTAAAACACATTTGACAGTCAGATCTCTGATATTCCCAATCTTTTTGATGCTCCACTTGCTTTCACAAATAGGTGTCTGATGCAGATACTCATGACAGACACAGCTAATGCAAAAGGGGAAAACTAAGTCTCTGATAAAGGGAGGAGTAAAAGTGAGAAAAATCTCCTTCTATTTGTTATCTCACAGTAAAAATCTATGTCAACATTAGCAGCCACACTGAGAAAGAGGCTTGGCACAACCGCATACTTGGTTTGTACATTCAGCACACACTGTAGCCCACAGCAATTATACCTTTTTCCATGGAGTTTACTGAGCCTGTACCTGCTCACCTGGGCAATCACTTTTTGTCCATGTCTGACCACTGACAGCAATTAAATAAGCAAATCAGTCTCACTGGCTGCTACAAGATGCTGTATGCAACAGCTGGTATGTGAAGCTCAACCTTTGGTGGTAGATGGTGGCATTGACCTCACCTGACTTTAGCTATTTAGATATTGGAGGTCTAATACAACAAAGTTCTCCAGTTTCTTCCATAGCCAAAAAGCAGTTCCAAGAGCAGTTCAGGTGCTGCTGCTTCCATGCCAAGGTTTATCCATCATGTAGCCTGCAGCAGGACTGTGCCAGGAGCAGCCAGGCAGCGGGGCTGTGTAAGCCGAGGAGTGCCAGCCGCTCCAACGCACAGCCATGCACTCAGCTGACTCCACCCAGCACCAGCACTGCAGGGGACCTGCAGGTATTGCCCATTTGTGAGGGACTCCTGGAGCTGCCATTCTCTGACTGAAGTGGTGCATGTGTTATGACTCCCGGATGAACAAAGATTTTTGGTCCGTGAACTCTGAACAAGCTGCTGGACGGAGGGGAAACATTTTCAACTGTGCTGTGTGGTTTTCTTAAAAAACAACAGCAGGCTACTATGAAAAAGCACTGCCTTTTAATACCATTCATCCTGGCATGTAACTGCAATTGTGTAGTTCAGGACACACAGTACTGAACCCCTGTCAGAGTGCAGTTTTGGCAGAGCAGAGCAGAGGTAGGCTGCTCCTTTTCTAGGTCCTCTGCTCCCCAGGGTTTAACATGGATCAAGTGTTGAGTGAACATAATTTTTTTTCTTGAGTGATCTCTTTAGATTTTCTTCTTCTCTTTATGAAGTGTGGAATGCAAAAACATGTTTTTAAATATTTAACAGGCATATTATTTACCTGAGAGTAAGAGCTTCTTAAGATTTGATACATTTTATTATGCAAATACCTACTTGCTCAAAATGTAAAACATGCATTATCTTGGCAGTCCCTAATAGCTAATCTGGCATGTTAAAAAAACACCGCTGTCATATTAAAAACCAAATATTTAGGGCCTGATTTGCCTCCTTTTTTTTCTCTTGTGCAAACTTCCAGTAATTACACTGACATTAATGGGGATATTCCCAGCATACACTGGGGAAAGCAAAGGTGCATCACAGTGAAAAGGAAAAATCCTGTTGTTCTATTTACAGGTAAATTTAATCCTTCTTGATTTCACTTTAATAATTTGCTCAAGTAAAGCAAACAAGCCCTTAGTTACTCAGGAGACCATTATTTCTACGGAGCCAACACTGAAACAGCTAAAGAATAGTAGCAGATTTTAAAGTAATAATTCAGACATTTTATTAGTAAGTAAATGCTCTCTCATCCATATTCTAGCCTATGAGTCTACAAAACTGTATTAAAATTAATTCAGCTGTTTCACATTCCTTTAACATTAAAAATGCACTGTTTTCAATACAATACATATGGAAGCTTCCTCTCTGACTATGATCTTATGTCCCAAATTTCAGCTTTTTTCTTTTTTAACAGCCAAGTTATAAAGCTCTAAAACCAGGGTTTGTAATAGAAATCCTGATAGACTCCCTTTAATGTTTTGAATTATAAAACTACACCTTTTAAAAGACAAGTGTCATTGCCAAACAGTGAAATTACTATACTTTACTTCCACCCACTACATTTCAATTTTAATTTTATGAATATTGCAAATTATAACACTCACATTATAACCTCTAAAGGGGATAATTTATAAAAGCAGTGTCCATCAATTATAAATTTTCCATGACATTAATAAAATGGCAAGAACTAATTATGATGACTTCTGAGATGAAGATGCCTTGGACAAATCATTAATACGTTGAAATGGTATTTTTTAAAACATAGCAGGTTCTAATTATGACTGAAATGAGATGATGAAAATGATCACAGAAAGGACATTAACCTGATGAGTTCCACAGTCTCTGAGTACATGGTGTATGGAGATTTAGCTTCTAATGGATCTCGCTCCATAGCGTTCCCGCACTCGATGAAGGAGAGGGCAGCATCAGCATAATTCACGGCTTTACCGAACTTCTCCAGCTGAAATGGGAATGACACCGTCAAGAAAATCCTTCAGCTTTAATTTCTAGGTAGGCAGATCATCATACAAAGGAACACTAGCATTAGGATGAAAGCAAAGCGACACTGGTAATTAAGAATGATTTCATACAGTAATTAAGGCAGGGCCTAATTTTTTACCAGATCTTTTCAGGCAGTATGTGGCTGGATGCTCCACAGAGGAAAGTCAATGTTATGTCCACTGACATGCATGGATTTATACAGGCAAGGAGAGGCACTAAGCATGTTTGAACACATCCACAACACTCCTTGATAGATGAATTAAGTTTGAATGTCACTATGCAAGGGTTAAGTAACAACTCCATGGTATTTGTCTGATGTCATATTCTGTGTTAACTGTTGATCAAAAAAAAAATCTCATCACTTATGTGATGACTGAAAGAGCAGGGGAAAAAAAAGGGAGACAATATAGCACTGCTAAATATTTCATTTTACTAGGATTTTATTGCAAAAGGTTTTAGCCCTCATAATGGTTGTGATTAAACTGACTTAGACATACTGATTTCTTTTTTTATGTGTAATGAATATTATATATGACATTTTTATAGTACGTATTTTATAATAGTATTTAACATTTTCAGTTTTTGATAGCTGGATGTAAGAATTCTACTAATGTGGCATTTGATATAGGAGATCCAATATACTTTAAATAATTTAAAAATTTCCTTCTATGTCTCTATCAAAATATTTTTGATGCATCTGCATTATCTTTCCATTCACAAAACCGAAGCCTATTTTAGCAACATATTAAGCATTAACACTTATTACTGGTCCAAGATAACAGTATGTTTGTCTTTATGGCTCCTTCTAAGCCATCCCTATACCTAGTTCCCTCTGCACACCTTTAATTTCAAGTTCTGGTCTTGTGCATTGATTACATACAAAGCCTTTGTATAATTGTTAGGTATTAACTGAATGATCAGAAAAGGGGAATGTTTCTGACTGCTTTCTCTCTATTCCAATGGCTGCTTCTCAGCATATTCTTCAAATTCCTTTTTTCACTTTGAAAGAATTTCCATTCATTTTGGAAGACAAAAAGCCTTCCAAAGATGACTTTTTGCGGTATGAAAAACAAATCTGGCTGCAAGCGGATTTAGTGCAGACACAGAGTTCAAGCCAGAAATGGGATCCGATCCTGTGGAGTAGGTGGAATGACTCCAGCTCATCACATCTCAGTCGGGAACACAGTCAGGTCTCCAAGATCTCTTCCATAAGGTACAGTCAGTTGTCACTGCAGCAGCCCACCCAGATTAGTTGATCCCTTACTGCAGCCCCAGACAAGGAGAGGTTTCCATGGGGTTGCTCTCATAAGACATGAAATGTCCTGCCCTTCACCAGAAATCTATTTTCCGTACAAGCTCAGGAACAGCATTGCCACAAATCTCATTAACATTTGCTGACACATTTTGAGGTCACATGCATTATCTTTCCAGCCACTGCAACACATCTTTCAATGCTGCCTGTGCTTTGTCACGTCAGCACCAAGTAACCAGGAGCAATTGTTTCCATAGGACAAGTAACACTACGGGATCGCACAGCAAATGTGTTACACACAGATAATTTGTGTGCAGCTGCATTGAGTGGGGAAAAAAAAAAAGTTGAGATCTAACTAGCAGAAAGAAAAAGCAGATTCTTTGTTCATGGATATTTCTGTCTGCCAACAAGTTGATTGCAGTGGATGGTCTCACAGTCCCACCAGGGCACTCGGGGTGTCAAACTGCGTGCGACAGGCACGGCCTGCCCGCAGGCAGCGGTGGGATGTGCTGTGCCTGCTCCTCTTAGTTCTGCTTGAGAAACACCCCTGATTCTGCAAGGCACAAGGAAAGGGAAGAGGACAGGAGACAGGTCAACACTTTCTGAGTGTGTCAGGCTGTGGAAGGAGCTGGGTTGACATGGCATGTTGAGATCACTGGGAGCCTGAGCCTGTAAATATTTGCTTGTGTGGAGCAGGTATCCCTGTGCCAGAACCATGTGTACTGTGTTTAAAGGTCACCCAGCTGTGGGAGGTGTTGTCAGCCTGCTCCTGCCAGCCTTTCCTGCCTGAGCTCTGCTGAGCCAGGCTGGAAGCCATCAGGCCACCTCCTGTAAACGGGCAGGTCGCGAGGGATGACTGTCACCTTACTGACAGTCAGAGCAGGCTGCCAAAAACCTGAACCTGCCTCCCACAGAAAACACACTTGGAAACACTGTGCCCCAACCCAAAGGGAGCCCAGAGAGCTGAAGCAGGCAGCTTGACATGTTAGCTCTCACTGACAGCAGAGGGAGAGCCATTTCTTTTTTGTTTGGTTGGTTTGCTTTTTAAAAACATAGCATGTTTTTGGGTTTGTTTTGTTTTTAGACAAACACTGATTCCCAAGCCTAAAATCTCTAATGTGGAATGACAGAATATGCATGCAAAGTCCCCACAAATAATAAAGTGAGAGGTGAATGATCAACCAGTTCCTTTTCAGGTGTGATTTTGAGGGGGCAAAGAGATTTAGACATCTTACTTAAACTAATAGAAGAGCCAAGTTCCACTAAATCTGCCTAAATGAGCTGCTGTTTTGCACCTTATGTACCTTATAGGAGCAAAGTCCCTACCTACAAAGCAAATGTCTACTAAAGGCACTTCAGTGCTGGCAAAAGGTCAGACTGAACAATCCCTGACAGAATATAATCTGCCAAACTATGCAGTTTTATCAAAATCAAAACACCTTGCAGAATTGGGCCAATCTTACTGGAATTTCATCTGGATTAAAATGAGAGAAAAAGCTTTCCTAGCACTGAACTCCCTCATTGCAAGATTTTTTGGGAAGGCTTTCTTTACCAACCTAACAGCGTGCAATAAAAATGAATGTACTACGTAAAAATGAATGGTTGCAAATTTTAAACAATTGGATTGGAAATAGCAGTTTTACCACATGATAATGGGGTGGGAGGGTGATTTACTTGCCCTGACTTTCTGCTATGGAATATTTCAACACTTCTGCTTTAGGCCCAAAGTGAAGAGGAGCGACAAATTTCAAATACACATCAACTTGCATGAAATTATCTTGCATCCTTCATAAACAGCATGATTGTTGCTCCTCCTTGGACGAAACACCAGCTATTGTAAGGAGCTTCATTTTGGGGAACAAATACTTAAAGGCTAGGAATGGTGTTCAGGGTTTGACTTGTGCACAGTGGGTTTATGGAGCACACTCTGAAGCATACTTTATGCCCAACAGCAAGGTTCCTCTTGGTTTCAGAGCTTTAGAACACATGCAGAATGTCCATTTTTGTAATACTGAGTTCCACAGTGGACAGGAACAAAAAACTCCAGTGATAACCTACCAATGCATCTGCTTTATGCTTTAGCTTCTTAGCCTCTTGCATGTAATAATCTGCATTGTGAAGCCTAGAGAGACAAAATCAATTAATTCAAGTCTTTGCTTTCATACAGTTGGACAAACATTGTTTAAAAAATTTGCTGACTGCTTTCAAGAACAATTCTGACACATACACCCACTTATCTCTTTAAATCTTAACCTGATATCAATCTGAAGCTGCTGTATGCAAAGATATGATGGGTGACCAGAATGCAAAATAAGTAGCTGTAGAAACTGGCCACCCAAAGGACCCATTAATGTGTGCTGAACAGAGGAAAAGGAAAAATATTTTAAACTAATTAAGTATAAGAAGTTTCCATTAGAGGAGCTAAAATAAAAAAATGAAGAAGAATTACTGTGAACCAACATTCATGATCTGAAAACATTTATCAACAGAGTCTTCATTAATCAGTGACAACAGTTCATTTGTAAAGATTAAAACTGTGTATGCCTTTGTGCAGCACTATCCACACAGGTGCCCAATGCCTGCACTGTAATCAAGCAACTCTCTTTCCCTGGGAGCTCTACTTGCAAGGAAATCCCAACTACAGAACACGCAGCTAGCACAGAGTCAATAAAACTTACACATCATCAAATGTTATTTTGGGTCTTCTGGGCTCAGAATTCCCATTGGAAAGTGTTGGCATTGCAGACCAGATGTCTGGTTCTAGATGGCTGGTGTCAAGAAGAGTGTTGGCTGTTGGTGTATTGTGAGATTCTTCCTCCTAGAAAACACAGGACTGTTATTCACAGTTCAAACAAACACATTCCAACAATTTCAGTACTCACATCCACACCCCCCACCCCCAAATGAAAACAAAAGCCCTTCAAACAAACAAAAGGCTAAGACACAAAGTAGCACTTGGATACCCAACTACATCCAGGTTACCTCACCAAACTATCCTTCCATTCTTCATAACATGAGTCTAACATGTTAATTTTAGGAAGCATGACTGCACTCCAGAGTCTTCACCTGAATTCAATAATTTACACTTTTAGGTGTAATTTTTAAGTTGATATCACAATGTTACCAACTAGAGACACTGGTTAAAGCAAGGGTGAGGAAATCTAATGCAGGAGGGCTGGAGGTAAACTCAATTTCCTTCAAGGTGTATCACTAACATAACATTTTTTCTTTATTATTAGGAGCTAACTGTTAAGATGACTGAAGAGTCAGCTTGGATTTCATCAGGGAACAATTCCCGCACTCTTGCTACAGAGAGAAGAATGGAAAGCAGAAGTCAGGAGTTGTGACTTTGATTAAAGCCATAAGCATAACAGAAGCATTTAAATCAGGCAATTGCAACTTGCAAGGTTGGTCCACAACCAGATAAACTAAATTACAGGCGAACCAATGAACTAGAGAAAGAATTTTAGAGGAAATTTATTTGGAGAAAATTATTTAGAGGAAAAATATTTCATGTATCAAGGTAATAGATTAACCAAGGATAAATCTGACTAGAGATGCTGGGATGAGAGGAAGAGGCCCTGCTGTTTACATAGCATTGTTTATATGCTGACATATGCAGTTCATTTTGGCATTGATTTCAGTTGAAGGCGTGTGTATTATTGTCGCAGCTTGAAGTGACACAATGATATCAGAAAGCAACAGGGATGAATGAATAAGGTGAAGCGATTTGTCACCTATGATCCAATGCAGCTTGTGAGTTTTACTATTACAGTGCAGGGTAACAACCTCTCACAAAGTGGCGAACTGTGAAAAATGGGGCTGTGCATGTCCTTTTCTGTGGCAGAATTCTCTTCTTGTCTTTTAATCTTGACAGCGATACTAAGATACAGTTTGATTCTAAATGATGTGTTTGAAACTCTTGAGGGAGGATTGTTTTCTAAAATGGGCCAAAATCCTCATGTTTCTCTGTTTAATCCAAAAAGAGGAGGACAAACTGATGTAAAATTGTACTTTGTTTTAATGCATTTCCTATGCAGTTTTGGCTCTTTTTCATGTGTTTTCAGCAAAAAGCCATCTGAATCTGGTGAAAAGCAAGCAGGAAGGAATTGTCTATATGAAAGCCATTGATGGGGAGATGGCCCTAACAGAATGATGTTTTTCTGGGTGGGGGGGGGCGGGAACCCAATTTACATGGTGTCTAAAGGCTTACACATCATTCATGGAGATTAGGTGTAAATAAACCTTGCTGCTGGGAGCCTGCAAACCTGAGAGAGGATATTAACATGCTGAGTGTGCCACGGACAATTAGCTTTTTGTTAGATTTTTTTTTTTTGTCTGTTTAGTTTAGGCCGCAATATTCAGTAGAACTACAGTGCCTATTTCTGGCTGAGAATTTGGGACAATTATTCAGGTGATAGTCCCAAAGTTTTATTTTCAAAATGTGTGTGTTGCAGCTATATAGTTAATACTAATTGCAGCTAATTGGTGGCTGCAAAGGCTCTTCTCTGAGGCTTAGGGACCTGGTGTTTCAAGGAGTGATAGACAACACCACATAGATGCCTGATGCTGACCTAAAAATGGAACGTGCAAGAGTTGCTTATGCCTTGCTCTACTACTCACTGCCCTTGAGTGTGGCTACCTAAGCATTTAGAAATAGATACTGTAGGGAAAAAAAATCAAACAGAACAAAGCTAAGTTAACTTTATTTTATCTTGTTCACTTCCCGCAGTCGAGGCTGGTTACTTACACAGATTCCTTTGGGGTTAGAAGAGGATTTATTTTCATTCTTTCTGTGTTTAGAGACAGAGGAGGAAGAGCTGCTGGTCTGGGAGGTGTTTGTGACAGTGGTCTCTTGGCTGAAGGAGCTGTTGTCACTGCTGTGCCGCCGGTGCACAGGTTCATCCAAGAGCGGGGATAACGGAGGAGGGAACAGCTTCTCTTCTCTTTTCTTTGTCACCTTCTTCACCGAGCTACCACTGCTCCTGGGACACAGATAAAACCAGCTGCACTTCAAGAACCTTGGTTAATCCTCCACAGCACAAAGCTCTAGGTTTTATTTACAGGGAAGCCAGCTGTACCCTCAAATCCATCCTGCAGTCCCCCTGCTCTATGAGGTGAGTCACAAGGGGACAGGCAGGGACAACACAAGAGCTGCCGCTGCCATTTCAATGGCTGCAGAACCCTTCTGCTTTGGAGGACAACTTGCAGTGCATTAGTATAAATTGCACTCAATTTAAATGCTAATTTGAGTCAGTCTTCATTTGAGAGGTCACAGAGGTTCTGACTCAGCAAAGTGCTGGAAAGTTTTACGCACAGGGTTATTTCCTTTGACATCAAGTATGACTATTTATGTTTTTAACATTAAGCATCTTTTTAAGAGGTGGATTAGGGCCCACATAAGCAACCTTTGCAAAAAACCCAAATAGCACACGGCATGAGAACCAAAAAAAGAAACAACTGCAAAATGATAATCGTAACAATAACAAGATAATAATTATTTAACCTCTAGAATAAAACCAATGTTCAACACTATATTAAAATGATACATTGTAGCTGGCAAAAGCTCTTGAGCAAATATTGGCTGATGAATTGAACGTGATTCAGAAAATGAATGTGGTTTTGACATGAAAGCTCAAGTAATATGATAATCTATTGTCTGTTTTATGTACAGAAATTGTTAGCTGGTTAGAAATGGCAGCTGTGATACACAGTAAAAACAAAAAAAAGCCTGGTAGACCTTTTTCCACTCCAATCCATCAAAAAAGAAAAAACCAAACCCAACACCCTACTGACTGTTTAACACGTTAATCTACTCATAGATTTTTATTTCAGGTACTGTCCCAGCTCAGTCAATGAAGATAACCTGAATTTTAATCTTTTGTTAGACATCTAATATTGCACTACATGATCATTTACTTTTCATGATTATTGACTAAAATTTCAATAACAAATTAAGTCAACAAGAATTTATGTTTTGTTCACACTTTCAGTCAGTGTCAGGAATTATAGATCTACTTTGCCTTACCATAACCAGGAAAAGAGGAGAAAACCCAGGTTTCCTTACTCCTTATTCTGGAACTCTCTCATTTCAGTCTGGCCTCTTCTGCAGTTTCACTGACAGTGTCAATATCTACACCTGCTTTGGTCATTCCCCTACTTTGGGCCTTTGGTGATACAGAAATATTTTAGCCTGTCTGTGAAATCACAGAGGGAAATCAAACTAACTCCTCATGTTTCAGGTTTTATAGCTTGTCTACCCAAAACTATTTTAATTCAACTGAAGCAGAGTTAAAAATATCTTATTTGAAAGTCTCTGATATTAAAGATCTTCAGATGAAGAAATAAAATGAGCCCAGAATTCATATTGCCTTACATTAGGACAGGGATGGATGCTGTCCTGCTTGGAAAACACATGGGCCCGAAGAAGATCAAAGGAAAGCAACCCATGTTGGAATAGGCTGGCAGTTCTTCGAGGAGACTGATTTTATGCACATGTGGTCCTGCAATATGTCCTCCAGAAAGTTCTCACTCAAAGCTCCATCTGTTAGCTTTCTGACCCCCAAAGGGCATTTTGGAACTCAGACAAGTTACCATAGTTATAGCACAATAACACTCTGAACTCTTTCCAGAGGAAAGTTTTCCAAAGGAGGGTAAGCACTGCCCTGACAAAGCATGCATGTGTTCTTGGGTTGTACAGAGACAAAGCAGACAAAGTTAATGAAATACCCAGGAGCAGAACCCAAACCCTCTGCCTCCCTTCACAGGGAACCCTGAACATGCATGCATGGGTGGGAGCACAGAGCTAAGTTGTTTTCTGTGCCGCTGTGCACAGATGAGTGTGGAGCTCTTCTTTCTCCCCAGGACAGCTCTGCAAAGGGGAGAACAACTGAGTCTGCAGCTCTATCTCAAACTCATCTGAAGAAACACAGAATGGGAGGCATTGAACAAGTCCCATTCAGGATCTGACCCTACACCACAAGTGAGGTTCCTCAGCACAGCTGTGGCTATTTTTGGGGCTAATTCTCTGTCCACAAAGTCTACCACTGCATGGGGAAATTTAAGACACATATAAAGCAACTGATGCAACATTCCTCAGCTGCTACACAGAGCTGGAGGGATTAAGGGTAGTACAACAAAAAATTAAGAAGGCTGCAGGTGCCATGATTAAAACTTCACCACTTAAAACTTCACCAGTTCACTTTATCTTTTGACTCAAATATAAGATGGAGCAAACCAAGGCATAGGTGCAGCTACTCAGATCTAGAACACAAGTCATTCCGTGGGTGGGAAGACTTAACCACAAAGGAAAATGCGCTAAGGATATTTTTTCTACATTATTCCCCCCAGCAATGCAGTTATAATTCTGTCTGTTTTTTTCTTTTTTCTTCCGCTATTGCCCACTTACTCCTATGAGGTTTTGCAGGAATTAAGATGATAATTTATTTAGCAATGTTACCTCCCTCAGATTTACTCTAAAGCATTTATGTTAACAATAACCTCCATGAAATAGGTTGTTACCAGCAGTTAACCAGATTGTCACTTTGCTTTGGGCTGTTAATGGCCTAAGAAACTGGTCTTTGATTGCAGTAATCGCTAATTTTGAATGAATTTATTGCAATAATTACCGAGACTCAATGGTTTAATTTGCTGACATGATTGTTAGTTAAAATATATTTAAAATCTAGGGAGAAACACAATAAAAGTGTAAGGAAAAACTACAAGCAGAACTGATGGTCTTGTGGCTGCAGGGTTTAATCTTTTGTGTCTGAAAAGGCCAATTATCAAGGAAGTAGAAGGTTTCCCATCTGCCTTTTTTTTTTTTTTTTTCATCCTGGTTTGCTTTTTTGAAAGCAAGCAAGCAGGCAAGGAGAGGTCAGTGCATGAAGAAGGGAGAATTTCCAGCTACTCTCACATTTCAAGCTGCTTTTCTTTGCTCTTTCTTTATCCACTCCTTGTGGTATGCAGTGGTATCTCTGGCCTGTTAGTGAGACAAAGCCACTATCTATACCAGTCACTTGGCTTTCCTTTGCCTCTGCTCCCCTGGTCCACAATGAAATGCTGCACATTGATGGTGTATCTGACTTTCTGCAGGGGGTTCACAGGGAAAGGTCACTCCCACATTAGCTTGGACCAAGTGGCAGCAACTGAGTGAAGCTGAAGTCATTGTCAGAGATGTGAAGGCTGCCTCTGCCACGACAGAACCCCAATGAACGCTGCTCTGACTCCCCAAGGGATCAGCTAATATATATTGCCAAGTACAGGTGCATCTTCAGCTAAAGGTCAAACAAAAGGGAATGGGAAATCTTGAAAAACAGGCAGAAATGCTTGCCTCAGACAGACTTGCAGCATGCCTGCTGGATGGTGGGCATGATTCACTGGTATGAGTCCAGTCTGAAATTCAGACTCACAGTTTGCATCACCAAATAACTCTCTGTGTTGCCACAAACAGCCAAATGTTGGTGAATAGTTCTCCATCTAGCCTGAGTCTACCGATCAATTATTCAGATATAAAAGGTATTCAGCAGCAAATACAATTAATGCTTAAATGAAAATTGCCCTGGCAAGCAAGTAAATATAAATAAATAATCCTCTGCTGCAAAGCAGGCAGCTGATCTGACAAAAATCCAGCCTTGCAGCAGCGTTTCAAGGTATTACTATGAATTGGACAAAACACTGAATCATCTATTCCTTCATTTGCTAGGAAGTATCAGAAATAAGGAAAATACAGTGGTAATAGTATGAATAGTTATATTTTAAGTGTCAGGTCAGATTTAGGAAAAGGGATCAGCCCCAGAGTGTGTGAGGGAAGGAACAAAGAGAGATGACTACGGCTTATGCAATGACTACATAATACAAACCCACTCTTTGGTTGTGCAAATGCCTTTTAAGCTCACAACTTATTTGAAATTTCTACACTCAAACAGTATGCGTAGTCATAGAAGCTTGTGGAAATTAGGCATTTAGTCGCCTTATCAGACATGTGACCCTTTAAAAATTAATTGTGCATCTTTTCCTGCTTTATTGAGCCCATATATTTAAGGAAAGATTATGAGAGAAATGTATCCAAATGCCTAAACCATAGCAAGGCAGCCAACAGGAGCTGCAAAAGCATATGTGTGACCTCTCTTTCCCTGATTCCTCCAGACTCCTGAATGTCTCCAAATTTTGGCCCAGAGATTATGGCCTTTCTGTCAAAACACTCTTGTTCCTATAAAAAAGCCCAATGAAAATCTCTGAAGTCTGCCTTGGGGAACTTGGCTTGTTGGCACAGGGATCAAGTTCTAAAGGGAGAGACCTAAGGTTCCTACTGAGTGAGAACATCTTGGAACTTAACACCTTCTTAAGGGATGAAGATCACCACACCTGCAGCTGAATCACCCTCGTTTCTCAAAGTCCTTATGTAGAGACTTAAGAGTTCTGAAAGAAAACTTAGAACCTTTAGGAATAAAGGAGCAAATGGCAAAGCCTGTCTTTCAAACTTTTACCCCTGAAGTGTTATTTTCCCCATGACCTTGAACAGTGGACTTTCTTCTGCCTCCCTTTAAAACTTTACCCTCTGGAGACGAGAACCATTCCCGACTGCTTAAAAACAATCGGAGGCTCTCCAGAAATTTATCTTCATACAGTTCATCCAGCTCCCTGATCTTTTGGGAAATACAGTGATCTACACTCAGTTGCAGGTCTCTGGGGGTTGAAAACCTGAATTATCAAAAAATATTGCGTTTGTTTCAAGCAAATTCAGGAGACACTAATAACAACTGCAGTGTGAGCCACGACTCAGTTACTGCAGTGGAAAAGTCAGGAAATTTTGTTTCAAAACTTGAGGCAGATGAGAGAAAAAACTAGCATATGGAAATAACTATTGATGGACACAATTATGTTTTAACAGAGAATACCAAAGGCTTGAAAGCTCTGAGGAATCAGATTAATGACCTGGAAAACAAGCTCAAATTAAGAAACATCAGGTTGGGGGTGGATCCTTAGGGCCTGCTGGTGACAAGAATAGAAAGATTTTTTTTAATGGATTGTGGAGGTGTTAGGGATGGATAATCCTTGATTCCTTCTGCAATATATCTTTGTTCATTGTGTTTCTAGCAATGATAATGTGGCAACACCCATCAGGATGTTTATCAAATGTGCAACACGTTACAGATGACATTGAAACTTTCAACTCATCTGCCTTTTCCAGACTCCAGTTCTGATTTTCTCAGTGGCAGAATGAGGGGTTAGTTCAAGGACTGAAGTTACTCTGTAATTACACCAGTATAAACAAAATGATGGTCAGCCTTCTTTAAGGGTTTTAAAATTAGTGTGCTTTATCTAAATTTAACTACTACTACCCTCAAATTGTTTTCAGAAGCACATTGTGATTTTGATTTTTTGCTTGTCCCAAATCAGAAAGAAGTGCCTCATCTCAAAACCATAAAAGCACAAAATTGTAACAGAAGGGAATTGGACTCTTCAGTGATTTACAGAATGTTAATCTTGTGGCTCTATAATCAGAATCATTATTCAGGTGGCACCTGTTTGCTCAAGCATTATAGCCATGTAAGACAGTCCAAAAGGCACAAACTTATCAGATGGCTGAAATACAGAGCACGTATGTCTGAAACATTTAGGATGGTCACCCCTGGCATTTCTGGATACACAGCTAAAAGAGTAAGAGCTGCTTAACGGAACGGCAAAGTCACTATTTCATTCAATAAAACTGAGAACTGTCTCTTATGAAAATGATTTAAAAAAATAAATTCCAGGCAATCAAATAAATCCCACTTTTAGTGAGATTCTCTGTCCACAGAGGTTAAAGATGACCGAGGCAAGAAAGAACACTGAGAGAATGCAATGTGTGGGTTGAAGAGTACACCAGGATTTGGCAGCATGCTGAATTCCTGCAGTCCATCAGAAGGATAGGCAAAACCATATGGATTCTGTTCCTGATGGAAAGGAATACCAGTGCTGCGTCACTTATGCTTATGGGCTATAAAGCCCATCTACACCACAGACATTTACACAACAGTACTGTGAAATCCCTCATGAATGTTATGGCAAAAAACCAGAACTTACTCTTTAGTGCTGCTTATTCTGTGGTTCGGTATCGGAGAGATACAAGGTGGGAGCAGGCACGAAGCTGGAGGGTCCTCCAGGCGCGGCTTCTTGCTTTCAACAAAGGTATCCAGGCCTTCTGTCTGCTTTAATAAAAAGAGTTAGAGCATAAAAAATCCAGCATTTATACACAACTTCACTGGCTATTAAGAGGATCTCTGGAATCTCTGAATTTCCTTTATAGTAGCAGCAATTAAAATACTGGTTTAAGAGAAACGAAAATCACTGGAAATCAGGGCTAAACCTGCTCCAAACATGACATGAAGTTATATAACAAGTGACGTAGTAGATAATTAGGAAGTAAAATGTCTCATGTGCTGAAGTTATCTTCTGTAGTGCATTGTAACTTAATTAATAATTCAGATGCAATGACTAGATAGCACCAAACCTTACTGAAGTAAATAGCTTTTACTCATTGACCTAACAAAAGTTGATGTGAAAACTTCCCTAAGTAAGTATTCCTAACAGGACTAAGAGTACAGGACCGAGCTGGGGTAGTCATTAACTGTAACAGCTTGTTTAAATTTGCTTTGGAAGACTCCCTGATGCATGACTTTTGTGCCTGAACTAGGATGATACAAGCAAAGCTGATTATTGCTCTGTCACTAGAACCTTCATATCAGCCTTCAAGCCCACTAGTAGATGGCTAAAATAAATCTTTTAATAGCATGATTTAGAAACGCAAATCAGTCTCTCCCTACCCTGCTTTAACTGTTGATATACCCTCAAGTCATCCTAATTGGCTTGTTTCCCCTTGGGTAGCAATGAACAATCATACTGCAACTGAAGGGGCTGATTCAGAGCCCAGCTTATGTTTGCACAGGCCCAGAGCAAGATTGCGCGTTTTGTTACTTTCTGATTCACAGTCTCGGTTAATGAAATTAGGAGGTTCCAACTCTCATATAACCTGTTATTTTTTTTATCTCCTGGGAACTCTCAGTTTAGTTGCCAATACTACACTTGTGTTTTAGTCAAGATTCCTTCTCTATCATACAGACATTAGCAAGAATTACCTAGCGAGAATTTTTTTGTATAGTTAATATGCACCCCGGTGTACTTATACATACACATAAGCATGGGCATTTATACTTCCTTCTCCTCTTCTTTTCTCCTTCCTTCTTACATCTCTACCTTTAGCGTACAGCTAGAATATAAATTGAATAAAAACCTGCTGAGTTTACTCATGTGATTATTTCCACTTAATTCAACAGGGAAGGAGCCAGTGCAGTGACTCATGTAGGCAGGGGAGCAGACCCTGTGTCTGCCTGGCATCTTCTGTCTTTGTCTTGTATTAACTCTCTCCTACCACTGGACTGCTCAAACTCAGGATTTCAAGAAGTCCACTAAAACAGAAAGCTGAAGTCACATTCACAGTGATTTGTAAAATTTGGGGTATAAATAAAATATGCTATGATGACTTCTATCAGACAGACCAGAGCACAAGCATTTCAGATGGGAAAACTGGCTACAAAAATTCATTCATGATATAAAACTTCAGTTTTTTTTCTGAAAACACATTTAGTTTGAAGTGCAATGTCATATCCCACAAGATAGGATGCCCTTGGGCATAAATAACTTAAAGCACATGATAAAACACAAAGCCCTCAGTCAAAATATATTTGCTTTTTGAGGAAGCTGTGTAGAGAGAGTAGCTAGTTAGTCAAATTATATTTCTATGAATCCCATTTGTTTATACCACAAACCAATATAAAACTAAATTCACCAGGAGCATAAGCAAGCACTATTCCACTGACTTTCATGAATCCATGCCTGTTTAAGCCAGTGGTGAAATGCCTTAATCCTAATTCATAATGCCTTCCAAATAGAAGTCACATTTTCTGAGTATGGCTGAACCTGTACTAATAAGAACTCATGATTTTGATCCTTCTGCAGATTACAGAACACTGGAAATTAATAGGTAAGCGAGCAAATACAGTGAAAAAGTTTGTAAGACAAATCTCAAAAAAATACATTGTTTATTGATTTTGTCAGCTGGGGTTTGCTTTTTGCTAGTTTCTGATGTTAATTTGTAGTGCACCTGTAAGTGTCTGTCCTTTGTAAAACCAGTAAAGCCTCAGTGCTGTGATGCCTCCCCACAGCCCTGCTGCAGGTGCAGTGAGGAATCACTGGCTGTGGTCCTGACCCCGAGGGTGCTCAGAAACTCACTGTTTTCCTCTAAGCAATGAAAACAACTTACCTTGTGTTTCCTTTTGGATTTTATGGAGGGTTTTTCAGCTGCTGGGGTCGGGGACTCTCGAGATGGTCGCCTGTGTTTCACATTTGCCTCTCTCGGTTCACTTTTCACAGGCGTGGTCTCAAAAGGCTCCTGTCCAGGTATCCTAGAGAGTAAACTAAGGTCTATTTTCACCCACAGAGATTTGAGTTCTTCGTATTCTCTCAGTGGGGACAGAAGTTCATTTTGTACGATCGGGATGGGAGAAAAGAGCTGCTCCTCCAGGTCGTTGCTGGTCTGGTCAATGGATGTGTTGCTGCCATTGCTCGTTAAACTACTTACGCTGAGGATGTTACTGCCAGAGTCCTTCACTTTGACGCTGCTGCCAGACCCAGTGCAGGCTGGCAACACTTTAGCCTGCAAGCTCTCCTCCTGGTCTGTGTTTGAGTCAGAAGTAGATGAATCTGTTTCAATGAATTCCCGGGACTTGGGGACAATTTTGCTGGGGCCTCTGTACTTTTTCTTCTCTGAAGTGAGACCTGTGCTAGTCCGTGGTTCTTTCCTCGGAGCGGTCTTCCCAACTGCTGCTTTAGTTCGAACCTTTGGCTGCTCGGGGGGTTCCTGTGTGTCTTTTTCTTTGGGAGTGTTGCTGGTATTATTTGGTTTGGGCCAGTTATACTCTTCTACACTGGAAGTCCTTTCTACCTTTTTGGGTTGCTTTTTCCCAGTAGTCCTTTGTGAAGTTGGCTCATTATGAGCTGGTGACTTCTGCTTGGAGCTTTTTGCCTCTGGGGTTTTCTGGGCAACCCGCGGTTTGGCTTTCTCTCGGATGGGACTGAGGATCGCCCGGTCTTTGGAATCGCTCGGGGGCAGGCTGCTGCTGAGCTTCCCTTTGTTTGGCCCTTCGGCCTGCTGGTTGCTCTGGGCCTGAGAGCTGGTCTCGCTGTGGGGCTCATTTTGATTGTTGATGATGGTCTTGTTGTGGGGGTTCACTTTATTAAGCCATTTATCCAGCTGCCATTTGTTTGTTGAGGGGGGTTCAGGCTGCAGGTTGAATGACAAGGAACAAATTTCAGACAGAAGCAGTGCTTTTCCTTTTAAAAGAGGACTTTTTTTAACATACCCTTTTATTTCAGTCAACTAGTGGTGACTGTTAGTTTTATGGGAGTATTTATGGAGTATTTATGGTTAATTAGGCTTCCTTATCTGGTTTACAATGTGGCCCTGGAGAAATTTAATACAACTAAAAAGTTTAGCTAGTCCCTGAAGACATAGTTTTGTCATGTTGCCTTTCCTTAGTCCCAGCTGAATACTGTGTCAATAAAATCTTCTCTAGCTACTGGCAAAAATCTAAATATTTCTTAAAAGCAATTCAAATGTAGGCCAGAAAGATTATTCCAAAAGCTGGAATGAGTATGTGGGTCATACATGTGAAAATGTAAAGGCAAAAAAAAGTCAACGGCATCAAACGGCACAGAACTCCAACATCTCCCTAACAGGGAGCAGGATTTCGCTCCCCTCCACGCTTCCCCCTTCAAGCCCCTGCTGGGAGGAGCTGAGCATGGCTTTACCTCTGGCGTGGCACTGCGTGACTCCTCGTTGCACTCGCTGTCACTGGAGCTGCTCTCGCTGTCGGAGTCGGACTCGGAGCTGCTCTCGGACTCGCTGGAGCTCCCGGAGCCGCCGCTGGAATGGGCCAAGCCGGTGGCGTGTGCCGCTGGCACTGGCAGGCTGCTGTGGGGAGAAGATCCTCTCTTAATGTGCTCCTGTCTCTTTTAAAGTGTTGCCTTGGGGGAGCCCCCCAGTGAACCCCGTTCATGCCAACTGCCCTCAAGTGTCACCTCCCTCTCCTGCAGCGCAGACCCAGTGAGAGCCCCAGTGGCTGTGCCACCATGAAGCCACCAAAGGAACTGTTTGGGTTTGTGATTCATGGGACACGTGATAATGTTAATAACATTACCATCACCATCACCCTCAAGTATGAAACACTCCAGTGTCACAAGCCTGGACTTATTAGGCCAATGATTGCAAAAACTAACAATCACACTTAAATAATTCATTAATGGAATCATGGTTTCTTCATTTTTTGCCAGTTCATTTATAATTTATGATCAAAGGAAGGACATCAGGCAACTAATATTGGACAGGGCATTTTAAAAATTAATTTTAATGAATACTTTTACACTGCAGTGTACAAAAACTACATATTTTTGACAAGTCTTCAGGGACTGCCCAAGAATTTTTTTATTTATAGCTTTTTTCCTCTCATGTTTATGATAATGCAGTGAGAAAATAGCATTCAAGCTGAAAATAAGCCTCTCTGTGAAATCTATTTTTCTATGTGTTCAACTGTCCTCTAAGATGTATTTATTAGCCGTGCACTGGGTGTCATTGTTTTTCCTCAGCATTTATTTCTAATCTGAGAGGTTGGATGACCCCAGATTTTAGCACTACAGAATTCTGTCAGTCTGAGTCTTTATAAACTCATCTTTAATTTCAACTTTTTTGTCAGGGAGATAACCATAAGGTTTTATGTCTCTTCAGCTGATCTATACAGAGGCTTTTTGATGATTGATTTTAAATTTGTGAAGCTGACAAAGCAAAGTGTTTGAAAATTGACACTATTTGCTAGTAGTCCTTTATGGATATTCAATACTTCACCTTAATATATCATATGCTGTGCATGTCCCATATTGAGTGATCCAGAGATGCTAAGAAGTTACAATGCTTTGCCTCTGTTTCTGCTATCTGCTTTTCTACTTTCCTCCAAGAAGGATTCAAGTAAGCCAGGTACATGCTTTCCTTCCCCTTTCAAACCAAGATGCTCTTTGCATCAAGCTGCCCTCTTAAAAAAAACACAGCAACCAAGAAACTGGAAGTAGGAAAAGCCATAACAAACTGATGTGTGACCCTGCTCTGCTAGAATCTTTACAAGTATTGCCACTGGCTTCCGTGACAATAATAGATGGTCTTTAATTTTCTTCCTACACTGAGCTACTTTCTCTCTCCCTCCTTGTTGGTAAACCTATTGCTTACACCGCGGTTGGTAACACAACTGTCTCTCTGAGCCTTGCAATGGCCCTGCAGTGCCCATTGACAAAACAGCTTGGTGCTTTAGGGTGCATTAATGAAACAAAATTACTCACTTGGGTAATGCTACAGATCACTAACTTTGTTGCTCATTAAGTCCATATAGTTGTTTTTGGTTTTGTTTGTTTTTTTTTTTTTTTTTAATTGTTCTAGAGGCTCCTCACTCAACTGACTCAAGTAGAGCTACTTAGAAAATTTCAACTGGAAGTATCAGGTAATTCAAGGAACAGATGATTAAAAAATATGGGCATTTCCAAAAGTAGTATGGAAAACTAAACATTGATGAATTACAATGGATCTTACATTTTGTATTTAATGGGATTGGTTTTGGAAACCATTTGTGCATTTGTATTTCTTCCTTTACCCCTCCTTTACAGTGAAACTCAAGAAAATGCAGGGAAACACACTTCTCACTTTTTTTCTTTTTTTTTTTCCCCAGTAAAAAAGGAAACAAGAGTGGAGAAAAAGGGAATGTGTTTGTAGGGGAGTTTGCCTTGCAATTCAACAGATTGCAATTTTGGTCTTATATTTTCTATTTGGAAAACAGTAATAGTAGATGAAAATTGAGCTTTCCTATTTCATTGCAAATATTTCCAAGAATAATAACAAAAAATCAGAAAACACTCTAAAGGATTCCCAAATTCAGAACTCAAACACGGCAATTCCATTCTAACATACCGAAATGAAGCATCAGCCTTGAAAAAAGTATTATTTATGGAATTATCAGAAAACTGAAGTTGTAATTTAGACAACTTTTTCCCTAAACCTGAGAGCTTCTCTCTTTCTGTTTTCATCCTAAATGGAAGTGAACACGGCAATATTAATGTTTAATCTGTGCCAAAACTCCAGTTCCCACAATCCAAGCAGTGAGAGGGCTGTGAAGGTGAGATGTTCAACCCTCTGCAGCTTACAAAACAACTGGAGCTGTACTGTGGCAGACTGCAGCTGTCTGACAAAGAACTCAAAGGGGAAGAATAAAACTATGGAAATAGATGGCAGCTCCAACCTGGCCTTATTTTCTTTCTTTCTGCACACCAGCCTCAGAAAAAGTTAGCATATGCCAAACATTACTGAATAACACAGCTCAGCAAGCTTGCAGGAACCAGACAGGCTCAAAATAATGTTTTTCATACAAAATACAATGAGGTCATATTTGTCTTTCATCTGGGATAACAAAATTATGCCTTGGCTACACTGGGCAGTTTCATGCTGAAGGCATCATTGCCTGATCCTCATTACTGAAGTAGAAGCATTCATTTTCATCATGTAGTTTGGGTTGAGAGCAACTGTGTATGCTTTGCAAAACAATCAGATAAGACCCAAAATGCCTTTCCTAGCATCTCACCATACTAAAGATAGAGAGATCTTGTACATAGCTGCAAGCACAACCAACTTCTTATAATGCTGTTCAGTACAGAAGAAAAAACCACACAGACCTTTCACATACAAGTGCATAAAAAAAAAAAAATCTTTGCTTCCGATAAAATGAGTTTAGTAGAGATTCTGGATTGCCTTCTGTGTTTTTTTTCCCTAAATAAAATGCATCTCTTAGTTAAAAAAACAGGTTGGTTTGCAGTCTTCCCAAAGACTTCTTCAGCTTCAAAGTCTGATCATGTTTTAAAAGATGTTGGGCTAGATTCTGCAAACATGCATTCAAGCAACTGTTATACAAATAAACTGGGCTTCTTCACATAGGTATCAACTACATGAACTGGGGGTTGGCTTTCAAGGAGACTTTCAAAGCAAGCTTTGTTATGTTGCTAAGATCCAGACAAAGAATGCCAGTCTAGACAAGGTTTAAAATGGATTTAAAGCATTTTATCATCAGACACAAGTCCTCAAAGTGACTAAAGGGGGCAGGAAGCACTGGTATTTGAAACTCTTGAATTTTTATTTCCCAGCAGGAGAGGAACACTCATATTGTGCCTCAGTGTTTGGGTGGACAATGTTTTTATTTCATGTGACCTGAAAAAAAAATTATTAAAAACAATGCTGCACAATGGAACACAGCATTGTTTGGGTAACTAACACTTAGAAGAAAGCCAGTTCATTATTATCACTTGAGATTGGAGGCCCCTACTGAGACCAGTGACCCGCTGTGCTGGGATCTGTGTAAATACATGATGAGACACAGTCCTTGGGCCAAAGAGCTTGCAATTCAAACACACAAAGCAAACATCAGAGGTATTACACTCATCCCCATACTCAGTGCAGGCCTGTCACATTCTCTAAGTGCAAGGCCTCTCTGCAGTTAATAGAAACATCAGTTTTTCCCCCTTTTAAGTTTGTTTTCTGCATTTTCCAACGCCTGTGCTCAGCACTTGGGCTGAATCCTGCAGGGCAGTCAGAGGTGCCCTGCCCTGACCCAGAGCCCTGGCCACGGCTGGGAGGGAAGATGCACATGTGACTGGACAGCAAGGACCACACTGGCCAGATGGATCAGTGGTTGCCTCACCTCTCTCCCAAGGAGCTTCTCCTGTGCCATGGGGAAGAGAGACACTGGAGTGACACCCATACCACAGGTGGGAGGGGAACCAGACCTCCACCTTTTGCAGAGATCATGATGATGTCTCTAGTTGCCTGCACAATGGTGAGCTGGTCTCCTTTCTGCTACCCAACGTTGAAGCAGAAAGAAGAGACCTACCTGCATTATCTGGCAGAAATTTGTAAGGAAGCTCTTCTGCAGCATTTTCCCCCATCTCCCTTTTTCTGCTTTTGCAGCACACAGTGCTTCCCCTGTCCCGTGCTGCTTGGCACATGATTGTGCACAGGGTGGGCATGAAGTATGACATGAGAAATGCCTTGAAGGAGGGGACAAACACCAGTTCACCAGTGGTTTTCAGCCTTTGTTGAGCTCAAACTTAACTACAGAGCAGCTGAGAATTGCAGGTGTGTGGCTGCTGATGGCTTCTGGTGAGGAACTGCATCGAGCTCATCACACACCAACCATCTTTCTTACACTGCCTTTCCCTGATACGAGTGATCTGCCTAAATTTAAATGTCACCCTGCAGCTTGTCTGTTTTTTAATTCATAGGTTATTTTTCCAAAGCCAATTAAAGCAGACATGGCATTATTATGTGTCTGGATTATTATGCTGTATAGAGAACTAAAGGCTTGATATGTGGCTTAAACTTTTTTTTGTTCTTGTTGTCATCCAGACTATTATATTGTTTTCAACATATCATTTACTCTACTTTTGTAATAAATGATCTTCAAGATTAAACCTGGTAGCCACAACAAAGATAATGTGAAATACTCAAACTCATTAACCTCTAATAAGAAAAATAATAAACCTTTAGCCTTGTAAATACAGATGCAAAAAAAAGATCTATAATTCAGACTCCAGCAGTAAAACTCATCAAGGAACAAAAATTCCTAACAAGTCCTTAGCTATCTCCCTGAACCTTTTACCAATTAGATGTAGTCATGTTAATTGCTGTGAAGAGAATTTGGCAAATAGATGGTGCCCTCCAACAATAGGTTTATTCATTCCAACCCTTCCTTTTTAGGGTAACGATGAATTGGCCACTTGTTCCACTGCTCTACCCAGAAATCAAAATGTAAACTTAGAGAAAGCAGAGCATTGCTGGGCAGTGGGAAATTATAGATGGGAACTGACCAGTGAGTCAACAGTACATCAATGCTGGCAATGTATTTCCATTCGAAGCAGCACCCTACAAAGGATGCTTTACTGCACAGGCTTATATTTAGGGAAAATTCAACCAACGAAATCTGGAAAGGCCAAGGTCTCTGCTGGAAAAATGACTACAGACTTGACAGAGTGGTTGATCTTCCTGTTGAGGCACTGGATTGGGACTTGAATGAATTTTGCTTTGTGTTTGAGAAGAAAATACATCTGTGCATCAGTTCCTGCTGAGTAAAAGAGAGACTATGCGCCCTATCCTTAATCTTGCTTGTCTATTTAAAATGCAAATTCCTGAGAACAAAGAGTCTGATTGCACAGGGCAATCTGAAAATTGGGCACCCAGCTCTGAGTAAGACTTTTGTGCACTCAATCACATCTACCAGCAACACTCACTCTTGTAGGGATACTGTTGTTCTCCCCCTCACTACACTTTATTTGAAGAGACAGAGGAACAAACCCTCTCCAGCTGTTCAGAAGCTATCCCAAGCTCTCCTTCAGAGTCTATTTCTACAGAAAAACTGTGAACCTGATGGGCATTACTAGGAGTTACTGGACTCACTGAATTCTGCATAAAAAAGGGCTGCTTCATTATTCTAGTAGATAATAACAGAGCAGCACCTAGCAGATTAATATTTAGTGTCAGAATTTAATATCATAACTGTTCAATAATGAAGTTTTATTTCTCTTCTATTCTCACACCATTATCAGGAAGTAATATTCTCTTCTAATTTGAAAGAGAACTACCCTTTTTTTTTATAATGAATTGTTCATATCTTTATCTTCAAACCTATATATGACTACCATTAGATGGCTTTCTAAAGAAAAGGATTGCCCTGAATGATTTGTTCACTCCCTTTCTATTGGTTAGTATTGAATTATTTATCATGAGGTTGGTAGGATTCAAATCTAAACTTTCAAAGATTGGGTTGACACAGGAGCTGAAAACCTGTATCAAGCCTTTTAAAATATTAATCAGCACCCAGGTCAATGAAATGAAATAAGGTGTGGAAATTGTTACCTCAGCTAACATTAGCACGTGTAGTTAAGACATCACTTATGATGGCTTTCTCATGTCAAAACACATGGAAAAGGAAAACCTCTCTAATATGTTATTCAGGATGTGGCAGCTGATCTGCCTGTATCAATCCTGAACACTGTAATGCAAATAGAAGTACTGATTTATTTTGAGGGGGAGGGTAATTTACAAGATGTTGTATGTAAAAAGCCACAGTCTCATTTTACTGTGCTCAAAAGTAAATATTTTAATCGAAGACTGTTTATAACAAGGTTGATAGAGTTACTGAAACAGATTTTTTTCATATACATATAACCCTTTTATACTTCCAGCTTTAAAGACCATAAAAAAGGATAGGAAAGATGAAAGAAATAAAAAGAATGACAGAACTAACTCCTATGAGCCACAATCTATGTCAAAGCAGAACTAAAGTGATTGACAGCTTGCATTAGTAATGAATAGAGTGGGGAAAAGCTGCCAGGAATCCGTAACAAGGTCAAAGCCTTCCAATAAAGAATTACATTAGCCACAAATCCTAGGTGGAACTGTGTATATACATCTGCAATGTGACTTTAACCATGGTACTGTTTCTGCTGTCCTGTTCTGACTCTTTTCCAGGTTTTATTCCCGGGCCTCAGTAAGTTCTGACTCTTTCTGACACCTGCAACAAAGAACAGGTGTAACATATCAAACTGCCTGTGACATTATAAAAAACAAACAGAAGAGGAGGAATTTTAATGGCGCATCCCTAACGGTGCACATAAAAAACTTCTTGAACTATCGGTATGGAAATGGCTCTCCTTCCAAAATCACAGCACTGTTATACACACTTGACATGGAAGAGAAGGGGATTTTGCATATTAAAAGCAATATTGTATCCATGATTTGTGCATGAATCACGCTGCTCCCCTCAGAGTTTAGAAACAATTTTGTGAGTATGATATTATTCAGGGGATGCAATGTATGTAGGCTTTTTGATGTACAATATTTTAGTGAATGGATTCAAGTGTCAGATAGCATTATTTGTACTGTGGCCTGATGTGCTACTGTTTGCCTGGCCTCTGGAAGAACAAGAATATTCTCTCTTACTGTGAGACTCCAAAGGGCCTCATTTGATGTAAATGGAACCATTTTATTATATCCATATTGCCCCACTAAATCAAGCTACATATGAGGATTGATACATAGAAACTTCTTTATTTTCCACAAAGGAAATGTTGGACTACTGCATCTTTTAGTACACTTTGTGAATCTTCTGTGGAAGTGTAGAAGTACATATTCACCACTCTGCTGCTCATAATTTCAAGTTAACATAAAATGGTTTTTAATGAGTCAGTTATTTACACTTTCATTTTATTTACTGCAGCAGAAAGTCCAAGTTGGTCATAAAAAAAAAAACACATCCAAAGTGAACCTCTAAGAGCAAAGTGTTGTCTTTTTCCCATCCATATACGGCAGAAACTTGGGCAAGTAACACTGTAAATGAACTACCCCTACCCTGCTTGTTCTAACTCAGTTCTGCTTCAGTTGGAACTGCAAACAGAATCCAGCTTACAGAACCCTGTGGGAAGAGAATGGGGAGCAATGGACCAAATCACACTGGTGCAGATGGATCTACATGACACCTCCAACTCTTCAACATTTCCAGTCTCATCTGTTATCTGAGGAAAGCTAATTTTACTATCCTGATCAACCAAGCAGTGAGAAAACATTAGAAAGTAGGAATTTTTTTCTTTCCCCATGTAAAACAACACCTCTGAGTTTGAAAAGGTGCCAAAAGGCATATCCTGATTTTCCAGAGCTTTACAGCACACATACAGTCATTTACACCTGTGTACAGTACAAGTACCCCAACACAAGCTCAGGAAACTGCTGGAGGATTTCCTTTCCAGGGGAATGCCTTGGGAGCAGATCAGCAGTATAACTAGTTTCAGACCAGAGCAAAGGGAAGAATTGGGAACATGAGTCTCTGAAAGCCAGAGGAGGGAAAAAAGTCCTGTTGCAGGCTGTTAAAGCCATCCTTATTCAGAAAAGACCCAAGATTGCTCCAACTGTGGGCATCGTCAGGAGCATGATGAGTAAAACAAGCAATATAGAAAGGGCAGAGGTAAAAACTGAGTACAATCAGAATAAATTGGGTAATATTCTACTAAATGAGCTTCAGCTGCTCACAGACTGGTAGCAATCTCCATGCATTACCCACTGTACAAAGCATCAAGCAGCAGGATTGGTGCTGGAGGCACGGTGTGGCTCGGATGACTAAGGCCCAAATAATTCACCTCTGGGGAGATGACTCCTGCACCTTTGTAAAGAATGACAACCATGTGGTTACAGAACCAGTCTGACACTTCAGAATACTGGTTCCACTCTTTTTGAGATTCAATTGGCAAAATAACTGAATTCCTGGCACTTCTTCCCTGCTATTAATACATACAGTATGGTGAGACTCCAAGCATATTTATGTTCATCAGATTTAAGTTGTAATAACAAGGGCCACAGAAGTACACAGACACTAATGAAATCCACAAGTAGACACTTTGTTTCACTGCTACTGCCATAATGGTAAAACGGAATCATCATTATTAATAATGGGCAATTACTCTGAAATAGTTTTTAAAGAAGTATTCCTAAAGGCACATGATGAATTTATGGCATGCCACCAGAGTCTTTCATGGATATAAAGATGTACTTCAGCACACATGACTTGTTTTTTGAACAAGGGGAAAGCTGTCTAGTAAAATATTAATAAAACTGAATGCTGACACAAAGGTGTCTTCCTTACAATTTATTTTAAAATGGGGTAAAAAGCTCCAATTAGAGTGAAAATCTAAACCTTCTGTATATTTCTGTCTAGTATGATCTCTTTTTAATGCTGTTGACTTTTGCCAGTTACATAATACATTGCTTTATAGATTTAAAAAAAGGTATCAAATCTACTTAGGATTAAATATAATCTTGATGGTTCTTATGTTAAGAACAGAGCTACATCTTTAAGCAGCATCCGCCCCTAATTATGACATACATAGGTATTAAGGAAAAAAAGGTGCTTCTCTGAGTGATAAATGGACCTGAAGATCCTTCACAACATTCACTATAAATCACAAAAGGCCATTAATAAACAGTCAGAAAAAAATGACAGTTGCTACAAGTATCTGCTCTCATACTTTGCCTAATACTATCACTGTCATGTTTAAACCTGACATCTTAAATCTTCGACATGAAAACCCTTTAAGTCAAAAGGCTCATCTATTTTAAACAGAATTTTCTATGCTTGTTATTTTGAATGACAGCAAAAGGAAACAGAGAATCTTTAATTCTGTAACCTTACCTGGCTGAAAATCTTTCAGCCTTTTTCATCAACCCCAAAATAAAAGGAAGATCCTATTAGCTTCTGCACCTACTTGCTGGGATCTTGTGGGCAAACAGAGTTCCATGTCTTCCAGAAGGAGCTGATGGTGCTCAGCACCCCTTGACTGTGGGAGTCAATCAAAACACTGCAAACACAGGGATTGCACTGCCTGTGTGCAGGCTGAGGACAAGTTTGAGCCAGCTTTCATTTAAACAGAAAAGAGTAACTGGGATTGCCAGAAGTAACACTGGATGCCTTCCTGAACTGTCACACTCCCTGCTTTCTTAACCCAGGCTGAGAGAAACTGGGATGCCTGGCAGAGGCAGTTAACATCTGCAGTGTGCAAACATTGCATTCCCCAACAGGGCCTCAGAAAAAACAGAAGTGGAGTGACCATAAACCTGAGTATAAAGTGGGTTTTGTCAGTGGGGTGCTGAAAAAAGCGACCTTTCAATGTGGACAAAATAATTTAGATCTTCAGGATTAGTTAAATTATTTCTTCTTAAAAACCTACCAGCTAAGAAGCTTTCATTCCGGACATTTATGTTCCTGAGTGGCCAGAAATGGATTTTTCAACATTACCACCATCCATTTTCCTCAGACCGATGAAGGGTTATTGTATCAGCAATGATTTGTTGAAGGTCTGCCAACAAACAAAGGTCAGGAAGACCCAAACCACTCATGGATACAGAGGTAAACAGGTAAAATTCGATCTCTCTTGAACTTTTTATTGTTTTCCATTTGATAATCATTCCTTTAGTAAGGTGCAAATGTGTTCTTCGCACATCTGCCCAGACAGCCTCAATCTCCTAAGGGTTAGTGTGGCATGGTAGTTACTGATTACATGAAGCTCTCTTGTTTGTTAATGACAAAAATCAGTAGCAAGATGTCACTCTACTAGCAGGGAAGTAGAGAAGTAGTAACTTATTTCCTGTATTAGATTTAATAAAACCCTACCCTCTCTAACTTTACCCGCAGTATTTGGGATATCACAGACAATAAAGCAACATTAATGAAGGACAGAGCTCCAAAGCCAGGCCCTACAGTAGATGGTAATACAGTCAAAGAGGTTAAGCAGGAATGACTGCTTTGGCAGCAGGGTCCAAGGTGAACACCAACCAGTGCTTGCATCCCTGAAAACAGGCAGGAAGAGACAGAGGCACTCTGCCCCAAACCTAAAAGGCTCACCCTGAATTTCAGACCACTGCTCAGCGGGATCCTGCTCAGCAATAGTGCTGCTTGGCTGATCTGATCTCTCTTCTTTTGCAGAGCAAAACCTACAAGGCCAGTCAGTAAATTCAGATGATGCCTTCAAAAGCCTGGAACACTTCAGCATCTATTCAGTGCCTTGTTTCCTCCTTTCCTTTTTTAGGTGAAGCAACATCCCTAAATGTTCTTGTGAGTTGTGCAGAGGCTGCTGAGAGAAAACATAGTGTGGCAGCATGTTCCCCCCACCACACTCAGTCAGGCTGGATTCCTGCACCAAAAGACTGTCAGTGGCAGTTTGACACAGGCACAGTTTTGAAGCTGAAAGCTCTACTTGCTAGTTTTGAAGTGGAGAGGCTGTTATTTTTGAGTCTGAATTCATACAACATCACTTATCGTCTAGGTTACAGATGGACTCAGGATCCCACACTTGGCTCCAGAGTATAGATAACTCACACTGCATATCTGGGGTTTGGGTTCAAGCCCATCTTGAATATAAAATTAGAATGAAAGAAATACATGCAAATACCAGGCATATTATAAGACACTGCCAGCTGTTTTCTTCCACTTACAAGACCATTTCTGAGAAAGCAAAGTGTTTTTTTAAGTATAGGGTGGAATATGGGAGCGATGACAAGCTGGTATCCCTGAGTTCAATGTGAACCTGACCTCATTCTCAAGTTTAGGGTGTCTCTTGTTCCTGACACATGCCTTCCTAGGCCTCTGAGGCTACATTCTTTATTAAGTTTGTTGAGAAATGGAACAGTGTGCTCACAACCTTTTTTTGGATCTCTCCTTGAAAAATATCTGTGTTCTATCTGTGCTTTAATGACAGCCCACTGCTTATTTTCCAAGAAAATCCGTGCCAAAAGTCCAGATAACATTTAACTCACAGGCTGGTATACACAGAGCTGGCCTTGCAGGTCATGTTCCCAACTGAGTAATGGACTCATTATATTATCCCTGGCAAGTCTTGCAGGTTGGAATTTTCAAACAAAAGCAAACAAAATCAACTTTTGTTTTGTGATTTGATTATTTTTTAATGCTACAGCTTATTCATTTTGGTTTATTAATTTGTTGGTCCAATGGTTTTTATGTGCTGCAATTCAGAATAGGTCTCTCTCTAGTATCATGTTTTATATAGATATGGGAAATGAAATGTAAGTCTGATACAATTACGGTTGTATGCCATGCAAGACAATACCGCAAACACGACGACAGCCTGGAAAGCTGCTTAGCAAAATGATCTTAATATACAAGGCAGTGTGAAAATGTAAAAAGAATCTATAATGACAACAAAGATTAGCCATTTGCTCTCTAACCTTATTTACAGAAGCAATCAGAGGTATTCAGGTCGAGTTAATGACCCTGTCTCCAATTAATTCAATTGTCTACAAACAACACTGATGCAGTGGTTGTCTCAGAGTCTGCCACATAGTCTCTGAGGGAATACATAAGACTCCATTAAAAGTGACAATAATAATGCATTTATTACTGAAACACTATTGTATTATAAATAAATTCCTGATGTTAAATTATGCTCCACGCTTTAACAGAAATTCAATTACTGAAATAATAAAAAAGATGGTGTATTTGCCAAGTGCTTGGACTATAATTTGGCTGCTTAGTTACCAGCAGTTGGCTGTTTCGCAATTTCTTGTTCATACAGTATTTCTTTTGAATAAACGCCAGACTTTTTCATACAAATTTCATGAACAAGTTGCAAAATGAAATTTTGAGCTTTTGAATCCAATTACGAAAGACATAACTAAATCTATTATTGAAAAAATATTCTTGAAAGCCCTTCTTGCCGTTGTTCAGCCCTGTGTAGTAATTGAGGTAAGCACAGGTGCTGTTCATTATGGGCCATTGTGCACCATCTGAATTCTGGGAACTGAGGAATTCAGACGGTTTCAACTCTGTTTGTGTGAATAACAAACAGGCGTGATTCGGAGGTTGTTTGTACAAGCTTGCACATCGCTCTTCTGGGACTCCTAAGACACCTGCTTACCCTTTTGAAGCCAAAACAGTATCATTTATGTTCTGGCTATTCCTCCTACAATGATTTTTGCAGAAGCAACATATTTCCCCACCCCTCTTCCCTCAGGCTGCTATCAGTGGCGGAAGTAGGAACAAAAGAAAACAAAGGATAAAACGATTATCTAGCGGGGACAAGAAGCCTTAGAGAAGCTTTTTTTAGGTTGATGAGATCCAGGCAAGGAAAACCTTGTGAGAGAACAAGAACTGCTTCTCATACTTAGCATCATCCCCCCTCTCAACCAGCTTCCTGTGGTAGGCTGTTAAGCATAAAATATAATTAATTTTTTTCTCCTAACACCAATCTGTAAATCTCTCTTTGGGGTTTGGTCATGTATTTATCTTGCTAATGCCTCTCCCATTGTCTTCAGATGTTTTACAGGGAATACATGAAGAGATGCATGCACCTTGCATCCTGCTATGTGAGTGCAAATGAAAAACTGCTGACAGTCTTCTTATTGGCTCCCATAGGTGCCTGCAGCCATATGGCAGTGTGTACGTGGGTCCTGGCTCTTCAAGGGATGGCAGACTCTCACCTCTGCGTATTTCAAAACGTGCTGTCTCGACTATATATTTCTGCTGACAGTGATTATTTACTTTGCACTTCCATTTGATGATATATTGCTAATACTTATCAGCTGAGATGTTATCAAAACATCTGAGGTTGAAGTGTGTACGTGGGGAGGAGCAGAGAGGCAGCCCAAGGGAAGGAAACACGGAGGGGAAGTTCCTGCAGCCTCGGTGTTAAACTGAAAGGTACTTTCTTTCCCCCCCCCCCTTACACTGATTGCAGTGCAACTAAAACTGCCACAGTTCAAGTACTTCTGGGAATATATCGAGCTGTTGGGAGATGCTATCAGCCTACACTTTGCAGAAGTCAGCAGGCACAAGAATTCCTTGAGCATGTCAGAGATTCAGCTATAATTCAACATCTGCAATACAATTTCTCAAAACTTGCAGCAACCAAAGTTAGACGACCTATTCTCTGAATTAACTTCTGTCAAAAGCCATGTGCAATTACAACAACAGATCTTAGTGCCACCTGAAAGTCAAGTTAAGACCTGGGAAGAGGAAATAATCCCATAAAACAAATAAACAATTCAAGAAAGGAACTACTTTCCCGAGCTTCAGGAAAAACAGGCCTTCAAGAAAGAAGGCTTGGGATTTCAGCAGGCTGCAGGGCTGAGGGTTTTACTACAATAAAAACTGGCTGGCAATGCTGGAGAGGACCATATTCACATAGGATAAGCCTACAGACTTCTAAAGGGGCTGAGCTGGCAGTGAGGGACAAAGTGGTATCCTAATCACAGTGTCTGACTTCGTGATTAATGGCAGAATCCTCCTCCAGCCAGGGAACCAGAAGGAATCTGAGCAGAAGTGGATAATTCCTCCCAGATGTGTGGTCAATTATCCCCATATGAATAAAGGAGAAGGAAAAGGAGAAGGAAAAGAAGAAAGAGAAATAAAAGTAGAAAACGAAAAAAAGGAAAAAAAGGAAAAGGAAGAGGAAGACAGTGAAGAAGAAGGTGAAGGAAGCTGAGGGCACTTATGAGCCCAAAACCACTTCAGAAACTTGAGGCGAAGACCATATTATCATAGCAGATTACAGACTGAATGAAGTTCAAAAGCAAAACAATATATGCAAGGATGACAAACAAATGGAGTTTTGTTGGGGAAGGTGGAGACTATGCCAGCTTTCAAGCTCCGAGTCTAACATGGAGACTAACTCCAAGAGCAACCACAAAGCTACAGAGTTTATATACAAGTGCTGTTTTTCCCTGGGAGTGTGCCATGTTTCAATACACTGGTGTTACTTGAGGTTTGGGCTTTCTTAGTGGTGACCATAAATGAAGCTTGCTCATATTCTGCAACTTGTAAGCAAGCAATAAACTAAATTCCTGGAAAATGGTAAGCATCCACTCTGAGAGAAACACTTCAAACCTCTGGGACTAGGTACAGTCCTGATTTTTGCTGCATTTTGTTTGAGTTGTATAAATATGCACTTAGGGCAACCATCACCACAGTCACTTGCACTTCTGTACTATAAGAGAGACCCAGAGGAAAGATGTTTTCTGTGGATCCTGCTCAGCTTAGTAGCTGCTGCTCATACGTGGGGGAGCTGCTCATCATCTGAAGAACAGATATGTAAGTGGGATAGGCAAGGCAACTTGCCACAGCCATTTGTTTCTTCTCAGTAAAGCTGGCCAACATATGAGGGGAAATAGAATCTATCCCTTAAAAGAAGGGAAGTGTGAGCACTGGCTTTGTGTGTGTATGGGATCCCTCTACAGGCTTTCACACCACCCCTCAAACTTGTGACACATTGCTTCGGTGGCGGGCTATACAGGACCCTCAATGCCACATGTGGGAGGCATTAAACACAAAAAAGAGATTATTTGCAAGTGTGGCTTTAAGGAACAGTCCAAAAGAGAAAAGAGAAAATGAGAACTTAAAGACGCAACTGATGAAAGGGGCAGCAAGGCAAAGTCTGCAACAGGACAGAAGAACAAGGAGATCTTGAGAGGAGAGCTGAGGAGATACAAGAACACATGAGTAGCCCCATCCAGGGCAGGAGAAGCAGAGACTCTGTTGAACAATTTGCCATTTTTGTCTTGACAGGAAGGAGTAGCCCAGAATTTGTGGATTGAAGATGGCCTTACATTTCACACAGTCCTTAACCACACGATTTTTTTGCAGGTATTATAGCCAGGTAACACCATGGAAGGTATAAAAATTTGGTCCAGCAAAGCTTTGGAAAGGCTTACTCTGCCCTCAGATTCCTGCTGAAGAGACTTAACAGATCACTCTGTAACTCCTTCCTCCTGCAGAAGACTCTCCCTCCTCTGCAGAAGTTTAATTCACTGAACATCTCAACGCAGACAGAGAAAGCAATGTCTTACCATCCATCCCAATCTTTATGTCAGCATAGTTCTGTACAGTTCTTGCTAAAGCAGAGCTACGACCACGGCACCATGGTGAGGATAAGTCACCCAAATGTGGGACTGAACTGAGGCTTGAGGTGCACAGAGATAAGGGAGGAGGGTGGCACTGGCAGCAGCACAGGCAGACTATACTTACGTAAGTGGCAATTCGGGTGGGACACCCTTAACTCAAATTCTTACGAGAAAGCAGTGAAATCTTTAATGGCCAGGACCTTTGCTTCATACCAAATCTGAAGCAGCAACTCTTACAGCACAGTGGCCTCTAACACAACGTAAGGTCATGATTTCAAAGGTGCTGTGGGGACAACAGACACTTTGTCAGGCCCTACAGTGTCTGCGCAGCCTGAGGGACCCAGAGGGTCCTCCCAAGCCCTGTCACAGCCTCACAAGGCTGGAGGAGAACAGCACAAGTGGGCATGGCTGGGGGCCAACGGAGCATTTAGCTGTCATTACTCCCACGGCAGATCCACATGTACTGCAAAGTAGGTCTAATGAGGGAATGTTAATTTATATCCATTCACCAGAGCGTAACAGGGCTCTACCACTGACCAATCGTGGGCCTACCGGGCTTCAAACCCTCGATACGCCGCGGGATCAGAGAAAGTTACAGACATGATAACGTCTAATAAATCAAATAAAAATGGATATCAGCCAAAATAAGTTCCTGCATGTCAGATATTAAATATGACTAATGTTGTTTGACAGTGTTCCACAGAAGGTGCATTGGAGTCTCACTTCTTCCTTATCATTATCACAGAAAGAGAAAGGTAAAGCACTGCAGGAATATAAATAATTTGAAAAGCCTCATAGACAATATTCTACTGTGCGCCTCATTTGCACTTAAAAAAACCTGCCCTACAGACCTTATGTACTTTTAAGATTCATCTGAAAGATACATGAAGAAGTCTTCCAGTCAAAAATGTACATATTTAATGGAATTAGATCTCTAGGCAAGAAAATGTCAGAAGAAAAGGAGAAATATTAAAGTGAATGCAGGGTGCTCCTTTCTAGTGCTTTCCTGCTTTGATAAATATCTTCTGGGATGTCATTTACTAGAAAGTCATGATTTAACAAAAAGAAAAACTGCAGTATAAAATATACTCTCTTTATTGCTGAAGTAAGTTGCTATTTTCATATTTTCCCTCTGTATTCAGCTTTTGTCAGCCAGAGGCCTTGATATTTGCTTTTATATCATTCCCATTGAAAATGCAGTGATTATTGCGAAATATTCAATTGCAGAGCTCTTCTGATTACATGGCAAGGGGAGATCATAGGAATCTGTACTGCCACAGCCCTTTCTCTGCCTTCCAGTCTCATGCGAGGGCAATCAAACTTTAAAAAAAAAAAAAAGAAAAAGTAAAAGACCCTGATTGTAGTGTTCAGTAATCACCCCAGGCCCAATGGGCTTGAAAGAAATCCTCTTTATTCTGTCACATCAGCTCCAGCTGCCTGAGCTGAGCAGCAGCTGAGCATCTGCAATGCTCTTCCCCCTCCACTGCTGGCAAAGTAGAATCACCTAAAAGCTCTGCCCCAAGCACCAGCCTGCAGAGGCCCCCGGCCTGATCCTGTCCTGCAGGCAGGCAGGGGTACTACAATCCATTGTAACTTATTTGGAGGGTCTGGTGGTGCTGAAAGTTGTACCACGGATCATCCCCCCAGCAGGGCTTGAGAAGTACAATCCTAATTAGCTTTCCTATGGAAAACATAGCAGAGCTCTTAGAAATTCTCCCCCAGGATAACCTGACAAAAACAAATTCTCATTAAAATCAGCATTACTGAGTGCAAGGAAATTTCAAACTCCCCTCCAACGTAACACATTTCTATTGGGAAAATTCAAATAAAATATTTTGAGTTAATTTCATTCACAAAGAAATATTTTGTTTCATTAAATTGACTTAAAATGTTTTATGTAATCAGTTAAGCCCAGAGTGCAGTCCCTGCTGACAGCTTTAAGTTGGCTGCATCCTGTCTATGAGGGATGTCTTGAACAGTGCAATGCAAAGCCAACGGAACCTTTCGATCAATTTAATAAAAGTATGTTGCTTTCAAGCATGTCAAAATATTTGATTTTGTTGGAGATATTTATGAAAAAGCACTTAATATAGCTGAATTCATATGTTTCTGTTTCTTTTCTGCAAAAAGTTGACAATATTTCAGATTACACTAGAATTTTCCTCATTCTTATGCACGATCAACAGTTATGTGTTTTCTTTTCACATACTTTCACAAAAAGACCAAGAAGAATCTGCTAAGACTTTCTAGGCTCTTCTCTACATCTAGGTTTTGCAGTGATGTAACCATTACAGTGATTTTCTTCTGCACACAGGTGTGTCATGCAGGATGTATATATTGCACATATATGAGAACACATTTAGTCATATATGAAGTCTTCAACAAAATGTCTTATTCCAAATTCCTTCACATTTCCCACAACAATTCACCAAATCCCAAGTAAAATGTTCAGCATTTCTAATTCCTGTGGGGATTTTTAGGATGTTTAAATCTTGGCACACAGGCTGGAAAGCTTTGAATTGTCTGACCAATACTGCAGAGACTTTTAGGAAAAAAGGCAAGCATGGAAAATTAGGATTTCTATTTCAAGTCTTGGTTTTAGGCCACTGGACTAGAATTTACCAGAGCAGTTTCTCCTACTTTCTAAATAAAGAATGCTGCTGCAGTAAAATACAACCAGGGACATCCAGGATACCATTTATATCTTGTTAAATGCCTGCACATTTTCATGTCTAACTTTCCCACATATGTATCTACCATACTGATAGTTTGCCACAGATTCACTTCCCACAGCATAGGGGGAACTCACCCTAAAAATGCCCACAGTGCCTTGAGAGATGTTCCCTCTTTTCAGGCCATATTGACTGTCTGGGTAACTGATGCTGATCCTTGAAGCATCCCTGTCACCATCTGTATCAGCCTGCACTGCACAGTATTGTTTGCAGCTCAGAGAAAAGTGGTTTCAGGCTATTCACAACCCAGCCAGACACTTCTGTATCAGTTATACTCGCTTCACATTTTAAAGACTTTTTTTAAATGCTGGGTGAAGAGTTGCCTTTTGCAAAATGAGAAGTGTGAAGGTCCCTCCGTAGCTGCCTGGGACACACGATGTGTGTAGGCATGTGTTCAATCACATCTACTTGTTTCCACATAGAACTCAACTACAACTGCTTGTTGTGGAGGAACTGATCCAGCTCACATTAACTTGACTGAGAGTTGGAGCTGATCCCAAACCATACCCCCAAAGTGCTGCTGCTCTGAAGTACAAAAAAGTAATGCAAAACCACCAAACTTCCACAACTTCATACGGAAGCATCATACTCTTGTTCCTTCTCTCAGTTCAGCTTTACTGGAAGTATTCAGAGTTTTATGAGAAGATGTCCCCAAATCCTTCAGGTGGCTGTAAAGTGGCTGAACTTTACCTCTCAACACGAGCAACAGATCCATGTCACTGACACAGTCCTCTAGTCCCATTGCTCATTGCCAGTACTGTCTTTAAAGCAAATGTTAGTACTTAGAAGTCTGTTTTGACTATAAGTCCTAACACTGAGCTAGAAAGAAACATTTGTTTTAATGTAATAGATATTTCCTTCACTAAAGTTGAATTGTTTTGGATTATACCAGCGTGACTCCTGTGACTCCTGCACCTATTTGGAGAGTCTACTGCTAAGATAAACTTAGCTATGCAAGACAAACCTTTATTTATATTCCACTAAATAAGTAGTATTAAAAAAAATAAATCAAATATTTAATTGGAGAATTAGCTTGCTTACCTCAAAGCCACAAACTGCTTGTCTTCTCTCTATATCTCATACCTCATGGCTTCAGCTGTTAGCCCCTTTTCTCACCTTGCCAGCTTTCTCTCACATGCTCGTTAGCCCAGCCAACCCACCAGCTGCAGCACTGCACTGACCTTCTCCCTGATGTGGCTCACAAAGACCCACGGCCCTGTGCTAGCAGAGTGCTCTGGCTACCCACAAACCAGGGCAGAGGATTTTCTACTGGCATTTAGCAATTAAGATTTCTTTTTTGCCAGCCTGCAACAAGGGATACTGCAAGAAGTGGTAGCAATGATGCACACCAGCCTCCTGCTCATTAACATTCACTTGGGGAAAGAGGTAATTTGCCATTGTCTTTCTGAGCCATGTTGAGAAATTTATTTCAGCAGCATCAGTCACATAAGATGATAAAAATGGTGCAAATCATGTAAAGGAAAAGAAGCTGCCTTAGCATGATTTGAGTTTATACGATGAATAAGGTTACTAATTAATTGGTAAAGTGCTATTTGTAATTGTTCCTCTCTGATAAATGGATTAGAACAGATGTTTTAATGAGCATTTTTTTCTCATTGTTTCAGACGCAAGAATATGTACAAAACTGAAAAATAAAAGTGGTGCTGCAGAAAGCAGGCTCTGGGAGATAAATGGAGGGTTACGTAAGACAAAAAAATGCCACACTCACTTCCTGGAACAGAAATCGTCCAAAGAGCCCAATAACTTTCCCAATATGTGCAGTAAATGATGACATGAATGAAATGCATTGTTCATAAACGTAGATAAATAATGCCTAATCACTTCGAGCACTCATTTAGTGCTCTACAGCCTAGGACTTGAGCTGCTGAGGAGTGAACAGCAGCAGCTTAGGAAATCAAAAGCACGACTCGATGTTAGCCTGATCCCGGGGCAATGGCATCTCCCACCGCGGAGCTGCTGGAGATCTGTTCTGCCTCATGCCTGGTGCCTGCGGAGCCCCAGCGTGACAGCGACTGGGAATCTGCATGAAGAAGAGTCTCTGGCAATACCACACAGAGAGACAGGCAGCAAAATCTGTTTTGCTGCACCTTCAGACAGCCACGAGGTCTCCCAGAGCCGGCCAGCTGCGCGTCCTCGCTATGGTCGGACATCCAGAAGGTGGCCAAAAAAATGAAGCCTCTGTGCTTTTTCTCCATTATAGGCATGTGAACTCTTGAGGGCAAACATCACTTAAAGATACTGTTGATGCCTTAAGGTCCATCTAGTTTCTGGTTTTTCTAATTTTTATAAGCTTCATAAGTAGTTATATAGTAGAAGTAGATTTAGGAGCAGCAGCCTTTATTCTCTTACCCTTAGCACAGAAACCACACACATTCTCCAACCCTATCACCCCATTCCATGCTCCCCATATCAATTCTACCCCTGAATTCCATTAGAAAATGTTTAGCCTCTTGTCAAAGGAGGTCTATTTTGTGCAGAGAACATTTGTACCTTGGCCTAAACCGCAAAAGTACAGTCAAGAACTGGGTGAATACATGCCCCTTGTACTCTGAAGAAGATGATGATTGATGAAAAGAGGGTCTCAAAAAGCCCCTAGCCCCAATTCCCAAGGGGCGGATCGAGGATGGATCAGGGCAAAAGCCACAGGGTGGAAATATCTGGGATTGGATAGACAATATTATAAATTGTAACATCCGTACAGAGGGACGGATGCACGTGTCTTGTAGTCTTTATGCCTAGGCACAAATTAAAACCCTTTCCTTATATCACCTCCAAAACTAAATTGCCTCGGAGTTTTTTTCTCCCTGAATTTTCTTTAGGCAACACTGTGATCAGAACCTGATCCTGTGCAACTGAACAATCCTTCATAATCTCCTGGATCTCAGAGAGGTGCAGGAGAGCCGGGGCTGTGTCCCATTCCACAGGCAGTACAGTGGAGAGCATCCCTGGGCACGACGTGCACAGTCCCTTTGCTCTCCCCCAGCCCCGGCTGCACTCCCTGCACTGGGCTTTGGGCTTCCCTGTGGTGGCAGCAGCAAGGAAAACAGGAGGCTCCAAGTGTATGGCAGCACATTATCCCTCCATCTCCCCTGTCCAAAGCTCACCACTGGGAGATTTCCCAGCGACACAGCACAGGGGTGTCACCACAGGGTAAACAGCATCAGGCACTGCCATCTGAAAAGAATCCTGCAATATCAATTCTTCTAATGGTATTAAAGGAGGCACCATTACTTTTCATTTGTTCAAAGTAATCTGATTGAGTGTAACATAGCTGAAATTTCATTTCCTATATCTTTATTAAAGCAGTGCCACTCTTCAAAGAGAAACGTTAGCAGAAGAATAAACAGAAACTTTTTTTATTGTCTAGTTTGTTTTTTTTTAAGAAAAGGAAGAAAAGAAGAAGGTAGACTGGCTCCATATTAGCTTCTAATCAACCGTGAATCATGAAGCATTTTTAGAAAAAATACTAAAGGACTTGCAACTGCAACCTAATTAAGTTTCCAAGCTTTGGGGGATTTGTTTATGTCTGACCCAAGCCATTCTAGTTGGTCAGGTCATCTCTTAGCTCTTACCAAAGGACAAAGATTACACATTAATTCAAAGGGTGTGTACGAGACACACAATTGTACAATTGAATGGGTGCTGACAGAATGAAATGATTTCTTTTTTTACAGTATTTTTTTTTGCTTTGTGACATATGACTTCCTCCAGAATGCTCTGCTTCTGCTATCCTGCACTAGGACACAATCATCTTTTAAGAAATATGTAGTTATATGATACAAACATGTTTGAAACAGGGTGGCATGCTCAGGTGGCATTTTCTCACAGAAACATTCCTTTTAATGCTTTCCTTAGTGTCTTTATTGTGCATAAAGAGAAAGTATCAAAACTTCACTGACAAAATATTATGACAATATAGGAAAGCAACCCTCAAAAGATGCTCAGATTATTACTGACAAATGCCATTGGTCTGACACCACCTTACTCAGTAGTAAATGAACTAAAGAAGTGCTAATTGCTTTGAAGTTAATGAAGACTATATTGCCTTTCAATAATTGGTGTTTGTTTAGCTACTATGATTATAGCTCTCTCTTTCTAGTTGAGCAATGTAAGATGGCAGAAGTTCCACCTTTTACAAGTTTTAAATCCCTGTGGAATTGACAGAAAAAGCTGTAACCACAAATTGGTTTGCAATTTTCCTCTTTCTTCCCAGCAAGCCCTGTATGGTTATATTATGAACCTTGCTTCAAACAAACTGCTTCTGACTTTTATGATCCTTTTGTGATCTAAATGGCTATCTCATAAGATATTCCACTGCAGCTTCTTTTTCAATTGCTTTTACTGTGAAATGGCATTCTGGAGATTTCTGGGGACCATTTCACACTCTTATGGTATTGATTTGCTAAACCTGATGATAGGTTTATATTTAAGATGCAGTCTAGTATATGAACGAAGTGTAAAGCTTATGAAGAGGAGATTCAGGACTTTCAATAACCCCATTTTCTTGATGGGGTTTGCCTCTTTAAAGAAAGTTACTGTTTTCCCCTGAATTTCTGAAGGCAGGTTGCTATATGGACTGTGTTTCTAATTGCCTTGGAATCTTTCCATTACACTGAATTACAGTCACAGAAAAAATAGGGAGAAGATGAGTGCTAGTAACTTGTAACTCTTCCCAACATAAGGTCAGAGCAAATACACAAAGGCACTTGGGAACCTAAATGGAAAAATGTGTTTTAAATTGTTCCCAGAGTTCTCACTTGTGAGGATGGCACAGGATAGATTTTCTCCTGGGTACACTAGAAAACTGACAACAAAACTAACTTCTTTAGGCTTTGGTGTTGGAGATATGCACTTTTCCTTAAAAGACCGATTACTGTACAATGGTTATGAGCCAAGAAAAAAACCTCTTTGATGGAATTACAGCATAAAAATGAGTCAGAAATGCCTTTATGCAGAGAATGATTAATTTTCAACTGGGCTAAACCACAGGCCCATGGCTCTGCCTTTATTCTGGCAAGTGTTATTAATTTAAGAGACGGACCCAGGTAATTCAAAATAGGTCAAAATAAAATTAAACAATCAGGAATGCACAGATGCGGTGAGGAACACCCAAAGAGCAGGGGAGTGTCCCAACAGAGTTCCAGGACATTTTTTTTTAAGAAGATGGAGCAAAATAAATGCTATAAATATGAACATCCATGTACATATACCCAAGAGAACACATCTGTGCCAGTGTTCCCCAAATGCTAGTGAACTCCTTCCTGTAGGATGGTGCAAAAATAGGAGGGTTAGGGTCTGAGACAGTTTCTGGAGTGGAGACAGTACTTAGGTCTCTAAACACCTGTATGTGGCAAACTAGGGAGAAGAACTGAGAAATTCACTGCACTGAAGGACACAGGACAAAGAGAGTGAGAGAACCTTTACCCTGCAGCCAAGACTTTAGAGCAGTGATTAAGAGATCATTTGACTGCAGCCCAAATATATGTTAAAAAAATAAAAAATGGTTCCTTTTAAAAGAGAGTGGAGAATGTATGTTAGAGTCTATGTCTGGAACAATTCAGTACATATATGATTAGATGCATGGCTTTATCACTGAAATGTGTGGATACATTTTGGAGTACGTGCTTGAGCAATGATATGATTGTATATGACTGCTGAGTGAAGTCCAGATGAATTGTTTGTTGATAGTAAACAAATGAAGAAATTCCTCTAGCAATATCTGGAATAAGTGAAGATAACACTAGTTAGAGCTGACCAGGGTCAGCTTTTGCTTACACGACAACACTCTTGCATGCTCATTTCTAAGTCTGTCCTGATGTCTGACTTCTTTATCTCTGCTTCCAGCAACTTCCATTTTTTATTTTTTTTTTTTACTTTGTTTTTGCATCTCTGTCCCTCAGTGGTGTAGGGTCTTCACTAATCTCTTAAACGTCATGTAGACTAGAAATTTGGGATTTTTCTCAATACAATTTTCGTGACGAAATAGCTACATATGAAACTAAAGAATTGCCCAGTGCTGCAAGAACTTTGGCAGTGGGCAGTATTTAATGAAATTCATATGTGGTGGGTTAGCAAATAGACAGTCAGAGCTGCAGAGCCTTTAATTGCTGGTGAAGGACTTTGAAATGTATTGCAGGGAGTTGTTAGTGCATTTCTGTGGCTTGTTAAATGCAAGTTTCACACGTGTAAAAAACCTGAAAAGTTCATACCCTCCAGGATCTTCAGACTTCCATAAGTCCTGTAAGATGTGCAGCCATTTCAAGAGTTTAAAGGGTTGATCCATTCTGGTAAAGTGCCCTTTACAGACCACATAAATCACCCAAATCATCATCAGTAGCATATCTCTTTTTTCTTATAGATCTGGCAAGAAACATCAGTCAAGACTAAAGCCTAGCTATTGCCACAGTAACTATACAATGGACATGAACATTTTAGAAGATCGTGAACAGTTTTGGATGAGAGAACAGGTAGTGTGCTTGTTAAATTAGCAAGTAATACCCATCTGAGAAGGTGTACAAGTATTTTGGAGGATGTGTAAGAATACAAAAAAGATCCTGATGAAGTGGAGATAAGATCTGAAGAAACAGGATACAATTCAGTGTGGACAAGTGCGAGGTACTACAGTTTATCCGGAAAATTCAACAGCAAAAATACAAGGTAGAAAATGACTAGTGAGGTAGTTTTGTAGAGAAAGATCAGATGGTTATAATGGATTATGGACTGCACACCAGTCAACAGTATCAGGTGGTTGCAGAAAAGGCAAAAATCCTCTTGGGATGAATAAACAGAAGTTTAGCTTACAAAACTGATGGCATAATTCTTCTAAATGATGGTACAGGTATGGCCTAAGCTAAAGTATCTGTTTACCCAAGATGGCTGTTGGCACACTGGAAAATAAAACTGTATTTTGTGTCCCTGCTTGTAAAACAGAACCAAGTTCTCTTTCTGGGGTGGTACATGAAATCTGGCTACGTGCATCAAAGATGGGAACTACTGTCAGTACAACAAGGTGCTTCTAGGTCTGTTCTGTGCTATCCACACAGATGCTCAGTAAGATTTCTGCTGAACCATAATTAGAAAATTTTTTGTTAGCACCCAGTATGTTTCTCTTTGACATCGGTAGATACTGGCAAGACAGTGGTTTTTTTGCATGTTAAAAAAAAAAAAAAAAAAAAAAAAGACTTAGAAGCACACCTACATGCCCTAATGTCCTACAGGTTTGGCATACTGTTATCTATTACCCACATCTATCTGTCTGTCTGACTGATCGTCCATCAGCCTATCTGGCTTCATACAGATCTATATAAACCAGACTCATACACCTGGATACACTGCAGGTAGCAGCATACAGTGTTTCTGTCATACAACTAAAACTTTCATCTTACTTTTGCATCTCAAACATTTTTTCACCAGATGAAAATTCATGGTGCACTGAGATAATTTTTTTTTTTAGTTTATTTTTTTCCCCAACAGTTTTTAGTGATTTTTAATACAAAGCACCTTTTGCTGCGTGTAGCCAAAGATGTCTTTGTCCTGTGCACATGCACATCCACACAACCACAGTGCTGCAGAAGGCACATTTCAGAACAGTCATTAAGGTACTATATCCTCTGGGTCAGCAGAGAATAAACTCAAAGTAAAGCTGGCAAGAATTATTCTGTGATTTCCTCTGTGATATATTTCAACACGGTCTTTAAAGACTCAACCAAATACTCCCAAGGCAAATTAAGCAGATGACATTATCCTTCCCTCTTCACTTCATGCCCTGAAATACTGAATGGAGACATCGCCAGGGTCAGATTCCCAGCTCCAGTGAAGATACAGTGACTGAGAATCAGTGCTTGTCAGCAGAATAAGAATAAACAACACTCTGTCAAGGAGGGACTTGACATCCTGGTTTTGAGAACACCACTTTCCAAAAAAGCACACTATCTGTAACAGTAAGAAGGTACTTTGGACAACGAACCTGCAAGTTCAACTGAATTCACATGTGAGAGTCTCTTTCCTCCTAATGCCTTTGTCTGGATATGCTGGCTTTCTTATTTTAGCAAATCATTCTCCAGTTATGCTTCTTAAAATAACCAAAGACAGATAGAGCATAAAAACTTTACCTTTAAGATTAAAAAATGTTATGCAAATACACTGAGAGGAGACTGAACAATCCAAAATATACAATGTTAATTTTATATGGCTATTCCAGATAAACATTAGCAATACATGGGCTACTTTTCAATCTTGGTATCAATATCAAAAGACTGGAAAATCTTAAAACACTGAAAGACCATCTGTGCATGCTAGCAACTGCCAAATTTGCAACTGTGGTTTCTTCCCTGCTAATTCCATATTTTCCTGATAGATTAATGGGCACCATTTATCCAGAATAAATAAATGTGGAAAGCCCGCCTTCCCCCTTCACTGCGCCTCATCATTTTACTGATTTCCACCACACCACTGAGCACATTAATGCAAGTAAGCCCCTGTCTGGATTCAGAAATTATCACATTTGGTAGAGAAGGAATGCTTGGCATTGCCAGTTTCTTTACAGAATGAAAGTCCTTGAAGTTAAAAAAGAAATATATTCACAGAACTCCAGACTACATTCAACACAGATAAAGTGCAGATGAAGATTTTTCTTTCCTTTCCTTGACTTAAATGTAACCTATGTGCAGAAAGGCATAGATATTTCACACATACTACTCCTGTTTCACCATGTGCATTTATCTTATTTCTTTTGAGAGGCATGTCAGACACATATATTTAGATTTCTAGCTTGCTAATTTATGCCAGCTAGTGTAAAATTATAGGGTTGAGAATAAAGTTGCAGAATCAAACCTTTGTATGTGCTTTGAAGGAAAATTTTCTACTATATACAGTCAGACTTCCACAATCCACAATTTGCTAATCTTTTCACTTAGCAATTTGCATTCCTGCATGCACACACATGCATTCACAAACATACATCCTTCACACAAGAGAATGATATTTCAATGAGCTCTCTTATTATTCAGATTACACAGATTTCTATAAAATGCAAGACTGTAGCTGTGCTACCTTATATCTAATAGTGTGTTTAATCTACAAAAAGTCTAACTACATATATCTAACACATTATCTGTCACTTGGATGATTTCATTGTGTGCTCATGGGGTGCTAACTGCAAATTTGGAATGCAAATGGTATATAACCTTGTTAAACACATTTCTTTAAGAGGAAGAGATATGCCTTTGCTGTATGTCTGCTGTCCCCACTCACTGTAGCTCCAGGTTTTGCTAAGAGGTATGAGCTGATAAAGCCTGTTGGTGCATTTGCTGACATATCTTATCCTGAATGACATTATCATGGCACATTATATCTAAAAAAAAATAAATTGCTAAGGACTGGGCATCCCATTGGCAAGACACAGGCATGCCACATGCCAAGGGAAGCATGCTCTCCATGAATTTGTAGGAGCAGGGCAGAGGATTGCTGCTGTGCCAGCTCTGACAGGGATGTCTGTTGAAGTTCTTTGCTACTTTCATAATAGTGTCTGTCGTCTCTCCTTCCTTGTAAATACACATCAGGTTAAAAACAAAGCCTGGAAATTCCTCCAAGTGAAGCACAAGTGAGGAGCCACACACTCTCCTTAATCCTAAGAGACAGAAAAGGGAGGCAGAGCAGCATAAGTTCACCTTCAGCCCAAAAAACTAAAAGATGAAAGATTTTCATTATATTTTCTACTAAGCAGTGTTCCACTACTTACTACACTATTGTTTCTAGTACGCTAAATCAGCAATATGATGGTTAAAATAACATAAAAGGAATTACTAAAAAATCAAGGGAAAAATGTAACCTCCTTCTCTCCAAGATGCTTTTCTTGATCTTATTTATTTTTCTAAATACAGACAAAAAGGGGTAGTCTTATTCTTTCTAGACAGTTTTTCTGAAAGCCTGGACTTCATTGGAAACTCTTGTTTTTTTCTCCATTGCTTGAAACACTCCATAATGGATTTACTTCCTATTTGCTCCATTTTTGCATATATAAAATGATCTGTTTTTATGCAGTTTCTCTATATTTACATCAGCATGATGAGCAAAGTCAATCACATATATCCATAAATTCATGAGAATATGAAATAGAAACTTTAATTATTACTTAAGTACTAAACTCTGATATTAGTTAAGTGAAAGCTTAATAGGGCTTAGTGGGACTTAAGAAGGTGATAAAGTATTTTTTGAAACAGGGTTATTTCCTGAAGACCATTTATGGCTTTTACAAATCTGTCTGGGTCTAAAGTGACAAGTGCCAAGCTGTAACATTTAAGAAGTTGAAGGAATAATATATTCATGGCTTTAGAAACACACTGACTGCACTTGCTTGTTCATGCACACAGTGGCAATGTCATAATTTTAAAGGGAACTGGTTATTCAGTTAAACAAATATATCAAGGCTTAGAAAGAAGAAGAAAAAAATCCAACAACCCAGAAGGCAGCTTTAAAAAAAAAAACCAACCACCTAAAAGCTGTCAAAAAAAAATGGAAGGCCTCAGTTATAGCTTATCCAAGATTTTATGGAGGGAAGAAAGCTTGACTCCTTTGAGCCAATACTGTTTACAGTTGCTGCAATGAAAATTCTAATTTTGTGCTCTAATGAACACAAAGCGATCCATAGTCAACCTTGGCAAAACTTATAATGACTGTGTAATTGAAGTGACTTTGTCACATTAAAAAAATATTTCACAAAATTGTAGGAAACTGCCAAGAAATAAAACTATGGGATGGGCAGTCTTGGGTATGTGACACAGGCAGCCATATCATCTTTGCTGCTTGGTACATGTCAGGCTTATAAAGCTGTGAGATATTTGTCTGCAGTTGCTCTTCTTACAGCATATTAAGTCTAATTGTGAATTACAGCAAGTACTTCATGGTGAATGTGTGACCCAGAATTTACTCTTTAGAAGCACTGTTTGTGCTGTTACACTACCTGGCACAATCCTTATGTGTGGGAGGTGCTATGTGGAAAGCTGCCAGGTGGATCTCAATGCACAGGTTGTGTGACACAGGTGGACCTTCAAAGGGCTCCTCCGTTTTGTAAATCTTACAGAGAAGGGGCAACAAAGAGAGAACTGGGATCATGGCCCACTGGGGAGGAGACAGCTTCAAGCACTGGAATGGGTAGAACATTCTCCAAGACACCAGATCTCTCCAGAAATATCCCTGAGAGAAAAGGCAGACGCTTGTCTTGCATGTTTATGCTCATCATGATGCATGTTCTGGGCTTTTAATCTTTGAGTCTCTCCCCTCCCTTCCCTAGACCCTGAACTCCAGCAGGGCTCATGCTTTCATCCTCCATTGGGCAATGCCTTTGGTCCCCTCCAGCTGCCTACACAGACAGCTCTCCACTGCCCAGAGATGGGGCAGAGCTGATGGAGAGAAGGTAAGCCCCAGCAAAGTATCAGTTCTGTGTCAGTGAAGCACATTAATATTTAACAGATTCCAGGCTGAAATATAGAGGGATCAATTCATATTTGAAGTTCAAATTCTCCTCTCATATAACTTCACTTACACAAAGTTTGCCTTTAAATGTCATAGTTTTGGTTTCAAATACGAATGAACAAATATTTTCTATTTACTTAGCACAACAATGACTTCGAAAGCATCTGTGTAAGTCCTGTAAAGAATGCTAAGACCATGCCCAAACACAATACTAATGGGGTGTTTCTGAGTTTTCCGGAATGATCTGACGATTGGGCACCTAAACGTCTTTAGGAGGAAAAAGAAATAAATAAATAATCCCTTCCCATTTTCACTGTGGTAGGAATTTTTCCAGAGATCAGTATTTCAGAAGACTTTTCACAGTGCTCTTTGACTTGAAGGACAAATCTGATTCGACATGAAGTTCCATTACGAGGAAACTGTTACTTGTGATGACACTGGTTACTGAAAATTGAAATGAAGTGAGAGGAAGCTAACACCAACTTGTATGAAATTTTGCTGTCTTTGAATGACACAGGGAACTCAATATATCTAATCATCAAAGTGAAACCCATTGGGAACCGAACTGCAGTTGTATTGCAGAAGGTTGCTACTTGATTGCTAGACCCAAAAGTGCTAAGCCATATGCCGCTTATTTCTGTGTCTAAATAGCTTACTGTGATTGATACTGAGAGTGGCTCTTCTCTTCACGGAGAAACCATCATGAAAACAACAGGAATTAGGGAACAGAGCATACAGATTATTTTTTACAATCCTAATTTTTAACCCTGTCATTTCCCTGGGCTTCATGTAATTTATTCTCTAATAAGTTCTAGTCAATGCTCTTTTTTTTTTTTTTCCCCAGCAGAACACTAGCTTTTGCACAGACTTTAGTGTGCAAGCTGCACCCAGTATTTTTCTCTTGCTACTGTTGGTGTGTGGCCAGACGAGCCTGATTATAAGGGTTCGGTGTTGGCCTTGAGTGCAAAAAATTTTCCTTCTTTAGAAAGACTTTTTTCCACCGTCCTTGTGCCAATCTCCTTGATTTTTCTTCCTCACTAATCTGTCTCTCTGAATCAGCCTTTTCCCAGCGCTCCTCCAGCCTCCCCACGCTGAAAGTCGCTCCAAGGTCAGCGGAGGGCCCTCGTCCGCGGCGCTGCACGTGTCCCTCCTCCCAGCTGGAGGCGAAACGCGCTCTGTTTACAATATGCTCACTTTCCACTTGACGAGGCCTGGAAGCCGCTCCACAGATCTGAACTCAGGTCCCACGGTTAGAGAGCACGGAGCTGTCACGACATGACCCCCCCTCTGCAATTAAAGAGCCGGCAAACCCGGCAGGGTCTGAGGGACGAGCCGATACTCGAGCTTATGTTACATCTGTAATGTGAGAGTCGTGTGACTCAACGCGGCCTCGACGCAGAACACAAAACAAAAATCAGCTCCGACATCGCGAGCGCCCCCGCTCCAACTATGCTAATCTCTTCTTTCATCCATGATCTCTGCTAGTCACATAGCATTACAGTAAAATGTTCTGCACTTAAAGGAATATCTGCAGCTTCCCTGCCACTATTAATAAAAATATTTAATGCTCTTGTTAGAAGGCGCAATTTGATTACTGAACTGTTATCCAACAAATCCTGAAAACAATTCAAAGTAAATTTCCCTAATATGTCTATTTTTCTATCCTGCCAGAAGGGTTGCTAATGAATTTGCTGCTTGAATGCACAGACAGATTGGGAACTATAACTGTGCTGGCCTGGGCAACATGGCACTGGCACCAAAAACCTATTTGTACCCATGCAAAGTTCTCTCTAGAGTATGTCTCTCATCCAGAGGTGATTTTCCAATAAAATCAGCCTCGATTATTGCAAGCGCAGGAGCAATCCCTGAGGGAGTATATCAGGCAATTCAATACTAGGAAATGTTGTACTAGGCAAAATTAACCTTGTAGCAGTGTTATTTCCTGAAACATTATCTAGCTTTTGCCTTTCTTTCGTATTCATTGATCCTAAATGACTGGAATTTTTTTCTACTTCTCTCACTTAGCACGAGCTCATCATTTTTTGTATTTGTATTTAAAAAAACATAAATGCTCGGAAGACACCTATCTTTCTTTTATTTCACTTACTAGCTGCCAAAGTAAAGGACTGTTTGCTGTATGGCAGGCATGTTTTTGGGGTATATAAAAGGTGATACCAAGGATAACCTTTACTCAGTCCTATTTTCCTGACCCTGCAAGACAGAGGAACTCTACTAGATATACTACCATGAGGCCATAACACACAAAGAACAAGGAAATGTCATCCCCTCTCACACCCAGGAGAAGCAGGACAAATGCCAGTGGAACTAGTGGAGTTTTGCAGTTGAAAAGAGAGCAGACACAGGCCCACAGATTTTGAAGACACAGTTCAAAGCCTCACTTAAATCCCACTGCATCATAACTTTATCCACTGCCTCTCACCAGGCTCTCCAAGGCAGGGATCTTCATCTGGAGAGTGCTAGAACCTAAATAAACCATACAGTCATAAACATACTCTAACACTACTTACAGTTTTGCTCTGGTTATTTACCTTCCAGCAACACAAAAATGGCATAACAGTGAAGTTCAGGGTTATGAAATCTGAAGGCTGTTTCCTATGCTGGATTCAGCCAGCTGTACTGAAACCAGCAACACAGGTTCTCCCAATTATACCAGGATCAGGACTTTTCTTCAGTTTTCCTAGCATTTGTTGACTGGTTGCAATATCTTAATTGCTCAGAGGCAATTTTTAAAAGTATTAATATAAAAAAGATCAAGGGTAGTTAGAAAATAGTTGTTACTTGATGCAACGCCCAAAGCAAACACTTAGAAAAACGGTTTGAATAAATGCTAAGTAACTTAAAAATAATAACCAAGAAAAAATTACAAAATCTAAAATGATCAAAACCACAGGATGAGTGAGAGAGATAAACGGGTATTCCTTTGATCAACAGGAGATACACACTAAAACTGGAAAAAAAATATTGACCTTAACTAACTTTTTTTCCCATCAAAAAGAGTCAGGCAAAATAAGGTTTTGTTTGGCTCAAACTTTCATTTTTTCACAACTTTTAAAAAGGGACCTAAATTCAATCTTGACAAGCTGCATCACAATGAAGGTGTAAAAATGTTTTGAAAAATAACAAAAGTGACCCAGTTAAAACGAAAGTACTTTTTTTTTTTTCCCGCAGCTGCAAGACTCAAGACAAATTTTACACAAATGCATGATCAGGCTCGATCAACTGGCATACACACTTCTCTGTAAATAAAAATACGCAAAAGATAAGGTTTCTCTAGCTGTCTGAAGTTGTGTGATGGCCACTGAGCACTGTGCCTGCCTTGGCAGCCGAGGGGCACCTCGTGGCTGGATACAGCCAGCGGTGCTTGCTATCGATGGTGTGCACTCAGAGATTGGATGAATGAGCTCTCAGAGTCCGTTCATCTCATTGTCTTGTAAGCAAACACTGTACACTGCACAGGCCGTGTGGTAATTTAACCATCTACTATAAATTGCACAATCAAGTCGGATGCATTTCACTATAAAAGTGCACTGTGACCATTTGAAAAACGTGTGTTCTCTCTAGGTACTTGTTGTGGTGGTAGCTGAATACCTTAATAAAGCACAAACTATTTTATATTTCAGGACTTAGCCAATGTGACTCATTTGTACAGTTTGAAGTCCAAACAAACTGCTAGTCAACTAAATTATAACTTATTACCACAGGCTACAGACTTTTAATACATTCTGTGGTTGGAACAGGACTGATTTACTGCTTTGGGCCCTGCCAGTAGTTATCATGCATCATTTCCCTAGAAATAAAAATAGCCCTACTGTGGTTATCCTTTGGACTGATAAAAATTTATCTAACAAGATGTGTCAGAGGAACAAATTCAGAAAATAAAGGTAAAATATTAAATAGACTTATTATTTTATGTCTAAAGTACTACATCTTCCAGCTGCTGTGATGACTTTGGAACAAAGCAAAAGGTACTGCAAAAAGGAAAAAAGATCTAAAGGAGCAATTGAGCTCTGATAAAACCACATGGGGATAGCTGAATTGTCAGAGCTTTGCAAGAGTCAAAATTTACATAAAAATCAGTATTTAGGGATTAATGCAGTATCATCAAAAAAGATTTAATATGTGCGTTTCTTTGCAAACAGTTTAAAAGCGGGTGTTCTATAATCCATTTCCAACACTAACCTTTAACTTGTGAGAGTGAAGTAATCCTAGCAACATTTCTAGAGTTCACATTCTGCTGAGGAAACGCAGCCTCCCCCCAAATAAAGCTCACTGGAACTCAGCAGCAGCATGTGTGCACTGGTTTCACAGCGACGCCCCAGGTGCCGACCCTGCTGTGAGCTCTGCACGCCTGTACAACAGATTTACCACAGGGCCCAGCTTGCACAGCCAGTGGCATGTGGGGGATTCTGTGAAATTTTGGGGAGACTTTATTGCTGGTGCAATAAACTGATCCCACTGACCAAACTCTGCACCTGTGCAGACGCTTAAGTGGACAGACTAGGAGGATCAGGGGCTAAAGCACATTGTCTATAATTGCCTGTAAGAGGGCTTTTTCCTGGATTTCTGCTGGGGATTTGAGTGCTTTTGCATGCTAGACTTAAAGTATTAAAACATAAATATGAATGGATTTCTTTGAGAAATGAATATGGGCAGGCAGTTTAGGCACTAGGTTATAATGGATTTTTAGAATTAATTGAATTGGTGCAGTCTGATTTAGTAGTCCACCAGAAATAGTCTGAGGAGAAACATTGCAAAGGAAGGTTTAGAAGCAAAGATAACCAGGTGGCCATGTGGAAATTGCTTGGGAGTTTTACTAAGAATCAGTCTTAGCAGGTTTGGGTTTTTTGTTTCTTTAAGAGTGGTTTGAGACCTTTAGCAAATGCCCTTTATGCACCTATGGTCCATAGATGCCTATGTACACATGTATGTACGTGGAACCACAGAATAACTGGGGTTGGAAAGGACTTTTAAAGGTCAGCTGGTCCAAACCCCCTGCACTGAGCAGGGCCATCTTCAATTAGATCAGGTTGCTCTGAGCCCCCTCCAACCTGACCTTGAGTGTTTCCAGGGATGGGGCACCTACACCCTCTCTGGGCAACCTGTGCCAGTTTCACCACCCTCACTACAAAAAACTTCTTCCTTACATCCAATTTAAACTGACCCTGAACATATATACATACAGTATATGTATATATGGCCATCTTCCCATACAATTATCTATGAATGGGAGGCTTTTTAAACACACTTCTTTTCACCTCTTTTTAAATACAGGACAGGAGACACCCTGCAGCGGAAGAGCTGAGCGTGTGTGCCAATAGCACTCTGTCCCTTTTGTACCTCTACTGGGTACAAGAGTCTGATCTGACAGGCTAAAAACAAACCAACTTCCAGACCTGTCCCACTGGCCTGCATTTTTGCCAGTGGGAGCAAAAGATCTGTTTATGGTTACTGCTATTACAGCATACATTAACTGACCCTCGGAGTCTGACCTGCTCGCCCTCCCGCTTAGTGAGTCAATAAGAAAATCCTTTGGCTCTGCATGACTTGCTTAGACCTCAGACCTTCCATGCAGAATAAGGTCTATCCAGGGAGGCAAAAACAAGGTGCCACTCCAGCTGCTAAAACAAAGACATTTCTAAAGTGCAGTCAGTAGAAACAGGCACTCCTATTCCATGTATAATCAAGGATGAAAAGGCCACGAAAAATACCACTGCGCTTTGCAAATGAGAGGTCAATTGAAATGTCAAGATATCAAATGTTAATGGATTGCATTTCCAATGATGGTTGGGACAGAAAACCATACCAAGTCAAGTCAGATGCCCTTATGAGGAGAAGATGAATTTTATGGCAGGAAAAGACAATAAACACCAGAAATCTTGCTGGTTAACAAACTTGTGGCTGATGGAAAACAAATATATTTTGAAAATATAAAAAGCAGTAGGATTTTAACACAAGCTGTAATCCCAAAACATGTATCTGGAAGTCGTTAGAACTACAACAAATTTAAGCATATGCAGGTGGTTGGGGAAATGCCATATACTTTCTATTGAAGATTTTAAAAGGGACTATAAAAGAAGGGAGGACTATAAAAAGGACACTCAAGGAAGGCAATGTTTTCTTCCCTGAAGCAAGAATTCACTTCCAATATTCCTACAGTTCTACAGAATTTCATGGACTACATGACTACACCTTTAAAAAGCATTCATTTTCCATTTAAAAAGTCTACTTTATTTCTTACAAAACCCTTGTATTTCAAGGTGTTGGATGACATCAGTTTTAGCCAAATCATTCTTTCACCTGTCCACATTTTCCCAAGAAATCCATTTGGCCATTTTCATAAAGGACTGTAATCTGAGACATTTGTTTAGCATGACATTATATCCAGTCTTTAGTTAGAAGGGCATTGCTATGTAAAGAACTCATCTCTTTATAAGAAAATTCTAAAAGAACCTGTTTATCTTCCTAACCACTGTCTCTACCCAACTAGTAGACATTTCCCAACTGCAGAGGGACTTGCCTTGTGTCTGTATGAGCTCACTGGTGGGCTCACACAGCTGGAGGGAAATCAGCATTATTAGTGGCTTTTGAGTAGGAAGAATCTTTGGTTTATACAACAGAGGGATGTAATATGAGGAATGAAGAACAGTGACTAATCATTTGCTTTTCTGTGCAACAAAAACTTCTTGGGCGGATTCCAGTGAATATATGAGGAAAAGGGTTTAAAACAAAAAAAAAGGCAGTATTTTTTCACACACTGTGGTGCTCAATGCCACACGATTTGGTTGACCCTCAGTCCACGTTTATGTACAGGCTGCCAAGTGTATTTTAATTTGAGAGTGTGGACTAACCCTGACTGGACCTAGATATGAGAGGATCCTGCAGCTAAACCCACTGGTAAAAGACTAAGTGATGGGGTCCAAGTCAACACGATCATGATTCCTCTAGGCTTTATGCTGATGTGGGCTCCCATTGTCTACACAAGTCTGGAAAAAAATCTGGGAAGAGTGTTACTACGGGTTTTTAATGATATCACTGTTCTCCCCCTCTTCCATCATATCACAGGGCATATAAAAGATTAATTCCTCTGAATGTATCCTAATTCAAAACCATTTCTCATGCAACAATTCTTTAGAAATCATAAACCCTCCACAGAGTGAAATTGTTTGAGTCATGTTACCTCTTTCAGACTCAGGAGTAGGAACAGCATGATAAGGACCAGCAAGTAAGTAAGAGAGCATCTAGGGCTTCACATACAGGAAATTTCTTTTCTGCCACAGACTCTTAATGTAAATACGGATAAAACCATGGGAGAAAGCAAGTGCTCCTTACATAACAAGGGCAGAAGAGTGTATATAAGGTAAATATAATGGATCCTGCAGTTATGGGGGCTACCTTGGTGCCACATAAAGACAGAAGAGGGTCCTTTGAAAAAAATTAACTGCACTATTTCCACCAAAAGAAATCAGTTCTGCAGACACAAAGACTTCTTAGCTATTTACTGTGTGCTTATTTATAGCAATATTATGTCAGATGATGCTACCAATACATAAAGATGAGTTCTAAGGATGTCTTGTGCCTCGCAGTGCTCTAAGCAACATGAAATTGAGACCAAGCCTTCTGAAGGAGCCAAGTGCCACCTGCACCTACTTTGGCCATCAGGAAGTTCACACCAGTTAGTCTAAGCACCAACAGACACTTGGACATTAAGAAACCAGCTGCTTGGCTGCTTTACTGAACTGTAAAAAGAAAACTTCCTTGTTTTTTTCCCTTCATAAGTGGTTAGTGCTGGAGGGATTGAAGAGAACATAAAAGAACAGTAAACTTCCTACCAAACATTATACCAGCAACATTAATAAACTGAGCAATGAAAAGTAAAAAGACCATTTCTACAGAAATCTTCATCATGCTTCTGAACTAATATGTTAAATGGTGGCACTATTAGGTTCTGTCCAAGGACTTTATATAAACTATAGTACTTAAAAGGGAGTAATTTCTGCAACCAATTTTGGGACACAAGAACTATGTCAGCATAACGTAAAAACAAGGACATTTTTTTATGCTAATGACAACTGCGAATATTTTATATGTATATATTTATATATGTAAAAAAAATATATATTGTAGCAGATGTCAAGTGCAGTTAGATTCAACTCTACTTATTAGTGCATGGCTTTTAGCCAAAAGCAATTCACATTTGCAGAAGTGTACTATCACATATGTCTTAATAACAAAAATGTGTTTTTAAAAATGTATGTGATAAGTCACATATGGTAGAAGGAATCTGTACAGCTTTCAGCCCTTATGACAATGGAAGCTACTAACTTTATTTTGCATACTGAAGAACATTAAAATTCAAGTGAAATTCTCCTTGACATTTGAGAGCTACAAAAGCAGTGACTAAAAGCTAGCCAAGTCTGAGCTGTACTAAGTGTAGCTGTGATGCTTATATAAATGCAATCCATGGCTACTACTGGTATCTTAAAGACACTAATTTTTCTTTTGCCCTGAGAGCTAATATTTTAGCATAAAATCCTAATTGTATACAGGTACCGTAAATAGTTACATGTCACTGGAAAAACTAGGCAGATTTTTCAGCTACTTTGTTATACAGAGTGTAATTAATATGTATAATGGATTCCCTAGGGTACTAATTGAAGCTGCCACCATGAACATAGTCAAAGAGAAGTTAAACAACCAGTTGGGAGAAGCATGACAGGGTGAAACACACACATGTAGGTGGAAAGAGCGAGACTGTCCATCTGGCCTTCTTCCATTTCAAAATGTTACACTTACTCAAGTTGTGTAAAAAATTATTTAACCTAAATCACCCTTTCCCCCAAACTCCCAAATCTTTCTGGTGGATTAATTGGGCATCAGTGTCACATGCATGCTGTTTAAAAACTGGAACGCTCAATGTGTCTGTTATATAGGGGGAAATTCAATTCACTTGAGTCATTCTTGAGAATTTGACTCAGAATATATAAAAAAGTGAATTAATGATAAATGATTATTTTGGAGTTGTTCCCCATGACTTTCATCACCTTGCAACTCCTGGATCCTGTATAATGTGAGGTGAGAACACAGCTCATTTCACTCTCTATTAAACAACCACCAGCTAACAATGACTTTAATTCAGCTTGCACTGAATTTGAACTAGCCCTATAGGCAACAAAGGTCCCTTGTCTTATTACAAGTTTCATGTGCTATCAGGTCTCTGTTGGATCCTATTTCTAATTTTTATCAGACTGAATGAAACATAAAGAGAGAGTGATTTATGGTCATCTGACATATTGCCTAATCACTCCAAGGAGTGTTCACACACATTTTGTGTTCGCTTTATAAGGTGTAAATGACTATACATGATGGAAGCCAAGTGAGAAGTAGAACTGCATTCTTCTGTTATGTGTGCTAAAACACAGTGATCTGAGTCTCTCAGTGCATGTTCTTACAAACACAAACCCACTCCAGTCCAAAAGTCAGTATGATTAGCCAACTACTACCAAAATTACAACATTTCCTCTGTCTGTAACAGGAATATACAGTTACCTGGACTTAGTTAGACTGCTGTGATCACCTACTGAAGCTAAAAATATGTGTTTTTATTGGTACGTAAGAGCCCATTAGGACTGGAGTATTTATTACTTAAACAGAATAACTGATGCTGGTAGCTTTAACTGAAAATGCCTTTTCTCAAAGAGCCAGGACATCTATATAGCAACTTTCTTAATTCAGTGATATATGGTTGAGTATTGCCGCTAGTGGCCTAAGATTTAAGAACTTCTCATAAAACGCCCTTGAAATTGCTCCCTGGTAGCTTGCTCATCCTTCACAGAGCCCTGCTGTAAAGAGCAGAACCATACATGTGTGTATGGTGTGAGAGAGCTACACACAGAGAGTGAGAAAGAGCCCTTAATCAACAGGATGGCAAAGCCTTGATACATAGGTGTAAAATCATTCCTATGTGTCTAGAAATTATTTGGCACATTCCTAGTGATTTCCCCCTGTCAGACCTTCTAGAGGATTGCAATTAAAAATCATAATCTTTTTAGCATGTACAACCCCCCCCCCCCAAGGCTAAGAGCACTATGTATTGAGTATGATTGTGATTATTTGGCAGCTATTCATAGACAACACATTAATTTATGGAAACTGGATGAAACTTGGGGAGTGCAATCATTAGGGACACATGAGAAATCAAAAGCTTTCCTCAGTATTACTGACTTTTTTATTGCTATGATTAGGGGCAACATGAACTCTATTTTCTCCTTCATCACCCTTCTCATTGTCCTAGTCTTTTTAGTCATTGTATTAAACAACGGCATTAAACTTGCATTTTCAAACGGATATAAAAATAACTTACTTTACAGGAATGTTTCTCAATTTTGTCTTTTCAGCAGCCTGCAAAAAGAAGAGGGGTGGGGGAAACAAAACATTAAGTGGCACACCAAAGCCCAGCCAAGCCACAAACATCAACTCGTGGAAGCTCTTCAGCAGTGCACACCCCACAGCTGGGGTGAGGGCTGCTCTGAGAGACAGCGCTCAGGGTCTGAAATGCTCCTGTCCCAGCCTGTGATACCAGTGTGGTTTGTTTATTTTTAATGGCCATGAGTGGAACTGCTCATTCAGAGCTATTACTTCATTTCCCGCTCTGAGGTCTGGCCCTGTTGTCACAAGCTATCTGTCCCTATCTGGAGCAAGAACAACAACAGGAAAAATAAAGGGAAGAATGGACTCCATTTCCAAAACAGTTTTTATTCACCAGCAACAGAAAAGGGCAAGGAATGACCAAATGTTCAGATCAATTTCCTCTTGTGAAACCTTTGAGAAAACACACTCCAAATCATCTAAATGAGTAAATCTTTGGGCCTCTCGGCCTGCACCACCTCAGACATGGAGCCTGGTTCCAGTTTATTGCTGAACCCATTGATCTGTGTACAGTCCATTTATCATTCATGAAAAGAGCCAGTGATCTTCACAGTATATTAGAAGAAACAACTCAGATCATCTGTCAACGGCCCTCTTATTTCTGTTTCCCTCTCCACGGGGATTTCATCTCCTTCGATTCTTCTTGAATTAAAATGTTGCTAAGCAACACAGCTGGGGGCAGCGATGGCAGAGCCGCGCCAGTCTATCACACTGGTTAAGCTGCTCGAGATGTTACTGGAGACTTTTTCTTTTAATGCTTCTGTGACATAATTGTATAATCTGAACCGACCTTGCATCCCACCCTGGTTTTGTTCAGACTAGGTAAATAACATTTTAAAGGAAGAGGGCTGGAAATACCACCATCAGATAAACTAGTGTTGTCTTATCCTTTTGGAGAATTCCTCCTAGTGTTTGCAGAACCAGACTGTAATAGATTTAAACGTGGAAGGCAGTCAGATGGTTAGTGAGATTACAAGCATGGAGAGTGGTGAAAGGCAGAATTAAGACAACTGATCCATAAACCTATTATAGGAAGGAGAGTTCTAGTTCCTAATTACCTTTAGAGATATTTTTATGCAGCTTACCGAGAATTAAAAGAAGGATTTTGGTGAGGAACTTTAACCTCTGTTATGCTTAGGGATGGAAATAAAATGGTTTCTACACAGCACCAGCTAATATTAGTGGTTCTGAAAAATGCTCACATAAGCCTTGACAAATTAAATCCTTTATGAAAACTGATGAACTTTTGAAACCTCTGGGACCATTTGAAACTGGGTTCCAAATTTTGCCAGAATGAGTTTTCCTTTGGGCTCTGTGATGGGGCTAGTTTTTGAAAATACCTGCTGTTTTGGCACTTTTGTCTCCAAGGATAGCAAAGGCAAAATCCATGTTTAAATCCATGGAAATCCCTGTTAATGAGCTTAAAATTTGGGAGAAAGAATGAGAGCTTATAAGAGCTTGGATGGGGCAACAGCAACCCTCCAGGCTGACTCCCAGCATGTTAAGAAAAATGTGTTTGTTTCATTTGGATTATATTTTCCATCTAAAGAATAAATCAATGAATGCATGATAGGAAACAATTACATCAATTGTACAGTAGGGGTGCTAAATAAAACACTTCAACCTCAGGAAATGCTAAACTTCAGATTGCACAACTGTTACAGACCCAAACCTAATTATGCAGTCTCAAACAAGCCTATGATGAAATGAGGTCCCTGCCTCAATAGTGAGATATGTGAATTTCGTCTCCTTCCAATAATTCTCTCCCAAATCTCCCTTTTTCAGTGGCCAATCGCAAATGCAGAGTCAGAAGCATGTTATTAAGAAACTTTCTAAGTAATAAACTACATGTAATGACACACAAATGCTTCATTTTAAATGGATTAAAACACATCAAAAGTGGCATTTCAGTTCCCCAAGCCTCCCACTAAATGCCAAGTTGTAGTCCCATCCTGCAGGAAACTAAAATTGTTTTTAAAGCTCATAAACATCCTTCCACAATGTCATATGTTCTTTTTGACTTTACGGTGGTATTTTGCTTGACTATATACCAAATAGCTGGACTATAACAATTCTGAGTTCAAGCATGTGAAACTTGCATCTAAATCAATTTTTTTCCCCCTGAATTATTCAAAAACCACTACACAAAACCTGGTATCAAAATAGAGCGGAAGAAGAGAAAACAGAAGAGTGAAGAGTGTCTAGGATCACAAGTAAATAATGATAATGCAGTCGGTTTAATACAAAATACAGCAGAAGATATTCTGGAGAGCATGTGCGTGATGGTGTGAACTAAACTGTTTACATGAAAGATTAAAGAAGATGAAGATATTTCAGGGAGTGAGAACTGCCAATGTCAAAGTCATAGAATATTAAAGAGCAGAGTCTAAACTGGATGTTTGATTTTTGACCACTTAGCTATATCGATGGCATCTGTTTACGCTGAAAGAAATGGAGCAGCTTTAGAAAGTAAAAAATTATAGATATATTTTATTTTCTTGGACCATGGACATTCTAGCATGTATCTTTCCTTAGATTTTTAAATAGAGGATTTCCACATTTTCTTTCCTTTGCTATGAGGAAAAGACACTTTCCTAACTCTTAAGAAAAGGCACATGCTTGAGGGAGAGTGTCCTCCACACATATGGCTGCCTATACAAAAGTGAAAAAACATTGTAAATGCTCAGGTTAATCTACATGCCAGCCTAGTTTAATGTTGGATAATTAGGCAACTGGTCATTTCCTATTACAAATGATTCACTTTGCCTCTGAGTGGGATCAGGGTGATGTTAAACACAGCGCAGAACACATCAGGGATTCCATCTGAGAAAGAAATCCAGGATCTGTCCTTCTGCTTTTATTTGTCTTGTAGGTGTTGCGCCTTCATTTTTCAAAGCATGTTTGTTGTGATATCATGAGCATGCCCAGTGGTGGAAGATAAAGGAAGGCAAAATCAAAGTGACATTGAGCAACTCTACACACTAGGCTTTGATGCAGAAACACGTTGTTTGAAAATATTTGGTGTGCAGCAGGTCTGTCAATTAGAGCTAATTATTTTTCTCTGATCAGGAAGAATGCAATCTTGTTTTAGGCAGGTTTCTTTGAAATGTACGTCTTTTATATAACTTCATTACAGGAAAATACTTCTTCCAAATTACTTCTTTTCTGGGCTGCTTAGCTATTGACTCAAATTGTCTGTGTTGAGTAGTTCTCTGTGCTTTGATAATTAACTTTTGATCATTACTGAATTTAGCAGCTCTAGTCAGATGTGTTCATAGCCATCCTCCTCAACTATTTCAGTGTTCATCGCCTTTAATCTTTGAACAAAATGATCTCATTGAGTCTCCATCATCCTTGCTACTCAGTTAATAATTCCTGTTTCTCATCTTCATGACTGAGTTTGATTTGTTTTAGACTTGATGCAAGCTTTTGATTATTAATTTAAGGTATTTCAAAGACAAACATGTTTTAAGAGTTATTTTTTAAATCTTATATTTTTTTTATCTAGGCCTTTACAAGTAAGAAACTGGTTTTAACTTCACAATGATTCTTAAACTTCGTGTATTAAAAGCACTATCTAGAAACAGAGCAGGTAGAAGGTCCCTAAACCACGATATATGTGCCCTGAGTGAGAGATGATGCTGCAAAAGATTGGAATGAATTTGGACTGGTATAACGTAATATTTAATGGGTGTTAGGAGAATTACATCATGGGACCTTTGCTAATTTTGAGCTTGAAAACATGCATTAAAATAATTTAGGATGATTAGAAAATGGAAGCCAGTGTGAACTAGACAATCATTCTACTTTAATTTGTAATTTTCTTCTGATTTTTTTTTAACAATTATGGCCTCTCCATAATTGTGCTTCTGCTCTCTGAGACCTTATTTCAACAGCTGACTCCAGTGTTGAATAAGAAGGAAGAAGATGAAAATACATGGAAAGCAGTAAGACACAGAGAATATTTGCCCAGGGATGTTTTACTGTGATATTTTAGCTATGAATGACTCCTACCTCTACACCTGATTTTGGTGCTAGTTGTTTTACCATTAGTTGAGAAACCAGCTATATTGTGCTTTCCTGTGCTTTCTGCAGTGTGGATTTACCCATAAACTTATTTTGTTAGCAGGTATTTAATTATTACACAAAAGATTAAACATGGGAATAAGCAAAAACTGCTTATAGATTGTGCACAAGGACTATAAAATGGGAAAAATCATGCTTTTCCTCATTCCTATCAATTAGCAGACTGGCTTTCGGATAGAATGAACCAGAAAAAGTATTCCAGTCAGCACAACTTTCCTACATCACAAAGCTCTGATGAGAATGAACTCATAAGAGGATGGCTCAAAAATAAAAAAGTGAAATAGTTGGTATCTGCAAAAGGCAAATTATATTTTTGGTGAAGTATTACAAGGGAAGTGTCTGCTATCCAAGGAAAAAAATATTTTCCAGTGCACAACTGAAAATCCAGGATTTTCATGGAAAATTGCTTGATTTTGAGAAATTGAGATTAGACAAAAAATTTTTTAAAGAATGTCTCCTCACCCTCTTAATCCAGAGGCACTGATCAGACACCTAAGGCAATTGCTGAGCCTCAAGGTGTGTCTTAGGGCAAGACAGATGACACTTCCTGCCATTGAATGTGTTGGCAGAAGGAAGACCTTCATGCTTCAACTTTTCCCCTTTTTCCATGCTGCAAATCAGGTTTATCTCCCAGTTTCTAACCAGCTCTGCCTGGGTGAATAGCCAAGTGACTCTACCCAAGTACGTTTACAACCCACCATGCTGTTCTCCTGTCCTGTAGGTATAGAAGAGACTCCTCAGAGACTCAATTCAACAACACAATAAAAACAAAGATGCTTTCCACATTAGTTGAATTATATATGTAGTTACATATATCTATATATCTATAGCTCCTTGTAGAGTATACTTTGTTTTGGAAGTTATACCATGCTCTTACTCATACACAATGCCTCATTACCCTAAGTAACAAACCCAGAACCATGACTTACCAACTCCACTGCACTGTGTTCTGATTCTGTAATGACACAGTGCTAAATACAACTTCCTGTGGAGGAGGAGAACATGGTGTGTAGCAAACAAACCCTCCAGGATTGTGTTGAGAATCAGAGAGCCCAAAAACAAGGGCTGATGGATCAGTATGTGTATAAATATGTGTGTTGTGTTCCTTATTTTTTTTCCTTCTTTACTTGTTTGGTTACACTCTCCTCTACCTGTCCCCTAATGTCAACAGAGGAGATTCTATTTCTTTCTTGCTAATTGCCTTTGACATGAAGTTGGCAACCTTGTATTTGAGATTCTGTGTGTGATGTTTCGATTCTGTCTCACCTCGAGGACAAAAAGCCCAACAACACTGCATCCAGGACCAAAAACAATGGAGAAGATACTCTCCTTCTCACGTTATAATTTTAGAAAATGAGCATTTTTCCTTCAGAAGTCAAATACGTGGGATGGATCAGCTAAAATCCATTTTTTTGAAATATCAAGTCACCAAGCATGTGGTACCCACAAATCAGAACGGTTCATTGAACTCTCGCTGTGTGTGAACCACAGAGAGCTCCTCATCTTTGCTTTGAGCAATGCAGTAACCTTCATGGCTTCACAGAGAGATGCTCAGGAATACTTGAAACACTGGAAATTTCATTTCAATAGTTGCAGTGGAGGCTGGGCAAAATGAAAAACAGAGTTTAAGTGACCAAATCTAAAACAGTCTGTCTGTGGTTTAGGAGTCACCTTCATCCTTGATGTAAGCAAAATGCTTTTAATTGAGCAACACCACAGATATATTTGGGCTTCTGTCAGCATTTTTTCCAAATCCCTGTTTTCCATCAGGCCAATGGTGGAAATCAAACTAAGGAAGTGTGCAATGAAAAATCTTAACCAATGTCTCATGAAGAAGATTTAAATGCTCCCACAATACTATTTGATTTGGTCATTGCAGAGTTCTGTGGCAGAGAACAGCACTCCTGGCTAGAGCTTGGCCTGATTTTTCATAAGAATTTGTTTTATTTGGAAAACAATGATAAATCCCTCATGACAGAAGAAGTTGGGAATATAGTACTGAATGGTCCATGTTTAAGAAAAAAAATCAAAATTGAAATTCTGGTCTGAAACATCATTTCCTAGTAAATAATTTGTTACAAATTGATTACAAATGACCAAGTCTTAGTGGATGATAATCCTATTGTGAAAATATAAAGGATCTAGCTGAGAATAAAACTCAGTATTTGTCATCGTCTTATTTACTTATGATTTTTCTAAAATGTGTGTTTGGTTCAATTCTCCAGATGGCTAATAAATAATAAAAAAATCCATTACTTGTCAGGTTTACTCCATAGCCGCATTTCAACATGTTAATTGCATGATTAAAAAACTGAGGAGGCAAAAGAAACACAGAAAAGGTCAGGAAACATTTATAAGAGAAACAAAAAGTCTTCTCTAAACTCCTTCAAGAAATAAGCAGCAAAAGGCTTGTTTCAAGGAATATCCTGTGACCTTACTGTCCAGCTGCAGACAGTCACAACAACCTGTGTGTTCTTCAGTTTCCCAGTTCTGGCAGGAGAACAATCCTTTGTATCTCTGAAACTTAACCTGAACAGGGATGAATTCTGCAGTCTTATAATTACAGTGTGTAAATACAGACAGACAGATAGATAGATAGATAGACAGATGCACCAGGTGTACTTTTAGAATGTAATATCCAATTGTTAATTTTGTAATGTTCATATAACTTTCTTTGCCAAAATGGAAAGTAGGACAGGCAGACACTTCGGAAACAGCTTATCTGCAGTTTATGCCCTCAGATTTTCCTTTGTGGCAAAGGCCTTTATCTCATTCCTTTGGGAGTCCAACCTATCCTTAGTCTTCTCCCCACTCTAAACAAATGAATAGTTCCCTAGACCTGAGAAGCAAAAGGGCAGAGTCACAGAGTACCAGCAGTGGCAGTGAACTGATGGTGCTACTGTTCATCCTGCCCATTTATTTCCTGCACAGTACTAAAGACTTTAAGGATTTTAATTTACACTGAACACTACATCTATACTGAATGTTAAATCTATTACAAGCAGGCAGCAGAGACAACAGAGGCAAACCCACATGAAATAACTCTTTGCTGACCTTGGTCCAGTTTAGTACATTGCTCAGATGACTTAGCCAATTACTAAATTGCACAGCTCCAAAAATTATACTTAATAGTATTGCCATGAAATTGGTAATTTTGTAAAGCAGGCACACACTCCATGAGAGCACCCTGCTCAAATCAATTGCACTGTCTCACAGTGGTCCTGACCTGTCCCTGTGCACAGGCAGATCTGTTCTGGGAAGATTCATCCTGCCAGCACAGAACGGAGCACCTCCAACCCCAGCAAACCTTGCAGTGGCAGATGAATTTATCGTAAGAAAAATTAAGGTGTTTAGTTTCCATTACTGTTCTCCTCCTGGAATACCTCCAGGGGAGATCAACTTTCACTTCTTCTCCCCTTATTCTGGTTGACAGAAGCTAATTACTGGATTTATCATGCCCTTTTCAGCACCTACTTTACACTTGTTCTGGCCACCTATGAGTTCCTCCTTCAGCCTTCTGCAATCCTCCCTGTCTCAAACCCAGCACTAGCACTATCCTCTACTGGTGTAAAAAACTCCCAGGAATTCAGATTCTGAAGTTCACAGATGGTTGCTCGGGCTTTTACAGAAGAGTGACACTGCAGATGGCCAGTGTAAGAAAGCCAGACACATTCTTTACCAAAATGCTTCAAAAGACATTCACGATAACAATCACACTCTCCTTTCGAGGAGAAAAGGGAGATAAATGTGTCCTGTGTGGTCAGATTAGTGAGCGTTGAGTACTGAGAGGGCCTGCAGGTATCACAGACTTCAGATTTTTTTACAGGACAGCGTGACCAAGTCTGGCTTTTCTCTCAACAACAATGCTGGGGTTGACCAATTATCTCACCTGCTGCTGCCTCTGCTTTGTTGCCAGAACAATACAGGGCTTTTGCATAAGTAGTATACACAGCAAGGGACCCTGGGGAAATGAATTTGCTTCCATCCTTATAATAAAAACTCCTTTACAAAAAGTTGTGTGCACAACCATGCATACACACACAGAGTACACGGCCCATCCTGCAGACTGAAAGCTGCATCTCCCTCCTCCCTCCCAGTCCAAAAAGGCTGGCAGATCTCCAGGATCTGGTCCTTATAGCTGTACTGAGGAACAACCTCTATTTAACTAGTGACAGAGGCATCAGGGGTGTTTAAAGCTTTCCTTGAGGAGAATGATGTCTTACAGTGTGGCTGACAGAGCTTGGCAGCTTCAGGCTGGTATCGTGAAAAACAAAGCCAAGAGCATCACCTGCTAAAGAGAGCACTGAGGGGCTATGGAGTGCCTGCTTGTGTGGAAGTGAGGAGAGGACTTCTGGAGAATGTATCATGTAAAACTTCTTTTCAACTAAGGCATTTAATTCCCACTTTCTTAGGGCTGCCTGCCTGCCAGTATTTCCTTTTCCTGTATTGTTTTCTGTACTGTGGGGGACGGTTTTTTAGCCTCCGAGCTGCCAGTGTGAACCCATGGAAAAGGTGAGTTGGTGGGAGGGATGGAGCTGCTCCAGCTCCTGGTCTGGGCAGGACCTGCAGGGGCAAATTCCTTCTTGTTGATCTGTAGTACTGTGCACTCTAGAGCAACCATTTTTCCTGAGGGCTGAATTAATCCCCTTCCTCACTGATGGATGACCTCCACAATAACAACACGTGTGGAAAAAAAATCACATGTGATTCTGTGAATTTGAACAAGTTAAAAGCTTTTGATAACACCGTGTATTTTAGTGGTGTGCAGTGCTTTCTGCAGAAAGGCTCAGCCCAGATCTCAGAGCTGTTACTGAAAGCTTCTGCTGATAATAAACAAATGATATGAACCTACATCATTACCATGTGAATTATAACCTTAGACATGTCAGTCATCAAATCTCTTACTTCCAAAGATTTGCCTAACAGAAGCTGGAGTATTAACTTACACAGTTGATGATACATTGCTGTTTCAATTAGTGTTGTTCAACTAGTGTTCAAATCAAAAATAATTTGAATACCAATTAAAATGGACTGAGGCGGCAAGGAGGGACATATACGCATGAAAGGATTTTTCATGGTTAAAGACTGACAAGGTTGGAGAACGACTGTATTATCCTAATAGTTTTTGTTTTCATTAATGGCTTAAAGAAAACATTTCCCTACAATTATAAAATGTGACTGCAGATCTTAAACACTGGAATGTGTGTTCTTTATCAAAACACATGCTGCTGTGGCTACAACTGATGCTGCACCTCTCTGGGATTTCAATGGAACCCAATGACAGATAAACTGTTTACATTAAAAGACTCTATCAAAGTTATTTTGCACCTAGTTTCATCCTAATCCATCTGATTTTTCTATAGCTTTGACAAGATGACCTCTCTCACTGTGTGTGCAGTATTGATGTCATTACTGAAGAGCTGTTCTTCAGCCTTTCTGCTGATAACAAAGTAAATGGAAACGCAGAGAAACCTTGGGGAGGTAAACAGCTTGTTCAGGATGCAGCTAAAAACTGGGAAAAAATACAACAGGAAAGGATATCTATTGTTACAAGGAAAGTGGTCACTGTTGCACTTCAAAAAGTGTTTACGTGATATGATAAAGGCATATTATGCCTTAGAACTTCATAAACTTTTAAAAAAATTAACCTGAATAAAGGTTTTGAAAGCTTAGCAGGCATTTTAAGAATTCAAAGCTCAGCCTATGGCTGATCACCTTTTCAGACTCAGATACGAAGTCAAACATTTTGAATGGAATTACCTAATACTAACCTAGCAAAAAAGAATTATCTTTGTGTAAAATACAAATGATAGAGCAGGGCCATGAATTACATGCATGTCTTATGCTTGTAGGGTTATTAAAGAAGTGGCAATAAAGTGGTAATTACTAAGGGAAGGAAGAAAAAAAATCAAATAGAAGAAACATCTTATTGATTTGTTTTGCCAAAACCACTATACACATAAAATACTGAAAATGGAGCAGTTCTGTAACTAGTATCAAAGTTTTTTTGGTTCAAAAACACACAGAACACTAGCAATGTGCTTTAAATTAAGTACACATTTAAAAGGTTAACAGGACTATTCCTTAGGCAGAAGAACAAAGAGGAGCTGGTTAAAGAAAATTGGGTACACTACAGCTACTTAAAATACTGTATCCAGGCACAACTCATTTGGATGCCTTTGAGCTCAAAGCTAATTTGAATTATACAGAGGTGCTTTAGAGAACAAAAATACTAACCTGTGTTTTATCTAAGCTCTTTTAGCTGAACTGAGCTACTAATTAAAAACCTTCACTACTCTTCCTAATTTCTGATGTATTTTTTTAACAGAGTAATGAAGCCATCTAAAAGCTCTGTCCTTCCTCAGAGAAGAGTGTTAACATTAGCATCTCTGAAATGCCTTGTTATCTAATGGTTTTAATAACAGCATGCCTGTCATCTGCCTGGACTGTATCTTTTGTAGCCAGTCTGAGCATACTGTGCAATAGGACTCCTGAATGCAACACTGATGTATGTTCCAACCTTCCTCTCAGTGACAATACCACAAGAGTTTGCAAACCAGGCAATGCTTAAATGTAACAGTATCTCTCAAATAATACATTAAACAGATGTGTACCTGGTATAAATATGTGACATAAAAATCTATTGAGTTGGTCAGTGTGCATATTAAAAACCATTCGAGTAGGTCAAATTGTGGATAACTTAAAACTTTAAAGACAGCAATTTTAATAAAACTGTCAATACAATTTTCTTTGTAAAAACATTTGACACTGATTATGCTGCTTATATTGAAAGAGAAACACAAGGTCTGTGTCTTTAGATCTTTTATTGAACTGTGAGCACAGCATCAATAACTGCTTCTCAGCTGTAAATGAAAATTGATTCCAGATCTAACCCATCGTTTTCTGTGCGTCTCTAATCTTTAATCCCAAATCATCCACAATGAGACATAAGAACCAGCATTTTGTCCATGGGACAAAGCATGTGTCATATGGCCACCTCCAGTGTCTGCACTGAAGACACTGTGGGTTGTGTTTACATGTGTTAGATGCAGGTGGTAAATGAATCTCTCCTTGGAAGGCCCAAAAAGTGGTAACAGGAGTTTGCAGCTGGGGTGGAGTGACTGTAACTTGCCTCATGCTCTATCTGCAATGATCGATATGGTCCAAAGCTTTACAGACCTGAAGACTGAAGGGACCTGCAATGAACATCTCACTGGACCTCCTGCATGTCACAGCCCAAAGAAATTCACTTGACAACTTCTGCATCAGGCCCACAGCTACCAGAAGGCTAACAGGAAAATAAACCCACAAGGTTCTATGCAATTTGCAGCAGTTTGGCACTAGTAGGTTGGTTTTCCAGTCAGCTCTCACTTGCTGAAGCCTCTTAAGCCCTCTGGGATGAAATTAAAGTGTACAGCCTCCTTTCAGGAATCTTTTTCTTGGTGATATGTTGCTAGGCCATCATCATGTGTGCCTCAACCAAAAGAGACCTAACACTTATACTAAGGAGGCTTCTCCAAATCACGTTCATAACTTTTAGGAGCAATTTCCAGTTATTCTAAATTAGGTTTGAAAGGTGAATGCCAAAACTCTTAGTTACATCACTGACCTGAGTTATCATGTGTGTTGTGTTCCTCCTCAGCAGCGGGGAGAAAAGGAAGATTAACACCTGAAAGAGTGTGAGGCCCATGGACCCCTAAAGAACTGCAGTACAGTTCATAAATAAGGGTGCTTGTTCATACGAGTGAGGGAGGAAGACAGAAGAGCTTTGTTTCTTGCAGCCAAGCTCCTAACAATCTTCCACCATGACAAATGGACTACTGGTAGTCTCACAAGACAGGCTGATAGATCAAACTCTCTCCACATACTGTAGACCTTCACTAAAAGTTGAGATCAAAGTGCATCTATGGATCAGTGTCACTACTGCCCTGCCATGTAAAATATGAAGGGTCCCTAGCAATTCTCAAAGGACAAATCCTAGAGTTCCCTACTGACCACTGTTCTCAAAGAATTTCAATTTTCTTGAAACAAGAGTAGAAATCAAGGAAACAAACTTGATTTTTACCTACTGTGTTTTTATTAACAAAAATGAGTAAAAGCTAGCTCATGTTTCACATTGGCTGCCAGCTTATAGCAGAAAGAAATCATAAAGACTGTAAAGACAATGATTCCATTTCCTTATAGAAACGCTGCATAAACTGTTAGAATGGTTTTGAGCTGAGAGTTTTAATCTTTTCCCTCCCTGCTAGAATGGCAATTGAGCTGGGAAGGGCCTGGAGCACAAGTCTGATGAGGAGCAGCTGAAGAAAACAACAGTAACTGCTACCCGATAATATATTTCTATTTCTATATTTTAGGCATCTCAGTATCACAATGTCATTTTGCAGGACTATTTGGGCAAATTTCCAGTAGATCAGGAAACCTGAAGGTGTCATAAGCCAGCAGGTTTGCACAACAGCACATTGCACAAGTACAAGATTTTGACCCTTTGGTTTCAGATGAGAGTGCAAGTCTAACTCAGTGCTAAAAAATACTGACTTGTATGAATAAGGGGTCAATTTTCACCAGAAGGTAAATCTTTCCTGGCATGACCCTAAAGGATGGATTAGGTAGGGTGAAGGAGAACATTTAGGTGGTTTAAAAATAAATAAGAAAGAAAGACTCACTTATTGTTAACATTTCCCAGACTGAACAGATGATCCTATGCTGAATTATAGCATTACTTTCCTCTCTATTGCTGAAATTTAAACATTTGAGGCTATTGCATATATAAAGTCAAATGAAGGATGAATTTAACCCAAAGTTTCATTTTTCTTCTGATAAGAATTTTGAGAATATGAATTTAAACAGCATTCTTTCCCAGTATTATCCATAAATATTTATAAAGTGGGAAGCATAGAGAATGACATGAGCCAGTTTTCTGAAAATGATTCTTCATTAACATCCCAAGTAGGTTGAAAGACTTTCAGTATTGATTTACAGCTACATGCTGAGGATTTTTCGCTCTCACAAATGGGAATCACTGGACTACTGGCTGTGGACTCCCAACCCTTTACTCACTGACTGGAACAAAAACTTATGGACCCAATCTTCTTGTGTGCAATTGTATAAACGAATTGCAAAGCACAAGCCAACTCTGTAGTTGTCTTTGTGGTCTGATGGAGTCATTTTACACCCACTTCCAGAAAGCTTGTCAATTCAGAAATTGAGTGCAAAGCAAGTGGAGGCTGTTCCCTGGTTAACTTGGTACCATGGAGGACAGAAATTCAGAATACATTGGCTGACATGGGTGATGCCACGTGTGGTCTCTAATTCCAAGGTTAGTAAGACATGTTTTGGTTTCATTTAATTCACTTCACAAACTTTACAAACAAAACTGCCCAAATGCATTTCTATTTGAGAATAAGCTTCCTCCCATGGGAAGGAAGCAAACAAGACTTTAGATAATGGATTCTGCAGTGCCCCAAAATGCTTTTGATGCAAATATAGTAAACCAACACATGATCAGATCCAACCAATGAAATAACTGTCAGATTATAAGGTCTGTGGTTTTACATCAGATGTATTTACCTGTTCATTGTCATCTTCATCACTGCTGAGTTTCAGATCATCCTCAAGCATTCTGAAAAAAGGAGAGACAACACAGAATTACATTTAATGAATTAACTTGACATACAATGGGCTAAATCTACACCTCAGCAAAGTCAGAGGAAAAGTTCTCTTTCCATTCAACACAAGTAAAATCAGACCTGTGGTAAGTAAACTGATGAATACTCCATGTGTGTATGTATTAGTCCTTATGTGTGGTGCTGGGGAAGAGCAAACGACTTTCAGACTAAGCCATCATGAAGTTTGGCAGTCAGCTCCTCTTTCATGTCCTCTTCTATTTGCACATTGTCTCATGGGGATTAGTCCATATATACCTATGTGTATTTCTAAATCCAGAGGGAAAATCAGCTCTGGGGCTGCTAAAAACTGAGAAAAAGTCATTAATGTTTCATTCTCTATTTAGGGCACCACCGATTTTCTTTGAGAGTGGTACCAATCCCCACCTTACCAAACTGGGAATGCAGAATGGAGAATAGCAGGAAGAAGAGGTGATCAGTTGAGGTTTGATGGGACCTCACAGTTGTGAGTATCCAAAGGCAAACATTTTCCAAGCTAGGAATCTGATGGTTCATATCCCCATTTTTACTCATTTATTTTATAATACAGAGAAACTTCACAGGACTGCTCCCTACCCTTGATTAAAGGGGAAGGATACTCCTAAAAGATGTGGCTGTCCCTATGGCTCTTTATTTTTCTTTGGTAGAAGAAACAGCTGAATAATGCACATTACCACCCATATTACTTGGTTGTTTTTTTTTTTAATCCAAGACTTTGGTATGGAAAAATACACAGGGTAAGAAACCATATTATTTGCTGTTACAGAGACAGAAAAGGTCTTTTCTTTTGAGGCCTGTCAACCTGAAGAGACATGACTAGCAGTCATCAAATACACTCCTGTACAGCTTCCCACATATTCATGCTTTTATCTAGTGGTCCTCCTCAGAGCTGATATTCCTTGGGCACACTTCTACCTCACACCCATCTTTTCACCTTGACAAATTGTCTTATCACAGAATGACGTGTGAATGAATCAGCACATCTCACCCAGCTGTGACAGGCACTAAAATTGTGGAGCTCCCTTTCTGCCATCCTGAGCTACTTTAACCCACGGCAGGAGGCTTGCAAATTGCAATTATTGTTTCCTTTCTGCCTTGATGGAGACTGAAGTCTATGATTTTTTATTGTTAGCCTTTAAATAACTGTAGCAATCAATGGATGCTCTGTTAGGAAGTTTTTTTGTTTGAGGACTACGAGTAAATCACGGAAGCCTCCTGATATAAGGAATTTTAAACAGGAGGCAATAATCCCGATGTGGAAATATCAGAGTAGTTGAAGCCCTGATGGTGATCTTAAAAAAAGAAAGTGAAGGAGATCTCTAAACCAGTTTGTAAGTAATCTGTCTTCCAGTGACCTCTGTTGTCGGGCAGCCCAGTGGTTACAAAGTATCTGGACACATAACTACTAGTCATTAACATCCTGATAAATGGCCAATGCCTCCCTGTAATACGTGAACCCATAAAAGTACGACGGTAGCACGGATAAAAAAAATCTTCTAAAAGTCAGGATTTGTGGTGGGTTGACCTTGGCTGGATGCCAGGTGCCCACCAAAGCTGCTCTATCTCTCACCTCCTTGTCCGGACAGGGGAGAGAAAACATAACAAAAGGCTTGTGGGTCAAGATACAGACAGGGAGAGATCACTCAGCAATTACCATCACAGGCAAACCAGACTCGATTTGGGGAAATCAATTAGAAAGACTGGTAATGAAATCAGCATAGGACAAGCAGAAACAAAACCAAATCATGAAACACCTCCCCATGCGCTTCCCTTCTTCCTGGGCTCAACTTCACTGCCAATTTTCTCTGCCTTCTCCTCCCCATTGGTGCAGGGGGATGAGGAATGGGTCAGCTCATCCCACTTTGCAGGTGGATCTGCTCCCCCGTGGGCCCCCATGTGCTGCAGGGGCACAGCTGCCCCACCACGGGCTGCACCACAGGCTGCAGGGGAATCTCTGCTCCAGCTCCTGGAGCACGTCCTGCCCCTCCTTCTGCACTGACCTGGGTGCTTGCAGAGCTTTTTCTTTCACATATTGACACTTGCCTCTTCCAGCTGCTGTTGCACAGCATTTTTTTCCCTTTTTTCAAATCTGTTATCTCAGATGTGCTACCACGGGCTTGGCCTTTGCCAGTTGTGGGTGTCTTGGATCTGGCATTGGCTCTGTCAGACACGGGGGAAGCTTCTGGCAGCTTCTCACAGAAGCCACCCCTGAAGCCCCCCCTGCTACCAAAACCTTGCCATGCAAACCCAATACACTGTTTTTCTGGAATTATTAATCTTTAGAGGCCTGGACTTTGCTGATGAACAGAAACTTTTAATGCTGTTTATCTAGCAGACACATCCATTTGTTTCCCCAGAGCCAATACTTGCTGTGCCATTCTCAATGTATCACTGTACCTCCATCTATCCACAGTCCCTGATTGTTATCTGCAAGTCTCATTACACCAGAAGGACAATACCCCCAGGAAACCGAGACCATTTTCATACAGGACTACATCATTCTGACTCTTAACTCTAATTCAATCCTACACTCCTACTTTTAAACCTACATCTCACTTTAATGTGTAAATTATCCACTGCTTTAAAGCAGCATTGCTAGATAATGCACTCTATTGTTATATATTAACACAGATCTAAGAGGACATAATGCAAAGGATCTCTTCATGAATGAAACCCAAAGGGTGGTGTGTGTTTTTTTAATTTCAGCTATTGGGTGGTTGGGTTTTTTCTGTTGTTGTGGGTTTTTTTTCATTTGTTACATGTTAAATTCCTTTCTGACATACCCTGGTAGAAATAAACCAAAAAGGACGAGAGAAATTCCATATTGGATAAATGGAAAGAACAAAGAAGAAAACATAAAAAAGATAAATTGATACACTTACTAAACTAACCCTACAGCCATCCAAAATGGCTGATTAATAACTGTCCTCATACAGCCTCTACTGCAGACACTTTCTAACAAGTACAGTAAGCACAAGACATGTTTATTGAATATTGAAAAATATAAAATTGATATAAAACATGATTAGTAGGAAGGACAACTGTTAGAGTTGGTTTCAGATAAACTAAATTTGCAGGATTTATGAGTTCCCTTCAAGAGACTAATGGATGTTTAGATGACTAGAGAGAGGAAAAAAATTGGATTTTGGTATTTCTTTAGCAGTTCCAAGCTTATCACTTGGAGTATATAATTCTTCTTAGCCTGTTCTGCTAGATGAAGAATATGTCATTCCACTCAGTTCCAAAACTCAAAGGTTAAACAACTAAACCACCCAGATTCCAAAATGCATCACACTCTCCTGGCAGATGGAATAATTAAAGAGAAACTGAGTATTGTAACAACAATAAATATATGGTAGCCAGAGAAGCGAGAGAATAAATTAAAAATACACAGTATGTGCAAATGAAAGTAGAATGCTGAAGACATCAAATAGCTTGCTCCCAGAGAATACTGGTTAGAAGAGGCAATATTTTACAGAACACAGAGGCCTAGATGGTCTCCCACAATTTAAAATGTACTTAATATTCTGAAGACATGGGTCACAGTAGCTTGTAGTGTTTAATGTTTCTATTAACTCTCATTTATAAGCAAGTAGCATCTGATTGCACTCAAAGCCCAATAAGGGTTTTTTAAGATTGCCAGCAACCTTAATCCAAGGTGACTATTTCACTATGATATCTAGACAGGTAACCCATTTCAGCCTCAAGGCCCTGAGACAGAAGAGCTCTGTATCTACAGCTCTCTGAGACACTGTCTGGATGGTCTGAACATGAAATTAGGCCCTCTTGAGTGAGAGGTCCCTGTAAATACCCATATGATATATTCTGCTCTATATAATTGTTCACCTCAGAAACACCCAGTCTGGAGATTACACAGTATATTTGTTATTAAGATCAGGACAGCTATTAAAAAGGCTAATTTGGTGGCTATGTTAAAATTACAACGAATACTCTCAATGAGGGCAAATCAAAGAGAGAATTGCCTGTATCAGAAAGCTATCTCTGGAGCTGTTATGAATTAATTTTATTTTCTATTCTTCTCTGACCCAGCTGACATTATTATTGAATATACATGTACTTGTTTGTCTTTTCATCCATAGCTAATGCAAAACACCACTTTAGGGAAAGAATGGGATTAAGTAGGATTTTTTATTTCATTATTAGAGCAATGCCATTTACTATAACAGTTGAAGTTGTGTCAGCACATTTATAATCTACAATTTTCAGAGGTTTATAATTTGGAATGTGAAATTATTGCAAAGCAGAAACGTTGTGACAAAGCAACACATTTATCTGTGGTGTAAGTAGGGGCAATCTCATTGACTGACTACAATAACCACTTCCTCCAGGGATGAATTGGCTCCCAAAGCAGATTGTTTCTACATTACAAATTTAGCTAGACAAATGGCTGAATGAAGGCTTTTTAGGATGATTTCTGTAAAAGTCTCACTAGAAATAGTAAGAACAAAATACTGTTTTTAGGAGCCTTCAATTTGTATCAGGCCTCAGAAGATTATGAGACGGGCAAAAATCAGAATGAGCTATTTTTATAACTTTTTGGCACAATAAGCTTTATCTTCCCTCTTAGACTCTTTGCACATTTTCCAAAAATATAATTAAAAAAATATGACATGATAATAAAGCAGTTTAAACATCATCAGTATCTGTTCATAATTTGTATCTGTTCTCTTAACAGACCATGTCAAATGATTACACAAGTCCCACCACGGCTTCTGTTTCTCAGTGGGACAAACTCTGTTTTTTATACACTTTTCCTGTCCATGTTCAGCTTGAATGAGTCATGGAGTCCCTCAGCCACTCCCAACAGTTGTTACAGCATAAACTACTCAGATAAAATATAATTTTAGACAAATTTTTTCATGAATAGTGAGCAAGTGGGCAAAGCTGCAGAGCGAGATGACCTCGGACTTGATAAGACTTTTGGGGTGACTGGAATAGGTTTTCCCACTCATCAGTGCTGGCAGTAGCAGAGGCAGCAGAACTTCAACTCAGCTCTGGGGTTTGGGCTGAAGTTCCCTGGGGTCTCACCAAGTTCAGCTACACGAACACTGAAACAGGACTTGTAGCCCATCCCAACTGTGAAGTTCAGCAGGTGTTTTGTGAACACCAGACCTGATGGCTTGGGATCCTGTCACCAAGCAAGTGAGAATTTTATTAGGAGACACGAGATAATCCCCTCCCTGAAAAAGCACTACTGCAATATCACTCGATTACAGTTACCTTTATAGAAGATTCTGAACTTCTTAAAGGAATATTTAAACAGCTCAACATTCTCCTTTTGGTCTAACGTTTAACTTATTTAAATGCTTTTTACAAATGAATAAGGTCTGGACTGAGAGCAGACTTCTGGGAATGCTATTTATTTCTTCCTGCTCCGTTTGTGGAGAGCTGGGCTGGGAGTCCACTGTGTTTATAATAACATGTTTGGTGACACAGCTTCCTCAAGGAGAAGGTGCTTAAAAGGCATTGTGAATAGGAAGGAAGGAGAACAGGCAATGGTGTTAACCAGACATACAGACATCCCATTCTTTTCTTGCCAGGTTTGCCTCTGGTAAAATGGGAATACAATATTCCTGTGCTTTTCAAAATATATTTATTATTTAAATATTTAACTCATTTGTTTTTGTAAATCTTTAACATTGTCCTTGCAACCTCAGTGGGGAAACCATGCTTCTGTTCCATTAGTGGGGCAGGATGTATTGCCTAAATTTACCTGAAAAGAAAAGGCTGAAACTGTGACTAGTGACATAAAAGACACAGCAAAGTGCTGCTAAGGAGAAGCAGTGCATGGTAAGGGAAGTTTATAGAGGATGTGGGTGCTCTTCAAGGAATGAATTCCCTCCTGCTTCAACCTTCCACTGATAGATAAGGACAATTTTAAATTGAGGTTTGTGTGCTTTAGATTAGAGCAGCATGTGCTACAACTAGTTATTCTGTTCGATATTAAAGACAGAGCTTAAACTGCAAGAGCAAATTTCACTCGTGAAACTTAATAAGACTTAAATCTAGAACAGGAAGGAATCAAATAAATGCCTTTGAGCTGAAAAAAGTAGTATATTGCCACCCTGAGCTAAGAAGCCCTTGTTACTCTTTTTTGCAGCAATACTGATGTGGAGGGAACACCATCCATACAAACAGTGACTAGCACTGAGATGCAACCTTTTCTACCCCTGAACTTTCATGGAAATAAGGCCATCAGTTCAACACAGTCTCTGCTGGTTCACCCTGTGGACTTCATAGAGAACTTGTTTTTCATTTTCCTAGTGCATTTCTCTAAGGTATATAAGGGTTCTCTGAGAGTGGTAATTCAAAAGGTATCATGCAAATGACAAACTGCATAATGGAACTCAGATGTATTTCAAGAATGTGTTGCACACACTGGAGCACAATTTTATCATTTATCAAGGGGAAGAGGGGGCCTGTGCGTGTGAAAACATCGAACAATAGATTTCCCCAGAGAAGTTCATAATACAGTGAGCAAAAAAACTGGGGAAATGAAAATAAATGGTAGAGTAATTCCAAAGGAAAAAAGAAGATCTTTTGTTTTAAAACATCCCATCGATAAATCTTGAAACCTGATATTCCTTCTCTTGCTGAAATGTGCAAGTCATCTTCAGATTATTTCCTCTCAGAAATTGTTCGAGTTATGGTAAAAGAAAATCTCAGAAGATTAAATGGAATTTACAAGCACCATTTACCTTAATAGTCAGGGCCTTCTGTCCAGCAATTTTATACAGACTTAAATATAATTTATTAATTTTTCCTTCTCCTCGGCCACCATTTTCTTTCATTACATTTTTGTCAATGATGAGGTTCATCTTGCAAATGCTTACTCACAGAAGTAACTTCTGCTCATTTAAGCAATTTCAGTGGCCTGAATGGAGTTACTTTGCTTAAGGTATAGATCAACTCCTTAGTTTTTAAGATGAGACTGGATGTGACACTTAGTGCCATGGTCTGGTAACCATGGTGGATTTGGATCAAAAGTTGGACTTGATGATCTCAGAGGTCTTTTCCGACCTGGTTGGTTCTATGATTCTATGGACTGAAATGGCCTCCCCTTAGAAAGAATTGAAGTCAGGTTTTCTGTCTTCACTGCAAAACAGTCTGTGAGCAATAGAGGTACCTGTTCTCCTCCCTCCCATGGGAGAGGGCACACATTACCCTCCTAACACGGTCAGCCTCCCTCTGGCCCAGCTGATGGAGGAAGATGTCTTGCTAAGACACACTCCATTTTGTGTTGTCACAAACTGCCTTAGTGTTCCTGGCACCATATCAGTAATTAGTGTAATTACAGCTGGTGAGAGAGAAGTAACCCCTGTGGTTATCTATTAGGTACCTCACAATTAGAGAGTGCACTTCATTACTCATCTCTCCGCATCATCTCTTAATTTCAAAAGGATTAAGCGAAATTAATTCTTTCAGTAGAAGAATTTCTTTATCCAGCCATCCATTAATGTCTATGTATAAAAAGCTCTTCAAGGCAACTAAGATATTAAGTTGCTACTAAGTGCATTATAACTACTTGTCTGTTGACAGGCATTTTGTGTTTCATTAAAGTTGAGACAAGAACTTTGGGAGGAGGGAGAAACCTATTGCCAACTTTTATCTGTATATTATAAGCATAGATGGAAATCCGTATGTTTAGCAAGAATAATCTAGCATATCCAATAACTTCATATCTCTGCTGAGCTCCAATCCTGCTCCCAAACACTTCCAACAGAATGGGAGTAGAACTGGGTCAAAATATTTCAACAGTGTGATAGGAAGTTTAAAAAAAAAAAAAAAATCACAAAAAGCAGCATCCTTATGTTTCAATATGGTGAGTTGATATTTTTGTCTTAATAACACTAATACCGCCAGGTTTGCCTTCTGCCTCAGAAAAGTGCAATCTCTATTACATTGTGTCTCCCTCACTGTCCAATGACTCTTCAGCACAACACACGACTCTGTTTAGCAAGGCCCGAGTATGATGTATCATTGAAGCAAAAAGGGGGGGGGAAATAGAGAGAAAAGAGAGACAAGAACAAAGAAAAGTATGGGTTTGGGAAAAATACGGGGAGGGGCTTATAGTTTCTAAAAATGCCAGTGTAAAATTTGTATTCTTTGAGTTTTTGAAGAATAAAAATGAGGAGCCCCCCTTTTTTAGTGTGCCAAATTCTGCCATAGTGCACAAAGTTTTTACTATTTTCCCTTTGATGAACTGCAGTGGTTGATATAACTTTGGGTTCTGCTATTTATCAAGAGCAATATATAGTCCAAGAGCCATTTCTGTGATACATACTCATTTCCAATACATTCCACATGAAAAACACCTGCTTACTCCAACCATATTTGATTAAAACTGTCTCCTAGCCAGAGTACCAGTATTTTCTCTGGTAAACAAGCCTTCAGTTGGCATATTTACACATAAAGGCTATAGGAACTTAGCACACAGTTAAACAATGATTGATAATTCTACAGCAACTTGCAAAGGTGACTTTAAAAAATCATACCAGAAAATATATTAAAGAAAGTTGTTCAACAGGGGACAAATAACACAGGACTGGCTCATCTATCCAATGTTCTACAGTGCATATGGAAGGACATTAATTTTATTCATTGATAACATTCTTTTATTTTATTCCTTTTTAAATCTGGTAACAAAGTGAGTCCTTCAAGGAGCTGTTTGATGAGCTGTCAGTACCAACATGACATTTGCAAATCTTTCTCTGTGCACTCTTTTCCCCTTACGTAGACTAATCTCATATCTGAAGAGCAGAGCCCTTTTGTTTCTGCAGATTGGAAATGAGTTGCATCTGGTAAATCCGAAGCTTCAATAACCCGGCCTGGAGTGGAAGTAGCTTTTTTTGTTCATGTAAACCTTTATACTGATGTATTTTCGCGTCTCCTTCTGCCATTTGAACTATTTGTTTCTAATTTTGAACTGCTGTCTGCAAAGTTCAGTGCCACGGGGAGAGACTGCACTTCAGTGTTAGTGATAAGAATGACAGCGTGTCCTTAAGGCACTTCACAGAGACAGCACAGACTGAGATGAACTCTGTTCCTCTCTGGCAGGGGTACTAGGACTGCATGGAGCTGGGCACTGGGGTGATGAGGAAGAGAAACATCCAGTGCCTGCTCTGAGATAAGGAGGCATTGCAGCTCACCAGTGACACCAGTCTGCTCCAGTCTGTTGACTGCAATGGCACCCACAGCCCCTCCACACTCTGCCTCCTGCTCCTCACTGCCCTGGCACAGTCCTCTAGCAGGACCTCTGGAGAACGGTGGTAATTTTCCAGTCTTCCTCCACAAGATGAATCTACTTTACCCACCCTTCACAAAAAAGGGTGGATCTGAAAAGCCAAAGGAGTCTCAGAGAAAGCTCTGAGTGAGCAAATCAGAGCAGCTGCCTGGAGTTCGGATGCTGAGAGCAGGGTGCCAAGTAAATAAAAGGTTCAACAGAGGCCAATTTATCCCCAGTTCGCAAATCATTTTCCTACTTTAAACTCTTTTCGCCATAAAAAGGCCCAGCAACCTCTCGACTACAATTAATGTGAGAACTCCATAGTCTCAATTCCTTAACAAAGCATTTGAACAGTGTTCATGGCCAATAAATGTTTATGCCCTGAAACCAAACACAGGTACTGCTCGGTTACTGTGTCTGCAGAAGAGACACATCAGCTCCTATGGGTTCACAGTACTCTAATACGACGTGGGAGCTTTTCACTCAGTTTTCATAGCTTAAGGACATATAGAAGGGAAAACTATTTTATCTAGTAAAAACTGTTTCTGCCTAGTATTAGGCTTATCAGAGTTTTCCAGCTTAAACTTGGATGCCATTGGGGTCACGTCTTGGTTAAGGAAACAGGGACAAAAAGAACAGAGGAAGACAGAGAAAGAAATGATTCTATTAAAATTCCATAAGAAGTACTAATAGGAAAGTGGAAAAGAGAAGGCAGAGGTGGAAGAAAAGGAGGTAAAAAATGCCAAAGGCAAACTAAACTCAAGTGTACCTCATGGTTTTTTTGTAGTATATGCACTTGTGCCAGCCTCGGTTTGGAGGAAGGACAGAAGTGATAGGAAAGGAACAGAGACATGGTCTCTTCTTCCTGATACAAATCAGATTTTTCTTCAGTAGAAACATAATTTTTCAACTGACCACTAGAAGAAATTTACTCTTATTACAGTATTTGCTGATGTGAGAAAATTTACAAACTCCTAAAATAAACTCAAGAGGCCTTCAAAAGCACAAGCACTGCTGGGATCTGCTCATCCCTTCACAGAAAGGATAAAGAGTATTTGGCAAGAAGCAAGCTGAAGGTAAAGCCTGCCAGTTTGTTTCACAACACTGGCCTCTAAAAAAGTTGTAACCAATGTCCTCTTATTTGAGATAGTTCAGTGTGAGTGGGCCCTGATTAATCAGATGAGTGGAGGAACAGCAACAAAGACTCCCTGACAGTGATCTCAGGTTTAAAGGTGTTTTAATCCCTGGGGTCAATTAGTCCTCAAGAATGAACTGTCGGGGATGAGTGTCCTGTAACCAAATAAAGGGGTCTGGGTTCTTAATTCCAGTGCAAATGAACAGCAACTTCATAAAACTGTAAAGTGATTAATTATTTACTTGTTCAAATGGAAGACTCAAGATGTTTAATAAAGACTGGTAGAGGGAGGTCTTCCAGTTGCAGATACTGCAAAGGCAAAGCAATGCAGTCATGACACAGCTTTTCAGTGATTTGTTAGGCTATGGAGAATGGGAGCTCGAGCTTCAGAAACAGTGTTTGGGCATGCGGAGAAAAGCGAAATTTGCCACATGTCAGATTTTTAAAAAATGCTTTAAACTTAGCACTTGAATCACTGATTTTCAGGGGTGTGTATTTCCAAAGCAGAATTCCAAGGGGGGATGCAAGTCCGTTGTACTGGCCTGCTGATGGTGCACGGTGAATAAAGAGCAGGGGTCAGCCAGAGAGGAGATAAGCAAGTACCAGGGGCTCATGTGTGCATGGGAGAACTGACCAGGGCTTTCAGTGCCACAGAGGCACTACAACTCTATGAAAAATACTGCTGGACCACAACTGGTACACAGGGTAGTGCAGGGATGATCAATCAGCAAAAGTCCCCATAGGAAGCAAAGATAAGGTGATCTTGGGGAAGGTGAGCTTCATTTTCAGAGCACTAATTTGTGAATCAGTTTTTTAAACCCACTTCTCCTGTAGCTGCAAAATCCTCCATCAAGAATCCACAGCTACCCCACAGATCTGATAGAGAATTTGAAAAGAAAAACGAATCTTCAGTAAGACTGTTCACTTCTATCCTTAAATGAACATTCTGTTGATCAATCTAAAAATGTATAAACAGATTAATCCACGCAGTACTAAAGCTAATGTAAATAGAGGAGATAAAACCGAGCAAGACTAAAACTAATATAAATAGACGGAATAAATGAAAAAAATACTTAAATGATTTCTGAATCTGGATGATTTATAAGGCACTGCATATGCATGAGACAAATCAAGTACTAAGCACAGCCCTGAAAACACTGACTCATGCAAGTAATCCTTGCTCCTGTAAGCACTATTTTTCAGGCTCAGATCCAAACACAATGCCTGACACTGTTTGCTCTGATAATCACTCTAAGATAAACAGATATGAATAACTGCAAATACTTCCAAGCATTTCCTTTCACTTGCAATGTAAAAAGAAAAATTAGAGGATAAAATGAAAATGTATGTTTCCACTTCCAGATTTCATACATCATTAATTCTGTAAAAATATATCGGTCTTCATGCTGATAGTTCTCTTTGCTTGGCAAGCTTGCAGAATGCAATATGCTAGATAACCTGATTGAAAATTTGATCCTATTGTTTAACAAAATGAGGATTGTTTCATAAGGGGCTCCACCATGTCTGTGCACATTTTCCCCTAAGTAACAGTGTAAGACTTGTATTTCCCCAGACAGCTGAACATTTACGTTGATGTACTTGGCTACAGATCCAATCTTGCTCTGGCTATAATACAGGAGAATTTTCCTCAGCATTTTGAATTATGGCACTGAAATAATTTAACAGTGCCTTCTGTGCACGTTACACAAGTTTTCTGATATAGTTAGCTCTTACTGAGAGTTTGTTTACCCCATAAATTGTGCCACATGGTTAAACCATTCTTTGTCCTGAAATCTGCAGAGGTTATTTTTTCAGTATCCCTGCAAATAGTGTACCTCTGAAAAAGCCAGCATCTCCTGGCAGCCCTGTGTACATACACTCTCCATTCTTAATATTCTCTAAGAATTCCAGGTTACTTTTGAGCCATCTGCTAATTCATGCTTGCAGAGCCCTCTAAAATGAAGCTGTGAGGAACCAAGAAAGGAATATTCAGTAGTTGGTTTAAATGGTAGGGAATACCCACAACATTGTTTACACCTAATTACAGAATCACAGAATGGCTGGGGTGGGAAAGGACCTCTGGAGATCACCTACTCCAATCCCCCTGCTAAAACAGGTTCACCCAAAACAGGTTCCACAGGATCACATCTGGAGGGGGAGACTCCACATCCTCTCTGGGCAGCCTGTTCCAGTGCTGTCACCCTCACAGTAAAGTTTTTCTTCCTATTCAGATGGAAATTTCTGTGTTTCAATTTGTGCCTGTTACCCCTTGTTCTGTCACTGGGCACCACTGAAGAGAGTCTGGTCCCACCCTCTTGACACCCACCCTTAACATATTTTGTGCATTGACGAGGTCCCTCTCAGTCTTCTCTTCTCCAGGCTGAACAGTCCCAGCTCCCTCAGCCTTTCCTCATATGAGAAATACTCCAGTCCCTCATCATCTTTGCAGCCCTTCCCTGGGCTCTGTCCAGGCCCTCCATGTCTGTCCTGAACTGAGGAGCCCAGAACTGGACACAGTACTCCAGATGAGACCTCATCAGCGCTGAGTAGAGGGGAAGACAACCTCCTTTGACCTGTTGGACAACAAATATTGAGAGCAAACCCTGCAAGTTGCAATCATGATTCTGATCCTGGTGAGAATGTGACAGACACTGACATTTTGAAGATCATGAGAAACACTACCTCCTTTAGCAGCTCTCTGCTTTAACACCTCTCTCCTAAATTCATCTTGAGACCACCCTGGTCTTCCTTTACCACAAAGCCTTTGAGGAACATTGTGGTTGATTCTCTGAGAGGCAGGTTAATATAATTTTCAGACCAAATTAGTTATGAGATGGAATTCATGTTACCTTCAAAAAAACTCTTAGAACTCAAATGTGGTCCTCAGTGATAAAACCATTCCAAAAAAGAAAATTCCAGAATACCAATTTTTTGCCTTTCTTTTTGTACATTTATACCATGTCTGGCAACTGGCTTCTTTGTCCATGACTAAAGTATCTTGATGTTATTATCAGACAAATAAACATGAATATTAGTACATAAAATTGATAAATGAATACTCAATGTTTTTTTCAACGGGAAAAACTTAGGGATAATGCAGACTAAACTTAACGTAATTGATAAAGTAATGATGTCATGACTTTACAAATAAGAGAATAATAATATATCAAAATTGTCAGACTGGATCGAGCCTGTGGTGCATCTAGTTCTGCATCATTTGTTAGTACAGAATTATTTTGCCTAATACAACTGGAATGAGATGCTGGTTCATTATGCTCATGAAGCACATATGTCTCCCAAATTATTTATTCCAAAGTTTTATCAGAATCTCTTTGAACCCTGGCTCCACTGTTGGCATCAACCTGAGTCCCAACTGTGTGCTGTGTAAGAACCTGTTCATTCTTCCTGGCTTTTTTATCCTGGCATTTAAATTATGAGAAAAGGAATAGAAATTTTATAGGATCTAAGTGGGTCTAGGTGCTTGCCTCCCATGAAATTTCATTAGGGTTTCAAAACTTCATTTTCTATCAGAATATATACATGGACATAATGCACCTTTTTTCCTAGACTATTACTTTTGTACTTTCTCATCTTACTCCACACACCTGCTGAAGGCAGTCCAAGTCTTAGTGACAATTATCTTCTGAGGAAAAAGTGTGTACATTTACCTTCTGTCTGACATGCAGGCTGCAAAGCCCTCCCCATGTTTGCTGAGTTTTGATGGTAGTTCAATTGGAAAAGGATGAGTCCCACAAAGAGGAAATTGCATGATACACCTTGCACTTGGTGCAGGAGCTGTTAATCTACAGACTAATCCAGTTGATACATATGGTTAGGCAGTTGGGTAACTATAAGGGCACAACACTACCTTTCATCTCCTAAGGTAATGCAAAAGTTATATCTCAAATCCAATTTAAATTGGTGCTCCCTTGAGCTCAAAGATAATTTCTCTTTAATCCTCTTCTGGTTGTCTATAGGGTAACCTTCAAAACCTCAGAAATGACACTGTAAAAAAAAATGATCAAGTCATAATTTTTTAGCACAAAACCAAGCTATTTTTCCTGGTGGCACTATGTTCCAGCTGTTATCAGATTCAAGAATTCTTCAATTGCCTTGAACTCTGCATTTATTTTACTTTTCCAGATTTTTGCCAATGAAAATACCTCAGCACTGCTTGAAGAGAAAATAATCTTGTCAGTTTTATTGTGCCATATCTGAGATGATGAAGGTCATGCTAACTACAAGTCTGTTCCAATTGCTACAGGGTTGGGTGAGGTGGACTTTTTATTTTATTTTTGGTTTTTCCCTTGCTCCTACCACAAAGTAATAGGGATTTTCCCCTTTCATTCATCTTGCCTTTTGTTGTTTTTAATCGACCACCCATCAGTGCCGAATTGCCTTGTAACTGTCTGCTGAGCTTTCATTTGACAGAGATAGCTGCTATTGTTAGCAGGAGCCTTCACTTCAGCCCATTTAACTTTCCTCAGTTTGACAGCTTCACAATAGCCACCTTCCATCTAAAGAAAACTGTGATTTAGTAGAAAGGGAATGTGGGACAACAGCCTGATCTGTCACTCAGTCTCCAGTGAGTTCTCTTGGCATAAAGTTCCCCTACAAAGCCGGAGGATGAAATACTACATGAAAATAAGACGGTCATGAGACATGTTCAGTTATATATTCTGGTAAAATCTAAACAGCAATCACACTTAAAAATACAGCCCTTTCCTGTCAGTAATACTCCACGCTGGGCAGCAAAATAAATATTTTGATTGATTCTAAATTTCCATTTTTTCACTTACATTCCAGAGTAATACCTGGCTTTTTTTTTCTGCTCTTTTATTTACCTGGTAATTGTTCTCAGATTGATCTACAACTCCTAGTGGAAACAATATGTCACAAGTAAATTAAAGCTTTCCTTGGAACAGTCGTTGGTCCTACTCCATGTAAGTCTACATGAAAAGATGTTAATGAATTAAGAGCCTGGATGTCCTCTTTTACTGACAATTAAAAAAGTCAAATTATAGTTGCCTAAGCACAGTCTCTGAATACTTCACAGTTCACCTGCACTTTGGAAATAGGTTTGTAGTTGATTGTGACTGTTGTGCACTTGTGCCTAATGCCCTTCTGCAGTTATGCTTAGATGTGGTTCTATCATTTGGCACAAATGACAAGCTGTAGACATCCTGATTTCCAGGCACCACTTTTTTTTCTAGTCATAGTTAAGTAACTGTATTATTTTCTTGTCCAAAATCCTGGATGCCAGTTTGATGAACACTTTCTTTCTAAAAAATGTGTCTAGAAAATGAAATTTAATTACCATACAGCATAATTTATTTCAGTCCATCTATATGCCTCTCTTTAACTCTCATTAACTTCACTAGAAAAGGAATGAGGAAACAGTTGACACAGCTGCACACTGCAAAAGGAACCCCCTAAACTGACTGCCATGTTCACCCGAGTTTGAGAACCATTTCCTAATATTTAAAATAAATAAGCTGCTCTGGGAGTGGTAACTAATCACCGAGCAACACATGAATTTTTGTTTTGTGGCAGCCATTCAAAGCTTCAGTTAAGATCTTGCCAGAACTGTACAGAAAGGCATGTACAGAAATGGAGAGAGAAAACTGGATGGCAGATAAACTCCAGTAGAAATACAGATAACAGTTACTAGAGAAGCATCTATTGCACAGAGTTCACTTGAGAGAGAGTACCCACGAGGCTACAACTAGGAAGAACACCAGACTGCTCCACTGTTTCTAATTAGGGAGGACATCCTTCATTTTATAGCTCCTGTGGTCTAATTTGTAGAGAGCCATATCCCCTAAAGCTTTCTGTAAACCAAATTAAAACTCATTCCATCAAGGAGTTTTAGCAATATACGGTCTCTGATCACAATACATACTCATGGTCATGGAGTTGCTTCAGGCAGTCAGCTGGGGGGTGCATTCTTTTTGTTTTTAGGGCTATTCTTTTTCCTTTTTATTAGGAAACAACAAATTTCTTCTAGGAAAATTTTAAAGACCAGTGAATCTGGTTCTGTTTAAACAGTCACTCGTAAGAAGGAATAGTACATACAGTCCCCCTCTACTGATTTTCCTGGTATTCTCTGACTTTTAATTAAAACATTTTTCTCCTTACTTTTTTACTTAAGACACCTCAAAGCTTCAGCCAGCTCAACAAACATTGCTAGCAATTTTTTCTCTAAATTAAAAAAAAAAAAAGTTAGCTTAGGGCTTTTTTAGAAGACTCAAGACTTCATGAATGCTTTTGAAGTTTGCAGTCCCTTCTCAATCCAAAAAACATTCATATCATGTGCAGCAATAACACAAACATCCTACTGGTCTTTCCTCTCTTGAAAAGGAGAGGAAATTCTGTCTGTATGCTCATTCAGTCCTTGGCCTCTATGCTGCCACTATCAACAAGAGTGCCAATTAGGATAACAGATTCGGGAATTAGACACATGTCCATTAGACTCCGATGGAGAATTTCATCTCACACAGGCCACTGAATAGCTCTGAGAGTGTAATGACTTTTGTTCCCTACAAATCTGCCTTAAATTTCAACCAGTAACCTGAAGGGGAAAGGGTCCATCATCCTATTGCTAGAGCAGCCTGTGCCAGCCAGAGCCCTCAGTTATACAAAGAATTTGGTGCCACTTGGTTGCTGAACTTCTTACAAATGCACATGTGCACACAAAATTCCCTGACAACATGTCCCTCTTCCATTCCTGTGGGATCTAATATAAATGCACAAGTTTATATGCATCTGGCTCGGCTGTTTGTATCAATCAACACTGCAAACACTAACTTAGATGCTTATTTCCTTCCACGTGCAAAGGGACTGAGCTAAATTTCTTCAAGTAAGATTTCAATAAGGTATTTATCACAGCTGGTGTAATTATGGAATTACCTGTGAAAAACCACAAAGGCTGAGGGATCTAATGAATAAGTGGAAAACTACAGCGTAATATCAAACAAAATGTCCACAGTCAAAATATTCCACTCAGTAAAGGTCACACATTCCCTGCCTCGAGGAACAGCAGAGCACACTTTGAATGCAGGCAGGTGAGAGCTTTGCCTATATTATGTGAGGAGATTTTGATACACATTCCAACCTACTTTGACAACGGGTGGCCACTATGGCAAAGTGCTTCACAGTGGTTTGCAGTGGCAGTTTGATATTAAAAACTGACCAGTAAGACATTTGATAGGCTGGCCCAAAATGCTCAGAGCTGTTAACCTTGAGAAGCTGATGAAAAGGGGATGCTCGTGTGGCAGCACCATTGCCTGGTGGAGTCTGGAGAGCCCCAAATCCTCAGGAGGGTGTTGCTGACCACTCTGCTGTGCCTGCTACACTCAATCTCCTTTCTCTCCACTCTATATTCTTGTCTCTTCCATTAAGCCTTTATCCACTCATTTCAAACAAAACAAATGTATTCACTGTTGTTTAAAGGCTTATCTACATTTCCTGTGAGTTATTTTCATCATCAGCACTCTATTAAAGTTATTTCAAAGTAAACTAGCACGAGAGGGAGCAGGCACTGTGGAGCACTATATCATGTGTCTTCCCAAACCAGTTAAATCACAGCAAGAGATTAAAAAAAAAAAAAGAGATCTATTTAAAACTAGATTAAGCTCAAGCTGCTAAAGCATAATAAATTGCTCTATTTTAACTGACTGAACTGTGCACACTTAGAATACAAGGGCATATTTCATTTGGGTTTATGCAATTGTTCAGTCTACTTTTCTACCATTTCACCCATCACCAGATGAGAGAACTTGTCAGGCAAAATTGTAGTTAATGATGTTTAATGGTGGCTAAGCCCGATAGACTTGTTTATTTCTTTTCTTTTTTTGTTGCTTCACTTTCACTGAAATAATGAAAATATTACATGAAAAACTTCTATATTATTTGCAGGAAAAGCTTCCATTACCAATGCTAGGTAATATAAAGCTTTATCTGATTTATACAGCAATCTATATAAATCTACTTTTATGTTTTATTTGATTCCAGCCATTAGGTTGTGCTAGGAAGTAATTCTAAAATATATATCATAGTGGCAATTCACTGTACTATACCAAATTAATCTACATAAATCTATACCTGTGTGCAGGGAACCAGCATGGTAACATCACCAGTATGGAGAAGGAGCGGATGCCAGTAATTCTACTTGTAGGCTTTCTAGGAAGTTCAAGATTTCTCTAACTACTGAGCAGAGTACAAATGTCCCCCGTTGAAAAACTCCTCTGTCTAAATTAACTGCATCATCATTAGTACAGCTCTTGCATTCTAAATTTCAGAATATGAAACTGCACATTAGGAGAGGTATTTCCCCTTTATGACTGATCTAAAGTCAGAGAGCTGGAGCACGAATGGGCTGTTTGGAATAGCATATCCTTTTAAAAACCTGTATTCCTTACTGATTTAAGTTCCTTACATAGCTGAAGCCAGTGTGCTTTGCACAGCTGAATGAGGCCAGCTGGCAAAGTAGGAGCATATCAGCATTCTGACTGCTTTTCTTTTGTTTGAATATTACCTCAGTGGCTGCACACTAAACGATGTGAACTTGATGGGCTTGACTATGACCTCAGCTAAACTGAACAATATGAAGCTGGCACATCTGTAATCTCAGGCTTGCTATTTTTCAATTTATTTTTCACCTGATTTGTATTAAGATGTGGTTCAAATTTTAAAATAAAAATAAAAAGGGCCCTTCTGCATTCCAAATCAATCAGCAAATGCTGGCATGCCAGAAGGCAGGCTTCATCTGCCTCTTCACACCACATTTGGTGGATCCCTGACTTATGAGAGCTTGATTTCTAAATGTTTATGCAGAAAGAAATGCTTTACACATCCGCTCCTTCTCAGATAGCCTACAGGGATTTCTGGTAACACCTTTTTTTTTTTACTTTTTTTTTCTTTTTTGCCTGCCTTCCAGGTTTTCTCCCTGTGGATACATAAAGACAGAGTGACAGCAGGAATAGGCTCAACTCACAGTGAGCAGCATCCGTACTTATTATTGCTATTGACTACATGAGATAAGCTGGACATCTGTCTTTACTTTTAGCAAGTTCTACAAGGATAAACATGAACATGAATGTGGGCTGCCCATGGACAGTTTACTGGTGCTCTTTTATACTCCCATCCCATCGCTTCTGTCACTTCTGTCTGAGCTATATTTCAGCCGCAGGTCACAAGAGTTCAAAACATAGTCAATTAATCAAATGGCTTCTATGAACATAACACTGCAGTTCAATAACTGCTTCCTATTCAACATAACCAAGGAAATGAAAGTAGGAGGTTAATGTGGAGATAGCTAGGTTACATGTGGAGCTTTAAGCAGCAATCCCTGATTAGCCATCATCACAGAGTGCATTTTATCGGTGGAGTTATTTTATGTGAGACAAAAGAACAAACCCGGGATGTTTATGGCCTAATCCTGCTCTCCCATAAAGTCAAGTCAAGTTCTTCTGTTGACTTATGTCTACCAGTTCAGGATCTTTGATCTTGGCAATAAAATTAACACAGCAGCAGAAAACAAACGAGAAAGAGATAGAAACTCTTAGAATGCACTGTGTTTACACTAAGCAAGATACAGGACTCAAGTCTCTGAAGTGAAATAACTGTTCCCAAAAGGAGAGGAACTGAATAGGGGACATGGCAGCCAATGGCTGAAGTGATGGGGACGGGTATTACATCGGTGCAACAAGTTTACATGTGTATGGTTTACAGGGGTATGAAGTGGGGTTTGTAAAGCTGCTGACTGCAACTGGTGAACTGGAAGGCCCAAATTCCTCAGTCTTTGCAGCCTGAACATGACCCATCAAATGGGGTGGGAAGCAGTGTGCTTAGCCTGCCAGCCACCCCCTAGGAGGGCTTTACTCTGCCTCAGCTTTATAGAAGTGCTGGGATTCTGCTTCGCATCGCCCGACTCTGTTAAAAAGGGGCTGAAATAACCCCTCTAAGCAGCGTGAGAATTCTTCTTTTTGATGCGATAAAAAACGTAAATATGTGTTTCTAACCACTGAAGACAGCAAGCTTTGGAGGGCTTAAATGGAAAAAGCTAGTTTAGATTGAGCCAATTCTGGGTATTGCCACACATGTCAAATAGCACTTCACTTGACAAATGGTCCCAAAGAAATCTATAGAGCTATTCAGGGGGGATGGTGGTGTTTGGTATGAGTAAGGAGATTAGAATCTGGCCCTTGTTTTATTTTCAGAGAGATTTCAAACATGTGTTTGTTCTAATTTTCCCTTCCTTCTAGGTTAGAATACCAGATTGCTGGTATTCACTTGGCTCGGCTTTAGAGGCAGAGGGATGTGAAAAACAGCACTAGTAAAAAAAAATTATAAACTCTCCAATATATGACCAAAATAGTTTTCCCCCCCGTAAAATATGTGGCATAAACGAATTCCATAATGATGCTATGCGTTATAAAAGTTTTATTGGCACTCGTTTGGGATTACCCGCATAACTCACTTGTGAGTTCACTGCTCGTGGGTAATGCACTCATCCCAAATGCATGCTAAAAACCAGCTTATGTAAAAAGTCCTATTAGAGTTTAACAGAGAATAACAGTTTTTTTACAGAAGCCTCTCACAGTACAGAGGTCCATAGAAATTATAAAAATCTTGGGTCTATAATAGGCAATGTTTTCATTAGGTTTATTCCAATCATCCCATATTAAATTCTGTAAATTCTTAACCAGTGACATGCATATCCAATCTGCAACTTTACGTTCTTCCTCTCCCTATTCACAGCTTTGTGCCATATCAGACACATGTTACTGGACCAAGAGACAACAGGTCAGCACAAAGACATAGCGTAAGAGTCCTTGCTTTAGCAACTGCACTGTCTAAACTGAAAAGGCAAGGAATGGGAAAAAACCATCATTCCTATTTACAGACTGAAAACAGAGACATAATTTCCAAAAGGTCATACAGGAAGTCCCTGTTAGAGCTGGAATTAAAACCAAATTCTCCTGAGCACCAATCTAATGCCTTAACAACAAATTCATCTTCCCCCCACATTTGTGTTTTACTTCACCAACTGTATTCCATGCTCATCCCTGTACCCTTTAAACATCTCTCTCTAGCACTGTGACATGATTAGTATCTGTTTTGACTTAAAGCATCACACACACACCTGCACACCTGGACAAGCCAACTCGTGAGGAGCATGGGGAAGGCTGTCAGGCACTCAGTGCATCAGGAAGCAACAGTTCAGTTTTGCACAATGATCATTACCAAGCACCTAAACTTGGTAAACGTAGCCCGGGGCAATTCCTGAGCACCACAGAGAAAGCTGCAACAGAAACAGGAGGAGAGCTGATGCTGACTGGGCACAGTTAAGCTGATTTTCCTGTTTTCTTTCCTACTTTCCCCTGTTTTCCTCTCTGAATATCTTCTGACTCACATCCGTGCCTGTGAGGACTATACAGCCAACAGTCAAACCTCCTGCCCTGCCACATCCAACCTGAAATATGACCACCACCCAGAGAAGTTAAAAAATGTTTGTACAGAATTAGGGAGAATTTCTGTAACTAACCTAAGATTTCTTTTTTTTTTTTTCTGAAAAAAATGGAAAAGGGGCACGAAAACACCCAAAGTACCTGATTATTTTCTCTAAGTAAATATTTCCTCTCAATATTCAGGTGAATGTTCTGTGAAACAGGCAATGTTTTATAGACAATATTTTTCTATTAACTCACATATGAGAGAACTCTAAACTTGGTATGAATTAAGGTTAACCCTCAAAAGAAGCATCTAATATGTCATTATACCAAAAGATTGAAATTAAGAAAATGCTTTAGTGATTTTCTAGGTATATTGAGTATTAATGCAAAATAGTCATTTCCAAGGAAGATGGAAACAGTAAATAAGGAAAAATGTTTGTCCTTCTAATCTTTAGAATGATTTCTTACCTAAAGATACACATATCACCTGACTTTCAAACACTTCAGAACAAGCAACTTTTTCTAAACCCGAGTAACGAACCTGCTATTAACAATCTCAGCAGTGCCTAATAAAAAAGCACTTAAGCACAAACTGTACTTAATTTATATGACAAGTAGCTATAAGTTAACAACCCCAGAATCCTGTGCAGAAATTAAATATGCAGTTTTTCTTTACTAATTCAAGTAGGATTTTTATCCCTCAACTGTGCAAGCTTGACAGCAGTGGAAAATGAGTCAAGTCAACCCTTCAGCAAGAAACTGTACCATGGAGGGTGCTGGGAGGAGGAGAGATACAGGGAAGTCAGAAAGGTAGAAAGTCTACAGACTTTCAGAGCCCTCTCAGTTGTCAATACAGGCATAAACATGCCATCTGTTTTCAATGGACCCTTTGGTAAAGCTATCAAATTGCTGAAAAAAAATATTTTTAGCATAGGCAAGTCCATTGCTAAAATGGGCTAGAGCAGGAGTGGAAAGTGCCTGAATGAATAGAAGAGATCTGATGTGCTGCATAAATGTTGAGGTGAAAGCTGTAGGAAGGACAAACACATGTACTCTGCTTAGAATATATTGAAAAAGAAATGTCAGAGGCCTGGTCAGTCTGGGGAAGGGGATAGAAAGAAGGAAGGTAATAAAGCAATAATCTCAGGTGCAGCTCTGGAATTACCCAAAACCTGCAGCGTTCTGTAGGGATTTTAAAGAGCACATTCAGAAAATTTGTTGGGAATTAGGAGAGCAGGGTCAATAAAGTTAAACTCTGTCAATAATCGCTCCTTAGTATGTACAAGGATCTTCCACCACAGTGCCCAAGGGCTACCCCTGAACTTAGAACTGAACTTTTCAAATTTAAACAGACCCATTTATTGTAGCAAATCATTTGAGAAAACCTTATTATGGAAGAAAACCTAAAAATAAAGCTGTTTTTTTTTAACACCCAGGACTGAAACCTCCCCCCTCCTCCCTGAGACCATCTATGAACCAAACTTTGCCAAGAGGAATATTTAACGAGAAGTTTTCAAGTCATTAGCCCGGCCATAACAGCGGCTGCAGGGATTCTGGAGGCTGGAGCTGGCCACACACGGAGCGACCAGGTTATCAAAACACAGGGGCCAGCTCCGTGCTGGCTGGGGCAGCACCCACGGGTGGCCAGGGAAGGAGGAGGAATTGCCCTCTCCCATACCTGCTCATCTTCACACCTCTGAAGCATGAAGGCCGTGCCCCCAGCACGCCCAGGTGTGCTGCCAAGGCATTTTTACCTCGCTCTGAACACACGGCGCCGGCAGCGCCGCGCTCTGCCCCGCTCAGTTGAGCATCCCCCCCACAGCACTGCCCCCACCTGCTCCAGAGGCCATCGTGGGACATGGGGACACACCAGCTCTGGCCTGGGAAACTAGTGCAGGGAGACACCACAGCTGTTCCTACGGCTCATCCTCACTTTGGAACATCACCCCAGCCTCAGAGGCTCAGCCACAGGCTTTAGGGATAAGTTGGTGTATGGCTTTCAGGAGGAGCAGGGATACAAAAATTCACTGCAAGCTTATGTTTTACTTGAGTATTTACACAAAGCATGTGTTCAAAGTTAAAAAGCCCTCCACTTCTGTAATTCAAAACATTGTGGTAGCTTGGGACACTATTAATGCCGCATTTGTACAGATACTGACTGCCTGAAACAACGGCCACTTGAAGCGTTTCGCTCACAGTGAAAATATCTAAGGGGAAGGGTTGGAGTTATGTGCTATGTGACTTCAAAGAGCAAAATAAGCCATTTTTTTAAAAGAGAACTACTTAAATCATCCAAGTTTTTAAGAGGGCTATCTAGGCCCTGAAACTGGATCTTGCTCTTTTTTCTGCAGATGACATTCCAACAGTCTTGTTTATTGTCAAATCGCTCCATGGTGCTAATCTGCAATGGTATGTTACCAGAAAACAGTAAATGCCCAGAAGCACTTGATAAACATGGTTCTTGAGAAGGAGCTTCATGGCCTTCAGATGAATGAACTTACTCTGGTAAGTTCACTGAGATGACTTTTATGACTAAGTGTACTGAGATCTTGTTCCAGTGTTAATTCATCCAGTTTATCCAGCAACACAATAAGGCCACTACCATTCATACTTGTAGCAGATTTAGCTTTTGGGTGTCATACAAAAGAATACCCATTCAATTTCAAAAATTTCAGCTTTAACTGCTAATTTCAGTCAGAATATCGCACAAAGATGCACTTTGTCACCCGCCATACCAAACAGAGTTTTGCTGTTCCTTTTTAAATGGCCTGCAGGAACTCATTCCTAAAGGAACTTGCCACTAAAGTCCTAACCTGGTCAGGCATGAGATAACATGCACATGAGGTTACAACCAAGAGCTGGCAACACTTGAGTCTAACCTCCATCTCTCCTTCTTCCTCAGCAGGAAATTTTGTTTCAGCACAATTGAAGATTTTCTCGACAAAACCCCACCAGGTTTTCCACAAGTGCATGTCTGTCAGCGCCAAAACACATCGGCACCATCTGGACTGACATGACTTGGGAACTGCTGGAGTACCCTGAAGGATGTCCTGGGCAGGCACAGCAAATCCCAGTGCACAGTAAATTAAGAAAATGTGCACATTTCTGCACGGGAAACATGACAAATCTGTGACAAACGCATTGAATTCTGCTCACAAACTTCATGGGACTTGGTGTTCACAAGCACTGAACAATCTGCAGTCTAACACCTTGAATGTTTAATACTGTATCCCTGCTTCATTCCGTTTTCACTTTCCAAAACCCACTGAAATCAACTGTGGTTTGAAGGATACTAAGTCTAAACATGTTTTTTTTTCCCCTGAGTACAAGCTCTGAAGCTGTAAATTATTAATATTAATAATGGGGAAAATCTGTCATGTATAAACAATATAAACAAACAGTAACAACCACTTAAATTTGTTAATCTGAGAATTTCTTTTCTCTGATTCTCTTTCACAAACAAAATATTTTTTTCATCAGGCAGTATTCATTATACTCATCCTTAGTGTAGTTACAAGGCAAAAAATGTGGATTATTGATGAAATAGATCATAATGACTCTTTCCAAGCCATTATCATTTATCATTTAAATGTGTATTCAATGAGCTTTAATCTGCAAATTTGTCACGATTGGGAGCCATTATGATTTAACAGATTCATTGTGTTTGTTTTATTCTTTTTTTTTAATACAATGCACGGCGTGTGCTCTGTAGGCTGTGCATGAAGTAATTTCACCTGTCTGAATGGACTTCTAAAAAACTTACTACAGATGAAAAGCAGCTGCTTATTAAGGCCCTCAGTCTCTAACAACACAACATTGCTGAAACACCATTTCCTTATACTAATAAATGAGTCCTGCAAAATCTTCATAACCAGGTATATTGCTCTTTCCTCTGAAAAGTCTCAATCTCCTATCACTTCCTAAGAACAGCACCTCAAACAGTCATATCCGAGATTTCAATCATATAAATTTTCTCTGATCTCCTAAATATGTACTTTTTCTACTGGCTGAGACAAAGCAAACAAAATCAATGAATGCTCTCTCGTTAGTATTAATCAGTCTGAGCTGTGCACCAAGCAGCCAACCAACCTCAGTCCTTGTGTTGTGGTTTTTTTTTTAATTCACAAAAGTCAATTAATAATAAGAAGAGAGGGTAATACTTCGGCTAAAGCAAAAGAGCATAGGAAGTTCTGTACTTTGGAGAGGGAGGGTGATATTGGATTTTTAGCTCAGTGTTTGCATAGCTGCACAAGTTACAAACTGCAAGAAATGTCAGCAATTGGAAATACATGAGCTCTTACTGGGTTTTGGCTATGGCAGATTAATTCCATATCCAGTTTGTATATAATTCACTTAACACCTTTTCTTACTCAAGTTCTGCAATTTCCTGAACAAAATCCCTCTGAGAGTGAGCTGCACTCTCTGAGCAAACTCCCCTTGTAGCCACCAGGAGCATTGCTGTTTGCTTTGAAAGAAGACATGATGGGTAAATGCAGAAACGCTTATCAACCTAGAATTCAGATCACCCTCCAGTTGTGATCCCTCGTTCCTTCTGGACATCATCCACGAACGCTGTATGGTGGGAAGGCTCCTCAGCCAGGCATGAGGCCAGATGCCAACAAGGGATCAGAAGTATTCCCACGCAGCACCGTTCACCTCACGCCTTTTCTATTCGCAGCAGGCGGCTCTGAACTGGCTCGGGGTGCTGACAAGGGGGCAAGTGATACGCACATGATTGACAACTGTGCCAAGATTAGCTGCAAACTGTGGCCTCCAAAACATCTGTAAGACACTGTGCCCCTCCTGTGTGAGCAGCCTTGGTGCCTCACCAAGGCACCAGAGGGCTGGGAGCAAGGAGGCTCTGCCTGCCGGGGGAGGTGGGCTCCGACCGCCCCTCAGGCCATGCCTGCAGGCTGCTAAAAGGAGTGACAGTGCTGAAGGCATTCCTCATTATCCATCACAATACTGTAATTCCACAAAAAGTTAGTGGATAGCTTTAGTAGGACTGAGTGACACCCGCTGCACTCTGCCCAAGTGAGGTGCATGTGGGCACTTTCATTCCACCCTCAAGCACTGTTTGCTCCAAGCTAATGAATTATTCAGAGATTTTCTGAGGACAGCTGACTTTTGCCTTAAACACAAGTATTTTCAAGTATTAAAAGATATGCAACTAAAAAAAAAAAAGGAATCATCTATTGAGCTTAACACAAAATAATCTCACATAAAAAGTATTTTTTAACAGCACATATCTACTTTATGGCACTGGTCTCTTAACTTCATGCTTATGAGTTAGTGAAACAGCCCCTTGGTGGATTACTTTTCATAGTTTGCTCAGTAATGTGTTTACAAAGCCATTGTTGCAACAAGATGCTTATATATTTTGATATACAGTCTGCACTACAACAGTACATCTTCAGAGATTTCATGCTTATTTCAAAAACCTATTTAAATGGTTCTTTACCTTCTCTCTCAGCAAAACACAGCTTTATTGCCAGATACTCCAGGGCTCCATAGTCCAGTCTGACAGTAATTAAGGCAGAATTAGTGGTGTTTTGCAGGAAATGGTAACAGTGGCAAGTGTTCATCAGGATGGGCTGAATTCATCTCTGACATCAACTCGTCTGAAATAACTAACTTACTCTAGGAATTAAGTCAACACTTGAAATTTTAAATAATGGCCTCTATTTTTAACTGTCTGACATTACTGAAGCACATAACTCAGAGCCTGAGAAATGTTAAATGGATTTTATTTTCCTTTGTTAGCCAACTGCTCATCTACTTACTCACTTTCTATCATCTATCAACAGTCTACTCCAGAAACCAGTGTTTTGTTAAGACCACACAACACATCATTTCAATGCAACCTGCCCTTGATAATGGACACTATTAGTGATAAACATTATCTCTAAGCAATGCAATGAACGATACAAAACACATCATGCAAAATTTTGTGTTTGTGAATGTCTGTAATGTTTCCTCTGACTCTGTAATTCTACACTACACCAATACACAACAAATCCAATACCTGGGTAGTATAGTCTAAAGAAAACTAAAGGTGGTTTTCTTTTTTTCTGTGCACGCCTTCTACTTGAACTCAGACTCCAAACACGGTCTTGGGATTTTGCAATAAGTTTAGACACTAAGCTTTGGCAAAACTCTCTCTTCCAAAAATTTAATGTCACCTACCTACAGCTGTTAAACTTTCATCTAGCTATATATAGTACTTACAACCCAACCTGATTGTGCAGCAGTTATCTAACTGTACAGAGCATCTAATCCAATTCAACACTATCTATTTGTCCATTAAGAAACATCCTTTTCCTGATATGTAAAATCTACATTTTTTATGTGGGTTTGTTTGTTTGTTTGATTGTTTTTGGGGGGTTTTGTTTTTTTTTTGGGGGGTAGAAGACAGCAATCCCTACAGGGACTCTAGAAAGATGGGCTACTGGCTGCTAGGAGGCAGCATTCCCCTGTGTGCTGAGGGCTGGTTCTGGTCCTTGATGCCTTGGGAAAGGTGAGCACAGCCCTCAGAGCATCATCAAGGATGAGCATGGGGAAAACCACAGGTTTACATGAGACTGTGCTGCGACCTGATCTTCAAGGTTATTTGATTTTGGGATGAGGGAGATTCCTGGATAAAGCAGAAAGGAGCAGAAAATCCTTTAGGTGACCCTCAGAACCTTCTCCCTTCAGGTTACAACTACATTCTGCTCTCCACGGGGAAAAAAACAACCTCCTTTAGCAGTGAAGGACTTGCACTATTATCTCCCTCTGACTGTTGCATTGATTAGATTGGAAAATGAGTAACTTTTATCACACTTGATCTGGAATAGCACTATCTAGCTTATGTTTATCCCTTTACATCTACAGAACAGATAATTGCATGGATCCTAGGAGTCAGACAAGACACTGTGATGTCTCTTTTGATCCCTGGTGTCAGGTTAAAGGAGAAAAAAACATAAAGTTAACCTGTGATTTAACACTGGCCACTGTCTGGCTCCTGCTGCCAGTCTGGTCTAGGGGGTTCAGGCTTTTGTGAGTTGTGTGTCTGGCTCCCTTCTCACCTGTGCTGGATTCAGCAGCATGAGCTCTGAATTGCAACAGATATTAAAAAAAAAAAAAAAAAAAAAAAAAAGACAATTTTTTTGGGGGGGATTTTGCTTGTTTGTTTGTTTTTGGCTTTTTTTGCTTCCATTTCTCTCTTCCTTTTTTTTTTTTAGTACAGGGAAAGGGAGATTATTTCAATTAAGAGCCTGTCACTGACATTTGTAAGCAACCTTTCTTCTGTTCAGTGCAGCAGTTGCAGTTTTAAGTTTCTCTCTGCTTCTGTCAGGATCTAATTTTCAAGGCCTCGTTGCCATGGCAGCAAGTTGGAATTTTAATCCAGTACTAAAGGTCAAGACAGGTCACCAGTTTCAGTTCCTCTTCAATCTCCCCATAAAGAGTCACAAAAAGAAGCTGAGATAAAGGTCTGACCTAACAAAAAATTCCAGTCTAGCACACAGCCAGACTTGAAGCTCTGTGATTTGTATAGGCTTTCGAATTTGTCTGGAACTATTGAAATTCATGCTAAATCAAATATGGGCAGCACTGATTTGCATTCCTCTCTCTGCAGAAAAGCACATATATGTCCTTAAAACACAGTTATGTGCATGCAATTTAGCAGGGACACCCAAAAAGCAAATACTTAGTGGAGTCTAACAGGTAAATAGATGTGAAAGCAACCCCTCATTACTGCAGATATTTACTGCATCTGCAAACTCAGATGAGCCTGACAGCTGCACTTAAGTCTTTCTTGACAGTATGATGCAGATGAGCCAACATCTTTCTTTCAAAAGCTGTAAAGATCTTTTTGTGAAGCATTTTGACTAAACAAGGCTTTCCAGTAAGGGACAATTTCCTGAAAGCTGAACCACCTTCAGATTTTGTTTACTATTTTTATCTTGAAGGGTAAACAGCTCCTGCGGAAATTAGAAAACAATCAGTTATTTGCCAGTTTTCTAGGCTCCCTCCTGTGTTTCCATAACATGGATATTAATTAAACAATTGGTTTGCACCTACTGGAGTAAGGCTACAGACATCACCCTCCTCCTCCAGGACTACATAATTTTTTTGGAGAGCTGCAGTTACAGCATTAGGAAAGTCTCAAAACACATTTTTCTGAGATGCATGGACACAGCTGAGGGAAGCAGCTCTTCCTCCAGGAATTTAGAGCAGTAATTAGCCCAGCAGTGGGGAGTATTTTCCTTTTTCACCGTTTTGGAGGATGTACTTGTAAGGTACAGCTATTCTGAATCTCTGGCTCCAAGGGCTATCCAAGACAGAGGATAATGCAGTGACCGTGGCCTAGCCCCGTGGGGTGTTCTGAGAACTTCACTTCATAAAAAATAAGCCCTCTGGCCAGAAAATTGATAGGCTTTGGAGCCCTGCTGAGCCCTCTGCCCAAAGGATAATGGTAGCAATATAAGTTCCTCTGGATAGAGAGTGTAAAGCTGAGAAAAATGTGGTGGATTATTGGGGTTGTCAGAGGGATTCAGAGGAAAGATGCCAAGGATTAAGTTGGGATATTAGGAAAAGTGGCTGTTAGTCTTACCTAGGGTACTTAGGACACAAATTGGGAGTTTCTAGCCCACTCTGGTATTATGAATGCCAAGCTTCCTGGCAAAATTCATTCTTCTCTCAAGCTTATCACCCAGTTCCGATTACGACTATTTTGCAGCATGGTGCAGATGAATCTGGGTGACAATTTTCTCTGTCTCAGGCTACTAAAGTCTACAAAGCCAGTAAGTCATGACAGGAAGAACGAAAGGGACTGGAGCAAAGAGCACCAGGAAGAAAAAGCCAGAGAGAGAAATGGCTTGGCTCTGGACAGGTCAGAGTTAAGACAAAGGGAGCAGGGTGAGGTCCAAGTTATGGTGGCCAGAAAGCCAAGCAAGAAGTTCGTTCATATGTATTTTATCAGCAAGTGTGCAGGTCACCAAAAAAAAATGGGTAGGAGAGGCACCGAGTGTGGCTTCCTCTGCTCTATCCTGATTAAGTTTTCAGTTTTACTGAGGAGATTTGTTTTTCAAAGTGAATGTTTGAAGTCGCACTGAAGTTCGGAAGTGATTCCATCCCACAGAAATGTAAACTGGGAGGTCGGTTTGAGACTGGCCTCAAGCCATAAAGGCACAACATATGCTGCTGCCTGTGAAAAAGCTCTTTAAATACAGGGAAACCTGTGGCAGATTTGCAGTCTAACCAGTTTCCAAAATGGGAACTGATATGTAGCGGACAGGGAAATACATCAGGGATCCAACCATGTTACCTGTGTGTCATTTACCCCTCTCTATTAATGCTGACACTTCAGTGGTTGCAGTTCAGTGATTGCATGCACTTGGCAGCGATGCAGTAGTGCATCCTCCTTGAGAACAAAGTGTTTCAGCTGCAACTCATTAGCGAGGGCAAATAAATGTTGCATTTTTAATGGGGGGTTATTCAGTATCGGAGAAATCTCAAATGGTTCAGTGCTCACTTGAGTTGCAGTCAGCAATGCTGGCAAGAATGCAGTTGGTTGGCTTGTCTTAGTCTTAAAGACAGTAAGACTCTCATAGGTGAGAAAAATTATTCACCATTGATCAGTGAAATATCCTAGAATTAATTTAGTTCTGTTCCACAATCTTTTAAACTGATTTATAAACATGTCAGGAGAAAGAGATCATGGAAAAGAATGTATTAGGAAATAACTTTATTTTGACAGGGAGGTTAAACTGTATGTGAGCAGCTGGATAATGAAAACAAATTAAAAGTCTAATTTAGAAATTATTTTGAATAATGGGCTTATCTTCAAATATACAGGGTTGCTAATGACAGCACTGTATTTCAGTTTTTAATGTATTTCACATCAGCTGAAATATTTTGCAAGTTTGCTTCTATAGGCAACTGTCCACAGGAAATACTTGTATATTTTATTCCAAATTACTTACTAGTTTGCTCGAAAGGCAAATCCTGCAGCAGTGAGAAACAGAAAACCACAATCCTGACTATCACTGCTCCAAACCCAAGAACTTATGAGGCCAAAGGATGCAAAGCAAACTTCTAACTTACAAAACAAAACAGTAAATATGAAAGATGAATGACACCTTCTCAAAAGAGACCCTATCACTGCTCCAAACCCAAGAACTTATGAGGCCAAAGGATGCAAAGCAAACTTCTAACTTACAAAACAAAACAGTAAATATGAAAGATGAATGACACCTTCTCAAAAGAGACCCTTCCATTTTCACTTGCTATTTGTCCCTTTAATACGGTGCACTGGAGCTCTCTAAAGATTAATGGAGTTCCAATTACATGCCACTGTTGTTTCACTTATCATAATTTGTACATGGCAGTGCGAGGCCCTTGTATTCATGACTTTCCCAGTTTACCCAGAGGGAATATCTTTGGAACTTCCTACTTCTAACAAACAGGCATTACTTAGTCTAACGATTAAAGCTTGCCACTCTCGCTGAGTGAACGTGAGCTCTGACAGAAAGCAGAGTATCAACACTGCGGGATCAATGGACACTCCCACGCTTTAATATGGTTAATTAGTAATACTAAGACTGCAGATTCTCCAGTGTGTTATACCTGGGCTGCACTGTGACTGGAACACAGATATAGAGTCGATACATAAATAGAAACATTCTTCCTATTCCAGTTGGAGATGAATTTTACATTTTAATTCGCGGTACATTTTTGGAAACGATGTATGAACATTGAATGAATCCAGCTTGTTGTTTTGTTTTTGTTTTGTTTTTTTTTTTAACTGATTCCTTTCAAGGTTAAAAATTCATCAGTGCTTCTTGATTTGAATGTTCTGAATAGTTTTGAATAACAACATTACTTGTTGTTGCAATATCCAATATACAATCCTTGGTGTAAAATCCTCTTGATGTCTGATTACTCTTCATAAGGACCTCATGCTGATTCATTTCAAACTGTGAATTACCTTTAATTCATAGCTTGAACATGCTGCCAAATTTTGTTTTCTATGCGCCCAGGTGGCTGTCCCTGACACAGTGGAGAACTTCCAAAAAGCCATTAGATACTTATGAAAAGTAGTTAGATATCAGAAGCACATTTCCATTTTCAAACATGCTTCCATGAAGTATTATGATAATATTTGGGATTGCAAAAGTGCTGGTATTTATTTGAATTTTTTTTAGAATATTTTTTTAGAACCGTGAAGTGAAATCCTGGCCCAACTGAAAACAGTGCTGAACCCCTTCAGAAAAATCCTTGCTGAAATACGACAGAAAGATTTTCAGCTGCTTGTTTTGGTTTTGAGCTCCCTTTATTTAGCTGTTCTCTAGTCCCCACACCGGTTGTGTATCATTAAGTATGATGGATAACAAAAACTCTATAAAGATAAAACGAGTTGGTTTTGTCTGATCCATAAAAATTTGCTGCTCTAAGTTTTTAATGGTTTCCGGTAGTTCACTGAGCCCATGAGAAGGGCCTTTTAATACTGTATTAATACAGTAAGTATAGGAAGTAATTTTATGACAGGGGAAGAATACCATTATGATTACATTCTTCTTTTCAGCTAGGCTTTTATGGAAACTACCCAAGACTACTCTGCAGTATGATTTCGAAACACAGGATGTGCTTGATTAAAAAGGTTCTGGGTGGTTTCCAACTGGACACAGGCCAAATGCTAACAACCAAAACAGAACAAAAGAACTGGATGTTTGAGGATGACATACTTGCAACGGTAATTATATAACAGAAACCCAAGTCATGAGCTGAGTTCGTGCCCTCAAATTCATGGAAGTTGACAGAAAATCCTTCGCAGTGCAATTGGTTCCACCTTATCTGTTCCTGCTTACTGTGCTTCACAATAAACTAATCAGAGCAGACTGGCTGAAAACTGACCACACAAACACCCAGCAGAGATTTACAGTGAGTCTGAAATTAAAAAAAGGGAAGCCAAGTGCTGCAGATTTACATAGCCTGATTTCAGCTTATAAAAACTCACCACGATATACACACATGGATGCACATTTTCATTTTCAGAAGTTTTTGAGTAGAAATTAGGATCTGAGGTGAGTTATATGTACACGTACTCACGTACAGTATTGGTGCTGAATTTAGACACAATCCTAACTACTCTACCTTCTATTTTACCTGCTGCAGAGCACTGGGGATTGGGTTTTTCCAGCATGTGAATGTAACAAAGTACATTGAAATATTATAAAAAGGATGAAATTTGTATTTCAGAAAGCTTTACTTAGACAAGAAGTCATGCATCTTGCATCATCCTACAAAAGCAGCATGTTGGTCAATTAATCTACCTAGCAGTATGTTGTCCCCATTCTTCCCCCTAGAAGTGCACCTGAAAGGTTATCTTGCAAAGATCATACATCCCTTTGGTCTGGTCTTCCATCATGCCAATGTTCTTACACCTGTCTTCTGCAATGACACACAGGCAGCTTGCCTTCTGGAGCAGAATGCAGCATCATGAAGGTAAAGCATCTTTGTTCTGCATTCACTCAGCTAGTCATGGTATCATTCAGCGATATGGTGAATGCAAGCACATTAGTACCAACTCCTATGGATTTCTAACAAAGCCAATGGAATCTACAGGACTGTCACTAGGACCAAGGCAAATGGAAAAGGTAAGTTTCACTTGAATTGCCCGTGAACTTAAAGTAAGTTGGGGAACAGTTAGAAACATATCCAGGTTAAAAGGACTCTGAAAAAGCATACAGATCAATGAAGTCAAATTCAGTCAGATCTGATCAAACCGAAATACAGATAACAGGCCCCACTGACAAAATACATGAGGAATTGGTGGGGGATACAGTTTTGAAGTCAGTGACATGGTGCTGTGTGCCTGACAGTGTAGCAACAGACGTAACTGGGGATAAGTTGGACTGTAATTTCTCTCGTACGCTTCAATATCCCTGAAACCTATCAATGGTTGAAAGATTAAATCCTTCTTAATACAACTGCAGTCTGATAAATACTGTATTATTAAAATACACAATGACTGCAGACTCTATCCATCAGAGTTTGTTTAGATCACACTATCCAGCTCTCCTTGGTACCATTATGTCTTTCTGCCTCACTCTCCGCTTTAATTTCATTATGTCCTCAAGTCCTGTAATTCCCTGTGAAAGTGGTGGTAACTGCACACGCAGATCTAAGAAACAAATTGGCCTCGTAATACCAAGTCTCACAGTGGACTGTCTTCTAACCTCCCAAAGCCCTATGGAAATTCTTAGAAGCTGCCTTAACAATTTTTCTGCAGTAAAAGAGAAAAAGTGATAGTAATGGGTTAGCTGATCTTCATTTGGAAGCTAAAAATAAAAGTAGCTTTATTGCAGCTCTGATCTCTCATGTGTAAAATCTATCACCTACCATAAGAAGGCAGTTCATTGCAGCAGAAATCTGATTGATAGTACTGGAACTTTAGATCAAGCAGCAGAACAGAGAGCAACTGGTTCATAAAATGTACTCAGTGTCTTCGGGTTTTATATCAGGCTTCCTATAGAGAGCTTTGGTCCCATTAAATGCACTATATACCACTGAGCTCTGAAGCACTGTTCTTTTGAAATTCAGCTTATAACTATAAACCATGATTGACAAGTATATTACTGTTGGTTACAAACTATTGAAATATTGTATTTTATGGTACACTCACTAAAATATTTTTCACAGTGGAATCCAAATACACTTGCTTCAGGAGAAAAATAATTTTAAGATGTAATAATATTTTTTTTTTACTTTTTTTTGCTATAGAATATGCTTGATGTTAGATTTGGATCACTTAAATGTTCTGAAACATGAACGCACCCATTCTGTTCTGTTACCAAGAACAGTGGGTACTGTTGGCTAGATTCTTTACAAAAACCCAAGCCATTACTGGAAACCGAATAAAAAAGGGCAAAAATTAATTTGTTATTAAAGTTAATAAATGAATACTATTCGCAGAAATTAAACTATATATCGTTAGCATTCCCATCCAATCCTCATTTAATCTGAAAACCCCATATTTAATTTTAAAATTGAGTTATTCATTCAGCCATGATTTTGTAAAGCTTTACTCAACCAACTTCATTTGAATGAGTACTTCCATGACTTGAGTTTATGAGTAAAGAACTGGACCTTCAGAGTCTGGTGAGTAAATCAATGGATTTTGCACCCACATCTAGTCTAGTCCTGCATTTCTTACATGGTCACAGACAAATCACTGAACCCCAACAAGCCCTTTCCTGTACACAAACTTACACTAAGAATCAGTATATTTGAATTCACTTTAAAAACCTTTGTAGGTATCGTGACACTGTTTTTTTTCCCCCTATAGGAATTTACTTAAAATAGTGTCTTTAGTAGATAAAAGGCAACCATTAGAATAATTCTGAAGTAATTTTAAATTAAAATATTATATTTACACAAATGTCAGTTAAGCTAGTTAAGTTCTGCATTCAGTACTTTAAAACACTTGAACACTAAAAAAACCAGCAGCTCTGAACTGAAATCAGACCCACACATTTTCATAAGCATAAAAACACCCCCTACTTTTCAAAGTTGCTATTTAATTCCTATTTGTAAAATACTTTGAGAACCTGGGACAAAAGCAAAAAACCAGTTCAGTCTCAGCTCATTGCTACATTACTGCAGCCTTACACCAGAGAAGTACCAAAGAGAAATGGGTGAACACAAGGGAGAATCAGCTCTTCCACAATTTTCAACTGTCATATTTATAGATCATCTGTGATTTTCAGCTGTTTCAAAGTGTATGAAACTCAAGAGTAGCTTTTCAGCACCAGCTAGTAGAATTATTCTGTATGATGTGTTTTACTCTCTCACTGTATGAATGTAAAAATTCCTGCATCATCTGTTCATTGGGTTGCATTTTCTATTGTAAGAGGCTTAGTATCTGATGAGAGAAGCATAAAAGTGATTTAATTTTGGCAAGCTGTAGAACTAAAATCAGCATTATTTCTGCTTAATAAACTCATCTTTCACACATACCTCTGTTAGCTAATGCTTAAAAAGAAGAAACAGTAATAAGCACTGAAAACATAAAACTGGTTTATGGCTAATTTTTAAGGACTACTGAGAACACCTGAACACGAGGACAAGATTATGAGCAGAGCTAGATTTCAGTTACCTTTGGAGAAATAAGCTCATTCTTTATGATAAATTTAAAATGAGATTTAAAGCTGGAAATAATAATACTTACGACTTTTGTGGCACTGACTTAGTTGCAACTTTCCCTGCTGGATCACTCCACTCTGCAAACAAAGGAAACACATTTTCAAATGTCAAAAGATTACTGTAGAATTAAAATGCACCCAAAGCTGTCAGCCCATCTAATTATACTTGGTTTCACAACATGCCACAATGCATAACATGTAATAAAAAATGGAACTGATCTGCTTTAGCACCACAGAAATTAATTTTTTAGCCTTTGTTTTAATGATGTTAAGCAGAAAAAGAAAATACCCAACCCTGACTGTTAGGACTAGGATGATAAAGACCTACTTTGTACATTGTATCCTGAGGTCAGATGTTGGGAGTCCTACAAAGAAGAACACACAAAATGTCAGCATTAGTTAAATAAGATGAAGAAGGTAAGATATATCTCAGCTTGCTGGATTAAGGGCATTGGCGTTATGCAAACGGGGAAGGAGATGGTACAGGGAAGGGATTGTGGGATTGTTAAGGCAGCACCAGTGACATTAACTGTGAAGACAGAGCACCACTGAGGGACCCTTCACAGCTCAGGTAAGAGCTTGTCCTCAGCTGTTGTAAATCCGCACGCCCCCGTTATAGAGACACCACACAGGTTTATACCCACAGCGGTCCAAGCCTTTGCCAGGCTTGGTCATGGATGTGTGTATGAGCCATTCAGGATGTACAATTTAGAAAGCAGCATGAATGCAACTATGCATTAAATTCAGTGCCATTGCCTTTCTGTTGTTTGATCTCGCTGTCTGGAAATACAGTAATCTTTTATTGACAGTCACTGTTTTTATTTGGGCTGTGACACACAGGATTTGATAAAGACGCAGGAAGTACATCTTCACTCAATGGAAATTGGTCCAAATCCAATGAAATCAATGGAAGTACAACTTCAAACCAGCAAAGAATCTGGCTTGCAACACTGAGCATGCTAATGCCAGGATTCTTGTTGGCTCATAATAACTAAGCTGCTTCCTTAATGTCACAGTCTTTTCTTGCTTAGCTTTCCTCCAGGCTTTATAGTCCACAGTGATTGTCATCAGCTTTCCTTCCAAGCAGAGTTTGATCATTTGAAATTAAGGTGTTATTTACAACCTCATCTTACAGCCAGGCACTACTTTGCTGGAAGTGTTAGTTCTGTAGGATGTTAAAGTCATTAAAGCCCTCACTGCACTTCCTCTTAGGGCATTATTAGTTCCTAATATTATATTGTGCTGTCAGTCAGTCCCTTGTGAAGTAAATAATGCCCTAAGAGTAAACATGGCACTTTAAATTTGAATGTCAAAGGGATAAATTGTTCTGATAAGTTCCGCCTCTTTTATCACACTTTTTTATATATGTTTCTCATGAGGATACCTTTTTTTAAGAGCCAAATTGAGAACTTCTAATAGTGCCTGTCTCTGGTTTATATGGCTGCACAATCTAGCCACATCATGTCCTAAATGTATAATTTGGCCAGCCATAATAGATTTAAAGAGATGTTCTGAAGAGACATTGCTGTATTTTTTAAAGTAAAACTAGCAAATGTGGAAACATTTATGTGCTTGCCTATTTCCTGAAACATTAGCTAAAAAAAAATAAAAAAAAAATTAATCTAATTTATATTTTGTACTGAAGTGATACAGTCAAGAATTTTAGGATCAACATTTAATGTGTCCAGAAATTAACTTTGATGTGGATCTTAAAAATTCAAAGCCAACTTAATAGAAACAGAAAAGCAAACCAAAACTTTAGCTTCTCTGAACCTACACTTATACTGCTGCCAATGGGGACAAAACTCCAATGGAGACAAAGACTCAAACCAGCAGAGGCCATCAGAAACAGAGCACTACATTAGGAGATGGTATAAATTTAAAAAACCCCGTTTCCAGCGGGCAAAGACCTGAATTCTCACTGTATTCACACAGTTCACCTAAAAGGGTTCAACTGACTTTCAACCAATTTGCAATGAGGAATATACTCTTGGAGAATTATGAGCCTACAAGAAAGATGGAGAGGGACTTTTTTACAAAAATCAGTAAGAGGAAAATCACAATACAGCTCCTAAAACAGGACATGATTGCTTGAACCATAATGTCAAGGAGTACCAGTTTTATAAGATATTTTCCAAGGTACTGCCTTTAGAAAGAAACTTTTACGTAGCTCCATGACAGAATGGCATAGATTTCCCACCCTGGGGAAGTTCTCCCCTCCCTCGAACATCATCAGCTCACATTTATTCAGGTCCCAGCAAGAGACAGCTCCAGCAATGCCTACCCTGGGTATGAGCTCGATCCCTAGCAGTGTTATCAGAATCACAGAAGGCAATACTGAAGTCTGGGCTAAAAGAATGTTCAAATCAGACCACTTAACAATTCACTGCATGCTGGGTGAACTACAGGTACTCTCCAGGCATGTGTTTCTGATGTGGCAAGTGCTGAGTGCGTGCCTTTAACAAGGCCAGTGCTGAGGACTGCATTGTCCAACCCTGTGTGCCACTGGGGTGTGACACAGACAGATGCCATCGCACTCTTCACATGCAGGGACCTTTTCAGCCTCAATAATCTGACCATGCAGCCTAAACCTCACCCTGCAATCAATCAATAAGTGGGAACAAGTGACCACTTCAGCCTTTTCATTGCTCAAATAATAATGGAGGAAAATCAAACAAAGTATATTGTACTTGATTTAGAAAGACTCCTCTATCAACAGAGATAAAGTTTATTTTGTTTCCACTGTGTCTTCTGCAGCTTTAAATAAGCAGCTCTACTAGTAACAACAGTCTGATTGGGAATTTCCAACTAAAAATAGTATCAGAAATTTCTGAAAAGGGGACCAGTTACAAAAATAAACTCTCCAGTGAAGCACACTCAACAGAACAGAATGCTAATCAGGTCACTGGCAATAGCCTACTGGTACCTTGCTTGGGATAGAAAACTTGGTCTGCTCAGCCTTGCCGGGAGTGTGAATAGCAGTAAGAGGAGGAGGCCAGGAATGGGTCATCTCCTAGGGAAGAAAGAAAAAGTTTTGAAAACAAATTCATGTACATAAAGAAGAACAAGGGCTAAAGAGGATCACGTATGCTCCACTGAGCCTGGAGATGCAACTGTTGAAGGAAATGACCCCCCTTCTATCACAGCTGAACACCTGAACTACCCAACGTGCAGCACTTCCTCAGAACGACAGCGAGGACAGGTTGTACCCTTCAAAGTGTGACTTCAGCAGGTGGCAGCTGATTCCACCTCCATGGTCAGGCTGTCAAGATTTATGAATAAAGCAAGGTTTTACCTGCAAAGCCCAAGCAGGAAGGGGACCCTCCTGCACAGCATTGGATGCAACCCTATAAAGGGGTGCGTGGTGGCAAGATGCAGCCATGTGGGGGTTTAGGCAGTGCTGGTTTAGGCAGAGCTTGTAAATGCCCTTCTAATGAGTGTGTTTTATGGTAGGTACTGCTACTTTCTCTTTTATCTTTGTTTTTAATTTAATAAATATCCAGAGAGGCAGTAATACTTGTCTCTGGCATTCTGTTGTTTCTTTGTTTTGGTTGTTTTTCTTTGCCTACAAAGCTCAGAAGAGAATTCTTTCTTGAGGCAAGGGAGGCAAAGAGCAAAAGAGGGTCTAATCTAGGAAATTTTATGTTCAATGGCCATAATCCTGACATCAGTAAAGTAAACTTCCCAGCTGCTATTTCATACTGGTCAAACCCAGGGCCATTCCCAACAAACCTTATGAACAGGCAAATTTCTGTAGGTAACATGACAACCACTGCAAATGCTCCACAAATAAAAATATAACATACCACAAGTAATTAAAGGAAATACAACTGTTGTCAGGTCAGTGTGCTGGGTGCATTTCAGCTAAGGACATGCCCCGGGTGGCTACAGCTGACACTAATGTATAATTTACTGAAGATAAAGCCAGCAAGTTTCAGATCTTCAGTTATCTGTCCCAAAGTACGTGTCATACAAGAGGTTAGGAGAGAGAAGGGAAAACTATGCACCATGGTCCTCAGTCAGTGGGACAGGCAGACATATAAACTTCCCCCAGCTCCTGATAGGCAGTAGTGTTTTTGGCCCATCAAATTTCTACCCTTAGCAACGCTGCTACTGCAGTGAGGGCTGGCTGAGCCATGCAAGGGCCACAGCCCAGGATCAACCACCATGTAGAGAAACCCTCAACCAGCCTTGGTGGAGGCAGGAGGGCAGGGCTGGTCCAGCACCATCGACACGCACAGTGCAGCCTTGGACAGATAACCCAGGGACAGGGGAGGTGCAGATGCCTGTGATCCTAAAAGAGCTTCTGGGTTTCTGCTGTGGAAACCCACGGCCCATTTTCATTGCACAAAGCCCAGACTGTGGAACTGAGGAGGAAAGGAGCAGCTGGTGAACAGCTCATCCCTCCCGGTGCATGAGGCTGCAGCAGCCCAGTGCCATGACAAGAAGTGCACTGTTCTAGTGCACTGATTGTCTGACCTCCGCACAGGGGAAGGCAGAAAAAGATTTAAGCATCCGGTGAACTCTTCTGTGAGATAATATAATCCAAATCCTGCACGCTTCTGCCAAATCCTACACCATAGATGTTGCTTTGTGGCAAAACGATGAAACAGAGACTGCATTGCACATAATTAAAGGAGGGCCAGGCAGTCCGGCTGAAGGCAGAAATGAAGCATATTCTAGAACTGCAATTATAGGCTTGACCTCAGTCTCTTCCTGGCCACAGATAAAAGGTTGTACAGAAAGCCTGGGATTTATGGGAAGGTGATGTCAGCAAACATTTCAGAATATTCACTGTCAAAATGCATCTAGTATCCACTCTGTACCCACTTGGCAAGTTAAAGTGTAAGCAAACCTAGTCATCTCCCTGTTAGGGGACACCTGAACATAAAACAGTGGGAAAAGGAGTCTGCCATTTGAGGAAATTCAATTACAAGGTACGAAATCCTGACTCCACTGAGCAAAAGTCAGCTTCAGAGAGTTTAGGACTATCCAATCTATGTGTTTACACAGTGACCTTGTGAACATCAAGGTCTATTACAAAGGTACAAGCTAGTTTCATTGAAGCATTTAACTTCAATTATCACTGCAACAAAAATTATTGGACAGAAGATTCCATATAGGATCAGACATGCAAAACAGCACAAACATTGGTGTATAAGCAAACACTGTGTGTGGAAGGAGTGAGAAAGTATACAGTTGGTTAAAGAAACATACCTACATCTACCTACAGAGCACTGTTGACCAAAGAACCTTGAATGATGGTAGAGAAAGTTTTGAATTTACTCATCTGAAAAATGTCACTTCCAAATGTCTGGGCAGCAACCCCACCCCAACCACCACACGGCTGCACATCCCACTCGGGTAGAGCCCTGCTGAGCTACAGAATGACACCCAAAAATGGCACTGCACCATTGTCAGGAAGGGGTCAAACCCCCACATCCTGCAGGGGTGTGACTGTCTGCTTAACTCACTCCTACTCTATTCCTTAAGCACAGGCACATTACCCTGGAGAATCAGAAGAAAGGACGTCATTTGTTTAATCATCCACGTGACTTCACCATTTTTTGCTATGCCCCAATTTCTTCTGGAGGTCCCTCATCTTTAAGTACTAGCTAAGCTCTATCTTGTTTAGCTTGTGAAATCTGATATATCTACCTTCTAATATGTTAAGACTACAAAGAGCCACACAGGCAGTGTGTGTGTTGTGCATGTATCCATTAAGACGTGTCTGTAGCCACCTTGGTTTGTAAATACCTGGGAAAGCAGGCAGGGAATTGCATTCTTTTTTCTTTTTTTTTTTTTTTCCAGGAAAAGTTAAAAAACTTTAATCAATCCAAATTTGGAAGTATTTAGAAATTCCTGGAAGTAAAAATAATAAAACCGAGCATATGAAATGCTTTAAAGAGGAATTTAATGGAAACAAAGTAATCCCACAAAATTGAGTTAGGATTTATTTTCACATGGTTTGGACTTAAAGTAATTCCAAAATCATGTTAACTGTTGGAGTGGGCAGATGACTGCTATGGAAGTATGCATTTTTTTTATAGACCTGGAGATTAAATGAGAAAGTAAACCTGCACAGTTTGTTGGCTTAGAAGTCACTGTGGTCCTCTGATGTAGTAACATCAAGCATCCTCCTTTTCTGAAAATTATTTAAACATTGTTTTAATTGAGTCCATGTGTTTTGTTTATTAGAGCTAGGCACGCTCGTCTCTTCAGCTAAGTCTGCTTTTTTCAGCTATAAAAGCCCTCAGGTGAGTAACTAAGAAGGACACATGCAGACATGATTTAATGAATCACCCAAAATACAAATACCCCAAGCAAACCTTCTAAGGGTTGTAGAGGTACAAAGCCAAATCATGATTTAAATGGAAGGAGAGGACTGGGGAAGGATTCAAACTTGCAAGTTTCTAAGGAAAAGGTCAGAGCTGAAGAAATGAGTATGGGGGATATGGGGCAGATGGTAAATAGCTTTACAAAACCAGTTCCTAAAATTAATAGCTGCCTTCAAGATTTATTTCCTGTCTCTGTATTTCATTTTTTCCATCATTTCCTTCTCGTTCAAAAGAAAGTGTGCCGTGTTTTTAAGTACAGATAAAAGCACTGAGCCAGGCTCTAAGAGGTCATTATGGAAAAAAGAACTAGGATTGTGTACTCTGCATTCCTACGGAGGCAGCTTCCCTTCCTACAGTGCACTCTAAACTGCTTAGCCTGATCTAATTTGAAGTCTCCCAAGACACAGGGCTCATGCTACCTCCCTTGGGAGAACTGAGGGGAGACATGAGAACAGTCTTCAATTACAGAAAGATCTGTTCCTAAAGGAGAGAATAATCTGTTCTCCAGTTTTCTGGTGGATATGAACTTCAACTGCAGCCAGAAAAATTCCAGTTAGACGCAAGAAAAGGCTCTCTAATGGTGAGGATTCTGCAGCACTGAAATAGATTGCTCAGAAAGCTACACAGTCTCCATCTGTGGAAGAAAACACTTAAGAACAGATTAGAACACATCAGTCAGGAATGGCTTAGGTAGAATTGATTCCTACATTGGGACTGGGATGCATAGTAGGTGATGAGATTTCTAAGACCTTTCCCAGCCCTTTTTCTTGTTCTGTAGTTTTGATAGATCTCTGTCGGCCAAACCCTATCCTTACTGCCTCTCATGTGAATACATTCACAAAAAAGCAGCAGAAGAAAGCAACAATCCTGGTGTTTTCCTTCTGTGGCCACAAAGGCAGTCTCAGGACTGACACTTTGCCCACATCGTTAGAGGGCAGCCAGTGGAGCAGGAGGAGGAATAGCCCCGCACACACCACCAGCAATAAACGCAATCTGAGGCCACTGCTGCTAAAGAGACTTTATCTGTAGTATTCTCTCTGTCAAATGCCCTTCTCAATCCTTTTAACTCCCAGCTAAATCTGTTGCTTTAAACTTCCTCCAGTTTTTGGTGACACAGTATGTTAAAGTTGCATTCAGAAAAAATTAATATGTGATGAATAGATTTTTCTAAGGTTATTACAAACTTGATGCTACAGCTGGTGCTAAGCAACCTACTGCCTTGATGGAATAAAGATAGCCAAGTGATTTACCATTTATTAAAGACTCTATTAATGATTTATTAATGTTTTATTAACTATTTATCAATGCAACCTTAGTAAAAAGCGTGTCTTGTTTCACAGCATCTTTCTGGTTTCTGCATTTATACAAACCTGATCAAACTATCTGCGAGGAAGCCAGTAATGCATGAGGGGCAGCCACATTTTAAGTGTGTGATGCATACTGAATTAAAAAACATCTCAGCCCGTTTCATCTTTGAAAGAAAGGATAAGGAATGAATGAATGAATATATAGACACATATAGACACATACATGGACAAGCAAATGACACTAAACCCTAAAGGAACACAAAGGCGATAACCCTACGGGTTGTTTTCATTCATATTCCTTATGAAGGAATGGAAAATTTGCAGGAGCAGTTGGGAATATCCTGATCAGTAATCTGGCCTGATTTATATTGGGCCAAAGGCTTCCTTAGGAAGGGATTTTGACACATTGTCAGTATTGACAGGAACATGATAGATAAATTCATGAATATACATTTGATTATCATGTTTCAACATTTAGAAAAAATTCTCATCACCAAAGGGATACCACACCTTTCTGCCTGTAAGAGAAAAAAACCCAAAAAAACAACCAAAAGACTTCAGTGAGGGTCTCCAAAGAAAGCAATTTTTTTTCTGGTATGAATGTTAAGGCAGGAAACACTTTCCTTATGCAAATATTTTAGCAGATTTATTATGAGTGGCTAGTGCCCACTACATATTTTTGAAGGAACAATGTGGTGGCATCTGCAATGATGTCTTTGTCATACTAGAATTTATCTTGTTGCTGTACCAAAACCTGCCTGAAATCCGTTTGGAAATACACTGAATAAATGTGTGAGTTTATTATTGAAAAAGTAGAATTTATTCTACAAAAAGTAACCATTTCCCTGACCATAACCTAAACCACAGCATTCACCTGTGGGTTTTATCAGTGATGACAAATAAGTTCCCTTTGCCAATTGGGGATGGTAAATTATTATTCCTTTCCATATTAACAAGAAGGGGACAGACAAAAATTATATTCAGTGAAAATGAATATAGAAATTGCTTTAGAAGCCAACAGAGGTTGACTATAAACTTTACAACATATGTTTTCCTTTCCTACTTCGTTAACATTTGGAAATCCACAAAGAAATATGGACATTTTCTTTTTCTGCTGAGTTTCTCCATACTCTCTGACTCCTGTATACCTCAAACTTTCCAATATATTTTCCTCATGCTGTAGCTTTTATAACTAATAACACTCATATTCTTTGCTTAGAGCATTTACAAGACAATAAAAAAATAATAAATCATGATTGATGTGCTTACTTCTCTAACCAATCTTGTGTATGTGAAGAAAAACAATGCTCCATATTATAGTGAGAAAGTATCTCAGCCCAAGAAGCTGTTTTAGGGGGAGAGTAATGAAGCTACACCACATGAACTCGCCATCAGATTCCAATTTAACAAGTCGGATACAATCCTAAAGGAAACCATAGCCTATATAACAGTGTGTCTATCCTGTCAAATTTAGCTTCCTGCTGGGCCCTGGGCCCAAACTGTGCACACAACAGTTCACTCCTGAGGTTCCTCTGTGAAACAGGTCGGATATTTTCTTCAGGGTCCACCTCAGGAAGATTATAAATATATACGGTCAACAACTGTCCTGAATGTGGCTCACATTGCCCAGGACAATCCTTCAATTTAATCCCAAGCAAGTTTTGTGCCCTTGAGCACCTTCTCATGGCATTTTTAAGACATGCATCACAATCCCCATAGGGACCTACTATAGAAACATCATTATGGTAAACTGCACAGAACAAGAGACCTGCAGCAGCTGTAGCCCTGCTCTTGCCAGGCTAAGGTTACCTGTATGAGTAGAGTGCAGGAAGGACATGGGAGCTCACAGAACATAATCAGCCAAAAAATTCACACTGGGTAAAAAAGGAACAGGGTCTTACAGCAAGCACATGGAACAGCTCTCTTGACAAGTTAGTTTTATATCAGGAGACAGGCCTGTACTCAACAATGTAACTCCCCATCCAAGACAGGCAGGAGGTGTCTTGTCTCCCACAGGAATACGTGGGGTTTGGTAAGGACAGCCCATAATGGCTGAGTGCAAGGAGAGGACGACCAAAGCTTTGAAGTTTTGCCAAGCACATGTGAGATGCTGGTCCACGTGAGGCTTTCCTGTTTCCATACAACTGTTCTTCCGGACAGACCTGATGGGTCAGGAACACGGAACTGTCAGAACGGGTCAGACCCGAGGTCCCGCTCTCCTGGGATGCTACAGACACTGTTTGGTGCTGTGTCTTTCACAGAGCACTTCAAGAACACCAGAGCAATCACGAAGGTAAGATCCGGATCCTCCATACTTACTAATTCTCAGCCTTTTCTGTTTAATATCACATCCATAACTGGATATTCAGTTAGCACCAGCTAACACCAGTTTTAGAGTCCTACAAGTCACTGATACACCCATAAATATTCAGGTACTTGCAGTCACATGTACAGGACCTAGTTCCAGAAAGCCAGGCATCCTTCAGCTGTCACTCCCAGTAACTAAACTAATGGCTTTGTTGCCCAATACGCAGAACCAGAGCCCTGCTGTGGACAGCATGGCCAAAGCAATACCTCCTGTTCTTGCCAGTTCCTCATCCCAAGATGCACAGCCATATCCCATTGATTTTATTTATTCAAAATCATACTTGTTGGTAACCATCCCCAGGGATGGCACGTTTAATTTTCATGAGGGCCCCAAGAGATAGGAAGTATGCATTGAACTGTTAAATACAACAGAACATCCTGGCACTACAACAGCATAATATAAACAAAGGCACAATAAGTCATAAAAAAAGCTAATTCTTTCAAAAGTTACTAATACCAACATATAATTTCATCTCTGCAATTTAAAAAACATTGGCAAAAAACCCATTCTCCAAGTAAATAAGCAACTGTGTTTTGAAACTATTCACTGCTGGCACTTGTTTAAGGGAATCTGGTAATTTGTTCCATCCATCCTGAGCTTCACAAGCAAAAAAGCATGTCTTGAATCGCCTGTTTTCTTCTCTGAAACTTAGGGTTCACACCAAGAGGAGAGCAGAACTATAATTTACAGTTACAAAACAAGACTACCCTGAGGCACTCCACTGTGCACATTTATACAATACATTACATCATCTCCTTTACATTGTCATATATAATCCATTCATGGTTTTTTCATACAAAATACAACAGTGAATTATGTAGTCACAGGACAAGACCTTATCAATGCAATCTATTATAAAACACATTTAGTTTCTGGAGCCACTTATGCCAATGTAGTGAAAAAATAAACTCTCCAAATTCCATAGCAGGCAAAATTAAATTGCTAAACTACAAAACTTCTTGTTCAGTAGGCTTAGCACAGAAACCATTTAAGTTTTATATTTTAGACCCATGCAACCAGCACATAACTTAAATCCTGAGAATATGATGAAGCTGAGTCCAAAAATCATCAGGAATTTGAAAACATTAACTTGTGCCAGAAGACACCAGCTTTAGTCTTTAAACAGGAGCATTAATTATCTAAGATGGTGTATGGAGGAAAATAAGAAACCAGATTAGGCAATTTATATGAGTTTAAAGCTAATTTTTTTTGTGTAAGCCATGATTTGCTTTCGTTAAGATTGGACTCTAAGTTGTTACTCATCAAATACAAAGAAATGAAGCCGCTGTACAATACACACTGAAATCCTTTACAAAAGCCGTTCTTTTGCCTTCAAAAGCAAGACTCTGCCAGCCCTCTTATTCTGCTTACCACACAAGCAGTATTGCAGCAGTATTGGGTTCTCCCGAGCGGGTGTGCCAGGGTCGCATTTGTTTTTAATATTGTTCTTACACAGTCTCATCAACACCTCAACTGTAATGTCGCTAAAACAGCGGTCTGAGGCTGAAGCAAAGACACAGTGAACACCTAGAAAAGCTCAAACCTGCCCTTCTTCACCATTTCCTTTTCCTCATTTATGTGATGCTCTCCCTACCATGTGTCTCAGTTGAGAACTTGCTTCTCCCTTCATGTATGAAGAATTCACTTTCCCCTAAGGAGCATGATTGTCTTCCCACTGCCTGCATCAGGAACTGTGAATCCTTTAGGGGCAAAAACTGCCTCATTTTTTTTGTCTTATGTGATGTCTAGGGCAGTGGTGGAACTTCTGAATATTGGTTAGAAATTAAGAACAGGAAATACTGGCTGGAAAATCCTGTGTGGACAACATGGCCAGTTTGATTGGCATTCAGCAAGCCCTGGATGCACAAAGAAACTCCAAACTGAAGCCTAATCATTGGATCCTCTAATTTTGTCACCTTTTGTAAGGTTAACCTTAGCATATTCGCCAAAGAATATACTATGGGTTCTCACCTGTAACAGAGAGGTAGAGCCCTTGCTGCCTCTCATGCTCAACCCTTTAATTCTCTTCTCTTACAGAAAGACCTAAGCAGACACCTGAAACCCTCTCATGCAACCTGGCATTTATTATAGTAATTTTAGCCTTTAGAAAAGAACAAACATTTCAGTCTAGATTTCCTTTTCCTCACTTGTGCCTTGAAGCAGGTCTGTTCCTGCATCTGTGTGTCCTGTAAATCATGCCAACACTCCCCTTTGATCCACTCCTGCTAAGCTAACAGGTGCAGAAAAAATGGATGCATGTTATAGGCGATGTTTTGATACAACATATACTTTTTTGGCATGTCAGCCTTACCTAAATAAGCCAGCCTAAAGAGTAAAGAAAACCGAAGCCAAAACATGCTGAGGGTTTTTTTTTTTTTTGATCTCCCTTAAGGTATGGAGGCTTCAGAGTTTTTCTGGTAGACAGATTCCCACTGTTGCATGAATTTGATTCCTCATTTCCCAGCGTGTTCTTTCTTACAAAGCTAGCAAGTTTGAGGCTGGAAATATGAAATACTTGGGAGTGCCACTAAGACATATGACAGCTGAGGATGCTTGGTCCTACACAGAGCGGTCCTAATGTCTGAAATCAGCATATTCTGACTCTATACCAGACTGATATATCCTCCTCCTGTGTCTGCATTTTTTAAAAACTTCTGACAGCAAACTACACTGAAACAAACTAAGTCCTAAAAACAGGGCTGAAAAAGGGCAAAGTCCATAACCTTCCTGTCTCCAAACACTACACTACTTTTTTTCCCACAGGAAAATCAATGAACAGGACACAAAAGCCACAGCACTGAAATGCAGTAAGTTTGGTGCTCTGGCATTTAGAAATCATATATCTACATTACTAGACGATGACATGTACCGTCTTTTTGGCTTCTAGATGGCCAAAAAGGAATAGCAAACTGTTCATTAGTAAAAGTTTATCAGGGGTCGTATGAACAATCCGTAACAAACTTGGAGCAAGCCCAAGAAAAGACCACCCAGTAGACCCATGGCTGCTGTTAGCTCTAAGCATTTAGTGATAGTTGCAGCTCCAGCTGGTGTCAAACACTGACAATTACCAGTTACCAAACAAAGATGAACTGGAATAAACCTGCCAAAGAATATTTTTTTTTTTTTTGCACAAAGTGCAGTGTATTATTATGTTCCAGCAACTACCAAAAAGGAGTTGTTGATCTCACTTTGCTGGAGACATACAAAGGCTGGATGCAGTAACACGGTATTCTTTTTGAAGGGTAACTTGTGTTGTAAGTGAAAGACTCTATAAAATGACAATGCTGCTGCAAAGTAGACAGAATGATACATTTAGTCAAATTCCCAGTCTAAGCCTTTTCAAAGAGCACAAGCAGTTAGTGCAACATTCCTTAGGGTTCCTGTATCCTTTCAAACATGATAGCTTTCTTGTACTTTACACTTATCATATTAAGAAAAATGGTAATGAGGAGATCATGACAACCTCTTTTAAAAGCAACAATGACTCAATTGCCAAGGAAAAAAGAAGTGATAACTATTTTCATGGAAAGAAGCCTCCAGCGAATGCCTCACTGTTGAAGCCCTGTTCTTTGTTTTTGTCTGAACTCAGGAATGGCAAGGGGCTGCTCTTCAAAAAAACTCTGAGCACCAGTTTTCATTTGATTGGTACAACAATACTTTTTCAGATAAACTGGCAGTTCAGACCTCTTGTTGAAAAGATTAGCGACTCAAGAGCTTAGAAATGATAAAATACTGGAATAAGTGGAAGGGATTAATTGGTTTGAATTAAAAAAAAAAAAAATTAACCACTACTGGGAATGTTCTCCTGCGAACCAAACACAAAGGGTGTGTTTTTTTTTTACTGAGGCTCAGAAGAGTACTTTTAAAGGTTATGGTACCTTGGTGTACACAAACAACATATTCTTTAGTAGGATATACCCATGGCAAAGAAATTAATGGATTACAAAGCCCCAAGGGGTCTTTAACACTCAGTGCTTGTGCAGTAAACTCCATCAGAAGATCTCACAGCATTCCTGACAAGAGATCAGTAGCTGCCATTTTCCAGCTTGGCTCCAGAGGTGAAATTTGGTCCATGCCTTAAATCACCCACTCAACCAGCAGCAAATGCAATGAACACTGCCCTGACCATTTCTTCCCCCCATAGCAACCTATGCCCATATGTGTCCATGTTGTTCCTGTTTTACCCTGCAAAGTATTAGCAGGTATCTCCACCTCCCCCAAACAATATTTACTTAGACGTTGCACAGAAATTTTGGAATAGAGAAAATACTTAAACAAGAGCTGCAAAGCATTGATAACAGGATTTCTAGTGACAGTCTCACCAGAGCCCTGGCAGGCCATACAGTAACACTTGCACCAGGTAGAATACACAGTGTACGCAGAATGCTGAAAAAATACAAATCTGGGCACTTAGGTCTGACCTTCAGATTTGTGTTTGTCGACAGTTCTTCCCCCTTGCCTCTGAACAGTGGTCAACAAACACCTCAATGCCTTGAACTTATAATAAAAGCATCTTCATTTCTAATGCTAGAAACTGACATTTTTGTCTGCTGACTTTTTCAAGGCTGGATGCCTGTATGATTGCTTTTAAATCGAAAAGAAACATGAGAAATTCTCGAGAAAAGGAAAAAAAGCAAAAAAAAGAAAAGAAAAAAGACATTCTGGTCTGATTTTCTAAGTATTCAAAGATATTGTTACACAGCTGACAAATCGATGTGGCAGGATCTACAGGCTAATTAAACAAATGTGACAATTTTACTGTGACAATTTGAAAACCCTCAAAATGCCACCCATACTCAGTATGCATTCTTCTCAAATGCATATTAAAACCCATGTACTGTATTAAGAAATTCAAAGGAACCTATATATTCAATAAAAACACAATTATAAGCACAATGTGAAATACACAGCTAAAATAGACTGAAAGTTCATAAGGTTTCTCGGAACATTTAATTCAGTGACATGCTTTCTTTAAAGAAATGTTAGAAATTCTCTATAGAAATGGATAATTCACAGTATGTAGGGTAATTTTAAATATCTGATTGAGCCTTGCTTTTGCCCAATTATCACACCAGTAATTCCAGCTGAGGACATCAATGCACTTTGCTAGCAACCCATTTAACTTTTAATGAAGGCGGTGTGGGTGAGGTCCTATTTCACCATTTCATAGAAGGAGACACTGTGGAGCAAAGGGGCATCTCAAGGTTATTCAGGAAAATTAAAGGTAAGATGTTTTATCTGAGTGTATGTATTCAAGCACTTATTGAGAAGGTGTTCAAAGAGATGAGAAGATGAACCACATCCCACCCACAAGCCCCATGGAAGCCAGCAAGCCTGTGTGTCACCCCATGACTGCCCAAGGAAAAGTCCACCTGATTGTCCAGGGGCTCTCCCAGGAAGAAATAAATACTTTTTGTTCCATAAGTCAGTGAATGTCTGTTTTCTTGCCTTATGAAAAAGAGATTAGGAGTGACTTTGGTTAAATTTAGACTGCAGTACATTAAGAAACTGGCAACAAGTATTCCTGGTATCTGCTGTAACAGAACACCAGCACTCATTTCCTCTGAGAGAAACAATGAGATTCAAAGTTGAAACTTCAGGTTTGCTCCAGGTGTCATCTCTGTCCTGTTTTCTTTACTTTCTTTCTCAGAGCACAAAGCAGTAAAGCATCAAAAGTTGCAACATGCAAGTGCAGATAAAGCAGCAAAACTGAGCAGGCCTCAAGCGTCTGGTCTCTTTTTGGTCCATTATTTTAATTTCTCTAGTCCTTTCTTCACATACATTTCTTTTAACCATCAACTATTTTTGTAAAGGTTTTGATTGTCGTGGCCAGCTCCAGCTTCAGAAGAGAATTTCAAAGAGGGGAGCTCTTGAAACTCTTTCTGAAGATTTGTTGAGCTACATCTTCCAGCCCAGTGTTCCTTTGGACACCCCAAGTCTGCCTAGCCTTTTCCTACTCTATTTTTCTTGAGTAACCACATATGGCCGTTTTATCCTTCGTGGACCCCACCAGCTTCCTCGGCAGCACTAACTCATGGGGAAGCTTCCTACCAGAAATTTAAATCTGCAGCACTTGCCCTCAGGGCTGCAGAAATGGAGCCCTTCCCTTTTGTGAAAGAAAGAGACACAGAAGATCTTACAGACATTTCAAACCAAGACTGTTTCTAAAGCATGCATTCATTTCAGAAAGCCTAACTCGATTTTAATATGTTTTCAATGTCTTCATTCTGTGCCTAAAGCAATTTGTTATGTAGAGTACACATTATTAATCTACTTAAATGAAAGGTAACGTTGCTAGCAGTTTAAACACTCAGTGCCCATATTTAACCATGTTTCATTTTGACAGGACAAGATGAAATAACAGAAATGATTAATCTGAGACCAGAAAAATATTCTACTACCTCTGTCTCAAAATAGGACTAGATTTTTTTTGTTTAATACTCTGGCAGTAAGCTGTGTAAGTGGAGTATAGGAGCTTCAGATGGCTTTTCTGCTTGGCTGCACTGCAGACTGTGCTGTAGCTGTTACCAGAAGTTTTGGAATCAGCAGCAGCACTCAAAGACAGACACACAACAGGCTCTGAAGTTCTTAATCACTTTTTTATACAACATAAACTCATGCAGCCCTCAAGGTCCTTAAGGGAGCTTGAGCCAAACACTGTATTGGTGTTGTAGCATTTAAAATTCTCCACTGAGTTCAGCACTTGGGCCCTTTTTCTGTTCATGGGAGCATACAAAAGTTCAAAGTTGATCTGACATCCCAGATTCCTTGGGTCTGTTTTCTCTACCTCCTTCACTCAAAGATAAGGGAGTTACTCTTTATTTACAAGGATGAAAAGGGATGAGAATTCAGGTCCAATGGGTCTCCAAATTGGGAGCAGGAATCTTAGTTTTAGGACACTTTCTGCTCAACTACAAGATTCCATCAAACTGCTTTCCCAGATTTTTTTTCTCTCTTTCACTTATTTCTGGAAGTACAATATTTAAGGTATTTGAAAAAATAACCAATACTTTTAAGTGCCACAAAGAGTGCATCTGATCTTCCACAGAAGCTGGAAACTTACTATCTTTTCCTCTAAGACAATGACTTTGCTTCAATTACTTTCTTGTTTGAACTGGGTTTAAAACAGTTACTTTGTATTGTTTCATAATATGTAATTATTCCTATCATAACGGAGTGCTGAATCAGAGAGAGGATGCTGAGGACATAGCATGTTGCAATACATAGTAGATTGTTTCTGAGCTGACTATCAATAAGGAAGAAAAACTAGAAGTGCTTGTTTTCATACAAAAGAGATGCTGAAGAGCTTGGAAAACAAGCTTCTCTTCCTCATTGGCAGTCATTCATTTATCATTTATCAGGGGATTGATTACTTTCTTTCTCTTCAGGAGCAGTAATACATGTCCAAACCCTTGTGATGTCAGCTCTTTTTACAGTAATTTTAGTAGCAATGGTAAATCTGGCAACGACAGCAGAATTATATAACAGTACTGAAATCAGCAATATTTCAATTTGGCAGTACAAAAATATATGCTAAAATATTATGGTAAAGGAGATAAGAAAACAGAATTGAATAGCGAGTTTGAAATAGGTGCATGACAATCTCTCTCTCTCTTTTCCTGAATACCTTTTGTAATCTTTTTTTATTGTTACAGTGCAGACAGGCTGCAATAGACCCACATAATGATCAGATTTTACATTTCAAAGTTCTTTGCTAAATAATTTATTTAATACTGCTATGAAAATAAAACCTTTATTTGATAAATGTGCCTGCAAGCTGGAATCAGACCTTGCTTGTCTGTCCTGACAAAGGTCTAATCTTTTGCTGCCTTACATCTTGAAGAGGCATTTATCCCTGTAACAGGCAGGTGCAAAACACCAGCTTTCGAATACAGGAAACGCTGCACACCCACACACATTTGTCAGAACAGACAGTCAACCTTTCCTCCCTGTCACCTCCCCAACAGCAGGAGCCTGCTCAGCGTTCATCTGGCAGCACAAAGCAGATTTATACTATATATCTACATCACCAGTGAACTCCTCTCATACCTAACCTGTGCCATGCCAGTGGCCCACAAAACCAGCTGCCTTAAGGTAAATACTCGGCACTGACTCATGCCAACTTCCCACTCAGCCTAAAGTTAGCTCTGAGCTCTCGATGTGATGCACCCTCCAGTTAATACAGACAGTTTTGAGGTGTCTGTCTTCTGAGGTGCCACCACAGTGTTGTCCCTGTAAGGGTGAAATGGCCAAACACTTGAATAATGCTGTTCTGCTGTGCTCAGGTGAAGCACCCAGGGGCCAAGGCCAGGCTCTGTGTGAAGGGTCTGCTCTAGGCTGGGGAAACCTAAGGCTGACATCTCGAACTCCCAAAGAGCCTTTTCAACTGCAAGCTTACACCAGGCAGTCCTCAAATGACTCCAGCTATTGATCTCACCCTGCCTGTGAGGATACTGGACAGTGCACAAAATGCTGAGAAAAGGTTTCCTTTGACCTTCCTGGAATTGTTGCTGAATGCTTGTGGTGATACTGAGACCAGAATTGAGCTGATCACCTACCAAACCAGGAAGGGATTGTTCTCAAAGAAATACTCAGCATTTCCATTTTATGGAACGAGACTACATCTAGAGAGTCATCAGAGCAAAGAACTGGTCTCTGCTTTTATGTATACCTAAAGTAATGCAGAGGTAACTCCTTTTTATTTCATAACAGCAGCAGCAACATAAGTGGAGTTGCTGCCAATTTATACCAGTGTGGGATGAAGAAGAATTCAATGAACTCAAATGAGATCAGAGGTCAGTAGAATTACCTCTTGATTTATTTTGATGCAAGAGCAGGAAGTGGTTCTGCCTCCATTGAGAAAATGCTGATAAAAAGCTGAAAATGCAATGGCTTAGAAATTGCTAAGAAATTAATTGTTTTTATCCATCCAAATCTCTGTGTACATGAGCAAAGTCTAAAGGAAAAAAAACCACCAAACCTCTCAAAGCAGGCTATTACCCGTTCCTTGCACGCTTTCAAAGGCTGCACACCAGAGAAGGGACAAAGGCCACAGATCCACATTTACACGTGGGTTAACTTTTCAATCCATTTTTTCATTTCAATAGAAATAATAAATCACCTTATCCTGGAGAAAGAAGCAGCTTGACACAAAACATACAGTGCTGGGCTATTTTTATAGCACACCTAAGACGTATAGGGATTCATTTATTTACTCAGCTATTTAAAAGTGGCTACTCTTACTCATTCTCTGGACAGCTAAATGCCAGGTTGCTAAGTTACTGTTACTTGACATCATCTCCTCCCCAACGTGTTCCCACATTTGACAGGTTCACATGATTTACTAGGCCAGTCAGCTCGTTATTCACTTGTCCAATGACGTCTGGATAATCATTTTAAATTCACATCATGTCCTCCCCAGCAAGCCCCCAGACTCCACATGAAAATATTTAAACTGCCCGTCAGCTACTAAGTGCATTTGTAACCACGCTGGACAGCATACCTGTATTTTTCAAATTACAATTATTGTTATTAGGTTTAGCATCATTCTTCACTGTTGGTTTGCATTTTAGAAGAGAAAACAATTACTGAGGGGCAAATAATGGGCTATATCTGTTACAATCTAATTTTGCCATGTGAACAGCTCACTTCAGCTATGGATGAGACATATTAAATCTGTTAGTGCTTTCAATTGGTGTGAGGAAGGTAATACTACACATAATTTGTCCAGTCAAGGGCATTTTCACCTGCTGATCAATTTACATATTCTCCAATGTCATTAGTCACCAGAAGACAGCCATAAAAATTACAGACTTGGCTTATTTAACTCCAGTCATTTTAATACTTATTACAATCTGAATTATATTTAGGATTTGTTTTCCTTCCAGACTAGAAAGCCTTTAATTAATATCACAGCTGTCCACATAACATCAGAAATCCATCTAGCTACTTGATGCCTTACTACAGTGAATATGCACCTACAAGAATTCTTTTGTTCCTCTAAGCAGGGACAGATTTCCAGACAGAAGTGCCTGCCCAGATGGTTAGAACACAGACAGGAAAGCTGTCTGTGTACAGAGCAGAGCCTCACTTCTGCAGGATTACATCTAATCGATTGACTAAACACCCAGCCCAAAGTTTCAATTTACACTACGAGTCCTCCAGAAGATTTAGTTAAATAAAATTTCCTTTCTTTCTTGGGAGATGTTGTATGTATGCTTATCAACTCTTCACCCAGAGGTAAACCAATGCTAAGGAAGGTCCCTTCTGTGCTCTCTACAGGCAGGAAAAGGATCACTGCTTGTTCACCCCCAGTGTCACCCACACACCCCCCTATGCCTGGGCCAGCACATGGTTCACATCACATGCAGTGACAGCAAGGCATGCTGATGTAAAGCACTGGTACAAGTGGCACAAGTAACAGCTTTGGAGACTGGTTTTAAATGTCAGTTCTCCCACCCCATCTGCACTTCGTATCACAACATTTCAATGAACTCATTTTTCAGTGGCTGCACCATAGCAAGTGACAATTTAAATCCATATTAATAAAATGTGAATTACACACACATACTTTTAATTGCCTGTCTTCCACGTTATCCACGCTTAAAACCATTACATTGGTTTAAAAAAAAAAACAAACACATTTTGGGACAGAAAAAAGTGTACTGACCACCAGTGTACTTGCCTTTATCTTTCAACTCTGTATTAGCAACCTGTACTAAATGCAAATCTGTACTATCATCAAGTTTGGCCTTAGTTGTACACGAGATGCTGCTGCTGATTATTATTATTTTATTGATGTTGTTTTCACGACCTTCTCAGTCAGCCTGGTTAGAAAAGTAAAATCAACAGGAGACTGGTCTGCCATTAACCTTTGGTTGTAGTATTGGGAGCAGTCCTTAAAGCATTTACACAGGATGACATAAGTAGCTAAGTGTTTCAGGAAATCTAAAGGACTGTGAAATTTTGTCTCTAAAGACTCAGGGTTCTGAGCGGAGTCAAGACCTTTCCCCTCACTCGGTTGAAAATTTATGAATATAAACTCAATTAAACCTTTTTTTCCCAGATTAAAAAAAAAGGAAGACAGATTAGGAATTGCAAACCTCTACAATTGCAAAAACCATTAATCAAGTTCAGTTTTAAAAAAAAAGAGCTGTGTAAAATCAGGGGTCATAGATCTCAGCGTGAGTACGTCGTCCCTGTAAAGGCTAGCAAAAAATCCCTCCAGAGTAATTTTGTCTTTCTGAGGGGTGGAACTAAGTCACCTTATTCCTCAACTTAAAAAACAAAACAAAACAAGACAAAAAACCACCCCAACAAACAGAAAAAAAGCCAACTTCAAGGCATGCAGTGCTCCAAGAGAGAGCACTTCTGACCCTTTGGGGTGCACAGCTAAGCAGAGGGCACAGCCCAGAGCAGATGCTGCCAGTGGTTTCCTTGGTCAAAACTCACAGTTACAGCCCAGCTCTCCACCTTCAGGACCTGACTGTCGTGGAATCCTTTGTCTTTATCTTTGCAACATCCCTGACAGGACAGCAATGGTAATAACCTATTTTTTTTTTACCTAGGGAAGCTGTCATCAGGCAACTGAGACCCACGCTCCCCAAAGTTCTTCAGAGCCTATGTAAATGGCTCCAAAAGGCCAAAAAGTACCTGTCAGGGCTAGGAGCTTAATCCAGGTTCTCAAAGTTCAAATCTTTGCTGAAACCAAGGGTCATTCTTTCACCTGGAGCAGACAGCCTGAATCTCCTGACAGAAGGCTTCCATGGGGAGCCTGAAGACTGGATTTTGACCCATTCTCAGTCAGGTGGGGCTGGGTTAGCCAGGTCTTTGCTGGGCATCTGCAGCCAGCAGTTAGAAAGATCTGCTGGTTTGTATCTCTTTTTCAGGTGCCCATTATATGTCCCTGTGAAAGATATTCCCAGAGACATGTAATCCCTGCCAAATACCTGCTCTGTCCACCCCAAGAGCCCCCCCCGAGTTTAATGGCCCACGAGTGGCAGGGGTGGGGATTCTGCAGTTCATCCCCATCCTCTGAAGGCAACAGCAAGTCCTGCTCCACTCCTGGCACGTTTCAGAAGGAAGCCTGGGACATTTTGCTTGTTTCTTGACTCAAATTACAGTCATGGGGGAGGAAATAGGATCAGCTCCTCTTGATTAGAAAAAAAAGACATTTCTGCTTCCTGTGATTTATATGCACTGTTCCCCATTAAAACTGTCACCTGGATGATTGATCCCTGAAATCCACCACATCACATTTTCTTTTGATGCTGTTTACTGAAAACAACTGCTTTCCCCAGCCAACAAGTCATTCATTCCAAATATAGTAATGAACCTAATTGAAATATATAAACAAGGGAAGAAGACATTTAAAATATATCAAGTATTTCACACAGCCTTTCAACATTTCCTCTGCATTTTCTCCCTTAGTGTTCTTTAGGTAATAAACCCCTGCTCACTTTGAAGGTTGAAAGCAAATGTTATTTATTTCCTTGCACTCATTGCTCCTGGGTGCACATGCAGATACTCCTGTGTTACTGCAAGTCTGCACATGAATGCTTTCCTGCTGCTTCCACAAACTTCTGCAGCAACACTGCCAACCCATAAAGACATCTCTGTCAGCCTCAGACAATGTGTGTACACAAACCAGGAACAAGTTTCCCAAACTATTTAACTCTGGATTACAATGGATACTGGGAAGCTTATTTTATTTTATAAGCAAGAGTTAAGTCCATGTCTTTGCAAGGAAGTTGGTATGACTGTTACACACAATTTTAGGTCTGGGTTACTCTGCTGCACTAGCTCTTAGTAATAAGGACATGGTTAGCAGAAATTCCCCCTGAAATTTTATCCCTTCTACACCAAAAAACAGCAGGGTGCCTGGGAATCCCAGGGAGGTAGCTCTGACACATGGGAAATTCAACCTGTGAGGATAAAAACCGAAATCCCAAAGAGGCACTGGTGGGTTGCAAAACTGCCCCCAGGCAAACCTCATTGTCAAGAGAGAAACTCAAAGTTGGGTGTCTGAGGAAAAGCCCATCTTACATTTAAAGTAAGGCATATGACTTGTTGTGCACACTCCCCTTTCTCTTGTTACACAATCTTGTTGAAATTAAGCCATGCTTAGTTTGGAGTTGTAATTTTCTGTATTCAACCACTGACCAGAGATCCCAGAAAAAATGCCTGTAAGTTTTTAACAAAACCATGAATGATGAGCAACTGTAGTCTGAGGGAAGGAGGAAGACTGTAGGTCAGTTTGTGAATAGGAGAATGAACGCAGCTACACATCAGGGTAGGAGAGAAATGCGTCCTGGATAGACTCACAGAGACTGGGAGCTTAACAAAGAACAGGAACGTGTGTAAATCCTGACTGAGACGAGCTGGCAGACGCAGAATATTAGGTGAACTGATCTTAGAGCACTCCAGGCCTACTACTTGGCTGTATCTCTTTAATACAGACCCACTGACATGCTATTATTTAACTACAGTGTTAAAGACAGCCCTACAAACCCTCTCCTTGCAAGATGAAATAACAGCATTAAAATTTATACAAAAGATAAAAATGCAAAGGGTATTACTCACCCGCAGTATTTCTTCCACACAACTGGAGTCATTGGGAAGGGTAACCTAAGTTTAAAGAAAAAAAAATAAAAATGTTTAGTCAGGTGCTGGATGCAAAGTTCAGTGACTACAACCACACAGGTGAACAGCTAACAAGCAACTGCCTCTGTTTGAAGACTGCTCTATCCACACTTGCTGCCTACCAAATTTACCAGTTCAGATCAACATAAATCATCAGCAGGACCCACTTTGTCAAAAGTTGTTTTTCTCTTGTACACTGCTTTGTGCTACTAACAACACTTTTGAAGCAATAAAGTACTCTGATTTCCTCACAGTTGAGAACTGGCACTAGAATTGCCTGAAACTTCTGTAATTGAAGAAGATCCCACTGTTACTCCTATCGGCAGCCTTCAGAGAGAAGGAGAGGTTTGGTTTAACTTGCCACATGCTGCAGTGAAGGACAGAGGTGATAACAGTTAGGAGAAAGCTGTTATCATCAACTATCTTATCCTACAGCTTAATAGGCTAACAGCCCAGACAGCTCTTAAAACTTAAACATATACTGTAGTAAAATACTGGTTGGACTATAGGGGTGGTTGCTGATTTTGTTGTCCCTCACTTCATCAGCCTGTTGCAGGTTAAGTATCCTCTGAAGCCTGCACAGCACACAGGAATCCACCTCGAGAGGCTTGACAGCTACTCCTTTTCCCCTTAAAAAGGTGCAATATATCTATGTACACAGCCATACCCACGCACACACATGGTGGTGCTACTAATATATTCCAACTGAAAACACTTGTTAAATGGTATTTACAGCATTTGTCACAATCCCTCATTCCAAGGGCGTGAAAGAGCACAAAACTTTTAAATACTGTGAACAATTACAGAAAGAACAGGTAGACATGACCTGTATGTACAATCATTCTGCAGCAATTGCAGACAGCTGTGATGGGCTCTTATCATGGGGGAAAAGCAGAAGAGGAAGAGACAATATTCAGGAAGATACCAGAGCATAGGTAAGTCCTTCGTGCCATAAATATTCAGTGAGACTTTTCTGCCCGAAGCTTCTACCTTATTGCCCTTATTAACTAGTTTGGTAAAAGATACTCATGACTAAATTTAATCCCTGTCATCCTTATCTGCTGTAGAGCTTGACCAAAAGCACTGACCATGGCCTTCCACCTATATTTCAGCCAGCAGTAAGCTTCAAGAATAAATCCACACAGCTACAGAAGTCAAAGACCACAAAGACCTATTAGATCACCAAGTTTGTGCTCTGCTAATATAGCACATTTCCCCTATATTTTCTAGTACTGTGGCCAGTCTGACCCAAATAACTGTAGGGAAATGGGTCTCCCATCCCTTTCCTTAATAAAATATGCAGCAGTGTTGTAAACTATTTGGTACTTTATGAGCATAATGGTTAAAATTTTGCTTTCAGTGTCACCTCAGCCTTTCTGTAGAGCTCCTCCCACTACTCTAAAGTAATTCATTACTTCCCTTCACATTTGCACAGACATGCAGAATTATACTCCACTTTTCTCAAATGCTGTATGTTCAACTTTTACCTTCTTTCCTGATAAACAACATTTTCCTCCCCTTTGGCTTATTTCATCACAGTTCCCTGAATTCCCAACAGTTCATCAGTATCTTGGTAAAGAAAGAATTACCCAAGTGAATACGACTACACTGCAGGGGTATTAGTGATTTTTATCTACTACAGATTACAATTTTCCATAATATCACTTTAAACAACCAAAAAAAAGAGCCTTACCTTTTGTCCCCAGTTTCTACTCAGCTCAAATCCCAACCAAACCTAGGCTGAGAACTGCCAGTGGATGGTCAGCATGAACTGCAACAGGCATGCAGTCCACCTTCACAACGCATGACCTGGACTTCACTGGATTTCCTTCATCTCCCTACTTTTCACTTAAATCACTGCTTTCCCCCTCAATACCTGTAAATTCTTTGCTAATCTGTGTTTTCCATTCCTCATACCAGCTGCCCATTCAGTGAGGAATACAGTTAATCAAAAGGTTAGCAAGCAGGGGTATTGCTGCAATGTGCAGTGGGACACTGGGAGTACATGTGTCTCTAATACACGCCTCATTTTTTTCATTGAAAAATAAGCGTGTTGGAATATGACAAAACAAAACAAATACTCTCCCAATAAGCTTACAGTGTACACAACGAACACAAAATTTCTCACAGCAGTAACAGGAGCAGCCCAAAAGTCAGCTGAGTCAGTCAGACTGGGAAGAGTGAGAGCAGCAGAGGTACAGAAGCCCTCTCCTTATTTAACATCCCTCCCTCCCATTGCACATGCCAGCTCTAATGGTTAGCCATGGTACCATGTGTATTCCTTTGTTCAGAAGAATGATGACTGTGTACTTGGCTATTAATACAGGGCAGACCATGTTCTTACTTGTCTCACAGTCCTCTGACAATTCACAGCCCTGTTTAAGTTTACATTACTTCACAACTAATGATAATAATAACAATAAACATACCATTTTACTTCAATAAAGCCCAGTATATATTATGCAATCAAAACCAGCTTCTGCTGGCAGCACTTGCTAATAACTTTAAATGCTCATGCATCAATTTAATTGTGTTAATGGTAAAGAAGATTTTAATGGCTTGACAGAACTTTTGTTCCCTTTGGCATTGCTTTGTTTTGAATCACTGGTATTAAAGTAATGCAAGATGTCAAAGTGCTGTGATTGTCATATAGGGAGATCCAAGTAGGAGTTAGCACAAAGACGAAAACATTTAGATTGATGCAAACATTAAAAGAATAATTATTACAACATGGCTATCAGAAAGAAGATCAATGTAAGAGTCTTTCAGTACATTACTATTAATGGATTTCTAAAGAAATGAGACCATTTTTCTAAATTCATGCTGCAGTTGCACATTTTAAGAGACTTGAAAGGCACAGATCTATTAGAAACTCAGTCTGTCTCAGAAAAAAAAAAAGATAAAACAACCTCTCGACCTTTCAAAGCGTGAATCAAAAATTGCAAGTTTAATTGTCCATAAACACTTGCATTCAGCTAACAAGTGTGAGCAGGCCCACATGGCACACCATGGCATCCAAGCATAGATTCATCAGGACAGAACAAAACGGAGCAGATACAATATTCATCACCAAGTGCTAGCACTATAACAAACTGTTATTAGAATTGCCATTAATAAACTGCCACGTTCCTCCTGTAGCTTAGTCAAGATTCATCCCATAGTACTACTTTCCCGATCTAATGAAAATCAAGTATTTTAGGACCCATTATGTGATTCTACACCCCCCCCCACACACCTCCACTCTCCTCTTCAGCTTTCATCAGTAACCAGAGTCTAAAAAGGAGGGCACAGCTTGCCCTTGTGCATGCCTTTGGTGCTTTTCCTCCTTTGTGAGCAGCATGGTCTAACTCAGCTGGAAGGACAGATTTGGCTTCCTCAAGACCAAGTGGTGGCAATTCACATCATGAGCTCTTCTCTTGGCTGGCAGTGCATCCACAAACCCCAGACTGAAAACCAGTGAATGCTACATAAGCTGCAGACAGACGTACTGAGGTAATAAAACTTCAATCAAAGCAAGAAGATTTCACAACAGCTACATGCTACACTGAACTCATCTTCCAATTTCCTTTTAATCTGGCAAAACTCTTTTGCATCAAAACACTTTGTGTTTACTTTTAAATATTGTTTGCTAGGAAAAGAAAAAGGAAAGGTCTGATGGTCACAATATTCTACCCAAGACAGTATTCTAAGGCTCTCTTTGCTTTTTGGTCTCACGGGAGAGAGAAAAGAGCTTAAATGATGTGAAACCAAAGGTCTAATGCATGGTTTGGGTGGCTCAGTTCTGAACTTTAAAGGGAGGGAAGCAGGGCAGAAATCTAAGAGGGAGGGAATAGTAGCTTATAATGTTATGCAGATCAAATGACATGGGGTAAATGGCTACAATATCTGATGAGTCCTGTCAATCTAACCTTCCATTTATTCTTTCAACAGTTCCTTGACCACTCTTACCTCCTGGACAATTTATAACCTGCATGAGATCAGATTTTGTTTTTGTGGCACAGAAAAATCATATAAAGACCCCTTTTCCTGTAATTTACATCCGACAGCAAACATTTCTCAGAAACATTAGCAACACAATCTTCTGACAGACTTGTCGGAATAGTTCTGAAAATTCAAATGTGGTGCCATAAAGCAGAAATACACAGTGAATAATGTCTTTGCCAGAACTGACTGACTACATTTTCATTTGGATAAACTGTTCATGAACAGTCCCCCCGGTTTTACTGATGCGCGATTGGCATCCAACAAGTAATCTCCTCCTCCTATCTTTGTTTTATTGAGAAGGTAAGTGTAGCATGTAAAATGAATGTAGGAACCCGTTCTCATTTCTTGCACATGAGCACCTATGTGCTTATACAGCAAGAGCTCAGCTTTCCTTGTCATCTTCTTTATCAAGGAATCCATTTTGACTCTGGGGAGATGAAGCTCGTACTACTGTTTACTCCTTCGAACACAAATTGATTTTTCACTTGCCAGCATGAAAAGATCCTGTGCATGAGCCTTGATTGATCACTTCCAGTGTGCACCACACAGTGATAAGAGGAAAACACTTGGGAAACCAGAAATGGCAAAACTAGGCCAGTCAGCAGAAGCCTTGTCCTCTGAATGCCTTCAGCTCCTGCCAAGCTTCCCATTAACAGGGTGCTTGGTGTTTCTGATTAACACAAGTTTTTTCTGATTAACAAGTGGGAAATGGATCAGGCAGTTTCCAGGTACAAGACATTGGATTAGATGACCTTTGAAACATCTTTCCAACCTACATGAACCTATGATTCCATTTTTGTGATACACTCACTACAAGCCTAAGAACAGCCAATACTGCACCTGTATTTGAACAGAGGATGCACCCATGCCCTTCCAACACTGGCTTTCCATTGATTGCCATCAGTATTTCCTTGCATGCTCAGCCTTCAATTCCCCTCTTCAGTCATTCCCAACACCCCCCTTAGCTGCCACCTGACTACACATTTCTCCTCCTGAGCAAGATTGTTCCGTGTTTACTGCAAGTAACGTTCTCATCTCTGCTCAGAGCCCCACTGTTCCAACCTCCTTGGGTTGTCTCACAGTTCATGCTTCTCTCTGTTTCCTCTCTCAATATTTTGTTCAAAAAGGGTCACTCCTGTTAAAGACACCTGAAATAGATGTCAACTAACCTCCCTAGATGGGAGGACCCTGACTATTCCTTACTAACCTTAGTGCAAACCCACAAGAATGGGAAGAGCAAAAGAGCAAGGAATGAATATTCCAAGCTGATGTTATGGTTTTTTTCTGGTGTATTTATGGAGATACCACCAACATATATTAGGGATATATGGGTTTGTTTTTTTTTTTTTTGAGGAAACTGAATGAAGTCAAAACATGGTGGTATTAAAAACCCCCCCAAATTCCCCAAAAAACCCAAGCTGCTCCCTTGGTATTCAGATACATATACATGTTTTTCAAGGGGTTATTCACTCTCAAGGGAGCCATTTGTGGGTCCCAAACAATGTATATCCACTGTTTTCTTTTAGTGCCTCCACCATCCTGGAACCAAAACACCATGAGAAGACTGCATTTCCCATTATTTTAACCCCAAAATATCTCCTGGGGCTTATTAAAAAGTCTGTGAAAATATATACTTTTCACATACATAAAAATTTAGGAGAGAAAGAAAAACTATTGCCTAAAACAAAATACAGAGAGCTGCTCCTCTGTTCCTCCTTACTACAAATACTGTAGAAGCAGTTGTGTAAAATATGCATTTACTGGAGAATCTGAAACACGAAAAAGTTTTAAGGAGCAAGTTAATTCATTTGTTAAGCTAAGACAGCCTGGCCTGCAGTCAGAGCTGCTCTTCAAGTGCTGGATGGAGAAGTTTATGCCTTTCCCCTTGAGTAAAGCACATTAGCTAGGAAAACCAGCTTACTAGTGCGGTCCAAAATGTGACTGAATCAGACTAGCACTGATTTTAGTGAACTTCCCAAAAGGTCTCTAGTTCAGAAGCCAAAGCCCCCCACAATGGGTACCTTTAGTTTCATACAAAAGCCAATGACTCCAATATGCTCCTCTCCAGTCACCCAAGAGCCAGACAAGCCACTGCAGTCACACCAGGTGGGCTGACCAGCCCACAGACTGGAAGGAATTGCATTTTGATCTCCCTACAAAGAACTCAGCTTACAACAACCTCCGGCTCCAGGCAAGCCCAACTGCAATGACAACGTTTTTTCACTGCCATTTAGCTCTGCTACAGTAACTTTTGAACCAGACTGACCTGGATGTGACAATTGTATTTTTCTTCTTCTTCCCAGTGTGTACTGTATTTAGCCCACTTTTTTCTTTTCCATTTCTTTGATGTTTTCTTTTAACAATGCCATTTCAATGTTGATCAGCATGAAATAGTCTCCACAAAAGCACAATATGCTGATGTTCAATTTATACTCAATGGTTCACCATTATTTTCATGCGGTAAATTGCCAAACTCTATTAGAGAGAGAAGTCTGATAAAGTGATCTCTCACTTCAAGGTCTCCTGGGAGTTTTTTAATGTAGGTAAAGCTGCACATTTTACTTATGGAATATTCTGAATGCAGTATTTCAGAAACTCACCATAATGATAAAACCAGAATAACTGATAATGTCAGCATTAAGCCAGGCCCCATCAAAAGTGGCTTTTCCAGTACTTTTGTGACCAAAACACTGACTCACTAAAAGGCTGCTGCAACCATTTAATGTTGACACAGAGCAAGGAAATTTGGAATGTCAAACTTTCTTCCTTCCTTCCCTCCCCTCCATTCCCTCTCCTCCAATGCCTGCAAGTACTTATTTACTTACATAAAATAAGTACATTTTCTTATGTGCCTTGGCATTTTCACCTTATTCTAGAAGAGGTTACCTTACACATTTCCATTAAAGTGATGATAAAAGGCACCCTGACCTAAAATGCCACCGTGCACTTGTCCACTTGAAACATCAAAGCCTGACTAACAGACTATGCAACTCTCTGGTGTGGTGAGATATATGATGTGGCAGAAATAATGATCAAGTGTCTGTTTCTTGTCTTCCTTTTGCCAGTGTGAATGAAATCTTAACTTCTCCAAAGACAGTGAAGCAATGTAGAAGGAGCATGTATAGAAGGTGCATGAATGAAGGGAGCTTGGCTTCCAAGACTATTTGCCCTCAGTTGGGGGGATGTAAATTAGACACCATATTTATTCTCAGTGTAACCCACTGAGGAGAACCTCCTGGAAATTATGCAAAATCCCTTTACTATACAGACATAGCTGCCTAAATGTAATATAACTTTGAATTGGATCTCCATTAAATCTATTTCACATTAATGGAACGTGGTGTCTGTTCCCAGTATTTTGCCAGCACGAGAGCAGCATCAGGCAGGAGCTGCATAAATTCCTGCTAAAATAGTAGCAAAGTCGCCATGTCAGACTGTGGCCTTTGTGACACAACTAAAACTCCACTGATGTCAGTGAAGTTGCATCAGTGTAACCTGAAGCATTATTTGACCCCATGAATTCACACTGTAAGATTTCTTCAGAGGTTTTAGAGAGGAACCTTTTTAAAGATATATTTACATCTGGCAGTGCCTTTACTGTGGTTACAAGGATACAGTGGGTGGCTGTGTTGGTAACCTGTTCCACTTCTTTTTTTTTTTTTAAAGTAGGTATGAATGTTGTCACAGAAAAATGTACTCCTGGGTATAATTTGTACAGCAGTTTGCACAGCTGCAAGGCCAATGCTGGGACCCAAACTAATTGCTCAGAGCTTGTTTGCAAATTAGTTGTTTTCATACATCCTTCCATCACAGTCACAACTTGTAAAATGTGTCCTCAGACTATCTTCAAAACAGAGGGCCAGAATTCAAAGAGCAAGAACATGTTCCTGTTCCAGGGGGAAAAAAACAAATGTATTCTGAAATATCTTAAGGTTTAAATACCAACACTACCTGTTAGCATAAGTAGTCTACACAAATAAATTTTTAACATAAACTTCAATCAAATAAGTGAAATTTCTACATGAAATAAAAGCTATTTTTCTTTTATTATTACTAACAAAATAGTCAATCAATGATTATGTCGTCATCTGATCGCATCCAAATTTAGACTACATTAAGAGCCAGAACTTATGCTCATTAAACAGTAAAATACACATTCCAACTGCCACTGAATGTCACGGTTATCATACAAAAGGGGAGCGAAAATAACACTTTTTGGTGAGTACAGAACTTAGAACAAAGAAAATCTGATTTTGAATGGGATCTTTGTGGTCTCTTTTTTAGTTACATTTCTAATTAAAATGCTTTGATCTATTAATGCCAAGGGACGCTGCTAAATGTATTCAATGCAGAAGTCGCATACTTTTCCTGAGCTCCCAAAATCTCTCAGATCTGTGTGCACTTATGCTGCGTGCGGTTAAACCGCTCCCTAAAATGAAAAGATATCTAAGAATAACTCACTTCCATTAGATTTATAAATCACATTAATTAATTCTACATCTCCAGTGGTGTAGAGACCAAGCTCTAATGCGAGATCTAATTAAAGAAAAGGGAAAAAAAAATTGGAATTGAAACACAGAAGTAACTGTTTAGCCTCAAATTAATGAGGCGCTATGCTAAGCAAGAATGTCCATAAATCCCTAATGAGGATTTTAAACACATTAAAACTTCCTAATACAAAGTGTTTGCCTTCCTTTTATCCAATAACAAATAAGCCAATAATTTTCTGCCTCTAAATGACACTATTAACTGTCATGGCATGTTTTATTTGACAAACCCTCCATTCAAATACAGTAAAACCAATTAATTTGCCTGCTGTGAAATGTGTTTCTTGATAGCTTTTATGTGATTTTTCTTCTCAAAGAAATGTAAATAGGAAGTCAATGTAGGTGCCTGATTTTGCTTAAAAATACGCTGCAATAACTATAGATTTTCTAGTCAGTTTGCATTTCAAATGAATTGAAAGATAACCTCCATTTTCAGGTCATCAATCACATAATGGTCTCCTGATAAGTAAACAGTTACAGAGTAATAGTTTTATTACTAGGGAAATGGTCCCATATTTGAGCCGTGATAGTTGCAAAATTACTACTTTGTTCTGTTATAAATAAGGGTTTGCACTCAGGGGGTTTGGCCTCTGCCATGCCTGGCACCCACCGCGGCAGCACCACCGCCGGCCCCGTGGGACCGCGCAGCGATTAAACCCCATGTCTTTGAAGGGTGAGGATGGCCATGTATTACAGTTTTTTGGTTTTTTTTTTTTTTTTTTTTGGTCAGAAAAAATCTATAGAACAAATAAAAGATAGTTCTGTGGTTTCAATGGTCCCCTGGGCCCTCACTTAGCAGATCTCAGCAGAGCAAAGCAAGACCGTGTTACGGCTGCCCCACATTAAGCCGCATTTGAATCCCCGAAGCTCTCTGAAGGTTTCGTAACTGGCAGGATCAGCCTACTAAAAGGTACATGTTACACTTCAGAAACAGGCTTCTGTCAGTCTGTGCCCACCACGTGAACTGAACCACACCACAGACTGAAGGCAAAGCAGAGGATAATGCATGGCATGCCATGCTTTATGGGGCCTAACTGAATGCCAATTAATCTTTACAACATATGTACGGTTCCATCAGCTCTTGCACTGCATCACGATCACATGGAGACTGTGGTTCCTTTGCCTCAAAATGGAAACACAACTTGAAAAAAACCCACGGCACCCCACATACACACACAGAGAGAAGGAACAGGGAATTAAATAAAACAAAGATGCCACCAGCGCTGAACAGGACACAAGCGCTCATTTATTTAATCATCTGTAATGGATTACCAACCAGAACAGGGTAATTTATGTAGCATACCATGACAGCTGATTTTCAATTTGCATTCTCCTGTGCCTGTGTTTCTTATTGAAATAAGCAAAGAAAATCTGCCACTTCACTTGGTGGAGCAATGCCAAGGCTGCCTGACACTTGAGGAGGGCTGGGGACAAGCGAGGCTGGGACAGATCAAAGGCAGCAAAGGTGCTCTGCAGCTCTGTTAGCCACCATCCCCATCACTGAGATGCACGGCCCCAAGCCCTTTTTCCCCACAGAAATTCCTGTTACTATTGCCACAAATTTTTGCATAGTGACCTTTCCGCAGGGATGTCTGGAGACATAATTTATATTTATACATTATCATACAAAACTGTACAAGTATGTATTCAAATAAGAGAAAAATGCATTCTGCAAATATCCGTATTCTGCTCCTTAACCACAACTCTATTTAATAAGCTTAGGAATTGAATTGCAGCAGCTTCAAAAAGTAAATTGAAGAGACCTCTTGCCCTGTCTGAACAGTGAGAAAAACATCATCATTCTATACACTCCCAGCTAATAAAAAATCCCAAATTAAACTTTAAAAATATTTAAGTGAACTATGCTTGACACAGTCAAATATCAGGAAATCAATTTCAAGTTGATTGAAATCAAGCTTTTGAGCTCAAGATACTGAATATTATAACCTGCATTTTGTTCACTTTGCAATCCCATGTTCCTGAAGTATGAACTAAGCTCCACCTCTCCCGAATACAGCTGTCTGCATCTAATTTTGATGATAAAATGTAAATAAAAATATTTTATTTTTTCAAAGGATCTAATATGATATCCCACATCAACAATTTTTATATCTACTTCTTAATCGAGACATTGAATTGGGCTAAGACCACCTGACATTATTTCACTTCTGACCTTTTCAACTGTCAAAGCAGACAGATTTTTATCCTACAAGATTCAAGCCAAAGCCTCAAAGGTGCAGTGCCAGAGCATTAATCCATTTCACTAGACAGTCATTGAAATTATAATTGAAAGTTCAACTTACTTTAGCATTTTATGCTGAAATACTTCTGGCAGCCCAGGGCAGAAAGTCGAAATCTGGTTTCCAATGGAGACCATTTCCAATGGTTTCTAAATGTTGGCAGCGGAATTCCTTATTGTCAAAGAGATCAGCAGATGCCAGTTTCCATTAATTTACTTTCTGTGACTGCTGCTCACTTCAGGAAGCCTTTCTTTACCTAAGGATGCTGACCTGCTGCCGCATCCCATCAGAAATGGGCACTGATTTATTAGGAGACTGGGGACACTGGGGACTAGGAGAATCCCCTACAGCAGCCAGGGCAGATCCCATCCCTCCATTTATTCTGGCTGATGCCATGAGCAGACACAAATCTGCCCAGAAGACATCATGTAGATCTGTAAAAGCTCCAAAAGCAAGCTAAATAAACTGACCCACGTGCATCACACTATCAAGAATAACTCCAGAATCTCAAAGATTGGTAGACAGCTATTCCTCTTCACCAAAAGGTTGTCACAAAGGAAAAAGGAATCTCAGATTTTGAATCTAAAAATAACATCACCATTTTAAGTAGTCAGTGGGCTGTAAATCCTTAGTTCTGGTATTCTGGAGCTGCCCAGAGGTCTTTGGCCAGGAAGTTCCCTATAAATAACCGTTTATTATTCTTAGACCAATCTCAAAAGCTATCTAAACAAGCATTTAAGTTAACTTGGAAGACATGTTTCATTAAAACCTAAACATCTTTTTTCTTCATTTTTGAAGTCGGGGTTGACTAGAATTCTTGGCATCTTATCCAGAGGCTAAAAAGTTTCCTATCTGGGAGCAGGAAGGGGGAAAAGGGAACATGATATCTAATACCTGTTATGCAATGATAGGTCATTTTATCAATCTTTTCAAGCCTACTGTTGTATTCGCTCTATAAATTATACTGTCTTTATCTGCACAAGGCCCCTTAAATCCTTAGTGCCAGGATATAAGCCTGTTAATTCAAAGCCCTGAGAAATAATGCTGCAGCAATGCATGAGCAATGGGAAGAAAACAGCCCTGAGGACCACATTAACCAGGGGTGTGTTGGGTCTCCTTGAGGCGCAGCGATCTCAAGGCTCAGCTCTCAAAGTCAGACCATTAAGGCAAGGAGAAAACAGACTGGCTCCCAGGCAATGCAAATCTCACAAAGGGCATTGGAGACAAATACCAGAATTGCACGATACCTTTGGGACAGCAGCAGTGACATTAGCAAACCTTCTGTACCCTTGGAGAGGATGTCTTGGCACTTACTGCTTCAGCACCTTTAATTACTTTGCTGTTGCCAGCCTATCTGAGGTGTCTGCCACCCTGCACGTGCACACGGGTGTATGTGCGTGTAGCTGAGGGGGTCTGTATCTCTCCTTCCCTTTCCTCCCACTTCGACCTTAATGGCAAAGATCATCTACTGATTTCTGGACTGCTGCTAGGGTTATTTCACACACACAGTGTGACTGTGTCCAGATCCTGGATGTAACACAAGCAGCAATTTCTTCCTGGATCCCAGACTAGGTTATTACCTTCAATCTGTTTTCCTGCACTGTGCTCAATCCACAAACCCTGTCAATGCTCCAACACACAACTGCCATTGCATGCAATGGGATTAAGGACACGGGTGCTTTAACACTCAGCTTTCAACGAAAACAGTTCATTTCAGTTTCATTTCACAAAAATATTCTGACGAAATTTATTAAAGTAGAAGAGAAAAGAATTTTGAAACCACAGAGAGGATTTGGGAATTTATATTTTTCATTTTGCTAGATGTGCACTGCAGCTTTGGACAAGTTAATTAACTCTGCATTTCTATGTCTAGGCATCCATATAAGCACAATAAGCAACAGATAACTTGCCACCACCTAGTTATGCCAGGAAAGCTGTGGTTTGGAGGTCCTCAGCAGGATGGTGTCATATAGGAGTGACATACATACACAAAGCTGTATATGACTGGAGATTCCTGACTGCTGTAAATGTCAATCCTCAATAAATGGTTTGACCTTTTTTATCTATTATTTCCATTTTGTAACTGAAATCAGGTCTGACACACCGAGCATTTCAGGGGAATAAATGCAGCTTGGGGATGACTTTGCAGCCTCATGTCTCACATCACACCCTTGAAATGCATGATCTCCCCAGAAATACAATGCTGTCTTGGTACTTAAGCCCCAAGGACCTCCAGCATCCGTTTGCTGGCTGACCTAACAAGCCAATGAGCCCATTATCAGCATGTCTCTATAAGCCAACAAGGTTTCTTTTAGTGGAACTGCTTAAAGCACTATATAGCAGCTTGATCTTGGAGAAGTTATTCTTTAGGCATTTAATTGAGATCTTCCATGGGCAGAGTCACCTTCTGGGTGAACCCACTTCTGCACTGACTACAGAGAGAGGCCAGGGTCACCACTCTGCTTAATTGGGGAGTCTCAGTTAAAAACTGAAAGTTAGGTGAATTAAATACGGATCACAAACCCCACAACTGTGCAGCAGCTCATGTGCCAGGCTGAACTTGCAGGGTAGGAATGGAAACAGATGGGGAATAAATTCTACATCAGACAGTGACTTGGGGATCTGAATGCAAGATCCAGAGCCAATCGCTCATGTTAAGCCGGACAATGTCTAATGATAATTTTGAATTGGAGGGAGGAGGGGGAATTGCTTTGATTTGGACTTCAAACGGTATTTTAAAAACTTTACAGAAAGATGAAAATTCGAAATTATTTGCTAATTTAAAACAAACTTCACTGTGATAAAAATGGAGGAGTCTCCTACTGATTTCAACCTGTTAAACCACTTTCATTAAGGAAACAAAACAAAATAATGACAGCCACTCCAGAAAGAATCAACACAGAATTTGTTTCAGTAAATGAAGAAGTCAGGGAAATGGCTAAATGTCTGCCCTTGATTGTCACAATTTCCTACAATCTTTAAAACCCAATAAAATAAACCAATATTAAGAGAAGTGGCAGTGCTGCTAAATTTGATCTTCCATGGTGGAAACTGTGTCCCCCAAGTTGCAGAGTTGAATGGCTCAATTTCAGGCTTTCCTCACCAACAGCTTTGCCAGCAGGATAACAGAAAATCCAGTTTCCCTTCCACATATAACTCAGTTTATTAAAATCACAGAATTGTTGCGGGGCTAAATGTATGTGTGGTGTTTTGACACAAATTATTCTGTTTGTGTGCAACCAGGAAGCTCAACAAAATGAAGAGACTCAGAAATTATCAAACTGCCAAATTTTTCTCATTGGCTTTTCCAGAGAACAGCCCTGCTTTAACTGGTTGAAGAGGAGAAAGCTGTTGTATCTGAAATGGCCAGAAGAGAGAAAAAGCTGGTAGAATGATGTCTTCCTAGGTGAGGATAGTCCCAGACTTAATTCCATGTGTCAGTGCAAGATAACATACACTCATGCGCATATGATCTCATCAGCCCTTCAGGAGACAGGATTTTACTTGATGTTTGGTAATATTATTTTAGAGACTTTCTTAATATGTTTGCAGAACACACAAACAAGGAAAAAAATCCCATGTAAACCTGAACCTAGATAGCACTTAAAGGGATATGCAGTCATTATAATCAGAGTAACCACAGCATTATTAATTACAAGAGGAAGGGGAAGGAAAAAAAGCAACCAACCAGTAGGAATTCCATGTGTTGGCAAAAGCACTTGCTGTCTATCATCGCTGTCCACATCTCTCCCAAGCCAACCTGCACCCCCCTGTATATACATGTGCACCCCTTGGGCCAGCAGTGCACCCAACATGTATCAGCTGAATTACTGAAGCTATGAGGGTGACAAACATTCCTGCTGCCACCCCTGCCCTGTCACCAGGAGCTGCTTGGAGAGCTCCTGCCCGTCCCCCCTCCAGCAGGCAGGCACTCCAGGCAGGGTGATGGTTCCCAGTATAAGAACACTGGGGTGTGTTTTGCAAAAAGGCATTCCAGAGCTTTGTACTGACTCAAAGGGAATTCAGGGTCAGTTACTAGATCACTTCGCATTTCTTGAGACGACTGGAGGCATTTCCAGTGCTCCTGCCTTGAATGTCTCTCTGCAGGGACCCCAGGCAGGGGTTCCCCAGCAGCCTCAGGGCAAACCTGACCTGCTTTCTGTTGCCTTCCCCAGCGCCATCAGGATTTGCCAGAGCAGCAGCATAACCTGAGTCACCTCCAACGAACTGCCCTTTGGCTCCAGCTGGAGCAACCTGTCAGCCCTAAAATGCAGGAGTTGACTGCACCAGCAAAAGGGGTCGTGCAGGTTTGGAAGATTTTCTTCTAAGCAACAAAGGCTTAAGACTTGATTCTCTGCTGTAACTTAACAGCTAGAAGGGAGATAATGAAATTATGCTGGAAGAAACTCCCTTCTCAGAAAGTGGCCTTGGCCAGGTTTGCAGGAGCGCTGGATTCCGGTCCCTGCTGTGCCGTGTATGGGTCCCTGTCCCAGCATCCACAGAGAAGGGCTCCCACAGCAAAGTGCCAACCCCATCCAGACCCTGCTCAGCCCCCTAAACACCAAACACAGCCCAAAGCCACCCTCAGCCTGCCCTCACACAGGGCCAGAAAAACTAACAATCAGAGCTTTCTTTTCAGCCATGAAAGTATAAACTCTGTAAAGCTTGACAGCAACTTGCACTCCCAGCTAAGCCATCAGCATTCTCAAGCCTTAGGGAGATAGATACTTGTGTGTTTTTATATATAAGTCATATGTATTTGTAAATACTCAGATGATTTCCATACACGCCCACTAGCCACACAATGCAATAATAAATTATTTCAATAAATGGCATTATTCTAAGAAAGCAAGAAGGATAAATATAATTGCACAAGGTTTAAACAGGATGTAAATCAGCATTTAAAAAAAAAAAAAAAAAGGCAAGTTCACATGAAGCTGTTTACTCCTAGAGAATCTCCACTGCTCTAACATTTCAGAAATAGCCTCCAGTCGTGAGCGTGCTGCAGGAAGCAACAGAGAGCGGTTCAGCAGATGAAACAAAGAGGACCTAATTACCATGCGAAGCACAACATCCTTCAGATGTGATGAGAAACGTGACTGCATGAAAAACTGGTCCTGGGGAAATTTCAAAATATGACCACCCAAGCATAAAGAAGAGAGTGGCGAAAACCAGAGAAATTGCAACATGAGGGTATAGTATTTCTATACAAAGAATATTAGTTTAAAAACATTTACATACAGCTATTGCGTACACACACACACACATCCACATGCAGACAGAGCAACACAAGGAACTATGTCATTGTAGAGGAAAGCTATAAATGCATAAAAGCTTTCAAACCACATGCTACATATTAATCAAAAAATCACATAAATTGTTCGTATGTTGATCCATGGAGATTCTTGACAGAAAAGCAAACAAACAGCCAAACGCATGAAAAACAACCAAGCAGCCTGACAATCCAGCACTATCTTTCCACTTTCATCATACTTGGTCATTTAATATTCATTTTTTTGCCTACAATTCCACAGTTTGAATGTAAATAATTTATGAATATTGGCCATAAATTATTTTGGGAGAGTTATTGTGTACGTGTGGGTTTTATTTGTTTGTTTGGGTTTTTTTTTTGTTTGTTGTTTTTTGTTGTTTTTTTTTAAGAAGAACAACACAGATGATAAGAACTGACATCTTGAAACAAGGGAAAGTCTGACTTTCAGTTACAGGTAGAGAGGTCGTGTCATTTGCAAAAAAATTGAAGGAAATATTTAAAGCCACGAGAGAGAAAATGCTGGCTCGTGCTGTGCCTGGGCCCAGCACAGGGGCCATGCTGTGGGCTCTGCACAGAGCCTCCGCCAGCCACACAGAGCTCACACTGGTTTGGCACCAGTGAAACTGGGGGACCGAGACCCCACCACCAGCATGATATGAGACTGTGCTGGGGAATGGCCATTACTCCCTCCAAGATGGAAATACAGTGTACCATTTCTGATTCTGATCTACCAAATACCCTTTTGGACACAGAATTGCTAAAAAAATTAGTATCTCCTAGATGTCATTTTGCCAGAGAACCAGAGTAAGGCAGACGTTTACCTATTCATTTAGTACCCCAGTTCAGGGGGTGTGGGTTGTGTGTGTGTGTAAAGCTGATGGTGTGTCCTGGAAGGCTGTTCAAAGTGCGCAAAAACTGAGAAATAGAGTTTGCAAATTCTCTGGCACGATCAATAATACTGTTCTCCTGCTCCAGATTCCCTTTATCGATGACAGCCTCCCTTGTTGCAGTGATTAGAGATTCTACATCTTTTAATCACAAAGAACATGACAACTACACCCTATCTATAGCTTTGTGATTTACAGCAACTGATGCACTATCATAATTGCATTAGTGCAATGATAGCTTTTGGGTGTTACCCAAGCAGCTGAATTTAAATATGATTGCGTTTGTGACAAACTGACAAGGAAAATCTGATGTTTGAATTCAGCATTGATTTTAACCCATTCAGCTTCTCTTGTCTCCCTCTGCCTGTTAGTGCATTCTTTTCCTGCCTCACTAATTCTAACCATAAAAAAAATGGAAAGCTGACACGTGGACTAAACAGAGAAGGTTGTCTTCTATATGTGTGAACAGATACATAAGTTTCAGGAGCAACATCCCACTCTTCTAATAAAGTATCGACTCCTTTTGCTATGAGTGGGTGGATTTCAGCTTAGCCAGTATTATTATTTTGAACCTTTTTAGACAATTCCCCAGTTTATACCACAAAGTCATGTGAACACCAGTGCTTCTTTTTAATTTCAGGGGATTTGTTTGTTTTATTTTTAGCCTGATTCCTGACAGAAATGAGACACCCACAGACTGCAGTCATGGGAGTCTGAAATAATGCATGTGTTTGTGCTCTCATACAAAAAGGGTGTTCAACTCACCCCTGCTGTCCAGCATCAAGGTCAAAAGATACGGAAACTCTTCGGAGTTTGAAAAGAAGGCAGTGGGGGAGAGGAGAGGGACCCTACTGCTGTCCCATTTCAGGAAAAGCTAATAAAGCTCACCCTTTGTCAGATATCAGAGGATCCGCGTGAGAGAGACACATTACAAGCCAGGCTTCATTAGCTCCTCTGCTCACAGAGCGACTTCTTTTTACAAGAGAACAGAAGATTTCAGTCTCCTGAGCTGAAAGAAAGCACAGGCTGGCAGGGAAGAATGAGACTAGATGAAAAGCAGGTTCTTCTTATCTCTTTCTAAATATTTTCATACAAAGTAGTGGCTTGCATCCCCCCCACAGTGTCCCACCTAACAGCACTCAAAACAACAAGCAAGTGCCAGAGCTGGTGCCTGCAACTTGCAGGCAATGGGAACCAATTCAGGACAGCCTCCAGCTTTCCCCAAAGACTGCTCTATCAGACACTTCCCATGCAGCCCAGGAGGCTGCACACTCTGTCTGACCATCAGCTTCTCCCCAGAGGCCAGGATGATGGCACAGTGCCTCTGGGAAGACCACATCCCATCTGACAGGGGGAAGCCATATCAGGATTCCCTACAGCACCTTGGTTGCAGGCACACAGCCAACCACAGAGCATTTCCTTGTGAGAGCTTTGGATTTACAGCAAGAAACCAAAAAGCTACAAGCCTAATATGTCATGAGAGATCAAGGACACTACTGGTGGCCTAGATGGCTGTAACAGATATGTCCCAACACAACCCTACACCACCTCCCAGTGTCTTCATTTATGCACTTAAGTGTTGGCAAGCTCAGCACTGGCACCAGACCCAGCACGCTCGGCTCCTGTCAGAGCAACAGGCAGGGCTGGCACCGCTTCTCTGCTCGCTTTGGACACAAAGGCCCAGAGTGACCAGCCCTGCAGCAGGGCAGAGGGGGAGGACACACGGAGACTAACTTCCCTTACATCAACATGCAACCTCAGAACTAACCCACCACTTTTTGTTATGCTGTTAATTTACATCCAACATGTCAGTAAGTTTCTGAATATTTTCAATGACTGGGGGTTACCAGGACCTCCAGACTTCAGGCAGGAGTCTATGAAGCAGAGATACCTGCCCTCTGCCTTCCTTGGCAGAGATCCTTAGACAGTCTGTCCAGCCACCGTGTCCCTCTTCAGCTGCTGCCTTATAGGAAGGCCTACTGAGCATGGGATCAGCCTCATGAGTCCAGCTGTAAACTTGGCTTTGCTGCTGGAGCTGATCATTTTCTCCTGATGACAAAGCACAGGGACGGACTGAACTGAGTGTTTGGTTTGGGAACGTTTAAATAGCTGGAAGGAGGATGCTCAGCCCCAGTGTGTGTAGAGTGTTTATTGTTCTAGATAGAAAGCCAATATATAAACACACATCTTTTAAAAAATCCACTCTTTTCCTTAAAGCCCTGAAAACACACCCAGACTATTAAGTTTCTTTTCTCAGATAAAATCTGTCTATCATTTCTGCGTGCATGGCAGGACCTCAGCAGTGCTTGAAAAGACTAATTTTTGTGTGCAGCTGTACCACCCCTCTGCCTCACTCCCTCTGTACTGCCTGAGTTGCTGTTCCATTACTACCCAGGTACCCACCTGGAGGCACAGGACTGTAACTGTGTTGTGACCCAGCTGGACTGGTGGACTTGTCCAGTCCATTGTCCTGAGACTCAGCACTGACAAGTATGAACCGAGCCACTAAGTACAGATTTAAGAAACTTATTTTAGACAGCTGCTGATATTCTGCTGGATATCCAGTCTGGATATTCTGCTTCTGGGTACAGCTCCCAGGAATAAACAACTGTTGTAATCACAGTAAAATAAATACTTTATTGCAGTTGAATAATGTTGGTTCTAATTACAGTATCATTTATGTGTTTTCCTATTAGAGGAAGATTTCCACTTATTCTTTTCTATATTTATTTACCCAAAACATACTCAGTGTGATGTTTGCAATTGAGCTGCTGCTTCTCTTTTTCTGCCAGTTTTACAGCTGCTTGTTAGGCAAAGTTGATCTCACATCCTTCCAAAAATCAAACAGGTATCAGCTTAGCCCAGATAACTGCTCTCAAAAAAGGCTCTTTCTATGCCTTCTGGGGGTTAAATCCCCTACAATTGCTCTAACATCTGAATGGGAGTCTTTTCCAAGGAACTAAAAAGCCTTCTGGATCAGACCTAACAGGCATTTAGCTTTGTTCTTAATGCTCAGTTGGCTGTGTTAGGAAACTCAGGTTGATATTTTGATATAACTGGCTCTTTTTTGCCAAGGAAACACCCTACAGATTAGCACTTAGTAGGAAGAGACAATTGGAATGAGTATTGTCCCTTTAAGTCATTTTTCTTACTGGTGGCTGCAGGGAAAACTTCAACTGCTTAAATATGGGACAGAATGAGCAACAGCTTTACTTCTTTGTCTATGCTGTGGGTTACCTGCAAAATCCCAATAACATGTGACTCACCTGCAATAATATCATATATGCTGGTAAAGGTAAAAAAATAGCTGATACCCCGTTGTTCCTTCCTAGTGGTGCTCTGCATCTAAGCTCCTATTGACTGCTCCTTCCCATCCAGATCCCATGTGTTTGGCTGTGCAGATGCTCTCTGAGGATGTGGGGCACCCAAGTTTATAACCTGAAACCTTTACAAATGTAAGTTTACAAATGTAAAGGCTATGTCAGGAGTGGGTTATATGGGAAAACAAAGCAAGTGTTTCCAATTTTTCAGGCAGTCTATCATAAAACCAAGCTCAAGAAGAACAGGATGATGACAATAAAACTGGAAAGTGCAGTTTCACAACATAACTCCTTCAGCAACGATGACACCACCATACAATAACCTCAGCAAACAACTGCAGAAACAGGTCAGCGAGCCATTATGCTACACAGGCCATCTCTAGAAACATGCTCAAAACGTGTCAGACCCTTTTATACAGGACTGAAGCTCTCTGGATTAAAAAAAAAAGGTCTTGGGAGAAGATAATTTATTGATCTCCCATGGTTTTGAGAGCACGCTCTCTACATGCTGGACTGACTCTTATATTCATTGAGAGAAAGCCTTAATGTCTTTCCCCCCTTCACCCACCTTTTCTTGGAACCATTGCTATCAACAGCACCAAGACCTGAAGGGGCTTCCTGATGCAATGAAATTATGCATTAAAACACCCCCAAAGACTGTACAAGTTTGCCTTGTGCTTGGACTTAATTCCTAGCAGACGAGTTGGGATAGAGAGGATGGAGGCACAGAAGTGCAGCAATCACTGATCCACAGAGAGGAGGCAGTGACATATTTAAGGACCAAAGAGGACCGGGAGTTTTCTGGAGGTTGTAAAGGAAACTGGGAACTGAATCCAGGGTCTGAGACCTCCACTGGCAAAATTGCCAGTGACTTCAAACACCATTGACTCATAACAGCTACAACAATTTACAGGAGCTGAAGACCTGCCCCCAGGAGTCCTGCCTCGCGCCCCCTGCTCTTACTGCTGGAGATCGATGACTCTTACAGGTCAGATTTTTTGTTTTGTTTTGTCAGGCTTAGATTGCTTCTTTGTACACTGCTGAGATCAAATCAATTACTTTCCACTCCAACCATCTGACCAAAGTAATTCTAATGGAGCAGAAAGCAGAAACTCAGATAAAAGAAGGGACAACGTATTTTTCACTGTTATCTTTGTGCTGAGCATGATAAAGAAGGAATGAAGGCTGAAATAAAGATCATTCTTAATAATTCCCCCTCACGTAAGAGTAATGATCTTAATTTCCACCCTTTGTCTTTGTTGTGGAGACTGGGGACGTGAGTTTAGATGGAAGATGAACCCTCAAACGAAGAGCACTTATAACAGAAATCCTCTTTTCCTGATAATCATATCCAGGAAAACTATTATTTTGGAACATGATTGCATTTTTCAGCTACCTCAATACCATTTTTACTGTTCAGCTGCATGAAAAATTACCTAACCTGTTGGAATGGATTTCTTGACCCACACATAGCTACATTAAAGGGTGTAATTTAATGCAATCTAACTAAATTAGCACCAATTAGACAGGCTAAATTAAAGGGCATGTCACTAATAAATTTTATGCTAAACATATTACTGATAATAAGCTCACTAAAAATCGCATAATGAAATAAAATATTCTTTTTAACACTGCTCAGTCTAAATATGAATATATAAAAAGTCATGAAGTAATGAAATACAGTATGCTAATTCCCAGTTGCCTTTCAGGATAACATCACAGCAATATTAAAATGCATCAATTACAGTGGTGTTTAAAAACAATAGGTCAAATCCTGGAGGGAAGCAGAAAGCCAGGCCAAATTTCATGCAATACATGGGATCCTCATCCTGCAAACATTTACATATATATGCCCAGCTCCTTTGAACTCAGCGGGTCTGCTCCTGCACATGAAGTTGTTTGGCTTGCTGCTGTGTCTGCTCAGAGAGCTGAACTGTAACATGGACCAGGGTGTGATGGAGGACTGCAGAAAGTGCCTCGATTTTCATCTGGATACTTTTTATGGAGAATATTTTCCAAGTTTTTCTTTCCAAAATACCACCTACCGAAGCTCTACAGTACACCCTTCCCAAGTCTCATATGTAAAGGTATCTCACAGTACAAAAACTAAGATCAAGGAGCTTGCAGCAATCAGTTCTTCTATAAGTGTGAGGAAGGAGGATTTCCCACAGCTCTGCATGTGTGCATCTGTCTGTCCCCTCTCCTGTGACCAGGTTCTCCAACCTCTGGCGAGAGTTGGGCTCAGACTATGTCCCATTTCCTGACCACAGCCTGGCTGGGCTCTCTCTTTCCCAGCTGACTGCTGGTTTTCATGAAACTTCCAACTTTTAGAGTGCTGCCATCTATTCCAAATCTGGTGGAAACTGGTCAAGAAGTGCTGGGTGGGCAAAAACACCAAAACACATCACACCACCAACTGCCTAAGCCCCTTTCCTACCAGCAGGTGGTGGGAATTTGGTGACTCAGCTTTAAGTGTGGTTTAAGAACTGCATGTTCAGCAGATTGAATGCACTGGTGTCCATGTTTTCAGCCATGCCCCAATAAGCAGCTGCGAGAGGTGTAAATGAGCCATTTGTGACTCCACTCATTTGCATCCTCAAAACTCTTGGATGCCCCTCACTCCCAAGGGCTATTAAGGTACTAAATACTGCCAGACAACCCAACTGCATCCCCACTTAATGCACCTGTTCCCTGCTGGGTAGACCCAGAGGTTTATGACCCTTTTGCATCTTTTTTCTGACACAAAATGATCAAAAGGCCAGACAAGCTCTGGCACTCTATGTACCATTCATCTATCAGATATTTATTAATCAGTAATAAAGTAAATCAGGGATAGTAAAGTGGAAGTGACATCTTTATGAAGACAGACTAACATGTCCTGAATAGTAACGAGAATGGGCTTCTGAAACACATGCTCTGCATTCACTAATTATAGCCCTCAGCAGGGTCCTTGCTCATGAGTTGTCTTTTCTCACACAGGTAGTCTAAAGTTAATAGGCCCATTCATGTGAGTAACATCTGCAAAAGCATGTTCTAAACTCATATTCCCTGTCTTCAGCTCCTCAAAAACCCCAAAACACTTTAGGCAAAAACAGAGGTACTGTTTTAATAAACACAAATAACTGCATTAAAGTCCATATGGACTTTAATGACTTTAATCAGCTTCTGGACAGGCTGTGCACAAGGTTGTAGCTGGTGCCTGATGCAAAATAGAGCCTTCAGCCAGAGGGGAAGAGCAGTAATGTACAAACAAAACTACAGAGGGAAATTTTACAAGTTAAAAATTAACATACATGGACATCTCCCCCTTTTGGGGGCTGCAGCCTGTTCTCAGAAAACAGGAATATTTCATATCAGAGCATGCTCCCCCCCCTCCATAAATACATCCTTCCTCTCTCATAAGAAAGCAAATAGGATTTGCTGAATTCTGTTGTGGCCATAGGAAAAAAAAAAAGCCTAATGACATTGTGCAGTGTCCATAAAAATCCTGAAAAGTGCTAAAGGCACCTGAAAACTTGGCATTTCCTGCTTGAGTGCTTCCACTGTTCAAACAGATTTTTTAACAGCTAAGAAACCATGCCAAATGATCGCTGTTAATCAAAGACTCCTTTCAAATTGTATGAAAACAAAGCAGTGTCAAAAATGGTAAACTGCACACTTTACTACATGAGGAACTGAAAAATGACAGAACTCACATCAGTGCATATTTTGAGGGAAAATGTTGGCTTTGGAATAAAAGGGACTTATTTGGGGCCTTTTAGCAGTGCTGTGATTTTGTTTCAAAAAAAAAAAATGAATTGCTGATTTTTAGATTTTTTTTCTCCAATCCAGACTTTAGGTCAGCATCCATGTGGAAGTGAATTGCCGTGTTTTAATTTATTTCAGATCACCTCTCAGGGTATTAGCCCTGCAGGATCAGGATCTAGCCCAGAGGAATTCCATTCTAGGACACCTCTGTGCATTGTGCACCGTGCAGCATAGAGCCCCAGATGGTGGATGCCTCTCTGCAAAGTGCTCTTGCTAAATCAAAAGCAGCCCTCTAAACACACAGCTTCGCCATCACTTCAAAAACAATACACAAGTGATTTATTCTCTTTAAAAAAATTATCAGTTTGGTTCATTAACCTATAGCCATACAAAAGCAGGAGTCAATTACGTTGCCACATCAGATGTGTGTAAAGATAATTACCCTGAAAAGAAGATGTAAAGGTGTCCATAAAGGCAGTGAAATGTGACCTATTAAATCAAGCTGTAACCTATTATGGGTCAAAAAACACATTTGTAGGGCCAACAGGCTCATGGCAATGGCCAATCTAGCATGAATTCTGCAGGTGTCCTTTTCAAATAAACATGAAATCTATCCTTTTAGTTCTTGCCATGTTACTGTCTTCTTACCTTCCATACACAGTTTACCCAACACACGCATGCAAACGACACACGCAAATGTCTCTCCAAAATTATGCAGAAGAACACACCAGGTATGAGCAGTTAAACAGCAAATATGAGATAGAAAATAAGCAACAGAAAGTACACACAGAGCACTGTTACCCTGCTGTTTTACTGGGCATTTCGTAATGCCATGTCTTCTTACACAAAGTACCCGATCCTCGGTAGGGTAAACCTGCTTTGGATGGTCAAGACCTGACCCATCTGTCTAGGAAGACCTGTAAGTGTTCTGAAATTCTTGCTTTGTGAAATTTTCTAACGTTAGCTTGAAGTTATTAAAAATAAAATTAGCATGTGACTTCGGTTATCAGTGTCTAACTTCTGAGTGACATTCCTCTTGATTGATTTAAACCACTTCATTTTCAGTAAGCACCTCTAATATTTGAAGGACCTCATTAAACCAGTTTAGATTATATTTTGCCTCATTTGTACTCACTGCAACAAATGGGTTGAAAAAAACCTCTGCTTTATGTCACATGCCAAAATACACAGGTATTACAGGGATTTCTCAGAATGCCTCTCCTTTGCTGCTCTTTTGGGATCACTCCAAATAACCTTTTGGGTTATACTGGGCTTGATGCTGCTTTCTCTTGCACCAGAGGTCTAATCAGAAGTAATTAAATGGAAGTCACCAGAGCTCTTTGATGGCAATCCCAGTAGAACTGAGTCTGTAATTAAACTTGCAAATTTTTAAAGACAGGTATTGCATTAATACAGGTGTACAGAACTGAGGCAGAAACACTGATGTCTTGCAAACAATTTCACCACAGTGTAGAGACTGTAACAGTGTGGAAAGCAGATGCATTTCTGATTTATGGAACTGCTGTGTCAATGGTCCTAACTGCAGTCACTTCAACAGGGCTGGGCCAGACGACCACTGTGAAGGGTCTCACCCTTGAAGGCAGCACAGAAACAACCTGCAACCTGTGCAAAACAGGAATTAATCATGATAAACCCACTCTCAGTCACGAGAGTTAACAGTGTGAAATCCAGACATTTAGGTAAAGAACCAGGGCCAAGGCATTTAATCTTTCAATGTATTTACATTACTAAATATATGATTTGATCAAGTTATCCATCAGGGAAAGAGCTTTGAGGAAAAAAACCATCTATGTACAGATGCTTTCTGGACTAGGCAGTTTTGTGGGTAACAGACAAAAACCCACCTCTACCTCCTTCAGAGTTATTATATTTTTATTCTTATCTAACATACTCCTTTATATCCTTCACGCTGCATAGCTGGCTTTTAACTGTTCTAAAAATAACAGTCATTAAAGGAGGCACAGAGATGTTCCAGTCTCTTTGTTGAATCTGAATTCATACCAGCTCTGTCAAGGAAGGTTGGCCACAAACCTGTCTGCAGCAGGTGTGAGGCTGAGCTCCTTTTTGGAGAATTAGTCTCATCTATCATATAAATTTGTTTTGGTTTAACCAGTACGTTGCTCAGAGCAAAAGAAATTGAGAAGCCTCCCACACAGCACAGAAGAAGCTTAAAGTATTGGTCAGTAAAGTGAAATGATTCTTCAGAGATATCTGCGGAGATAAATTGCCCACTTATCTACCTTAATTTGTAAGACACATCAGGTGTCATATAAGACATTATTCCTAAGGGAGTAAGTCACCTTCATAATCATCACAGAGGTGAGAATGTTGGGCAAACACCAACAAAATCAAAACAAAAAATATTCTCCAAGGAAACACAATCTGTGTAACACAGAAGTCCAACAAAAGAAAGTTTAACAAACCCAGTACCCATTGTTCGCTTCTCTATGCATATCTATATCTGCATACATGGCTTTTAAGAAAAACACACTTAACATGGTTATGATGATAGCAACACTATTCTCTGTGTTTCTTCTTTTTCATAAGCAATTCCAGAGAAGAAATTAGGTATTGATTCTCTCCCTACCTATGTCATCTTTTCTCTTTAATAGATTCACGGCTTTCAGGCTTTAGTTCCACAAACCAGTAGGTAGCATCTAAACAAGATTCACTTTTCTGAAAGGAGCCCTGATTGCTATTAATTCTTCTGCTTTTTTTTTAGCTCAGTGTGTTGCTGAAGTGCCTTTCTAGAGAAGTGAAGAATTAAACATTTTCAAGTTTCAGAGAACGAAGTCAAAAGAGTTGCTCCTTCACACCAGGTCAGTCAATGTTACTAAAATAGTCTCCTACAAGCTGGGCAACTGATTTCAAATTTCCAGCCCCAGCTGACATTTAATTATCCTGCACAGAGAAGAGCAGTTCCAACACTCTCAGCAATGAGGTTCAAGCCTCTGAGCTGAATTCAAGAGATTGGGAGCACGAAGCTTTGCCACTTCCATCACAAGCGAGTGTACAATTTTACCTGTAAATTATAAGCTTTAACCCCAAGAATTTCAGTTGTGCCATCAGGATGTCCTGTCCTGCAAAATTAATTCCGTGGGAAATAAAGCATTTACTGTCAAGGCAGAGGTAAACTGGAGTACTTAAGTTGACTTCAATGGAGATGGGCTGATTTACATCAGCTAAAGATCTGCCCTTGCTTCCACTCAAAAAAACCCAAACCAGACTCTTCTTCTGATCAAGAAGTGGAATTTCATAATTCACTTAATGAGGACGAGCTAATGTCCACAGAGACACTAGTGGTTAATATCAGATGTGTCAATCAACATCTATTAATGTTGAGTCGCTAATTTGATTTGTGAAATACTGTAACAAAGATTCATATAATTTATCCTTAAGGGATATTCCTTGGGTATTGAATTAACCTAGTGGATGTTTGTCCTTTTTTCCAAGTAAAAAGAAATGTGTTCACAATAGCTTACTATACAGGACAAAGCCAGTGAGTACGGAAAGAAAGAGAAAAATGCTCTGGTTTAACACTCATGTTTAGTTGTGTTTCATTTAAATTTGTCTTATCTTCTTCAGATCTTTGTACAATAACTTAAAATATGGGTTCCTGGTAAGGTTAATTTTAAGAGTCAACTTAATATTAAGGATTCTACTTTAAAGAAAACTAGGTACTTAATAGTCCATTCTGATCAATTAATTCAATTGCTGGCACAAGGATATCTACATTTCAGGTCTCATCTGTAACCAGGCTCATGCTTTAGAAAACTGTAAGATGATTATTTCTTCTGAATTATGCTGTTGTGTCTACTGTTGTGTTCTACATTAAATACTTGAAAATCACCCTAAATCTTATGGTTAAACTCCTCTATTCAGTGTAACAATAAAAGGCACTGAAAATTAACTGATTAGTATCATAAGCAAACATACCTAGACAGAGACTTAACTCAGGTTTTATAGCTATAAAACAACACTGAAATTCTGTGTTTGGGAGGAAATTTAGGGAAATGAGGATTAACTGAAAGAACAGCCCTTCTTCAAACAACTGCCTATATTTACATGTGGCCATTTTTAGGCTTTGGGCAAATGAATACGTATGCAAGAGTGAATTTTGGTTTTACACAGAAGACCAGTGCCAGGACTATGCTTCACTGTGCCTGACAAAAGCCAGACTCCTGGTGAGCTAACACCACTGTGTATACTTTCAGCTGATCTCCTATTATAAACCATCCTATGGCATCAGCTGAATGAAATTCCTAGTTGCTAGATTATTTCCTTTAGCATCGTGTTCTTCAAAATTACTGCAGCTCATATTTATCATTTAGGGACTACATTGTACAAACTCTGCACCAAGTGTCTTTGCACTCCCTGATTTAAGTGGGACACTCCCCAGGAGAAAAAGCACTAATTTACAGCAGTTATGGCAGCACAGGGCCCACAGAAATGCTACAGTTTACGTTTATTGTAACCACAATGGTTATTTTTGTTACAGCTAACATAAAAACCTCGTTTCTTATTCATATTTGTCATTATTTTGTTTTTATGTAAAATAATAATCATGATAATAATAGTAATTCCAGATGTTCGTGTAAAGGCAGCTCATTAAATCACAGTTGTGCACTCTTCCATGCTGTAATTTGCTCAGATAAATTTTCTTTTCTTTAAGCAGGTAATAAATACATAAAGCTTTTCTATCTATATATCTTTTAATCGACTGCAGTCATTTAACCTAGACCCTCTAACCAAATTAATAATAGAAAACGTGTCATAACAATTCCTTACCACAGGATGAATTATCATTATTGTTTTGGCATTGAAAATCCTTTCTGCTACCTCAAATTACCCTTCTTTTCAACAGTGCACAATACATGAATCACTTCCCTAATCCTACATGTTACTAAAAATCACATCCCAGTACAATAGAGCCATCTGACAAGCTACTTTCTGACAGCATGCTAAACTATTGTGGTGGTGAATTCCCAGAGACCCTCTGGATCTGTTTCATTAATAAAAGTTGCAAGTGAAAGCCAAAGGAGGAACTTCACATCCCAGCTCTTCCCATCACCCTTAACGTCATGGAAATGTCTTCCCTTGTGCCAAGGAGGTGTTAAGCAGACAAACATCGTTAGAGCTCTGGCCATACCTCCTTTGAAACCTAAAAATCTAAACATCTGGATTTTTTTTACAGCTGGGGGCAATTACAGTGCTGTTTCCAAACACCATAAATGTATGTCTATCCGTAGAATTATATACACACAGGCTCTGATCCTCAGCTGCCTGTTAAATCAGTCAAATTTGACAATGTCAAGTGAGTCGTACTGGATTTACAGCACCTGAGAATCCAACCTTCCAATTTGCAACCACACGTTAAGGGATGAGTGATCTGTAGAGCAAGGGCACAGTTGAAAACCGGTGAATTACAACCTTCACTGCTGATTTTTGTTCTGAGACTGACACCCTCCATGGCTCCAAGCTAGTTTTTTTCTTACAGCAACCTCATAAAACACATTTTCTTCCCTGGGACTTAAGCAGCAGCAAATCCTGTGTTCACAGTGGAGCCAGGAGAAAAACTCCCAGTAAGGTAAAAGAGCAAAGGTGACAGGTTTGTATATGTATATGTAAAGTGCTTCCAAGGTACATGTACTGAAAAGTAAATTAAAAGTAGGTTGCATGGGTATTAGATGGGCACAGGTCTCCCAGGTGCCAGGCACCTTTAATTTGCTGCTCCAGACTGACAAAAGTGAAGCTTGCTCTTGCTTAAGATCAAATCCTGAGGTGGCAAATGCTTTGCTCAGTGGCTGATGAACCCTTCATAATGCACACTTACAGTTTTTAAATGAGAGAAATTAGATGCCTGGACTTAAGCCTGCAAAAGAAATAAAAAAATTCTGCACTTTCAAAGATCTAGAACACAAAAGACTAAGGATTACCGAGTCCACTTCTATTACTGTTGTTTTTTGAAAGATATTAAACCATCTGCTCCCTTTATGATCCTCTAATCAGAATCAACTTGTGCTTCTCTACCAGACAAGTATTTAGGCAACTTTTCATTGCAACAAACCAGCATTCATCAGAAGTGGTATATTTTTAACACTAATTCTAATTATAACAAGCAGTGCATTTTGTCTGCTTTCCAATTATGCATGAGAAAAAGTCAGTGTAAGTGTCCTCTCTTATCAAAATTATCTGTTTCTAATTTCAATTTTGGCTATGACTTTGCACTCAGTGATGTAAATGTAAATGTTCCTGTCAGATAAAGATTAATTTGATTTAAGTCCTCTTTGTTCTAATTATATATTCTATTTCTGCTCACCATGCAAGTTTCATTTGAAGGCACATCTGTATTTTATCACAACAATGAAGAAAGTCTTTGGTATTTAAAAAGGTAACTACAGGATTTCAGCTAGTCCTGTCAGGCACTGTTATGACAGCGTGAGCTAGGACTGTGCCAAATGAATATTTTAGATGACTAATGTATGAATTACTGTAATTATTACTTGAATATTAAAGTATGTGAACTTTTATCAAATGAAATAAAACTTGTTGCCCTAATTGCTCCCTTTACTCCTAAGGAAACATGACCTTTATGGGCTTTGAACCTGAGCACACTGAAAATACTGAATGATACCCCATAGGCAAAATAGGAGATTTAACATGGAGAGAAAGATCATTTTATCTCTGACTAACATGGAACACATCTCTTTGATATTTTCCTGTCTGGAAGTTAAGGTTTTGGGGATAGTCTAGAGAGACTTCTGTCATCGAGCATATCCACACTGTGTTGACATCCTGGGAAAAGTTAAGATAGAAGGAGTGGGTGGGTAATTCTGCTGTATTTGTCCAGACTTGAAGTCTCACACTTACAAGCCATCTAAAACTATTTAAATAATGAATTTTTCAGGGCCCACACTATAGGGAAAACTTCAAGACCACCTGGGTTTGATGAAAATGGGATGTGACCCTCCGGCCATGTCTTCTGACAAAGCTCTTCTGGAGGCAGCAACAGAATATGCTTTGGCAGAGGCATGACTCAAATATTGCCAAGACCACTGTGTCTAACCTTGCTTGCATTCACGTCCTAGAATGACATGATTTTCCGCCAAATCCATGACAAGTGAGGGGTAGCTGGCTGTGGAGTCAGTTCTCTAGGCACAACTCAGAGACGTTTCTCACATGTCTAACATAAATGGAGTTCATACTCCAGCCCTAATGTTAAGAGGGCTGGTCTTTTATCCCACTGCTTTCACAAAACTTACAGCAACTTTAACAGTATTGAACAGCTTCTCTGACACTTGGGTGATACTGCCCTACAGAATCAAAAGCCCTACAAGAATCAAAAGCCTTGATACATAGGACACAACCATACACATGAGCCCCCCTTTTTTTTAGAAGTTTGGTGAGTAAGACTTGAAGACTTTGAAGGCATGCAGATGTTGTGGCAGTTCCTCTTTTGCAGTTGCAGAAATCTGGCTTTCCATCCAGAGTGTTTCTAGCTCATCCTCCAAGCTGCTGCTGTCTCCCCCCAGACCTCATTTCTCTCCCCTCTCCACAGCAACAGTTATACACAACTATCTGCTGGGAGACTTGCAAAAAACAGATGACTGCACATAATTTAAAAAATATAACATCTGCAAGAATAATGAGAAAGCTTAAAAATAATTGAATTCTAAAAAATACATTTAAAAGTGCTTAGGGCAACTTTATGGTCACAGTCAAGACTCAACAAGGCTGTTATCCAACAGCTCAGTTGCAACATCTCTTTGAACAGTTTTCTCCTGACATTTCTGTCCACCTCAAGGGGCAACCACTCAGATAAACAACCTAACAACTTGAGAGATCGAGATTTAGACACTTACCACTCACTGACATTTATGCTTCCCACTTGATCTGTGCCAACTGCTGTCTTAGACACTGACTTTGGAGCACATCAAGGCTGCAAGCTGGCATGTAAGTATTTCTGACTGGCTACTGTCTTCAGAATATATTTACAGCATCTTCTGACTATTCTATGGCATTGAGAAAAACTAAACCTAAAACTGTTTTTATACAGCACCTCATCACTTCACTCCATTATTTACAAATGAGAGAGAGGATGCACACAAAAGCATTGTTCAGGTTGGTGCTGTTATACACAGGTTTTAATTTATTTTCATCTATAAGAATGTTGCTGTTTTACTTGCCAAAACAAAAATATACTGCTGTAATATTGCTGTGATCTCAGCACAGTGTTTCTGGACAGCGGGTGACCTTCTGTACCTTTTATCTGAAGGAATTTGGCCCAGAGAAGCAGAAATCAAACAACATGTGATTCAGAGTTGCTGCAGAACCCGTCACCTCTCATCAGCTTGTGATTTAGTGTAACCTGAACAGGGACAGCCCTGTTATTTTGTATAGGAACCAACATGACATTATCCAGAGCCAGGAGGTCATTGGTTTAAATCTCAACTAATCTGATGTGTCAGACCAAAGGCTCAGATTAGGCAGTTGGAGAAAATGGAAACATTCCTCTGCAATTTAATATCATAATTAACTACGGACAAAGGATACAACTACTTCAAAAGAAATAAAGCTTTAACAAGAAAAGATAATGGGTCAAATCCACTGTTGGTATAAACTGCCAGAACTATGCTGATCTCGCAGATCTCTGTCAGCTTTCACTAGTGGCAAATTAGGCTACAATTAATGAATTTCAGTGATCAAACTCCAATTAATTGTTCATTGCTGAAATAATCCAGCTGGAGATGTGTGTGTGGGCAAACACTTTACAATACCACTGCAGCAGTACTTCTGTTATCAGACAACAACAGACATTAAGAGGAACTGCAGCAATAGTTTGGGAGTAATAGGTAAATTTACCTATTCATTTCAGTTTAGTTAATCTTCTAAAAACAGTCAGATGCTTACTGCTAGCAGAAAAATACTCTGTAAACTGGGGAGACAGAAAAGATGTGTATTGTAAGGTTTTACCTACAGGTACAAATATTCCTAATAAATGAATGTCTTTTATTGAAATGGTTTGGACTGCGTCCATCTGCAGATGAGTATTGGCTGCATGTGCTTTCCTGGAGAGCATGCAATAAAATGATTGAAGCGGTGATTAAAAGGAACACATTAGTAAAAATGTCTGCCATAACTTTATAATGTACATTTTTAAACTGAAATATCTCTGAATCATTATAAACATCATTAAAAAATGAGCAGTGGGAGCACCTTCAAGATACTTGCTACCTTTTCCTGAAGACCTCATTACCTGAGCTCTTGCCTAATCAGAATGGCCATTAGAATGTGTTGGGGTTTATCTGTTAGGAAATATATTATTTGGAAACAAGGTCTTGATTCAGAAAGGCATTTAAACACAGGCTTGAGTGCTCTTCCCAACAGATGTGGTTTCTACATTAGGACCTTGATTTGGCAAGTATTGTAAATTTTTAACGAAAACAGTTCACTTGACTTCAATTCAACAGCTCAAATACTCAAGTTAAGCTTTTATGTCAAGTGTTTGATTGGAGAGGGGTCTAACACACATTTTTTTCATCTTGCAAATGTTTGGTTTTTGAGGACATGAACAGATAAATAATAATTGAAACTTTAGCAAATGTGTGAGTCAATTTGTATGAAATGATAAAATCTAGTTTTCTGTAGAGCTCTCTGTAAACCCATAACTCAACAGCAGGCACTTCTGTTCAGGGGAGTACCTGTGGATTGATGCAAATGTAATGGGAATAACACTGACATGCTGCCCCTGCTTCCTAAATATATTTTGAGAGGGGAAAAAAACACACAACAAAAGTATCTTGGACTGAGGAAGGTTGATTGCTTCTGAACGACCTTAAATGCCTCTTCCTAATTCTACATCCTTGCCCCCTGCTCTGAACTACTGAGTTGCCTCTTAAATTCATTCTTATTATTTGCAGCAGCAGTCTCCTCTGGCAATTTATAACCACACTTAAAATTTACCCCATAGTGTGTAATTTTCTGTGCAAAAAACGTGGACTACAAAGCAGCCACAGAGCTAAAACAACTAGTGAAATAGTTTCTACTCATAGTTTCTCCTGGAGAATTTAAAAGAGTGTCACCCTAAGGCAGCTTTTTTAAAATAAAACAGAAGTAAAGAATATTTTCCATTACTTCCGCATATAAAAAATGTAATTAAAAATGCATAGTATGAAAACTGTGGAAAGGAATGAATTCTGACAATTTCCTAGTTATTAAATCCTTATTATCCCAGGAGCAAAAAGCAACATCATCACCACCACCTCCCTGGTCTAAGCCAAGCAAGATGGCAGAGTTACTCATTACCTGAACGACTCCATCTCTACCTTCTGTGGATTAATGAAAAAAGGAGACTGTGCTTCCCAGGTAAATGGGTGACAGGACAATTGTTCTTGAGATGAGTGATATTAACTGCAGCACAAGGCAAGGAAGAAAAAGTGGATTTTAATGCTGTTGAAAATTATGGCCTTAAGAAATGTAGTGGATGACTAAAAGTCCTCTATTCAATGAAGAAATCATTGAGAAGTTCTTGGCAGGATATCAAAAACTGCATTTAAGAGGACAATTAAAACAGTATAATGCAAACGCTATAATTAGAACCATATCTGGTTGAGCAATATACTATTTGTCTTCCAGGCTGTTAGAAGAAAAAATTCCCCTGAACTGTTGCCAGTATTTATCGAGGTATTTACCAAATAATACAGATTTGGTCAGAAGATGAATTTTGTTACCACAAAGATTAAGTAAAAAATTGCATCCACCTTTGTGCTGTTAAAGATTCTTTTCTGATACTCATTAACCTCCCACAAATAATCTGATTTACGTGTACATATATTTATATTATTTTACATGGACAATGACCAAGGTCCCCCTCCCAATTATGCAAACCCAGGCCTGCTCCTGCTAAGGTGTCAGAGTTCTGTACAGTTTAAGCCAGCACAGCTTAATTTGCACCAGTTGAGAAACAGCCCAGAATTTAGAGTAGAACATGGGAAACTTGCCAGACGTGCAACAGGGAGCCCAAATTTCATCTGTACCAAACAGAACAGGGCATCCCTATTATGTATTATGATGCAGAAACCATGGAAGTAGCAAAACGAGAAGAATTTGTCTCAAAAATAAAGTTCACACTTCCCAATTAGCAAGCGCAAACTTTAAATGGCATTTTCACGATACAGGAAGAGGAGAGGAGAACATTTAAAATTAAATGCAAACTACTTTCACAACAAACCTCTCTCTCTGGAAAACAGGGAAGCCCTGTTTCAGCACAGCACTTAAGAGTGAAGTGGTTTAGCCAGTAACTAAACCAGGGGCTCCCAGAACGTGAGCAGAGTCCCCCCTCGGAGAGGACCTTTCTACCTGCTCCTCTGAGTAGCCTCTTGAGGGCTGGCATGAGAGGGGCCAGCGCTGACAGGGAGCAGACAGAACCACCCATAGTCATCTCAGATGGAAATGAGATGGATTCTTGTTCCACACCCAACAGTGGAGAACCACCCCGGAGCTGCCCGGAGCGCGGTGCTCCCATCACCGCCAGTCCAGGCGGGAAGATCCGTGACACGCCACAACGTGTGAAGTACCTATAGAAGCCCACAAGCCACTGAAGCTGCATGTGCTCTGGGGCATGACTAATAAGGGACTTCAAAGCTTTGAAAAAGCTGAGTTTCTTGACGATTATCCGAACCAAATTTCAGAATCTTTTGAAGATGGTTTGTCTCCGCTCAGGGGGTCTGTTTTACGAGGCACTGGGAGAAGCTGCAATTGCTTAACCTCATTTTAGCATGCAGTAATTTTACAGTGTGCTTTCCTTTCTCAGTGCTCTTGTTCCAGCCACAGAGGTTAGGGATCTCAATGTGCTGGATATCTGAGATGGGGGGGAACATGAGAAACCACATGGAAACCATGAGGAGAGTCTAGGTTTCCATCCTGGGTCTGGGAATCCTGGAATTCAGACACGCTGCCTTGTGTTCGATACTGCCTCTTTGTGGAAAGAGGCTGTTATACATTGTAAAGCTTAATTGTTCAGACAATCTTTGGATATGGTTTTGCAGGATAGTTCCTCTGAATTTAAAATAAAATTTCATGGAGGATCTCCTAATATGGAGTTTTATTTCCTGTGGGAACACTTCTGTGGAGGAACAGGCAGGGGAATACATAAGAACTAGATGCAAATTCCAGTGGTACAAATAATCATAATGTTCAGCACAGTGATTATACTGAGCACGATGCAAACTCCAGCAGAGAAAACCCACACATACGCATTTCTCCTCCTGAAAAAAACCTAAGTAACATTGAAGCTTAATCCTTGCTGGTTTTCCTCTTTCTCCTACTCTCTGGGCTGCATAAATTCTACAGCATATTTTACTTCTCTCTATAGGTCCTGGTCAGTCTAGAAGAGATAGAGGGTTTCTTTTCCTAAGCCCAAGGAATCAGATGTTACTCTCAGCAGTAAAACATCACAGAATTAACAGACAGCCTATTAGGAATATATCCCCATCATAAAGAGTGCTACCCTCAACTCAGTCTGAAAAGAAACAAGCAACGAATTTCAGATACTGCAACGATCGAATTAAATAATAAGTCTATTATCTTCAGCAATGAATATATTGACTTATACACATGAGATCTAATAGGTATTAGTACAATACTTTGTACATGACAGATTATTTCAGATTATTTCAGCATTACTGAGATCTCTGGAACATCACATCAGTTAAAAAAGAAAAAATATAGCCCAAATTTGTAAAGGTCAGTGAGTAATTGTTAACCTTGGAGGGGCGAGAAATCAGTATTTTTACTGACAGCCCTCAGAGCCTCTTGTAAATCATATTCATATACTTAAGCATTAATTTACATACTTAATTTCTGACAGGTTGACAACTGCAGTCCTTCTATCCTCTTGGTGTAAAGTAAGAAGTCAATTGTTATTCAGTGTATCAGTTACAGTGGTAGTGCCACTAACTGTATTTTATATAATGTGCTATCTGCAGAAAAGCAGATAAGAATTTGATTTAACATCCAATTAAAAGCCGTCATTGAAAAATTACTTCAAATAAGCCTTTTATTTTCTTTAATCAGTCCTCAATTCAAGCCTTCCTTGGACCTACTGAACCAAGCATCAGGACTCATGAATTTTGATTAAAAAATTTGAGCCCATTTCTAACTTAAGCAGATTTTTTTTGTTGCACTGTTTGATAGAAATTTAATAAATCTATGAATCCTTGCCAGCGTCATTTATCATCTTTTTTTCCACAAGACTGGCCTATTATGCCTCAGTAGTAAATTATGAGGAAGCCAGCAAACCAAAACTTTTCAGTCCGATACTGAAGAAGAGATATAATCACTTGCATTGAACCATATAATTATAGTAGAATATGAATCTCTGAAACATTAGGTCCTGTTTTGAATATGTAATGCCCATGCTTTGAGAGCCTACAAAGATTTCTAGCTGATCTAATATAGCTCAGTTTAGCATCATATTGAACAATTTGCTGTTAATGAAAATGACAGCAAAAGCCATAAACAACAAGCTGGGAGACTCAGTAAGAATTATTAGGGAAATTTCCCTGTCTTTGGAAGAACAAGTCAGGAAATCAAACAGTCACCTTTCAGGGTTCCAAGTCAACCACATCTGTTCTAAATGAACTCAGGGAGCTTAACCTGGGGCCACGTTACCAAAGTTTTGCTAGTTTAGGGATGAAGCTGGGATGTGACTGAGTCTCCCCATCCTCCCTAGAGCATTGTAGGAACAGAGAGGCCCCTCGAGGAATGAATTTGGATCAGGTGTAGAATTAGTTGCTACAGTTCACACTGCAGAGATGCCCGTCTCTGCTGACACTGATCTGCAGGAGCAAAGGAGACTCTTCCTAACTCAGCCACTAAACTAGGGGGGTGAGGCTCAGCACTGTGAATGCCCCACCCCCAGATGCCCACCACTTAATGTTGGGATCTCTGCACTCACAGCAAAGGACACCTTGCCCTAGGAATACAAGGAACAGACACACAAGGCAGAAAAGGAACGGTGTTTAGGAAACACATCCGGCCTGGGTTTTTCACTATTTTTGAATGGAGGTCCTTCCTTTGTTCAAAACTTTCTTTTTCCCAACCACAACAAGTTGTTCCACAAGCTGTGGAAATTAGCAAGGGCTGGGTTTGTGGCCCAGGTCCTTGCACAGCAGAATAGTCCAGTACCTCCCCACTTGAGCTGGGCAGTCAGGGCCACGCGATGCCCTGCATGGACTCCCTTGGAGACACAACACACACTTGCTAACACCAACCATGTGCTACCACAGACATCACACAACTGCTCCACTTGGTGAGGCTTTCCAGAGGGTCTGACAGCACCTCATCTCTCCCTTAGGAAAATTAGGCAAAAATAACTTTCATTTCTTCAGCCATCAAAAAAGTCTGGGTTAGGTCCATTTTTGATCTTTCCCAAGCTGGTTCTTCCACCATCAACTGAAAACAATATTCTCAGACTATCTTAAGACTGACTTTGTAGAATAATCACACTTGTCCAGGCTTCAAAATTTTTTCCTAATATGAAAATGACCTGGACTCTAGTCTGGCTGATGCAATGAAACTCACTGTGTCATGCTGTTCTCTGCTGTAAAGCAACATCAGTTTCTTATTTTACTTCCAAACCACACTGGAACTTCTGTGTGAGAGTCTGATGATATAAAGTATTCATTCAAAAAAGAAAAAGGTTCAAAAAGAAAGGTTAGGCTGAGCTGTAAGAAAATTAAGTACCAATGCACAAACAAGGACAGATATTCAAAGGGGGAAAACAGAATTTTAAATGAAAAAGTCTGTCAAGTGTTCAAGAATTAATTAAGAATAGATCTAAAGTAGATGAATATTCTACTTGAGTGGCTGTACTATCATCAAACTTTTGCTAATAAAGCAGCCACTTCTTCTGACACTGTCTCCTAAAGATTGATATTTCTTAGATTATAGCTGCAAATACCACTTCTTAATTGAAGAGGTATTTTGTGATCCTGTAGTCAGGAGCACGAAAATATGTGTTATTTCTGCACTGCCCTGTAACATAAAAGACACTGCTAAAATTGATGCACTTCATCACAGCCTGGAGATTCTTCACACAACTGGGTTGCAGAAGAACCAAAAGGCCCCCATAAAACAGCTGGTTTCACAAATTTCTATGATGACTTCTGTAGGTACATATGTCAGACTCCTGGACAGAAGAGTAGGTATGAAGTTGATTTGTGAATATATTGCTTATTGCAGGCAACCAAGTCAATCTTTGCAAGTTCAGGTGGTGTTATGGACACCAAGAGTAACCAGATCCAACCAATCTTATGGGACTCCTGATATAAATCAGCTGCCAGGCTTGGTTTATTTTACAGTACTTTCTGATCCCTCTCCATCACGCAGAGCTAGACACAAACTTAGGTAAAGGTTGTGTCTTAGGGGAACAGTCCAACAGTCAAAGATTTCACAAATACCTGTGCAGGAAAGCGTGCAAGTATCTGGCTGGCAGAAGGCTGCCAATCAGCTCTGCAGTTTTAAACATTTTAAGAGCTTCTTAAAGTAAAAATAATGCAAATTGCCTTTCCTCTGATCCATGGCAGGGAACAAACCTTTTTTTTTTTTTTCCTTTTAATAAGCCTGGTAAACGAAGTGTAACCATACCTGCTAAATTACCTAACTGATGATCTCCTGGCACAGAGAAGCATTTCTGTCTAATAAAAACAAAACTGCCCATTGTGGGACATTTTGCATTAGGCTCAGAGGAGTGCAGGGAGTAGAGTTTCCTGCCCTGATTTTGATGCTCTCTACAGGAATTGCCCTCTGGCCCCTTGGCAGGAACTCCATGACCCAGCTGAGCTTTCTACTGAATAGCTCAGCGGGGTGCAGGAGCCAGTTGCATGGCTTCACATGGTGCAGAAAGCTGTGGAGATTTTCTCCTGAACAGCACCTCGGCCATTTTGAAACATCTGCAATAGCTACTATTCAGGGGATGGAGGGAGGGGGGAAGAAATTCTCCAGCTGTTACGTCTCTGCTGATTTATTTATTTATTTATTTATTTTTTATTCCCGTCTACTGCCCTCATGATGATTTTGAAGGACACCAAATGGTTTCCATTATTTAGAATGAAATAACATCTGCTCAACAAATATTGTTACTCCTTGGGAAGCACCTCATTCAAGCAGCAGCTCTCCTTACAACACTTTATTTCATATAGTGTTCAGAGGACAGTCTCACAGACACACTAGAGAAAGAAAGAGGGGAAAGTAGAAATAGCTGCAAACAAAAACTGAAGATGGTGTCTGAAGAAAGGATCTTGTTCTGTAGCTGAAGGAGGTGGGTAGACCATGTAGGGTAACTCAAGAGGAAAAATGACCTCTCTTCTCTGCACCAGCTAATACACCAAGAGGGAAAACTGTCACAGGGAGGTGACCATGCTGGGAGAGGGTATGTGAGCAGATGGACATGAGGTCAGTAGCATGGAATAAGTCCAAAGAGATCAGTTTTGAGTTTTATTTAGGCTTGAACTGAAAGCTAAAAAAGAGAAATGGAAGTTACTGAGCCCTGCTTTCTTAGGACAGGAAAGAAATCAGCTCGGAGCACTGAATTGTAAAGATCACATTTCTGATACACAGGTTGCTACTGAAATCAAAATGTCCTTTTGGGTTGCAATTTCTTTCACAACACATTTTGTAGAGCACACTAGCTCAATAATCCAAAACCCATAGTAGCTTGGGTGCTGACAAACCACAACCCAGATACTTGCTGGACTCTGCTCCATGACCTAGTGAAACGCACTCAAGTATCTATTTCACCTGTTTAATCAAAATGTTAAAAATCACATGAGAATATGCCTGCCTAGTATGTGGAAAGCTATATCTGTTTATTTTCATTTTGCTACTATCAGCATCATTTGGATGAGGAATTAAAGAAAGAAATATGATCATGTGGAGGCATAATCCAGCATTAAATTGATCTGGGGGCATACTTTTTAGCCCTATAATTTCTTTTTGTTTCGAGGACAAGTGATTTTAACAAGATCACCAACATTTCGATTTACTGAAGGTTCACTAATCCTGCAATTCCTCAGCACCTGCCAGAAGGGCAGTGAAGACTTCCCAGGCCCTGCCTATGGAGATGCAGTCATCAAATTACCAGAGAAAGCACAGACATCTGTACAGATGACCTCAGAAGAGATCTTTGTAACAGATAAACCCAGGAGTTATTTATTATACTTCTGGTGAATAACTATTTAACCGGATTTAAGGTAATTTTTGGACTAGAGATAACATCTATCTAATGCTTATACATATAATTTCTGTGTGATCTCAAGTTGTATCATTTGTACATATTTGTATAGTCATTATAAAGCTTGTATGTTTAATGTTATCTACACCTTCATGTAATGTGCCAGATGACGTAACCTGTAGTATTTAAAGACATCATGACATTGAAAGGTCTATTTCCACAGCTATTAAAAACTGTTTAGAGGCACATAAAGCAATATAGTCAGATTGTTAAAAAGAAGCCTTTCAAAGTTTATGTTTTTTAAATGTTGATTCTATAACACTGTGCCAGTTGTTACAGATTTTGATTAGTGAACAGGGGACTACTGAGTTTTCTACTTGGTAATTCATAGTGTTTACAGCCTCAAAAGAAAAGCAGAAGACATTTCTCAACTGCTTGAAAACCACAAAATTTGTAACACATAGTTGAAAAGTCTTATCTTTAACAGCCACCTCTGGCTCTCGTTTCTTTGCACATCTAAATTGTATTTTGAGCAGGTAAAAAGCCTCAGACGCTATATGAATTTTTAAAATAATACCTCGAAAATGTTGATTTTACACTTCTGCTAGCATTTCATAGTCATATTTTACTTTAGATTACATTGGAGCGTTACATGATTTTAACACTTACAGCCGTGTTTAGAGGAATAGCTTGAAAATAACGCGTTTAAAGGACAGCTTGCTGCAAAGGAGGAAACTTGACCCCACGAACACGTAACAAATTAGGCTGCTGGTAACCTCAAATTCACACCTAAACCAGCCCGCTGGCTGCTCCTATGAGGAAGGCATGTGCCTCCATGGGCTTCAGCCTCTCCTCCATGCAATGCATCCAACAGCAGAGGAACCTCATTAACAGCAAAACCTGGGGACACCGTTGCCAAAGTTCACCCCGTGGCGCCTGCGTGTGCCAACACTCGGCCTTTAAGTTGCAGACTGAAGGTTTTTCGTGGCGAACGAGCGTTTTCAGAAGACAAAACAGAAGAAACAATAACTGAAGCGAGGGCAGGAAACACAAAAGCCCCAACGAGCAGCAGGAGCAGCAGGCACAGCAGAGGTACCAACAGACTGACGTTCAGCTCTCCGAGCCATTCAAATTAATGAGCTCTAGAAATGTGGGGGCCCACTGTATTAATGTCCATTACATAATGTGCTTCCTACCCCAGTAAATAGAGGATTCAGGATGCCTGGGGTATAGACAGTCTCTTACCAAAGATAATGGGCCCAAACTGATTTTAGACACAGGTCCCTTTCCCCGGAGACAGTTCCTAATGATCTCCAATGTTACAAAGGCATGACAAAAATATAAAGCAGTCACATTAGCCCAGATAGATCTTTTACAATTACCTTGACTCCTGAAAGTAGTCCATCATATCTTATTCACAAAATTTGTATTTTTTTCTGTTTGCACTTACATAGCTTTGGTTCATTGTACTATAAATGGAATATACATTTATTCTTCATGGGCACACTAAAATGTCTTAGATAAAAGAAGCCAATGCTTCTCAAAGGCTGTTCTTAATTTTACTTTTCTTTTCTAATAGTTAATTGTACCATGAGTGTTTTATCAAATTATACTATTGGAAATTGCTAATATTACAAATGCAAATTATAATGCCTGTGGATGTTTTCTAAATACAGGTTCCAATTCGATATTTACTCATGCTGGAAACTCTGGAAAGGCTTTGCACTTGTCTCCATGCAAGTAGGTAAGGGTCTGTCCCAAAACAAATTAGTATTTTGTCAGCCATACCGTCAAATTAAAATATTTCTTTATGCTTGTGAGACTGAAAGCCACAATTTTCAAACATTAATTACATTCACTGGTGGTAGGGAATGCATACATACACAGATACATTAAGAAGTTGGCAGCTTTCCAAAAATGCCTAGCAGCCCAAAAAAATTAAACAGTTGTAATTTATAAAAAACGATCCGAGTTTTAAGAAAATAAGAACTTTTTTGCTCAGCTGCGTTTTTTAAATATAGCATGAAGAAAAATAACCTTGCTTCCTGGCAAAATCTGCAGAGGGAAACAGAGCTACTGAAACATCCAGGAATACACTGGTTTTGACAGCACTCATTGAAGCCATCAGTGTCTGATAAGAAGGAACACAACAAAACCACTGTGTTTTTCTCGTAATGACCCTTCTCACCCCTGTAAAACTCAGCTGGAGCTTTGCCACCTCTAGCAAGAAAAGCTGGTGATGATCCACCACAGGACCTCATGGACACGTATCACCTGAGAAAGCTCAGGAGGAAGCTCACCCCAAAGCCAGCACTTGCCTGTACCACATTACAGAGCACTCAGTCATGCCACAAAGGCAAACAGCAAAGCCAAAACCAGCAGATCCTCTGTCCTCACTCCTGGTTACCTGCTTATGCCTCCACGTGTACATTTTCCAACATCCCTTGAATCCGACTGAACCAGTACAGTCACGAAAGAAATAGGCAAAGGGGACTGATGGCTCAGGGTGATAGGAACAACAACAAAATCTGTTGGGGTTCTGCTGTTTAACTAAAATATCTGATAAAAGATCTGATGACAAAGCATGTAAGGGTGAAATAAATAGTAATGGACATGGGTTTTGTAAGGCACTGAGCTGTTCTGCTGAGTGATGCAGTGCTAAAGATGCAGAGACATGTTTACTTGTCCATTCCCCAACAAGAAGGACCCTTCTCCTCTTTACATGAGGGCTTGCTTGAGCCAATTCTCTTTTGACCTCTTTTCTGTTAAGTCCCATGTGAGACTCTTTGTAACTCAACACCCCTGCCTGTGGAGCCCACGGGCAGCCACACACCCAGCCTGGTCTGCCCAGATCCTTGGCAGGGTTTGTCTGCCTGAGGTGACAGACCCGGGATACTTGACAAGCTGTAGAAGAAAACCTCCTTTGCACAAGACCAGCAGAGCCATCTGTGTGATTGCACCAGCAGCCAGTCTCAGGGTGTGAGAGGTACTGGTGCTGTGCAGGCAGGACTGTGGCTGCTCAATGTGTGGTTGTCCAGGGCTGGTTGCCCACAAGTCACCTCTCAGCCAGCAAGTCCAGATCAGCTTGTCCCCCTGGAATGGGGACAGCCCTGGGGTACCTGCCAGCTTCCCCTCCTGCTCACAGCATGCTGGGCCAGGCAAAGCACATGGGGAACCCACAGTTAGCACCTAACGTGGGTTGCAGCTCCACTGGGATGTTTTTTTGCCTGTGTTGCAGGCAAAACTCACCACCAGCCAGCTGGTACCTACCACACCAGAACTGAATTAATCGTCACAGCAATTAGTCCTGGGCTCTCTAATGACTATTTGATTGTAGGGCAGATCTGGATTCCCTGCTCAAGCCTGATTGAGTCAAAGGCATCAATATCAACACAAAAAGATTTGGCTGTGTGTTTGTATATTTTGTTCTAATAATGCTCCAGGACAAACTCAGAGGAACGACATCTGCAATATTTACAGTGACAAAGTGCTAGCATAATGTGCCTCTCTCTGTGCTGAACAATTTGTAAATGTCTCATTAAAATGTACTTTTTGTTTCTTCCCTCTTCACCTTAAGCTAGTTCGTCTCCTTGGTTTTCACCACTTCGTGGGAGAAAATGTCAAACTGCACAGTATCAAAACAGCCACTCTAGTTTTTCAGTTTTTAAGACATCCTTAGCTGCATTATTCTGACACATTCTGTGGTCAAAGAAATGGTTTTGAAATTCATGTGTTTAGAATGATTTGACATTTACATTTTATTTTGTTTATTTCTAGGACAAGCTACTTATAACAGCTACAGTTATCTCTAATGACACAAACCAGATATGACTTAATATAAGCAAATACTGTATCTTCACGGTTTGCTGTGGTAACACATTCTATTACTACATGCTTACACTTAAAATATGGGAATACAGGTGAAATGCATCTTCTATTTCAAAAAAGTGAGACGAAAAATTATGTCAGATGCAATCTAAACAAACTCACTGAGTAATTTAAAAAGTTATGGAGGAGAAACACACATGTCTGGTATTACATGTCCAGCAAATACCTTTAAATGGCTTTATTACTTGCCATCTGTTTTGCCATTTTCCCTTAGTGTTTATATACTTTTATAAAAATTCTGCTTATATATATGCAACACATTAGTTTTTACAGTAATGAATCAAATATAACAGGCAAAAGTACTTTATTTTTATATGAAAGGTATGACCAGAAATTGAGTGTAAAAAAGGTAGGGATGCAGGACTGTTCTTGTCCATTGAATAATCCATTTTATACATCCAATAAATTGACCAAGGAAACTGAGCATGCCTCCAGCCAGGCGAGGTTTTACTATTCTCCCATGAAACATCCACCCACTCTGTTCCTGTTACATTTCTTTGCAGCTTCTGATTGCAGGAGAATATAAAAATTGTAACTAGGTAAGACTGAAATGAAGCAGGGATAGAGCAAAGCCATAAAATTGGGATACAAACTTTCCCAAAGTTTGAAGGTGTTTGAACCCAAGATTTTGGCTCAGAACCATCCTTAATTTGAAGCAGCATCTGGCAGGCCAAATGCTCTGCAAACGCTGGCACCATGAAGGATGAAGTCTCATGCGACACCGCATGTTGGAAGAAACACTTCCTTCGCAGAGGAAGCCGGGTCGCACAGGAAGGGTGGATGCAGCAAAGCTGGGAGTTGCAGCTGCATGGAGGGACCCAGATCCCACCATCCCCCTGGTGCTCACTTCAAAGGAGAAAAGATCTCCTGCTTGGCTTCACGCAGCACTTGTCCTCCTGTTCTCACCCTATTCTTTTCCAGGGCCCTAAACCCCATCCCAGCTTAGGGACATCACTGCCCAGGAACTGGATCTCCACGGCTCCTGCCAAGCCAAGCGCTGTGTCCTGAACCAGCAGAGCCCATTAAAGCATCCCAGGAGTCTTTTCACGCCTGATTTTCAAAAGCATTTAGGTGCCTAAGGAGCAGAAGAAATCTCAAGAGCACATTGAGTCTGGTGTTCCTAGTGACTTGGAAAGTCCTGAGCCTTTCTGAAAACCTCACTCAGCCTCTTACATATACACACAAGCTTGGTCTTCAAGCCTCAAACTTACAACTTTCTGGTTTCACCCAAAACAGGTAGATGCTTTATCTTGGTATTTGTGCATTTAGTGATAAATGATACTTAATTATAGCTGCAAAAGCTATCTGTGTATTTTAACAGTTTGGATGTGGCTGAAAATAAGTGGCTTATTAGCTGCTGTGAGGAACATTTCACAATAGGATCTGCATTTTTCTAGAACTCTGTAATTAAAGTATGCGCTAACGTGACCACAACATTTTTAAACAGCTGGCACATGGAGCTGAAAAAATAATTAGTTTTCAATAAAAAAAAGTTGCTTTTTATTACCCAGGCAAAGTTCTCCAGTGACTTTTAAGGATCTGCCAAGTGAAATTCAAAAATGAAAATAGAGTCTCTACGCTGGCTGTTAGCCAAGCTGAATGAAACACGAACACACTGATTTGTGCCAAATATTAGACATGCTGAACTGAGGCAAAGTGGTTAAGTATCTCCCCAGGTTGGATGTTACACAAAACAGTGTATCTACCCCCCAAAAAACCCCACTGTACTTGGGGTGGGGACCCATCTCTGTGGCTTTCACACATTACATTTCTTCTCCCAGCAGCCAGGAAATGAAAGAGCGGTTCAGAAGACAACCGAAATATTCTCTACGAGAAGCCGAGACCCTTGGCAGCAAACCCTATATATATATATATATGGGTTTAATTGATACATAATTAAGGGCAGGGCAAAGAGAACATGGTAACAGTCAGAGGGTGCAGCCTGAAGGCATCCCCTGACAGTGGACAGGTGAAGGCTGCCCTGAGCACACCCGAGCTCATCCACAGCTCCGGACATCGCCGGCGCCACGAGAGGGGCAACAGCACAGCTCCTGCACAAGGAGAAAGCCCCAAAGGCAGCGTGCCTCTGTTTTACCACCTTCATTTCACTGATAGAAAGGGAACCTGGGAGACTTTTTATTTTATGTTATCAAATCTATAATCCCCACAGCTGTACCTGGGAACGAGCCTGTGGATCTTAACCGCTCGGATAACGGCTTTTTATGTGGTTCTTCCCAACACTTCCAGAAAACTCCCCTTGCATTTATATTAATGATAATGTCTTTAAATACAGGTAACCTACACAGAATAAGGGAACTACGAAAAGCACGTGACTTCACTGGAATGTGCTAAAACAAGAAGCCGGGACCTTTTGCAGAAAAACCTATATATTTGATTTTAACTGTTAATTAAAACAGTAGGGGAAAGCAAACCCAGCAACAAATACAAGATGGCACACTCAGACAAAAAGGCATATGAAAGCTACAACAGCTTATGGACATACTGAAAGCCTTCCCAGACCTGCCAGGTGTTTCAACCTTTCTCATTGCTTGATGAAAGGTGAAAAGATAAAAATTAAGAGAGATTGTGGTGTCTTCCCATCTGTCATTTTATCATCACCACTTAATTCCCAAAAACTTAAAGAAATGATCACTTAAAAGCTTATCATTTATCATTCACAGCTATTGGGAACTCACGGGGTGAGTTCTTCCAAGTTATACAGTGGAATTACAACTGGCAACTGAGAGCTTATCTGAAAACACCAAACACTCCTTGATTCAAGCCCGGACCTAAAGGTACTTTGGCCCATTCCACTCCACAGCTGCTATAAGAGTTATTTTTATAGTACAGTTTGTCTGTTGATTTACTACTATTGTTAAATGAATTCTAAAATTTGCTTAAACATTTGTGTTTGAACTTAAGGGAAAAATAGCTTTGTTAGCAAAGGTTGAGTCCAATAAACCGGAAAAAGGCCCCCCAACACTCCCACCTACCAGCTCTTAACAATTAGGTAAATTGTGGTAGATGAGTTCCAAGGACAGGGGAAAAAGAGGCAGATTTGTATTTCATGCTCCAATAGGGATAATTACCATGCTATTGTTAATTTAACATATAAATAAAAGCAGAATGGAAATATATTTCAGAGTTAAGAGTATTCTATCGGGTCCCCTTTCACAGCACAATGCTAAAGAAAGCCAAACCTGGAACCGGTTACTTCAATATATATTTTAATTAAAACACATGGGCTATTTTCAGGTGGATAAAATCACAGTGGATTCAATGGCAAAGGACTGACTGAAGCTGCATTTGCACACTGAGTAACCTGGTGCTAAATCATTGCAGCAAAGGTGCTCTGTCCAGAAGGCTTTCAAGTATCACAAGTAAAATAAGTCTGGGTTGCTTAAGTTCTTACAGCTGATCCCCTTTCATGGAAAAAGCCAATTACAGATCACAGATGTCTAGACTAATCCTTTTAAATATCACAGAGGCAGGAAATAATGTGAAAGTGCAATAAATGACAATTTGTATAGCTTGGGTAGGGGTGGAATAAGACGGCACATGAAAAACAAACACAAAAAGGCTCAAACGTACAAAGGAAAAATAAAGGCTTATATAAACATTCAAGCTCAGTATGGCAAGACTGGAGACCACGGGCTAGATCCTGTTCTGATTTACAGCCTGTAAATCCCTTTCAACTGCATGAAGAAAAATTAAGCACAGAATGTCTGCCTGCTCTATTGAATTACTTATTCCTCCTCCTTTCACCTCCTTCCCCTTTATTTCAACGCTGCATTTTATTCTAACTTTACTATAATTTCTGAAATTTATTTTAAGCCAGGGAAAGAAAAATTCTGTTTTCTAATAGTGTCTGCATCTTTCCAAGGCATATGTCTGGTAATTAGCATGGTGGCATCATTTGCATAAATATACAAAGAAATTTGATTTTAGAACACGAATACCATTTTTGCTATGGAGCAATATAGGACAGGTGACAGGCCCAGCTGGGAAACCTCTTTTTCATTTTTCTGTGACCACAAATCAGACATCTTGGGCTCACAGCAGGACAGGCTCTACTGGCAGTAATTGGCACCATCTGTAGCTGTCAGAGCAGTGCCTGGCATTCCAGCATTTCATCTTTCCAGTCAAGGCATTCATCACTAGTCCAAAACTCAGCCAGCTGACACTGAAAGATTAACTTGCATTGATTTGCTTGGATAAGCTCGCCTGTGCCTCAGTTGGTACTGAACGTTCCTGTTAAACAGCCATCACCATCACAAGATGTTTACAAGGTGATTGTCTACTTAGCTTTTTCCATTCCCTTTCTTGGTCCTAATGTGTTTTCAATTATTATAATTTAAGAGATAGCGAATTAAAAGAAAGGAAAGTGAACGTAGCCAGCAATCAGAGAGCGAGACTCAACAAAAGGATTAGAAACTCACAGCCCTGGCTGTTTACTGGTCTTAAACGAGCAGCTTCTCCCACCCCCGTGTGTGTCATGAGACAGAACTTGTTGATTTGGGGGTTCAGCAACAGACCGAGTCTCCTCCAGCTGTCAGTCTGCATGATAAAACTGAACTAAATAGTTATTATTTCCAAATGCAATTTTCCGGTTCTTGGGTAATTTGGTTTACATTTTCCAGGAAAGCTTTATGGCAGCTACACCAGATGCAAAGTTCAACCTCTTCCTCTTAATCACCCAACGCCATAGCTACTTACCAGTGTTTTTAAGCCTCTGATGCGTGCAAAGCCCACAGCTTAATCTTTCACACTTATACAAGGGTCATAACTATTTCAATTTAGAAACCTAATGTATCCTCTGGAACGTTTTTGGGTGAACAAATTGCAGTTTGAAAGTTAAAAATTCATGTCTATTTTAGCAAATGACAGACAAATATAAGGCAAACCTAAGACAGTGAAAATTTCTGAGTCTCACATAAATGACAACCCTCTTTCTTGAAAATGAAAGCAATGATTCTTCTGTGAGTAAATAAAGGGGATTATTGGAGGGCTTTTTAATCACCTGCTAATAGCTCTATCGAAATCCTGCTCAGAAATCCCTATTACTTCTCCCTCCTAGGCATCTCCTTATTAACAGCTTATTCCCCATAGCACAGGTGATGTGTCACAGCCCACACAACACGTCCACATAGGGCTCGTTGGTACTTTTACGTATTTGGGGCCTTCTCTGCGAATCTACATCAGACCAAAAGCTCCATTATCCCAAGTTTCATTCCACACCCATCTGGGGATCAAACTGTAAGGGCTGACAGTGCAGAGGTACCTGCTAATGCCACCTGTATGAACTGGCTCATTGGAGCAGGGACTGCTCACCTGGTGGCACAGCAGAGGGTTTGGCTTTGGGGATGGCAACCCCTTCTGGGCACGGGAGCTCTGCAGAGACAAGAACTACCAAAAGCAGTTTCAATTTTGCATGAGGAACAAAACACACAGAAGAAGGAGATGCTGTGTCAAGGAACATGAAACCAGACAACAAGGAGGCTCAGTCAGGGGCCTACGGCTCCCAGCAGAGCTGAACTTGCGTTCCTGAAGGTGATTCATTTTGCCCCTGAAAACAGGGTATTTTAGATAAAAGGGAATATTGTGGCTATGATTAGTGGTGCCTGCCCCGAGAACATCTCCTAACCTTAGAGACACATGTTAAACTTAGGCTCATAACTTAGTGAGGTCTGTCCTTTTTCGCATACAAAAATAGCAATTTTCTCTCTTTTTGCAATGAAGACAGGATGTACAATACTTCATCAAACAGAAATGAACTTAAATAGCTTATATAAATTACATCTATTTTCAACTATCTTTGCTAAAAACATTTCATCTACTACAGAACACTCATGAGTGTTTGCAACACATCTGTGGAATAAAAAAAGAGTTAAGCATAAAAGAGTATTAAGTCATCTGTTTCAGAGGGATTTTTGCATTAGATCTTGTTCATTTATTAAGTGTAATGTGATAGAGGCCAGATGATTAATACAGTGTGGTGGGAGTGATGTAACAGGAAAGATAAAAACGAATATCATAAGCGGAGAGAGGACAGGGATGTGGAGGGGGTACACAGGGAGGGTTGGGATAAGGAGGTTAGTGTTTACAGTGTCTGAGTGTGACTAACTTCCTTTGGAATGAGCTTTAGGGAAGATTTATTCTTTTGGATGGTGATTATATTCCATGGGATGTCCCGAGTGAGGGAAGAGAGTACAGCATTACTCTGCTTTGAGACAGGTACTACCCCTACCCCCGACATGTTCAAACCACTTTTCTGCATCTATGGGGAGTGAGATTTTGGTTGTCTCCACCTGTTTTGATTGGTTCCCACCAGGTCACCCCACTACAAGTCTGCCAGGGACTCAGGGCAGAAGAGACAGAAGCGTTTTGTGGATAAGGAGCACCGCTGAGAGGGGAGTGACTGGAGGATTTGTAAATCTCTCCTATTAATTAATAGGTCCAGCTGCCATTGGTAAGAAATGCCTGGAGAGTAACTGTAGCTATCAGCAGTGTTGACTGACCAAGATATAAAAAAAGATGGAATTTATCCAGAAAGTCTCACTGCTTTCAGATACGTTTTCTACCACAGCTGTTGATACCTCTCACATCTAACTGGATTTTGGATGGATCCTTTAAGTGGCTTGAACCAGAAACTGTAAAACTCAGTGCCTAACCAGGTGTCCTGCAGGACAGTACTAAGGAATTCAGTTACAGTTGTGCTCATGGTGTGACCTGGGTCTGGACAGCAAAAGCAAGCACTCAGTACCTCAACACCACAACACAGAATACTACTACTGCAGTGCCTGTGTGCTCCTTGTAAGGGTCAGATTTTCAAACACATTCAGCATCAGCACATTTCACTGGGGATGTCTGGGCAGATTTTCAAAGATCTGATCATCCAAGAACATCTACTGAGTCCCTAAACCTGAGGGAAATGTAGAAGGTATTTTAAGTTGACCAGATTGTTCAACTGCAGTTTCTGCAGTATGATCACACCGATTCAAGTTGCATGAGGTGATGTCAACACACAGGAGAAGCAAAGAAGGAAGGAAAATGCTCAAGGTCAGCCATGGCAGCACAGTGTGCTGACGTGCTGAGATCCCACAGTTGTGTCTCTAGTAAGAATACTTGACAGGTTTCATCCAGAAAAGCCAGAATACAAAAACCATTTCTGCTTAGAAGGAGGATTTCCCTTCAGAGGGGGAACTGCTCAGGGGAATCTGATTTCTGTATTGACTTTTACATATACAGAAGGTGACTAAAAGAATTAGGCCAGCTTAGATTGCTCCAAGGGGATAATAAGCCCCATGGTGAAATGGAAATGCATGTGGATTGTTCTACACCCTTCTCTTTCTAAGCACTTTCACATAATATTAAAACAAACTGTACTTTTGTTTCCAAATAAAGGCTGTCTTGTTACTAGAGACGGGCACAGACCCATGGAGAAGATCTGGTGCCCTAAGTCCCCCATGATTCCAAACACACAAGGTTACACACAGAACTCACTGCCTGAGCCAGAGCAGTGCAGGATGTCACCTGAGGAGAGCCACTGGCTGAAGAACAGCTCTTGCCCTGCCCGGGGAGGAGAGAAGATGCAAAGCCCAAACCAAGCTCTCTGCCCCCAGAGCAGTGCAAGAGCAAGAAGCCAGCAGAGCTCAGCTCTCCACTGACCCAGGAGAACCAAACTGACCTTTTCTCTCTCTGATGTAGCTGACACACTACTGGTAGTTCAAGACTTTTTACCAACAACTTGACTAACAATAATAAAGGCAGTATGACAATAAAGCCTATGCAGAGGAGGAATTCCAGACAGCCTGGAGTGGTGGGAGCTGTCAGCATTTTTACAGTCTTCACAAGGTCAGCAGGTATCTGTGGCGTGCTCTCTCTTGCATTACAACACTGAGGGCTCTGCTGCTTCTGCTCCCCTCTTCTGACCCTTTCAGATGCAACGAGGCAAAGCCAGGGCCCTGTTTTCAGTCCATGAGCGGAGCTCAAGAGAAAAACTTCTCCTGACAAGAAGTCAGAGTTATGTGGAGTACTGCCTTAATGTTTCCAAGGAGTTTTAAAAAGACAATTCAGTGAGACACGGGGGAACTAAGTATGGGCTCTTTTTTTATCAGCCTTAATATTTATAGGACTGGAAAGCTTTATACTCAAAATGTTTGTTTCCATTAAATATCAGATTCTTTCCATACCCTGTTCTCCAAAGAGCACCCTGTACATGCATGTCTGTTCCCTTCAGAACAGCCCAATGTACAACAGCTTCTGGGTTACATAGCAGACAACACTATGTTCACTAAGATTAACGTAATTATAGAATAAAAGATGCATTCTGAGCCCCTTTATAAAACAAAACACCTTATTTATGGAATCAAGCAGTACCTGTTTGCTATCAGTTTGACTGCAGGAATAAGGACCTTTATCTTTTTAAGACAGCAACAACCTTCTTTTTTTTTTTAACTAGCAAGCATTAGAATAAATCTACCAACTTTGAAAAAACAGTGCTAGCCCACCAGATTTACATAGAGTTCTGAGACATTTGGTGTTGCACCTAAAGCATAAGCTACTACATCATTTATTCACATGAAGAACTTAGTTTCAATTTATTTAAGAGCTTTCTAGCTTACACAGTGCCAGAGAAAAGCTTCAGAATGTTATCCTTATTCGTTTGGAAACCAGAAAGCAAATAAGAGCACATAAGAACTTATTACATTTTAAAATGTCATGATAACGATGCCAGTCTCATGTTTTTTTGAGAAAGAACCTTTGTCTGTCTCTTTTTTTCCTCCTTTTTTTTTTCTCCCTTTTTTTTTTCCAAGTATGCGTCAGTGACAACATCAAGTTTGATAAATGGTTGGTTGCAAAAGCAGGGTAGGACGTTTGGCATTGCAAACCATATTTTCCAGAATTATTGTTGGTCTGTGTGGCTTAATTAGAGGAAGCCCAACTTGAATTTCAAAATTACTGAATGTTTTCTGTAAAACATTCGCTCTTTTTAGAGTCCCTTAGATTGTTCTGCTGCCTCCCAAAATAAGCATCTGAAATTGCCCAGTGTACCTGAATATATTAGATAGAAGAGTGCATTAGAGTGGAGTGCAGCTCTCAATCACACAGCTCTAAAACTGAACAAAACAAAGTTCCCTGGAATTGCTGAAATCAACTATTTCAGATGTATTCTGGAAAACATAGCAGAATTTGCTTCTCTTCCAGCAGCAAGCTTCTACCAAAAAAAAAAAAAATCTAAGGATAAATTAGGAAAAACCAGCATAACCCTAATTTATAAGAGATGGAGACTTTTGTATATGCTAAGCACAGTAATAATGATAAGAAAATATTTGCAATCAGAAAGTCTGATATGGTGGTTTAAGTGCTTCAGATTGCCTAACTTTCATTATGGAGTCCTGCCTGCTTTTCACTACATCGATGTTGTCCTCATTAATGTCAAAAGGATTTATGTGTGCACATGGAGGGAAGAATGTATGTCTATGTGTTTGCAGTCTCACCTGTTATCTTTCTCTTGTCATTATCTACCAACTTGCCTTCCAAAGGACAACATTTATAGCTCACTGGTAAATATAAGGCAGATAAATTTTATGTACTGAAGCAACATGAGTGTGAAGTTGGTCTGACTCAATTGTATCAAACCAGCTGAAAGAGATATTCTGTACACAACAGGCACATCTCTGGTTTCCAAGTTTTCATAAGGAAAAATTCCTCTGGGTAAAAAGAAATCAAAACACCGGGATGAAATACACTGGACCTCAGGAATTTCCTTCACAACTACTGGGATCTCCACCAAAATGAACCATTAAAAAGCAATCTTTATTTTTCAATCCTATCAGCTATAGCACATCATCAAAAGTTTACATAATTCTTAAAATCAGATACCAAATGTCTGCAGCCAAATGCATCATGGACACAGAACACTCTTGCAGAGGTTTCATTAAGTCTAACGTGATTTACAGGACTTAAGACACATTGCTTCAAGATTTTTATATCACTGCAGTAAGTACTCCAGGGATGTTTCGACCCACTCGAAATTGTTTTAGCTGTGCTATTACCTGGGTCAGAACTGATGGCAGCATATATCAATTAGACTGTAGCAGTTTAATACCTGCTCCTATGCATCTGGTCACTCAGAGATTCACATCTAAGATTTCCATACCCTGAAAACAATATTACAACAGAGCCCTGGAATGGACTAGGGTTACCTCATTTATTTAAGAAGTAGCCTTGAAGAGAAGGTATCAGGGGACTATACCCATTCAGATTACAGATGTCCCTTCCATTCTCCACAGAGACTGGTAATGCTTCTTTCTTCTGATTACCCCCAGTCTTTGCCTTGACCATATTGAAGATTCTGGGGCAGCAGTGTAACTAAGTGGGAACAGTGGGCTGTAGACTTTTTGATAAACTAAACTAGTATCATTGACACTGATTAACTCCAGTTTAGGATCTGATAATACTTTATTATTTTGAACCCTATTAAATAGAGAGCATTTAAAAACCAGTGCCACTTCAGTATTTTGTCATACCTTGAGCCAGAAATACATGGGTGTTACTTCTGTCTAAAGAGGTAACTATAGTTAATGACTGTGTCAATGCTGATCACTGCCTATATTTTATATGACATGGGAGTAGGGTAGATCTACTTTGCTGGAAGTTGTTAACAGATACTTCTACTGGCAGTGAATTTGTCCCTGAAACTTACTATGTTTGAAGATAAGTGCCCCTGTGACATCATTTTATTATTAAGGACCAGGTTTACCCACACATTTTTCACCTATGCAGCAGAACATGGTTAGAGCTGCTTTTTTAGTAACACCTAAGAGACTCAGTCTCTAAGGTGAGGAATTTTGTCTGGTGTCAACAGGCGAGGCATTCGAGAAACATCTGACTTCTCTGCTCTAAGGGTGTGAGGTTTTCAGATTGCTAGAAATACTGGGGGGTTTGTACCTGGTCTACACAGCAAGAGACTGTTCACAGACAAATGACTTCATGCGAAATCAAAGGTCACTAATACATTCTTTGTGGTTATGTCCTTTATGATCTGTGTGCTTCTCTGTACCTGTTACTCCACAGAGGTATCATTTTTAGCATAAGAAAAGCGGGACATCAGCCAAAGTCTGTAGAATCAGTTCTACAGAGTCTTCCCTGCCTCTTCTTCAAACACTATGCATATCTATAACAGAGATTCTAGCAACACTAACATGAGCTTCCAAGACCTCTTGCTCCCTACCTGTGCCAAGATGTGAAGCAGGAACAAAGACAATTCAGTATAAAGACTCAAAATATGGTTAAGCCTCATGATAAGGAAAAACATTAGGCTTAATAATATTCTGTTAGTGCAAAGGACTGCACATATAAACCAACTCAAAATCTAACCTGCATATTACATGGCAGTAGCATTTTTAAAATAAAGCTGTTAAGAGTTTAACAAAACCTTAATGAAAGATGAAACTAGGGCAGAAAACTACAGGATTTGCCCTCCAAACTTTTCAATGGGGGAAATCCATCTCTTTTATCATAAATGTGTGCAGTTTTACAGTGGTCCTGCTTCTGCATGAATTTCAGAATACATTTACTAGAAAATTCATTACATGAAACATTTATCCCATGAATAAATTAGAGACTCTGAATTACAGTGCAATAAAACTTTTGCTGCTAGAAAGATTTTTATGGGTGAAATAATGTGAAAATTAGTAACATTAAATATGATTCTTCTTAACCCAGAATAGTCACCACACAATTATTTTGACATGTTCTGGCATACATCATCATAGATCTAGTCAAATAGTGTTATAGAACAGATTTGGAACCCTTTTATAAAGCATCAAGGAACACACAAAAAAGGGCAATGGAGAGGAAAGTTTTCAATCCTAAGCTGCTGAAGAGAGCAATTTTTGCTACTACATTCAAGAAAAGCAGGATGACTGTTTTTTCAGAAGGGTTTCACTCACTCCTTGAGTAGATGAGCAAATAGTTTCACTTTTGTATCTGTTGTGCTTTAGTTTGATGCTCTAGTATGGGGTAAATGCACTGAAGGCAAACCTCCCTAGGCATTAAATGTGAAGTCTTCATGCTGTGCTGAGGCATAGGATCATTTCTCTACTAAAAAATTCTAAACTTAATATGTATAGAAAGCTGTTCTGTGCCATTAGTCAACCACAGGTAAATTCACTAAGAAAGCGTTAATGCCAGACTTTTGGGGGCCAGATCCCACCAACCTTTTCCACACAGAGCAGGTAACTGCATATGTTGAAAGATGCTGCCACTTCCTATGAATAAACACATCTGAAACTTTAAACCCTTTTTGGAAGGTATAGTACTAGGTTGGTTTCAAGCTGGACTGGCAAGGCAGATGAGATATTTCACCTACTCTTCTCACCCTAAGACAACCTAACCTTGGACAAAGTGCCTTATATTTTAAGTGACTAAAATCTGGTTGGATGAAGACCACTGCAAGAATTTACATCTAACTTCAGATAGCAGGGTTTCCTTATCCTGTGCTTTCCCCAATCTGATGGAATTGTCATGCGTCACAGAGCTGCCACACTGCGCTCACATGCTTCAAAACACTAGTGCCAGGCTTGAAAGAGAATTGTCTCTGCTTTGGAGTGCTTGTTTGCAAAAGAAAACAGATTATTTTTGCTTTATTGTGAAAGGTATTTTAGGGGAAGAGGGATCGAATCCATGTATTTTCTCTGGGTACCTCCCTATTCAGAGATTTTTGTCTAGTTAGGTGGATCTTGGGTTTTGGCAGACTCACAGCAGACTTTGTTTATTGCCTATTTTGTGTGGAACTTTTCTGGAGGTGTCCCTTTCCAGACTCAAATAACTAAATAAATGTTTACAAGTGTTAAAGTATGTCTCTTTCTTAAGAGGCAAAGAACACTTGATGCAACAGAAAGCACGAGGCTGCAGAGCACCCTGTGCACACCAGCTATTCCAACCCAGAGAGCATGAGCATGACTGACTGTATTCAAAGGAGGTAAATCAGACACCCTTGAATGCTTTATCTCCCTCTCTCTCTGTTTGGTTTCCCACAGCATAACTTTACACATTACCTCATGACATCTTTATAGTGGTGGGGAAAATGATTAGACTCCAGTCCTTGAAAAATCGCAAACACAGACTCATTTGTAGCATTTGGCTGCTCTAATTAGCACATCACTGAGGGGTAATGAATAGAAGTCTGTGAAGAAACTTAAAAATTAGTACCACTAGCAATGTTAGAGTAAAAATCAGAACTGTGAGTAACAGTACTCAAAGGATTTGGGTAATTACTGGATACTCCCAATATAAGGTCTGTCACTTGATCCTAAGGGACTCTAAGGCTTCAACAAGCCCCAGAGGCCCAATATTCTACCCCAATAAACGAGGCTCACAAAGTTCACTCGGAGTTAAAGACAGCATCACAACTCTTATTGTTCTTCACTTCTTTTTTTAAAGGTGGTTCTTAAACTGCATGGAATTAGAAAACCTTCTTTTGTATGTTAATCACTGGACTCCTCCATCTGTAGTGAGACATTATAGTTTCCATGTGTGTGAAACCATGGAAGTTACGTCACTCCAATAACCAAGTGTGCAAGGCCGCGTGGATTCCTAAAGCCCGACAAACAGCTGCAGTATTTGTGCTAAGGCTCTTTAAACATTTCAATGGTCTCCAAGCAATTGAAAGGTGGGGAGGGAAATGTTACTCTTCAGGGGATGGAAAGAGACCTTGGCCATGCAAAGAGAGGACAGAGCCTTCATCTGCTCCTGCCTCAGCCCTCAGGCCACCCATTCCAGCAGCCCAGAGGGGCAAATCTGCTGTAAAGCATTTCCCCCTCCCAAAAAAGGATGACCACAGGCCAGGTTACACCAGATCGCAAAAGGCAGCCATGGGCAGCCTACAGAGAAGACCAAGCTGGCTTCTCCCAGCTCTAGGAACCACTGCTGGCCTGGCACTTCAGAGAGCCCTCCCTCAGCTAAGCAAGAGCCTCCTCTTCCCTTATGGTGGGAAGCTTTCAATTCTGACCCATTCTCAACCTGATGTAAAGGGGCTCCAGACTGCAGTTTATAACATATTTTTTTTAAAAAGCCCCTTAGGATCAACAACTTCTATTGCAACCTTCAGTTGCACCATGCTCTTGTAAAGCTAGATTAAGTTCGGGTCTAAACATCACAACCCTTTCCTCTCCCTCCTTTCCACCTTCCATCATTTTTTTTTTGTTTTTCTCTAAGTGATTTCACTCTTAAGATCAGAGGGGAAAAAAAAAAAAAAGAAAGAAAAGAAACAAGAACCAAAATCTGTATATAAACACTGGCAGCTTTCAGGCTTGCCTTTCATCCTGATCCGAATGGGCAAAGAGCGTCCGTCCATTTGCAAGCTTTTCCAAGCGAGCCTAGAGGGGCCTGTTTACCAGAGATCGAATCTCTGGCAAACAGCTCATTGCAGCTCTTCAAACAAGCTGAAATTATGACCTTATGTTATTGTTTCTCAACAACCCAAATCTTTGATGTAAACTAATGTTGACCTTTCCAGCATAAATTTGACATGAAGCCACTTTTGTTTCCAAAGCCCTATGAAAATTCAGCTACAGCCTTATTGGATAAAGCCTTTTTATGAGATAATAAATAATAGATAATAAACAACTGGAGCCAATTTAGTCATTGAAGTATTTTCTTTTCCTGACTGACTATCATAATGGATCTTTTCTACCTTGGCTTGTGTGGGGCTGTCTCACACCACACCATGGGCCCATCCAAGCCAAACCCTAGTGAAGTCAATGGAAAAACTTCTTTAGAGTTTCAGGTCTCCGGGTGAAACCTAGATTACACTAAATTAAACTGCATAACTCCCATAGACCTTTGTGGGTTGTATATATTAGATATTCCCACCACTCACTTTAGCTTTAGGTGGGTGTCCAAGGTAAGCTGGTGTCTCCAGAAATGAGATCATACCATTTGGGCAGGAAGGCTCCTAACTGAACCTCAGCAAGTGGTTACTTCTGTCAGAAAGCACATCAAGGTGAGTTCCTAATATAAGCACCTTTCCTCTATTGAACTGGTGACTCTACACCCTTGTTCTACCATACAGTGTGATCTGCACATCTTCCCATGCTGCCCAAGAGTCACTAAGGACTGGTATGTGTAGGTAAGACTCTCACAATAATGTATTTCATTTGTCAAGACTAATCTCTAGCCCTTATTGTTTTGCCTGTTAACTTTTGAAGTAGTAAAAGGGAATCAACAGACAAAAAGGAAGATAATTCTGTTAATTTTTCAAAGTGCTGCTATTAATATTTAGTGCTTTCCACACCAGCTTAGCAGTTTTAAATACCAGAAATTTAGTTGGAGAATCCAGATAAAAAATGAGCAACCTTTATGTGGAGTCCATTAACTAATGCTAAATTAAAGTGGCATTGAAATGGAATTAGAGGGATGTGTATAAAAAAGAACACGTGACAAGCACATGGATACCACATGAATCCATTATGATAAGTAGTCTTCCAGTAAGAGCAAATGAATTCATTCTGACCACACACTTAAAATGAAGCCAAACCTAATTTTTTTTTAATAAATGTCAAAGTATCATTTCGTTGTTAAACTAAGCTTATTATCTTTTGCTGGGCAAAAAACCTCATAAGACAGTGTTTCAGTGCTAAAAAAAATAACTCACTATATATCAGTATAACTCACTATAAAATTACTATATATCAAATAGTAAGAACCTCACTTTCTCCTACAGGTTTTGCACTCCAAACTGGGGATTCAACTCTTAGCTGAGCCTGTCACAGTAATCTGCTTTGCTGCCTGACACACGCTTGAAGTGTCTGAATTCTACTCTGCAGAGAGCTTGTGTTGCTTCCCTCCATGCCTAACTGAGTAAATATGAGCAAAGTGCAAAACAAAGGTGATGAACCCAAGCATTTCAGGTGAGCTCCACTGACAACACCTCGTTGCCTAACCCAGTAACACTTTCAGAGATCACTTCAAATAACTATCCCTTAATATTAGAAATATTAAGCCTTGTCTCTACAGTCTAGTTTGGGGGCCAGACTAAGAGGCTGTGCATTTTTCAGAGAGCAGAGATCCATGAAAATAAAACACACACTTGTGAACTTTGCTTGCTAATCATAAAGCAAGTCCCATGCAAATCACAGAAACAGCAATGACAAATTTCATGGGTTGGTCATGGCAAAAATAGCAGATTTCACAGCATGACACTGATTAAAAGACGCAGACAAGAAAATCACAAATAAAGACATTTAAGCTGCCAAGAAAATGATGTTTTTAAGTATGAATGCTTTCTTTATTAATACAGTTGTCCTGGATGGATATTCTCCAAAGCAGCAAAACTGTCACTAAACAAATGTGTAACCCAAAAATGCTCCCAATTTTAGGAACAGTTTAGTCTCCCTAATTCTTAGTTTAGATACTGCTGAATAATGAAGTGGACAAGAATCCAGGATGACACAACGAACTTCAGAGAAATGCATTTTCTGAGCACAGGCTTCCCTGGAGACTTTGGTGGTTCAAGTCTTTATGCCAACATTAGCATAAAGGGTGCATTACACCTTTCTGCACGAGACAAAACCCCAAGGGAAACCTCCTAGTGTCAGACAAGAAGTGTCAAACAAGGTCCCAGTTCTCCCTGATAGACTAAGGCTTCATCTTTATTTTTAGAGGCATTGACTAATCAGTCATTGCACTGTAGGTCCATGTCCAACTGCTTGTCCAAAATTCATGAAAAATTCAAAGCCACATTTAATACAGCTTCTTGAGGGCTAAGGTTAAGTAGCTCAGGTCAGTACAAAACCACTCTGTTTTGTTGTAAGAATGGAGTTTTTATCTAACCTCAAAGCTGAACCCAGGAACAAACAATTAAAGCTCAAGTCTCTATTACAGCCCAGAGACTCTGGTGGGGAGCCAGAATTTGCACAAAGCAGTGGTGGTCTCCTGCCCCATTCAGGTCCTTCTGCACCACCAAGTCTTCCTGCTGTTCTCCACACTCTGTGAAAGAGGCTGAAGAAGGAAATGACAATTCTGGAGAAAAACAACCTGAACTGCTTTACTAGATCATTATCTTGTGCTCTGTGACTTCTGCATTCAATAGAAAACTTTCTTTTTTTAAAACAAACAAACCAACAAACAAACAAAACGTCTCTAAATCAGAAAGAGAAAAACTTAGCCAAGATAAAAATAAAAATTCTGGGGAAATCAGAATTGACCATTAATTTTATAGATGAATTCATAAATACTATGATATTATGTTCCAGAAATATATTTAAAAACTAGAAATATGTCTTTCTGAGAATGACATATGTTTTACTTTGATTTGGGGAAAAAACAATATATTCCATTTCACTGGTTTACTAAAATGTATTCCATTTCATTTATTTACTACATCAATTCTTAAGTTTTGTCCTTTTAGCCCCTCCAGCGGCTCTGACAACCAAAGGGGAACACAACAGCACAGTTCCTACAAGCACATTGTGTCCCAGCAGAGGAGGAAGGCAAATGTATCCACAGTACAGTTCCAGGGTTCATCTGAATGTGGCCCTACACTGCACGTTTCTTTTAGGACTGGAAAGGATGTGGTCTCCTATGAGAGCTCAGCACTCCTCAGGGCCATGGAGACAATGCAAAGAGAATTTTGTGAGGGGAGCCTCAGGGATCTTTCCATTTCCATATGGAAGGATCCATATGGATCCTTTTAAAATCAACCTCTTACTGGGCACATCTGAGCAAGGGAAACTCAATGTCCTCCCCTCCAAGGAACGGAGTGTGATGCTCTCTGTTGAAGAATGCTAGAGCAGCATATTTGGTAGAGAAAATTAACCTGAAGCTCTTGCCCAGAAAATTACAATACTGACAATATGCTGGTTACTATTTTTTCATACAATCTCTTTTTAATAAACAGTGGCACAAGCCAAAGAAAACTTCATAAAAATGAATGTTTCTAGCACTTGCTGAAGAAACGTAGACAATCCCTCATGCAGAAACAAAAAATGACCCCATCACTCATTTCTCAGAGGGAGGCAGCAATTTCACGGGGTAGTAGTCACACAAGGGACAAAAACTAAGATCTTCTTCATATTATCCACCTCCCAGTTCTGCTCATCTGTATCTGATCAGACAGAGAAGATGTTCAAATTTATTGTGAACTCTAAAGCCTTGTTGAGGTTTGAGACATTAAGTCAACAGGCTGTTGACCAACAGTGGAAAGCTATACCTGAGCTGGTTTAAGGTCAAGAGTGGAAAAAAAAGCATACCCTTCTGGGGCTTGAGTTTTCCCTAGGTTTTTTTACAGAAGAACAGAGATTAATTACTATCTATTTCAAAACATTATTTCATCTGTCAGTCTAATGCTCTGACTTTTCCTATAATAGACCTTGGCCTCTAGCAAGGTGAATACAAAAATCTCTTCCAAATATCAGTGGTACACATATGGCATGATGGACATTTTTCAAAATCCACTGCACCCCTACATTTTTCTTGATTGCTCAACACATTGGTAGTCATTACTGTGGCAACTTATTTCAAGCCAAGAGATATAAATGTCTGTCTGTGCTGACTGGCAGGGTGCTGTAAAACAATGCTGCCAGCCAATCAAACACACATACTCTCTCTTCTTCCTTGGGGAGACACTATATATTTTCAGTGGTATAGCTGGGACTGATTGCCATCAATAAGGACTTGGATTCCTAGTTCATCTCCACAGCATATACATGCTGAGTGAGAGGCCAGTCTAATCCAGTATCATTTGGTAAACTCCAGAAACTTTATTAGATTAACATTTTGGACAAAACAATAGAAATAATCAGTCAATTCAGGAGAAGAGCTCAAAAGTCTAAACGCTTCCAAAATTAGATCTTCTCTCCTTTTAAAGGTAAGCAGATGGAAAACATTTGATTCTTATTTATTACCAGTTAAATTTATGTCCCTTATTTCACCATAAACTACAAGACTTTACAAAAGTGTATCTTATTTCACTGATCTTTAATAACCTGAAAACCGGTAACAGAAACCTATAATGAAGCACCCCATATACTGTAAATTAAAAATAAATAAGAGACCTCAAAGAGGTTTTCTTCAAAAGCTGCTTCAGTTTAGTGTTTCATTTTATATATACACTAAGAGCGAGAGACATCTGTAAACATTTCTGAAGTATAATGCAAAGGAAGTAGCTATGTTATTATCTATTCTAAGCACATGGTTCAACATTTGTTTATGCAAACCATATAATTGGAAACTCTGTCCATTTTCTGCTTGTGCTAAATATTCTGTGTATAAATACTTTTCATAGTAGATAAATAAGGTTTTTATTTAGGTCTTATCACCTTCATATTACATATTCATTGATTTCTAAACTGCCTTAAACAGCTCTGTAGATGTGAAACATTATGAATTCAGTTCTGGCACCTTGGTATTAAATTTGCATATCAGGTCACGCACCGCTTGACATACATGCAAAATTGCACTGCGGCTATTTTATTACAACCCACAAAAGATATTCAGAAACTGCATGCAGCATCAAAATAAATTAAAATGGATAAAAGACCCAATAGTGAGCCACATTTTTTTTATTGTTTAGTAGTGCCTAAAGCCATTTATATGTTCTAGTCAATAAACAAAAGTTAGACTAAAACAATTTTTAGTCTTTCTGTTATTATATTTTAATTGCGGGGGCAAATATATTTCTTTCTCCCCTAACCAATTGTATCCTACTTAAGGCTTGAATTCTTTTAAATTGTATGCTATAAAAAGCAATGTATATGGATCACTGGCAAGCCTTCATGTTTCTCTGTGTATGTCAGAATGTATACAGACACTGTGTATCAAGAGTCAGACATACAAAGCAATATATTTGTCTAGTTGATTTTTTAGTTGAAATGTTTTTGTAACTTACTGTGTATGCCAAGGCTGCATTTGCATGGAGACTACATTTACACAAAGTTAAAAGTGCATCAGTCAATGCTGTTCAGCCATTACAGTGCCCTCAATATACACCAACTAACCACCTTTGGTGCTTCGTCTGCAAATTGCCCTCTTTATATTCAGTAAGCTGCAGCAAAGACATTAGAAAATTAAATAGTAGGGGAGACACCTTCCAATTGCCCCTCACTAGGGCTCCATTTCAATGTCTACAACACTTTTGGATAAATAATTTGGCACTTCTATTCACTTGTTCCCAGGCCACACTCACTTGGCTGCTCAGTCATCATGACTGCAAGTCGGGGACTCAGGTGTCCCACAAACTGTCAGGGGGACAGAAGGGTGCTCACAAGGCAGCTGTGCCAGCCCAGGTGAACGTGGCTGGCCTGGCCCCTCTCTCCAGGCAGCGAGAGGAGCTCTTGTGACGATGGAAGGAACTCCCAAAGAGCCAGAGCTTGTCCTGGGAGCCTCTGCTGCCCAACACCACAGCTGCTTTCATCACCCTTCGAAAGACCACAGCTCCCTTCCACATAGAAGTAGGCAGTACAAGCATGCTCTTGCTCTGTTTTGTTTAACAAGCACCTGTGAGCACATGAACGAGCCTGTCTTCCTCAAACAGCCCAGCCCTGGATCCTGAGCTGGAGCACTGGGACCTGCTGCATCCCCACAGACGGGAAAAGGTTCAGGTAGAAACACCCTCCAAACCCAACAGCCGCACACACCCGTTCGTATCCCCCTGCTCCTGCCAGGGTCCATGGCAGAGGTGACTTTTCCTACATCAGTTGCACTCAGCAACCAGTGAAGTTAAACCTTGGACATCCATTATTAAAAACAGCTTTGGGGCGGCTGTTTAGGAGATTCTAAGGGGCATCTTCCATCAAATCAGGGCAACAGCACAAACAAGGGAAATCCTGCAATCAACGCAAAACAAATTTGAGAGTGGATTTTACTGAGTTGGTCTAGCTCAAACTAACATGAAAATTAGATGACAGAGCACCCAATGAACAACCTCTGGCCACACAATTGAAGCAGGTGAAAATTGCACCAGTCAGTATCTGCTGTTGGACCCTTAACCAAAACTTTTGGCTTCTAAGTTTGCTCTGTTTCTTCTCCAAACATCACAAAAGAAACCTGAACATCTATATTCCTCAAGAAAAACACTCACTGAACTTGGGGGAGAAGGATCAGAGCCTCATCTGTAGCAACTGGCACAGGTAGACCCCTTAAGAAACCTTCATGACTGCAGTGAAAATCTAAGTTCATGCGTAGAGCAGAAACCTTAAAAAAAATCGACATAATATAACAAATAGGTTCAAAGCATTGCTACAGACCACCGTGCTAAATTCCCACATCCTTAGCAGTTTGTAAAAATGTTTAATTTATGTTTATGTATTCTTATTCAAAATGTTAGTTAACAGCCTGTAGGGACCTGGTAATAGGATCCTTTTTTCTTTTTTATGTTTATTAGCTACATTAATGACTGTTTCTGCAATTCTGCTACAAAGACTTGCGTTAATGAACGCCAATTAATTCTGAAATGATTTTAAACAAAGGGTGATGAGAATAACCAATCAACCATGACAGTGTAAAGAGCAAGCAAGCTGCTGTGACCTAATTTTTCTGTGTTGATTCTTTGCTGTCAGAGTGCATTGTTATTCATCAAGAACACCTATAGATTTTGCATATACATACTACAATATTATAATTTTGGAAATGCTCTGTTCCTTTTAAACACGGAAAATTGCTTCATTTAAAGTACAGGTTTCAATAATACCGACTCACAAACTGCAAATATCTCTGAGGTCAAGCAGATCTTCCCCAGCATTAGAAGGACCTTACAAATTTCAGCTTCTTAAAATTTAAGATATGAGGGTTGGCTCAAAAACTTGGAACATTTGGCCTCCCAGTCAGAAATATAACAAAGAACCATCTCTCTGGTTCATACTGTTTAATTAGAGGCATAATATCCATCAATGTTTATTTTCCACAGTAAATTATCTTTTAGTCATTTAATGCAATTCACGAGGACCTGAGTATAAAAGAATTTCCTGAAACCGGCAACAAGTTGAGTGATTACACTCCTGAAATAACACATATATGTGTCAAATCTGACCTAAAAAGTAAATAGACCATGCAGGCAGATATGACTTATATGCCTATTGCGCGAATAAACATTAAAAAAAGCCATCCAACACTATTCTAAATTTAAACAAAATGAACTGAAATTGAGAAATGTCATTTTCTTTTTCACCTGGTACCCACCTGGAGTATGTGTTCCCACTACAAGAGCCTTTCTAACAACAAAACCTAGGTATTTTAAAGCTAAAATTTCTGTAAATCAGAGTGTACCATATTCTACCATTTCATTTTGTAATCAACATACAATAGAGAATGGACCTTGCTTATTCATGGTTCATTCCTAAGTGTCCTCTTCGGTCTAACTTGCTAAGTGACATGAAATTTATCACCCAGTGAAAAGTCATTTTTATTAGTGGATTTTCAACTGAAGATAACACCCCTGTCCAAGAAAGATGCAGAAAATCATTAAGCTTGCATACAGGCAAGGCCTCTACTGAAGAAATTACATGTTCAATGTTATAGGATCGCACTACAGAACATAGAAGAATATGGCACAGATTACAAAAGGCACTACTAAATAGCAAAGAAGTAGACAGAAAAAGTTCAGCAGTAAAAACATGCTTCTGGACAGACTGTAAAACAGAATTAGTGGAGCAGCAGAAAGGGAGCCCCATATCCTGAGGACAGCATAAACCATGCCATTACTGACAGGTGTATATCTGTGACACTACTTAATGTACCAATGCCCACTGATCTTTGTTACCCACGCCCTGTTATAGGCAGGATCCACAGAAACTCCCTCTCTCCACTCCACCTGCATAGTCACACCTTCTGTGAGCTTGTCTTCCTGCCTCCAGCCCTTCTGGCATTCCTCCTGAACTTGTTACAGGTACTCCTCCAAAGACAGACCTCTGAAAGTCTAAATCCTGACAAAACCTAAGTCCATGCAACTATTTAAATTCCTTAAGTAAGGACCTTCAGCTTTGGTGCTGAAGCTGAGGCAACTGCTCCTTTTATCCCTTGCCTGTATATACAGGACTATACACAAGGTTCTGCTCTCAGAGAACTAGACCTGCAAGGATTCTTCAGGTGTCCACTAACCTACTTCTAATCCAAATCTGAAATCAGCATTTAATCTCCTCTCTGCAACAGCAGATGCTCTCAGTTATCCCATGGGGATGCCTTTTATCCCTCAGAGAAGCACAGCTGAGGTAACTTCCTTGAAGAAAAAGGGTAGGAAAAGAATGAGACAAGAAGCTCTGGAATACAAATCTTTTTGTTCAGTTCTCTATATGCAATCCAGAGACTGCTATTCTCAGCACAGTATGAAAAACATTCTCCTGAAAAAGAGCACAAAGGGCTGTATTAGTTTTACTGGGAGATACTCATTTTTATTGCACTAGGCTTCACTTGAGTAAAGACAGAGGGCTGGATCCCCAACACCACAGAGGCACAAACTGAGATGGGCTTTGGTGTCTGTATGAAACACAAGCACAGACTGAGGCTGTGTTTAGAAGACAGCAATACATTCAGCTTCCTTCCCTCCCAACACAGTAGGTGCCAGCCACTCCTGACCTGGCTGACTGATCTGTGAGGAGCATTCCTTCCTCAAACAACAAACGATGTTCTCCACTTGTATCACCCTGGCAAGCATTTTGGTGACATGTCAGGGCTTTGAGAGCCACAGTATCATCATTCAGCAAATCAGGTTTTCCCATGTCCATTTATTGAAGTCACTCCATATTGTTGCTGACGGATTCATATTTATAATGACAGAAGTTTTGCATTAACATCTAGCCCTCTACAAAGGGTTTATTACTGAAATGCCAATTCAACCATAGCTGTAATGACCCTATTTTATAAGGCACACATTTCAGGCACTTTTGCAAATGGTTTAAAAAAATGGAGCAGTTAAATTATGCTGCTAACATAATATGAATGTGTCATCACACCCTATCAAGCAATTTCATATCAAACAACGATGTGATATGGAATTTTGCTGTTACGATGCAAAAGAAGGAACTTGGAGAAAAAAGTGCAGTATTAGAACAACGATGCCCTTCACCACGTTACACTGAGCAACCTGTAGTATCTTTCAGTTATGAGAAAGACTAGGACAGATGACAGATAAAGTTGGACTGACATCTTATCAGATTTTTGTTTGCTTTGTAAATATTAAATGGAGGGTCTCGAATTTACCATGTGATTTCAACCAGAAAAACTGCTGTCTGAAACAAGTGATATCTCAGCCCTAACGAAGCTGTATTTTCCAACTCGAAGTCTTCAGGCTTTTCATCATTATATTTCTGTATGTATTATACCACTAACGATGCAATATACAAAGAGGACAAAATGTCAGCCCTCGATGGAAATGAACTCACCACCCTTCAACGTTCAACAATCAAACCTTGCTTAATTTAAATGTGTTAGATCATCAGTCTATTATTCCTCCAGCTTTTTATAATGATTTCTAACACCGGCCAGACATTGTACACCTGGCTGGAAAAACGTTTCTTTTTAAACAATGCAAGAACTAACCAATATGTAAACCCAATAATTAAATTACATTTAGCTGCTGGCCATTTTTATTCTGCACTACTTTCCCACTGAGGGAGCTATAGTGATCCGATTTAAACAGCACTCTAGCAGAACACTTTTCATTGCCCATGATTGTTGTGCAGAGTAAATTGGCTCACATCAGATTTGACTCTAATTTGGGTTTCAGAACAGTTAATTTGAACTTAAGCACCTATGGAAGGGCTGTTAACAAGAGGTGTCAGCACTGGAATTCTTCTCACAGTAGTCCTGTTATAATCCAGCAACAAGAGCTCCTTATAGATCGTATATGCTTTCTGGCATGTCACTTGCAATGTTATGCATGGCAGAAAACCACTTATCAGATATTTAACAATGTCAAATGAAAATAACACGGATGCACACAATAGATTCTTGCCATCTGCATGCCAAGCAGAAGTAAATACAATTCTTTTCAAAGACGCAGCTACCTTTTGACTTAATCATCCCAGGATTAAATGTGCCTTAATCCTTTTTTGTGGTGTTTTGGTGTTTTAGCAAAGTATGCAGGGTCAAGTTCTGCTCATTCATAAGTTACCAAGAGAGCCATGGAAATATCTAAAGGCTGAATTTCATCATCATTAGCTATTACATTAATAGCACTAATGTCTTAAATCTTAATATTCTGGCTCATTAGCTTAGGTAAAAGACTATTAATATAAAAGGTGTATTTTAGCCAATCAACAGAATTTATAAAGGCTTTTGTTTCCTGTTATAACATTGTTGCTCTTGCAGTATTAGTGGTTGGTACAGATGCTAAATCATAATAATTCTATAACTAATAAAGAAAATATGATCTAACAACATAAATATAAGCTGTACTATCACTTTGGCTCAGACAGAGCTTAACTGAATTTTATTCTATCATTAATCAAGGCTGTTACCCCTAACCATACCCAGCTGGTTGATGAACTTTTTTTTTCCAGCACGACAAATGTAGAAGGGGATGAAGGGAATCTCTATGTTTGCTGGTTTTGGATTTGCTTGTTTTCCAACATACATCAAGAAACAAATTATTCTAAGACAGGCTCAGAAATTGGTCTTTTAAGTGATAACACTGCCTACAGAAAACAAAATTTAAAGTCTACAGAACACTTCTTAACCACCAAGATACTCACAATACTGGTCAAAGGCACACTCCTGATATTTTGGCATCTCATTAGAAGTCTCCTACTATCTCTGATGCCTAGATGTGATCACAAACAAGTGGTACAGCACAAACTGCTAAGCAGAAATCATGCAAACAGACTGTAAAGAAAGGACAGCCCATTGTGACAATGTTAAAAGATGTATGGCTCATCGATATACAGTACACCAGAGCCAGGACCTACACTCTAAACCCAGATGTAACACCATTGATTCTGATGGAATTGAACCAAATGTGCAAACACCCTTTTGAGAAGTTTCCTCCTACTTAGTCAAGCACCATTAGAGCACCAGTTCCAGGCACTGCTGCAAGAGCTGCTCGTGCACTTTGGGGGTGGTGGTGGTTTGTGGTGTGTTTCTGTTGTTCTCTTCAGAATAAAGAGTCAAAATGTCTCAAGCCCAGAGTTGCACTTGAAGGAGTCGGTGTAGAAACGCATTTAAGAAATATATACTAGATACATTATTAACTCAATTTTGTTTGAATATTACCCTTTTGCATCTTGCATTGAATTATGAACTGTATTTTTAAGTTCAGATGTATCTAAAACAATTAACAATAGCAACACCAACTATTTATTATACAATTAAAGTATGTTCTCACTGTTCTTCATGTGTACTTGTTCATTTCGCCCCAGACATAAGTAATGTGTAGACAGATACATTGTTTATTTACGACCCCAGTGACAGTAAATGTGGCATATGTGCCTACAGTGTTTGACAGATAAAATGAGTTATTTACAGAAGCCGGGTTTATTATGTATGAATACTGAAGCAGCTACAGTATTTGGAAACTCCTCCATTTATTTTCCAAAGAGCTTGTTTCAGTGAAAGTTGTGTTTTGAAGTGCTACATAAGAGGATAGCAGAAACACTCAGTCCAGTCTGTAATGCAGTCATCATTGCTACATGCTAATTTCAGAGCGGTTCTTTCTGAATTTATTTTTACAGGTCTTGATCCAAAGACTACTATAGACAATGACAAGTTTTCCATAAGCAACACTGGGTTTGGAATTTAGTCCTGATAAATAAAATCTCTGCAGAGGAGTAGGTTCATGTCTGGGTCTCACTGGCATATTATGGAGCAGGTATAGATGTATTGGTGGGGAGGGGGGTGGAACAGACAACACTTTCCATCTATTAACCTTGTGTATGAAAAGAGGAAAAATGCAGAACACCTTTGATCTATTAACCTTAACTATAAAGGGCCAAAAGTTGTTTCCAAAAATTGCTTCCACAAAGCCAAACATAGAAATTACTGTCTTTAGCAGGAGCACACATAGATCCTCCTGGAGAAAATGCACTGATTTTTCCCTTTTTTGGTAAATAAACTAAAAAGCTTAGACACCAAATTCTAAAATAATTACTTACATCTCTTTTACTTAAAGCCAAATGTGCAGGACTGATATGCAGTGGGGAATTTTTTCCTTTTTCCCAACAGTCTCCTTTACTCCATTTTCTATCCTTAATTCTGGAATGGCTCCAAGCATTCCCACCAAACTCTGCAGCCCATGTCAGTGGCAGCTATCACTGCTCACTGCCCTGGCTCTAAACCTGCTGCTACAAAGTGTGGTGCTTGTTGTGCAAGTGTGTTATGCAAGATGCTGCAACTCGGAGAGCCCAGTGTCAAAGGTAATCCCTGTGGAGCCTTGTGTAACAGCCACATGCAAAATTACACTGCTGGCTTTTCATTGTTTCTGGATGTGGTGGGTTTTTTTTTTGTTTGTTTGTTTGTTTTTGTAGGTTTTTGGTTTTTCTTTTCAAATAAATTCTGTAATTTTCCAGCGTTTCCCCCCCCCCCCCAGTAGCAATCTCAACAGAGCCACGTGCACATTTTGCTGGATTTTCCAGTGCCTTTGTACACATCCTATATGGTACATATTTTTATACACACAAACTCTTGCCATAGCTAGCCAGGTCTCAAAACTTTTTGGAACCCTTTCAAGGAGTTTTTGTGCTGTCTTGTGGGTAGACCTGAGTTATCTCAGTCTGTGTTTCGGCCTGGAAAATATAAAATGTAAGCCTGAGCTGAGGCTTTCAGCACCGTTTATTAGCTCACACACAAAGCTGTGGTAAATGCAGTCCTGTGGCTTTTTTTTTTCCTTCCTCATAGCAGAGAGAAAGCAATTGTTAATGAAGGAAAGCTCTTGTTCCAAAATATCTGTTACATTCTTTGCCCAACGTGACACTCAATCCAAGGTGAGACTTTGCTACAAGGATGTAGGATTACAATAATCCATATGCAAAGTCCAGCCATCACCACTATAAAAATACATGAAAAATGGTGGGAGAACACATTTGAATACCTCCTCTTATGTACATAAATACAGAAGCTTTGGTTCTACACCTCATACACGTGTACTATAATCACCTCAAGGTTGAAGAGCAGCTTGTTCACTTAAAGCTTCCTAACAGAAGATATTGGATTTTTTCTCAGGTACCAAACACTCACTTAACGTTCAGGCTTCTCTATGACAACAGAATACAGGCTGTGCTGCTTTCACAACACCACAGCTATTTGCAACGTGGATCTGATGGTATATAAGAGGAAACTCAAGCTAGGCACAGCTTACCTCTCCTCAGAGTGGTCATATTAGAGAACTAAAACCACATTATTACAGTCACTGTTACTCCCTGCAAATGGTGCAGGCAAGTCACAGGAAGAGGCTAAGACAGCTGAGAAGTCAGTCAGGAGAAGGTTTTCCAGTTGTGCAGGGGGCACTCCTGCTGCTGCCCCGAGTCCAGCACCCTGCGCCCGTGTGAATTCCTGCCTTCCTCTTCCCCTGACTTTTCCCCGTCTCAGGCCTTTATCTTTCTGTCATGTCCACTAAAGCATGCACCAATGCACTTTTCTGCTCTTCTACACAGGGATTGCAGTGTCTTCCTCTCCTCCCCTCCAGCAGCACACAGCTCTGCTCCCTCCCATGGGCAACAAGCCAAACTTTTCTCCTCCATCTCCCACACCACAAACCTGCACCCTCCCCATGGCAGGGTAAACAGTAAGTGCTGGGAGCCATGGGACACCAACATTGTGGGCAAATCAGATCTTGCTTCATTTGGAGAGGGACTCAGTGGAAAAGTAGTTGTGGGAACAAAGAGCAATTTAAGAAGTAATTGTATGATCCCACTCAGCAAGAGACAGACAAGCAATGCCAGTAAATTAAAGCGCTGAACAGAACAGAGAACATTCAGCTGAAAACTGATTCCCTTGGGTGTCACATTTGGAGAGAGGACCAGAAATCACAATTGTTAGGGCCCGTGATATTTGTCTGTAATCAGGGCCAAAATCAGAAACCAGATGCAGTGAGGATCTCCACGTGGCTCTATGTCACAGGAGACGAGGCAGCAAAATATGTAATTCCTTCCCACTTTCGTCATGTGTGATCTATTGTGAAACAACAGCACTGTGCCAGGGAAAGCCTTTTCAGCCTCTGTATTCAAAGTGTGGATGTAGATCTAAGTGCTCAAATGACTGTCAATGGGCTGCTTATCTATAATTTTACATCTGGATTTGTACGTATGCACACAGAGAAAACAAACTGATGGAATCATTGCCAGAAAAATAATCACCTAAGAAGTCCAAAACCTCAAGTTCACAGACATAGTGCAGAAGCCAACTTTACTTCCAGTGCTTTGAAGAAAAAGGTACGCACAGAAAGGAAGTAAGATGAGATCTGCAAGAACCCCAGAAAGAAGGAACAGCTTGATTTTGGAGAAGCCCAGACAGAGGCTGTAGCAATTGGGAAAGTCAGGTAATACACCCTCACCACGTTTCAGGTGTATCCCCATGTCCTCTGCCACAGGCACCTACTGGAGCTCAATCTTCAGTTCTGTTTGCTCTTGATTGAGTTTTGTCAACACAAACTTTCACATTTTTAAGTGCAGAACTGCCTTCAGCCTGGGCTCCAAGTCCATTTCTCTTCCTATGCCCAGCACCTCCCCACACCACCTCTCTGCCTGGGACAGCCACAGAGTACCCCTGCCACACTCCACTGCCACAGGACTGGTGTCTCTCTCTCCGGACTTCTCTCTCGCCTCCACTCCACATTACAACAAAATACCACAGGTAGCTCTCAAGAATGACAAGTCAATACTCTTGCCATTATACACAGGTTTGCAATCATAAAGAAGTTATGTTCAAGCAAACTTTTTATTAAGGGCATGCCACAGAGATAGCATCTCTTCCTTCTGCCTCTGGTTGTTGACTTTAAACCTGGAAACCCTACCCAGTAAGGATTTCTGACAGCACTAAAGTCCAAGGCAGCTTGAAGAAAAGCACTGTACTCTACTGAAATAGCTTAAAACCCAGCTCACTGCAATCATATCTCTCCTCACCATGAAGTGCCCCATGTTAGCTAATGGGAAAAAGAATGAAATACAAGGCCTTTCCATAGTCAGGATCCCAAATAAACTTGGCCTCGTTAAAGGACAATACTTACAATGGTTTATCTGTGAACAGTATTTCCTATGTATTTGACACAAATAGCCTTTTCTTCAGCATCAGAGCTGCTTGTCTTCTTACTTCAGCTATTTTATTTGTTCTTGAACAAACATATTTATTGTGGCTAATGAAAGGGGAAATCCCTCTCTCTGTTCATGCCTCTGTTTTTCCTTCTGTCCTTCAGTGACCTGACATGTGCCTCGCCCTAGAATGACTAGAGCAGCCAAGAACATGGAGACTTTTTGTGAGCACCCACTTCTGAAACCACATCCGAGATTTGCTACAGAAAATCTTCCATACCAGGCTGTAAAAATCAGTTCCCTTTTAGTTATGGAAGTTGCCTCTAGCACCTACAGAAGTTCTCCCTTCTCAAGGAACTAGAGAGTGCAGCCCATGTGAGGACAAGACAGAGAGAGTCTTCTCCATTCTTTTCACCTGCTCATATAGGTGTTTACAGTCCTTACAGGCAAGCTGTAGAATTTAGTTGCCCTTTTCATAATACTATGACAGGTAATTTAACCCCAAGTCACTCACTATCTCTCCCAGTGCCAGAAAACAAAGCTGTATCTACATTAATAAGAAGTACAGCACAGCAGAAGTCAACCAGTGGAGAGAGCTGGTGCAAAGAAGCCAGAGAACACAGTGTGAGTCTTGGGGAGAAAGGAGGAGAGAAAGGGGGCTGCGTGGCACTGGTGTGACTTCTCCTGAGCACCAGAGAGCATCTGGAGCATGTTACAGGCATCCCTGCAGAGCTTCTCTGATCGTCCTTTAGTTCATGTATCCTGAGATCACTCCTCAATGGACCAAACAACAGCAACTGGGGAAGATCAGATTTGCTTCCAAAGTGTGCTCCTCAGATAAACCCAAATGCTAACAGAAAGGCACTCTTTTTCTTTCTAGCACCTGGCTCTTATAACCAAGCTAACTCAATAGTAATATGATATTTCTGATTTAGCTAAATCATTTAGCATCTGAAATCTGGTTGCTTATCTGAGGGTTTCATTATAGCTAAAACACTGGTTCTGAAAAAGTGGGATGAAAATTATAAGTAAACAGGCCATCTCTCACAAAATCTGATACTTGGGACTAGGGATTTATAGAATGTAGAATACTAATAAAAGAAAAAAACCATTATTATCAAAATAAATCAAATATATTCAATATATCAAAGTACATTAAAAACTGTAGCAAACAATTTTCTTGATGAAATGCAGGTGCAGTTACATCTTAATAAAATGTGTTTACGAAAACAGCATTTGCAAATTCTAATTTTTCTTCTCCTCCGAAGAGCAATAATTCTCTATATCTCTGCTACATCCTACTCTTTCTTTCAGTCATAAATAAGTCTTATTCAGATTGATCATTTATGGCCCAATTTTGCTTCTTCTAATCAAAATCAGAAAACCTTAGTCCTCACGTGGAATTAGCAGGATTACCCACAGCAATCACAAAAGAGTAAGACAGATCTAGCCTGTCTGTACTTTACCATCACCTCTACATCCCCTGGAGAAGGGTTTGCTTCTCAGTCTGGTTTATTTTGTTTATCTTCAGTGCAGAGAATTGGGTATTTTATGTTCCAAGGAACTGGCAAGAACCAGTTTATCGCTACATGGAGGGGGAAAAGCAATAGCACTCGTATGTAAAATTTAGTGGGAATTAAATGAAATTCTTTGTATTCAAAATGCAGAAACTTGCCCAATGCAGCCCTGTCTCCATTCCACTCTGCACAGTCATTTTCTATCTGGCGGCGGAAGAAATAATTTATTACAATGAAAAAATGTCAACTATCGGCACAGACAATCCATATCCCCTCACTGGCTTTTTGCAACTCCATAGACCTTAAGAAACTTTATTGGTTAAATTTTGCTCTCAGAAATAGTGGCGAAGCTCTAAATCCCTGATTTCCAAACCTGGATCTGCAAACCATTTGTGGTCCATGACACCACAGTGCCCGGTCCTCGCCGTCAAACCAGGTTAAATGGTGACCTTTGTGATCACGGGACTGTGGAGCAAACGATGTGGTTGCTAGAATAATTGTTTCAAATAAAAAGTACTCTTTTCAGTATTTCCCTAGCTAAATTTGTGCCATATTTCGTGTCAATGTGTAACTGCATGTGTTGGCGGGAAGAGAAGATATTACAATCTCTCTTCATTCCAATGCAAAATAAACTGTGAGCTTTTACTTCACAGGGAAGCTGCTTAAGAAAGCTACTCCTAGATGTAAAGAGGGGTTCAAAATTCACCACATTCAAGTGTAAGAGTAGCATGCAATGGTATTAATAATATATTTGAGATGTTTTTAGTTTCTGATGACATGAAAGTTAGGGTTGCTTGGCATGAAAAAGGATTAACTGAGTTAAGGTTACTGACCAGGACATGAAGCCTTCATTCAGGGTAAATTCTAAGTAATAAAATCCAAATCCTGACTCCCCCAGGTGACCTGAGGATCTTGACGGTTTTCTAAGTTTACAAAGTACATCTCAGGGTTTTAATGTATTTAAGAAAGAATTATCTCAGTGTTTATATTTAAAATACTGGCAAATGTAAATGGATGCCTGGGTATTTACAAACAGCAGAAGTAATTGCCAGCTTGTCTTGTGGATTTAAGTGTCACAGCTTGCAGTTCAGTGAAATATAACCCAACGAGTTTACACATCTGGGGGACATAACAATGGGAAATTATTCTGAGGAAGTGTGCAAGGGAAAGCAGCATGTATCAACTGAAATATGTTTAGACTGGCAGTATTAATTGGCACTATTAATAGGGATTGAGGTTTAGAGACTACGATCACTGACTTCTCTCAAAGATCTTTGCAAATCCAAGCAAAAATAGGCTCATTAGCCTGGAAAGTGACTTATCTTGCCTCTTCCTCCCTCTACTCTGCAAACCTTTTCTTTGAGCTCAATGTTATTTGACAAATAGCTCCTTGAGCAGCACCCATAGAAAAAAAATTAAATCAACACCTCCCTTCTTTTTGAATTCCCCACACTGGATGTACACAAAATCATCCCCACCAATGTGAACATGGGAGATCAAACCTGAAATGCAACTCCAAGAACCCTCTTGGAAATGGCTTCTACATATTATTTTGTCATGAAAAATAAGTCATCCCTCACTAGAAAGAGAAATAGGTACTTTGTGGGGCAACCATTCTCAGTTAGGAGTTTGGTATCTATAATATGCTACCATAGATATCTCTACCTGCCTCGTGTGTATTAATTTAATAGTATGAATCCTGTTTGTTCCATTTACATACCTAACCAAATTTATGCTATTCTGCTGCTCTTAAGACTCAGCATGAAAGAATGGAAAACAAACTTTGCAGTGACCCAGCAGGAACAGAAAGGCAAAAGTGAATTCTTCTACACTCAGCAGGAGACCTGGTGTTGGTAGTTGCTACATCATCCTGATTTTCAAAGGAGAAATTTTAAAACTTCCTTTGGCCTGAGATGAAACTCTCAGAATTTTTAAACTGTTTTTCTCTCGCTTTATTAGATGAGGGAACAATTCAATGTTTCTTTTAAAATGGGAAATGGTATCACTCTCTCTGCTGTAACAAAAGCCTGGTTTATATTGGTTTATTGCCCAATTTTTAAATGCACATTGCCACAGCATTTCAGAGGAGTGTATTTACATTTACCTTTCTAAAACACACAGTATATTATGTTGCAATTAAAAGCCCACAAACTCAATCTGATATTTCTTCACTAATTTATTCCCAAGCCAATATGTATTTTAATGTTCCAAACTGTTGCTAATTAACACATGGAAATATTTTAACATGGATTTTGATTAATTCCATTTAACAGTCTAACCAGTGCTAAAGCATATGTGGGATGTCATTTCTTTCTTTTGAGGAAGGCATTGGCATTAAATCTTTCAATCTTCCTGAGCACCAAATGCTAATTTCAGGAAGATTAAATAACAGACTGCAGCTACAGTTTCCTTTCTTTACTTCCCAGAAGGTGAAATGAACATATTTATGTGGGAGGAATTTCTTTACTGCACAAGCCAAAATACAGAAATTAGATTTTTTTTTCCCCCAACACTGCTAATACACTAGCAGTCGCCTGCCAACTAAATAACTTTAACCTATATCTGCAGTTCATGGAGCGTTGCCAAGTTATATGTTCAACTTTCTTTCACTCTGTTTTTTTTTATTAAAGTATTCCCATATGATGTTTTCACTTGCAGCTCCTAAACGCTTTTCCATACTTGAATCAGAGACTACCAGCTTATAGGGAGGTGGCTCTGGCCATAAAGCCACAAATGCTCATATAAGACCCTCCTCTGATTTTCACACTCTGAAGGTATGTTATAAATATGAATCATATTGTGTTGCTGTAATGGTTTAAATCTGAGTGCAATTCTGCATGTCAGCGAACTAAAGCACACAAAGCACCCAGAGGTGTGTATGTGACAAGCACCCCGTGTCTGTAAGAATGCAGGAAGACAGAGCAGGAGGAGGCTCCCTGCGGGATGGTGGGTTAACCACTTGCACATCACACACAGCTTTTCACAAGATGGAGTTTGACCAGCTTAAGAGCATTTAAACACTTCTGCTCTTGCCATCTCCAACAGAAAGGTGACCACACCCAGGTCCAACAGTTCCTCTTTCCCATATGGTGAGCCCAGTTTCCCTGTGCTTACACCCACTGTCCATCCTCTGCTCTGTGCCACCATGTCCCTACTGAAAGCTGAAGCAGAGGTTCACTGTATGTTCATCTCACACCTGCATCTCCTTCATGTCCTCCATGCCTCTGTTGCATAAGTAACCTTTTCTTCTATTTCTTTCCCTACGTCTTACATTACTTGTTGCAATATTCACTGTAAATCTTCATTCAGCTTGTAATATATGGTGCTGTCCCTCCTCCTTTACCTTTTGGTAGCTGTATTTCTGTCTTGCCTGTTAATGTAACACCTCAACAGTGCTTTCTGTTTCCTTTTCTACTGCCTCTACAACACCTGATCACACTCTGCACCATTCAGCTGCCCAGATTCCTGGCATTTGCAAGAGAGCATTTCAGTTGTTCCTTACTGATCTACTCCTACCAGATACAGTGAAGTCCAATTTTCTACTTGACTTAACCATTTTCATCAGGATTAGAACTTTCTTTTCCAAGTCTACATTTACACCCACTGATTTTCTTTAGGCCTCTTTTTATGCATTTATAAGAGGTGTGTGTTGGATGCAATGTTTTCATCATATTCAGTAAATAAGTGGTGCGGGGACAAAGTCAATTAAGGCTACTGGTGAGAGTCCCTGCTCTTGTTCAAGAAGCAGAGGCTGTCCTTAGAAGCCCCATGTTCAGTCCCAGAGATGATTCACAACAGCTGTCACTGCCCATGCAAAAATGTGTGCACACTCTCCTGCCTGTTGGAAAAAACATGTGTCTTCTGTGTTCTCAGACTATTTAAAACCTAAATCTCCTTACAAAGAATAGAATTTGTGGAAAAAATATCTGAAACTTATGACAGGAAAGAGCAGTGAATACGTAGGTAGATTTTTTCAAAGTAGCTGTGTGTTACTTTAAAGGCTGCATTAGATAAATATTTAATGTAATTGATGGTAAGGTTTACAAATGGCCATTTATTGTAGCACAGAAGGCCAAATGCCAATACCTGAATACCTGCCCATCCTGTTCTCAGTGTAAGCACACATGCTTTTCACTCAAGGGCTGATTGCAGCCCAGAGTAAAAAACACACATCATAAAACATTCAAATACATGAAAATGGCATTTTCCCATCTTCTCTTACATAAGTGTTCTTTATTCCACCGTTCACAGTAGATATCATATATGTATATAAAAATATAAATATAATATATTTATTGAAGCAGGTTATGGGCCTGAAAAGTATAAGCAAGTAGTGCAAAGGTTTCAACTTGGTTACACCTGCTAGGCTGGCCCTAGAAGAATGCCCTTGTTCGCTGACAACCAAGCAGACTACCAAGATCCAAGAACACCTTTCCTTATGCATTTGTATGCCAGATGGATGGATACAAGGTGTTGAAAAATTAGCTCTACCAACTCCTGCTTATTATTCAAAGGGTATGTTACCAGTTAACATGAAGATAACACAACACTTAAGGCTTCTGATGTTTTCCCTAAATTAATAGGAGGAAGCAGAAAAGATGCAGTTTTAGTTATGGAAAAGCAGTTATAACGATGCTTTTCCACTGGGTATCCGAACAACAGTCCCTTAAAGGTGAAGAGCAAATTAAGCCCCTGCCCTAGTCAGATGCACCAAAGCACTGAGGACCAACCATCAGAATGAGAAACAGGAAGAATGACGTTTGTTGCCTTCCATTTGATTAAAAAACCTCTGCAAATTAAACTGGCTACACTGACTCTGAGATGTACCAAAGTGACTGTTCCATAGTCATACACCAAATCTATTGTCAAAGTCATGAATACACCCTACAGTCCCCCTGCAGCTGTTAAATGATGTCTCCACATCTTTGCTCAAGCCAAACAAATTCTTCTACTGCTCTCCCTGAAGCCTTTCAGGCCATTTTACTTTGTGACATTTCGTAAGATGCCAAATGAGACAAGCAGTTACTCTGGCACTGGGAATTCCAAAAAGGTTTGAAAAAAAATAAATCACTCTTCAAGACACCATGAGTCTGACTCTTCACAAACGGAGATAACACTAATTTCACTGAGACTTTTTTTTCCTTCCTTCCAGTAAGACAAAATTAGGACTAGCATAAAAAACAAAAACCCATTAACAAATGCACAACGGGAAAGAAGTTATCAAACCCATCCTTCCCCAAACCAAACATACATGATCAGTTCTTTTAGCCACAACTATTCAAGTGACTTTAGGTGCCCTGTTCTGAAATGGATTGGTCACAGCAATTCAAAATCGGGCCCTAAATATGCTTATTTATGTTTGATTTAAAATAGACAAGCTGTCCTCTTGCTATCCCTGGAAAATAGCTTTGCTAGCCATTGTCCAGGCCATCGGACAGTAGCCTTCAAAAGGCCACAATAAGAGGTCTTCAGTCGAGTGGTGTCATATGGTCTTCATTTAGAAATATCACAAGAACATTACTTCTCACAGTATTTACAAATTAAAAACATATGGCTGTAACCTCTAATACTGCAAGAAATACTGCTCTTTGGGTTTGTTTCTGGCCTCAGACTTTTGAAACATGAACCAAGCAAAGGGATTTCAGCTTAATGTGTGATTCAGCCCATTCGTCTTCCAAGCTCCAAGTGTCTGGGGGACAAGCTAAAGCTGGCATCTGAAAAAAGTGATTTGCCCACAACTATGGTAATGTACTACAGTTGGCAACTAAAGTAACATGTATATCAAAAAGGGGTGGGGCTGGTTAATTAAAGGCATCTACTTTCCATTTAATTAAAAAAAAAAACCCATATTATACTGGCTTTGGTTCCTATAAGGAGTTTTAGAAGTCATATATAAGCCTCTTGCATTTACTATTTAGGTTCAATCAATATGGTTATCTACCTGTCAATTTTTCTTGCTCTTTAATGCAGAAAGAGAGCAGCTTTTTTTATAGCTAGCTCAGAAAGCACTAAGCTAATCAATACATGCAGCGATAACAGAATGATTTGAAGCACGTAACAGAAGCTTATCACTTCGCAGTATACTGAACCCGTCAAAATATTTTCCTAGAAGTAAAGTGAAAATAGAAGTTCTCCATTTTTTATTACTTAAGTGGGTGGTGACATAGATGTCGTAGGCCTTCTGGATTTGTTCCTAGCTTTGTACTTTCGGGAAAATTTTCTACATGAGCATTTGCTACTTCGTAGAAACAGGAAGCCGATTCCGTAGTGAGATTTAAAAAAACTCTGCCTTGAGAATCAAAAATTATCTCAATTGCTCTTGATTCCCCACCCCTAAACATTTATTGGAAATCCATGCCTTGTTCGGGGGAACTGTGCATAAGGTTTTCCAGGAACGCAGCTTCTGACATTGCCACAGACCTTAAAACCCTTTGCTTTACTCAGTACTCTCAGTAATTTGTGTTCAAGCCCAATCTGCAAAGTACAGGCTTTCCTTCAGCCATCCCCTGCTGCATTAGTCCATTTGAAATAATTTGTAAGCATCTGATTCCTAGAGGTTTAAATATACATACATGTATCAAGATTCTGGATTTTAAAGCAGCAGAGAGAGGATCAGCTGTTATTGTGGTCTCTAACCTCTACTTTTTTGAAGAAATGCATAGGATTTAACTGCGGAGTTCTCTTCAAGTGGCAAGTAACAATCATCTGCCATCATACAATTTAAGTAGGTGGAATTCTACATAACACAAAAGCTCTTTGTGATATTCCAGGCTTGCCACAATTTACCAAGTGTTAAATGCAAGCTCAAAATTAATATATGTATGTGCATGTAAGTATGCATGTAAATACAGACTGAAGAGATGAGAGTTAATAAGAAGCAGGAAATAATGTTTACAGCTTAAGGTTTTTTATCATTTTCTCTATCAGTTTTAGCTCCACAGCCATTGTTATCAACTCTGTGTCATGTCATGAGATCTGTAGGCATTTCTGCATGTCCCCCTGAACTCACATGACAGGCCTGTGGCTCCCCAGTTCAGAAGGATCTGCTTCACAACCTGGGAACCTCAGAGGCTGCCAGCCCTGGGTACTGGTGGTTACACTGGGTGCTGCTCAAGGCACCAAGCCATGAAATGTTTCACTTTCACCCTTAGCAAACAGTACTGGTATGGAAAACAAATGAAAAGGTTAAAAGAAATCAAAAGGATCACAAAATCACAAAGAAATCCTTTAGAGAAATAACTAAAAGTCTACAGAGGCTCTGCTATTTCTATTTCTCTACCAGAAATGGCCACACATGGTACAGTCAGGTCTGAACTAGCTCTGTGTGGGTGAATCAAGGTCTGGAAATCACATAACAGCATCCACTCACAGGCAAGGATTAGTCCACAGGTGCGTAAGAGCTGCTAACTCTACATCCTGACCCAATCTGGTGAGTGTGTGTGAACTTACTGTGAATGCCTACAAACCCAGGAAGCACTAAACCACAATCCATCGCAGAGCGGAGACACGCCAGCAGTGAGGCATTAACAATGTTGTCTCCTCCAGAGGAGCTGAAAGATGGATGGGCATCTCCGAGGGCAGAATTGGGCCCAGAGAATGAGCAAAGATTCTTAGAGCAACACCTCAAGTGACACAAATTATGTTGTAAAATTGATCACTTCCTTACACATGGCAGAATGCTTCCAGGGCACTCAACATCCTATTCCATTAAGCCATGATAAATGAGACCATATTTCCACATCAGTCTGAGCACTTCTTTTAAACCTACTAGTTCAAATATTTGGTTACTTATTCCTCTCCCCCTCCTAAAGATATCGAGAACTGTCTTTCTCTTTCCCAAGTTTGTATGTCTAATGGGTGCCATTGTTTCAGGACCATCACCTAGGCATCTAATTTCTTCACATAATTCCTCATCTTAAGAGCAAGCAAAATTCTGAGGGAAATCACTGAAAACTGTTTGGTGTGCAATCTCTATGAATGCACTCAGCAACTTGAAAAGATGGACTCAGAGATAAGGAAAGCCACAGTACAAATTATAGTGGAATGGCCCAAAAAAAGTAACTCTCCTATTCCTAGCTTGAAGAAGATCACCACCACCACCTGGAACAGTTAAGATGGAAATCTGTGGAGCAGGAACAAAATTGTTTCAAGCAGATCACTATGGCTCAAGGTGGCTAGGGAAGGTTCATAAATTGATAAGCACCACCAAAGGATCATAAGCCTCCACATCAATTGTATAAAGATTACAACAGAGCCACTCGCTGCAGTCATTCTGAAAAGGTTATGGGTTTCACAGGTGTGCACTGTCAGTTCTGATTAAGCTTAAACTAAACCAGTTATCTATAATGTTGGATTGGAAGGAGTTTTATTGCTGAACGCAAGGTAAATCAAATTCAGGATACACATCTGTGGAAAAACACAGAGGGCCAAAGTTCACAGTTCTGACACAGGCAAAAAAAAAATCCAACCCTCCAAACTCAGGAGGAGATTTGCCTGAAAAAGATCCATCAGTCTGGCTATTGTCCTATGTTCTGCCTCAGAAAGGAAAGTTATTTTGTCACAGCTTTGGGTTTTCTTTCCTTCTTCAAATTATTGTTCACTCTCACAACGCAGGCTGCTTTAGTGTTATTATCTACGCTCATTTCTAAAGTGCCTACAGTTTAACATTCATCTGAATGCAAACAAAATTAATTATACACCTATACTTTTCACTACACAGGATATAAACTGAAGTTGCAACATATTCATAATGTAATTTTTCATCTGTGCAACCAGGAATCTGTCCAAAAACAACAGTTCACATCAGAGGTTCATAGAGCTGTGCAAAAAGACCGAGAGTGAAATCTTGCACCCAAAAAACCATTGCTAACAACTCAATTGATTTCATAGTGCCAGGATTTCACTCAGAAATTTAAAAAAAAAATTAAAAATGCATTCTTAAGCGTTGACACAAATTGCAAAAGGTACATTTTATTTCCAAAAATATGCTGTATTAATGCTGCACTTTGAAGTGCCTCTATTGACTCATAGTGTTAATAGATGGTGAGAGAGAAAAAAAGTATTTGCTTTTGCAACATCATTATTTCCTTTGCATGTAATTATTTTCTCGCCAAACAATGCTAGTGACAAATCACAACAAGCTCTGAAGCCATCTATACCAGCAGATTTTTAACCCAAGGTAAAAATAAACAGAAACATCTGTAAAGTAATCTTGCAGAAAGCTACGTTTATTAACAAATACATTTTCTAATAAAACACCATCTGCAAGCAACCCTCAGCTTCCACTTGATATAAATAGGCCTTTTACTGTTTTCAGATGCAGTTCCCAGAAAATTATTCCAAGCTCTACTGCAAAACACATCAGTCTTTGTTGCTGCCTGGAATGTTAATAAATAACATCAAGTTTTTAAATAGTCAAACAAATTATTGGCTTGAAACAATTATTCCGACAGAAAAAGCTGACCTTTTGCAATAAAGTGGTTTAAGAATGCATCGCTCCTCATTCCCAGTACAAAAATATTACCAAGCAGGGAAATATTGTGGAGAAAACAGAAAGCTATGAAAAAGCCATCTTGCAATTCTGCTCATAAGTACACTGTACACCTACCTTGCAAAGGTTACTGTTTTGGAGAAACTCAGAATAAAAGGAAAAGTATTCAGAGTATAAATAGTATCCTTATTATACATTTTTGTTTGGAATAGACACAAAAATGAACCAACTAAAATGTTCCTCACAGGACTACTGTACTGACCAGCAATACAGAATTCAACAGCTCAAACTGTTGGTTGCAGAGACTGGGACTGAATCTCAGTAGTAAGAGTTCCTCAAAATGCATAAGAGCTTCAGTGGGACACATTTTCATAAGCATTATTCAGAACCTAAGTCACATTAATTCCATTAAAAGCAACAGAAATTTAGCAAACTCTGCAAATAAATTCCTTACTGGTAGGACTGTTTAGCACCACCGAAATTTGAACACTGCTGGTTTTCCTTAGAGTTTAAAACAGCAATCTGTCTGTCAAACTACCTCCTACCTGAGAATGCAAGAGTGAAAACTGCAGATGAACTGAGATATTAGAGTTCCCTGTCCAGAACTGGTATAGCTGGTATACATATATTATACCCAACAGAGATGTAGCCTTTTAATATTAATCATAAACAAGCAATGTCAGTATTCCAAACCACTTTAAAAACCACATTAAATATTGCTACTGGGACTATCACAACAAACTGCTGAAAAGAAGTCACATGCACATTCCAGAGGAAGGAATGTTTTACACTGTAATTCCAGGAAATGCAACTTCATATTTCCAGAGAAAAATATTTAGTGAATGAAATACTCAAGCAGTACTAGAGAGAAGATATTTTAAACCACTTACTTCACTAACAGGAGGAATGTTGAGCTTTGGTACTTTGTTCTTCGAACTAGGTGTGTTCACTTTTCCTTCCAGCAGTGTTCCAAAGGACTGATTTCCATATCCACTCTCAATTTCTAGTGGGGGTTTCAGTTCAGGTGAGTCATTGGGTACCTGGTCCTGACCGTCCATAGGCCTGACATATGCTGTAGGCTTTTGCTGGACCATGCTGTTTTTACAGTGAAGTCCTGGTGGGAAATTCTGAGTCGAAAGACCATTGTTTGCAGTTAACAAAGAAGTGGAAGGAAGAGGAGAGCCAGGACCATGGCCTACAAACTCCAGCTCTGTGGGTGACTTGGAATGACTGTTTTCTTTGTAAGAGTGCTCTCCAGGTGCTGACTTTGCATGAGCATGCCTCCTCGAATGTGAAGATGCTGCCATGGAATTTGCATCCTCAGTCCCTCCACTTTTATGCTGCTCACTCTGACAGTTATAGAGGTCTTCATACCTGCCCTGTGACTGGTCATGGGAAGAGCTATGCTTTGTCCGACTCTGCTGACCGCTGGATTGGCTTGGCTGGGCCCCACTAGAGTTGTGACCACCACGTGACCAGTCTGTCCTCGACTTCCTGCTGCTCTGGTGACTGTGTAGCAAAGCAGAATTTGATGACAATGAAGAAGGAGGAGGCATTGATGTCGATGAATTGCCGCTGATCTGATGAGATGGGATCATCCTGTTTCTCGGTTCTGGAAAAAAGTTCTGTTCATTTTTGTCAATGGGTGTCTGTGGGACAGAATTCTTTGGGATTCCTACAAGGTGGCTCTGGTTGGAGTGGTTGGTTAACAGATCCTTCATCTCATCATAATTTCCCAATGTGTTCTGGACACGGTTTGCAAGGGCGTCGCCTTTATTTGTCTAAAATATCAAAAAAAAAAAGAGACAAGAAAAGCGTGAGTAAATTCCTGATTTACAAGTTACTGCTCAGAATAGTTGTCTTAGAAGATGGCAAATGTTAGCTGTTTAATGGTGTCATGCTGACATTTAATTAAATTTCAATTACGTTTTGCATATGTTATGTAAGAAAAACCTATCAATAACTGTGTTCAAAGAATCTCTTGAAACAGGCTTGCATCAGTAACACTTGTATACTGCTTCCCATTTTCTTAAATATGCTCTCAGAGAAGTGTTTAAATTGCATCAGTTATGGATGTTAGGCTCAAAATAAGCTGGGTTTATGTCAGAGATGTTGGGCTTGTACATTCCATATCGTGCAAAACACGAACATGCAATTACTGGCTACTGAGCATTTGAATTGCAATCACACAGTTTATTTAAGTATGTTATTGCTCTATCAGCCCCTTGACCCACAGTCCTGCCATAAACAGAAGCTGGGTAGTCTGTAACAGTGCCAAACTCTTCACTCCAGTTTAACTCCAATTACTTTTCCATAGAAGGTTCAGTTTGACCTGAAGTATCTACCATCTGAATCCAGAAAGAAAAAGCTTCTACCCACTCAGATGCTATGGTAGCTTCAAATAAAAAGATAATTCAAAAATATTTTCTCACAGAACATAAACAGACATGATTGCCACATTCTTAAGCATCGGGATTCTTCCTCTGTCTGCAGTCTGGTTGTATTTTTTAATCCTGCTATTTTTTTATTTCCAGTAATTATTAAATAAATACTGACTCATCTGTGTTTCACTGCTATTATACTTTTTCTTTTGAAGTATGAAGTTTCTTTTTCCTTTTCCCTTTCACTTGTAAAAAGATGGACAAATAAGCTGGAAGCTATAATTAATACTCAGCTAATTTCCTCTCTCTTCCTGTTCTAACTCACCCCACAGAGACCCAAAGCACCAGCCTTTTTACTGACCTTTCTATTCCACTGAAATGACCAGCAGAGAACTAAAACATCTTATTCCCTATGTTTATTACTTTACAAGACTCAAAGGATAAAAACAAAGAAAAACTATAGTTCCTCTTTAGGCAGATGGTTAACTTCTGCAGTCTGGAATTAAATGTCAAAGCTATGTCACGATACAGTCAACTATATTTCTACTTATGCTTGGGGTTTTTTTTCACTCAATAAAGCAAATAGTGCCACAGTCCACCAGCACCTTAACACCAGGCCATAAAGATGAGGAAAGGCAGCACTACGAGCTTGTGCTTGGTTAGGGAGTGTCAGACTCCTCAACAAGGGATCCTACAATGCCCCTGATCCCATTTTCCTCAAGTATTAAGCAGAAGTTTGAGAGATGAAAAAAATTCATGCATGCACGTCTCCTGAAATATCTGCTTATATTACCCACTGCTGAACAAGTCAGAAGATGAGAAGAATACTGCAGAAAGATTTTTTTTTCCTTAGTACTGCACATGCCATAAAAAATGTTTAAAAAGAAGATAATAAATGCAGATTTGCTTTTGCTCATCCTAAGGGATTCTAACATATATTACCACTGCACTGAGGCAGTGATTTAAAAATTAACTGTTCAATGTTGTTCTCATCTATATATATTTTGCCAGTGCTCCTAACTGACACAGTTAATAATCCCAGTTGTGGAGAACCACGAATCACTTTTATTCACTAAGTAAGTCCCTAGGTTGGTCATTTTAGTGGCAAAAATTATATTCTAGCTAAGCCAAGAATAAGCTCTTTGTATATGAGCAGTCTCCTTCAACTGAGTTGCACAATGAGTTGTTTGGGCAGCAGCCAAAACCAGGCTCTCTCTGTTCAACCCCCAAATTTAAAACAAGGAGATTCCATTGTGCTTAAGGGCCCAGCAGGAATTATGATTCGAAGTCTAAACACTTACATACTTGTTCTGTTTCCTCCTTCCCCAAACACTTTAACTCCTTATGGGATAGCACATGGGAAGTAACAGTACTGAGCAAAGCCTGACCACCAACCTTCACCTCTGTGGTTCAGCTACATTTCCAGGGTGCATTTAGCTTATTTTCCAGAAGGCAGAAGTTAAAAAAAAAAAAAAATACTGACAACATATCATCACTGAAACACTTCAACATCACAGCACATTAAATGGTGCTTGTCTAGATCCTCACAGAGGGAACCAATATTTTAATTTCAATGTAGATCTTTTCAATTATTTTGTGTTGGAGGTATCTGATTTTCTCAACTTATTTTCTTTTACATGTCACATAATGATAAATATAATTTTGCCTGATATTAACACTATTTTATGAACAATGTTCACATCATGGGGATAAAAGACACTATAGAAATATTAGGTATTATTATTATTTGTAGTCATTTACTGGGAACATTAATAAATATATTTACTGAAAGCCAAAGAGATGAAATTATTTTAAACATCCTTAGCATATTTTAAGTGCACTAAAGCTCATATTCAATGGTTATTGAAGTCAATGGAAGGATAAGTACTCTCTTCAGTAGCCTTTGGACCAGACTGCAAAGAAAAACAACACATTATGAATGTGAGTGGTAATTTGGTTTACACCTAAATAAAACTAGAGCACACAGAACCAACATCAGATTTGTGCTTCACAAGCTGAACGAGCTCAGGCATGTAGTGCACTGCACTATCTGTATTTAAGACATAAGGGATAACATTAATGTTTTTACTTTATTTCCACAACAAATTCAGGGCTCTCGTGAGCAGCACAGTATTATTGACAAACCCGGATACCAGCAAGAGAAACACAAAATCCAGTCATAATTTCTGGTTGCTCTTTGTTACTTCCAGATTGGGGACAATTTCTACCTTCATATTCTGGATAACTGGCTGATTTCTTAAAGGAAACCCCTGTACAACTTGTTTTCTGAACAGCATGTTGAAGCACAGTTTTGTTTCTATCAAGGAAATGCAGCATTTTGAGTATTCCAAGGCATAAATTATACACCTAGTTTATGAATCATGGTTAGTAGCCTTCCCCCTCATTCTAGGTTCCTGTTAGTTTAGGAAATGTACACCTTCCTACATTTGCTCCTATTTCTTTCAAAAACGATCTGTATAGAATCCTACTGGAAGACTAATTTGCTAGCTAGCTATTGCATTATAGTTTTACAAAGAAAAGAACTAATGCACTCAAACTTACAGGCCCAATTTACAAGGGTTTTGTGAAAATTTGTATGAAACTTGAGGTTTCATAATTCATTCACTTTCTTATGCCTCATAGTTAAACTAACCTCCACGGATTAGAAGCTGAGATCTTTTTTATGCTAAGCTTGAAAAGCATGGAGGGGCTTTACCTGAAAAAAGATAAATGATTTAACATTCACCAAAGGCTCCACAATGGAAATGCTGCCCATTGGGTTCTCTTTCTCAAGTTGAACTCTTCTGAGGCAATTCCTTTGAAAAGTAACAAAAATGCTCCTACTGTTTTCTTTTAAAATACTCATCTCTGAAACTCTTTACTAATTCAAAACATTAAAAGGTATCAACAATTCAGTAGTAAAATTACAGCTTCTCTCAGGAAAACTCCAACATTGCCTTTTCAAGTGTCTGTTGCCACAACACTGCAGGCCCTTCTCTGATCCCTTCTGCAAAATCAAGCACGAGCAGGTTGCACCAGAGTTCGGAGGCAGGACCTGCAACCCACTTGCATTAAAGAGCAACACAGCCCTCGCTGCCTGACCTTCCCAAAATAATGCTGGATGTCATCACGTTGTCAGAGGTGTTGTTTCCCCGCATGAGACAGCGGAGCTTCTAAAGGAGGCATTTATCTTTTAACAGGCGTGCACAAATGTATTTTATACACCCACAGAAGTAAATATCTCTTTTCATGTGAGTGCACACACACAAACTACAAAGAAGCAATGTAGAAACACGCACTTGTCCAAAACTATAATGAACACCTACGTTTTATTTGACAGAGGGAAAGAAAGACGCTGTAACAGCTAGAGCAGAGAGATGATAGATGAAGGCAGATAATCCACACATCTTGTGATGCACAATGGCAGCAAACTCCATGAGAAAACCTGAGCTCTTTTCTTCGAGCAACTTTTAATATCCCCAACCCTAGTGCAATCCAAAAAACAGCTGCCAGTTGTTCAGTCTTTAAAACATCAAAACCAGCAGTGGTGGTATTCCCTACCCCAAATGCCCCTTCTCTAGATATTGTTGAAGCAAATGAGGAAGGCATGATAAACAAGTAAGGACACCAGGTCTGGGAATAAAAGAAAGAAGTACAACAGATATTGGTGCTGCGTGTTTTCTGTTCCTGACACAAAATTTTGCAGCGTTTTGCAAACTGGTCTATCTACTAAAATTCAAATGACCATGTGCATGAATGAAAACGTGCCTGACATGCAGGAAGTCTCAGTTCATAGTAAGTTATTAATCCCGTAAAGAAGTTAAAATGTAGTACAAAGCAGAAATAGTGCATTTATCAGATTTTTATAAAACCAAAATCAAAAAGACCCCACAAACAAACTATCCTAGTGCATAGTCCTTATTTGGCTCAATATGTCTGTCATGGATGAGGGGAATGCACCTCACTCAAAAGAGAGAAGCAGCAATGTGTTTTATTGAGGTAAAATAATTTGACAGAGGTTGATAAATTCAACGGAATTCAACAAAGTTTAACAGTGGTTTGACATCAAAACTTATTGCCAGCAGTAAGTTTTATGCCAAGGTTCACCTTCTTAATTGCTGCATGGAAGAAACCTACAAAGGCAAATTGAGTTAGAATGGTTCTAATTCAAGAGACCAGAGATGCAAAGATTAAGGAGAACCCTCCCATCAGTCAGAAGGCTCAGAATAGACCTCTTGCTCTCTAAAGTCCTTATGGAGCCTGAGCATGGCTGGATCCAATCTTAGCCTCAGACTTGGTCAATGGTTTAAGTCTAATGGAATTATTCATATAATATTTACAATAATATTGAGTAGCTACATGGACTAGTAATGTTTCATAGGATTAATTCAGCATGGTATCAGTCACTTATCAAGTATCTATCACGGGTAAAGGATCTCCCTGCCTTGGGTAAGGAAGGAATCTCTACCCCTTGAGAGGCATCCCTGCTCAAGCAGAGAGTCATCTGGTGTGCAGTCCAGCTGCACTTCAGGGAAAGATCAAACTGGGCCCACCCTGATGGCAGTATTTATAGGGTGAAGAAGTTGATTGCTAGTCAAGAGAGTAGGGAGAGACATCTTCATTTTAGCTCTGATATCTTGTTCTGTACTCTGGTTACCTTGCACTTTTGGGTTTCAAAACCGCCTTTTGAAATATTTTTCAAGACACCTTCGCTCCCTGGAATGCCAGCCAGGGGCTTCCAGCAGCCAAGTTCACCTCAAGGACGAAAGGCCTGTTGCTCCTCAAGTCAGCCTGAACCAAAGTACAGCTTGGAGTCAAGTGTATCCACCACACTCTCGTGGTCTATAATTATTAGACACCATATGATTATAACGACAGTCTTTTCTCCTCCTTTCTGGGTGATTTTCAAAGAGCCCTCATCTTCCCTTACAGCTGCTAACAATGTAAAATGGAAAGATGAAGTGGTGGCCTTTCAATGGATGTCACTGATTGGGAGGAGAAAGAGATATGGAAATTTACATTCTGATGAATTCTTTAGGGAATGTCTTACTGAAAATCAAAGCAGCAGAAATCATAAAGGGGGACATCCCTTGGTGATGAAAATCTCAGGCAGCAAGGCTCCTTAGAGAGAATAAGACTTGTCATAAAAGTCCCTTTCATACCCTTGTTATGCTCCCCAAAGATTCAGTCTCCCAAAAGACTTCTTCGGATGGTTATGATTGCACAAAAAAAGCTTATGAACTCATTATTTATAGAGGGGGACATTGGTTTTAACAACTCGTATATTTTCTTCTTAAAAATAAAAGAACTAATAGCTAGCTTTGTACAAACCCACTTAAAGAAATATGAGCTGCACATACTTCTACTGCAGGACTTTGCTATGTGTTTAGAGGAAGGAATCTTGAACTGGACTGTAACCAAAATTCCTGATTCTGCCAATGCTAGCATGCCAAGCTGGGCAGCACATTCCCTTTGCTCTGCTGCCATATGCTGATCTGTACAGTCAGTGTATTCAAGAGTGTAAGTACCAAGGCAGATGTGATACTTCCCTTTCTTGCAGGTGAAGAGAAGCTTTATCTGTATTTGTAAAAGCCATTCTGAAAATGCAAAATATAACAATGCAACTTACCTTGTAGGGTTCCCCAAAGAGGTTAAAACCTGAAGCAAAGAGATCTTCATCCTGCTGGACTTCCTGGTTTCTTCTCTCCCATTCCTTCCGCTTAAGTGCACTCCGGTCTTGTTCATAGTGACTGAAGAAGAGAAAGAGAGAAAGGACAACATGTTATTTCCTCCATAATTTAGTTACATGTTCATAAGTATCAGTAATAGCCACAAAACATCAGAAACAATGCAATTCCAGAGGATAATTCTAAAAGAAAGAAGCAGCCACTGAATAATTTTCCCAAATTTAAACCTGGAATCATAAAACTATGCAAAATTGGGCAGTAGGCCAGTCAGTACACTTCTAAAATGAAAACAGAGAAAAAATGTTCTTTTCAAACTAACAGAATATTATGCAGAGTGATAAAATATACTTTGATGTCTTTGTATGAACAGTCTATAAATACACATGAGTATGAACACACACATACACACACACGTGTGCCCACAGAGCGTGTATGGGCAGAGAAAGCACATGTGAAGTCAAGGAAGCACAGCAACATCTAAAAATCCATTTAACTAAACATCCATCCCAATGCTCCAGGTCATCCTTGTGTGGTTTAGACCACCTAATTCTGTCCCACTTCTTGTTAAAATTTATGTACAGCTTCACTGGAGGTGTCAAGGGGGGGGTTACGAAGTGGTTTTGTAGCAGCAGGTTGCCAGAAGAGACTTTGGGACAGTTGATTCCAGTATCAGATAAAATTCTACATACAAACACACAGAAAAGAATCCAGCACCTCAGTGTAGCAATGGTGAGTGGCACTTATCTGTGTGTCAGCTTACTTTGTGCACCTGCCAGACCTAGATGACAAGCTGAGAGACCACATTCACTTCTCCCCTGAATAGCACTGAAGTACTTTGGTCTTTTGGCTTTACAAACTACCTCCTGCTCCTCTAAGGGAAAAGATATAATTAAAACCCTGAAGGAGAGGGAAAAAATAGGAAAGGAAAAGATGCATGCTTCAACTTGCACTGACAACCTCTCATGTGACAAGCATTAAGGGACACTTCTGTGCTTTCAACCCGTATTTGATTTGTTATGAGGCTTTTGGCTCTGCTTTGTGTCAGCTAATTAGCTACCAAATTCCAGATGACAATTTGAATAGCAGATTTGGTATATGCCCTGATGTTATCTGCAATAAGCAGTATTTCCCTGATAGGTGCTGGACATGCATGCACACATCCACACACAGCCTCTGTGTACAAATGCTTACATACAAACATACATATTACAGCTGTAACAAAGAACAGTTAATTCTCCTATCTCTGGCGAGAATGAATTAAATCTCCACAGAGCTCCACTGCACTTGGAAGATAACCAAATATCTACAACTTTTGCCTTTTTAGCTCAGCATGATGTTGTATTGAAAGCTTCACACCGAGAGATATAATGAGGAATGAACTGCACAGTGATGAGGCTTTAACAGTGTATAAAGTCACTGATTTCTGAGTGAAACCACAATTACTAATTTGAAGCACCAGCTAATTAAAACCACAGCTATGTATTTAGCCTCTTGTTATACCTACTGCAGTTTATAATTATGAGGACCTCTTTATCTACTCAATTAAAGTTCTTATGATTCAGGCAGGTTGTGTTTGAACCTACAAGCCCTGCAGAGAGCACAGGAAAGTATATGTCTGTTGCCTGATGACTCCATGTTATCCTTACACTCATATACTTGTTTTTGTACAGGCAGGGAAAGAAAAAGGGAAAGACCTGCCACAGAGAGATCCCTAAATAAAAAATATGAATTAATAATTGGTTTAAGCAATTCAAGACCACTCAGAGTTGGATTGAATAAGGTTTGATTATGGCTTGTAAACTGAATGCAAAGCCACCTACATAGGCTGAGCGGAATGATTTCCATCCACATTTTCCTTCTACAGGCTAGAAGGCAGAAAACATGTCACGTTTTGTTTTGTTTAATTTATTTATTTATAACACCTCCTGATGTAGTGGCATGACTAACACCAAAAGCAAGCTCCAGAACATTGCTATAATCAATCCTGGTATTTCTGCAGAAGGTTTAGTACTGTTTGCTGGTTTCCTGAGAGAGACAGAAGGGAAACTGTTGTAAAAACAGTCACTTTACTATTCTATATGTGACCACATTGCTGATGCAATGCTGCAAACCACAAGCAAACTGTTCACTAAAAGGTGAAGGGGGGATAAGCATCCCTTCCTTTCATATCCTAAATCCACATTATAATACACAAGTACGGAAATAAGTCAACGCAAGCTGTTTCCCAAATTGGTACCCAAAGAAGAGGACAAGGCTCCTCCCCACAACTCTGCTGGAGTAGGGGACTGGTTTAACCCAGAAATAATCCAGCCCAGGAGGAGTAGGAACACACTATGCTTATCCCTCTCATGGGAGATCTTTCCAGGGATTTCTTTGACAGTTTGACCCACAGACTGGGTGACTCTTGCAGCAAGATCAGATCATTATGAAGTTATAAACCCAGTCCCACGGATCTGGTCTAAGAAAGATTTTATATCCTGCATAAATCATCTTTGCTTACGGGAGCAGTCCTATCCCAGGCAGTGCCAGCATTCACTTCAGAAAGAATTATTCATGAAAGTTAGAGCTGTGTTTTACAGCTTCTCAATGGCTTCCCTGGTCTGGGGTTTCAGGGTGAAATCCTGGGCCCATTCAAATCAAACTGAATCTGGCCACTGAACACGGAGATCACAGCCACAGCACAGAACGTATCTCGCCCCTCGTGAGGTTCCAGCATTTTGTTACCTAAAAGCCAGCTCTGGTTGCAAGCATGCAAAGTATTTAGGGAACCAAGTGAGGCATTATGCCATATCCTATCTGAGAAAAACCAGCAGAGGCCCTAAGACTATTTAGATATGTTTTATGACACATTACAAAACCACAAATTCAAAAATGATGAAAACAGCAGTGGCATAATTCAAAGTGGCATAATCACTTTAAAAGCCATTAACTTGAGCTAACACAGTATTTACAATGTTAACAGTAAAAAGGTTGAAAATACAGTATTTTCCAACACCACATACTGAACTATTTCTCTCGTAGTGCATTTATGAATGTTATCCATGCACCCAAGAGGTGAATGCAAAGGTGCACCTCAAGCCCTGGACCCCAGCAGTGTTTACACAGAACCAAACTGTGAGAATCCACGTTACAACACAAGCAAAGCCCTAAGAGAATTGCCACCTCTGCATCAATCCAGATCCCTCTCTTGTATATTCTCTTGTGAGAACAAAAAAAAAACCACCCAAAAAAAAAAGCTTCATTTTGAACTTTCCACTTACACAGTCACATGCCACCCTTAAGTGTACAAAGTATCTATGCAAAAGGAAGTGGTTGCTCATCCTGTCAGGTCCATTACTTGGCTTATTTCTCTGCAAATGTACTTTTGCTATGGGAACACTTGACAGGGCTCTGATTGTGTCTACAGGAAGTCAAATATTGTAAGATCATACACAGATTAGGATAACAATTTATTTGGGTTCCTTTTAATCCAAAGAGGGATGATGATTAGATCTTAAGGCTGCAGTGCACTGAGAACCTAATGGGATGCTCTCCAGAAACTCTTAATGCGGCCACAATGCAATCTCTGGGACTTGTGTTTAATTTTTAGCTTAACTAATGTTCTGTGAAATACAGATATGTGATTAGTGGGGAAGGTGTCAGTGAAAACTATAGTCAGATACCACGAGGAACATCAGAGTTCAGTCTGTCTCACTGTAGTATGAGAAATACTTCATGAGTCCTCTAAAGCCACGAGAGTGGGATATCACAATACAGACTTTTGCAAACATTTTAAAACAAGATTTAGAAGGAAACAGCTGTAGGCCACAATATTCATTGTATCCAAGAAGGCCAGTTCCCTAGGCACAACTATTATGTGACAATGCAGTTTAAATACATGAGCTCTATTGTTTTGTTACAACTTATTAGATTAATAATTGAATTTGAATGGGGAAGTCTGTACATAAATCTTAGAAGATCAGGAATGGTGAGCAGTAAGCATGGTACAAGAGCACATGAGACCACTGATCTACAAATTACCAGTGTGCTGGATATGGCAAAAAGAATAGCAACTACAACTGTATTATGGTTTTGATACGTTTAACATTGGGGCAGGTTGCAAATGCATTTTGAATAACAGCATTTGATACTTAATTCTTTACAAGCGGAGCAGCATACATCCATTTGTCATTCTTAGACAGCCTAAGGGACAGTGGTGAGCTGATGCACCGTGACAGCCCAGGTGCTCAGCCTGTGTGAGCCTGCAGTGCCAGTGAGGCTGTGGAGCTGCACCTTCGCCCTCGGTGCAGCCCACGGGGGCTGCGGGGACAACCCAGATCCATCTCGATCTCCAGAGAATGGGGAAGGGGAAAAAGTGGCTGAGGCAGAAGGAGGTTATATCAAGGCAAAAGATAACAGACAGGCATGTAGGTTTTGGACTGGAAGCTAAAAATGTGGATCTGTCGTTAAGAGATGGAAGTCAGACAAGTGCTGGCTACAAAAAGAACTAGAAGGAGAGCAAAATTTGGGGCACTGGAAAGGACAGTACAATCATCTGTGGTGAAAGTGAGAGGATGTGGTGAGAAAGATCTGGAGAGAAAAGAAAAAACCTTTTAGGACAGACTGCAACAAAGTAAGAGGTTAGAGGGAAGAGTTAAAGGAAAGCTGATGAAATGAAACCAACAGCTAAAGGCTGAGATCGAGCGTTTGAGGTTTGTTTTCAAAGTTTTGCTAACCACAGCCACAGAAGTAGTCTCCAAAGCACAGCGGACTAGGCAAGTCAGACAAGAGCCTGAAAGACAGGAGAAAGAGCAGAAGAAAGAAGTCAGACCAGTTGGAAGGAGTAGTCTCTGTGATATTAAGGAGAAGAGAGAAAAATGATCAAACACCTAATGTTGCAGACAAATCATGAATGAGAACAGAACACTGCTCTGTTGATTCAGTCAAAACAACAAGAGCCCAATAGGGAAAGAATCAATAAAAAAGCTGGAGCAGAGAGGCTTTATAGCAGCGACAGACTACATCCACGAGGATAAATGAATGACATTCAAGAAAAACAGCATTTATCCACAAGTTAGGGAAGAAGTAGTTGCTGTTCTCAATAACACACTCAATTCACAAAAATGCACACTATGATAAAATCAAACATTCCCCTGTCCTGGTTCCACCCCTCTTAAAATATTAGATGTGCCTAAATGATGAAAGAAATTCTCAAACTGAAATGTTTGTCATTTGTGGAAACAAGAAATAAACACAAGCTTCTAAACTAAGACACAGTGGATATAAAATGATATGAATTTGAGAACTCAAAGTCCTTTCCCAAGGTTGTTTCTTCATAGTTTTTACTTTGCCCACAAGCACTCAGGAAGTTGGAGAAGTAAACTCAGCTTCCTCGAAAACTAACTCTCATGCCTGCACAAGGTATTAAACATCCCAAATCAAAACCCACTCATGAAAATATTTCCTACATTAGAAATCCAACTCGGGTCAATGAGAATATCCCCCATGCTTAAAATACATGCTTACATGCCCATACCAGGCCAATTCTTTTTCAATGTGAGCTAAAAAATGTAAAGTAAAAAGCATTTAAGCTGGTAATCAAACTAACAACTACATTACAATGGGAATTCACTTGTTCATAACTCTGGATTTATCTCGTCATAACTCCACCAATTTCATGTAAAAGCAGAGTACCACAACACTGTAATTCCTTCATCTCTTCAGACTGTCCCTATATAAACTCTGGTATTTCAATACATTTATTTCAAATGAAAAAGAAAAATGAAAAAGCAGCCTCAGGACTTAAATTTCATCGCAGGTCTTAAAATGTGTTCACTAAACGAGAGGAATTTCAAAATCTGATCTTTAAGCAGAAATATGGCCAACTTAACATATCTCCCCTGCTGATCTGAAGTCTTTGTTTCACTTAATGATAAACAACATAAGCACCACCACACTTAAAATAGAAAAATTCCTCTTCCTCTGTTTATCACCACTGAACTTGCATCTTTGTCCTGGTAATTTTCCTACTTAACAGAGACCAATCAAGTCATGATAGAACAGCTTTAAAACTTCTCAGTATCTTTCATATTTAACATTTACTTTAATGCTGTCTTCTTCTTCATAGCATGAATAGTTATTGAAAGTGTCTAGCAGAGAACATATCTATCCCTGTTCTTCAAGATAAATGATTTATTTTAAAATATAGAATATTCTGTCTTTGATGTTCAACAGTTCTGCAGAGAAACACTTGAGATGGTCACTGGTTATCTATCCACATGAGCTAAATCTCTTCACAATTTCCATTGAAAACAATGCCATTCCTGTAGCACATTTAACAGAGAATGCAGAAGATTAAAGCCTCCGAAGAAAATAATACCCAAGAGACCCCTGGGCAAATTATGGAAATGTAAGCTATGAGGCTAAGGGTTTGGCTTATATTTGCCATATTCTTCATTCTTTTTAGTTATTCCCACACACACCAAGTAACTAGAAAACAATTTTCTCCTCTTTTTGGTATAATGCAGCCCCAAACCTTTCCTCCACGTGAATTTGGAAGGAACGATTCTGGGGGAACGGATAACAGAGATAAGCTCCTGAATAGTAAGCATATAAAGAATAGATGAGGTTTCAAAGGGGAGCATTTATTGTTTCCTGTATCATAGCACATTGTCTTTCAATATGATTAGTTATCAGTCTGAGTTATCAAAAACTGGGATGAAATAAAGCGCTTACGCAGTTATGCTTCATTGATGTCAGCTAGGGGAGCATGAAAATCTCCATGAAGTTGGGTAATTGATGTGTAAATCAGAGCTCAATCACTCTGTAATAGAAATGGTCCCACTGAAAGTATGGTTGTTGAACAGTATTGCAGTATGGTGGAGAAGAAAGAGAGAAACAGAGTCAAGATTTATTTATTAAAAAATATAATAACTGGCAATTTGCACAATTTTCTCTTCAAGAGAGAAGTGCTGTCAGATACATTTAAATGCAAGCTGCAGATCACTATATTTGAGTACCCTTATTCGGCAGTAATTAACTGTTTCTGTTTTATTAAAATGCTTGGGGACACTGTTATGGATATTTAAAAAGCAAATTAAATGAACATGTTCATCCTTTGAAAGGCAACACGTGTAAATGACATCAGCAATTGTAATTTGCTTAACAATGTGTGTTCAAGGTATGTTTTGGAGTCCTATTACAGTCTTCTTGTCAGTTCAAATTTGCAGTATGAGAAACAAAAGCAAAACTGAAGGAAAAGAGGGGGAAAAAGAAAACTGAAACCTATTTATAAACACAGCTTCAGAAGGACATTAAAAGACAAACAGTCATTAGAACATCAGTCACATAAAACAGCTTTCCAACATGCAGTATTTCTAAGAATAAACATCTGATTCATAAAGAAAAGAGCTAGTTAAGATAATATTATGGGGTTATTTTTGTTGTAATTTTTTTTTCTTCAAGTAAATGAATACATATTGAGGTGTTGATACCAACTTCCCAGAAACACCTGGAATCCAGTATTCTAGTTATGATTTGCAATAAATCAATGATAAACTGTAACTAACTTAAATAAATGTGAAATTTATGAGCATTTTGGCATCGAATGAATTACATTCAGGACACCGGAGTTGGATTAAAAAGCTTTATTAGATGGGTAATGTGCTGTGACTGTAAGGGGACTCTGATCACTACAAGGGGGTTGAATAGGAAAGGACGTTCAACCTAAACTCTGAATTTCATTGTTCTTCTGAGTTTAACAGGACATGACAGGTTTTTAAATGTCTTTGTTTGCTTTTTTAATTTTTATATCTCCTGGGATTTGGAGCTTCTTCAAAATTCACTGATGGCAATGAAGCCTTTGCCAAAGCCTATACTATATTTCACAGCATATCTCCTAAAGACATCCTAGTGGCCATCAGCTTCCTAGCAGCCTATCAGCACTGGCATTCTGTGTATTAATGTGCTACAGATAAATATAGTTGTGTTTAGTTGGATGCTGTGCATTATTCTTTACACACATCAACAGCAAATGTGGCACAGTACTGCTACAGAGAGTATATTTTACATATATTAATCCCAAGATATAACACTAATTTGATGCAATTAAAAATATTCTCACAGTGCTTGTTACAGTCTGCTTTTCCTTCACCTGAACAGGTCAAATTGTGAAGTCTTTCTTGCAAATGTACATTTCTTTGTACATTTACCGTTTTCAAAGAATAAAATGTACTTTAATATATGGAAACTCAAAATCTTTAACTTACTATCACCTAATGTGTACAGACTGCACTCTTACATCTGTGCTGAAAACCATTTTGGAATTCCACTTTTGTCTTTATCTTTTTTCACACTTAGAATTAATTTTTTTTTTCCTTAATACCGCCAGTCAAAACCTTCCTGGGCACCTGTCAGATGCTTCCTTAAAAATGGATTCCACACATTTATATGTGTTGGAAATGCTGGCAGTGAGACCCAAGAGGTGGCAGAATAGATAGATATAAATCTAGTCTTATAAAGAAGTCACAAAACAATCACGATTAACACAACCTTTTGGGTACAGATGAATCAGCACAATCAACTGCTTGAGTATTTTATCACAGAAATGCTTCTGTGGGTTCCTACAGCTCTAATAAATGCATTCATTTACTAACAGGCACCTCTACTCCCTTGAGCATTTTCACATGCTGTGCAGCTATTTAACCACATGTTCTTAAACTTAACATGTGCTGAAGAATACCACCACAGGAAAATTAAAAATTCAGTAGAATGACTATTTCATTCATCAATTTTAGACTGAAGAAGTTCACACAGGTCTCTGTGTGCAGTGCACACGTACAGACTGACTCAGAGACTCCAGTGCACAGAAAAATGGTACTCTAAGCCTAATATAATTCAATTGCTTGTTATTTAGGACACCAGCTAAGAAATTATCTCCTAAATAAATTATTCTTCTCTCAGTTGAAACCCTATATAATGGCCTCAATGTGTTGTAGTGGTATCTACTGAAACGGACAGAGATGATCAAATAAATGCAAGGTGCTCTCATTTCAAATTCAAGTACACATGCACCCCCTTTTCAGCGCTGTTGTGAAATATATTGCTCATCTTGGGCACTAGCAAATTGCAGGAGATGCAATGATCTTGTAGCTTCATAAGACTTAATGCTCATAAGCTTGTAAAGAATCCAGAACATTTCAAACTCCAAGTTTTAAGCGTTCTTCCACTGGACTTTAAAAAGCCTCACAGCAATAAGGTGCTTGTTCCATATCTTAGGAAAGAATAATAATATTTTGTGCTTATTTTTCCTAAATAGATTCAGAGTCAGCAGGTCAATGGATTATCATCATCATTGGCTTCTAGTGAGGAAGATCATCTATAACAAATACTGTTCATGTCTACAGCAAACATATAATGTTTATTCCTCATTTATAAACAAGGTATAAAGTATGACAAAATAATTTAACCAAACCAGCACAAAGTTCATCAGCATTGCTGAGGTTTACATCCTCTCTAAGGGCATAGTTCAAAACTTCAACTGATGTTCCTGGCAATTTTCCCAGTGAATTCAATGAGGGCTGGATGGGACCCAGCCATTTAATAATGACAAAAAAAGCCAGGTGTCATAGCACAGCCAGCTCTAAGTCACAGCAACTTCTTGCTATAAACTAACTTTTCTGTTATATTCCTCATGCTAACAGAATTTTTTTATTCACCGCCAAGAGTTTAAAAAGTCTTAAGTACAAACCAGCACATGCCAGAGCTACAGAACTTCTATGGTCACTCCTTACAACATGTTGCTGTTGACTGCAGAGACAAAGGTAAATTAAATGAAATTTAAGAATTTCTTAATTAAAAAAAAAATCAAGATACCAAATAATTTTCCTAATCTACCCCACAGGCCATTATGACCTTGAACTAAAGAGTGATTATACACATATATATATATATATATATATATATATATATTTATTTAGTGATTTTATAGATTACACACATGACATCTCAACTGACAGGAATAATGAAATTTGCCTCTACCCCACAGTAAGTACTGACACACACACACCCCCCCCAGGCAGATCACAGACCTTGTCACTGAGAAAAAGTAAACCAAATGTATCATGCTCCCTGAAAAAACAACACCCTTAAATATAAGTCGACATGGGAATGCTGTGCAATTAGGGATATGGCATGTAGGTGTTACACAAGTTTGAAATATGCTCTGGGATTTGAAAGCTAAAAACAAGCACTTAAAAATTGTAAAATACTTCTTTACACAGAGAAAAATCATAATAAAATGTTATTTAGACTGGCTATAACTACAACCTCATGTCTGAAATGACTCGAATTTTTAAGGTGGGTGTGATGCAAATGATTATCCCAATACTGCAGTTCCCAGAGCCAAAGAGAAACTATATCTGTTTCCCCAATTACACTTTGAATGTGTTTGAAATCTCACATGTATAACTGACTTCATGAATGACTGAAATATCACAATGAAGAAAACAGGGCTATTTAGGGCCAAACTCCCAGAAGAAGGGGACCAAACAGACCAAAGTTCTGTTTAACCCATCCTGCCTCTGACAACAGGCAACAGCAAACACCCAGTAAAGCCCAAAGGAACAGGGTAAAGAGCTCCCCAAAATACTGCCATTGCCCTGACAAAACTGAGGCACATGAAGCCATGTGTTAAGTACAAAGGAGCTGGTATATTTATATTTAACAGCTCTGGGAAATTTTTCTCCAAAGGATGCTCTCAAACAGAATACTCTGTGTCAAGGAGTTTCACAACTCATCTGAACTTATCTCCTTCACTCAAACTAGGTTTACTGCTCCTATCAGCTCTGAAAACCTCACTGGTTTAAAAAGATTGCATTGTATTGACTATGTGAAAAGAGAACTCCCGTGCATTTTGGGGGGCACCAACACTTACTACAGGCAAATAGAGAGAAAGCTCCTGTGCTCTTTAGTCTCTGGAGAATCTCAGGCACACATTCCACAGCACTAACTATACCCTGCAATGTCAAGACCAGACACATGGGTTACTGCATCCTGAATAATAGTTATTTGCACTCCAAAAACTTTTCCATTTTTGTCCCTTCTGCTGTCAATCAGCAAATGAATATCACTTATTTTCATAACATGAACACAATGTGTTACTTAACAAAAGTGCATCCTTTTTTATTTCCCTACCATCAAACATTTGTCTAATAGAAATATTATACTATGTAACATGCACATATTAAAATGCAATGTAAGTTGAATCATATTCATTGGAGGCTGGCCAACTCCAGCACATTTCAGTATTTAATAATAAAATAGTCTATGCAAAAATATGTAAACTAGCTTCCATCCTGCTTTAATATTCACTTAACATGAGAAGAAAGGGAATGCAATTTTGTTTAAATATTAAACATTACATTTCTTCTTTTGATTATTAAAGTATTATTAAAGTTAAATGAAAATGTGTTTGCAACCTCCTTCCTCTGAAGTCTTACAGGTCACTGTTATCACTAATATTTTGTCCCTCTAGCTGGTTTCTTTGGGGGATCTTAAAGCTCTTTACGAATCAGATCAAGCCATGCCCGATTATACCTCTGGGAAGAAGCAGCTACTGTCAAGCAAAACATCTGAGGGAACGAAAGTTTAAGGGAGTTGATGACAGTCATTCAAGAAGACATGGCTGAGGGAAGAAAACTGAGGAGCCCCAGTTCTCAGACGTTAAACTTCACCATAAGATCAGCTGTAACCTGCAACCATTCATCCACCTCTAAGCTCTGAGATGACAACCATCAAGCTGAAATTTAAGACTATCTAACACCAGCATATAGCAGGGAGGAATTATCATTATGTGCATTTCCAGAACACTGGGTCATACACCGCAAGACAAGTTTTCTCCTGCTGAATGTCACTGGGAGAGGTCAGAAAGGATGTTCCTATTACATTTGCTGGAAGGATGGAGTATATCAAATGATTTAATTTTGTGTAGTGCCCCACTTACTTTGACGAACTGATACTGCACAGGGCATAATGTCATTAGGTGATTAAAGTACAAGAGCACTCAGCTTCCCACCTCCTTTCACAACAAGGGCCTGCAAGTGCTACTGCAGCGGGCTCAAAACCGGGAAAAGTTGTGGCTGTGGAGGCAACACGGGCCCAGTACCATAAAACACCAAGCTCCCCCTCTCCCCACGAACTCCCACCCTGGCACTGATCAGAAATAAGCTTCCTAGTCCCCCTGAGAGAGCTGCCTTCTCCTCAGCCTCATGAAGAACTTTCCATCCCTGGCAACAGCCCAAAACCACACGCGACCTTCAAGCGTCATGTCCACGGTCCTCTGACCCCAGCAGCAAAAGGACTCAGAGTTCAGCTGTACTGACAGCAAAGAGACACGATACAATCATAAGAATATGATGTACTTCCACTTTTCAGCTGGTATTGCCTTTGAAAGTAGCTAATGTTGAGCTCTCCTCATTATGCCAAAGGTATTAAAACCTCAGAACCCACGTTAGGAAATGTGTGTTTTGTCACACACGCCCTTTTAAATTTATGTTTTCTTTCATATAAATACCTAATAGGGTTTGAATAAAATAAAATCTGCACACTGCCATATGGAAATTAATTTTAAAGAACTGTTTATCAATTTAATTTCACTGATAGTAACAGACAGATTTATGAGGCAATTAACTAAATATTTGTTTTTTTCACGTTTCAATTCATTATAGTAAATTAACAATTTTCCACTTGAAAGTCTTGTATTGCTACACTGAAAGCCTAAAAAAAAAAAAGTGCATATTTCTGTCGGTCTAGGAAGGATTCTCTTTTTTTTACAGCGTGGATTATTCTCCTCACATTAACTTAACACACTGTATATGTAATTCAACCCCCCACATTTCTGTATTATCCTAGAACCTGTCATTCCTTTAATGCCAGTTTCAAGCAACCAGACAAAGAATAATTACAGCTCTAAAGCCAATGTAACATCTGCTCAAGCAAACAATCCTACAGAGGGGATTTTACAGATACATAACACCCACCTATGGTTCAGACAATCCTGAGAGACAACCAAGGCCCTTTGGCAGATCCAGCCTGGCCTCCTGAGACACAATGCCCGTATGGGACAACGTGCTCTAAAGGAGCCGAGGGAAGGAGCACAATGAGCTGAGCCTAAGGTTAAGTTAAACACCAAGTAGAAAGTTTACCCTTCCTTCTAAGGGAGCCCATCTCCACAGCCAGCTGCCTCCCCATGCACCAGGAGCCCCCAGCCAAGGCCCCCAGGATCGGTCGGACACGGCCAAAGGTGGAGTCCCGGCGCGTCAGCTGGGAGAGCACAGAGCCCAGCACTAACAGCCTCGATGGCAATTTGCACATCATTAGCTATGAGCCCCGTGACTGCACATGTATAGCCACATTTCACATCTACCTTTCCTTTTTTTTGGTGATTTAAACATATTAATTAATGATTTCAGCTCCAAGGAGGTCATGCGGTCGCGGCCGTGTGGATCTCTTCACCACTGCTGGCCAGATATTAAACACATTAAGAAGCAGTCAGAAGACAGAACTACAGCTTTATGTTCTTTTAACTGGTACTGTACCAAATTAATATCAGGAGGAATATAGTCTATAAATATAAAAGCATCTGCTCATATGACTCCTTGGATTCTCTTCTCCTCTGTGTCAGCGTTTCACTACCTGAACAGAAATAGTCTTGGTCCCTTCATACCTCAGTTGCCGTTATGGAGAGCAGATCTATCAATACTTACTGATCTCATGGGTTTCTGTCAGGTCAACTCATCAAGGACAAAGTCTCTTGAGGAAACTGTACCGACTACATTCCTCAGTTCCACACAGGTTCTGGTTAAGCATTTCCTTGAATATAGCTCATCTACTTTTTAAAAATCGTCCTGTTAATTCACTGGATTACAGCACAATCACATCAGAGTATTAGTCTAAATAGGATTTTGTAGTCAGATCTGATCTAGAAGATTTAACATTTTAGAGGCCTCCATCTCATAATGCTGACAGAAATCATCAGGCAAAGGGAGAAACTGGGACTGCCTGTCACACCAAATGATGGGAACCTGTGTTTCATCAGATAAAACCCACATTTTTTTTCCATTGTTAATATTTAGAAATTTGTTAACAAAGGCTCTCCTGACAGCTACTAATTCAGAACAATGTGCAAACACTAGCTAAGTAGTTAATTGCCATCATGCATTGAGAAACTGAGGCATGGAGAGATTAAAGGACTTGCTCATGACCACAGTGGCAGCAGCAGGAGTGGAACCACTTCCCATTGCTCATGTCTTAGCCTGTTACCTACAACTCAATTAACCTCCCTTTTTAATAGTAAGGAGTTACTATTACAATATCTCTATTTACAATACCTACCAGAAAATATACCCCCCACGTATCATGTTGTAAGGGTTTAAACCTAAACTGAATGTTGCCATAATATTTATAGTGTTTGTCTCTTTCTAGTTGTAAGATCACCACAGCCACAAACAGCAGCACAGTAACACTTCAATTTTCGCACTCAGGAGGCTAACAATTATCAAACTAATAAAATGCTAAGAAATACAAAAGTACTCTGACTGGCAAGTAGAAAGGCATTAATTCTTGATAAATGTTCCATACATTATTTGTCAAGTTCTTAAGCACTGCATACTATGTTGTCTTATCAGTCTACCAGGTTAAAAAAGATTAAATATAAGGGCAATATTTGAGCAGTGTTAAAAATGCAGACAACAAACTGGTACTGCTCTTTATCTTCTTTACTTTAAAAACAAAAGAAAAATCAAACAAGGAGTCAAAAAGCAGTAAAAAGAAGAAAATCAGTAAATGGCCTTCACTTGTACTTCAGGCTATCAGCTTCTCCCATCCAATCATTAATTCCCCAGGAAAATGCCTTTTGCTTCAATAGCTTTTACTTAAATAGATCACCTGTGAGAGGAGAAAAGTCACACCACTAGAAATGAACTACTGTAGAGTCTGAGTTGCACCTGCCATAATTTGCACGCAGATGACTTGCAAAGACTGTTTTATTTGTACTTCCAACTCCTCTCTTTTACCCTTAACATGTGATAAAAGCAGCCAGTGGGCAAATCTGTGATGCTTACCATAAGTTTACAGAGAATGTTTGGAAATGTTCCTTAAGACGCTTTCAATGAGCTCTCGTACATTAAATGGTGCAGGACACTGAGCCTTAACTAAGAGTTTCTTTCTAACAGTGTGTATTTCTGAGACATGAAACAGCATTAGGCTCCTTTTTTAACTTGAAGGGAAGGCAAAGACGGGAGAGAAGGAGAAAACAAGCTTTCAACCCCTACCTAAATAGCAAAAAAATTCCTAAAAGAGAGCACATGACCAACTCCTTAATCTGTTTGCAAGACACGTTTAATATCAGGATGCTGTGGAGAGGCCCTGCATCACTCAAGTTTCATTATCATTACAAAATATAGCAGAATGCCTTACTCACAAGTTTATTATCATAAATAATTAAAACAAAACTATCCTTATGGTTTGAAATAAATGAACAAAGTACATTATAGGGTGCATTTGTTCTGTGTTTTATAGCTGTTTCCTGGCTCCCTACATCAGAAAATTCTCGAATTTGCAATCAGCCTCCTGCTCATTAGTCCAAATCAGGAATATTTTACTGCAGCTGGCTCAAATGACTTGTTCTGTCAAAAACAGGACCATAAGTGCTCTTTACTAGTTGCATACGCAACATACATTTTTGTGATAAATCAGAGTATGTGATATGCAAAAAGCTAAAAAGGAAACCAAAGCACGGGATTGATGGCTGAGAAAAACAAAGAAAAGGCAGAGAAAGAAATTCTACCTCTAAAATTAAAAAGACTGTCTGATTTCTAATTACAAAAATGTGCTGGGGTACAGATGTAATGATTAAATCTCTGCAATACTCACGCTAACAGTATATTGTTCTCATGAGCTTGAAAGTGTTGGGCGCACTTGTGGTCTTTGAAGTTTTGCTTTGTTCCTTTGACTTATTTTATGCAGGTCAAAGATCACCATCGCTGCACATATCTGTCACTGAAGGATAATAATGCTACAACTCAGTTTGGAAGCAGGCTGGGCTGGCATGTTAAACTAGCAAGAGACACATCAATCTTACAGTTCCTGAAGACTGCGCGGTTCAGCGCCGGGAGGTTCGAACTTGGAACTAATGATAGTTACTGAATCTTGATACACCAGGTTAGTTCTCTCTTCTTTCAAGCAGTTTGTCCTCATGGACAAGCAAAACATGCCAGGAAAGCAAATTATCCTGCTAATCCAGCAAACACTGACAGAAACCTACTGGAGAGCAGCAGGATTGCATGGAAGCATGCAGAGACCGATGGCAGCAAGAAAGAGCTTTGCAGGGAAGAGTAGGAAAACAGAACAGTCATCAGCAGTTGGGTAATAATCATAATTTGTGAGAACTGGCAATAGTATTATTATTATTTGTGCAGTAGCATACAGTGTAAAATATTGTAGCATCCCTGCTGTCTGCCAAGTAACAGATCAGCACCAACCAACAGGCAGGTCAGAATATAATCACTCACTCATCAACTACAAGTAAGTTTTCTTATCTATTACTTGACCATCATAAACTTGGTTTTACCTGAGAAACCAGCATCCAATACGAACACAATGCATTTACCTGCTAGTCCTTTGCACACAGCAAGTCCAATTAAATAAACCCAAGGGATTTTTGTACCTGATGAAATTGCAGTCTGTTTTACACTTGCAAATAAATGAGATCAGTGCTTGTCTGCAACCAAAAGCAGCCATAATCTTGCCTCAAAATCAAACTCACCTGCCACGCCAAACAGAAGAATTTTATACATTAAGACAATGGCATTGCTTAGTGACAAAAGCAAGGGGAGGAGAGCTGATGTTTATGTTTAGTGTTCATACCTTCACTTGTCAACACGAGGCTTGGTGTTAAACACCAAAGAGGATGTCTGCTGAGGCTTCAGCTAAGGCAGATTTCAGAGCAAGTATATAGGTTTAGATGTGTTTACACTGCACCAGTTCCTTGAACGCCCTCACCTTACACTTCACAACACCTGGGCTATCAGAGGAGAGAATTTAAAAGAAACATGTCATGTAAAAATGATACATGTAAGTGCCTGAGAAACCCAAGAGGTATCTTTTGTGTTGAAACTGGTGAAGTGTTTTTAAAGCAAGGAGAGGAAAAGCAGCTCAAAGGTGAAGCAATGAGTTTAATGGGCTACAATCTTCTCATACAACATGGAAACTGAAATCACGAAAGTGGCAAGAATATATTTGTTTCTATACCCAGTTCCACTGGGTCATCATCTCCTCCAGGTGCCTAAAGGCAAGTACCACATTCGAGCAGTTTCTATTCTTTCTATCCCAAGCACAGCTGAACACTCTTGTGAAGCAACTATTCCTCTTCATGCACTGGAACCAAATCCCTCCAAAATGAAGTGGGAGCTCTCTGTTGACCTCAGCAAACACTAAACCAGGCACTAGTGCATTCAAAGGATGGTTTGATTTTGCAAACAGATAGGCAGTATTTATCTAAACCACATCAGAATACGCACTGTGACACAGAAGCATAAATTATTTCTAAGCAAACACACCCAGATATATAGTATGTTTTTTACACAGATATTTCCACTGAATCATCATTAAAAAGTGGGGTGGGGGGAATCTCTTCACTCTTAAAACCCCTATGTACTACTATTCCCTTGGGAAACACTGCTCAGGGAAGCACTCTGGGGAGCCAACTACAGCTGTGTTACTAAAAAGGAATAACTAGTATAGCTTCATATTTACAACGAAAAAATTCTGCACTTAAAATGCAGAAGTGGTGAGAGAAAAATATTGTTAATACACGTAGGACTTTTTTTTAATGGGAAACTCTGAACAGAGCCATCACCAGCTACTCTGTAACCACAGCACATAACAGCTTGAAATTGTTACTGAAGCTGCACAAACTAAAAAGAAAAAAAAAAAAAAGAAAAAAATTAAAAATTGAGAAATAACACTGAAATTATTAAAGCCAGTTCGATGCCACGAATAGAGCTGACCTCAGAATCAAACTGGTATGTTAGGGCACAAGATGAAATACCCTACAGGAGTTTAAATTCCAATCCTAGCTCAGGAGTTTTTCTTAATATCAAAGGAGCTTCTTAGGAAAGCAAATGAAGTACATTACCTCTGGTAATGGTAACCATTTACTCCTTGAAAAGCCTTGAGAGAGCTCTCACGCAGGATAGCCTATGTTTTATTAAATCCTTTTGCATACTTTTATTTTCAGGTCATATAATCTGAAGGACAAAGTATTCCCTTAAACTTTTTAAAGTATTCTGATTTTATCAAGGATTAGTTGTTCTGATTCTTCAATAATTCAAGCTTCATCCTGAGAATGTACCGTGTTTAAATGTGAGCAGCATCAAATCAGAACACAGTTACAACATATTTCCCTTGAATCCCCAATGCTCAGCACAAACAAACCACTGGTAATACAATCAACATTAAGACCTCAATAAGATCTTCAGTTATTCTCATTTGTTGTTTATACTGATAAAACCAGTACATGATAAAAATACTATTAAAAAAGTATTTAATTGTATGGCATGAGGATACATCCCCATCTGCCTATAGAGAGTTATTTTTCTACTTAGAATATATAAATCAGAAAGAGGGAATCGGACATTCCCTCTTAATTCATTTTTTACAGTTACATCAAATAATAAACTATTATTTGATATAACAGTTGTCTCCTAAAGTTGGCCAGAAAAGCCCTATCAGCAGATCAGCTAAGCTGTGCATAAAGATGCCTTGTTTTGCAGATCAGTCATCCATTACATATATTTAAAGTAACAAATGATATATATACATTATTTTAAAATAAACCTTAAAAAAATTAAAACCATGCAATTATCAAGATGCTTCTACTGGGAACCTCGTATGGTCACTTTAATCCTTATTTTGGCATTATACAAAGCAAATATTGTGACCCAGACATCGTGAAGGGTCAGAGGACATGAGACAGAGGACGCTGAGTTCAAAACTGGGGCATGTTGGGAAATACATACGATAGAGGGACCAATAAGGAAAAGCAACTACAGGTTTAGCTCAAATTTCTGCTAATGACTGAGAAGACAGGGCTGCTTAGAAAAGTGATGCTTGACACAGAGACACATATTTCCCTCCGTTTGCCAGATGAAACATGCTGCTTTGTTTTCCTTCCTCATCATGATGCACCTCTCAATCTTCTCAATAGGAATGAACAATTCCTGATACCAAACTGCTCAATCAAACAAAAGCGGGCCTCCCCTGCTTTGCTGGTTTATTCCCTACCTCCTCTTACCCTTGGAAAGGATTCAGACAAGAGCTACAAGAGCGATTAGAGCGCCTGGAAAGACTTGCCTTACAAGGAGAGACTACAGCTCAGTCTATTTAGTTCATAAAGGAGAAGGTTAAGAGGCAACCTGATCACAGACTATGAATACTTACACAGGAAAGAGAATGCAGAGAGCAGATGGGTATTTAATCTAGCAGAAAAGGGTGTAACAAGATCCAGTGCTTGGAAGCTGAAGCCAGTCAAATTCAAACCAGTTTATGCAGCATCAATTTTCAATGATAACAAAATAATAACCATTTTAACAACTTAACTGGAAAAGCAGGGGATTCACGGCCATTTGAAGCCTTTAAACAGGCATTGGAAATCTTTCTTAAAGATATACAACAGCATAAGGGGTTTGGCACAGGTCCTGGTAGAAGGGATGAAGCAAAGCCTCCAGCCAAGCAGCCCAGAGGGTGGGTTCCTCACTGGATGCTGTGGGGGTGCACTCCTGGGGCCTGAGCTGCTGAGAAACTTGGACCTGTTCATAAATGGCCTCATCCAACTCCACTTGTCACAGGAACACAGTAAAACCTCATGACCAGAAGTTTCCAGCTTATATTGACACTGACATTCACAGACTTGTGCACAGGAAGACGCTGAAGTTCTAAGCCACAATATATAAAGAGATTTGGAAAGGATCTTGGGTGAAAAAAACCCACATAAAACTCAGCCTAGCAGACACAAAAGATATAAAGTGATGCACATATGGCTGTCATGCTGCTCCACAAGACAATAGTTATTCATGTAAGTTCTGATCCACCAAAATATATTGGGCCATTCCCCCAGGCAGCCCCTTCTGCAAAGGCAGCAGTTCCCCATCTGCAGCTGGACCATGGTGCTGACACACAGAGGGCCTTGCAGAAAAGCTGCACAACCACCACATCTTCCTCAGTAGGGACTGACTTGTTTCAGGCAGCCCTGCAACAGTTAAATATTACTGAGTTGCAAGGAAAAATACCATCAAACCATTTATATCTTACCGCATTTCCTCTCCATTCAAACTGTATTATGCTGCACACCATTTCATCACTTCACAATGCCACAAACTACCTTTTAATGCAAAACAAAGCTTTTCAATGTAAAACCCCATATCGTAATCCAGAAGAACTTTCCTTATCTATTTCGACAGCAAATCTTTAGTGGCAACCACATGTTATTGTGTTTTAGGGATTGAGACTTTTGTATGAACATGCTGATTGTCTCCTTGAGACATATATAATCAGCATTTTGTGCCAAGAAACACTTAAGCCAACAGAGACTTATACCATTCAGCAATGCTGTTGGAATTGAAAATGTATATTTTGGCTTATTTCCTTAAGCCTGCGATAGCAGGAATTTCTTGGGTTTTTTTTTATTATTTTATTTTAACTTCATTCTCTTCTCAAACTCTCAGAGATTGAGCAAAAAGTCAAAACACATGTTCTGAAAGATAGCAGCAATAGCAATAAAATAATTCATTCTGATACACAAGCACCACCTAACACGGATCCCTCCTGGAATATGGACTTCTGCCTATGAAACTCTCTGGTCACTTCTGCCTCTGTCCAGGGCTGAAGAGCTGTGCCTGTGCACTGTGTACTCACCAGGAGACAGCTGTAAGAGTGGAAAGGGATGCACTTTTTTAGGTGAGTGGGTGAGCATAAATCTTAGACTTCAGAAACAGAGCAAACACCAAACCAAACAAGTGCCTATTTGTGTTCTTCAGCAGCTCCCGAATGTCAGTTTAGTGCTCAGAGTTGCTGCAGGAGTAACATGTTCAGTATTCAAAGAGCATCCGCCACATTTGCTGCAACAGATATTTTTAACTCCCGTTTGCTCCATATGTAGAATGTACAAATACACAAAAGAATGTCTTAATTGGTCCTGCTTTATATAAATGAATAATGGGCTAAATGGGTTGAAGTGAATGTCATATTTATCTCTCCACTGAGGAAAGACATGATGATTCAGAAACAGCGAAGCCAAGAGGATTCAGAGCCGTACTCACAAGTGGAATATATATCTCCTGTCAATACATTATGTATTCCATTTCTACTACAGCCCCCTAAAGGCACAAATAGAAAAAGAGAAGCAAAATCTAAATGTTTCATTTCTGCTCAAAATACATTCATGGATGTGGGAAGTTTTTATCCTTGCTTTCAGGACTTAGGAATCAAATCTCTGGAGCTCTTTATTTTACTGAGTTTTTGTAAATACTAAACTCTCCAGTGTTAGTTTCATCATTTGATATTACCATTGCCAAAAGACATTTTATATTCCTAGGAAGCAGAGGCACAAGTAACACAAAAAAGACCTGAACTTGCCCTTGCTCACTTGAGCAATCCCACCCAAGCCAACAGCTCTAGTCTGCAGCTGCAGCATCTTTCCAATTAAGCAGAGTTACTTCCTACTGGGCATTGGAAAGCATGTGAGGAAAAAAAAAATCCTTAAAGCATTGTAATTTTTTTCCTGCTTATGTGCTTCCATATACAGCTACTGATCAAAAATCTATGTAAATAGCACAGGAAAACACATTTTAAATCCTCCTCTAAAAAATACAAGCATGGCCAAAGAGCTCCAAGAAAAATAAAATAGCAAGGTGTGCAAGACTGGGCTGATATTTTGATTCTGCTGATTCTGGAAGCTGATATTTTCAAGTGCTGCTGGTCTGGTTGGATTTTATAATTATACTGAGCAGAAAGCAAGTCTCCCCTGCACTCACCCTGCCAGGCAGGGAATCACTTTTAGGGCTGCTGGAAAAGTGGAACATCTCATTTCCATTAATCTGGCTCATAGCTTCAGATTCATAGATGGCATTAGCAGAGCACTGCTTTCAGCCAGAGTGGAAGTTCAGCTTCGTGTTTAACTCTGCATTAACTTGAGCATGACAGAGTGAAAATGCAGGAAAGATGGCAAAAAAAAAAAATCATCTGGTAATATTTTTTCAGCAGAAGAAAAAGCTTTACAAAATGTATAGGTTCAGTTATTCCCAAAGCAGTGTTTTGTTAGTAGCATGGTTGTGCATACAGTGCCATGGCTGGAGGATCTGCCTTGCCCACGGCAAGTAAGGTAAAGCCTCAGGCACATGTAATTTAAAATTCATTTCTACTCTAGCAGACAGCTTCAGACCAGCACCTATGTTTATTTTATAAATACAGCACTCTCAATTTGCATTCCTGTGGTCCCCAGGAGCTAACACCAAAACCATCTTATGTTCGAGATGTGTTTAAGAAAATAATGCACAATTGTGTCTTTAAAATTCATCAGCATGGGTTGCAAAGGATCCCTCTGTGTTCCTACATCAGTCCAAGCCTGCAGTCATTTCCTTCTGAAATCAGTGGAGCACCTCCCATTAGAAAGTGGCATTGTTGGCAGAAGGGATTTGCCAGATTGTGCACAAGCCAATAAAACACGTCCCTCACAGCTTTTATTTTAAACAGTGCTTCTTCATTAAAAGGAAGAGAAGGTTCCCCAAATTTCAGTAATTCTCGACTCACCAGTTACTGAAGGTGAGCTGATGTGTGGTAGTTGGGGGTGCCACATAAAAACAGTGGGCAAATATCTTATTGTTGCACTTCATTACCTTAGTCCTCACGATGTTAAATATTTAAAAAGAGATAACTGTCAGTAATGACTGTTCCTGACAAATTCAAACTATCAGTTTCTATTAGGAGTGAAATGCAGAGGGGAGGATGGATACCAAGCTGACATATCTTACTCCTGCTGAAACAACAGACCACGAGCTGCCCTCAGTCACCTATGGGCAAGTATTTTCAGTAACAAAGGACTTCCACGTGTACCAGAGAACAGAGTTTTGGCCTAAATACAATTGTCCTTATCAAATGACGAGTTCATTTTGTTCATTACACCATTCAAATACAACTGAAGGTCCTCAAATCTACCAACTTCCCTATAAAGCCACAATTAGATCTTTTACCTCACTGTGACTTACAGATGGAAACTAAGTTACTTCTTACAGTAACTGTAGGTTACTGTAAAAAGTAAAGAAATGTCAACTCTAGCAAACTGCTTATTCAGTTTAGCATAATATCAGTCACGAACATTTTTGCTGACACTTCAATATTTTTCTTTTTAAAATATAAATCTTGGACAAAAAATACGGTACAATCACCTACTAATTTCTATACAGCAGGTTAGTAAGTAAATAGATCTAGTTAAGTGTAGAAGATGCCATTTTCCAAGCACCATTTACAGATGAATCTTGATTTCTAAATGGAAAGAAATGCCTGACACATCACAGTAACATACATTATCCACCAGATCGCCCCAGTTGGGTTCTTAACCATAAATAGTCGGACAGCACGAACAAAGGTCAATGGGTGAATTTACTGCTGGATGACTCCATAAATTACTAATTCAGAACACCTAAACCTCAAACTATACCTACAGGCATTTGAGACAAACAGAATATCAGTCTCAGTAACAAGGGAAGACAAGTGAAATCTGGTCTGCTTGAGTGTTTGACAGAGATGCTTCATTTTTTGAAACCTTAAAGTATAAATACTATCACAGAAAGAAAACTTGCATTATTGCATTAGAGACTAACAAAAAGTATTTTGCCAACTACTGCAAAAACTGTTTATGCCAATTAGTCATAGGTAAACACCTCAAAGAACTCAAAAATTAATTTGGGTTTTCATCCGAACAGATGCTCTTAGAAACTATGAATTGGTATTTCAGAGAGTAGGCTCATATATCTAACACCTGATAGAAGCTGGTTTGCTGTATAGAGCAAAATCATATAAATGAAAAGGACAAGGACAGGGTATCAAATAAGTTATTGTGTCCCAAGGATCTGGACACAGTGCAGATTTGGATAAGTCCTTAATTGGTTTATTCAGCCATAGCTCAGATACTGAACAGTGTCAACTCCACCTCATATGCCAGGCTCTGCTGCTCATGTTCTTAACAAGATGCACTAGCCTGAGATGTCTTTGACATCCAAAAACCCCCATATAATAACCCAAGAACAGGACTGTTCAGCATTCAATAATTACAAGGATTTAAAAGCATCTTTCTTTTTTTTTTTTCTTTTTATAGCTAGGTATTTGCTGAAGGTGAGACAACAGTTTATATTTTTAATCCATTTTAATTCCCCTGCATCCATGAAAGCCAAGGCCAAATTCAGAGGGTATCAGGCAAATTGCTTCACTTCTGAAGAACACGGGAGGAGAGCTCAGATTGAAAGAGGAAGCCAAAAGAGGAAACAGGAGATTCAGCCAAGGGTGGTGTACAGCAAATGAGCTATTCAAATTCCCAGAATAATATTTGGTTATTAACTGTACTTACATTATAAGAAAAGACATTATGTATGCTGATGGGACTTAAGATCCCTTCTAATCCCTTGGAAAAGCAACTCTCTCTTTCTTCAGCTCTGCATTTGGCAAGAAAAGAAGATATAAGCAATAGGATAAGGCTGGCTTGTGCTCTAGCACTCTGTGCAATATTTGCTTCCACTGTTCCACCAGCAGTTAATACTGCATTTGACTTTATTAATTCTAGAAATACACTCAAGAAATAAGGTGGTAGCAGTCTACTCTAAACACTCAGGCTTCCCTTGCACCAAACAACAAAGGGGGGACCCCAAAGGTGAATCATTTCAGCCTGAAGTGCATTTAATTGCCTACATTTTTCCATGGAGAGAGTCCACAGGATCAGACAATCAAAATTCAGCAAGAGGAGGCATGTCCTAAGTGTAAGGAGAAATGTATTCAAAGAGATAGAAGAAAACGCTCATTTTGGAATATCTTTCTGTAAATAGCTCCGTAAGTCCCCATGTCCATAAACACCTCCAGGTCCCTATGCAGTGTGACAAACTACTAGGCCAACCATTTGTTTCAGCAGTTGGTGGAATCAAAGATTTTAAAACATTCAAAATGTAAACAATGATGCACCTCAGGTTACATCTCTCATTGTGTGAAATTCAGGGATTTGTCTGAATTGTCTTCACTCTGACTTCATCAGGCCATATTTTTGTGTATACTCCAAACACATCCACGCACAGCCAAACTAAAGGTTTTTTCTAAGTAGCACTGGCTCTCCATGAATTAATTCCCATGCTGGGAAATGGTGCTGCAGGTCTGTTTCAGACAGAACAACATTTCCAGCGGAGTCCAGCTGCCGCAATCTACCCCGTGCAGATGGACTAATACATTCCTTCATGGGTATTATCTGACTTGCAGGGCCAGAAAGCAAGGGAATGTGTAACAGACTGAGCTCTTGCCACATTGTGAGAAAAGGTAAATTGTCAACAAACATTTCCTACATCTGATATCTTTTGTATGGAGAGCTACGCTTTTAATAAAGAAGCAGCTGCCACTGCTGAACGATTAATCAATACTGGTAAGCTGACATCTTAAGAACTTGCTGAACTAAAGCTTTTCTTTTCCTCCTGAATTTACAAATAAAGTGCTCACTATTTGACTAAAGCCTGTCTACTTGACTGGAAAATATCAGAGTCCTATTTAAATGACATTTGCAGAGAATGAGATTTTATCCTGGTCGCTGCTCCTTATCGCTAATAATAACATCAGATTAGTGGATTTAGGCCAGCCGAGTAGCAATGCCTTTTCTGATCCCTTCTTAAAGCAGCTCTTTCCATCTGTCTAGCCAAGCTTTCCTCTGCTTGTATGGGCCAACGATTAAGTCTTAAATGGAGCTTCAATTGATACCATGTGGGATATCTATACAGAGGTTCATTGTGTTGCTAAATTCCAGCCAAGACATTTATCAACTCTGACTGCTGCTTACTTCAAAAGAGCAAACCACCTGGATATTTACAGGTATAAACATTTCTACAGCCTGTTGCCTTCTTGAATAAGTACAATAATTAGACAATTCCATTTAGAAAATGCACACTTTGCTCTAAGATTTTACGAATAAGATAGAGGATCAGACGCTAAGCTCACATCAAATAACATGACTCAGCTGAGTGCTGCAGAATACAGGATGCACAACTTTCTGCACTTTCAGAATATGTCCCACCACCTATCAATTAATGGGTGACTTACACTTCAGCACAGTGTGGCTCGTCAGCAACAGTGGTTTTCAATCAGGGCTTTAGAGGTCATGGCTGAGCAATGAAAATGGCAGAAAATAAACTGCACACAAACACACACCATATACACTCACAGCACAGCACAACTTTTTTAAAGAACTATTATTGGTTTTGTTATCATTGCTTTTATGAGTAGCTGATTTTAGCAGCACAGGCAAGACGTGAAATCCAAATGCCAAACACTCTCAATAAAAATTACTAAAGCCAATTATAAAGTAAATCTGTTTTATTTCCCCTCCTCTTTTTTGTGGTTTTTAGTTAAAAGGTCATTTTTTATTCCTAGCAAGGCCACTTATGGTATGTTAATAACTGACATTTCCTCTTCTTAATATATAATGCAGGCCTGACAACTGCTGTGCACCAAAGATAAGATGTGAAACCAGTAGTTCTCATAAGGAACCAGTGTTTCTGGATCATGCAAATCTCCTAACTCCTGTGCTTGTTTAGTTTTTAACAAGGTCTAGCTCATTCCTAACCCTGATCAAAAAAGTGTTTCCACATGGCAGTCAGACTCATGCCAAGTCCAGCTACACACAGAAAGTTGCCTGACTTCATCAAGCAATGGTGGAGACATGAAATGAATATTTAGCAAGGTCAAAGTCAGACTGCTCTTTGAGAAGCAGCAATTGCTGACAGTTGAATGAACAGCACACAAATCTGGGATCCTATTTTAATACGTACATATTTTCACTATTTGTCATCCTGTTAACCAAACTGCATTAAAACACAATATTAGAAATCTAAGAACATTTTCATGGAACGGATACAATCTACTGTATATTTATGCATGTCATAAAGCCCATAATGTATCTTGCATGAAACCATTTATCTTCATTTCATAGGGTCACAACAAGTACACACTACTTTTCCTTCAGGAAGCCTGTGGCATGTTTAGCCAGGCATCAGTCATAATAAGAAGCAAAAAGACAAACTTATTTCATTAAAAAATGGTGCATGAAGTAAAATAGAAAACTCCAATTTTTTTAATTAACAGGATCGCGAGCATCGCTTATCTTTGAAAACAGCAAATTGGAATTAATCACATTTCAAGACCCAGTTAATATTCTCTCCCTCTTCTACAAAATGACTGTGATTGATCTAAATCTAGTTATTTCATGCAAAACTAGGTTAAATACTGTAGATCTTTATGACCACACAGAAAGCATTATCATGACAGACTATGCTTTTGTATTTCTGTTGCTGGGTGAGCCGCAATAAGTCCAACCATGACCCATCAAACCAGGGGGGAAAAAAAAAATCTCCAAGCCTTAAGAACAAAACATTTGCCTGGTAACTTTTTTTTACAAGAACAAATTACTGAACTGCCTGATCGTCCAGGTCCAGTAAAAACGCCATCCATCACACCCCCTTCTCTCCTTGGAGCACAGGAGGGCACAGCAAGCCAAGGGCAACCCACCCACCCCACTCAGCAGCAGCACAGCTCAGACATCCACAAGCTGCTCCCAGGTCTGACTGCCATGTTCACATCTGGAGAGGACCACTGAACCCCAGGGGGCTCCTGTCACAGGGTCTTTCACGCTCTCCTTCTTGGGGAGCGCAACAGCAGCCCACCACATCTGCTCCAGGTACAGCCAGGATCAGTAGGTACCAGGGATGTTACTCCATGAGAAGAGATGCTCAAGTACTTTAGGAAGTACTTGAGGTCTCTGAGTCTGGGCAACACAACATGCCCTCGTGCACAGAACTATGAGAAATTATGCCTTTATATGTATATATATACATATATATGTGAATACAATACACATTAATTTCTGTGAATTACCATGTACTGAAACATGCTGGTATCTCAGTATGGCTATAAACCATTCCAGCTCTGTGATCAAGCAAAACACTGTTAATGTCTCAGTAATTTGAGATAATGAGGAGTAATAACAGTATAATAAATTACGACAAACGTAATTGTAAACCTTTTTTTGATTCATAGGTTCTTTTGTGCATATGCATATACTGGAGCTTCTTCATAGCTCATCTATCAATATTTAACATCCCAGTTCAATACCCTGATTTCAGGGTTTATCAACTGTCTGAGACCAATGTGAACAAAGGCCATATTTGTTTGCACATCAAAAAAAGAGCTATGTGCTGTCAAAAGACAGATCTATACACCATCCAAACTGGCAGTAAACACTGGATTTATTGAGAAAAGCTGGTGACTGGATACTTCTGAGATGTAAATGACATCTGATTTGGTGAGCCTTCCAGTTAGGAGCTGAGAGCACAACTCACCATTTCTCTGCTCAGACTCTGCCAAGATTTTTTCTCCCCCTAATTCAGTTTTGTATAAAATCTTAAAGAACTTCCTGCTAGCAAGAAGGCAATTGCAGGGTATGTGGTTATATGAAGATAATCAGATTCCTGAGGGAGCAGAGGTCCTCATTTATTTTTTTTTTTAAATCCTCATGGGAGTGATTTTCTCACAACATTCACACCCCCCTACCCTATTGTGTCTTACTGCTTAATTAGCTACTGGATGAGATGTAGTTCTGTTTGCACCAACTTTATGTCTACTGTAATTGCCCTGAGTTGCAGTTCCAAGAAGAAAAAAATTGATCAAATAACTACATATATTTTGTTTGATTAATCATGAAAAAATCATTAAGGGATTAAAGTGAAACCATTTTACTCCTGTTGATCATGTTCAGCAATTTGAAATTATTTTATGATCCTGATCAATGTAATTAATGAGAATGGCTGTTAATTAGTTACACTAGCAGGTGGGCCATGTAAAATGTATTCATTTAATGCCACAGAATATCACACTATTAGAATTTGGGTTGATTTTGTAGCAGTCATAGAGTAAGAGTTCAAAAAAGTGCACAGGACCATGGTCTTTGAATTTTCAGCACACACACCATACAGACACACGTGCACACTCAGCCACACAAAACTGCTGTCATAAAGGCACCACAGACACACAGCTGTTTGGAGATTTAGGACCATAATCAAACATTCTTCTTTTTGTGGTTCTCATCTTTACGACAAGTCCCTACACCACCTCACAGCAAACCCTCCTCCCGATATATCAGGAACAAAACGGGTTTCAAAGTAACTCGGGGCTTCACTCTCAGCATCTTGTTAATTCAGTCACTCTCATCTGGTCCTTTCTAGTCTCTCCCTAAGGACAGGGCTTTTTCCAAGAGAAATAACCTCTTGGGTGTGAGCTTGAGACAGACAATAAAAGTGTTAACTGCTCAGCAGAGCTATGTAGCTAATTAGCAGTATTAGGAGTTTAAGGGTGGTTTTGATAATCATGGGGCCTGTGAGGGATCCCCATCCCCAAGGAAAAGAGGCAGATTAATACTTTTTCTGTCTTTGAGAAGGAAAAAAAAAAAACCAACAAACTGAATTGTGGAAAAATATGTGTATTTATATGGTGGGATACAGTTCAGGTTTGCATTTCGTGCAGGACCAGAGCAGGCAGTACACCATTACTCAAACTGAGGGAGCAACACAGCTCCTAGAATTGCCAATTTACAGACTGGGTCTAAACACTCCAGCAACTGGAGAGAACACAGAGCCTCACAAAGGCAGAAGCTACTTCTGAAGCACAATGGTCTGTTTAAAAGACAGCTCAGAGAAAGGGAGGCCTGGGCACATTAACAGACTGGGCAGGACATGGGCAAGAGGAGGGGATCCACCCTATCTGAGCACCAAACTTCTGCCCTTCTTTTTCCAACAATAACTTGATGAGAGTCAATGAAAGCCCCCTCCTTGCTCTGCAGTCTCGTTTCTCCAGGCATCTGCAGAGGTTTTTCCCTTTTTTTCTGGTGCTATACTCTACCCTTAATATGTACATGAGCCTGTGTACAGAATCTCCACATAACATATATTTGGCTATACCTTTTAATCACACAACCATATTGCTGTACTAAGATATAACTACACCTGATAACCACTAAACTTCAACTACTTCTTTAAAAAAAACATATGGCCCTGGGGTTGAAAATAACCCCCACAGTCAATTAAACACTCACAGGTCATCCTTAAATATCAAAATGACAAATGCGCTAGAAAAAAAGGTTTGAACTTACTCAAATATCCGAGATTAGAGGCTCCAAAGGCAGAAGTGGTTAACAGGAGAGTTCCCAGCCACACAACTAAACATGCAGCCAAGTTGTGTTTGCCGTTGGTAGGGAAACTCCAGGTGAGCTTGAGCTCCTGATCAATCCCTGACATGCTGGGTCAGTCCATAGCTCTGAACTACACTGTTTGCAGAAGGCTTTTTTCACTATTATCATCAGAAAGAAGGCAAGGGTTGTCTCCCTTTGAAAAAGGCTGACATATCAATGAAGGAAGAGACAGCAGAGCAAAACCACTATGACAAACCTCCGGAGTGAGCAATCTTGCAAGAGCAGGACTCAAGTTTTAACGAGCTCTTCAATGGTTGTGACCCCTCACCATCAAGGACACTGGCTATAAGAGGAAGGGCTATGTTTTAGAGAAAGTACTCCCCAACAAAAAGAACAATTCCCTATTTATAAAAGCAGAGGAGGAAAAAACCCAAAGCAAACATCACCATTGTTTCTGTAACATCTTAATGGTAATCTCAATGGAGTGGATCCAAATTCTGTGGAATCAGCCTCAGTCTTACCTGCTGGTTCCTACACTAAATATTCCATGTACATAACTGCCGGCTTGAGCCCGTGTATATTGGCCTCTTCAGATGAAAGAAAATTGGTGTCGGCAGCCTCCTGAGCACATTTTAATAATCAGCCTGATCATGGGTGCATGGCAGCTGCTCGATTGATGGTGTTAGACAGCGAATAAAGAAAGATGCCAGCAGTGCCCTCAGATCTGACATAACGAGGGAAACATCAGTCATTTGGCTAAAAGGCTCATAAAGGCTCCATCAGCTGTGACACAGGAGTCTGTCTTATGCAAAGCTAATGAGGAAATGTGGCAGTGTTAGCATTCTCTTTAGACAGTAACAAGTTGTGAGTGAGCTGCATTTCAGATGAAAAATTCAGTTGAAAACAGGGCAGTTTTCACGATCTTTGCCTAAATAATATGCTGATGTCTGGGGAAGACTGTTAAAAATGAAAAGATTTTGAAAGGGTTTTAGGACAGCCATTCCCAATGCCAGTAGCCTGTATATTGATTCCCAATTGATACTGTGTGTACATAAGGCTTAGCTTATCTGATTAGATTTTGACCATCCTCACCATGGATCTCAGACTCACACAGGCTGCTATTCCTCCCTTTACTGCTTGGAACTACCGGGTGTCCAGTGGTCACCAATTAGCAAAAACTGGGCACAAACAGGGGTTTCTAATTGATCGATGCAGACCTGGTGGGAAGCAGAGAAGACACAGCTGCATAACCCAGTCCTGCACTGGCCTGCTGCTTTAGGCCCCTCAGGGCTTGGGAAGCAGCAGTTTGGAGTCATTTGAGAACACTGCCCATCTCTCCTATGTGAATATTTTAAAGCAGTTGTTCTCCAGGAGGGTACAAGCAGCTAACCCTGCCTGTGTATTGGGTTGCAGATCCAGCCTGTGAGAACAGCATACCCTGGACCTGTCAGAAGGGTTGCTCTGGAGGGTAAGGTAACAGAAGGGAAGTGGGGAAGAAGAGGCTCTCAGATGAACTTTCAGTCAAATTTCCATTTCTAACAACTTCTCCCATTTCAGTTTCCTCACATGTTGATATATTACACTAATTATAAAAATGACCTTCTCCCCTTGTACATTTTTTCTTCCTACCACTGCTCCACTCAATAGATTTACAGTCTAATGTTATTTCTGTGTATGCCATGAGAGCCATTCCAACAGCAACAGGGCATTATGAAAAAAGCAGCCAAAAGGTAATTAGAAATCTTGCTGAAATGTTATGTTTGTTACGTGAGGATTACAATGAATGATTCAATGAGCCTCAAAGTTCATCCTTAACATTGATAAGTGGGTTTCTGCCAAGAAATGCACAGCTGGTGACAGCAGGGATTCAGGGTTTGGGAGGGACACACACTTCTAAGGTGAAATTGGAGACAGGGATTAAAATTGGAGAAAACAAAGGAGGTCTTTATTCCTGGAAATGTTAAAGTCATTTTTCAGTGGCAAAGGAAATGCCATTTTTATAGCACATACCTAATCTTTCCCTTAGTTTTGATAGCAGATGTTTAGTTACATAGGTACAAAGTGGGATTCCAGCGCTAGAACAAAGAAAAAGGCCATCAGGTTTTCTGGCTGTCCCTCAGGCACAGCATCACCTTGTCACTTTGGGCTGTGGCCTTGTGTGTGCCACTTAATCTACCTGTACCTCCAGCTCCACGTTAACAAAGCAACTAGAAAAATAAAATATTGATAAGTAGGGTTAACTTGGTGTACAAAGAGCTGTCAGAACAGAGATCCCAGCACGCTGGAACTGCAGATGCGCTGAAGTTACCCACAAGTCTTAACATCCAGACTATTCCCTCCCAAAGAGACACCGCTAATTGCAACAGTAACATACAATGTAACCTGCCTGCAAAGGCAATCTGCTAAAATAACAACTCCTACGAGGTTGTTCCCAAGCACTCTCAATTGTTCTAAGTAATGTTCCATTTTTCTTAGAGGTCCATCTCAATTGCATTTTAGCAGTCCTCTCAATGACCATTTACAACAAGTTTCAAAATAATACGGGTGGATTGCAGCTGCTATTAAGGTTAATTAATTAATGTTTCTGAAGACTGTTGAGGTTCTTGAATGAAAGGTTACACAGTGTATATCAGTGCTTCGCTGACATTAGACGAGGAAAAAAATACATGTTTTTCTTATGAAAATTAATTCTCTGGCCTCTTTTTAGACCTCTATGCTGTAAACTAACTTTGTTTAGCTGCTTTCTTTGTAGTTATGACTTACAGACCATAATACCTTTCCTGGGAAGAGACTTCAAAATTGCACCAGCACTTTGGAACACCCTGTCAGCATCAGACAGTTACACTGCAAATGGTCTAAGTGCAAAATTTTTTAACAATAGGGCTTTATTTCTGCTGCAAGTTAATATCACTGAGGTATTTCACTTTTATCTAGCTCCATTTGCACCTACATTTGCTTGGTAATGTGGCTTTGCCAAGTTATACAAATATAAATTATAGATTATTGTTTTGGGACACGTTTTGGGTTTTTTTCAGCTTGTATTTTAGAACCACACAATTTGTACGTGGTATTCTTTGCAGCTTACTTTCTACAACGTATCTGGTATAACCACATTGCCATTTAGTATAATGTATTAGGTTAAGGGTATATACTGCCTAGTTTGTGAGAAGCCAGTGAAATTTTCGTGAGAAATAAATGCATGCCCTAAAGCCATTCCTGCAAAATACTAAATGGTAAACAATTACAATGCTTATGCTAAGCCCTGTGTTAACAGCTGCATGTATTACAGACTGACACACCGAACATTGATACAGCAGTGGCGGTACAGAACGTAGTTAAAACCATATTTCAAAGCTTGTAGCATGCCAACATGCAAATTAATAAATTCTTCTTTCCAAATGTCACCGGCACGGTGATTTCCTGCCAGCCGGAGCGTCGTTCTCCTGCAGCAGTGAAAGTAACACAGTCAATCTCCTCTGAATCCTATCTCCCCTGCTTCCTGCAGGGTCCCTGGGAGTTTATGATTCATATTCCGAAAGCTGTATGCAGCAGCCCTTTGGGGATATATATTAATGAAGAAATTTTCTCACGCCAGAGCTGCCTCTTTATTGGAGTACGAAGGGTACAGTCTGTTCTGAGCGGCTTTTTAATTTCTCATAATTAACCCTGCCAGAATTAACATCGGTGGCATCACTGACAGCAAATTAAAGAAGCCACATCGGCAGAGTTAAAGCTTTTTCTGTCTTCCCCTCTCCCTCCTCCCCTTTTCAGCCCCCCCTATTTTCTGTGTGTTTAAAGAAGAAAGTTCTCAAAGTCTGACAAGACGATCATCCTGTCATTGCACTAAGAGCCCTGCTGGGATAGGTATGATTAGAGCATTTTCAGACTTCCCTGCCGTTAATACCAACCTATTTCAGCTCTTAACTGGCCACGTGCCATGTAGATTTGTGGCAAAGAACCATGGTTTCAGTTTCTTTCCCTCTATGAGGTACAGTGGCTCACCTGATCTCCACTGTGAGTGATGGAACCAAGATCTAAAGCCCTCTGCAGCATTCAGACGGTTTCTTCCACTGACAATGTATTAAAAGCCAGATCAGCTGTGCTTTGAATCTCTTTAATCTAGCTTCATACCAGCCCCTTTTACACAATTCTGGGCAGATGATGAAAATATACTATGAACACCAAGATACCCAAACAAACACATTTTTTTCTTCTGTTAAGCCAGAAATAAATGTGTTAAGTTTTGATATTCCTGCAGTCACTTAAATTGAATTTCAGAGAAGGAGAAAAGGGATGGACTATCAGTGTCCTATCTGATTTTCTCCACTACATGTCTGAGAGGAGAAAGGGATCTCGGAGAAAGCCCAGGGTGGTAACTGCCATTATAGGAATTACAGTTCAAGGCCCCCTTGCCCTGCATGAGTGCTCCGAGCACCAAGGCTCTAGAGGTCAACACTAGATTGGCTTACACAAATATTTACCCCATTGTTTGATCATTTGCTGAAAACTGACAAATTATGAAGCTGAAAGGTCTAACAAAGGTGAGATGTGTTATGACTGCTGCTGTTACAGTCACACACCAAGTTACCGTGGATGAAGTAAAAAACTGCTCTTCGTTCTCATACCTACCAATTTCTGTGGAAATCATGTTTATTGATTCTCTTATTCCCTCACTCTAATCATTGCCTTTCTTCAGCAATGAATGAAACTTATGGCCATGGTCACTCTGCTTTCTGCAGGAGAGAACCAAGGGCACACACATCTTACTATGTCAGGACCATGCCAGGAGATGGTAATTTTAAAGCCACAAGGAAAACTTCCAATACTACCCTGCTACTCTGGACTTGCTTTGGTTCCCTTCTTTCCAGGGGCCTGGCATTGCATCCAACTTAGAATTTCCAAGTGTTAAAACATTTGCCCAGACTTCAAAATGTCCCTGTAAAGAAAGATGCAAATTTTGCAGAATACGGTATGTGAAGTATCTTCCACCGATTACCTGGTCTGATGCTATTGTAACACGTCAATCTAAAAAGCCCAAAGCCACAAAGCCAGTAATGTTTTCAGAGATTTGATAGCTTAAGGCCAAGAATAGGGATTTCCATCAACAGGGGGTAGAAGTCAGGGAGAACACAATGGCTCTGAGCAAGGATGTGACGGCTGACAGAGGTGCGCGCACACTTCCCTCCACAAACCACAGACTGCACTGAAAAACACTGCAGTTGGTGTAGCGTTGGAAAGGTGCCAGTGCAACCAGAATGATGATATGCTCCTTGCATTGTCATCTGACTTGATAGGCACTGCTCAAACACAATCTGTGAGCAATTTCAGTGTGCCACAGAGACCACCAGAGGGAAGGAATCTGATTTACATTCAGCGGTCTGAAAGGTCACAGCAATGATGGTGCTGCAGATTACTTGCAGATATGACAGCAGCATCAATTGCTTGAGACTATAACATTAAGTGTTTGTGTGTGTCTCTGTATATAAAAATATATGTACAGTTCTGCGAGGAGGAAACTAAACTGCTAAATAACTGTCTGCATGAAAGCTGAGAGGCAACTGGATTTTTGCAGAAGTTGTCATTAACTCAGACTTCTTCTGTGATTAGGGAAGCATAACAACACAGAGGAAATGAGTTTAGGGTATACTGGTACCATGAATGTTCACAGTGGAAGAAGGAAGGTATGTAGCACCACCATACTGGACTCCAACCTGAAAGGCAGCAGAAAATGAGGAGAGCCAAACATGCCCTGAAGACAAGCTCTTCAGTTGGTTATAATCCCCATGCAACTCAAGCTGCTTTTTTTGGAATGTCAGTTTGGGTAATCGGTACACTGTCCTACATGCAGCTACAGTCCTGGACCATATTCTTGGCCCCCTTTAACTTCTCTGATCTCTAAAATTCTCAGCATTTTAATTAACTCCCTGTGACTCTTCCCAGCAAACACTACAGTTGAGAAGATTACCAACTGCAGGGGATTTCTGGGGTTGAGTCTTGAAAGTCCTTGGGTAATTATGAGAGGTTTCCAAGAGGCAGCTGATATTCACACATCTTTCTGAGTTGGTCCTCTTGATTTTATGACTATTTCCATCACTAACATACATCCTTTTAAAGGTCTACAGATGGACAACGTAGCTGGGAGTGCTGTAGCATAATAAGCCAGGAAAGAGGGAATACACACGAAAAGAAACTGCCAAACAGTGCTCAGAGCAACTGGGAAGGTATTTAGAGCTTAGTGTAGAAAAATCTCTGAAGCCATTTGTTCTGTTTGGCTACAGTAAAAGAAACAACAACAAGGACACAGACGTATCAACCAAGGGCTGCAATACAAATCACAGGAAGCAAGATGATTTCTCAACTAATTCACAACTGCAATTCTGTCCACAGTTTTAAGCATCACACAGATAAGTTAATTTTACTGTAGAGAGGGTGCAGCTCCAGGAACCTTGACTCACCTTGGATACTTAAAAATCTCACGTCAAGACAGGCCAACGTGACTGAATTTATTCTTGCTAGGAAAGAGACGACTTTGAAATGACTGAACAGAAATATTTAATTTCAAATTAGGAAAAATTTTAATACAGCACAGAGATGTGGGAGATGGGGAGAACCTGTTCACTACCAGTTTAAATGAAATAAAGCAAGCCAAAACTGTAGGCATCATTTCACATTTGGAAATAAAGAGCCAGTATCTGCTCTCAGTGACAGCTATAAAAGTCTCATTGACTTCAATGAAAGCTGCAAGTTTGCATCTAATTGAGGAATCTGGATCACAAAATGTAAAGAAAAATCATTTTGCTTAGAGAGTAATGAATATGCCATATTATGCTGCCAAGTAATATTATTGCCATGAAGTCTCAATGAGTTTATGAAACAGATTGATATTTTTATTAGTAGAGAGTAGATTGAAAGAGAGTGACAAAACAAAATGAGGATTAAAAAAAGGTAAAAGAAAGCAAGCTTACTGGGCCAAATGGCTTTTTCATGTCCATAGATTGCTAAGTGTATTTCTAATTAATTTCCCAATTCAAACAGACAGAAATAAAAAAACCAGAGGCTTTTGAGTGTGCTGTGAACTCAGGAGAGACTCTGTAGACTTGGACAAATAATAGTATAAAATGGTTTATGAAACCAGAGGGTTTATGGTCTATAAATAACTTCCATGTATTTTTATTCTTTACACGTACAGTATTACTGAGGACTGGATGATAGCTTTTCACTGCTGCCTGGTTGACTTCTTCCACATACACACCCAAGGTAATGACGATATTGATCCTGAAGAGACATTTTTTGAGACAGATAAAAAAGCCACACAACTGAACTAAGAGAAAGGGCCTAGCAACTTAGTGGTAAAGCTGTGGTCCTTTAAGTGAATAGCAATTGGCTATACAGTTTAAAACCTACAACCTAATAACTTCAGGGGTCTGGGATGAAGAAGAAAAAAAAAAAAGAAAGGAAAAAGAGTAAGACATCTAAAAGATGACTTATGGCAGTTAGTGCCTTTAGCAGCCCTTTAGATGGTTACCATATAAATTTTTAGGAATCCAAATATTATTTAAGTCAAAAAATATAGAAGATACATGTATTTGTCAGTGTAAACAAGAGACTCACTGAGAAAACGCTTCTGATCTTTAGGATTTACAGCATGCTCTTTTTTGGCTAAACGTGCAATTCAAAACGTGCCTAATTCCTAAAATCCATATATGTGACACTGCCTGGGTTTCCATGACTACTGCTCTGAAAACCATATTAATTATTCAAGAGGTCCATGCCATTCTCCCTGCGTTCCATAAGGAATGCTGGGAAGCACTGTCTGCCTTTACAGAGCAATACAGATATTTAAAAGGACTGCATCACTGGCTCTAAATACCACAGATATTTTCTTACAGCACTATGACATCTGCATGATAGGTCCCATAAATATTATTTAAACAGTCCAGTGCATCAGTGCAAAAAGGGAAAAAAACAAAACAAAACCCCCAAACCAGAAAAACTCTCCTCTTTGCTTTTTTTCTTCTATATTTCAACAATCTTCAAAAAGGTGCTTTAATTCTAGCCTCTGTTTATCATCCTGATATAATCCTATTTTAAACAAAGTCAACTGGCTTGCATGCAGGAGGGATTAGTTGCCTGTGTTTTTCTAGAGGATATAGTTTCGAATTGTGAAACTCACGTTAAATCAAATTTCTCACATCAGCTGTGACTAAGCAGCTGTTTGCCATATCTGTTGATCTCTGTATGTTTTAATAACCATAATCAGGGGCAAGGAACATTCTTTGCAGATAACGTTATCAAAACACAGTGTAACAAAGTAAGGAATGTCAGTGTTGGAGCAGCACATACCACCGCCGACGTCCTGTCACAGCGGAGCGATCAGTGCCAATCACCCCAGAGCAGCTCTGCTGCATTACGGGGCCAATTACTCAAAGGCAGAGAAGAAAGGGAAGTGGGCCAGATCCTCTTCTAGTGGGAGGAAAACAATGGAGTTACCCCAGATTTATACCTGTGTGACTGAAAGCATAATCTGGCCCAGCATCAATCTTGCCGACACGGAGTCGCTTGGGATCTCAGATTGGCATATATGTAATACTCAGGCAGCCCTGATGGAAAAGGCCCATAGGATATAAGAGAAAACGAGAGCTTTTCTGCAGATTTTTTAAGTCAAACCACTGTATAAAATGCCACTGCTGAGATATAGTCTAGATCTCAATTAAATGCTCTCTATTCCTTTCATATTTTAGCTGCAAAAATAATATTCTTTTTTTAATGTCTATATACTTAGGGAATATTTTGCTGCTCAAGAAAATGTGTTTGTTTTTTCTTGCCAGAACCGTCAAGTTACAGCTCTGTTACATTCTCCAGTAACATCCACAGAATATCTGAATGTGCTGCTGCCCTTTTACCTAAAGCGGGGATTTAAATGGTAAAGTGAATCTGAATTTCCCCAAAGCAAGGATACAGCCTTCTTTTAGTCCTGTCACCACAGAGAAAAAAGTGAAGTGAACAACAGAGAAAACAAAGCTCCAGATTCAAAGCCTATCGGAGTCACAATACCATGAACACATCTCAGACTGACACTCCCCGAGCATGATCAAATGCACAATAGTAAACAAACCAAAAAGTGCAGAAATATTTCCAAGTCTCGGAATCCTGGGAACACCCATCATGCCTGTGCTTGCCTCTCCCAGCGTAGTGTCTCCTTACAGCACTCCTTCCACATCACACTGTACAAGCTGCTCTGCATCCTGCCGTGGGTCATGGCACAGCAGAGGTGCAGGAGCAGGACCCAGGACTGAGATGGCAGTTTTGTCTGATCATCTCCCACATCCTGTATCACCTACTTACCCTCTCTCAACATCTCCTTCCATTCCTAATGTTTGCTGGATGAAAATCTCTCCCCCCAGGCTCTGTACAGCACCCAGCACAATCCTCATCCTCCCTCAGTTCAGCTGTAGCATCAAGACACGGTTATGATCCAGCTAATATAATATTACATACAATAATCATTTCCAGTTGCCTATTTCCAGGTTTGGGTTTGTTTTTTTTTAATCTTCTTCCCAAACACATTTCACTAACAGGGCACCATCATTACTATTATTATTTACTATTCAGATTGCAGCTCTAGTGCCCACAGTGAGCATTCTTTATTACTCCCAAGTTCTCACTTGCCATACAAAGTGCTCCATCCAAATACAGATAAAAAGTAATTTCCTCAAGAGCAAGGTGTGAACTGAGCATACTTAATTGTGCACTGTTATATCAACTGTATAATGTTGCAATAAAATTCCAAAACAATGTGATTAAAAATTATACCAAATGAGGATACCTAGGTGCCATAGCCAGTCAAAGCGCATTTATCCAATCTAAATTATATGCTAAGCAAATAAAATAAACATGCAATTTGCTAATTAAAGTGCACTCTCATGTATCCTGTAACCACCATAAATTATACAGCAACATTTAATTTTTTGACTGTTTAGCAACGTTTATGACTGCTTTACTAAATTAAACGCAGAATGAAGGGGACAAATTAGTAAGAAAACACTGCTTTTCCCCTCCCATTTCCTTTCAGATTTATTTTTTCCATAGTTTTGCTGTTTTGTTTTTTAATTGCACCTTCCTTCCTACAACATCTTAATTTTCCTGTGGGTTTTCTCCATTTTTACTTCCAAAGTGTATGTTCTACCCCATTCAATGACAGCTATTTGCTTGTGCAAGTTCTCTCCAGTACAGAAGTCAGAGCATTTGAATAATTATTATTATTATTTGAATAATCTTTTAATAAAAATTCTATGCTCAAAGTCCCCATATTTGGATAAATGACAAGAATGATGGTTTTTTCCCCTCAAATTAGACAAAGATTTTTCAATCTCTTCATTTCACCCCAAACCTACTGCCCAAGTCACAAATGGCAGCTGACTGGGTTCTAGTGGAAGCTGTGAGCCTTCCATCATCTGGAGTCAAACGCTGAAGGCATTCCTGGATTCCACTCGAGGGGAACTGTGAACAGTTGGGGTTTGTTTTCTTTTAAAATATAAGTCTCAGTCTCTGTTTGCCTGGCAACCAGGTCAGCTGTGCTTTAGACTTCTCACAAACAATTTTTTATCCCAGAATATGGTCAGGTAAAGAGGAGGAGGAGTGGGGGAGTGGAAGCCACTGTTCAATCCCTTACTCTACTCTTTTCTACAATGGGATTAGTTATGGGATCTGACTCTTATCCCAGTTTCTCGCTTCTCCATTTACCACCTTTCTTCCTCCCTTTGCACTCATACAGAAGGCAAAATGCCAGTAATTTGTAGAGTATGGAACTAAAGTGGTTCTTTTTCAAATTCACACCCAACACCCAAATATTTAAATTCCTCAAAATCTTCCATCTATCTAAACTTTAGAGATCATCTATGACTAATGTGCTCATGTAAGTTAAAAAAAAAAACAAACACATCAGACCACAGGACAGCCTTTGTAGTTGGCCATTATCTCAAACAACAGAAGACACTGCTCAGCACTGTGAGCACTGGGGCTGATGTTCTGCACCCAAGTTACCTGCAGGTTCCCCAGCCCCTCTGTCCTGCTGGCACAACAAACCCTGTCAGAATGGGGAGTTCCTCACAGCCTATTTGGCCCTCCCGGGTAACAGTGCTCCTGAGACAGATTCTGATGCATTCTGCGTTCTACAGAAATATGGAAGAGTTTTATGCAGCTTTAAAGATGATTAAGGGCAAGAAAATCTTTCGGCTGAAGCCAAAGGTCACTCCGGGAAGACCCAAATGGTTGGGTACAAACAGGGTACAGAAACTGCTACTAAGACAACCTTCTGACAGAGGTCAAAGGGCTTTGTTGGAAATGCACAGCACTAACATTCTAATATTGATAAATTCATCCAAAAATTAGAATCTCTGCAGAGCTGTTTTTTCCATAATATCCTAGAAATATGCTAGGAGAAATTGGTCAGCAGATACTCTGCACAGAGTGGGGCAACCGAGGAACACTTTCTCCAAACCTTTTAGTTGCACTTCAGTATAATATTCTTTCATACATGTCCTCCTTTCACAGCAACTGAGGTGAGTATATCTATACTTTGTTCATTACAGATGCCTTTTTAATTGGTATCACTTTGCTGGGAGGAGTTACCTCAGTGCTGCCCAATTTGCAGTTTTGCTGCAAGACCTTTTCCCTTAGAAATACTCATAAATTCCTGTCTTCAATGAAAACTGCCTCACTAGAACAAGGAAATAATTTTACTATCTAATCTGCCTCCCAAAACCTTGCCTAAAGACAGCTCCTGGCTCATTGGTAATTTATTTTTTGGAAAATGGTAGGAAAATGCATTTCGTTTTGTCTTTCAGGCCATCCTTTTTGTAATTTTTCCTACTGACTGGCATCTAATAATATTGCTTCTGCAATGAACAGAAAGCATTGGATCCTCTTGAAAACAAAATGCTGCAATTTAGGAAAAAGAAAAAAAAAGGCAATTTCTTCTTCTTACTCATGCACAGAGATATGCTAGCTAGAAAATATCCTTTATGCCTTGCCCATGGGGGGTATGACACCACCTCTCAAATCTCTGCTTATGCCATGTGATGCAAAATAATTTTAAGTACCAGACAGAAACAGTCCCTGCAACCCTGCAGGTTTAAGGATGAATCATATTTTCTGCTCTCGGATTTATGTCTCCATCTGCTTTGATTTTTGGGATTGGAACTAGATCTTGGACAAAGAAAGTTGATGCCAACAGCTTGTGAAGCCAGTGCCCATCAGAGGGGTGTACTACTTTTAAACTGAACAGCCTGTGTCAGTAAGTATTGTCAGGCTGAACACTCCAGTGCAGGGACACCATGTGTTAATTGAGGGGAACCAGCACATGTGTAATTTAGGGGTTATAAAATGGATTTACTTAACATAAGTGAGATTCTAGACTCAGTAGTATTTGGCCCAGCTGTTCATCAAACTTACCACATTTACATATGACCTTCTTCAATCCCTCCCCCCCCCCACCTGCCCAGCTGAGAAAAATCAATAGTGCTTTGTTGTAGGGTTATGAGAAATTCCAGAAGTGCAAGATAAGCTACTCTCTCAGTTCAACCCTAATAGCCAATGGAGCTCAAGGGAACTCAACATTACCAGGGCTATGGCTCACTATTTCTGTGTTATTATGACTTAAGAATATTTTAATGCTGGAAAAAAAGAGTTGTCATACTTTCCAAATTTCTTTCTGCAAGATACTTACATATCATGTCCTGGGAAGCTTTCCTATGAGGCCTGAACTTTTGGACAAATGGAATCGGGAAGTCTCCACCTTCTCCCTCCTAATATGTAACAGTGAAGTTATTTTTAAAGCAAAAACAGTGGTAGAAAACGTTTCTAATTAATTCCCAAATTATTTAGAAGAGCTCATTTTATACCAAAAAAAAAAAAAAAAAGGTAACGGAGCTACAATACAATTCAAGCACCTTGTTTGTAGAGTGGGATTCATCTCTGTTTTCCCATTGTGAAGCCAAAGTAACACCACAGGACTGAATTGTATTAAGACCAGATTTCCCGAAAATAAAGGAGACCACAGCCCTGCCTGTTGACCTCTGCGGGATTTTTGCCTAAGTGATTATTGCAAGATAAAGCCTTCTGACATAAAGAGGAATGAAACTGAATTTTAAAAGAAAAAAATGTGTAACAGAAAATGCAAGGTAATTATCTGATTACTAATAGGAAGAGGTACAGAGCCACTATGTATAATGTTCAAGGGATTATCCAGCTTTGAACAATGCTTGCTTAACAGCTGCTACCAAACTGTGGTTTGTGTACTTGGCAGAGAGTTTCATTAATGATAATCTACAGTGTTTACAGCCCATAGGCCTCTAAATATGTTAAGAACCTTTTTTATTTGTATTTTATAATCCTTTTCCCCTTATGTTTTATGTTTTTCTTGATATTTTTGAGATCTGAGGGGGTTTATGTTTCAAAATGATTCATTCTGCTCTGACAACTGCAGAGCAAGATTGCAGTAAATGTTCCCTTGTTATCAAGACTATGTATTTATAAACAGAAAGGCAACCCATCTAAATTCATACCAGGGTTTGGATCACCACCAGCTAATACATTCAGACGCCAATATACAGTGCTCCATTGTTTACATGCGAAAGTAAATGTCAAACAGAGGTGTCTTCGCCAGTTACTGGATATTCCTCAGTCACTCCTTGGATCTGTCAGGTGGCAGCAAATTGAAACTGCCTTATTTTTGACACTGCATTTGACCTGAACTTCATTTAGAGGAATCCTGCAATTATTTTAACGGTATGGTATTGATTAAGACCTAGATTTGCTTTAAAATTGGGTTTTCAGACGTTTCCCTGATCTGTTCTCTATGGCAACACTTAGGTAATATCAGGAAAACAGAACATAATTAAGAATATAATTCTGTTGTGGAGGGGATTATGTATTGTGCAGTGCACACTAGGAAGATCATCATGATTCAAACGCCGAGTCACTGAGTCCCGGTTGCAATTGTTTGGGCACACGGTATTTCAGTGGCTACAATTCTGTCAGGATAAAACCAAAGGAGATCATTCCTTCAAAGCAATTAGCACAGTTAATTTTGACACAGGACAGAACACTTCTCCCTCAGTATTTCCCCCCCTCTTTTGTCCTCCCCCCCTGTTTTTATCATGGGATTCGTGCCCATTCCCGTTGAGGATCCCTCCTGCCAGGCTGTGCTCCCCGGGGGCTGTGGCACTGCAAAGAGCCCCCTGCACCCACAGCAGTGCCAGCCAGGGACTCCCAGGGATGTGTTATCCCTGTTCCAGTTGGTGTCACAGGGCCATGAACACCGCATCAAAACCCACTGGAGGTTTGGTTTTTTCACAGTGGCCCTCCAGTGTGCTGAGCTGCTGAGCCAGCCTCACTAAAATGTACACTTGAAAGAAATCCTCTCCCCTCCTGATCACTATTGGTTTCTATAGAAACAAGAAGGAACCTCTGTTCTTCTCTAAATTTTTCCCCTAATGCTTTTTGCAGACAGTATGAAACCAATTTTTTTCAAGTTTTTTTTTTTTTTTTTTACTTTTCAGACTCCACAGCCCTCCATTTCTAACCTCATTCATCCAATTAAAGAACAATAGATTAGATAAAAAACGGGCATGGGGTTTAAATTTTAAGCAACTCAATCCTATGCATTAACTATCTGTGGTCAATCCATCTCTCCTGGGTCATTTTATGACTCAAGCATTTCAAAGTAAATAGCTTAAAACAACGGTACATCACAAGAGTTAAAAGGGGTCAAGAGGATATTTACTTAACCACTAGTTGACTTTTTAACTTAGAAATATTTCAGCAGTTACTGTATTTAAATGAAATCTAACTCCCCAGCATCCCCATAAATTACTCTAAAACTCCAGGGTTCTCATCCACGTTGTGAGTCACCACCCCAATGCCTGCAAGTTCTTATTTAGAAAACCGTGATGTTTGCTTGTTTTGTTATTGTGCCCTTCTCCAGAGACTGCATTTGCACAGGAATTGCTAAGGCTTGTAAATATTGTATCTGCCTTGTTGTACTCAGTACACAAATATACTTGCAGTCAGTCATATAAAAAAAGAAAACTAAGGGCTGTTGAGCCATGAAAAATTTCTAACAGAGGTTTGACTTTAAAAAATTAGAGAAAAAAAATCTTTACAACAAAAAGACTAATAGACTACACTAGCCAGAAGGGAAAGCAGTAATACAAAGATGTTATTTGGGACCTACTGTTCTCTCCTATCACAGAAAAAGAAAGCAATAACCATTATTCACACCATCATGATGCAATTTAATGCTGTTTTATAAAAACAACAATGAGCACTCATTTTCAGTGCACACAAATAACTTTCTTTTATAGTCAATTCATATTTACTCACACGTTTACTTGGGAAGTTTAATATTCATGCACATACAAATCACTTACTGTAGGTAGAGAGTTGAACTAAACAGAATAGAGGTTGATTATATTAGACGATTGCAGATGGGACCAAACTGATTCCTCATGTCGTACTAACACGGTAAAGTGACACACAGGACAGCTTCTGTCCACAGATCTGAAGGAAGAATTCAGTACAAATACTGGTTTTGCTAAAGTTACTGCCACACCAGCACTGCCAGATTATCAGCAGAGATAAGAATGGGACAATCATGGAGCTGCAGTCTGTGAAGTGGTGTTTGTTTTATAATCCTATGTTAGCCTTTTTTTGCTTTAAACGAATTAAAATCCTTCTGCAGGTGCTAGGGATATTATGAGAGTTGTAAACTGAACAAAGTGCTGTGTCAGATTCCTCCCTGCTTAAACTCTAAGTCAGCACACAATTCTTCTACCACTATATATAATGTTATGACTTTCAGCATCAGCTTTGAGGATCTAGCACAACAAGGTGCAGGACTGAAGTCTCCTCAAAGCCCTTGGTGGGTCTCATTAAGGCTCGTTACTAAAAAAGATATTTTTTCCCAAGGAAAAGGGAAAAGGAAAAAAGTTCTTATTGTTTCTTTCAGTAAATAACTTGCCTCATGTTTTTTTAATTTTTTTCGTTAGTTAAAAATGCAAACCTCCTATTTCAACATCAAGAATATTAATAAAAAAACATGCCAATGTTATATTTTTTGCAAAGCAGTCTATCATAGAAACAGCTGTTCGATATTAATTATTTTACATTGCCAGAGAGAACTTGTCCCATAACTAACATGTTTGCAATTTCTTAGAAAAACACTTATGGAGTGTTTGCTCCATGGGCGCTAATCACACCAGAAGTCATCAATTTGATCAATTTGCGGAGGTTTTGTTCTATTTTACCACAGAAAAATATTCTGTGTCTACAAAGAACCATTTTCAGCATCAAGCTTCATTCCCCTTCAAAACATTTATGACCCCTCCCCCCCAAAAAAAAAAGAGAAAAAAACAAGGCCAAAAATCAAATAAAAAACCCAACAGTCCCAGTACAGATTGGCACTCCCCAGAGGTTATCATGAGAAAAGATGTATAGGACAGGATTTCTTATTCCAGTGCTCAGCAGTCCATCAATGATACACTGATATTAACAAGGATGGAAATATCGAATGCCTGGTGATCTGCCAAAAAATTGTATGGTACCTACTATCCATCTTCCCTCTGTCTCTCCAGACTGCAAGAGCTCTGTAGAGCTTCGTGCACAGAAACCAATTCTAAAGGATATATTGTGTAAAGGGGGAACCCGAAAATCTCATGTCAAGAAGCAGGAGAAACATGTGCGCCACAGCTAACTATTACTGTCATACCTAGAAAGAGTTTAATATATGCTAAACTCAAAGTGAACAGGTGTATGGTATAGAAGAGTGCGAGACTTTGTTATTAACTAATTGCTAGTTCAGAAAAGCTCTGTGAAAGTACAAAATCTCTCTGCCAACATTAGACTGCACTCAGGCCTACTCGTCCCTAATATGGCAGTGGGGGAAGAGAAGACACCTTATTGAAATTATGAAACTTCTAGAAGGGGGGGGAAAAACCATCTACTTCAAAAAACCTGAAACTTTAGAAGCAGATACACTGATACACTTCATTTTGGTAACGGCAGAACATGTCTTCACTGTTTACCTTACTCCTGGTTTACTCTACACACAACTCCAGGTCCCAGTTGCGTGTGCCCACCTCCAGCTGTCCTGACACAGTTAACAGAATCTCTGCCTGTTTGCTGTGGCCGCTATTACAAGATTATGTAGCAAAACAAGAATATCCAGTTGTTGGTCATTGATTTATCTATAAAACAGTAACTGTAAAAATGATAGAAGAGGTTCTGCACTAGACAGTCTTGTGAAACAGTTTATTACTTAAGCATTAATGACCCGTTTAGAGGTCTTTACTGGTCAGGTAATGACCAGCTAAAGGAGTTAAGGGCCCGAGGCAAAGCACTCTAATAAAACCCTGCATAGAGCATGTGTTTGGTTCCTCCAAATTCTATTAGGAAAGAGAAGTGTAAAGGGTAATGAAAGACATGTCCAAGAGGCACTCGTATCAGCCCTCTCATTTTATATTTGGCATAACACACATGGCCTTACTCCAGCGGCACAAATCATTCCTTGTTTATACTACCACCTATCACGGAGAAGAGCAGTAACTGCAGCCGAAAATGGCCAGCCATGATGTTAAGGACCCTGTTGCTTTGGGCAAATAAACCTTCCTCCAGCTGACAGAGCACATCCTATTATGTGAACACCCACTATCCTTTGCACCTACAGAGAACACATGCTCTAAAGGACAAGAAGGGAGTCATTACATGCTGCCAGGCATCTAAGCCAGTCCTGCCAGTCCTAAATCCTACTCTAGTAGTATTAAGGGTGGAGGAACTAAAAGCCTTCTGTATTCCTGTGCAATTTTACCTGACTACGAATGTCCATTTGTATTTTACTTTTGCATTATGAGAAAAGGCATACTAAAATGGCAGTTTAATATTGATATCTCCACTCCAAGACTGAGACAGAACAGCTGTATATATATACTTGCCAGTAAATCAGAAAGTCAAGGGTTGGAACACTACCCAGGGCCTCACTCTTGGCTTCAGAGGCAGGTAAAACACTCAGGCCCACATAACCGCATCTTGCTGCTACAACCCCACAGCAGCATTGATTTTGGTCCTGATTTACAGCATCATTTGTTCTTGATAAGAGCCACTTGCCAGCACTACTCAGAAAAAAACTAAAATACAATCTAAGAGTGGAAATTAGAAACAAGAGAGGATAAGAGGCCAAGAACTGCTGGAAAACTGCGTGAAGGTTCCTGTATTTGCGGGATGAGATGTTCTAGGTATAAGTAAGTTTATTGTCTCAGCATTTATTGCTGTCTCATCAACAGTAAAATGAAGACAAAACATATTCTGAAGACTTAGTCAAAAAGTTACTTAATTTCACTGTCACTTTTATGCCTATAGTATATTTCCAATGTTTATTTTAAAAACCACTCTGTAGTGTTTACCTGACTAATTATAATAGTTTCTTCAGAGTATTTCCATTTTTTTGTGTGTAAACAGCCTTTTAAGTCATGCTCAAGGCTTATTACAAACCTTAACAATCCTTCAGAGCCACTGCAGCTAATCATATTACATTAAGCCAAGTTTAAGTTTAACTCATCCACTGAGTAGAAAAATGGTGGCTTAATACTTACACCTTCCAACTTGCAAGGTTAAATATCTCACTGCTTTATTTCAGACCATCTGAACTGATCACAAAACGGCCTAGGCATTTACTGAAAATAAATCTTCCATCAGAATTGGGCAGAGCAGAAAACATATAAAATATTACATAGATATGATTATTTCTACAGAAACACACTTGACAGATAAGGATACGAAGGATACGTATCCTTTCGTTAAGGATACGAAAACAAAATTCAGGTCCTAACCAAAAGCTGATGCAGTGCATGCAGCACAAACACTGAATTCAAACCAGAGGATTTGTTCACTTTTTTAGAGCCCAATTATAAACTTTTGCAACACAGGGTTAACAGGAGAAGTGCTGACACAACACTAAGTGCATAGTGGCGCCTGCAAGCAGCGCTATAATTAATCTAAGTGTACTGTCGTTACACTAAACACTGCTTCTCTTCTGCAGCATCATTCCAAATCATGAGGCTCTTGCTCTGTTTCTCAGATAACATGCAGTTTCTTTCCAATCATGTACGTTTCCAGTCATGGCATGATTTGCTAAAGGAACGTTAGGTCTTGAAGCAATACCTTAATCAAATCAGAATCTTCTCCTGTAAAACAAATCTTTGGCTTTTGGAGAATTAGTAACATCTAATGCCTTAGGACAGAGATGTGAAACTGTGAGCTGAAAAATGCACTGCTGGAGACCATACTCAGCCTCCTTGCTTCCAGCCATTTACAAGTACATCTATCTAGCCTCCTACCTACACACCTCCACTTTATATGGTCATAAACCACCAATACAGTGTCTAAATTATACCCTGAAAACTCCAGGTTTGAAATGGCTTGTATGAAAATTCACCTCATGTGGTTTATTCGTTTCTGCAGGAATACAAGGCTCTGATTCCTCTTGGATGGAACTCATTTAAACAAAGCCCAACCGCAAACACCCATAAAAATTAAGGCATTATTGGTATTTATGGAGAGATACATGTAAACTCAGGGAATTTTCTGTAAAAAGCTTAAATAGAGGAAAGAAGTGGAATCTTGCATATAAAACACTAGCTGCATTCACAAAGTGAGTAAGTACTTTATGAATTAATACTTTGAAAAACACATTACAAGGGAAGAAAAAAAATTCATCATGTTTGGAAACCCATTTATTCACACACATTTCTGACCTTTTCCCTACTGCATCCCACATCCACTGAAGTCATACTGTCCTAATGAACTAAGAAAATACAGGAACAGAAGGAATTTAAGTATTTTACAATATCTATCTGAAGCTAGTAGCTTCTAATTGATAGATATTTATTCAGAATATATGTACTTTACTTCAACAAAAGCTATATTTGAAGCAATTGTCTATTTCAGGAACTTGGAGCAAGCTATTATGATTATGTTTATGAAATTAAAATACATATACCAGAATTACTTATTCTTCACTTTTCATATGCACGTCATTGATTAAAGATCAATCAGAATGCTACAGTAGGATTTCTACAGTAGTGACTTTAACATGGAATCAGTATGCTAAATTCATGTAAATCACTTTGGAAAAATCTTAGACTCTTCAGTGTAGTGCTGGGTAAATTTATATATGGAAACTGAAAAAAATACACAGTAAAAGCCAATGGTGAGATTAGAAGCTGTGTCCACTGGGCCAGCACAGACCACTGAGTTCTTCAGCATCTTTTCCCTCTGCAAACAGCAGAGTTGCAAGAGTGAGAATTGGATAAAACTTCTTCAGAAGCATGTTTGAAAGACACAGCATCGAGCAGATGCAGCTCAATTGTTCATATGAAGGCTACTGTGCTGCAAAATCAAGTTATGTTTTCCCCCCCAAATAAATGTATTTCATCTACTAAACAAAAGACCACAGCACACATACATACCCAGAGAAGCCACAAAACACACCTGATGACTACTCTACATTTCAAGAGTGAATAATGATTACAGGCATATGGTCCTAACAGCGTGTCAAAACCTAGAGCAAAGTAATATTAACAAAGTAATCATACTTATTCTTTTATATCTAAAGATGGCAGTCCAGAAACATTTTAATTTTGCTCCCCTCCTTGTGTTGGCAGCGGCATTCATGCAACTGCACAGGCAGATAGACCAGGAAATTAATCTGGCTGCAAAGTAATTTCCCTCCCTCCAATTCCCACCCCCATAAAAAAAAAAGAAAAAAAAAACCAAAAAAAAAATAAAAAAAAAAAATAAAAAAAAAAAAATAAAAAAAAAACAAAAAAAAGAAAAAAAAAGAGAATGAGCAGGACCAGTCAGCTGATTCATAACATGACATCCTAAGGCCAGTAGCAGCTCAAAGCAGACAGAACAAATGCATGGTGCATGGCTGGGGTAAGACTGGAAGGCAGGATAGCATTCATCATATATGTGTGAGATATAAAGTTAATGAACAACATACCTAAAATTGACAGTGTCCAGGCTACGATGTTTTACAGATGCTTACACGAATTTCCAAGGTTCTTTATTCCCTTCATCTTTTCAAGCTCTCCAGCTCTCATTTTTGGAAATCCAAACTACCTCTAGCTCAGACAACCACATATAAAACTTACCACTGTAATAACTAACAACACAACCACGTCCTCTGTGCCAGGCACCAGTAGCACATCAGGTCATTACTATAGAACTGGAATGACCAAACTATGCCAGCTCTGTTACAGCCTGTAGGCACACCTGTAGTTAGGAAAATTAAACTTAACACTCACAGCACACACTCACTGAGCCCACCAATTTGCTTAGTGGAATAATTCTCTCAAGTACAGAGACGGCCAGAAAGTTGCTGAGAAAGAACGTCCTAGGCCAATGTCCTAAAATGTTCAGAAGAGAAGTGGCCAAGGGTGTACTGTCCCCTGTTGACTGAAGAAAAACCTCAGCATCAATAGACAAGACAGTTAAATTGTGTGGCAGGTGATATTCCATCAGTAGGCACACCTGGTTAACCCTCCACACCACCAGGTCACAAGGATGCCTCAGAGGACCGAGGAGCGCAGCGGGTTTTGGGAGGCAGAGACAGGTCCTCGGCTACTGCCTCCACATCTACCTAATCCACCTTCACATTCTTAACATTCTGTCCGCAGCAGCACGAAAGATTTGCTCAAACCAAAAGCAGCAAATGACATTGGGAAGCAATCAGTGCTTTGGAGGTAAAGCAGCCCACCATGGTGTGCAAGCCACGGTCACCCAGGTCCTGCTGAACCTCACAGGCAAGGCGTACGCTCCCACGTTACAGCAGCAGCCCAGACTAGAAGTGGGGATCCTAGTTATTTTGTCCCATTACTACCAGCTAGAAAAAAAACCATATAAACACTTCAGATCAAAAGACCCAACCACCCTTCTCAAGTGAATCCCAGGCCACAAAGCTACAGGATCAGACTTACTTCTGGTGCTGCGACTGCTGCATTTTCGGCTGTGTTGTAGCTCATCTTCAGGCAGGTGCATAGAGGCTGGTTTCTCCAGGATAACCTCTCCCTGGCAAGGGCAGCAGACTCTGCCCCCTCAGGCTGCTGAGAGCCCCAAAGCCATGCTTTCTCTGCCACCAGGTTATTATAGAAAAGCCACAAAGTGCTATGAAAGCAGAAGCATCTTTGGAGGGTTTTGCTACTTTCAAGGAGACAAGATGGGCTCAGATATCTCGCATCAGAAGAGGGCTGTAGGCACCAGATCATTAGTGGGCAGATACAACCCTGAGTCAGAGCCGTATGCCAGCCCTAAAAGGCAGGAGCTCAGACATCACCGTGGATCCTGCATTTGCTAGTGGCTAAATCTAGTGATTAGTCAGCACTGAGAGCTGCTGAATCACTCTTCAAAGGCACCTATCTCCCTGCTGACATCAGCGAGGCAGCCACACACTCCACTGAAATAGTCTGGGCTGCTCAGCTACAGTCAGTACCCTTTTACTAAGCTTGCACAAGGCCTGAACTATGGCACATAAGTTCTTATCCCTGACCTGCCACAATATTATAATAATAATACTCACATGCATAACAAAAAGATGCCTGTGATCTTGCATTAAGTTTTTCATGTCATTTTTCTGATAACATAATTTGAGATGTAATGCAATATTTACAGTCAGTCTTAAAAATTACTAATATACTTTAAAATCTTTTGAAGTTCTTTTCAATTCAGATTCTATCTCATTATTAATTGTTCGGGTATTAATTATTTTAGATTAAATGAATGTAGGCATTGATATTCATAGAAGACAAATGATATACGAAGCAGATGAGACAATTAGCATGAATTACTTCAATAAACTTGAACTCCCCAAAATCTCTGCATCATTAAAAACTGCTTTTAATTAAAAAAAAAATCACAAGATTAATATCATTTTTTATTACTGTGATTCTTTAACATTTTACTGGCCATGACAGACTTCACCTGCCTAAATCTGAATTCTGTCAACTCTCATCGTAACAAAACCCAGTCTTAGAGATAAGGTGCTCTCCACAGGGGCCAAACAAAAGCTAATCAATATTTTCTAGCTAAAGGACAATCTTTGAGTCAAGATCTGTGTGAGGAAAATCTTTAGCCAATTCTTAGAGGAAACCAACTACACAGAAATACAAAAGCAATTAAAGTCATTGCTTCAGAATTTAACAGGAGTTCTAAAAAGTGGCAATTATTTTCCCACGCCAGTGGATGAAAATAACTGTAAAAAATTATTCATGCAACAGAAAATATTCGTGACGTAAATCAGAAAAACTAATAAAATAAAACTGCTGCTCCTCGGTGATAAAACTGAACAAAAGGCATATTGGTGTACAGTGGCTTTGTTCATGACAGAATTTTGGTATTGTTCTAGCATCCACTTTGACAGAAAATGCCTGTTAAGCCCTGTGTAAAGAATATACTTGAAAATTTTCTTCTTTTCTGTTTCTTTTTTACATCTAAAATCAATTAAACAATAATTAGGAATTGATTTTGGAATGCTTATAATCCTGCTCATTTGTGCAATTTTTTTTTAGGTAGGGTTCTGTTCCTTCTGAGGAGACTTAAATATCATTGAATAAAATCCTCAGGACTTTTTTTACCAAACACTCGGATTTATAACAGAGAGGCAAATCCTCCTCTCCTCTTTTAGAAGAGTGTTCCTGTCAAAGTCAAAGACACTGCAGCATCCTTGAAAAGCAACAGAGCTTACACTGTATCACCCACTGGAGTCAACAGGAGTGCCAGGAGGATGACAAACAGAGCTGTGGTTCAGAAGTACTTTAACACTTAAACAGAGACAAATTAGAAATGCTTAAGGGAGGTGTGTATAAGTGAGGTTAATACAATTCCACGGAATGTCGCAGTTCGGTTCAGATCTCCAATCTGTCCACTCACAGCATGGCAAAAAGTCAATATATGTATTTCAAGAACTATCAGTAACTTCCCCACTAAATCCTGGTTGTACTATGAACATGGGAGTCTTCCAAAAGATGCAAGTTACATCAAACAAACAGACACATCTAATATGTCTGTACTTGAAGGCTGTGAGAAGGGCCCCATCTGACCACGAGAGGGAGAATTGAATCATACACATTGTTTATTCACATACATTTCCATCTCAAACCAAGCTCACAAGGAGTGCAGTTCATAACTTCAATATACTCAGGGGACTGAGATCCCTGCTCAGACAAAACCAAACCCCAGAACCCCTCTTTTATCAAGGGATGTTGAAGCACAGTCAGGAATGGTGGGGTCACCAGGGACACACCATTTGAACACAAGCGGGGACTGAGTTTTCCCAATGATCTTAGGAAAGACTCAGGAAAGCTGTGACAGATTTTTTTATTTTCAGATTCAGCTGTGTTTTATGTTTTTCACCTCAATAGATACTGGTGTTTCTCTCCTGGGGCTACCTGTTTCTGTAGTGCCACTGGTTCTCCAAAGTCTGTATGAGTGGGTGGTGAATTTTGACATAAGCTTTTAGACAGTGGGTTTAGCTCCTAACATTTCTGCTAGTTTGGATTTTGCCCCTAAAGTGTCCTATTCCTCATATGGAAAACAACAACAATTATGATCACAGTCTCCCAGAAACTTCAAAAGTCCCAGTGACAGTATTTTCCATGAAAAACGTGGGATACTGAAACCTGATCTTTTCCTCAAGCCTGCAGACCCAGAGTTTGCTGATAACCCCTTCTCAGACCCACAGCGAAGTTCATCTATTTTCTGGCTGCTGGGGAAGTCACAGACTGAGGAATGTATGAGGCTGTCATGAGAGGTTTATGTTTATTACATTTATTGCTGCTGATAGCAATAACTAAGAACAGTCCCCACTGTACAGGACTTTGCAGATCTGCAATAAGTTCCTGTGTTCTGGTTGTGTTTCAGCGCTTGGAGAAGTGCAGAGTAATGAAAGTAAATAAATAAATTACAACATGTGGGGTTTTTCACCCAGCTTCAGAACACAGTCCTATTCCTCATTTTTCAGGATCAACCATTACTCACACTCACTCCTGAGGATTTGCTTTATTTACAGAAGAACTCATAACCATATGACATAAAGTCTATCTGAAAGCCTTCCTAAGTTATTTGTGACTGGAATAGTCACAGACCATTTATGAAAAAGTTTTAGTAGTATTAAGTACAGTGCATGTTTAGTTTGTTGGCCAGGGTGTCTGGACCTTTTACTGTACTCAAATATATTATGTAAATCTCCAGCCAAAAAAAAAAAAAGGAGATGGGAAGAAAGCTCTGTTCAAGCAAAGCACATCACAGCAGATGTGACTGGGTCCCAAACCTTACTTGTCAGCAGATGGATCTGCAAACCCCATCCCAAGCCAACAGTAGTTTCTTAACCTACTCACATGTAATGAATGGCTACTTATCATCAAAACAACAATACATGATTTATATTATGCTGCTTTGGAGGCATGCAGCTAATTTTTCTCCGTTGGCTTTTTAATTCCTTTTTCTTTTCAGAACACAGCTAAAATCTAATCCTATATATGGAAACTAGTCACAAAAGCCAGCCTGTATCTGACATGCAACAGCAATACGGGAACACCTGAGCCACATTTCCTACGCCACTGCAGCTGCAACAAAATTAATGACCTGACCTATCTGAGAAAGGAGAGAAAATAAACTTTTCCTGCACAATAGCAAAAGCTTTGTTCAGGAATGGGTCTATTTACATTATTTCATGTTACAGAGTTATACATACTTTAGCACAGGAGAGGGCATTTCAAAATCCAAGACAGAGAAAACCAATTGCTGCTAAATTACTATGCCATGGCTGTACTGAACCACGGAAAACCACAGCTCACCAGCCCATTCTCCAATTGTGTAGAGAAACCAGCTGCAACTCCACCATCCTGTGTGATGCTGCAAAGAAGCATCTTAAGAACACACAGACACACTGTACATACATGATAATATACATGCCATATACCATGCATATCTGTACATAATGCATATATAATCTCCATATATATCATACAGCACATAGACAATAGCAGCAACTACAGAGGTGTGCAGACACACATATGCACAGCTATATAGGAGATCTCTAAAGCCTGAGAACCCTCCCCAGCCCAAACTCAGGACCCGTTTATGGACAGTGTATCCTAGATAAATGTGCAGAATGTCCCCAGAGGTACAGGACAGGGAAGGGCACAGGGCTGGCACATGCCTCCCCACGTCCCTGGAGCAGGGCATGCAGGACGGGGCTGCAGGGCACAACCACCGATCCCCGTGTCTGATCAAAGGGTTTCTTCGTAGGCAAAAGGGGAAAGGTCCTGCCCCCACAGACTACCAGCACTGACACAGTGCAGTAGGTTTTATTTAGGTCGGTACATTTTGGAAGCCCGAAAATCCGCAAAGAAGTTTCAGTGAGTTTTGGAAGTCCTGCTGAAAAGCAGAAGTTCTCAGTGGACCAGTAAAGCTGGCCAATGACACCAGAAAATACCGATGCCAGCACTTCTGATAAGCAGGTTAGCCTGTAATGCTTCAACTGCTATCCTTGGTGTCACTAACCGCTTCATCCTGAGTGTAATTGACTCCAGGGGAAAACAAAAGAGGGGATTTTGTTTTGTTTTGACAAATCCACTGCAAGGCACCACACAAAGGTGCCAAAGGCTACTTTGTATTTACAATGCTGATGATACGCACAACTCAGAAGTTTCCTGACCTCAAGTACAAACACAACATGAAAGGTGATATATCAAACTGACACTATCACAGCTAGGGAAAAAAAAAAAGAAAAGAAAAGAAAAACACCTCAGATTTATACCAAGCTTGCCTGCCTAGCATAAATACTATCATCAAGCTTGGAGTCTCTGTTATATCGCTGCTTAAAAGTTCTGTGATACAGCACAAGGGCAAAACAGTCCACAACCAAATGGAAAGTGTTTCCAAACAAACTTATACAAAGAGGAGGAAGAAATCTGATGAACCTGGAAAGGAACTTCCAAGTTCAGAAAAGCAACAGCACGTTCAGGCCTCCATTACCCTCCCTTTGTGCTCATGGCTCATCTTACCTCCAACCTGCAGGCTGTCAGCATCCCTGTTTATTGTCCCTACACCTTTTCTTCCACCATGCCCTTGTGAGCCCTATCCCTGCAATAAAGGATTTCAAGCAAGCCTTTAAAACACACACCTTCCAGAAATTCTCTGTACCCCAGGCTTCTTTTAATTGAGGCATTAATAAAACCACTGTTAGAAAGCCCAAAATGAAACAGACTTTTTTTCTCCCCCCCCCAAAAAAGTTCCTGTTGGCTACCTGAAAACAAACAGAGTAGTCACATACTCAGATTTGGGCTCACCCCCTCTCTGCATTTGGGGTATTTTAATTTTTAAGCAGTTCCAACAGCACAGAAGCTGCTCACTACACTCCAGGATGCTCCAGTACCACTGAGGCAAAAGGAAATTATTTTTTTTTAATAAGAAAGTAGGGGTAGATAAAAATAGCACTCCATAGCATCTAAATGAAAGTAATAATGAAGAGAAAAAATTGCAGTTGTAATTGTACATGTGTGAATGACCCATTAGGAGAGAGACATTAAATAAGTCACTCACTTTATGAAAGATAAAATAAAACCATTGATCATAAGTGTGTATATAGTTAAAAGCAGACGTTTATAAAAAAAGATTTTTAGTGCTTTCCATATCCTTTCATACACAGTAGACTAATTGTGGGTATTTGAAATTTTAATGTTAATAACATGGAGGTAGAACTGCATTTCCTCTGAAGAGCATACATTTGAATAACAATATTTATAATATGAGCTCTGTATCGTAATTTAATTTAACCATGAAACCAATTTCTGCCTTCAACATTTTATGTTTTACAGTATGAAACAGAACATTATTTGCTGTAATGTAGTTTATTTAACCTTAACCTGATGTGGTACAACAGTGAATACAGATACACTCAAAATGTTAATAATATGACACACTGAGCTGATTAAAATTTCAATTGTGTTTCCTCCATCTCCTTTGGAAAGTTAATGAATTAATGAATCTTTAAAGGACAGTCAGGGAGGCCTTAAAAAGAAGATGCCTTTTTGAGTAAGGAGAGAAAGTGGCAGATTACAACTTAATGGCTTCAGAATAATGGTAATTTCCCTATTTTCTTCACTTGCCTTAGCTCAGCTAATGGCTTCATTAGTGTCCACACTCTCAAACGAATAATAGAGGACCATGTCACATCCATCTTAGTCACATCACAATAAAACCGTTAAATACAATTCAGCTACCTGCCTTCTGCCAGTCTGTGCTATGAGGCAGAATTAGCAGCACAATCAATACGGAATCCTGTTATTAGATTCTTTTTCTTTTAAAAAAGAAGTGTATCATCAGGTATAATCATGCAGAGCTATTTAACTGCAGTGCAAATTTTATGCTGATTAGATAACCAGAATCACCAAAAAAAAGATAAAATGAAGGGGAAAAAAAAAATCTGCTTAACTTTATACCTCTTCACCAAAAAACCCACCAAAATTCCAGCTCTTTATTTGATAAAACTGATGGGTTACCTCAAAGTCAGCGCAGATGTGTCAAATTCTTCCTGGTATCCCCTTTACCAAATCATTTCACAAACTAGGCTAATTAAGCAGGTAGAAAACCTCGTTGGCTTTAGCTACCTCTACCTTGGGAGAAGAGATTCCATTCAACCAATTAAAATTTTTGGAAAAAAATTCAGTATAACTGCCTATAGCTCCATCAAAAGATATGAAGACCGATGCAACAAGTTCACACACTGATCTTAACACTGCAAAATAAAGGGAATTATGGTTTTTTTAAAATACTTTAAAGGCTTTTAATTTTCAAAGTAGTTGAATTTCAATTATTTTGTGATCATTAAACTGGATTTAGGCAGCACTGTGCTTTCTTTACTCATTATACGGTTTGGCTACTCTGTGCAACATGAAATCTCTGTTCAAGCATATTTTTCTCATTATACACATATTTTGTACAACAAACAATATGCAGGCTCTTTAACAATAGTGGTTCAAACATGCACACTTGGCAAAATCTAATGCACAAGTACTATTATTCTCTACTTTTTATCTGTGGAAACCAAAAGAAGCAAGCTCCAACTTCTACCGAGCTGAACTGCAGCTGGCAGCAACACACAAGTAACAGGGGGAGGAAAATGGCCTGTTTAATATATAAGGAAAATCTCAAATGCTTCAGGCAAAATTCTGTTCTCAGATCCATACCACAGATCCTGACTCCAGCGCTCTGCCCCTTCTTGACCTGAGTATCTAACGCTACCAGAAACTGCTGCGGACATGTAGAGGCAGAGCTTTATTGGATCATACCAATCTAAGGCAGGATTTTGCACAAAAGGATTCCTGGACTGATTCCCCAATTCTCTACATAACCCTGCCATAACCACATCCAACTGACGTCCAGGAAGAACTGCTTTGTAATCTTAGCACACACGACGTGCTGGGCATCTGCACTTGTCAGCGGAATAAATTTTTCTGACAACATAAATCTGATCCCACTGAGAACCTTTTTAAAAATACATTATTGACTGAAAATATTATATGCACCACTTTTCCTGTTAGCAAAGGTAATATATTAACTCCTTTGCCATTACCACAAGTCACCGTAGGCCTAGGAGAAAGTATTTCTGTATGCATGCTATATATTCATTTTGAATTAAAACCACGATGCCAATATTATACTAATCACAGCAGAAGTCTCAGTCTTAAACAGATCTTGAGTGACACCTGCATTCTAATTTTTTTACGAGCAGTTTGTCAATGATGAGACTTTAATGAGAAGTACTGTTTTCAAAATATGTAGCTACGGGTAAAAGTGAAATATCCTCTTTTCATATTATGACTATTTATCATTTTAGTTCTAAGTTGCTATTTCACAAAGAATTAAGTGAATTCCAACAGACAGAAGGTATACAGAATATCACCTACTTTTTTTTCTACCTTAGGATACTAAACCTTATCCATAAAGACCAACTCATATAACAACCAACTCTCAAGAGCTGGCTGCCATTGTATTTCTCACAAGACTAGTTCAGAGCTCACTGAAGAGAGATTTATTCCTATTGTCCAAGTATGCAGCCTTGGCCTAAGCAAACTCCCATCAAAATGAAGGGGCAAAGCTCCAAAAACACATTTGCCTGTTAGACCTCAGAATTTACTTCACCACATCACTATATTATTGAAGACCACAACTTTCTATAATACATGGTATGGCCCTAATTAGTTCTATGACTGGGCATAGAGAACTTTATCCAGGAACAGGGCAAAACCAATGGGTCATAATTCAAGATGCAGTTCTAGCATCAGCATTACAGCATAGCACAGGCAATCCAGATGTCACACCTATTATTTGACATTAAATGGTCATAGTATTGCCTATTTAAAAACAAACAAACAAACAAACAAAAAACACACACACAAAAAAAAACCAAAAAAACTTTGAACACATAATTGAAACAGAATATTTAAAACGTGCAACCGTAATTTTAACATTTACTTTTATAGGCACCCTTAGGAGTTCCAAGTGAACTTGTTCCTGCTCACTGCCCCTTTAAGATTTCCGTATCACCCCCTCTTTCATTTAATTGCCTGTAGGAAGAATATTTATTGCAGGTAAAAGATGCAGGAGGGAGATCACAATTTGTAGGTAAGTTAGGCAAGGAAGATGCATTAACAACTTCCCTGGTTAAACTGCCGCAGAAACCAGTTTTACACAGAGTAGAGGTCCCCTCAGAGTAAGCTTGCTTAGCATGCAAGTACACTATCTGCCTAAACTCTGCTTTTCTGATTAAAGTTTTGTATTTAATTAAAATTGTCTTAATTAAAATGCAAATATTCTAGGACTTTAACAATAAATTGTTTACACTAGACTGAGAAACAGCCCTCAAAGGCTTTGGAAAAAAATAGTTTCAATTGCAAGCTGTATATTCAACTTCACTGCTCAGTGAAAATGGGTAAAGATCCTTTTTTCTCCTATTGGCTTAATCTTTTTTAAACAATGGAGAGATATCCCAATTTGTATCCAGAATTCACATAGAAAACAATTCCCAAAGTTATTGGCTGTTGAGTAAGTAATTAGGCCAGTTCAAAACATCCATTGTGCTTGAAACAATTCCTTTAGCCAATTTTGCTAGGAAATGATACTGACACCACAAAAGAATTGCCAGTTAAATGAACGGCAGGCACAGCCCCTTCCCTCGGTGGTAACACGGGAGCCTGTGTGCACGCAAGGATCCATCTGCATTATCCCTTCGCCAGAAACATCCTGCTCCAGGTTCAAAATAGCCATTCTGTTTACAAAAGAGCACAGTTTAGATACAGCAGATATACAGCCCGCTCGTTGCTTTCTCTAAACACGCACCGAAGGACTCTACACCCCACGTTTTGATTTACCACAAGGCAGGCTGTGTGCTCTGCAGCATCAACAATGCTTTTCTGGATGAAGTACTGCGACTCACAGGTGAATTATGCTCATGACCAATTCATAACCATCCTCCATTGGGAATAGAATCGAGCCCTTGTAGTTAATCTGAACTTAATATCCCAAAAATACAATGCTAAGGGCTTTAATTTTTCTTCCAGAGAAACTTCGAATTGAGCTCTAGTCTAGTGCAATAGAAAAACCCTAGTTATGCATGGTTTGGAAGGAAAGCAACCAAATCCCAAACCCGCCCCCAAAAAAAGAAAAAAAAAAAAGGTAAACAGTGCTTGAAAGGTTTTATGGTTCATTAGCAAATACTGCATTATGCTCATCACCATATTCCTGTTAAACAGTGAAGAGCAGTGATGCAAGTTAAATGAGAAATGGTAGCAACATTGAAAGTTTGAAAATCCACTTCCAGAAGCCAGTGGAACAAATCATACCTGGGAACTTTCTAAATGGAAGTCCCAGCTAGAATAATGGTGTGAATATGACCCCAACGGAAGTTCCATAAAGTATCCTCATTCTTGCAGAGAAATTCTTACCAAGACCCACTTGCTATAAATTTGAATTTCCTAAACTCATTGCAGATCTGAGAAACCAAAATGAAATAAATTACCACAGTTTGACACCATCTCCTTCATCACAGTAATTCCAGATTTCAGTATAAAAGCCATTACTTAACTTGCACGCCTAATTTGCACACTCTTTACACAATAATTTTGATCCAAGAAAAGATTTATTTTCCCTTTATAATTATCTCGTGTCAAAGTCTTAACCTTTTCATCTGAAAAGCTAGAGCTGGATTTCATTTGGAAACATATGCCCTGAGCTCAGCTCTGCTCCACATGCCACCGCAGGCAGAGGCTGGATGTCACCAGGTGACAGGCAGAGGGCAGCCAGTGGCACTGCTCTGCAGAGTGAGCCACACTGAAAACCAAAAGGGCAAAGGCAACTACCTGCCCCACTTTTGCACCACTCAACGCTAATTTCATAGCTTCCTAAACATAAGGAAAGCTTAATAAATTAATGATTATTAATAAAATGCATGATCATTTTAATGTTTCATAAACATCCCCCTATAGTAAAATGGCCCAAGCGCTCTTAGTTCAGACCATGTACATCAGTGAGTTCAGCTCACTGACCTTCTGGATTCCTCCACTGAAGAACATGTTATTAAATAAACCTTAACAGAGTGCACCGGTGTCACCTGCACCCAAATACCACCACCCACTAAGTTCCAAACAGTCTACAGCAAAAACCAGTCCTTGTAGTGAATAAAACGTGTCAGTCCAACGTGAAGTTGTAAGTACAGCATGAGAGCCACCAAAACCTCAGCGGTGCACAACTGCTACTTCATTTGCATAATTTATACAAATTAATGTAGATTCAACAATTAGCATTTCGAGAGGGTTTCCTGGAGCCCAGGGAAGGCTGGTGTGAGCCCAGACAGCGGGAGCACACCTCACCCAACATGCTGCCTGTGCCACAGGGACTGGCCATCACACCCTTCCCACAAGTCAAGATATTTTGTTCTGGTGCTTCTCCAGTGTTATGATAAAAATAGAGAAATATTCCATCTTATTAAAATTTAGAGTAACAAGCAGATCCATACACACTTGCCTTTTCAAAATGGCACTTTATAGTCACAAGCACAAAGCTCAGGCTGGTTCCAGCAGCTGTGGGCTCACTTTGGGGTAGGCAGCAGGCAACCCCCCAGAAACGCAGGTTTCCAGAAAAAAAGCCGTATTTGGGTTCCCAGTGGACTCCCACCCCAGCCAAGCTCCCTTCTTCTGGGAGGCACCCTCAGGTGTCCCTGGCTTTACTCCTCCAGGGGCAGGAGCACTGGGCCACCAAGTGGCACTTAAGGTGACAAACTATTTGAAAGCTAAAAGGGCCTCAAAACCATTAAATACTGCACAGGGACTCACTCCCGTGCCTGAGGGAAAGCTGCCATGGACCTCCAGCCTGAACCCCCGAAACATCCTGCCCTCAGGCCTGCCCCAATGAGCCAGCTGAGTGCTGAGGGAGCAGGATGGTTAAGTTGGGTGGTAACACGGATCTGAGCCCCAGAGCATGGCCGTGGGACAGGAGGGACACCAGCACCCCCAACACTGCCACACGCAGACCTGGTTGCGCCCGCACTCCCGATTTCCTTTGCTTTACGGGAACGCAGCCTTCAGCACCACGGGCAAGAGGCAACTGTACATGGCTACGTAGTCTCTGTGGACTTCTTTCCACCTCAAGCTGTCGAGCAAATGAAAAAAACAAAACCTATTTTAAGTGATACAGCACTCATGTTCCCAATTCCTAAGAAAGCACCACTCTGCTACAGGGCCAGCAACCAGCTCTTACTTCAGGCACCTCTCCTGCCCGAGGAACACACTGCTCATTTTTAGCCCGTTTCCAATTTACCCACTGGCAGAGGTGCACGAGAAGACTCTTGCAATGAAGTTGCAAACCCACGTCAGTATAAATTTCCTTTTTGAGAAGTTTCAATCTTGTTTTATCAGAGACCATCGGCTGTGCCGAGGAAAGCCTATAATGATTTCTCTTTTTCAGGCTTATTCTAGAATTGTATCTATTTTGGGGTTTTGTTTAGATCTGTCGCCGCTTTCATACCGTTGATCATGTTGTTTTTCTAACCCGCCCTGAACATCTGTGGCTCTTTCTGAGGCTGCATAATCCTGGGCTTTTTTTTTTCCTCTTATGTATTCCACTGCTATCAGCTGGCTGTTATTCTGGTTTTTTTTTATTTTTCAGCATACATTTTATTTCTTTTAATTTGAAAAAAAAAAAAAAATAAAATTTTAACAGCGCTGATTCTTTCTGGCTCATCTTATCCCTGCACAGCAAATTCATACCTGCCACAGCTTTTGTTTCGTTCTGCTGGTTTATTGGTGTTGTGTTTTGGTTTGGTTTTTTTTTTTTTTAAACTGCATCTATGTAAAAAAATCAGCCTGCAGCAGAGCTAAAGGTGGAGTAAGAAGACGATGAAGGATCTTGTTCTCGTAATGATAAAAATCAGTACTTATAGGAGATATCAAGCTGGCAGCCCTGCAGAAAACAGAGCGTACACCGTTTAACCACAAGCCAGACGCAGACTCTCTCAGCAGGACCACTGCAAGCACTGAGAGGGGAAACAACAGCCAAACCTTGGCCTTCTCGCCCGGCTGCCAGAGAGGGCAATAATTAGTGCCAAGCGTGGGGGTGGGTTTGGTTATTTTTTTTTTTGATGTTGACACTGGGAACTGTTTGGAGACTACGATTATTTTGCAGGGCCTAACAAACAGTTATCAGATGGCAACAGCTTTTGTCACTACCAGGCTGGACTGCATTCAAACCTAAGAGAGACATGTATCTCCTCAGCCAGCAAGTCTCCCTACCCAGTGATTACAAAACAAATAAGATTTTGAGGGTTGACAAGAGTCCCTTTAGCAGCATTTGGATTATAAAATTGCTCTGACTCACTGCAGCATATTGCTCCCTCTTAATTAACAGAGCTGAACTTTGTACATGTCTAGACTTCCTCCTGCAGAATGGCAGATTTTGGCCTCCATGAATATCATTTGAAGTCATATTAGTTACAGAGTCTTTATTCATTTCAGTCATTTGTTTTCAAACATATTTTCCACAGAAAGAAAAAAATGCACCAACTGCTGGGCCATTTAATCCAAACTTAACAGTTAAGATGTTTTATTCAGCATTTTAAAAAGGATTGTCTTAGGGAATTTTTATGTGCTGCATTTCTAATGTTAACTTTACAGATTGTAAAGTGCCTTGGGATGCACTAGCATGAAAGGCATTAAGGTATTGCAGGATTTAACCAAATGCACCAATTGCACTAAAAAGAACCTTTATGAAAGCACATACAGATAAAAACCACAGTAATGCTAGTGTTTATTAAGAGATGCTCAGATTTATTTCTTAAAGCAAAGCAATTTTCCTCCTCCACTGGTAAAAATGATCCTTTTCTAAATTAAAAAATTTTCCACCAGTACTGACATAAAACCGCTGAAATTTTATACTTTATGGAAAAACGTATTTTCCCATATAAAAGTTCAGTCTTAAAATATTAATTGGATTCACATAAATAAGGTGGCTTTTTTTTTTTTTTCTTAAGCAATAAGCTTTAGGATTTCTGGCTTGTGGGGGTTGTTGTTGGTTTGGGGTTTTTTTTCCCCCCACTAGTTAGTAGTAGAACAAATTAATTAACTATATTCATTAGCTTGGCTATTGTTACAGGATTTTCTGGGTACAAAGAGGATGAATCACACATTTTGATCCATGTTTCCTATTACTATCAAAAAGTTGCATTTCAAATACAAGAAAAGCTTGTACAGCTAATCCCTTGACACGCCTGGAAATCACAGAGTAGGCTTGTACACCAATCACTTATGAGAGAGGATTTAATGTCAGTGGGTGAAGTTCAACACAGCAAAGAGGAACAGCATTAACACAGCCAGAGCAGCCTTATCAAGGAGAGGTGGGGTACTATATCAGGCTTATCTCCACCCTTAAATGGGAGGGTGGATTTGATCTTCCCCACCTCCCTCCCTGTATTCCACCTTTTTAACACCCCACTACTCAAGCTCTGTGGTCTCAACCCAAAGACTATTACAGCCTGTTAAAAAATACCAGTTGATTTTAAAAGGCTGCAGATAAAGCCCAAAGAAAGTGTCATGGATTTCAACTCGTAGGACTACACACAAGATCAAAGTTTAAGTGCAGAATATATATAATGTTATTCCCCCCCCAAAAAAAAAAGGTAACACTGCTGAACTCCTATCACTCTGGACATCAGAAGAGAAGCCACAAACAACCACTTTATAATGCCAAGATCCACCTTTTCATTAAAATTACATTAAAAATAAAACACGGTGAAGGAAAGTTAAAAGCAGCATATGACTCCTATCAGGAGGAAGGATTAGTTGTCCTTTGCATTCTAAGTTTGAAAGTAATATGACAGTCACAATACCTACTCAGAGCTTCAGATCTTTTTTGAATGATAGGAACATTTCCTCAAAGGCCTTCAGCTACAAAATAGCCCTCACACAGATTTGTTTCTCTAGAGCATCTGTAATTCAAAAACCATTCCTACAAATAAAGCTGAAAGGATTCATTATATTTGTAAGTGAAAAATTTCAGATGACTGCTCTGAAATCCAGTAATATTCTCCTGTTTAAAGAAAACAGTGGAGCTATGTCTTCCAATTACAGTGGGTCATAAAACTGAATTAAAGGAAGATGATACTTTTCTAGCTAATGATGCTCTTTAACTACCTCTCTCTCATGCCTTTCAAGTACTATGGCATTTTCAGTTACACATTTGCCACATTTTCTTTTCACACAACTGTTTTTTCCATCCAAGTTCAAAGGAAAAATCAACCCAAACAACTTAATTACACTTTCATTGTAGGCATTGATACCCATCTCAGCCCATTCCTCACAGATGTATTTCCTCATGAAGAAAATCCAGACAATACATATTAGCAGAGCATCCTTTGCAAGCCACAACGACCACATCTCAGTATTTGTAAAACAGAAATACTAGTATGTACATATTTTACAGCTGGATTCATCCACATTTCTCCAGTGCTTTGTGCAGGCATTACTGAAAATAGTTTTACTGAGCAACAAGCTACACAGCAGGTTGGGACATGCCATTGTTCTTTTCCTCTGATGGACCTCAGACTGGGAAACCTGCAGCTTCCAACCTTGGCTGCTCCCATAAACCGCACTTTAAGCCTGCTGAGATCCTGATGTCGATCTGGGTCTTCCAGATACTCACCCATCTTTCTACTCTTTCCTATCTAACAAGATGTTGACCCAAAAGGCTGATGAGATGTCTCTGCCCTGCCACTGGACGTGCTGACAGCCCTGTTCGTAGGGCTGTCAATCGGGGCATGACCGCAGTCGTTAGTTTTCCTTTGATGTGGTGTAACGTGCAGTTGTTACTACAAATACAGCCCCTTGCTTAAACCAGTGTTTTGCAACTGTGCAGCTTTGTAAGAACAGAGCAGCAAATCTGGGGACTCCATGACAAGCAATCCTGACTTCTAGATCCAATGGAGCATGACACGGAATATCATTGACTGAAACTGCAGCCACATTCAGCATCTTTCACCACAACCTCTCTCTTTGTCTGTGTGTTTATTTTACACTAATCACTAAAACATCACAGCACAAAGTCGTGTGTTATCTCTGTATCTATCTCAATATCTATAATTACTTTCTCTTTTGTAAAAACTAGGACAGGGAGTTGTAGCCCTCAAAGATTACAGATACCCATCTTCCTAAGCCTGACTAAGCCTAAACACACAACAATTATAAGATGGTAAACAGCAGTAATTGTACACTAAATGTCTTTTTAAAGAGCCAAATGTGCACTTAAAGTTTAACTCCCACTCACTGCTGCTCTAGAACAAACAGTAATTAGTGAATACAAAACTAAAAACTTCAAAAAAAAAAAGGCTCTGCAGCATGTTTCTCAGGCGGGAGGTAATTCTAAAGTAATTCTAATTCCATCCCCCTCTTTTTTTTTTAAACCTTTGTAGACATAATGCAGGATAGCTTCAATAAAGCACTGCATGTAGTAAAAGCATGTGATGATCTTGCAATCCAAATTAAAATGTAATGTGTGGTAATTACCCTGCACTTGATAGAAAAAGGGGCACCCAGAGAAATAAACCACCCTCACCCTGCAAAGAAGTCCAGCGCATTCTAATTTCTCAACAGTCAATTTTCTACCTTATATATTTTAAAGTAGGGGGTTATTTGCACGTGTATGTGTCAGTAAAATGCAGCTAGTTTCGTGACCCATTATAAGCAGTTAATGCTTCCTCTTTTCACTGGAACAGGTGGCATGCACGGGCAGAAAGCACACAGCTATTTTTAGCCCATGTGCATCAAAACTAACTCTGAGGGTACCACTCCAGCCCCATTCACGGCAGAGCTTACAAGTCTTAAAACACTGCACCAAACCTCATGATATATTTTCCTTTTGCTGGGTTGGTGGGAGACTGCTTTGGGAGTGCTTTGGGAGGAGAATATTATCCAGCAAGAATGAATACAAAAGTCAGTCTCTAGAGGCAGGATTAAGGTGACAGTAGCTATCAAGTACAGGAATAACCGAGACTGAAATACCCCAACTTCTTTCTGGAAGCAGCAGAGCTGTTGCTTACAATGAACATCATGTTTACTGGATGGAGAAGGAGGGAAAGAATTAAAACACCTTAAAAAGTAATAAAATGTAGCTGATAAATGACAAAACCCAATTGCTCTTGCAGCATGTTATTGTGTGACAGCTCTCCTGATAATTAAAATGAAGAGGTCATGTCCACTAATGGCAATGTCTAATTACAGAATACATAAAACATACCATAAATATTCCAGCATTCCAAAGAATGTCTGTGACATTTATCACTAAGAGGTATCATGCTTGCTTCTTCCATGTCCATTTCCATGTCTATACTTATAATACTGAGTATTTAAACAGGAATTTCCCTCCTCACAAGGTAAAAGAAGAATGCTTTAATACTGATACCGTTTTGCTTGGCCATATGAAAGATATTTCAAAGACCTCTATGATCTTCACAACTACAACTGGAACTCCACATCTACCCTACAGCCATCACATTGGTTGTTGTTGCTATTATTATCCAACATTTACTACTGTAATAGTGTCTGGAGACTAAGCAGTTTTGCACACTACTGTGCCATGCAAATATGTGACAACGACTACACAGGGATTTTACTGCAGTAGGAAAACTGTAAGAACTAATTGCCCTTGCATAAAGCATCACAGGATGGGAGAAAGGCAGAAGATATTCTGAAAACCTTAAGCTCTTCTATTTTAGGAGTAAAATCTGAACATTTTAAGCCTCCCCAAATTCAAGGGTTAAAATACAGATATTTGGTTTTGTTTTGAAGCATGCTGTCACTGTGAACCCAGCAGCTAAGCAATTCAGCACCTGTCAAGTCTAAACTATTCTCTGTTTAACCAGAATTTACATTTAGTTCAGTCAATTAATATAAGCCTTATCAGGTTCATGATAATTAGCACACTTATTAACAGCAGTAACAGCAGCAGAAATGGTGTCAAAGAAGAGCTTTGTTGTAGTTCGGTTGCTACCACCAGAGACTCCTATCTCTATCTGATCTTACCTAGTGATCTACTTGCTCTTGTACTGCCAAGGAGACCCACTTACTTTACTCTTAAGCCAGACAAATTACTGTGACAAGAAGCAGACTTAGGGTAGCTTCCATTCACAGATCACTTTAAGTACTTTACAGGTCATGTGCTATTAAACTACTTGCTTTATCAATTTCTTTTGGCTTATTCCAAGGCTAAACTGTTTAGTTGGAGAGGAAGGTTATTTTTTGTTTTCTTTTTTTTTCCCCTCTCTGTTTATTTTAACCACGCATTTGTTGTAAGCTTTTTGCCATTATAGTTAAGGGCTGTTGGACCAAAAATAATTTCAATCAATAACAGAAAAACCATCCACTTCTGCTTCCTTTGCTTCAAAGATATTGTTGAAGTGTACTATAACACATGCAGACTTCTTAAAGCAAGTATCACTTGAGCAATCAATAGGGCACTTTTTGGTAATTTGTTTTAAGGTAGTCCTTTAATGCCATTAAAGGGCAGGTACAATTCAGACTCTTCCACAGAAGATGCCCCTCTTGCTTGTCAGCCCAGAACTTTAAGGATTTGACGAGAATTGTCAAATTCCAGATCACTGTTTATACACATACACACTTTTTTTGTGACTTTCTCTTGAGCTGCAGGGTCACAAGGGTATAATTTACAATACAGGTAGTGTTTTAAGAAAGCAGTAACTCAGAACACATTGCCGGGGGTTTTTCCCCCCAGCTTGAACTAAGAATTTTCCTTTTCTCTTAAGCTCAGAACCATGAAGCCATACAATTAGTCCAAATTATTTGAGAAAAAGGCTAAAAGTTAATATACTTCACAAAATTAGTCACTGCTTTAACAATAAAGGGAGTATTCTGCTATCCCTTCACTTATCACTCTCTTAACTATTTGACATTAGATAAGACCTGGAAAAAAATGAAATCCATAGATTGCACTGTGTGGAATATTCTACAGGCAGGGAGGCAACTTTATAAAAGGTGAGACAGTGCTATAAACCAAGAGTCAAACTGGAATTTGAACCTTAATTTAGATTCCTAGGTTTTTCAATGTTCAAGACACACCTCTAACATTAGTTTAACATTCTCAGGTTTTGTGAGAGTAGCTACAAAAGGGACAATTTAATACAAGCGAGTTGAACTGTAGCGAAGGTGTTTCCAGGCTACATTTTTAAGAACATACTTGAAAGACTGGCAGAACAATCCAGTGCTCTGGTATTTTCCACAAATTCAAAACAATGAGATACTTAAGAGTCTATTCACAAAAAAAAAAAAAAAAGAAAAAGAAAAATGAACAGAGGAAAAATGGAGGACTTAAACGTCTCTAAGTGGAAGAAACATTTCCCATTTCAACTTTAGCACTTTACTACTGACATAGAACGAAAAAAGTGCTTGTATATAACCCAGACATGTCAGCAGTGAAATGAATCTCCGGGCTGTGCAATGATCTAAGAAATCTGAATGGGCATATGGGAACAGCTCATTTGCAAGACCTCCAAAACCAACCTACTGATAAACACCGGAGGGTGCCTGACTGCCTGCATACTCACATGCTTATTGTTTTATTCTTATTCATTACTGAGTCATTATTATTATTTAAGTGCCGACAATGCACTTGTGAACCAGAACAGATGCAAAATATCCTGTGCTAATGAGAAAATCAAAGCCTTTCTTATATCAGCAATTTCATATTATAGGATCTCTTTATTTTTGCCATAAGCACAAAGTAATTAATACAGCAATATTTTCTTATTGTTCGTGAGTAAAGCAAGTAAAACTGCTCAGATTCTGCTTTGGCTCTCCCCCCTACCAGCACAAAATACAATAAATACTATTGAAGAATTCCTATTAAGACAAACAGCTGCCAAATAAATACAACAAAAATCTCTCATAAAAGGCTGTTGTCTGTTTATTCAGAGATAAAGTCAGTACTCCTCACTGAAAATGAACAGTGTGGCACTGCTCTTTCATATTTAAATACTTGTGCTGCCTTATTGCTGTAACCATATCACGGGATAATTTGTTAACCAAGGGCTGGACTGTGGGTCCAGCATCACCTACCATTCCTGAATAGCAACTAGACCCCTATGTAACCATCACATGCTTTCCACCCCTAAAATTTGATACTACATATATAAGGGAGCTGACAATAATCTCATTTAAATAGCTGTGCATAAAGAAGGTGCCAGGTTTGGCATTCTCTGATATGCAGTGATGGATGTGTACTCCAGCCATGTGCAGCTCCAGGATGACCCCTCCAACAGGCCAGGTTTGCTTGGAAGGAGGATGGCTGGGGAAGGCTCCCTGCAATGCACTTCTCCCAGTGCCAATGGAGTCACAAACCAGCAATACTGGAGCTGTGTCTGCGCTTATGACACCACTTTTAAAGCAGGGTCAGAGACATTAGAGCTGCTTGCACATGTGTAGGTAAACCTGCATGAGGGGATACTTTAACTGAGCTCAGAAAGAAGACACTGTTCCTCAAGTAAGGCCAAATGGAAACTACCTGCTCTCAGCAAACCAACCTGTGCATACTCCTCAATTTGTCCCCAGAAACTCTTCACCTCAGCAAACATGACTGCACTTCTGAGGACCATTCTACATCATGAGAATGTATCACGACCAAAAAACATTTTCATGAGAACTAAAGGGTTTTTTCCCCTCAATTTTCAGTAACGAACACGATTTAAGCACAAAATGACTCAGCCATGACTGCAGGGCTCAGGCAGCGAGTGCAGCACTGCTGCAGAGACAACGGCCAGCAGAGCTCAGCCCCACTGTCATTTGTCCTAAACAAAGCAGGGTGGTGAACAATATTTGATTCCTACAGCCTTGCTGAAGAAGCTTGCTGGAAGTCAGAGGACAGGCCCAGTCCTGCACTGGAGTCAAATGGGTATAATTCTGTATTAACTCTTGGGCAGCCCAAGGGTCCCTGCGAGGGCAGAGCCCAGCACGAGCCCTCTGCCCACCCCACTGCTCCCACTGCATCTGCAACCAGAGCTTGCAGGAGGCTCCCTGAGCTAGAGAAGAACCTGACTACACATTTTGTATCAAAATACTCCTACCAATTCCAAGTATGAGAAAGGAAGCCAAGACTGAAATGCCAGAGCCAGTAAAACTGCAACGTGTATCAACAAATGGAAATGTGAATGAAGAAGTTTCATCTTCAGCAAGTCCTCGGGAGAATTGAGATCCTCAGAATCTGCTTTGACTATAAAAGCAACTAAAAGAGCTACATAGTACTCCCTGTTCTACATAAAATCCAAGAAACACCTGACATTCAGAAGCCAAGTCTGGCCCTAAATACTTCATGGGATTAAATAAAATGCCAAGAACATTAAATACAAATAAGAAAACATCTAGGAAAAGATCATCTGCTGCTCTGACTTTAAAGGTCTATATGGAAACAACTGCCAGTTGTAACAGCAGCATCCTGTCAATGACACACATTTAACAAAAGGAATAAAACACACAAACAATAAGCCAACACTCCAGCAACAATGGATAAAAAAAGCCTAGATTGGTAATTTTCCATTAAATATTTAACTTAATAAACCAACAACCAAGCATTTGAACTAGAAGAATGTTTTTAAAAACCTCTGGAAGCGTGACAGATGAATGACAACTGACAATTCACATTTAAGTCCAGAGGAATGCCCAGGCTTCACGTCCTCTTAACTCAGCCATAAGTCAACACACTTATCCCTGAGTGAGCGCTCGTGCCCACTGACACAGGCACCTCACTGAGGGGACTGGGGTGCTCCAGTACCTGCCCAGTCTGGCCACGCTGCTGAAAGCCATCATTCCCAGATTTTTGACAGTCACCCTTTGCCACATCCCATTTGTTCTTGGCTGGGTATATTCTTGGCCCAGAACGTTTACAACCCCTGGTATTACCCCCTTCCCCCCTGCCGCCAAGCTGTGATGCATTCTTAACCACAGCTCTGAAAACACACTGACATTGTAATATACAAACATGTACAGAAGATATACACACTCAGACACACCAGGGGATAAAACAGACTGGGAGGAAACGAGGAACTTTATGTTACTGTCTTTTCTAATGAGATAGAAAGTGGCAGATGTAAAGATTTCATTCAACTGACAATCTCTTTATGATATGAATAAACTACTAAACAGATTTAATCCTTTATAAAAATCAGATTATAAGAAGCAGACAAAATCACAACTTTATTCAATACGCCATCTTATCCAGTGTGACTAATGCATTATTTGTATGAAGTTAAAGTGGAGTGTTGGAAGGCTATGAAATAAATCAAATGCTCTACTTTATGTAATCTTAACAGACAGATCCCATTAGGATTCTACTATGCATAGCTGTTGGTTAAAATCATTGACCAGTATCCTTATAAATTAATCAAC